>NC_056076.1:24532745-29332745 GCF_016772045.2 Ovis aries
AGTGGATTTTGAGCTCCTATTTTTCCATGCCAAGGGAGGAAGTCCCCTCTGTCAGCCTACTGTCCCCAGGTGGGAAGGCTCTCCTTCTTGAGTTCCCACATTCTTTTATTTTTTTCAACTCCTTTTTCAGTTGCCAGCCTTTACTGTAATTTTTAGTATGTCTTTATTTGGCTGTGCCACATGGCATGTGGGATGTGGAATTGTTTCTGGAATCTCATAAATTTATTATGGTTACTGTGTAAATGATTGAATACAGGTAATTCAGTAGACTATATTTCTCTTCTGTAAATTTATTTCAACCATATTAAACAATTTTGTAGCCTTCTAAAGTGGCTAGGTTTTCTCTTTCTATTTTTTAATTAATTTTTGTTGGATTGTAATTCCCTGACCAGGAATGGTACCTTCGCCCCCTGCAGTGGAAACACTGAGTCTTAGCCACTGGACCGCCAAGGAAGTCCCAGCACTCACATTCTTAGGCATTCACTTACTGTCTTCTGTTTCCATTGTTATTCTATACTGATCCATCACACAACCAGAATGAATTCTTCTTTAAATGTGTTGGTTTTCTTAACTAATCGCACAGGAGTCTCTCTGCCTACAATAAGCAGGCTCGCCTTTAACTGTATTTCCACAGGTGAAATTATATCAGCTCCTGATTTGCTTTGGCACAAATGAGCATCAGACAAAACCTTAGAGAAGGTTCTGTCTTCTTGCTCTGCTTACACTACAGTGATAATGTAGATTATATAAAACATTCTGACATTCTGGCAGAAAGACAATGACTTGCACAAAGGGGGGAAATAAGTAAACACTATATACATCATTGATTCTATGTTACACTATTCAGTTCAGTTCAGTCGCTCAGTCGTGCCCGACTCTTTGCGACCCCATGAATCGCAGCATGCCAGGCCTCCCTGTTCATCCCCAACTCCCAGAGTTCACCCAAACTCATGTCCATCGAGTAGGTGATGCCATCCAGCCATCTCATCCTCTGTCGTCCCCTTCTCCTCCTGCCCCCAATCCCTCCCAGCATCAGAGTCTTTTCCAATGAGTCAACTCTTCACATGAGGTGGCCAAAGTACTAGAGTTTCAGCTTTAGCAAACTATTAGATAATACTTAATGTTTCATGTCCACTCTGAAGGAATTAAATTTGAGATGACTAAGGTAAGCATTAAGCGTGTGTGCTAGGTCACTTCAGTCATGTCCAACTCTTTGCAACCCTATGGACAATAGCCTGCCAAGCCCCTATAGGATTCTCCGGCTAAGAATACTGGAGTGGGTTACCATTTCCTTCTGCAGGGAATCTTCCCAACCCAGGGATTGAACCCGCATCTTTTATGTCTCCTGCATTGGTAGGCAGGTTCTTTACTACTAGTGCCACCTGAGAAGCCCAAGTGTTATGAGACATGTATAGAACATGTGTACTTTGGGGAAATTTTTAGATATGATTATTTTTCTACACATCTTATAAAGATAAATATGCTAAAGTAAGAAAACAAAATTAGGTTAAATATTAGGCAGAAGGAAAACATAACAAGGAATCAAATTGACCAAAGAATAAAGTCAGCACAAAATACATCCAGAAGCCTTGCATATTTGTAAATAAGATTCTGAGATTTCTAGTAACCAACAGAGGCAACCATTGCAATAGTGCAGTCATTCCAAGTTCATAATCCTGGACATGACTCTTAAGATAGATCATTTTATTTCATTGAATATTTGGCTATAATTATTTCGTGTTCAGGGCTTCCCTGGTGGCTCAGTGTTAAGGAACCTGTCTGCCAATGCAGGAGATGAAGGTTCGATACCTGAGTCAGGAAAATCCCCTGAAGAAGGGAATGGCTACCCACTCCAGTAATCTTGCCTAGAGAATCCCATAGACAGAGGAGCCTGGTGGGCTACAGTCCATGGTGTTGGAAAGAGTTGAACATGACTGAGCGACTAAGCACATTTCATGTTCAACACTGTCTACTGAGTGTTAAGCATATTCTATTGGTAGCAAAAAAGGAAGAGTTTAAGCATTTATTACATGAAAGAACAAATATACATCCTAGGTCAAAGTTTGAATGGCAAAAATGAAATAATAACCTGAATTTCTCCTTGAAATCCTTTAGCTCACAGTCACACTGAAGATCCTTGACTTTTACCTCTCTGTGATCAATAACAAAATTCAGAATGGTTCCCAGGCTCTTGCAGACCACCTTTTTGGTTTGTGTGCGTACGTGTTAAGTTGCTTTAGTCGTGTCTGACTCTGTGTGACCCTACGGACTGTGGCCTGCTAGGCTCCTCTGTCCGTGGGATTCTCCAGGCAAGAATATTGGAGTGTGTCGCCATGTTCTCCTCCAGGGAGTCTTTCTGATCCATGAACTGAACCTGCATCTCTTATGTCTCCTGCATTGGCAGGAGGGTTCTTTACCACTAGCACCATCTGTGAAGCCCTCTTTTTGGTTTACTAAATACAGTTGTTTGCACTCAGTATTATGAAAGGCATCCAGAAGTATTCCATTGGTATTTTATAACTGCTCGGTGCTGAAATCCCCCAAATCTTATTTTTCCGATGATAACCTTTAATGCATTTTATTATTATATAATCTATCTGGCATATCCTTATTTTTAAGGTTTATTCTTCATAAATATAAGATCACAGGGCTTCCCAGGTGGCTCAACGGTAGAGAATCTGCCTGCGATGAAGAAGACGAAGACGCCATGGGTTCAATCCCTGGCTTGGGAAGATCCCCTGGAGAAGGGCATGGCAACCCACTCCACTATTCTTGCCTAGAGAGTCCCATGGACAGAGGAGACTGGTGGGCTACAGTCCATAGGGTCGCACAGAGTTGGACATGACTGAAGCTACTGAGCATGTACATAAGATCACAAGGTGTAAAGAAAACAGTGCAATAACACTTACAGTAGATTTATGTACATTTATCTCCTATAGTCATAAATTTAAAATTTCATTCACATGTAAAGTGTGGTCAAAATATGAGTAACAGCATGAAAGAGGGAGAAACAGGTCAGAGATAATGAGAGAAAAGAGAACAAGTAAAAAGGGAAATATATTATTTAAGCCATTTAGAGTAATACTTTATTTCTGATTTTTCATCAAAAACACAAAGCAGTTTCTGACTATAAGCATAATTTTATATGCCTCTTTATTTGTAATAACTTTATTTTGGCATTTGAAATTGAATCACCCACTAAGATATTATTTTAGCTGCTGAATTTATTAAATCATTTGAAACAAATCATGTAAGGAGATAGGCATACTTCCTAAGAAATCTGTTCTGAGTAAGACAAGTATACTTCATTTTAACAAGGCATTCACAAGTCCATTGCTGGATTCCAAAACAATTCAATCCTGTTGCATTCACACAACTAGTCTGTAAATGTACCAATTTAGTTCTAACACATCAAGCATGAATTTGAGTTTGAAAAGTGTCCCTTGAGTTTCACAGGTGTCCATTTTGTTTTGACTATGATAAAAGGTGGCATTTGGGCCATTGTGGATAAGCCTTGTGCTGTATCTCAAAAATGTTCACAATTTTCTTTTGTTCTGGTTCAATGTTGGTGTCTAGATCACCGTCTTTCACCTTTAACACATTCATTTTACTATCACAGCATGCAGAATAGTATATTTCATAGACTATATTTCAGAAAACGCATAGGTGTTTTCTGTTTCACCCAGGCTCTGCATGTCCTACCCAACATGTCATAGCATTAGACCAACTTGTGACTTTCAGAAACTGAGAGCTTTTGAGGAAAAGCAAACAAGGGAGCTTAGTAGCACACTCATCACCAACAATCAACAGTGGCCCTCATCTCTGAGACTGCAAGTTGGGTACATGGAGAGTATTTAAGAGAAAAGAGGACCTCTTCATAACCAGCCAAATCAGCCACATAAGTGCTGATGATTTGGCTGGAGTGAGAGATCACATCCAAACTGGCCTCATGTCTGGTCAGGAGTTATACTGGTATTTCTGGAATGTTCAGCAGGGAACAAAAGAGCAGAAAGGAGCAAACGATGACATTCGAGAAACCATACAATTTATTACTGAGACTGAAGCAATTCTGATCACAAAAGAGGGTAATATTTAAAATTACACTGGCCCAACAAGCATAATCCAGGACTGTCCTGGGAACGCTGGAATGCACGTTACCCCCTGATAGCAGTAACTCAGTTTCTTCCTTCAAAAATATATCTTAATATGGGAAGTCTGACAAAATGCACAATCTCTACAAATTCATAAGCCATGAGAAATGTGAGTTCAGGAGTATATTGGGGAACAGGAGGGTCAATGTGATTAATAATATTGGAGGAAATAATTTTCAGTTGCCTATAGTTGAATAATGAATTGATTTAGAATCAGAAACTCTTATCAGCTCAAATGAAGATACGCTGGGAAGTAAGAGAAAATAAATAATGTTCTTAACTTGTTCCCCTCATAGTGGATATAGTATTCACTCTTTCTGACCACTAGGGGACCACTTAGTACTTTGTACGTTGCATTGAAATGCTTATATCATTCTGTACAGAGACTTGGAAACACAACAGGATGCTAGTAACATCAGGGTCCTATGACATCTCTTGCCTATGCAGCACTATATGATACCATCGTCTAGTAGATTTAACTGTGTCGGTTTGGTCTTCTCCAACTCATGGACTTCTTAGATGTGCTGAAATCTTCCGCAAATCTGCCAAAAGCCAGCGACAGAGCTGCACACTCAGTAAGGATCAAACCTATATATTTTTTTCTTTTTTAATTTGAATAGCATCCCTATCTGAGAACTTCCATGACCCTTCCTTCCCTAAGTGTTGAAATCTAATCTCAGGTAATCATTTGAACCCTGGGGAAAATAGCAATAAAAATAAATTAACATGATTACAGAGGTACTAGGTACCAGGTGCTATGTTTTTTTAAATATACACAGTTTCTAACCTTACAATTGATAAATTGATGCTTTTGAAGTGTGGTGTTGGAGAAGACTCTTGAGAGTCCCTTGGATTGCAAAGAGATTCAACCAGTCCATCCTAAAGGAAATCCATCCTGAATATTCATTGGAAGGACTGATGCTGAAGCTGAAACGCCAATACTTTGGCCACCTGATGCGAAGAACTGACTCCTTGGAAAAGACACTGATGCTGGGAAAGATTGAAGGCAGGAGGAGAAGGGGACGACAGAGGATGAGATGGCTGGATGGCATCACTGACACAATGGACATGGGTTTGAGTAAACTCTGAGAATTGCCATTGAACTAGGAGGCCTGGCATGCTGCAGTCCATGGGGTCACAAAGAGTTAAACACAACTGAGAGACTGAACTGAATTGAACCTTAAAATTTCTTCCAAGTGTTATTTTACCTCATATTAGAAATTTTAAAAACTGAAACTTTGAATGAATTACTCACATAAGGTCCAAAGCCGTAGAGATGGCTCAAAAGAGAAATTTCTTGCTCCTTGGAAGGAAAGCTATGACAACCTAGACAGTATATTAAAAAGCAGAGACATCACTTTGCAGACAAAGGTCCATATAGTCAAAGCTGTGGTTCTTCCAGTCAGTTCAGTTCAGTTCTCATGCTGTACTCTGCATATAAGTTAAATAAGCAGGGTGACAATATACAGCCTTGACGCACTCCTTTTCCTGTTTGGAACCACCCTGTTGTTCCATGTCCAGTTCTAACTGTTGCTTCTTGACCTGCATATAGGTTTCTCAAGAGGCAAGTCAGGTCGTCTGGTATTCCCATCTCTCTCAGAATTTTCCACAGTTTATTGTGATCCACACAGTCAAAAGCTTTGACATAGTCAATAAAGCAGAAATAGATGTTTTTCTGGAACTCTCTTGCTTTTTCCATGATCCAGCAGATGTTGGCAATTTGATCTCTGGTTCCTCTGCCTTTTATAAAGCCAGCTGGAACATCTGGAAGTAGTCATGTACAAATGTGAGAGGTGAACCATAAAAAAGATTGAGCACGAAAGAATTGATGCTTTCAAATTGTGATGCAGGCACTGCGACTGGCCAGCGCACTAAGCACGACCAAGAGGAGCTACCCCACGTCCGAGGTCAGGGGCAGAAGCCGAGAGTGCCAGGCTATGACGGCGCAGGAACAACCAAGAGGAGCTACCCTGCGTCCGAGGTCAGGGGCAGTGGCCGGGAGGAGCTACCCCATGTCAGAGGTCAGGGGCGACATCTGAGAGTAGCTACCCAGTGCCCAAGGCCAGGGGCGGCAGCCGCCAGGAGGAGCCACCCCGTGCCCAAGGCCAAGGGCAGCGGCTGGGAGGATCAACCCCACCTCCAAGGGGCAGTGGCTGCCTGGGCACAGGAGGGCCTAGAGGAGCCATCCCACGTTGAAGGTCAGGAAAGGCGGCAGTGAGGAGACACCCCTCATCCAAGGTAAGAAGCAGCGGCTGCACTTTGCTTGAGCAGCCGTGAAGATATACACCACGCCCAAGGGAAGAGAAACCCAAGTAAGATGGTAGGTGTTGCAAGAGGGCATCAGAGGGCAGATACACTGAAACCATACTTACAGAAAACTAGTCAGTCACACTAGGACCACAGCCTTGTCTAGCTCAATGAAACTACGCCATGCCCATGGGGTAACCCAAGACAGGAGGGTCATGGTGGAGAGGTCTGACAGAATGAGGTCCACTAGAGAAAGACATTACTTTGCTGACTAAGGTCCATCTAGTCAAGGCTATATTTTTTCTGTGGTCATGTATGAATGTGAGAGTTGGACTGGGAAGAAAACTGAGTGCCAAAGAATTGATGCTTTTGAACTGTGGTGTTGGAGAAGACTCTTTGAGAGTCCCTTGAACTGCAAGGATATCCAACCAGTCCATTCTGAAGATCAACCCTGGGATTTCTTTGGAAGGAATGATGCTGAAGCTGAAGCTCCAGTACTTTGGCCACCTCATGCGAAGAGTTGACTCATTGGAAAAGACTCTGATGCTGGGAGGGATTGGAGACAGGAGGAGAAGGGGATGACAGAGGATGAGATGGCTAGATGGCATCACGGACTTGATGGACGTGAGTCTGAGTGAACTCCGGGAGATTGTGATGAACAGGGAGGCCTGGCATGCTGCGATTCATGGGGTTGCAAAGAGTCAGACACAACTAAGCAACTGAACTGAACTGAACTGAGAGATGGGAATGGCAAACCACTTCAGTATTCTTGCCTTGAGAACCCCATGAACAGTATGAAAAGGCAAAATGATAGGATACTGAAAGAGGAACTCCCCAGGTCAGTAGGTGCCCAATATGCTACTGGAGATCAGTGGATAAGTAACTCCAGAAAGAATGAAGGGATGGAGCCAAAGCAAAAACAATACCCAGCTGTGGATGTGACTGGTGATAGAAGCAAGGTCCGATGCTGTAAAGAGCAATATTGCATAGGAACCTGGAATGTCAGGTCCATGAATCAAGGCAAAATAGAAGTGGTCAAACAAGAGATGGCAAGAGTGAACGTCAACATTCTAGGAATCAGCAAACTAAAATGGACTGGAATGGGTGAATTTAACTCAAATGACCATTATATCTCCTACTGCGGGCAGGAATCCCTCAGAAGAAATGGAGTAGCCATCATGGTCAACAAAAGAGTCTGAAATGCAGTACTTGGATGCTATCTCAAAAACGACAGAATGATCTCTGTTTGTCTCCAAAGCAAACTATTCAATATTACGGTAATCCAAGTCTATGCCCCAACCATAATACTGAAGAAGCTGAAGTTGAACGGTTTATGATGACCTACAAGTCCTTTTAGAACTAACACCCAGAAAAGATGTCCTTTTCATTATAGGGGACTGGAATGCAAAAGTAGGAAGTCAGGAAACACCTGGAGTAACAGGCAAATTTGGCCTTGGAATACAGAATGAAGCAGGGCAAAGATTAATAGAGTTTTGCCAAGAAAATGCACTGGTCATAGCAAACACCTTCTTCCAACCACACAAGAGAAGACTCCACGCATGGACTTCACCAGATGGTCAACACTGAAATCAGATTGATTATATTCTTTGCAGCCAAAGATGGAGACACTCTATACAGTCAACAAAAACAAGACCGGGAGCTGACTGTGGCTCAGATCATGAACACTTTATTACCAAATTCAGACTCAAATTGAAGAAAGTAGGGAAAACCTCTAGACCATTCAGGTATGACCTAAATCAAATCCCTTATGATTATACAGTGGAAATGAGAAATAGATTTAACGGCCTAGATTTGATAGATAGAGTGCCTGATGAACTATGGATGGAGGTTCATGACATTGTACAGGAGACAGGGATCAAGACCATCCCTGTGGAAAAGAAATGCAAAAAAGCAAATTGGCTGTCTGAGGAGGCCTTACAAATAGCTGTGAAAAGAAGAGAAGCAAAAAGCAAAGGAGAAAAAGAAAGATACAGGCAACTGAATGCAGAGTTCCAAAGAACAGCAAGAAGAGATAAGAAAGCCTTCTTCAGCGATCAATGCAAAGAAATAGAGGAAAACAACAGAATGGGAACGACTAGAGATCTCTTCAAGAAAATCAGAGATACCAAGGGAATATTTCATGCAAAGGTGGGCTCGATAAAGGACAGAAATGGTATGGACCTAACAGAAGCAGAATATATTAAGAAGAGGTGGCAAGAATACATGGAAGAACTGTACAAAAAGATCTTCACAACCCAGATAATCACGATGGTGTAATCACTCATCTAGAGCCAGACATCCTGGAATGCGAAGTCAAGCGGGCCTTAGAAAGCATCACTACGAACAAAGCTAGTGGAGGTGATGGCATTTCAGTTGAGCTATTTCAAATCCTGAAAGATGATGCTGTGAAAGTGCTGCACTCAATATGCCAGCAAATTTGGAAAACTCAGCAATGGCCACAGGAATGGAGAAGGTCAGTTTTCATTCCAATCCCAAAGAAAGGCAATGCCAAAGAATGCTCAAACTACCACACAATTGCACTCATCTCACATGCTAGTAATGCTCAAAATTCTCCAAGCCAGGCTTCAGCAATACATGAACCGTGAACTTCCTGATGTTCAAGCTGGTTTTAGAAAAGGCAAAGGAAACCAGAGATCAAATTGCCAACATCCACTGGATCATGGAAAAAGCAAGAGAGTTCCAAAAAAACATCTATGTCTGCTTTATTGACTATGCCAAAGCCTTTGACTGTGTGGATCACAATAAACTGTGGAAAATTCTGAAAGAGATGGGAGTACCAGACCACCTGACCTGCCTCTTGAGAAATCTCTATGCAGGCCAGGAAGCAACAGTTAGAACTGGACATGGAACAACAGAATGGTTCCAAAGAGGAAAAGGAGTGCTTCAAGGCTGTATGTTGTCACCCTGCTTATTTAACTTCTATGCAGAGTACATCATGAGAAATGCTGGACTGGAAGAAACACAAGCTGGAATCAAGATTGCCGGGAGAAATATCAATTACCTCAGATATGCCGATGACACCACCCTTATGGCAGAAAGTGAAGAGGAACTAAAAGCGTCTTGATGAAAGTGAAAGAGGAGAGTAAAAAAGTTAGCTTAAAGCTCAACATTCAGAAAATGAAGATCACGGCATTTGGTCCCATCACTTCATGGGAAATAGATGGGGAAAGAGTGGTAACAATGTCAGATTTTATTTTGGGGGGCTCCAAAATCACTGCAGATGGTGACTGCAGCCATGAAATTAAAAGACGCTTACTCCTTGGAAGAAAAGTTATGACCAACCTAAATAGCATATTCAAAAGCAGAGACATTACTTTGCCGACTAAGGTCCGTCTAGTCAAGGCTATGGTTTTTCCTGTGGTCATGTATGGATGTGAGAGTTGGACTGTGAAGAAGGCTGAGTGCCGAAGAATTGATGCTTTTGAAGTGTGGTGTTGGAGAAGACTCTTGAGAGTCCCTTGGACTGCAAGGAGATCCAACCAGTCCATTCTGAAGGAGATTGGCCCTGGGGTTTCTTTGGAAGGAATGATGCTAAAGCTGAAGCTCCAGTACTTTGGCCACCTCATGCGAAGAGTTGACTCATTGGAAAAAACTGTGATGTTGGGAGGGTTTGGGGGCAGGAAGAGAAGGGGATGACAGAGGATGAGATGACTGGATGGCATCACGGACTCGATGGACGTGAGTCTGAGTGAACTCTGGGATTTGATGATGGACAGGGAGGCCTGGCGTGCTGCGATTCAAGGGTTCGCAAAGAGTTGGACACGACTGAGTGACTGAACTGAAGAGTCCCTTGGACAACAAGGAGATCAAACCAATCAAACCAGAATGAAATCAACCCTGACTATTCATTGGAAAGACTGATGCTATAGCTGAAGCTCTAGTACTTTGGCCATCTGATGCGAAGAGCTGACTCATTGGAAAAGACTCTGAAGCTGGGAAAGACTGAGGGCAGGAGGAAAGGGGATGACAGGGAATGATATAATTAGATGGCATCACCAACTCAATAGACATGAATTGGAGCAAACTCCAGGAGATGGTGAAGGACAGGAAAGCCTGGTGCAGTGCAGTCCATGGGGTCACAAACAGTCAGACACAGCTGAGTGACTGAAGAACAGCTATGAACTGACAAACAACTAATCTCAAAAATATACAAGCAACTTATGCTGCTCAATTCCAGAAAAATAAACGACCCAATCAAAAAATGGGCCAAAGAACTAAATAGACATTTCTCCAAAGAAGACATACGGATGGCTAACAAACACATGAAAAGATGCTCAACATCACTCATTATTAGAGAAATGCAAATCAAAACCACAATGAGGTACCACTTCACACCAGTCAGAATGGCTGCGATCCAAAAATCTGCAAGCAATAAATGCTGGAGAGGGTGTGGAGAAAAGGGAACCCTCCTACACTGTTGGTGGGAATGCAAACTAGTACAGCCACTATGCAGAACAGTGTGGAGATTCCTTAAAAAATTGCAAATAGAACTGCCTTATGACCCAGCAATCCCACTTCTGGGCATACACACCGAGGAAACCAGAATTGAAAGAGACACATGTACCCCAATGTTCATCACAGCACTGTTTATAATAGCCAGGACATGGAAACAACCTAGATGTCCATCAGCAGATGAATGGATAAGCAAGCTGTGGTACATATACACAATGGAGTATTACTCAGCCGTTAAAAAGAATTCATTTGAATCAGTTCTGATGAGATGGATGAAACTGGAGCCGATTATACAGAGTGAAGTAAGCCAGAAAGAAAAACACCAATACAGTATACTAACACATATATATGAAATTTAGGAAGATGGCAATGACGACCCTGTATGCAAGATAGGGAAAGAGACACAGATGTGTATAACGGACTTTTGGACTCAGAGGGAGAGGGAGAGGGTGGGATGATTTGGGAGAATGACATTCTAACATGTATACTATCATGTAAGAATTGAATCACCAGTCTATGTCTGACGCAGGATGCAGCATGCTTGGGGCTGGTGCATGGGGATGACCCAGAGAGATGTTATGGGGAGGGGAGGTGGGAGGGGGGTTCATGTTTGGGAACGCATGTAAGAATTAAAGATTTTAAAATTTAAAAAATAAAAAACTAAAAAAAAAGAACAGCTGTAGAGAAGACTCCACCCCATGATATCTGCCTCACGAGCTCCTGCACATCCCCCATAACCTAATGAAGGGGACAATCGGGAAGTCATCCTGGAGGTATACCACATCAGGCACAAAGGTTACCAAGATGTGTGTGGAGTGCCAGAGCTTCAGCATCCTCAAAAACTCACTGTCTGACATTATTTGATGTCAATAATGGACATTTTGTTTTATTATTTTCATGTTATTATTTTTTCTGATTTTATATAGCTCTTAGGTAAAGTGCTAGAGAGACAAAGGGGGAGAGCTTGCTTCAAGGTCACAAGCATTGCAGCCACATGGGTGTCACCAGCTTACCCCATGTAGAAATGCTGGAGCCAGAACACCCACCAACCTCTACTGTCATCATACTCGTCACATCATATTGGAATTTTTTTGAAATTTAACATCTCTGAGAGCTGTGAGAGGACAAAGCCAAATCTTTCACAGAGCCTTTCCACAGAGAGATTTTTCTATTGCCAACACAATTAAAATGGACTATTATCATGCTGTGTGGTCAGTTGTGTCTGACTCTGGGACCTCATGAACTGTAGCCCACCAGGCTCCTCTGTCCATTGAAATTTCCAGGCAAGATTACTGGAGTGGGTTGCCATTGTCTACTCCAGGGGATCTTCCTGACCCAGGGATTGAACCTGTGTTTCTTGTGTCTCCTGCACTGGCCTTGCAACTTTTTGCAAGTCCATGGGGTCGCAAGGAGCCGGACGTGACTGAGCACAGCACATACCCCCGTGAAACCACCATCACTATCAACCTAATGAATATATCCATCACCCCAGCATTTCCTCAGCCCCTAGGTAAACTCAGTAGTCCCTCCCCACCCCCTGCCCCTACCCTGTCCCTAGAAACCCACTCATCTGTTTTGTCACCATAAATTAGTTTGCATTTCTTCAAATTTTGAGTAGAATATATCAAACAGCATTTACTCTTTTCTTGTCTAGCTTCGCAGTCAGCATTATTTTGAGATCCATCCAGGGTTTTTGTGTATATTAAGAGTTCATTATTTTTCTTTACTGCAGAATTTCCCTGTATAGATATATAAAAATGTGTTCATCTGTTCATGAGCATTTGGGTTATTTCTAGTTTGGACTATTACAAATAAGACTGCTACAAATGAATATTCATGTACAAAGCAAGTGGAATGGCTGGATCATATGATAGGTATGCATCTAACTTTTTAAGGACTCAATCAAACTGTTGTCCTAAGTGGGTGCACCATTTTATATGCCCATCTGCAGTGTATGGAAGTTCTAGTTCCTCTATATCCTTGTCCACATTGTGTGGTCAGTCTTTGAGCTTTCGGCCACGTTAATAGTTGTGTAAAGGCACCCTGCAGTGTTTGTAACTTGTAGTTCCCTGAAGTCTAATGTGAAGTTGCTCAGTCGTGTCTGACTCTTTGCGACCCCATGGACTGTAGCCTACTTGGCTCCTCTGTCCATGGGATTTTTCAGGCAATAGTACTGGAACGGATTGCCATTTTCTTCTCCAGGGGATCTTCCCAATCCGGGGATCAAACCCAGATCTCCCGCATTGTAGACGGACGCTTTACCGTCTGAGCCACCAGGGAAGTCCGAAGTCTAATGTTGAACCTCTTTTGATATGCTTATTTGCCATCCACATATCCTGGTGAACTTCAAGTTTAAATTTGTGCCCATTTTTAATTGGGGTCTTTGTTTTCTATTGTTGCTTTATAGAGTTCTTTTGCTATCCTATATACAATTCTATAACAAACAGAAGCTTTGAAATATTTCCAGCCTGTGACAAGTGACAGCCTGTGACATTTCATTCACTTAACAGTGTTTTTAATTTTCATGAAATGTGAATTATCAGTTTGTCCTTTTATGGGTTCTCCTTTTTCTGGGTCATGTCTATGAAGTCTTCACCTAAGTCGAGGTTACAAAATTTTTCTCCTGTGTTCTTCCAGAAGTTTTACTCTTTTAGGTTTTATAGTTGGTTTCATCATCCATTTGACTTATTTTTGAGATATGGTCAAAGTTCATTTTCTCATATATGGATATCTAATTTTTCCAGTATCACTTATTGATAAGAATGTATTTTCTCCACTGAATTGCCCTTAATTATACCTTTGTCAAAAATCAGTTGTCCGTAGACTCTCTGTTTCATTGCTTATTGTCTGTTTTGATGAGAATACTACACCGTCTTAATTGCTTAATTAAATCTTAAACTCAAAAGTGTTAAGCCAGCCTTGTTCTTTTTCTCATGCAAGTAGTAAAATCAATTTGTCAATTTTTACTCCTCAAAACAAGAAGAAAAGAAAAAACCTGTTGAGATTTTGATTGGAATTGAATTGAATCTATAGGTCAATTTTAGGACTAATATCTAAATAATATTGTCTTTCAACCCGTGAAAACAGTACATCTGCATATCATCCTTAATTCCTCACAGCAAAATTTTGCATTTTTTAGTGCACAGGTCTTTCGTGTATATTGTCAGATTTATTCTTAAGTATTTTATATTTTTCACAGTATACCATAGTACATGAGGTATTTAAAATTTTAATTTGCGAGGATCAATTGTTAGTATATACAAGTACATTTGCACATAAACCTTTTATCCTGAAATCTTTCAAAACTCATTTATTATTTAGATTTTTTGTAGATCCTATGTGATTTTGTACAACCCTAGTCATATATTCACTCACTCCAGTGTTCTTGCCTGGAGAATCCCAGGGACGGGGGAGCCTGGTGGGCTGCCATCTATGGGATCGCACAGAGTTGGACACGACTGAAGCGACTTAGCAGCAGCAGCAGCAGTCATATATTCTTGTCACTTTACTGAACAGCAAAACTTTTACATTCCTTGGTCATGTCACTTAACTCTTATTAACTTTCATTATGTCTTTAATAGAAACTAAACACTTCACCATCACTGCTGAAAAGCCATGTTACTGTGTACAACCAAAGCCTGAGGAAGCCCCAGATGAAAGGACCCTATCTTTCCAACCCTGAAAGTCATCTTTGCTCTGGCTTTACCCAAATAGACAAGGATGTTTCTGCATTTCATTGATTTATTTCTGCCTGAAAATGTACACTTCATGAAAAAAGAAAAAATGGGGGGAAGGGGCCCTTGGAATTAAATTGAACCAGTGGGAAAAACATGGACAGATATTTACAAAGAACAATATGCAGAAGCTGCTCTGGGGGAGACAGAGATGGTCTATGGTCTCTGCTTTCTGTGGTCCTGGGAGAGAATGGCTGCTCAAATCAGACCAGACAGTTCCAGACCCCAGTGGCTCCAGGCAGTGCAGTCACCCCAGAACAACAGATCACTCCACAGTCAACACCCAGGTTCCAGCTTAGGGTCACCCTCTACCCTTCTCAGTTGAGTCAGCCATGTCCTTGTCCAGAGTGAGGGAAACCGCATGGCCAGCAAGACAAATACGGAGTTGTAGAAAGAGCACTGGGTGAAAAGGGCTCCAGGCCTAGTAAAGGATATCTCTTCTCAATGTAAACCTAAGGAAATCCTCTTATCCTTTTGCTGGCAACTACTACTCATATGAGTACAGACAAGCTTTTGTTGAGAGGTGGTCAAGGTCACCTTTATATGTCACCATCAAAGCCAAGTCACTAGCCAAAGACCAGATCTAGGAAAATGGACAAGTTTTATTGGCACCAACAGAACAAGTCTTATTTTCTGTTTATATTAGTCTTTTGATTTAAAACAATTAAGTTTGTTACTTTGAGATTCAGTCAGTGGCTCAGATGGTAAAGAATCTGTCTGTAATACAGGAGACTCAGGTTTGATCCCTGGGTCAGGAAGAGCCACTGGAAAAGGGAATAGCTGCCCACTCCAGTATTCTTTCCTGCAGAATTTCATGGATTGAGAAACCTGGTGGGCTACAGTCCATGGGGTTGCCAAGAGTCAAACATGACTGAGCACATACACAATACAAAAACAGGCTCTTATTCAGTGTCACGGGTAACAAACATCTCTTAGGATGACAGGTAATACCTGTCTTCCAACTACTGGCCTTTATCCCAAAAGGAAATGGCATAACTAAAATAAAGAACTCATGGGTTAACTTTATCTAAAGCTTACTGACTATTTTGTAGAGAATGAACTCTAAAGAAATTTAGTTGAATGTTTGGTAAACAATAGATAATGTGTGAGTGCTTGCTACATAAATAAGTAAACAATAAAAAATAATAAAAACATGATGGAATGAAGGTGTTGTAATCAGATAAGGGGACAAAGAAAGAGGTGATACTGTCAAATTAGAATAATTCAAGGAGGGTTGATATACAAATTACTGATGATAAAGACAAGAGTAAGAGGTAGAGGAACCAAGGGATGGAGCAACAATCCCAGGCTAGCTGAAGTGGAGCTAGACAGAAAGGATGAGGGGAGGGAGAGACCATGGAAGCCCATTGTCATAATTGTCGTAATCTGTGCATATCCACCTCCCAAGGCACACAGCAAGGAAGGGAAGGGAGGCAGTAGATCTGGATGAGCAAGCAGTACTCCTATTCAGTAAAAACGAATCTGTATTCAGATATTCAGTAAAAATGGTCTGTAAACCAGGCCCAAGAGCAACGAACTCCAGAATGCCAATGGAGCTTCGTCTACATAAGATGTCTACATAAGATGACATTATTAAGTAGGAAAGACAGTGGTATTCAGAAGGTGTTGTTTGGAGCACAGGTACATCATCAGTTAAATAATAACCTCACCCCCTAAAAGAATGTCTGACTTCAAACTTACTTAAGATCAATTTGCAAGCAGGTCAGAGTGTGGAAGAGTGTGATCCCTTTCCCTTGATGGCAACCAGGAGGTGGTAGAGAACAAGAAAAGGAACTTCAGAAATGGTCCTGAGTCTTGCAGCACTGTTTACAATAGCCAGGACCTGCCTGCCAACGCAGAAGTAAGAGATGTGGGTTCAATCCCTGGGTCATGAAGATCCTTGGAAGAGGGCAGGCAACCCATTCCAGTATTCTTGCCTGGAGAATCTGATGGACAGAGGAACCTGTCAAACTATGATCCATAGGGTCGCAAAGAGTTGGGCTTGACTAAAGCAACTTAGCATGCACACACACATGAACTTATCTACAAAACAAAATTACAATGTGGAAGATAAACTTACAGTTACCAGGGGTTGGAGGAGGAAAGACAAACTGGAAGATTGGGATTGAAATACACAGTCTACTATATCAAAAATTGTTAACTAATAAGGACCACCTATATAGCACACAGGGCTCTACTCAATACTCTGTAATGTCCTGCATGGGAAAAGAATCTAAAAAAGACTGGATATATGTATATGTGCAACTGATTCACTTTGCTATACACCTGAAATGGACACAGCATTGTAAATCAGCTATACTACAGTGAAAAAATTTTTAAGAAGAAATAGTCCTGAGTCGGAATAATATTGATCATTTTGAAACTGAAAACAAATTCTTCTTAAAACCTAATTTTTTAAACCAATGCCAAAGCAAGGATTCTGAACTAAAAAAGGACATGAGGGTCTTCTGTACTAGTATCCAAAATCGAATAGTCTCCTCCAGGCAGTTTTACTGTTATGATTTAATAGCAGACAGGCAGTGGCCTCTAATCTCTCAGCTCATGCCTTTCCCCTTTCGCTCACGTTAGTCTAGTGATAAATGATGTAGAATTTCTCAGAGAGAGAGAAAATTATGCCCAATATAAAAAGTGGTTGAAAAAGCTGATTACAGAGTCATTAGCCCCTGTGGGCTCATTTTATTGCTATAAAGTCATCATTCAAGTAGACATATATTTAGCTTCTGTGGCCTTCATTTGTGGTAAGCAAAATAACCTCAGACAGAAAAAAAAAAAAGGAGCCCAAGTTCAAACTTCCTATTTTTAGTGACGTGACAGCCAATTGACTAAATTAGAAAAGCCTAGAGCAGAAGCAGAGAAATGTCACCAGCTCGTGTTCCATGGACTGTGTGCACAGAGGCTCATCTGGAAACAAGTCTGCTCCCAGATCACAGCCTTTGAATCCAGCCTGTGGCCAGAAGGAGGTACTCAGATGGTGAGGAACTTACACACCTTGACACATAAGTCATTGAAGGAGCCAGACACATTTAGCCTAGAAAACAGAGGCCTATATGATACCAAAGTCTTTTATTTAACATTAGGACTGACTGTGGAAGATATTGATTTATTATCTAGCTAGCCCAAATAATTTGTGGACAAATATTTTCAATTCAAGGTGAAATATCCATTCATTCATTCAATATTTACTGATCAAATATAATTTTTCTATTATTGTGCATGTGTGCTAAGTCGCTTTAGTCTTGTTGGACTCTGTGGGATCCTACAGACCATAGACAGGCAGGCTCCTCTGTCCATGGGATTTTTCCAGGCAAGAATACTGGAGTGAGTTGCATGCCCTCCTCCAGGGAATCTTCCCCGGCATAGGGATTAAACCCGAATCTCTGACTTCCCTTGGATTGGCAGGCGGGTTCTTTACCACTGGCACCACCTGGGAAGCTCTTCTGTTACTGTGTTAGGCTCTAAAAGTTGAAGAAGAATTTATTAGCAAACATTGAGATTTTAAAAATTGTGAACTGGCCGATTTGTAACTAGATGCTTGTTAGCTATCTGTGAGTGTTATTATACAGGGATTCCTAGCCTCTGGGATCTAATTCCTGATGATCTGGGGTGGTGCCGATGTGATAATAATAAAAATAAAGTACACAATAAATGTAATGTTCTTGAATCATCCCAAAACCATCCCTCCACCCCTGGTCTGTGGAAAAATTGTCTTCCACAAAACAAATCTCTGGTGCCAAAAAGGTTGAGGACCACAGGTATTTTAGAAGGGAAAATGTCTGTGTTCTTTAATATGTATGCTGTGCTAAGTCACTTCAGTAGTATCCAGCTCTTTGGACTGTAGCCTGCCAGGCTCCTCTGTCCATGGGATTCTCCAGACAAGTATACTGGAGGGGGTTGCCATGCCCTCCTCCAAGGATCTTCCCGACCCAGGGATCGAACCCAAATCTCTTACATCTCCTGCCTTGACAGGCAGGTTCTTTACAACTAGCGCCATATACACATGAATTACCTGGGAATCTTAATAAAATGTTAATACAGTAGATGTGCAGGGGACTGAGAGTTTGCCTTTGCAACAAGCTTCCAGGTGATTCAGATGCTGCTGGTCCTTGAGCCACACTTAGAAGAGTATTAAGTTCACTGCCTCTCGGACATTCTGGCAATTTTGATGAGAATCAACAGATCTATTTTGTGTCATTTCAGATTCAGGGTCTCACATTTCAGAGAAAGAAAAAAATTAGAAGCCACAGGCTTGTCTGATGGGTATCTGTCACTGGAAGTGTGAGAGCATGGGGCTGGCTTGGAGTTTGGCTTTGCCCCCTCTTATTAAGCTGCTTTGACCATCCTGCTAGGACAAACAGCAAACTGCGTGAAAGGAATACACTAACATGCCGTCCTCATTCAAATGCTTAGTTCTGACCTACTCTCCTTGACTTGCCTTCACACTGAATTCCATGCGGTTGTAGCCCTTCCTACACTCTCATCCTCCAGTACTGATTTTGTTTAGTACTGTTTAGTTTGCCCTTCAGATATGACAGTTAGGGCTTTTTTCCAGGTTCAACTTTAAAGTATTTCAACAACGATCTTGGCATCTTCCCTGTTACATCCGCTCACTCTTGATACTGAAACAGGGCCCTGTGGGGCTCCTGGGCTCAACGGCTCTCTGTGTCCCCCTTTTCTTTGATTACAGGAAACAGCCTTCATTCAACCTCCATGACCTTCCCTGAGTTCCAATGGGCAAATTCAAGCCAACGTTAATTAGGGAAGGGAGGGGATGTGAGACCAGGGGAAAACAAACAAGAAAAACAATAGTGTAGCCTTGGGGCAAGGTCCTGGTTCCCCATCAATGGATGCATGCCAATATCTTTGAACTGTTTTTCAGATACAGAAACTCCATCTAGGTGGGAGAAGTTAATGATTAACAATGGTGTGCAGCCCACAGCCTGTGGACCCCAGACCAGTTAGAACCTGATGATTGATTAATGCTGACTCCTGCTTACCTTACCACCAACACCTCAGAATGTCCCTGAGCTGATCACGGCCCTCTTTGAACCAATACTATAAACTTTCTCACTATCCTCTCCTCAAAGGGACATCTCCTCTCTCAAGGCAGAAGCTCGCTGTGTCCCCGCTTTGCCTGGCAAAGTAATAATGCTGTCCTTTCCTACTCCACCCAAAACTCCTGTCTCCGAGATTTGATTTGGCACTAGTGGACAGAGATGATGAGCTTCCAGCCTCATTCTGAGGGCCAAGGCTCCTCAGTAAACATACTTGCACTTCAGCTCAGAATCGGTCTCCCTGAAATTGTTTTGGCTTCCAGATTCCTCCAGTGCTGGAAGGCGGGTGGACAAATCAAGGCCGCTGAGATATAAGCATCTGAATGCAGAGTTCCAAAGAATAGCAAGAAGAGATAAGAAAGCCTTCTTCAGCGATCAATGCAAAGAAATAGAGGAAAACAACAGAATGGGAACGACTAGAGATCTCTTCAAGAAAATTAGAGATACCAAGGGAACATTTCATGCAAAGATGGGCTCGATAAAGGACAGAAATGGTATGGACCTAACAGAAGCAGAAGATATTAAGATGAGGTAGCAAGAATACACGGAAGAACTGTACAAAAAGATCTTCATGACCCAGATAATCATGATGATGTGATCACTAATCTGGAGCCAGACATCTTGGAATGTGAAGTCAAGTGGGCCTTAGAAAGCATCACTATGAACAAAGCTAGTGGAGGTGATGGAATCCCAGTTGAGCTATTTCAAATCCTGAAAGATGATGCTGTGAAAGTGCTGCACTCAATATGCCAGCAAATTTGGAAAACTCAGCAGTGGCCACAGGACTGGAAAAGGTCCGTTTTCATTCCAAACCCAAAGAAAGACAATGCCAAAGAATGCTCAGACTACCGCACAATTGCACTCATCTCACATGCTAGTAAAGTAATGCTCAAAATTCTTCAAGCCAGGCTTCAGCAATACATGAACCGTGAACTCCCTGATGTTCAAGCTGGTTTTAGAAAAGGCAGAGGAACCAGAGATCAAATTGCCAATATCTGCTGGATCATGGAAAAAGCAAGAAAGTTCCAGAAAAACATCTATTTCTGCTTTCTTGACTATGCCAAAGCCTTTGACTGTGTGGATCACCACAAACTGTGGAAAATTCTGGAAGAGATGGGAATACCAGACCACCTGACCTGCCTCTTGAGAAATCTGTATGCAGGTCAGGAAGCAACAGTTAGAACTGGACATGGAACAACAGACTGGTTCCAAATAGGAAAAGGAGGGCGTCAAGGCTGTATATTGTCACCCTGCTTATTTAACTTCTATACAGAGTACATCATGAGAAATGCTGGGCTGGAAGAAACACAAGCTGGAATCTTGATTATTGCATATCAATAACCTCAGATATGCAGATGACACCATACTTATGGCAGAAAGTGAAGAGGAGCTAAAGAGCCTCTTGATTAAAGTGAAGAGGAGAGCGAAAAAGTTGGCTTAGAGCTCAACATTCAGAAAACGAAGATCATGGCACCTGGTCCCATCACTTCATGGGAAATAGATGGGTGAACAGTGGAAACAGTGTCAGACTTTATCTTGGGGGGCTCCAAAATCACTGCAGATGGTGACTGCAGCCATGAAATTAAAAGACGCTTACTCCTTGAAAGAAAAATTATGACCAACCTAGATAGTATATTCAAAAGCAGAGACGTTACTTTGCTGACCAAGGTCCGTCTAGTCAAGGCTATGGTTTTTCCAGTAGTCATGTATGGATGTGAGAGTTGGACTGTGAAGAAGGCTGAGCGCCAAAGAATTGATGCTTTTGAACTGTGGTATTGGAGAAGACTCTTCAGAGTCCGTTGGACTGCAAGGAGATCCAACCAGTCCATTCTAAAGGAGATCAACCCTGGGATTTCTTTGGAAGGAATGATGCTAAAGCTGAAGCTCCAGTACTTTGGCCACCTCATGCGAAGAGTTGACTCATTGGAAAAGACTCTGATGCTGAGAGGGATTGAGGGCAGGAGGAGAAGGGGACGACTGAGGATGAGATGGCTGGATGGCATCACGGACTTGATGGGCATGAGTCTGAGTGAACTCCAGGAGATGGTGATGGACACGGAGGCCTGGCGTGCTGCGATTCATGGGATCGCAAAGAGTCGGACACGACTAAGCGACTGAACTGAACTGAGCTGAGATCCATTTGCCATCCCAAGTGACCCAGCATCACTTCAGATTTCCAGAAATCATTAGAAGGGCAGAGGGCATCCAGTATAATTTCCAAACATGGTCTATTTTCCTTCTGTAAGTAAGAGCTACAGGAGAATATTGATAAAATCATATTTATGTGCTCAGTTGCTCAGTCATAGCCAACTCTTTGCAGCCCCATGGACTGTAGCCTGCCAGGCTCCTCTGCCCATGGAATTTTCCAGGCAAAAATACTGGAGTGGGTTGTCATGCCCTACTCCAGGGGGTCTTCCTGACCCAAGAATCGAACCCTCATCTCTTGCATCTGCTGCATTAGTAGGCAGATTCTTTACCACTAATGCCACCTGGAAAGTCCCAAAACCATATTAGAGATTCATCTAATAATGATACTTACAATTTTGGGGGCAGGGGATAAAATGGGTTCCTTCCTCACAAGGTAACTTAAGAATTTACAGGTAGTAAGATGCATTCCATTTTATGGGTTCAGTTAAGTTCAGTTCAGTTTAGTCCAGTCACTCAGTTGTGTCCGACTCTTTGCAACCCCATGAATCGCAGCATGCCAGGCCTCCCTGTCCATCACCAGCTCCCAGAGTTCACTCAGACTCACGTCCATCGAGTCTGTGATGCCATCCAGCCATCTCATCCTCTGTCGTCCCCTTCTCCTCCTGCCCCCAATCCCTCCCAGCATCAGAGTCTTTTCCAATGAGTCAACTCTTCGCATGAGGTGGCCAAAGTACTGGAGCTTCAGCTTTAGCATCATTCCTTCCAAAGAAGGGAAACACTCCAAATCATCTTCTTCATCAAAAATCCTTAGGGTTGCCATAGTTTTATTTTTCCCCCATTCTTTCTATTAATATCTTATGTTTATTGAAGTATTGCTGATTTACAATATTGTGCCAATCTCCGTTGTATAGCAAGTGACTCAGTTATACACAAATATTTGTGTTTATATATTTTTAATGTTCTTTTCCATTATGTTTTATCCCAAGAGACCAGATATAGTTTACTGTGCTTACAATAAGACCTTGTTGTTTATGCATTATAATAGCTTGGATCTACCAACCCCAAATTCTGTATGGTTTTGATAAACTTGACTGCTACATTGAATAAACAAACACTAAGAAAACATACAGTCATTGAGAGAAACTGGAATTATTTGAATTTGAATGAGCTAATTCTTGACACAATCAATCAAAACAAATTTTGCAACCTATAACAGCAAGTAGAAAAGTAGCCACTCCATTTCATACTTATAGCCATCACCTATGAACTCTGACAGAATTTCTTGTCTGAAGACCGTCCCCCCTTATTTATTTGCTACATATTATTAGACTTACTTCTGCATAAAATTATAAGTTCTCATCAGTTCAGTTCAGTTCAGTCACTCAGTCATGTCCAACTCCTTGCAACCCCATGGAATGAAGCACACCAGGCTTCCCTGTCCATTAACTCCCAGAGCCTGCTCAAACTCATGCCCATTGAGTTGGTGATGCCATCAAACCATCTCATCCTCTGTCATCCCCTTCTCCTCCTGCCTTCAATCTTTCCCAGCATCAGGGTCTTTTCCAATGAGTCATTTCTTCATATTAGGTGGCCAAAGTATTGGAGTTTCAGCTTCAGCAACAGCTCTTAATATCCAGGACTGATTTCCTTTAGGATTGACTGGTTGGATCTCCTTGCTGTCGAAGGGACTGTCAAGAGTCTTCTCCAACACCACAGTTCAAAAGCATAAATTCTTCGACTCTCATAGTGTTAGTCACTCAGTTGTGTCTGACTCTTTGCGATCCCATGGACTATAGCTCACCAGGCTCCTCTGTCCATGGAATTCTCTGGGCAAGAACACTGGAGTGGGTTACCATTCCCTTCTCCATTCAGCTCTCATATGCAAGGCCTATGTTTAATTCTTTCTTTGCATTTTCCCCTGTACTGGGCAACAAGAAGGCACTTAAAGAACAACTATTGTTTGATTTGAAGATGTTAAGACAGGTATTTTACCAGCAAGAGATGTGATACCTGCTTTCCTCTTGGTAGGAAGTGAGTCCGCTGTAACTGGTGTTATGGCCGTGGAATTGTAAATATGGCAGAGACCTTTTGAATTGTTTAGAATTCTGTAAGGAAGGGTGGGAGGAGCAGAAATTCTCTGGGGCAGATGTGCGCAGCCACCTGCTCAGCCAATAGAGGAAGTCAGAGGACGGGGTCTGGGCAGGGCCTTTTCTGCCTATCATTTCAGCAGCTTAGGGCTGGTGTCTGCTGTTTCAGAATTACCACGGTCCCTCGCAGCACTTTAACAAGAGGGTGTGAGGACTTCTTGTTACCAAGCTTTTCAAGAAGAAAGCCTGGTGTGTGTTGTGTGTACAGTGTTCGTGTGGTTGACCATTTAAGCTGCTTCAAAACCTGTGAGGAATCAGCGGTCTTGTCGTTTTTCTCTTCAGAAACGACTTTGTGTCACTTTCCTTCCCCACCTTTGTCTCCTCCGGCTCCTCTGCCCGTGACTTTGGGTGAGCCTCGTGCTGTATCCACTTGGCTGGGCCACTGTGCGCAGATATTTGGTCAAGAATGATTCTGGATGTTTCTGTGAGAATGTTTGTGAGTGAGATTTACATTTGAAATTGGTGAACTTTGAGTAAAGCAGATTATCCTCCATAATGAGGGTCTGCCTCATCCAATCAGTTGAAGTCCTGGTTGGAACAAAGCTGACCTCCCCCAAGCAAGAGAGAACTCTGCTGCAGAAGGCCTTTGGCCTTGAACTACAATGTTGACTTTTCCTGGTTCTCCAGCCTAATAGTCCGTGGATTTGAACTACAACATCAGCTCTTCCCAGGTCTCCAGCTGATGACATGCGTCATAGATTTTTAACTTGCCAGCCTCCATAATCACCTGAGCCATCTCCCCATATTTACATGCACAATATTGATTTGGTTTCTCTGGAGAACACTCACTAATATAGGCTCCTTTCACTGTGATGTTTGGAAATTGGTCCTTTCTCACAGGGCTACAATAGCCACAAAACATTTTAAAACACTCAAATAATAAAACGGAGAAGATACTGGTCAACATAAGAGTTGCCTGTCCACAGTTTCCAAAGAGACTTCAACACAGGGCAAAGGAAGGAAGCATCTGGGTAAACCAGGGTCTGGTGTTTTCTACATTCTGACAGAAGACTTCTCAAGCAAGGCACAAGAGCTAAACTTTCACATCACCTGTCAGAGCACAAAGGCTGTTTGGAATTTGGAGAGAAGTGAAAGAGTGAAGGAGGAAGCAGCTCAGCTGATAAGGATGCCATGGAAGACAGGGGTCCGGAAGCTCTGAAATGAGAACTATGGAACTCAGAATGTGGGCCACAGCAGTCAAATTCCATCTTAACTGGAATTTTAAGAGAAGAAACAGAAGCCGTAGCATATTACGGCAGGGATACTGAAAATCCATTGATGGATCTCACTGTGACATTCTGCTCTGCAATTTTTTTTAACTTGATTCCTGTCTGGCAGTAAGAGCAAGGGTGGTATTTGTTCATGCTTATCAGAGGTAAATGCGATCATTTTATCCAGTTGGCCATACTGTCAAAAAAAAATGTGTAATCTCAAGCACAGGTCATTATTGACTATAAAAATCAGCAACAGGGAAGAGATTAAATTTCAAACAATTTCTACTTCTCTATGACTAATGGCTAGAAAGGTTTCCTCTACCAAAATGGAGGTCTCCCCATAATTTTTTGGTGGATCTCAGACTACTCATCAGGCATGTGTATTTCACGTCTTCACAGTTTCAAAGACCATGAAATCTTCACTCTTCTGGCAACTGAACTTGGAATTACTTTGTAGTTCAACATATCTGTGATTATATCTGGACAGGAAAAACAAAAATGAAACAAACCCACTCCAAAGTATATTCCTAAGTGTCCTGAAAGACTGTCTTAATACCACTCCTTCCCTTCCCCTCACCTTTTTTGTTTTAGTTTGTTTCCCAAAAAGTGATACGTACAAGATTATATATTATCTCCAGTTTTCAAATCAATATTACCTTATAGCACCGTTGCTGCTTGGTTTAGGGCTTTGCAACTAGCTACCAGGACAATAGATGCACAGCCTGGAACCAGTTTTAGTTAATTAGAGTCAATCAATCCAAACTTTGCTAACTTACTCATGTGAAACAATAGTATAATGAACCAAAGTCAGCAAGATGATTGGGAAACACAAATTATTGCACCCTGATAAATTAAATGTGACTATTACAAAACTTCCTTCTAAATGAATACTCAGAGAAGGGATATATGGGTGTTTAATATAATTAAGAATAAAGGGAAAATAAACATAAAGGAGCTATTAAAAGCCCCACCTTTTTTTTTTTTTAAGGGAAGAGAAACACCCAGTGGTTGTGTAATGGGAAGATCTTATGGCATCGCCATGAGGGTTTATTTGAGAAAGTATCTTCCTGTTGATTGTGGTCCTTGGATGGAGTGGACAGCAAAGCAGGACATGCATACTTGTGGATGGCAGGACTGTGGCCGGGTGGTGAAAGATCCAAAAGGCAGGGAAGAAACAGACTTCGGGATCTATGTGTGTGCAGTGTCCAGAGTGTGAGTTTCTGTGACTAAGGGGGTCAATGCTTTGATAATGTATGAAACTGAATGAAAGATTTTCCCCAGAACTCTGGCAAATCTGATGTGCAATCTATTCATCATTGGTCCTTATGCACGCATGCTCTAAGTTCAAGGCCTGCTATAGACTAGGTAAAATAAACAGCCACACACAGATTTCCCTGGTGTCCCAGTGGATAAGAATCCACCTGCCAATGCAGGGAACATGGGCTTGATCCCTGGCCTGGGAAGATCCCACATGCCATGAAGCAACTAAGCCCCTGTGTGCTACAATTATGGAGTCCAAGCTCCAGAACCTGCGAGATACAATTACTGAACCCGTGTGCTGAAACTGCTGAAGTCCCTGCACCTAGAGACTGTGCCCCACAACAAGAGAAGGCACAGCAATGAGAACCCTGAGCACTGTAACTAGAGAGTAGCCCCTGCTCACAGCAACTAGAGAAAGTCCATGCAAAGCAATGAAGACTCAGTGCAGCTGAAAATAAATAATCCTATTATTTAAAAAAATCACAAAAACAGCCACACACATGTAACTGATAGAATAAAACAAACCCCAAAATTTCACCATCCCCTTAGCCAAACCTCGCAGTTGCTTTATCTCAAGGGAAGCTGTGAGTCCTATCAGAAGTATTATTTGGGGTTAAAAAATTATTAACCATAATAAAATGGAGGATGAGGGAGTTTTGAAATGCAAAACTGATACGAATTTAGTATGTGTGTGTGTGTGTGTGTGTGTGTGTGTGTGTGTGTGTGTGTTAGTTGCTCAGTCATGTCCAACTCTTTGAGACCTCAAGGACTGTAGCCCACCAGGCTGCTCTGTCCATGGAATTTTCCAGGCAAGAATACTGGAGTAGGTTGCCATTCCCTCCTCCAAGGGATCTTCCCAACCCAAGGACTGATCCTGGGTCTCCTCTATTGCAGATACATTCTTGACCATCTTAGACACCAGGGAAGCCCATGAAGGTATTAGATGTTTCATTTGGTAAATAAGAGTTAGGAAGCAAAAAGCAACTGGATAAGGGATAGGAAGGGTAGAAAAGGGTGGAAAAAAATCTGTAAAGATAAATTTTAAACAAAATTCTTATGCTTCAGCTTAGGCTAAACCTGGTCCTATTGTTTGCTTGTTGGCAGTGAGCCATCTCTCATAAAGAAGCCTCCTGAGAAACAGCGTGGAAAAGAGATCTGACCTGGAGCTAGAAGACCTGGGCGTGGGGGTCTCCTCTCAGCCCGTTCTATGACCTATTTGGCCTCAGTTTCCTGACCTGCAAAGTGGACTGTTGAAGCAGATGATCACAGAGGGAGCTTCTAACTCAAAATAGTCCAACTCCAGGTACAATTTCAAGGAACAGTTTTTAATAACTGACTCTGACATATGACACCATATGTGTCACTATAGTGACAGCAGCCATGAAGTTAAAAGACGCTTACTCCCTGGAAGAAAAGTTATGACCAACCTAGATAGCACGTTCAAAAGCAGAGACATTACTTTGCCAACAAAGGTCCATCTAGTCAAGGCTACGGTTTTTCCTGTGGTCATGTATAGATGTGAGAGTTGGACTGTGAAGAAAGCTGAGCATCGAAGAATTGATGCTTTTGAACTGTGGTGTTGGAGAAGACTCTTGAGAGTCCCTTGGACTGCAAGGAAATCCAATTAGTCCATCCTAAAGGAGATCAGCCCTGGGATTTCTTTGGAAGGAATGATGCTAAAGCTGAAACTCTAATACTTTGGCTGCCTCATGCGAAAGGTTGACCCATTGGAAAAGACTCTGATGCTGGGAAGGGTTGGGGGCAGGAGAAGAAGGGGACGACAGAGGATGAGATGGCTGGATGGCATCACGGACTCGATGGACGTGAGTCTGAGTGAACTCTGGGAGTTGGTGATAGACAGGGAGGCCTGGAGTGCTGCGATTCATGGGGTCACAAAGAGTTGGACACGACTGAGTGACTGAACTGAACTGATCTGATAGTGACACATGCTTACTACCACTATAGACTGAATGCATGTCTTCCCAAATTCAGAAATTTTTAAAAATTTATTTATTTATTTGGCTGTGTTGGGTCTTAATTGTGGCATGTGAGATCTTTGATTGCATTGCAGATTCTCTAGTTGTGGTGAGTGGGTTGAGTAATTGTGGCATGCAGGCTTAGTTGCTCAGAGGCTTTGGGATTTCATTCCCCAACCAGGGATGGAACCCATGTCCCCTGCATTGCAAGGCAGCTTCTTAACCACTGGACCACCAGGGAAGCCCCCCAAATTCAGAAACTGTGATGGTATTATTCTTAGGTGGAGTCTCTGGAAGATGATTAGGTGGCATGGGCAAAGCCATCATTAGTGGGATTGGAGTCCAAATAAAAGAGGCCCCAAAGAACTTTCTTTCACCCATTCTGGCATATGCAAAAAGGCAAGCATCTAAGAACCTGGACAGGGGCTCTCACCAGACAACAAAGCTGCTGGAGCCTTGATCCTGAACTTCTCAGCATCCAGAACTGTGAGAAACAAGTGTTTGTTGTTTAAGCCATGCAGTCTATGGTGTTTTTTCTACAGCAAAAAAAAAAAAAAAAAAAAATCCCAAATGGACAAAAGCATCTACTGAGTTCCTGTATTACTTCGGTCACATAACCAGGCAGATCAGTCAAATGCCAGAGCTATTTGCGCTGTGATTCATATGTTATGTTAGACTTGATTGGCTTATATTAAACTACAATCTATTTTCTCATAACCTGAATCACAACTAAAGTCTTCATATACTCTCGAGCTCGAATATATTATATTACCATTTACCAGGTGCATAAACAGGGCTTTTCTTGAAAGGGATTTAAAGATTGGCCTCACATCCATTGTAAGACTTTGTGTCTATATCTCTTGAGTTGAGAGGGAGCCTGTGTTTGTTTCATTGTCCTTGTTTTTTAAAGATGATGGCTGGGATGATGAGATGTCTCACCTTTCTTCCAAGCAATTGAAGAAATGTCAAATTAGTTTGAAAATTCTAGAAGACCAAAAATAGAAACTACATCACTTTCAAGTGTCCTATAACATCTAAACAGTATATATTAGCTACAAAAGCTGTTAGATGATGGATGAATGCATAGATGGATGGAAAGATATAGAGAAATAAACATAAAAATAAATGGAAGGTCAATATAATACAATGGTATATAGTCTATATTTCTTTGCAACTGGAAAACTTATAAATGTTTAAGTTTTAGAGTCTTATTTTGAGGAATCACAATATTTTATATAATAGAACTGTGTCATGACAAACTTTGATGTGTTCTTCAGATTGATTTAACATAGTCATCTTCATTTGATTACTAAGAAAATGTACTCAAAGATAACAAAATAATGTTTTACATTTCAAAGATGTGTGACTAATTTAATCCTACCTTTCACATCACGGTTCTATCATTCACAACAAAATGAAGTCTTGGCCAAGGATTCTTAGCCAGACCACTTTCTAGATAAAATTTTTGTCTGTAACTTCAATTTCATAAAATCTTCTCCCCAAACCACATTAAAACCACAAAGTATTTCACTGACCATGACACCACCACTTGGTGATGAGAAATTTGCTTGTGCTTCTGACATTTCTGTGTTCAACGACAGCTGCTTCACTCACGTGGAAGCAGCCCGTTTCCCCCCACTGGGGATTCTTATCCCCAGTGGAGGTGGGTGAGCCTCCTGCTGGCACTGTTGCATGCATTCAGAGCTCCTTAGATACTCCAGAGCTGACAGCTAAGATGAACTCATTCTGTAAGGAATGTGTTTTCCAGTGGAAGATAGCGAGATCTACTTGCCTTCGGGGAATAGAGGATGAAGGGTACTCTGGCCTGTTCTCATCCTGGTAAGTCAAACACCCACAGTCACACAGGGCCAGCCGTGTACCATGCAGAAATGAAAGGCTAATCCTTTTGACACATATACTATTGATATCGTGTATAATATAGATAACTAATGAGAACCTACTATTTAGCACGGGGAGCTCTACTTAATGCACTGTGGTGCATTAGGTCAAAAACAGAGGGGATATATGTTTGTATAGGGCTGATTCATTTTGGTGTAGGGTAGAAACTAATGCAACATTGTAAAACAACTATATTCCAATAAAACTTAATTTTAAAAATGAATTGATTAAACTAATAAATGTGTCTTATCTCCCAGAAGAAAAATTCTAAATCAGAAATGAGCAGATGATTTAAAACAGAAACATATGTGCAAACATTTTTCCTATCATCCCCACCATCAATATCATCATTACTATTCCCTCACCTGCCCTACCTTTTCACCTTTCAAATTTCCTGAGATTTGAATATTATTTGTTTCCTTTTCCTCTGGTCTTCTTTCCTATTCCCATAGGTTCCTTAAACTATACATTTAAAGTGTTGCTTTACAATGTTGCATTAGTTTCTGCTGTGCAATGACGTGGATAGCTGTATGTATACATATATCCCTTCATTCTTGAGCGTCCCTCCCACCCTTCCCCCATCCCACCCATCTAAGTCATCACAGAGCACTTAGCTGAACTCCCCGAGCTACATGGCAGCTTCCCACCATCTATCTATTAAACACATGGTAGTGGATTTACGTCACACCTAATCTTCCAAGTCATCCCACCCTCCCCTTCCTCCCCTGTGTTCACGTGTCCATTCTCTATGTCTGTGTCTCTATTCCTCCCTGGAACTAGGTTTATCTGTACTATTTTTCTAAATTCCACACACATGCATTAATATATGATATTTGCTTTTCTCTTTCTGACTTATTTCACTCTATATGACAGACTCATGAGCATCCGCATTTGTGGTACTCTTAAAAATTCAACTCCAAGGGAAAAGCGAGATGAGCCTCACTTAGGCATATAACTTCCAGAAGTTGAGCCCTTAGAGGGTGGTTATCACTCGGATGGGTTCCGTACGAATTCTTTCAGCCCAGATCCTGCTGATTGTGTTTGCCGTTGTCACAGCACACTTCATGGATGGCACGCCCCGAATCATCAATTCCGCGGTCATCCTGTATCATTTTAGTGCAAGTTGCAGCCTAGCTCAGCAAGAACTCAGGTTCATGGGGATACATCAAGGAGTCAGAAGACTTCACTTTATGTACGAATGCTCCTGTTAACCTCGTGGAGCTGTGATGAGGATCAAACAGTTCAGTGAAGAGCACAGGAGCCTGTTAATATTGGCTGTTACAATAAGGAGTGGTAGAGGAGAAAGACCTCTGAATGTGGAGATTTCAAACTGCCTTGAGCCACTTGCTAACTCTGTGACATCACTGAACCTCTCTTAACTTCATTATCAGTATCTATAAAATGATAATATATTACTTTAGTGATATGCACGTGTGTGCATGTATTGTGTGTATATACACACATTGTAGAGTACATGTCTTAATAGATAAAGTATATAGAGATAGATGAATAGATAAATCTGACACTTCTCTGAACTCTTTTAAATGGCTCTTTCACTGGGAATACATTGTGTATATATTATGTGTATGTATATATTTGTGTGTATCAGACAATTCAAAATTTTTAATTGAGCTTTGACAATTTTCTAATAATTTCTGTATTGGATGATATTCAGAATATAGAGGAAGGTCTCATACATACTAGTCTAGTACAATGCAAAACACATAGTAAATATCAATATAATGTAATGAACAATAGATAATAAAAAGCCCCCCAAAAAAGTTCCTACAAAAATTCAACAGTATATGTATGGTAATGTATAAAAGCAAAGAGAAATTCTTTTATCATTTCTTAGAGTACATTTGATGTTACTCTCTTCTTCCCCTGTATTACACTATATTACAACATTACACTACGCAATATTTTGCACTATATTACACCTATATTGCAATCCAGAAGGGAAGCTCTATATTACTCTAATCTTTACCAATAGTCCACATGTTTCTTCTCAATCCAGTCGCTCAGTTGTGTCTGACTCTTTGTGACCCCATGGACTGCAGCACCCCAGGCTTCCCTGTCCATCACCAACTCCAGGATCTTGCTCAAACTCATATCCATCGAGTTGGTGATGCCATCCAATCATCTTGTCCTGTCATCCCCTTCTCCTCCTGCCTTCTATCAATGTTTCTTCTTTGATCCCTAAAGTTTTGTTTCCATGATAATTCCTATTCGGATTCCTAAAACTTTACGGATATTTCATAGGTGCCTCGAACACCAGAGCTCCAGAAATTTAACTTACCATATTTCTTACACAAACCTTTCCTCCTCATGCCATTCTGCCTCAATAATTGGATAAATATCTACTTGCATGTTCAGGACAGAAACCTCACAATCCTATTTCGCATCTCCCTCTCGCTCACACCCCATATTTGTTGACTATTCCTTTAAAATCTACCTGATTCATCCATTTCCCTCTACTTATTTCAACTACCACCAACACCAATGGGAATCATTCTTTGCCTCTTCACTTTCCACACTAACGCTTATCCTCCTCCAACATCTTCCCCTCAGAACGATTGCTAGAGCACTGTTTCACAAACTCACAGCTGAATGTCATTTCTCTTCTCAAATATCTCCCATGAATTCCAATCTCTTTTAGGCTAAATTGTCAAATTAGTGGACCCTTGGATTTTTTTTTAGCATCCATTTTAGCAACATGGACTTCAGCAGTTTAAGACTGCTACAGATATGCTTTTATCCGAAATGCTGCTGAGAAAGAAAAAAAAAAAAGCAAACTGTTTTGCAGCCTGAACTGGCAACACACACTCAGCAGTTAACTGCAGACCCGAGAATCCTGGGCTTGAATGAATGCCCTGATTCAACACGGCCCTAAATGACATACGACATCTATACATCCCCAAACACGTACTTCTTCCCTTCTGAAGTCATCACTGGATACCGTGCCTTTCACTGTTGTATGTTTTACCTTTAAAGCCTTGCATTGGCAAACAGTTTTTTGGTTTGTTTTTTTTGCCAGCTGTAATCAGTTTTTGAATTCTGTTGTGTTTTATTTTTTTTTATCCAAGTATGGTTCTCATGGTGTAGTAAATGACATTAGGCTTTTGTAAATTCTTGCAGAATATAACAGATCATTGGTTTTATAACACAGTCGCTGCTTTTGCATTCTGATGAGATTATTAGTAGCAGCCTAGAATACAACGTCCCCGCATACTGTTAGTTAAAAAAAATAAAAGTTTACTAAATGGTCTCTTGTCAACTGTATCTGAAAATCATTACAGTTTCTCTGTTTCCTATACATGAAGAGACTCTTCAGCAGGCTGGTGGGTTATGTCAACAGAGGTTACAGAGTTATTAGCCCAGCTCTGTTTGTTTCCGTGGGGCTTTCACCAGGCATGCACATCCCCATTGTAAATTTCAGGGGCTTAGGTATTTGAATATCAGGTGGAGAACAATTCCAGTGTTCAAACAGATACTCACAGCCAATCGCCCTGGTGGTAACTTTCATTGGGAACAAATTCCAAGGTGGAGGGGAAACACACTGGGGCTTCTCTGATTTGCCATCTCTCTATAACATAGATTAGCCCTTTGGGGTGTTGTGTGGCCTCCTGTAGAGAGATTTTAAATCCACTCGATTAATAAAATTAATCATTTACCCCTCTTGGGCCCATAGTCTATAATGTAAATTAGCTATGTGTGATATTTAAGGGCAAGTGGTCCTACCGCATGGCAGGCCTGGAAGGGAGATGCCAGGTGTGCAAAGGAAGTGCCTGCCAGAAGCCAGAGATCAGGGAGCAAAATGTTCCCTCCAATGTGTGTGTTTCTCTTTTTCTTGTAAGGGCTAAACAGATGACATTTGGAAATTGCCTATTGCTTGCGAACCTTCCCTTTCTCTTCATACCATTTTACACATGCATATCCACCGTCTGCATTAACATCATGCCATTCTGGGCTTCAAATTGATACAATGCCAAATAAAAAGCCATCCTGTGAGCCGTAATGGTTCTCCAGAAGTCACGGCATTCAACACAGTCAATAATATAAATTTTTAAATGTGAAAATGCATATTAAAATGAGAGATCTGATTTGCTTCAATAGTTCTGGCCTATGAGACACATAACACTGTGTTTTAAAAAACTGCTTACACCTAGTTTGCATTTTACCTGAATATGGGAATAATAAGAATGATAGATTTTGTAAAAACTTCATAGTCTGTTTTGAAACTTCTTTCATGCAACAGTTCCACAGTGGAATCAATTTCTCTTGAAAGAAATTTCTCTTTCTTTTGTTTTTATTTTCTTTTTCCTTCAGTTTCTGGGGATATTTTTACCTTATTGGCCACACTTTAAAGTCAAATAATGTTTAAAATTGACATTATTCTCTTTGGAATTTTGTATATTCTTCGGATTCTATTTTTTTAAGCTATTCTTAATTAGTAACATTCTCCATTAGGTTTATCATTTATGGTTAATGTTTAAGAACTACAATGTAAGTTCTTCTTTAAAATATTGCTCTTCAGTTTTGATAATTTCAGCCTTCCATTTACATGAGCTAGTTTAATAAAATAAGTTATAGCAATTTAAGAATTATACTTATTTTATAACTCAAATTACTATAACTTATTTTATTTAACTAGTTCATATAAACAGAAATCTGAAATAATGAAATAAAAAACAACATTCCGGGGTTTCAGAAAACACTCCAGACATCTGCCTTTTGCTGAACTACAGAAAATGTGTTGAATCGGATGGGTGAGGAGACAAACGTGAGGCCGTAAAGCTGGGTAGCAATCTAATGGGCGAGTGCAAAAATTACAGCACAATATATATTAAGTGTTTTCACTATATATAATCAGAGGGTGTATTTTTCCTGAAGATCAGTAAGATCTAGAACTACTTCATGTACTTTTACACTTTAGTAGAAACAATCTCTTGACCTAGCCAGGTTTCTTTGCAAATCAATAGAGGGTAATGGAACTCAAGTTTTACATGTGAACAGTGCATGCATGCCTGCTAAACGCTTCAATCCTGTCTGACTCTGTGGCCCCATGGACTGTAGCCCACTGGGCTTCCCTGTCCATGGGATTCTCCAGGCAAGAATATTGGAGGGGGTTGCCATGCCCTCCTCCAGGGGATCTTCCAGGCCCTTGGATCAAACCCACATCTCCTGTGTCTCCTGCATTGCAGGCAGATTCTTTACAGCTGTGACCTTACTGCCTTCACAACTGAGCAACTTTCACTTTCAATTTCTTTACTGCTGAGCCACCAGCGAAGTCCAAATGTAAACAAACAGAGGTTTTAAATCCCACCTCCTATTCTTGCTGAGTATCAAGAGCAAAATCAGTAACTTCTCTTTATATTTTCCTTCTGTGAAAGTGGTATAATATTCACACGTACTTCATAGGTTTATTGTTCTGGGTGAGGTTCTGCACATGATCCACTGAACGCAGCACCTGGCACACAGCAAGTGCTCAGGAAATGCTATATGCAGTGCGATTGAAAGTGAAAGTGTTAGTTGCTCAGTCCTGTCTGACTCTTTGCCACCCCGTGGACTGTAGCCCACCAGGCTCCTCTGTCCATGGAGTTCTCCAGGAAAGAACACTGGAGTGGGCAGCCATTCCCTTCTCCAGAGGATCTTCCCAACCCAGAGACTGAACTTGGGTCTCCTGCATTGAAGGCAGATTCTTTTCGTGAACCACCAGGAAAGCCTATATGATTACTATTGTTCATAGACCCAGGTGCTTATGAGCTTGACCTGTGTACCCTAGAATGCAAAAGTAGGAAGTCAGGAAATACCTGGAGTAATGGGCAAATCATCTCACACACTTGTAAAGTAACGCTCAAAATTCTCCAAGCCAGGCTTCAGCAATACGTGAACCGTGAACTTCCAGATGTTCAAGCTGGTTTTAGAAAAGGCAAAGGAACCAGAGATCAAATTTCCAACATCTGCTGGATCATGGAAAAAGCAAGAGAGTTCCAGAAAAACACCTACTTCTGCTTTATTGACTATGCCAAAGCCTTTGACTATGTGGATCACAATAAACTGTGGAAAATTCTGAAAGAGATGGGAATACCAGACCACCTGACCTGCCTCTTGAGAAATCTGTATGCAGGTCAGGAAGCAACAGTTAGAACTGGACATGGAACAACAGACTGGTTCCAAATAGGAAAAGGAGTGCGTCAAGGTTATATATTGTCACTCTGCTTATTTAACTTCTATGCAGAGTACATCATGAGAAATGCTGGACTGGAAGAAGCACAAGCTGGAATCAAGATTGCTGGGAGAAATATCAGTAACCTCAGATATGCAGATGACACCACCCTTATGGCAGAAAGTGAAGAGGAACTAAAAAGCCTCTTGATGAAAGTGAAAGAGTAGAGCTCAACATTCAGAAAATGAAGATCATGGCCTCTGGTCCCATCATTTCATGGGAAATAGATGGGAAACAGGGGAAACAGTGTCAGACTTTATTTTGGGGGGGCTCCAAAATCACTGTAGATGGTGACTGCAGCCATGAAATTAAAAGATGCTTACTCCTTGGAAGAAAAGTTATGACCAACCTAGATAGCACATTCAAAAGCAGAGACATTACTTTGCCAACAAAGGTCCATCTAGTCAAGGCTATGGTTTTTCCAGTGGTCATGTATGGATGTGAGAGTTGGACTGTGAAGAAAGCTGAGCACTGAAGAATTGATGCTTTTGTACTGTGTTGTTGGAGAAGACTCTTGAGAGTCCCTTGGACTGCAAGGAGGTCCAACCAGTCCATTCTGAAGGAGATCAGCCCTGGGATTTCTTTGGAGGGAATGATACTAAAGCTGAAATTCCAGTACTTTGGCCACCTCATGTGAAGAGTTGACTCATTGGAAAAGACTGTGATGCTGGGAGGGATTGGGGGCAGGAGGAGAAGGGGATGACAGAGGATGAGATGGCTGGATGGCATCACAGACTCGATGGACATGAGTCTGAGTGAACTCCGGGAGTTGGTGATGGACAGGGAGGCCTGGCATGCTGCGATTCGTGGGGTTGCAGAGAGTCGGACACAACTGAGCGACTGAACTGAACTGAATGGGCAAATCTGGCCTTGGAGTACAGAATGAAGCAGGGCAAAGGCTAATGGAGTTTTGTCAAGAGAATGCACTGGTCATAGCAAACACCCTCTTCCAACAACACAAGAGAAGACTCTACACATGGACATCACCAGATGATCAACACCAAAATCAGATTGATTATATGCTTTGCAGCCAAAAATGGAGAATCTCTATACAGTCAGCAAAAACAAGATTGAGAGCTGACTGTGGCTCACATCATGAACTCCTTATTGCCAAATTCAGACTTAAATTGAAGAAAGTAGGGAAAACCACTAGACCATTCAGGTGTGACCTAAATCAAATCTCTTATGACTATATAGTAGAAGTGAGAAATAGATTCAAGGGATTATATCTGATAGACAGCATGCCTGAAGAACTATGGATGGAGGTTCATGACACTGTACAGGAGGCAATGATCAAGACTATCCCCAAGAAAAAGAAATGCAAAAAGGCAAAACAGTTGTCTGAGAAGGCCTTACAAATAGCTGATAAAACAGGAGAAGCAAAAGGCAAAGGAGGAAAGGAAAAAAATATACCATTTGAATGCAGAATTCCAAAGAATAGCAAGGAGAGATAAGAAAGCCTTCCTCAGTGATCAATGCAAAGAAATAGATGAAAACAATAGAATGGGAAAGACTAGAGATCTCTTCAAGAAAATTAGAGATACCAAGGGAAATTTTCATGCAAAGATGAGCACAATAAAGGACAGAAATGGTAGGGACCTAACAGAAGCAGAAGATACTAAGAAGAGGTGACAAGAACACATAGAAAAACTATACAGAAAAAATCTTCATGACCCAGATACTCACAATGGTTTAATCACTCACCTGGCATACTGGAATGCGAAGTCAAGTGGGCCTTAGGAAGCATCACTACAAAGTTGTTGGAGGTGATGGAATTCCAGCTGAGCTATTTCAAGTCCTAAAAGATGATGCTGTGAAAGTGCTGCACTCAATATGCCAGCAAATTTGGAAAACAGCAGTGGCCACAGGACTGGAAAAGGTCAGTTTTCATTCCAATCCCGAAGAAAGGCAATGCCAAAGAATGCTCAAACTACTGCACAGTTTTACTCATCTCACACGCTAGTAAAGCAATGCTCAAAATTCTCTAAGCCAGGCTTCAACAGTACATGAACGGTGAACTTCCAGATGTTCAAGCTGGATTTAGAAAAGACAGAGGAACCAGAGATCAAATTGCCAATATCTGTTGAATCATCAAAAAAGCAGGAGTTCCAGTCAAACATCTACTTCTGCTTTATTGACTATGCCAAAGCCTTTGACTGTGTGGATCACAATAAACTGTGGAAATTTCTTCAAGAGATGGAAATACTTGAATGACCTACCTCCTGAGAAATCTGTATACAGGTCAAGAAGCAACAGTTAGAACTGGACATAGAAAAACAGACTGGTTCCAAATAGGGAAAGGACTACATCAGGCTATATTTTGTCACCCTGCTTATTTAACTTATATGCAGAGTACATCATGTGAAATGCTGGACTGGATGAAGTACAAGCTGCAATCAAGATTGCTGGGAGAAATATCAATAAACTGAGATATGCAGATGACACCACCCTTATGGCAGAAAGCGAAGAACTAAAGAGCCTCCTGATGAAAGTGAAAGAGGAGAGTGAAAAAGTGGGCTTAAAGCTCAACATTCAGAAAACTAAGATCATGGCATCTGGTCCTATCACTTCATGGCAAATAGATGGGGAAACAGTGACTTTATTTTTAAACAGACTTTATTTTGGGGGGCTCCAAAATCACTGCAGATGGTGACTGCAGCCATGAAATTAAAAGACACTTGCTCCTTGGAAGAAAAGTTATAACCATCCTAGACAGCATATTAAAAAGAAGAAGCATTACTTTGCCAAAAAGGTCTGTCTAGTCAAAGCTATGATTTTTCCAGTAGTCATGTATGGATGTGAGAGTTGGACTATAAAGAAAGCTGAGTGCCAAAGAAATGATGCTTTTGAACTGCGGTGTTGGAGGAGACTTTTGAGAATCCTTTGGACTGCAAGGAAATCCAACCAGTTCATCCTAGAGGAATTCAGTCCTGAATATTCATTGGAAGGACTGATGCTGAAGCTGAAACTCCAATACTTTGGAGTATTGTGAAGAGCTCACGTATTGGAAAAGACCCTGATGCTGGGAAAGATTGAAGGCAGGAGAAGGGGATGACAAAGGATGAGATGGGTGGATGGGATCACCGACTCAGTGGACATGAGTTTGAGTAAACTCTAGGAGTTGGTGATGGACAGGGAGGCTTGGTGTGCTGCAGTCCGTGGGGTCGCAAAGAGTCAAACACAACTAAGTGACTGAACTGAACTGAACTGTGTACCTGTAGAGCTGGGTGCAGATGATGAGGTCAGTGTTTCTTCTCACTGCAGCGTGTGGGTCTTTCCTCTGGTTGGATCAGAGTTTGGTCCAGGTGCTCCTGTAGAGTTCTCACCCATCTTTCTCTATCTGATACATGCGTTTTTTTGGCCCATGTTGCTCTTTCCCTGTCTGTAAAATTACATTGCAGATCACAGGGATGGTGAACTTGATTAAAAGCATTCCCATATCTGTTTACATGTGGAAATGGAGATTCATTCCATTTATTGAATGCAATGTGGTTTCAGCTATGTCATGTGGTTGCTTTGACAATCTGTGCTCTTCTCTCCCCTGGAGCTGTGGTTCTCTTATTTTTTCTATGTGAATGAGTACATTGTGCTGTTTTCTTAGGCGCCAATCAGTATACAACTGACTGGTCTCCGGCAAACTGCCAGGGTTCTGAGCTGAGGCCTCTGGTCTCTGCACTGACCCAGGCTCTGCATGAAGCTGGGTCTTGTGTTGGGACCCCCCTCAGCTGATCTGACTTCCTGAAGTGCTGATGTCAAGACTTCCTGTCTCTTCCTCTTCCAGTTAGAAAATGCTTCCTTTGAGTCTTAGTCCACTCACTCTGCTATAACAAAATACCAGACAGAATGGCTTCTAAACAACATTTATTTCTCATAGTTCTGGAGACTGGAAGTCCAAGATCAAGGCACCAGCCAGACTGAGAGCCTTGTGAGAGCCTGGCAGTTTTTTGCTGTGTCCTCACATGGCAGAATTGGTGAGGGGGCTCTCTGGGGCCTCCTTTATAAAGGCACTAATCCCATTCATGAAGGCCCCACCCCTTTGTCTTAATCACCTCTGAATACCTATGCCTCTATCATTATCACACTGGGAATCCAGTTTCAGCACATGAAATTGGGGAGACAGTTTCAGTCAATAGCACTGTCTTTAAATCATTACCACACTCTCACTAGCCCCCACCCCCCACCACACACCGCTCAACGTTTCTCATAAAACTCTGTACAGACGTTCCCTCAGCAAATATGTTTTGAGTGCCTTTAAGTGCCAGGCACTGTGCATGGCACCAAGAATATCAATGAAGCCTGAAAGAACTTGGCCTTGAGAACATGGAGTTTATCCTAGATGGTAGAGGATTAATAGCAGACAAATAAATAAATAGGTAACCAAAATCTAAAAAGATTGTGATTAGTGCTTTGAAGGGGATAAACAGAGTACTGAGGCAGAAAAGAAGAGGGGAATTTACTCTTCATGTCATGGACACAAAAGGTCTCGCTGAAGAAAAGATATTCAAGAAAAGATCCAAAGTACTGAGTGAAGTCAAGTCAGACAGAGAAGGAGAAATATCATATGTTATATGTGGAATCTAAAAATAAATGTTACAAATGAACTTACAAAACAGAAAGAGACTCACAGACTTAGAAAACAACTTGTGATTGCCGAGGGGAAGGGATAGTTAGGGACTTTGGAAAGGTCATGTACACACTGTATTTAAAATGCATAACCAACAAAGACCTATTGTATAGCACATGGAACTCTGCTCAATGTTATGTGGCAGCCTGAATGGGAGGGGGTTTGGGGAGACAATGGATACAAGCATATATATGGCTGAGTTCCTTTGCTCTTCACCTGGAACTACCACAACATTGTTAATCAGCTATATCCCAGTACAAAATGTTTTTGGTGTTAAAAAAAATAAAATTTAATTTAAAAAACCAAAAGATCCAAAAAATGAGGAGAAACTAGGGAAATGAGGAACCAGAGAGGAAAACTGTCCAAGCCAGAGGCACCGCAAGTACAAAATTCTCAAGTATAGGAAAGAACCAGAAAAATTTCAAGAAATGTGTGCCCTGCAAAAAAAAAAAAAAAAAAAAAAAATCTGTGCATCAGCTACAGACTAGTGAGGCCATACATGTTGGAAAGAGGTCGTCAGAAGCCAGAACATGTACAGTCTTATAATCATATCGGGGGTGGGCAGTGAGAAAGTGGATAGAGAAGGATTGGGTCATGTTTTAGGCATGACAGAAAATAAACACAGAATATTAAACAGCAGAGTGCCTTGCTCTGATTTATCAGGAACTCTAAAATTTGAGTGGGAAAGGGGATATAGAAAAATCAGACTTGCGGCACAGTGACCAATTTGGAGATTGGAGAAGATTTCCAGAGACTAGGGTGTGAACTAGAGGCAGGGCAGGAGGTAGCATTGGAGTTGTCAAAGACTGCAATGATTTAGGGTATATGGTGGTGGAACCCAAAGAACCTAATGACAGATTTGGAAAGAAGGGGTGGAGAGGGTGGGAAGGATGAAAGAAATGAAAAAACTCCTGATGACTCCAGGTTTCTGGACTGAGTAAATGAGAAGATGACATAAATGAAGAAGAGAGAGACTTTGGAGGGACAGGTTTGGTGACTGAGAGGAAGTGTGCGAAGTGTAAAATGCCTGGGAGATATCCAAGTGGAAATGTCAAGGAGGTACCACCCAGCAGCGTCTCAGTGTCCCACTTGTCTGGGCACCAATGTGTTCATGTGACTAACTCTGGAAAACTTGAAAGTAACTGCCACCATTTTCTTGGTGACAGTTTGATCCCTTTGGTAAATAGCATCTCCTCAGTGTGTTGGCTCAACATGACTTCAATATGTCAGGATTGTTTCTGATGAAAGGACCAGCACGCAAAGGGCCAACACACAAAGTCTACTGTGATAAATGTTCATCACGGAGCTCAGACAAGGAATGTCTGACTGGCAGACTTTTGCAAAAGGCAGAAGGGATGGAAGTGCCAAAGCCATAAATCAATGAGAGGTCTCATGATCTAGAATCTGATAAATGAGAGTGGACCAACAGGAAAACAGCCACCTGGAGAGAAGTGACATAGTAAATGCAGACAGTGTGGCTTGATAAACATGCCAGAATGGTTGCACCAGATTCCAGAAATATTAAACCAAAGATATTTCTCCTAAAACACAGATCAAACAGTGCAGCACAGAGAAAAATGTTCAGAGGGAGGGAGACTGTGGGAGGAAAATTCCACAATCTCATCCTTGATTCTTAGGGAAGAACATCACAACATGCAAATTTTATCAAAGAAAACCATATAAAGTGTGCAGAACCATTCCTTTCAAATGAATATAAGATGCTAATTGGTGATGTATGTAGTCCCAGAGATGCTTGACATGCAAAGAGTGAGTGGAGTACGACAAAGCATTTGCGTGGGCCATCTGGAAGGGCATAGCATGCTCCTGCGTGTGATGAGAAAGTGGAATTAAACAGAAATTTTGGAAACCAAGCTCTAAATATGCATGGGTGGGGGTGTTCACATATTTTTCATGGATCAGGACCCTGGTGAGAAACACATTCCTGCTCCTGGAGACCATGGTGACCAAATGAAACAGAACCCGACCCTCCCTGTGCAGTGAGAATTACTGCTACCCCTTGCGAAATCTTCAGCTTGCAGTCTGGACATCTCTACAGCTTTACCAAGCACACGGGTTGTGTGTCTCAAGTATTTTACATGTTAAACTTAAAGTTTGGCCCTGAATTACTTCCAGAAGCAAGCATTTGATTTCATGTGATAGCAAACATATGCAGTATTTTGATTTCTAAAGCGAAGATGCTTTCTACATATACACATGCGTATACATATTTTCCACAAACACCAAAGACCCTTTGTGAAAAAGACATATTTGTTTCTGCTCTATTCCACATGAAAAAACTTTTTAAATGTTCACCCTCAAAGAAGGTAAAAATTATGAACTCCATTTTGATTCCTTTCAATTTCTAAATTCAGAAATTAAACTTCAGGATAATATTGCTTTGGAATCAAATTTTCCTAAATTTTGTGGAATGAATGTCTCAGGCTGTAAAGAGAGCTAGTCAATTTTTTAAAGACTATTTGATAGCTGAGAACTTGCCTAATGCTTGAAAATGGGCCATAAAATTTGGTGATTCATTTTTAAAGTAATGATTTGGTTACCAGTGAGGAGGCCACAGGCAGCTAGAATTGCTGAGAGACAGAAGTAAGTCATAGTTGCTCAGTCGTGTCTGATTCTTTAAGACCCCATGGACTGTAGCCTGCCAGGCTCCTCTGTCCATGGAATTCTCCAGGCAAGAATACTGGAGTGGGTTGCCATTTCCTTCTCTGAGAGAGACAGAAGAGGAGAGAGCAATTCAAGTGCACAGAGATTCCTCCAGATGTGGGTGTTTGGAGGCTCAGCGCCGAGTTCTACACTTCAAGGCTCCTGTTTTCTTCTGAACCCGAGTCATTTGTGTCCTTGTTCGGAAGAAAAGTTTTGAGATATCTTTAGCCCACAGCTGGTTAAAAGACAAACGAAGCCAAAGCACAAATACAAACACCTGAGAAATTGCATCTCTGCGATCAATCTACCTCTTCTTAAATACATTTTGTTTGTTTGCCTAGCTGAGTGCAAGCCCCAGGCAAGAACTGTGTCTTTTTAATGTCTTCCGCAGCACCAAGCATATTGTAAAAGCTGAGGCAATGATAAACAATCAGAGCAATGCCATTCAAAGGGGATGCTGAGGCAAAGAGGATGAGTTTAACCCTCACGGTTTAGACAGTGAAGTTGGGAAAAACTATGACGTCGAATTAATATATATAAATCGCATCTGCTTCCAAAATCTGACTCATTCTCCTGGTTTCAGTGCCATATTTTAAAAACTGTGGTCATGAAGATAGTGTTTATCCCCACACCCCAAAATTGTACAAGGGTATAAAAATTCACCAAAATTTTCTAAGCATCAGCTGTATTCATACTATGTTAGGCATTCAAGACATGAAGGTAAATAAAGCTCATTTCCCTCTCTTTCAGATCTTGTAAATCATGCGTAGATCATGAAAGAGTTAAGAGAAGGGGGAACTTGGAGATTTTCTTAAATGCATTTGTGGAAAACCATGCCCTGTAGATCATAATGAAATGTACTCATTTGAAATGGATGGTCTATTCCTAAGAACATAACTGCACGGGTCAGCTCTTTGGAGGGAAGATGCAAGACTGATTTTCTACACTTGGAGAGCAAGGCTGTCCAGAGAGGGTACTCTGAGAGCCTTCACTCACTGGCCTGAGGTATTGCAAGCCTTACCAACAATGTAGTTCCTACCAGTAAAGTCGCTGTCCCTTGGATAAAGGCTTTAAGTTGTCAGAAGATGCCTCATTTATGCAAATTTAAGAGGGGCTCTAGCCCTAAGATAGAATGAAATCATGCCATTTGTGTATGAACCCAGAGATTATCATACGAAGTGAAGTAAGTCAGACAAAGAAAGATAAAATATCATATGATATCCCTTATGAGTGCAATCTAAAAAAAAGGACACAAATGAACTTTTTTTAAGAAACAGATAAATTAACAGACATAGAAAGATACTTATGGTTACCAAAGGGGAAACGGGAGAAGAAATAAATCAGGAGATTGGGGTTAGCAGATACACACTACTGCATATAAAATAAGCAATAAGGTCCAGTAGGAATTTCCAGTATAGCACAAGGAAATAAATTCAATATCTTGTAATAAACTATAATGGAAAAATTCTGAAAAAGAGTATATATACACAAATATGTATGTATTTATGTGTGTGTATATATAACTGAACACTTTGCTGTATACCTAAAACTAACACATTGTAAATCACCTATATTTCAATAAAAATATTTTCTCAACATTCTCCAGCTTAAAAATATTCATCTATTCCCTGTACATTTACCTGAATTGTTCACCACATTTTTTGCATTTCCCCAGAGTAGCAACCTTCAGTTCAGTTCAGTTCAGTTGCTCAGTCGTGTCAACCCCATGAATCGCAGCACGCCAGGCCTCCCTGTCCATCACCAACTCCCAGAGTACACTCAGACTCATGTCCATCGAGTTGGTGATGCCATCCAGCCATCTCATCCTCTGTCGTCCCCTACTCCTCCTGCCCCCAATCCCTCCCAGCATCAGAGACTTTTCCAATGAGTCAACTCTTCACATGAGGTGGCCAAAGTACTGGAGTTTCAGCTTTAGCATCATTCCTTCCAATAAACACCCAGGACTGTTCTCCTTTAGAATGGACTGGTTGGATCTCCTTGTAGTCCAAGGGACTCTCAAGAGTCTTCTCCAACACCACAGTTCAAAAGCATCAATTCTTCGGAGCCTAGCTTTCTTCACAGTCCAACTCTCACATTCATACATGACCACTGGAAAAACCATAGCCTTGACTAGATGGACCTTTGTTGGCAAAGTAATATCTCTGCTTTTTAATATGCTATCTAGGTTGGTCATAACTTTTCTTCCAAGGAGTAAGTGTCTTTTAATTTCATGGCTGCAGTCACCATCTGCAGTGATTTTGGAGCCCCCCAAAATAAAGTCTGACACTGTTTCCAATGTTTCCCCATCTATTTGCTATGAAGTGATGGGACCAGATGCCATGATCTTCGTTTTCTGAATGTTGAGCTTTAAGCTAACTTTTTCACTCTCCTCTTTCACTTTCATCAAGAGGCTTTTTAGTTCCTCTTCACTTTCTGCCATAAGGGTGGTGTCATCTGCATATCTGAGGTTATTGATATTTCTCCCGGCAATCTTGATTCCAGCTTGTGCTTCTTCCAGCCCAGCATTTCTCATGATGTACTCTGCATAGAAGTTAAATAAGCAGGGTGATAATATACAGCCTTGACGCACTCCTTTTCCTATTTGGAACCAATCTGTTGTTCCATGTCCAGTTCTAACTGTTGCTTCCTGACCTGCATACAGATTTCTCAGGAGGCAGGTCAGGTGGTCTGGTATTCTCATCTCTTGAAGAATTTTCCACAGTTTATTGTGATCCACACAGTCAAAGGCTTTGGCATAGTCAATAAAGCAGAAATAGGTGTTTTTCTGGAACTTTCTTGCTTTTTTGATGATCCAGCAGATGTTGGCAATTTGATCTCTGGTTCCTCTGCCTTTTCTAAAACCAGCTTGAACATCTGGAAGTTCGCAGTTCACATATTGCTGAAGCCTGACTTGGAGAATTTTGAGCATTGCTTTACTAGCATGTGAGATGAGTGCAATTGTGCGGTAGTTTGCGCATTCTTTGGCATTGCCTTTCTTTGGGATTGGAATGAAAAGTGACCTTTTCCAGTCCTGTGGCCACTGCTGAGTTTTCCAAATTTGCTGGCATATTGAGTGCAGCACTTTCACAGCATCATCTTTCAGGATTTGAAATAGTTCAACTGGAATACCATCACCTCCACTAGCTTTGTTCGTAGTGATGCTTTCTAAGGCCCACTTGACTTCACATTCCAGGATGTCTGGCTCTAGATGAGTGATCACACCATCATAATTATCTGGGCTGTAAAGATCTTTTTTATACAGTTCTTCTGTGTATTCTTGCCACCTCTTCTTAATATCTTCTGCTTCTGTTAGGTCCATACCATTTCTGTCCTTTATCGAGCCCATCTTTGCATAAAATGTTCCCTTAGTATCTCTAATTTTCTTACAGAGATCTCTAGTCTTTCTCATTCTGTTGTTTTCCTCTATTTCTTGCATTGATCGCTGAGGAAGCCTTTCTTATCTCTCCTTGCTATTCTTTACAGAATGAGAAAAAGGATTCATAGGATTTAATGGGGCTAACAGTGGGATCTGATAACAAGCAATGCAAAGAGCCCATTTGTGAGAAAAATACTGAAAAAAAGTAAGGAGGTGCTTTAAGAATGGGATTTAGAAATCAAGTTAGAAGGGCAGAGGAAATCTTGCTCAAGCATCCAAATTATCTAGTTCTAAACATGAAATTGTACTTCAGGGTGGACTAGGTATAACTCAACATCCTGAAACTAAATCTGTCTAAATTTTACACAATGAATTTTGGTTTACCAATCCTCCTTTTCTAACTGGAATCCTGTATGTCATTGTCACTGATGATTTTTTGTGTGACTTAGAAGACTCAGAAAATTTGAAACATAGAGTTTTAAGAAGCCAAAAGGTAGTCTGTGTCACCAGAGACCTTTTCACATTCTGAATGTTAAGGACTAAATTTCATCCCTCCTCCATTCATATGCTGAAGCCCTGACACACACACACCCCAGCCCCCACCATGTGATGGCATTTGGAGAAAGGGCCTGTAGAGTTGTAATTAAGGTTAAACAAGTTCCTAAGAGTAAGATCCTACTCCCATATAACTGGCGTCCTTTTGAGAAGAGCTGGAGACTCCAGAGATGTTCTTGCACAGAGAAAAGGTCTTGTGAGGACACCAGAAGAAGATAGCCATCTGAGAGCCAAGAGAGCGGCCTCAAAAGAAATCAAACCTGCCAACACCTTGATCTTGCACTTCCAACCTCCACGACTATGAGAACAAAACCACAGAGAGCAACTCATTCACGAAGTCATGATTTTCAGCAGGGAGAGCATGGCCAGTACAAGGGGGGACTTCTGAAAAATCTACGTCTTACTTCCTTTGTTTCAGAAACATACATCTAATGCTGCTTCACCTTGAGACCAGCATGAATATACTGAAAATGCTCCTAGTGATTCTAACGCATGAGCACCCTCCCTCTGTCACCCTCCTGCGTTCTGGCTCAGACATTCATCACCAAACACCTTGGATCCTTAGAAAATCTGACTGCCTTAGTGGTGATGGTGCCAGCAGTTGTCTGATGATCAGGAGGCCATCCGCGAGCCTTTGTTGTGTGAAAATAGATTGTTATCTTCATCTTCTATTCCATCCACAGTACTAAAGCTGGACCAGAGGCAACAGGAAAAAACAGAAGTGAGAGATAACTTCACATGAGCAGAAAGTGTGCACATGCCCAGAGCAGACCGTCTAATATAAGAGGTGAAACGTACAGCATTGCCTGTCTTTGGAAGTGACGATATTCAATGCATTAATAGCCCACAAAGAAAATGAAGCCTCCTAATGTCATTTCTTTGTTCAATTAGGCCCCGCATCTTTATGCTTTGTTTAGCAGAGACAGCAAAATCTCACCCATATCTGAGTTCTCTTCTACTTCCTTGGCATTCAGTTACATTATAATTTCCAGTCTCTTTTCCAGGTACGTGAGGCCATATACCTAGCTTCTCACCAAAGGTGTGTGAGTGGAAGTGCCATGAGTTATTTCCAGATGGACCTAATAACTTAGTGTCTTTTCCTCGACCATCAGCTGAAGTGAGAAGAGAGTCAGAGGACCCAAATGAGAGTGAATTTCATAATGAGAAAAGCCTGGATTCTTGGGTGACTGTGTAGACAAGTAACTCATCAACTCCACAGATCCAATAGACTGATCTGGGTAAGAAATATTCTTTCATTCTATCACATCATTTATATTGAAAAGTTATTTGTTAGAGCAGCAGACTGACTCTAACAATACTTGTAGCAACGGAGAGTTTTGTTCCTTTTTGCCAAAGAGTTAAAGGATTTTTTTCATTTGAAAGTAATGATGGAAAGTGAAAGTGTTAGTCATTCAGTCATGTCTGACTCTTTGGGACCCCATGGACTCCCATGCTCCTCTGTGGATGAGAGGACCCCAGGCTCCTCTGTCCATGGGGAATCTCCAGGCAAAAATGCTGGAATGGGTAGCCATTCCCTTCTCCAGGGGATCTTCGAACCTGGGTCTCCTGCATTGCAGGCAGATTCTTTACCATCTGAGCCACTAGGGAACCCTGGAAGGGAATGACACTCTGAAGCTAAACATTTTATATGCACACTAATCTTTCAGTAGCTCTGTATTAATACTCACACAAGGTTAAAGGTAACTAAACTGATGGACATAACAGTTTTTTGATGGAATTTAAAGCAGGAGTCATGGTTGATCTTCACAGCTGAGTGATGTCTTTCTGCAGAGAGGCATGTGTGTGGATTCATTCCTTAAGAGTCACCCTCCCTTATAGGCCTTGCCACAAGGAGTCTTCTTAGAAGACTTTGTCTGAGATGAGAGAACCACAGAATTCTTTGAGCAATTACTGAATATATCTTGATGATTACATCATACCTGTTAGACTATGAGAGGGCTCCGTTCTGAACTGTGGTGAGCACAGCCTGGATGTGTTTGTGCATTGGTAGCAGAGTCATACCAAGTGTGGGGGGTGCCTAGATAGTCTCTTGAGAAAGCAGTTCTACAGAGACTGTATTCACTTCACCTCTCAATTCCAACCCACGGGAAGGGTGGAAAGGAGAACTGAATAGTCTCCATCCCTTTCTCTACTCCCATCTGTGTTTTTCACATGCTCACTGGAATAAAAATACCTGGGAGCCATAAGAGGGTGCACAGATTACTGGTGTGTGTGTGTATGCTAACTGCAGTGGTAACTAGGAGACAAGAAAAATAAGGATGGAAAGTAGCAAGGGGTGTATGAATATTCACCCAATCTCTGGCCTTTTGCAAAAAAAAAAAAATGACTGGTATAACCCTGCACAATAGCATCACAGATATTATTACTTAGGATGAGCCATATTATTTGATAAACCTTTATTATAAATAAGAATGTTTCAAATTTGTCACTATTAATAACTAATAGCCTTTGTTTAGAATTTGATGGTCCACAAAGCACTTTGCATAAACATTATCTCCAAGAGACTCTCTTTTTGACCCACATCACATCTACCTGGCCCACCTATGACTTCAGAGCAGCTACAGTAGGTATTTCCACTCACTTATTCTGCCACCCTCCTTTCTCAAGCCTAAGCAGCAACTTCTCTCTCCTTCTCTGCCTGGGAACTTTCTCTAAATCCACCCTACACAGTCACAACCAGGAAGTATGGGTGTGGATTTGGGGAATAATACCCCGGGGCAGGATAGAACTTGTAACTAAGGAGACACCAGCATCAGTGGAAAATGCCCCAGCATCCCACGTTTTGGAGAGATCATTTTGAGGTGCACCCTCTCTACTTCCCTCCATTGGGATTAAGGCCTAGTTGCTCACAGCAAGAACAAGTGCATAGCATATGTGTATTATTTTTCCTACTTCCCAGTCTTCTTCCTGCTCTATCAAGATTTCTTCCAGGGATCACCTCCCAGTAATCACCTGCATCCAGATCTTTGACTTAGAATCTGCTTCAAGGTAACCTCACTAAGTTATCTTATGTAGTTTTAACTACTAGAATAGAATCCCCAAGCATCATGGCATGTACAAGTTACTGGCATGCATGCTCATTCGCTAATCTCTGCCCTTAATGAAGGTTACACGTGTGTGTGTGTGTGTGTGTGTGTGTGTGTGTGTGTTGTGCTTAGTTACTCTGTCATGTCCAACTCTTTGCAACCTCATGGACTGTAGCCTGTCAGGCTCCTCTGTCTAGGTGATTCTTCAGGCAAGAATATTGGAATAGGTTGCTATTTCTTCCTCCTTCCTGACCCAGGGATCAAACCTGAGCCTCTTGCATTGGCAGGTGGATTCTTTACCACTGAGTCACCCGGGAATATTTGTGGTTAAAAGAAAGGGGTAGTGCACGCTCCATCTGCTGAGGGGTGTAAGCTATCCATTACAGGTCTGTCACAGGTGCACCTCATGGTGAGGATAGAGTGCATGAAGCCCAGTGGAAGCAGTAATGCCTCCAAGAGGGCAGCACAACATTGTCTCCCTTCCCCTCCCAACCAGTTTCCATCAGCCAAAGGAAATCACGTGGTCAAAGACCAACATCATTGCAGGGTTACAAGGGTACGTGGCAAAGGGTGTGGATAGAGGGAGAGGAGAAGAGTGGAGAACAATGAGACAACCTACCACAGTTGGTAATTACCATGAACAATCATGCATTCAATAACTTAATTTACCAAGTACATGACATGCTAGACACTAGGAACTCAGTTATAAACAAGACAAACGTAATCTCTGCCCTTAATGAAGGTTACAGGTGTGTGTGTGTGTGTGTGTGTGTGTGTGTGTGTGTGTATGTTTTGCTTAGTTGTTCAGCCCTGTCTGACTGCAACCCCATGGACCATAGCCTCCAGGCTCCTCTGTCCATGGGATTCTCCAGGCAAGAATACTGGAGCCGGTTGCCATGCCCTTCTACAGTGTATCTTCCCAATCCAAGGATTGAATCCAGGTCTCCGGCATTGCAGGCAGATTCTTTACCATCTGAGCCACCAGGGAAGCCAGTGTGTTGTGTGACCGTCTGTCCAAAAGTTGTATTATTCACGATTCAGCCTATGTTGATTTTGAAATACACTTGAAGTATGTTAGTAGTCTCCATTCTTAGCATGTTTTTATTGTGCAGTATTTAGATGAGGAAGATAGAAAAACTGATTGAACGTACAATAATTCCATACAGTAATAATGTCTTTTCAGTTTCAATTTTGACTAAATCCCCAATCTCTTACCATCTCCCCCTCCACAAGACAAAGAAGCCCTTCTGAAAAGTCTAGCTGTTTAAGTCTTAACCTGTATTTACATTCTAAATATATGAGAATTCAATGTAAAAAATAAATATTCTCTCAAATGAGGTGACTAGAAGGTGAAATTAGGAAATCTTTGAAGTCAGGAAAGTGGTGTGTTTCTATTTATGAAATCAATGAGACTGATTCAGTCATTCTCATTCTTCACAAAGTCTCCTGATGCTTTTTTCCCACTGTCTCTTATTCTCAGACAGAAGAGAGCATCCCTGTCATTTCCTCAGTGACTAGCACAAAAACTGAAACATTGTAGGGGCTAAGTAGGCATTTATCAAATCAATGAAAGAATGAATACACGACTCAATCAATGAATCAGCCAGTGAGAAGAGGGGTAAACCTAACACGCGGGTGCTAAGTTGCCTCAGTCATGTCCGACTCTTTGCTGCATGGACTGTAGCCCACCTGATGCCTTTATCCGTGGGTTCTCCAGGCAAGAACACTGGAGTAGGTTGCCGTACTCTCCGCCAGGGCATCTTCCCAACCCAGGGATCAAACCCGGGTCTCTCGCATCTCCTGCCTTGGCAGGCAGGTTCTTTACCACTAGTACTACCTGGGAGACCCAAACCTAATTGTGGTAATGTTAGTCATTCAGTCATGTCTGACTCTTTGTGACCCCGTGGAATGTAGCCCACCAGGCTCCTCTGTCCATGGGACTCTCCAGGAAAGAATACTGGAGTGGATTGCCATTCACTTCTTCAGAGGAGCCTCTGCAGTATAAGCTGGTTAGACATTGGGGGCACATATTTCTTTGAAGATGGATTGAGGGACTACTGGCAAAACTCCCAAGAGTCAAATGGCATCTCTCCAATTAGCTCTCTTTTCTTGGTATATTATAGTCTATACTATATGTGTGTGTGTGTGTGTGTGTGTGTGTGTGTGTGTAGGCTATGCCATCATATGGGATTCCCTTGTGGCTCAGAGGGTAAAGAGACTGCCTGCAATGTGGGAGATGAGAGTTTGATCCCAGGGTTGGGAAGATCCCCTGGAGAAGAAAATGGCAACCCACTCCAGTATTCTTGCCTGGAAAACCCCATGGACAGAAGAGCCTGGCGGGCTACAACCCATAGGGTTGCAAAAGAGTCAGACATGACTCAGCAACTTCACTCCCTCACTCATGCCATCATATACAGAATTTACAGTGTCCCTAAAGTCACATCTCCTAGGTTTCCACCAGCAGCATTCTCCTCTCCATCCTATTGAACAGTAGTTTCCAGAATTGCCATGTTCCCTTCCACTTTGATTGTGTGGATCACAACAAACTATGGAAAATTCTTAAAGAGATGGGAATACCAGACCACCTGACCTGCCTTCTGAGGAATCTGGTCAAGAAGCAACAGTTAGAACTGGACACGGAACCACAGACTGGTTCCAAATCAGGAAAGGAATATGTCAAGGCTGTATATTGTCACTCTGCTTATTAAACTTATATGCAGAGTACAGCATGCGAAATGCTGGGCTGGATGAAGCACAAGCTGGAATCAAGATTGCTGGGAGAAATATCAATAACATCACATATGCAGATGACACCACCCTTATGGCAGAAAGTGAAGAGGAACTAAAGAGCCTCTTGATAAAAGTGAAAGAGGAGAGTGAAAAAGTTGGCTTAAAGCTCAACATTCAGAAAACTAAGATCATGGCATCTGATCCTATCACTTCATGGCAAATAGATGGGGAAACAATGGAAACACTGACAGACTTTATTTTCTTGGGCTCTAAAATCACCACAGATGGTGATTGCAGCCATGAAGTTAAAAGATGTTTGCTCCTTGGAAGAAAAGTTATGACCAACCTAGATAGCATATTAAAAAGCAGAGACATTATTTTGTCAACAAAGGTCCATCTAGTCAAAGCGACATTTTTTCCAGTAGTCACGTACAGATGTGAGACTTGGACTATAAAGAAAGCTGAGCACCGAAGAATTGATGCTTTTGAACTGTGGTGTTGGAGAAGACTTTTGAGAGTCTCTGGGGCTGCAAGGAGATCCAGCCAGTCCATCCTAAAGGAAATCAGTCCTGAATATTCATTGTCAGGACTAATGCTGAAGCTGAAACTCCAATACTTTGGCCACCTGATGCAAAGAACTGACTCATTGGAGAAGACCCTGATGCTGGGAAAGATGGAATGCAGGAGGAGAAGGGGATGACAAAGGATGAGATGGTTGGATGGCATCACCAACTCGATCTACATGAGTTTGAGTAAGCTTTGGGAGTTGGTGATGGACAGGGAAGCCTAGAGTGCTCTAGGGCATGGATCACAAAGAGTCGGACACAGCTGCGTGACTGAACTGAACTGAATTGAACTTCCATTTGATTGGTGACCATAACTGCTTTTTAAAAATTTCCTGTCTCTCTTTCCTCTCCTTGTCCTTCCTCCTGTAAACGCCTCCAACACGAACGTATGTATGAAGTCTTCCCTGAACTCTCAGTGCAAACCACCACTCTCTACTCTATATTCCCAAAGAAACTTACACATGGGGAACTCTAACTCTATGGACATTGCACTGCAGTCACCAGTTCTTAGGTAGGTGCTCAAATACTTGCTAAAAAATAAGCAAGTTTGCTCAGTTGGCTAAAGAATCATCAGCCAATGATTTACTGTTATTGTCACAAATAAAAATACTAAGATAGACATAATACACAGCCTTTTACAGGTCTTCTCAAGCCCACTGTAAATACCCACCTAATCATACATTCTGACCTCATTTTATCAACAAGCATTTTTGAAAACATGGGAAACAATAAGAAAACAAACAGATGAGCCTATTAGCATGAAATATGCAAAACTCTGTGTTCTTGTTTGCAGGGTTGCATTTATTGCCCTTAATCCAGTTTACAAACTGCAGGAGTTCAGGATATTCACCGACCTTTGTGTTTGATGAAGACATAGCTATATATTTAAGAGCTGGCAGCACTATCGAACCTGGCTGTGTTTGTAGTGGTAATTAGGCATTTTAGCACATATTAGTGTAAACAGCTGTGTAAAATCCAGATCAATGTTAGAAACACAAGTTATATGGTTCAATTAAAATATTACAAGGTTGGTTTCTGAAGGTGCCTGGAAAATGCTGAGATGTGCCTGGGAAAATCCTTTGTTCCCAATGACCTGGGCTAACAGGTGAATTTAAGGAAATTGCCTTTTGGATCATATGAACTAGAGAGAATACAGTAAACAGGGGACTCTGGGGCCAGGGTTCCTTCTCTAAACCTGCCCTCAGTCTTCCTGAGACATCATGTGTCTTAGTGGAGAAAGTCCCACTATTCCTCACAGGAACTGGAAGATCTCAATAATAGTAAACAGGGCAAGACCTTTAATGCTACACCAAAAAGTTAGCTGTCACATTAATCAAGCCACAGCTAAACTCTGCCACCTTTTAAGAGTTAGCAAATATCAATGTGTAGCTCCTACACTGGGAAAGCTTCATGCATAGAGGCAAAGCATAGGATCTGGGAATGAACAGACCTGATTTCAAATCTCTGACCTGCTCTTTATCAAGAGCTATTCTAGATCTCAGTTTTCTCATCTGTGCAATGGGCATAATAACTGTACCATGTTAAAAATTGAGAGTACATATCTACCAAAAGTATAATATAGGGTCCATATTGGCTTCGGTTATATGAATATCCCAAGAAGAAAATCATCAGCAAGAGATAAAAACAGACTCTTACTCTCTCATTTTATATATTAGTGCCATGTGCTCAGTCGTGTCTGTTGTAGCCCACCAGGCTCCTCTGCCTGTAAAATTTTCCAGGCAAGTATACTGAAGTGGGTGGCCATTTCTGACTCCAAGGCATCTTCCAGACTAAGGGACTGAACCAGTGTCTCCTGCATCTCCTTCACTGCAGATGGATTCTTTACCCACTGAGCCATTGAGAAAGCCCCATTACACTCTCCTTGAAGAATCCAGCCCTCCGTTGCTACCTGTCAATGGTGGATATGTTGCCAGTGAGGGTCGAGCCAAAGGGCCATCTCAGTCCACTGGTATTTTCCGATGGCACAGAACACCTGTGGTCAGAAGCAGAATTCGGAGATCTGAATGCCAGCTCTACTAAGTTCTATGCTGGATGCTAGACAGTCAACTGGTCCAGGTAAATTCCTGTTGTCCGTGGTGGGAGAGAGACAGAGATAGTGTAACCCTGCCATCTGTTGACCTAGCAGCATATTGTACCACTTCTCATATGATCTAAGGGAGGAGGATAAGAGATCAATATTTACAAGGATGGAGTTGCTAACTTTATTTTGCAAACTCTAGCTGTACTGCTACACTTTAAATATTACACGCAGGCTGGTGAAACCAGAGAAAGATTCTAGAAACAATATTCCCTGAAAGTTCTTTCAGTTCTACCCCACTCCATTCCACCCGAATACTGATATGATCATTAAAGCAGCTATCTGCACTTCTCTGGGGGCACATTCAATAGATTTTTGAAGGTAAATCATATGAACAAAGAAGAATAACTCCAATATATGTCACTAGAAATAAAGGGTTCCCTATAGGGCACGTGGCATTTTTTAGCTTTATATACCAGATCAGTTTGCAAACACACAATATTGATCAAAAATTAATATATTTTCAGGGGAAACTGCAGCTCTTGTACTAAACTATAAATTGACCTCTGATAACATTTCAGATCCCATCCTAGAGCTGAAGCTGTATTTCTTGAGGAAAACAAATCAAGGAATCATCATTCCCCTATTTCTAAGCAGGACCATATAAGCGATTTTCAGATAGCTTCTAGTCTATCCCATATTGAAAGATCTTCAGCAATTCCAGTCTCCCCCTCCTTCTGTTAGCATCCCACAAGAGCACCTTCAGCTTTAGGATGAGTTCAGTTTGTGCCAGGCTTCAAGACCCTTTACTGTTTTTCTTGTTGCCAGTAACGGTTGGCATGGTAGTTTAATAAACCCTTTCCTAGAAAGCTCTCTATATCTTTAAGCCAAGTATTCAGTTTGATATTCATGTACTTGTTACTGAGGATTTCCTTTGTTTTGTTGTGTTGTGTTGGTTTCTGAGATAGAGGGTGTTGTCATCCCATTTATGCAATGACAGGGACTTGCCAGGTGGTACAATGGTAAAGAACCCACATGCCAAGCAGTAGACATGGGTTGGAAAATATCATGGACAGAGGATCCTAGAGGGTTATAGTCCATGACACTGCAAAGAGTTGGACACGACTTAGCAACTAAGCATGCATGCAACAAAAATGTGTCTTCATGGTGCCTGTTAAACAATCAGCAAAATGCTGAGTAATGAGAATTCTGGTGCTGTGGATTGGATATGTTACAAGGAAACACTCAGGTGTGGAAAGTGTGAATCTTTTCACTTTTTTCTACATGTCCATTAAAATCCCAGTTTGAACCTCAAAATTCATTTAATTAAAGAAATCTGCTGGAGGTCAACTCAGCATTGTCTTATTCCCTTTCTCCCTAGAGTGGTGGTAAAATTCCAGAGGATTTTTGAGGTGGGGCTTCTCTGGTGGCTCAGATGATAAAGAATCTGCCTGCAATCTGCAATGCAGGAGACCCAGGTTTGATCCCCGGGTCAGGAAGATCCCCTGGAGAAGAAAATGGCAATCCTCTCCGGTATTCTTGCCTGAAAAAGTCCATGGACAGAAGAGCCTGGTGGGCTACAGTCCTATGGGGCCGCAAAAAGTTGGACATGACTGAGTGGCTAAGTGCACATAATCCAGTTAAAATCCTATTTCCTGACTTTATTATTGCACATCTGTCTCCTGGACCTTCTTTTATCTCTATCTCCTCTTGTATAATTTTCATTACTTAAAATTTCTAAGCACACTCCATAAATACATAGACCAAGAAAAATGAGTTGGGCGTCCCCAAAACAATAAGGTTAATTCCAGCATTTCAACTACTTCTGACAAACTACACTCTCTACTTCAGTCCTTAGACAGAGTTTCAGATGGAGAGAGGGGAAAGTTTTAGAGGATGGAAGGAAGAAAAGCTAATAACCACATTTCAGGGAGACGTACCCAGTACTTGGTCAGCCACCAAAGCAATTCACTTCTCCCTATACCTGGACAATGGAATGGGGTATTTCATGGAGAGTTAAAAAGATATACAAAGCTCAGCATACCCTTTAAGATCTTCTTTCTTTCTAGTACCCTGTAAATCTTGGGAACGGCCATCAGTCTAGCAAATAATATTTTCAGTTGTTCATTTTTCAGAAAAGAAATATTCTATATTGATAAGTTTACATAGTAACTTTGTTGGATAAGAGTGAAAGAACCTAAATGGTGTACAGTTACAGCATTTGATGAGCTGAGGGAAATGCACAAGATCTCCCCTCTTGGAAAGGCAAGGACAATGCTAAAGATGCCAAATCAGAAATCTTGATACCACTGTTACAAGCCCGCAAATTCAAGCAAGCATAAGCCTTAGCGTGATGACTGACCTTTATTTCTCCTCTCAAAAGTCCCTGCCTGGACAATAAATGTATGATCACCCTTTCTAGAATCTAGTGTAGTTTGATTCTTAAGATTTTCCTCCCATGCAACTCTGAAAACTGCTGACAGCCAAGTTTCCTAATGTTTCGGAGGCATCCACGCCTTCGCCAGAGTGGACATCTTCCCTTCAGGACTATTCCCACCTGCTTAACAAATGCACATTATTACCCCTAATAAACTTCCTGTGATTTGCCATCTTTTATGGAGTGAAAAAGGCTTTCTCTGAAGCACTTACCTTGCTTTTTAGTTAGGAGCAAAAGAAAACACATTCCCTAACATTTAAATCTCCTAGACGGTGGTAAGTGAGAAATTGCCCCCTCTACCCTCCCCCACCTAGTTTTTCTCCCATGCAGCATCTAGAAAACTGTCCAAGAATATTACTCTATAAAAATAAAAAATAAAAAAACATCATCTCAAAATTATTAAAATCTCTGTGGGAATTCATGATTAATTTTAAGGCCTGGCAGATTAAAATACATTATTATGTACACTCTAGTGCATCCTTTCAGATATTTTCAGAATCTGATTTTGCTCTCTTGATACACACCAATGACTCTACATGTATCTAGTAGATTGCAAGGAATAGATTAGCATTAAAGAGGCAGTATTGTGTTGTTAGGTTGTTATATGTAACTTGTGCTCATACATTAAGAAAAATGTACCTGGCATTCCCCCGGACATGACCAGGCCTCTTAAAAAAAGAGAACAAGAGAGAGAGTCATTAATACTCAGTGACAATACAGTTGTGGCAGCAGTTCTGAAATTCTGACCTTTGGAGTATTCGTTGATGTTTTTATCCAGTTCCCAGACAGAAGACAAGCCACAGCAGCCTGCTAGAAAATGGAATATGGGCATTTACTTTCAGAAGCTGTCTAACTTCCTACTTCATAATTATAAAAGAATCGTCCTTTTGGCTTTTCCTAGGAGGTCACATTGCAGCTGCAGAGAGAAAGATAAGCCTTCAGCTCTCTTCTCTTTGTAAGGGCAGAGAGTGAAATCTGTGAAAAACAAACAGAAACATAGACAGACCTGATCATGTTTCACTTCCAGAATATTCGAAAACACTGACAAGGAGATTAGCCCATCTCTGCTCCTAGGATATGACACCCCCACCACTGACAATATTCCTCCTTGTGTGACTTTGAATGGTAGCTTGGACCTCAGAACATAGGTGTAGCTCTTTGTCACTGAAGGGTTAAACTTCCCACCCCTTCCCAAGGTGTTCTGTGAAATTGATGTTATTATTAACAAACAGTGCTCATAGAAACAAAACCAGCAAGATTCTGCCTCAGTTAAGGACCTTGCAGGGCTTTTGACAGTAAGCTTGACAGTCCATGGGGTTGCAAAGAGCCAGGCATGACTTAGTGACTAAATAACAACAAATAACAACAGATAAGCGTGCTTTTTGATCTCAGAGCTAAAATCCAACAATAAATTAGGTAAATATAATTTATGTTCTCTTTTTTAAATGATGCAACCAAACGCACACACAAAGTTGACATTAAACTAACAGATGAAGCGGCCATGTTGGACACATCTCTCCTTTCCCCTCCTCACATTTCCCTTGCCAGATACTTGCTCTAATTATCTTCCTTCTGCACTTTCAACTATATAAAACATTCCCTTTATTCAATCCTTGACATGTGAGTTTGCTCTCAGCACCTTCACTTTTAGTAAAATATGATTAGATTAATCCAGCTTCAGTATGGGCTCCTCCTTTGGTCTGCCTTGAGCACCTCGCCCCTGCTCGCTGTCCACTATCCACTCCACCACCATTTACCGCACCTCCACACTTGCTTTCCTGACTAGCACCCAAACCTCAGCTGGCCCCGGAGTAGGCCCTTGTCTCCTTGAGAATCTCTCCTACCGTAGCTTGTGTTCCTACAGGGGCTTGTAGGAGGAGACCACCTCTGTGCTCAGCAGCACAAGCTCCCAGGTGGACTTCTCACTGAACTCTCTTTTTAGATTTGAGAGTTGATTCTAATCTCAACAATTTGCAGAACTGAGATGAACTGGTGGATACTAAAACCCTTTTTCTTCATTGATCTCTTCTCCTCTCCCTCGTTTTTTCTCATCTGGATAGACAGTCCCTGGGTGTGGGGGACAGAACCAAGGGATAGTCATTGAAGAGTCAAATACTGCAGAGGTCCTGCTTGTCTTTATTGCTGACTATATTGTGATACCCTGCTCAGTGGCTTTTTCTATTTTAATGACTTTTCAAAAAAGTGTGTTTTGGAGCTGGGGAGCTAATCTACTCATTCAAGCCTACTTCAACCAATCATAGACATTCCACCTTTGACAGCTTCTTCATATATACATGCATATACACACTCACACACATATTTTTGGTCACTATGCTAAGATTCATTTCATGGTAGTCATAATAGGGATAGAATAGGATAGTTATCCAGGTAGTTGTTGGAGAGGGAAATGGCAACCTACTCCAGTATTCTTGCCTGGGAAATCCCATGGACAGAGGAGCCTGGGGACTACAATCCATGGGGTCGCAAAGAGTCAGACATGACTTAGCAACTAAACCACCACCACCACCACAAGTAGTTGTAGAAGTCCCAGTAGGGGATTATATATAGAGAGGGAAGCCTAGGGAACTTTGGGAGACCACTGTTAAGTTAATGATCACTCAAGAAAGCTATTGAAACTTTGTTCAATGAAGCAGACTTGCTTAACTATAAAGCCATAAATAAAAGCACAAGATATGCCCCAGGTCATTATGTGAAAGAAAAAAAATGAAGCCTGCATTCTGCTGGTCAAGTTCAACAAATAATGATCCTGAGGATGAAGGATGGAGAAGGCAATGGCACCCCACTCCAGTACTCTTGCCTGGAGAATCCCATGGATGAAGGAGCCTGGTGGGCTGCCATCCATGGGGTTGTGAAGAGTCAGACACAACTGAGCGACTTCACTTTCACTTTTCACTTTCATGCAGTGGAGAAGGAAATGGCAACCCACTCCAGTGTTCTTGTCTGGAGAATCCCAGGGATGGCAGAGCCTGGTGGGCTGCCGTCTATGGGGTCACACAGAGTCAGACATGACTGAAACGACTTAGCAGCAGCAGCAGCAGCAGGATGAAGGACAGGAATTTAAGGGAAAGGTGACATTCCAAAGTAGGAGACCCTTATTATACAGAAACCTGAGATTGTTCAACATATTTTAGGACACATTACCACCCTTTGCTGATTTGAATAAGCCCTAAGATGGTCCTGGTTTGACCTCATAGGGTCAAACACTCTCCTGCCTGATAGCAATGAGGAGCTAGTAATGTAAGCCTGATGTCTACTCAAAGAGTGAGGAAGAAGGTGGTCTTCCCTGCTTTTTTTGATTATAAAAATGTAATCTTCAGATCATTTTTCACTTAATCTTCAGAGCAGAGCCCCCTCATTTGCCCACTTGTATCTCTCACAAACATCCTATATTAATAAGTCTACTTTGTGCCTATCGCCTTGCCTCTTGCTGAACACCTTCTGCACTGAGACACAAAGAACAGAACCTCAATAACCTCACACCATGTGAATGTAATTAAAAGACTATAGGCTCAAGTCCTAATCTGGGTTTAGGCTAGGTTTGAATCCCAGGATGTGGTTCAGTCCCAATCAGAAGCGTATGTTTCTGATTGGGAAAGCCGTGCATTTGTTCTAATATACGTTAGGAAATTTACAGTCTGAAAGAAGATGCAAGGATAATAGTGATCCCTGATAAACTGCCTATTTCCAGACATCAGACTTGACCTTCCTTAATCAGGCTTCCAAGCCACTATAACAAACCCAGAGCAATTCTTGGGTTTTTATCCTGTACTCAGATATTTCGGGGCTCCCCTTCATGGATCAGACAGTAAAGAATATGTGTGCAGTGGGGGAGACCCAGGGTCGATCCCTGGAGTGGGAAGATTCCCTGGAGAAGGGAGTGGCTACCCACTCCTGTATTCTTGCCTAGAGAATTCCATGGACAGAGGAACCTGGCAGGCTACAGCCCATGGGTCACAAAGAGCCAGACAAGACTGAGCAACTAACACTGATACATCACATTCATGTACAGTTCAGTTCGGTTCGGTCGCTCAGTCATATCTGACTCTTTGTGACCCCCATGTACTGCAGCATGCCAGGCTTCCCTGTCCAACACCAACTCCTGGAGCTTGCTCAGACTCATGTCCATCCAACCATCTCATCCTCTGTCGTTCCCTCCTCCTGCCTTCAATCTTTCCCAGCATCAGGGTCTTTTCCAAGGAGTTAGTTCTTTGTATCAGGTGGCCAAAGTATTGGAGCTTCAGCATCAGTCTTTCCAATGAATATTCAGGACTGATTTCCTTTAGGATTGACTGGTTTGATCTCTTTGCAGTCCAAGGAACTCTCAAGAGTCTTCTCCAACACCACAGTTCATGTACAAACCTTCCAAAAAAGCATATTGACATTGTTTTTGTGTAAAATTTTTTATAATTTTCAGCTATATTTAGAAGAAAAAACACCACCTTAAGCAACTAAATGATTCCAATAGAGAGAAGGGTGCCATGACAGATGTCTGAGATCTATGGATAAGTGGTTCCTCGAGTGGGCATCTCTCCAATTCATCTAACCAACAAGAAAATTGGCAGAAATAACTAACATTAGGGAAGAAGGATTTTAATATTCATCAATTCACCTCAGGAGGCACTAGTGGTAAAGAATTCACTGGCCAATGCATGTGACACAGAAGACACGGGTTTGATCCCTAGGCTGGAAGATCTCCTGGAGAAGGGAATGGCAACCCACTCCAGTATTCTTGCCTAGAAGACCTATGGACAGAGGAGCCTGGTGGGCTCGAGTCCATGGGGTAGCAAAAAGTCAGACATGACTAAGCAGCTGAGCACAGAACACAGTTCAGCTCAGTCCCACAGACTGTAGAGATTATAATCACCTCTCAAATCTGAAAAGGGAATTCAGTGAGAATTCCACCTGGGAGCATGTGTTGTTGAGCACATCCCCTGTGGGCACACAGGCTATGGTAGGAGCATTCTCAGGGAGACAAGGACCAACTCCAAGGCCAAGTGAGGTTCAGGTTCTAGCCAGGAAAGAAGTTATGAAAGTGAGGCTTTGCCAAATGCTGGTCCTTCTCAGTGTTGGTCATGGTCTATTCCAAAGCACAGACAAAGCTTCTGAGTTTCACTTGTCGCAATGAAAAAGCATAAAGAAGACGTTTTCATCAGCTTCAAATAAATTCTCAATAAACATCAGATCATATCTAGTAAATATCATAAATACATATATATATACTACGTGAACATAAACAGATAGATAGATAGATAGATGATGCTGTTTTTGTTTAGTCTTTAATTCATGCCCAGTCATGAGACCCCATGGGAAAATAAAGGTCTACCAGGGAAGCCTAAATTTAATTACTAACAACATTTATTTGGCCTTTCCTTGTGGGTTGTGAGAACTTAACTCCCCGACCAGGGATTGAACCCATGTCCCCTGCAGTGGAAGCATAGAGTCCTAACCACTGGATCACCAGGGTATTCCCTGCTAACATCTTTTTATATGGCTCACACCACAATAGGCAAGACATTCACAAGTCTAAAATCCCTGTCATTTTACACCCAAGAAGGGATGTCTCCATCAAAGAGGAAGAAGGGGATGCTATGTGTTGAGGTAGAGAAGTAACAGGAAAGGTAAGTGAATACCACCCAAGTCTTAGAAACTCTGTTTTAAAATTTCATAAACTCGGGCAGGCAAGGATCAAAATAGTTGTTCTGGATATAATATTGACCTCTCAAGGTGGAATATATGTCATCTTAAAGGAAAAATGTATTTATATTCCTATAGGCTTCTCTTAAATCTTTAATATTACCAAAACGTTTCAGGAAACAAGAAATGAAGAGGTCAGGCACTTTGGCCTGTATATGTTTTCCCCATACACATCAATACTGCCATACGGCCATTGTCACCTCAGATGATCCAAAAGCTTGTCTGCTAAAAAAGGAATATGCAGCTCTGACTGTAGTTCAACAGCAGATAATGTTCTCTAAACCACCTTCTGATGAATGGAATCTTGACAGTAGATCTGAATTTCAGAGTGAAATATCCTGCAGGCTGACTTCATCTCCCCTTGGTAAGATAGGGAACTGAGAAAGTAAAAAGATAACCCTGGAAGCTGATAGCTAGTGTTACTCTAAAACAATGAAGCAGCCGGTTATTTTTACCAGCACAATGAGTTTATGTGGGAACAGCAGAGAAGTACAATTCAGGATATGCAAGCCCAGCAAAACAAGGGAAAAAACTCTTTCGCAGAGGAGAAGGGGAAGTTGGGAGGGGCTGTTAGAACCAGAAAGTCCATTGGAGGAAACTGGGAATCTGAAGTATAGTGGCTTTATCATTGACTGGGCTGCTGTGGTTTTACTGTTGCTGTTGTTTCAGTCACTCAGTTGTGTCTGACTCTTTTGCAACCCCATGAACCGTAGTCTTCAGGCTTCCCTGTCCACGAGGTTTCCCAGGCAAGCATATTGGAGTGGGTTGCCATTTCCTTCTCCAGGGAATCTTCCCAACCTAGGAATTGAACCTGCATCTCTTGCACTGGCAGGTAGATTCCCTACCCGTGAGCCACCAGGGAAGCTTCCCAGATAGGTTAGGTGATAGATTAATAGAGAAATGAGAGAGAGAGCAAAAGAAACTAGACAGAGAAAGTACTCAATACAGGGTACTTTCCATTCCATTTATAATTTTACCTCCAGGAGAATAGTATATAAGTCAGGTAGAATTAAAATAGAATTGTTCATTAAAATTAACATCGTTTTTACAAAATAATGGGGCTATAATGTATAATGGAAGAAATAAGCACAGTTTTTGACAGTTAAACAGACTCAAGCTTAAATATTATATTTACCACTATGTGACTTTGGGCTACTCATTCAACCTCTCTGAGACTCAGTTTCCACATTTGATAAAGTATATTTGTGGTTACTGAAATTTAAACACATTTAAAGGATCTGAGACACTGAGTTTTCAATAAATTTCAAATGTTTTCATTTCCCTCAGTGCTGATAGCTTAAAGCACAAAACTCCCTTTGAGTTCAACACACTACATGTTTACCACATACACTATTATTTCAAACACTTAAGTTCATCCTGAACACACACCAAGGAAACAGGTGCAGTCTTTACTTCATTTTGCAAGTGAGGAGACTGAATCAGAAAGAGGAGAACTAATTTGCCTCAAGTGGCCCAAACAGTAAAGAATCTGCCTGCAATGCAGGAGACCCAGGTTTGATTCCTGGGCCAGAGAGATCCCCTGCAGAAGGGAACCAAGGATTGAACCCTCCTCTCCTGCATTGGCAGGCAGATTCTTTTCCACTGAGCCACAAGGAAGACCACTGAACAATTTACGGGGTACTCAGTCCTCTCAACTGGGCTTCCCTAATGGTTCGGATGGTAAAGAGTCTACCTGCAGTACAGGAGACCCTGGTTTGATCCCTGGATTGGGAAGATCCCCGGGAGAAGGGAATGGCAACCCACTCCAATATTCTTGCCTGGAGAATTCCATGGACAGAGGAACATGGCAGGCTACCACCCATGGGGTCGCATAGAGTTGGACACGACTGAGTGACTAACACCAACACACTAATCCTCTCAACAGCCCACATGGTGTCACTCTGTCCAGTTAATTTCAGTAAAGAAATTGTAAGCTCATAAGATTTAAAAATTTGTACCAGCACTAAGTGAAATGCATCTTTTCCCTTGTATTTCCTGGCCTGGGGTCATTTAGCATCTGGGTTGAGATGGGACAGTGTGCTGATGGCCAACTCCAGTATCCAGAGCACCTTGAGAAAACTAGTGAAACTAGAGGGGGTAGAATTATTGGGGTTGCGATGATGGTGAGTGATACACTCATTCACAGGAGCCCCTTAACTCTTACAATTAAGTGTCTATGGCCACTCACCTACCTGAGGTGCAACCTGGACAGGCATGCAGTCACACACACACACACACACACACACACACACACACACACACACACACACACACACACATCCCTCAGTGGTTGTAAAACTCTCTCTCCACTAAAATTGATTTGATGGAGAGCTAAAGTGGAAAGCAAAAATTCAGGTCCCCTGTTTGCTCAAGTTTCAATGTGCACAGCAGTATCAGATAATAATTCATAAAACAGTCTCTGCTCCTAGTGAGTTTAAGTCCACAGATGCTAAGATTTCCACTTGCAACAAGGTTTAAAACCCTGCCTTGATTTTCTAAGATGTCACAGTGAAGTAGGCACTGAATTCTAAATATCCTACAGTATTAATTCCCCTTTGTATTTGAGGCGGCTTAGCCAGCAGCTTTGGGCAGACCTGTGAGTAGGAAAAAGAAGAAGCCAGAGGAAGGAGAAGGGGGAATCAGTGGTGCATGAATCGAGGGAACTCAGCCATTCACAAAAGGATTCCCTAGTCAACATGTAAAAGGGGCTCTTTGTAAATTTCCCACTCATTTTTTTCTATCCTTGTCATGAGATTTTTTAAACAGTGGGAAAACTGTAGACAACAATCATCAAGATCAAGAAGAAAGTGAATAAAGGGAAAAACAATAAGTCTGGTCATTATGTAAAAAAACTGGAGGGAGGTATTTGTAACTGCGGTATCTTTGCTAGAAAATTCATTAATTTTTACTAATTGTTAATTCTTTTATTCAATAAATTATTAATTGTTTTATTCAATAAATATTTACCAAGCAGGCACACAGTATACTCCCGAAAAGATGACATTCTCACCTTTAGAGATCTCCTATCCTATGACACAGAAAATCAATACACAAATACATGTCAAATAAATTTATATTCATCAATATTATGAAAGTAACTGAAAACAGAATAAAAGAAATGGGAATAATACTTTGGGGCAAGATATTAAATTGGATAGCTGGAATAGAAAACAGAGAAAACTATATTAAAAAATCAGAAATTCTCATTCAATTAATTTTTTTTCCAGCAAGCATTGAACACTGTGCTAGGCATGGAGACATTCTTGGTTTTGATTGTGATGGTCTAGATGGAGAAAAAGGAAGACCAACGGTCACATCACAGTAATGCCTTAAGACAGCTGTTCCTTAGAGGTATACATGGCACAGAAGAGGTTGGAAGGGCTGAGTAATCAGAGAAATCTTCCAAAGAGGAGACTTTGAAGCTAGGCCTTGAAGGGTAAGCAAAAGCTTAGCAAATGGCCAAGAGTCTGGAAAGAAACTTGTAATAATATCATTATGAAGAGATGCATATCTGTTAAGGAAACTAAACTTTATCCCACAGGCAATGGGGAGCTACGGTGACTTGTATGCAGAGGAGGGGGTTCTATCACACGAATGTTTGAGACAGATCTCCACGAAGAAAGTGCAGAATATTGGTTAGATCCATCAGGAACAGAGTCAGGGAGAGTAGTTAAGAAGTAATTAGGAGACTTCCCTGGTGGTCCAGTGATTAAGAATCCACCTGCCAATGCAGTGAACATGGGTTCAGTCCTTGGTTTGGGAAGATTCCATATGCCTCAGCGCAACTAAGCCCGTGCGCCACATCTACTGAGAGCTGCGCACCCTATAGCCCATGAGCCGAAATGAGAGAAGCCACTGCGATGAGCAGCCCACACACCAAAGCTAGAGAGGAGCCCCGGCTCCCTGCAACTGGAGAAAGCCACTTGCAGCAGTGAAGCCCCAGTGCAGCCAAATGCATAAATAAAGAAGTAACTAGGTCACAGGAGAGAGGCCCTTTACCCACGTTCTCTACTCCTGGTAGCCCTAGCACTAGGTCGCTTCTGTTGTGTCTGACTCTTTGTGACCCCATGGACTGTAGCCCACCAGGCTCCTCTGTCCATGGGCTTCTCCAGGCAAGAAAACTGGAGTGGGCTGCCATTTCCTTTTCCAGGGGATCTTCCTGACCCAGGGATCGAACCCACGACTCTTATGTCTCCTTCATTGGCAGGCAGGCTCTTTACCACTGGCACCACCTGGGAAGCCAGGTTCTCCACGCCTACAAGCCCACGTAGGGGGTTATACAAGAGACCACAGCTGTACAGAGCCCTTGCTCAGAGGTCGATGGGCCATCTCTAGGAGCTGTGGGCATGCCCTCCCAGGCTGGCAGGTGTGAAAACTGTGGCAAAGGAAGGCGAGAGGTGGGGACAGGCCCTTCCGCAAAAGACTGAACCTACATCCTCAAATCACTGTTGCTTCCGCCCTTTGCAGACACAAACCTGAAGGAGAAGTGCCCTCACCTGCTCAGGGCTCTCTCTGGGCTTGGCACTTATCAGATGAGAAACGAATACCACTTGCCATGCCTCGGAAAGACATCTGTGCCATTAAGATCAAATGAGGCACACTTCCTCTAATCCTACGTGTACCTAGCCCTCCCCAAATTGAATTTCATCATGAACAAATAACTCTAAGCTGGTTATGTTTGAGGAGGAAAGTAAACATACCATCAGCATTAAAGACATAATTGCTCATCTTCCTTGTTATTCAGTAGCTGTGGTCCCAATTTCAGGGTCTGTACTTTTTATTTAAAATAAAAAACGTGTTTGGACAAAGGGTTGTTTTTAGACTCGCAGCTGTCCTTGGTCTGGTTTTGTGTCATTTCCTATTTGAAAACTTCAGATGTGGCTTTCAATTCTTGCTGTTCTTGTCCTGATGTGTCATGCTGGGAGATCAAGCAGGTTCTGACAACTAGAGGCCATCAAGACCAATAGCCAGGAGGGGAAAGATACATGTTTAATATGCAAAATGTCATGAAGAATAAAACAAGGCTACCCAAATCCAATGGTAGGAAAAAAAAATCTATTCCCTTTCTTTGTCTCATTCTAGTTCCTGATATCTTCATCCTTTCTGTAAAGTCCTCACCCCCTCACCCCAATAATGCCCATGATAAAAAAAAAAAACCTTGGGTTTCTGGATAGGAGGCCTGTTTTGTTAGGCAGAGAAAAACCAACACCCTCATCACAAACCCAGGAGATGCAGTTCTTTTATTTTCTTACGTATACCCCACAGAAGCAACACAGCTCTGTGGCAGCCTGGAAAATTTTACATCCTATGAAATTGGATACAAACCACCTCCTTGAAAAGCCACAAGCCGGGAATACTTCCTGACAGCATCCCATGCTTTGAAACTTTCCAACTTATACCTAAAACATGAATTATGATTTTTTCTCTCATGTAATTATTTTTCTATAATAGTGGTTCTGCTTTTCTAGTTCTCTGCTTGCCTCCTTTCTCTACTTCAGAGAGGATGTTCCCGGCTCAATCTCACATGAGTGAGAAACAGTCACCCCAGCCTCCAAACTCCAATCAGAGAGAAGGGCCAGGAAGGGAGAGAGAAAGGGTTTTGTTTCTTGTTTTTCATGGCAAGCCATTGGTGGGACCTGACCTGGGATTCAGTCCTAATTCCTAGACCTAATTCCCCCATCTCGGGAAAGTCGCTCCAGTTTACCCATTCTCAGAGGTGATCCACCCAAGGGCAAGGAAGAACAAGTAATAAGGTGTTCTTCTCATGCAGCTAGAGATTTTTTAAAACACATTAACTGTCATTTTTAGATAGTCAGAATTTAGTGAACCATTAAAAGTGACCCAGTTCACTGAACCAAACTGAACTGAACAGATGGAATTCCACCCTTTCTATGCTTGAGTGACTCCGAGAACAATGCAGAGTTCTCTTTTAAATCCCTCCTCTGAGCTGCTTACCTCGCAGAGGCAACCGGAGGTCTGCTTTGGTCATCTTTCCGTGTCTGTCCTTTTCCTGCAGCTGAAAGCTGGGGCTCAGAATATGCCCAATCCATGGGCCTGAGTATTGTGCTCCGCAGGCTCTTTACGTGTCATCAGTTTTTCCCTGAATATGACTCTGCATAAGAAACTCAACAGTCTTGATTTTTCCCCCCTCTTTCAGAACCTGTGTAAAATCCATCTCTCTTCACTATTTTTAAGATTTCTTTTTTTGATGTAGACCATTTTTTTTAAGTCTTCATTGAATTTTTTACAATATCGCCTCTGTTTTTTATGCTTTGGTTTTTCAGCCATGAGGCATGAGGGACCCTAACTCCCTGAGCAGGGATCGAACCCTCACCCCCAGCATGCGAAGGCAAAGTCTTAACCACTGGACCAAAAGGGAAGTCCCCAGCTCTCTTCATTTTCAGGTTCTTTTCCTCCCTTCATAATCTCCCTTTCTTCCCACAAACATGCTGGAGGTTATATCCTCCTGTGTCCTCTGTCTCTATTAGCAGCCTTTCAAGCACACCTGATTATGGAGACTTGGAAAATTAAACATCGCATTTTCAACCTCTCTTGTTAAAAAGTGGAGTTGGTGGGAACTTCCTCATGAATCAGGGAACAGCATCCCTCTGGATCAAAATTCACCAGTGACAATGGCAGTACATCTTCTGTGGTTTAAAAAAAAAAAAAAAAAAAAAAACACCAATATCCTGGAGAACTACGCAATATAACCTTTGAAAAATGAAAAAGCAAGGCCTCTCAGAGCCTCTAGGTGGTGAGGAAATGAGAGAATATCTCGCAGAAAGAGATACATAAAAGGTTAAAATTGTGGCAAAATAAGAATAAAACCCAGAGACCAAAACAGAGCCATCTGTATCTACACAGACTTTAGAAAAATAGAGATTAGAGAGGTTTCATTATGCTGGCTCTCACGTGACTGGGGAAGCCGTAAAACAAACTGTGTTACGGTCTCAGGATGAGGTCTTAGAAGTGGAACCAGAATGGGTGCGCATTTGTTTATTTTTGTCTGTATCAGCTTTAAGTGTTAATTAACATAGTGCATTGCATTATCTGTGTCTGTGGAGCAGAGCGAGGACCCACGTTGTCCCCGTCCGTCCCCATGTAGCATCCGTGGGACAGTTTGGTCTGGCCTCTGGCCTCAGTGTAGGGCACACAGATGCAAACTTTACAGCCAAAGGGGAGCTTGGCTCGGAATTTGGGAGTGACCAGTCAATTAACCGGTGGCTTCAGCTCATTCATCAGCAGGATGGGAATACTAGTCCTGCTCATTATGGTCCAGAAGAAACTCACTGCTCCATTCTGATTAGAAACTAGGGCAGCAGCAGCCAAAACAAGGGTTGACATTCAAGGTTTCTCATCCTTTACAAACCTCAAGCTCTCTAGTCTCTCCAGGCTTTTCTACCACCTGCCTTCATTCATGAAGGCCATCAAAGAAAGCGGTCATGAATGCCCATGCGTTATCTGTCCTCATCCTCTATGTGACCACTCCAACATCGTGGCCACAGGAGCCTGAGGCAGTATGATAACATTGTCCTCACTCGTTGGTTAAACATTATGTGTATGTAACTAATCATACTCTTCATTACCTCCAAGGAATTCAATCATTTATTCAGCATTCATCAAACACCTACTCTGTGTAGGTTCTATGGATGTAGATATTTAAGGTAATCATTGCCTTTAAAAATGTCTAGGGATCCACAACAAAGATTCCGTGTACCACAACTAAGAACTTCTATAGTCAAATAAATAAATAAATTTAAAAAAAATTTTACTAAATAAATAAAAGATGTTCAGGGGCGTCCTCGATGGCTCAGCAGGTGAAGAATCCCCCTGCAATGCAGGAGACTCAGGTTCAACCGCTGAGTTGGGAAGATCTTCTGGAGAAGAGAACGGCAACCCACTCCAGTATTCTCACCTAGAGAATGCCATGGACAGAGGAGCCTGGAGGGCTACAGTCCACGGGATCACATAGAGTCAGACATGACCGAAGCAGCTGAGCACAGCACACAGAGGTCATCAGATTCGTGAAAAAAAAAAAAAAAAGATGCAATGGGTATCTGCAATGGCTCTCACTGTTTGGTATCAGTACGATTCAAAACAATTTTTTTAAATGGAACAAGAAATTTTAAAAAATTCCCTACCAAACAACTGAAGTCAAGCAATAAACATTTTTCAGCTAGTGACTGCCTTTCAAAAAGTGGCAAGAAGGCAAGACATTCCCAGCAAGAACTTTCCTGAGAGAGAACAGTGAGGGTGTTCTTTTTCCAATTATCTTTGTGTCCTTGCCTCAAAATGGTCACAACTTGCAGCATCACTGATGTCATCTGGAATTTCTTCATCATTCTCGAGCTTCAAGATGAGAGCGCGGAGCCATAGTGTGCGCTTTCCTCAGCCGATTTGAAGATTTCAGCAGGGATTCCATCAGCTCCAGATGCCTTGTTGTTTTTCATCTGCTTGATGGCTCTCCTCACCTCATAAAGAGTTGGAGGGATTTTGAGATTGCCACTGATTGGAAGTGTGGGATGGAGTTGAAAACACTCCCACTGATAAAATAATTTCCACCCAAGACCTTGAAATGCTCTCTTCAATGTGTGTTGACATTTTCTCTCTCACTGAGCAGTTTTCAAGTACCCTTATCTTCCTGGAAGCTCTGACACAGCTTCAGTGGCATTCAACCTAATCCATGTGGAGGCTGAATTGACTTCACCATGACATCTCACCATCTGCCCCGTGTATTGAGGGCGCCTTCGATCTCTATCTTGACTTAAAGCTGTAAAAATGTCCTCTTCTGGGATCAACAACAATGCCAAATGCCCAAAGGTTAAGAACGAGAGAATCCCGGCAGACTTAGGTTCAAGATTGTTATAAGATTACCAGCTTTCATCTACTCAATAATGTTTAAGAGAGTCAAGGCGTTAGGGAGAAACTAGCATACAGTGGCCCTTGCAGTGTTCATGTTAGGTTAGAAGATGCGCATTCATTCATGTGGGAATCCATTGTGTTGATTTAAAAGTCTGTTCTCAAGAGCAAATTGAGTTCAGCATGTTCTAATCTTGCAGGAAATAGTTCTGAGAAATTGGCTTTCCTCTGTTCTCTGAGTAGATGCCCCTTTCTTATTTACAGGAACTTAGTTGGATTATAGCTTCAGTTTTTATCATGAGAGTGTTATAGCTCCAGTATTGTTTTAGGGCTTCTATATTTTACTGCGTAAGATCATCTATTCAGAGGGCATCAATGGGCATTGCAATGTAATGCAGTTTCCTGTATTTTTTTTAAATACAGGGCAAGTATTATGTATATTGCATTACAATTATCTTCACCATAAACTGTTAGAACTGGAAAAACGTTAATATTACATATATTGCATTACAATTATCTTCATCATAAATTGTTAGAACCAGAAGAGGGTCAGTACTTTAATTTTTACTGAGGAAATAGAATCCAAGAGAAATAAAGTGATAGTTACCCCAACGTTGCACAGCTGAATGGTGGTAGAAACTATTCTAGAACTCAGCACTCCCAGGACAGAGTTTTTCTAGCCACGATATTCTTTTTCTCTTGATGATATTATATTGAATAAAGAATAAAACCCAAATCCTTTATCCTGATTCCTCTTGTAAACAATACCAAGGAAGCAGGAACTGGCTATTATTAGTCTTTATAAAACATGTCAGAGCTCTCAATCTATGTCAATTAAATATAATCAAAATAGGAATAGAATGAGGCACTATAGTCACAAATAGTATAGCACTAGCATTAATAATACTTCTTAAAAATCTCAATGTTTCGGGGCACCAGAAAAAAAAAGATATAAAGACCATTTCATTTCAAAATAGACATCAGAAAGACTAAAAAAATGGTTTGTTGAAATTGTATCTAAAAACGACAAAAGAAATACAGGAATTCTGTAAATGGAAACCATAGTGTGTATGACCTATGGGGTGACTCCAAGGTACAGAGAAGGTCTGTGTGTGACCTGCTCTACGTGTCAGCCGCTCAGTCGTGTCAACTCTTTGCCACCCCACGGCCTATAGCCCATGAGACTCCTCTATCCATGCATTCTCTCCAGGCAAGAATCCTGGAGTGGGTTTCCATTTTCTTCTCCAGGGCATCTTCCCAACTCAGGGATCGGACCTGGGTCTCCCACATTGCAGACAGATTCTTTACCAGGGAAGTCCTCCACGTGTGACAGTCTCAAAGAAACATTAGGACAAGGACTGACTTCCCTGGGTGAGCCAGTGGTTAAGACTTTGCCTTCCAGTGCAGGAGGTACAAGTTTGATCCCTGGTTGCGTAGCTAAGATCCCACATGCCTTGAAGCCAAAAACTTAAAACAGAAGCAATATTTTAACAGATCCAATAAATACTTTAAAAATAGTCTGTATTAAAAAAAAAAAAAAAACAGGTTAACAAGGAACTAGCCATGGATGATCTTTCAAACCACAGGAGTTGAAGGTTTTCACATTCATCATGAACCACCACTGTCTATATCCAGCCAGCAAATCAGACTAACAACGCAGTAGACTCTCAAAGACAGCATAAAGCATACATTCCTGTCGCTGAGTCCTTTATTGACTAAAAGGAGAAACAGGACACACATGAATCAAGGGCATGCGAGTGAGGGTCAAATTATTTCAGTGAAGATTAACAAAACACATAACCTTGGAAAGCAAGATCTCAGCCTTTATGCAAAGCATAGAGGGTCTTCCTCTAGGAAATTGGTTAGTCCAGGCTTCCTTTCCACTCACTCTGTTTAGCATATAGAGCCCTGTCCCTGGTCTGCTGTCATTCTTCCTACCTCCCAGATCCTGCCCTGCTTCCATGCATTCATGCATTTATTTATTCTGCAAATATTTGGTGAATATTCCCCAGGTAATAGGGCTATGTTTGATATGTCAATAAGAAAGCCACATTCCCTACCCATGAGTGTGTTTGAAGTCTAGCGAGAATGATGGAAAAGAAAAAGATGATTAAAATACAGAATCACCCCTTGATAGGGTTGGGCTGCTGCTGCTAAATAATAAACCAGCCAAACTTGGCATTAGAAGACTTGATGTGTCATCTGAAACCATGGAATAGAGAGAATTGCATACTTGATTGATTTTTGAGGATGAAACAAATTGATGAGTGATGAGAAAATGCTTGAGAACGATAAGCAGGAGCCAGACAAGAAGTGCCTTGTGTGCTGATCTTACATGATTAAAAAAAATAAAATTGGGGGAGGAGAGAATATAAAGCAAGATTCTTCTTAATCCTCTATTACCATCAAAGGGAGAGGGATGGACTTAAATACTCATCACCACAGTGTCTTACCATTATCATGCAGGTTGTCAGAGAAATGTTCAAGAAAAGAATTCATTTTAGGCTCTAATATTCCATGCAGTCTACACAGAGTCCATCTTAGCTTCTGATGATAAAAAAGCATCTTTATATTCCCCACTAGCTTCTCAACTATACAGGGACCATCTTCCCAATTACTTATCTCCTGGTCCTACTCCTATGTAGGAGCTCTTTCCTGGAACTCTTAGATTCCTTCAGCCACCTCTTCTACTTCACGGATGAAAGAGGAACAGAAAAGAAAGTAATCTTCAAAGGTCTGGCCCCAAACAAGACATAAATCCTGAAGATTGTCACAGCATCGCCATGAATGTGATTGAGCTATGAGTTCCTTTGCTCCTTCTCTGTCTTTACAGCGGCTTCAGCACAGGCACCATTGTGTGATCCCTGTAGATTTAGTCCTAAAAGGGAGTGGATGTTTCATGCTTTTTGAAGATGTTTATGGTTAAAGGAAAACAACCTGTGCTGCTGCATTTGGGGTTGTGGTATCCCCCAGAATGTGGATGAGGAGGAGCAAAAAAATAGGAAAAAGAGGGGGACTTCCCTGGTGGCCCAGTGGTTAAGTCTTCATGCTTCCAATGCAGGAAGCACAGGTTAGATTCCTGGTTGGAGAACTAAGACCCCCACATGTGGCACGGTACAGCCAAAAAAAGAAAGAAAGAAAGATTTATTCTAGCACAGGGCCTTCCTGTGCTTGGAATGACTATGATCAGATCTGTGCCCTAGAAAACTTCCTCTGGCTAGACGAGGCATAACTGGAGAGAAGGAAAGCCACTGATGCCGGTTTTAGGTTTCTGCTGTTGCTGTAACAAATGATCACAAACTTAGTAACTGAAAACAACATAAATTTACTCTCGTACAGCTCAGAAATCTAAAATAAACGAGGAGGACTGCATTCCTTCTGGAGGTCCTATGGGGAGAACCCATTTCCTTGCCTTTTCCAGCTTCTAGAAACTTTCTGCAGCCTTTGGCTCACGATCTCGCGTCACTCCCATCTCGGCTTCTGTCATCACGTCTCCTTGTCTCTCTCTGGCCCTCCTGCCTCCCTTTTATAAAGACTTGTGAACGTAATGCACGTACCCAGATACTTAATCCCATCTGCAGAGTCCCTTTGGTTGTGTTAGGTGACATGTTCATAGGTTCTGAGGATGAAGATGTGGACATCTTTGTGAGCAGAGTTATTTTGTCCTTTAAAATGTGCAGCCAAAAGAGACTTGGAAGAAGTAGGTCAACTGGGGAGATATTCAAGGAGTGGAATTAGGACTTGGTGACTGGTTGGTTGTGGATCTTGGAAACTAGGGGAGTCTGAGAAAAAAACCTCATGCTTTTTTCTTTTTTAAAAAAGATTAATTTATTTATTTATGGCTGCATTGGGTCTTCGCTGCTGTATGCCTTTCTCCAGTTTCAGGGAGTGGGGGTTCCTCTCTAATCGTAGTGCACAGCCTTCTTTTTGCAGAGGCTTCTCTTATTGTGCAGCACAGGCTGCAGGTATGCAAGCTCAGTAGCTGTGACTCCTGAGCTCTTAGGGTACAGCCTCAGTAGTTGTGGCACACAGGCTTAGTTGCTCTGCATGTGGAACCTTCCCAGACCACAGACTAAACCAGCATCCGTTGCATTGCAAGGCAGATCCTTAGCCACTGGACCACCAGGGAAGTCCCAAATCTCATGTTTTTTAACACTACCAGCTTTTCAACTCTGTCCATTTTCTGAGAGAAGATACTGCAGGGAAGCAGATTTGGCTGGAGGAGAATAATGAGGTCGATTTCTGACACACTGATTTTGAGATGCCTCAGAGAAACCCAGGTGAGTCTGTCAACTGCCAGGTGAATATATACACCTGCAGCTCAGGAAAGGTACTGTGAACTAAAAGGTATATGAAATCTGCCAGGAAGGGTATGGAAAATGAGATGAGATAGGGCCCAAGGACAAAGGAAAATCAATGTTTTAAGTTCAGGCAAAGCTTTGAAGATTCTAAAGAGACAGGGGAAATGTCTTTTTTATTCTACTGACCCCCATTATTTCTCTCCTGATTCCTTCCTTTGTCTCTGCCCTGTGGCTTGGACTTAGTAACTGCTCAGACTGTTTCTGATCTTTAAAAAAGAACTGATTCTATGTGACCTCCAATTAGTACTCTTGTTGAGAGTCACTGGCATCTCCAAGGAGGAAAGAAAGCAAGCAAAATAATAACTGCTCAGAAGAATCACAGGCAACAGTTGATGGGGTGGGTGCAGATTCTAATGTTGAGAAAACTTTTCTCCTCCTGCCTCCTCTCACCTCAACACCTTCCTCTTTGTTGAAACCATTAAAAGCTATCAAAAGGAGAGGAGAAGGATCAAATAAAAAGTTCTGGCAGTCCCTGTTAGCAAGGAGGTGAGCTGCCCTGAAAGCCTTCCCTATCATACAGGTCTATCCTGAATCAAGATTTCCATAGACAAGAGTTGTTCAGTCACTCAGTCGTGTCCAACTGTTTGCAACCCAATGGACTGCAGCATGCCAGGCTCCCATGTCCTTTACAACCTCTCAGAGTTTGCTCAAACTCATGTCCATTGTATCAGTGATGGCATCCAACCATCTCATCCTCTGTCACCCCCTTCTGCTGCCCTCAATCTTTCCCAGCATCAGGGTCTTTTCCAATGAGTCAGCTCTTCACATGAGTTGACCAAAGTACTGGAGCTTCAGCTTCAGCATCTTCCAATAAATATTCAGGTTTGTTTTCCTTTAGGATTGACTGGTTTGATCTCCTTGCTATCCAAAGGATTCTCAGGTCTTCTCCAGCACCACAGTTCAAAAGTATCCATTCTATAGACAAGAGGGTGTTAAGCTTATAGCAGTGGCTTCCACATGACACATCAGCTCACCCTCCTCTGTGTTGAGTTTCTGAGAGTTTGGAAATGTTGGCTGGAGAATCATGGGGCCCAGGAGGCACAGGGGGTGGAAGGTTCCTGCAAGCACAGTGTCTCTGAGATAACAGGTGGGAAGATGTAATAGCTCCCATTGTTGCACTGGGCCCTGAAAAATCTGAAGGAGATTCAGGCCAAGATGTCGACTCATATCTGGTGTGTTGCTCCATTGTTTTTATCATAAGTGCAGCCTCAAATCACACTTTTATCACCAGCAGGCTTCCCAAAGCAACACAGCATGAATGGAGAAACAACTGTCTAGGCTCTTACTCCACAGAAGCACTCTCTCCAGACCAGAGAGAGTCTCCAGACCAGGTGATCCAGGATCAGCTAGGATCCCTGGGCAGAGGGGGCCAGCATGTGAGGCAGTGGCTATCCTGAGTAAGAAAGTTGGGGCTGTCAGAAGGGTTTCTTTCAGCAGTACTAATTTCTCCTCTGTTAGTTCTGTTAATTCACCTGTGAAGTCTTCCACATGGTGCCTCATTGTCTTCAACCCTATGGGGTGCCTGGGGGCTTGAAGCCTGCCAGGATTCATTGTGGGAGATGGTTTGCATGAGGAACCATCAGACCACGTCGTCCTCTGACCCTGAAGTGGGGTTCAGGGCTCTTCTTCTGGGAACCACTGTCACACTAGATGCCTCTGGAGCTCCTACTGGTTCTCAGCACAGAGGATTCAGGGGATTTCAGACCTTCATGCCATCTCTGCAGCAGCAGCTTCACAAACAAAAGGTGATAGTGATCCATTTCTTGAATTTCTAATCCTTCTATATTTTGTCACTGATTGTGAAGAACTTTGTGATGCAAAGTGTACAGTATAAAATGATGTGGGGGTGAACAGGGCTTTTGTACTCACCTGTGAGGGCTTCTTTCCTTCTAGCCCTTGCTCCTTCCCCATGGGACATGGCTGAGAAACTAAACCCAGGAAAGACCTTCCCATTTCACAGTTCATCAGGTGAGAGTTCAGCAAAGCAAATGAAACCCACATCTGACCGCCAAACGTGGAAACTCCCCCACCCAACTGTCTGGTGGGAATGAAAGCCAAGATGTGCTTTGCAAAACCGAGCACTTTTCTCGCGGTGCATGGCAAGGGAATTTTAGCCTATTACATTTCTGATTCATTTGCACTTAACTCATCAAGATATTGTTTTGTATGAGCTATTTGATGTCCAGAGCACCTTATGAGCCTTTTTACGACCCTTTTATCTGAGAAGCAGGGAATGATGCCTAGCCAAGAATAAACAGATCTCAAAGGTTCAAGTTCAGTTCCAAAGGTGGAACCCCAGATTAGGCAAAGGCTAAACAGTCTGTCCTCCCCGAGTTTGGCTGCGGTTAATTTGAGAGAGACTCCCAGGCTGTAAGATCAGGAAAAGCCGATCTTGACTCAAACATGTTTTCCTTCCATCCTGGGAATGGCCGGCATTAATTAGTAAGGAAAAATATACCCTGTTTGGCGACCCAGCCTATTTTTGAAGTGGGTACAGTGATAAGCAGATTTCATTTTGTTATTGTTTCCTGAGCATCCGTTCTTAATCAGATGAATGAACTTGTTTGTACTAGTTAACTTTGCTGGAGTTTAGAAGTTGTATTTAAAACAGATTTTATCCTACAGTGATATTAATTTGATAGGATCCCTGATCTGTAAACCATTGGTTATCTTGGTCTCTCCTGATAAGGAAAAAAAGTGCCGGGGATTTCCAGTTGGTGAGCACATTTGGGCAGACTCTTTCACACGTCACAAATTGCAGATGGGAGGCAGTGATCTCGAACATGCAGTCACATTGCGTGACCATCTGACACCTTCCATTTAGAAAAATAATACTTTCCTCCCAGCATACGCTCCCTGCTGCAACCAGCACCAAAAATTATGCCTGGGAGAACAGTTCCTCCTAGACCAGGTCTTAAATATTTCTTAGGCGGCTTTTAAAAGATTCATACAGCCGCAGCTTCCTACCCTACCTAGCACCCTTCCTAGTTACCCTTAGAAAAATCCGCGGAGGAAAAGGCGACTTCGCAGAGATGCAGCTGATAACAAAAACAGCCACAAAGAACAAAAGGGGGTGGGGGTGGGGGAACTGGAAGGATCCGAGAAAATTACACCAGACACATTGGTAAGGTGATTTATTCTCGTCTTCTGTGTGATTCGAGCCTATTCGTGTTAAAGTCAATGGACTTCTTTGTCGGCTCATTTCTAAGCCGCTTCACAGTGGCAGAGAATTTCGCAGTCCCCAGGAGGGGGACTGGAGTGGCTGGGATTGTATATAACTTGCTCATCCGCCAGCGTTCTGCACTAACCCTTGCTCATTTAAGACAAGAAAGAGCATCTCGGCCTGGCCTCCTTCCCTGTACATTTAATGACCCCTGGCAATAGCAACGGTCCTGATATCCGACAGACACGTTCAGGCAGAGAGATTTTTAACCAGAAATTCAGATTTTTGATAGAATGTCGAAATGGGCACAGCTTATTTGCTGATTAACAAAGGCCATGGCAAATTCTGTATCCGATCTCTATACACACACACACACACACACACACACACTCACTCACACACACAGAGGTTGCCTGAATCCACGTACATGCACACACACATACACAGATTCTGCATGGCTATCTCTCTTTGCCCCAGGATGAAAGCAAACACACTTTCACAACCTTCTAGGTCGCTAATATCCTTCTTGTAAGAATGAAGAGGGCTTGGTGCCGCTGTCCCCTGAAAACTGACCCCAGACCGTTTTCTTGGAATCTTTTGGGAAGATGGGGTAGGGGGAGGGGCATTCTCTCCCCATGATCACAGCACAAAGGTGGCCAAAACAACCAACACCTGCTTTAAAAAATACTGCCTTCTTCCCATTTTCACACTGCCTTAGGTTTCGGGGGATTTCCCAGTTTTAAAGCTGTACGTATCGAATCTACCAACACGTTTAAAGAGAAACTTTTCTTTTTATTAAAACCCAAATGGTACTTGCAAGATGAATACCCTGCTCTCTGTTCTTATAGGAAAAGGGAGCAGCTAGCCTGATAATTATGTGTAATAATAACACCATCTTTCACTTTTGTAATGAAGAGAAAGTGCTTGAAAAGTTACTTCATCAGAGATAGGTGGGGTTTGTTCTCAGGAAAGCGCTAGTGTCAACTGCCGAGAAGCTGACTTATTGTCCTGTGGCTTTGAAAAAACATGTGGGCAATCCTCATTTGTAAAATCAGCTCCACTTCTGAGTCCCAGGGACAAGAATAGCAAGTAGAGGACTTTAAGCAGAAAAAATAAATTAAAAAGACAAAGCTGCTTTGATCAGGATTGCCTCTTAAAAAAAAAATCCATTGCTGCAGAGGTCTTGTATAAATGTATTAACCTATTGTAGTTCTCTCTAGAACTTTAACTGATAAAGTATGTAATAACAATAATCTTTGTCTTATGATCTATTATTTTCTTTCTCATTCATTTTACTACTTGTACATGAATATTTAAACACACATACTCAGATATGAGTACATTCAAGAAATTTAAATTCAGGTAGTGTATGACATACCAAACAATATAAAACTTCCTCTGAAGTCAGTTTGCCCATGGGATCTACAAGTATCATAACTTTGTAGTGAGGTTGAATAGTATTTGATGATTTCATTAGGTATCTCTTCTAGGTATTACCCCGATCCATTTGTCTACCAAATGCCTATTAATCTTTGTACCTTAGTTTTAACCTCATTGCTAATTCAATAGCAGTGTGTATTGTACCACCCAGAATAATTAAACAAATGACATATCTAATTCCTAAAAGCGTCATATAATTGAGGAAGTAATGATTTGGGCCTGAACTATTGTCTGTGTTGTCCACATAATGGCCAATATCAATATGATATTGAACTTGGGAGATCTATCATAACTGGCAAATAACAATGTACTCACATTTATTGAGCACTTATCATATGACAGGCAGAGTTTTAAACACTTAAAATATATTTGAGCCATGTTCTCTTATCTTCCCTGACAAATAAAGGAACCTGAAACATGAAGAAGTTAATTACTCAAGATAACGTGGTTAATGAGCAGTGGGTCCAGTGTTTGAACTCTGACAGACTAGATCTCAGAGAAGGCAATGGCACCCCACTCCAGTACTCTTGCCTGGAAAATCCCAGGGACAGAGGAGCCTGGTAGGCTGCAGTCCATGGGGTCGCTAAGAGTCGGACACGACTGAGTGACTTCACTTTCACTTTTCACTTTCATGCATTGGGGAAGGAAATGGCAACCCACTCCAATGTTCTTGCCTTGAGAATCCCGGGGACGGGAGAGCCTGGTGGGCTGCCGTCTATGGAGTTGCACAGAGTCAGACACGACTGAAGCGACTTAGCAGCAGCAGCAGCAGCAAACTAAATCTACCACACATATTCCCCACCTCTGTGTAAACTGCCTCTTTGTGAATTTTTATCTAGGGATACTCACCTATCAGTGCTTGGAAGGGCCGCCTATCCAGGGACAACCCTAATCAGGAGGAAACTACATGAGACAGAACTTTCTTACAAAGGTTAAAGGGAGGTGGTTAGTATGTGTGTGCATGCATGCTAAGTCACTTTTGTGTCTGACTCTTTGCGACCCTATGGACTATAGCCCACCAGGCTCTCTGTCTATGGGATTCTCCAGGTATATCTCCTGGAGTGGGTTGCCATGCCCTCCTCCAGTGGATTTTCCTGATGCAGGGGTCAAACCTTCATCTCTTATGTCTTCTGCATTGGGAGGTAGATTCTTTACCATTAGCATCACCTGGGAAGTCCAGTAGTTAGTATAGTGAAAGTGAAAGTGAAGTCACTCAGTCATGTCCAACTCTTTGCGACCCCATAGACTATAGCCTACCATAGACTGTAGCCTACAGGCTTCTCCATCCATGGGATTTTCCAGGCAAGAGTACCGGAGTGGGTTGCCATTTCCTTCTCCAGGTTATCTTCCCAACCCAGGGATCGAACCAGGGTCTCCTGCAATGCAGGCGGACACTTTACCCTCTGAGCCACCAGGGAAGCCCAATAGTTAGTATACTTAGGTTTGAATCTGTTATCTTAAAGAGAAAAGCATTTTATGCTCAGAATCATAGAGCAGAAAGATGGAAGAAATCTAGGTTCTAAGCACATTTCTGATTCAACCACGAGGGCTCTTCCCAGGACTTCCAGGTATGGGATAAAACATGTCCTTACCAACTCTATGACTTTTTTTGTTGTGTTGTGTTATTGAACTATTATATTTGAAGTTGTATAGCCTATTAAGTTACTAGAAAACCATATTAACATCATCAATTTAATATTTGTTAAATCCTCATAAAGTAGTGTCACTGTTCTTGTCTAGTATTTATTAAACCACCATGATATATTAAGGGGTAAAATAAGTTGTACATCATAGATTTTAACTATAACAAGAAAAGAAATAAAACAGTAAATGAATGTTGATGGGGAGGCTTTTAATTAGAAAGCTTACTGTTATACCAAGATTCAGTATTTTGTGTATATCTTAAACTATACAATTGGTTTATGTGAAAGAATGCAACAAAATTTGCCAGCACTCTACCTGAAGAAGAAAGGTAGGAAAGAGTAGCGTATGTATAGTGATTACTGTTAGATATATTTGCCAAATCTGAAGTGTCTTAACCAATTTCACAATGTCTTTCTCAAAAATGGGGAAAAAATGATGTAAACTAAAAAAAAATAATGTAGACTAATCACTTGTCAATTTCATTTTTTAACTGAAGCCATTTTATGAAAGCTTTTATAAGGACAGATTCATGCAACATTCCATATCTTTCTCTTCAATTTCTTCAGAGAAACAAACACAAATCTCTTCATATGAAATTGAATAGAGGCCAAACAGAAACTTTGGGTGGTAACTTTGCTACTGCTTCTTTGATAGAAAAGAGAAAATTTATCATCATTCATTCAACAGATCTGTACAGAGTGTCTATTATGTGACAGGCACTGTTCTAAGGACATAACACTTAATGAAACATTAAAAAAAATACCTCTCCATACGGAGCATACATTTTATTTATTTTATTTTATTTTTAAGTTTTTATTGGAGTATAGTTGCTTTAATGGCAGCCCACTCCAGTACTCTTGCCTGGAAAATCCCATGGATGGAGGAGCCTGGTAGGCTGCAGTCCATGGGGTCGCTGAGGGTCGGACACTTACTCAGCGACTTCACCTTCACTTTTCACTTTCACGCATTGGAGAAGGAAATGGCAACCCACTCCAGTGTTCTTGCCAGAAGAATCCCAGGGATGAGGGAGCCTTGTGGGCTGCCATCTATGGGGTCGCACAGAGTCGGACATGACTGATGCGACTTAGCAGCAGCAGCAGCAGTTGCTTTATACTGTCGTATTAGTTTCTGTTGTACAGAAAAGTGAATCAGCTATACGTATACATGCCTGCATGCTAAGTTGCTTCACTCATGTCCGACTCTTTGCAACTCAAGGACTGTAGCCTGCTTGGTTCCTTTGTCCATGGGGATTCTCTAGTCAAGAATACTGGAGTGGGTAGCCATTTCCTTTGCCAGGGGAGAAGGAACCTGGGTCTCTCACACTGCAGGCAGATTCTCTGCCATCTGAGCTACCAGGGAAGCCCCAATATACCTGCAGCCCTCTTTTTTTGGATTTCCTTCCCATTTGGATCACCACAGAGCATTTTGTAGGGTCCCCAGTGCTATACAGTAGGTACTAATTATTTATCTTATACATAGTAGTGTATATACGGGATTTCCCAGGTGGTGCTAGTTGTAAAGAACCCGCCTGACAATGCAGGAGACTTAAAGAGATGCAGGTTTGATCCCTAGGTTGGGAAGATCCCCTAGAGGAGGACATTGAAACCTACTCCAATACTCTTGCCTGGAGAATCCTATGGGCAGAGGAGCCTGGTAGGCTATGGTCCTTAGAGCAGACCCGACTGAGGCAACTTAGCAGGCAGGCAGGCAGTGTAGATATATCATTCCCAATCTGCCAATTCAACCCAGTCCCTTTCCCCCTCCTCTTGGTGTCTGTATGTTTGTCCCCTATGCCTGTGTCTCTATTGGAGCATACATTTTCAGTTGAAATAGATGGACAAATAGCAACAACAAAGATTAAAATCTAGTCAAGTAAGTAGTAAATGTTTTCAAGAAAATAAAGCAGGAAAGGAGGATGGGAATGCCTCTGGGGGGGGGGGGGGGGGCTTGTGATTTTAAATAGGATGGTCACAAAAATGGCACTTAAATAAGATGAAGTGGCAAGCTCCATGGATAGTCAAGGAAAGTGTTCCAGGCGGAGGGACACCACAGATGCCAAGGTCCAGAGGCAGCAGCAGGCAGAGCATTTTGAAGAAGTTGCAGAGGTCAGTGGAGCAGAGTAAGCAAGGGAGAGGGGTTGTAGCTGAATGTGAGGGTCTTCAGGTAACAGGAACTGCCTGGGGAGGGCGGCCTGGAAGCACTCAGAAGCATTTGACATGACTTTGGCTTTAAAATATTCTCATAGAGGTAGGGCTTGGGAAAAAATGTCAACATGCTGATGCTTTAGTTAATATAGATTTTTTTTCTCTGTCTCTCATGTGGCCCAAGTCTGTTATGGGTGGCCAGGATAATCAGACTGTTCATCACGTACCAGATTAAAAGGATATGGTCAGGGACTTCCCTGATGGTCCAGTGGTTAAGAATCCACCTTCCAATGCAGGTTAGATCCCTGGTCGGGGAATGAAGATCCCACATAGCATGGAACTAGAGTGCCCTTGCTCCACAACTACTGAGTATTCCCCAACAAGAAGCCCCTGCGTGCTGCAACTAGAGAAAGCCCATGTACTGAAGCACAGTCCAAAAAAAAAAATTGGTATGATCAGCTTGAGATAAAAATCTGTCTAAGTTGTTAATTTTTTAAATTTAATTCTCTACAGTTTCACAAATTAAAATTTTCTTGATGATATTTTTAGACATTTATGACCATTTTTTCAGTGTTCAAAAAAATCTATTGATATTGTCATAAATTTTAATCCAGTAATACTACTAAATGAGTTTCAATAAAAACAAGCAGTAACTTGCCATACCTCTCCCCAGTTCTTCTTAAAATATCATTCTCTCCTTTTTCCCTGCTTTTCTTGGCATTCACATCTATCTTTATAAATAATTTGCTAAGGTTCCATGTCTTTGTCCCTCACGTTTGAGTTTCTGATACCTGCCAAATCTTCCCATTTCAGTATAATTAAAGCAAAAAAAAAAAAAAAGTTAAATAAAAGAATTCAGTGTTCACATTACTACTTACTGCAGAGTGAAATCATTATTGTGATTACATTCCCTTTCTCATATAGTTGCTCCTTTTCGGAATTTATTTTTGGCTTTGTCTTTTACCTAAATAGATTTTTAGAATCAAATACATTACAAAAAGTTCCACTGCTCCTTTTTGGGGCTTCCCTAGTGGCTCAGATGGTAAAGAAAGTGAAAGTGTTAGTTACTCAGTCGTGTCTAACTCTTTGTGACCCCATGGACTGGAGGCCCCCAGGCTCCTCTGTCCATGGGATTCTCCAAGCAAGAATATTGGAGTGGGTTGCCATTTCCTTCTCCAGGGGATCTTCCTCACGTAGGGATTGAACCTGGGTCTCCTGCATTGCGAGCAGACTCTTTGCTGACTGAGGTACCAGGGAAGAGAGATGGTGAAGAATCTGCCTGCAATTTGGGAGACCTGGGTTTGATCCCTGGATTGGGAAGATTCCCTGGAGGCGGGCATGACAACTCACGCCAGTATTCTTGCCTGGAGAATCCCATGGACAGAGGGGCCTGGCAGGCTACAGTCCATGGGTCACAAAGAGACACAACTGAGTGACTAAGCACAGCACAGCACACTCCTTTGGAACCACCATACATTTATAACTAGTTATATATTTTTTTCAAACGTTCAGACTCAAGCATCGTTTTTTGCCATGCCTCACTTTTTTTTCTCAGAATTTTCTTCCTACACCCTTTACTTTTTCTTCTTCATTCTGAGTCTGGTTTGCTCTTCAGGACTATGGGACAGATAGCATCCTGGAAATTCCCTTCCCAACTCTTGTTAAATGTACATTTTTGTTCCTGGATCCTATGTCTTCCTTTTCTTCAATGATTTCTTGGTTCTGCCAAAGCATATCCTCTTGTAGTTTGCTTAAAATGCTAGTTAATTAATTAATCTTTTTACCAAGATACACAGGAGATGTGCAAAAGATGGAATAACCCTGCTCAAGTTCTTGCCTGGTGATTTGATTGAGTAGAGAATTCTGGATAGAAAATTATGTGTCTGTGCAAAGAATTTGAAGTCTTTCCATCCTTGGGGCTCTGCTATTTCCATCGCTTAGCCCGATATGGTGATTTCATTTCTATCTGTTGTGTTGAGTGCCTTGATTCTCGAATCTCATGTTCTTCAGGGCAGACAAACTGTCTTTTTCTTAATTATTCTGCTCTTTCTGCCTTCCTTTTCTAGATGTTTTAGACTTTTTGGATTGATGCAAATATATTTCACACTCAATCTTTTCAACCTGCTTTTGAAGATTCTTTTATCTTTAACTCTTCTTCAGGATATATTTCACCTTTTTTATAGCTACTTCATTTTCTCCTTTTTGAGTTATTGGGCACCTTTATTTTTTATTTTTAATTTTGGAGTGGTAATGGTGATGGTGGTTGTGGTGGTGGTGCAGTTGTGGTGATGGTGATGGTGGTTGGCTGGTTAGTTGGTTGATTTGCAGTATTTTTTTCTCTTCTCAGAATTCTGTTTCTTTTGTGTTTATTTTTTTTTGTTTAATTTTTAAAATTTCTCTTTCATATTTTCATAAGAAATGGACTTACACTTATCTCAGTTTCTGTTCATACTTAAGATTCATGTAGTAAAGTATATTTGGACATTTTATGTCATTAGACAAGATTGTTGACTTGCAAGCAATATTCTTGAGTCCAGAGGCTCCACTTCCCCTTTTTTCAGAGAATAGCTCACAGTCTTCCACCTGGTCTGAGGGTGAAGGATGCTGACTGTCCTCAGGGGTTACTCCTGGGATCTGACACTATTAAAAATTAATATACTTTTAACTACCCCTGACTTTCAGTATTGCCTTTAGCCATGCCCTGCAGTAGACTGGAAACTCCAGCTCTCAAGTCCTGAGAGTTTCTGAAATGCAAGTCAGTTCACTTGTTGTTACTGTTCAAGACCTTTAGGTTTTTAGCTTTTTCCATGTTCATAACCCCATTGATTGACATGTTCCCAAACATATTAAGATCCCTCCTCTATGGCTATCTTTTCTCCTTTTATCTCTGCTCCTATGAGTCTATTTTATCCCTTTATTATCTTTTTTAGAAGTGACCTAGAGAGAGAGGAGATAGTATGGTCAGACAACCATCTCTGATCTATAGCTGTGATTTTGATTTTAAACATTTTTTGATATTTTTTCTAAGACTTCCTTACTGACAAGTAACAACTCTGAGAATATTTTGTTTTGAATAACAATCTCTAACAGAGCAGTTCCTCATAAACATTTATTTACAAGCAGTGACGATAATGAGAGAGTTCTGTATTTTCATGATTACAGTACAAATGACTGGTCAATTATTGAATTCAAGCTGATGCAGACCATCGGGGAAATATTTTGCCTTGACTCTATGAAGAAGTCTCTTCCTCATTCTGTAAAATAGCAGGATCTTGTGTATTATGAGGCTTTTAGTTAGGGTTTTTAGCTTCATGAATATCAATCACCTTAGTTCTGAAAAGCCATATTAAAATAAGTTAAATAAGCATTCTGATAGGAGACTGCTTTGAGTTGTCTAGCTGAAAGACCCTATGTGGACCCAGGAGTAGTTACCACCAGATTATACAATACTGTATGATATCAAGTCCCCCATGGAACCTCTGTCCTGCTTTGCTCAGCCTGGCCTATGCTCAGTGAGATTCAGGGCACTGAAGTATTCGTGCTAAGATCTTGCCATCAGAAAGAAAAAAGATCTCCTCTTGGAGTCTTTTTTTCCTCTGACTGACCACAGATTGTTCTAAAAAAATTAGCAACGCTAATATGGCAAATCTGCTTGTCCTTAGCTATGTGATTAAGCAGGATAAGCAATAACACTGACAAGTTGCCTTGATAAATTTCAGAAGCCAAATGAAACTAGTGGCTCTTGGGAATGAATTCACTGGAGGATGCTACACTGTTCTAAAGGAGTAATCACTGGAGATTTCCCCAGGACTCCACAGACTAAAAAAATTTAAAAAATGAAAACTGTTGGCAAAAATAAAATAGAAGGGCACAGGTAAAAACAAGGGAAAACTTATCGCCAGTGCTTTTGGTTTTGTTGTTTGTTTTATGAGAGCTTTATTGAGATATAACTCACACAAAATAAAATATGCCCTCTTAAAGTATACTTTTCAGGGAGTTGAAGTATATTCAGAGAGGTGCAGCCATCACACTCTTCATCGAGAACATGGTAATCATCTCAAAAAGGAACTCCATACATACATTTGGGTTCTTTAACTTTTTGTTTATTTTAAATAATGCTTTTAAGAACATCCATGTATTTCTGTAGACCTAAGTGTCCATTTCTCTGGGGTATATTCCAAGAAGTGAAATGGCAATCTGTAAGATTTAAAATATTAAGAAAATGCCAAACAGTTTTCAAAAACGGCTGTACTATTTTACAAAACCGGTCATATAGAAGAGCTCCAATTTCTCCACAATCTCACCAACACTTTTTATAGTCCTTCTTAAAACAGTTCTCATGGATGTGAAGTGGTATCCCATTACAGTTTTTATTTGCATTTCCCTAATGAGTAGTAGTGTTGAACATCCCTTCATGTGCTTATTGGCCACTCGTATATCTCCTTTGAAGAAACGTCTATGCAAGTCTTTTTGTAATCAGGGTTTATTTCTGGGCTCTCAGTTTCATTTCATTGATCTATATGTCCATTTTTAAGCCAATACTACAGTGTCTTGGTTACTATAGCTTTGTAGTAATTTTTGAAATTAGCAAGTGTGACTCTTCCATTTTCAAAATTGTGTGGGTCCCTTACACTTTCATATGAATCTTAAGATCCACTTCTCAAATACTGCAGAAAACACAGCTGAGATTTTGAGGGGGATTGTGCGGAATATGTAGATTGGTTTGGGGAGTGTTGCCATCTAAACAACATTAAGTCTTCCAATTCACAAATGTAGGTTTTCCTTCCGTTTATTGAGGTCTGCTTTCATTTCTTTCAGCAATACTTTTCAGTTTTCAGGGTACACATCTTGCACTTTCATCAGATTTATTCCTAAGTATTTTATTATTTTGGAGAATGAAATGGCAACCCACTCCAGTGTTCTTGCCTGGAGAATCCCAGGGACAACGGAGCCTGGTGGGCTGCCGTCTATGAGGTTGCACAGATTTGGACACAACTGAAATGACTTAGCAGCAGCATTTTACTATTTATGATACCATTAGAAGGAATTGTTTTCTTAACTTCATTTCAGATTGTTCGTTGCTAATATAGAGAAAAAAATTGATTTTTGTATAGTTATCTTTTGTCCCACTATCTTGCTCAACTCATTTATTAGTTCTAATAGTTTTGTTATGTATCCCCAGGATTTTTTCTATAAGCTCATGCCATCTATGAAGAGAGACAGTTTTGCTTCTTCCTTTATAGTCTATATGCCTTTTATGTCTTATTCTTGACTAACTGCCCTGTCCAGGACCTCTACAACAATGTTAAGTTGAAGTGGTGAGACCAAACATCCTTGTCTTATTCTTAATTTTAGAGAAAGGCATATTTTCATTTACCAGAAGTATATTAGCTGTGCATTTTTTCCTGAATGTTTTTTAAAATCAGGTTGAAGAAGTTCTTTTCTATTGCTATTGGTTGAGTTTTTTTTTTTTTTTTTCATGAAAGGGTGTTGGATTTTTTAAATGCTTTCCCTGATCCAATAGTCATGTACAGATGAGAGAATTGGACTATAAAGAAAGCTGAGCCCTGAAGAATTGATGCCTTTGAACTGTGGTGTTGGAGAAGACTCTTGAGAGTCCCTTGGACTGCAAGGAGATCCAACCAGTCCATTCTAAAGGAGATCAGTCCTCGGTGTTCATTGGAAGGACTGATGCTAAAGCTGAAACTCCAATACTTGGCTACCTAATGTGAAGAACTGACTCATTAGAAAAGGCCCTGATGCTGGAAAAGATTGAAGGCAGGAGGAGAAGGGGACGACAGAAGATGAGATGGTTGGATGGCATCACTGACTCGAAGGACATGAGTTTGAGCAAGCTCTGGCAGTTGGTGATGGACAGGGAAGCCTGGCATGCTGCAGGCCATGGGGTTGCGAAGAGTCAGACACGACTGAGCAACTGAACTGACTGACTGGATATATTGAGGTAATCTGGAGAAGGAAATGGCAGCCCACTCCAGTATTCTTGCCTGGGAAATCTCATGGATGGAGGAGCTTGGCAGGTTATGGTTCCTGGGGTCACTAAAAGTGGGACACGACTTACCAATTGAGCATGCACACTCGCATGCATTGTGATAATCATGTTGATTTTGGTTGTACATTCTATGAACGTGATTTGTTACACTGATTGATTTTCAGATGCTATGCCAACCTTGCATTCGTGGGTTGAACTCCATTTGGCGATTGTGTATAATCTTTTTTGTACATTGCTGACTACAAATTTGACTTTAGTTCTGATCAGTACTCTGCACACTGGAGTGGGTTGCCATTGCCTTTTCCAATGCATGAAAGTGAAAAGTGAAAGTGAAGTTGCTCAGTCGTGTCCAACTCTTCGTAACCCCATGGACTGCAGCCTACCAGGCTCCTCCACCCATGGGATTTTCCAGGCAAGAGTACTGGCATGGGTTGCCGTTTCCTTCTCCAGTCTGAGTCATTAAAGATGAATTAATAGTGCTGACTGACAAAGTTGCTTCTGGGGCAGAGGTTCATTTAATTTAGATTCAGTTTGATACCCACACACCATAATCTATAAGGGATGAGAGCATGTGGGATAACTGAAACTAGATCACAAATACACACTGGACTTGACTAGAAAATGTCCAATCTCTTTTCTCTAAAATGTAGAACTAAGACCTAACTCACTGTCTTTAATATTTGTATGATTCTTTGATCAGGATGTTTAGAAAGACTTCTCTAAGGTTGTCTTGCCAGATATGTTTGAGTTTCTCAGGTAACAGATGTATTAATAATAATGAGTTTTCAGAGCAACAAAGTCTTAAAGAGAATGTACATGCAAGATGTGTATAGACATAACGATAAATGAAATCATATGTTGGATTGATGGAACATTGTTTTCTTTTTCAAAAATACTCTTTAGTGTGATCATGTTGTTTTATAGTTCATGGAAGGAGAAATATTAAATAAGTGAATAAGTAAGCTTATTTCAAAGAAAAAAGAGACTGAAATTGTAACTTATATTCAAATACCATTTTGAATCTTTTCTCTATTTCCTGATTTATATTTCCCAGTGCCCTTTACATTTTTGTATTTAATAGTCTTCTGGGGTTGTTTTAGGAAGTATGAAGAAATTTTAGCTGCCAAGTTGAAGAGAGCTTTGAAAATATCTACCCCAAAAAATAATATACTACAGAAAATTATCATTCAAATTAAACAAAATGAGCTAACATGAATTAAAACTCCTTATTTTTTTCCTGGTGAATATCTCAGTTCTTAACAACTCCTGAACTCCAGGAGCTAATACTTAAGTAGCTGTTCATCAATTCTACTCAGATGAACAGAATTTCTGAGGAGCCTTGTCTATATCAATGAAAAAAGTTGGAAGAAAGAGCCCAACTCAACTATTCCTGCCCTAAATTCCTGTGATTCTGAGCTCTTCTGTTTCACAAAACAACCGCGTGTGAAGTGTCAGCTCTATGCTCTCCCCCACTGCCCGTCTGTATCGCTGCGTGGCTTTGCATTGCTTAAGGATAAACAGGTTGAAGTTGCATATGGTTAACATTTTTTGTTTGAGCTGGTGCAGGGAGAGATCCTTTAGCATCTGCAGGTCTCACGTGGTGTCACGGGCAGTAAAGGAATGACTGAAGTAGTTGCAGACAGCATGGAGTCTACGTTCCTCTCTTTGCCTAAGAAATCATGGATAATTAAATTAACATGGATTGAATGCAAACCGTGAGAGCAAAGGCATGAGAAACCCCCATCTCCGTGTGGGATCGCCATATTTACCTGTATTATATGAGGCAATAAAAACCAGAGGAGAAAAGTAATAAAAACCAAACAGTAATAAAAACTTATATTTACATAATTTCTTTCTACCCCAGGATTCCAAAGCATCTAATGAAAGTCATATAGGAAAATCTGTCACGGGACCTGTGACTTGCAACTGGCAGAAGAGCTCATTAACAATTATAGGTTGGCCAAAGGAACTAGAGACAAAATACATTTTAGAAAGAGTCCTGCCTTATGTCTTCTGACTTATCCTTGTACCTTTATGACTATAAATCAGAGTGATCAATTTCAAACATACTCTTAACTTGTGATTTGAAAGTGGCGAGAATCATTAAAAGCTCATGAATTCTCCAAATTACAATCAACCTGGAACTGTGAAATCCATGCTCACTTAGGAAAGCGTCAAGTGCACATTTTATGTCCATTCATCGGTGCTTCTCAATGTGAAATTGAAGGACAAGGCCTTTATCTTAGGTGCCCAGCATTATCAGGTTTCCCAGGCATCTTTTCTATACTAATGTTGAAATTCATACGGTGGCTGTGAAATCAGGCCAGTTTTGTTATGACTTGAAAAGATTTGCAAGGCACAGATGTTAGCTCCAGCTGTTTTTATCAGTGATCTGCAGGCTAAGGTGGTCCTCTGTAAGTTGTACTCTTATAGATGCCATGAGAGTATGTCCTACTAACATCACTCATGTATTGAGACTCTCCACATAAAAATGGATTTGAGAAATTGCGCCTGAAGCCGGTAAGATGTTTGAAAGATTAGACAGTAATAAAATGGCTACTTCCCCAGAACATGAGGACTTCTGTAGCAAATCCATTGTTTTTCAACTCAACAAAATCTCTTGTAAGTTTCAGGCAGGTGCCATTTATTATACCCATAGTCCTAATTATAATAATAATAATGAATGCATACAATGTGTGCATTCTGTAATATTTCTTGAACTTACTACACATTTAAAGCTCAGCAACATGATGAGGCGGGTACTACTTTTCTTCCCATGTGAGGATAACACCAACTAGATGGACATGAGTTTGAGTAAGCCCCGGGAATTGGTGATGGACAGGGAAGCCTGGCATACTGCAAGCCATGGGGTCGCAAAGACTCAGACATGACTGAGTGACTGAACTGAACTGACTGAAGGATAACACAGCCAAAGTTTCGGTTGGTTAAATTATCTGCTAGTATCACAGCCATTTGCAAAGTGCATTGGGTCTAAATTGAAGTCACAATGAAATCATTCTTTAGTCACTACTTCTCAGAGTCTTATTTCTAGATTATAAGTCCAAGAAATAAGGGAAAGTAAACATTATTCTGGGCTTCCCAAGTGGTCCAGGTAAAGAATCCACCTGCCAATGCAGGAGATGCAAATTCAACCCCTGGGTCAGGAAGAACCCCTGGAGACGGAAGTGGCAATCAACTCCAGTATTTCTGCCTGGGAAATCCCATAGACAGAGGAGCCTGGCAGGCTGTAGTCCATAGGGTTGTGAGGAATCGGATGTGACTGAACACACACACACACACACACACACACACACACACCACACACCACACACACAAACGCTCTTCTATCAGTTTGAAAGTGAAAGTGAAGTAGCTCAGTCGTGTCCTACTCTTTGTGACCCCATGGACTGTAGCCCACCAGGCTCCTCCGTCCATGGGATTCTCCAGGCAAGAATACTGGAGTGGGTTGCCATTTCCTTCTCCAGGGGATCTTCCTGACCCAGGGATTGAACCCAGGTCTCCTGCATTGCAGGCAGATGCTTTAACCTCTGAGCCACCTGGGAAGCCCTTCTATCAGTTTAGTTGAAAGGAAAGTAAGGAGGGGAACCTCATAAGGTCAGAGATAAGACAACAAATACAAAACCAGCCCTATATCCTAGCTATTGATATCATATCATTATTTTTGTCAATTCACCAACAAAAACTATATATTTTCATTGCTGTAGTGGAGATCGCAACTAAACTGTTATAATACTGATCACATTAGAAAAATAACACATAACCACTATCTCTTGTAAAGGGGATTTTTTATGTTCTACTTGATATGACTTCATGAGACAAAATGTAACAGATTTTATTACCTGTCTGTGAACTTCTGCAATCCCCTTATTCACTCTACACACTCCCAGTCTCAGTTTCCCTTTTAAAATCTTCCCAGGTCTAAAATTCAATGAGCCTGTAAGTCTAAGTCACTGCAGTTTATTTTAAATTTATTTATTTTTTAATTGAAGAATAATTGCTTTACAGAACTGTATTGGTTTATGCAGTTTTTTGAAAATACTCTTTCTTTTATATTCATTATTCTTGTCATGTCATTCAGAAGATGACAGTTGCTATTAACCAAGTATACTCAAATAGTCTCACAAACATTGGATGTTCATTATAGCAAGCCTGACTCCAACAAACCTTCATGAATCAACCTGTTACAAAACAGAGCATTCCAGTACGGTAGATAAATAATATCATCGGCTACAGCTTCCCAAAACATTCTTCATAAGTGATGTTTTATGCAACGTGATTAGAAAGCACTGCCATCTCCCTTAAGGTTAAACTTGTGATCCTCATGTATATACATAGGAAATAAAAACCTCTGCATAGAACTGTATTCATATCATTTATGAAGCAGAAATAAAGAATCACAGAGAATGAAATGTTTTTGTAACAGCAAAGAATCATGGCTAATATTTCCCAAGACTTTGCTCTGTCCAGCACTTTACAGGCATTACCTCATTCAATTTAAATATAAAAATCATGGCTAAGAATTCTTGAGCCTTTCCTCATTTAATGCTCACAATAACTCTATGAAGTAATGAAGTCAATAACTGATATTCTAATCAGTATTTTATTATTTAGAAATTTCCCATTTTATTTGAAATATGTTTGTCAAATTCTCCCCCATAAATAACAGAGACTGTTACTTTTCATCCAGTGTGTCTCTCCTCCTTTCTTTATGAAGAGAATGCTAATTGGATTATGGGTGCCAAAGTGCCCATCTGAAAACTGGCATTTCCATCCTCTCTGGTAGTGAGAGATGTTCCTACTGCTGACCAATAATATATAAACAGAAATTTGCTGGTAGGAATTCTGAGTAAGCTTATTTATTTATTATCAGTAAGACCAATAGCAGCAGAGAGCTCAGTCTTCTGTTTGTTTGTTCTGATTATTTTTTATTGGAGTGTGGTTGCTTTATAAGGTTGTGTTAGTTTCAGGTGTACAGCAAACTGAATCACTTATAAACATACATATGTCCACTCTTTTTTAACTTCTTTTCCCTGTAGGTCATTGCAGAGTATTGAGCAGAGTTTCCTGTGCTATACCCTAGGTGCTTATTGTTATCTATAGTTATCTATTTCATATATAGTTAACTAATATATAATAGTGTAATTATGTCAATCCCAATCTTCCAATTCATCCCACCCTTCCTTTCCCCCCTGGTAACCATAAGTTTGTTTTCTACATGTGTGATTCCATTTCTGTTTTGTAAGTAAGTTCATTTACATCATTTTGTAGATTTCACATACAAGCCATTTGCAGCAACATGCCTAGCTTTCTATTGAATGTGTTACTTAAAAGGTTTAGTTAAAAAGACCGAAGCCCATGTCATCATCAGACTCTTGAGATTCTTCTTTCTTTACTTCTGTGTTCTTCTCCTCAGCTGGGACAGCAGTGGTGGAGGGGGCCGGACTCCTGCTGAGAGACCACCAGCGGCTGGGGGCGGTGGGGCAGGTCCAGCAACCCCCACATGGCAGATGAGGCTCCCAGTGTTGACACTGGCCAGAGCCTGTGCAAACCAACCTGGCCAGAAAGAGCCAGTGTTTACACCAGCTGCTTTAATGAAGGTGTTGATCTTATCCTCCGTGAGCCTTACCGTGTAGAATGAGGGCTGAACAGAGGCAGGTGAGCTCCGAGACGGAGGCCATCCTGGAGTGCTAGGCAAGGGCTACAGTGTGGTGCTAGTCTCTGGATGAAGTGCGGGCCTCACCCCAATGTGGTCTTGCTTCCTTGGAAGGACTAAGCATCTTAGGGCAGCTGAGAAAAGGTAAGTTTTTTATTTTTATTTATGTTTTAAGGGCATTTAAATTATTATTATTATTATTTTGGCTGTGCTCTGGAATCTTGGTTCCCCCACCAGGGATCAAAACCTGTATTGGGAACTTGGAGCCTTAACCACTGGACTGCCACAGAAGTCTCAAGCCTTTTTGAATAGGATCGTTCTCGAAAAGAGGTTTAAGGGGACAAGTGCTAAACACAGATGGTCCCAGATGGGTCTACCCTGGCCCAGTTAACATCTTGTTTTTCTTTTCATACCACTTTGTACCTCTGGGTGTCAGGTCCCTTCTTTTCCAAGTGGGGCCTTTGGAAACTGTGGTCTTCATGCTGCGTTTGGACGGAACTCCACTCAATTTGGAGCATGTGAGATGATCCTTAAAGGATTAGGGTAAGCGTTAGAGGAATGCTGTTGATGAATAGTGTCCCTGTGCTAAAGCACAGTCAGGAGAGCAGAGAAAGTGGTGCTTGCCAGGCTTTCACCTCCAACCCTTGGCATGTCCTCTCCAGATGCTGATAGCAAGTCTTTCCATGTGACCCCCCCCCCCCAGGTGAATACAATCCTGACCTCCTGTACCGCCACCATCTCCCAATCTCCCAGCCTTGGGACCTGGGGATGGAGAGTGGTAGGGAAATTCCTCTGCTTCTCCCTGTAGGATCGTCCCAATCTGTAGTTAGATGCTTTGCTCTTTTAAGTAATGCAAATCTAAATTTTAAACTAAAATAATCAAAATACTAGGAACTGTGCTACAACTGAAAATGTATATGATAACATCAAAGCAACAAACTCTTTAAAGGAAAAAATGAACTCTACACATTTTTTAACTGTCTGAAGAAAATTAATTGAAAAGCTTTAAAAACCTGAAAAAATATTTATAATATATTTGGCATTAAAGTTTTACTATTTTAAATATATGGAGAGTCCTTACAAATTAATATTTTTAAAACAGTATGTAGCCTTCACTTTCACTTTCACTTTTCACTTTCATGCATTGGAAAAGGCATTGGCAACCCACTCTAGTGCTCTTGACAGGAGAATCCCAGGGATGGGGGAGCCTGGTGGGCTGCCGTCTATGGGGTCGCACAGAGTTGGACACGACTGAAACAACTTAGCAGCAGCAGCAGCAGCGTAGTAAACAAATGAACCAAGAACATAAACTGGCAATAAAACACAGACATACACACATGCACACATGTAACCAAATATAGACCAGGAAAATTTTAAGTTCAATTCCTTCAGCTGGTCAAATAAAAGCTGGTTGAATCAGAGTTGTTACCAAGAAAATTTACTTTAAAACTGATAGTACTTGGGTACTATCAGTCATCAACAATCTCAGTATAAATTGGTACAGCTGTGCTGAATGTAACTTTGGAAAAATATATTCATTTTTTTAATCCTAAAATTATGCACAAACAGTAATACTTCCTCTAAGAATTCACCCTAAGAAAATGATTATAGAATGTAACAAAGATTTATTTACCAAGGTTATTTATCAACACACTTGTTTAAAATAACCAAAAACATGGAAATAACCTCAAGCCTATCATTTGGGAATTGGTTGAATAAACTGTGTATACCCATGTAATGGGAAATAATGAAACCATTTTGAATAAGATTGAAAAATAACATCTAGGAGGAGAGATATAGTCATGTTTTATTGTGGGCAAAGCTTACAAAATAGTTTATAAGGTATGATTCATGATTGAAACATTTTAAAATAAGAATATACATGGAAATAAAGAAAAACTATACAACCGAGGTTATTTCTGATTGACAGTCCTGCAGTGTTTATTATTTTCTTTTTATCCCTTGTCTATTTATAATCATATAAATCTTCTACAGTGAACACTGATTGCTGTCATAAGAGATTATTATTTTAAAATATTAAAGCTAAAGGCAAATAGGTAGTTAAGTAGTACAGGAATGAATTTTGATACCATATGAGAAAGTTGGTTTGAAATATGTAAGAGGGGAGTATCGGTGCATTGAAATCCCAAGGTGAGAATGAGGAAAGCAGTTGTGTCATGGAAAGAAGGATTTCAGATAAAACAAGTGTGCAGAGGAAGACAAGCTGAGATTTGAAACTGCTGAAGAGGGATAAGGATGGCATTGACTATTAGTTCAGATAAGAGAGTCAAGGAGCAAAGTTTGAATGCATGTGAGTATTTTAAGTCAACTTGATATCATACAAAATAATAATGTGTTTTTATTTGGTGCAAATGTGGTAATGGCCAAATTACTCTCAAATGCAGACACCTTGAAGGGGAGCCTGCAGAACCCTGGAGGCAGTTAATTGATCTCCAGCATGACTGGGATTTTCAAGCTGGTGTTAAGTTTAACAATCTTGAAAGGTGTTTTGGAGTTCAAATGCAAAATAAGTCCCTCTCTTGGAGGGAATTCTGTGAATTAGTTGGAGACACAGGCATTTACTGCTCACAGTTTTCCTCATTTGCTGGAGGGTATCGTTATCTTTATAGTTCTATATAAAAAATAGGCAAGTGTCCTAGGTCATGCCTCTTCCCAGGAAAAATTGATTACGTGCTGGTAAGCAAAAGGAAGCCTGGAAAAATCTGCCAATGGGCAGAGATATAGAGACATAACACAACACAAAAGCCCATACGTTTGGAAAACTGATGCCTTTCCCCAGCCATCAAGGAATTGTCCTCTTCATCCCATTTGTGACTAATACACATATATATTATTGATATATAAAACAAATATCTGGTGTATATACACTGTTCAGCGCAAGGAACTCCACTCAGTACTCTGTGGTGACCTAAATGGAAAGGAAATCCAAAAAAGAGGGGATATATATATACATATAGCTGATTCACTGTGCTGTAAGTAAAAACTAAATAACACAACACTGAAAAGCATCAAGACTCCAATAAAAGTTGTTTGTTTTTTTTTTTTTAAAAAAAGGAGTTGTCTTCTTAGGGAGGAATTTGTTATTTCCGAGGACTGCACATTAACATTCCCAGAACTTTCCTATGTTCCAGAAAAACCACTACATAGAAATTTCCACCACTCTAGTATTCATATTTCCTAACACATGGGTATAGAATGCTACAGCAATTGGCTGCAAACTGGAAGGAAAGTTTTGTGGTTAATGAAACCAACTTGCCTTGAGAAGCAGGTATACCTGGATTTACCACTGAACTCATTTTCCTTACATGCAAAACTGAGATAACAATACCTCACTTATGCAGTTGTTTACAAGATAAAAGTAAATGATATTCATAAATGCCTAGTGCATAATAAACAATAGCTACTGTTGAGGCATGATTTGAGGGGGAAGTTGGGGAGGACTTGGAAATGTGTAAGACAAGAAATACAGTCGCTCCTTTAACGACATAGGTTTGAACTATGCAGGTCCACTTATACAAGCAAATTTTTTTTCAGTAGTAAGTACCGCAGTACTACATGTGTGTATGGTTGGTTGAATCCACAGATGTGGAACTGTGGATGCAAGGGTCAGTCCTAAGTGATACATGTCGATTTTCGATTTCATGGAGGATCATTGCCCCTAACCTCTGCATTGTTCAAAGATCAACTGCATATGTAACTTGAACTGAAGTACATCAACACAGTGGCAGTGGTTTTTAAACTTTTTACTGAAACATAGCTGATTTACAATGTTGTGTTAGTTTCAGGTGTATAACAAAGTGATTCCATTAAACCTGTATATAAATATATATGTTAGTTTTTTACATTCTGTTCCACTATCGGTTATTGCATGATATTGAGTACAGTTCCCTGTGCTATACAGCAAGTCAGTTCAGTCAGTTCAGTCGCTCAGTTGTGTCTGACTCCTTGCGACCCCATGAACCGCAGCACGCCAGGCCTCCCTGTCCATCACCAATTCCCGGAATTCACTCAAACTCACGTCCATCGAGTTGGTGATGCCATCCAGCCATCTCATCCTCTGTCGTCCCCTTCTCCTCCTGCCCCCAATCCCTCCCAGCATCAGAGTCTTTTCCAATGAGTCAACTCTTCACATGAGGTGGCCAAAGTACTGGAGTTTCAGCTTTAGCATCAGTCCTTCCAAAGAACACCCAGGACTGATCTCCTTTAGAATGGACTGGTTGGATCTCCTTGCAGTCCAAGGGACTCTCAAGAGTCTTCTCCAAAAGCATCAATTCTTTGGTGCTCAGCTTTCTTCACAGTCCAACTCTCACATCTATACATTACTATTGGAAAAAGCATAGCCTTGACTAGACAGACATTTGTTGGCAAAGTAATATCTCTGGTTTTTAATATGCTATCTAGGTTGGTCATAACTTTTCTTCCAAGGAGTAAGCGTCTTTTAATTTCATGGCTGCAGTCACCATCTGCAGTGATTTTGGAGCCCCAAAAAATGAAGTCTGACACTGTTACCACTCTTTCCCCATCTATTTCCCATGAGGTGATGGAACCGGATGCCATGATCTTAGTTTTCTGAATGTTGAGCTTTAAGCCAACTTTTTCACTCTCCTCTCTTACTTTCATCAAGAGGCTTTTTAGCTCCTCTTCACTTTCTGCCATACAGTGGTGTTATCTGCCTATCTGAGGTTATTGATATTTCTCCCGGCAATCTTGATTGCAGCTTGTGCTTCTTCCAGCCCAGCGTTTCTCATGATGTGCTCTGCATAGAAGTACCTGTTACCTATTTGATATATAGTAGTGCATATATTTTAATCCCAAACTCCTATTTTATCCCATCCGTTCTTTCCCTTTTGGTAACTATAATTTTTTTTCTATGTCTGTGAGTCTTTTTCTGTTCTGTTAATTAGTTCATTTGTATGATTTTTGTCTTTCTCTTTCTGACTTCACTTAGTGTGATAATCTCTAGACCCATCCATGTTACTGTAAATGGCTTATTTCATTCTTTTTAATAACTGAGTAATACTCCATTATATATCTTCTTAATGCATTCACATGTTGATGGACACTTTAGTTGCTCCCACATTTTGGCTACAATAGCAATGTTTTAGGTGACAACTTCTTATCTGAAATGCCACAAAAAATCCAAAACAAAATTTAGATACTTCTATTTATAATCAAGTTGAAAATTCATTTCAAGTTCATATTTTCATCAGGTGTGGCCAACATTTTAACAATCTGATATTTTCTCTTCTCACATTCTCAATGGAAAGTATGTTTGTCCTATTTTTAGACAACTCTATAAATTTAACATAGCATATATGACCCAACATGCTTATCTTAATATCAAAAGACTGGTGAGATTGTTTTCCTCCTCACAACAACTAAAACGTTTCTGTAGTCTAGTACCTAAATCAGTAAAGAATGGAAAATTATTAAGATACTGTTAAGCTAATCTCCATTCATGAATTTTTCTTCCTTTTCTTTTTTTTTTTTCTTCTTCCCTCAACAGAGTAGGTTAAGTTTTTGCCTTATTCACATAAGACATTTTCGAGAAAAACCTTTTTAGGTATAATCATTTTCAAGGAAAATCTCTTGTGCAAGCTGATTTAAGCTTGTTCTTACAGAAGCAAAACTTTCTGAATCATTGATTTCATCCTACAACCATTACAATATGGTGACGTAAGTGATGATGACATGGTCAGTCAATCAGGAATAGGTTTATTTTAGTTTAACAAAATTTGGAACAAGTGCTTTAGATCTACAAGACTTTGCCCTCTCCTTTCAGAGATGGTAAGCTGTCTAGCTAAGGAGTCAAAACCACTTAACAACAAAAACCGGGCTTAAAACTCAGGCGCCCAGCTTTAAGGTAGAAAGTGAAACATTGGTGTTTCTGAGAAAGGTTTTAATAATCAGCTTTAGGTTTTAATAATCAGCTTTAAAACACAATATTGCAAAGCACATCACACACATGATGTTTCTTAGCTAAATGATTTTGCTTGTAATTTGCAGGGTTTTGAGTAGAATGGAATTGTTGAATAACATGATAGACAGTCTAGTCTCTGCTTTGCCATTTAATACAACTATAAATTTCTCTATCTGCAAAATGGGAACAATAGAACCTACCTCACAGGGGCATTCAGAGAATAAAATGAGAGAGATTATGAAAGTGAAATTGATTTGTTAACTATTAGAATATTTGAAAATGCAAGGTAGTGGTATTATCATTATTAATCAGTTTACAGAAATCCCTGGCTCTTTTATTTTGAAGGAACATGATTTTGGGTTCTCAAGGCTTATTTCAACAACATAGCTCTTAGATTTAAGATACTGAAGGTATTTTTTTTTTTTAACAAAGGGGATTTTTGCTATGCAATAAGAAAATATAAATAATTATCTAAAACAAAGCTATCTAATTATATCAGGGGGTTCTGATAACAGCATAAACCAGGAAAGTGGAATCTAAGTGTTTTGTTATCAGAATCATAAAATAGAAATACAGTCAGTTATTGCATTATTGCAAATTCTTTGTTTTTATAATATAGATTTGAGAGTGCTTCCCAAATCATTATTTTTATACTCAATACATTTCTGTTGATTTTTCATGTTGATATTAATATTATTTCACAATATCATGTCACTTTTACTAATGGATTTTTTGGTAAATATACCATAGTTTCTACATAAAAAGCATGATGGAGCTGAGATCTCTGCTACAGCCATTAATTTTCCCATGTAATACACCAATTAGGCCTGAATCTTATCTTCAAAAATATACATAGGGCTATTTGTACATAATTCACACCCAAACCTAATGATAACGTCATAAACTGTTTTCCCACCATTGAAGCACACATATGTTTAACTTTGAAATGTTTTGCCAGAAGAATGCCTTTGAAAAAAAAACCCACTGTCTCATCAATTGCTGCTTTTTTCTACTGTATACTTTATGAATTGCCTCATCATAATTAACTCCAACCACTGGAATTAATTACTCCAGATGATCTGGAAATTGGTCCTCTCGATTCCTCTGAAATTCATTGAGATCATCCTGCAAAGCAGGGAAAGAGGACTGAAAAAAGCAAAATGTTTTTGAAAAACTGAACATGTTTTAGCATTTTGTATTTTAGAGAAGAAGTAACACAGGAAGATTTTTTCGGCATATTTTATTCCTTTTTCATTTTGTAAGATTATAGACATTAGGAACTGAAAGTGATCATAGTGAATTTCTGGTTCAGCCCCCTCCTTTCATACATGTGAAAGGACCCTAAAAAAAAAAATCCTGGAAGCTTGGGTGAATTGGCCAAGGTTACACATGGTCATGGGCACCTGATCCAAAACCCACATCAGGGTCTAGTTTGGCAATAAAATAAGAAAGATGGATAATTGATCTCACAGATTTTCTCACACTGAAAGCACACATGACACTAAGGAGTTAGGAATGGTGAGCATGCATTGAAAATGAACACTTTGCTAGAAACACACCAGAGTGCTCATTTGAGGGAGTTTTGGGTTTGATTCAGCCCATCCCAACTTGGTCCCAGTTGCTTTCAGATCTGCCATCAAAGTCATCCGTCCCCAAATCTGTTACAATTAGAGACCATTTAGATTTGATAGAACAATTCTATGTCAACCAGCTGCAAGCAAAATTGCAAAATAGTTGATAACACTTTACAAATTTTTAGTTGTCTGAGAAAATTTTATCTCTTTTGTTTGTTTGTTTGTTTGTTTAATTTTTATTTTTACTTTATTTTACTTTACAATACTGTATTGGTTTTGGCATACATTGACATGAATCCACCATGGGTGTACATGTGTTCCCAAACATGAACCCCCCTCTCACCTCTCTCCCCATAACATCTCTCTGGGTCATCCCCATGCACCAGCCCCAAGCATGCTGTATCCTGCATCGGACATAGACTGGCGATTCATTTCTTACATGATAGTATACATGTTTCAGTGCCATTCTCCCAAATCATCCCACCCGCTCCCTCTCCCTCTGAGTCCAAAAGTCCGCTCTACACATCTGTGTCTCTTTTGCTGTCTTACATACAGGGTCATCGTTGCCATCTTTCTAAATTCCATATATATGTGTTAGTATACTGTATTGGTGTTTTTCTTTCTGGCTTACTTCACCCTGTATAATCGGCTCCAGTTTCATCCATCTCATTAGAACTGATTCAAATGTATTCTTTTCAATGGCTGAGTAAAAACTCCACTGTGTATATGTACCACAGCTTTCTTATCCATTCATCTGCTGATGGACATCTAGGTTGTTTCCATGTCCTGGCTATTATAAACAGTGCTGTTATCTTTTAAATAATGTACATATTTGTTAATGTTGATTCTTCCAAAATATTAGCATTCTTTCAAAAAATGCTAAATTCTATCTCAGAAAGAGTCCATGTGACCCAGCCAGAGCAGAGACCTGGAAATCCGGAATCAGAGACAAGGAATATGCCAGAGTACGTCATATGTTTAATTTTTTCTAAATTTCATTTTTAATTGATTAATTTTTGGCTGAGCTGGATATTCGTTGTTGCTTGTGGGCTTTCTCTAGTTTCCCTGAGTAGGGGATACTCTCTAGTTATGGGGCACAGGTGTCTCATTGCAATGTCTTCTCCTGTTGCAGAGTGTGGGCTCTAGGCACATGAGCTTCAGTAGTTGCGGTGCTTGGGCCTAATTGCCCTGTGGCATGGGGGATCTTCCCAGACCATGGATCCAACGCATGTCCCCTGAATTGGCAGGCAGATTCTTAACCACTGGAACATGAGGGAAGTCTTGTCATACCTTTATATAAGGAAAGAATTGCTGTAAATGAGGAATATATGAGTAAATTAAAAAATACAAGTAGGCTTGTTTTTTCATTGTTTTCCCATGTATTTTCCAAAAGCTCCTGATATAATGAAGTAAATGGTGATATGAGTCAGGTGAGTCTTCCCAGAAACAGATGCCTTGACCAGAGCTAGCAGTGGAAGATATTAATTGGGGATAATGGCTGTGACAGATAAAGGGGGAAAGAAGCAAGAGCAATTCCAGAAAACTTTCAGACTCTGACGTAGAGGTGTGGTGACTGAAGAAATAGGTGGGAAGAAAGGAGAGTCAGGGTTGGGGGGGCGAGGGGGTGAACTTCAGCCTGTGGGGCAGTTATGAGGAAGCTTGGTCAGCCAATGGTGGCCAGCAAGACAAGCTTCCAAGAACCAGTTGCCACTGTCTAGAGTTTGAAAGTCCCCTCACACTGCTTTGCTCAGTGGTTTGCTGGGGGCTGCCAGGGAAGTATTTGGCATTGACTCAAAAACTGAGGCAGAGCCCAAGGTCACTTACACTTAGAGGCTGTTGGCCACATGCACTCCTGGAAGCAGGTCTAACTTGAATGATGGCTCAGTGGTACCAGTATGGCTTCCACTTACAGGCGTTGATTGATTTCTTTCCAGTGTGGTACCATGGGCTGAAATTGACAACAGCCAATCAGGTGTTGCCAACTTGAATTTGGATACACACTCTTTCCCAAGGACTTACCCAATTACATTCATATAGGAATCCCTTTGTGAAAATTTTCCATAGCTTAACAAGTCAAAAAACATATCATAGAGTTTCCAAGCTCTTCCAAGACCCTTCGTTCTCAGCGTTTCTCTTTACTTCTAAGGGCTCATGGCTCAGGCTGTGGGCAGGGCAGCAGTTTCTGCTGAGTCAGAGATCTCCATTGTGTTCTTGTGCACCAGCTTTTGGAACTCAAGTAAAGGCCTTTTCATTTCAGGTGAAATTCCTCTTGGTAGATTGGACCTAGGCTGGTCTTTGGAGAGAGATCAAGCCCTGAGACTTTGGAGTGGGAGCATTGACCCAAGACCATAGACAACCAGAGAACTAACCCTAGGGAGTATCAAATAGTGAGAACTCACACAAAGGAAATGACTTGAATACAAGACCTGGAATCACCCAGCCACCAGTGGCACCCTGTGCAGGATGCCTCATCTAAACAACAAACAAAACAAAAATACAAACCCAATTATCAGTAGACAGGACCACCTCACTCAGCCTTTCCCATCAGAAGAAAAACAAACAAACAAAAACTCAGCACAAATCTCACCCTATAATGACAACCCACTCCAGTATACTTGCCTGGAAAATCTCACAGACAGAAGGGCCTGGTGAGCTGCAGTCCATGGGATGGCAAAGAGTCGGGCACAACTGGGCAACTAACACTTACTATAAGAAGCTTACACAAACCACTGGACCAATCTTAGGAGGGCAGAAACCAAAGGGAAGAAAGAATTCAACCTTGAAGACTGGGAAAAGAAGACCTCAGATACAGTAAGTTAAAAAAAATAATGAAGAGGCAGAGAAATACTACACAAATGAAGGAACAAACTAGAAACACAGAACTCCAAATAAATGAAGAGGAAACAGGCAAACTACCTGAAAAAGAATTCAGAATAATGATAGTAAAGATGATCAGAAACTTTGAAAATAAAATGGAGAAAGTGCAAGTATCAATTAACAAAGACCTAGAAGAACTAAAGAATACACATACAAAGACAAACAACACAATTACTGAAATTAAAAATACTCTAGAAGGAATCAATAGCAGAATATCTGAAGCAGAAAAATGAATCAGTGAGCTGGAAGATAAAATGGTAGGATTAACTTCTGAAGAGCAGAATAAAGTAAAAAGAATGAAAAGAACTGAGGATAGTCTCAGAGACCTCTGGGGCAATATCAAATGCACCAACATTTGAATTATAGGGGTCCCAGAAGAAGAAGAGAAAAATAAAGGGTATGAGAAAAAATCTGAAGACATTACAGTTGAAAATTTCTGCAACATGGAAAAGGAAACAGGCAATTAAGTCCAGGAGGCACAAAGAGTTCCATACAAGATAAACCCAAGGAGAAACATGCCAAGACACATACTAATCTGACTAACAAAGACTAAACACAAAGAAAGAATATTAAAAGCAGCAAAGGAGAAGCAACAAGTAACATATAAAGGAAACCCCATACACTTAACAGCTGATCTTTCAGCAGAAACACTGCAGGCCAGAAAGGAATGGCAGGATATATTTAAGGTATTGAAAGGGAAAAATCTACAACCAAGATTACAGTACCTGGCAAGGATCTCATTCAAAATTAATGGAGAAATAAAAACTTTTCAGACAATGAAACATTAAGAGAATTCAGTACCACCAAACCAGCTTTACAATAAATGTTGAAGGGACTTATATAGTCAAGAAATACAAGAGAAGAAAAAAGACCTACAAAATCAATCAATCAGTTAAGAAAATGGCAATAGGAACATATATAGCAATAATTACTTTAAATGTAAATGTATTAAATACTCCAACCAAAAGGCACAGACTGGCTGAGTGGATATAAAAACAAGATCCATATATATGCTGTCTACAAGAAACCCACTTCAGGCCCAAAGACACATATAAACTGAAAGTGAGAGGATGGAAAAATATATTCCATGCAAATGGGAAGCAAAGGAAAGCTGGAGTAGCGATCTTCGTATCAGACAAAATAGACCTTAAAATAAAGAAGATTACAAGAGATAAGGAAGGATACTACATAATGATCAAGGGATCAATCCAAGAGGAAGACGTAAAAATTGTAACTATCTATGCATCTAACATAGGAGCACCTCAATACATAAGACAAACACTAACAGACGTAAAAGGAGAAATTGACAGTAACACAATAATAGTAGGAGACTTTAACAACCCACTCACACCAAACGACAGAGCATCAAAACAGAAAATTAATAAGGAAACACAAATCTTAAATGATACATTAGATGAGATGGATTGCATTGATATCTTCAGGACATTTCATCGAAATGCAGAAGAAAACACCTTCATCTCAAGTGCACATGGAACATTCTCAGGATGTTGGGCCACAAATCAAACCTCAGTAAATTTAAGAAAATTGAAATTGTATCAAGCATCTTCTCCAAACACAACATTATGAGATTAGATATCAATTACAAGAAAAAAACTGTAAGAAACACAAACACATGGAGATTAAACAACACATTTCTAAATAACCAACAGGTTACTGAAGAAATCAAAAGGGAAATCAAAAAATTTCTAGAAAGAAATGACAGTGGAAACACAACAACTCAAAATCTATGGGATGCAGTGAAAGCAGTTCTAAGAGGGAAGTTTATAGCAATACAATCCTACCTCAAGAAACAAGAAAAACATTAAATAGACAACTAAACTTTACACCTAAAACAACTGGGAAAGGAAGAACAAAAAAGCCCCAAACTTAGTAGAAGGAAAGAAATCATAAAGATCCAAGCAGAAATAAATGAAAAAGAAATGACAGAAACAATAGTAAAGATTAATAAAGCTAAAAGCTGATTCTTTGAGAATATAAACAAAATTAACAAGCCTTTAGACAGACTCATCAAGAAAAAAAGACAGAAGAATCAAGTCAACAAAATTAGAAATGAAAAAGGTGAGGTTACAACAGACAATGCAGAAATACAAAGGAATATAAGAGACTATTATGAACAACTATATGGCAATGAAATAACCTGGAAGAAATGGACAGATTCTTAGAAAAGTTCAATCTTCCAACTGAACCAGGAAGAGATAGAAATTAACAACCCAATTACAGCCACTGAAATTGAAGCTGTGACCAAATATCTCCCAGAAAACAAAAGCCCAGGACCAGATGGCTTCATAGGAGAATTCTATCAAACATTTAGAGAAGAGCTAATGCCCATCCTTCTAAAACTGTTTCAAAAAATTGCAGGGGAAGGAACACTTCCAAACTCATTCTACGAGGCCACCATCACCCTTATACCAAAACCAAAGACAACACAAAAAAAGAAAACTACAAGCCAATATCACTGATGAACATAGATTCAAAAATCCTCAACAAAGTTTTAGCAAACAGTCTGATGCAGGATACAGCATGCTTGGGGCTGGTGCATGGGGATGACCCAGAGAGATGTTATGGGGAGGGAGGTGGAAGGGGGGGTTCATGTTTGGGAACGCATGTAAGAATTAAAGATTTTAAAATTTAAAAAAAAAAAAAGAATTCAGCAACACATCAAAAAGCTCATACACTATGATCAAGTTAGGTTTATTCCAGGAATGCAAGCATTCTTCAATATACACAAATCAATCAATGTGATACACTATATTAACAAATTGAAAGATTAAAAACCATATGATAATCTCAATAGATGCAGAAAAGCCTTTGACAAAATTCAGCCCCCATTTATTATTAAAACTCTTCAAAAAATGGGGATAGAAGGAACCTACCTCAACAAAGTAAAGGCCATACATGATAAGCCTACAGCAAACATTATTCTCAGTAGTGAGAAATGGAAAGCACTTCCTCTAAGATCAGGGGAAGGTGGTTCTTTGAGAAGATAAACAAAATTGACAAGCCTTTAGCCAGACTCATCAAGAAAAAAAGACAGAAGAATCAGATAATTTGACTCCTATCAAATTAGCAATGGCATTTTTCACAGAACTAGAGCAAAAATTTCACAATTCATATGAAAACACAGAAGACCCTGAATAACCAAAACAGTCTTGAGAAAGAAGAATGGAGCTGGAGAAATCAACCTTCCCGGCTTCAGATTATACTACAAAGCTACAGTCATCAAGACAGTATGGTACTGGCACAAAAAACAGAAATATAAACCAATGGAACAAGATAGAAAGCCCAGAAATAAACTGATGGACCTATGGGTACCTTATTTTTTGACAAAGGAGCAAGAAGACAAGGATGTCCACTTTCACCACTATTATTCAACATAGTTCTGGAAGTCCTAGCTACAGCAATCAGAGAAGAAAAAGAAATAAAGGAATCCAGATCAGAAAGGAAGTAAATCTCTCACTGTTTGCAAATGACATGATACTATACATAGAAAACTCTAAACATAGTATCAGAAAATTACTAGAACTAATCAGTGAATTTAGCAAAGTTGCAGGATACAAAGTCAATACACAGAAATCACTTGCATTTCTATACACTAACAATGAAGAATCAGAAAGAGAAATTAAGAAATCAATCCCATTCACCATTGCAACAAAAGAAATTAAATATCTAGGAATAAACTTACTAAAGGAGACAAAAGAACTGTACACAGAAAATTATAAGACCCTAATGAAAAAAATCAAAGATGACATACACAGATGAAGAAATATTCCATGTTCCTGGGTAGGAAGAACCAATATTGTGAAAATGACTATACAACCAAATGCAATATACAGATTTAATGTGACCCCTATCAAATTATCAATGGCATTGTTCACAGAACTAGAACAAAAATTTTCACAATTCATATGAAAACACAGAAGACCCTGAATAGCCAAAGCAGTCTTGAGAAAGATGAATGGAGCTGGAGAAATCAACCTTCCTGGCTTCAGATTATACTACAAAGCTACAGTCATCAAGACAGTATGGTACTGGCACAAAAAAAACAGAAATATAAACCAATGGAACAAGATAGAAAGCCCAAAAATAAACTGATGGACCTATGGGTACCTTATTTTTTGACAAAGGAGCAAGAATACACAATGGGGCAAAGACAGCCTCTTCAATAAATGGTGCTGGGAAAATTGGACAGCTACATGTAAAAGAATGAAATTAGAACACTTCTTAACACCCTACACAAAGATAAACTCAAAATGGATTAAAGACCTAAATGTAAGATAAGAAACCATAAATTCAGAGGAAAACATAGGCAGAATACTCGATGACATAAATCAAAGCAAGATCCTCTATGACCCACCTCCTAGTGTAACAGAAATGAAAACAAAAGTAAATAAGTGGGACATGATTAAACTTACAAGCTTTTGCACAGCAAAGAAAACTATAAGCAAGGTGAAAAGACAACCCTCAGAATGGGAGAAAATAATAACAAATTAAACAACTGACAAAGGATTAATTTCCAAAATATACAAGCTGCTCATACAACTCAATACCAGCAAAACAAACAACCCAATCAAAAAGTGGGACTCAAACAGACATTTCTCCAAAGAAGACATACAGATGGCTAACAAACACATGAAAGATGCTCAACATTGCTCATTATTAGAGAAATGCAAATAAAATCTACAATGAAATGTCACCTCACACCAGTCAGAATGGTCATCATCAAAAAGTCTACAAATAATAAATGCTGGAAGTTGGTGTGGAGAAAAGGGAACGCTCTTGCACTGTTGGTGGGAATGTAAATTGATACAGCCACTATGGAAGATGGTATGGAAATTCCTTTAAAAACTAGGAATAAAACCACCATATGACCCAGAAATCCTACTCTTAGGCATATACCCTGAGGAAATCAAAATTGAAAAAGACATATATATCCCATTGTTCATTGCAGCACTATTTACAATAGCTAGCACATGGAAGCAACATAGATGTCCATCGGCAGATGAATGGATAAAGATGTTGTGGTACATATGCACAATGGAATATTACTCAATCATGAAAAGGAACACATTTAAGTCAGTTCTGATGAGGTGAATGAACCTAGAAGCTATTATTCAGAGTGAAGTGAGTCAGAAAGATAAAGATAAATATCATATTCTAATGCATATATATGGAATCTAGAAAAATGGTACTGAAGAATTTATTTTTTAGGGCAGCAATGGAGAAACAGACATAGAGAACAGACTTATGGACATGGGAAGAGAGGGTGAGATGTATTGAAAGAGTAACACGGAAACTTACATTACCATATATAAAATAGATAGCCAATGGGAATTTGCTGTATGGCTCAGGAAACTCAAACAGGGGCTCTGTATCAATCTAGAGGGGTGGGGTGGGGTGGGAGATGGGAGGGAGGTTCAAAAGGGAGGGATATATGTATACCTGTGGCTGATTCATGTTGAGGTTTGACAGAAAACAACAAAATTCTGTAAAGCAATTACCCTCCAATAAAAAAAATTTTAGTATATCATAAACACTTATGAAACCCTCTCAGCTCATGGACTATTTCTCCTTAGATGTGACCTGACCCCCACCCCCCCGACTTGACCCCAACCCCATTGGAAGCACTAATTGAAAGTAACTTTGCTTTTTAGAAAACAATTAATTCTAATTCTAACGTGTTCCCCATCTTATTCTGGAAAATGAATTATCTCCCCTGAGTATCCATAGGACATTTACTCAACCTTGATTCTTCTCATTGATTTTGTCTCCCTACAGAAAAGCAACTTCATTTTTTGTCCTGCTGCTTTGTTTTAATCAAATTGCTCAGTGATATAAAACAGAAAATCAAGGAAGATGCGTTTTGCTTGTTACTCTGATATGTTCTGGAGCAGCTTTATTTCTACGTTCCTCTTCTTGGGCTGGGCCTGTGTGCTTGACATTCACTTGTGTCAGCCCTCCTTACTGGGTACTTGATGGTGTTGAAGGCAAACTGACTCAGAGCAAAACTTTTTTCTCTTGGTCAAATTAAAATCCGTGTTATTGCCATAGTTTTGAGCCATAGATGTAACGTATTCATGTAACAGTGGAGGAGGAACCATTTCCAAATTGAATCCTAAGTCCTAAGCTCGCCCGCCCCTGAATTTCAAAAATCGTGTATTCAAGTATTTGATCGCCATTTTCAATTGATGGATGATTAATAGAAAAAGACATCTCAGACTTAATGTGTCCAAAGCAGAATTCTTGGTTTTCCCTCCACAAACCTGCTCTTCCTTCAGTCCTCTGTGTGTGTGCTTTGTACCTCAGTCATATCCAACTCTTTGCAACCTGATGAACTGTAGCCTGCCAGGCTCCTCTGTCCCTGAGATTTTCCAGGCAAGACTATTGGAGTGGGTTGCCATTTACTCCTCCAGAGTATCTAATTCCACAGCCATGGAATTAGGCTAGAACCAAGCAGAGGTTGGGCCACTTTCAGAATTCATGTGTTCCTCTTCTTGTCATGCATCCCAAGTAAATGAAACCATTTGCTTCCATCCCCACCACTTCCCACCTCTCTATTTATGATATTCCATCAGAATATTCCCTCACCCTTCCAATCTCTTCTTAAATTCTGACTTACACTTCCACGACCAGCTCCAATGATGGCCTGGCTTTACTGGGCCACCCTCCTCCCCATCTCAAGTAAAGATGAGAGACTTTCCTCCTCACCCTCAAGGTTCGTGGACATGGCTTGTGTGCCTGTTGTACCCTCATTGCTGTTATATTTATAAGGGTCTAAGTTTACCCCATCAATTCTAAGAAACTGGAGTTCAGAGCCATATTTTCATCATATTTTTACCCCTCAACACACAGAACAGTGCCTTGCCCATGTTAGATGTTCACCAATGTTGTTGCTGTTGAAGAGACTTCAATGGAAATAATGCTACCAGGTCTTTGTCAGCTAGTCATTGGTAATAACAACTAACTTTCATTAACCACTCGGTGCCAGGCACTTGCTAATCCTTTATATAATCTATCTCAATTTATTCCTCACAAGAAACCTATGACCTGGGAAATGTTATTATTCACATCCAACATGGAATGGAACTGAACAACAGGGAGGTTACTTTATTGGTGCCCTCAGCCCTAGGAACCAAACCACCTGAGCTGCTTCCTGAGAAATCTATATTCAGGTCAAGAAGCACCAGTTAAAACTGGACATGGAACAACAGACTGGTTCCAAATTGGGAAAGGAGTGCATCAAGGCTATATATTATCACCCTGCTTATTTAACTCATATGCAGAGTACATCATGCGAAATGCTGGGCTGGATGAAGCACAACCTGGAATCAAGATAGCTAGGGAGAAATATCAATAACCTTGGATACCCATACGACACCACCTTTATGGCAGAAAGTAAAGAGGAACCGAAGAGCCACTTGACGAAAGTGAAAGAGGAGGGTGAAAAAGTTGGCTTAAAACTCAACATTCAAAAAATGACGATCATGGCATCCAGTCCCATCACTTCATGGCAAATAGTAGGGGACACAATGGAATCCATGAGAGATTTTATTCTCTTGGGCTCCAAAATCACTGCAGATGATGACTGCAGCCATGAAATTAAAAGATGCTTTTTCCTTGGAAGAAAAGTTGTGACCAACCTAGACAGCATATTAAAATGCAGAGACATTATTTTGCTAACACAGGTTTGTCTAGTCACACCTATGGTTTTTCCAGTAGTCATGTATGGATGTGAGTGTTGGACTACAAAGAAAGCTGATCACCAAAGAAAGCTGAGCACCGCTTTTGAACTGTGGTGTTGGAGAAGACTCTTGAGAGTCCCTTGGGCAGCAAGAATATCCAGTCAATCCTAAAGGAAATCAGTCCTGAATATTCACTGGAAGGACTGATGTTGAACCTGAAACTCCAATATTTTGGCCACCTGATGCGAAGAACTGACTCGTTGGAAAAGACCCTAATGCTGGGGAAAGATTAAAGGCAGGAGGAGAAGGGGACGACAGAGGATGAAGTGGTTGGATGACATCACTGACTTGATGGACATGAGTTTGAGCTAGCTCCAGGAGTTGGTGATGAACAGGGAGGCCTGGTGTGCTGCAGTCCGTGGTTGCAAAGAGTCACACATGACTGAGCATCTGAACTGAACAGCCCTAGAAAATGACAGAATTTGAACCCAGGCCATCTGAATTGACACAGCCCCATGAGTGAACCATCACACTATCCAACATTGAATTTGTGACCACTGTAAATATTGTCACAATTGCTCTTATTCCAATCCTGCCCACTGCCATGTTACATGATGCTGTATTGTCTGTGTTCTTGCCTATTTTTAAGCTGTACTTGCAATGCGAGAGACTTGGGTTCAATCCCTGGGTCAAGAAGATCCCCTGGAGAATGGATGGCAACCCACTTCAGTATTCTTGCCTGGAGAATTCTGTGGATGGAGGATCTTGGTGGGCTACAGTCCATGGGGTCGCAAAGAGTCAGACATGACTGAATGACTAACACTTTCTCTTTCAGGGCAGGACCTAGAAGCCAGAGAGATTTTCTGTCAAGAGGTGGGTGTTATATGTGTGCAATGTGGGCCACAGGTCTACATCCAAAGCAAGTCCCAGAATTTGAAATTTCCATTTGTGGTCTTCACTGCATAATACCACTGACCACTAGGAATCAGTCTAACCAGACTTCTTCATCCTAAAGTTAAGAATTCTTTTTTCTAAATGCTGAAGATATGTGGAAAGTCAGGTGACAAGTTAAACTCTTAATGACCATGGTTTTGGCCCATGGGGGTCATTAAAATTGATGGAAGTGAACGTGAAAGTTTCTCAGTCTTATCCAACTCCAGGGCAGAATACTGGAGTGGGTAGCCTTTCCCTTCTCAAGTGATAGACGTAGCTATTAAATCTTAGATATGGACCGCCAACACAGTGCGTATCGGCATGGCCATCCAGTCTTCAAATCACCTCCCAGACAACAGATTTCACTGCTGCATAAAACAGGATCTCTTAAGAACCTGAACTTACAGCAAGTATCATACCTTAAATAGCTTCTAAGGTGATTGCTGAGAAGTTGACAAAAACGTAAGACTGATAGGAACATTTAAAACTAGCTTTCTTTTTCCATTTGGATGTCTATATTTTTTCTATAGTTTCAAAAAGATAAATACCTTTTCTCTTAATTATAATAAATAATCACATTTTAAAAGCAGTACAAGATGGGTAACTGCTTCTTAACTTGCAAGCGGAAATTAATTTTTTCATCTCAGATGTAACTGGATGGATTTCAGTACTGATTCTAGTACATGCTCTACAATTTCTAGTAACATCGTCAGTGGAGGAGGGGTGGAGGGGTTACCTCTCAGATTCTGCAGTTCAGTGACCATGTTGAGCGTTTGTCATTAACAGAGGAAACAAAGTTCCTCTACGCAGAGAGAATAGGATTTCCAAGCTGTATCACACATGTACACACACTTAGAGGGGAATGTGGAGGGAGCACCAGTGATTTGTTTGCCATTTGAAATGGAGCGCATGGGATGATTGGTATTGTTTCATCTGAGTCAAGCAGCAGAAAGTCTGAATTTAAACGCAGCCCCTTTGAGTTCATTACCGAGTCCACTTGGATATTACTAGCTCAGTCTCTTCTTGCCCATGTCTGCTGCCCTGTTTTTGGTTGTTAGATGATTGGATTTAAAACCCACCACACACCAAGGTGGTTCCTTCTGCTCTGTCTATCAGGGCTGATTGGAGGAGGAAGAAAAATTGCACAGCTGGTAGTACAGTGAACCCAAAAATATACAGAGATGTACCAGAGGGAATAGTCATCAACACAAAGTGAACAAGCACCCAGACTATTGATTACATGCTGCTCACAGAACACCAGGCGCTTCTGCCAACTCTCCTCCGCTCACACACTGAACGGCAGACAGCATGCTGTACCTTGCATCATCAGTTTTGATGAATAATGCACTGATAAGCACTGCAGCCAGTATTCCGGGGGAGCTGGGAAGCCAGATGTCATCTGGACCTCCAGTAGTTTGAACCCTGGGTCTCCAGCAGACACTGATAAAAAATCCGAGGCGAGCACTGCAGAGGGGCAAGGCCACTGCAAGGTTCTGGTGACTTTTCCTGCGTTTTGGAAAATGAATGCGAATCAGCTTTGTCACAAGCAGCATTTTGAAGCATAATTTCAGCACAGTGTTCATTAGTAAGTGGCAGTGTTGGCAAGGTGAACTTCCATCTGAGACTTGCAGGGAAATCGCACACAAGCACATACAAAGACAGGGCTTTTGAGGGGAAACCATGTTTAGAGGGCTTAAATCCACTTGGCTGCAAATGGGCCATCGTGACCAACAAATGGAACGGGTTCCCTCCACAACGGAATTCAGAGGGTGGTTATGACGGATTTGAATGTCGCCTTGGCTGGAGGGGGCATGGGATCCAACAGCCACCCCCCACCCACTCCATGCACTGCAGGCTCGAAGCATTTCAGCAGGAGTGCTGTACAGATCATGTTTTAATTCCATCATTACAGGTAAATGTTCAAAAGGATCAATTAGACACAAGGCTTCCTTCACTCGGTAACTGCTGACCTACCTCACGTTGTTTTATGAGTGAAACCTGGAGTTGGGGCAACCATTGTCTTTGCTCTATTTAATTCTTTATCTAGACAACAGATTTTTCTGACCCTAAATTCATCGATGGTCTCTGGCCCCACCCTCAACTGCCATCCCCTCTTCTTCTCTGCTCATTTCTGGCCCAGTTTCCCCGCTGCGGCTCCCCCTGACACACTTTTTCTAACAGGCTCTCCTCTTCCAGAGTCCTCAGCCTTCCTAACCCAAACTGAAACTGTCAGTGTCAAATACTGCTACCTGGCAAATCTGCTCCCTTCGCTGGAAGGACTCAGTGATAAATCTCCAATGTGGGAGATTTAAGCTCAAAACATTGTGAAGCTCAAGCTATTACTTTGACACTGTCCCAACTTGGATGCTGTCCTTTTGCACACATTCTAACCCCCCTACACCAGACTGGATCACACATGTGGAAAACCAGAGGGTATCCTGGGTTGCTGTTGCCTGCAACGTACAACAAAAACCACGCAAGTTTGAATGGCATTCACAAACACCCCTATGAGGACAAGCACCTCAGGCTCAGTTCTGATAGCATCAAAAGGGGCAAAACTCAGTGAGGCCCAAGTAATTTCCTTAAGTCCCTAAAGTAACCCATAAGCATAATACAGGTAATTTTGTACATGCATGCACGCATGCTAAGTAGCTTCAGTCATGTCCAACTCTTTGAAACCCTAAGAACTATAGCCCACTAGACTCCTAGATCCATGGGATTCTCCAGGTGAGAATACTGGAGTGGGTTGCCAGGCATGCCTCCAGGGGATTTGCCCCACACAGGGATTGAACCTGCATCTTGTGTCTGTAGTGACACCTGGGAAGCTCAACTTTGTACATACAAACATGTAACGGAATATTACATCATTTCCACATACAATATCATTTTGTAATAGAATTTCTCTCAACAGACAAGATGACCAAATGGAAACCCCACACTCGCTTTATCCTCTTTCTTTATCTGTGGTCTGAGTGGAGCCAGCCTCATCTGCACGGGTGTTTTAGGTGGATTTTTGGCTTTACTTTTACTTCTTATTATCAAAAAATTCAAACACAGAGTAAAAGGATAGTATACTGAACATCCATAAGACATTTACTAAGTTGTGAAAAACATTAATCTTGGCATATCTGCTTCACCTTTTTTCAGTGGGGATTGAAAATGCAAAGCAAATGACAGAAGCTATATTTTCCCCAAAACTTCTGTATCCCTTTTGAAAAAGGAAATTTTCTTTCATAGCCCAATTTTATCATCACACCAGCAGAAGTTATAACTTCTTAATATCATCTAACATCCAGTCCATATTCAAATTTCCTGTAGTACTTATTCCTCAAAAGATCTTCTATAGCTAGTTAACTTGAATCCAATTAAGCAGCATGCACTGTATTTTCTTTCCCCTACACTATTTAGATAGGTATTATTTCTCTTTCCTCTCTCTCTTCTCTCTGTCTCATATTAAGTGCACTTAAGTAAACTTCATTAAGTTAAAATGTGTAATACGCAATTTGTCTTAATGATAATAAAAAGACCATAATATATGTGTCAATAAAACATAGTATAAAATTTCGTGGAACAATAATGATTAAAACAATAGATATACATTGGGGGTTTTAAACAATATGTTCACAAGTTCTTTCATACTCCTCCTTTCAGGAGTTGAAGGTTAATTCTCTTCCCTTTGACGTGTGGGCTGAACTTAGCAACACATTTCTAATAAATAGCATATGGTAAATATGATGAGATGGGCTTTTGGCAGATTGCAGTTTCCATTTTGAAAATGATCTCTTGCTCTTTTTCTCTTCTCTCTTTCTCGTGTCTTTCTCGGAAACCATGTCCTGTGAGCAGCCCTATCAAAATTATATTGCCTCTGCCTTACCTTCCCATTTTGAGCCTCCCAAAGCCTAAAAACCCTTCTAGCCAATAGCCAGAGAATTTTTGGTTTCATAATTTCACAGCTCAGCCACTGTTACCACTCTGCTGTGATATCATGGTTTTAGAAGAGAAAGAGTGCCCTGACATCCAGGAACTGGTCTGAAACTCAACAGTAAGTTTAGTTCAGTCATTCAGTCATGTCCAGCTCTTGAGACCCGTGGACTGCAGCACGCCAGGCTTCCCTGTCCATCACCAGCTCCTGAAGCTCGCTCAAACTCATGTCCATTGAGTTGGTGATGTCATCCAGCCATCTCATTCTCTGTCGTCCCCTTCTCCTCTTGCCTTCAATCATTGCCAGCATTAGGGTCTTTTCTAATGAGTTAGTTCTTCATATCAGGTGGCGAAACTATTGGAGTTTCAGCTTCAACATCAGTCCTTCCAATGAATATTCAGGATTGATTTCCTTCAGGATTGACGGGTTGGATCTCCTTGCAGTCCAAGGGACTCTCAAGGGATTTCTCCAACACCACAGCTCAAAAGCATCAATTCTTTGGCACTCAGCTTTATTTATAGTCCAACTGTCACATCCATACATGACTACTGGAAAAACCATAGCTTTGACTAGACAGACCTTTGTTGGCAAAGTAATATCTCTGCTTTTTAAAATGCTGTCTACTTTGGTCATAGCTTTTCTTCCAAGGAGCAAGTGTCTTTTAATGGCTTCTCTTTAATGGCTGCAGTCACCATCTATGTGATTCTTTTTTTTTTTTTTTTTTAAAAAAAAAAGATGAAATTGGATTTTTATTAATTTAACACATAATCACATATATTGGTAATTTTATTCTTTTTTTTTTTTAATTTTAAAATCTTTAATTCTTACATGCATTCCCAAACATGAACCCCCTCCCACCTCCCTCCCCATAACATCTTTCTGAAGCCCAAAAAATTAAGTCTGTCACTGTTTCCATTGTTTCCTATCTATTTGCCATGAAGAGATAGGACCGGATGCCGTGATCTTTGTTTTTTGAATGCTGAATTTTAAGCCAGCTTTTTCACTCTCCTCTTTCACTTTAATCAAGAGGCTTTTTAGTTCCTCTTCACTTTCTGCCATACGGTGGTGTTATCTGCATATCTGAGGTTATTGATATTTCTCCCGGCAATCTTGATTCCAGCTTGTGCTTCTTTCAGCCCAGCATTTCTCATGGTGTACTCTGCATGTAAGTTAAATAAGCAGGGTGAAATATACAGCCTTGACATACTCCTTTCCCAGTTTGGAACCAGTCTGTTGTTCCATGTCCGGTTCTAAGTGTTGCTTCTTGACCTGCATACAGATTTCTCAGGAGACAGGTAAAGTGATCTCTTGAAAATTTTTCCACAGTTTGTTGTGATTTACACAGTCAAAGACTTTGGCGTAGTTAATAAAGCAAAAGTAGATGTTTTTCTGAAACTCTCTTGCTTTTCCTATGATCCAGTGGATGTTGGCAATTTGATCTGTGGTTCCTCTGCCTTTTCTAAAACCAGCTTGAACATCTGGTTAATTGGATTCACAAACTGCTGAAGCCTGGCTTGGAGAATTTTGAGCATTACTTTGCTAGTGTGTGAGATAAGTGAAATTGTGCAGTAGTTTGAACATTCTTTGACACTGCCTTTCTTTGGGATTGGAACGAAAACTGACCTTTTCCAGTCCTGTGGCCACTGCTGAGTTTTCCAGATTTGCCGGCATATTGAGTGCAGCACTTTCACAGCTTCATCTTTTAGAATTTGAAATAGTTCAGGTGGAATTCTATCACCTCCTCTAGTTTTGTTTGCAGTGATGCTTCCTAAGGCCCATTTGACTTCACATTCCAGGATGTCTGGCTCTTGGTGAGTGATCATACGCCATCGTGGTTATTTGGGTCATGAAGATCTTTTTGTACAGTTCTGTGTATTCTTGCTGCCTCTTCTTAATATCTTCTGCTTCTGTTGCTGCTGCTGCTAAGTCACTTCAGTCGTGTCCGACTCTGTGCGACCCCATAGACGGAAGCCCACCAGGCTCCGCCATCCCTGGGATTCTCCAGGCAAGAACACTGGAGTGGGTTACCATTTCCTTCTCCAATGCATGAAAGTGAAAAGTGAAAGAAGTCGCTCAGTCGTGTCCGACTCTTTGGACCCCATGGATTGCAGCCCACCAGGCTCCTCCATCCATGGGATTTTCCAGGCAAGAGTACTGGAGTGGGTGGCCACTGCCTTCTCCATCTGCCTCTGTTAGGTCCATACAATTTCTGTCCTTTATTGTGCCCATCTTTGCATGAAATATTTCCTTGGTATCTCTTTCTTAAAGAGATCTCTAGTCTTTCCCATTCTATTGTTTTCCTCTATTTCTTTGCATTGATCGCTGAGGAAGGCTTTCTTATCTCTCCTTGCTTTTCATTGGAACTCTGCATTCAAATGGGTATATCTTTCCTTTTCTCCTAACAGCAAGTACTCAGCATTGTTTGAAGCTGGATTGGTGCTCATAGCCAGACCATGTATATTCTTCTATTAAATATAGATTACCTTGTAGAACACCAACGTCTGACAAGGTCACTTAGATAAAACAAGACCACTGCATAATTTTGTCTAAACACAAATAAAAGCAAGGTCACTGTGCCACCCATGAAATACCAGACAAACCCTCTATAGGCTAATATGAATGACTCTTCTTTCTTTACCAACCATTATGGCTTTATCTTGTCTCAGGATACCCTTCTTGTAGGTAAGATTGAGTTGCCAAATTATAGAATGACTCCTGCTTTCTATACAGTCCAAAGTGAACTTGCCTTACTTTGGACCCCTCCCCAAATCACCCAGTGAAAGTATTAGTTGATCAGTTGTGTCCAACTCTTTGTGACCCCATGGACTGTAGGCTCACCAGGCTCCTCTGTCCATGGAATTCTCCAGGCAAGAATACTGAAATAGGTTTCCATTCCCTTCTCCAAGGGATTGAACCCAGGTCGCATTGTAGGCAGATTCTTTACTGTCTAAGCAACCAGGAAAGCCCAGATCCCCCAACCAAAGTTCAGATCTTCCAATAATCTCTTTCTAATCCCTCTTATTGAAACACCCTACAGTCCCCCATGGTATGTTTTCTCCCTTCATGTGAGAAGTAATAAACCCAGACTTCAACTACATGTATGTTCCTGCTGGTCTTTGGCTGAAAAGCATTAGCATAATAATGATTATCATTGATTTCTTCTCCAGTATGGACACAGGCCTAGGGTATTATAATTCTGGCTCTGAAATGTATTAATATTACTTCTATGACTTGCTAAACAGCAAAATTTCAATGCTTCAATCTCCTGTGAAATGGGACAATATCATAACTTATCAGGCAGTGGTAAGAATTAAATGAGATAATGTATATTAATCACTGATCATACTCCCTTGCACATAGAAAACATTCATTATATGTGTTTCCTTCTTATTTCAATGAGAGAGGGTAAAAAGATTGTTTTTACAAAGGCTAGGAAATTATTTCAAGTTTTGCTAAAATTTAAGATATTCCTGAGTATCTTACACTTGACACTCACTTAAATAGGTGAAAGTAATCTTGTATATAAACACTTACTCACCTTCCCAGGATGAGAAATGATTTCTGCTTGGTGAACTGTGATGTAATTTTTCAAAGTTTGACCTCTACAAGTGATGGTATATTGGTTAAAATTATCTGAGGCTTGGAACCTTCTTGGAGTTGTTTGTAAGGCTGAGTTGTAACAATAAATTTGTTAAATGTTTCTAATTTTACCAGTGTTTGGATTTGTCAGATTGAGATTTCCTCTTGGTCAGCAATGTGCACACTTTAGGGGTTCAAATGAAAAACCTGTGTCCTCTGAACCAGCCTCTCTGGGGAAGCAAGTCTCGCCTCTAGACTGACCCCCTTCAGATACATGTCCCTGTGCACTGACTGCAGTCCAGGGGCTGTCATCAGCCTTGCATGCCCGAAAATTACATCTTATATTTATTCTAGAGATCACCTAACTTTGGAACACTAAAACATGCATCAAAGCTTCTAACAGATTCACTTGTAAAAATCCAAATTTTTATTTTTAATTTAAAAGTTAACTGTCAAGGAAAATTTTAATATCAATAGTGCTAAACAAGCACATGTTTTTCCCTATAGACAAAGCACATAAGAAGTCGAATTGTGAAAAACTTGGAATGGAATCAGAATAATGGGATTATATGATTCTAATTTTTAATAGCATCGGTTCTGGGGATTGCAGATGGCTATTTGAGGGAGGGACAAAGTAGCTACTTAATCGAAGGGGGCACCTCCCATGGGCAGGGCCTGAAGTACCCTAACAAAACGGTCCTTCCAGGAATTCCCTAGCAGTCCAGTGGTTAGAACTCAGCATTTTCACTTCTGGGGCTCACATTCAATCCCTGGTCCCAGAACTAAGATCCTGAGAGCCGAGGGCATAGCCAAAAACAAAATCTTTCTTTCTGACTGTCTTCTCTTTGTCCTTCCATTGCTGGAAAGGTATTCCTTCTATGTTTTCTTTATGCAGTATGGAAATTTGGAAGCAAATGAATAAGTAAGAAATTTGGAGATGTATCAATATTACACTATTTTATGTTTGTCTCATTGAACTTTCAGGCTAAACCATAAACCTACATGTCTGCGCAAGATTGGTCTCTAAAAGGAATGGATTCTTTTTGTCTATTCAACCTAAATATGATCCTGGAGAGGTTGACAGCAATGCTTGGTTGAGAGCAGGGTGGTGTTTGGAAGGACAGAGTGACTTCTTTTCAGTGGTTGGCACGTGCTGTTCGAAAGATAGGCTGGGAGTGAGGGACAGGGCAACTGGCTACAAAACACAAGGGATGATCCAAGTTGAGGAGGTGAATCTTATTCTCCATGTTGATCTACTGTTTGATTTTCCTCTAAAGCACCTTTGAAACCTCTTAAAAAAAAAAAAAAAAAAAGAAGCATAGTCAGGGGATATGGGAAAAGCTGCCAGAGTAAAGACACCTATCAAAAGCTACTAAATAATAAAAGGGAGAAATTAATCTTCATTCAAACAAGGAAATAGTCCCAGTGCCAAAGCCCGAAGTACAAAATGTCCCTGCCAAATACTGTGTCAGCTGAGTTCTATTAAATTAATCAATTGATCAAGAATAATCACACCCTCAATACTAATCAAGTGGGTATATGAATAGGGAGGTAGGAGCTAGGAGAACCAGTGCACACTCCATAGTTGTGTCAGGGAGCCGTAGGAAGGCCGTCATGAAGGGGGATTTATCCTACCCATCCCTTTGATTGTTGATAGCTTGAACTCCTATCCAGGGGACAGTGTGAGGTGAAACATGAGGAAGCAACCTCATGGATGCTAAAATTCAGATAAGAAACAAGCCATCAGGAAAAGGACATAAATGATTTGGTGAAAGGTTATGTGTAAAAGGAAGTCTGAACTGAAATTTTGAGTTATCCCACCTCATGCTCCCCTGTCCCCCTGCCTTTGTTCCATCTTCAATCTCTGCCCTCCTTAAAATATTTTATAACAAATATTAGACCATTCAAATATTAGCTAAGAATCAGACAGGAGACAGTATGGAATGTAAGCACAAACATTGCAAAAAAAAAAAGCAGAATATCAGCAAAAGGCATACAAAGAATAACCTTGAAAAATGAATCAATCAAGGAAACAGAACTAAAAGACCACAAGCTAAATGAAATTAGAGATATCATTATATCTTTTTTTAAAATTGGGGGAAAAAAAGGTACAGGCATTCAAATTAGAGAATATTAAGAGAAAGATCAACTAAAACTGAGCTGACAGAAAAATGAGAAAGAAATCAAAGAGAAATTTTAAAATATTACAGAATTGAAAGCCCATTAAAAGCAATAGACATAAAATAAATATGACTGGAAATGTCAGGAGTAGTATGGACATGTTTGAGAAAGAACATGAAAATGTACTGAAAATGCTATTCTGCAATCTTCCAGGAAAGATCTAGAAAAGAGAGCCATGTGGAAGGTGACTGTTTTTAAGCCCAGTCTTTCACACCCACTGTTTCTTAAAAATGCAAAGAAACAAATGCAAAGAAGAAATGCCGACATGAGCAGTGTCAGGGGGAGTACCCAGAATGGCCAGCCAGGGGGTGAGTGGACATGAGTGATCCCTACACCCTGAAGTAGCCTGAGAGAGAAAGGGGGATCACACCTAAGCTTTACCTGGAGTGAGTCTGGGTTTAGGAACGAGTTGTGAATTCTTCCCCTTATTTTATCTCCATTCCTTTATTCCCAAACCTTTAGTATAACCTCATTCAATTTCCAACATGGTGGCTTAAAACTCAACATTCAAAAAATGAAGATCATGGCATCTGGTCCCATCACTTCATGGCAAACAGATGGGGAAACAACGGAAACAGTGACAGACTTTATTTTCTTGAGCTCAAAAATCACTGAAGATGGTGACTGCAGCCATGAAATTAAAAGACACTTGCTCGTTGGAAGAAAATCTATGACAAACCTAGACAGCATATTAAAAAGCAGAGACATTACTTTGCCCACAAATGTTCATATAGTCCAAGCTATGGTTTTTCCAGTACTCATGTATGGATATGAGAGTTGAACCACAAAGAAGGTTGAGTGCCAAAGAATTGATGCTTTCGAACTGTAGCATTAAAGAAAACTCTTGAGAGTCTCTTGGACTGAAAAGAGATCCAACCAGTCAATCCTAAAAGAAACCAGTCCTGAATGTTCATTGGAAGGACTGATGCTAAAGCTGAACCTCCAATACTTTGGCCACGTGATGCAAAAGCAGACTCATTAGAGAAGACCGAGATGCTGGAAAAGATTGAAGGCAGAAAGAGAATGGGATGACAGAGGATGAGATGGTTGGATGTCATCACTGACTCAATGGACATGAGGTTGAGCAAACTCTGGGAGACGGTGAAGGACAGGGAAGCCTAGCGTGCTGCAGTCCATGGGGTGGCAAAGCGTTGGACACGACTGAGCGACTGAACAATACTATAGGAAGTATAGGAAGCCTATACCCAGTGTGGTACAGAATAAAACCATGATCCTCCCCTGAGGATGCGTGGAGTAGCCTCCAGTGAAGTTAGCAGTCATTAGCGGATGCACTGCCAATGAGAGACGGTCATGGAAGAGGCAGTTGTATGGTAGCCAATGAGAAGGCTGGGGTAGAGGAATCTGAGATACAGGCATACAGAGAACAGATAAAGCAGCATCTTGGGAAGCCCCCTCGGATACAGGAACCAGTCTCTCTCAGGTGATGGAATGTGCGCCAGTTTTTTAGCTTGAGTCTCAGAGAGTAGTCTGATTTACCTTATTCCCAAGGTCTTCCGTGTAGGCAGAGTAATATGTCCATATAATGAAATACTATTTTTTCTGGAGTCCTTCTGCAATTAAAGTACAATGTGCAAGAAATAGAGTCCAAATACGGTGTACAATCTTATTTTAAAAGTTAAATATTCATTTCCGCTCATTTCTCTGCCCCTCGCTCCTCCTCGTCGCCTCTGCCCTGGTTCCCCACAGCATTCACAACTCCATCTGCAGTGCAGAATTGTGAGCACTATTTCATCCTCAGGGACAGTCCTTCTCTGCCGTCTGGACTAGCAGCAATAATTCCAGCAGGACTTGTTTAAAACAACAGTATGTCATCTCGAGACAGGAGTTTCTCAAAAGGCTCTTTTAAGGTACAAAGGCTCCTCCCATGATCACCTTTCCATTTTTATCTCTAGACTTCCTTTTTAAAAAATAAATTGTAGTGTCTCAAAAAGATATCACTTATTCTTTTTGAGACACTCTCTAATTATATATTATATGTAAACATATAAAGTATTTATATATCCTGTGTAAACATATATGCTGCTGCTAAGTCACTTCAGTCGTGCCTGACTCTGTGTGACCCCCTAGACAGAAGCCCACCAGGGTCCTCCATCCCTGGGATTCTCCAGGCAAGAACACTGGAGTGGGTTGCCATTTCCTTCTCCAATGCATGAAAGTGAAAAGTGAAAGGGAAGTTGCTCAGTCATGTCCGACTCTTCGCGACCCCATGGACTGCAGCCCACCAGGCTCCTCCATCCATAGGATTTTCCAGGCAAGAATACTGGAGTGGGGTGCCATCTCCTTCTCCAGTAAACTTATATATAATGTTAAATATTTTATACAGTTATATAAAAATTTGTAGTATAGTTTTGAAAACTAAATTTTAGCCTATAGATGACTAGACCCTAAAGATGCTAAATTTTGCCATTCAACAGTTCAAGAAAATGCATAGACTTTAACTTGAGTGTATTATTATTATTATTAGAATCCTTGTTAATTTCAGATTATTATATTCTCTAAGATAATGAATTCCTTTAGTGAATTAGAAGTACTGTGTTGAACTTATCTTGAAATAATGTGACTATTGCATAAAAGAAAGAAACCCAGTACAATAACGATTCTTGATGAACAGCTTACAGATGTAACAGAAAATTTACTTTGTGAAGGTCACATAGATGGACACTGATGAAAGAAATTAATACAGCTGTTAAGCAGAAACAGTATATATTGGAAATCATCTGTTGTTAGGCACCAAGAAATAACTGATCAGTGCCAAGTTGTACCCTAAAAAATGGGAATGTGACTTTCCTTTGCCGCTCAGGTGTGTAATCTCTGCTAAGTTCCCTGCTCTGCCAGTGGTTTTCTCAGGAGGAAAACATTGCTGAAGACATGACAGATCTCTCAAGACTCTGGTTCAACAGCTCTGACTCAGCTCTGAGGGCAGAATGGAAAAATTTGAGGCAGGGAAAAGAGAAAGAAAGTTTGTCTAATTCAGGTCCATAGTGCTAATGGTAAGTCGCTTTAGTCATGTCCAACTCTTTACAACACTATGGACTGTAGCCTGCCAAGCTCTTCAATCCATGAGATTCTCTAGGCAAGAATACTGGAGTGGGTTGCCGTGCCCTCCGCCAGGGAATCTTCCCAACCCAGGGGTCAAACCCATATCTCTTCTGTTTTCTGCATTAGCAGGCAGGTTCTTTACCACTAGCACCACCTGGGAAGCCAATTCAGGCCCATATTCATATTTTAAAAACATACACACACTGAAAAAAAAACCAAATAACTAGGCAGACCTGGCAAGAAAAGGGCACCTAACAATTGGGGCCAACTTATTTTATAATAAGAGAATTTGAGGAAACCACTACAATTTTCTCATATTTTGTACTGAAAACTTAAGAGCCAAAATCTTTATCTTGAGAGCTCATATGCTAATGTGGGTTTTAAAAAGTATATTTTATTTCTACATCAATTTTACCTTCACGCCACCCCACTCTTATACATATTTAAATAAATATTTAATCAACATAGATGTCAGAAGAGTGCACAAATCTTAAGTGTGGAGCTCAATGGATTTTTATACAATGAAAACACCACAAAATAGAGAAATAAATATCACCAAACTCCAGAAGCCTGCCATGAACCTTTTCTTCATCCCCATCCCTACTTCCCTTTCAGAGGTACCACCATACTGACTTTTGTTGTTGTTCAGTCACTCAGGAGTATCTGACTCTTTGCAACACCAATGGCTCCAGCACACCAAGCTTCCCTGTCTTTCATCTACTGGAGCTTGCTCAAACTCATGTCCATTGAGTTGGTGATACCATCCAACCGTCTCATCCTCTGTAGGACCTGCCTCCTCCTGCCTTCAGTCTTTCCCAGCCTCAAGGTCTTGAATTATTTGGCTCCTCCCATCAGTTCAGTTCAGTTCAGTCGCTCAGTCATGTCCAACTATTTGCGACCCCATGAATCGCAGCATGCCAGGCTTCCCGTCCATCACCAACTCCTGGAGCTTACTCAAACTCATGTCCATCGAGTCGGTGATGCCATCCAGCCGTCTCATCCTCTGTTGTCCCCTTCTCCTCCACCCCCTAATCCCTCCCAGTATCAGAGTCTTTTCCAAAGAGTCAACTCTTCACATGAGGTGGCCAAAGTATTGGAGTTTCAGCTTCAGCATCAGTCCTTCCAATGAACACCCAGGACTGATCTCCTTTAGGATGGACTGGTTGGATCTCCTGCAGTCCAAGGGACTCTCAAGAGTCTTCTCCAACACCACAGTTCAAAAGCATCAATTCTTCAGCGCTCAGCTTTCTTCATAGTACAACTCTCACATCCATACATGACCACTGGAAAAACCATAGCCTTGACTAGACGGACATTTGTTGGCAAAGTAATATCTCTGCTTTTGAATATGTTTTCTAGGTTGGTCATAAATTTTCTTCCAAGGAGTAAGCATCTTTTAATTTCATGGCTACAATCACCATCTGCAGTGATTTTGGAGCCCCCAAAAATAAAGTCTGACACTGTTTCCACTGTTTCCCATCTATTTCCCATGAAGTGATGGGACCGGATGCCATGATCTTCGTTTTCTGAATGTTGAGCTTTAAGCCAACTTTTTCACTCTCCTCTTTCACTTTCATCAAGAGGCTTTTAGTTCCTCTTTACTTTCTGCCATAAGGATGGTGTCAGCTGCATATCTGAGGTTATTGATATTTTTCCTGTCAATCTTGATTCCAGCTTGTGCTTCCTCCAGCCCAGAGTTTCTCATGTTGTACTCTGCATACAAGTTAAATAAGCAGGGTGACAATATACAGCCTTGATGTACTCCTTTTCCTATTTGGAACCAGTCTGTTTCTCCATGTCCAGTTCTAACTGTTGCTTCCTGACCTGCATAGAGGTTTCTCAAGAGGCAGGTCAGGTGTTCTGGTATTCCCATCTCTTTCAGAATTTTCCACAGTTTGTTGTGATCCACACAGTCAAAGGCTTTGGCAGAGTCAATGAAGCAGAAATAGATGTTTTCTGGAACTCTCTTGCTTTTTCCATGATCCAGTAGATGTTGGCAATTTGATCTCTGGTTCCTCTGCCTTTTCTAAAACCAGCTTGAACATCTGGAAGTTCATGGTTCACGTATTGTTGAAGCCTGGCTTGGAGAATTTTGAGCATTACTTTACTAGCGTGTGAGATGAGTGCAATTGTGCGGTAGTTTGAGCATTCTTTGGCATTGCCTTTCTTTGAGATTGGAATGAAAACACCTTTTCCAGTCCTGTGGCCACTGCTGAGTTTTCCAAATTTGCAGGCATATTGAGTGCAGCACTTTCACAGCATCATCTTTCAGGATTTGAAGTAGCTCAGCTCACATCAGGTGGCCAAAATATTGGAGCTTCAGCTTCAGCATCAATCCTTCCAATGAATATTCAATATTGATTTCCTTTACGATTGACTGATTTGATCTACTTGCAGACCAGGGGACTCTCAAGAGTCTTCTCCAACACCACAGCTCAAAAGCATCAATTCTTTGGCATCGGCCTTCTTTAGGGTCCAACTCTCACATCCATTATAACTACTGGAAAAACCATAGATTTGACTATATGAACCTTCGTGGGCAATGTATTGTCTCTGCTTTTTAATATGCTGTGTAGGTACTGGATACTGGAGAATACTGGAGTGGATAGCCATTCCCTTCTCCGGGATATCTTCCCAACTCAGGGCCTGAACTCATGTCTCCCACATTGCAGGTGGATTCTTTACCATCTGAGCCACCAGGGAAGCCCAAGGATGCTGCAGTCGGTAGCCTATCCATTCTCCAGCAGATCTTCCTGACCCAGGAATCGAACCGGAGTCTCCTACATTGCAGGTGGATTCTTTACCAGCTGGGCTACCAGGGAAGCCTGATCCTGACCTAGAAGCCATATATTACTTTCACCTGATTTTCAATATTATAACATGAAATGATATAGCATGTTCCTTTCATGTCTGACTTCTTTCATTCAACATTGTTTATGAGGTTTATTCACATAGTTGCATATAGCAATGATTTTCATTGCTGTGAAGAATTCCATTGTTTGAATATACAAGAGTTTATTTCCTTATTTTTTTTTTTTTTTGATGGACAATTAGGTTGTAACTAGTTTTGAACTGTTATGAATTGTTACTAATAATGCTGCAGTAAGCATTCATACATATATGGATACATAGATCCTATACTTGTATGTGGATATATAAGTATCTGTGTGTATATACCTATCATTTAGTGAATATATATATACATTTCTTTTGGAATGGAATTGCTAAGTCATATGGTTATGAAGATCCAACCAGTCCATTCTGAAGGAGATCAGCCCTGGGATTTCTTTGTAAGGAATGATGCTAAAGCTGAAACTCCAGTACTTTGGCCACCTCATGCGAAGAGTTGACTCATTGGAAAAGACTCTGATGCTGGAAGAGATTGGGGGCAGGAGGAGAAGGGGACAACAGAGGATGAGATGGCTGGATGGCATCACTGACTCGATGGACGTGAGTCTGAGTGAACTCCGGAAGCTGGTGATGGACAGGGAGGCCTGGTGTGCTGCAATTCATGGGGTCGCAAAAAGTCAGACACGACTGAGCAACTGAACTGAACTGAACTGATGGTTATGAATATACTCAATTTTAGTTGATACTCACAATAGTATTCCAAAGAGGTTGTCCCAATTTACTTTCCCATCTGTGGTGTATGAAAATTCCAGTGACGCCACAGTTTAATCAGCATTTCATTTCTTAGTTTCTTAAATTGTCTCCTTTCTGGTGAGTATGTGGAGTTAGTTCATTGTAGTTTTAATTTTAATTTCCTTCACGACTAATGATGTTGGACACTTTCTCATACATGTAGTATCAAATGGGTATTCTCTACTATGAAGCACAAGTTTGATTCTTTTGCCCATTTCCACCCCACCCCACACCCCCGGTTGTGTCTTTCCTTCTTCTTAATTCAATGGCAATGTTTATATATTCTTGATATAAGTGCTTTGCTGGTTATATATATTTCAAATTTCTTCTTTTCTCCGACTTAACATTTTTCTGTGTTGGTGATATGTTTTGGTAAATTGTAATCTCGTTTATCATTATTTTTCTTTTTGCTTACTGCTTTTTGCGTGTCACATTTAAGAAATCTTTACCAATGCCAAAGTCATGAGTATCTTCTTTCTTCTTACCTCTAAAAAACTTTATTATTCTTTTGTATTTAAGCTTACAAATACTCTGGAGATTGATTTTTGTTTGTTTAAGACAGAGTTTCTCAATTTTAGCACTACTGGCATTTTGAACAAAATAATTCCTTGCTGTTTAAGACTATACTATGCATTACAGAATGTTTAGCAGCATCCTTAATCTGTACCCACTAGATGCCAGTAGCATTCCCCAACTCACTCATGACAATAACATCTCCAGACATTTCTGGATGTCCTTGGGTACCAGAGAGAGGTCAAAAATCACTCCCACCAAGAAGTGCTGATTTACGGTATTAAACGGGGATCGAGATGATATCCAGTCAGCCCAGCACTATTGTCGGAAAAACATTCTTTCTCCACAGTCTCAGTGTCATCAAATGTCATGAATGAAGAGGCCGTATGTTGTCAAGAGAATGTAGAGTTTTCTGGACTCTCTTCTGTTCTGTTGGTTTGAGTCCATCTTTATGTCAATTCCACACTTTCTTGTAACAAAGCTACTGTAATAAAGTCTTGATATCAGCACTATAGGTATTCCAATTTTGTTCTTTTTCATGAATTTTTTTTACTGTTCCTGCATTTTGTACACATTTCAGAATCTGTTTGTTGATTTTCACCCCTCTAAAAAACCCACTGGAATTTTGATTGGGATCACATTAAGTCTATAAACCAATTTGGAAAATATTGACAATTTAGTAATATTTAGTCTTCTAATTCTTAATTATAATATACATATACATGTGGTTAACTCTAATTTCTCTCAATGTTTTATGATTTTCAGTGTTGTTTTTTTTTCATCTTAGATTTAGTTAAAGGCATTTGACTTGATGCTATTGTAAACAACTTAAGACTGTTTTTTTAAAGTAGTTTCTAGTATACAGGAATTCAGCTGATTTTTTTAATATTGAGCTTAAACTATTTACCTAGATAAATTCACTTATTTATTCTAATACTTTTTGAAAAGTATTTTATATTTTCTGACTGCTTACAGTGTCCTGTAAGTAATGGCAATCTTATTTTTTTTTCTTCAGTGTTAATGCTATTTATTTATTCTCATTTACATTGCCTAAAACTTCTGGTAAAAAGTTGAACAGATATGATAGTAATATGCAGTGTTATCTTATTCTGATCTCAGCAGGGAAAGCATTTCATTTTAAACTATGATATTACTCAGAGGGAGAGGGAGAGGGTGGGATGATTTGGGAGAATGGCATTCTAACATGTATACTATCATGTAAGAATTGAATCGCCAGTGTATGTCTGACGCAGGATACAGCATGCTTGGGGCTGGTGCATGGGGATGACCCACAGAGATGTTATGGGAGGGAGGTGGGAGGGGGGTTCATGTTTGGGAACACATGTAAGAATTAAAGATTTTAAAATTTAAAAATAAAAAAATTAAAAAATAACTATGATATTTAATGTAGATTTTTATTGGTATCCTGTATCAAAATAAGAAAATTTCATTTTATTCTTGGTTTGATATGAATTTTTGTCATAAATAATATTGAATTTTGTCAGATCTTTTTTTAATATCCCTTGCAATGATAATATAATTTTATTTATTATTGTTAAAATCAATTTTAAAACATTAAACCAATCTTGCATGCCAGGAATACACTAATTTCTGTTGATGTATTATTGTTTTAAGTGTCATAAAATTTAAATTGTCGATCATTTCTTTAGGATCTTTGCACCTCTGATTATGAAATAGATGAGTCTGCAATTTTCCTTTCTTGTAAAGATTTTGTCAAGCTTTGGTATCAAGATTACCCTGGCCTATAATAGAGACAGTTTGAAGTTTTGAGTATTATTTTCTTCCAGAGAAGATTTATCTTGCTTCTGTCACAAAAAAACTAGTTTTTCAGAAAAAGAAAAAGATTATATTGAGAAAAACATAAAGGAAAACACAAGAGGATCCTTGTTCTTGAAAAAAGACTTTTGAGAATTTCCTGTCTCACATACAGCTGTCTTAAATATCTGCTGGAATTATTGCTTTTTAGTAAAAAGTAATTAAGAGGGTTTTTCTTTTTTGAATAAAAGTCATCCTATTTCTTCTATAAATGTATGAAAGAATTTACTGACAAAGTCATCTTGTTCTGACATTTCTTTATGAAAAGATAATTTTTGTAGATTTATCAGCCTTAGTAAATGTAGGACTGTTTAGCTTTTCTATTTCTTATTACATCAGGTTTATTAAAATGTGTTCCTCAAAGGTTCTGTCCATTTTATCTGAATATTCAAATTCATCACTTTAAACTTTACTTAATATATTTTTATTATATTTTTTAATGTCTGAAGGTGATACATTAATATCTGTAATGCTATTTTGATAGATTGAAATTATTCTCCATTTTTTTCTTTTGATCAGTCTTGCTAGATTTTTATCAATTTTACTAGTCTTTCAAATAGCCAACCTTTCATTTCTTTGATTTCTCTATTTGTACCTTTGTTTACTGTCTCTCATCTTTATTTTCTCTGTATTATTTATGTTTTATTTCTCAGTCTTTTAACTTTTTGAAATAGACTCTCAGATCATTAATTTGTAACCTTTTCTTTTCTATAACATGCATTTAAGACTAATATTTCCCTCTCATCATCACAGCTTGAGCTGCAATCCATATCTTAATATATCATATTTGTATTATCACTAATTAAAAATACTTTCTAATTTCCACTCTAAGTATTTCCTTGTGATTCTTGAAGAAATTTTTAAATTTCTGAGCAATTAGAGATTTTCTTTCCAAAAACCGTTATTGAAATATTATTGAGGTATCCTTGGTACACTGACTCATTAAAGAAAAAGACCCTGGTGCTGGGAAAGATTGAAGGCAGGAGAAGAAAGGGATGACAGAGGGTGAGATGGTTGGATGGTATCACCAACTCAATGGAATCTGAGCAAGCTCTGAGAGTTGATGATGGACAGGGAATCCTGGTGTGCTGCAGTCCATAGGGTCACAAGGAGTTGGACACAACTGAGCAACTGAACTGAACTGATACTTGATATACAGAAAGGGACATATTTAATGTAAACAAGTTACTGAATTTGGATCTCTAACATCCATCCATAAAGTCATCATCACAATCAAGGTTATAAATATAATCTACCACCTCCAAAAGTTCTTGCTATCCTTTCTTTTATGTTTGTTTCTGTAGTAATAACACTTCGCAATGATCTACCCTCTTAACAAATATGTCTTTTATACTCAAATGTTAACCATAGAATATATTCTATATATTTTCAGACTTTTCAATTTAGTTGATTTTGCTTTAAGGCCCAACATATGTTCCATTTTGGTAAATGCTCTGCTGCTGCTGCTGCTGCTAAGTCACTTCAGTCATGTCCAACTCTGCAACCCCATAGACGGCAGCCCACCAGGCTCTGCTGTCCCTGGGATTCTCCAGGCAAGAACACTAGAGTGGGTTTCCATTTCCTTCTCCAATGCATGAAAGTGAAGGCACTCAGTAAGTGTCCGACGCTTCGTGACCCCATGGACTGCAGCCTACCAATCTCCTCTGTCCATGGGGTTTTCCAGGCAATAGTACTGGAGTGGGGTAAGTGCTCTCTACATGCACTCTAAAAAAAAAATGTATTCTGTAGTTGCTTTGAGCTCTGTTTTACTTATGTCAGCTAGGTTCAGTTCAGCTCAGTCGCTCAGTTGTGTCTGAATCTCTGCAACCCCATGGACTGCAGGCCAGGCCTCCCTATCCATCACCAACTCCCAATGAGACTTTTCTTTTCCAATGAGTCAGTTCTTCACATCAGGTGGCCAAAGTATTGGAGTTTCAGCTTCAACATCAGGCCTTCCAATGAACACCCAGGACTGATCTCCTTTAGGATGGACTGACTGGATCTCCTTGCAGTCCAAGGGACTCTCAAGAGTCTTCTCCAACACAGTTCAAAAGCATCAATTCTTCGGTGTTCAGTTTTCTTTATAGTCCAACTCTCACATTCATACATGACCACTGGAAAAACCATAGCCTTGACTACAGAGACCTTTGCTGACAAAGTAATGTCTCTGCTTTTTAATATGCTGTCTAGGTTGGTGATAACTTTCCTTCCAAGGAGCAAGCGTCTTTTAATTTCATGGCTGCAATCACCATCTGCAGTGATATTGGAGCCCCAAAATATAAAGTCAGCCACTGTTTCCCCTGTCTCCCCATCTATTTCCCATGAAGTGATGGGACCGGATGCCATGATCTTAGTTCTCTGAATGTTGAACTTTAAGCCAACTTTTTCACTCTCCTTTTTCACTTTCATCAAGAGGCTCTTTAGTTCCTCTTCACTTTCTGCCCTAAGGGTGGTGTCATCTGCATATCTGAAGTTATTGGTATTTCTCCCAGCAATCTTGATTCCAGCCTGCGCTCCCTCCAGCCCAGCATTTCTCATGATGTACTCTGCATAGAAGTTTAAAAAGCAGGGTGACAGTATACAGCCCTGACGTATTCCTTTTCCTATTTGCAACCAGTCTGTTGTTCCAGTTCTAACTGTTGCTTCCTGACCTGCATGCAGATTTCTCAAGAGGCAGGTCAGGTGGTCTGGTATTCCCATCTCTTTCAGAATTTTCCACAGTTTATTGTGATCCACGCAGTGAAAGGTTTTGGCATAGTCAAGAAAGCAGAAATAAATGTTTTTCTGGAACTCTTGCTTTTTTGATGATCCAGCAGATGTTGGCAGTTTGATCTCTGGTTCCTCTGCCTTTTCTAAAACCAGCTTGAACATCTGGAAGTTCACGGTTCATATACTGCTGAAGCCTAGCTTGGAGAATTTTGAGCATTACTTTACTAAAGTGTGACATGAGTGAAATTGTGCAGTGGTTTGAGTATTCTTTGGCATTGCCTTTCTTTGGGATTGGAATGAAAACACCTTTTCCATTCCTGTGGCCACTGTTGAGTTTTCCAAATGTGCTGGCATATTGAGTGCAGCACTTTGACAGCATCATCTTTTAGGACTTGAAATAACTCAACTGGAATTCCATCACCTCCACTAGCTTTATTCATAGTGTTGAAGGCCCACTTGACTTCACATTCCAGGATGTCTGGCTCTAGGTGAGTGATCACACCATCATGATTATCTGGGTCGTGAAGATCTTTTTGTACAGTTCTTCTGTGTATTCTTGCCACCTCTTTTTAATACCTTCTGCTTCTGTTAGGTCCCTACCATTTCTGTCCATTATTGAGCCCACCTTTGCATGAAATGTTCCCTTGATATCTCTAATTTTCTTGAAGAGATCTCTAGTCTTTCCTATACTATTGTTTTCCTCTATTTCTTTGCATTGATTGCTGAGGAAGGCTTTCTTATCTCTCCCTGCTATTCTTTGGAACTCTGCATTCAGATGCTTATATTTTTCCTTTTGTCCTTTGCTTTTCACTTCTCTTCTTTTCACAGTATTTGTGAGGCCTCCTCAGACAGCCATTTTGCCTTTTTGCATTTCTTTTCCATGGGGATGGTCTTGATCCCTGTCTCCTGTACAATGTCCAAGGAGCAAGCGTCTTTTAATTTCATGGCTGCAGTCACTATCTGCAGTGATTTTGGAGCCTCCAAAATTAAGTCTGTCACTGTTTCCACTGTTTCCCCATCTATTTGCCATGAAGTGATGGTACCAAATGCCATGATCTTAGTTTTCTGAATGTTGAGTTTTAAGCCAACTTTTTCACTCTCCTCTTTCACTTTCATGAAGAAGCTCTTTAGTTCTTTGCTTTCTGCCATAAGGTTTAAGAGTGTTAATTATGTCATTCAAAATGTCTATATCTTCATTGTTTTCTTTATGCTTGCTGTCTCAGTTATTAAAAGAAAGGTGTTTGAATCTATCATTGTGATTACAGAAGTATCAATTTCTCCTTTTAATTTTGTGAAATTGGCTTTATATAATTTGAGGCTTTGCTATCTGACACAGACATATTGAAGCTCTTATTTCTTCCTGGTGAATTGATCCTGTTTGTGAAGTCTCCGTAGTACATTTATCCTAAAGTCCACTTCAGCTGATATTAATATAGACACTGTAGCTTTTTTTATTTGCTTTTTGATTGACTGGCTTGGTATAATAATCACATTTATTTTAAAGTCCATGTCCTGAATTCTCATTATCTAAATTGCCTGTCGGTCTTCCTGTTTTGTTTCTTCTTTTCTCTTGGTTTTCTGCAAGTTGGTATTGCCTCTTGCTTTTTTCCTTCTTGGCCATTTGTCATTCTTGTTGTTGAACACCAGACACTAACTCTTACCTTCCAATTGGCAGATTACTGCCTCCGATCAGAGATTTTTTCAAAGCCCCTTCCAACTTTTCTATTTGTACCTGGTGAGAGGGCTATTTTAATACAAGGCAGTCTGTTATAACCAGAGGCAGAAATACCACTCACACCCTTTTGAAATAACATTCCTTCCAGAAAATTCTAGACTCCTTTAGCTGTGCTAAAGTGAGTGAAAAAATACATTTTTTTCAGTAGTATTGCAGAAAATCTGGCTAAGGTGATGAAAAATTCGGTTCAAGTGAGAAAAACTAAAAAGGAATCTCTTAAGTGAAACTTAAATATTGATGTCATAGCCATCTCTTTCCATCTAGAGCATAATGAGTTTTAGAAAACATATAACTAGCATATAATGCTTCTAATTCTACAGGAATCATTGCTGAAAATTGAAATAGGTATTTCTGTGGTAATCCACTTCAGGCAGACCTCGTAAATTAGAGATGTAGGAATTGGGGACTGTAGATGGCATTGTGTAAGTGGTATGCAATGATACTTCACACCAAACAAAAAGTTTTGTGATTCCAGGGACACTTTTTCAATTTAACTTTTTCCAAACCTTGCCTCTGGCTGGAGTGCTTAACCTGTCTGCCCTACTGCAAGGATCAGTTCAAATGGAAATTCTAGAGCTCCTTGGTTTCTCTAAGCCCCTAATTCACATTTTTGGTACTGCTTTTTATGAAACTTGCATCTGTTTTACTAACATTGTACTTAAATGTTTTCTCCCACTTGGAATTAAATCTCACTGATGGCAGAGACAGAAATGTTTTCATTTTTGTTTCCCCTGAAGTACTTTGAGTTTATAAATAGTTGTTGGCGAAATGATTATGTTGAAAAGCCTAACTATAATGAATGGCCATATGGCATTCAATGTAAATCAAAGAACAAGAATAATTCTCTCCACTTGTAGTTGTGGATAGTTCAATATGCCAAAATTTAAAAGATAAATAATAAAAATAAAGGTGAATTATAATCACTACAATTATGGGGTGTGTGTGTGTGTGTTGCTGGAAATATAACCCTTTTCAGCTAAAAATGGACAGCCAATTATTGATCATTAATTCCAACAAATTCATGCTTCATTTGTAATTAGCTGTGTGTATTTGCATAAAAACAATTCAAGTAAAATCAACAAGCGTCATGTTTGAGTTCCTACAATGTAAAACACTGTGCTGTATATTCTGAGAACCACAAAGAAATATATTAATCCTGCCCTCAAGAGGGAATAAATATTCTGAAGAGTTAAGACAGTAACACATTAAACATTAAAATTTTGGTAAAGGAATTTTAAAAACTGCAATTGAAGAGATGTTACCAAATAATACATGATTAATTGCCTAATGAATTGTAGTGGAAGTCACTGCCTTAGGAATTGGGGCCAGGGTGAGCTTGGGAAGGAGAGGAAGCAATAGGGCCACCACTAGTGGAAGGACATTTGTGTTCTGCTCAAAGAGCCCAGGTGGAGTAGGGGCGGGGCAGCGGAAATCCACCCCAGCTCCACTCACCAAGCCCTCCACCCTTGTGCAGCCTGCTTCAGACCAGAGGAGAGGCTTTTTTATAATTCACACGGATATATAGTAAGTGTCAAGAGGCTCTAACTGAGTGGCATTTTATAAAGATGTAAGATTTGAATAAAGTCTTGGAGACTGACCATAATTTCTGTTATATCTGCCAATGAAATGTACCAAGGCTAGGTTTGGGGACGACTAGTGTGGAGGGGGTATTTTGAGCCAAAGAAGCATAGAGGGAAGATGTATACATGAATAGTCTTGTACTCGGGCTAAAAAGTATAGGATTTATTTTATAGCTATGTAGAGTCAACAAATGGGCTTCCCAGGTGGCACTAGTGATAAAGAACCCACTGGCCAGTGCAGGAGACTTAAGAGATGCATGTTAGATCCCTGTGTCAGGAAGATCCTCTGGAAGAGTGCATGGCAACCCGCTACATTATTCTTGCCTGGAGAATCCCATGGACAGAGGCTACAGTCCATGGGGTCGCAAAGAGTCAGACATGACTGTAGCAACTTAGCATGCACGTACACAGAGTCAACAAATATTTCTGAACAGGGTACATGTGGTTGCTGTTTTATTAATATTTATCTAATGCAGTATTAAATAAACTGGAGAAGTGAGACACAAGAGTCAGGGCATTTCATTGGGGCATCATTATAATTGTCCAGGCATGGTGTTATGAGAGTCTGGTCTAGGGCAGCAGCAACAGTAATAAAAAGAAAAATCTAACAGAAATTCAAGAAGAAAAAAAAAGGCAAGATAATTGGAAGGCTAAGATGAATAGGAGGGAAAAGAATCTTACTTTATAATAAAGATATTTTAGTTATTAAATGCAATATTTCTTAAGTTTAATATTCCTTTTCCAATCTTGAATCAGTTGTTTTTCTGAAAGGAATTTCACTAACCCTCAAGAAAGTCTTCAAAAAATCATATTTAAAATTGTATTTAAATCTTGAGACTAAAATAATGAGTTCACACAGTGTCGTAAAATGGCTAAAAGTATAGCCATCCTGGAGGATGAGATGGTTGGGTGGCATCACTGACTCTAAGGACATGAGTTTGAGCAAGCTCTGGGAGTTGGTGATGGACAGGGAAGCCTGGCATGCTGCAGTCCATGGGGTCGCAAAGAGTCCAATACGACTGAGAGACTGAATTGAACTGAACTGATAGCCACCCAGGAACTAGATATCCTAAGTCCTGTTGAAGCTCAGCAATCACTCTTTGTATGGGGTTGGAAAAGTTACTTGATTTCTCAGTTCCTCAAATGTATCATCTCGAAAATGGGGGCAATAATAGTATCACCCTGAAGTACTGTTTCGAGGAGTCAAACAGCACCTGAGAAGAAGTGTTACTTCTTGCTGGGGTTACTCTTATTCTTTCTTGTGTTTCTTAAACCATATAAGCCTGGGGCTAAGAAAATGGCCATAAAACCTACAAAACACTGCTTCTCTGACTCTACCCCACCTGCTTTTCAGGAATTTTACCCTCTCTGTTCAAGCTACCAAATCGTTCTGGAAATTGCCAGATGCTCTCTCATTGGGTTATCAGGATATCCAATGCTCTCCCTTTCTCGAGGTTTTTAATTTCCTAATGGCATCACCTCCAGTTTCTCTGCTGCCCATCAGAAGCTCTGCCATCACTGATGCCTGTGTGTGTGGCAGTGTTTCCAGTATCCAATTTTGAGAACTCTAGAAGGACACTGTGATGCTGTTATCACAGCCACTACCGCCAGCTCCACTGAACTACGGCCCCCAGCGCTGTCACTCCTAGGAAAGTACGACTTCTCCTCCTTCAACACATGGCTATCCACACCGTGGCCACCGATGTCCATGCTGCTTATAGCCTGTGTTCTTACTGTCCCTTGGAAGTGGAGAGATTGCATGTTTTATTTTCCCTTGGTCTTCTTTTTTCATGTCCCTGATCTTAAGGACTCAAACTTATGTCCCTAGCCAGCCTATTGAACCTTTCACATGACAGGCAGCATTGCCATATTTGGATTTTCTCCTCTGACTTGAAATTTACCTCTTGCTGTTGAATTTCCTCAAGAAGACATCTTCCCTGAGAATTACTTTGTCCTAGAAGCCAATAGCCCAGCTTTTGGCAGCTCCATCCCCAGTGGCTTAGTCGTTAAGTAGTGTCTGACTCTTGTGACCGCATGCACTATAGCCTGCCAGGTTCCAGTGTCCATGGGATTCTCTGGGCAAGAATACTGGAGTGGTTGCCATTTCCTTCTCCAACGGACCTTCCCAATCCAGGAATCGAACCCGTATCACCTGCATTGCAGGCAGATTCTTTTCCAACTGAGTACAAAGGAAGCCCTTGACATCCCCAGAGGCACGTCAAAATCTTGGTAAACACTGTTGTAGAGTTAAGTTGAGGTTTCAGTTGGTTAAAAAAAGAAGTCATTCCACTTTAAAAAGGCCACTTTTCTAAAAAGAATCAAATTCATAAAAACAGATACTAATGAGAGAAGATATTTTCCTATAAAGAAAGCTAGACAATGAACAGGAAAAAGAATGGGGAGGTGTTAGAGAAATAAAAGTACTCAACGTGATATGATTTCAATCCCCTGACAATGACTGATAGATCACAGAAATGGAATCAGATGGTTGCTTGTCTCTGAGTACATTGCAAAAATGTTCCCTCACATAGCCTGTGAAGCAATCAACAAGACCAGGGGCTATTCTGGACTTAGTCCAAGGAAATGAAAATAGGTAAAATGAATACTGCAACATGGAAGTTAATAAACCCCTAGGGGAAAGTTATCATAATATCGAAACACACATAAGATTGGAACACAGTTCTGAGGATATTTGTGAATGGTAATAGAAATCTAAAAATATTGGAAATGTGGAATGAGTTTTTTTGGAAGTTGATTGGAATCAACGGTTGTGCACTATAATGGAAAGGTATAGAGTGCTGAGAAAGAACATATGACATTAGCGATCCTGAAATTCAATTCTAATAACAGAACTCAATGCAGTCTCAAAAAATGTAGTAATGAAAATCAAAACCAATTCCTTTATTTAAAAATACTATCAGCTTTGATATGGGATTAGATTGTGGAGATTAAAAAGAATGAGAGACGTCACAAGCCAATTTCAAAATGTATTTTAAAATGTAGTATCAATGGAAGATGTATTGGATTGCAGAAACTATAGGAATTTTGGGTCTGTCTTGAATTCACAGTGCTAAGCAAGTCACTTCTCTAGTTTCCTATCTAAAGTAGGTATGAGAATATGTAGTTTCATGGAACTATTCATAGAAAGTCAGATCAGTCGTGAAAGCACTTCCATGCTGCATGTCATTGGGTAGGTGCTCAGTAAACATCACCTCCACTCCCTTGATCCCCCTTCATTTCCGTGACCAATGGTGTATCAGGTGTTAGTTCTCCCTTCTCACCTTCTTCTTACTTCTACCAAGATGACAGTATCCCCATTGACAGGTCAGCTGTTAGAGTCTGATGGGCCAGTGGGAAGGATGGAGGAATAGAAATGGACTTGAGAAATCTTGAGTGAATAAGACATATCATAAACTGCATCACAGGAAGTGCCTTTCACCAACTGATTAGCATTGATTCAGCTTAGGGTACCTCTTAAATACTAAGCAGGATCAGCTGCAGATTGGCCACTTTTTTACACGAATTTTAAACATAGAAAGGAAGAAAAAGAAAGAAAGTTGCTCAGTCGTGTCCAACTCTTTGTGACCCCATGGACTGTAGTCTACCAGGCTCCTCTGTCCATGGGATTTTCCAGGCAAGAATACTGGAGTGGGTTGCCATGCCCTCTTCCAGGAGATCTTCCTCCCAGGGATTGAACCCGGGTCTCCCACATTGTAGGCAGACACTTTACCCTCTGAGCCACCAGGGAAGTCTCAATATAGCAGTAATTTTAAGTACAATTACAAAGAAAAAAGTATAATACAAATATGAACAGTGCAAACACTAAGATTTTTGATAATTTATTCTAGCCAGTAGAAAACATAGTGAACACTAAGTTAGAAATATTCAGCGAGTTTATGTTTTTGATTTTATTAAAATGATAAAGGTGATTTTTTAATGTGGACCTGACCTTTTTATGAACCAAATTATCTTTTGGTCGTTCATTCTACAATAACTGGGAAGAAAGTTTTTACAGTAAGAAATACTTGTTAAAGCAAATTAGTACATTGAAATAAATAAAAAATCATTTTGATATAAGTATTTTCTTAATCCACAATAATGAAAGTGACAAAGTTAAGGAAAAAATAAAATGGCATGATTCAATCAGTGTGGGAAAAAAAGACTGTCATCTTCCAGGGTCTAAAAAAAAAAAAAAAAAAAAAAAGAGTCACTGTTCAAAAGGAGTACTGACTTTGTAAAACAGAAATTTGAGCAAAAAAGATTTTTACAAATTAAATCCCTTTGATTTATTTCAAGGAGTACTCATACAAAAGTCAGTTCATCTTGATATTTATTTGTGTCCAGGAATGGTACCAGCTCTCTTTTTTCCAGTATATAATGGCGACAGTGCAGATATCAGATGAGTAAGACCAAATGATTTCTAATTCTCTTCTAAGCCTTTCTTCTGATTCTAGCCAAACTGACATGTTCTTACTAATCTAACATCCAGATACACCATGGGTAAACCATGGCAGCCTCCTCAGATCTGTGCACTCAAAAGGTAGGCAGCGCCCCCGTGGGTGCTACTAAAATTGTGTATTTTTAATGTGAAAGGTCTGTCCAAGCTTACACAAGGATATACAAAATGAAATGAAGAGAATTCTACCTACTATGTTTTACCATGCTCAGCTAATGATGTATAACCGAAGAATAATTTTATTTTGATCTTCCCTCCTTCTTTAAAATATGCTTGAAGCAGGGAGGTTTCCCTGGCCATTAAATTCCATCTTCAACACCTCCCTTTACTTTTGTGTTTGCTGTTTAGAAATAGATGCCTCTAGATGCACTTTAGGTTCAAAACACAGTCTCAAAACAAAAGTCAGATGCCCATCAGTGGTAGTTAGAAAAATTCTGAACTTGATTTAGAATTAAATTCTCTCCCATCCACCAGTCTTGGGAGAGCTGCCTGCACCTGGAGGGCACGTGTGCTAAGTTGTTTGAGTTGTATCTGATTCCGTGTGACCTTATGGACTGTAGCCCCTAGGCCCCTCTATGGAGGCAAGAATACTGGAGTGGGTTGCCATATCCTCCTCTGGGGGATCTTCCTAACCCACGGATCAAACCTGAGTCTCTGTGTCTCCTGCATTGGCAGGAGAATTCTTTACCACTAGCGCCCCAGCTCCACCTGGATGGCAGGACACTCTTCTTCCTTGTCGAGAATAGCTCTTCTACTCCTGTATACCTGCTCATTAGCTATGGTTTCTAACTCCTCTTGGATTGAAACATTGGGGGTTAAAAGCAGAAAAGTAGTACAGAAGTTTGTTACATGCATGGGAGTTTCTATAAATCTGACTTCATGCTACCTTTGTCTGGAAGATGTCTAAGCAAACCCCATCTCTCATGGAGGCAATGGCAACTGAATTTGGCAAATCCCCAGCTGGTCCCCTCCAGCTCTAACTCTGCTTTATGCTTCGCCTTGAGCTCCTCTCCCTCAGTACCCCCACCTGGGCCCCAGGTCTCAGAAGGTCCATTCTAGAGAGAGAAGATTTTTCTCTGCTGGAGTCCTATTGCCTCTTATAAGCCAGCTTTTTTGCCAAGACATAAAATGGCTTCAGGTCATTCCTACATCTAATCCCGCTCTGGACCCTGGGGTTTGCCTCTTAGAGCTTCTGGCAAGAGAAAGAAGTTACTTTCCGGAGGCGGCAGAGACACCTCTGCTCAGTTGCCAACCCATCTCTCTGACACATCTTGTTTGCGCTCCAATTTCCTGGGCTGAAGTCAGATTCTGTCCACTCTGAGCTCAAACCCAGAGGAAGCATAGCAAGCTCTCCAAGTAATTCTTGGACATTCTCCCTTATTCTGTTTGCATGAGGACAGGTGTGTCTCCAACCATCTTCCCTTAGGGAAAGATGAGGCTGTCAGTGCAGCGTTGCCTGAGAAACGGTCCTCAAAATACTTTCTCCTGTCCTCTCAAGATTGTTACATCCTCCATGTGGTTCAGTGTCCCCCTAGGCACAGGTTCCAAATTTGTGAAACCAGCTCTTAACCTCCTGCTTTAATACATACACATTTTGATCCAGCGCCTCACTTTGCTATGCCACATCTATTGTTTTGCGGAGTCTTGCTCAAAACTTAAATTTTAACACCATATTACATATAAACACACAAAATTTTTTGAAAAACACTGGATACAGGAAAATCCACCATATTAGCATTAGAGTAATGTTGCACTAGAGTATTGGAAGCTATTTAACTATATCTGAAGTATTGAAGTTTCCATGTATTCATTCATTTATTCCATATCAATTGAATTATCATACATGGGCACTGTGCTAGGCTCTGAAAACACAGCAATGGCCAAAAAGAGTTGTGTCCTTCATGGTACAGTTGATAAGGAAGTCATCTGTCCCCATTTTCACTTGCCCTCCTTATTTTTCAAAGATTTTATTAAACTCTTGTAGTCTTGGTTCCGGAGAAGGCAATGATACCCCACTCCAGTACTCTTGCCTGGAGAATCCCATGGATGGAGGAGCCTGGTGGGCTCCAGCCCATGGAGTCACAAAGAGCTGGACACAACTGAGCGACTTCCATTTCACTTTTCACTTTCATGTACTGGAAAAGGAACTGGCAACCCACTCCAGTGTCCTTGCCTGGAGAATCCCAGGGACGGAGGAGCCTGGTAGGCTACCGTCTATGGGGTCACACAGTCGGACATGACTGAAGCGACTTAGCAGCAGCAGTCTTGGTTCAACACTGAAAACACACCACTTTCTTGTGTTGGCCTGTATGAGGCAATCAAGTCAACGTATATATGAGACAGCCAGTTCTTGCCAAAAAGTAACCGGAGTCTATGATATGAGCTTTTTACCTAAAGTCCTTGCCAAGGTTTTGTGTTATTGAAACCTGAAAGTTCACTTAATCAGAAGTACTTCTTGGTAGAGCACCATGGGTCAGTAGGTGAAGCAATGGCATGGAAAGGACTCTGAGAACATGAATTTTAATTTGACTCTGCCACTGACTGTGACCTTGATCAAGTCTCCAGACTTGTATCTCAGTTTCCCTGCTGCAGGAGCGAGAATAGCCTGATAATAAAGGAGGCTGAGCGTGGTGCTCTGTTTTCTGACATCTAGAGAAGACAAGTTAGCACTCACTGTCTGTTTTTGTGTGTATTAAAACTGAGATACCAAAAAAAAAAAAAAGTCAAAAGATGATTCTAGATTCCTATAGTTGATGAGAAGCCATCCAAAAGTTGGAACTGAGGGCCTGTAACTCCCCAGTCTCTTGGCTTGGTGACATTCATGGCAGTATTAAATACGAGTTCAATTCTAGTGCTCAATTTTCACTTCCTTTCCACTGTCTTTCACAGGAAGGTTCTGTCCTCAGTCCTTCCCATCCTTTGGTGAAAGAAATGCATAAGCTGCCTCTTTTTTTTAATATTTATTTAGTTAGCTAGTTTTGGCTGCGCTGGGTCTTTGTCGCTACGCTTGGGCTTCCTCTAGTTGCAACAAGCGGGGCTTACTCTTCATTGCAGTGTGCAGGCTTCTCATTGCAGTGGCTTCTCTTGCTGCAGAGCACAGACTCTAGGTTTGCAGGCTTCAGTAGTAGCAGCACATGGGCTCAGTAGTTGTGACCCCCTGGCTCTAGAGTACAGGCTCAGTAGCTATGGCACACTGGCTTAGCAGCTTCATGGCCTGTGGCATCATCCCATATCAGAAATCGAACCCATGTCCCCCTCACGGGTAGGCTTTTTCTCATCTACCACACCACCAGGGAAGTTCTAAGCTGCCGCTGAAGTCATATGTTTTTAGCATGTGATTTAAGGATGATACAAGCTAAGGGAAACAAATACCCATGACAGCCTTGCTGAAAGCCAGACATGGCTGAGCACAAAGTATGCAGAACAATATGGTGGATCAGGGCTCATGGTTGTTGAACCATTATGCGCCAGCAGCTTTATGTGCATTTCTTTAAATTATGAAAGCAACTTCTATAGGGTAAGAAACAGCCATTTTACAGTTAATAAAACTATCACTCAGAGTTGCTGCAACCTCTTTTTCAAGATCACATAGTACGTGGAGGAAGCAGAAGTTTTACCCAAACCTTGTAACTCCAGAGTCCGTATTCTTAACCACTAACTTATTCTGCCTTCCAAAGATGAATAAGATTAGATAGAACCTTTTGTGAAGCGGTTCACGGATGAGTGGAGGAGAAAGATTCATAAATAACTGCTATGAAAGTACAGAGAAACGTGCAATTAAATTTGTTCAGAGCTGAAGCAAATGGGTGCATGAGAAAGTCTTGCAAGAGAGACAATATCTGAACATGAAGGAAGCAAATGAGGGATTAGAAGTGGGGCTTCCCTGGTGGCTCAATGGTGAAGAATACACCTGCCAGTGCAGGAGACATGGGTTCAATCCCTGATCTGGGATGATCCCTCATGCTGCAGAGCAACTAAGCCCATGTGCCACAAGTGTTGAGCTTGTACTTTAGAGCCTGTGCTCCCCAACAAGAGAAGCCATCACAGTGAGAAGCCCGCACACCGCAACTACAGAGTAACCCCCGCTTGCCGCCACTAGAGAATAAAAGTCTGCACAGCAATGAACACCCAGCACAGCTAGAAATTAAATAAGTAAAATTTTAAAAAAGTAAATAAGTAAATTTAAAAAAAGTAAAAAGTAAAAAAGTAAATAAGTAAAATTTTAAAAAAGAAGTAGAGATTTCAGAAATAACACCACGGTCTAGCATACCGTTGCGTCTGTAGGATGTGTAGAGTGTGGCTTGGGCACAGTGCAACTGGCTCCTTCCCTCATAGATGACCATCCACCCTTCGACCTTGCAGTAGCAGCACCAAACCTGAATGTGGACGTGAGACTTCTCACTATTCTGCCCTTCAGTCCCAAGTCCATGGGGTGGGGAAAATCTACAGCTGCCAAAATACTGCCAACTCAAGCACTGAGAAAAAACCCATGCAACCAGTTTACTACAGCTCCCTTGTGCTCTAGGTAGAAAATTCTGAGATCACCTTAGTTAATCAATAGATGAGTCAATTTTGTAACTCTGTCTGATGGTGGGGCCAATCACACCAATGGTAACTTTCATGACACTGGCCTTTCAGGACAGTGGTCACCAGCATCCAAGTTAATCTCACATGCCATGTAACATCAACTTCTAGGCAATGCAAATAAGAAATGTATTTCCGAATTGGGTTTGAATAACGCTATTGAAGATCTGGCAGTGGGAGTGGATAAGTAGCAAGATTGAGAACGCAAGCAAACATGATAGAAAAAGAGAAAGTCTTGTTCAAAAACATTTCTCAAGGGGATTTTCCTGGTGGTCCAGTGGTTAACAATCAGCCTTCCAATGCAGGCAATTCAGGTTTGATCTCCAGTCAGGAAACTAAGATTCCCACATACTGTGGGGCAGCTAAGCCCATGAGCTGCAACCAAAGAAAACTCGTGAGCCACAAGGAGGACCTAGTGCAGCCAAAAAAGCCTTTTTTTTCCCCCCTCAAGAAATGAAGGCTCAGATCTAGGCTAGAAATCAAGGATTTTGCCCTTTATTGGATGTGGTTTTAATATTTTAAATAGAGTATTATGGAAGTTCAATAACAAGAGGGAAGAAAACTGATTTTTTTTCTTCTTTATAATGGTATCCATCAGTTTCTGCCTCAGGAGTCTTCCACTTTGGGCTGTTTTGTTGTTTGTGTGTGTGTGTATGTGTGTGTGTGTGTGTATTTGTTTGTTTGTTTTCTGTAACAGTTCAATTTATCAGGGTTTCCCTGGTAGCTCAGCTGGTAAAGAATTCGCCTTCAATTCAGGAAACTCCCTTTCAATTCCTGGGTCAGGAAGAATCTCTGGAGAAGGGCTAGGCATTCATGGGCTTCTCTGGTGGTTTAGGTGGTAAAGAATCTGCCTGCAATTCGAGAGACCTGGATTTGATCTCTGGGTTGGGTAGATCCCCAAGAGGAGGGCATGGCAACCCATTCCAGTATTCTAGCCTGGAGAATCCCCATGGACAGAGAAGCCTGGCAGGCTCCAAGTCCATGGGGCTGCAAAGAGTCAGACACGACTGAATGACTAAGCACATAATAATTCATGGGGATAGTTAAAATAGGATTTAAATCAGAATACATTCTGAACTATTCCACAGTTGAGCATCCATTTGTTTTAAGTCCAGAGCATGTACATACACAGAAGAAAACCTAATTAATTTTGTTTCCACATAGGAAATCCATAGAATAATATAAGGGTTTTCGTGTGGTGTTGGGGTAGAGACAATGTAAACTGTTTGCCTCACAATAAATCATACTTAGAATAAGATAGAGAAAGATTTAGATTTTCTTATCCCTAGACTTACTGTCCAACTCCTGGTGTTTTAGTCAATGTTACTAGATGGGCACCTGTCAATGTGAACTTAGAAAGATTTTACACAGAGTTTTTAAAGTATATTATACATTTTATTAGGACATTTAAATATATTTCCTCATAAGTATTATTGCTGTTTCTCAGGCCTAATAGACAAAACAAGCAAAGACTTTCGGAAGAAGATCGAGTTACTGGGAAGAAAAAATCAACAAGAATAGTCAAACTATTAACTTTATAGAATATAATATTGCATGCTGAAAGGGAAAAGGATTAAATTCTTAGGTAAAAAATTTAGGTCCATTTTAATGAGCATTGTGATAATAAAAATAATGTCTACAAGTAATCATTTTACATCTGTTATTTCTCAATGTTGAATATTTTACACTCGAAATAGGAGCCATTCTCATTTTACATTTGAAGAAACCATGGCTTTGAGAGGTTCAGTACTTTGTACAAGTTCATGTAGCTAATAAGTAGCACAAGAGACTGAAACTCAAATGTGCAAATGCTAAGGACTGCACTTTGGTACTGTGTTTTACTATATAAACATTAAATGGCAAATTTAATCTCTAGGAATATGTAAACTCAGAAATTCAGTTTTGCCAATGGCTTCCCAACACTGGATTTTAATGCTCTCACAAAATACTTAATTCTCAGCTCTATTCTTTATCTTCATCTCAGACATGCCTATCCCGCCAACCAACTCTAGCCTTAGTTCAGAGCCACGCAAAGGGCTGAGAGCTACAGACTCATTCAGCATCACACTCATGCTTTCTGTTTACAACCTATGCCTACTATTCAGACCTTTTGAATGGCTCCTAATCTGTTGTTGTTGGGGGTTTTTGACCTGGACTCATGACCCCATGTTGCCAAAAACTTCTTTTTCACCCCCTGACCTTGTGTGTTCCGGAATCCTAACCTCAGTTTCTGATCGCTAATGCCTATCTCCCTGGTTTCTGGTCCTCTTACTTGCAAATCTCTTCCTCAGCTGACCTCTCTGGAATTAATCAACAATCCACCTGCCAGTACCTTTTGTGCTTACCCAAACTCCCAGTCCTGGCCCCTCTGGCTTTATCTGGTCCATTGTCTCCTCAACCCTATTAGAACATGCTTTGAAGAAATGGTCTGATTTTCAAAGAAGCAAAATCAGTCCAAAGCTTTACAAAACACTAGCCTTGAAAAATAGTGTTAACTATGAAATCCCAATACTAACTAAATTGACATGCCGATCACGTGTCAACAGACCATGGCATTAGTTATGAGTGAAAAGAGAACAGTAAGGAGGAGTGTAGAAATCAAGGGGCCACTTGGATGGCATGTATTTTCAAATGCATAAGGGTCTCTGACTAGCTTATCGCTTCTAAATTACCATCTTCTGGAAAGCAGACATTTCATTCCAATTTGGATCCCACACAACATGCAATATAATGTCTGACAGCAGTTAGTCCTCATACATATATATTGAATTAACTAATTGATTGACTAATGCTCAATGAATTGACTGCAAATAGTCTTTTGATCTCTTGGTCCCTTAAGAAGATCTTTGGCACTTTGACTAGCAGGGCATGTCTATAACCATCTATATCAATTTCCTTTGCCTGTGCTGTCAGGATTTGAGAAGCCAAGAAAGGACTGAAATCTGTTTTGTGGTCTGGAATGCATCTTCACTTCCTGAAAAGAAATGAAAATTAAATAATAAAGTCAGGCAAAGAGAATAACACACTAGTCCATGTTGTTCAGGCCTATCTCTCTCCCTCTCTCTCTCTCTCACACACACACACACACACTCACAAACACAGAGTCTTTCAAGGTATAACTATATCTGGACAGAGGAAAGTAAATGACAACTCAGGGCAGAATTAAAAGAGAACAAAACATTCAACTACTAACATACATTTGGGGACAAATGGAAAGTAGCATTGGGATTTTGAAAATGACGGGGGTGGCCTTGAGGGTTTCAAAATGGACTGCTTTCCCTTCTGCTTGAACTAAGAGCCCAGAGGCTGTGTCCCATCCTGAGTGCTCCCCACACGTTCTCATGGGTGAGGTGGGCTAAGAGGAGGGGACTTAAAAGAAGACTTTGTATTGTTCGTGGAGCCTTTCAAGCAGAGCAAGGGTGGAATTCCATCTGTTCAGTTCGGTTCAGTGAGCCGGTTCACTTTTAATGGCTCACTGGGTTGTGACACCTGGTAGAAATTACAACCAATGTTTGCAAAAAAAAAAACCTTTCTGTGATCATTTATGAAACTGTGTAGCATCTGGGAAAGTTTCCTTTAAAGTTTTCAGCTCTTTGTGTTTCTAATCTGTTCTAATCATTTCTCTCCTGGTGGAAAAAAAAAAATAGCATTAGAAAATGGCCACTGAAAAGAGGAGTGTATTTTCTGAGCTCTGCTTTGTATACTGGCTTCATTAGTGCATGCTTTCAGGCAAACACAGGAAGTTACCAAGCTTTCACTCAAGGTTTGCATTCACCTAACCATGTGAGTTTTACACACAGCAAGAGCTGTGAATGGCTAACAGTCTTTGCAGCAGCCTAGCAGATATTTTACCTTGAGGAACAGGTAGAATTCCACTCTGCTCGCTTGAATGACTCACTGAACAATACCAAGTTATTAAGTTTTTCAGCAGCGAGAAGGTGATGGGGGAGGGAGCTCCATCTGATATCTGCTCAGTGGCGTCTTAGAAAAAGCCCATGTGCTTGCATGGACCTCTGCAGGAGGCCGAGTACTGATCAGCAATGATTATGGTCTCGGTCAGATCATCATTTTCACTGACCTAGAGGACAAGAAATAAGGCACAATGATATGACGAGGTAAAGTGATGGATGGCTATTTGCAGTATGTGTTTTCACACAGCGTATTGGGCGAGATGAAGAAGAAACCCTGAGAGTTCAACAAATAGAAGGATATTCCCACTACACTTTGGGAAGCCACATCAAAGCAGACAGTCCTTTTTCTCACAAGGTGAAAGAGGCATGCAACCTACTGGGAGGAAAAAAAGAGAAAGAGGAATGCTCGAGGGGTATTTCCACTGCAAGCACTGGGGATCTGAAAAGAAAGGAAAACCAAATTGGCCACATCAGGCACCAAGTCCAGCTGATTATGCCTTCATCATCAAATGCTACGTTGAATGTTTTTGTCTTATTGCGCATTGTGCTTTTCAGTTCACTCCAGCATCTCCAACTGACCATTGCTCAGGAAAGTGCTGGGGGCTGGAGCTGGCAGGGTGTAAAGCAAAATGGACTAGCCACCCTTGGGTCTCAATGATAAAGAGCTCCTCGTTGTAAATATTTCATCAAATAAAAGGATCCAGTTTTGTTTTTTGCTTTGGGTTTTTTTTTTTTTTTTCCTTTCAGTCAACAAATACCATTCAAAAATAGAGAACTCATTTCAGTGACACTTTCACCATTTTTTACTTCCTATACATCTCTAGGGTTGCTGTATTTATTCTGCAGATCAATTTACTATATTACTCATCCTAAGACTGGCCACCATCTCTGCCTGATGGGTTCACAGTGCTGTGGGCTTTCCTCACCATCACTTGTGGTATCATCATCACCAATCAAAGCAGGTAGGGCAGAGAACTATTGACAGAAACAATCTAATGGGCATTTTGCTTTTCTAAGGTCTCCTCCTGTTTCTTATGAAAGCACTTCCTCTAGACTTTTTGGTGATTGATTGTTGGATGTTTTCATCTTGGCTGTGTCCACCTGCATTTGACTGGTTCTAACTCTCTTAACTGTCCTCGTCTTCTAACAAAAGTGACTGGATGGCTAATGGTCAGCATGTGGGAAGAAGCTGGGTCAATAGCAAGATCTCTAATAGTATTTCGAGCAATATTTCAGCTCCTTTTCTCTTTACTAATCTTCCTTTCCAAATCTTATTTCCAACAGTGAACTTTTCCAGCAAATAAGTTTTAATCAGGGGAAAACTGGGTGACCTAGGAAGGAGCTAAGTGGTCAACTCTGTTTACTTTACCTACCCACGCTTCTTCTTTTAAAAGAAAACAATGTTATAAAATGCTTTGCATTTTAATCACCTCAACAAGGAGTCAGTACCAAAACCCCCCTATAATTAGCACTGAATTTTTAGGAAAGTCTTTAACAAAACAAACAAAAAAAAAGAATGCTTCTCTCTCTCTCTCTGGAAATGAATATGAAAGTAAAAAGACAAAACTGAAACATATTAATGTTTAAAAAAACAAAAAGCTGAGTTTCTGGAACGCACAGATCAGCCATTTGTGTGTCTGTGTGTTAAATCTTTGTTTGAAACTGCTTCTGAAGCGAACCTGGGTGGCATTTAGAAATCGCAGCATGATTAAAGATTGCTGGCATGCTTTACAGAGAGGGAAGAAGAAAAAGAGGAAGGTCAAGCCTCACTAACTTGTTGGAATTTCTGGAAGACACAACTGACCGTGAAGACAGGAGAAGAGAATGAACGCTCTATTCTTTACCCGTTTTTTAAAGAAAGCTTTTCATAGTGGTCTCTGTTTGACACTATGAAACATCTTCAAACAGGTAAATTCATTAGGATGTGGGGAAGAGTTTAGAAAATGTCCGATTATTCCCTGATAAAATGGGCTCTAGAGGTTGTCACACTGAGTAAAGTAAGTCAGACAAAGAGGCAGAAACATCATATGACATCTCTTATATGTGGAACCTAAAGAGACATGATACAAATGAATTTATTTACAAGACAGAAACAGACTCACAGACTCAGCGAAGGAACTTATGGTTGCCGGGGGAAGGGATAGTTAGGGAGTTTGGGACAGAAATGTACACGTTGCTATATTTAAAATGGATAACCAACAAGGACCTACTGTATAGCTCAAGGAACTCTGCTCAATGTTAAGTGGCAGCCTGGGTGGGAGGGGAGTCTGGGGGAGAATGGATACATGTATAGGTATGGCTGAGTCCCTTCCCTATTCACCTGAAACCATTAACAGCATTGTTAATCAGCTATGTTGTTATTGTTTTTTTAGTCATTAAGTCATGTCCGACGTTTTGTGACCCCTCTGTCCATGGGATTCTCCAGGCAAGAATATTGGAGTGGGTTGCCATGCCTTTCTCCAGAGGATCTTATAAAAAGTTTAATAAAAATTTTAAAATGGGTCCATTTGTCCATTCAAACGTTTACTTATGTGAAAACATATGTGAAAACCGCTAAAACAGAGAAAGGAAATTGGCGCTTACTGGACACCGCTTGTGTTCCAGGCATGTCACACGCTTGCTCTCACTGAATCTTCACTCAACCCTGCAAGGGAGGCACGACTGTCCTCATTTACTACATGAGCAGGTTGATGCTTCATGAGATTAGGTAGATTGCTTCGAGTCACCTGGTTGGTAAGAGAGTGGGAGAATGGGGATTCAAACCCACTGCTAACAGGCACCACACTTGCCTCCACCCTACACGGATACCTGGGCAAACTGATGTTGGTGTCTCTGGCCCTTGAATCCTTCACCTCCCTTCTCCATGGAAGGGGCCTCTGCCAGCCTCTCCTTGATCCCTACTGAACTGATCCTGGATTTCTTCATTCACAGTAAGATCCCAACGCTCTAGTATCACAAGGAAGGTATTTGGATCTCCGCTCTCCACCCTCCCTTGTTTTCAGCCTGAAACCAAAGGCATTTTTTTCTAAAAGGAAATGCAGGAGTCTGCAGGGAGTGACAAAAAGAGAGGCTTTCTGACTCCTTGTGACCTGCTCCTGGCTCAGTATGAGGCTTCCCTTCCTCCTGAATACCTTTACATACGTGTGTGCGATGCTCCATGCAGAGTTCAGCAACATCTTTTGGCTAACTAGCTGACATTTTGGTGCTTAATAAAAATGGGCAGAGCTTGAGGAGGTCAATTACAATAAGGGTGCTGAGCTAGAACCTCACTGAGAAGGAAGAGGAAAAACAAAAGAATTAAGTGGTAGAACTGAAGGGAAAGTGTCACAGGTGTGCTTCGGTAATGATTATATTAGTTCCTATCATAAGCATTGTCCCTACAGCCAGGGAAGGCTTTTTTTCTTTTTTTTTTTTTTTTTCCTGGAAGGCCTTTTAATGTTTTAAAGGTTCACACTCCTCAGCTAGTAAATTTTAGACACATTTATACACATACATATATGTACTCATACACACACATCTCTAAAAAAGGAATTATGAGTTCACTATTTATAAACTTCTGAAAAACTGAAGCAAATTAATGGATGAAAAGTTCATTTTTTTAATTATCATCCATTGAGACATTTTTTTGACATCCTGGAGTATCACAAGATCAAAGTAACTTATGCTCCAGTTCTAGAACTATTTAGGCCATCAGAGTAATAAATGCCCTGAGAATTTTACCAGAGGACTTCCTGTGGATCTCCAGGAAGTCCATTAATGATCCCCACCATCATCCACAGGGATTCCCAGGGACATTCAGCACAGCAAGGTTGACCTCTGTCTTTCGTGCTCCAATGTGACATTTGGCCATGATTGTGAGATCTTCCTCAGAGAGTGTGAGTGAGAAATTAAAATGTCACCAAGAGTCATTTTCTTACACTCCACATTAGTGATTCTCACACATTTTGCTTCAGGAGACTTTTATACTCTTAAAAAATATTAAGTACTCCAAAGAGATTTTAGTTACATGGCTTATACCTATTGATAATTAGAAATGAAAAAGCAGACACTTGAAAATATATCTGTTAATTCATTCAAAAAGAATAATTCACACTTTAGGAGAAGTAATTGTATTACCAAAAACAAAAATTAGTGAGAATTGTGGTATTTTTGTGTATGTTTGCAAATCATATACAAATGTCTGGCCTAATAGATGACAACCAGACTCATGACTGCTTCTGCATTCAACTTGTTGTAATGTGTTGCTCTGATAGGAACATATGAAAATCCAGACCTACACAGACACATAGTTGAAAAAGAGAGGGCATTTTTGTGGCCATTTCAGCTAATTTCAGATAGTCTTTCTTTAAAATAACCTTGTTTATTTATTTTTGTTTTTAGCTGTGCTGGACCTTTGTTGCTGCGTGGCCTTTTCTCTAGGCTCCGTGCACCAGCTTCTCACTGTTGATAGCTTCTCTTGTCATGGAATAAAGGCTGTCGGGTGTGCAGGCTGCGATAGTTGAGGCACGTGTGCTCAGGAGTTGTGGTTCCCTGACCTTAGACAACTGGCTCGATCGTTGTGGCACACGGGGCCTAGTTGCTCCAGAGCATGTGGGATCTTCCTGGTTTAGGGATCGAACCCGTGTCTCCTGCATTGGCAGGCAGATTCTTTATCACTGAACCACCAGGGGAGCCCTGAATATTCTTTTTTGATATTACATCAAAACTCAACGAGTGATAGTTCCCTGTAATCAGTTGCAGTATATGAAGTTATACTGATTAACTTTTGTATTCTGTTACATTAAAATCTACTGACCAGCCTCAAATTTTTCATGAATCTTTTACCTGTGTATGATTTTGTATCATCAGATATTAGTATTGGGTAAATATTGCATCACTGAATTATACAAAATTTCTAAATGTTGACACATATCATTAAACAATATTTTTAAAAATACTATCCATTAATAGTACAATCAATTGGATTAGGTAAGTGTTTAAATTAAATTCATAATGGTCGATATAGGTTTTCCAAAATTCTATTTTTCACTGGAAAGCTCAAAGTTCAACCTAGGCAATAAATAGTCAGCTGCTTTTCTTGATGTGACAGGTTTATGTTGTTAATTGTCTAGAGAATTTTTGCTATATATCCAAGTCTGAAAATACCTGTCAGTCATTCTGTCAAATCAAATCATGTTTCGTGAAAAAAGAGACTAGTTTAGCTTGCAACTCAAACAGTTGCACTAGAATGTTTCCTTAAGACAAACACTATACTTTGGTATACAATACAGGAGAAATTCCCATTTGTCATGTAGATTATCTTAGATATGTACACAAGGTGAAGATGTAATACAATTGATATTTTTATTGCTTCATCGAATATGTTAAGTGAAACTGATGATACTTTTAAACCAGAAGTACCTGGCATTTAAGAATATAACTGAGACTTCCTTGGCAGTCCAATGGTTAAGACCCCACACTTCTAATACAAGGGGCACAGGTTTGATCCCTGGTCAGGGAACTAAGATCCTACAAGCCACACATGGTGTGGCAAAAAAAAAAGAATATAATAATTGCTAGTTCAGTTTGATGTCACTGCTTTGATTCAAAACACCAACAGATTTACCCACATTGCTTTTCCACCATCAGTACAAATATTAACACAGAAAAATGCAGATAACATTTTTTTATTAGTATAAAATTAGTTTTGACCCCATGAGCTTTCTGAAAGGTCTTCAGGCACCCCCATGCAACTATGAATCACATTTTAAGAACTACTACTCTACATAGTTAACCTCTTGTGCTTAAGGACCTTGCAGGCGTTAGAAACTCTGCATGCTTGCCTTCAAGTCTTCTCTGATGGCTCACCTGTGATGGTGTTATAAGGTATGAATAACTGGATGAGTTTGTCATGAAAGTTCTTCATGGTGAGTGTGTTTCAGTTAGTGCTTTGTCTGCAGGCTATTTTAACTCACCTGATTTTTGGCTCTGTATTTAATGGTGACTCAATTCAAAAACTTTCCCTCCTTCTCTTAAGTCCTGCAGGTTGGATTGCTAAACAATTCCAGAGCAGCTGTTTTTTTTTTTTTTTTTCATCTTCAAATTCCTAGCATACTATACTTTGAAAGTGTTCAGGGAAGGTTTGATGAATTGAAAGATGACAGGGCAGTTGTCTCCCAGGGTGATATTGGTTTATTCTTATTTTATTATTGTTTGTTTAGGGGAAGTAGTGGATGGTGATGTGGAAATTATCTAAGGCAGGATCAGTTTTGGACCCTGTCATGCACTTTTTTTTGTCATCTTTATTTTTCCCTTAAAAACCCTAATGCCACATTCATGTTGCTGAGCTTACAGGCTGTCTGAATGTACCTGTCTAGTTACTTGTCTTTTAGCATACCAGAATTCAAGAACAGCTTTCTTTTGAATTACTAGGGAATTGTGTAATGAATTACTTTCTCTTACCAGGTGATATAAGACCTTGGTATTTCCTCCTTTGGTGTGAGTCTTTAGTGTACTAACTGAGGAAAGTCATGTAATCAAACTGGTTTGAATTCCCCAACTATATCCTTGAAAAGAGTGTTCCTCTAACTAATATTGTTTTACTTTATTTCTGGCAAAAACTAATATATTAACCAACATATATCCATTATACTATGTTTGCAAGCTATTTCATGCACATTTGCATTTTCTTTCATAATAATGAAAGATAATCTATATAAGAGTTTCCAAGGTGGCACTAGCAGTAAAGAACCCACCTGCCAATGTAGGAGACTTAAGAGATTCAGGTTCAAACCCTGGGTCAGGAAGACCCATGGCAACCCACTGCAGTTTTCTTGCTGGGAGAACCCCATGGACAGAGGAGCCTGGCAGTCCATAGTCCATAGGGTCGTAAAGAGTCAGATATAACAAGCAACTTAGCATGTGCACAGGCTGGAAAATCAACACACATAGTTCTGTTTGATGTTAACAAAAACTCTATGAAGCAAGTATTAAAATCACTCCCAACTTACAGATGAGGAAACTGAGACTCATTGGGATAAATAACTTGGTCTTATAGCTGGTAAATCACAGAGGTAGAACTTGAGCCCGATTTTCTGACTTCAAAGCTTCAGAGTTCTTTCCACTAAAGCACACTCCTGGAAATTTAATTTTAATTTATTCTTATTGAAAATACTCCAAATTCTTTATCAGAAGTTTGCTTGAAAACACTGTAGTTTCGGATTTTCTTTTTTTGGAAAGCTTATGAAAAGATTAAGAGTCTTAAGATTGATGCTATTTTTTAAAAGTCTCAGAGCTGAGAGAGAATATTATCAAACCCTGAAATACTTGGTTAGGATGACAATCCTGTAATATTAGTAAAAGTATTTGGCTAATGCCTTTAATAAACTTAATACTTATATAGGTGCTAGGGTTTTTTTTCTCCCATTTTCTAAAGATAATTTTTATTTAATTTTTAATATAATTTAAAATATACTATTTAAGCTATATTCAGTAAACTAATGAAGCATAATATCCTTACTTAGATTATAGGTATAATTTTAAAATGGATATAAGAATTATTTAAATAAGTCCTAAATAGTCTATTTACGTCCTTAAAAAATTATATTCTCCAGTCTAATAGCAGTTAATAATAACACAGGAAAACTGGCCTCATGACTATGACCCAATAACTGTGTTGAGTTTGTGTCTTCTCTTGAAATGAAGACAGCAAGTCAATCTCTGGAGCACATCTGTAAGTCAATGGGTGTTAACCTTTGTCAAATGTTTATTTATTAGCATCTAATAAATAATCAGAAAATGGAAATGTTTTTCATAAAGTTTCCTCTTCATTCAAATGAATTTACCCTAAAACTCCATAGATTTCCCCCCGTAATTTCTTAGCATATCACACTTAAATGTTGTTCACTTAGATGTTAATTCATTAGATAATATTGTTTTCCAGTATAGTTTCTAATCTAGAGAACCAAAGCTACTGTAGAGACAAAGAAAAAATAAAATGTAGTCCTGCAATAATTTGTGTTTATTCTTTTTTACCTGTAATTAAATTGCATCGACTCAGATGGTATATTTTGTACCATAGTATATAGTATATTTGAATGGTATGGTATATTTGCATCCATTGCATATTCAAATGATATTTTATGTCAGCACACTGAAGACTGAAAAGGTATTATGCAATGGAAGGTGTTATTATTAGTGCTATTTTAGTACAAAATTGAGTCACTTTATCGCCTGGCCCAATTGTCTGCAGACTGAAGATAGATGAGATAAAAGAAATATAATTAAACATTCACCAGTCAACACATAGGAGTCCCTCTGATTTCACTTGTGAGGAAATATTAAGGAATATTAACTTCTAAGCATTCTTGGTGTATGGATTTGAAGACATGACAGCTCACTCTGAAACATGATTCTCAAACTTGAATGAGCATCAGAATCATCTAGAAGGCTTATAAAAATGCCAGTTGCCAAGCCCACCTCCAGGGTTTCCGATTCAGTGGATCTGGGTTGAAGTCCAATAATTTGCATTTCTAATGAGTTCTCAGGTGATGCTGATGCTTCTGGCCCAAGGACTGCACTCTGAGAATCCTTGTCCTAACATAACCAGCGTCACGCTGGGTGTTAGGTGTAAAACTTAATAACAAATGAGCTTGCAAGTAAATCTGTTATTGTTGTTCAGTCACTAAGTCGCATCTAACTCTTTACAACCCCACGGACTGTAGCCCACTAGGCTCCTCTGTCCATGGAATTTCCCAGGCCACAATACTGGAATGGGTTGCCATTTCCTTCTCCAGGGGATCTTTCCAACTCAGGGATCAAACCTGGGTCTCCTGAGTCTCCTGCATTGCTGGTGGATTCTTTCCTGCTAAGCTACCAGAGAAGCCCAAGTGAGTCTGTAGCCATCCCATTAATCAATGTATCTATAAAAGTAATAGTGTTAAAAGTTGCAGCTGCATTTGTAGCAGAATGAGAGAGAAAAGGAAAACAGGGAAAACCCTGAGTAGCTGAGCCAGTATCAGTGAAAGATAATCTTATGTTGCTTGCAGTATTCGCATATTGTCTGAAGACTCATGAGAATAAGTGTTGGAAATGCCATCCCTACTCAAAGATAATGACTTGATAGCATCAGATTTGGAAACAGAAAAAAAAATAAAAACATTAACAGAAGGAAAGAAATACAATTGCTTCTTCCTCAAGGTAAAAGGGACACTTGAAGTAAGCTTTGAATGTCTTTAAGACACTGCATTTCATCCATATGTAACAGTCTTAGCCTTAAGTCTGATAAAGGTTAGCTTCATGGAGCATGGAGGGCACCACTAAGTGATCAATTGCTTTAAAAGACAATCTGGCTTCTTGCACACACATCTGTCCTTGGGGCCGCCACCCTCCTTAGAACCCCTGTGGCCAACTAGCCACTGCAAACCCCTCCCCTTTCTGTGGACAAGAAGCAGTAATACCCATACCTTTATGAAATTCTAAGCAGAACCAGGGGTATCTCCTCTCATTCCTGAACTCATGCAAACATAACAAAGTCACTGTTAATATTCAGACACAACTTTTACCCTCACAGTCAAAAGTCATGCTTGGGGGGAAAAGGTGGAGTCATTGCAAGTGGGAAGACTCTGCCTGAAGTTAACCCATAGTCTTAAATGGTGTCTGTTTCGGTTAGTAGTCTCATTCAGCTACGAATTACAGTGAGGGATTGAACAGGCAGGTTTTATTCTGCTGAGTGATCAAGATAGTATAGAAAAAACTGAGCAAACTTTTTTGGTCAACTCAGTATCGTATAAAATGGGTCCCATCACAGGCAGTCCTGAACCAGTGTGCTGACTTCATAAAACCATCAGAAATGCAGGCTCTGACAAGCTATCTGATTTACCAATCCCACCTGCCTTGTCATCAGGGGCCAGGCTGTGCTGCTGAGGCTCCAGAATATAGGCACATTTCAAGCAGCTGATAGAGAAAACGAAGAAATAGACATACTCCCATCTTTTAAAGCAGACAGTTTAAAAGCCCTACACAAAAGCCCCTCTTACACCTAGCTTGAGGAAGGCTGGGAAATGATAACTGGACAGGAAGGAGCATGGGTAAAAACTAAGGCTTCATCATTAAAAAGAAAGAAAAATATGGATATTGGGTTAGCTCATAGTAATTTTTGCCATCAAGTACCAGAAAATCAAAATTCCTACTTCCCACCACAGAAAGTGGTAAAGGGGATAAAACATACCCACACTGGGGCTTCCCAGGTGGCTCAGTGGTAAAGAATCCACCTGCCAATGCATGAGATAAAAGAGACGCGGGTCGGGAAGATCCCCTGGAGAAGGAAATGGCAACCCACTCCAGCATCCTTGCCTGAGAAATCCCATGGTTAGAGGACCCTGATGGGCTACAATCCATGGGTCTGTAGCAAAGAGTCAGAAACAACTGAGCAGCTGAGCACGGCCACACACCCACGTTACACACCCACCTTGCAACTGTGAGTCTCACACTTCTGGAACATAAATGCTCCTTAGAGTACTTGCTAAAATTCAGATGCTGGCACCCAGGAGACTCTTAAGTTTGCCCTCTGATTTGGTTATTGTGATTCAAGAGGTACCAAGGACCACACTTGGAGAAACCCTGCCTTCCAGCTCCTTAACATTTGTCAGCCATCTGTCCACTACTGCCTGGAATCTTATTGACCATCCCTTGATAACAAATTCTGTTCTGTTCCCTTTTAACTCTTTTGTCCTCTATAATTAGCTTTTACAAATAGGTTAGACTGCTGCTGCTGCTGCTAAGTTGCTTCAGTCGTGTCCGACTCTGTGAGACCCCATAGACGGCAGCCCACCAGGCTCCCCCGTCCCTGGGATTCTCCAGGCAAGAACACTGGAGTGGGTTGCCATTTCCTTCTCCAATGCATGAAAGTGAAAAGTGAAAGGGAAGTCGCTCAGTCGTGTCCGACTCTTAGTGACCCCATGGACTGCAGTCTACCTGGATCCTTCATCCATGGGATATTCTAGGCAAGAGTACTGGAGTGGGGTGCCATTGCCTTCTCCAATAGGTTAGACACACTCCCCCAAATATTTCATCCAACTGTGCAGCAAAGTTGGAAGGATATTAACAGATGGGTTTTTAACAATGCAAAACCCCTCTTCAAAGGCAGGTGGTAAAAGTCTCCCCCAGGAGGAGTTAACCTGGGTCCCAAAGTGGAAGGGCAGGGCCATGCCTTTGGGTGACTCTAGCAGCCGGAAGCAGTTGGATCAGGCACGGCAGTCAATCTAACTGTGAGTGATTAATAGCCAAGCACGATCTCTAGAGCTTTATTCCCTAGTCCCTGCTCAGCTTCCTGTTTAACACTCAGGTAAATGTCAAAAATGGACCTAGGGATTATAGCTGACAAGGGGCAAGAGCTTTCATGTTGTCCTCCAAAGGTTAAGGTTTCCCAGACTCAGTGGGAAGCCCCCAATCTCCAATAACCATTAATCCACTCTTCCTGGGTAGGAGTGAGCATATTTATGACTGCAGTCACTAAAGGGTGAAATAAAGATTAGTTTTTAGTTAGGAACGCAAAGCTTTTGAGATCAATACAAACTCACTGCTGAAATCAATCTAAAGTTTGGAATTTTTAAGTAAAGATTTACTGGGCTTCCTTGTACAGTTAATTTTCCGAATGGGAAATAAGCTCAGAAATGTAACATAGTAATCAAATTGAGTAAACACTAGTCATTGGTAAACTAACCTGGGTCATACACATGTCAGATGAGTGTGTAAAGCAATAAAAATGCCCATAACGTGGATTGTAAATTTGCCAATAAACAGGTAAAACCAAAATACACATAGAGATTTACATGATCAAAATACTGGCAGCTACATTTGCTGATTTGAAAACATAAATAATCAATAGACATTAATAATGAAGTTATTCGTGCATTTCCCTATTACTGTGCATATTAAGTGTTTCAATTATTTCTACTTAGTTTGATAGATAAATGTATAGCCGTATTTTATGAAAGCCTTCAAAAGGATATAGAATTGCTCTTGAAAACAAAAGCTACTGTTTGGATGAAAGAGCAAGTGGACTGGAAAGACATAGCTTGTTATACTCTGCTGTTCATGTTTGATGCATGTATACAATTTATTATGCAATTTCTTGAGATTTGACAAAGTAATTGTCTGGCAAACCATAGCTTTAATGATTTTTTTTTCTGTTTCATAGGAAAAGACTATAGGTGTTTTAGGAAACTGCTTTAATAGATCAGTGTCTATCAGTAGTTTCTGGCTTGTTATATATACATAGGTTGTGGAGAGCCACGGATATTTTAAGAGGAGTGTGATTCCATGTAGTAAATTCATTTTCTTCAGCAGAGTAAGTGCATGAAAGCTTACAGTAAGCTATAACTTCAGAAATTATTTAAGTCACCCTTGGGCCTTCACAGGAGAACTGCGTATCTTCTCAGTAGGGTATATGGGAGAGCAAACCACGGAGCATCTCCAATGTGAAGGGGATTCTGGGAGACTGGCCCCAGCTTCCATTTCTTTCTGACCAGGCTATGATAACTGCAGGTTGATGTCCTGCAGTGATCAGAGGGTAGAATGATCAGCTACTGCTGATCTAGCCGATCTAACTGATCTGCTGCTCAGACTCGTTTGCCGCCATTTGCTGCCTGGATGCTAGAGAAGGGTCCTGACAGCCCTTTACCTAAAGCACATGCTTTCCATTCACTCCCTGCTCAGGGATGGAACTGGACAAGAATCTGAAGCCTGGGAACCGATGCTGTCCCCTTTGAAACATTTACAGAGGAGAACAAAGTTTTGCTTACTGTTGGCATCTGCCACCTGATGCCTTACTTTGGGTAACTATACAAAGCCACTGAGCAAACAAGTACATGTATTCTTAAATAGTAGAACCCACATAGGTGTCAATGCTGTTGTTGCCAAGTCACTAAGCTGTGTCTGATTCTTCGTCACACCATGAACTGTAGCCTGACATGTTCCTCTGTCTGTGGGGATTCTCCAGGCAAGAACAGTGGAGTGGGTTGCCATTTTCTTCTCCAGGGGATCTCCTCAACCCAGGAATTGAACCCGAATCTCATGCACTGGCAGGCAAATGACTCACCAGGGAAGCCCCACGTAGGTCATGTGACACAGGTAATATCTCCTTCTCTTCTATAGCTATTACTTTGGTCCTAAAATAATGCTTTAATAGATTATTCACTCTAAGGATGGGCACAGTGGTTCTTAAGTGTTACAAAGTGTATATATAGAGTAATTAGATATACTATATATGTATATCTAGGCTTCTCTGGTGCCTCAGATGGTAAAGAATCTTCCTGCAATGCAGGATACCCAGGTTTGATCCCTGGGCCAGGAAGATCACCTAGAGAAGAGAATGGCTACCCACTCCAGTACTCTTGCCTGAAGAATTCCATGGAGAGCAAAGCCTGGCAGGCTGTAGTCCATGGGGTCACAAAGAGCTGGACATGACTGAGCAACTAATACTTTCACTTTCATATATATACCTATGTATATAGATGTGTATGTCTATAAATAGTAACATGTGTACATGAATACATGTATGTGTGCACATACACATATACGTGCATCAGTTCAGTTCAGTCGCTCAGTCGTGTCCAACTCTTTGCAACCCCATGAACTGCAGCACACCAGGCCTCCCTGTCCATCACCAACTCCCACAGTCCACCCAAACCCATGTCCATTGAGTCAGTGATGCCATCCAACCATTTTGTCCTCTGTCATCCCCTTCTCCTCCCACCTTCAATCTTTCCCAGCATCAAGAGTCTTTTCAAATGAGTCAGCTCTTCACATCAGGTGGCCAAAGTATTGAAACTTCAGCTTCATGCATGCATACATACAAAATTGCCATGTCTACCTTGGAATAGAGAACTTGGCCACTTAAATTGTTGTTCAGATGTTTTGATTAGCAATATATTATTTTCCAAAATAAGTTGGCAGTTTTAAAATCACTTTAATGAAATGCATTTTTATTAGGAGATTCATTTAGCACAAATACACCATCAGATTCTGTCACTGGAATAAAGAATTGGGGATGGAGGTTGGGAAACAGTGATCGCGGCTCTGTATGATTTCAATAAAAGTCAGGTTAGGTGGTAAGATACCAGAAAAGTTTCTAAGTGTCTGCAGATTCAGAATATTGATAAGTGATAATGTGCTTAAATGATCAAATTGTCATACAGTGCCAGTTCTTCCATTGTACAAACCTCAGTGCGTTTGTTCTGAGTAGATAATATAGGAGTGCAGATGTCTAAATGACAGAGGATGAGATGGTTGGATGGCATCACTGACTCAATGAACATGAGTTTGAGCAAGCTCCAGGAGATAGTGAAGGATGGGGAAGCCCGGTGTGCTGCAGTCCATGGGGTCAGAGTTGGATATTAATGTGCTACCGAACAGCAACACAAATGTGATTTTTGTGGATTATTTATGTTTGTGGTATTGATAGCTTTTTAAAATTTGTAATTTTATGCACCAGAGAATGGGTATCTGGTCCTGTGTGTACCCCACATTTGCTTCTGTGAGTGTCCTGCCTAGCCTGTTAGAAGGAGCTGTGGGAGTAGATGGATTTCTCTGATGCACAGAGATGCAGAACTAAATTTAGATTTCTGCTTGTTTATTATCAAAACTTTTTTATTATTTAGTTTGTTTGCTCACACCACGCAACATGTGGGATCTTCATACCCTGATTAGGAATCAAACCTGCAGCTCCTGCCTTGGAAGCCTGGAGTCTTAACCACTGGACCTGTAGGAAAGTCCCTAGATTTCATTTTAGATTTTTTGTATTTCAGGAATCTTCTGTGAAATGAAGAGCTGAGCCTCTTAGAGTTTCCTTCTGTTTGTACAGCCCCTTCCCTACTGACCTAGAAGAATCACATGGCTTCCAAGGGCTCAACTTGCTACCTGGAGCCACTCAGGCAATTGACTTGTCACCACCAGAGCTAGGAGACTTGGACTTGTTTATTCCAGTCAGTCTTTCTTTTATCATGATTGATCAAAATTTTTTATTTTTATTTTTATTTTTATTTTTATTCTTTTCGTGGGGAAAATTTCTTTCAGCTTCCCAACTGGTATGTATGGGTAATATGACATATTTGAGAGAAATGCTATAAGTTCATTCATATATGAGCTGTAAGATTTCAAGTTTTCTTGTGCAGAAAACCATTTAAATTTCATTCGCCACCCCCATTCTTCAGGAACTGTTGCAATAGTACACATTCATATGACAATATAACTTCCAATCCTACACTTTCTTATCTCTATTTTGTATGAGTCAGAATGGTGGGAAGTCAGAATATTTCTGGAGGTCATGGGGTGAGCATGGCTGGCAACAATTTAACTCTGCTTGGAGGTACAGACAATCCCTGACTTACACTGGTTCGACTTACAATTTTTCAGCCTTACAGTGATACAAAAGCAATGTGCATTCAGGAGAAACCTTACTTCAAATTTTGAATTTTCATCTTTTTCTGGACTAGTGCTATTTGGTAGGATACTCTCTGGTGACGTTGGGCAAAGGCAGTGAGCTGTAGCTCCCAGTCAACCAGGTGAGCATGAGGGTAAACAACCCACACACTTAGAACCATGCTGGTTCCAAATGACTGTTCCAGTTTTTCCTTTCAGCACAGCATTCAGTACATTACATGAGAATCAATGCCTTATTGTAACATAGGCTTTATGTTAAATGATTTTGCCCAACTGTTGACTGATGAAAATGTTCCAAACACGGTTGAAGTAGACCAACCTAAACTGTGATATGAGGTAGGCTGGGTGTATTAAATGTATTAACAACTTATGGTATTTTCCATTTAAGGTGGATTCATTGGGACATAGCCCCACTGTAAGTGGAGGAAGTTCTGTAATTGTGAACACATAAATACATCCTTCTACCTCAGTCCTCACTAAATTCCTGGATCACCTTCTCTTTCACCATCTCTCAAAAGTAAGTATTCATGGTCCCTCCAATACCATCTGACATGAGCAAAAGCCAACATGAGCAAAAGCCAAACAACTGACTACAATTAATTTTAAATTTATTTATTTTTTTAATTGAAGGATAATTGCTTTGGTTTGTATTGGTTCTGCCAAACATCAACAATAATTGCAATTAAAATGTCTTATTTTTGCAAATGTTACACATTTCAAGCACCCCTCCCAGAGATTTGGAAAGGGCCTGTGTAAGTGAGGTCCCTTCCAACTGTAGCTTTCTCTGATTACTGAATTGGGGAAGATGCCTCATAGCTAAGTTGAGGGGCCCATCCCTCTAGCTTATTTCAAGAAATTTACCCAGTTCTGTGTTATGAACTGAGAGGCTTCTTCCCATGACTCAATCAGGAAGTTAAGGAAATAGAGATTCAGAATTTGAGGTTTAGAGCTAACAAGGAAGTTAACAATTGCATATTCCCCTCCCCACTCCATAGATAATCAAACTAAAATCCAAGAGAAGTTAATAGGGAGTAGATTTATTTCTCAGCTCTCTTGTGAATTAATTATTTGGGATTCACCAAACTGATATTGAGTGTTTTCTGTGTACAAGACATTCTCCCACCAAATTCTCACAATGAGATTTAAACTTCTGGGATAGATAAATATAAATAGATAAATTTAAATTTATAGGATATTTATGGGGTAGATGAATCTCATTTACCTAGGCAAAAACTGAAATCTCAGAGAAATTAAGTTTCTTGACTTTTAAATAATTAGTAAATTGTGTCATTGAAATTTTAACCTAAGCAATTTCCTTCCAGAATTCACTTGACTGCCATGCTATATCATCTCCAGCTACCTATTGGGTTGGCCAAAAAGTTTGTTTGGATTTTCTGCATGATGTTATGAAAAACCCAAATGAACTTTTTGGTCAACTCAATATGATATGCTCCTACAATCCTCCTTAAAGACAATTTAAGTAACAATACTTTGGCATTGTTTTTTTATCAGTTCACAAGTTGCTTTCAGATGTGTTAGCTTTCTTGATCATTACGTTCCCCCTGTGTGCATGCTCACATGCTCAGTTGTATCTGACTCTGTGACCCAATGGACTGCAGCCCATCAGGCTCCTCTGTCCATGAGATTTTTCAAGCAAGAATACTGAAGTGGGTTGCCATCTCCTCCAGGGGATCTTCCCGACCCAGGGATCAAACCCAGGCCTCTCCTGCCTCTCCTGCATTGGCAGGTGGATTCTTTACCACTGAGCCACCTGGGAAGCCCCTACATTGCCCCTAAAAAAGAAACATTGCAGGAATTATTTTTCTCCTATTTTACAAATGAGAAAGCCAAGGCTTAGAGATACTAGGATATTTATATTATCAATGCTAGAAGTGATCCTCAGATCCATTCATTTCTATCCAAATCCTATGCTCCTTCCTATTACTTCCTCTGCATATTAAATTATTAGGTGAATTGTAGCTACAACCATCCCTGGTATAGGAACTCTGTCATCAGCAGGATCATTGTCCTCTAGAAGCCAGATAGGGCTGGGTTGGGATGGTTTTCCTTATAGCCTCTTCTCTATAGACCTGTGGTTGTGGTCTCCCTTCAGGTTACAGAATCCTGACATGTCTCCCATATTGAAAAGATACTGGACTTTCAAAAGCCCAACTGAAAAAGATACTGGACTTCAATTGCAAAGTATTCATTTGCTGCATGTTACCCTAAAAATGTTTGAATTTTGACACTATTAATAGTAAATCTGAACATTGTTACTAAAGGTGGTAGTTTCTTCCCCCAGGAGGAGCCCTTGTTTACATCCTCTAGGAGCTCAGTGTAGTCTCTGGTCTCACCTACCCCAAAGGAGGGACACTGTTTGGCTTGCTCTTGCTTCTCCTCCTGTTTCTTCCATGTAAACTATTTTAGTTAAAATTAAGTTGGCTGGTAGTGGCTTGGAGTGGATTAGACATCAGTGTAAACTCATGTTTAGCAGATGGTTATACATAGAAATATGTATACATGTGTACACACAGCTTGCTGTGTCAGCTGAGGATGTCTAGGTGAAAAACCCTATAATCTAATGTTCAGATCTTTGCTCCTAACACCATTCTTCAAAAAGGCAAGCAGCATTCCTGGGGGAAATGGTTGAGTCTAGCATTAAGGAAAGAAATAAACAAGATGAGCATGGAGTATTCTGCCATGCCAGGAAGGAAGGGAGGTTAATGATGGGAGCAGGTCAAGGAATACAGAAGCCAACTGAAAGACTTCCCAATGGTCAAGACTGGAACAGTTTGAGCAGCAAAATAAAGTAGTATCGGATTATAACCTGAAGTACAAAATAAATATCCATGAGGCCATGCTGATGTAAATAAGTGATTAAGTAAATAGATAGAGGAGAATACACAAATCTCCCTTGCAGACAAAGCTCAAATCATTTGTGTGACTTGAGATTTGTCTCCACGCTAAAGAACCTGAAGCATAACTCTTCACTCCTTAAGTGTGACTGTGAACAAAAACATATCCAGGAAGTGCAGTATGGAAAGAGGAATAAATAATAAGCAGTATCTTTAGGAGAAGGCAATGGCACCCCACTCCAGTACTCTTACCTGAAAAATCCCATGGATGGAGGAGCCTGGTAGGCTGCAGTCCATGGGGTCGTTAAGAGTAGGACACGACTGAGCAACTCCACTTTCACTTTTCACTTTCATGCAATGGAGAAGGAAATGGCAACCCATTCCACTGTTCTTGCTTGGAGACTCCCAGGGACAGGAGAGCCTAGTGGGCTGCCATCTATGGGGTCGCATAGAGTCGGACACGACTGAAATGACTTAGCAGCTTAGGGGGCAGAAACCTGGTAAATACCACCTCAGCCAAGTGATCGAGTTTAACATCAACTAGGTGTCCTGTGAGTAACTGGGGCTTTACCTCTGTGGTCCTCCTCCCCAAAACCCACAACCCCAGTATTATCACAGGAAAAATATCAGACAGCTCCCACTTGAGAAACATTCTACAAATTATTTGATGAGTATTCTGAAAAATTTTCAAGGTCATCAAAAACAAGGAAAGTGTGAGAAACAATCAGCCAAAAAGAACCTAAGGAAATAGGACAGCTAAATGTAACGTGGTATCCCACATAGGATCCTGGAACAGACAAAGGACATTAGGTAAAACTAAGGAAATTTGAAATAACTGTGGACTTTGTTCATATAAAACATGATAAAACTAGACAAAATATTCTTGCAGGTGGGATTTAAGTCCCCTCAGAGAATTTAAATTAGTTCTATTGTTGAGCTCAATAAGAGGTAAAGGCAAAATGAAAAGACTGTAACTCAGATTTGTTGCTGTTGCTTACTCATCAAGTCATGTCCAACTCTTTTGCAACCCCATGGACTGTAATCCGCCAGGTTCCTCTGTCCATGAGATTTCCCGAGCAAGAATACTGGAGTAGGTTGCCATTTCCTTCTCTGTGGGATCTTTTCCACCCAGGGATCCAAATCACATCTCCTACATTGCAGGCAAATTCTTTACCACTGAGCCACCAGTGAATCCCAATTCAGATTTATTGGGCTGTATTAGCAATGACTGCATGTTTTTTATCAGATTTTGAGAAAACATATCCTTTAGTTAGTCAGCTTCTTTAACAAATAAAATGAAATACCCAGCAGAATTCTTTAATTATTTGTCACCTAAGCCAACAGACTCCCTAAGTTTATCCAAACTGTCAGACAGTTCTTCAACAACAAAACAATATTAATTCATAGAATTTGAACAGTTTTACTGAAATACTATGAAATGTTTTATAATAAAACAAACATAATATAATTAGAAATAGGGTTGGGTATACTAGGGTGGGATGGAGGAATCAGGAGTGTATAGAGAAAAGGGTTAGACAAAGCAATAGAGAAATACTATACTGAAAATGGAAAACTGGGGAAATTTACACTGATATCGAGGAAGTTGAGAGCAGAATAAATATTTCAATATATAAACAGCTCATCTCTAAGGAAAACCTGGACTCAGTCAAGATAGTATGTCCTTGAAATGATACACTAATAATTAATGATTAGGCATAAAGGTATTTGATTAAGAAACTTAGGTCATTTTTCTCTATTAACTACAAAAAATTTCAGTGGGCTGGTAAATATTCCAACACAGCAATACATACCTGTGTTTTTAAGAATTAATAAGAGAAAGAAAATAAAATATTGCCACAAGTAAAAGAAAAATGAGGATGGAAAAGGTGATTAGAATAACTTGCAAATTTGCATGATAACTCTTTATGATAAAGATGCATTGTTTTGCTTATAAAGAAAGTGTTCCATGCTTTTCCTTAATGAACATTCAGAATACAACATTTCTACAGAAAAATAAATACTTGTTCATAAACTCCAACTCTTTGAAAACTTTTGATGCATACAAAAGAATTTATTTGTGAATGTACCTAATACAATTTCTGTTGATACACTCAAAATACATTCAATTTTTGACTTGTTGTTTTCATCTGACTACTTCCACAAAGATGATTGGTCCCAGGCCTTTGGGTAATTTTGAAGGGGTGAAGAATTTTTTCTTCTCCTATTATCTAAATCTTCATCTTATTCCACAAGTCACTAGGAACATTCCCTATTGTTCTTTGGGGACCATTCACTCTAGTTATTTCCCCTAACTACAAACCTACACAGTAATTAAATGCAGGAAGTGCTATCTCTCTCCAAATATGAGAAAACTAAGACCTAGAGAAGAAAAGTGATTTGTCCAGAGTCACAGGTAATATCAAACACAGAACCTGAAGTGCAGTAACATCCTCTCTCATCTCAGTCACTGGCATAACAACCTATCCCCAAAAAGCTACTTTTCAGAATCAGGGATATATTCTGCCGCCAATCATTAAATAGTGGAGGACAAAAGAACTTGGCATGCAGCAGTCCATGGGGTCGCAAAGAGATGGACACACCTTAGTGACTGAACAATTAGTGAATAGCCTTAGTTTTTTAGAATCTCGATTACTCAAAACATGTATTCATATACAATGACAAACATCCCCAAAGATAAAAGAATGATGACTTTGAAAACTACAGGTAAACAAACTGTTCCATAAAATATCTAAAATGAAAAGTCAAAAATAGTAGTTCTTTCATTAAAGCTTCTTGAATAGCATCATGAATCATTGCAGTCATGGCCTTAGAAAAGTTGATCTTTTTCTACTCCTTCCACCATCCAGTATTTTGTGGAACACCAGACATAATATTCAGAAGAGAGAACGTAGAAAGGAAAAATAAAAATAAAAGAATAAAAGAAAAGAAAAAAGTCTCTAGCTACATATGCTTATTTTTTATTTAACAAACATTCGCATGACACTATGTGTCTAAGTGAGCATTTTCACAAATATTTACAAAAAGTTACGCATGATAAAACCCTAGGAGGTTTGTGCTACATAGATTATCCCCATTTTCAAGATAAGTAAACTGGGCAGAGAGAGGTTATTTGCCCAAAGTGGCACACATGGAAAGAGACAGAGCTAGGGTTCAAAAGCAGGTGATTTGCTTCCAGAATCTAGGCTTAGGAAAATGGTGCTTTCCTGCCTATGTTTGCTGTACTGTGCTGTGCTTAGTCACTCAGTTATGTCCGACTCTTTTCAACCCTATGGACTGTAGCCCCCCAGGCTCCTTTGTCCATGGGGATTCTCTAGGCCAGAATACTGGAATGGGTAACCTTTCCCTTCTCCAGGGGATCTTCCCAACCCAGGGGTCAAACCCAGGTCTCCCACACTGCAGGCAGGTTCTTCACCATCTGAACAACCAAGGAAGCCCAAGAATACTGGAGTGGGTAGCATACCCCATCTCCAGGGGATCTTCCTGACCCAGAAGTCGAACCAGGGTCTGCTGCATTGCAGGTAGATTTCTTTACTAGCTGAGATACCAGGGCAGCCCCTACCTATGTTTAGTAGTTAGATATTTTCATGCAAGTAACAACTCTCTTCAAGTATTTAGAGCAATTTGTTGAGTGATGGTTGCCACAAGTGAAGGATTTGAGAGAAGCACTCACTAAGGTCACATCAATTGCTTATCTATGTGCTGAGAAAATTGTTTATTTCACAATATTATAAAGATTTTATTAATATTTAGACAACAGATCAGTATAATCAAGAGATTGAGAGGCACCACTTCAGTTAAATGGTCAACACGGTCTTTGATTATGAAATGCCTCCTTGTTCTTTCTTCTGTTACCCTGATAAATTTGAAAATTTACCTTTCATAGTCCATCGATATATTTATTGAATATCTATTATGGGCAAGATACAGAGCCATGCACCATGGGAGATTTTGTCAGGCATTAGGCTATTTCTACCCTAGAAACTTATAATCTAGCTGAGATCATAAAATATGTTTTCTTGAATTAGCAACTAAGAACACAAAGAAGTAAATAATAAATGTCAAAAGAATATTACACAGATAACAGGTATTATAAGGAAGTTAGGAGCCTGCTCCTTTCGGCTCCAGTAGTTCATCACACGTGATTACTCAATTATCACGATTGGAATTATTCACTTGCTGTGAGTAATTTACCTGCCTGTCTCCTCCATTAGATCATCAGCCCCTTGAGGGCAAGGATTCTGTTTTATTCATCATTGTATCTTCAATGTTTACCACATTGTCTGGTGTATAATAAATACTTAACATATTGATGAGTGAATGAATGAATATAGGTCACAAGAGGCGGGCACTTCGTGTGTGGCCAGGGGTTGCACAGAGTCAGCTACGACCGAGTGACTAACACACCGCACAGGTTGGTTCATCTCTGGAGTCAGATTGTGGGGTCTGAATTGCAGCACTACCTTTGGAATGTTCTGTGAGCCTGAAAACTTCACTTGATTTCTCTGCAATTCATTTTTTCATTGGTAAAATTATGGTAATAGAAACTTTCTTGATCAGCTAATTTTGCTATAAAGTATATCACCCCCAAAACTAATGGCTTGAACAGCAGTTATTCATTTAGCTCAGCGTTGTGTGGGTCAGTAATTTGGGTTATGTTAGTTCTTCCGTCTTGGCTGAGTTCAGCCACACAGCTGAGCTGGGTCATCAGGTCAGCTGGGAATGGCTCCATCCACGTGGTATCTCATCAGCCGTGGGCTAACCTGGGCTTTTGCACATGGCAGCTGTCAGGGTTCAGAGAGGGAGAGTTGAAATATATACAAGGTCTCTAAATGGTACAGATGAACCTATTTGCCGGGCAAGAATAGAGATGCAGATGCAGAGAAAGGACTTGTTGATATTGGGGGAAATGGAAAGGTGGGACGAACTGGGAAAGTAGCCTTGACATATACTTACTACCATGAGTGAAATAGATGGCTAGTGGAAAGTGGCCGTATCATGGGGAACTCAGCTAGGTGCTCCGTGATGACCTAGAAGGGTGGTATGGGGGGTGGTGAGAGGGAGACTCAAGAAGGATGCAATACATCTACACATACGGCTGATTCACTTTGCTGTACAGCAGAAACTAACACAGCACTGAAAAGCAATTATTCTCCAGTTATGTGTATATATATATATATATATACACACATACATACAAGGCCTCTCGAGGCTCAGATTTGGAGCTGGCACAAAGTCATTCCTGGCAGATTCTATTGGTTGAAGCAAGTCACAGGTCCAGCTCATATTCAAACGGTGGGGAAATAGACTCCACTCTTGATGGGAAGATCAGCCAAGCCACATTATTATGGGGTGTTTATACAGGGAAGGATGGAGATTGGGGCCAATCTCATAATCTACCATACTGTCCCAGGATTAGCAAGAGAATTAAGAAAATAAACATCTAAAGGATTGAGACTAGACCAGGGTCCACTATACGAGTAATCAGCTCAATGTGTGTATTTGTGCTTGGCCACTAAGTCGCGTCCGACTCTTTGCACCCCTTTGGATTCTAGCTTGCCAGGCTCCTCTGTCCATGGGATTTCCCAGGCAAGAATACAGGAGTGGGTTGCCATTTCCTTCTCCAGGGGATCTTCTTGACTCATGGATCAAACCTGCATCTCCTGCATTGGCAGGCAGATTCTTTACCACTGAGCCACAAGGGAAGCCCCTAATAAGCTCAGTAAGTATTAGCTATTATTATGCTGCTTGAGGTTGCCAAGAAAAGTTCTGCCTCAGACAGAAATCTGAGTTTAATTTTGAGAACTAGGCAGAATTTCTGTATGTAGAGAACCAAGGGCTTCCCAGATGGACATGGGCTCAGTCCCTGGGTCAGGAAGATCCTCTGGAGAAGGAAATGGCCACCCACTCCAGTATTCTTGCCTGCAGAATCCCATGGACAGAGGAGCCTGGCGGGCTTCAGTCCATAGGGTTGCAAAGAGTCGGACACGACTGAAGCAACTTAGCATGCAAGGTCTCTTAAGGACACAACCTAAGTATGGGCACTGTGGTTGAAAGCAGGTCATGTTCAGAAAACAGCTAATAGCAGACTTCCCAGCAGTGCTTGAACTAGATTCTGGATCTCAGGATGCTGGCCAAGGAGCTGGGTTTGACCATGGGGCCATAGTAAACCATTGGCTTTTGATTACGTGCTCGTCCATAGCACTATATTTTGTCTTTTATTGTTATTTCAGGTTTTATTTTTCAATAAGCTTCTTGATGCTGATGGTTTTGTGACATCTCTGGCCACATCTACTGGAGATTTAAAACAAAATAATAGAAACCTACGAGTTTTGTCTGGGTTTTGCCACTCCTTGACTTTGGGGAATCAAGAGGTCCTTCCCTCCTCAGTTTTATTATAAAATGGAATAGTATCTCTACTTGTCTTCCCATGGTGGCAGTCTGAAAGGTCAGGTCACAGGAAGTAGTATTTATTAACTGAAAGATACACCAGAGAGGCCAGATTTTGGTGTTTAAATAATTGGAAGACGACTCATATATATCTTAAGCGAAAAAGTCAAGGAGAGAAAGGTTCAATGTGGATGTCCCTTCCTGTTAGGCAGCAAGAAGGAGAGAAAGTTTCAATGTGGATGTCCCCTCCTGTTAGGCAGCAAAACACTTCTTGATCTGCTTTGAAGAGAAACTTGAGTTCACCCAGTGAGGTGAAATGGCCCTGAGCAACAAGAACCACAGAGTCACCTGGGTCCCTGCTACCGTAAAGGATGACCAGCCTGCTCAGAGCTCGTGGTAGCTCTCGTTAGACTGCTCAGTGCCAGCAGTCTCAGCATCTTTCCACTGTACATAGTTTAAATGCAGATTCACTGATGAATAAATTTGATAATTCTGTTGAAGTACCGAAGACTGCTTGAATTAGATGACTACATGATCATATTTAATTTTTTTTGTAAGACAATTCTGGCTCCTCTTAAGCCATGTGGAATCCATCCCGCTGAGTGCTCTTGACTAGTCACGTCCTTCCTGCCATTTTAAAAACAATAGTGGCAGAGATGCAAGCTGCTGGTAGTGCTCAGCAGGACAGATCAAACACACAGATGCAATTTCTGTACGTTGAACAGTGAAGTAGGATAAAATTCAAATACTTACAATCGCTTAGTAGCTAGCATCTGATTGCTGCAAATTGAATCTCTCATAACGGGATTTATTGTAAATAGTGTCATATCATTTGTGAGTTCTGCAATAATTTCAGCCAAAGCCAGGGCAAGATATTGGATGTGTGTAATGTACACGATAGAAACACTAGTTTACATACAGATTGTGAACGGATTTTATTATTATAAATATTCTTTTTTTTAATTGCTTACAAAAGAGCCATAATTGTAATTTTTCTCTGAATTTAAAACATTCTCAAATAGTGTAACTTCAAAATCCAGAAGAAAGCAGCCTAACCATTTCAACAGCTGTTTAAGAACTGCAATCCCTAACCACCCCCTTTCCCTTCTACCCAAGTTGTTAAATAAGCATTGAAATTATAGGTAGTTAAAGTTTTTGAAATGTTACTATTCTATTGTTTGGAAATGGCAGAAGTCCTAGTAATCATAATTAGTGATCAATATATCCCACCAGTAGATATATATACATATATACAGAAATTCAAAATTAAGATACTGCAAGGTCTAGAAAACATACCTTAATTTCTAATACCCTTATGATAAAATGGAAAGATGGCAATAATTTAAGTGATCAATACTCTTAATTTGCCTTTGGGTTTAGTCCCAAATATGTCATTGGAAGCTCATAAAAGATCAACATCAAAAGCATACCATTAAAAATTGTACTTTTAGTGTCTGAGAGTTGGGTGACACTTCACACACTTGATAACTTTAACTGCTAATGAAACAGAACCCCAAAAAGGCACTATATTACAGTTACACAGTCTTCCTATTCAAAATCTACTATATAAGAGAAATTTAAAAAAAAATAGTAAGGCCAGAAGATTTGGATAATCTGTTCTTTCCTTTCCCTGCTCTAATAAAAAAAAAATCCTTTTCTATTATCTTATCATGTATTTGGGCTTTTTTATTGTAAATATGACTATGAGAACACAGCATCTCAGCAAGATTGAAAAAAGTAGTCTTGCTCTCAAATAACCTAGGCTATTGATAAAGAAAGACCCTTGTGAGGGGTAAGCGCTTGGGTTGGATCCTGCCTAGTCTATTTAAGAGTAAATATCCCATGTGCATATTAATGTTGATCATTGTAAGTGGGAAACTCCTGATTTCTGAACCAAAGAATTTTCAGGTTTTCCCCTCCCTTAAAGCAGGTGTCTTTCATCTTTTACCAATCAAAGGGGAAGGTTAAAAGGCAGGATTTCGGTGGTACCCTGATGTGTATTTTAATATGTTTACTAATCAGAGCACATATCAGTTAGAATGAATCATGTTCATATATTTAATAGCCAGCAAAACTCAATTTAACTGAGATCCAGCTTTCTTCCATGTTCATTTTCTTCAAGGGCATACCTACCTTCCTTTTCCTGCTTCTATTTTTTCCCCTTTCTTTCTTGGACACCTCCAGCCCCCATTGACAACCAAAATGCAGGGCTATAAATGTAAGGGCGCAATACATCATGAGATAAGTCTAAGAGAACACGTCCTCTACCAAAACGCACATGAATCTCTGGTACAGCTAAAATTCCAGAGTCATGCTGGGGTTCATTTTGCATGCTAAGCAGGGTCAAAAATGTGAGCTCTCTGTGATCGACCTTATATATCAGATGAGCTCCAAAGTTTAAAGGTTACATTTGTGAAATTGCAGCTGGCTCTCCTAGCACTTGATTCTAGCTCCTGCAAATCAAAGACTCCTAATTGAAAGGCAAATCTGACAATAGGATAATTTTCCAATTAAAAAAATTAAGTGACTTTTGAACCCTTCCTGCTGAAGAGCTGACAGAGAAGTTCCGAGATGGTTGTATAACCCGACAAAATGATGGAGAAAATATGTTTTCCAACAAGATCATAAAGCTTCAATAATGCAGGGAAGCAAATGTAAAGCGAAGAGCTGTCCTCTATTCTGTCTACTTCCCCCCACCCCCGCTGTACACTCAGCCACTCAGTTCTTAGGCAAGGACTCCTGACTTCCAAGTCAGACCCAAACCCCAAACACCAAGATACTATAAAGTGGCATCTTGGCAGACTTTGAGATCAGACGGTTTCTGCATTTCCCAGTGTAGGGGGGTGGGTGGGGGGGCAGAGTGAAAGGGAAAAGCAGGAATGTAGAGAAATCTGGAAACAACAGCACATCTACAGACACAAAAAGTTTGCATATTGCACAGAGCGCTTGAAGATCATAAATCTATGCATGAGAAAGATGTAGTGGAAATTTTGGGGGGGATTAGAGTTTATTTTTGTCATCTCTGTGAGACAGCTACTCATTCATCCAGATCACAGCTAAGAAAAAAGCTGGTCACAGAAATTAGCAGTTTCAGCTCAGCAGCGAAGTCGCCAGCCTGTGAAGGCAGAGAGAAATTGACTAATTAGCAATGCGCACTAAAACTTGACGGTTCTTTATAGAGAGAGAGAAGAGAGAGGGAGAGAGAGGGAGCCGGAGGGAGGGGGGCTCGCTTTTTCCCCTTCTTTCTTCCAAAGATGTTTGAAATCGCAGTCATTTACGCTCGACAATTTTTACAATAGCCTTGAGCCATAATTTTGCGAGTCTCTCCAGCATCCATCCCCCTGTATGGTCTCTCTCTACTGGCCAAGCACGACCGTTTCTCTCCCCAACCGTGGATTTCCTATTACTCTCGTTACGACTCACTGAGCCCCAGGCCCAAGGATAATGATGTGTTGTTTCTTGGTAGCATAATTTGTCACACGTACATTTTTTCTTCTTCTTCTCTTGCAGAAAGCTCTGCTCCCTCTCTCACTCTCCCTCTCTCTCCCTCTCTCTCTCCCTCTCTTTCTCTCTTTTCTCCCTCTCCTACATTTTCTTGCTGTTGCTAATTCATGGTGATCAAATGATGTACGACAAAATAAATTGTAAAGAGTGACTGCCTGGAGTTGGGAACCAGAAGGTGTTTCCCACCCCCCTCCCAAGGAGAGAGCAAACCTTTAAAAAGGAAGGACAATTGATTTTTGGGGGGGAGCTTAAGTGAGCCTTGACTTTGCAGCTGGTTGAAAGCAGGTAAGTTTCTGGCCTTGTGTCTGCCTTGTGTGTATTTTGTTCTGTCTTTTGGGTTGTTGGAGAGGGGGAGGGCCGGGGAGGGAGTCTTTCAGAGGGGTGGGGGGATGGCTGTGTGGCAAACGCTCATAAAGAATAAAACTCCAATTGCAAGAAATAAGCAGAAGAGGGGGAAAGGCAAACGAGGAGAGCAAGAAGGAAGGGGAACAGGAAAAGATGTGGCGGTGGGGGTTGGGGGGGGAGACAACGAAGCGGGGAGAGCGAGAGGGAGGTATGACCGGGTCCACTTCAAGGGAGAGACTCTGGGAGGTGTTTCGGAGAGCCTGCGCTTTGGGGGGGGGGGGCGCATCGTTGGGGGGGGGCGGGTGCTTCTGGGGGAGGGAGCTCGCGGGAGGTTAGGGTCCACCTGGAACGGGATGATAAAGTGAGTGGAGAGAAGCCCAGTCCGGTGGAAATAGGAAGCCGGCGATCCAGGACTGGCGCCAGGCAGGGCAGAGTGAGCCGCAGTGGAAGGGGCCGGTCCGGCGGGATCCCTCGGAGCCGGGCGGCGGCGGCGGCGGCGGCGGCGGGTCTCCCGGGCGCGCAGGCGGGATGTGGGCAGAGAGGGGCCCTTTCTGCTCAGCCCTAGAAGGTGCAATTAGAGGTTAAGGACCCGGCGTATCGACTTCGCCTCGCCTCCCCCACCTCCTGCCCCCCTCCGCCGAGATGCGGGCGGCTCAGACTTTTTACAGAAGTAGTTCCAGGGCCGGGTTGGGGGGGGGGGCGGGGAGTGGGGGTGCTCGAGTGGGGGGCCGCCGGGGGCTGCACCCAGGGACTCAAAAGGAAGCGGCGGCTTCGGGCGGCGATGCTGGGTGGGAGGCAGAGACCCCGCCCCCCCACCATCGGACAGCCCCCACCCCTCCCCCAACACCTGCCCGTACACTTGAACTTCTCATAGTTCCAGGAGTTAAAGCCACTGCGCCTCGTGCCCTGGAGGGAGAACCGTCCACGCGAATCCCACCAGGCCTGCGGGCTCTGGCCCTTAATCCATCCCAGTGGTCCCACTTCCTCCCTCCTCATCTTCCTCGGGGCCGCCCAGCCGGAGAAGGGGAGACACACGCCCGAACTTGCGCGCTTAAAAATGCGAGGAGGGTGGGGGGATCTCGGGGGTTGGGGGCTGGAGGGATTCTCCTGCCAGGTTTAAAGGCGTCTCTGAAAAATTAGCAAAACTGAGTGGTGACGGGGAAAGCCAACAGTTTGCGAAAGCAGAGAAGCAGGCAGGGCCGGGGTGAGGGAAATGAGCTAGAATTGATAAGGACAGCTCCCGCCTCTGCCGAGTCCACTGAGCTGGTCCTCACCGCGCTCCGCTGCACTTTCCCGGGAGAAGAAAGGGCTTTATCTGCTCCCGCAGACTATTAGCCCGGGAGTTTCTCGGGGCAGCGCGGATAATCGAAGGGGTTCCCAGCGTTTGGAGGGCTAAGGATCTCCCCCGTTCCCGCACGCTGGTCGGGCCCCCTTGCCCACCCACCCACCCCCAAAACTGGACCAACTGCGAAACGCAAAGCTGCGGGCGCCGAGGTGACCTGGAAGCTCCGTCGACGGTCGCCTCTGCGCTCTTGGGGGGCCCCCCGGGCTCCCCACGCCCCGGCCTCTTCCCGCCCCGGCCCGGCATGGACACGAGCCCACGAGGTGTCTCGGCCTCAGCCGCCACTTTGCCGTCGCTGCAGCCATCGCTGTCGCCGCCGAGAGCCGAGCCCGGGTGGTTTTAGGAAAAGTGAGGGACCAAGTGTGGGGGTCGCGGAGAGAGGAGTAGCGGGGAGCGGAGCGGGCGCCCGGACCCCCAGAGAGGGCCCCGGGGGGCGGGGCGGGGGGTGCTCACGGATCCAGCACCTTCAGACCTGCCGCCTAGGGTCGGGTCCGTCCGGAGACCTGAGCTGAGCACTGACGGTGGTTTTCGCCCTCCCCTCCCCTCCAAACCCTGCCCCACCCCGACCACACCCCACACCCCCCCCCACCACCCTGCTCACCTCCCTCCCATCCCCCACCCCTGTCTGCCAGGTCGGAGGCGGGTTTAAAGCCAGGTGCGCCGAGGCAGCTCGCCATGTCCAGATCCGGGGACCGGACCTCCACCTTCGACCCCAGCCACAGCGACAACCTGCTGCACGGCCTCAACCTGCTGTGGAGGAAGCAGCTGTTTTGCGACGTGACCCTGACGGCCCAGGGCCAGCAGTTCCACTGCCACAAGGCCGTGCTGGCCTCCTGCTCGCAGTACTTCCGATCGCTCTTCTCCAGTCACCCCCCTCTCGGGGGAGGGGTCGGCGGCCAGGACGGCCTGGGGGCCCCCAAGGACCCACCGCAGCAGCCGCCGCAGCAGCAGCCGCCGCCGCCGCCAGCGCAGGAGGAGCCCGGCACTCCATCCTCCTCCCCCGACGACAAGCTGCTGACCAGTCCCCGGGCCATCAACAACCTGGTGCTCCAGGGCTGCTCGTCCATCGGGCTGCGCCTGGTGCTGGAGTACCTCTACACGGCCAACGTGACCCTCTCCCTGGACACGGTGGAAGAGGTGCTGTCGGTCAGCAAGATTTTGCACATCCCCCAGGTCACCAAGCTCTGTGTGCAGTTCCTCAACGACCAGATCTCGGTGCAGAACTACAAGCAGGTGTGCAAGATCGCCGCGCTGCACGGCCTGGAGGAGACCAAGAAGCTGGCCAACAAGTACCTGGTGGAGGATGTGCTGCTGCTCAACTTCGAGGAGATGCGCGCCCTGCTGGATTCGCTGCCGCCCCCCGTGGAGTCGGAGCTGGCGCTCTTCCAGATGTCCGTGCTCTGGCTGGAGCACGACCGCGAGACCCGCATGCAGTACGCGCCCGACCTCATGAAGCGCCTCCGCTTCGCGCTCATCCCGGCCCCCGAGCTGGTGGAGCGGGTCCAGTCGGTGGATTTCATGCGCACCGACCCGGTCTGCCAGAAGCTGCTGCTGGACGCCATGAACTACCACCTGATGCCCTTCAGGCAGCACTGCAGGCAGAGCCTGGCCAGCAGGTATGAGACAACAAAGGTGGTGGGGGCGGGGGGGGGGGGGGCCCGAGAGGCCGGAGGGAGGGGAGAGGGCAGAGGAGGGGGAGAGGGGTGTGCTGAACAGGAGGTTCCTGCAGGCTGAAAACAACCGAAAACAAACAATTCAGACTGGGGAGGGGGGGGAGTTGATTTCAGAGTCCCTGAAAGGTCAACGGGAAACTGGCCTCAGTGCATCCCCGACTGCCAGAAAGTCCACATTCTCAGTATCCGCAGAGAGGAAAATGGGCTCCTGGGCTGAAATTGACAGGCTAGGTGGGACCAAAGGTCCGGGCCATTGGAACTACAGCTTGGGAAATCTTCCTACCCAGTCCTCCCTCTACCTCTCAAAATAGGCTTGGCTTAAGGAAAAGGATCCTGTGATGAGCAGTACCCCCGCCCACTCCACCCCTTCCCTGCTTCGGGCGAGCAGAAGTGCCTGGGGATAACTCCAGAAGACAAGCTTTTCATTCATTCCTACAACTCAAGTTATTTTTTTGTTTGTTTGGGGTTTGCCCCCGTTGGAGGTTAGAGTTCTAAAAGGCTTTGTCTTTTAGGGTTGCTCTTGGAAATACTGGCATCACCCAGACAAACTTTTCTGTCTTGTGGAAAAAAAAAAAAAAAAAAGACCTTATCCTTTTCACTTTTAAAGGAGAGCCAAGCAAGAGATTTCAGGGAGGGAGAGTGAATCCTGCCTAGTAGCTCCCATGTCAAAGGGGAGCACAGTTGAAAACTGAGAAGAGGAGTAGTTAATCTAGCTGCAGTTAGGTCTGTGCGCCTGCTCTGAAGTCACAAAGGAGTTGGAGAATTGTTGCTGTTGTTGCTATTTGGAATGTGTCCCATGTGTGTATTGAAAGTGGGATTTCCTGTCCAAGGGGAGAGAGAAAAACAATGCCTTTTTAAAATGCTGCTGAGATTAAAAAAAAAAAAAAAACTGTAAGAATTGACAATCCTGTTTTATTGGCTCCAATTTTAAAACCCTTTTTAATGAGCCCTCGCAGAGGGTTGCTTTCTCTTTTTAGAAAAGAAGCAGTGTCTTCTCAGTTTCTAGGATAGAACTGAGATGTTAGGATAAAACATCATGAGTCCAGATGCCAAGTACCCCAGTCTCATCCACTAAGTGCTGTGTTAGAAAGTACATGGTTTAAGAATCCATCATGGCCTTTTCCCACTCCGAAGGATATCTGGAAGATGGGGTCCACTTTCTGCACCCTTATGGAATTAAAGGTTTATTTTTTCCATCATGATGTGTCTACCAGACCTGGGTAACTGAAGTTTAGGAAACTGAAAGATATTCTCTACTGTTGTTTAGGAAGCAATGGTGATCATGTGAGGCCCACGGGAGGCATGGGAAATCTTGAACTTAGAAATCTTGTAAGTTGATTTTTCTAATATTGGTAAGAAATAAATTAATAACCTGTAGTGTCAGAAAATAACACAAGAAAGACAATAACACAAGCAAGAATCCAAACTCTTGTGCTTGAATAGTGAATACAGAAGTCCAAATGACAACTAGGACTTGAAATGTATTTTTATTTTGTAAGAGTTCCCATTTGTCTAAAGATCAAGTTGGTAAATTTAATGTGATGGGCAAATGTCACCACACCAAGGAACACTGGTGATCAATATTCTGTTATTTTAACTTTTTTGACTTTTAAACAACTTACAGGTATACTTAATTTAGCATATATCTTACATATTCAGTTATAGTCCTGAACACACATGTATTCATATGTTTTAAAATTGTACTATCTAGTATAAATTCAGAAACCCAGAAGGAAAGTAAAATTAAGATTTAATTTGTTCTAAGCGTAACTGGGGGAAATAAGAATTATACATTTGATCCAATAAATAAGCCTAAAGTCCTCAATGCACTTTTACCTGATAAATACGTCCTAGGTTTCAGTGTTAGAAGAATTGACTTTCAAAATGAAAAATCCATTTCTCACCTTAGTCTGGATTCAGCATGCCAGCTGGGGCCTTCTGGCTGTCGTGGTGGATGGCTGAGATACCAGGCTGCCTGGCTCCGTGACCACACAGTCCAGCTTCACTGGGCCATATCATTTGAAGGATATGTAGTGCCGTCTGACCACTGAATGCTTACAAGTGTCATGGATGCTGCAAGAATCTGATACTTCCGCAACAGGAAGGAGACTATATTTTCCTTAAAAAGCAGATCTGGAAAACAGTTCATGTGAACCTATTGTTGATCTCAAAGTAATATAATTTTAGACTTTGTTCCATTATCAGTAACTGTAGCATTTTAATTTGGGGGACTAATTACATTATTCTAATTTTAATTCACAGAAAGAATGCAAGAATAATCACCAAGACCTTAGCTTTAATGTAGACAAAAATGCTGTAAGTTGCAACCAATAGTATGATATCAGCCCATTTATTATAGTGTCAGCATAATATAAAAATGTTCTCTCAGCTTTACATGTAGTTTAACAGAGGGATAAATGTGTTAAATAATTATTTTTGAAATTGCATCAGTTTTATTGAAGGCAATTGGATGGAAGGGCATTGTATTTATTACTTTTTATCCACCTTTAGTTTCTGAAGTCTTAAGTATGAAAGAGCTCCTCGAATTCAGAGAAGGAGTTGAAAAATTAAAACTGGCCAATCTATTGGAATAAGGTCAAAATTCAAGCAAATAGAATAACTTCAAAGGAATTTACTTGTTTAAGAGTACATGTTTTCTATAGAATGTAGGAATATTAATATAATAATTATATATTTTTTTAAATTTTTTAAATTATTGAGTAATTTGGAATTTTTTAAGTCTAAAAAATAAAGCAAGCCAAGCATAGAGACTTTATAAATATGCAAATTAATTTAATTTTGTCTTAGTTGTTAGTTTTTCTTATTATGCCATTTATACCCAGATTCTATTTTATTTTAGCGAACTGAGCACTGAGGATATTACAAAATAAGAGACTTATTATCTTATATTCAAATATACACATAACTAATTTAAGATCACAGGACATGATTGGACAAAAATTAAAATATTTTGAAATCCTATTCCTTAGTTATTTTTATTTCGCTTTATTGCAAGAAATGGAACACAGAAGTTTTTGGAAAAGTTTCTAGAATAGCTATTATTAAAGGCTTCTAAAGCACAAAGATTTAATAAAGTGGCATGATTTGCAACATTTAGTGCATTAAAAAGTGAATATCAAAAACTTAGAGTGCAAGTTCAGTGCAAGAAACCCCCAAAAGTTTTTTATTTGTATTTTTAAAGTTGTTATGCATAATTTAGTAATTGGCCCAAGTAAATCAAAGTGGACTGGATCTCTTACATTTTCATTGCACCTTCCACAGTGTAACAGTTAAATAAACATTTACTGAAAGTTGAAGGAATGGAGATTATAAAATAAGAAAGCCTCAGTATTACGTTTTCCCAATATGTTCTTTAATCTTGATTCCTATTGCACATAGCAAAAATTCATTGAACCTCCTCCAGGAAAACACCTGTAACAGAAAAGTATTTGTAAAAATAATTATATTTTTGAATATTTAATTATAAGCTATTGCAGTCCCATATACAGTCCTGTACTGAAGTATAGTTTTCAAGAGATTATATTTTATAGAAGATAAAAGGTTACTTTATAAAGAATTCACTTTCTTCAGTCTTTTTAAAGATTTCACATAAATTGATATAAAAATCTATTTAAACATCAGGAGTACTAATTATCTATTTGCTAAAATGACTTGCAGTGATTAAAAAGCCATTAGAATTCCTTAAGGCATAGTTTTGACTCCTGGTTTTGGTGCTTAGAAAGTGTTTGTTTAAATGTAGGATAATATTTTCCATCGGTTCCCTTCCTAAGACCTGAATAAAACCTCAACAAAGCAAACTAATCTTGTATCCATGAATCCTTTAAATCATTGCTTCCCTTTATGTCCATTTGGTACCCTCAGATAAGAACTTGCTAGGTAGTTAGAGTTTCATATCAGAAGTCACTCAGCCATTCAGAATACAATTTGTTTATTATCTCAAACAGGACCATTGATTACAGAATTATGTCACAGGTGTGGGAGACAAATAGTTATATCCTACAATCAAAAGGCAGTTAGAGTAGATATTAGTGCATTGCACTGGCTCAGAGTACTTACTGACCACAATGGACATGTTCAAATTTCAACTCACTTTTGTCTTTTTCCCCATTTTGAACACATTGGGCTCGCTCATTACCTTAGCTAATTTCTAAGTTATCACAACTTTCTACCTTAAAAATTCAGTGAAAAATATGTTACAGTAGTTACTTCATACCAGATGATGTTCTAAGCATTTTACAAACACAAACTTATTTAATGCTCATAATAGCCCTAAGGGATGGATACCATCATTTGCCTCATTTTATAAATGGAAAAACTGGTACACAGGGCAGTTAAGCATTTTGCCCACGGCGGCACAGCTAGTAAGCGGTTAGAGCCAAAGTCTGAGCCAAGCACGGTGGCTCTTGAGCCTGTGTTCTCATCGATGGTGTTTCTACTTATTACTGTGAGCCTCTCTATCCTAGCATATAATCTGCTGATTGGCCTTAGGGCTATATGTAAAGTTAAAACTTCTCTTATGGAAAGACATTTGTGAGGGTTAAATTTTATTTTATCTTTTAACTTCCTATTTTACGTTGGAGTACAGTTGATTTACAATGTTGTGTTAGTTTCAGATGTATGACAAAGTGATTCAGTTATACGTATACACGTATCTCTTCTTTTTCGAGTTCTTTTTTCAGTTAGGTTGTTCCAGAATATTGAGCAGAGTTCCTTGTGCTATATAGTAAGGGTTAAATTTTAATGTATCTGCTTTTAAAAGAAGTTAAGGAGGGGTATTACTCTGGACTAGAGGTCAGCTTTTTTTTTTTTTTTTTCTGTTAAAGATCAAATAGTAATTATACTTGGCTTCAGGGTCATATTAACTCTGTTGCAACTACGTCACTCTTCCTTGGTAGCACAGAAATAGCCATGGTAACACAAAAATAGTACATAAATGAACAAGCATGGCTGTGTTACAATAAAACATTTGTGAGCATCAACATTCCATGTGATTTTCGCATGTTATGAAATATTTTTCTTCTTTTGATTCTTTTCAACCCTTTGAAAATGTAACAACCATTCTAGGGGTGGCATGGGGGACTATATAAAAACAAGAGGCAAGCTGGGTTTGCTCTGTGAGTCATAGTTTGCCAAAACCCATTTTAGGCACTTGGGCTACATCAGTGAACAGAAGACACAACACTTTACCCTTATTCTAGTAGAGAGAATCCCACTGGTCTTCTTGCTTCTGTTTGGAAAGAGTTCACGTCTAAATAATTCTACCCTGCCAAGTTAAAATTTCAACTTTCCATAGTAAGACTTAAGAATGTAAACAGTGATCCCAGGAAGGTAAATGGTGATTAATTAAAACAGTGAATGAGCTGCTCGTTTTCACAAACATACTGGATATAGACCCCACTAACATAGATTGGTCATTGATATGGTATTTTAATGATTTCCAATAGGAAATTAGAGGAGCCAGGTACATTTAATGCGCTGCTTTCTGAGATTGACATGCACATATTGAATAAACTAATCTAGGCATATAAATGAACACGTAAACAATTACTTTTCTAAATGCCAACCTGTATCTCCAGCTGCTGTGATCAAAGGGCATTGTTGTCAGGACTTCTGATTTCTAAGTGAATCAGCTGGATTGTGTATGTCTATAGAACCTCTTTGCCTTCTCCAAGGTGGGTAACCCCTAGCAGAGCATGTGTCCTGATGTAGGTTTGGCTTATGTGTTTATCTCCCAACTAGATCAAGTACCTAGCCTTGACCCCAAAATATGAGTTCAATATGAATTGCTATTGGTCGTAAATATAGTTGTCATAGACACTTAGGATTTGTTTCAGTTTCATATGAATTGACAAAGCCAACAGAAGATAAAAGTGGAGATGATTTTAAAGATGCTTACATACACACACCTGCACACAACTGCTGTTTATCAATGATAATGGTACCTATCACTAGTTGAGCACTGACTAGTTGAGCATGAATGTGCTTAATATATTACTTACATACTTTCTAGTCCTTTCAGTCTTTTAAAACGTTAGACAATTGAGGCTCAGAGAAAATAAATAAGTTGTCCAATTATCTGAATAATGGTGAGTTGAAGCAGTTGTCATCCTTTGAAGTATAGCCTCTTGTTATGAGAGAATATTGTAAATATGACTTCTAGGAAAAGCAAATTCCAATCGACACCTCCACATCTTTGTTTTACCACAGCACAGTAGTGATTAAAACTGCCAATTTTCTAACTCATCTTCAAACCACTAAGTGAGAGGAAGAGAGTAGAAAGCTCAGATTCTTTCCTACTGGTCTACATACTCAATTGACTAGTTCTGAGACTAAGGGGCTAAATAATGAGTTTGCTGAGATTTAGTGCTATGATTATTGACTCTAAAAGTAAGGTGAGCTGATATATTTTAAATAAATTGATAAAAGTGATTTCCCTGGGGGTCCGATAGTTAAAAGTTCGCCTTCCAAGGCAGGGGATGCAGGTTCGATCCCTGGTCAGGATGCTAAGATCCCACATGCCTCATGGCCAAGAAACCAAACCATAAAAAAGCAGAAGCAATATTGTAACAAATTGAATAAAGACTTTAAAATGATCCACATCCAAAAAATCTTAAAAAAAAACCAAACAAACAAAGAACTTTACAGTTTAACTATGAAAACTAATTGTGAAAATAAAACAAACCAAAACAAAGCCTTGAAGCCTGAATTGGAACCAAGAGATTTTCCTTCTCTGTGTGCACTGGAGTCCTGGAGAACTATCAGCTTTGTTTCTGTGAAAACAATAGAAAGCTCATATAATAATATTTACAGTTGATAAATACAACAGGTAGAAGCCAGAATTATAAAAATGCTTGTATGTTTCATTAACAGAAAATAACATTATGCTAATTGAGATTTTATTCTGTTTACATTTTGTTTCAAGTAAATCAATTATCCTTCAATAAAAATATAAATTAATTAAAAACAAAACAAAACAATCCTTGAATATTTTAAAAAAAATCATCTTAAGAATTGCTACACTGTAGTGTTTGTGCCTTCTTTCATTCATTTAGAATTCCAGAAAATATATTCAGTGCTGTGTCCTTTCCATTAACATCCAAGATAACTCATGATGCGTGGATTACTAATGATGATTTCTCTTTAAAAAAAAAAAAATACCAAACAAGCACTATTTTGATATGGACAGGAGAGTAAGTTAACCAGGGGAAGGACTTTCAATTGTAGCATATAGTAAATATGTCTATTTGGCTATAAATATCAAAAGGGCTCATTTATTCACAAATGTGAATGACAATCATGTTAGAACTATTTGCAACATTAGAAGTAAAGCAGAAAGGTACTAGAAAAAACCTACAGTAGTTGGGGAATGAAAATAGAAAATATTTGTGATAGAAAGAAAATAAATCATAGGAAATTAAAAAAGAAAAGAAAAGAAATCATAAGAAAGTAAAAGAAAAAAAGACAGCAGTAACAAAAGTACACAGAAACACAGTAAATCAAAGAAAGGATTAAGAAATAAACCATCTAAAAAAGAAACAAAAAGGAAACTAGTAGTAAGGGAGGATAAGCAAGAAAATTCTCAAGTTTGGAGAGTAGACACACTCAATATTTGTTGGACTCATAAGCACAAATTAAAAAGCATTCTACATAGTGAACATATAATTTACAGTTACACTGTTCCACTAAAAGGGAAAATAACCTCATTCCTCGAAAGAAAAAAAAATCAGCAAGAAGAAAATGGTCAGTCATGAAACCTTCACTCCTATAACCTGATCCAGTTCAATAATTATATATTTGTAATCTAGCTGAAATGTTTATAAATAACTCTTTGTTCTATGCTAGATAATGTAGTAGTTTCAGAAGTGTGGGTTTCAAGGTTATGCCAACAGGAGGAGAAGAAAATCTGTCTGTGCTCTTCGTGAATCTTAATTCCCAGTATAATTGGTGCCGGCAGCAGACTTGAGAAACAGGGGCACTTCCACGACCTTGGGTAGCTTTTCTAAACTAGGCCAATGACCGTGCCAGGCCCACGGTGGGAATTTGGGGTGATGGATCGAATTGACTTCTAACAAGAACCTCTGTTGTGGAATAGCCCCCAAACTTGTGTCAAACAGGTATAACACACCAAAGTCGGCAATGCTCTGAGATATAGGGTGAAGAACATGGACACAGTCATGACTTCATGTAGTTTGCATATAGAAAAAAGAGTAAATAATGATACAAGTTAATCACGCTGATAATACACGCTATAGATTAGAACAGTGCTATGTTCTGAGAGCTGGTATAACAAGGTGCTGTAACCTTGTCACAGTTGGCAAAGGATTCTTCCTCTACAGAAGAAGTTTAAGATGAAGCTATTTCCAGAGTAGGAATAGAGACGCCGATGTAGAGAGTGGATATGGGGGCGCAGGGAGGGAAGGGGAGGCTAGGACGAGTCGGGAGAGTAGCATTGACATATATACTCTACCATGTGTGAAATGGAGAAGGAAATGGCAGCCCACTCCAGTATTCTTGCCTGCGAAATCCCATGGACAGAGGAGCCTGGCGGGCTACCGTCCATGAGTTCACAAGAGTTGGACACGACTGAGCAACTATACCACTACCAACGCACGTACAAAATAGCCAGCTAGTCGGAAGCTGCTGTCTATCACAGGGAGCTCGGTGCTCTGTGATGACCTCGGGGCGGCGGTGGGAGATCAGAAAGGGGGGATATATGTAGACATGTAGCTGATGGACTTCATTGTACAGTTGAAACAACGCAATATTGTAAAGAAATTACATTCCAAAGAAACGAAAGAAAGATGAACTTTGAGGATTGAGATGTCCAGGGTAATGGGTCTGGGGGAAGGCAGGATCTGGAAGCGGGGAGTTACAAGCTGAGAGAATACTAGGCAGCAAAGAGTTTGGTACCTTCCAGGAGCTGGAAAAACGAGTGAGTGGCTAGAGACTATGGAAGAAGTATTGTCAAGATTATAGAGGAAGTTGTCAGCCCTGCTAAGGATTAACCACTACGTGGATGAGTCCCATATGGAAAAATCAGCAGGCTTTTATGCTTGAACTGACTAAATGAACAGCACTATACTGGAAACACTGCCACCTTTGAATTCATAAACCTAAGTGTGTACCTTGGCTCCACTTTCGCTGAGTTAAATGGGTTAAGAATTATATAGTTCAACTTCCCAGGGTTTTCGTAAGGATCAGCTGAGAACATGGGAAAAAAAAAACAACAAAAACTTATGAACAGAAAGTGCTATTTGTAATTGATTTTTAATTTTAAAAGATACACTAAGCAGATTTACTTGAATACATTTTTGCCCATCAAGAACGCTCTTGAATGGATTTGTGATTTCACTGATAGCACTGAAATAGACTTGTAAGGACCTAAGAGTGAAGTTGGAGGGATCCAAAGGTGAACACAAGGGCATCAGAAAAAAATGGGGAAATCAGAATTTCTGATTGCTCCCAGCAATTTATGGTTAATTCCTCAAAGGGAAAATGATAGCCTTTTTAGATACTACAAGAGTCTCCTAGTCTTCCTTTCACAGAGGAGAGGCCCTCTTCTTTTTAATCTTATGTATTCGATGTAAAGCTTGGCTTTCTGCGGCTCGCAGGGCCTCTGGTGTCCCTGGCTGGCTCTCTTCTCCCAGGGCGCCTGCCAGTGGGCTGGTGGGTTGCACCTGCGCAGGGACCTGGGCTTCCTCCGAGCTCAGCTGGGCCACCGTATGGAGACTGGCTCACTGGAGGCTGCAGGGAAGTGAACTGAAGAATTACAGTCGGTTTCACTTCCCTGCCTTATGTGCCTTCAAGTGCCTCTGAAGACAGGCGAGGCCAGTGAAATGGAGAGGAGAAGGAAGAGAGAAAGACCCAGGTTAGAGAAGAAAAGAGTCCTTGAAAATGTAGTGGCATTGTTGAAAAATGCAGATGGTTGGATGCGTGTGGATGTCTTGTGTGCGTAGACCCCTGACACAGTGTGCACCGTGGGCTGCCAACTTGAAATTTTCTGTACAGTGGCTCCTGAGAGGTGTTTTTTTTTTTTAAATCAGCTAAAGGTCTTGTGTGTAGGTTTGGGGCAGGGACAAAGATTCGGAGTCTGGCACTGAGTGAAGAATTATTGGGTTGGGAGTGTGCCTTTTTCACCAAAAAGAAAGTAGTCATATTTGTAACTCCTGCTTAGAACAAAACTGTGGATACTGACTGGCCCTGATTTTTCACACCCCTCAGAACCAGCATCCCTGGAACATCCTGAGTAAATGGAAAGGATTAGGAGAGGGAATGGAAAATGTTTGAGTCAGAGAGGGAAACTTAGAAGAAAGAACTTTAATGCTTTAGGATGCACACCAGGACCTCAGCACTTTCTACCCCGTATGCATGAACAGAGGGTCATTGATACTGTGAGGGAGTTCAGCCAATATTGGTGCCTTATAGAGGCAGAAGTGTGCGGCTCCTTGCAGGGACCAGTTTGGTGGATTGGTTACTATGACAACAGTATCGCTACTGTCAGTGGCAATTTCTATAAACTCCCTGTCTTAAGGTTTTCACAAGGGTTCACTCCAAAATGACATCCGTAGACATGGACTACAGAGTAAAGCTAGGAGATATATGTATGGCGAGAAAGGGAATATGACATAATAGGAGATACAGATAAAAATGTTATGCTATAGTGCAAATATCTTAAACAGTTCTATTGCATAGTAATTAAGACCTAAAAGTCAGACAGATTCAGGTTAAATCCCACCTTGACCACATATAAGCTGGCTCTCCTTGGGCAGTTTACTAAACTTGTTTTCAGATGGCTTATCTATGAAATGTCAATAATGATACCCACCTCCTCAGGGCAATCCTGAACGTTGGGTGAAAACATCTACTGTACTTGACATGGTGTCTAACAGTAAATGCATAATCGTTGATAGCTTTTATTTTTATAGACATAATTCTGTTTATATCAATTTGCCCTTCTGTTCCCTTGTTAGGACTCCTACCTCCATACAGGATGTTTTTTCTAGAACCGGATTCTCACAGCCTGAGTTCCAAGTGCTGCTTGCTCTCACAGTGATGAGGTTTAGCTGGACAGGGTTTGTTTTATCCACCTCTGGGTAGACTGCAGAGCTGAGGCCAGTCTTGAGTCTGGTCCATCCTTTTGATATATCCATGTCAGCAGCTGAAAAAAGTTAGAAAAGCCTCTGTTGATTCAGGTTGAACAGCTTTTCTGAGATGTAATTTACATCCAGCACAGTTCACCCATTTAAAAAAGTGTACAATTCAATGACTTTTTTACTATATTTGTGGTGTTGGCAGCCATCACCACAATTAATTTTATTATTTATTTATTTATTTTTGTGTGTCCTGGATTCCCTAAGTCCACCTTCACTTCTGGGACTAACTGCAAGTTCAGGGGTACTAAGGTTAAGAACAAAGACAAGCCTTTCACCTAGAATATTTTATCACTCCCTCCTCAAAAGACCCCATGAAAGTGAAAGCCGCTCAGTCACGTCTGACTCTTTGCAACCCCATAGACTATACAGTCCATGGAATTCTCCAGGCCAGAATACTGGAGTGGGTAGCCTTTCCCTTCTCCAGGGAATCTTCCCAACCCAGGGATTGAACCCAGGTCTCCCACACTGCAGACAGATTCTTCAGCAGCTGAGCTACAAGGGAAGCCCTAAAGACCTATTAGCAATCAGCCCCCCACTTGGCCCTGCCTTTTGCAGCCCTAGGCAACCAGTTATCTACTTTCTGTCTCCATAAATCCGTAGATTTTCTTATTCTGAACATTTCCAACAAATGGAATCATGCAATGTGTGGTCTTTGGGGCTGGCTTCTCTCATGTAGCATGTCTTCAAAGTTCATGCAACAATACTTCATTCCTTTTTATAATTAAATAGTACTCCATTGTATAGATAAACCGCACTTGATCCATTAGTGGATGGACATTTGATTTGTTTCCATTTTTTGCTACTCTGAATAATGCTGCTGTGAGCATTTATGTGTAAGTTTTTGTGTGAACATATGTTTCTCATTTATCTTAGGTATATATACCTAGGAGTGGAATGGCAGCGTCATATTGTATCACAGTTAACACTGAACAAGAGAAACCATCAGATTGTTTTGCAAAGCAGCTGCACCATTTTTCATCACAGTTCCAATTTCTCCACATCCCCACCCACACTTAACACCGTCTTTTTGACTATAGCCATCCTGATTGATGTGAAGTGCTATCTCACTGGGATTTGCATTTCCTTAGTGGCTAATGATGTTGAGAGTCTTTTCATGTGCTTATAGGCCACTTGTATATTCTTGGGAAAAAAAGTTCTATCAACTCCTTTGGCCACTTTTTAGCTGGTCTGTTTTCTTTTCCTTACTGAGTTGATGAAGTCTTTTTGACTTTTTAGGAGGGCTTCTTATGGTTCCTAGGTCAAGCTGGGGCCACCTTCTGCAGGAATTGGGTGTCCTGTTTGACAAAAATGAAAACTAATGCGTGCAGATGTACAGTGGAAAATTCTACAAGTACTTTTATGTAGCACATATGTCTATTGTGTAAAATTCTGGGTGTTTAGTGTGGCAGAGGACAGTGTCTGTGGTTGACTTTGATGCTGTTTGTTTTCTTCTTCATGTGATTATTTTGTCTTTGTGTTGATTCAGGCATTATATTCCTCAAGTGTAGGAAGATTCCTTGGTGTAGCAAATCTTTTATTCAAAGAAAAAACGTTTATTACTCAAATATTAATTTACATTATCTAAAAGGCAGATCAGAATTTATATTCAAAAAATTTATACAATAAATTGTGTTTATACAATAAGTGTTTTATTGTGTTATACAATAAGTATTTTAAGGAAATGAGGTAAAATTCTTCGACTGCCAAGACAGTGATAATTCATTAGAACTGCTGCAGAAGAAGAAATTAAAAAAGAAAAAAAAACTTTGAAAAACAGATGCTCTCATTTGAAAGGGGATTCAGAAGTGTTCCTCGTGGGGATCAGCAGGAAGCAGCACAGTCCAGAATCTTCAGTCATGGCTGACATGCACCTTCAGGCTTCCCTCCTCCTATCACCAAGGCAGTTTCTGACATGGAAAGGCCAAGTTTATCAGGAGAATGACTTGTCCATTTTTATCTTCCTTTGCTACAGTGTCCTTGCAATTTTCCTTAGGGACAAAAAATATCTACTGCTCTTAACAAGAAATTATTTTGCTACTCCTAGTAGGTTAGGTTACCTCACTCTTTTTTTAAAACAAAAAAAAATCATTCATTTACATGCCTGGAGGCATGTGGGATCTCAGTTCCTTGATCAGGGATCAGACCCAGGCCCACAGCAATGGAAGAGTGGCTCCCTAACCACTGGACCACCAGGCAATTCCCATAGGTTACTTCACTAACTCTTGCTTTGAGTGTATGGATATGGCAGAATGTTCAGCAAAGCGTTCCCTAAGCTTCATGTTTATGCTTCTGGATGGAACAGTTTCTATTTTGATGATCAGTCTCTTCAAACAATCAACTTCTTGCTTTCTGTTAAAAGATTTACATGACTACTACACAACAAAGAAGACTCCAGACCACCATCATAGATCTGAGTGCAAAGCAGTAGAAATTTTAACACGGATTTCTTATCTGGTTATTCAAAGGGACAATGTGTTATCAAACTTACAACTTTATGGCTTTTAGTAGCACTACCAACAGATCTCAGGAAGGCAGAGCATCACCTAAATTAGTCACTTTGTGTGTCAAGAAGGCAGACACGTCCTTTCCTTGGCAGAAGTATAGAGTAGATACCTAATTCAAAGTAGTCACTTCAGAACCCTGAGTGGTGGTGGTGCTTTAGTTGCTAGGTCATGCATGTTCAACTCTTGAAACCACATGGACTATTGCCCATCAGGCTCCTCGGTCCATGGGATTTCTCAAGCAAGAATACTGGAGTGGGTTGCCATTCCCTTCTCCAGGGGATCTTTCCAATCCAGGTCTTCTGCATTCAGGCGGATTCTGTACTGACTAGCCGCCAGGGAAACCCTTCAGAACCCCGAGAAGCCTGGCAAATTTCAGCTGTCACCCAGACATTCTTATACTCAAAATTTTAGAAAGAGAAAGCAGACAAAGGCAAACTGAAATAAACAGCACTTTGTTGCACTCAAATAAACTGAAGATTTGTGATTGCTCCAGAGTTAGGAAGCAGCCAACAAAACCAGCAGCAAGTAAAAACCCATTCCAAGAAAGGGGCACCCCCTGTATAGGAAGGAGCCCCTCAAGCTTCACAGCAGCCTCGTCAAACTGAGAGCCCAGGTTCCAGACACAACAGTCTTTTTGACCTAGAAAGCATGATCTCACCTGAGAAAGATTTTTCTGGAGAATGCTTCCCATATTTTTTGTTGTTTACAGCAAGGAAACTTTAGAATCTGAGAGCATAAAAAACATTTAAAATTTCTGAAAGCACAAAGAAATTTGTCTATGGCTTCATAGACATTAATTAGAGTGCCACAAACGCTGATGGGAATCATGGCTCCACACTCTCTGTATCTGTTCTTATCCCTCCTGGCTGCTTTTCTTCATTGGAACATGGTGAACTATTAATATTTACAGCACGGGCTTCCCAGGTGGAGCTACTGGTAAAGAACCCACCTGACAATGCTGAAGAATTAAAAGACGCGGGTTTGAACCCTGGGTTGGGAGGATCCCCTGGAGGAGGGCGTGGCAACCCACTCCAGTATTCTTGCCTGGAAAATCCCATGGACAGAGGAGCCTGGCAGGCTACGGTCCATGTGGTCGGACATGACTGAAGTGTTTTAGCACGCATGCACGTAAGTAGCTGAGCACCAAGCAGAGGAGGCGATAAGCAGTGTTACCCCATATTGCAAATTCCCCACACAGTGTGTGGGTGGTAAGCTGCTACAAAGTATAGCTCTTGTGTGGCGGAATTTGCCGGATCCTTCCTCCAAGCAGTTGTTAATCAGGACTGCTTTAGTCTGCTTGAGCTGCCATAGCAGAATAACAGGGACTAGGGAACCCATGGGCGGAGGAGCCTGGTGGGCTGCAGTCCATGGGGTCGCTAAGAGTCGGACACGACTGAGTGACTTCACTTTCACTTTTCACTTTCATGCACTGGAGAAGGAAATGGCAACCCACTCCAGTGTTCTTGCCTGGAGAATCCCAGGGATGGGGGAGCCTAGTGGGCTGCCGTCTATGGGGTCACACAGAGTCAGACACGACTGAAGCGACTTAGCAGCAGCAGCAGCAGCAGCAGCAGCAGCGGCAGCAGCAGCAGCAGCAGGGAGCTTAAACTGAAATATGTTTTCTCACAGTGCTAGAGGCTGAAAGTCCAAGATCAAGGTCCGGCAGGGCCGGATGCAGGTGAAGGCTCTCTTCCTGGTGCAGACAGTTGTTTTCTCGGTGTCTCCTCACATCGTCTTTCCTGTGTGTCTAGAGCTGGGGAGTGGGAGGAGGAGGGGGGAGGGGACGCTCTGGAGTCTCTTCCTCTTCTTCCCCGTGGACCATAACCGGCCAGGCTCCTCTGTCCATGGAATTTTCCAGGCAAGAATACTGGAGCAGGTTGCCATTTCTTCTTCCAGGGGATCTTCCCAACTCAGGGATCAAACCTGCATCTCTTGTGTCTCCTGCATTGGCGGGCAGAGACTTTACCAACTGCACCACCTGGGAAGCTCTCTCAAAAGACACCAGTTCTATTAGACAAGGGCCCTACCCTTATGACCTCATTTACCTGTAACTACCTCCTAAAAGCCTCATCACCAAACACGACCATGCTGAGAGTTAGGGCTTCAGCATATAAATTTGGAGACAACACCATTCAGTCCATAACAGGGGCCAAGAATAGGACAGAAGGAATTACAAAACGGTTGAAGAAACTAATTGAAATGTTATTTTTCAACTAGATCTGTACAGGCAAAATTATCTAGGCAGCTGAGCAATTATCCAAGTCAGCAATATATATATAGCTCTTTCAATAATACAAACCTAGAAGAGAAAGAAAATGTAGGCCTGCTTTCCTCCTCCCAAAAAAATCATGCCTAAATCAGTAGTTCTTTGAAGAATCAACCATAGAACTTTGTTCTAACACAGGTCTTCCCAGTCCTACTCTGGAGATTCTAAATTGATCTGGAACGTGGACTGAGGAACCTGCATTTTCAGCAACATCCCAGGCTGTTTTGCTATGAAAAACAGTGGTTGGCTTCCCAGCTGGTGCTAGTGGTAAAGAACCTGCCTGCCAATGCAGGAGACCTAAGAGACACGGGTTTGATTCCCAGATCGGGAAGATCCCCTGGAGGAAGGCATGGCAACCCACTCCAATATTCTTGCCTGAAGAATTTCCAAGGACAGAGGAGCCTGGCAGGCTACAGTCCATGGGGTATCAAAGAGTTAGACACGAATGAAGCAACTTAGCATGCATTCATGTGAAAATCAGGCGACTAAACAGATGCTTCTGTTTTCCTGTTTGCTCCATAGACGATGGAAGAAAATAGGGTCGTGATTTACTGGAAGATAAGTTTAAGGAAAATTTGTTGCATTAAAAGAAACCTGATTCACTGACATGAGTAAAAAGGATATAAGTCATAGGGCAAGTTATTGGAATAACCAGACTCTAGGGGATTTGTTTCCTGGTGATAAAATTTGGGTACTTGCTGCTCTAGAGAATTTTCAGAATAATTCAAAGCCACACAGTATCGAGTCCACAATGCAGCTTCAGAAATGTGGCGAATTTTCCCAGAATAATTTGTTTCTGCTAATCAGAGATCTGATGATTGAGAAGGATATTATGGGGGATTGGCTGATCCGGGGGTCTCAGAGGCTTCTGCGCATGCCCTTTCCTCTGGGGCCTTTGGAGGACCTCCTAGACCCCGCCGGGCCCTTGAGCTAGGGTTTTCTTTAGCATTTAGTCCCTCCAGGCGCGGTGAAGCAGCAAAGAACAGAAAGAACTGGCTCCCTACAGGGAGGGAGAGGAAAAGAAGAGAAGGATAAGAAATTCCTATTTCACCCACCACAGCAGGGTGTCCCTAAGCTGGTTCCCACAAGCCACACCTCATTGTCTCCACAGCACACAGCCCCCAGGCCCACCTCAGTCCCTTGCTGCTTATCTACCCTGAAGTAAGGATAACCTTCTTCATTTCTCTTAACCCCAGGATGATTTCATAACATTATTGTTCCTCTAAAAATAAATTCTGGGCCCACGTGAAAGGTGTCAGCTGCGAATCTCTTATCTCCAAGAGGGATACCTCTCTGTTGCCGTGAATATTCCGAGAGAAGCCTGGGATAATATATTCAGTTACTAACTAACTTTTCTCCCGTCTCCCTGTATGACCACTCCTGCAGTGACTTTCCAACCGGAAACAGCCTGCCTGGCAGGAGGCTGGCTCCCGTGCTCAGAACCAGCCTCCTACTTTCCCCACGAGAAGTCTCTCCCTGGAGTCAGAGGAATGGATAAAATCAGTCTCTAGACCCTTGATGTGGGATCAGGCTGTTGTCCTCTTACCCTAAATGACTGAACTTCCATTTGGAAAAACGTGATTTTGTTAAAACATTCATCTTGATTGTTAGGTCTTGGACTGTCAGATACAAATGACTTCAGCGGGAAATATGTAACATCCTGAACTTTTATTTTCAACGTCATTCTCTGATTTGGGGTCTTTCTGTACTTTTGAGCTCTTCCAAGAAAGAACTCTTGGAAGAAAAGGAAGTCATTCTTTTCTCTTCAAAATGGCAACCAGATGGAAAAGAGGGAGAGACGTCTCAATAATGATATTGGCTCTAAAGAGGCAGCATAGTCTAATAATTGGCCTTTATCAGGAGTTTGTGTGGAGAAGGCAATGGCACCCCACCCCAGTACTCTTGCCTGGAAAATCCCATGGATGGTGGAGCCTGGTGGGCTACAGTCCTTGAGGTCACTAGGAGTCAGACAAGACTGAGCAACTTCACTTTCACTTTTCACTTTCATGCATTGGAGAAGGAAATGGCAACCCACTCCAGTGTTCTTGCCTGGAGAATCCCAGGGATGGGGGAGCCTGGTGGGCTGCCATCTATGGGGTCGCAGAGTTGGACACGACTGAAGTGACTTGGCAGCAGCAGCAGCAGGGGTTTGCGTGCTAAGTCCCTTCAGTCATGTCCTACCCCATGGACTGTAGCCCACCAGGCTCCACCGTATTCTCCAGGTAAGAATACTGGAGTGGGTTGTTGCACCCTCCTCCAGGGAATCTTCCCAGCCCAGGGATCGAACCCTCATCTCTTATATCTAACCTACATTGGCAGGTGGATTGTTTACCATTAGTGCCACTTGGGAAGCCCCATTAGAGGGTTAGACATAGGCATTACTTACGTGTCTGTCCCTGGCACGAGAAGGATGCTTTATCTGCCTTTGTCACTAAGAGCTTGAATCACTGCTTGGCGACAGGTTGCACAGAACCACATCTCTCTTGAGCAAGAAGAAAAGTTTTCTCCTGTTAAACAAACATTGGTGTCCCTCCCAATGTGTTGGTGGCATCTGTGAGAGTGAGCAGGGAGATCCCCACCTCTCACTTGGAGGCAGACAGATTAGTCTCAGAGGTCATACTTGCCACAAAACTTCCACCCAGGAATGGGCACGATTAATGAGATGCTATTCCATTGCAATTCACGCTCTTTAGAAGAAAGTCACTAAGTACTCGGTATTAGAGATAGGTATTATATAGGTAATCAAGCAAAGAAGGTATTCAACTGTTTCTAGTTACTAAAGGAAACTTTAATCTGGGGGTGGGCGGGGGGAAGGGGGAAAACGCTGAGTATTAAATATGAAGTTGGATGAAAGCCGCTGTCCCTCATGATGCCAAGGTCCAGGAGTACAGTGTGAATGCTGTGTACGGTATAAAGACAGACCCATCTGGCTTATGAACTAAGCCTTGGGGAGACTTACTTTTCATGGATTCAGATGAAGACCTTAAGACATTTTTGTCATACCTGCCTCTGCCATCATGATCCAGTCTACAGCTTTAGTATCTGGAGAAATGTGGCAAAAACATTAGCAAACTACCCCACCCTGCCAGTCAGAGGATACGGTTCTGGTTTCTTCTGTTTATTACAGTGTGTCCTCAATTATCGTTTACCTGCCTCTGGTAGGATGTGAAACATTTCAAATGGCACATAAGAAACCATTTTTAAAATTTATTTTAATCTTTAGGTAAAATAACAGTGACATTCTGAGATCAGTACGTGTCAGTAAAGATTTGAAGAAGAATTCGCTAGCATGCTACAGGGGCAGGAGTGAGAAGTAAATGGATGGGAAGATAGTTCGTTACAATTGTAACATGTAAAACTCCAGTCATTAAATATATCGAGCTTCTCATGGTCAAACATATAAGAAGTAGTTGAGATGGAATGTGACTAGTTTTTCAGATGTTCAGATTTTAAAGTCCCAATTTCTTCTGTTTATTATGGTATGTTCTTAACTATAGTCTGCCTGCCCCTGGTAGGATGTGAGACATTTCAGAGGGTACATGAGAAATCATTTTTTAATTTATTTTAATCATTAGGTATTACTATATCTTAACATGTATTAGAGCAAAGCAACCATGAAGCCCATGATTCATAAATATAATTGCTAGACCCATGATTCTCAATATTGGTTGCATATTAGAATCATACAGAATGCTTAAGATTTTTTAAGAAAACACCAGAGATACTGCAAGACTCAAGATACTGGTTGGAAATAATCTTCAAGTTACCCTCAATTTCCCTTTGTTTTCAGTTTCTCAAAAAGAATGAATGAAATGAAATATAGCAGAATGTTAACCCATATAAAAATAAAGTATACCCAAATATTGTAACGTAAAAAAAAAAAAAAAAGAAAAAAGAAAACACCAATGCTGGTGCCACAGTGGGTCATGAAATTAGAATTTCTGAGAGGTGCTCCCACCCTAAATATTTCATGAAAGCTCTCCCAGGTGATTGTAAAGAGCAGCCACCATTGGGAATGGCTTGAATAGACTAGAATTAAGCATTTCAAAAGTGATCAGTTTTAAATAAAATATTAAGTAAATAATATACAGATAAGGCAGAGAGCATGAAGATACTATATTGTGCTAATAACTGGAGTTCAGTAACTTATCTCTGTCATGGGTAGCTCTCATTCTGGGAGGCAACACTGACCCTAGGTAGCACATTAGATTTGGGGGCTCATCAATAAGACTGTCTGTTTTCCAATATGTCAACCTCTGACTCTTCCATGTTTTGGTTCAGAAATGTAACTTTTCTTCTTTCCGTTTTGCCTTTTGGCACCCCCATCAACACACCCACCTTACTGGACCTTAAAAGAGATGAGGGGAAAAAGGATGATAAGAACCTATAATGTCATGTTGCTAGACAGTGGGATTGCAAGTGACTTTGACTCCTTCTGCCAGTTTGTTCTTTCATTCATCTCTTCTTCATGCCTACAAGTATTTATTGAGTACCTATTGTATAGTACTAAGTCCTTTGTCTGTTTAAGTAAACTTAGAATTTTTCTCAGTTAGAATGTGTTGTCTTTATGATATGATCAAACAAATCTTATTAAAGTCACTTCCATTTTAGGAAAACTAAGGGAAAGATTGGAGAAGGCAATGGCACCCCACTCCAGTACTCTTGCCTGGAAAATCCCATGGATGGAGGAGCCTGGTGGGCTGCAGTCCATGGGGTTGCTAGGAGTCAGACACGACTGAGTGACTTGACTTTCACTTTTAACTTTCATGCATTGGAGAAGGACATGGCAACCCACTCCAGTGTTCTTGCCTGGAGAATCCCAGGGATGGAGGAGCCTGGTGGGCTGCCATCTATGGGGTTGCACAGAGTCAGACACGACTGAAGCGACTTAGCAGCAGCAGCAGCAAGGGAAAGATTGAGGGCAAGAGGAGAAGGGGGTGTTGGAGGATGAGATGGTTAGATAACATCACTGACTCAATGGACGTGATTTTGAGTGAACTCTGGGAGATAGTGAAGGACAGGGAAGCCTGGCATCCATGGGGTTGCAAAAAGTCGGACACAACAACTGAACAAAGACAACAAATACTGTATAGTCCTTCCAGGTAGCTAGTGGTAAAGAATCTGTCTGCTAATGTGGAGACACAAGAATTGCGGGTTCCATCCCTGCATCTAGAAGATCTCCTGGAGTAGGAAATGGCAACCCACTCCAGTGTTCTTGCTGAAAGATTCCATGGACAGAAGAGGCTGGCGGGCTACAGTCCATACACAGGGCATCAAAGAGTCGGACATGACTGAACGACTAAGCCCAGAAAGTCCTGTACATGGCTGACATTCTCCAGTCACCATGTAGCTACTGGGAGAAAGGGGTGACCTAGTGTCATAAGTTGAGAAGTGAAGGCATTTTCAGCCATACTTGAAAATCACAGAAGGGTTGCGTGAGAAAGCCCTAGAGATATTTCCTCTGTGAAACGGAGGAAATAAAACCCATCCTGAGGCACTGGAAAAGGTGTCCAAGCCCCTTTTCCTCTATTCTTTCATCTGTTAAATGGGGATAATGGTACTCTGTGTTTTCCTGCCTCAGAGAGGCATTAGCAGGTCTATTTAAAGGCTCTTCGAAGGAAAGCTGCTGTGTAATTACCAAGAACAGCTATGATAAAGAAACCTAAATACAACATCAAATCAGCTGGAACACGTTCTCCGGGGAGTTTACTTCTCTGGAAAAAATTTAAGAAAAGGTAGCAGCTCTCCTCTGGGGACTTTTGGGTACCTTTCTAGCTGGAAGTTTAGGGAAGGCTAGCTGATTTGCAAAAAGTCTCCTTCTGGCCACTGATACAGGATCTTCTTCTGTTTACTTTTCCCCCAGAGTCTAAGCAGTTTCCTCCTTAAATTTATCTTTCATGTTTTTTCCGATCTTAACTCAGAAACAATTTTATTCCTGAAAAGAATCTCAAGCAAGGCACTTACCTATGAGAAAAAGAGAGAGATAAAGAAAGAAAAAGGGAGGTTATAACGTGGAGGATATGTATATTTTACAGAGGATAAGCGATGGGGAATTCCTTGATAATTTATAAAAAAGAGGACTGATGTAATTGATCATTAATGTCAGGCTTTGCTGAAATTCATTTGACAAAGCATGTAGGTTAGATTAGAAGGGAGCAGAAGCTCACAAAGCAAGGACATCACAGTTAAAACAGCTCCAGAGAAAGCCAACCCAGCTGAATCAGGTTACTGGCAGTTTGGTTGAAATGAAGAGATACGTATTTTCATATTGGTTGATTAACAATGTTATGTTAGTTTCATGTGTATAACAAAGTGATTAAGTTACACATGATACATGTATCTATTCTTTTTCAAATTATTTTCCTAATTAGGTTGCCACAGAATATTGAGCAGAGTTCCCTGTGCTCTACAGTAGTCCTTATTGGTTATTCATTTTAAATATAGCGGTGTATACGTGTTACAGCTCCAGAATCCATAAAGCATTGGACTTGATAGAACATTGACTATAGCAGGAAAATGAGAGAAGAGTCAAGATTACTGTAAAATCTGGTGACTTGGGTATCATAAGGTTTGGAGACTTCCTTAACGAGGAGCTGGCAGCCAGGAGTGAGTGGGTTGAATTTATGACTGAGATCTAGACCAATACCATTGCAGGAAGCCCGGTGTTTTTTATATTTTTGTTAAACTTGCTTATGCAGTAAATATTCTGACTGCTTATAAACAATGCACCTATAGTATCTGAAAAGGCTTCCAAGCAATAAAAGAAAATGCCAAAATTCCAAAGATGCATTTTCAAATGAGTGCTTTATAAGGTTAATAAATGATGCATATTAATAATAGTTACCATTCATCGATTGATTACTATGTGTTCGGTGCTCAGTCACTCATTCGTGTCCTATTCTTTGCAGCCTCATAGACTGTAGCCCGCCAGGCTCCTCTGTGGAATTTTCCAGATAAGAGTACTGGAGTGGGATCATTTCCTACTCCAGGGAATTTTCCTGACCCAGAGATCGAACCCATGTCTCCTGAGCCTCCTGCATTGACAGGAGTATTCTTTACCACTAGCACTACCTGGGAAACCCTGATTACTATGGGACTATATAAATATTTTCCATATGCAACTCAGATGTCATCTGGTGGCTTTTCAGATCTGCTAAAAATCTGATAAATTTGTTACAGACCCCTCCAATCCCATGGCCTGTGGAAATTCAAAACCTAGTTTCTGTGAATCCTGGGGCGGAGGTTGGGGAGGAGGGCGGGGGGGGGGGGGGGGCAGAAGTGGTGTTTACATCTTCCCAGTTTTTGCTGCCTCTCAGGTCACTACCATACATTACTACTGTATCACTAGATACGAAATGCCTCCTTGACTCAATGCTTGTGTAAAATACTAAGCCATTCTAGGGTTAGCAAAGTTCACCGAAGTTGAAAAGTCATGGGAACAGTTAAAACTTCTTCCTGTCTTCTCCAGCCTCTCTCTACTGGATTATGTTGGGAGCATCAATTTTGTCTCTGCTCACTGTGCAGAGGCATCCATCTTTAAAGGCAAGAGCAGCACAAAATGCTTTTCCTTTGCTGAAGAGACTGGCTGTAGAAGGTGATTCTATTATTTATGAGTCGCAGCCATTTCTTTTCAACCATTACACTTAGATGACTTTAACACTCAAAACATTCCCACTTTACAGATGAGGCAACTGAGGCTCCAAGGTGTTGAATACCAGCCTAAGGTAATACCTTTACCATATCTGAAGTGGTAAAAAAGAGAACTTAAATCCAGATCTGGCTGACTCTTAAAATTAACTTAGCCTGGGGCTTCCTTGGTGGTCTAGTGGTTGAGAATCTGCCTGCTAAAGCAGGAGACACAGGTAGGATACTTGGGAGGATCCCACGAGCCTCGGGGCAACTAAGCCCTCAAGCAGTAACTTGTTGCTCCGCAACAAGAGAAGCTGCCGCATTGAGAAGTCTGCTCATTGCAACTAGAGAGTGGCCTGCATGCAGCAACGAAGACTCAATGCAGCCAAAAATAAATAAATCTTAAAAATATTAAAATTGGCTTTTGAAGGATGGAATAATTATCACCTACAGGTGGCTCAGGTAGTATTTATCTACAGGTAAAGAATCCGCCTGCCAAAGCCAGAGACTCAGGAGACATAGGTCCTATCCCTGGGTCAGGAAGATCCCCTGGAGAAGGAAATGGCAACCCTCTCCAGTATTCCTGCCTGGAGAATCCCATGGACAGAGGAGCCTGGCAGGCTGCAGTCCATGGGGTCACAAAGAGTCAGACACGACTGAGCATGCACATACTTAACCCCATTTACACTGCCACTTCAAAACTGCTTAGTTTTTCCATTATATATTTGTTTAAAACACACACACACTTCTAAAGACCGTATATGGGGAATTACAGAGTAAAAATTCAAATATTTATGTATTATTTCAGAGAGAATGAGTTGGGATAATTAAAATATGTAAACAATGGAAATGTGATGCTATTGTTTTTAAGTAATAAAATTTTGATGGGGACATGGGATACTCGCTTATCAACCTGCAAATTAAACAAAAGAATAGCTACACTGATGATATGGCAATGATGGGAAGGAGGAAGACAAAGAGGAAAGTGATGGTGATAGATAGCATTTAATTAGCACTGTTATAAATGGTTTACATGTATGTGTGTTTGTATACATACATACATACATACATATATATAGGGGTTTTTTTTTTAGCCCTGAGCGTTAAACAAACCTATGCTTTAGATCTATTCTTATTCAATTTTATAAACGAGATTCAACAGGGCAAAGAGGCTAGCCCAAGGTCCCTCATTTCAGAATGTGTGTATGCTAAGTTGCTTCAGTCATGTTCAATTCTTTGCAAGCCTATGAACTGTAGCCCACCAGGCTCGTCTGTCCATGGGATTCTCCAGGCAAGAATACCGGAGTGGGTTGCCATGCCCTCCTCCAGGGAATCTTCCCAACCCAGAGGTTCAACCTGCTTCTCTTAAGTCTCCCGCATGGGCAGCTGGGCTCTTTACCAGTAGCACCACCTGGGAAGCCCCATCTCAAGAGAGTGGAAGCCAAACGTCTCACTAATTGTGAGACCTACACCCTTAACAACCAGGCTGTCCTGCTTGGAGAATCATGATGTTTCCAATACATGTCCCCGCTAGGATGGAAGTAACTACCAAGAGGAATAGGGAATGTATTCCTCTTGTTCACACTATGATCTTTAGTGTTTAAAACACAATAGAAACTGGAACATAGTAGAAACTCAGTAATTGTTAAATGACAAATGAAACAAAGTCTCGATCAGTAGAGGATATACAAGCATTTAAACAGAGTCATGCATTGATGTTTAAAATACTTAACTAAAAGAAATACAGGATAGGGAAAAAACTGACTTAAATACCTGGCTTGTCTTGCTTTAAAAAAAATCTGTATTTGTAATCAGCTGGAAGCTGTACAGGAACCAACACTGTGCCATGCCAGCTGAAAGACCATTGTCATTTTGGAAAGCCTTAAAACAAGTATGTCCATCACATATTGTATTTGTTATATGTGTACATTTCTGAACTTCACATTTTTGAAAGGGACAGTGATTGTCTAGAATACACTCAAGAAGGTGAACAGCATAGTAAAGAAAATTAAAACTTTTTCAGAAAGAAAGGGAAATGTTCAACATGGAAAAGAGAAGAGACATACCAACTATCTTCCAGTATTGGAGAAGTGCTGTGACAAAGAGCCGGGCATTTGTTCTTTTTCTCTGAAAGACTTTTCAGCTCAGCATCAGGAGAAGAAAAAATAGATTTAACACAACTGTCCAAAAGCTTTCCACAGTAGAGTGCATTTGAAAAACTAAGATCCATTTCCTTATAAATTTCCAAGTTAATAAGAATGTTTACTTATTAAAAAAAAAAACTATTGAAAGGATTTCTACATTATACAGAGAACTGCAGCAAATGAATGGCCTGAGGTCTGGCTGTGTGTCAGAATCAACCAGAAAACTGTAACATTATGGATTTTTAAGACCTCATCCCACTGAAACATAACTTCCGGAAATTGAGACCTAAGAATTTAACTCAAAAATCTGATTTTTTTAATCCCCTCAGGTGATTCTGATGACTTTCCAGGTTTGGGAATTGCTGAAGAATTCTCTGACTTAATGATTCTTCAGGATACTGCAGAACATTTTATTTAATAAATAGTTGAGAATGATTTGTTATCTCTAAAAAGAACTTACCCTAAATGTAGGTGGGTGGCCCTAAGGTGCCAGCAGACCAACTGACTTCTTAAATTGGTTAAAACTCTTCTTGCAACCTAGTTAATAAAAACTTTTTATATGTATCCTGCGAAGGAAAACTTTACCTGGCCTGTTTCCCAATTATTAAAGTTCCAAATCACTGAAATATAAATAAATGAGACTTTACCATACTTAGAACACCAGTATGATGAAAAATTTGTTTATACCAGGAGATTTTAGGTTATTCTTCAATCATTCATCCCCGGAACCAAAGTACCTATGCGCGCGAGCACACACCCATACATACGCGCACACACGCACAAATGTGACACATGGTAAATGTCGGGTGATTACTGAGCTGGAACAAAGGAGACCTTCAAATTCCATTGCCTTTCTAACCTTATGTTTTTCTAAGCAGGAATCTAAGAACCCAAAAGCATCCAAATTGTATTATTAATCATGACATTCTCAGCTCTTTAAGTTTCTCTAATTACTTACCTTTTAAATGTATTACTTTGGTCTAGGAAGTGCAAAGATGAGGAATGAAAATAAATATTTTTAAAATATTAACAGACTTAAAGAGAACAGGTTAAGTTTGGCTAAATTACTTTCCTATGTAAAGGGCTTCTAAAAAGTATACTATGTTGCCATATAAAGGAACTCTATTGCAATATTGTAGATTTTGTCTAATCTAAAATTAAACCTGTAAAGCTCTACTGGAATTGTTTAGAAGAGAATAATTGAAGGCCCCCTCCGCAAGTTAATTCAGGTCCTTCTAATTTTACTTTTCTAGTTCACAAGGTATCTTTTCATGGTGTTTTCAAGTTGAAGTTCACACGCATCAAATGAATGGCGTGATAATCAGAGGTTTCAATATCTGATATGCATTCATTATTATCTGTCATTATTGTGATTGTCACTATTATAATTGCACACTGTAAAAAGAATGGGAGCTTTTCCACAGGAATTATTCACGTGTATTAGTTTCTAGGAGTAATTGAATAGTTGACATTGCATTTCTATCAAAGTAAAATATGTGTTGGTTTTTCTCATTTGTTTTATTCTTAAGAAAGAAGAAATGTAGAGTAATCTCTATTAGGTCTCTTTATTTGGCTCTTTATTTAAAGGTTCACAGTTTTATGTCATGTCCAAAGTATATTTTCTTATAGCAAAGAAATGGCTTAAAGACAGCCATTAAAATTTAATTGATAATTTTCTAAGGACATACAATTATAAGATAACAGCTAGGTAGTGAAATCCTCTTAATTAGCTTGTATTTATATATATGAACTCAACAAGAATCTCAGTGAAAAATACCACTTTTCTTTTTTAACTAATCAGGTTTGGCATAATGAAATAAAGCCCACATTGTACTGTCAATACTAAAGATGGATTTAATAATCATTTACCTTAGAGTCTACATAGAACATTTCACTTCATTGTTTCATATAATCCTCATGCAGATCAGATATTACTCCTCTATTTAAAGATAAGAAAACATAGGCTCTAAGAAGCCGAGTAATTTATACCAAGTCTCTCTGCTAAATCACAAAATTAGCCTTAGAATCCAGGTCACCTGGGTCTTAACCAGAATTTATGTGAAAATAAAAAAATTTTAAGTGATTTGAATTTTAAAAAGATCAGTGACTTGGTAGTTAGAAGATCTAGGTCTGAACACTGTTTCTGCCACTTTATTTGACTCTAAGAACTTTCTTACTCCCATTGAGTGAACTATACCTAAGACAGTGCCGTTCTGAGAATCAATGGAGAAAAGGCCAAGAAAACCACTCAAATGCATTTTGTTGTTTCATGTGTTCTGTGCCGTGCTGCTTCTCACATGCGTTTGCTTTCTGTATGATTCACCTTCACAAGGTAGAGCATTAAACTTTGTTTAGAATTAAATAGTATTAATATCAGGTTGGAACATGGAGTAACATAAGCTTTAGGAACAAAATATTCCAAGTAAGAAGGCCATAAGTTGAATGAATGATGGTATAAATGTAACAGTCCAAAAGCTCTAGAATATGTCTTCACTCACCAGGGAGGTCACTGTAATGACCTCAGAGCACTGTTCTCTTACAGAAAGCACGCAGCCAATGGGGGATTTCCTTTCCTTCCATGTAATTCTTCAGAAGGCCTGGCTGGTTCAGAGACATGTCCTAGTTGATATGGAGTCTCTCCTAGCTGCTTTGCCAGCTAACCTTTTGAGTCGTGTCTTTGCTGGCAGGATGGCGGTTGTTACCGTTTGCCAGCTGATCAGTGGCTTATGAATTGATAATCCCAGTCCAGTTTGTAGGGGACAGAAAGGACAAAGACTCTCCATCTTCTTTGGGCATCTTCTTTGGCTCTTTAGGCAGAAATGACAAAGACCCTTGATCCTCTCCTCATCTGGAGAGATGGTCCATCTCAGGAGGTATTGAAAACCACCAGTGGGACTGGTCCAGGGAAATTGGCCTTATCAGTGAATGAAACACTCTTACTTGAGCATCATTTGACCTATGCATTTACCTCCCTTTGTCACTCCTGAAACACATTTTTTTAAAGCTGTACATTTATTTAAATATTAAAGCAGAGACCAAATTACCATGTGGTAATTGACTTTGGTCATACCATTCCAGTGAATCCTTGCCTCTATGTCTAATGGGTAGACATTGGTCCATCTACCCCCACTTTTGGGCTTCCCTGCAGACTTAGATGGTAAAGAATCCGCCTGCAATGCGGGAGACCTAGGTTTGATCCCTGGGTTGGGAAGATCCCCTGGAGGAGGACGCGGCAACCCACTCCAGTATTCTTGCCTGGAGAATCCTCCTGGACGGCGGAGCCTGACAGTCTACGGTCCATGGGGTCCCAGAGGGTCGGCCACAACTGAGCAGCAAAGCACAAGCACGCCTGCTTTCAGTCTAGAGCATGTCCACGTGTCAGATCACAGTCTAAAAACACAGTTGCTGTCATCTTGTACTCACAGAGTGGTTGATTATTCTGGCTAAACTGCAGAACAGCAACAAAAAATAGTCTTATATTAGTTCTGTAACCAGACATTTTGGGGATGATATGGCACATGAATTGTGTATTATTTGCAAGTAAAAGAGAAATTCGTTCTCCACTGAGTTTCCTTAACCCTTCTCAACAAACCTCCCTAATGACTGAAATCCTCAAAATATGGAGCTTTTTGCTATTGTTTTTGTTTTCCAACTACTGATCTATATGATCACGTTCATATAGGTATAGCCTGTATGATGGCCTTCCCTTGTGGCTCAGTTGGTAAAGAATCCGCCTGCATGGTGGGAGCCCTGGGTTCAATCCCTGGGTTGGAAAGATCCCCCTGGGGAAGGGAACGGCTACCCATTCCAGTGTTCTGGCCTGGAGAATTCCGTGGACTGTATAGTACCTGAGGTTGCAGAGAGTCCTGGGCACAACTGAATGACTTTCACTTTCACTGCTGATCTATAAGATATATGAGTATAGCTCCAAAGTACTTCAACATCAAAATAGTTGAGTTTATTTTTGTTTGTGACAAAATTAATATCATAAGCTGATATCACATTAAATATTCTACAAATACAGCTGCCTCCAGGCATGAGTCCCTAACACGAGTTTCTCCAGAAAGTGTTTTTTTTCTGATGAGCCATACATGAAGCATTCAATGGCGCCAGCGTTTCATTAAAGGAATTCTCTTGTTCCCTTCCTTCCCATGGAAATGTCATTAACTGTATTAAGTTAACTCTCTGAATGTTAGGTTCTTAACCAACAAACAGCACTTCTCCACAAGGGCATACTTCGCCAAGCATCCTTGAATCAGAACAACCGTGATGAGCATGTAAGCATAGATTCGGAGCCACACAGTGGGTGGTGATCATATTTAAGAGGAACCCGTTTACATTTATTGACTTACTCCCTCCATCATGGTTGTTGCATTTCTTCCACCACCACCTTCAGCCTTTCAGGTAAATGAGAAGTTCAATTATATGTAAAGCGACCGTTAAATCAGCAGGGCCCTTGTGGGGGTCTGGGCCTCCCCTTCTCCCTCCAATCGCAAGTGAGCTCGATCCATTACTGTTCCCAGGATCGTACATCCATCAGGTCAAGTGTGCAGGGCAGGGTGCATCTTATAGCTTTTACTGCATATGAGATGTTGCAGGCCTGTTCTCAGGAACTGCCAGGCAGCCTGGGAATCACAGTCACGGTTAATAGCAGCGAATTGCCAGCTCTTGATGGGTGGGTAGTCACTCCTTTCAGTGGTTGCCCCCTGGGGGGAGAAGGTAGAAAAACAGAGGGAGGGAATTAGAGTGACTTTGCACAGTTGAGCAAGTTCATGCCGCTGGATCAGTGGCAAGCATTGGCAGGGCTCTGCTCTGGGGAGGCTCAGAACAACCTCACAGTCTCATTTTTACCAATTGGTGCTGCTGTGTTGCCAGTGGTGCCCGGGGAGGGGGGAAGGGAGAGGAAGAGCTGGGAAGAGCATGAAGGCAGAAGTCTCAGCTAAATTAAACAAAAAGTCCTGTTGGCACTGGTGAACCCACCCAAGTTAGCCCCTATGCTACTAATTGTACCAAACTGGTATTTGAAGTTCGCTGCGTGATTAAAGAGTTGGCTCACAAACTCTCTGCATAACCTTAATTTTTTCAAGGTTCTTTGAGTGGAGAATGGTTTATAATAATGATTTTGACTAATACGATTTTTGACATGCAACTTTAATGCTTAACCTTAGTACAACTCCAGAGCATTTCATGTGTACTCAGCTGTAAAGAGTGATGATTTAAAGGGATAATATAAGAAAAAGGTCGTTCTAGAATGAACCTCTAACAAATTGCATAAAAGGAGCTTATTATTCCTTGAGTATGGGGATATGCCATGCTTCTGATCATTTCTTTGCTTGGTTCAAAAAAAAAACTTTTGTTGAGAATGAATGGGAAAAGAAACAGAAAAAAATGAAATAGAAATCTGCAGGCAGGGAACATTCTTTTGACGGTTATGATTTTGTTGCCACTAAAAAGGCTCTATAATAATGTGGTTATTCATCTCCTCTTTTGTTTTGGGTGAAGAATTCGCTCTAACAAGAAAATGCTGTTATTGGTCGGTGGATTGCCTCCTGGGCCGGACCGGCTTCCCAGCAATCTGGTTCAGTACTACGATGATGAAAAGAAGACCTGGAAAATCCTCACAAGTGAGTGCCTTTCTTTCTTTATTTACCCACCTATTTATTTCAACGTAGAGCTATCTCGATGAATTCAAAAACATGGTTAATCAAATTAGACATTTTATTGATTTGTTACCCTTTGGAAGTCTGTGAATGTATCACGAGAGGTCTAAAGTGAAAGACTAAATTAACATTGCAGAGGTGGCCAATTGGGTAGTGGGAAGAGGCTTAAATGAAAAACTGGCCTAAAATCACTGCACCAAGTTGGTCTGTCTGCTTGTGTTTCTTTCAAGAGAAATTCTTCAGTTATGTTTTTGCTCTTTGAAAAGGGAAAGCTTGCTGAACAGCAGTCAGCTAGTAAATTTCCTCAGGTCCAAATGGTTGCTGAGTTCATTGTCTCTGTAATTAACATTCGGTTTGCTTCAGAGGCATCTTTGCTCATTAACCTTTAGGCTGTGGTCCCCAGTCTTTAGAAAACCACCCCCTTCCCCTGCGCCACTTGCTCCGATGTCCACTGTTCGAATGGACAGAGATACCCCAGTCCTAACCCGACTGCATTAAATTGTGCTTACAGACTTCCACCCAAGATTCTTCTCCTCCCTTCCTTAAAGGGTGATTGTGTTTTACAGCAAACCTCTTGCCTTGGGCACTGAGATTTGGAACTTACTGTTACATCGGTTATGATTCCCAATCTGACTCAGTCATGGAATCAAAAATCATCACTTCTTGAGTGCAGCAGGCTGTGTGCACCAGTCCCCTTGTGGGCACAGTGGCTGCACTGGTCAATAAAACTAAATTTTAACTGTCAAAATTGCCCAGAGCTGTATAGATAAAATAATAAATGAGCAATTTTGATCCATAAATCAAAGCCATACATTTAAAACCCGCCAAAGTGAAAGTTAGATTTCCTTGTTGCATGTGTCTTTTGAAGCAGTTATATATTTTAGCAGATTTTTTAAAAAGTCATTTCCTCTCCTCTTATGGAAAGCCCTTTAAAATAATAGAAAGAGGACAACAGTTTGCCCATAAATGCAGGAGAGGAGTAGAGGCATGTGAGGTGCTGCTTGGAATAATACATTTCGCAGCTGGCTTACTCCAGCAAACCTGCAGACCTGCAGTAGCATTGTCCAGAAACTGCAATGGGAAGGCTCCCTGGACACTGACACACTCTGGTTGTTACGTAATAAGGTAGTGAAGGGTAGCTGCCAGATTAGGAAAGAGAAAACAAAAGTAAGTTAGAGATACCCTCAAATGATATTCATTCTCTTTTTGACAAAATACTGTTCATAGTAGTTGAAACATCTGAATGAGTGAGCCTGATGCTGGGAAAGATTGAGGGCAGGAGGAGACGGGGGTGACCAGGGATGGCTGAATGGCATTATCAACTCAATGGACATGAGTGTGAGCAGACTTGGGAGATAGTGAAGGACAGGGAAGCCTGGTGTGCTGCAGTTCACGGGGTCGCAAAGAGTTGGACATGAGTGACCAAGCTGTGTTTTTCAAGATGCATCAGAAACTCAAGCTAAAGTAAAACTAAAGAATCAATTTTCTGATACCTGATCAATATAGAAGGTATATACAGAATGAGAGGTAGATACCCGGAGGAGGCGAGAGGGAAGAGGAAGGTAGATTCTTGATGAAAGAGGACAGAAACAAAGGCCAGGGGACAGGGAGATATTAGACCCAAACAATAAATGATATTCACTCACAAATACATCTCTTTTCCCAGGTACATCAGGCAGGGTCCAATTATCTAGTGGCTTGAAGGCCTTCATTAAAGGCAAAAAGATTAATTAAAACATTACGAACAACTTATGAAGAGTCTTATGTCTGTTTCAAGCCTTGTTCAGAAAGAGAGTGCTCATCCAATTTATTGTTCAACATGGGAAGCTTAGAGTCTGAAATGGGGATCTGTTCATTCTTCTGGGACAACAGGTAGGACCAGAACATACGGTCACCCTGCTTCAGTTCCTCATATTGCCTGATTAACTCTTTACTTAGTGAGGTGCAGTAAGAAAGCATGAACTTGAGTTGGTCATACCTAGGTTTGAACCCCTGTCTGTGACCTTGAGCAAGTCATGTAAATGTCTTGAATAATGGCTTATTCATTCTGTCAGCATCCTCTGAGTATTTTTAAAATAAAATTGTATTAGTAAATCATCAAGCACACAGCAGGAACTCAAAAAATTGGAAATGTTATTGCTATTGTTGTAACACTACTACCAATATTGGCCCAAGGACTGGATGTACCTTTGTACTTTCGAGGTATCAGTCACCTCAAGCTCTCCAAGCGGAGGGGAGACAAATTACGTTGTAAGAGAGCCAGGACTAAATCCACCACTTTGACGTAGGGAGACCATTTTCTCTAGTTTTCATGCGTTGAACGTAGACATCTTCAAACTAAAAAGTAAAAGACAAATGGGTTCTGTTGACTCCATCAGATTTGAAATTGGAAGGAAATAAAGACATTAATGTGTAGAAAAGTTCTAATAGAAACATGTTCAAAACTCTTGGATCTTTTTTCCTATACTCAGGAAGGCTCATAACTTTTGAAATAAATTTCTGCTCTACTGATACTCTTCATTTCACTAGGCTTGCACTTTAAGAAATCAAGTTTATTACCTTCTGGGCTGTGACTACACGGTCCCATGTGAAAGCATATTTTTCAGGTTTATGGGAGAAATATAGACAGTCTATTTGGATGATTTCTGCTGCTGGTTTGTAATTTTTAATTAAGGCATCTTATTTGACTAAATATGTCAGTTAACTGATCAATTTCCACACTGTTGGGGCCATCTAACCCCATAGGACTGTAGCTCTCATTTCATGGACTTCAGGTAAGAATACTGGAGTAGGTTGCCATTTCCTCCTGCAGGGGATCTTCCTGATCCAGGGATCGAACCTGCATTTCCTGCCTTGCAGCTGAGCCACTAGGGAAGTCCCCAGTAATAAGTGAAAAAGTGTTTTCTTACTGTATAAGAAGGTGTCCAAATTCTCCCCAAATCTAATGAAATATTAGGGATTGCAGAACTGCTCATGGTCATTTTCTTTGACCCCAAAGAACTGCTAAGCCAGTTGGCAGGGAGTTGAAGATGCCAATTAATGCTTGCAGACAGTTCCTGGTGTGGAGTCTACTTATGTACTGAATGACTTTCTTCATAAGAACTAACAAATAAGTTAACCAGCGGAAACCTAAAATCTGAGATTACCTAGAGCCTGTGAATCGTAGAATCCTTTGCCCACTTGACTTGAGCATTTCTAGCCTGTCTCACAGACATGCTTTTTTTCAGAAGGATATCATCCCCAGGTGGGTGCACAGATGCCCACTTATGGGAGTCATACCCCTTACACATGTATAATAAGAAAAAGAAGAATTAAGAAGAAAGTCAGTCACAACTTTCTTTACCTCTTATCCTGTTGTGTTATTTATGTTTTAGAAACACTATCTGAAGGGGTCCACAAATAACAATAAATTAAATATGGTGGAGGTCAGTGGAAGTGAAAAGGTGGTTCTACCTAACATAAAGAAAACAAAATTCAATAGTCTAGCTAACCAGTGGCTTGGTCTACCCAAACAGCAAAGGGAACACTTATTCTCCCTGAAAAGACTGTTTTGGTAACATGCTAACACAGCCTTCATTTTTATCTTTCTCAAAAAAAGATTGTTTGGGTAACATGCTAACACAGCTTTCATTTTTATCTTTCTCTTTGGGAAAAAAAAATCACTTATATAACATTATAAAATTAGCATTACGAATTGTTAACACAGCTCCCCAGCCTCTATCAGCAACATACTAAGAAATACCCTGTAAAAATGAAGGTTAAGTCCTTTTCTAAGTGTGAAATGTTAAGTATTAAAAAGAAAATTGGCATTGTTGTTTTTCTTGACTGTTAATAATGAAAGGGAGGTTGAAATGCACTTTTGTTCATTTTATTTTACAGTACTGCTTTTCTTGCATTTCTCCCTCCTGCACGCAGTCTCCCGTTTCATTCTTAACTTATTAGGAAGCGGTACAGGAGACATGAATACTAAAATGGCCAAAGCAAAAAGCGTGCCTCTTGCACTTTGCAGGCCTTAAAATCCTTCCTGTAAAGATCAAGGAAAATGGAAGTGCTGCGGCTGCTGTGAACTGCTGTAATGTATGACTGACATATCAAAGTTTTCACGAAGTCCTCGTGTGGAAGCAGCTTGCCTTCCTTCTCACAAGATGGTACTGAGGGGCTGTCAATTCTTTGGGTTCCCCACTGACCATTGTCTTTACTGGTGGGTAAAGTGTTTCCCTGAAATTGACCTTGTTTTGCTGACATTTCAAATAAGAGATTCTACTTATTCGGGGCTTCTTATTGTTTTCCTTGAGCAATTCCAGGAAAAGGGATTTCAAAATATAGATTTCCCTCTCCACGTGCTGATAATGATTTCCCTTCAGTAAGGTTAGAAGGAAAATCAGAAGAGCTGAGTTAGAAAGGTGTGTTCCTCCTTTTGGCCGCTTTCAGATCCCTCTGTTAGCAGGCGGGAGAACCGCCTTTGTTCCTCTTCCTCTCAATTTACAACTCTGCCCTCTACTTGGTAGTGCAAGGATTTGGGAACTTGTATATTTTCAGTCATAGAAAATAAAGAGAACCATTGTACAGAGGTTTCCTGGGCTTCCTGTCTGGTTTGTGGAGGACCTTGAACTTGATCCTATCCATGCAGGAATAGTTTGGGGGCTGGGTGTCATAATTTCTTTTAGGAGAGTTGCAGAGATGAGAGGCTGGTGGACGCTTGATTTAAAAAAACAAACAAACATATTTTCCATAAATGTTGAAGAAAGAATACTGAGAAAACACATCTTGCGTCAGACATTGAACTTCAATTCCAAAAGATAAATGTAGATTTGATATTTAGCCAATATTTGAGCAACGGAGAATGGTTTAATTGCTGGTTATTCGGGGAATAATAAACCTGCACATTGACAATTTAATCGGACTCCTTTCTTGGGCTTCTGTTTCTTGATTTCAGTTCATTTCTGTTCTTTGAGGATATATTAGAGAGGTGGAGATGGCTAGTTAGTGCAAAATAATCACTTCTTATGATGATTTGCTTTGAAAGAAATAAAAAGTAAATTTAATTGAGGGTTCTATACCTTTGTTTCCTTTATTCGTGTTATCTTTATTACCCATAACCAAAACCCACAACTTGTTTAGCTTAATTTCTAGACAGCTAGGTAGAGTCTGTGGATAGGGCATTTTGCTTTGCAGGAGAACCTCAGAAAAGAACTAGGTACTTCCAGAACTACTCTAAATGCCTGGGAAACATTTAAACTTAACTGCAGACCTTATTCCTTTATGAAGCAAGCAATTATTGAATACCCACTCTGTGCTAGGTGGTAAGGTAGAAAGTGATCAAATCTCCTCTCAAAAACCCAAGGAGGCAATGAAAGCAAGACTATGCTGAGGAATAAACAGGAGAAGCTGGGCTTACATGGGAGCCCAGAAAGTACCTTTCATCTAAACATAGGAGGTTAGGAAGGCTTCCATAAAAGTGACCTTCTGTAAAACTGAGAAAAATGCGTAGGAATTATTGATGCAAAGAGGTGGGTGATCAGGACTTCCCTGGTGGTCCAGTGGCTAAGACTCACAACTCTCAGTGCAGAGGGCTTAGATTCAATCCCAGGTCAGGGAACTAGACCCCATATGTGGCAACTAAAAAGATCCTGCATGCTGTGACTAAAGAGCCCCCAGTACTGCACCAAGACCAAATAAATAAATGAATAAACAAATATTTTAAACAAGAGATGAATGATTAAGTATTTTAATAAGAGGGCCCCATACTGGGAGTGCCAAAAAGCAAGAGAGAGGTGGTGCCTTCTAGAAACTGAAATGAATTTGTGTATCTATTGGAGAGCCTGAGGTCAAGGAAGTATGTGGTGGGAAATGAGGAGTTAACCAAGAACCATATTATACAGAACCATTTCAAGGAATTGCTAAGATAGGCTCAAGAGTAAGAACCGAGAGGAGAGATACGCCTCCATTTTTGTTTTTGTTGTTAGTGAAAACACAGTGATCTAAACACAGTGATTTAAAGTGCTACTTTAAAAAAAGTAGCATGGCAGTTGTTCTCTATTAGCTTGGAATTTTGAATTTCAGTTCACTGAGTAATGGTTTCCAGGACTTTGGACAAAGAAAAAGGAGAGAGAATTCTGTTTGGACTTTTAAAATATGTTAGCATCTAATTTTATCTTCAATGAGCTCAATTCTAATTTGGGATCCATGGCTGCACATTGCTATATATCTTGAATTATTTGCTACTGTGTATTCATGCACCAGTGCATTAGTGGATTTTTCATAGATTTTTTTTAAAAAAAATATGTGTTGTGGTCACTCCAAATACTGTATTTCAAGTAAGTTGGGTGCCTAGAAAAACCAGTTGGCTTTATTTCCGGTTTATATATACCTCCCTTGAATATAGCAATTGCTTTTTCTCCAGAGGACAGAATGGGTACCAATAATTCTGATGATGCCTTCTTTACACACCAGCTGCGGTATTTGCTACTGAATCTGGCGTGAAGGAGGTATGAGTGATACAGGCTGCTCAGATTTGCTCTGTGTCAATCCTAGGCAAATTGCAGACAAAGTCTAGCAAACCACTGAATGTGAGCCCTGAAAAATTAAATGATCTTCTCACTCAGCCCTCTCATTTTGCACATTAATTTCATTCATTCAGCAAATATAGTTGATACCTTCTGTGTAGCAGGTATTGCTCTACATGCAGAAAAAACAATGCTGAGTCAAAGCAAATAGCATCATGTCTTCACCAAACCTAGAGTTTACTGGAGGAATCAGCACTGATAAATAATCTCATTAGGGTGCTGGAGATCGACAGGTACACAGTGCTATATTTAAAATGGATAACCAACAAGAGCATACTGTATAGCATAGGGAACTCTGCTCAATGTTATGTGGCAGCCTGGATGGGAGAGGGGTTTGGAGGAGAATGGATACATGTATATGTATGGCTGAGTCATTTTGCTATTCACCTGAAACTGTCACAACATTGTCAGTCGGCTATACTCCAATATAAAACAAAAAGTAAACTAGATAAATAATCTCAGATAGCAGTATATAATAACAAAATGTGATGGTGCTCTGAAGGAAGGATATAAAATATATAAGATCATGGAATGGAGAGATCAGATCTAGTGTATGAGGCATGAATGATATCACCAAAGAAGGTGACATGTGAGCTGAGAACAGAAGAAATTTCATTCTGAATCAAAAGTATGTCTTCTTCAAATGGCCAATAGACATGTGAAAAGATGTTCAAAAACCACTAATTACCAGAGAAATGCAAATCAAAACTACATCACACTGGTCAGAATGGCCATGATTAAAACGTCTACAAAGAATAAACACTGGGGAGAACAAGAAGAAAAGAGAAATTTCCTACACTGTTGGTGAGAATTTGGTAGCCAGCTGCCCAGGTGATATGAGAGACGATTCCCCCAGGTTAGTTATTGTAATCCAAAGGAAGAAATTAATGTTTGATTTATCTTGTTAGAAATAAAGGAAAGTGCAGATTGCAAAAAAAAAAAAAAGAAAGAAAGAAAGAAAGAAAATCCCATAGACAGAGGAGCCTGGCAGGGAACAGTCCATGGAGTCACAAAAAGTCAGACACAAGTTAGCCACTAAAACACTTAAGACCTTGCAGAAAGAAGGTGCTTGGCTAAACTCAGAGTGAGGGAAAGAAACACATGTCGTGGGGCTAAAGAGATTAGCAGAAACCAGATCCTCTAGGCACTTTCTACAGCACATTCATGATGTTGGCTTTCACTTTAACTGACTGACCGGGCAGAGGTGTTGCACCCAGAGTCACATGATGATTTGGTGGTAGGATGAGGAACAGAACACTGGTCTCTGAGTTTTCATCAGACAGGGCTGCCTCAGGCCCACACCGATCTATCTCACCAACAGGTGCTATTAGTCAAGACTCCAAGCAGATGAATGGGACTCAACCTGTGCTGACCCATCGCACCCATGAAAGTCAAAACGGATCTGAGGCACTGGGATCAGTTCCATGTTCAAAGAGTAGAACTGCTGCAGGTTAATTGAATGAATCCCCTACTCCTAGAGGTCAAGAATATAATCTTGGTTTGTGGACTAATCTGCAAATTAGGAGGTGCAAGTGATGAAATTTGCATGTAAGGTTACTGACAAGCCATAACTCTATGAAGAAAGATTTCTTGACAGCTTAAATCTGTGTTGGTAGCAGTATCAAAAATGAAACCACACACTCACACACACACACACACACACACACACACACACACACATACACGCGTGCACACGCAGAGCCACATCTTTCAGGACAGACAGATCTAAATAGAAATACACCCGCTGCTTCCTCTCTGATCGCTGTCACCCACAATGTAGGTATAATTATACTCACTTCTTAGATTTATTGTTAAATCTAAGAGAGTTAAATAAAAATAATATAAGCTCTGGGCTCAGTATCTGGAATATAGTTGTCCCCTGATACATTTTTATTCTATTTGACTCCATTTTGTATTGTTTTACAACTAGACAGAAGTGAATCTTCTGCTCTTATGATCCAAGATTTGAGAAAGAAGACATGCTTTTTTTTCTTTTTGTAATAGTTATATATTTTCTTTTATTTTTTAATCTAATTACCTATCCTTCTTAATTTTTTTTGAAGTATAGTTGATTTACAATGTTAATTTCTGCTGTATAGCAAAGTGACTTTGCTAAATGGTATATATAATATATATGTATATCATTTTTCCATTATGGTTTATTATGGGATATTGAATATAGTTCCCTGGGCTATACAGTAGGACTTTGCTTTTCAGCCATCCTATTTATAGTAGTTTGCATCTGCTAACTGCAAACTCACAATCCCCACCCCTCACCCCCAACCCACCACTCTCCTCCTCCTTAGCAACCACAAGTCAGTTCTCTACTTTCTCTACTTTTGTTGAGTCTGATTTCTGTTTGGTAAATCTGTTCATTTGTGTCATACCTTAGATTCCACATATAAGTGATACCATATGGTATTTGCTTTCTCTTTCTGACTTAACTTCACTTAGTATAATTTCTAGGTCCATCCACATTGCTGCAAATGACATTATTTCATTCCTTTTAATGGCTAAGCAATATTCCATTGTATATACGCCACATCTTTATTCAGTCATCTGTTGATGGACATGTGGTTGATTCCAAGTCTTGGCTATTGTAAATAGTACTGGTATGAACATAGAGGTGCACATGTCTTTTTTAATTGTAGTTTTTCTGGGTATATGTTCAGAGTGGGATTGCTAAATCATATGGAAACTCTACTTTAATTTTTAGGAGCCTCCATGCTGTTTTCCATAGTGGCTGCAGCAACCAAATTCTCACCAACAGTGTAGGAAATTTCTCTTTTCTTCATGTTCTCCCCAGTGTTTACTCTTTGTAGACGTCTTAATCGTGGCCATTCTGACCAGTGTGATGTAGTTCTGATTTGCATTTCTCTGATAATTAGTGGTTTTTAACATCTTTTCGTATGTCTGTTAGCCATTTGAAGAAGACACACGTTTGATTCAGAATGAAATTTCTATTTCTAGCCTGAAGATCTGTGTGTCAATCAGGACAGGCTAGATTATGCTGTGGTAACAAACAACCATAAAATCTTAAATCAACAAAAAAGTTATTTCTCACTCATGCTACATGCCAGCACATGTTGGCAGAGGGCGTCCTTCAGGGATCCAGGCTTACTGGGCTCCATCTTAACATGTAACAACCATCAGTGCAGCAGGGGCGAGAATGAGCTGCAAGTATCTTGCACTGAAAATTAAAAATGACATTTATCATTTCAGCTCAGTCACAGGGTTTATTTGAGACACCTCTTGATCTTCCCTGGTGGCTCAGATGGTAAAGAATCCGCCTGCAGAGCAGGAGACCTGGATTTGATCCCTGGGTCGGAAAGATTCCCTGGAGAAGGGAACGGAAACCCATGCCAGTATTCTTGTCTGGAGAATCCCATGAACAGAGGAGCCTGGTGGCTTATAGTGCATGGGGTCACAAAGAGTTGGACCTGACTGAGCGACTAACACTTTCACACTTTCACTTGATCTGGAAACCAAATAAAGAGACAAATTTTCTGGCTCCCTCACACGTAATGCACAGTGATGGATTAGGCACAAGTTGAGCACAACTCTTTAATTTAGAAAGAGCATAGCGCTTTAGCAACCCCACCAAATAGGCATTTGGAAAGGTGACTATCCAAAGGTATGTTCCTTGATGAGAGTCCTCCCTAATTCTACTCACCATCCTTTGTTCTCCATGGCATGACTCCACCGTATGGGAGATTCTTCCTTCTCTGAAGTCAGCCTGAGGGTTTTGCACTTCCTAGGAGTGGAAGAATTTTCTAAGTACATTTCATGTCTAAGAGATGTAGCAGATGATGGTTCTTTTAAGTCACTAATGGTCACAGCCTCTTGTAGTCCAAACTGGTGAGTCTTTGGGTAATTCATCCTCTAAATAAACTCAGCTGTCTTCTTATATTTCCATCTACTCCATGGCCAATGACCATATGCACTTTTCTGATATACTTCTTATATTGCTTTTTTCCTTTTTTTTTTCCTTATCCCATTTCTTTCTCTCATCTCTCTCTTTCTTTTCTCTTCCTAATACTCTATATATTTGGATATCTACCTGGCTTTACTGAGGAAGTTCCCTTTTTACTCTTTTCCCTGTTGGAAGAGTTTACTGGATGTCTTACCCTTCATTGAAACTTTCTTCTAAGATACTCTAAACTAGTAAAATTACAGTGAAAGCCACACTTTATTTATTTATTTTTTTTTTAGTTTAGAGCAGAGGGAGGTTTATTGCAAAGCCAAGCAAAGAAAATGGGTGGCTTGGGCTCAGAAACCCTGAACTCTAAAGCCATACTTTTATTTTTTTGTCAGTAACTGAGCTTTTTAAAATTTTTGTTGGAGTACAATTGCGGTACGGTAAAGCATGTCAGTTATACATATACCTATATCTCCTCTTTTTCAGATTCTTTTCCCATGGAGGTCATTGCAGAGTTCCCTGTGCTAAACTGTAGGTTCTTTTTAGTTAGCTGTTTTATCTATAGTACTATGTATATGTCAGTCTCTCAGTTTGTACCTCCTCCCCTTACCCTCTGGTAACCACAAATTTGTTTTCTATATCTGTAACTCTATTTATATCTTGTGGATAAGTTCATTTGTACCTTTTTTTTCGATTCCATATATAAATGATATCATATGGTATTTGTTTTCCTCTGTGTGACTTACGTGTCTCAGTATGGCAATCTCTAGATCCATCCGGTTGCTGCAAATGGCATTATTTTGTTCTCTTTTTTTCATGGCTGAGTGGGACTCTGTTGTATATATGTACCATATCTTCCTTATCCATTCCTCTACTGATAGACAGAAGCTGAGTTTGAATTTATGTCTTTTGCTCAAAATTCTTTCCACTTTCACCTTTTCCCAGATGGGTCTGAAAAGCATTGCTTCTTCTAATGTTGCACACTCCTGGTTTTCGAGACTATTGCTTTCAATCCTACTTATAAATATGCAGACTTTTTTTGTGAGATCATCTCTTCTCTGTACATCTAGCCAAGTGCAGCCAACAACAACCAATACACACTATCAACATTTTTGATATCTCTCATATCTGTTTTTTAACCTCTTCTCTTGGAGGTGGATGTTTATTAAGTAACCCATGAGCCACCCAAGTAATAGCAAACAATTTTTTTGATATGTTGTATTTTTATTAAAATTTTTAAAATTAATTCATTTTAACTGGAGGATAATTACTCTACAATATTGTGGTGGTTTTTGCTGTGCATCAACGTGAATCAGCCATAGGTGCACTCATGTCCCTGCATCCTGAGCCCCCCCCCCCCCCCCTCCCCACCCCATCCCTCTGGGTTGTCCCAGGGCACTGGCTTTGAGGGTCCACAAAGTGGTTTTCCATACCATAGCATGCATTTCCATCTTTCCACCTTCCAGGGTCAGTTTTCTTGTCGTCAGCTCCTGGGTCCTCTTAGTACCGATGCATGTATCTTTTAGAGGCTAGACTAGGTTAGACAGTAATAACGATCCCTAAACCCTAGTGGCCTCTATAAGTAAAGGTTTCTTTCTTTTCATATCACATGTCTGTAATAAGTTACCTAGGTCTCTGTTCCATTTCTTCTTATTCCGGTACTCATATTGATGGAAATTCCACTACTATTTGGCTTATTATGGTTGCCAAGGCACGGGAGAGAAAAATTTCATACTGACTCCTTAAGCTTCTTAAGTCACACTGACTCTTTAAGAGTTAACACATTTTATTGGCAAAAACAAATCACCTAACCACGCCTAACTTCAAAGTAGGTGGAGAAATGAAATCCTCCCAAGCTCTCAAATAAAGAATAACCAAAAATTTGTTTACTAGCCTGAATGGTTACAACAGTGCATTCTTATGTTCAACAAATATTTGGTTCCATCTTCTTCAAGCAAAGTATTCTCATTTCTCCTATGAGCAGTTATCTGTCAGAAGTCACAGCTGCTCCATGCATCTTTCTATCTCTTCCTGCATCAATGTGACTTTTATTGTTGGGACAGATCTTTATTCATAGAAGATTACAAACCTGTATATTATAGGAAAAAATTTAAAGTACACTCCAAATATTAGTATAAGGCATTTGAAAGGGAATTTTTCTAATTTTGACTTCCACAAATAGTTTAAGTATGTCTGAGTTTATGTAATTTTTACTATTTCTTGTGTTTATTATATGCCAGCTAATATACATCTATATAGTTTGTACAAAACAGATATAAATCATAGAGATACACATAATTCCCATAGGACAGAGTGGTTTTTATCATCAATAGAGATGATAAAAAGGAATTGAAATGACTTTAAAACTTACAACAAAACAATGAAAAGAAACCTGGGGGGAGTGTTATTATATGCAAGTAACTGTCAGAATAGACAAGTAACTAAGGAAAGTGCAAATAAGCACACTGTTCCTTTTCAGACGTACAACATAACCCTGGTGGCATCAAGGAGCTAAATCTATATTTTGTGAATATCTGGTCAGTTAGAATTTTTGGTTTTGTGTAGCATATATAAAACGACTCCATTACGGAGGAATGATCACTCTGTGACCATGCTTTAATACTTATTAGTGAGATTGCTTTTGATGAAGCAAACAGTTGTGCTTCACAGAAGATATCTTAAAGGGCTGACCATATTATCTGGCATTAAAGATGGCTTTGCAAAAGAGGAATATTGAGCAGATACTTTCTGATCCCTGTGTCTGGATGTCAAGGCAAGCTACCACTCCTTTCAGTGTGTACTATTAATCCTACTGACAGGCTGTATTTTGGTCATTAAGTCTTAATTTCTTTACAGAAAAGATTTTAAGATTGAATTCCAGTTATTTAGCTAGAACAATAATCATTGTGAGTTTCAAAGACAAAAATCTTGCCACATTTTTATGTTGAGAACTGCAAAGCACTTTTAGAAAATCCTACTGCTAAGGCAATGATGTATCACTTTCACTTTCATTATATGTTTTTAATCAGAGCGTGACTTCACACTAGACAAAGCGATGCTTTATGCATGGTCTCACTTGTTTTTGCTAAAATCTTTTGACATGATTAATTTTACTTTAATGCTTTTGTCTTGTTGTAATGGTAAGGATGATGGGTATAAACCAGGCAAAAATACATGCTTTTCTATTATAATGCCTCTGAGCATTAAAAATATCTTAGATGAAAGGGGAAAAAAAAATCACAGGAGACTGGTTGGACTGGAATTAAATTTCTTGCTACCTGAACACGGAGTACATGAGATTTTAAAAAAATGATTCAATCATTGTTTTTAGTTTTATTTTTGGTATTTTTATAGCAATTTATTCATCTGTATGATTAGATCTGAAGAGGAGGAGAGAGATTGTGTAGCTCACGTATTTCTTGTTCTCATTTGTCGCTTTGTAGCATTTACCTCCTTCACAGTATTGAGGGACCAAAAGATTAACCAATTCCGTGTGAGGTAAAGTTAGCCATACTCTTCTATAGTGATGTTTGGCATTGGATACAGGCTAGTTTTCTATGGTACTAATTTTCAGTCTACAAAAATTGAATAAAATATCCTTTGTCCAAATTACAGAAAAGCAGGGATGTGTTCTTGCCTGGAGAATCCCAGGGACCGGGGAGCCTGGTGGGCTGCCGTCTATGGGGTCGCACAGTCGGACACGACTGAAGCGACTTAGCAGCAGCAGCAGCAGGTGACTTTAAGAAGAAAACAATAGACCATTCAACAAGAGAGATATCCTGTGAGCAGTTGGCCAAGTATCAGTTCTACCATCTTCACTTTTCCTTTTGTCCTTCATAAATGATAGGGTTGCCTACCTCGATTACAAGAGTATGACGCTTTCCTTTTTCTACACAACCTGTCTGCTTGTTGTATTTGCCTCCTAAATAAATCCTATTACAGTGCCAATGTGATCTAGTGCTGTGTAATGCAAGTTTATGCAGTGATGGAAATGTTCAGTAACTGCACAACCCAATATGGCAGCCAGGAGCTCTGTGTGGCTATGGAGCATGGTAACCGCGGCTGATACCACTGAGAAACTGAGTTTCTAATTTTATTTCATTTTGATGAATTTAAATTTAGATAGCTCTTTGTGACGAATGGCTTCTGTATCAACAGCACAGAGAGCTGTCTGCCACCCCAGCTCTACTGGCCCAAAGCTGTTCCCCTCTAAGCAAGGTTAAAAAGAGGTGACTCCATGAAATACCTCAATTCAAAGAACACCCAATGAGCCACCTGTGTGTTCTCTTCTAGGTGCCATGACTTCACCTTATTCTCTCCTACGAGTCCCTGCTTTTTCATAGAGGTTACCTGCTGTATTCATTTCCTGGGGCTGCTATAACAAAGTACCCAAAACTGGATGGCTTAAAACAATAAACACATTCTCTCACAGGTCTGGAGATGAGAAGTCCAAAATCTAAGCGTCCAGACATGCTAGGGGAAAATGCTTCCTCACGCTTTCGCAGTTTCTGGTGGCTCCTGGCCGTCCTTGGTATCCTTTGGTTTAGGGGAAAGTGCTCGCTCGCGTTTTCGCAGTTTCTGGTGGCTCCTGGCCGTCCTTGGTATCCTTTGGTTTAGGGGAAAATGCGTGCTCGCGTTTTCGCAGTTTCTGGTGGCTCCTGGCCATCCTTGGTATCCTTTGGTTTGCAGCTTCACCACTTCGGTCTGTGCTTGGTCTTTACCTGGCCTTCTCCCCCATGCCACTTCTCCGTGTCTGTGTCTAAATCTTCCTCTCCTTTCTCTTATAAAGACATCTGTCACTGGCTTTAGGGTTCACCCTAATCTAGTATGACCTCATCTTAACTTGATAACATCTGCCAAAACTCCATTTCCAAATAAGGTTAGAATTTAAGCATATCTGTTGGGGAGACACAATTCAGCTCACTATGGTTGCCAAGTGACACATACCAGGAGAACACATAAGGAAACAAAGAACTGTTAAACACTTGCTGTGTGCAAGGCACACATCCTAGGCACTTCACTTGCATTATTTGTTTGAGTCTCACAACAGCACTTTATGGTTTTAGGCGCTGTGATTATTTCTACTTCACAAGAAGAAATGGAGGTACAGAGACATTAAGCCATTTGCTCAAGGTCACGCAGATGGTAAATGGCAGAGCCAAAGTGTGTACCCAAATAAAGCTCCAGAGCCTGTACCCTTTTCTCTTTCTCATTACAGTAGTAATGACTGAGTGCAAACTGTAAAAAGAGTTAAAGGTGAAGCAAGACTAGACTTCTGCATTTTATACAGAATAAAATGGAATATTCTCTGCCCAAGCAGAATATATTAATATCCTAAATATGTATGTTTATTTCTTGAGATTTCCACTGCCCCCTTTGTTGTTAATTGAAGATTGAAGAAAAAAATGTGATCCATATTGGGTTATTTTTAGGTGAAAATTATTTTAGAAAGAGGTGATTTATACTTCCTGGGGTCTTATAATTCCTTCACTTGCAAAAATTATAATTATAAGGCCTGTGTGTCAAAATACAGTTTCCTAAAGAGAGGAAGGCTGTGCATTTTGCTCTCTCAGTGTGGTCGTCTGATTTATCTTGTACTAATGACAGTGAGGTATTCCTCGGCCTGGCTGCATTGGTAAATCTCAGATCTTTGTTTCCTGTTCATTCATAAATTTGCTTGAAGTTTTTCATTACCAAAATCATTAACTTTACCAAATATCAGTAGCTGTTCTTGTGTGTGCATAAAATTTCCTAGGATTAAATTACTTCTTCCATGTTACAGCTTGCATTTAAAAAACAAAGTGATAAGGCATCCTTTTTTGTCTTTATTATTGTCAAAAACCCAAATCATTTTCCCCGCTTGCATGATAACCAAAAGATACATGTGCAGATAAATTAAGGAGATGTGTAATGGTTATTTGCTTTCAATCTTATTAGTCAATTTGCAAGGTTTGATATCCTATATTGTGTTTGTTACAAATACATGTAAATAGATTTCTTGATCTAATTCAGAAAGTAATCAACAATAGTTCTCATAATTTGTATGTATCTTTAACATCCAGTTCACTTGCTAATCTCAGCATTGGGCATTCATCTTCCATGCCTTGTTCCAGCTGGTTTCAGCTCTGAACTGAAAAGCTTGAGTGGACATGGGTACAAGATGAAGCCAGAAAAAAAAAAGATGAAGCCAGAGGTGTGGCACTATCCAGCACTTTCGCTGGAGGGAATAACCTTTCTTAACCTCTGGAAAATTTAAAAATTTTCCACATTCTGTTTTATTATTTTATCTTTTAACTGAAACTTTTTATTTTGCCTTTTCTCCATGGAATTAACCATATTACCTTTTCTGAGATCAACATCCTTTTGAACATGAAACATTTGTTAATGATTTCTGTTTCCTAGGAGAAATGTTTTCATCTGTTTTTTTTATATTTTTATTAAAATATGTGAGGAACTGACTTACTGGAAAAGACCCTGATGCTGAGAAAGATTGAGGGCAGGAGGAGAAGGTGTCTATACAGGATGAGATGGTTGGATAGCATCACCAACTCAATGGACATGAGTTTGAGCAAACTCCAGGAGATAGTGAAGGACAGGGAAGCCTGACATGCTACAGTCCATGGGGTCTCTGAGTCAGACACGACTTAGTGACTAACATAGTTGATTTATAATGCTGTGTTAGTTTCAAGTGCACAGCAAAGTGATTCAGTTATACATATATATATATATAATATATATATTCTTTTCTAGATTATTTTCCACTATAGGTTATTGCAAGATATTGAGTATAGTACCCTGTGCTATACAGTATTTCCTTGTTAGTAATCTATTTTATATATAGTAGTCTGTGTATTCTAATCTGAAACTCCTAATTTATCCCTTCTCCTTGCCCCCTTTGGTAGTCATAAGTTTGTTTGCTATATCTGTGAGTCTATTTCTGTTTTGTAAATAAGTTCGTTTGGATCATTTGTTTAGATTCCACATATAAGCAACATCATACGATATTTGTCTTCGACTGGCTTACTTCATTTAGAATGATACTCTCCAAGTCCATCCATATTGCTGCAAATGAAAGTATTTCCTTCTTTTTTATGGCTAAGCAATATTCCATTATGTATATATACCACATCCTCTTTATCCATTCATCTATCAGTGAACTTTTGGGTTTCTTCCATGTCTTGGCTACTGTAAATAGTGCTGCTATGAACACTGGGGGTACATGTATCATTTTGAATTTGAGTTTTCTCTGGATATATGCCCAGGAGTGGGATTGCTGGATTATAGAGTAACTCTACTTTTAGTTTTTTAAAGAACCTCCATACTGTTCTCCATCGTGGCTGCACCAATTTATATTCGCACCAGCGGTGGAGGGGGTTCCTTTTTCTCCACATCCTCTCCAGCATTTATTATATGTTGATGTATTCTTTTTTGTTTAAAAAAAAAAAGGAACAGAAACATGAAATACATATCTTTTTTTTTTTAAGAAGCGACTTTGTTCCTTTACCAAATAAAGTTCAGTTATTTATAAAAATGATAGCCAATGCCTGATTCTCTCATGGTCTGAGAAAAGTCAAGGATGAGAGAGAGTTCAATTCCCTAATTGGGGCTGAAAGCGTGAACACATATTAACATTACTGGAAAATAACAGGATATTTATTCTGCAGAAAGTAGTTAGTAGCATCACCTCATGCACGTTGCTTCCTTAAGCAGAACTGGGGGGGCCAGGGAGAGCACAAAGCGGACCTTCCAAGGTCTTCTGAGCTGCCCTTGTTTGCAGTGCATAATATGTCACTTGACAGAGTGCAAATGTGTGAATATAAACATATTTCCCCAGAATAAATAATTTCTATGCCAACTTTTCCCTTTGAGAAGAATATGTTTGTAGTAGCTGTCTATCCAGGAGTCAGCAAAATTTTTCCATCAAGAGCCAGATAGTAAATATTCAGGGCCTGTAGCCATAAGATCTCCATCACAGGTATACTCAGCTACCAACGTAGCATGAAGGCAGCCATAGGCAGTAAGTAAATAAATAACTGCAACTGTGTTCCAATAAAATTTCATTTATAAAAACAAGTGGAGAAGGACTTCCTGGTCTTCCAGTGGCTAAGCCTCAATGCAGGGGTCCTGGGTTCAATCCCTGGTCAGGAAACTAGGTGTCATATGCTACGTCAAAGACCCAAGAGCCTGCATGCTGCACTAAGACCAGCAAAGCCAAACAAATAATTTTTTCACTTGGCTTCCAATGAGGTTTACAGGGAAAAAAATTAAAAGGTGGAGGGGTGGATATGACCTGAAAATCATAATTTGCTAGCTCTTGCACTCTAATCCAAGGACATTTCTATTTTATTCACAAACCACACCACGTTGTAATGAAACAATACTTATCTTGGTAAGCATAACTAACATTTATTGTCCTAAGAGATTCATACATGTATTAGATCATTTAGTCCTCTCAACAATCAATCCAATGATGCAAGCTCTACTATGAACTCCTATTTTACAGAGGAGGAACCATGGAATAAACAGGTAAAATAACTTGTCCAACACCATGAGTAAAAAACAAAGCCAAAGTTTGAACTCCAGAGATCACACTCTTAAGTCGCAAGCCATACACTCCCAAAGGGAATATTTTGTGACCTTCATTTTTAACTTCAAGACAGACAGTGTTCTGAAAATAAATGAAACACTTTCTCAGGCAGCAACATGGCGCAGGCAGATAGTATATTTGCCTTCTTAATTACCTCCACCCCCACCCCCGCCCCCCGCCTGGTTCACAGGTACACCCCAGAGACCCTGGGCAAATGCTGAATCAGGTGATTAACTGTCATTTTCCAGGGCCACAGGCAAGTACCAAAAGTGGCTAAACATTGGCTCATCACTGGAGTGGGTAGCCATTCCCTTCTCCAGGAGGTCATATACTGCTTATGCCAAGACATCAGCCTTTCAAAGACATGCCCAGCCCTTAAATATGTGTAGTTAGGTTTCTCTGCTTATCTTTGAACTTGCAAATACCTATTATGTAAACCAGCCTCTTTGCAGACTATTCATCCAAAAGAAGTAAGAGCTAAAAAGACAAGGAGGAGGGGTTTTGAGTTTAGCAACACCAAAATGGTACAGTTTTAACTGAGCATTTTATTATGTATCCAGCACTGTGTTAAGCACATTGTGTGTGTAAGTCACTCATGTCCAACTCTTTGCAATCCCATGGACTGTGTGTGGCCTGACAGGCTACTCTATCCATGGAATTCTCCAGGCAAGAATACTGGAGCGGGTAGCCATTCCCTTCTCCAGCAGTATCTTCCCAACCAGGGATTGAACCCAAGTCTCCTTTTTGTGGGCAGATTCTTTATTGTCTGAGCCACCAGTTAAGCACATTCAGTTCAGTTCAGTTCAGTCACTCAGTCATGACCGTCTCTTTGCGACCCCATGAATCGCAGCACGCCAGACTTCCCTGTCCATCACCAACTCCCAGAGTTCACTCAGACTCACATCCATCGAGTCAGTGATGCCAACCAGCCGTCTCATCCTCTGTCGTCCCCTTCTCCTCCTGCCCCCAATCCCTCCCAGCATCAGAGTCTTTTCCAATGAGTCAGCTCTTCGCATGAGGTGGCCAAAGTACTGGAGTTTCAGCTTTAGCATCATTCCTTCCAAAGAAATCCCAGGGCTGATCTCCAAAGCACATTACATATCTATTATTTGGTGTTCACAAGTTTCCATTTTAAGGCAGATATAATTAGCCATTGAATATATATATATATATATATGTGTGTGTGTGTGTATATATATATATATATATATATATATATATATATATAAACCTAGAGCTTAGACTAAATAACTTGTTCAAAGTTACAGATAATAAATATATGAGATAATATTCCAAGACATGAAGTTTTGACTTCAGAGGCTGGATACTGCACCTTGTCTCATCGTGTCTCTACTGAGGGACTCTCTCTCCATCTCATGGCTGAAGCTAACAAAGATGAAGAAACTCTCTGAGGAGACACTGTGCTCCATGCTCTCACGATGATCTCATTCAATACTTGCAGTAGCAATGTGAGGCTGAGATCATTATATCCCATTTTATTGATGATACAACCAAGCTGAGGAGTATTCAGTTGAGTTCAGTTCAGTCGCTCAGTTGTGTCCGACTCTTTGCGACCCCATAAACCACAGCATGCCTCCCTGTCCATCACCAACTCCCGGAGTTTATCCAAACTCATGTCCATTGAGTCGGTATGCCATCCAACCATCTCATCCACTGTCGTCCCCTTCTCCTCCTGCCCTCAATCTTTCCCAGCATCCAGATCTTTTCAAATGAGCCTGCCCTTCACATCAGGTGGCCAAAGTATTGGAGTTTAAGCTTCAACATCAGTCCTTCCAATCAACACCCAGGACTGATCTCCCTTAGGATGGACTGGTTGGATCTCCTTGCAGTCCAAGGGACTCTCAAGAGTCTTCTCCAACACCACAGTTCAAAAGCATCAGTTCTTTGGCACTCAGGTTTCTTCACAGTCCAACTCTCACATCATACATGACCACTGGAAAAACCATAGCCTTGACTAGACGGACCTTTGTTGGCAAAGTAATGTCTCTACTTTTTAATATGTTGTCTAGGTTGGTCATAACTTTCCTTCCAAGGTGTAAACATCTTTTAATTTCATGGCTGCAGTCACCATCTGTAGTGATTTTGGAGCCCAAAAGAATAAAGTCAGCCACTGTTTCCACTGTTTCCCCATCTATTTGTCATGAAGTGATGGGACTGGATGCCATGATCTTAGTTTTCTGAATATTGAGCTTTAAGCCAACCCTTTCACTCTCCTCTTTCACTTTTATCAAGAGGCTCCTTAGTTCTTCTTCACTGTCTGCCATAAGGGTGATATCATCTACATATCTGAGGTTATTGATATTTCTCCCAGAAATCTTGATTCCAGCTTGTGCTTCTTCCAACCCAGCATTTCTCATGATGTGCACTCATCTCACACACTAGTAAAGTAATGCTCAAAATTTTCCAAGCCAGGCTTCAGCAATACGTGAACCGTGCACTTCCAGATGTTCCAGCTGGTTTTAGAAAAGGCAGAGGAACCAGAGATCAAATTGCCATCATCTGCTGGATCATCAAAAAAGCAAGAGAGTTCCAGAAAAACATCTACTTTGCTTTATTGATTATGCCAAAGCCTTTGACTGTGTGGATCACGATAAACTGTGGAAGATTCTGAAAGAGATGGGAACACCAGACCACCTAACCTGCCTCTTGAGAAATCTGTATGCAGGTCAGGAAGCAACAGTTAGAACTGGACATGGAACAACAGACTGTTTCCAAACAGGAAAAGGAGTGCTTCAAGGCTGTATATTGTCACCCTGCTTATTTAACTTATATGGGAGGAATATGTCCAAGCTTACTCATGATGGGGTCAAATTAGGGACCAAAAAGTTAGCTTCAGAACCTGCCTCTTAAACTGGACAGTGCTTTTATCTTGTCACTGTGATTTTAAGGATAAAAATGGACAGGTATTGTGGACTTTCTAACATAATGGAACTTTATGTGTTTCTTTATTGAATAAATTTTTTTATTGGATAAATTTTATCCTCAGAAACATTCTGGGTTATATCCCTATCTAGTCCTCACAATTGGAAAGCATTTTCACATCTGTCATTCATTGGATTCCCCACAATAACCCTGTGTGATAAACAGGACAGGCATTATTATCACTGGTTGATATATGAGAAAACTAAAGTTCAGAGCAGTTAAGTTATTTGTCAAGGTCGTGCAATAATTGATGAATCTGTGACTGAGACTCGTGGCTTCTGACCTAATTTAGTTTAGTGCTCTTTCTATTAAGCCATGTTCCATGAAACCTTATTAGGAGTTCTCTGACCTGTAACTGACATTATTCGAACTCTTTTTAACATGGTTTTTTTTTTTTTCAACTGGATTATTTAGAAAAGTATATGTCAGAAGCTTTTCATTCACTCAAGCCATTTTGAATGGAAAATAATGAATTCCTTGTTTGCAAACAATGCAGAGGTGAGAACTCACAGGTGCCATTATTAAAGCTAAAGCATATTTGGTGACTGCCAGGAAATAGATGTTTAATTATGAGAGCTACTTAGAGAGATGTAGGCAAGGGCTAAGAGCATCTCAAGGAGTAGTGTACCCCCCCCCCTTTCCTTGTTTGCCAGTGCTAAAACAGTGGGACATTGACACCAGCCTTAGGGCTGAAAGGCAAAGGGAGGGAGAAGTTTCCAGAACCAGAGACAGAGAGTGATGTTGAAATGACCTCAGTAGAAGCTTCATTCCAATGAGGAAGGTAGCCCATACTAACCCAGAAGAAGGAAGCTAGGGGAAGAAATACCCTGACCTTTCTCTTCTTCCTCCCTCAGTCTTCTGAAACCAAATCCAGTCAGAAGCTGGAGGAAAGGGAGCCCCAAGATGTGGTCAGGGGCATCAGCACTTGAAAGAACCAAGAGGGTCCCCAGACGTGGAGAGAGCATCTGCAGGGCAGTCAGAAGATGCTCAGCATTCAGGAAGCCATTTTTAAGTAGACACAAGCTCTTCAATTGACAGTGTCAAAATACAGATACATTTTTTCAGTTCTTTGTAACTGTAATACCTAGTTTGGCTTACCAGAGTTCCTTAAAACCTGAGCTATATTATATTTTCTTCTGAGCCAAACTAGCCCACTATCAAGTAAACAAACTGAAGTGGAGGCCAGTAACAAGGACACAGTGACAAGATGCCCCCCAAACCTGCCCACCAGGTACAGGCCAAGCCTGAAGCCAGTATTATCCTAAGTCCATCCCCCATAGTAAGAATGACTGTGAGGATTTGTTTAACTTTTTGAAGATGGATGTCTTGTCTTCCCTGTGATTCTCTTTGCCATGTTAAAGACAGTCTCCATGGTACAGTCTTGTGCTTTGCACACATTATGTGACAACATGAAAATTCATGGTTTGGCTCACCATTGGCAGAAAGCAATGTGTGTTTGAGATGGGAACTGAGACCACTGTCTTCTACGGTGTAGGTCCCTGTTGGGCTCTGTGCGCGTCTACCCATTTGCTATACTGCTCCTCTCCCTTTTCCCAAGTTCCTTTTAATTACATTTCTCTCTCTTTTTCGTCTTTGTTGCCCATGTTGCGTTAGACTTGAGGCTCGTTGCTGATAATGCAAAGGTGCTACATATCTGCGGGATGACATTGGTTTGAGCTGGGGCCTCTGATGGGCACTAAATGATTAAAGAAAATGCCTTGCCAGGAGGGTCCTGTGTGAGAGTCACACTATCTGTTTTTCAAGGTCAGATGGGTATTTGCAGATTTAAAATGGGTGAATCAGGTGAGTAGGTTCACTGTTTTTGAGATCTGAAGGCAGAAAGGAACCTCTGGAGAAGGTGTCCCCAAACTTGTCTCCACTGGGGCATTAGGTGTTTTAACATTATCATCACACAGGGATGTTCAGGTTGACAACTGAGGAAGACCTGTCACACGAAAAAGTGGAGTTTGATTAATAATTCATTGAAAACAAATGTCCCAGAGTAGGAGAAGAGGATCCCTTGTTGAAGTGAATTATTGTTCAGTCACTAAGGCATGTCTGACTCTTTGTTGACCCCATGGACTGCAGCATGCCAGACTTCCCTGTCCTTCACCGTCTCCCAGAATTTGCTCTAACTCATAGCCACCAAGTCAGTGATGCCATCCAACCATCTCATCCTCTGTCATTCCCTTCTCCTCCTGTCTTCAATCTTTCCCAGCATCAGGGTCTTTTCCAATGAGTTGGCTCTTTGCATCAGGTGGGCAAGAGCTGACTCACGAAAAGCAGGTAAAATTGAAAATTTCATGGACATCAAGTCCTAACCGATGCTCAGGGAATATAGATGTCAATAACACATCACTTTTAATGAGTATTATTAACTCCAATATAAAGCTAGTTTGAAAGCCATTTTCCCCCTCTCTTTTATCCCTTGAATGCATGGCTTGCCTCTGACCTCTTACCTATGCAGGTTCATATGATCTGTGGTAACCGGACATCAGGGTTGGCAGACGCCTGGGGCATCCCTTTGCCTCTTGAAAACTTCCCAAGGGGTGTGTTACTCTGCACATTTACAGCTGATCCTTGAACAATGTAGGTTTAAACTGCATGGAAACACATACACAGATATTTTTCAGTAGTAAATATTAATATTACAGTACTACACCTTGGTGTTTGGTTGAACTCCTGGATGTGGAGTAATCTTGGTACAAAGGGCCAACTGTAAATTACTCTTGGATTAACACTCCATGTTTCTCAGGGACAGCTATACTAAGAAATGCCCAGGTTTCCTTCTGGCAGGATTTTTTTTTAATTTAATTTAAAAATTAATTTAATTTTAATATAATTTTTAATCAAATTAAAAATTGCTTTACAGTGGTGTGTTAGTTTCTGCTGTGCAACAAAGTGAATCAGCTATGTGTGTACATGTATCCCCTCCCTCTTCCACCTCCCTGCCATTCCCCCATCCCACCCCTCGAGGTCATCACAGAGCCCCAAGCTGAGCACTCTGTGCTATTCAGCAGCTTCCCCCCCAGCTATCTAGTCAACACATCGTAGTGTATATGTGTCGATGCCAACCTCCCAATTCAGCCCCCTGTCCCCGCTCCCCTCCGTGTCCACATGTCTGTATATGTCTGCGTCCCTCTCCCTGCCCTGCAAATAGGTTCATCGGTACCACTTTTCCAGTGCCTCTAATGTGTCCTTCATCTCAAATGAAAACTGTATCCATCTGGTTAAGTCACCTTCTGACTCCAAAAATGTAACTTTGCAAAAAAAATTGTGCTTTCTCAGGTAATCCTGGATGCCACTTTTCCTAGTTACTCTGTAAACACTTGTGTTTACCAGACTATCATCCTGAGCCCTCTTCTCATCCTGAACACCTTTCCTGCAGCACAGCATCCATAACAGCTCATGATAGACCATTAACCCTGACCTTGACCCTACCCCTACCCCTAATCTGCATTTCCTTCCCAGACTTCTCTATTGCAGCCAATAACTGTATTTCCAAGTGCTTCCTGAACATCTCCACTTAGCCTTAGAATTGTTATCTTGCCTTACACCCATTGGCTTCATTGTTCTCCATCGCAGTGAGTGGCATCTGCATCTCCCCAACCTGGGAACCTAAGGGACATCCCTAAGTGTCCCTCTCCTCCAATCCCTTCTTCATCTTACCAGCGTGTTGTCACTTTTATCCTCTGTATCCACTTTAATCCATTTCTTAATCTCCATTCACGTTGTGGATCCTTAGCACAAAACCTTCAGCAAATTCCCAAAACGAGATTCCCTGAAGGTGAGCTTCAACCCAGCAGGGCTTCTAAAGCCTGCCTCCCTGGACTCACTATATGTTCATTCTCCCATCCCTCTCCTTTCCTCCAGCTTCTCCAAACTACACTCAGATCACTGAGATGCAGCCCTTCTGACATGGGGTCATTGCTTATATAGAATGCTCTTGGTTCTAATTCCATGTAAGTTATGCAACACTTGGGCTTCCCTTGTGGCTCAGCTGGTAAAGAATCCACCTGCAATTCAGGAGACCTGGGTTCGATCCCTGGGTTGGGAAGATCCCCTGGAGAAGGGAAAGGCTACCCACTCCAGTATTCTGGCCTGGAGAATTTCATGGACTATATAGCCCATGGGGTCGCAAAGAGTTGGACACGACTGAACAACTTTCACTTTATGCCACACTTGCTTTGTTTCGAGCTTTGTGCTTGGAATTTAGGATACAAGTAGGACATCGCACTTATTAAGGTCACCACAGTTCTCACAGGAAACATACAGGAATCAGTTCTATATAATGTGCTAGGTCAAGATAAAATTAGGTAATACTTTGGTCACCTGATGTGAAGAGCCGACTAATTGGAAAAGACCCTGAGGGCAAGAGGAGAAGGGGGCGACAGAGGATGAGATGGTTGGATGGCATCATTGTCTCAATGGACATGAGTTTGAGCAAGCTCCAGGAGATGGTGCAGTACAGGGAATCCTGGCATGCTGCAGTCCATGGAGTCACAAAGAGTCGGACATGACTGAGCGACTGAACAACAAAGATTACTGCAAAAGCACATAGTGTTACACCCACACGGCCATAAATATCCTTCTGACCAAGTGCCAAGGTAACTCCTGACCCCCCTCTAACAAATGATTGGTTTCTCCTCTGTGTTGTCACAGTACCCTGCCCAGGCCTACCCTCTGAAAGCTTTTTGTTTGTTTGTGTTATAATTGCTTAAATGTCTGCCTTCTGGAGTGGGAGGGTTAAATTAGGAGTTTAGGATAACATATACACACTACTTACTGCTGGTGCTGCTGCTGCTAAGTCGCTTCAGTCGTGTCCGACTCTGTGAGACCCCATAGACAGCAGCCCACCAGGGTCCCCCGTCCATGGGATTCTCCAGGCAAGAACACTGGAGTGGGTTGCCATTTCCTTCTCCAATGCATGAAAGTGAAAAGGGAAAGTGAAGTCGCTCAGTCGTGCTGACACTCCATGGACTGCAGCCCACCAGGCTCCTCCGTCCATGGGATTTTCCAGGCAACAGTACTGGAGTGGGGTGCCATTGCCTTCTCCGATACACACTACTACATGTATATAAAATACATGATCAGCAAAGGCCTACTGCATAGTACAGGAAACTCTCCTCAATATTCTATAATAACCTAAACAGAAAATGAATTTTTAAAAGAGTAGATATATGTTTAGGTGTAAATGAATCTCTTTGCTGTATATCTAAAACTAATACAACATTGTAAGTCAACTATACTCCAATATAAAATAAAGTAAACTTTGGAAAAAAAGAAGAGAAAACCCAGTCATGAGACTAAGCTATAGCGTGTGTGTGTGTGTGTTTCATGTTTTCTAACATTTCCCAAATATACTTACTTTAATGTGAAGTTTCATCTAAAAGCAACAAAGTCAGTAATATCTATACAAGTAAAATATATTGCACTTTTTAAAGAATTATTTGTATTAACATATTTTATACAAAATTAAAAGGTACAAATATGAAACAAAAATAAATAAATACCGAGTCTAGTCTATCTTCCTAGACTGAAAGCTTCTGTCTGTTACGTATCTTTATAGCCACTGTGTCAAGTACATTAATAATTATTGAAGAAATGACTGAGTGGTACCTAAACTACAATAGCAGCTTAAGGACCCCTGGAAATCAATAGACAGTCAACAAAGCCAGTTTAGCTTTACATCTTATTCCTACAGTGATCAATTTGAATAAAAGTCACTTCAAGCTGTTGGAGAGATACATAAAATGTTATATGGTGAGGCTTCAAGGTACTTATCATTGTTAATGATGAGAGAAATTCCAATTCATTCAGGTCTTTGAATAGTGGACTTCTGGGTTAGACTCATATCTGATAGTTCACATTCAAATATTGCGGCAAGCTTTTAAAATGTATTCTTGTGTATGGACTGTTTATTAAGGGACTACCATAGTAGCACAAAACAGGTACTTTCTCAGTCATGTCTGACTCTTTGCAACCCCATCAAATTGTAGCGCGGTATGTTATACATCTTGATGAAACTAGCAGGTGCTCTTTTTACAAAATGTTCCTAAAAGCTAGGCTGCACCAATCTTGTGAGTTTATTTATATCACTATAAAGATACACAAAGATTGAAAATAGGATAGAGCTTTACCATAGTGACTATAAAATTATAGTTAAAATTGTTTTTAAATTCTGTCAGAGTATAATAAATTCAAAGATGTATGGCATTTAAGAATTGGCTTTCTGGGACTTCCTTGGTGGTCCAGTGGATAAGAATCTACCTACTATTGCAGAGGACACGAGTTCAATCCCTGGTCCAAGAAGATTTTACATGCCCTGGAGCAGCTAAGCCTGAACACAACTGCTGAGCCCCTGTATCACAGCTAAGACCCAAAGCAGCCAGAGAAAGAAAGGACAGAAGGGAGAAAGGAAGAAAGGAAGAACTGGCTTTCTGTGTAAATGAAGCTCTTAGATAAAATATATGACACCAAATACCAAGGGCAACCTAGGTCTCAAATTCATTTTATTCAGCAAAAGTGCTGCACCTCAATCTAGTTTGCTTTTTGGTGCTGGGTCCCCTTGACGTTTAGTATCTGGGCTCTCTTACTAATCATGAGGCCCTCATCAAATTATTTACATCTTCAGAGCCCGGGCTCTTTTGGTTTTAAATTCTGGGATATGATCCCACCTACCTAATGGAAGATGTTTGGGAAAAAGTCCCTCGTAAACTGGAAAATGACGCACAAATATAATGAATTATTATTCCAGGCAGAGAGAGGACAGCATAATGAAAACAGAACATAACGAAACATTTTAAACTTAGGAAATTGCAAAGAGTTGGGAACTGCTGAAAAGTGGGTTGAGAGCCGGTGTAAAGGGTCAGGTGAAAACCATTTAGATCTTATTCTGTAGTCAGTGGGGAGTCACCAAAAATCTTTGAGCAGGGAAATAACATAATTAAATCTGTGTTTTAAAAGTTAATTTAGGGTGAATTAGAAAAGGAGAGACTGGAGACAGGATAACCATTTATTACATAACCCAGGCGGGGGATAATTAGAGCCTGATTTACTGCAATGGCTATGAAAACAATGAAAGAATGGCAAAATTAAAACTCATTTCATAAGTAGAATTTAAACTTCATTTGTCTTGCTGGACAGTAGGAGGTAAGAGACAGTCTGGCTTGATTGGCTAAACTGAACTAATGCCTTTTTGCTCAAAAGAAGAAACTAAGAAGAGCAAGCTTAGAGAAGGAAGGGATAAGTTGAGTCTTAAACATTGAGTTGTAGTGTCTATATTCATCATATTCAGCTTTCTGCCTGGCACGTTGTAGGTGATCAGTGAATATTTGGTGAACGTATCAATGAAAGAAGGAAGAATTAAAGACTAGGAGAGACTTAAGGGAAGTTATCCAGAAAGGACTGGAAAATATTGGTCTCTATGATGGAGGAGAAATGGCTAGAAGCACAAATTCTAAAGTCAGCTTGTAAGCAAATTGAGATCTGAAAGGAAGAAGAAAGTGAAAAAAGTAAAAGTGTTAGTGGATCAGTCATGTCTGACTCTGGGACCCCATGGACTGTAGCCCACCAGGCTCTTCTATCCATGGGATTCTCCAGGCAGTAATACTGGAATAGGTAACCTTTCCCTTCTCCAGGGAATCTTCCTGACCCAAGGATCGAACTGGTGTCCTCTGTATTGCAGACTGATTCTTTACCATCTGAACCACCAAGGAAGCAAGCAATGGAGTGAAAAGAGAACTAGTGAGAACTCGACTCTCAGAAAATAGGATTATGTATGTCCAATGCCTGGCATAGAATAAATCAAGCAATATTTATTGAGTACATGAGTGAAGGAATGAATACCAACTTTTAAAGAGGAGATAAAGGAAGACCATCTGGGAGTTTTGTAGCAGCCCTTTGTTTTGTCTGAAGTGTTCTGTCTGTAGTGAAGTGAATTTGCTCAGTCGTGTCCGACTCTTTGCAGCCCCATGGACTGTAGCCTCCATCCGTGGGATTTTTCCAGGCAAGAGTACTGGAGTGGGGTGCCATTGCCTTCTCCAGAAGAGTCCATACCAACAATAATAAACAAATTAGGGGAAAGAGAGGATACTCGAGCACATAGAATGCTGAAGGCCTACGGTGGAATGTGCTGGAATTGGAAGATCATCATTTTGCAACCATCACGGTAAAGATCAAATAAGATAAGAGTGATTAACAGATGCCAAATCAAAGAGGAAATTGTGATGACTGGCAGGATACTAGCATGGTGTTAAAAGTTTCTTCCCACAGGTTGCTCTATTAATTGCAAGGCATTAAAAACAAAAAGTAACTACAGAAAGGAGAAAGTGGGCAAGAATTTGACCACATGATCAAAATAAACATCACCAATACATACCATTTGCTCCAGATACCATAGGATGAAGACATCATCACCTACTCAGAGGGCCTGAGAATGAATAACCTAAATCTAATCACAAGCCTTCTTACATGAACAGTGCAAAGAAACAGAAGAAAACAATAGAATGGGAAAGACTAGAGATCTCTTCAAGAAAACTGGAGATACCAAGGAAATATGTCATGCAAGGACAGGTACCATAAAGGACAGAAACGGTAGGAACCTAACAGAAGCAGAAGAGATTAAGAAGAGGCGGCAAGAATACACAGAAGAACTGTACAAAAAAGGTCTTAATGACCCAGAGAACTATGATGGTGTGATCACTCATCTAGAGTCAGATATCCTGAACTGTGAAGTCAACTGGACCTTAGGAGGCATCACTATGAACAAAGCTAGTGGAGGTGACAGAATTCCAGCTGAGCTATTTCAAGTTCTGTCTGTATCATGGGCTAATGCTACCATTCTTCCTCTGGCTCCCATCAGGAAATGTGAACTCCATGGCCTCAATTTCAGGCAACCATGAAGAATTTCTTCTGCTTGTCCTTCTCACTTCCATACTTTTTTTTTCTAGTTCAATTTCTGACTTAAATCTATCATCAAACTGTAATTGTACCATTAAATTAAAAATACCATTATTTTTTCCTTAAGACTTCCCATAATACAACAATATAGGAGCAGATAATACTTTTCATGGACTAAAAGTGTGCCGAATAGAACCAAAATATTTAGTGCATTCACTTCATTTACTGTGACCCATATATACAACATGTTGCCTGAGAGGTTTTGGAGCTGCTGGCCCAACACACTGACCATCATTAATTAGGAACGCCAATTTGGAGAGAGAGGACTTTCAATCTGAGTTGACCTTGCTTTTATAGGCCCAGCCTAGACTAGCAAATAAGGACCGCAGAGTGAATAAGAATAGGGAAATAAAAAGAAGTTAAACCTAAAGCTTTAAGAGTCTTAGTGTAAAAGGTTCATATCTACAAAAGTGATATCTGAAAAATATTAAAAATATAAACCAGATACAAAATACAATGTACTGTGGTGACCTAAATGGGAAAGAACTCAAAAGAAGAGGGGCTATATGTCTATGTATAGCTGACTCACTTTGCTGTACAGCAGAAACTAACACAGCATTGTAAAGCAACTATACTCCAATAAAAATTAATTTTAAAAGTATAATGTAAAAACAAAAAACAAATTCTAAATATTAATTGTACGAGTGAAAGTGAAGTCACTCGGTCGTGTGCAACTCTTTGTGACACCACAGACTATAGCCCACCAGGCTCCTCCGTCCATGGGATTTTCCAGGCAAGAGTACTGGAGTGGATTGCCGTTTCCTTCTCCAGGGGATCTTCCCGACCCAGGGATTGAACCTGGGTCTCCTGCATTGTAGGCAGACACTTAACCATCTGAGCCACTTGGGAAGTTTAAATTGTAAGAGTAAAGGGGTGAAATTGATTGTTAGAATTCAAGCAAACTACATACCTGACAGTTTATAAAAATTTAACCGTATCATCCCGTTCCCTTACCGCATAAGCACACACACACGCACACAATCAGTTTTTTTCATAGCTGATACCTGATCAATTTACTTGCATTTACCACTGTCCTTTGGCTTCACCTACTCCCTGAAGAATTAAATAACCAAAGAGCAGGATTAAAGGAGGTAACAGAAGAAATAATAATACTAAAATAATATATGAACCAGAAAACTGAGTAATCAAGAGTTGACTGTATTTTTAAAAGAGTCATCATTTATCATTAGAGCCCAAGAATTCTTGTTTCTCAGTTAATAAAAAAATTTCTGTTGAAATTGCTTCTAAATGTCAAGTGAATGTAATGCAAAAACTGAGAATATAAAATTAGATCTGTTTTTAGAAGCACCATTAAAGCCTTGTAATTTCACTGACTTTTTAGATTTTCCAACTGAAGTTCCACCTATGGACATTTTTTCGCCTCATTATTGGCTAGTGGACATGAGCTTGGAGCAGTTTTTGTCTCATTATTGGGTAGTGGACATGAACTTGGAGCAGTTTTTGTCAGCTCAGAGGCCCCAGTTGGTTTGAATGGTATTTCCCTGCAAAGGATGATAATATTGATTTGCTACAGGCATCTTTGACTATTAAGGATTCAGAAAGCTAAGTTCCACTTGAGATGAGGAGCTATGATTCACAGGACCCAGGTTAATATGACAAGAAGGAGTATAAGATATGTTGAAATTACTTAATCCATAAAGGGTCACCCAAGAGACACAGATATAGAGAACAAACATGGATCCCAAGGGGAAGTGGGGATGGGATGAACTGGAAGACTGGGCTTAATATATATTCACTACTATTAATATGTATAAAATAGATAACTAATGAGAACCTACTGTATAGCACAGGGAATTCTACTCAGTGCTCTGTGGCGACCTAAATAGAAACATAATCCAAAAAAGAGAGGCGATAAATACATGTTTAGCTGATGCATTTTGCTGTACAGCAGAAAGTAACACAGCATTGTAGAGCAACTATACTCCAATAAAAAAAATTTTTTAAATGATCATCCATAGTTTAAATGCATGTGTTATTTACAGAATCTGGGGGACTACTTTAAGGTAAGACTTTTTTATTCCATCAACTTCTTCACTAAACTATTTGCTTTCTTAACTGAAGGCAACTTATTGTATTTAAGATGAATTCATTGCTTCCCAGGTGGCTTAGTGGTAAAGAATCTGCCTGCCAATGAAAGAGATGCAGGAGATTTGAGTTCAATCCCTGGGTTGGGTAGATTCCTTGGAGAAGGAAATGGCCACCCAATCCAGTTTTCTTGCCTGGAGAATCCTGTGAAAAGAGAAGCTATGGGGTTGCAAAGACTCAGATACGACTGAGCAAATGAGCATGTTCACAATGGATGATAGAGCTGGGATCCCAACCCACAGCTCAAAGACCACTCAGGATGAATTCACCAAAGAATAAAAGATAAGCTGAAACTACTAAAAAAATATCATCAATAGTTAAATGCCTATGTATTTGTAAAAACCTGGCAGAAATTTAAGGAAGAGGATTTTATTTATTCTTTCAGCTTCTTTAAAATGTTCGCTTCTTAAAGCAATTTACCAGTTAAAAATGTTTGTCTCTTGTATGGAATTATTCCCTAAAAAGCAAAGGAAGCCAAATCATTTTTCCAATTGTGTGTGTACTATAAATAGAAATGCAAGTTTATGTTGATGCATGGGTCAAAAATTCGTATAGACAAAAAAACAGCAGTAAATTCTAGTTTATTACATCTCTGCCACATAAACATCACAGGACTTAACCTGTAGATCTTTTAAGTTACTGAAAAATCTAATCTATGTGAAAAATCTGTCTTTGATAATAACAGCATAGGATGTCTCTGCTAAGTATTGGTCCATATGAGTTTCTAAAAGAGGAAATAAACTATTTAGATTGCCTTCAGCACTGAAGTATGAAGTTCAAAAGGAGGTTTCCACAAATAGCTAGAGAATCAGAGATAGCTTTTGTCCAGTTCAGATATTTGGAATTACTTAGGAGAAATGGAGTAAAGAAAATAACACTGATGTTATTCTCTAACTCAGCATGGCCTGCATCAGGGGGGAAAAAAGGACACCAGAGTTTTAAAGAGATCCTCCAGATCTTGTGGTACTGATGTTGGTTTTCCTCTTTGTTTTTGTTGACTTTACTGAGAGCCCCATATTTGAGCAGAGTTCTCGATGCTTTTTCTGGGGGGCCAGCCGAGAACAGTGTACACCATCTAGTGGTTGAGTTCAGAACTGCAACAGTGCCAGAAGTGAGCAGAGTGCGGCGGTGGGCGTTTGCCGCCCTGGCAGTCCACAGATACTCCTTCCACGTGTCTTCAGACGTCTGACGAATGCTAAAGCGATTGCCATGAATTCCAGAGGGAAACCCTCACAGCACATAAAAAGATTCGATCGAGGAAGTTAATTTAAACAGCCCTCAGTTAAAATCCTACTTTATTCTGACTACGTAGGTATAATTACTCTGCTTTAATGAGAACTCTTTTTACTTGCCTGCTTAGTACCAGAATTAATATTCCTACTGTAACAGTGTGTTATGTCAAGAAGTGAGCAACTTGGATGGGAGAGGAAATAGGTTTCATTTATGATCATATGCTAAGAGAATTGCTTCTCTAAACCACTAACCAAAGCTGGGCTTGCCAGTCCATGAACTCCTAGGGAGCCACGGAGCTACCACAAGGACCTTGAATCCACAGCCGCAAGGCACATTTTCTAGAAGTCAAATGTATAACGTCTTCTACATGCGCTGGATTCACAGCTGCAATTCAGATGTAGTCAGTGAAAGAACGTTATTAAATCATCCATAGTTTGTTGGGTAGTTTTCATCACTATATCTTAATACATCATGCTCATCTAGAAATCCAGAAAATTTATTTCTTTATTTTTATACAGTTACATATGAATTACAAAAATAGAAACTTTTAAGAAATAGAATGGTCCTGACTTCTGCAATGCTACCTCTAAGATTTGTTCTGAGAAAATAATCATTCACATATCACATTCAAAGATATTCACATCACTGTTGTTTATAAGAGCAATTAATAAGAATGAAACTCAGGTGTTTGACAATTAGGGGATGTTGAGTGAGTTTTAGTTTATCCATACCGAAAAATATATATAATATAGCATACCACTGTCAAAAACTACTAAGGAAAAATCTATATTTTTCTTAATGAAAATACCATACATTTAAGGTGACAAGAGAAGATCAGAAAAGCAGATATATCATATGCATACCATTTTTATGTGTTTGTGAGAAGGCAGAGAAAAAGTCTAAAAGGATACCTTTTATCCCATGAGAAATGAATAATTTATTTTCACCAAGCTTATTACAAGAGAAAGAAAAGCATCAAGGATGCCTCTGAAGTTTTTGTCCTGAGCAAGTAGAAAGATAGAATTGACACTGACTTAGATGGAAACATTTGGAGCGGAAAGTCAGGGTTTACTTGGGGGCATGTTAAGTTTGAGAGCGCATTTGGTACCCAAGTGGAGCTGTATTGACGTGAATAAAATCATGTGGCTGGAAGATCACCACGACAGTGAGGTGGCTGGATGTGAGAAGAGATTTCAAGGTCATGCTCTTGGGGCATGTCAACGTTAACAGATTGAGTTGATGAGCAGCAACCAGTCATGAGTCAGACTAGAAAGCCGCCGCTCAGGTCGTAGGAGGATCCAGAGAGAATGGTCTCCCGGAAGGACACAGGTATAGCAGAGAGTGGTCGATGCAAGGTGACGCAGCTAGATCTCATGAGATGAGCGATGGGAAATGACATTTCACTGATCAACATGGGCTTTGACAACAGCTGCTTCAGTGGAATGATGAAGCTATTCATAAAAGCCTTGTTGAAAAGGCTCAAGTAAGATGGAAGGGGAAAAATTGGAAACCTGGAGTAAAGGCAACTCTTTCAAGAATCATTTATATAAAGGAAAACAGAGAATGGGATAAGGATATTGATCCCAGAATGTATTTTAAGGTGGCAAAGCAGCACTTGTTCCTCTGCTGGTAGGAGAGATCTGATAAAGAGCCGGGGGGCGGGAGTCAGGGGTGGAGGGAGGGCAGTGAAAGACACAAGACAAGATAAGATTGCTCAGAAAATATCCTTGAATAGTTGAGAGGGAATGGGACGCAAATGCAGGGCCTGACTTTAGAAATGAGTGTGGATGGTCCATCCATCCTTAATAACAAAAGGAAAGGTAGGGTACAGATAATACCGATGCAGGTAATTTGGTAGGTACGATGTTGGAAGCCTGTGGGAGTTCTTTTCTAAATGTTTCCATTTTCTCAGTGAAATAGAAAGCAATGTTATCTGCTAAAAGTAAATCAGGGAGCAGATGTTAGAGAGTTGAAAGAGAACAAGCTACAAAATAGTCATTTAGGACAAAGGTCAGAAAAGTTTTTCTTTAAAGGGCAAGGTTATAAATATTTCATCCTTTGCAGGCCATTAGGTATCTGTTGCAGTTCTTTAACCCTGCCATTGTAACAAGAAAGCAGCAACAGACAATATATTAACTGGTGGCTATGGTTGTGTTTCAATAAAACATTGTTTACCAAAACAGGTGGTGGGCCCAATTTGGCCCCTAGACCTTAGTTTGATGAAAAATGGTGTAGGGGAACACAGTAGGAATTTCAGGCAACAATGACATGAATTTTAAATGATGGCATATAAATATATCTCCAGCCACATGCTGGAGTGGTGTGGGGCTGGATATAACCAAGATTTGGTTTTTCTACACAAGTAGGAAGAATGGAGAAAGGAACAAGAGAGTTGAGTGTGTGTGTGCCAGGAAATTATTAAAAGGCAAGTATTGGTATCTAAGCTGAGTCAGGAGGAAAGCAAGGACTTGACAGCCAGGGGGTAGTGGAAAAGAGAAAGGCTTAATGGCTTTAGGCCTCACCGCTAGCCTTAGATGCTCAGATGCCTTTCCTGAGGGACGACAACGATTCATTAGCTATTTTATTGGAGAGTAAGAACTAAACTGTGGTTCATACTTTGTCGAGTGGCGATGTTTAGAGTAGTTATCATTCTGCCAAAGAGATATAATGCTGCTCCCCGTTTTATAAACTTGAAATAAAGGAGAAGCCACATTAAGTTGAATGCTTGAAGGACAGTCTTGTTTACAGTAATAACTAATTTTTTAGTTATGAAGACTACTCTCTCTCTCTTCTTGCCCTATGTCATTATAAAAAATGCTCTTGCCTATTCCCGGTCCACAAATAATGCGGACACCCATTGTCATGTTTCAGGTAATGGTCTTTTTTCCCTCTCTTGATTTCTCCCTTTTTCTTGGTCTTCAGCTCTTAGCCTTTGCACGTGGTTATGTTTTCCATTTTCTGGGTTGACACTTGAAGATGCTTATACTCTTCTTTTTTGCTCCCTCTAGACCTTTATCTCTTTTGTTGCATTTATGATCTTTAAGATGATGGCTATTTTTTTTAATTACAGTAAGTCCACTACATACGAACAAGTTCTGTACCAAGAGCACATGGGTACCTGTTAGCCCAAGCACCCAACTAACACAATTGTCTATATAGTACTGTACTGTAATAAGTTTACAGTACCTACCTTTCACACAAATGATACATTTTTAAAAAATCCCAAAAATAAAACATTTTTAATCTTACAGTACAGTACCTTGAAAAGTACAATAGTACTTCTATTTTAATAGCTGGCATACAGGCGCTGGCATTGAGTGAACAGGCAAAAAGAGTCACTGACGAGAACGATTAGAGGAGGTAGGTGACGGAAGAGCTGAAAGATGATCAGCAATAAGAGATGGAGACAAGCTGCAGTCTCAGTCATGCCTGATGTTGATGGTACAACATCAACGTCTGGTTCCTTGCTGGAACCAGATACACATTCACATCTTTGAAAGCTCTCAACTTGAAGGTTCAAGTGTAAGGGACTTACTATTATTTTAGCAGAAACATGCCCAGGTGACGAAAGAATGTTAATGTGATCTAAGGACAAGATCCTTTCCCTATTCGCTTGGTTAAGGCTTTACTCCCTGAAATCTTCACAACCTCTCTCCTGAGAGTAGTTGACTCTTTGGTATTGGGGCACCTCCATGACCTTGTCTCGCTCTACTTTCCCAACTTGACATCCCATTGCTTCTCAAACCTTGCTTTACACTCTAACCCAACCAAGCTCCCTAACAGTTCCCCAGCCACCATGCCTGTCTGCACACAGATGGCATTGACTGGAATTCCCTGAGTTCCTCAGCATCGCTCCATTTCCCATCCTTCCTTCAAAGACCCACCACAAATCTCCTTTTAGCTCTTATTTTACAAGACAACTTTAACAAAAATTACTCTTCATTTGCCTCATCCTTCTCTGTACTTTGGACTTATATTATTACCTATACTCTACTTCGCATTATATTTTCATGTGACATAAATTTTTCCTCCATAGGACATAAGCCACTGCATTCTTCTCTGTTTTATACATAGCATGCAGTAGGTGTCTAATATATGTTGTTGTTGTTGTTCAGTTATTAAGTCCTGTCCAACTCTTTGCAACCTCATGGACTGCAGCACGCTGGGCTTCCCTGTCCTTTACTATCTTCTAGAGTGTGCTAGAACTCATGGCCATTTGTTGATGATGCCATCCAACCATCTCATCCTTGATCGCCCCCTCCTCTTCCTACCTTCAATCTTTCCCAGTATCAGAGTCTTTTCCAGTGAGTTGGCTCTTCACATCAGGTGGCCAGAGTAGTGGAGCTTCAGCTTTAGCATAAGTCCTTCCAATGAATATTCAGGGTTGGTTTCCTTTCGGATTGACTGGTTTCATCTCCTTGCTGTCCAGAGGACTCTCAAGAGTCTTCTCCAGCACTGCAGTTTGAGAGCATCAATTCTTCGGTGCTCAGCTCACATCTGTACATGACTACTGGAAAAACTGTAATGCTGAATATACAAACCTTTGTCAACAAAGTGATGTCTCTGCTTTTTAATACACTGTCTAGGTTAGCCACAGCTTTTCTTCTAAGAAGCAAGCCTCTTTTAATTTCATGGCTGCAGGCACCATCCACAGTGATTTTGGAGGCCAGGAAAACAAAATCTGTTACTGTTTCCACTTTTTTCCCATCTATTTGCCATGAAGTGACAGGACTGGATGCCATGATCTTAGTTTATGAATATCGAGTATTAAGCCAGGTTTTTTCACTCTCCTCTTTCACCCTCATCAAGAGGCTCTTTAGTTCCTCTTCTCTGACTGCCATCAGAGTGATATCATCTACATATCTGAGGCTGTTGATATTTCTCCTGGCTATCTTTATTCCAGCTTGTGATTCATCAAGCCCAGCATTTCACATGATGTACTTTGTATATAAGTTAAATAAAGAGGGTGACAATATTCAGCCTTGATGTACTCTTTTGTCGATTTTGAACCAGTTCGTTTTTCCATGTCCACTTCTAACTGTTGCTTCTTGATCTGCATACAGGTTTCTCAGGAGTCAGATGAGGTGGTCTGATATTCCCATCTGTTTAAGAATTTTCCACAGTTTGTTGTGATCGACACAGTCAAAGGCTTTAACGTGGTCAATGAAAGAGAAATAGATGTTTTTCTGGAATTCCCTTGCTCTTTCTGTGATGTTGGCAATTCACCTCTGGTTCCTCTGCCTTTTCTAAATCCAGCTTATACATGTGAAAGTTCTCGGTCATGTACTGCTGAAGCCTAGCTTGAAGGATTTTGAGTATTACCTTGCTAACATGTGAAATGAGCACAACTGTACGGTAGTTTGAGCATTCTTTGGCATTGCCTTTATTTGGAATTGGAATGAAAACAGATTTTTTCCAGGCCTGTGGCCACTGCTGAGCTTTCCAAATTTGCTGGCATGTTGAGTGCAACACTTTCACAGCATCACCTTTCAGGATTTGAAATAGTTCAGCTGGAATTCCATCACCTCCACTAGCTTTGCTCTTAGGAATGCTTCCTAAGGCCCACTTGACTTCACACTCCAGGATGTCTGTCTCTAGGTGAGTGACCACACCATCGTGGTTATCTGGGTCATTAAGAACTTTTTTTGTACAGTTCTTCTGTGTATTCTTGCCATCTCTTCTGCTTCTGTTAGGACCTTGCCATTTCTGTCCTTTATTGAGCCCATCTTTGCATGAAATGTTCCCTTGGGATCTGTAATTTTCTCGAAGAGATCTTTAGTCTTTTCCATTCTATTATTTTCCTCTATTTCTTTGCATTGTGCCCTTAAAAAGTCTTTCTTATCTCTCCTTTCTGTTCTCTGGGATTCTACATTCAGTTGAGTATGTCTTTCCCTTTCTCCCTTGCCTTTTGCTTCTCTTCTTTTCTCGGCTATTTGTAAGGCCTCCTCAGACAACCACTTTGCCTTCTTGCATTTCTTTTTGGGGGCGATAGTTTTGGTCACCGCCTCTTGTACAATATTCGGAACCTCCATCTATAGTTCTTCAGGCACTCTATCTTTCAGATCTAATCCCTTGAATCTGTTTGTCACCTCCACTGTATAATCATAAAGGGATTTGATTTAGGTCATATCTGAATGACATGGTAGTTTTCCCTGCTTTCTTCAGTTTAAGCCTGAATTTGGCAATAAGGAGCTGATGATCTGAGCCACAGTCAGCTCCTGGTCTTGTTTTTGCCGACTGTATAGTGCTTATTCATCTTCAGCTGCAAAGAATATAATCAATCTGATTTCAGTATTGACCATCTGGTGATGTCTGTGTGTGATATATGTTAGGTAAAAACTACATGAAATCTCTTATCCTCACGGAACACATGTTAAGCTAGTTTCAGCCACACAAGGATCCTCAGCATACCTCTTGATAACACGGGGACCTGCATCGCTTCATCCTGCTGCTGCTGCTGCTGCTAAGTCACTTCAGTCGTGTCCGCCTCTGTGCGACCCCATAGACGGCAGCCCACCAGGCTCCCCCGTCCCTGGGATTCTCCAGGCAAGAACACTGGAGCGGGTTGCCATTTCCTTCTCCAATGCATGAAAGTGAAAAGTGAAAATGAAGTCGCTCAGTCGTGTCTGACTCCCAGTGACCCTATGGACTGCAGCCCACCAGGCTCCTCCATCCGGGATTTTCCAGACAAGAGTACTGGAGTGGGGTGCCATTGCACTTCATCCTAGTCACAGTCAAATGTGAATCTTTGGGGGACCATACATTTCTACCCCTAATAAACCAAAACTGTGTGTTAAAGTCCATTCTCTATCAAGTTCATGCTCTAACAGTTTCATGCTTTTGTCAACTAGTTATCACAAGTGAAGGAATCTTGCTGGTTTGGAGTTTTTTGTCCTTCATAAAATTAAACAATGTAAGAATATTTGAAGGAAGAACTAAGGAAAGGGGACAATAAAAGAACTAACTTTTATAGTTTGTCTGTAATGAGCCTGGTGCATTCTGTAAGTTATCCAATTTAATTGAATTCTTCCAATAGCCCTATAAGGTAGATATTATAATTCACATCTTACTGATGAAGAAAACCACGACTTCTAAGCTCACACAGTTAAATGATATCAAACCTAGATCTGTATGACAATTTACTGCCTTCCATTTTAAAAGGCAGATTGCACATAAGTCTCCAAGATTGAACCTAGGAGCTAAAGCCACATGCATGTTGCATGGTTAGCCTACCTTAGCTAAATAGCGTTACTTTCTGCATCTGAAATTTAAAAGTATTGGTTGCAAGTTACAGAAATCCAATTCAATATAACTTAAAGATTTGTCATCAAGTTAACAAATGTTTATCAGGCGATCTCTGTGTGCAAGATATTTTTTCAAGGCACTAGGGATTCAGTGATGAGCAAGGCATTAATGCAGCCAGGAGCCTAACATTTTAGCGTGTTGCCTGTCTATGCAGCTAATATATTCAGTGTGGAAATACTTTATAAACAAAAGATCCGTCTAATGATAAACCTTTCCAAGTGCTATTGAGAATACTACAAGAGGGTAAAAGAGTGATGTATGACAGAGAAGGCCTTTTTTTAATGGTTGCCTGGGAAGGTCTCCCTTTCTAGGGACACTGGATGAAGTGAAGGAGTGAGCCATGGGACTACATGAAGGAAAAACATATAAGGCAGAGCAGATAGCAAGAGCAAAGTCCTCAACCAGGAATGTGTTGGAGGCATAGGGGAAATTCCCAAGGAGATCAGTATAGCTGGAGCACCAGTGGGGAAGGAGACAGTGGTAGAAAAGTTGGTTGAAGGTGGCCAACAGCCTGGGCCTTATGGTTCTTGTAGGTCATTTCAAAAACTTCAAAGTTTATTCAGAGGTCAATGGCAAGTAAGGAAAAAACTGACCAGAAATAAATGTCATCATCTGACTTGGTTCTTGAAGGATCATTCTGAGAGCCCTGTGAAGGTTAAACCCAAAGGGGTAAAGGAGACTGTTAGAAGGCTTTTTAAAAGGCCAGTGGGGAAAGGGATTTATAGACCACTTAAACAGGAGAGGAGAGCTGCTCTGACCTTATGGATAACTCAGAAACAAAATGTCAAAGTTTGGTCTCATTTCTCCTCGCTCCTGTTCTCCTCTCATTTCTCCTCGCTCAGGTTTGCTTCTCCACTTTCACAAGCAACTCCAGGATCTGTGGCCAGAAAGGAAAGATTTCTTCTTGTCAGAGCCAGGGTGAAATCCCCGCTGAGGGGCCTGGCTGGATCACGGGGCCGTCTTGAGACCGACCGGTCACTCACTGTGTCCACCTCTGTGTTTATGGCCCAGGGGATGGGGTGCTGTAAGCATGCCCGGAAGGAGCAGCAGGATAAAGTATTCATTTTCTGTGGCTTTTTTTTTTAAGATAAGGCAAAGCACCCTGTGAACACAGCAGAAGGATGGAATAGCTAGGGAGAGATTAAAGATGGTGTATCACTACCTGATGGAGGCGAGCCCCAGTGACTTCTCCCTTCTTTGGATTTCTCTGCCACAAAGCTCCTGGACCACTGTGCACTCCTTACAGATGGTCTCCTATGTCTCTGTATTAGTGTTTCAAATAATATAGCAACTGCAAACTTCCCAAGAAAATAAAGAGGGCCATAATGTAAAATGCTATGATAAATCTAGTACCTATAATGAGACTGTGCTGGGTTTGCACACTGATTCTGACCCCACTTCCCCAGAGCCCAGAAGCAGTCGTGTCATAACATACCTATATCCGCAGTTTATTGAGAGAACTTCACATATGGGGCTAACCAAAACCAACTTTTTTTTTCCCAACCACTGATTTTTTAAAACCTCTGTATTGGATGTCTCATCTCTCCCTGTGGCTACAGGAAAAGTTCTTAAAGCAACCCCAGGTGTCTTGGGTAGTCAATCAAAACCTTGTTCTCTAAATATACTTGAAGTTTCTCTGTCTCCTGTGGGTCCCCAAGTTCAGTGATTTATTAGGAGGACTAACAGAATCAGCATGTAGTCATACTTATAGCTATGAGTTATTGCAAGGGGGAAATAGAAGGCAGAATCAGCAATAAGAAAGGATGCATGGGGCAAAGTCCAGAGGAAACCAGGCTTTTCGCAGTGGAAACACATGGGTTGCACCCATTCTTTCCAGCATACAATCATGACAACACCTGTGACATGTTGTCTACTGGAGAAGCTCATTAGAGGCTGAAACGGGCCCAAAGCTTTTACTGGGAGCCGGTCAGGTAGACATATTCCTAGCACATACCAAAATTCCATACTCCCAGAAGAAAAACAGCATAAATCTCATTGTTTGTACAAGTTGGGCACAGACAGCCCATCTTAGTTAGCTAAGGTAGTGAACTGCTCTTGAAATCTAAGTTCCCTAACAGTAGCTGAAGTCCAACCTTTCTAGGAAAGGCCAGACTTTTCCAAGGATAGCCATTTCAGGCCTGCTGTGTTAAATCTTTCCTGCACACTGAGGCTGATGTGAAGGTGAGAAAGACTGACTCACCCTTGGATGGAAATCAACCATGCAAGTAGTCTGGTTCAACCAGAGATAGAGCAGAAGGGGATGAAGACAGAGGAAAGCTCTTATTTGCCTGGTGTTTTTAGAACCTGACCTTCAAGAGGTAAATGCTGCAAAGCTGACTTCGTTTTCTCATGAGCTATCTTTATAGACACTGTTGTACACCTCTTTCTTATTTTTAAATTTTTTTTAATTTAAAAAACTTTTATTTTTCTTCTATTATGATCATTATTACTTTCTGGCTGTAATGCCGTGCAGCATGCAGGATCTTATTTCCCTAACCAGGGATGGAACTCGCCCCTCTATGTTGAGGTGCAGAGTCTTAACCACTGGACCTGCAGGGAAGTCCCAGTTGTGAACCTGTTGAAGGCATCCCACCGTCTACCACATGGCTTCTGTTAGGGTCACCTTGCACTAGCAATTAATCTTCTTGGTTGGGAACCTTTCATGGCAGTTCTAGCCAAGCAGGCCCACAGCTCAGCCCACAGGGAGGTACTGGGTGCTATTTTTTCCACCAAATCCAGAAATACAGGCTACTCCTGCCCCCACTCTCTTCCTCAACACTCCGAGCACTGACGGCTTCTGCCAGCTTTGTATCTTCAGACTTCTCCTTGTCCCCAGAAATCCCTAGGAGACACAGGAACAATTGGCCCAAAGTACTTCCGCCAGCCTTTGCTTTGTCTTTGGGGAGCAGGATGGGAGAATTCTGCTCTTCTGCGGATGGAAAATGCCCAGTGGTTCCACAAGCACTCTGTTTAAAAAAATCCCTACTCATAGTCTTCTGTGTCATTGTGTATACATAGGCAAAATGTATGTATGTGCACAAAATCATACCACCACCAGCTTAGGAACCACTTTTAGAAATTCTTGCATCAATGGTCGAGATAGGTCTTTTATTTTTTTTAAGACAAAGCTATCATTTATCTAACAACAACTGTCTGCCAGACACTGACCTACAAAGTGCTGCTTTTCACAGAAAGGGAAGGAAATAATTTATCCCAACAGTCCTAGTTTTATGATTTATCTGAAGTCTCACTTTCTCCCTGAGGTTATAGTTATTTCCATCCATTCTTCCATTGCTTCTTCCATTGCTCTTCTCCTAGAACACGTGTGTCTTACTTCTCTATTTACACATTCTCTTTTTCTCTGCACTGTGAGCTCTGAAATACAGGAATGGCATCCCAGAGTGTAGCACAATAACTAATTCCTCAAAACATATTTTTGAATGAAATAAGTGAATGAATGAGCTGCTATCTCCTAAGGTTTATAATTAACTACCAGAGTTCACTTTCCAATAATGAGTGTGTGTGATCCACATCAGAAAATACTTCCTTACAAATTCTCATTATATGTACCATATCCATTTCCTTCCTCTGGCCATCAATAACTTGGGACAACAATAGAGCCATCACCTAAGAGAATTTAAGCTGTTGCACAATCATTTTTGCTGTCCCGTTGCCATATCATCTACAGTATAAAGAGCCCTGGCTCCTTTGACCTTCATCAAGTATTTGCACAAGCTTAAATAATATAAGCTGCTCTATGGCTTTAATTCATTTATGGAGTTGACTATATTTTTAATGAGTCTTTTTGGGTGTAGACCAATGAAAAGTGCAATTTCTCAGTCCTCCAGAAAGCCAAAATCAGGAAGACACTTATTGGCACTTAGGAAAAGGGAGACATCAAAGCACCAGCATGTTTCATTAGCATGCCTCTGAAAACACGCTTTAGAAATGCAGGGGAAAAAAGCTAATATTTTGAAGATATTGCAGTGCTCATTCCCAGGTCTTCACAGGTGGCTCAATGGTAAAGAGTAGGCCTGCCAATGCAGAAGACATGGGAGACTCGAGTTTAGTCCCTGGGACGGGAGGATCCCCTGGAGGAGGAAATGGCAACCCACTCCAGTGTTCTTGCCTGGGAAATCCCATGGAGAGAGGAGCCTGTGAGGATACAGTCCATGGGCTTGCAAAGAGTCCAACACAAGTGAGTGACTGCACACATATGCACACAGAGTTCATTCCCAAAGCTGTTTTACTTTCCAAAAGTGAAAATAAAACTATTCTAAGTTCTAACTAACATGTTAAGAACTATTCAAAATACAGTAGTTAATATTGTCATGATAGAGTCATAATTTGAAAAGTAAATTTTGGTTGAATAGCTAAGAGAAGCCTGATTTTTTCAAACTCCTCAGTCTTGCTGGTTATTAGCACTTCCCTCCATTGTAGCACTCAGAACTAAAACTGTAAATCATCAAAGATTTATTGAAAAACCTTGACCTTGGCACAGTTGGGCTTATGATAGTTCCTAGAGAAATATGTCACAGTCTTTGAAGAACTTACAAACTTCCTTCGTTTAACATGTGTATTGGGTGTAGGGTGACGTCCTCCTAGACAATGTAAAATCCTGATCTAAGGCATGTATCTTTCTCCTTTTCTTCCTTTTAATTTTTTCACTTCCTCCCTCCTTCACATCTTCTGGTATTCATACATTTTTTACACCTGCCAAAGAAGTAATTGCCACATTCTCTCATAATATTCACACTTTTGTGCTACTAATATTTATTGATTCACTAATATTTCTAATTTCTGCAATAGGCATAAAAGCTCTAGCAATGCTTGAGGCTGTATTATCCCATGTACTGGACACTAGAGTGGCCGTAAAGCTATAGAGATGACACAGTCCAGCCTCAAGGATCTCACAGATCTGAGTGACACACAAAAGACATTTTTTAAAATTATTTTATTCTTTTATATTAATTTTTTTTTCTTTTTTTCTTTTTTATTTTTTTTAAATTTTAAAATCTTTAATTCTTACATGCATTCCCAAACATGAACCCCCCTCCCACCTCCCCTCCCCATAACATCTTTCTGGGTCATCCCCATGCACCAGCCCCAAGCATGCTGCATCCTGTGTCAGACATAGACTGGCGATTCAATTCACATGATAGTATACATGTTAGAATGCCATTCTCCCAAATCATCCCACCCTCTCCCTCTCCCTCTGAGTCCAAAAGTCCGTTATACACATCTGTGTCTCTTTCCCTGTCTTGCATACAGGGTCGTCATTGCCATCTTCCTAAATTCCATATATATGTGTTAGTATACTGTATTGGTGTTTTTCTTTCTGGCTTACTTCACTCTGTATAATCGGCTCCAGTTTCATCCATCTCAACAGAACTGATTCAAATGAATTCTTTTTAATGGCTGAGTAATACTCCATTGTGTATATGTACCACAGTTTTCTTATCCATTCATCTGCTGGACATCTAGGTTGTTTCCATGTCCTGGAATTTTTATTGGAGTATAGTTGCTTTATAGTGTTGTGTTACTTTCTACTGTACAGTGAGGTGAATTGGCTATATATATACAGATATTCGAAAAGACTCTGATGCTGGGAGGGATTGGGGGCAGGAGGAGAAGGGGACGACAGAGGATGAGATGGCTGGATGGCATCACCGACTCGATGGACGTGAGTTTGAGTGAACTCCGGGAGATGGTGATGGACAGGGAGGCCTGGCGTGCTGCGATTCATGGGGTCGCAAAGAGTCGGACATGACTGAGCGACTGAACTGAACTGAACTGATACAGATATTCCCTCTTTTTTGGATTTCCTCCCCGTCGGTCACCACAGAGCACTGAGTAGAGCTCCCTGTACTATGCAGGAGGTTCTCGTTAGTGATCATTTTATATATAGTATCAATGGGGTATATATATCAGTCCCAGTCTCCCAGTTCCCAGTCCCTCACCTTCCCTTTCCCCTCTTTGTGTCTATACCTTCATTCTCCAGTCTGCTTCTATTTCTGTTTTGCAAATAAGTTCATCTGTTTCATTTTTTAGATTCCACATATATGTGTTAATATATGATTTTTGTTTTCTCTTTCTGACTTCACTCTGTATAACAGACTCTAGGTCCATCCATGTCTCTAATACATTGGTTCATGACTCGGCAAGTGTAGGATAAAGTCATGCGTTTACAACAGTGGCACAGAGGAGAGGGTCACAAAGTAACACTCAGGAAAACTCTCCCTCAGATACATTTTTGAATTATGAAAGAGAAACAGACTCTCTTGGTTCTTGCATAGTCTCCAAGGTCTAACATGTGGGCCCTTATTTTCAGATTTATATATCTTGAACTCACATCAACAAGTTTGTCTCCAGTGAGACTATGGGAACCCAAATCTGTGTGTGCAGAACAGATTGGGAGTGAGGGAGAAGGTGTTGGCCATCTTTGGATTAATTCAGAACCCCCACCAACTCATCACAGGATTCAGATCATTTGAATTTCTTACGGGTTTTAATTTTCCAGACAGACCATCGTAGCTAAATCATCCCCCAATACACAAAACATGCCCATTTATTGGTAGTTTGCAGGGCTCAGTAGTAAAGAATCTACCTGCCAATGCAGGAGACATGGGTTCGATCCCTGGATCAGGAAGATCCCCTGGAGAGGGAAATGGCAACCCACTCCAGTATTCCTGCCTGGGAAATCCCATGGACAGAGGAGCTTAGTGGGCTGCAGTCCATGGGGTCACAAAGAGTCAGACGCAACTTAGAGACGAAACAATAAAGCAGGGATAATACAATCCAAATGCAATAGAAAAAAGTAACAGAGCCTTTTTCATGTGTTATTTATTCAGTAATATTTATCAGGCATGTTCTCCACTTAATGCAAGAGTTTGACCGTGTGTCTGATTCTGTCTCCAGAGAATCACTGGCTAAGTTGCTAGATCTTTGCAGAAAGACAGGATGGTAGGATTAAACTAGTAAATTTTAAAAGATTTATGTTCCTTGATTATACTTACTGTAAAAAAAAAGAAGAAAATGTAAAAAAAAAAATTTTCTACAATCCAATGGCAAGAAGTACTCATTCAGTGTCATTAAAATGAGGCATCTTTCTTTCAGGTTATATTTTTTATCAATAGCATGTAACTGCTATGTGAATTTGCTTCAAGGAGTAAATATTGTACAAATATATATTCTAGCAATGCCATACTTCCAAAATATCATTTATTTTGCCAATTTAGATAATTTCATAGAACACTTTAGGAACAGAAATCACATACTTAGAGGCAACTTATGATATCAAGAAATCAAAAACCAATAGAGAAATCTATAAAATACAAATGGATTTGAAATAGATGGAAAATGCTCTTTCATATTTAAACAAATGGAAATTTAAAATTTAACTAGACAGCAGTTGTTCACCTACCATGTTGGAAAAGGTACAGATGTTAAAAGGGGTACCATACAATGACATCCATCAACAAGTAAGACACCCATCCTTTGGCTCAGAAATTTCACTTGGAAGAATTAATCCTACAGATAAACCCTGTGTATGCGTGTTGGGTACCCACATGGACACTCAGCAGAGAACTGCTTGTAATAATAGCGGCAAACTTCACCACGCCCCTACTCTCCAGCCCTCTCACCCCTTCTCATCCAGCCTCCATCTTCTCTCACCTGGACCACAGAAGGAGCATCCTGCCTCTCCTTCTTTTCCCTCGTTCACTCTCACAACATCATAAGGGCCAGAGCAATGTTTTTAAAACATAGATAACGTCCTGCTGCTGCTAAAACCTCTCCAGTGCCTTTCCATCATGCTAAAAATAAAATCACCACCACTAATCTGGCTTGTAAAGACCCACCTACCCCGCCTCTGCCTGCCCCTGATATCTCCCATGCCTCTCTGGCCCTCACCCTCAGTGTATTTAGACACGGAGGCTTTCTCAAGGTTACTCAGGCACATCCAGCTCATTAATGCTCTAGAATCTCTGCCTAGACCCCTTTCCCTTAGATTTCCAACAATGACCCTTTCTCACCCTTCAAAATTCACCTTCCGTGACAGTCTCCAGAGTGGCCTTCCCTGATGACCACAGGTCGAGCCGCGGCCAGGCACTCACTTTCTAACACTTGGTCCCTTTAGCTTTCCTCTTTACATTATCCATCCTCACCTGGCTGTGTTCCTGTGCATTCCATCGTGTATTTGTGCAGATTCTTCTGCTCCTGTCAGTGAAGTTTCAGAGAGCAGGGCCACTGTCAGCTTCATTCATTGCTATATTACCAGCAACCAGAGAAGTGCCTGCACATAATAACTGTTTAGTCAATATTTGTTGAGTGAGCAAATCAGAAGGGGATGGAACACATCCCAGGATACCCCTCAGATGGAGCACAGTGTGGCTCTAGAATGAGATGGTAGGCAATCCAAGGGTTATCCTCTGACCGAGGCTGCACCATCACACAGACCTGGCCTCGGTCTCCCTCCCAGACCTGATCTCAGATCCTCTGTTTTGGTCTTCTTGCTGTGCTTGCTGTGCTCCACACCTGTGTCTCCAGGGCCCGGGTATTTGTGATTCCTGCATCTATACCTGCAGCCACCCCATGTGGCTGCCTTGCTCATTCTGTCAGGTCTCTGCTCAAAAGTCATCTGCTCAGAAAGAGCCTCCCTCACCACTGTCAAAATTCCTCACTCTCTCCCTTCCTCTGAAGAGGAGGTCTCCGCTTTATTCTTCTTCATTGTTGTCGTTGTTGTTTAGTCGCTAGGTCCTGTCTGACTCTTTTGCGACCCCATGGACTGTAGCCCGCCAGGCTTCTCTGTCCGTGGGATTTCCCAGGCAAGAATACTGGAGTCAGTTGCTAGTTCCTCCTCCAGGGGATCTCCCCAACCCAGGGATAGAACTCTCGTTTCCTGCATTTGCAGCGGATTATTTACCATCTGAGCCACCAGGGAAACCCACTTTTATTCAACGCACTTTTCTTTTGAAATAGAAGTGCCTGTTTGTTTGTGTCCATGTTGGTTACATGCTTTCCCTGACCACAACATTCCTTGATACTGTTTGTCATGACCTCCCCAACAAGTAGAGCATTGCCTGGCATAGGGTACAGCCAAACAGATCTTTGATTGGTGGGGAATGAATAAATGAATGTATTCATGAGCACAAAGAAAACAAAGTACCGAATAGTATGCCCATAGAATGCTATGCCAATTGTATTAAAGAAAATGACCCATATATATAACTTTTCTGGAAGAAAAATCCAAGAAAACAACAGGGCTGGCCTCTGCAGTAGGGAACTGAAAGGTTGAGAGAGATGTGAGGAAAACTTATTCTTCCTGCAGATCATTATTTTTTACAAGACTACTTTTACAAAACATGGGCAGTAATTACTTTTTCCGAAAATTATGTCATATTTGACGGTTTTTCAAGTTTATGTATTTGAGGCCAAAAGGAAATCAAAGCACTCATAAATGTTACTTGAAATGATAAACATTCAATAACCACATCTTTAGTCATGCTATAAACTTGGCACAGCCCTATGCAGTCTTTTGTTTGGATGTTCGAGGAAATCTGTGGTTGCAAAGGATACCTACTGTTCAAAGAGGCATATGTTCCTTAGATATAAAATATGAGAGAAAACAGAGATGTGGATCTCTAGCAGACTAATATCTTCATAAAGGCAGCAAGACCCCTGTACATTTTATATGCCAGGAAAAGGGCCTCTGGGCCCAAGGTACTTTGAATCTGCTTGCAAGGTTGAAATATGCCCTTTTTGTTCAAAAGATAAAAACCCTCTGCCAATAGACTCTCCCCATCCTTGCCTGGCTGATTCAGTCAGTGTTTTTCTGGCTCCATCAAAAACATGCATCTTACTTTCAGAAAATCCACTCTTTGAATATGTGGATTTATAGGGAAAAAATATAAAGGAGTGTCAACTTGCTTTAATTAAGGATCCTTTTAAATACGAAAAGAATAAATATTTAAAATATGATTCGATACCAAAAAATTATACAGAACTTTCAGGAACACCATCATTGAACACACAGGTACTCGGTAATTACTTGCTGGTTGGATGAACATACCTATTGAAAATCAGTAGAGTGAAATGGATGAGAGCGTGGGTTGGGATCCAGATAGCCCTGTGTTTGGATTCTATCTCTGCCATTCATTAGCTGAGTCTGACCTTCAACAAGTGACTTAACCTCTCAAGGCCTCAGTATTTCTTACAGAAATGAAGTGAATCACTAATGCTACCCTTGTAGTTAGTTGTATTGAATGAAAGCCATAGGCAAATAAAATATATATTTTATCATGTCTTATATTTTATCGTGTATTATAATATGTATTATTTCCTTCGTGTAATTTCTGCCTGAATAGGAGCCAGTAATAACAAAACATAAGTTTTGTTATGTTTTCAGAAGTATAATATAGGTAATTACATATAAATATTGGCTTCCCTGGTGGCTTAGTGATAAAGAATCTGTTTGTCAATGCAGGAGATGTGAGTTCAATCCCTGGGTTGGGAAGATCCCCAGAGGAGGAAATGGCAACCCACTCCAGTAATCTTGCCAGAAAAGTCCTGTGGACAGAGGAGTCTGGTGGGCTACAGTCCATGGGGCTGCAGAGTCAGACATGACTGAACACAGACACACACACATATGTAAATATAATTATATATACATATACGTATAGAGAACCCGCACAATGCCTGGCACATAGCAAAAGTTTGGTTAATGGTGGTTCCTGCTGTGAAAAGTAACACAAAATACGCTTGAGAGTTTGACTCTTCATTTTCACATCCACAAAGACCAATTCTGTGAATAACATCCCAGGACATTTCATTGCACTGTACAGAAAAGGGTAAAAGAGTTTGTGTTACTGAGATTTTTATGGCCTTAAAATTATGAGACAGCAATTAACAGGTGTGTAAGTGAATTGTGGCAAGGATTCAACTTGCAACAATGACTAACATCTATTCAGTGTGTGCTGACCAGTCATTCTGCAGAGTACACAGTCTGACTTAATATCCTCTCCAAGTTTACTTTATAGAATCACCTGCTTCCTACTTTCTTAATCAAGAATATTAAATGCAAATGGTTTATGAAATTTCCCAGACTAGACTAGAATAGCAGGGGTCTGGAGTGAGAAAGCAAAAGTGATACAAACTGCTTCACATTTAGAGGCTGAATGAACCCCTCAGATGACCAGAGGTTTCTTCTTTTTCAGTTTTCTGGCTGTTTTTCTCTTTCCTTATAGCATTTTGAGTTTGTTTAATGAAGTTGAGACTTCTCACAAAGGGCCTTATAAACACGTGTTATTAGATTTTAAATCTGATTTGAAAGTGCCTCTCTCCTACTCCCTGTGAGTAAAGTGACCTTTTTAAATGGAGGGAAGTGGGTTTAGATGACAGTAATGATAAATGCGGTCATGTTCACTCAATAAAATAAGGCCCAGTGCATTTGAGGATAAATCAGTGAAATGTACAGCCCCACCTGTCTGTCTCCATCATTCATTTCCACTGTCACTTTCACAGTGGCTGATGGATCACAGTCGCTGTAAAATTAGACAGCCTTTAATCTCATTTCATCCTGATTAGCTTCTCTTTACCCTTTCCCTCTAACTCACTGACTGACACGCTAAAAACTCACACCGGGCTGTATATGAACGAGGAGTACAAACTTCTCTTATGATACCTGCTTGGCAGGGCGAGGCCAGTGTCCACCCCTAGAGAAATGTGGAAGGAAGTGGGCACGTCTTTCTTGTTATTTAAGATAATCAATAATTGCCATACCCGGTGTCATTTTAAACAGATGTTTTGTCTTGCTCACTGCTTTCTTTATTTTGCTTTCCTTCGGGCTTAATCAGAAGTCAAAGCAATGAGATCCTCTGCAAAACTCAAACATTGATTTCATGGCAACATTTTTCTAATAGATTTGGAGTTTTACACTGATAATCATCTCAAAGGATTTTCTGTGTGTATGTATAGTTTCTTGATTCACAACAATAATTCAGGAATGAAGATGCTGAAAGAGCCAAGAAATACAGCATGCAAGGTTTTAAAACAAGAGTAAAAAAATGGGTAGATAAATGAGAATATCTTCAGGTAGCCTTTATATGAGCATTTCAAAGACCTTGTCTTCTCTTATTTTGAAGGATTCAATAGTTTAATGCAATAATTTCATTTGTTTGCACAAAGCTTAACAATAGGGGTAATCAAATGAGAAAGAGGCTTAAGAATAAATCACGTATTATTTCCTTCACTTAATTTCTGCCTGAATGGGAGCAAGTAAATGACAAGAACAAAACACAACTAGTGTTCTATTTTCAGAGTCTGTGCTTTACTATTAATATAAAGCTGGACTTCCAATTAAAATGAAGATAATACAATTTTTATTATTTATAAAATGCGGGCATTGAATTGACCAAAAATTTAAAATAAATATTGGAAGAGTGGTAGTCATAAAGTAAGTTGGTTATAGTCAGTTCTTTCCCCCCCACCCCCCCTTGGCTGCTCAGGGTCTTAGTTGCAACATGCGAGCATACAGGATCTAGTTCCCTGACCAGAGATCAAACCCAGATCCCCTGCACTGGGAGTGTGGAGTCTTAATCACTGGACCACCAGGGAGTTCCCAGTGGCCTCTGTTCTTACACTTGTTTCATATGAATAGATGCATCCAGGTGAAACAATCTGTGCTGAGTTTACTCTGACCAGATGACATTATGATAACCAGAGTAGTACCAGATTGTTCACAACACACGCAGTATACATAATATATGAGTAATAGCTTTGTGCTTGGTATTTTGGAAGCAGCATCATAATGCAAACAGTGATGAATTAATTTAAGAAAAGAAAAAAAGATGTTTAATGTATAACCAGTCACCCAATTTTATTTGCTCCACAAACTCAACATATACTTTGCCCCGATGGACTCTGAGGAGTGGAGCCTGCAGGAGCTATGTGGTTGAAAATGTTTTCCAAAGAGATAACTGAAGGTTGAGGGGCAGAAGGACATTCCCTAGATAACTCCCTAAATCACTTGACTTAATTCATGGGCCACGAAAATCCAGGGCACACCAATTTTTACTCAATCCCAGAAATCCAGAATTTCCATACCAATGCCATCTCCCTTGTGGCTGTTAGTTCAGAAACAGTGAATATTCACAGTCAAAGTGAATACCTAATAAAAATAATGAAAAACTCCTAAAATCCTTTAATAAGAAGCTTAAGCTATCTGATTTGCTCTTTCTGGAGCTGTGTTGTAAGGATTCAAAGCTCTGCCAGTTTCTCCTTATTTTTGTATACATATCTTAGCCAGCATAAGTACATTCTAAGAAAAATAGCAGATATTAAAAACAAAGTGAAATGAGAGATATGTATCATCTCAGATAAATTGGGTTATAAGATAGGCTCGTTCTCTCTGTCTCCCTCTCTTTCTCCCTCTGTCTCTCTTGCTCTCTCTGTCTCCCTATCTTCTCTCACCACTGGCAAAAGAGTACAGAGTACGAGCTGGCCCTGACTCATATTGATTTCCCACCGCACTGGTTTCTTAAGTGCTCTGTTGATCCGTGTCAAGCAATAAGTTCCCTGGCTGAACATGCATATCACCTCCCCATTTGTCCTCACCTAGATTTAAGGTGCCCATATGATGAGCTGAACAAGGACATCATTTTTCCTACTGGTGTCACTGGGCCCAAACCACACTGCCCGTGGTGTGACAGCTAATGCCGTGTACGTTTGCATTCACCATGTGATATAATAATAGCAGAGACGAACGCAGCATTGCACATACGGGCTAACAGGGGTGTCCTAGTCTGGTCATGTGTGTCTCCCCAACGAACATGTGCATGAGAACAGATCCAGGGCAACCTGGCTTTGGTGGGTTTTCTGAATCACATTCCCCCTCTTCACAGGCACCGCATTCGGGGCAGAGCAGGGCAAGATGAGGGGAGTGGATATTTGTGACGTTCCTCACAGTTTTTATCTTTGTTCCAGAAAAGCTCTTAAGCAGACAGATAGAAAATGTGTGATTGTGCTGCTAATGACATTGTACAGGAAATTAAGCGTATACATTTGGAGAAGGCATTAAATCAGCAGGACCTTAATTTAAAAACTTAAAACTGTATGGAAATTCAGCTTGCTCATTGCTGTGGAATAGAAAACAGCCAAGCACCCTGAGTCTGTTTATGGAAAGATTGCCAGCAAGCCAAGTTTGGGCAGAGCAGCTTAATGGCTCCGAGTGGATGCTGGGGGATTTCTTCCAAGACAGAACCCCCAGCCCTGACCGTTTGGGAGTGTCATTCATGGTTTTAGACTGCGATTCCCATCATCAGGCAGGTGAGCAGAACTTAAGAATTGAAAGCAGTGTGACACGTTGTTCTTGACTGATCTGCGGAATAATATTATGTAAAATTCATCCAAAGGGGTGGGGTTGGCAGTTGCTGGAAACACACTGCTGAGCCCTGTGGACTGGGGGGTGCCCCGCTCTGCTGTCTGTGTGCTCTTCTGCCTTCTGACTTAGTCTCATGTTTTGTGCATTTGGTGAAAGCACATAACTTGTGAACCAGGGTATCCAGTCCTAAGATGAAAATTTTCATATGTCCTTTTTTTTTCCCTTCTCAATTCTAGTCATGCCCTACAACAGTGCCCATCACTGCGTCGTGGAGGTGGAAAACTTCCTGTTTGTGTTGGGTGGAGAGGACCAATGGAACCCTAATGGTAACTATTGAACCACTTAGTAGTAGATGCTCAACACGTATGTGATGAGAGGCGCTGGTGGCAATCCATCTTGTAATTACCGTGGAAAACATATTTCTGTGCAGCAGGGACAAATGAAGTAGTCGGTGATGGGGGCTGACAATTGGAGGGAGGGTCAACCGTTGAGCTGGCAGAGGACGGTACGCAGCAGTGCGTTCACTCATGGACTGTCTGGGGATTTGGCTTCGCCGTGACGCCCAGCCCCCTCTCCTTATCCATCCCCTGAGGAATGCCCCCAGCATAAGCCCAGACTCCCTGGAGGCAGGTAGCAAGTGGCAGCTATGAAGAATTCTCACCACCTTCTCCACCAGTTTTCTCCCATTTTATCAGGATAATAACACACAGTTTCAATATGTAAACATCATTTGCCGTCATGCTGAAGGTAACCTTAGCTGAAGTTCCTCTGCAGCCTTTATTACTTAAAGGGCTTTAAGTAATTATTACTATTACTAGTACTTTATTACTATTCAGGCTACAGCATCTTTTGCAAGGGTTTCATCCACAGATTATCCACCATCTTCCCTGTTGATGCAATTACTCCGTAATTGTGTCAAAAAGAGAAACGAAACATTTGAATACCCTTCCCAAGCCCAACACGGGGAGAACACTGTGCCTTGCAGCGCCTTGTAGAACACGCAAAAGTATCAAGATATTTTTGGAAACCTTGCAGGTGAAGGAGGGGTTGCCGTTGTAGCCTTCTCTGTAACAGAGATCATTATGACTGAGAAACCATAAAACAGCTTGCAGGTACACATTTTTACTTTAAAACCCCAGAACAGCCAGCTGAAATTACATATAGTGCATATATTTTATGGTGAATGTTCTCTTTCAGCATCTGCACCAAGGCAAATTATAGAAAATTGTTACATCTGTTCATTCTAGAAAATCTTAAAGGAAAACAGTCCAGGCTACCCTCCAAGAATATTTCTTTGAAGAGAAAGGGACAGTCTTTCTCAAGATCTGCCTCATATCTTTCAGTGTTAGAAAGACAGTTTCTGGGCTTTGGGAAGAAACAGATTTGGATCAGGAACAAAAATGTTATTTATTATGTCTTCTCTAACTTCTCTTTGCAATGACAGATTCCATATGTTACCAAAAACAAACAAACAAACAAAAAAGCCCTGGTAGATATATAATCCGCTGTGAACTCTCCTGTTTAACCTCTTCTTCCCTGGAAGTGATTTGAACAGAGTGGAACATTTGTAAGAGGAAAGAGTACGCAGCCAGCAGGTTTATCTAAGGAAGAATGTGCAGAATTGGTTTTTGAAAGCCAGATGAAAATTAACACATGACGAGGGAAGCCTGGAAAGTCTTGTTCCTGATGACGTTAGTGATAGACTGCTCTGTAATATTCTAATATACATGCCTATATTCTGTCGTGCCCCAACTTACAGAGAACCAATTAACATTTGTCACTTACCAATATTAACCCCCCCAGAAAAACTGCCCATGGGAAATTTCCTTTCCTTTCTTCTTCCTTCCCCTCTACCACTGGCTAAAAACTGCCACTCCTTGCTCCCGCTTTATCTATCACTCAAGTGATAGACAACAGTCGTGTCTGGTGACTGGACATCATAAGAAACAGAGAGAGAGAGAAATGGAAGGGTTACAAGAAAATGGAAAAGACGAGAAGAAACTAAGAAAGTGAAGAGTAATCCAGAATTCCATTGCCTGTGGCCACCCCCTCAGGCGTCTAAGTAGGGTCAGTGAAGGGCACAAGGAGGAAATCGCTGTCTTCATTTTATCTCCCTTTCCTTAAGCTACCTCACTCATTCCTTCTGAGATTTATTATCCCCTCTGCACATCCTTTGCCAACTTCAGAACATCTTTCTTCTTTTTATCTCCTCATCCTTCATCCTGGCCTCTTTTCCATACCACCGACTTTGCCTCTGAAAACTCTTTCTTCAGTTCCCATCAAAATCACACGAGTGGTTAGCTCAGCCTTTTCTCTGAGTGACGGTCACTACCATTTACCACCAATAAGCAAAGCCGATTGCTGATTTCTACCACCAGTGCTCAGCATGTGCAGGCCCTACGCCCCATTGTCTTCCTCCAAATGGAAATTCTAAACCAAGCATCACAGAGAAACATTCTTATTCGTGGTGGGTGAATTCTACATTCCTCTTAAAAACATTCATCTTTGGATATATTTGGGAATTAATCTTGGAACATGACTATCAAGAATGACTTTTTCTACAGGGAAATGATTGTAAATTCTACAAAAACATGATTACAAACCAACTCTAGACATAATCCTTCCTTGATTTGGAGGCTCCCTTTGTGAAATCCAAGTCTTTGGAGCCATACTTACTTCTGGCACGCTTAGCTCTTTCTGTAATCCCCAACTCTTTCTGTAATCCCCAAATAAACTTTGATTTACCACCCAACCAGGCGATCCAAACCCTCCCATGCAATCCTTGGAGCTCATGATTGCACATCAACAATATCCCTGTAATCCTTAAAGTGAAAGTGAAAGTGAAGTCGCTCAGTCGTGTCCGACTCTTTGCGACCCGTGGACTGTAGCCCACCATGCTCCTCCATCCATGGGATTCTCCAGGCAAGAATAGTGGAGTGGGTTGCCATTTCCTTTTCCAGGGGATCTTCCCGACCCAGGGATCGAACCCAGGTCTCCCACATTGCAGGCAGACGCTTTAACCTCTGCACCACCAGGGAAGCCCCTATAATCCTTAAACTTTCCCCTAAACTCTCCCCTAAATGTCCCTTCAGCTTCTTTTCTAATCAAAGTCTGACTGTTCTCTGAGAGGACTGTTAGCCCAGCCACTTTCTCCAATGGGGACTGTGTTCTGTGTCCTTTGCCCTTATGCTTCATATTATTGGAGGCAGGTAGCTTTTCTGTTTCTTTATTCACTCTCGCATGCTTTAAACTCACCACTTTAAAGGCTGTCTTCACCCTGTATGCAAGACAGGGAAAGAGACACAGATGTGTATAACAGACTTTTGGACTCAGAGGGAGAGGGAGAGGGTGGGATGATTTGGGAGAATGGCATTCTAACATGTATACTATCATGTGAATTGAATCGCCAGTCTATGTCTGACGCAGGATGCAGCATGCTTGGGGCTGGTGCATGGGGATGACCCAGAAAGATGTTATGGGGAGGGAGGTGGGAGGGGGGTTCATGTTTGGGAATGCATGTAAGAATTAAAGATTTTAAAATGTAAAAAATAAAAAACTAAAAAGAAAAAAAAAATAAAAAAATAAAGGCTGTCTTCAGATTTTACTTCCTACTGCCCTTGTATGTAGCAGCTCCCCAGTATTATCATGGAAATGCCACCTCCTTCACTTTTTCATTGTCCATCATCCTTTCATGTCCATGCATGCTAAGTCACTTCAGTCATGTCCAGCTCTTTGTGACCCCATGGACTGTAGCCCGCCAGGCTCCTCTGCCCATGGAATTCTCCAGGCAAGAATACTGGAATGGGTAGCCATTCCCTTCTCCAAGGGATCTTCCCGACCTGGGGATCAAACCCAGGTCTCCTGCATGGCAGGCAGATTCTTTACCATCTGAGCCACCGGGGAAGCTCCTCGTGCCCATACTTCCCTCCTCACTGAGCTTATAGTCCATTGCCCATCCTAATAGTCACATTAGTGCACAAACCTGCAGCCCTTGTGTCCATCTCTCCTATTATTCTTGCCTGGTAAAGCCCTGGTCCTGGTTCAGCCCAACTCTTTCCATCTCTCTTCTCCCCTTGAGCAACTAAATGGAGACATAGAAAATCATATGGCCATGCTGGCTACTAGCCAACACTGCTAAATTTCCCTGGTCAATATGCTCTTCCACCTTCTGGGTTAATTGTTTCACGCCTTCTCTTCCCTCAGATACTTCTTTCTCCAAAACCTCCCTCCTCACTCTCAGCTGATAGCCTTGCTTCGTAGTCCAATGAGAATAGAAGCACTCAAACAGTAAAATCTTCATCTTGCTACTACCAAATCCATTGCTACCCAGATTTTTTTTTTTAAGATTTTTGGATGTGAACTGTCTTACGTCTTTACTGGATTTGTTACATTATTGCTTCTATTTTATGTTTTGGTTCTTTGACCTCGAGTCATGCGGGGTCCCAACTCCCCGATCAGGGATCGACCCACCACCCCCTGCATTGGAAGATGAATCTTAACCATGGGACCACCAGAGAAGTCCCACTACCCATATATTTTAGATAAATATATCCCTCTTATTGGGTTTCCCTGGTGGCTCAGACAGTAAAGAATCAGCCTGCAACGTGGGAGACCTCGGTTGGATCCCTGGGTTGGGAAGATTCCCTGGAGAAAGAAATGGCAACCCACTCCAGTATTCTTGCTTGGATAACACCATGGACAGAGGAGCCTGGTGTCCATGAAGTTGCAAAGAGTCGGACACGACTTAGCACAGCACAGCAGCAATCCCTCCTATTATCATTTCTGCTCCAACCTGAAGTCTACTCCTCATTCACTTTTGCCTCCTCAAGGACTTTGGAATACTTCTGAATTTCAAACCATAACCAACAACCAAATAAAAATTTCTCTTGATGCTGCATTCCAGCTATACTCTTCAACTTTTTATGCCGAAAGCCCTAAAAGCTTTGCCTATCCTCTTGCCTCTGCTTTCTTATATCTTAGTCTCCCCTGAGGAGTCCCCACTTAGGCTTTCATCCCCTCCTGTCCGCTGCGTAAACAAGGCTTGTCCTGGTGACTGCCATGTTTCCAGATCCTGTGGTCACTTCCCCATTCCTCACTCCTCTGTCTGACATGGCTTCCAAACTCCCACCGCTCTTTCCTTCCTACTTCTGACAGTTCCTTTCCTTTGCAGATTTTCCTTCTTCTCCCCCAGAGCTCATTTCCAGGACTCTTTATCTTCCATTTCCGTACCCTCTCACTAAAGATTTTCATCCTGTTCTACGATTTTAAACAATAACTCAGTCTCAGTTAGCCAGTGGCCTATGAGCCACTTTCACTTTGAGATCCTGTAGGATTCTGCAGATTAAGTCCAAAACAAACTTCATGGCTTCTCTCCCTAACCCTCAACTATTCCTGCCTGGTCTTCCCCACCTCAGCAAACTGCATGACCTTCCAACCAGTTGTTGTTGTTATTGTTGTTGTTTTAGTTGCTAAGTCACGTCCCACTCTTTTGCAGACCCATGGGCTACAGCCCGCCAGGCTCTTCTGTCCATGGGATTTCCCAGGCAAGAATGCTGGAGTTGGTTGCCATTTCCTTCCCCAGGGGATAGTCCCAGATCAGTCATGAAACCTACGTCTCCTACGTTGGCAGGCAGATTCTTTACCACTGAGCCACCAGAGAAGCCCCCCTGACCAGTTACTATGGCTAAAATTCTGGCGGTCATCTTTAATTATCACCTTTTCTTACACCAGTGTTCAGTCTATCAGAAAATTTTATTGGCTGTGCCCAAATAGTAGATCCCAAGCATGGCCATATCTTGCATCCACCTTCATTCAAGCCAGCTCTTGCCTTGACAGTTGTGATGGCCTCCTGACAGGTCCCCGACTTCCAGAGCAGCCCTTCTACAGTCTGTGTGTTACACAGCAGCCAGAATGGTCACAGCAAGAGAGAAGTGAGGCCATGTTCCTCATTAGCTCAAAACCTTCCAGTGACTTCCTAATGTTCTTAGAAGAAAAGACAAAAATCAGCATCAGGCCACAAGGCACACTATGTCCAGACCTTCATATACTTCTGACTTCTGTGCAAGTAGCCCCAGCAGTCTAGCTGGTTTTGAACCCATGGCCAGCCCAGGGAGAGGTTGTGCTCACTTTCCCTACTGTCTGAGACTCTAATTCTGCAGATATTTGCATGACTTTCAGAGTGTATCTGTGAACAGGTGGCCATAGTACTGAAACTGAGTTTCCCTTGATCAACTCCTGCTTCATTTTTCTTTATAACATTCATCTTCACTTGATGAATTTACAAGTTTACAAGTTTGTATTTATTTCCTTGTAAGGACTGGAACTTTGTCTTTTTTGTTTACCAATATAGTCCCACGACCTAGAATACATAAGACGCATAGTGGGTGCTCAGTGTGTATTTGTGCAATTAATAATTGTGTGGTGTATTCATGCCTGTGTGAGTGCATGTACACACACACACACATACACACTCCTATCTGTTTATTCCTGCAGTGAATTTTAGTAGCTATATTTCAATGGTTAGTTCCACATATATTAACAAAAAACAGACTTTTAGAGTTAAGACCTCAGGTATTTTAGATTATTATCATCTCAAATGGTACAAAGGAAATGTAACACACTCTTTGCTTGTATTTCTTGCTTTGGTGTCAGTTTGTATGTACAATAAGGTTCACTTTGACACATTGGAGACATTACTGTGCTTCTTAGCCTCAACAGAGGAAATAACCTGGTTATTAAATAACCAGCTCTGAGGACTCAGGTTTTCACATTTCAGCAAACGTACCTGCTACAGCAACTGCGTGCTCCCCAAATGCAAAAGCAGAACTTACTTGGCAGACATTGGCTACAACTGATTTCGTATGCGAACTCTTATTGTAGTGAGTGCTATCATTTCCATGGAGACAGAGTGGCCTCTACCACTGCTAGAATTCTTGAATCACTTAAAAAAAATCAAAAAGACTTTAACCAGAGATATCATTCAAGGTAGTCTCTGGAACTGATTATGATTAGATAATAACTTCATGTTTTTAAAATGCAAATACAGAAACACAGAAATTTTACCCTAACTTTGGGATAAAACTAGTTTGATAAACATATCTGCTTTTATTATTATGGTTGACTTATGTTTATTATTACTTTCACTTCACTATTTTTATTCTAACTCATCCCCTCCAAAAAAAGTAGAGGAGAAAAGAAGAAAAAAGGAGAAAAATATTTAAAGTGGCACATAGGTTTTTGTTCTGACTCCTCATTCTCATACCATGGTAGATAGTCCCTCTACTGTCATCTGTTTGTTAAACCAGAGAACAGGGGCATCTTATAAAACCCTATTCAATGTGCAAAACAACAAAGGAATCTAAGTTTTAAGTGTCTCAAATATATCTTTACAGGAAAACACAGTACAAATTTTGTCAGCCGATATGACCCCCGATTTAATAGCTGGATACAACTTCCGCCCATGCAAGAACGGTAAGTGTTTATCTCTCGCGTCTGAAACATTCGTGGCTGCTTTACCTGAAGGAAGGATACTGAATGATTTTCCATAATAAGGTATGCTAAACAAAGCCAATGAATTAAACTGGAGGCAAAATGCAAAACCTGGTCTGGCCAACTCTGATTAACTGCTTCATTAACTCGATGGAGAAAAATAATAGGTCAAGTATTTGTTCCAATGTAGGAAGAATTTATATAACTTGTCTTCTTTGTTGTTTTTTTTTTTCACATTAAAGTTTACTTTTTTATTGAAGTATAGTTGCTGTGTAATATTATATAAGTGTACAATATAAAAAGTCACAATGTTTAAAGGTTACACTCCATTTGTAGTTCTAAAATATTGGCTGTGTTCCCTGTGTTGTGTAATAGATCTTTGTAACTTATTTTACACTTAATTTGTACTTCTTAATACTCTACCCTATCTTGCCCGTCCCCACTTCCCTCTGCCAATTGGTAACCCCTGGTTTGTTCTCTGTATCTGTGAGTCTCCTGCTTTTGTTTTATATCCACTAGTCTGTTGCATTTTTTGGATTCCACACATACGTGATATCATATGGTATTTATCTTTGTCTGACTTATTCCACTTAGCATAATGCCCATCCATGGCTTGTCTTCCTTTTCCATGTTGCACTAGTTTTTTTGACAAGCAGAGCTACAATTTCATGGCTATTCCACTCTTCTCAGTTGTAATTTATTCAAATCTTATCACTGAAATATAGAACACCATTCTCACAATGTATGTATTTTGATGCAGATATTTCAGTATTAAAGTTTCCAAGTCTCACTACCTCAAATTCCTTATGTTTACTTCCTCAAGCATCTCCCCATCAGACATTTAAAAATAGGTGATTTGCTATCTAATGAAAAGTCAGTTTTGCAAGGTGTCCTCTCATTTTTTAATGTATGCAGTGTTTATCTCACCAAAGTTTTCTAACATCAAAGGACAATAAGGCAACCGTGTTTGTACACATTCAGTTCTCCTGACTATTAGGCAGGAAGCCATGTCTTAATATATACATGCAAATTCACATACTAAATCTTGAACACTTGGTTCTTTTCAAATAATATCTCAACATCCTCATGAGCAAATTTTCTGATACAATAGTAACAATAAGCTGCAACCTATTTTCTCTTCTCAGTTGAACTAAGAAATAATTTTTGTTCTTATTCCTTCATAGCCTTAAACATCTCCTTTTTTAAACATTCAATCAGATTACACTGTTGTTCTGTCACTAAGTCATGTTCAGCTCTTTGTAACCCCATGGGCTGGAGCACACCCGGTTCTTCTGTCTTTCACTATCTCCACTCTCTGAATTTTCTCAAATTCATGCCCATTGAGTCAATGACGCTATCTAACCATCTCATCCCCTGCCACCTGCTTCTCCTTTTGCCTTCAGTCTTTCCCAGAATCAGAGTCTTTTTCAGTGAGTCAGCTGTTTGCATCAGGTGGCCAAAGTATTGGAGTTTCAGCTTCGGCATCAGTGCTTCCAATGAATATTCAGGACTGATTTCCTTTAGGATGGGCTGGCTTGATCTCCTTGCAGTCCAAGGGACTCTCAGGAGTCTTCTCCAGCACCACAGATTACACTGAGATCAAGTTAAATCCTTAATCATGAATTCCAAGTGAAAAAAATTTCAGATCATACCATTCACTCAAAAAAGTACATTACTGCCAAAAGAGAGTAAGAAGCTCTGCTATAAACTTAGTATCTAATGTCCCATTCCATATAAGGATATTGAAACTCTTTCAAGGGACTAAAAGTTATACACTGAAAATGACATTTTCGTCATTTTCGTCATTTAGTCATTTTAGTCATTTTCTAAGGACCACAGAGAGGAATGCCTAATTCAAAGGTACCTCAAGGGATTATTCTGGCTCAGTTAATATCTTGACAAATTTCTCAATCCTCCTGTTGTGTATACATGTATATATAAAAGCTTCCTGAGAGAAGAGCTTCTTTCCTGGAGAAAGCTTCTTTCTCCAACATACCTAATTTCTCTCCTTTGGGGGTTATTTTCTGGTTGGTATTATTATTAGCTGCATCACTTTAACCTTTGATCCAAACTATTCCAAAAGTTTTATTTTAAAAAAATTAAATATACATCAAAACATGTTTGAGATGTCAGCATCTCATCACCATGGTCTCCTTTGCTGCGGGCTGTTCACCACAATAATTAACCTTCATGCCTTGGGTTTGGGAGGCATAACTCACGTCGCGGTCAATTATCTCACTGTAGAGCCCCTAAGGATGAGAAGTATTGCTGCAAAACCTAATTAGTAATTTTTTTAAATGTGCATTGTTTACTTGATATTCTATAATGACTTCCTCGGAGGCACTATAGCCTATCAGGGCAGGGTCCTACTTAGACAATTTTTAGCAGCTCATTGACCTGATAAAAAGACCTGCCATGGTCTGTCGGCGCCCGGCAGCCACCGTTGACAGGATGGACTGTTTAACGTTTCTTTCCAAGTCATTATGGTATATCATGTCAGGTCCCTAGTAAAAGAAGTTTTTTTTTAGATTTCGAACAATCAACTCGATAGACCAAATAAAGAGCTCCTTCCAGAGCTGAATGGGAAAAGGCAGATCTCACAAATGCCCAGTCAATCTTCTAGCTCCATATCTCCTATGGGTTGGTTGACCTGGGCAGCAATCCATAACTTAAAATGAAATTCTTCTGTCATTGCCAAGCTTCCATTCACCCGAGCAAGTACAGTTAGCTACCAGTGTGGTTTAATTGGTGATTAAACAAAGAAGGAAAAAAATTGAAAATTATGAGATACTCTTCAGATTAGAAAAGAGATATCTTGAGATAGTTAATTGAGTTAGCTCTGCATTGTATAGACCATGAATCACCGGAAGTTCCCCACCTCCCTCCTTCCCTTGTGTTTGGGTCCTCAGGCCTTTCAGTCATGTCCGGCTCCTTTCGGCCCCATGGATTGTAGCCCGCCAGGCTCCTCTGTCCATGATATTTTCCCAGCAAGAATACTTAAGTGTGCTGCTAAGCTCTCCTCCAGGATATCTTCCCGACCCAGGGGTTGAACCTGTGTCTCCTGTATCTCCTACGATGCAGGAGGGTTCTTTACTGCTGAGCCACCTGGGAATCCCCCTCATACCCTCAGCTGCTGCCAAACTGCTGAGAAGTTGTTACTACGCTGAGAAGTAACCAAACTGATTAAGAATAATGGAAACACATTGAAAGTCACCTCTAGGGTCACCCACTCTTAACAGAGCTGGCTGGGCGAATTCCTCAGACATCTTGCCTAATCAGAGCTTCCAAAAGAGTATAATGAAAGGGCAGCACACCCTCCCAGTTCATCAGGGAAATGGGCACATGACCTCCAGGCTTACTCAGCCATAGGTCAACTCATGAATTGTATGTCTGCTACCTATGAGGCTGCTGACAGAAGGGGTTAGAAAAAAGTACAAAGATAAATGTAAAGCTCGAGTTGTTTTGATCTCCGACTTAGGATTTGATTCTTCAGTAGGAAGAGGGCAAAAATGAACGATTGGATCAGTAAAAACGCTTTGGTGATTTCCATTATGTTTTCCCAAAAAAAAGTAGACATTTTAGGTGTTATTCTTATGGAAATATTACCTGGAGAATCCCAGAGACGGGGGACCCTGGTGGGCTGCCATCTATGGGGTTGCACAGAGTCGGACAAGACTGAAGCAACTTAGCAGCAGCAGCAGCAGCAGCAGCAGCAGCTCTAGGAAACAAAAAAGAAAAAGGAAAAAGAGAGGGCAGGGAGGGAAGGAAGAATAGAGGGAGGGAGGGAGGGAGGAAAACCACTTGGGAATCACCAATAAGAAAGCTTGTTTCAGAGTAAGTGAAAAGCAAGAAGCATGTACATCAAAGAAGTTTCCAAATTTAAATACTTTGTTTCTAGCAGCCTTACAAGAAGCAATGAGAAACAATATTCTGCTTGACAAAATCTGTTATTTTTAACCTGATGGTAAAAGTCAAAAGTTGAAACAGAGATAGGGAAAGAAAGTGTTAGTGGCTCAGTCATGTTGGACTCTGTGACCCCATGGACTAAAGCTCGCCAGGCTCCTCTGTCCACGGGATTCTCCAGACAAAAAATACTGGAGTGGGTTGCCACTGCCTACTCCAGGAGATCTTCCCGACTGAGGGATCAAACCCACATCTCCTGTCTCCTGTACTGCAAATGGATTCTTTACCCAGTGAGCCATCAGGGAAACCCTCTCAGTATGACTCTTGAGAATATGAACTGACCACCTTAAGCTTCAAGAAAGGGCTTATAAAAATCTGTACTATACGCAGGTTCAAAGTATATTTGTAGAGGGCATCAATAGTCATTTAAACTTATCTCAATTCACTGTATATCATCTCTAGCATTGGGACAGGAGGTGGAGGGGTGGGGGAGGGAGAGAAAAACAACTTGAAATACAAATAGTGTCATTCCATTAAAAAATCTTCAATAAGCTTCCTTTTGCCCCCAAATAAAGTAGCCTAATCAGGTGTGCTCTTCATGTGGGGAGGAGGGGCAGGAAGCATTCCCAGGAGAAACCTGGTGTGGTAAAATTTCAGCCTCAAGCAAATGTTCACAGTTGCTGATAGACCATTAACTACCCAGTGCTTCCATAATGCATTTCATGAATTCTCACTTTGGGCATGCAAGGGAATAAGTCAGAGACTCAGAACCTTAGCTATTAAAATTTCTACATAAAAATGCACTTTTCATCAGCAGGTGAAACCTACTGGTTTTTTTTTCCCCATTCAGAACCTAACAGTGACACTGTGTGGATAAAGCTAGGAGTACACATGGAACATCACATTAGGAATGTTGGGGTTAGAAAGACAGCTCTGACAGCTCCCTCGGGTGAAGAGAGGAAGGAAGGAGCAGGATCAGAAAGAGGGAGAAAATTAAACTGTAGACAAGATAAAAGGAGTTCACACTGCCAGACACTGCCAGAAGATCTTTCTCTGATTCTCCACTACCTAAACTTAATTTAATAGAGAGTTTCATGCTTGTTATGACTAGCATTTTTTCTCTTCTAGACCAGAATATAGTACATATAATACAAAGAAGAACTTAGAATATAGTATATTGCAACTAACACGGTCCAAATTATGGAATTGGCCCACTAAAGATGATTTATTAGTAAAATTAGTAACTTAATTGTTTCAGAGGTTCCAAAACTTGTAATAGAGTCATACAGAAGAGGGATATTGACCTACCCTGTGTCCATGATGCAAAAAAATATCTGTTACTTTAGTACAAATTTTCATAGACATGTCAGTCTTTTCAACGAAATATTTTAACTTGAGAAGGTAAAAGCACTAGTAAAGCAACCTTGACCCATCATATTCAATAAGGGAGCAATTGAAATCTGGCTAGAGAAAGGGAAGGAACTAGGGGTCTACGTATGTGCACTTAATTTTGCTATTGTTTTTAAACCTAATTTTATGTTTAGATGAGTTTTTATGTTCTTATACCAAGAAATTTCAAATTTTTAGGTTTTAAATTCCCTTAATAATCTGATTAAAAATTCCCCTCAAAATCTTTTTCTCCAAACATATGCCTCCAAAAAAAATGCACTTTCACAACATATATGTACACATATTTATAATATATTGGAGAGGGAAATGGCAACCCACTCCAGTATGGTTGCCTGCGAAATACCATGGACAGAGGAGACTGGTGGACTACAGTCCATGGGGTCACAAAGAGTCAGACATAACTTACAACTAAACAAAAGCATTATGTGTGTGTGTGTGTGTGTGTGCATATTCACTATATATATATGTATATATATATATATATAATTTTATTTAAAAGACTTTTTTACAATTTCAGAGCTTCACGTACCCCTCAGAAAACATGGCCCCAGGTTAGCAGCAAACTTTATTTAGTGAAATCTATCTCACCTGTTCTTCGTTCTCCTTCATAACATTCTCTCTTTTTCCATTATTGCTCTCTTCATCATCTTTCTGAGTTTTCTACAGCACACATTTCTGTCAAAACCATCAAGAAAATATAGGAAAAAAAATAGCCAAAATACTACTCTCAAATAAACAATGATGCTAACAAGTCCAGAACTATCCAGAAAAACTGAACTTTATATTCCAGCAATCCCATTTTTGCATATACAGTGTATCCAAGGGAACCAAAATCAAGATCTTAAAGAGACACCTGCACTCCCGTGTTCATGGCAGCGTTACTCACAAATGCCAAGATGTGGAAACAAACTAAGTGTCTGTTGACAGATAAATAAATAAAATGTGGTGTATATATAAATATGCAAGTATGTGCTCGTGTCCAACTCTTTGTGATCCCATGGACTGTAGCCCTCCAAGCTCCTCTGTCCATGGAATTTTCCTGGCAAGAATACCGAAGTGGGTTGCCATTTCCTCCTTCAGGGGATCTTCCCAACCTAGGGATCAAACCCATGTCTCTTGCATCTCCTGCACTGGCAGGCAGATTCTTTACCACTGTGCTACCTGGGAAGCTTACACACACACACATATATATATACTGGAATATTATTCTGCCACAGAAAAGAAGGAAATTCTGCCATTTACATGACAAACATGGATGAGACTGAAAGTGATTACACTAAGTGAAATAAGCCAGACTGAGAAAGACATACTGTATATCACTTATATGTAGACTTGTATTTTAAAAGTCAGAGGTAAAGAAATGGAGGTTAAAATGGTGGCTGCCAGGGGATAGGGGTGAGGGAAATAGGGAGAAATTGATGAAAGGATGCAAACTTTCTATTGCAAGATGAGTAAGTTTTGAGGATAAAATTACAGCATGGTAACTATAGTTAATAATACTTATTGTTTACTTGAAATTTGGTAAGAGAGTAGATCTTAAGTGTTCTCACCAAACAAAAATAGAGGTTAGTATGTAAGCTGAAGAAGTGTTAATTAATTTGATTGTGAAAGCCATTTTACAATGTATGCATGTACCAAATCATCACACTGTACCCTTTATATTTATTATAGTTTTGTCAATTACACCTCAATAAAACTGGAAAAAAACTGAATACATCACCATCTATAGCATATGCCATATGTCTATGGGTTTCCCCGGTGGCTCAGCAGTAAAGAATCCTCCTGCAACGAAGGAGACACAGGAGATGCGAATTTGATCCCTGGGTCAGGAAGATCCCCTGGAGGAGGCAATGGCAACCCACTCCAGTATTCTTGCCAGAAAAATCCATGAACTATAGCCTGGCAGACTACAGTTCATAGGGTGACAAAGAGTTGACATGACCTCACGACTAAGTATGCATGTATATGGTACTAAATTGTGTTTAAAAATTAAAGAATTTAGTCATCACTGAAAATGCTATTAGAAGTTTATATGCAAACATCACAATGGCTGATTTTTTTAAAATTTTTATCCAGACAATGTCAACTGACAGTTCATGAGAGTGAACAAAATGTTGACACTATGACATGCACTTTACAATATGTCATATGGTCAGGCAATCTGATTCCAGAGTCCTAACTGTTCAAGATGCTATCTACTGCTTCCCAGAGGTCTTGATACTTTATAGGCACAGCTTGGAAAATCTTCAAACAATATAAGTTTTCCTGATTCAAAACCTCTAGGATTCTTTATTTTGCTATTGACTTTGCCCAAGAGTCTTGGCATCAATTTTTATAAAATTTTATGAATAATTTTTATAAATTTTTATAACAACAATTCATCAAACTTAAGTTATGTTCTCTGAGGGGCTTGTGCATACATGCTCAGTTGTATCCAACTCCTTGTGACCCCATGCATAACCTTGCAGGCTTCTCTGTTCATGAGATTTCCCAGGCAAGAATACTGGAGCAGGATGCCATTTCCTTCCCCAGAAGATCTTCCCGACCCAGAGATCAAACCTGAGTCTCCTGAGTTTCCTGCATTGGTAGGCAGATTCTTTACCACTGAGCCACCTGGAAAGCCTCTGAAGGGCTTGGCACTTCACAACTATTCTTTTCCAGTATTGACCCACATGTTATCCTTGTGAAGTATATTATCCCAGTAGCATCAATGAGAGAAAAAGAAGCTAAAGATTAAAGTCTTGCTTCAGATTGCAACCTTGTCATCCTAACTCTAACTTTTTGAGTCTTCCTCCAACTTCTTTTCTCCCTCAGCTTTACTAGTTGTTTATTAGTTGTTTACTAGTTGTTTATTAGTTGTTTATTAGTTGTTAAGCTTTACATCTTCCTTTACCATATCTTGCATCCCCACTTTCCATGTCTTCTACCAGAACTCTATTTCAGGTCCTCAATCTCTCACTCCTAGATTGTATTCTCCCTCAGAAAAGCCTTCCTGTCTCCAATCCTTTCCATACAACTTGCATGTCTTTTGCCTTTGAGGGAAGGTGGGATAATTTAATAGTCTTTCTTGAAAAGAGATTTAAAAATATCCTATGGCTTTGTAAAAACATCAAAAGCTACACAGATGAAATTCCTAAGAGCAAAATTTCAACACTATATTCAGTCCGAAAAGTTTCTCTACTTGCAGTCATACTGGGGGAAAAAAAGAAAAAAAAAAAGATAATTGAAGAAAAATTTTGATGATGTAGTTCTCTTATAAATTGGGAACAATGACCCTTGAAGGACCATAAAGAAAGTGAATGTCAAGATAATTTATTATTGTTACATTATCTACCTCATTTTTCACTTTGTCTTACTGAGCTGTGATATCTTTACAAGGTACCAAATATCCCAAACATTAGTGAACACTTGAATAGTGTATAAAAGCAAGATAAAAAGAGCTGAAACAAAGAGTTGTAAATTTCTCCTCTACTGTGATTTTAGTGTCAATAATGTTAACCAGGATGGGCATTACAGATAATTACTATTCAAGGTCTCTGATTTAGCAAGGAGTCTTATGTGTAATGTCCAAAGCTCTGTACCCTTTCTGGGGCTTCCCTGATGGTTCTGCAGATAACGAATCTGCCTGCAATGCAGAAGACACAGGAGATGAGGGTTCTATCCCTGAGTCAGAAAGACCCCCTGGAGATGGTCATGGCAACCCATTCCAGTATTCTTGCCTGGAGAATTCCATGGACAGAGGAGCCTGGTGGGCTACAGTCCAAAGGGTCACAAAGAGTCAGACACGACTGAGTGACTAAGCTCACACAGCACCCTTTTCTGAAGCAGGATGCCCCCACTTTCCCTGACTGATGGGGCTACTTTGTATTTACAGAGGGTTTTGTTTTGTTTTGTTTTGTTTCATTGTAGAAGAGCCAGTTTCTATGCATGCCGGTTGGACAAACATTTATATGTGATTGGTGGACGGAATGAAACTGGTTATTTGTCCAGTGTGGAGTGCTATAACCTGGAAACAAATGAATGGCGTTATGTGTCTTCTTTGCCACAGCCTCTGGCAGCTCATGCAGGAGCAGTGCACAATGGGAAAATATACATTTCAGGCAAGTCATTCCTCCACTTTCTGCTACAAAGTTCAGTTCCAAGGCACTTTCTTCACTTGTGTGTCTATGTTTAATTCACAGGCGGTGTACACAATGGAGAGTATGTCCCGTGGCTATATTGCTATGACCCCGTCATGGATGTCTGGGCTCGAAAACAAGATATGAACACAAAACGCGCTATCCACACTTTGGCTGTAATGAATGATCGCTTATATGCAATTGGAGGAAATCATTTGAAAGGTCCTCTTTTTTTAAATCACAATAACATTTGCATCTCATGTTTCTTGCTAAGGGGGTTTCTCGTTAGATAATCATAGTTAACCAAGTATAAAACATGTTGACCAAATAAAATCTACTCTTTGCAAATTAGCAGTACCCTTGGGAAAGCACTTATTTTGGCTCTCCTGCAGATAGGATTATTTTGAAGTTACCACACACATTAAAGAAATGAATAATGATGTCTACAGAAAATAAAAAACAAGAGCATTAATAACTGAAAAGCACAAACAATTGGTTGTAACAATGAATTCAGTAAAATAAATTATCCCTTATCACCAAATTATAGTAATGGATTTTTTCCAGAAAATTGTTTTTGTAATCATCATAAAGAACTTTCTTTTTAAATTTAGAGCTGCACAAAGAAATGAACGTGATTTTTCTTAAAGAAAACAGAATTTCATGTCTAAATTTAGAATTACTTCTTTGAAGAGTTGAATATCAAACCATCTATGATTCTCAACTTCTTTCCATTTGCTTATTTAGTAAGTAACAGTATTTTTAGAACCATATATGGCTCTTTTCCCTCCTTATTATGTATATGGCAGCAAGTTTTTTGTAGTTTGTGGGCATGTGTGCAGCACTAAATTTTACAGGAAAGCAAAGAGAGCTGTGATATTGAGAACATTGTGGAATCACTTTGAGCTTCAGTTTTCTCATCTATAAATGAAGAAGCCGGTCAAGTTGGTCTCTAAAATCTCCTCCAGCTCTGACCTTCCATGATTCTTGAAACTGAATGAAATGAAATACAGGCCATCTGGGCATGGTGCATAAGGCCATTCTATGCATTTATTTTCCAATCATATACCCATATATGGGATTCCTCGGTGGTTCAGATGGTAAAGATGCCTGCAATGCGGGAGACCTGAGTTCGATTCCTGGATCGGAAAGATCCCCTGGAGACGGGAATGGCAACCCACTCCAGCACTCTTGCCTGGAAAATCCCATGGACAGAGGAGCCTGGTGGGCTACAGTCCATGGGGTCACAAAGAGTTGGACATGACTAAGAAACTTCATCTTTGTTCATGCATTTATTTTCCAATCATATACCCTTCTTAAACCACAGGTTAGATATGCACATTTTTTCTGTTATTTAGCAATACATATCTACCCCTAAATGTAATAAGCACTGGATAAATGTCATTTTTAAGTAAGTATTTTCAAGTTCATAATAGTTAAAGCACATCATCACAGGTGTTTACATAATCAGACTGTCAAAAAAAGTAAAAGATTTTGATAGAGTTTAATATTCACTTAAGAAAAGCAATAAAGTTTAGTCTGTAAAAGTGTGACTTTTGAAGCCTATTCATTTGGTTTCAAATCTCAGCCTAGCTACAGGCTATGTGACTTATTTAGTTTTAAAATTCCATCTGTTCCTCAGTTTTTCATCTATAAAATTAAATATAATGTAGAAATATCTATAGGGTGGTTGAGAGGATTAAATGAGTTCCTTCATATAAAACACTTAGAAAAGAACCAGATTATTATAAGCAGTCTATAAAATGCTTGCTTTAACTATTACTATTTTAAAGATTGTTCAGTTCAGTCGCTCAGTTGTGTCTGATTCTTTGCGACCCCATGAACTGCAGCACCCCCGGCCTCCCTGTCCATCACCAACTCCTGGAGTCCACCCAAACCCATGTCCATTGAGTCGGTGATGCCATCCAACCATCTAATCCTCTGTCATCCCCTTCTCCTCCTGCCCCCAATCTTTCCCAGCATCAGGGTCTTTTCAAATGAGTCAACTCTTCACATCAGGTGGCCAAAGTACTGGCTTCAGCATCAGTCCTTCCAATGAATATTCAGGACTGATTTCCTTTAGGATGGACTGGTTGGATCTCCTTGCAGTCCAAGGGACTCTCAAGAGTCTTCTCCAACACCACAGTTCAAAAGCATCAATTCTTCAGCACTCAGCTTTCTTTATAATCCAACTCTCACATCCATACATGACCACTGAAAAAAACCATAGCCTTGACTAGATGGACCTTTGTTGACAAAGTAATGTCTCTGTCTATGCTGTCTAAGTTGGTCATAACTTTCCTTCCAAGGAGTAAGCATCTTTTAATTTCATGGCTGCAATCACCATCTGCACTGATTTTGGAGCCCAGAAAAATAAAATCAGCCACTGTTGCCACTGTTTCCCCATCTATCTGCCATGAAATGATGGGACCAGATGCCATGATCTTCGTTTTCTGAATGTTGAGCTTTAAGCCAACTTTTCACTCTCCTCTTTCACCTTCATCAAGAGGCTCTTTAGTTCTTCACTTTCTGCCATAAGGGTGGTGTCATCTGCATATCTGAGGTTACTGATATTTCTCCCGGCAATCTTGATTCCAGCCAGTGTTTCCTCCAGCCCAGTGTTTCTCATGATGTACTCTGCATATAAGTTAAATAAGCCGAGTGACAATATGCAGCCTTGACATACTCCTTTTCCTATTTGAAACCAGTCTGTTGTTCCATGTCCAGTTCAAACTGTTGCTTCCTGATCTGCATATAGGTTTTTCAAGAGACAGGTCAGGTGGTCTGGTATTCCCAGCTCTTTCAGAATTTTCCACAGTTTATTGTGATCCACACAGTCAAAGGCTTTGGCATAGTCAATAAAGCAGAAATAGATGTTTTTCTGAAACTCTTGCTTTTTTAATGATCCAGCGGATGTTGCAATTTGATCTCTGGTTCTTCTGCCTTTTCTAAAACCAGCTTGAACATCTGGAATTTCACAGTTCACCTATTGCTAAAGCTTTTTAATAAGATTTAAATAAATCTTTGCTGATACTCCAAGGTAAGTCAACCTTTGCCAATGACATCTAGCCAGGCATTTTTGCTTTAAATTAATCCAAAACATCAAGAGTTGGGGTTTGGGAGGATTTTTTATTCGTTTGCTTGTTAGGTCTTTCTGACAACTCCTGATTTCACCTGTAAATTTATATATACATCTTCAAAGGTATAGCTGTCTATTTCTTGGCTCTGGTCATTTATTTAAAAAAAAAAAAAAAAAGCTCTAGCCTTTAATTGGAATCCCAAGAGCTTATTCTTTGATGATTCCATTTTGCTATGTCACTTAGGTTTCTCCCATCTCGATGTAATGCTGGTGGAATGCTATGACCCTAAAGGTGACCAGTGGAATATTCTCCAGACACCCATTTTAGAGGGTCGCAGTGGTCCTGGCTGTGCAGTGCTCGATGACAGCATTTACCTGGTGGGAGGCTACAGCTGGAGTATGGTATGTGTCTACATTTACCTCTTCATCCTCCTTTTTGCTTGTGCTTACTTTTCATGTCCCTCCAAGTGTGTTACCACCCGCACAAATACCTTTTAAGAGTATCATGTTTATATGAACACAGTAAATTACTTTAAGCAGTAAAATAGAATCAGTGTGGTTGCTGTAGATCTGGCTTGCTATCTGGTCAGTTGTATCACAAAATACAGTAGGTCTCTGCTTCTCTCCCATCCTCATGCTTTCCAGCTAAAAGTTGGGCTGAAGTGGTTTTACAGATGTCTGTTAAATCTGTATAGGAGAGTCTGAAAAGTTTCTGACTGGCAAAGCATAGAAAATGGAAAATAATTGTTCAGTTATCCACAAATTCTATTTAGGATTATGTAATTTGCCATTGCTTTCCACTTTGCCCCCCTCTTTACCATAAAAATTTCCAAACATACACAAAAACTGAGAACCATCCAACTTCGACAATCGGTGCTTTGCAATACTTTATCCCTCCTCCTTCTAAAAATATTTGGTTGAAGCAGTTTGAAGCAAATTCTGGACATATTATTTCAACCTAAATGCTCCAGTATTTCTTTTAAAAAAACACTTGTTTATATAAACACACTATCATTATTACACCCAATAAAATCAACAGTAATTCCTTTATATCCTATCCATTTTCAAGTTTATCCCATTGATCTGGAAAAAAAATTCTGCTTTTCAAATTGACATGTTCAAATTAGGATTCATAAGGCCTCTCTTATATTTTGCTATTATATCTCATACATCCCCCACGATCTGGAGAATTACACCTGCCCCTCATTCTGTCCCATATCATTGACTTGTTGAAAAAGCAAGGTCAGTTATCTTATAGAATACCCAACATTCTGGTACTGGCTAATGATTTCCTTGTGTTGACATTTAAAAACAGTCTCCTGTCTCCATAGTTCCTATAGACTGTTATCGGTTGGGACCTGAGTTCAGCTTTAAAAAAAAATTTTTTTTATTTTATTAATAGCAATAATATACAGGAGGGGGGCTATGTAATTCAAATGACATATCAGAAGACACATAAGTCTAATGGTCTACACAGCCACTTTTGAAATGATGACTGTATTTTCCTATATATATATCTGTTGGTTTTATAAGATTTATTTGGGGTTTTAATAATATTAATTGGCCTCATTTCTTTTGCATCCAACAAGACTGTTATTTAAAGTTTTGAAGAGCCTTAAAAAGTTATAGTCTTGTGGAAGTGAACCGTGTTGACATATATCACTAGATATTCATCTATGTCCTTATTTGCTGGCATACATTGCTAGCTGCAAACGTATATGTGTTTGGAACCAGAAAATGATTATGTTGGTTGGGATTTTGGGGTTTTTTCTTTGCCTATGGTAAAAAACAAGGCTGCTTTGGTTAAGAAAGGGAAATATACAAGCACTAGCTGCTGAGGTTGGCAAAGGAAAGAAGATCAAAGACATTTTTTTATTTCTCATGTGGCCCCTTGAAAACAAATAAATCAACATGTGAAGAAGTTGACAAACCTTCATTTCCAGTTTATTTTAAACTGGTTTTGAACCCTCTGTCTCTGATTTTTTTATAGTAGTAAGATAAAAAATGGAAAAGTGAGGTGATAATCTAAAATCCAATTTGCTTCAATTATTTGAATATTTAAGATAATTACTTCTTTTTCTAAACTTAAATAAGGGATAATTTCCAACTTGGGGTAAGTTATCATAGAATATTTAAGATAAATTTTCCTTTTTTAAAACTTAAACCAGAAGGATAATTTCCAACATGGGCTAAGTTATCATAAAGGATTTGTAAACCATCCCAGTGTAGATGTGATAAATAAGGTTGCCGTGGCACTTTTCTGAACAGCCTTCCCTAAGGCTCTCTGCTCTCCATTCCAGGGAGCCTACAAGTCATCCACAATATGCTATTGTCCAGAAAAAGGCAGCTGGACAGAACTCGAAGGAGATGTGGCAGAACCACTGGCAGGGCCAGCCTGTGCAACAGTTATCCTGCCCGCCTGCGTACCTTACAACAAATAACACCAGGAAGCCCCAGAACGACACATTCAAGGAAGCAGTGACAAGTGACAGCCCTATTGTAGCCAGAACAATGCATTCTAATGGTACATCTGCCGAAACCCACTTTAGTGTCTGATGATTTACAAGAAGCTACAAAAGGAAAAGACCTGTTCTTGAACGGAAACTCTGTCTGTAACTCGGATCACATCAAACTTCCTGTGGTGACAGACTCTTCCATTTCAGACTGGTTTTAACTTGTCTCAGCTTTACGAAATCCCCCCACGTGGATCTCGACTTTCAACAGGAGAAAGAAAATACGGAGGAGTGCCCCCCGAGAGACCTGAGATCAGTATTGTGCATTGTAGTTTACCTGCATGTGATCTATGTTGAAGTTTTGGGGATATTGTGTTCATGAATGATTCCAAATTTGACCCACCCAAACACTCATACGACATTACAGAAATGGCCACTGGTTCTATATTCCTAACCTGGGGCAGCTTCACAGATTCCGGAGGCAACACAGTTATAGAAAATCATGTAAGACTGAAGAGGAATGTTTTTGTTTCCATAGAACTTCATTTTATATACCTTCTGCCCCTTACACCGCCTCGTGGGAACGGAGAAGAAAAAGATATTGGCTCTTGTGGCAACTCCTTTCTGCCCTGTCAGTTCCAGGCTAGCCAGAGTCATAAATTCTGTGTCCTCAGTTTTATCCAAAAGATTGAAACAAAATGCACTATTCAGTTTATAGTGGCTGAGGCTTTCTCATTTGGGGCAGCATATAAGGAGCGAACAGGGCCTCCCAGGTGGTGCTAGTAGTAAAGAACCCGCCTGCCAATGCAGGAGGCTTAAGTGACATGAGTTCAGTCCCTGGGTTGGGACGATCCCCTGGAGGAGGGCATGGCAACCCACTCCAGTATTCTGGCCTGGGGAATTCCATGGACAGAGGGGCCTGGCGGGCTGCAGTCCATGGGGCCACAAAGAGCCTAATGAGCAAACTGTAGCTCCTCAAACAGTACTCTCCCTCTTCCACACCTTCAGCTCTAGAAAAGACTCTTAAGTGTGGCTCTAGAAAAGCACCTGATGAACCCTCCTTCCCCTCAACTCATTACATTTCTTTGTTGTCACCAGAGATGTCTGGGCTCAGTGAAGCGAGCCATCACTAGCTGTCTTGAGAAGCACGAGGAATTTAGGAGCAGAAGGTCAGAAAAGCATGAGACAGTATCAGTGTGACCTACAATAGGGAAAAACTAGCAGAAACGTGGATTTGATTTTCAAGCTCTTCAGAGCTGCCACAACAACAATTAGGAACAAATCAAAGCCTAAAATATGTTGTGAATCACCAAGAGATGTTTTCAAATCCCTCAACAAGTATGTTGTTCAAAAATAACCACATAGGGAAGCCACCGATTAAAATTGCCCTGGTGACAAGGTTTCACTGTGGAGCATGTTAAGATGGATGGGTGTACTGGAATCCAATGCCATTTCTACAGTAAAGTGCAATCCTTGTTGTTTTTGTATTTATTTGTATGTTCAGATCCAAAGGATCCGTTGTAAAAATATATATATATAAATATATATATCCAGTGGAATCAGCTTTTCATTTCTTTTTCCTTGATCACATATGAATACATAGAAAGAAAGGTTACAGTTGTGATAAAATTCCCAGCCGATGCCATGAAGAATACAAGGTCTCCTTCAAAACCTTTTATCGTCAATAGTCCCCATCTCTTCCGAAAGTCAGTTTATACAAGGGTATTTGCTTTCCTTGGACTTGTTCTTCATTTATTTTTTATTTCTAGCCAAAATAAATAAAAGCATTTATGAGAACTATAAGTAAAGCTTTCTGTATTTCAGAAAGGCGTAAACTATTAGAAAGTGAAGAGTGAATAAATAAATAAATCACAGAGAATGTAAATTTTGTACAGTATTAGAATGTGTAAATGAAGCTTGCTTGGAAGGGGAAAACTTTAAATAAAAACTTTATGTACTAATTCAACTGTCTCTCATATTCTGACTTATAAAGCATGTGTATAAATCCATACACTAAGTTAATTGAGGGTTTGTAATTTATAAATGCATAAATATTTTTATTCTGCAGATACACTTTATCAATTTATTTAGCTTCCTGGCCCTACATATATGTATGTAGCATTAATGCTAAAAACTACAGAATGTTTCAGAAAAAGTATTGTGAGTTATAAATCATGAACTGAATCTGGTTTTTCCATTGTAAAAATGTTACAATGAGGCATACTTATCCAAGATCTAATAACAGAGTACTTATAGAAATTATTAGAAGCACCTTATGCATGAAACAATACTTGCACACTTTCTAAAGGGTAACCCTTTTAGAAACCCTAAACCTAACTCTAACCCTAAATGAATTACATATTTAATTAAGTCAACTCTCTAAATATACAGTGGTTCATTTTATTTTTAGAAATCTGCAGCCGGTGGGGGCGTGGGGGGAGTTGTGCAGGGCAAGGAAAGGATGGGGCTGTGGAAGACAGTAGGAGAAACTGAGGCATGTGGTTGCAGGTTTGGGCAAACTTCCAGGCAAAGAGCCTGCAAACTAGAAAGTATTTAATCCTTCCCTGGCAAATCTTCCATTATTGATGACTAAACTGGTAATTAAAGGGTCATTTGACTCTCCGCAGTATTCCACAGAAGCAAGAGTAATGGAGTTTCTTTCACCCACTGAATCTTCAGCACACCATGCTACTATAGCATAGCAGGAAAGGCCCTTCTCTATGGTAGCCTCCTCTTCTCCTGAGCCAATGTCCAGTTGTTGCAGAACCTCTTTCCAATACTCTGAAGCCTCAAAAGCTCTAGTGCTGATCGGTTATCATGATGAGTTAAGCAATTATACTTGGCTTTCTCCTAATCCCAGGGTCCACCTACTTAAGTCCGTGTGTGTGCTCAGTCATATCCAACTCTTTGCAACCCCATGGACTGTAGTCCACCAGGCTCCTCTGCCCATGGAATTTTCCCAGCAAGAATACTAGAGTGGGTTGCCATATCCTTCTCCTTAAGTCCATGACTAGACTAAAACTGGAAGAGAAAACATAAGGACCAGATTTTTAAAAATTAATTAGGCTGTGTCTGTGGTCTTAAAATTAGTATCTGTGTTTGTTCTCCCCTTTGAGAGCCAAATTTCTCATTTCCCAGCTGCCTGACATATCACTTATCACTATCAACATTGTAAGTATCAAGTATTTATTGAGCATATCCTCAAAGGCATCACTGTAAATTCCAGGATTCTGATTAAACTTGGTTCTCTAGGTCAAAATATTTTTAAATGAACAAGCAAACCAGCTAAAATTGGATTGGTAAAGCATAGCAAAGCCAATTAATACACACTGGTGAGTATCTTAATAGACTGAGTTCCTGTGGATGAGGTAGAAGGAAGATCATGACTGATCAGGCCTGACTTCCCTAGAAGCACCTGACCTAGAGAATGTTGAAATTTTGGTGGAAAATAAAATGGCAGTGAGAAAAAAGAAGAAAGGTCAATATGAGGAGAAAATATCCAAATACTGAGTATGTCTGGTACAATGGTAGAGCTCTACTCTGCCTTGTGTATTAGATTTGGGCCTTATATTGGGTTGTATGTGCATGTGAAGTCACTCAGTTCTGACCAACTCTTTGTGACCCTATGGACTGTAGCCCGCCAGGCTCCTCTGTCCATGGGATTCTCCAGGCAAGAATACTGGAGTGGGTTGCCATTTCATTCTCCAGGGGTTCAAAGCCACATCTCTTATGTCTCCTGCATGGGCTGGCAGGTTCTTAACCACTAGCACCACTTGAGGAGCCATGGGTTGTGTTTCTTAATAAAGGTTTCCTACATTGGTTGACTCTCAGGTTTGGTGCATAAACAAAATGTTCAGTTCTATCTAGAGATGCGGACTGAGAACGTGTGTCAAGAATACAACACAATGGGGTAGGACTAAGGAAAAAGTTCTTCTACAAATTGAAGCTTGAGTGGCCTATTCTATTCTAGGCTGTTGCCTAGCATATATTAAAGACTCAGTAAATGTCAATTCTTAACATTAGCAGAAGTAGCATTACCTTAATGTTTTTAGCTCACTGATATTGTTGAAAACAAGATGGTTGGAGTGACTTGACATTTAGGACTGTCTACTCAGGCTCAGAATAATTATATCACTTCAAGTAAAGTGGTCCTTGATTGTGATCTCTCTTTCCATTTTTTCACTTATTAGGTTGACTCTTTCTCTGTGACCTTCCAAATCCCCTTTGTACAACAAAGTGACATATGCGAAAAGGCAGGAGGGAAGGGGAACACTTGGCTGCAGGATGAAGTCACCCTCCATTTAGAGAGATGGCAGGCTCCTGACTCCCAATCAAGTCTCTCAAATCTGGGTCATCTGGAAACTGATCGAACTAAATTAGAAAAGTAGAATAAAGGAATGGGATTTAGTTACTGATTCAAAGTTATATGAGCAATATTATAACAACATAACACTTCCACTGACTTCGTGTTTGTTGTGCGTCAGGCACACTCCTGGGCATTTCATGTGTTCTCCTATTTACTCCTCTAAACAGCTCTATAAAGCAAATGTTAATCATATATGAAAAGTAAGGACACACGCTCGGAAGGGATAAACTATTTGATATACAGCTCACAGGCAGCAGAATTAGGATTCAACCTAAGGCTTTAATCTAAGCCCATCCTCCAACCATCATATTCTCCTGCTAACAAAGTTAATCTCTTAGATCAATCATTTGAAATCATGTAGGAAATCCCAGTGAACTGGCTGCTTTTTCCATAAGTGACTAGGATGTGCCAGAGGGGAAATGAACAACTAACGATAGTGCATTATGGCAAATGCTATATGGTTGTTGTGAATGAACCACTGGGAAGAATGAGCAGAAGGAACTTGCTCTGCGAACTTGGGGCATCCTCCAGTTCCTCCAACTTCAGTTTTGTCATCTGTAGATAGAGTGATAATCTCATCTTCAGAACATTGTTGAAAAAATCATATGTAAAGAATGTGAGAACACTTTGCACCTTGTAAACCCTGAAGAAAAATACACAAATCAGCTATTACGATGCAATGATTAAATCCAACTTCTAGCCTGGCAATGACACCTTAAAATTTGGCCTCAGTCTTGCTTTCAAGTCACATTTTTCTTTGCTGTTCGGTTCATTGAGCATTGTGAATCCTTGCTTTTCCACATAAACAGCTATGCTTTTCCATCTTTGCCTTTTTGCTTGTGCAATTTCTCCACAGAGAATGCCATTTCATGCTCAACACAATCTATTAAAATCCTGTCTTTAAAGGTCATGTTCAAACTTCACTGCCTTCATTAAGCCTTCGTGATCACAACAGTCCTGTGTGATGGTTTTCATCTGACTTCCCATGGCTCTCTTACTTTCTATACTCCATACTATTTATAAGATTTTATGTCTTTCCCCCTTACTAGATTCAGCGTTCCTTGAGGGTAGAGATAATAAGCAATATGTCTTTGAAAAAACCATGAAGTCATGAAATATTTCTCGAATAAAAGTCCTGTGTTTTTAAATGATTAATATAATCGAGTTATGGACATTTTGGGAAATACAGAGGGATGAAAGAAAATTACGTTTAACACAATGACTTGTCTCTTGGGCTCCGGACTCTTCCCCGTCTTTTTCATTTGCACTTTTGCATTCTGTACAACTGGATTTATATCTTTCTTTAAAGTCTTTATTGAATTTGTTGCAATATTGTTTCTGGCTTATGTTTTGGGGCTTTGGCCACAAGGTATGTGGGATCTTGGCTCCCTGACTAGGGATCGAACCTACACTCCCTATACTGGAAGGCAAAGTGTTAATCACTGGACTGCCAGGAAGATCCCTGTATTTATATCTTGATCTCCTAAATCTTCAACATTTCATAAACATGTTTCTAGGTGATAAGGGGGTCTCTATAGTAATTTTTAATAGTTTCATAGTATGCTGAACAAACATTCAAACATTGGCAAATTTCGATTTATGCACTGGTGTCACAAGTAGTCCTCCAACAAACATTCTTTTGTGTTCTTTCTGATTCCTCAAACCAGTTTTACTCCACAATTCATGTTCTTTTCAACTACTAATATGGTTTCACCATAACATACTCTTTGAAATACATGAAAGTTTCTAGCTCTCCAGAGATGTTGTTTATTCAGCCTTCTCTGATCCTTCTCCTCAATTAACGTGTAATGAGAAAAGCTGCAACTCCCCCACCTCCAAGCTCTGCCAGAATAGTTGTGGTAAATTGTACCCTCCTTGTGAATGGACTTAGACCACCACCAAGCTCTCACTTCAGACCAGATGGCATTCATATAGTTTGGCAGGAAGTTCTTTACTTGTTCTTACAAGTTTGTCTTAAAAGCAATTCAGATTATTAAAACCAGCTGGGATGTGATGCCATGTCAAATTTATTCATTTCTTTTCCAACATGATTGGCCATGTTAAACCAACTCTAAGTAAAGAAAGAAGTTTAAAGCCAAAGGCCCTTAAGGCTATGTGTCTGATGAGAAAATATAATCCAAGTCTCCCTAGATCATCACTAGGGTGGTCATCTTTGTTTCTAAATCCTTACAATATTTATTATAATATTTACTATCTATATTTTTCACATAGTTTACCTATCACATATTTTATTATATCGATGATATATTATGATGTATTTGTGGCTTGTTTTATCTAATCCCCTTGGTGGACAATGGACAATGCCTGAAATGGTATGTTTCTCCACAATGCTTTTCCCAGTGTGGTGCTCCATGAATGAGTAGTGGTTGACTTTAGAAGTATTAGAATCCCTGGAGTAGTGGAGTTATTTCCACCTCATATTGAAAATGTAAGTTGTACATGGATTTTCTGAGAGACAATCTAACTGTTGCCAGTACGACAAACCCTGCAAATAGCCTTAGTCTGTGTGTGTGCAAGCTAGTTGCCTTTGTCATTTTAACCGTGTCCCCCCTATTTAATGACTGTGAAAGCCAGAATTTGTATGCAGAAACTCTTGTTATTATGAAAATCTTTGCCCCGGTACACAAATGGGATTGTACTGGTGTAATTCTGGCCCCCAGCTCAGAAAACAACACAAATACTGCTTCTTGGGTGATCTCTTCACCAGTGACAAGGCTGAGTATGTAAGAATTCTTGATATCCCTAGAGCATTTTTATGTTTTATGCTGTTGGTGTTTTGTTCATGTATTCCTTCCACTATGGACAAAGCTCTATGATGGTCCCTGCATAGGATATACACATCCTTAAGTAACTACAATGCAAGATATACATGCAATGTTGTTGTTCAATCACTTGGTTGTGTCCAACTCTTTGCAACCCCATGGACTGCAGAATGCCAGTCTTTCCTGTCCTTCACTATCTCCCAGAGTCTGCTCAAATTCATGTCCATTAAGTCGATGATACCATCCAACCATCTCGTCTTCTAAAGATATACACATATGGCAAAGTGGGAATTCCAGAAAAGAGTTGATGTCCAACTAGGAGAACCAGGGAGTCAGGCTGGGTCAGAGGAAGTATACAAAGTCAGTACTAAGTAGAAAATGAATGGATCTTTTTTCAGTTAATGTTTGTAAAGACAATCTCTGAAAATACAATAAATAACAACTAAGCCGGTTTCATATAGAAAACTACTAAATACATAATTGATGAAGAAAATGAAATAGTGTGAGGTCAAAGAATTTTCATGTTTAGATAGAGCAAATTAAGCCACAGCAGGCCAAGACTTCCATATTTTTCAAGGCATTAGAGAGCTATAAAAGCAACTAGGACTAAATGTACTCAAGTTCTAGGGAGCGAAATGTGTTCTGAGGTGAGCTTCTGATGGCCAGTATTTTTTCTCTAGGGACATTTTCAAGCCCTGGCCACATGTTGATCAACCGTAGCCCAGGCAGAGGATCCATCCAATGGGAAAGAGAAACCAGCCAACTTTAGCTGTCACACAGAACTGAAGTGACACAATTAAAAACCCGAGGAGCCCTAAACACAGCCAACTTTGCCTGGAAGGAAATTTCTGGAGTTCTAGTGTTGTACAGGAAGATGGGGAACTAGGTCAAAACTTCTAGAAAGCAGGAAAAAGTTCCCACAATCTCAAGACTTGCCAAATGAAAAGAATTGCTTCAAATGCATGACTGCTCACTCCCTTAGGACATTTGCAAATTTTAAAGTTTTATGAGTTGGAAGGATAGTTACATGGAAAATGGCTAAAGGGAAGAGCTGGATTTTCTCTGGACTTCAAGGTTGAGGACACAAAGAATAGGCTCTCAAGCAAAAGCCTGGGAGAGCCTGCCCTAGGAAGAGGGACCCTAGCCGAGCTATATCCATGACTGAATTGAGATAACCACCTCCTCATTCTATCTGCATAACAGAAAAAGAAGACACATGCTTTAATGGAAGATAAAATTATATCCAGCCACCATAGTACATTATTTAATACACAAAACAGTGCATTTAGTCAAAAATTCCTAGACTTGAGAAAAGTACAGCTCCATATGCTTTATAACCAATAGAATAAAACAGAGAATAGAAATCGACCTGCTGATCCAGATTTTTGAGTTAGCAAGGAAATAACTATAATCAATGTGTTAAATAAAATATAGGAAAAGTGAACAAAATAAGTGAAAGGATGAAGAATTTCACCAGAGTACTAGGATCTATTTTGTTTTTTAACTTATGGTTACAAAAGGGAAAAGATTAGAAAGAAGGATAAATTAGAAGGTTGGAATTAACATATATACACTACATAATCAACAAAGACCTACTGTAGAGCACAGGGCACTCTACTCAATACTTTGTTTTAGTTTTAGAATAACCATTTGATTCTTTTTAAGTTTTTATCTATAGGTATATGTATATCTATTCTTTTTCAGATTCTTTTCCAATGTAGATTATTACAAAGTATTGAGTAGAGTGCCCTGTGCTATACAGTAGGTCTTTGTTGATTATGTAGTGCATATATGTTAATCCTAACCATTTTTCTCTCCACCTGAAACTAACACAACATTGTAAATCAACTATTCCAATGTAAAATAAAAATTTAAAAAGAAAGATTAATAGATAACATTCAAAAGGAAACATAAAGAGAAAAAAGAATAGGAGGAACAAAGAGAAAGAGACTTCTGGTAAGCACTTTCAATGTTTAACATATGTATCACTAAATTCTAGAAAGAAAGAAGAGAGATGACATAAAAGCCATATGTTAAGGTATATTGGCCAAGAATTTTCCAAAACTGTTCAAGAATATCAACCCACAGTTACAAGAAGCTCAGCAAACCCCAAGCAGGATAAACACAAAGCAATACCCATAGTAAAGTTCCTGAAAACCAAAAATATTTTGTCATTGCATGCTTTTCTCTTTTTAAATTGAAGTATAATTTTAATGTTGCATTAGTTTCAGCAAAGTGATTCAGTTATACACATATATATATTATTTTTATATTATTTTCTATTATGGTTTATCACAGAATATTGAATATAGTTCAGATTCTTTTCCCTTATAGGATATTTTAAAATATTGAATATAGTTCCCTGTACTATATAAGTCTTGTTGGTTATCTATTTTATACAAAAAAATCTTAAAAACAGCTAGAGATGAAAGTTATATTGTTTTCAAAGGAGCAACAATGAGATTTTCAACTTAGTTCTCAACAGAAATGATAGAAGCCAAAAGAATTTATAATAACATTTTTCAGCACTGAAAGAAAAGCCAACTCAGATTTCTATATCTGATAAAAAAAAATCCTCTCAAAATTGAAAATAACAGTAGAGAATTTCAGACTAATGAAAACTGAAGAAGTTTATCAGCAGTAGGCCTTTACTAAAAGAAATACCAAAGAGAGATTTTCAGGAAAAAGATGATCACAGTTGGAAACATGGAAAAAACAAACAATGAAGAAGACAGATGATACATATGTGGGTAACTATAAATAAACATCGACCATACGAAAATAATCAGGAATTATTGTGAAATTTAAAATATAGAGATAATTAAAATGTATAACAAGAGTAATTCAAAAGACGGGTGGTGGTGGTTTAGTCACTCAGTCGTGTCTGACTCTTTGTGACCCCATGGACTGTAGCCCGCCAGGCTCCTCTGTCCACGGGGTGGGTTCTCCAGGCAAGAATACTGGAGTGAGTTGCCATTTCCTTTCCCAGGGGATCTTCCCAACCCAGGGATGGAGCAGAGTTTAATGTTTTAAGTTTCTAGCAGTATTAGAGAAAAGATAAAAAATAATTTTAGTAAGTCATGTCAAGTTGTGATCTCTAGGTTAACCATTAAACTACTACTGCTAATAATAATAACAGGCTTAGCGGGTGGCTTAGCAGGTTAAGCAGGTGGTTTAACAGGCAGTGATAAAGAAAGTAAAAGTGTTAGTCACTCAGTCATGTCTCTTTGTGACCCCATGGACTGTAATCCACCAGGCTCCCCTGTCCGTGGAATTCTCCAGGCAAGAGTACTGGAGTGAGTTGCCATTTCCTTCTCCAGGGGATCTTCACGACGCTGGGATCAAACCCAGGTCTCCCCCATTGCAGGCAGATCCTTTACTGACTGAGCCAGGGAAGACAGGTGATAAAGAACCCTCCTGCCAATGCAGGAGACTCAAGATTCAGTCCCTGGATCAGGATGATCCCCTGGAGGAGAGCACAGCAACCCACTCAGGCATTCTTATCTGGAGAATCCCATGGACAGAGAAGCCTGGCAGGCTACTGTCCATAGGATCGCAAACAGTCAGACACAACTGGAGAGTCTTAGCATGCACTGATAATAAATGTAGTAAGGCAGAAACAAACATAACAGTGTAAAGCAATTATGCTTCAACTAAAAATAAAGAAATTTTAAAAAATAAATGTAAAATTAAAAAATAAATAGGAGGAAAGTAGAATAATGAAAATAATTCTATAAAAAGCGAGAAAGACAAAAAATGTAAAACAGACCAAATTAAAAGCAAATAAGATGAGAGATATAAAACTAAATATATTAGTAAGCTCAGTGAAGATAAATGGGGCTTCTCAGGTGGCACAGAGATAAAGAATCCATCTGCCAATACAGGAGACACAGGAGATGTGGGTTCAATCCCTTGGGTTGGGAAGATCCCCTGGAGGAGGGCATGGCAACCCACTCCAGTATTCTTGCCTGAAAAGTTCCATGGACAGAGGAGCCTGGTGGGCTGCAGTCCATGGAGTCACAAAGAGTCAAACATGCCTGAGCACGCACACACCTAAAAGTAAATGGACTAAATATTCCAAATGAAAGAGTAAGATTGTCAGACTGGTTTAAAAATAGCTCCTAATATGATCCTGCTGCTGCTACTGCTAAGTCACTTCAATCGTGTGACCCCATAGACGGCAGCCCACCAAGCTCCCCCATCCCTGGGATTCTCCAGGCAAGAACACTGCAGTGGGTTGCCATTTCCTTCTCCAATGCATGAAAGTGAAAAGTGAAAGTGAAGTCGCTCAGTTGTGTCCGACTCCTAGTGACCCCATGGACTGCAGCCCACCAGGCTCCTCCGTCCATGGGATTTCCCAGGCAAGAGTACTGGAGTGGGGTGCCATTGCCTTCTCCAATATGATCCTAACAGGAGACAAAATTTAAATACAAGGATATACCAAAAGAAAGCTGATGTAGCTACCATAGCAGTAAGTATGGTAAAAATTTAAAAATATATATATAAACAAAGTTTATGAAAATGAGTATGACTTCTTCCTACATTAAAAGCCTAGCATTTCTAGGTTGATAATACTTTTGCATACTAGGTGCTGTTTTACATATTATAAATCAGTTGTAGATAATCAATATATTAAGAAATTTAAGATATTATTGGACATGAAATGAAAAAGAAAAAACAAAGAGAAAAAGCAGATAAATAGGCAAATGGACATGATTGATAGATTAAAAGATTGATAGGTAGATGATATATAGATAGCAAATAGATAAGAGACAAATCTTTTTGCATATTTGTTACACACTCTCCCAGGATTAATATCTTTGGCTTGAATTTCTACCATACTTCTTAGATTTATAGGCCCTTTCTCACAGTATTGATTCTTTAAACATGGTTCATAATCTCCAGGCAGGCTGCCCTTCACAGCCCCCAATCTCCACCCCCACACAAACAAACACACAACTCTCTCAATATTTTCAGAAGAAAAGAGATAATATGGTTCCAAAAGCCCTGAAACCACTGAGGGGTAGGGAGTACAGTCAAACTAGAAGCAGGATGATGTATTCTAAGAATGAAAAAAAAAAAGATGCTTTCTCTGCTGAAGGAAGATATATAAAAGTAGTATTGTTATCCCAAAGTGAAAAAAAAAAAACGTCCTGTTTGGGGATAAAAAGTGAAGGAATTTGTCTGGTGTATATCACTATGGATGTCAATTAAGTCTCAGATTCAGGTTTGACTGTTTAAAATGCTAGCAAACACAGACCAAGTGGATTTTAAGACATGAGTAGTTAATGGACGAAGCAGAGTATTAATAAATTCCAAAGGGCTTGTTCCATCAAGAAAGACTCAGCTAATCTGCTGAAGCCTAACTCACAGGACCTCCTAAGACACATTCTGTTCGTGTTTGTGTTCCACACCAATTACAGATTTCTGAAGGGCCATCAGAGCAAAACTATGCCCTTAATATGTAAGCCGACACTGCTGTGACTAAGATCGCAATTGGACTGGGACAAATCTCTGCGATCTTGATATATGAAAATCCAGATAGATGGTTTCCATAGAAATGAATAAAAACATTTCCAAATTACTTACTCAAGATTAATCCACTGCAGCTCTGCAAAGCAAATACATTTGATGAGGCTCAGTAAAGCAGCCAATGAAAAATAAACTACAATTGCCCAATAAGGTAGTTCCCTTCACTGACCAAAAAAAAAAAAAAACCCACGCACAGTTAAAATGTGCTTTTAGGCAAATTTTATCTTTTAATTTCAGGTGCACAAATCCATCAAATTAATAACTAGAAACACCTTAAAGATTACTGAATAGGGTTTTAAATGGATGGAAAGAGTAAAGACTGTAGCCACCAATCTTCCTATCCAAACTTGGATTCTATTCTTTCCTAGCTGGGTTAATTTGGGCAAGTTACAATCTTCTCTCTCAGCTTTAGTTTCATTATCTGCAAAATGGGAGTGATGATATTTTTCTCTTGAGTAGAATGAAAAATTTTACACATTTCAGGTGAAGACAGCATAATGCAGAAGGGTTGTACTCAAGACCGTTATTAGTAAGAGAAGGAGAAATTCAGGAGCCGCATAACTCGCTTCAGTGTCCCAAGTCAACCATCCTCTAGCATTACTCCATTTTCTTTACGGTTGGTATGATTTACATTTATACAAGTAAACTGAGCTGGAAGCCTGGGGAATTATCCAGACTAAATGATTGGTCTTCAAGTGCTCCATTGACACAAGTCTACTCTCTTACCTCCTCCCAATATGTTTTGATTTCAGATATCTGGTATGAAATCCAATACTCTAAAAATTGAACTCATGGCATATGTAGCAGGATATGAGATACAATTTTTCCTATTGTCTCAGGTTAGAACTTTGGCTAAGTCCTAAAAACTGAAGACAGTGGGTATTCAGTACCAATATGTGTTAGTTCAGGTTCTCTGAGAAGCAAACACCATGATAGGTATAGACGTGAAAAAACATGAATTGAGGAAGAGGCCTGTTTGGGAGATGGGGGAGGCAGTAGCGGAGACAGGAAGAACTTTGAGAATACAGTTCAGGGGGACTTCCATGGTGGTCAGTGGCTAAGATTCCAAGCTTCCAATGCAAGAGGTAGGGGTTCGATCCCTGGTCAGGGAATGAAGATCACACGTGCCACGCAGCATGGCAAAGAAAAAAAAAAATGCAAATCAGGTTCTGACCATAGTGAAGAAGGAAGGGAAGAAAGGTGAGTTGGACATGGAGAATCTTAGCCCCCAGTTAGCCTCTAAAGTTTGAAGGAGGTCAGTCAGAAGTTCTAAAGGCAACATCACTCATCAGAAAAGTCCCCTGCTTGAAGGGAGCAGGCCTGTATTAGTACGCCTGACCCACTCAGTCATTGGCTGGCAGCAATCCATGAGGACGGTGGCTTTGACACAGTGACCAACTTAGAGCTCAGCCACTGGGGCTGTCAGTCAAGCGAGCTCCCTGCAGCAGGAAAGCTGAGCAGTGGCTGTGCATGTCTTCTTATGTGAGGGTCATATTCCCAGAGGACTAGCTGAAGAGGCAAAAAGGTCCAGTAACTTATAACCTTCCAACACTTCTGAAGCAAAGACTATAAATTTATTAGAGATTTTCAAAGGGAACTTGTAGAATTCAAGAGTGCTGGGCCATTTTACTACTCTCCAGACACTCATGGAAATCGAAGCTATTTGATTGAGTAGAAGCTAAGATCTCTGCTAACTACCCAAAGATACCTTCCTGCTGTAGAACAGAGCCTGCTCTGTCCTGCTTCCAAAGCACAATCCAGAGCACCCTTGGGAGAATCTAATATGTGTTCCCATTGAATTAGGGATCAGGGAGCAGATAGTGCCTTCCTTTATGCTGGCAGAGCCGGAGGTGGGATTCCGGTTGGAGAACCACTGGCATATACATTTTGGACATTCCCTCTTCACATCAGATTCATTATTTGAGATCCAGTTTCTGCAGCCTTTGTTGCTGTTTAGTCGCTAAGTCGTGTCGAACTCTTTGTGACCCCATGGACTGCAGCCCACCAAGCTCCTGTGTCCATGGGATTTCCCAAGTAAGAATACTAAAGTGAGTAGCCCTTTCCTTCTCCAGGGGATCTTCCTGACCCAGGGATTGAATCTGAGTCTCGTTCATTGCAGGAGCCATCTTCACTGCTGAGCCATCAGCCAAGCCCTTAGAAAGAGCAAAGGCTACAACTGTACTGTTCATTGCCTTGTTATTTGTCTGTGACTTGAAGCAGATTATTCTACTCTTCAGAGCCTCCATTTACCCATCTATGAATGAGAATAGTAATTTCTACCCCAAAAGTTTGTTGTCAGAGTTAAATGAGATCATGTACCAGCTTGAGAAACCTCTACCAACAGTAACTATATTTCCAAATAATGAAATAAAGTGAATGCTCTGTAATCCTGTCCTAGTATGCATTTTGAGGAAACACAGATTTTGTAATGTTAAAAAAGCACTTTTACAGTAGATCCCTACTGGTTATCCATTCTAAATATAGCAATGTGTACATGTCTATCCCAGACTCCCTAACTGTTCCCCTTACCCTGCTTCCCAATGATAATGCTGGATTTGCTAAGTCTGTGAGTCTGTTTCTATTTTGCAAATAAACTCATTTCTACCATTTTTTTTTTTTTAGATTCCACAAATAAGCACTGGGAACTCTGCTCAATATTATGTAACAACCTAAGTGGGGAAAGAATTTGAAAACGAGTAGACATGTATACATGTATAGCTGAATCACTTTGTTGTACAGCTGAAACCAACACATCATTGTGAATCAGCTATACTCCAATATAAAATAAAAAGTTTGTTTTTAAAAAGTGCAAGTTGCTCAGTCATGACTGACTATTTGCAACCCCATGGACTATGCAGTCCACGGAACTGTCCAGGCCAGGAGTGAGTAGCCTTTCCCTTTGCCAAGGGAATCTTCCCAACCCAGGAATCAAACCCAGGTCTCCTGCATTGCAGGCAGATTCTTTACCAGCTGAGCCACAAGGGAAGCCCATAAAAGCCACTTGAAGCTTATAAGGAATTCATTGAAGACCTGGAAACTTAGTGGGACCAAGGACAGCTAGTGAACTTTTCTCAGTACTCTTGTACTTTAAAGACAATACTTTCATAAGTGCACAACGTTTCATTGTTTAATGGCTCTTCATTACTCTACAGTTTGCTTCAAGTTAATACATGGGACAGAATGAAGAACTATCCCAGTTTGACTAGGATCTTTACAGTTTTACCACTCAAAGTGTCGTATCTCAGAAACCCCTCAGTCCCAAGCAAACCTACATGAGTTGGCTACATAGGAACTTCCTAGTACATTTGCCTAGAATATTTTAGGCAATCAGTTAATGTTAACTATTGTAATTTTCTTTTATTGAAATTTTAATTCATTCTCTGTCAGCAAGACTGTACTGAACTTTCAAGTACAAAGGTGAATAAGACTCAGGGTCTCCCTTGTAGAGCGCAGAGATTAGCAGAAAAAGTGCACAAGTGAGACTCACTGAATTCACTTCCAAAGTTGGCTTTTGGTGCAATGTACTCTGTATTTCCATAGAATCTTTAAAGAGTAAATGTAATATATATACTTTCTAAAAACTGCTGTATTAGGCAGAACTCTCCAGAGAAACACATCCAAGAGGAGAAATATATATATATATATATATATATATATATATATATATGAGAAGAGTTTGGAGAAGGCAGTGGCACCCCACTCCAGTACTCTTGCCTGGAAAATCCCATGGATGGAGGAGCCTGGTAGGCTGCAGTCCATGCTAAGTGTCGGACACGACTGAGCGACTTCCCTTTCACTTTTCACTTTCATGCATTGGAGAAGGAAATGGCAACCCACTGCAGTGTTCTTGCCTGGAGAATCCCAGGGACGGGGGAGCCTAGTGGGCTGCCGTCTATGGGGTCACACAGAGTCGGACACGACTGAAGTGACTTAGCAGCAGCAGAAGAGTTATTACAGGAGGTGGCTCGTACAATTATGGAGGTCAAGAAGACTCCAGTTACCTGACCACTAATCTACATGTTGTGAGAAGGTATCTTGTAGATGTGATTAAATTCTATAGTCAGATTATTTTAGGTAAGAAATATTATTCTAGTTATGGGACTGGACTTGATTCAGTCAGTTGAAATACCATAAGAAAAGGAGAGGGACTTCCCTGGCATCCAGTGGTTAAGACTTCCAATGCAGGGAGGTGCAGGTCCAATCTCTGGTCAGGGGGCTAAGATCCCACAAGCCTTGTGGCCAACAACCCAGAAACATAAAACAGAAGAACTGTTGTAACAAATTCAGTAAAGACTTTAAAAATTATCCACATCAAAAAAAGGAAAATACTTTTTAAAAAAAGGAGGAAGAAGAGAAATAAGAAATTCCATCTGTGGATTTCCTCTTCAGCTAGTGCTGGACAGTTCCAGCCTGCCCTTCTTGATCACCTGTGTACGGATTTCACTTGCCTGGCAACTGCCACTGTTTCAAAAATAGCCCTTCATTATATATTTTCCCCTTAGAATAAAAAGCATTGACACTCAAGCCTTGAAGTTTTGCCCTTTGAAGGTATATTTCAAGGGGCAAAACTTCAAGGGGTAAAACAACCCAATTAGGCAGTAAGCACAAATTTAAATATGGCAATAACCACCTTTAAACATGGCAATAACATTGCATATTACAAATTGTTATTTTTGTCAGCATAAAAGGTAGGGTTCCACCAAACTACAGAAGTAGAAATATAGATACATCCTTAAAATTTTTATTGATATTTTTGTTTACTATTGTCTCAGCAGAAGTTTATACAAATTGAAATTAATAAAAAAACTACATAAGAATCATTATGCATTTGCAAAGGCTGTAAAATTTATCCTTGTTATCAACAGAATACAAGTTATATGAAAATCTTGATAACAGCAATGTAACTAGTGATTTTACTGAAATGAATATACAAAAAATAAGTTTTATGAAATAAATATATACTAATATATAAATATGTACGCTTTTATCTTTACTTTTGTAAACCTCATTAGCCTATCAATAAAATGCACATACATGCAAAATTGGAGAAGGAAATGGCAACCCTTTCCAGTACTCTTGCCTGGAGAATCCCTGGACTGAGGAGTTGGATGGGCTATGGTCCATAGGGTCTCAGAGTCAGATACGACAGAAGCAACTTCATACACACGCACGTAAATCCAAAATAATAATTAAATTCATCCACCTTAGATACTTTGCTGACTTTCAGTCATGTACAAACCACATTTTTATGCATTTTTTATCACTATAGAGCTATTTTATTAAGGTAAGAGTTTGGACATATCTTTAAGAGTTTGCTAGTTTCTTTAATAGCTTTTTTATAATTGAACTTAAGACACTTCATGTCCCACATATGTCAAGAACAGGCCTGAACTGAGACTTTTCAATATAATTTTGGTTTCTCCACCCTCATTATACTACCACAATAAACACTCAAGACTCTCATATAGAAGAGCCTCTAGATTTTTCTGTATTTCCAAGAGAGCTTAAAAAGCCAGAGGAGCTGAAAGAACACCATTTGAAAAGGTCCTAGGAAAGATACAGAATGACTTGCAAGGACCTGATGACCAGACATCATTGCAAGACTGTCAGCTTTAGGGCAAACAGCAATAGCCATATATATGCCATGGTCCTAAAGAATGAATTCCCTCCCAGGAGTTGAGGGTGAGAAACAACCAATCATACTTCATGTGATCATATCAACTGAGACTAAAAAGGGATTTGACAAAAGTTAATACTCATTAATAATAAAAACTCTCAGAAAAATAGAAATAGTAACACTTCAGTTTAAGAAGGAACAGCTACCCAAAAAAAAAAAAAAAAAAAAAAACCGCTCACCAACAACCTACCATTAACATTGTACTTAATGATGAAAAACTGAATGCTTCTCTCCTAAGGCAAGAACAATGCAAGGATATCAGCTCTCACCATTCTCATTATAGTGCTAAAAATGGTAACTAGTGCAGTAAAGCAAGTAAGGAGGGAAAAAGACAAAGATAGGAATAAGAAATAGATTTGTCCTTGCTTGTACCAAACATGATTGTCTATGTATAAAATTCCAAAAATCTACCCCCAAAATTTTTGGAACATATAAGTATATTTTGCAAGATAACAGGAAAAGATAAACATACAAAAAAACAACTCTTTTTCTATATATACCTTCACTAATGGTAAAGAACACACCTGCCAACGCAGGCGACTCAAGAGACGCAAGTTCGATTCCAGGGTCAGGAAGATCTCCTGCAGGAGGAAATGACAACCCACTCTAGCATTCTTGCCTGGGAAATCCCATGGACAGAGGAGCCTGGTGGGCTACAGTCTATGGGGTTGTAAAGAGTCAGACAGGACTGAGCACACACTACCCCACTATACCATCAGTGAGCACATGGACACAGAAAAAAAACACATAATACTTTTCAGTCACTCAAAAGAGATAAAATACTAGGTATTAAATATAACGAAACATACCTGAAAACTACAAAACACTGACAAAAGATGTCGAAGTTCTAAATACATAGCAAGCTGTAGCGTGTTTATGGACCAGAAGGAAAAAAAAAAAAGCCTGCCGGGCTAGAGTCCACAGGGTCACAGTGAGCCAGACACGATTGAGCCACCGATCATGCACAGAATGAAAGGTAGAAAGATTAGGACAAGTTGCCCCAGTCAATTAAAGTTAAAAAGAAAAAAGACACAACGTGCCTTAAAGAGTTTATTGTAATTTAAAATATACAAATGCACATTTATTTGCTAATCTGCTGCTATAAAGCCATAGGCTCTTCTTTGAGAATCAAATATCAATAGAGCTGGGTGTGTCTACACACACCCATGTCGTGCTGTCTACCATTCCAGCGTGGTTCTTTGAAGGGAAAAAAAGCTTATAGAAATTTTTTGTTGCTGTTTTTCTTCTTTTTCAAGCAATTTACAGTTATCTCTGACACAAGTCTAATGCAACTTTTTAAAGCAAGTCTCTAGTTCTCTCCAAAGGAATCATAAAAATGAAATGACTGAACTAACAATCTTTCCTCAGGGATAACTCTTAATACGTGGTACAGATCTTTTAGTGAAGATCTAAACTCAATGTATTTCTAAACTGAGGTGAATTTTTGGATATGCTGATTTGTATTTTTTTCCTATAAAATGTATTTTACTCTCCTAATAAAAAATAAGTCCTGAATGTTCCTATAAAAAAAAATAAAGTGGATAAGTTCATGTTCATAATAAAAAATGTAAGTTATCCATGTGCTCATAATCACCTTGGTCTCCTTTCTAACATCACACACACAAAAAATGGAAATTTCTGTCCGAAGTAAATTTTTTTCCACCTCATTTTCCCTTTGCACTCAATGTGTATGTGTGTTAGTCACTCAGCTGTGTCCAGCTCTTGGCAACCCACGGACTGTAGCCCACCAGGCTCCTCTGTCCATGGGATTCTCCAGGCAAGAATACTGGAACGGGTTGCTACTCCCTTCTCCAGGGGATCTTCCTGACCCAGGGATCAAACCCAGGTCTCCTGTACTGTGGGCATATTCTTTACCATCTGAGCTACCTGGGAAGCCTTACCTTTCTCCAACTGCAGCTGTGCTGAGGAAATATAAATTTTCACCATCAGTGAAAGTAAAATATAACTAGAATAGGAAATACACTACCTAGCATTTACAAATAAGTACACTTTTATAATACATTCTAAACCCCAATAGCATATTCAAAAGCAGAGACATTACTTTGCTGACTAAGGTCCATCTAGTCAAGGCTATGGTTTTTCCTATGGTCATGTATGGATGTGAGAGTTGGACTGTGAAGAAGGCTGAGCACCGAAGAATTGATGCTTTTGAATGGTGGTGTTGGAGAAGACTCTTGAGGGTCCCTTGGACTGCAAGGAGATCCAACCAGTCCATTCTGAAGGAGATCAGCCCTGGGATTTCTTTGGAAGGAACGATGCTAAAGCTGAAACTCCAGTACTTTGTCCACCTCATGCGAAGAGTTGACTCGTTGGAAAAGACTCTGATGCTGGGAGGGATTGGGGGCAGGAGGAGAAGGGGATGACAGAGGATGAGATGGCTGGATGGCATCACTGACTTGATGGACATGAGTCTGAGTGAACTCCGGGAGTTAGTGATGGACAGGGAGGCCTGGCGTCTGCGACTCATGGGGTCACAAAAAGTCGGACACGACTGAGTGACTGAACTGAACTGAACTGAACTGAAACCCCAATATAGGGCAACACAGCCAAGAATCCTTTCAAGAACAAAAACCCCATCACCATAAAAACCCCAATAAAACTTGTTTGAGGGGATTCGTGGTTCTGTTGTCCTGGTGCATATTGAAACAACTCATATGCAAAGGTGAAAACAGAAAAAAAACGTACAAGGTGTCCTCATTTGGGGACTTAACCCAATAGTTGAGTAATTTCTATCAGCCATGTTAATGGTAAGTGAGTTGCCCATGTTTTGAAAGTAGTGTTCATTGTCACCTAGGACCATCTATCTCGCTGTTTAATTCAAGCATGCCCTGTACAGTATCCTGATAACAAGATACTGTGCGTGTGTTTACATATATGTGTGTGTGTGTGTGTGTTTATATATACGAATCAGAAAAGTAAACATGCATAGACCCTGAAGTAACTGAATATGTGTATTTGAAGCATTTGATTCTATTCCACCAAGTAGCTATTACAGAGCACACAATGCAATCGCTGGAGGAGAACTGCGGAGACCACCCACAAACTCCATCTTGGGCAACCCAGTTTGTGTGCTTGACTTTGATTTCCTGCTCAGAGTGCCAGTGGCTCTGCTAGGAAACTACCTGAAGACACTGATTTCTCAGAGGACACAGACCAGGAAAGAGAGACTGAACAAAAGAGAAGCAAGTGCGCTCAGGATGAGCCCCACAAGGGAAAGCCGAATCTCAAGATACAGAATTTAATTTTTCTGGTAATGGCGTAATTCTGCTCTCAAGCGAATCTTTCTTTATTCCACTTTATTTTGCACTTATTATCTCTGAGGCACAATTTTTAATCTATAATTCTGTCACCAGATAATTTAGACCTTATAGCAGTAAGCTGTATGTGCTACGTGAAACAGTCTGGTGCTAAATTATTTTGCCAGAGTAGATCTTATCATTCCCATTTTCTGTTTCTCTTTGGTCAGAGCCTGACTTGGAGAAGTAATGATGTAATCTGCACGACAAAGAGTTGGGAAAGGATGATCAGTATGCCTCATTCTGTCAAAAGAAGTTTAAAACATCTCATCTTATTTCCCTCAAGAAGCTAGGAGGCAAGAACAAGCATGATAGTGGACGTCGGGTAGGGCTGTGTCAGGAGGGAGAAGTAAGGAGGGGAGGGCAGGAATAGGAGTGGGAGAGAAAGGTGAAGAACTAACGTGCAGAAATGTGACAGAATCTGGAAGAAAAAAGTGTAGACAGGCTCAGGACAAAGACTGTTTTTTTCAGTTTATGATACGCAGCCAATTTCTTCACCATCGTGGTCATCTCAACATTTATCTCCACTGTTTCCTGTAGAAGATAACATTGTGCTTAATCATAGGACAGGGGCTCCAAAAAAGGAAGGAATGGGTTTTTTTTTTTAATCAGAAAATGAGCCCACAAATAAATGGTACAGAAAGGCATAAACAAGTACTAAAAAAAAAAAAAAGGTACATATACATTGGAAATTTATTCTGAATACTGTCCTTGAATCGTCATAGAACATAGATAAGATGAGTCTCATCACTAAAGCACACAAATCACTTCATCTCTTAGTAAGGAAATTCTCTGGGTCCAGGAGGATAAACACATTATAATAAAAAATACAGCTCTTATGTAAACGCTGTCACAGAAAGGTTTGAAGATATCTCAAACAAGTCCTTTAGGTTCCTAAAAGTTATCAGGGGGTTGCAGCTCACTTTATAAATCCCATGATATGTTTCAAATTACAATAAGATACCATCAAATATTCCAATAAAAAGCAGTTTTGTTTTTTCTTTAAAAAAAAAAAAAGAAGGGAAGGAAGAAAGAAAAAGTCAAATGAGCAATCTGTTTTATCTTTGGTGGCAAGCAAGCACTTCTATGGGCTTCCTACGTGGCACTAGTGGTAAAGAACACTACTGCCAATGCAAGAGACACAAGAGATGTGGGTTTGACCCCTGGGATGGGAAGATCCCCTGGAGGAGGTCATGGCAACCCACTCTAGTATTCTTGCCTGGAGAATCCCTTGGACAGAGGAAGGAAGAAGTCTTATATTTTCCTACTCTCTTTCTCTGGGTCTCCAAATTAAAACACCCCAGAAAAGATTATACTCCCTTTATCCTTCTCAAATTACGTAATGAACAGAATTCCACTGAAAATTTTGCCCTTGTTTCAGGTCAACAACCCATCTTAATCATCTAGTTTACTGATGTAGGTGCACCTGAATTTTTATTCACCTGTTTTTAACTTTGCCTTTGAATTACTTTGAGAAACAAAACTGATAGTAGATTCTAGGTAATAAACTGGGCCAAATTTGCAAGTTGGGGTCCAACCTTCTCACACCATCCAAAAGAGTCTTAACATTGAAATTCTGGCTTCAGTGAAGTGTATGAATGCATATTTTAATTAATGCAGACCGTGAGATCTAGCAATGTAGTGGAAACATTCTCTATAAAAAGAAAAATAGTTCCAGAAGGATATATGGACTTAACTCACATTTCCTAATAAATACGACTGCCATGTCACTTGAAAATTAAGTTCTTTTTAAATTAGTGACAATAGGAAAAATGTAGAATGTGTTATACCAGTAAAACAGAATAAAAAACTAAAAAACCAAGCATGAACACATAGAAGGTAACAGTACAGTTTTGGGTATTCTTGCAGTATATTGTCCATATTGGATTCTTTTTTGCCCCACCAGGCGTTGGTCGCGGCATGCAGGATCTTTAGCTGCAGCATGTGAACTCTTAGTTGCAGCATGTGGGATCTAGATCCCTGAGCAGGGATCGAACCTCTGCCCCCTGCACTGGGACTGCAGAGTCTTAGCCACTGGACTGCCAGGGAAGCCCCCATTTAGGATTTTAATAGAAGCATTTCCCATCTGATATTTGTACTTCCCTGGTGACTCAGTTGGTAAAGAATCTGCTTGCAATGCAGGAGACCCAGATTCAATCCCTGAGTCAGGAAGATCCCCTGGAGAAGGCAATGGCAACCCACTCCAGTATTCTTGCCTGGAGAATTCCACAGACAGAGGAGTCTGGCGAGCTACAGTCCATGGCGCTGCAAAGAGTCAGACACAACTGAGCAACTAACACTTCCACGACCACCTGGAATTTACTATAAGATTTGTAAATAATAGTATGCTATTTTCAAAAGTCATTTAATTCCAGCAAAAATCTAGATGCCAGGAAGAGCCGTTAGACAATACTTTATGGTAAAAAGTGAGTCAAAGAATATGAAAACAAGACACAAATCTAAAAACAAAAAGGTTTTCAACAAAGATAAAGTCAAACGGTACAGATAGTGTTATGCTGCAGTCATGATCATCCCCTCTCCAAAAAAAAGTTCAGCAGCTTAGAAGAACAGAAATTTATTTCTCACTCAAAACTTGCTGTGGGTCAAGGGGACCCCCCCAGAGCCTCTCTGAGACACTGAGTGAGGATCCAGAGAGACAGAGGCTCCACCCTCCTGTCACTGTACCATCTGGAGCACGTGATCTCCTGGTTCGGTGACACAAGAATTAGGGAGACCAGCACACTAACATTTATGTGCCTCCACCCAGCTCACTTCTGCACACATGTCATTGGCCAAAGCAAATTCCATGGCTGTGTCTTGAGGATAAGGGAAATTTAGCCTTCTCTGTGGCTGGAGAGGAGACCAGATATATTGATGACCAAGAACAATAGGTACCATAAACGGTAAGAGCAACTTTGGAGGGGATACTCAATTTTTCTGGTTAAGTATGGGATGACTCTCTCACCAGCAATTACTTCAAAGATAACCCTGATGAGAAGGACAACAGTCTGAAGGAGAGGGATTCACCTTATTTCTCTGCCATTCTGAGGGGCCCTCTGAATGCCCTCCTCTCTCCAGCCTACTCCCCATCTCCCCTCCACTCTGATTTAAGACATTCCCCTTCTCCTAGAAACCTAACCTAATCCTCTTAGACTAGGTTAGAGAGCCCTCATATGTGATTTCAGAGCATCTTATAATTGCTCCTGTCTGTTAGCTTGTTCACATAAGGTGTTTTGATACACAGAAATGCAGGTAAAATGTGTGTGTGTGTGTGTGTGTGTGTGTGTGTGTGTGTGTGTGTGTGTATGCTGTCATCCAGTCATGTCCGACTCTGTGTGACCCTATGGATTGTAACCCACCAGGCTCCTCTGTCTGTGGGATTCTCTAGGCAAGAATACAGGAGTGGATTGCCATTTCCTCCTCCAGGGGATCTTCCCGACCCAGGGATCAAACCTACTTCCAAACCAAACTCCCCTGTTTCTCCTGCATTTGCAGGCAGATTCTTTACCACTGAGCCACCTGGGAAGCCCCAAGGTGGAATATATACTTGATACCTAATATATGATCAAACAAGTCAATCATCCCACTAGCACTTTGCATTTATTAATTTAGCAGTCTCTCTCACAAAACTGCGAGAGTCCATGCCCCTACCTCGCTCTTACTTGAGGACATCTTCCTCCAGGTCAGTCTTCTCTCACCCACTCATACCAGCCTTGACCATTGACTTGACCTTCAGTCCCTCACAGCCTCTGCTTCCCAGTGGTTCTATATACTCATATCTTGACCCCCAAATTTCTTTGTATTCACCTTCTATAGTATTCTTGAACTATTACAGAACACATAAGCACGTAAGCCTTTCAGTAACACACTCATTAGTAAATGGTTTTATTCGCAATGAAAATTGACTTCCGGAAAATACAACCAATAAATTAAGGAAGCAAATGTTCAAAAATTACTAAAGGATTTTCTCCTCCCTCCTATTCCAGATAATCTTTTCTCCTACCTCTCAATCCATACAGTGTAGACGGTTCAATTTCAAATTTTATTTGTCCAACATCTTTGAAATTTTATTTTCCACTAATTTCACAATGCTTATTCAGTTGTTCAGACATCGGAAATAATTCCATCAAGATAACCATTTACATATATGTGATATTTACTATATACATGGTCTCCTCCCCATGTGTTATCTCATTCAATCAGTAATATCTATCCTCTTTTGAAAATCATATTAAAATTAGTGCGTGTGTGTGTGTGTGTGTGTATGTATGTACTTAGCAGCTCAGTTGTGTCTGACTCTTTTGACCCCATGGACTGTTGCCCACCAGGCTCCTCTCTGGTATTTTTCAATCAAGAATGCCAGAGTGGGTCACCATTTCCTTCTCCAAAATGAGTGTATCATGTGATAAATAACCACCACCAATTATTATTTTTATCATAGAGTAACATAAATTAGCCCTTTATTATTATGTACATTTCTATATGTCTTAATAAACTCATGCTGGAAATTGGTTTTATTGAAATACTCTTATCTGGTTTTCCTGAGAATAACTCCTAGATTCTCAGTCACAGTCTTCTCCCTGTAGGGTAAAAGCTCTGATCCTCTCATCAATGTCAGCCATGAATAATTTTATAACCTCTCTGGTAGGTTATGTGCATTGGAATTTTTCATTGGCCTGTGAAACATTTATTATATTCTGAGAACTTATTAAGCATGGTATAAAACATGGAAAAGATATAGCCCTTATCCTGTAACCCCTTCATCTAAATAGCACAAGTAACCAAATAAAAACAGTACGTCACAAAGATTGGTTTCAATTTCCTTCATTTCTTTTTAGGATTATGATGTAATTTTTCAAAGACCATGTCTGGGAGCTTCCATCTAAGGAGAGCCTGTGGTCATTTGAGATTAGAAGATGGTTCACCAAAGAAATGAGTTTTGAGCAAGACCCACTGAAGCAGAATTTGGGCCATACATCAGAAGAAATGCTGCAACAGAGCTTAGCATACAAGAACTGAAACACCAGCTTTTCAGGCGGAAGCATCTGCTAGAGAAAGCTCTGAATTCGGAGTAAAGAAAGGTTTGAGTTCCTGGTCCTTGCCCTCAAGCATGATGAACTCTGTGACCTTTGGCAAATGATTTCATCTCTCTCTACATCTGTTCTGTTCTCCGGGTATAAGAAGGGGATGAGTTTTCTGATCTGTGCTGCTTGCAGAGATGGTGGAAGTGCATAGAATAGGAGACTTCATGAGTATTTTGTGATCTTGGGTCTGGGGACCTGAACACTTAGTGGTTCCACCCCTCTCACATATAAGTCAGAGATAGAGCAGCCAGAATGTGGCTCCAAACCCTGGGTTTGCCTGGAGAAGGGCAGTTCTCCCTTTGCTTCTCATTTAGATCATCTCCCTAGGACTTCCCAGGAGGCTCAGATGGTAAAGAATCTGCTTGCGATGCAGGAGACTCAGGTTAAATCCCTGAGTCAGGAAGATGCCCTAGAGAAGGGAATGGCAATCCACCCCATTCTTGCCTGGAGAATCCCACGGACAGAGGAGCCTGGCGGGCTACAATCCATGGGGTCACAAAGAGTCGGACACAACCTGGAGCGATTGAGCACGAGCAAGATTCCATGTTAAGTAGTAGAGATTTAATGGGGAGGAAGCAAAAACTACTGGGATCCCTGCTTTTGTAGAAGGTGAATAGTATAGGAAAAGACAATTAAATAGAACAGGCAAAAACTGCAATAAAAGCTACAAGGGACAAAAACAGGGCGTGAGACAGACAGTAAGATGAGGATGTAAATACTTTAGTCTGGCCAGAGAAGACCCCTCTGAGAAGGTGTCACTGAGATGAGATTTGAAGGATGAGAAGCTAGCTCTGCCAAAAGCAGATGAGCAGAATTTCAGACTAAAGCATTCATAATATCCCTGAAATGGCAAAAGAGGAGAAAAGGAAGTCTGAATTTCATTTTAATACATTCATTCTCTCTACTGCGTGAAGAACAAACCCTAGGGGAGCAAAAATGGTGGCAAAGAGACTAGCCAAAGGTCATTGCAGGGGTTCAGGAAAGAAAAAAATGGAATTCCAGGCATCTGGTGCTGAAATTAAGCATGAATGTTGGCCTTGCAGAAGGAGAGTCAAGCAGGGGCCAACAACCCAGAGTTTCTGACCTCTTGCTTGTGTATGTGCTAAGTCACTTCAGTCGTGCCCAGCTCTTTGCAACCCTGTGAACTGTTTCCCACCAGGCTCTTCTGTCCATGGGATTTTTCAGTCAAGAATACTGGAGCAGGTTGCCATTTCCTCTTCCAGAGGATCTTCCTGAGCCAGGAATTAGATAGCAGGGATCGAACCTGCATCTCTTGCATCTCCTGCATCGCAGGCATATAGTAAAGACAATAAATAAGAAGGCAGAGAGGGATAGACAGTGGAGAGCAAAGAATATCCTATTCCCATCTCCCTACATCTGTGAGGGATTTAAGCAGCAGGAGGCAGACACAATGGTAAAAACAAACCCTTTGGAAAAGACTTCAAATTCTAGGTTGCAGTCATGGATACAGTCTACAGAGATTATAATAATCTGGCCAAGCTATATTATATTAAGAAAATGTTGAGCAAAAACCACACAGCAGAGGTTTGTTCCCTACTGATACTTGAAAGTAAAGCACTGCTACAAAGATCAGTCTCCATGAACACAATTCCAGCAGCCTCTCCGTTGCCTTTGCTCTGTCCCAGTGATGATCAACACCACCAATTTGTTCTCAATAAACACAAAAACTCTTCCTAAGCCAGTGTTCTTTCAGCTTAAGCTCGATGGGCACAGCTGCAAATGCTTGGGGCCATGAAGCCGCAAAGATTTCCAATGATTTTCTGTATTTCTTTCAATTTCAATTGAATTGGTAAGACCTCCACAATCGCATCAAAAGCTGCCTTCAGAGCTGGCCTCTTGGATTCCTCTTAGTCCTAAAATTCAAAATGCAGCAAGCAAAAGCATGGGTGTTAGAATTCCAGTGTGTTTAAGCCAAAATTCTAAATGTGTCTTCCTTTTCCTAGAGGAACTCAGAAGTTCAATGTCTGGTTTCCAAAGACCATTTCTAGTTCAGATTCAGTCTGTAAGTCTATTGAGCTGGTAGGGTGGGTACCACTAATACATGTGGTTTACATTAATGCTATTCATGATGTTTACCCTAACTCTGCAGGAAGCAGCCCCACCAGATGGTATTCACGTTTAGTGTGTTGCTAAAATTCACTCAGAACCCCCATTCGCAAGATGAATCCATCAATTGCAGCGTCGATAAAACACATGCCTCTGCATTGTTATCAAGAAGACCATTTTCAATCAGAGGAGAAATACTGCACAGGAAGCTCAAGATGAAATGTTAAAATCAAACGTTTTCCCCAGCCTACATTGTAATTTGGGGGTCAGCTGATACCTGCAGAGGCTGGTGCTTAGAAAAGGGTATTTCAAGTGAGCAAGGGTTTGGTAGCTTCCAGGAGAAGAGCAAGTGATTCGGTGCAAAAAGGGTAAATTTTCTCCGCACCTTCCCAACTGAGGACATTGTGCTCATCTCAGGCGGATACTAAGTGATGCAGTAAAGCAGCAAATTAGAAGAATGTAAATTCTTTAGTAGGAATTGCACGCAGGGGAAAAAATGCCTCCGAATGCTCATATTTGTTTTCATGTAAATAATGTACACTCTTCCTAAAATCAGACTGGTGCGAGCCTAAGTAAGATATCAAAATCTGCAACAGATAATACGCCGGACTCCAAAACGGCTGGGACACAGTCATCTTCCTTCTTGGATGGAATTCTTGCTGGCAAAATGAGAGAGATCTACCCACATGCAAAGCCAGCAGTTTCGGTCTTTTGCTTCCTCGCTTATCCTTGATAGGCGCATGGGTTTGTGTTCTCATTCTCTCTCTTCTCTCTGATTTCTTGTTACACTAAATTGTATGCTAATTGGCTGAGCGATCCCAGACGATATCAGTTCTGGTGTCATTGGTGTAACTGCGATTGCTATTCCTACCCCCTCCCTCTGTCGCCCTTGCATATATCTGGTGATGCCAAAAGTTCTCTCTCAGTGCACAGAAGCCTCATTGCCCCACAGCGAATGGTCCAGGGTGAGCCCAGTGGGTGATAACAGAGTGGCCTGTGTTGTCTCCAGGAAACTTAGGACAAGGGCTCAAATCTCATCTCCTAAATGTCTTCAATTGGCTTTCCATTAGCCTCACCTTCAATCTCCTATCCTTAACTGCTTATGGCACTTACAGACCATATCTCAACATTTAGCACCAGCTGTAAACTGCCTTATATTGTCCACTGGGGACATTATCGTCACTCAGGTTAAGCTCATTTTTCCTTCCAAGAAAACTTCTCCAATTTTCTGTGGAACATAAGGTACTACTTGCTGCCTTCCTGCTCTGTCCTGGCAACCAGCTGGATCCTGCTCAGGCTGTTGGGGAGCACACCACCTACAGGCCAGGTTGTTCAATCACTCAGTCATGTCTGATTCTTTGGGACCGCATAGACTGCAGCACACCATGCTTCCCTGTCCTTCGCTGTCTCTCGGAGTTTGCTCAGATTCACGTCTGTTGAGTCAGTGATGTTATCTAACCATCTCATCCTTTGCCACCCTCTTCTCCTTTGGCCTTCAGTCTTTCCCAGCATCAGGGTTTTTTTTCCAATGAGTTGGCTCTTTGCATCAGATGGCTGAAGTATTGGAGCTTCAGCTTTAGCATCAGTCCTTTCAGTGAATATTAAGGCTTGATTTCCTTTAGGACTGGTTTGATCTCCTTGCTGTCCATGAGACTCTCAAGAGTCTTCTCCAGCATCACAGTTTGAAAGCATCGGTTCTTTGGCACTCAGCCTCTTTTTAGTCCAACTCTCACATCTGTACATGGCTACTGGAAATACCATAGCTTTGACTATACAGGCCAGGATAAAGGAATTGATACAATATGGTGCTCAGAAGGCAGTTAGCACAGGATGTTTAGCATGTCCTAGGATGGACTTCCCTGGTGGTCCAGTGGTTGGGAGTCCGCCCACCAATGTCGGGGATGCAGGTTTCATTCCTTGGTCCAGGAGGACTCCGCATGCTATGGAATCACTGACCCCACGTGCCCCAATTACTGAGCCAGCACTCTAGAGCCTGCGCTCCTCAGTAAGAGAAGCCACCGCAATGAGGAGCCCATGCATTGCAACTAGAGAAATCCTGTGTTCAGCGAAGAAGATACAGCGCAGCCAAAAATAAAATGATTTTTTAAAAAAGATATCCCAGGAGAACACTGGTATATTTGAGGAGTCTAGTATCCCTTTTATAAGTTGATATCTCAGATAAAATTGGCATTTTGCAGAAAAAAAGATTGAGACGGGACCATCTCAGGCAGAGAACCAAGGTCAATGTCTGGGAAGAGATAAAGGTGGGAGACTCAAGGAGACTAGCAAAGACAGAATGAGACAAAAAGAGATAACACAAGGTATTCAAGCGCTCCAGGACTTTGTCCTTTGGTTGAATCATAGAAAATTCCTAACCTTAACCAGAGATTGCGGACCTAAAAATACAGCATTTTCACATGTTCTGAAATTTATAACATTGTGTTTCTCCGCATATTTAGCCATAAGCAGTATTTGTTAGGTAGTTTTCTTCTTGCTGGAGGCAGAGTCAGCCCCCTCATTGGCTCTCTCTGTTGGGGTGGTTAGAATCTAAAAGACTCTAATGGAAACTTCAGCTCCCATATGAGGCTCCAGCAACACTTCAGCTATCTTTATGGCCGATAGACTCCAGAGGCTTTCTTTGTTAGAGTAATGGATATGAGAAATGATTTTTCATTGGTGAAATGAGTGGTGATCAAGATGTGTGTATTGACTGAAATAGTACACAGGCATCCCAGTCATGCGTGAACGAGGCTAAGAATCCATTGAGCCTGATAGCCTGTGCAATTAGGAGCCCAGCCTGAGGCTTGATTCGGAAATTGTCCTGGGTCTAGCCGCTGATTCCGAGGAGTCTCCTCGTCTGAATCGGGCAGGAATGTTAGCTGAACCCTGCTGCTCGATGACTGCCTCTTTGCCTCTAGTGAACCCTCCAGGCAAATTGCTGTTGGAACACTCAAAGGGACCCAGAGCTGGGACTGTCTCAAGGTCATAGAACAGCTTATGTGACTCCTTTGTGTCTCCTGACTTAAATGTTTCTATGTGTGGCCGTATTAGATCTGAGCCTTGCTGTCGTCGAAGAGGCTTCCCTATAGGGCTCAATGGTAAAGGATCTGCCTGCCAGTGCTGAAGATGCAGGTTCAGTCCCTGGATGGAGAAGATCCCCTGGAGTAGCAAATGGCAACCCACTCTGGTATTCTTGCCTGAGAAATCCCATGGACAGACGAGCGTGGTGGGCTACAGTCCATGGGGTCACAAAAGAGTCAGACACGATTTAGAAACAACAAACAATAGTGTTGAAACTTGGTGTTGGGAATTCCCTGGTGGTCCTGTGGTTAGGACTGTCTTCCACTGCAGAAAGCATGGATTAAGTTCCTGGATGGGGAGCGAAGTTCCTGCAAGTTGTGTGGCATGACTGAAAAAGAACATGGTGTCACGGTTGTCCCAATCCAGGAGAGATCTAGGACCCTGACCAGGCCTCCGATATTTCCCCCAAAGACCTTAATAGGGTTGATCAAATCGGCTTAAGTCATTTCACAGCATTCCTGCAGGAGAGCACCCCACGTAGCAATAGCCAAGCAGTGAGCAGTGGGCAGACAATAGTTAATTAAATCAAGGTTTGACACAGGCTGAGAAGTCATAGGATGATAGTTGTTCAGGGGCTAAAAGAGGAAGTTAGAGCTATTGGAGGGTAGGACTTTCCCTCACACTTCAGAGAGCATCCATGCCAACCCCCTCAGTTAATACCAAGAGATTTGGGAGCCCCCCAGTTTCACAGATCATCTGCGTGACAGTTGGCACTACCATCCAGGTTTCTGAATCCTGGAAGTGTTCGTTTCCCCTGACAGTGGCACTCTCATCTGTATGTGCAACACAGTGCCGTGGGTGACTTGTTAAAATACAGATTGCTGGGCGTACCCTCAGAATGTCTGATTCAGGAGGGCTGGGGGAGGCGGGGGCAGGGCTGAGAATTTGCATTTCTGAAAACTTTCAGGCGAGACACCACACTTCCTTTCTTTTCAGGCGAGACACCACACAAACTTTCAGGCAAGGACCACACTTGGAGAACTCCCGCACCACAGCAGACTCCTTCCTCATCATCCCTCCCCCACCCCCACTCCTATCCAAATATCCCTCTGGGTCAGTTCCATTCCCATGACCTCTAGTTGCAAACTGAGCCAAGTACAACCAAAATAGCCTCTCTTCCCCCACCCCTGGGCTTCTCAAGCTACTTGGTTTGAGGCCCTGCATCCACATCACAGGTTTAGCAAATGATCCATCTTCAAGGACATGCTTTGTTTTGTTTTCTTTTTAGAAACACAGGATGTCTATGAGGAACTAATGCCACTGAGCTTGGAAAAGCTTCCTGGGGCCAGATCAAGTTGGTCTGGACCATCAAGTCAAGGCATAGGGCAACCAATTTGGCCCAGCTTTCAAGCAAAAAGTTCTGCATCCTAAGAAACCCCTCAGCCCTGGAAAGACCACCATAGTCGTTGACCATACAAAGCATAGAGTTTAATCTGTGAGTTTTGACAAGGGAAGCCAGTCATTCCTTCACTGTGTCTGCATTATCATGTGGTTCCCAGCTCTCTGTCAGGCCCAGGAAGACAAAATGACATACTACTACAGACTTTCATGATAGAAAGAGGGGTAGGCTACGAATCTTACCGTATGTACTTTAATTGAAGGTGTTTATGCACCAAAGCTACAGGCACAGAACTGTGCTTTAAAAGTACTAGAGGACAGAAGAGGGGAACTGAGAGAAGGAAAAGCATGTCAGTTTAAGGGAAATTTTTTGTAATCAGGGATGCAGGAGGGTAAAGAATAAATAGAAAGTAAAGTTCTTAGTTGGGGAGGGGACCGTGAAACAGAGAGGGTAGAATTATCTGGAGAGGATTTGGTTTTATTTTCAAACACATTCCTTGCCCTTTTCGGACACTTTCTTCCCCCGTTCGGGTATAGTAGCTTTACAATGTCGCGTTAGAGTCTGCCGAACAACACAGTGAATCAGCAATGTGTATACATATATCCCATTCCTCTTGGGTCTCCCTCCCACCCCAGCCCCATCCCACGCCTCTAGATCACCACAAAGTACCAAGCTGAGCTCCCTGCCCTTCACAGCAGGCCCCCACCAGTTATGTTTTACGTATGGCAGTGTTCAGACGTCAATCCCAATCTCCCAGTTCACCCCACCTCCCCCACCCTGCGTCCACCCCTCCGGTCTCTATATCTGTGCTTCTGTTCTTATTGAGGATCCTCAGGGCAGCAGGAGAGACTGAAGGTGTACAAGGGAGAGAAAACATTTGATAGAGATGGTCCCAGAAGAGACAGGATAGGGAAGAACCCGCAGTGTATCTGGAAGGGTTGGCCCCGGATAAGGGGAGCGCTCCATCTGTCTCAGAGCCCAGAAGAAGGGATGTGTCTCTTTGAGATCCCTGATCTCCCTGTTTGAAGCCCTTTGAATTCATTAACCCATTGTTCTCCCCCCTTGAATCTCACATCCATCCCATCCATCCTAAGACCTGAGAAAATCATCTAATTTCCCTGAGTCCTAGTTTGCCTATTTATAAAATAGTGATAACAATGACTCGCTTCAGCAAGAAAAGTGAAAATCAAGTAAGAGAAGGGAAGTCAGGGTTTCAGAGACAGTGTCTAACTTACAGCAGCTGCTCATTAAAAATAACTCCATTTCTTCCATTCTTGTCTTTCTCCCTCCTCACCCCATGTGAAATCCTATTGGAGATACTTCTCTCCCTTACCTGTGACTATATAACATGTTTTGAGTTTAAAAATCCCTCTAGGAAAACCATAGGTATACCTTCTCTCCAGAAAAGAAATGCCCATTGATTTGCATATGTGTTATGTAGTTGATTCACCATTTGGAGCCCATTCATGGATTTCCTCAGATTAAGACTTTCAGTTTTAGAGCAGTACTCTGTGAAGCAAGATTTGCCGCTCAGTCAGTTGGAGATTGGGGGAAATGTATGATTCATACACAATTATGTATTCATTGTTATTTTTGCATCAGTATAACATGTATAATGTTGGTACTAGAGTGCATGCGGGCTTCCCTGGTGGCTCAGTGGTAAAGAATCCTCCTGCCAACGCAGGAGACTCCGGTTCAGTCTCTGGGTCGAGCAGATCCCCTGGAGAAGGAAATGGCAACCCACCCCAGGATTCTTGCCTGGGAAATCTCACGGACAGAGGAGCCTGGCAGGCTACAGTCCATGAGGTTACAAAAGAGTAGGACAATGACTTAGTGGTTAAACAACAGCAAGTATAGAACATGTATATTTTAAGATAAATATATTTGGGTTCCTCTTCAAAGTCATTTAAAGGATACTCTTCAATTATAGCCCACTCAGAGGAAACTCATATTTTAAGCAACTAAGCTTTCGATGGGTAAAAGAAAGCAATAGAATTTCAGAGGGACCCATACATGGGGAACACTGGCAGACAGGAAGGATATTAGGCCTTCCCGGAGGTCTTTGTGGTATGCCCCAAATCACCCCCACTAAGCTGCTGCCTGCTTTTTTCTGCCCAGGCAGAGCCCTGGGAGGAAGGAAAGAAGAAAATGATTAGTACTATCCTAGCCCGCAAAGACAAAGAGAGAGGATTTATTGCTGCTCCACACTTAAGTCCTCCATACCCTGCCATCATCCATCCCTCCTTAAACAAATGCTGGTTGTCATCAAAATGATTATTATTACTATGCAGGCCAGATCCTCTGATGAAATGAAGCTGATGAAACACTCCTCTCAAGTAAAGAGACTAAACTATTCCCAGGTGGCCTGATTTATTCCCTGGAAGTTGTGGTTTTCCAAGTGGAACCCTGATGGTTGAAAGGCATTCCCTCATTGCTTTAGAATGGAAAGTTAACCCTACAGAGTACATGTCTGCAGGGCAGGAAGGCCAGGCTGCATCCAGGTGCGCAAGCAGGTGACCAAGAACTTGGCATTTCCCGCATGGTTTCTTGTCCAGCAGCATCCTCAGAATCTGCTAGAGATTTTAACCCAGATGCATTTCACTCCTGAATCACAAACTACTGATATGTCTGTGGAGGGCTGCAGTCCATCAGCACATGGTGGAGAACTTATTAAGAACCGTGATCCACTGTGGAAGAACTCCATATCCAAGCTTAACCATGAACTTGCTAAGCTAGAGAGGAAAGATTGACCTCTTATATACTAAAACAGACATAATTTACTTAAGTTTTGCTTTGTTTTATTTTGAAGTAGTCCTTTTCTTTGTATTTTGAATGTATAGAAAAGATGACAGTGGAGGATAATTTTCATCTTTCTATGTGATAGATGTATCCATGTAAAACACATATAATGGAAAAGTTTTTTTTTTAAAAAAAAAAAAAAAAGAATCTACTACCGAGCATGTGAAGAGTTTCCCAGAGCATGTGAAGAGTTTCCTGGACCACACCCCCAGATATTTGGATGCGCTAGTCAGGCAGGGCGTGTGTGTGTGTGTGTGTGTGTGTGTGTGTGTGTGCTTAGTTGCTCAGATGTGCCCGACTCTTTGCGACCCCATGAACCACAGCACACCAGGCCTCCCTGTCCATCACCAACTCCCGGAGTCCACCCAAACCCATGTCCATCGAGTCGGTGATGCCATCCAGCCATCTCATCCTCTGTCTCCCCCTTCTCTTCCTGCCCTCAATCTTTCCCAGCACCAGGGTCTTTTCCAATGAGTCGGCTCTTCATATTAGGAGGCCAAAGTATTGGAACTTCAGCTTCAGCATCCCTTGACAATTTGCTCTCCTCTGACTGTTTTTTGTTTCTGCATGTTCTCACCTCTCTGATGAAACTTATTCTTTGGCTAAAATTTTTCCACAGACAAAAGGCAGGCAGAGGACACCATGGGGTCCTGCTCCGTTCCAGTCTCTCTCCCTCTGTGTTTCCTCTTCAGCCTCTTTGCTTTGCTGGCTGCTAAATGATGTTTCTGAAACTTGAGTATATCATTCTTTACTCGGAATAATGTTGACTGTGAACCTCAGTTGACTCTAAATAGAACCCAAATGGTTTATACAGGTACAGAGTATAATAGGCCCAATGCGTTTTGCTTTGTTTTTCCATCCCCAGTTGGGCCAGGGCAGGTTCATCTCTCCAGGCATTCTTTTCCCATCAGAGGAAACTTATAGATGCTCAGGGCTGCGCCAAGCGGTGGTGGGTGCAGGAGGTCAGCGTGGTGACACCAGCTGCAGGCTCTCTCCTGGGTGACCTCCTGAAGTCAACTCCCCACGGCACAGGCCCCCATCTGTTGTCACCAAAGCTAGCTTGTCCCAGCTCCATGCTTTTTTCTTCTCTTGCTTTTGATAAAACGAATGTATATCCTTTCCCAAGAGAGCATTAAAGATACAGAGAGAGAAAGAAAAAAAAAAAACATGTTTATTGGAGTATCATTACTTTACAATGTTGTGTTCATTTCTGTACAACATTGTCAATGTACAACACTGAGAATCAGCCATATGAATACATACATCCCTTCCCTCTAGAGCCTCCCTCCCACCTCAGTCCACGCCTCTAGGCCATCACAGAGCTGAGATCCCTGTGCTGTACAGCAGGTTCCTACTAGCCATCTGTTTTACACATGGTAGTATATGCGTGAGTCCTACTCTCTCAGTTCATCCCCCACTCATTCCCCCTCTGTGTCCAAAAGTCCATTCTCTATGTCTGTGCCTCACTCCGGCCCTGCAAATAGGTTCATCAATACCATTTTTCTAGATTCCATATTCTGACTTGCTTCACTCTGTAAGACAGGCTCTAGGTTCATCTACACCACTAAAACTGACTCAATTTCATTCCTTTCTATGACTAATATTTCATTGTATATGTGTACCACATCTTCTTTATCCACTCGTCTAGGACATCTAGGTTGCTTCCATGTCTTGGCTTTGCATTAATAAATAGTGCTGCAACAAACACTGGGATACATGTGTCTTTCTGAGTTACGGTTTTCTCCAGGGATATGCCCAACAGTGGGACCACTGGGTCATATGGTAGTTCTATGCTCAGCTCTTTAAGGGACCTCCATACTGTTGTCCACCTTGGCTGTACCAATTTACATTCCCACCAACGGTGCAAGAGGGTTCCCTTTTCTCTACACCCTCTCCAGCATTTATCGTTTGTAGTTTTTTGATGATGGCCACTCTGGCCAGTGTGAGATGGTATTTCTTAATCATACCCTTCGCCTAGATCATCCCAAGCAAAAGCCATTGTTTCCTCGGTGTCGCTAATCAGTGTGCTGGGAGAAATGACAACCCCTGATGATCTGCTTGTCTCCTCAGAGCTACACTTTTGCAAGTTCTCCAGTGTATTTTGTTTCTGGTTAGCAAGCACCGGTAACCCTGGATTGGTTTTCCTGTTAACAGTCCTGCTGCACCAGGGATAGGAGACACTGAAACATAGGCTCGGTTGTGAAAACAAACACGACTCAGGGCTGCCTATCAACACCTCTAGGAAGAATTCTAGTTCAAATACTTTATCTTGGTAACCTCTGAACCGACCAAGAGAGAGCGCTAGAGGCAGTTTAAAAAAAAAAAAAAAAAAGCAAATAATTAGCTTGGAAATTTGATTCTCCTGAAGAAAGTAAAAAATAAAAACCCATCTAAGAAATCCTTCCCAAGAAACTGTGGCTGAATCCTGCAAGTCCCATATCTCATTCCTCTGTCTGCCTCAGAACCTGTCTCTCCCCTTCTGACCTTTCTTTGGATAACAATTTTCAAGAAAATTGTTCAGTTCTTTTAAAATTAATATATTTTTAATTGGATTATGATTGCTTTACAATATGTGTTAGGTCCTGCTGTACGATAAGGTGAATCAGCCACATGTATGCCTCTTGAGCCTCCCTCCTACTGCCCCATCCCTCACTCTGGGTTGTCACAGAGCACCGAGCTGAGCTCCCTGAGCTATGCAGCAGCTTCCCCCAGCTGCCTGTTTCCCCACAGCCATGCATATATGTCAAGGCTACTCTCCCAGCTCTTCCCACCCTTCCCTGCCCGCTCTGTGTCCACAAGCCCATTCTTGACATCTGCATATCTATTCCTGCCCTGCGAATTGCTTCACCAGTACCATTTTTCTAGATTCCATGTATATGTGTTCATATTTGAAGAAAATTGTTAAATTCTTAAGCTCTAGAATTTCTTTTCAAATAAAAATTGTGAGCAGATTTTCCTTAAGAATAAATTGATTCTGATTAAATATCTTGGAAACCCAGGTTTACTACGGGATTTATTTTAGTGCTTATTAGAGTCGACCCTAGATGTGAAAACTGACCCAGAGATAGATAGAGACGCATATAGGTGCAGATACACACAAAAAACTCAATTCACTGGCTACATTAGCAGCCTCATTGGCACTCTCTTCTGTTTTAGGAACGGTATGGTTGGCCGCCTTTATGGCCTCATTCAGCATCTCAAAATGGGCACTTCTTTTTTAAGAAGGGTTACAGCATGACTCAGCCACTTAGTGAATCTGACTAATTAGCATTCTGTCTCCCATTAACAGCATTAAAAACAACAACTGGGGCTCTGAATCTCTCTCACATTTCCAAACAGACCTTCTCAATGTCAAGGACATTTGTTGCTCTCTGACCCTGGTGAACTTTCAGCCCAGTTAATCCCTGAGAAGAAGCCCTCCTACGACCCTTAATAGAGCAGGCATCATCTTAAATGGCCTCCTAAATTGTCAGCCTCCTAAACTGTACCACCTTTTCAGAAATACAATTCCAAATTAAAATTCTATGTCAGAAGGAAAACATTAACCAAATTGCAACTGTTCTTCTGAGCCTCATTGAGCTCAGGTGCCGAAGTTGAGAAGGCGAATTTACATAGAGCGTGTTTTGAGTTTTGATGTTTCTCTCTTTTTTTTTTTTTTTTGGTGGTGGGGGTGGGGTCTACATACTCATAATTGTGTAAAGGCTATAGCTAAAATTTAGGTCTAAAATGACAAAATTAAAATTCAGCCTTGGCTCCAGTGAGGTGGCGAGAAAGACAGAAAGCTAGCTAAATATTAAGAAAGCATAACCATGTGTGGATTGCGTGCCCTGCAAACATATCAGGGTTTCCTTTACTCAAAGAGGGAAACTTAAACAGCAACTTCACTCAATAAAAGAGATTCAAAACACCCATGAATCAAAGCAATGTTTTTAATCTTTTTAAATTTTAGCTTTTTTAATGTACTGCTTTGCTGTAAAGATGGGGGGGTGGGTGGCGGGCAGGGAAGGTGAGTCATTGAGTTATCTCAGAAAAATGTTGTCATTCATTTATTCAATAAATATGTTTGTGCAGGTTGTCTTGCTTCTATACTGGTGATATAGACAAGATAGACTTTATCTCTGCCTTTGAAGAATTCATCATCAAGGAGGAAAACAGTCATGACAGGAGGGACATAATGGAAGCAGACAGACAGGACCAGAGCTGAGAGGAGACCCGCCTATAGACAAGAGGGCTAGGGGGCTGTGTTCCAGGAAAAATGGCTCAGAATGTGAACTTTGGGTTTTCCTCTCTACTTCCTTCTGGAGCTAGGCAAGCACATCCTTGATAAGTCTGTGTGTTTTATTTTCATCTAGGTCATTTATTATTAGTCACTGGGGCTTCCCAGTTGGCACAGTGGTAAAGAATTCACCTGCCAAAGCAGGAGATGCAAGAGACCCAGGTTTGATCCCTGAGTGGGGAAGATCCCTTGAAGTAGGAAATGGCAACCCACTGCAGTATTCTTGCCTGGGAAATTCCATGGACAGAGGAACCTAGCAGGCTACAGTCCATGGGGTTGTAAAGAGTCAGACATGACTGAGTGACTGAGCAAAAGGCCTTGATACTGTACTAAATATATCCTATATATTTTCTCAATTCTTCTTCCTCAAACTATATGCAGTAGGTTGTAAGATTATCCTCTTTGTTACGAATTGTGTCCCCCACCCAAATTCATATATTGAAATCAATATTCCCAATACCTCAGAATGAGACTATATTTAGAGATAGGGACTTTAAAGAGGTGATTAAGTCATAATGGGGTCATTAGGGTGGGCCCTAATCCAATGTCTCTGGTGTCCTGATAAGAAGTGGTGATTGGAACATGAGGCAACACAGACAGAGGAAGAACCATGCAAGGACCTAGCGAGAAGGCAGCCATCCACAAGCAGAGGAGGCAGAGACCTCAGGAGTCAAACCTGCCTGCACGTTGATCGTGGACTTCTAGCTTCTAGAACTGTGAGAAAATAGACAATAATGTTTAAGTCACCTAGACTGTGGGAATTTTGTTATGACCACCTGGCAAACTAATACACCTTTTGTATAGATAAGAAAGTGGAAACTTAGTTGCTCAAAGTTACACTGAAAGGGCTTCCCAGGTGGCACTGGTGATAAAGAACCAACTTGCCTGCCAGTGCAGGAGACCAGGAGTCGCAGGTTCAATCCCTGGGTCAGGAAGATCCCCTTGAGAAGGGCATGGCAACCCACTGCAGTATTCTTGCCTGGAGAATCACATGGTCAGAGAGGGGCCTGGAGGTATACAGTCCATGAGGTTGCAAAGAATCAAACACAAAACCAAAGTGACTTAGCATGCACGCTTGCACAAAGAAAGTACCAGAGCCAAGATTTGAGACTAGGTCTGTCTAACCCACAGCTTAACTGCCAAAAACGATTGTACCCCATGAACCTTGCCTAGCCCAGTTGCTCTGAATCCCGCCAGGAACGTTGATCCCCTAGTATAGCTGCCTTCCCACCCACCAAGATTCTGCTCCTCAGCACACCAACTCTTATGAAATAGGAACTTGCATCTGCATTGGGCTTATTCCTGAGCCACTCCCAGGGGTCAGTGACAGACTGTACATCCCAATGAAGACAACAGTCCCCCAGGAGACAAAAACTCACATTCCAAGGAATCAAGAAAATGACAAGTGACAATGCAGATGACAAAGAGCTGTCTACCTCCCCACTGCCACACTCATCTCTCCGTTCGACTCCATTCACTGCAGCCTTGCTTCTGACCCCACCACTCATCTAAACCTGCTCCTGGCACATCCCTGGAGTTCCAATGGTTAAGACTCCTTGCTTCCACTGCAAGGGTTTGATCCCAGGTTGGTAAACGAAGATCCTGCATGCTGCACAGCCAACCAAGACAAAATGAAATAAGCCAGCAAGCAAAACAAAACAAAACAAAAAAACTGCTCTTGCCACAGCCTCTTGGTTCCCAAACCCAATAGACACTATTCACTTATAAACTTTTGTGATATCTTTGTAAGTTTGACACTATTATCCATGCCTTCCTCCTTGAAAGACTCTCCACCCTTGGTGTTCTTGGCATAATTCTCTGGTTTTCCTCCTTTCCTGCTGACTATTCTTTTTCAGTATCCTTAACTGGCTCCTTTTTTCAATCTCATCTATTCACATCAGTAGATCTTGGATTCTGTTCTTAGCCTCTATCTTTTCTCCCTGTATTCTCAACCTTGGTGATGACATTCATTCCTGTGATGTCAAGTGAAAGTGAAAGTGTTAGTCACTTAGTTGTATCCAACTCTTTGCAACCACATGGACTATAGCCTGCCAGGTTCCTCTGTCCATGGGATTCTCCAGGCATGAATACTGAAATAGGTTGCCATTGCCCTTCTCCAGGGGATCTTCCCGACCCAGGGATGGAACCTGGGTCTCCTGCATTGCAGGCAGATTCTTTACCATCTGAGCCACTAGGGAAGCCCCCACACTGATACTATGAAGCCCAAACCCTGACCGTGAGTCACATGTTAGCATAGACTATCTGGCATAGCCCAAGGTCTCCCAGTAAACATACACTTTTATCACCCTTAAATCTGTCATCTGTCAAGGCTCAAATCTTTTACTGCATGAAATATGAATGAGTTCATGCATGTGATATGTTCGGCCCAGAGCCCAACACATGCTAAGTGCTCAGTAAATGTTCATTGTTTTATGTGTATTTTTCTTTCTTCTTTATTTCCTATGTTTAGTCAGTTACAAAATCCTCCAATACAACTTTCTTTTCTTTAATATACACTCTTTTTTCATACAATTGCCTTTGCCCAGAATGGAGGAAATGGCATAATGATAGAACAGGAAAATCTATAAAATAAAAGTGAATTTGAAAAATGAGCCAAATAAAACTTTTCCAAAAAGAAGTAGTTTTAGAATTAACTCAACAGATGTCATAAGCATCAAATTGTTTAGTGTTGTTTAGTGCTACGTTGTGTCCAACTCTGACCCCATGGACTGTAGACTGCCAGGCTCCACTGTCTGTGGGATTTCCCAGGTGAGAATTCAGGAGTGGGTTGCATTTCCTTCTCCAGGGGATCTTCCCAACCCAGGGATTGAACCTGCATCTCCTGCATTGCAGATGGCTTCTTTACAGCTGAGGCACCAGGGAAGCCCAAACTTCAGATTGCTGCTGCTAAGTCGCTTCAGTTGTGTCCAACTCCTAGCGACCCCATGGACTACAGCCTAACCAGGCTTCTCTGTCTATGGGAGTTTCCAGGCAAGAGTACTGGAGTGGGTTGCCATTGCCTTCTCCAAAACTTCAGATTAGACATAGATAAAAGATTAAGATTCCATCTTTCATTGTATGCTAAATTTTTGCACAGTTTTAAAAGGAAACAGGCAAAAGGATCCATTTAGCACTATATGAAGTAGTGAAAAATTAGAACCAATAAGCAAGGGTATGAAAAATAATGATGCATTTTTACAATGGGATGTTACTCAGAAGTTAAAATAAATGAACTAGATTTATATATATATATATATATTTTTTGTATGAATGTTTAATATATTATAGTAGCACACAAAGTAAGTTACATCAGAAACCAACACAATATCATAAAGCAATTATCCTCCATTTAAAAATAAAATTTTAAAAAAGATAAAGTACTATGGAATTTATATAAATTTATAAAACTCAAAATATAATACTCAGCAGTTTATGTTCATTTACATGTATGTGAAAATGTATCCACACAGAGCAGAAGGGTACACAGCAGCTGTAGAATGTTCTTTACCTTGGGAGAAGAGAGGTGGGGAGTGAGAGAGTGAAGGATGGGATTGTAAGAGCTTTAACTGTACCTGTTACATCTGAAAACATATTTTAACTGGAGCAAGTATAGCAAACATGCCCATAGATTTATTTCAGTTCTGCAAATGTGTTGTGTTCTCTCTTTCCCTCCTTTCCCCCATCACATGCCTCTGTATCAGCCAAGAGTCAATCAGAGGAGGAGAACTAGAAGAGATAGATAAATATTGATAGATAGAGGAGACGGATATAGATATATAGATTTACTGTATAGAAATACCATATGACCCTCAGTACAGACCCAAAGGAATTGAAAGTAAGAACTTTTGAGCAGATATTCGAGTGCTGATATTCATGGCAGCGTTATTCACAACAGCCAAAAGATGGAAACAACCCAAGTGTCCATCAACTGATGAAAAGAAAAACAAAATGTGGTATAAACACACACACAATGGAATATCATTCAGCCATTAGAAGGAATGAAGTACTGATACATGCTACAGCAGGGATGAACTTTGAAAACTAATGCTAAGTGAAATAAGCCAGACAAAAAATGACAGATTTTGTATAATTCTACTGTATGAAATATCTAGAATAGGCAAATTCATAGAGACAGAAAGTAGATTAGAGATTACCAGGAGTTGGGAAGAAGAAGGGAAAGAGGAGTAACTACATAATGTTTAGAAACTCTATTTGGGGTGATGAAAACCTTTGAAAATAGTGATGATAATGGCGCTAAAATGTTTACTTAAAAATGGTTAAAACAGCAAATTTCATGTTATATATACTCAGCCACAATTTTCAAAAGTTAATAATGTAATAATCAAAATCCATTGAACTGTATATTTCAAATGGGTTAATTATATGGTATGTAAATCATATCTCAAAAACGATTTTTTTTTTTAAGAAAGAAATGTATTGAAAGCAATTGGCTTATGCACTTATGGAGGCTGACTAGGCAAATTGGACATCTCTGGGGCAGACCACCAGGAAGGGCAGGCTGAAACCGTTAGGCAGGAGCTGAAACCGCATCCTCAAGGGGAATTTCTTCTCCCACAGGGAAGCCTGTTTTGCATTTAAAGCCTGACTGTTAGGAATATAAATTGACTCAGCCACTATGGAGAACAGTATGAAAGTTCATTAAAAAAAAACTAAAAATGAAACAGCCATATGCCGGGGTCCAGCCCCTGGTGGATCCAGGGTAATTTGAAGCAGGGACGGCATGGCAAGGAAAAATGTATTTATTTAGAAATATAAAAGAAATTAGGAAAGAATAGTGTAGTAGGAAAATTTAGTGGAGAAAAGATGCTGAATAACTTGGTTTATGGGGAAAGCCAATAAAACTTCAGGACAAGAAGTTTGCACCATCTACTTTGGGCCACCGGTGCCCGTTTGAATATCGGAGGGTGCCCTGCCTTGGGCTCCCTCTCTCACGGATCTTAGAAGCCAGGGCAAGTAACTAGACGTGGTGAGCCTCCCTGCTCCAGATGGGAATTCAGCCTGAAGAGAGAAAAGAAGAGACATGGAAGAAACCAGTCCAGTGACTGGCCCCTCCTCTATTGTTGTAAAGGCTTTTTATACCTTTTTTTGTACATAGAGATCAATGGATAATATAAAATTATGCAGTGTCAGCAGCCCTGATTCTTATGGAGACCAGGCTTTCTCTCTGCATACCTAGTTATATACACAAGTTTTAGGTGATTTACATCACCTTCTGGCCAGAAGGCCAATTAACATTTTACGGCCCTTTTCTGATACGGGTTTGTCAACCAGAAGACTTATTTGTCTTAAAAATGTTGTTCTTCCCAGAGTCTGGTGCCACTCTCAGAAAGCATTAAATAAAGTTACATTCTTACATATCAAAGACACAACAATTTATAACAATGAAAGAAGTACAGTGATTTATAACAAAGAGAAAAGTAATTAACTCAAAAGTCTAGTATTGCTAACATCAAAACTACTATATTCCTATTTCTATATCCCAATTACATTGATTAATATCCTTCAGGTGTCTAAAAGATAAAGAATATGGAGGCCTGGCAACAGTAATTGAGTCAACAGTGAAAACCCGTCACCAATATAATTTTTAGCTCTTTAGAAAAGGCTCTATATCTTTAAGATGCTTTAAGCTTTGTGCCTCTTGCGGTTGGGGGGCTATAAGCAATTCACAAATCGTAAAAGTCTGGGGGAACCTGTGAGGGAAGTTAGAGAGCCATCAAAGGGGTTTGAGCTGAAACATTCCTTTTATATGCAGGAGACTGAAGCCCTGAATTAACTTTTTTCCAGAGAAAGTCAGAAGAGTAGAAAGCACAGTACAATAAGGCAGGCAGACTCTGGTTTTGGGGGGTAGATGTTCAGGAAAACTCAGGGGGAACCCCTGAAGGCAGATCATGCCTTTGTGTTTTGTCGGGCTTCCTTCCTCATGACATTTGCCATGGGCGGGATTCCTCACGCTGGCTCCCGGCAACCATATGACCCAGAAATCCCACTACTGAGAATATGCCCTGAGCAAACCATCATTCAAAAAGACACAGGTACCCCACTGTTCATTGCAGTACTATTTACAGTTTACAAACAACCTAAATGTCCATCGACAGATGAATGGATAAAGAAGTTGTGGTACAATGGAATATTACTCAGCCATACAAGGAATGAAATTGGGTCATTTGCAGAGATGTGGATGGACCTAGAGTCTGTCATACACAGTGAAGTAAGTCAGAAAGAGAAAAACAAATGTCGTATATTAACACAATATGTGGAATCTAGAAAAATGGTACTGATGAACCTAGTTCCGAGACATAGATATGTGGATACCTATAGCACAAGCCATGATGTGAGGGTCAATTTTATGTGTCAACGTGGCTAGGGTACAGCCAGCTATGGGGGAATGGCAGGGTGGGATGAATTGGGAGATTAGGTTAGACATATATAAACTACTATGTGTAAAAGATAGCTATTAGGAAGCTGCTGCATAGCCCAGGGAGCTCAGCTTGGTGCTCTGTGATGACCGAGATGAATGGGATGGGGGGTGGTAGGTGGGAGGGAGGTCCAAGAAGGAGGGGATGTATAGATAGATAGATAGAGGTATATATATATCATCTATATATGTATATATATATACATCTATCTATCTATATCTATCTATCTATATATAGAGAGAGATAGATATATCATATATATATATATATAATCAGCTATATCTATCTATCTATCTATCTATCTATCTATCTGTAGCTGATTCACTTTGTTGTATAGCAGGAACTAACACAACATTATAAAGCAATTATACTCCAATTAAAAAAAGAACAGCCAGATTGAATTAGGCCTGCCCAGAACATATAAAATAATCTTCCATACTTGAAGTAATTGCTGATATATTTTAGTCATAGCTACAAGATACCTTCACTGCGACACAGATCAGCACTTGATTGGATAACTGGCCATATCCTAGGCAAGCTGACACACAAAACTGACCATCACATCATGGCTTATGTTGTGGGTGCACCTTCTTCCTATTCTAGGCACAGACATGCATTCAGATCGCAAGACATTCAATAGGGTCCCAAAGTACTGTGGAAGCACTTTGGGGGAAAAAAAAAAGTGAGTTATTTTTTATATATAATGTGTGGTATGAAATGCATGAAAAGTAAAAGTGAAAGCTGCTTAGTGGTGTCCAACTTTGTGACCCCATGGACTGTAGTCCATGAAATTCTCCAGGCCAGAATACTAGAGTGGGTAGCCTTTCCCTTCTCCACAGGATCTCCCCAACTCAGGAATCAAACCCAGGTCTCCTGCATTGCAGGCAGATTCTTTACCAGCTGAGCTACCAGGGAAGCCCAAGAATACTGGAGTGGGTAGCCTATCTGTTCTCCAGGGGATCTTCCTGACCCATGAATCAAACCGGGGTCTCCTGCATTGCGGGTGAATTCTTTACCAGCTGAGCTACTAGAGAAGCCCTTTCAGTCATGTCCAACTCTTGGTGACCCCATGGACTATACAGTGACATGTATAAGTATTATTATAATAATTACCCAGTGGCTTTTCATCTCTCCTAATGAAAGATGAGGATTAATGTAAATATTTTAAAGTGAAAAAGAGAAAGTATCAGCCACTTCAGTCATGTCCAACTCTTTGCAACCCCATGGACTGAAGCCTGCTAGGCTCCTCTGTCCATGGAATTCTCCAGGCAAGAACACTGGAGTGGGTTGCTATTTCTTTCTCCAGAGAATCTTCCCCAACCCAGACACCAAACCCAGGTCTCCCACATTGCAGGCAGATTCTTTGCCATCTGAACCACCAGGAAAATCTGTCATAAATTCTTCATTTACCCTTTAAAAGAATCCATGTACCAGGCATTGAGCTTAGATGGAGGATATTAAAATTAATATGGCGTAACACCTGGCCTCAGGGAGTTCATAGTCTACTCCTATTTCCACAAACAAGAAAACATGATTCTTTCCCAGTGTGAATCTGAGCATCCCGGACAGCCCACCCTGATTCAATTGTCTGTGTAAACAGCCTCTACTGACCGACTTCAGAGCAGGGTGTAACAGTTGGAAAATAGTAAGAAATGAAAACACCTCCTATTCTTTCAGAAAGAGTAGAGCCATTTCTTTCTGGTGTAATTCTTTTCATGAAATGCTTCCCAGAGAAGAGCTCCTTGAAGGCAGCAGAAGTGAGACAACTGTTTCTGAGACATAGGAAAACAAGAGGCCCAGCACCTGAGCTCACGGATGATCCCTCCTTGTTCTCCAGTGTGGCTGCTTTTAATCCCTTCTTCTATATTCTTTCTCCTGAGCGTCTCTTCCACTCTGCTTTTCTACCTCTCTCTCTCTCTCTCTCTCTCTCTTTTTTTTTTTTTTTTTGATGTGGACCATTTTTAAAGTCCTTATTGAATTTGTTACAATACTGTTTCTATTTTATATTTGGTTTTTTGGCCATGAAGCATATGGGATTTTAGTTCCCTGGCCAGGGATCAAACTTGCACACCCTGCATTGGAAGGTGAAATCTTAACCACTGGACTGCCAGGGAAGTCCCTCTACCTCTCTTTTCCTCTCTTCTTTTTCCTTTTCTCCTGCCTTTTCAAGCCTGGGACCCCCCACCCCCCGTCTTTGGTCACTGTCAAGCCCCATGGTAGCCTCAGCTAAAGGACATGCCGTGATCCATTTTCTAACTTGTCAGTAGAGGGATGGGGGGAATAAAAGCCAAAAAAAAAAAAAAGGAAAACTCTGTTCAAGGTAAAATGGTAAGAAGTGGGAAGTTTTAAACTTCAGTTTTCCTTTGGTTTATTTGATGGTGTAATTTTTTAACTAGTCCAATAATTATTTCATGTTGATGATGATAATGAAATACCAATGACTTTGATCATTTTAAAAAGTTTATGTCATGAAGACAACCAATGCTATTCTTTTTTACGCCTTAGGGGCTCTTTTTCCCCAGTTTTTCTGTCTTTAATTACTGAAGGTCTTTTGAAAAAAGAAAATCAATCCTTTGCAAACTGAAACTGTACAATGTCTACCCTTATTGAGACTTGGGCAGCATGCAAACATGCGTGGAAACTGAATTGTGAACAAATGGTTCAGAATTTTATGAAAATTCATTTAATTATGCTCACCATGTCTTTCTATTGATGGAATGTGCCTCTAACTCCTTGTGGACAATAACATTAAGAAATCTAATTCATGTGAGTAAAGGATTTTGCTGTTGTTGCTTAAATCATTAAATTTCTCTCAGAAACCATTTTGTCTAAGTGAGTAGTGTCACTATTATTGGAGAGGAGAAACTGAGGAAAATACACCATGAAACAAGGAGATTCCTCTCAAACATTACAACATATTTTCACATCATTTGCCTTCTATGCATCAAAATATCAATGCAATGTTTTATGCTGGTAGGCAGTGCAAAACCCCAGCACTGCATATCGCCTGACATTTTAGTTGAACAAATGCCCAAAGGACCCTCCCAGGTGGATGTAACTTGGCTTTGGGCAATTAGTGTCCAAAGCCACATTAATGTTGTCTTCCTGAATCTGCAACTTGACAGCCTGATAAACAATAGCACTGAGAGAGGTGTGAACTTCCACTATTTATCTCAATGGGCTGTTAACTTTGAAACCTAATTATGATCACTTAAATGCCAACACTGTTAATCATTTCACTGCTGATCACTGTACCAGAAACCTCCAGCCACAGTGATGTGCTTCTTCCCAGGGCTCCCGGACTCAGTTGCCATGTTCTGATGTGCTTTTTCAGAAAAAGTGCTCTTGTTAGCCCTGTCAACCTTAGACTGCTTAACTGGGTGTGTTCAACGCTTGAGCCCTTGGGTAAGCAAAGCACCTATTACTGTTTTTAAAGCAAAGAAAAGAAATGGATACCTGTTGTCTCATTTTGTTTGTTGGTTTTTAAACACTGACACTGATGAGTTTTCTTCTGAAACCCGTTGCATCTTTATGGAAATCTAAATTCTTTGGAATCCCAGAGTTATCACCGGCAGTAATGTAAATGAAATAGGAGCACAGAGGGTGCTTTTCCACAAGACACTGGGGTGAGTTTATAGTATAACTGAATTTGAGGAATTTCTGATATCATAGACTTCAACCTCCTGTCTAAAGTTGGAATCATTTTGCACAATCTGATCCAAATTCTGCAGCCTCTCTCTGAATATTTTCTGGGTTAGGTAACTCACTGCCTCATGTGGAAGCCCATCTCATTGCTTGCCTAGCTTTGGTTCTTGGAGGGTTCATCCTTATATTCACTGACTGTAATTCTCCCTAGTATAATTTTCATCCTTTGGCCCCAATTCACTCATCACATACAAAACATTCTCTCATCCAATTTCAAATATCTTTAACAATGGTTCTTCCAAATATCCCATCCTAAATACCAGTAATTCATTTATAATAGGCTCCTTTATTGACATGTTCTTTACATCTATTAACTCATTTAATTATCAAAAGCCTGTGAAATAGACATTTCATGACTATTTTATAGATTAGGAAAATAAAACTCAGCAAGATTAAGCATACAGGATAATTAAGTGAAAAGGTGGGTTTATATATATCTATATAAAACTGAATCTCCTTGCTGTACACCAGAAAGTAACACAGCATGGTAAATCAACTGTACTTCAGTAAAAAATAAATAAGAATACAATAAGTCCCCTACATATGAACCTTCAAGCTGCAAACTTTCAAAGATGGGAACGTGCATCTGGTTCCAACAAGGAACCAGAACTTGTGCCATCAACATCAAGCAAGAGTGAAATTGCAGCTTGCCCTCCATCTCCTATTGCTGACAATTCTTCAGCTCTACCACCTCCCACCTCCTCACTCTCCTCCAGTCAGTAACTCTACTTGGCTGGTTCTTGACGCCAGCCCCTCCCTGTATGCCAGCTGTTGTACTACATTACTGTACTTTTCAAGGTACTGTAGGTAAGATCAAAAATGTTTTCTTGTTTGTTTGTTTTTATGTATTATTTGTGGGAAAAATATCATATTATAAACCTACTGTTGTACTATATAGCCAATTGTGTTAGTAGCATACCTAGGCTAACTTTGTCGGACTTACAAACAAACTGTACTTACAAATGTGTTCTCAGAATGGAACTTATTCATATGCAGGGGACTTACAATATACTTAGCCTCATATGACAAATTTCAAATGTGATCAATATGGCTACACTGGGATGAAAACTTTTCTCATCATGATGAGAAAAACATACAACAGCCGAGTAGAAGACTGTTATTATAGAAAAAGCAAACACTTACTAGAAGTATGAATCCAGATGGGGGCTTGGCTTTAAATACCATGCAATTTGTTGACATACAACACTCAGAAATTCAACAAATAAAGACTAAGAGCAACGGGAGACAGTTTCCTTCCTTCTCCAGAAGAAATTCAAGTGGTCACTTGTTTGCAGTTCAGAATAGCTTTGCATCATAGACATTTATTTTGTCCAGAAAAATCACCTAATGATGAGTATGTGTGGCTTCACATGTGAAGGGGAAAGGTGATGGAAGAAAAGCAGAAAAAAAGGAATGAACAGTTGCAACTAAAGTCAGTATATGTTATGCAGGATTTCACTATCATTTTGAGAAATATAATGGAAAACAAAAATCAGCATGAAGTAGAAGGAAAAAGGCGATGGCACCCCACTCCAGTACTCTTGCCTGGAAAATCCCATGGACAGAGGAGCCTGGTGGGCTGCGGTACATGGGGTCGCAAAGAGTTGGACACGACTGAGAGACTTCCCTTTCACTTTTCACTTTCATGCACTGGAGAAGGAAATGGCAATTCACTCCAGTGTTCTTGCCTGGAGAATCCCAGGGACAGGGGAGCCTGGTGGGCTGCCATCTATGGGGTCACACAGAGTCAGACACGACTGAAGTGGCTTAGCAGCAGCAGAAGGAAAGTCCCCTGGGAAACTACAGTTGATATCTTTCCTGAGGCAAATATATGTCTCAGGGGGCGCAGTTGGTAAAGAATCTGCCTGCCAATGCAGAAGATGCATGTTTGAATCCTGGGTCAGGAAGATCCTCTGCAGAAGGGAATGGCAACCCACTCCAGTATTCTTGCCTGGAGAATTCCATGGACAGAGGAGCCTGGTGGGCTACAGTCTATGGGGTTGCAAAGAGTTGGACATGACTAAGCAGGCGCGCAAGGACAAGGCAAATACGAAAAAAAAAAAAAAAAACTAAACATTGCACTGGCCAAAATATTCATTCAGGTTTTTCTATAAGACTAATCTTTCTAATGAGTTCTCCCCTCCTCCATCTTAGACCAGACGCACTGTTTGTCCCTCAGAAAATGTGTAAGACAATTGTTCTCAAAGTGTGTTCCTCAAACCAGCAGTATCAGCACTATCTAGGAACTAATTACTATTAACAGCAATGAAGTTCTCAGGCCCACCCCAGACACTCTAGAGGTGGGGTGTGAGACAAAAACAGCAAGCTCTCTAGGAAATTCTGAAGCTCGCTGGTCTATGGTTCTACAACAAATCAGCCAGGACAGCCCAGCTACAGCCAATATTTCCATTATTCCTAGCCATCTACCAGCTCATTCTCTGCATCCATCACCATTAATTTGATTGCAAAATTAGAAAGAAGGAAATCCATGCACCCATATTTGAAATCTGTGCTCCAACGCACCACTGACAAGACCCTGCCTGGGAGCCTGCATACTTTGGCTATTTTTTACACAGTGTCCCAAGTAAGCTAAGCAGAAAATTTGGGAGAAATTAGATATGTGCATGAAATTTTAAATAGTTTGAATAAAACCTTTGGGTTCAACCTTTCAAGAGTTATAACTCTTGCATGCAACTTAGGAAAACAATCCTAAAATCTACTGAAAACTATTGAAAACCCAAATTCTTCTACCCCAAACTTGAAAATGCACAGTATTCTAATCATTATGTAAAAATAAAATAATCATCCTTTGTACACTCTACTGATCACTTTTTCTGAACAAACTAAAAGCATAGCTTCAGCAATAAATCTCTAAGATTTTCTCAAGTAAGTGTTATTCATTCCAGAGCAGCTCTTTTCCTGAAATCCTGTACCTCTTGACACTAGATCAGTCTGCTGTTGTTAGAGGCATATCAAGCTCTACAATTACAACAAACCCAGACTGAATGATTTTTCTCCATGTTTATTTTTTTTTCGATCAAAATGAGTTCATATTCTTAAGGGCACCAAACAAGGCAACCCAGGAAAGTATCCTTCTATTCTGCCATCTTAAATTGGAAGCTCTGCTTCAAGATATTCTTAATCCAAGCTATACTTCAAGGTTACCTAAGGAGAGGAGAAGAGGGTGACAGAGAATAAGATGGTTGAATGGCATCACTGACTCAATAGACATGAGTTTAAGCAAACTCCAGAAGATAGTGAAAGACAGTGAAGCCAGGCTTGCTACAGTCCATGGGGTTGCAAAGAGTCAGACATGACTGGGTGACTGAACAAGAACAAAGGAGAGTCAGATTCTCATATGCTTGTTTTGTTATCTAAGAGAGGGAGAAGAGAAGCCACTACCTGGGGTTTATTACCTGGAAGTATTGAGTTGGCAAAAAAATTCACACAGAATTTTCTGGAAGATGTTATGGAAAAGCCTGAACAAATTTTTGATCAACCCAATATATCATCAAAGATGTTTGGATCATTGGAAATCAATTAGTCCTCTCTTATAAGGTTACTTTTGGGGTGGGGGGTGGATAGTGTTGCTGGGCTATGGAGGAGATAATCACATACTCTTGAATAGAGACAGTCAAGAACCATGAAGGGTCTGAGATTTTTATCCTAATCACAAGATAACAAGTGAGCCCACCGCAGATTCATAGAAAAAGGCATGAGCAACTTGGGAGAAAGACAAAGAATTTTGTCTGCAATAGCAGTAGCCAGAGGGTCTGCATTTGTACCAGTTACCCTACCATCACTCCCAGAAGGTGATTAATGAGGGCCAGTCGATGTCTGCACAGTGAGTTGCATTACAGGAGAGGAATCCTGAGGTTAGGGAATCTGCATCTTCTATAGTGGACAGCAGGCCTTTTTAACCTCTGGCCCAGAGAGAGAGATTATTTTCTTATTATAAAATACAAGATAAATTATTATGAGATATTATCTTATTATTTGATAGCTCAGTTTCTAAGTTATGTCCGCCTCTTGTGACCCCATGGACTAAAGCCCACCAAGCTCCTCTGTCCATGGGATTTTCCAGGCAAGATTACTGGACCGGGTAGGCGTTCCTTTCTCCAGAGTATCTTCCCAATCCAGGAATCAAACCTGGGTCTCCTGCCTTATAGGCAGATCCTGCACCATCTGAGCCACCAGGGAAACCCAAATTATTATTATACTGGACAGTATCTCCTAAGGTTATTCATTATTTAAACTCCTTGTAAAGATCATTCAGAATAGGGCAGTCAGTTCCTCTGTTCACAATACAAACAGAAATACAGGAGATCCTTAGAGAATTCTCTCCCAGCACTGGCTGAAGCCACGGGCACTGGAGGGGCCCATCTCCCTGGGTTCAACCCGCAGCTCTCGAGCACATAACATCTTAGTCTGTTTTCTAATTTATAAAATGAAGGTAATAATAGGAAGCATTTCAAAGTGTTGTTGTGTTTAAGTGAGATGATACCTAATACATGTAAAGCACTTTACACAATGCCTGATAGAGAATAAATATTTAAATGTGATTATTTTTCCTGTTAGCACTACAGCTGGCAGTATTGAGGAGAACATCCTCAGATGTCACAGAATTCCCATTACAACTCGATCCTTAATTTCCAAACCCTCTTCTGTGGTTGTTTTTTTTTCCTCCTGGTTATGTTGCCTCTGAGATTCCAAAACTCCCCACAGACCCGCTGGTGAAAGGGTTTCCTGCTGTTTGGAAATGTCTTCTCCTTCACGACTCCCTCCCCAGGACGGGTCTCCATCCTTAACTCTTCTGTGTCTCTTTTTGTCTTTTATATTTTGTCCTACCTCCTTTCCAAGAGAGGAATGGGCTGCCTTTCTGGGTGCCTGGTGTCCTCCGCCAGCGTTCAGAAGTTGCTTTGTGGCAGTTGCTCAGCATTCAAATGATCTTTTGATGAATTTGTGGGGGAGAGAGTGGTCTCCCCGTCCTATTCTTCCACCATCGTAGGACCGGCCCTCCCAAACTCTGAAAAAGAAAGCAACTGTAGAAATAAATCATAGAGACATGATACTACAAAAATTATGAAAAACCACATTCTATTTACTCTAATATTTGTGTCATATACAATCTATTTCTTATCAAAAAGAACTAACCAAATATAAGTACCACCTTTTGTAAAAAATCAAACTCTATCACTTCCAACTGTCCTCTTTTAGCTAATTTACCACCACACCTAATTTGATTGTGATTGTCAGCCACTCAGTTGTGTCCAACTCTTTGTGACCCCATGGATTGTAGCCCACCAGGCTCCTCTGTCCATAGGGATTGTCCAGGCAAGAATACTGAAGTGGATTGCCATTATCTTCTCTGGGGGAACTTCCCAACCCAGGTTCCTGCACTGGAGGCAGATTCTTTACCATCTGAGCCACCAGGGACGTTACTACCACACCTAATACTATCTTATTCTCAATACAACTGAGGGAAATTCACATAGAGTATTTTAATTTCAGCCACATGTTTAATGAGGCCTATTGTGATATTCTGTGGACAAGATACAAAATGTGGGCTGGAAGACAAATGCAGTTTGGCAAATCGGCAAGAAGTTTCACAAGCAAGTAAAAACTTTAATTAACTGGAGGCAAGAAGGTTTACTAGTAAGAACAAGAAGTTAGACAGATGTAGAGTCAAAAATCAACTTCTGTACTTTCTAGCTGTGTTAGTAGAATTAAAGATTAAATGTGCTAATACAGTCAAGGGATCATTTATAGTATCATATACATGGTAGATATTCTGTAAAAGTTGTTTTCCTCCCCCATTCCCTGTTAATTGATATCAGCCCACAGAAAATGAAGGCTTGGACAGCTTTGTCTTTAAACTCTGTCCTCTCCACACTTTCAATCAATTATCTGGATGAAGGAGTCAACAGCATAATTGTTACATTTGCCAAAGGCACAGAGCTGGGAGAAACAGAGAATATACTAGGTGGTTGAATCAGTATTCAAAAAATTTTGAACAGCCTGGAAACTTAGTCTAGTTCAAAATCACAAGATCATATTAAATAGGGATAAATTTAAAGTCTTCTATTTGACTCTATGTACCAAAAATTTAACTTCATAAACTACATGAAAGAGAAAGACTTCGTTTTCTTTTCTTTTCTTTTTTTTTTTTTTTAAGTTGAAAATGATTCAGAGTTGAATCTGATTCAGGGTTTTTGCAAAAAGTAAGCTGTGGAGGTCTTTAAACACCAAGCTATGGAGTTATGACAGTCCGATCTGTTTTCCAGATTCCAACTTTACTTAAATACTAGCATTTTGAGGGCAGGGGGACTATATTTAATACTATTTGATTTCTACCTATTTTAATACAGTTTACATTTCCTGAATGGCATTTGGCAGACAGTACCTTTTGCATTCAATCCCTGGGTTGGGAAGATCCCCTAGAGAGGGGAATGTGTCTACCTACTCCAGTATTCATGCCTGGAGAATTTCCTGGACAGAGAAGCCTGGTGAGCTACAGTCCATGGGGTCGCAAAGAGTTGGACATGACTGAGACACACACACACACACACACACACACACACACACACACACCTTGCATTCAACTGGGGAACTTGAAACAGAAAGCCTTTCAAAGAGGCTCCAGTGGCATTAGCCAGAGTCACCCTGGAGAGATGGAAGGCACCTTCATTCCCCTTGGAGGCCAAGCATCATCCTGCCTCCACCAGCCTCTCCCACTGCTCAAAAGCTATTCTTTTATTCTCAAAATATTAAACAATGTCATTAAATAAATTAAATTACATTTAAATTATTGAAATTTCAAAAGACTTCATGTTGGTAATATCAAATAGGAGAAAGAGAAAAGGACATACTTAAAAACCAGTTATTCTGACTGAATTCAATCTTACAATTTGCCTGCAATTCATAAAACGATTCCAGCTGTGTTTCTTTGGGGTTTTGCTGCTGGGATACTTTAGTGAATAGTCCCCAAACCAATACTATGTCTTTCTTGATTCCCCTTAGGAATCTATAGCAGAATCTCCAGTTTTTCATTAAACATAACATTTAGAAATTGACATGATCAATTCAAAAGACCACTCAGTACTGCTGATAGAAGTGCAAGGGTCAATGGGCCTGAATTTTCCCTCTGAGTTTAGAAAGTGCTGACTTCAGATTCCAGAGCCTGGAGGTAGAAGGAGCTGTCTCCCATCCCTTCCTCCACCATAAATTCTTCTTTCTGGGTATCTCTTATTTCCTGATTCTTTAATGCTGTCTGACGTGTTGTTAAGCAATCTTGCTCCAGGTGGCGCTAGTGGTAAAGAGTGAGTGAGTGAAAGTCACTCAATCGTGTCCACCTCTTTACAACCCCATGGACTATACATCCCATGGAATTCTCCAGGCCACAGTGCTGGAGTGGGTAGCCTTTTCCTTCTCCAGGGGATCTTCCCAACCCAGGGATTGAACCCAGGTCTCCCGCACTGCAGGCATATTCTTTATCAGCTGAACCACAAGTGGTCAAGAACCTGCCTGCTGGTGCAGGAGAAGGTAAGAGACGGGGGTCAATCCCTAGGTCAGGAAGATCCCCTGGAGGAGGGCAAGGCAATCCACTCCAGGATTCTCACCTGGAGAAACCCATGGACAAAGGAGCCTGGCGGGCTACGGTCCATAGGGTTGCCAGGAGTCAGACAGGACCGAAGCAACTTAGCTTGCACATACTCCCCAAAATCGCAGGCTTGAATATGCCCTGGACTTTGGGGGCAATCTAATCTTCATCCAGGGCATTTTATGACAATACTGGATTTCTTGTCACGTCATCAGCATGTGTCCTCAGTCATTCCAGCAGTAACGCAGCCTCACTGCTAGTTTTTCTAGGACCTGTCTCCCTGGACTTCTGCTTTGAAAAGAACCAAGCTCCACTACTGAGTCTCCATTTTTTTATCCTGTGTCTGAATCCCTTTCCCTGTAGACTTCCCACCTCCTCCGTTCCTCTTAACTAGAAACTGTCTTTCATTTGATAGCTAATCTATCACCATTCCTTCAAAGAAACCACAATCCTACTTTGAATTCTTGGAAGAGACCAACTGCCAGGATTGCTGCTTGCTGCCCATCATTTACACTCCTTAAAGAACTTAATCTGTCTGGCTGGATTTCCTGCTATCAAATGTTGAATAACATCTTCCCATTGCCCCAAGCACTTGCTCCAACTCGATGAAGATAGCTTTTTAGGTGTGTGTCTCAGACATTGTACTAGGTGTGTTGCTGGCCAAAATCTTGGCCTTTTCTGCCCACCGAAGTCAAATTAAAAAATAGAGCAAGTTTGGAGGAAACAGAAAGGTGGCTTTAATTCTCAGCCAGTGGAGAGGGGAAGACAATAAGCTCAGGCTTCAAGCACTGTGCACCCCCTCCATGAATCTAGGGGCTTCTTTAAGGCAAGGGCTTGCAGTCAGGTGTCAGTGATGAGGAACAAAGGTGATGGGATCTTGATTTCTTCCTCTCGCATTGTTTCAGAGACAGTCTTGGACTGGTGTCAGTAAGCCAGTGATTGAATCTGGCAGTTGGGGGCTCTGCAGCCTTCTTTCTGATATGTAAGGGGAAGGGTGTTGTAAGGGTAAACACCAGATATAGGATGTATTTAGCACAGAGTCATAGCAAACACCCTCTCCCAACAACACAAGAGAAGACTCTACACATGGACATCACCAGATGGTCAACACCAAAATCAGACTAATTATATTCTTTGCAGCCAAAGATGGAGAAGCTCTATACAGTCAGCAAAAATAAGACCGGGAGCTGACTATGGCTCACATCATGAACTCCTTATTGCCAAATTCAGACTTAAATTGAAGAAAATAGGGAAAACCACTAGACCATTCAGGTATGACCTAAATCAAATCCCTTATGATTATACAGTGGAAGTGAGAAATAGATTTAAGGGCCTAGTTTTGATAGATAGAGTGCTTGATGAACTATGGAATGAGGTTCCTGACATTGTACAGGAGACAGGGATCAAGACCATCCCCATGGAAAAGAAATGCAAAAAAGCAAAATGGCTGTCTGGGGAGGCCTTAAAAATACCTGGGAAAAGAAGAGAAGTGAAAAGCAAAGGAGAAAAGGAAAGATAGAAGCATCTGAATGCAGAGTTCCAAAAAATAGCAAGAAGAGATAAGAAAGCCTTCTTCAGCGATCAATGGAAAGAAATAGAGGAAAACAACAGAATGGGAAAGACTAGAGATCTCTTCAAGAAAATTAGAGATTCCAAGGGAACATTTCATGCAAAGATGGGCTCGATAAAGGACAGAAATGGTATGGACCTAATAGAAGCAGAAGGTATTAAGAAGAGGTGGCAAGCACACACAGAAGAACTGTACAGAAAAGATCTTCATGACCCAGATAATCACGATGGTGTGATCACTCACCTAGAGCCAGACATCCTGGAATGTGAAGTCAAGTGGGCCTTAGAAAGCATCACTACAAACAAAGCTAGTGGAGATGATGGCATTCCAGTTGAGCTATTTCAAATCCTGAAAGATGATACTGTGAAAGTGCTGCACTCAATATGCAAATTTGGAAAACTCAGCAGTGGCCACAGGACTGAAAAAAGGTCAGTTTTCATTCCAATCCCAAAGAAAAGCAATGCCAAAGAATGCTCAAACTACCACACAATTGCATTCATCTCACACACTAGTAAAGTAATGCTCAAAATTCTCCAAGTCAGGCTTCAGCAATACGTAAACTGTGGACTTCCAGATGTTCAAGCTAGTTTTAGAAAAGGCAGAGGAACCAGAGATCAAATTGCCAACATCCGCTGGATCATGGAAAAGCAAGAGAGTTCCAGAAAAACATCTATTTCTGCTTTATTGACTATGCCAAAGCCTTTGACTGTGTGGATCATAATAAACTGTGGAAAATTCTGAAAGAGATGGAAATACAGACCACCTGACCTGCCTCTTGAGAAATCTGTATGCAGGTCAGGAAGCAACAGTTAGAACTGGACATGGAACAACAGACTGGTTCCAAATAGGAAAAGGAGTACGTCAAGGCTGTATATTGTCACCCTGCTTATTTAACTTCTATGCAGAGTACATCATGAGAAATGCTGGGCTGGAAGAAGCACAAGCTGGAATCAAGATTACCGGGAGAAATATCAATAACCTCAGATATGCAGATGACACCACCCTTATGGCAGAAAGTGAAGAGGAACTAAAAGCCCTGTTGATGAAAGTGAAAGAGGAGATTGAAAAAGTTGGCTTAAAGCTCAACATTCAGAAAACAAAGATCATAGCATCTCGTCCCATCACTTCATGGGAAATAGATGGGGAAACAGTAGAAACAGTGTCAGACTTTATTTTGGGGGGCTCCAAAATCACTGTAGATGGTGACTGCAGCCATGAAATTAAAAGATGCTTACTCCCTGGAAGAAAAGTTATGACCAACCTAGATAGCATATTCAAAAGCAGAGACATTAGTTTGTCAACAAAGGTCCATCTAGTCAAGGTTATGGTTTGTCCAGTGGTCATGAATGGATGTGAGAGTTGGACTGTGAAGAAAGCTGAGCACCGAAGAATTGCTGCTTTTAAACTGTGGTGTTGGAGAAGACTCTTGAGAGTCCTTTGGACTCAAGGAGATCCAACCAGTCCATTCTGAAGGAGATCAGCCCTGGGATTTCTTTGGAAGGAATGCTGCTAAATCTGAAGCTCCAGTACTTTGGCCACCTCATGCGAAGAGTTGACTCATTGGAAAAAACTCTGATGCTGGGAAGGATTGGAGGCAGGAGGAGAAGGGGACGACCAAGGATGAGATGGCTGGATGGCATCACTGACTCAGTGGATGTGAGTCTGAATGAACTCTGAGAGATGGTGATGGATAGGGAGGCCTGGTGTGCTGTGATTCATGGGGTCGCAAAGGGTCGGACACGACTGAGCAACTGAACTGAACTGAGCGTAGAGTCAAAGGAAAAAATGGGAATTGTAGCTCCCGTAGAGTTAGGGGGCAAAAAAAGCAAACTTGGTTACAGACATGCAGAGTTAGGAGCAGTTAAAGTAAAAACTCTGAGAATGTTCAGGCCTGCTCACTGTTCTCTTTATCTTCTTTGTTCTCAGGAAAGGAAAAGAGAAAAACTCATCCTTCTTTCTGCTTTTCACTGCAATAGGTGCTAGCTTCTGGTTCTTATTCTCTCATTATCTTCAGCAAATAATGTCACTGAAGAACCTAAGCCACTCCATTCTGTTAACAGAAAAACTCCATTTTGTAAGGTTCCGGAAAAAGAGCCTTTGGAAATCCCCTGACCTCACCCCACCACCCATGAGCCGATGGGACCCCAGACCAGAATCTCCTGACTTAACATTCAGGAACTTGTGGTCTACCTAGGTAATAGGGACCAATCAGAAACCAACACAAAACCCTTCAAAAGAAAGCGACCAATCAGACGTCCCCCTACCTAGAAATTCTTTTTTTCATGAACACACCCTATATAAGCAATGTAATCCAAAACCCGGGGCTCCTCCCTATAGCTGCTGCATTGGTAACGGTGGGAGCCCCAGCTCGAGCTTGGTAATAAAAACTCTCTTGCTTTTGCATCAGATATCAGCTCCCTGGTGGTCACTGGGAGATTTCGCCACTTGGGCATAACATCTTGGGACTCGTCCGGGATCTCCCACCGGCTCCACGGGAAGACCAATCCGGAGAGTCATCTGCAGCCAGTAAGCTTTTTTCTGTCTTTCTTTTCGTTTCTGACAGGGCCTATTTTCTGTGACCGGTATATGACTCAGGCGCATTTGCCGACGGGTCACCGGTGTGGATTGTTGGGAGACATCCCCGACCCCCTCAGAGGGGACGGAGTGCCCCTGTTCTCTGTAGGCAATAGTGGGTAGCGCCTGCTGAACGGCAGGAGGCCATTGTCTTACTTTCAGTTTTGCCTCCGGACTCCCGGAGGTCTATTTCTCCTGTCTCTCTGTCTGTCTGTGTGGCTGTCCGTATTGTCTGTGTTAATTTACCAACATCTGACTGATCCAGGAACGATGGGGCAACGTCAGTCTAGCTCTACTCCTCTATCTCTGATCACTGACCATTTTAAGGAGGTCAAGATGCGCGCTCATGACCTCAGTGTAGAAATTAAAAGGAATAAATTAATCGCTTTTTGCAGCACAGAATAGCCAACCTTTCTTGTAGACTGGCCCTCAGAAGGCACCTTTGACTTGGGAACTGTACACCGAGTCAGGGATATCATCTTCCGACCGTGGATCGGACACCCTGACCAAGTTCCCTATATCATAGTATGGGAAAATATCATATTGCGCCCCCCTCCTTGGGTAAAACCTTTTTTGCCTCAACAGGGATTTTCTACCACTCAGCTGTTGGTGACACATGTAGGAAAGAACATGAAGAATCCCAAGGAGCCTGAACCAACAGTGCCGCTATACCCCATCTTGCAGGGGGGAAGAGAAGAAGAACTTCTCTTTCCTCCCCCTTATCAACCCCCTGAACCACTCCAGGCCCCCGTCATCCCTTCACCCAGGGATGAAAGACAGGGTGGGGGACCCACACAAAATACTCACCACCGGCGAGCCATGCCCCAGGAGGGGCCGGCAAACTCAACGGTTGCCCTCCTCTTACAAGTGGTCGCCCCCCCCAATGAGGCAGGAAACCAACCTCATCAATACTGGCCATTCTCTACTAGTGACCTATATAACTGGAGATCCCAGAATGCTAAGTTCTCAGACAACCCTAGAGACCTAGCTAACCTTCTAGAGACTGTGCTTTTTACTCGCCAGCCCACCTGGGACGACTGCCAACAGAGCTGCTCTAGATTCTCTTCACCACAGAAGAGAGAGAGAATACAGAATGAGGCCCGGAAAAGGGTCCCAGGGGCAAATGGAGAACCCACCCCTAATATAGATGAAATTAACACCTCTTTTCCTCTATCGCGACCTGACTGGGATTACAGTACGGCACTAGGTAAGGAGAGGCTCCGGGTCTACCACCAGACTCTTTTGGGGGGCGCTTAAGGCAGCTGCACGGAAACCTACTAACCTAGCTAGAGTGGGAGATGTTCAGCAGGGCCCCACCAAGAGTCCAGCTGCCTTGCTGGAAAGGCTGATGGAGGCCTTTAGACAATACACCCCCAAGGATCCAGAAGCAGAAGGCACTCAGGCTGCTTTGATAATGCATTTTGTCAACCAGGTGGCCCCCGACATCAGGAAGAAATTACAAAAACTAGAACGCCTGGGTGAAAAGAGTATCCAGGATTTAATAACAGTAGCAGAAAGATTCTACAACACCCGAGAAACCCCCGAGGAAAAGCAAGCCAAAGCGCCAGATCGCCAAACCGGTAACACGGCACGCATCCTGCTGGCTGCAACAGTTCCCGACTCGGTAGAGAGGGAGCACCGTTGCACCGCCTAGCGGCTGAAGGTAACAGCCGTCCCCATACACGACCAGCATTAGGAAAAAACCAATGTGCCTATTGTAAAGAGGAAGGACATTGGGCCAAGGAATGCCCTAAGAAAAAGAAGGGACCACGAAAGACCCCCATCCTGGCTGTCGAAGAACCGAGCGATTAGGGAGAACAGGGTTCAGTGCCCCTCCCCGAACCCAGGGTAACCCTAAGAGTGGAGGGGACCCCAGTTGACTTCCTTGTTGATACGGGGGCTCAATATTCGGTTTTGCTAGAGCCCCAGGGAAAACTGGCTGGAAAGACCTCTTGGGTGCAGGGGGCTACTGGAATGAAACAATACCAATGGACTACCCGAAGATCAGTGGACTTGGGTGCGGGCCGGGTATCCCACTCTTTCATGGTCATTCTGGAATGCCCCTTCCCGCTATTGGGAAGAGACCTGTTGACCAAAATGGGGGCCCAGATTCACATCCTCCCGGGGGAAACTAAAATACTTGACCAGTTGGGCAGACCAATTCAAGTACTGACAATTCAATTAGAAGATGAATATCGGTTACACCAAAAGCCAACGCTCCCCCAAGCGGACATTCAAAAATGGCTAGACGAATTCTCTGATGCGTGGGCTGAGACAGGGGGAACCAGTCTGGCCGGACACCACCCTCCTATATATATAGATCTCAAGCCAGGGGCCGACCCTGTCCGGGTCCGACAATACCCCATGACCCTAGAGGTCTGACAGGGGATCACCCCCCATATCCGTAGGCTCCTAGCCCAGAAAATCTTGAGACCCTGCCAGTCAGCCTGGAACACCCCCCTGCTCCCTGTCAAAAAACAAAATTCTCATGACTATCAGCCAGTACAGGATTTATGAGAAGTCAACCGCCAAGTTTTAGATATTCATCCTACTGTGCTGAACCCATACAACCTCCTGAGCTCACTCCCACCGGACCATCACTGGTATACAGTCTTAGATTCAAAGGACGCTCTCTTCCACCTCCCCCTGGTATCCAAGAGCCAGGACCTTTTTGCTTTCGAATGGTCTGACCCGGAAGAAGGAATCAACGGCCAGCTGACCTGGACCCGGCTGCCACAGGGATTTAAGAATTCTCCCACCATCTTCGATAAGGCCCTCCATGAGGACCTGGGTGAGTTCAGACAACAACACCCCCAACTAACCTTGTTACAATATGTAGATGACCTCTTAATTGCAGCAAAGGACCAACAGACTTGCCTTATGGGCACCCGAGAACTATTGCAGCCCCTTGGAAAATTAGGGTACCGAGCCTCAGCCAAAAAGGCTCAGAAATGCCAACCAGAGGTCACCTACTTAGGGTATGTATTAAAGGAAGGACAGAGATGGTTGTCAGAGGCACAGATGGAGACGGTACTCAAAATCCCTACCCCAGATTCACCTCGAAGGGTGAGAGAATTTTTGGGGTCCGCTGGTTTCTGCCGTCTTTGGATCCCAAATTATGCGGAACTGGCTAAACCCTTATATGAAGCCACAAAAAGTACCACCCCTTTCAGTTGGACGGAGCAGATGGAGACCGCTTTCAAGACTATTAAAATGGCCCTACTGTCAGCCCCCGCCCTAGGGTTGCCTGAGGTTACAAAACCCTTTCTCCTGTATGTAGATGAAAAACAAGGAGTGGCAAAAGGGGTACTGATGCAGCACCTGGGACCTTGGAAGTGGCCGGTGGCTTACTTGTCTAAACGCCTAGACCCCGTGGTGTCAGGCTGGCCCCCATGCCTCCACATGATTGCAGCAGTGGCCCTAACGGTCAAGGATGCAGATAAACAGACCCTGGGGCAAGAGTTGCATATCACCGCCCCCCATGCCACTGAGGGCATCCTAAAACAACCCCCAGATAGGTGGATCAGCAACGCTCGGCTGACCCACTACCAGGGATTACTGCTAAACCCCTCCAGAATCATCTTTCTGCAGCCTACTGCTCTCAGTCCAGCTACACTGCTTCCTAACCCAGATTTGGAAGCCCCAATCCATGACTGCAGCGACATACTAGCCCAAGTACATGGAAAGCGAGAGGACTTGCAAGACCACCCTCTAGCGGATGCTGAAGTTACCTGGTATACGGATGGAAGCAGTTTCGACGGAGATGGGCTCAGGTATGCAGGGGCAGCCGTAACCACGGAAACCCAAATCGTGTGGGCGGAAGCACTACCTCCGGACACTTCGGCTTAAAGGGCTGAACTAATCGCCCTAACAAAAGCCCTCCAGTTGGGGAAGGACAAAAAACTTAACATCACTACCGATAGCCAATACACCTTTGCTACTGCCCATATACAAGGAGCCATCTACAGAGAGAGAGGCCTCCTCACGGCCAAGGGTAAAACGATCAAAAATAAAGAAGAAATAAAAGCCCTCCTCTCGGCATTATGGTTTCCTAAATAACTAGCCATAATACACTGCCCAGGACACCAAAAGTCAGACAATTTGGCAGACAGAGCAGCCCGAGAGGCAGCCCAGGGCACTGTGATAGAAGCCACCCTTCAATTGCCCGACCCCGGGAGCCCTGTTCTGCCAGCTCTACCCAACTACCCACCAAGAGACTTAGATGGGATAAAAAGTTTGCCTATGACCCAACAACTGGCCAGGTGGTGGAAGGCAGCGGACAGCTCCCTGATCCTCCCGAAGGAACTAGGAAAGCAGGTGTTACTGAGGATGCATCACGCCACTCACCTGGGAACCTGCAAGATGCAGGACCTGATCAGACATGCCAAGATTACCATGAGAGACGTCAGATCGACGCTAGAAAATATCGTATCAACCTGCAAGGCCTGCCAGCTCACTAATGCTGCCCGTCACCCAGCCAACCACGGGTCTAGAGAACGCGGGATTCGGCCAGGAGCATACTGGGAGGTGGACTTCACTGAGGTAAAACCAGGTAAATATGGATACAAATATCTACTGGTATTCATAGATACCTTCTCAGGATGGGTAGAAGCTTTCCCCACCAAGAGAGAAACAGCACAGGTGGTGGCCGAAAAGCTGATTGAAGACATCGTGCCGTGGTTCAGGTTTCCTGCATAGGTGGGATCGGACAATGGGCCAGCCTTCGTATCTCAGGTAAGCCAGGGGGTAGCCCTGGCTTTGGGGGCTAGGTGGAAGTTGCATTGCGCTTATAGGCCCCAGAGCTCAGGACAAGTAGAGAGGATGAATAGAACACCAAAGAAACAGTAACAAAACTAGTTGCTGAGACTGGCGGGGACTGGGTGGCTCTCCTCCCCTTTGCCCTATACCGGGTGCGAAACTCCCCCTACCAACTGGGACTTACCCCCTTCGAAATTATGTATGGGATACCTCCGCCAATAATTCCTAACCTAAAGATAGAGGTGCTGAAAGAGATAGATGATCAAAGATTACACTTTTGTCTCCGGTCCTTACAATACTCCCACAGGGACCCGTGGAAGAGGCTCAAGGCATTATATGAATCAGGCCCTCCACCTGAACCCCACCGCTACCGGCCAGGAGACTGGGTGTACGTGCGCCACCATCATCAAGAGACCCTAGAGCCCAGGTGGAAAGGGCCCTTCCCAGTTGTCTTGACGACACCCACTGCTCTCAAGGTTGACGGCATATCCACCTGGGTTCACTACAACCACGTACGGCCTGCGGACCTGCTCGCCCTAAGGGAAGAATTCCTCCCCCAGTGGAAGACCAAGCTGGACAAAACGAATCCACTCAAACTCAAGCTACAAAGGCGATAAAAGTACTGTTTATACTGTTGTCCCTACGGCTTAGTGCTGCCGCTAACCCTCATCAACCGATGAACCTGACTTGGTTGATTCTAAGCACAACTACGGGAGAAGTAATTAACTCCACCTCAGCCATTCATCCCAAAGACACCTGGTGGCCGTACTTGGAATTCAACCTCTGTCTTCTGGCCGTGGGATCTTGGGACATCGGCGAATGGGAAGTAAAGACGCCCAGAAAGCCCGAATGTGGGGCTGGCACTAATAGGTGCAATACTCAGCCCCCCACTAACTCAGGACCTGGATGCAGCCACTACATTCAACGGGCAAGCTTACGGGAAACACCCTTCTATGTGTGCCCCAAAGGGAGACGGAACTGGGTGACCATCAATAACTGCAGGGGGGCTGACAAGTTTTACTGCGCCACTTGGGGGTGCGAGTCAATGGGGACGGTCGATTGGGAGCCCCCTGTTCGTGGTGACTTGATTACCTTGGGTCACGTTCTGGGGCCCACTGGGTCAACTGGGGTACATGGAAGGGAATCCCTCATAACTGGGCCTTGTATGAACTTTCTTTGCAATCCGGTGAGGCTCAAATTTTCAACTGAAGGAAAAAAGTTCCCCAGTTGGGAAGCCAGACAATCCTGGGGCCTCCAGCTAGATCAGTCAGGATATGATAATGGGCTGCTGTTTACCGTCAGGTTGAAAGTAGGACCCATACAGATTGGCCCAAATCAGGGCATAGGGCCCAATTCAGTCTTAGTGCCACGAGAGCCTACCCACGCCCCCATTCGGCCTGCACACACCCCCGTTCAAGAGCCTACCCAAATGCCTCCCTGGCCCTACATTACTAATACAAGCGACTCCCCTCAAGTTAGCCTTATGGGACCTAACATTAAAGACGATCAGGACCCGTTACTTAATATGATAATCAACACCTATCCGGTCCTAAATTCCACTCACCCGGACCTGCCTAGCAGTTGCTGGTTATGTTATGACATCAAACCCCCCCTATTATGAAGGTATAGCTGTCCCGGGAGTTTACATTCAAACCAGAGACCACAGAGCTTGCCAATGGCAGCAAAAACGAGACGCCAGATTAACCCTCCAACGAGTAACCGGGCAGGGCCTTTGCATAGGAAATGTCCCCCAAACCTACCAACACTTCTGCAAGTCTACAGATTCTATAAAGACAACCGGGTACCTGGTGCCTCCTCAAGAAAATTGGTGGGCCTGCTCCATGGGCTTAGCCCCTTGTATTCACAGGCAGGTGCTAAATGACTCCAAAGATTTCTGCGTGTTGGTACTATTAGTCCCCCTACTGTTCTATCACTCCAATGATGAAATCCTCCTGAAACTAGAAGCTTCACACCGGTCCAAGAGAGAGCCAGTCTCAGCCTTAACCCTCACAGTCTTACTGGGGTTAGGGGCGGCCAGGGCAGGAACTGAGATATCCTCTTTAATAGTGTAGAATCAACACTATTCTAGCCTAAGAGCAGCCATTGATCTTGATATTAAAAGACTAGAAAGCTCAATCTGCCACCTCCAAGAGTCACTGAGTTCTCTGGCAGAAGTGGTACTACAGAATAAAAGGGGATTGGATTGGTTTTTCTCCAACAGGGGGGCCTATGTCCTGCATTAGGGGAAGAATGTTGTTTTTATGTGGATCACTCAGGGGTAGTCAGGGAGTCCCTGGCCAAGATAAGAGAAGGGCTGAGTCAGAGAAAAAGAGAAACAGAAATGTCTCAAAATTGGTTTGAATCCTGGTTCAACTCGTCCCCCTGGTTCGCAACTCTCATATCTTCCTTGGCGGGGCCCCTGATTATCTTATTACTGCAACTCACCTTCGGGGCATGCTTACTAAACAAATTGGTGGCCTTCATTAAAAGCTGCATCAACACGGTGCAGCTCATGGTACTCAGATCCCAATATGCGGCCCTACAAACAGTCCCCTTAGCAGGAGACAATATAGAGCTGACCCCAGACCCATGATTGGGTCTGTCCTCATCCTAGAGAAGGGGGGAATGAAGGACCTAAGCTACTCCATTTTGTTAACAGAAAAACTCCATTTCGTAAGGTTCCGGGAAAAGAGCTTTTGGAAATCCCCTGACCTCACCCCACCACCCACGAGCCTATCGGACCCCAGACCAGAATCTCCTCACTTAACGTTCAGGAACTTGTGGTCTACCCAGGTAATAGGGACCAATCAGAAACCAACACAAAACCCTTCAAAAGAAAGCGACCAATCAGACATCCCCCTACCTAGAAATTCTTTTTTTTTTTTTTTCATGAACACACCCTATATAAGCAATGTAATCCAAAACCCGGGGCTCCTCCCTATAGCCACTGCATTGGTAACGGTGGGAGCCCCAGCTCGAACTTGGTAATAAAAACTCTTTTGCTTTTGCATCGGATATCGGCTCCCTGGTGGTCACTGGGAGATTTTGCAACTTGGGCATAACAGTCACAACAAAAGAAAGAGAGGTGATGAACAACTAACATGATGACTTGTGGTGGTTATTGTAATATGGCTGTTTAAGTATAATAGGAGCCGTGTAACTATAGTACGGGAAATGACTCCATCCTGCTTGGAATATGTGTGTGTGTGTGTGTGTGTGTGTGTGTGTGTGTGTTACACATCAGAAAACTTTTCTAGTAAGAAAAGATGGAAGAGAATCACCTCTACTTCTTGTCTATCAGCTTTCCCATCAGCTAGGTTATTTCACTGGTCTCTTCTTCCATGCTTGGTCAAGAAAACTGAGCTACATGGTGTTCTGATTGAGACTGAGTTTCCCACAGCTTACCCCTTCAGTTCAGTTCAGTTGCTCAGTTGTGTCTGACTCTGCAACCCCATGGACTGCAGCACACCAGGCCTCCCTGTCCATCACCAACTCCCGGAACTTGCTCAAACTCATGTGCTTTGAGTCAGTGATGCCATTCAACCATCTCATCCTCTGTCATCCCCTTCTCCTCCTGCCTTCAATCTTTCCCATCATCAGGGTCTTTTCCAATGAATCAGTTCTTCACATCAGATGGCCAAAGTATTGGAGATTCAGCTTCAGCATCAGTCCTTCCAATGAATAGTCAGGACTGATTTCCTTTAGGATTGACTGGTTTGATCTCCTTGCAGTCCAAGGGACTCTCAAGAGTCTTCTCCAACACCAGCTTACTTTATAGTCCAACTCTCACACCATACATGACTACTGGAAAAAAACATAGCTTTGACTAGGACTTTTGTTGGAGGACTAGCTATATTTACATATAAACATTTGAAAGACACTTACCCTTTGACCTGCATAATGGTAATGAGCAGAAAATGGCCATTCTAAAGAATATGACAGCTTGACCTGCCTGGGGCTTTCAGGTTGCTCTCTTCTGGCCTTTGGAATCTTCATTGCTGTTGTTTGGTCCCTCAGTCATGTGCAAGTCTTTATGACCCCACGGACTGCAGCACACCAGGCTCCTCTGTCCTCCACTATCTTCCAGAGTTTTCTCAAACTCATGTCCATTGATTTGTGATACCATCCAACCATCATCCTCTGTCTCCTCCCTCTCCTTCTGCCTTTAGTCTTTCCCAGCATTAGGGTCTTTTCCAATGAGTCAGTTCTTTGCATCAAGTGGCCAAAGTATTGGAGTCTCAGCAGCAGTCTTTTCAGTGAAGATTCAGGGTTGATTTCCTTTTGATTGACTGATTTGATCTCCTTGAGGTCCAAGGGACTCTCAAGAGTCTTCTCTAGCACCACAATTCAAAAGCATTAATTCTTCAGTGCTCAGCCTTCTTTATGATCCAACTCTCATACCCATACATGACTACTAGATAAACCATAGCTTTGGCTATACAGACCTTTGCCTGCAAAGTGACGTCTGTTTTTTAATATGCTATCTAGATTTGTCATAGCTTTTCTTCCAAGGGGCAAGCATCTTTTAATTTCATGGCTGCAGTCACCATCTGCAGTAATTTTGGAGCCCAAGAAAATAAAATCTGCCACTGTTTTCATACAGCCTCTTATGAGTTGTGTTAATATGTGTCCAACTTCTTGGACAAGTTATTTCACCTCTACAAAGCTATTTGCTCATCTGAGAATGAACTTGAGAGTAAATGAGATGAATATAAAGCACATGGCAAAGTACACACACACACTCACACACTACTGCTTTATAGGTTAACTTAGATAAATGCCTAGCAAATAAATATCTTTATTCTGACTGTAGTTGAACAAATTTGCACAACTTAAAAGTGGTGCTATAGATTTTATTTCCAAAGGTATGTGAAACCAAAATATACTAGTGTGGGAAAGGATTGAAGTCCTAAAATTTCAGAGAAAAAATAAGAGATAAAATGAAGATTGTATTGATCATCAATATAAAATAGCTACCATCATGATTTTGTTGCCTGATTATGATTGTTAAACTACAGTGTTTGCTTATGATTATCTCACGGAGAAAATTTTCGGTATTGCATTTGGACTATGCCAGCATAAAAGAATCTTCATATTACATGAATACCAATGTCCTGTGACTGACCATGTGATGTTCAAAATGGGGAAACATCCCTGATCTTCACTGCCCTTTAAAATTCTTTATGTTCATCTCTCTAAAGTTAATTAAGATGTAATTATAGAACTTATGGTGATGTTCCTTGCTCTGTACAGGGTTTTAAAGTAACTGTGATCAGTTGTCTATTCCTGTTAGTCAACACACATTTTTGCACGCAACTGATAAGATCACCTTCTTTTGTTTTGAAAGCTAAAGCAAAACAAGCACATCCAAAACTGATTCAAGTTTTACCACTACTTTTCTAACCACCCCAACTATGAGTGGTCCAAGTTTTCCCAGGGGATAATGCTACTTGAAGAGGCTCTTGTGAAGCAATTCTGCCTATAGAGTCCCCAGAGTAGGCAAGTCAGCCATGAAAAGAGTTTTGAGATTGCCCTGCAGTTCATGACAAGAGGAAAAATGCCACTGCTCAGGGGGTAGATACTTGCAAAGATGCAAGTTAAACACAAGCCTAAAGCCTAAATAGTAGCCTACAAATTATTTTGAAGAATTTGCCTTAGTATTTTGAAGGGAAAAACCTAGGATAATGAAGCCCCAACAGTGTAAAATTCATTTGTTTGAAAATGAAACCTTTTCCCAGAAAAGGATACCTGGTCGCTTAGGGGACACTACCTTGCCCTTAAAATTTATCCCACAGTGTTAGCTGCCTTGAAGTTTTTATGGAATAGAGCAGAGAATAAAGTAATATCCTTCAGTGTTCCAGTGCAAGATGTTTGGATTTCATCTTTCTGTATTTTTTCATTAAGTCCCTCAGAAAGGATATTCAATCAGATTTCAATCATCAAATATTTATTAAGAAAGCATGTTTTCTACAAGCTGATATATTTCAAGATTTTTTTTTAATTTAAAAAGCAAGATACAAAAGCATGTCAAGAAAACTAAAGGAGAGGAAAGAGTCAATTCAAGTAAATTTTGAATATAGTATTTTAATCATAAACTTTTATACAATATAATCTAAAGACGAAGAGTTACAAAATAACCTATTACTTAGTGGACTCATTGTTAGAGTCGTATTGGTATTATAATTTTTCTAATTGTTTTACATCTATTTTAGAATAAAATAATTAAGGAAATCCATTAATGTTATTAGGAATACAGATTTTCACTGTAAGGGGAAAAAGCATATATAAGGAAAAAAACAAATATAAACTAAAGGATGGCAAAGAAAGTGATGCTGTGGTGTTAAATTTGAATTGGATGGACTTCCCTGGCAGTGCAATGTATAAAAACCCACTTGCCAGTGCAGGGGACGCTGGTTCGATCCCTGGGCAGGGAAGATTCCGAAAGCCAGGGAGCAGCTAAGCCAGCAGGCCACAGTTACTGAGCCTGAATGCAGCAACTGCTGAAGCCCCTGAACTTAGAACCTGTGCTCTACAGAAGCCACCGTCACGAGAAACCCGGGCACCTCAATGAAGAGCAGCTCCCAACTGACACAACTAGAGAAAAGCCCACTCGCAGCAACGAAGACCAGGCGCAATCAAACAAAGAAATAAGCTGGTTTTTTTTTAATTTAAATTGGAAATATTAGAAAAACATTTTTTAGCTATTTCTATTGAAATGGAATAGAATAGGGTTTCACAGAGTGAGTCCCTTGGTCTCTCTATATTGTAATCATATATAGTATTTTGGAAGTGCAGATTCCTAGGTCCCTTGACAGAGTTACTTAATCAAATAAATGAATTTAAAAATATATATAATATGTAAAATTTTAAAAAATAAAAAAATAAAATTTGCAGAAGATCTGCAAATATAACCTTTTAAACTTTTTATATTGAGATAATTGTACAATCACACACCCAGCTGTGAGAAATAATAGAGATCCCATGTACCCGTTAACCAGTTTTCCTCAACGGTAACATTTGCAAAACTATAGAACATTATCACAACCAGGACACTGACATTGACATAGTCTAGAAGATCCCATGGGCCACGCCCACTTCCCTCCTCTCCGCTTCCCTCCTCCCTCAGCCCCACCCCTTTCTTACCGCTGGCAAGCCATCCTGTTTTCCATTTCTATAATTTTGCCATTTCAAGAATGCTATATAAACAACTTCATACAGTATGTAGCCCTTTGAGGATGAGCTTTTTCCATTTAGCATAATTCTTTGGAGATTTATCAAGTTGCTCTATGTACCTATAGTTCATTTCCTTTTTATTGTTGAGTAGTACTCTACGCATGAATGTGCCATAAAGTGTTTCAATTCACCCATTGAAAGACATCTGGGTTGTTTCCAGTTCGAGTCTATTGTGAATGAAGCTACCATATCTGTATACAGGTTTTTGTGTGTATGTATCCCATTTTGGAGGAGGGCATCCCAGCCCACGCCAGTATGCATGCCAGGAGAATCCCCTGGGCAGAGGAGCCTGGCAGGCTACAGTCCATAGGGTTGCAAAGAGTCAGACGTGACTGAAGCAGCTTAGCACACATGCCTCCATTTCTTGGGATAAACACCCAGAAGTGCAATTGCTGGGTCTTATGGTAGTTGCATGTTCAGTTTAAGAAACCACTGAACTGTTTGCCAGAGAGGCTATACCTTTTTTTTTTTTTTTTTTTTGGCTGAGTCAAGTCTTAACTGTGGCACACGGTATCTTCACTGAGGCACGCAGGCTTCTCTCTAGCTGTGGATCACAGGCTCATGTGCCCTGAGGCATGTGGGATCTTAGTTCCCTGACAAGAGAGCCAACCTGCACCCCCTGCAATGGAAGGCAGATTCTTAATCATTGGACCACCAGGGAAATCCTGAGGCTGCATCACTTTATGTTCCCACCAACAATGTGTGTGATCCAGTTTCTGCACACGCTTGACAGCACTTGGTGTTGCCACTGTTTTTTAATTCTAGCCACTGGGATTGATGGTTAGTGAAGTCTCACTGTGGTTTTAATTTGCATGTTCTTAATGGCTAATGGTGTTGAATATCTTTTCATGTACTTACTTTGCCTCTATATATCCCTCCAGGAAACTGTCATTTCAGATATTTTTCCTATTTTATTGTATTCAGTTTTTAGGATCATCGTTTACTTAACCGATGAGTTTTGAGAATTTTTTATATACCGTTGATACTAATTCTTTGTCAGTAGTGTAGTTTGCAAATCGTTTCCCCCAGTTTGCATATTGCTTTTTCATTCTCCTGACAGAACAAAAGATTTTCCTTTTGAAGAAGTCCAATTTCTCAGTTTTTCCTTTTATAGATTCTGCTTTGGGTGTCAAATCTAACAACTCTTTTCCTAAAGATGCTGAAGATTTTCTTTTATGATTTTTCCAAAAGTTTTGTGTCTCACATTTAAGTCAGTTATGCACTATAAGTTATCTTTTGTATGAAGTGTGAGATTTAGGTCAAGTCATTTTTTTCACCTATAGATGTACAAGAGTATCAGCACCATGAAATTGCTTTTGCTTTGTCAGAAATCAGATGGGCATGTTTGTGTGTGTATATTTCTGGATTTTCTAATCTGTTCAACTGGTCTAGGGGTCTATGCCTCTATCAATATAGTCTTTATTACTATAGCTCTATAGTTAGTTTTGAAATTATTTAAAATGATTCCTCTTACTTCATTCTTTTTTCCAAAATTGTTTCAGTTTTCCTAGTTCCTTTGCCTATCCATATAAAGATTAGAATAATCTTGCCTATATCTACAAAAAAAATCTTGCTGGAATTTTAAAAGGAATTGCCTAAAACATGTATATCAATTTTGGGAGAATTGGCATCTTTATTATTTTGAATCTCCCAATCTGTGAACACAATCTGTCTCACCATTTATTTAAATCTTTGAAATACTTTATCAGCATTTTGTACTTTTTAAGAAACAAATCTTGTTCATGTTTTAAAAGAGGTGGACATATTTCATGTGGGTTTTTCTTTCAGTGATTGTAAATGGTATTATATTTTTAATTTATGTGCCTGTATGCTCATTGTTAATACAAAGAAAAACAACTGACTTTTGTATCTTCATGCTATGTCCTGTGACCTCACTAATTATTTATAGCTATTTTTTAGACTTCTTTGGATTTTCTACCAAGACAACCATGTCAGGTGCAAATAGAGCTAGTTTTATTTCTTCCTTTCTGAACTGTGTACCTTTTATTCCCTTTTCTTGACTTATTGTATTGGCTAGAAATTCCAGTATTATGTTGCGCAAGAGTGATAAAAACAAACATCCTTGCTTTTTTCCCAGTCTTACAGAGAAAGCATTCAATATCTCACCATCAAGTATAATTTTGTCTATAGGTTTTTTGTTGTTGCTGTTTATCAAATTGAAGAAGTTCTGACTAGTTCTATTTTTCTAAGAGTTTTCTCCTAAATAGAGGTTGAATTTGTCAAGTACTTTTTCTGCATTCATGTATATGATTGTGTGATTTTTATTTTTTACCTTGCTAATATGGTACATTAATTATATTAATTGATTTTTGAATATTAAACCAATATGACATTCCTAAAATAAACTCCATTTGGTTGTAGTGTATAATTTTCTTTATATTGTAGAATTCATTTGCTAATATTTTAAGGATTTTTGTCACCATCTGCAGTGATTTTGGAGACCAAGAAAATAAATTCTGTCACTGTTTCCATTGTTTTCTCATCTATTTGCCATTTAATTTGTCTTTAAGTAGTTAATAAAAATTTCCAGTAAAACAATTTAGACTTATAGATTTCTTTTTCTGGAGTTTTTTAACTACAAATTCTATTTCTGCAATAGATATAGGGCTATTTAAATTATCTATTTCATATTAGGTGACTATGGTAGTTTGTGCTTTCAAGGGATTGTTCCATTTCATGTAAGTTATCAAGTTTATATGTGTTGTGTTGTGTTGTTTGCAATGTTCCCATTATCCTTTTGATATTTTCAGAGTCTTTAGTGATGTCCATGGTTTCATTCCTGATATTAGTAATTTATGTCTTTTTTTCTGTCAAACTTGCTAGGAATTTTTCTTTTCCTGATCTTTCAGAGAATAAGAATTTTGTTTCACTGATTTTTTTTCTATTGTTTTCTGTTTTCAATTTTATTGAAAATTTTTCTCCTATGTTTGTTACTTCCTTCTTTCTATTTGCTTTGAATTTATTTTGCTTTTCTTTTCTAAGTTCTTAAACTGGGGGCTAGATTATTCACTTATAAGAAGTGGCTGTTATGTGTGTGTGTGTTAGTCGCTCAGTCGTGTCCAACTCTGGGACCCCATGGTCTGTAGCCCGCCAGGCTTCTCTGTCCATAGAATTCTGCAGGCAGGAATACTGGAGTGGATTGCCATTCCCTTCTCCAGAGGAACTTCCCAACCCAGGGATCGAACCCTAGTCTCCTGCATCGCAGGCAGATTCTTTATCATTTGAGCTACAGGGAAGTCTGAGAAGTGGCTAGAATAGTCAAATTCTTAGAGACAGAAAGTAAAATGGTGGTTGTCAAGGATCAGGTTAGGACAAAATGAGGACGTGGTGTTTAATGGGTACAGAGTAACAGTTTTGAATGGGAAAATGTTCTGGCACTAGATAGTGGTGATGGTGCACGATGCAAATGTACTTAATGCACTGAACTCACAATGATAAACTCACAAATGTTTACAATGGTAAATTTTATGCTATGTATATTTTAAGATGGGTTTCCCAGGTGGCTCAGCGGCAAAGAACCCACCTGCCAATGCAGGGGATACAGTGTCGATCCCTGGGCTGGGAAGATCCCTGGAGGAGGGCATGGCAACCCACTCCAGTATGCTTGCCTGGACCATGGACAGTGGAACCTGGTGGGCTACAGTCCATGGGGTCACAAAAGGGTCAGACACGACTTAGTGACTAAACAGCAACAATATTTTAAGACAATTGAAAAACTCTCAACATGAAGAAGTAATAAGAAAATTTCAGAATATGAAACATTTGGCAAGACAATGGGCCTGGATTATTCCAAAAAAGCAGTGTCATGAAAAATATAAAAAGATGGAAGGATTGTGCTAGAGACTTAGCTAGATTAGTGGCACAAAAACTAAATCAATGTGTGAACTTTCATTGACTCCTAGACTTCCTTTTAAAAAGCTATGAAAGATAATTGGGTGATAATCAGGAACATTAGAAGATGGGCTGTATATTAGAATACATAGAGTTATTGTCAATTTCATGATGACAGTGTTGTGGTTATGAGGAGAATGTCCTTTTCAGGAGGTGTATGCTGAGATATTTATGAGTTGCGGTGTGAGATCTACAACTTTTAAACATTTCAGCAAAATATCAATATACAGAGAGAGAGAGAGGAAATGTGGCAGCGTGTTCACAATTGTCTAAGTCTAGGTAAAGGGTCTATGGGTAGCCATAGAACCATTTGTTCATCTGTTTTGAAAGCTTGACATTTTTCAAACTTAACACTTGGGTTTGGAGTACGATTTGCTGACTTCTGTTCATAATGGCAGACAGGGCAGGTGCAGGAAGCCCTTCTGACCCTTTTCTAAAGACATAAAAATTCTAGATAAAAAATGTTTTTCCTTAATACTTGGCTAGGGTCAAAAGCAAGAAAAAGAAAGCTCAATGTTCAGAAATGAACAGAACTTAGAGGCAAAATGTTCAGTAGAAGCCGAACTGAGCAGCCCAAGAGCATCCAAACCAGGAATTGATGGTAGGGGCTGGAGAAGGTGAGTCCTAGACCCCTACAAAGGGTGCAGCTGGATTCACCTTCTGGTACCCAGGAACAACTTTGTATGCGGAACTGAAAGAAAACCAAACCACCTCAAACTCATGGAATTGGCACAGCTGCCATCTGCTCAAAACGTGGGTGGAAAAGGGGAGAGAAATCAGAAACCCAGCCCAGCCCTATGAGTGGATATGGGCCAAGTCCCCACTAGCAGAGATTGTATTAAATTCTAGGCAAAGTGAATGGGAATGAGGCCCACAGGAGCACCCCCACCATCCAAGACAAGGAGACAAGCCAGACTGGGGCACAAACGAGGTCATTTACTGCCACTTTATTTGGCTTTGCTTAAAAAAGAAATCTCAGCTATCCATTAAATGTTCTGAAATTTCTTTGGCCTCTTTTAGGAACTGGAGGCAAGAAGATATTTAAAGGTGGTTAGCCTCTCCTCCCTAACCCAGCCTTTAAAAATTCATTTTAAACCTAAGCATCAAATTGGCCATGTGGCCTTAACTGTTACTTTTATTTGGAGGAGATGATGTCATTTTGTTACTTATTTGTAAGTAAAGGGACTTCTCTGGTGGCTCAGTGGTAAAGAATCTGCTTGCCAATGTAGGAGACACGGGTTCTATCCCTGGGTCAGGAAGATCCCCTGGAAAAACGATAGGCTACCCACTCCAGTATTCTTGCCTGGAAAATCCCACGGGCAGAGGAGCCTTGTGGGCTACAGTTCATGCAGTCACAAAGGAGTCGGATGCGACTGAGTGACTTAACAAAAACAACCAAGGGATATCAGTGGTGTCCCATTAATAGAGATCTCTGGATACTTCAGTCCTTCATGGAGATGCATGCTCTCCTCCTGCTTTGATCAGGAATGTCTAAAAGTGACTTCTTCCCAGAGATCCTTCTGTCTTCTCTTCTGATGAACAGAAGTGAAGAAGTTACTCTTCCAGTTCAGTAACCTTGTCCTATCTCAGCATTTTCCTCTCACTGCTGTAGTCTTCTGAGTGCTGCTTGTGGCTTCTAACATCTGACAGCTTACAGGAATAAAGGACACTTAGGCACACATCCCCCTTTTTAAAAGCTCTGCTTCTTGTATTTTTTTTTTTTTTTTTTGAGCACTAGATACTGGCCTGATTGAAATTCCATTTGGGGTAATGAAAGGATGAGGGTTGATTTCAGGGAATGATCAGTCTTGATGGTAACTGTATTTGGCTTCTTTCCTATTCTTCCTTCAATCTCATCGCCTGTGTGGCCTCCTCTCAGGACCTATATTCTCTTCCCAAGTCAGCCTAAATCATTCCCTTTCTTCTAGAGCCTGCACAATGATAGGTGCTCACTGGCAAGTTTGTTCTCTTGCTGAACAATCATAATTGTCTAATTACCAGGGAATGCTTTTTTGGAAGTAATCTGCAAACTGCTCTCCTGTAATTTTCACCAGTCAGTGCTAACTCTGCCATCCAGAGATACAGCTGAGTCTTATGGTTTGTGGATTTGTATTTGCAAGAAAGAAAAGAGTTAGTCACTCAGTTGTGTCCAACTCTTTGCGACACCCTGGACTGTAGCCCACCAGGCTCTGCTGTCCATGGAATTCTCCAAGCAAGAATACTGAAATATGATGTCATTTCCTTCTCCAGAGGATCTTCCTTACTCAGGAATTGAGTATGGTTTTCTGCATTGCAGGCAGATGCTTTACTGTAAATTCATCCCAAAATCAGTGCCCCCAACAGTTCCATAATCATTTGTGGACCTGTATAGAGTGGCACAAAATTTGAGCAACCCAACATGCACATTTCCAGTTGAAACCAAGCAAGGAGACACTCTGCCTTCTTATTCTAGCTTTCATGTCATATGAAAGTGTCCTTTTTGTGGTCCACTAGGGCCACATTTTTTTTTTCACATTTTTGTGTTTTTTTTCTGATGATCTCACTATTTACAGTGACCCCTAACATCGTGTTGTCTAATGTCCCTTTACATGTGTTAGAGAAGCTTTGTTCAGAAATGAGTCATAATGTTATTGACCATGAGTTCAGTGGTAATGAACCAACTATATGTTAAATAAAGCATCTAACAAAAGGCACATATAAAACACGGTTATGTATTAATGGGTTGACAAAAATGTGACCAAAGGCTCACAAGAAACTAACCCCATGTTTTCCCTAGGAGCAATGGAGTATTCATTAATTCAGTGTTCTTGGCAACTTTATAAGACACAACTGTTGGGAATAAAAGGAACCAACTGTACTTACTCATGTGATTAATAACACATAGTTCACCTTTTGTCAAAGAAGACAAACAGGCTCATGTGAGTGGCAGTTTCTCACAGATGGGATGGAAAGGAGAAGGGATAGATACAAAAGAGGAGGAATGGGAAAATTATAACTGGGAGTTGCCTTTGAGTTCTTCCAAGTTCTTATTAGAAACACAAAGGATCTCTCTCAGGACCTGATGAGAGTCACACAACAAATTAGACTAAAAGCATTCTAATAATATCCATCATAATAGCCACCTCATCTGGACTGTACATTTTATGAAGTATTTCCATGGGTGTTATTTTATTTGCTTTGCATTTACAATTCACACTGAGATAAGGACTGATTGTACCTATTTCTGAGTGAAGAATTTAGAGCCTTAAAGAAGCAACTTGACCGTGCATCACAGCCTACCAATGGCATCACCGTGAGTTGAATCAGACCCTTTGATACAACTCTCTCTTCCTATTACATCACAGCTTTTCAGGTAAGTTGTGGTCCTCTTGCTTCTTTTTGCTTCTCCTCCTTTTTATTACGTCAGTCTTGACCCTCAATTTCATAATCCATTAATCTAGATTATTGTGAAAAAAAATCCTCAAAGGAAAATGTGTGTGTCTTGGTTGCACAAACAGCAACTTAGAAGCATCCCATTGTTCAATAAGGAGCTAGCAAACACAGGCTATATTCCCAAGTCTAGACAACGGAACAGGAAAGTAAAGGAAATTTTGTTTCTCTGGGGACACAAAGTTGACATACATGAAACTGAGTAAGTTTCATGATGTGTAACCAACCATCACTACTTAAATCATTTCACAGTTGGGACACAACAGTAGCACACTCTAGAAAGAGTCATGATTTGTTCATTAGCAAAGGAAAATTGGGCTTGCAAGTTAGAGGACATCTGGATATCGGTATGTAGCACAAGCCGCACCACCAAGCTGAAGACACATTTCAGGAAATGAAATGTTAAGAGAATCAGCAGAGAACTTACGCAAACCCAACATCATTATTATTGCCTGTAACCACAGCCTAAGCAGGCACACACAACCACAGTTCACAATCACTCCTCAATTAGGGGTTTATTGGCTCATGTTTAGACATCTCGTTAAGCCTTGTTCAGTCACTAAGTTGTTTCTGACTCTTTGTGACCCCATGGACTGCAGCATGCCAGGCTTCCCTGTCCTCCACTATCTCCTGGAGTTTGCTCTAATTCATGTCCATTGAGTCATTGATGCCATCCAACTATTTCATCTTCTATCATACCCTTCTTCACTTGCCCTCAATCTTTCCCAGCATCAGCATCTTTTCCAATGAGTCAGCTCTTCACATCACGTGATCAAAGTATTGGAGCTTCAGCTTCAGCATCAGTTCTTCCAGTATTCAGGGTTGAACTCCTTTAGGATTGACTAGTTTGATCTCCTTGCAGTCCAAGGGACTCTCAGGAGTCTTCTCCAACACAACAGTTCAAAAGCATCAATTCTTTGGTTCTCGGCCTTCTTTATGGTCCAACTCTCACATCCGTACAGGACTACTGAAAAAACCATAACTTTGACCACATGAGCCTTTGTCAGCAATGTGATGTCTCTGCCTTTTAATACGCTGTCTAGGTTTGTCGTAGCTTTTCTTTCAAGGAGCAAGTGTCTTTTAATTCCATGTCTGCAGTCACCATCCGCAGTAAGTTGGGAGAGGAAGAAAATAAAACCTACCACTGTTTCTATTTTTTCCCCATCTATTTGCCATGAAGTGATGGGACCAAATGCCATGGTCTTAGTTTTTTGAATGTTGCGTTTTAAGCCAGCTTTTTCACTCTCCTCTTTCACCCTCATCAACAGGCTCTTTAGACTTTAGACTTTAAACTTGTTCTAACAATGAACCCAGGTAAGCCTAGGGAGCCAAGGTACCCAAGTAGACTTGAGGGCACATTGACCTGGCTGGTGAATGCATATAACAAGCACAATTTGATTGGAACGTCCAGTTCCTACTTCATCCTTTAAAAAAAAATTTTGGGAATATAGTTGATTTACAATGTTGTGTTAGTTTCAAGTGTACAGCAAAGTAAATCAGTTATACATATACATATATCCATTCTTTTTAGATTATTTTCCCATGTGTCATTACAGAGTGTTGAGTAGAGTTCCTGTGCTATACAGTAGGTCCTTATCAGTTGTCTGTTTTATATATAATAGTGTTTATAGATAAATCTCAATCTCCCAATTTATCCCTTCCTACTGCTTTCCCCTCTGGTTCCTATAAATTTGTTTTCTATGTCTGTGCCTCTATTTCTGTTCTGTGAATAATTTGTACCATTTTTTTCCCACATATAAGTGATATCATATGATATTTGTGTTTCTCTGTGCCCTTTAAAGTAATGCTATTTTTATTTGTCTTTTGGAAACAATGAGATTACTTGCTATGAATTAAGGGATGATAAGAACAATATAGCCGTTAACGGCAAATGAGAAACCTGGTGGAATAAATGAAACAAAAAAGATGAAGCTGGTATTTGTCAGACTGAGGAAGACAAAGAGTGATAGTCTCTGATTGCTAACTGCTCCATTGGCTACTCAGCCCAAAGTGCTACCAAAGTGTTCTATATCGAACAGGGAGATTTTAAAAGCCTAGAGTTCAGCCTGCCCAGCAATCTGGTGCTCAGAATAGCCCTGTATATACACACACACACACCTTCAGAGAAATACTTTCCAAATTCTGGAGAATGCACTGGGCATTTTGCAAAAGTATTCCCCTGGACACTGTGCTTAAAGAGTCAGGGGTGGGGGGAGTGTGGTATAAAAGAAAATGACTGCAAATCTGTCCCAAGTCACATGCATGACAGATTACATTGTCGAGATTTTTCTTTTTTCTGGGAACGGAGTGGATACAGAAAAAATTGGACAGACCAAAAACAAACTGTCCACTGTATAACTTTCCATTGAGAGATGCAGACTCATGAGGTCATCACACCATTTAGATAGTTTCCTGAGCTGAGGAAACTATCCATTCTCATCCATTCTCATTCGATGGAGCTACAGGACTCAGAGACATGAGAAGGGAAAGACCTCGAAGCCCCATGACAATGTTTTCAAAGGAAAGATTAAGGGCTAGTAAAATTGAGAAGAGGACCCAGGCATCAGACGCATTTACTATGTCTTAATAATTAAGACATATTAGTTATTAGTCATTAGAAAAGACCTCGATACTGGGAAAGATTGAGGCCAGGAGGAGAAGGGGGTGACAGAGGATGAGATGGTTGGATGCATCACCAACTCAAACTTTGGGAAATGGTGAAGGACAGGGAAACCTGGCGTGCTGCAGTCCATGGGGTCGCAGAGTTGGACACAACTTAGCAACAAACAACAACAATAAAGAAAGAGTAAAATGTGCATTCTACTCAGAGCTAAATACCAGTTTACAGGGCCAACAAATGGGAAAGGTCTACTCTCTAAGCTCTTGCTCTTCTCTGGGCAGATGAGGACAGAGAAAGCCAATTCTGCTGAACAGAAGCCATTTGTTGCTGCTTGTGCTATCATTATTATTATTAACTATCTATTTCCTTCACCGTGGAAAAATGTATTGACTTATCACCTGATCAAATCATTTAAATGTCCAAAAACCATCAGGAGATAATTAGAGGGGGCAGTGCCGGATCGCATTTCTAGTGCTTTCCTAAATGTAAATAAGAGACTGTGGGCTTGTGTTTTATGTAGAAAAGAGACTGGGATTCCAGTTCTTTCCCCCTTGTGTGACTGACGAGAGGAGGAGGGAGGGTGAGCAGCAGGTCACTCATTTTTGCCTTTCTGACAGCATGTGACATTTATCCTTACCACTCTGTCAGATGCCTGAAATTCTCATGTCTTTACAAAATATTTTTCTATTTAGTTGAATCAAGCAGTACAGCGACAATGCGTCTTCCGTCTGTGACTGCCTTTCACAGCCTCTGCCTCCACGAGACTTAGATGAGGTTTGGGTGATTCATGGCGCTTAAACTTCTCCACAGCACTTTTTCAATTGGAAAATTCTCTTAAACTGAATGCATCATCAGCACGGTTGTCCATGCATAAAAGAACGAGAAGCAAAACAATGAGCACCATTTTTTAAAACCTACGCTTAAGCCAAGAAAAACAGTTATATCACAAAATGTTAAAAGACCTTATTTTTCAGTTTCCAGGAACCTTTCATGGAGAACATGGCCTATCTTTGTCTCAGAGCCCCTTATTCTAGGCTTTCTAAATTACAAATAAAAGAAACAGTTGATATTCAGTTTAGCTTGTTTTCAAGTTATTAACCTGATATATAGCAAGGTAAGTAATGCCACTACCTGCTTTATTTATGGAAAACTGGTCACCCTGCAACCATATTCATTCTCTTCTTCATTCTTTGGGGGAAATGCTTAGAACTTTTTGTATTTTACGTGATTTTCTCATTGTTATTTTTATTGTTTGTTTATTAAATAAGAAGATAGTGTTTTAAATGTAGAAGACGGTCTTTTGTGAAAATGTTAATTATGCTGATAAACCCAAAATCTTACCTAGAACTTAAAATTAAAACACTCACCTATATATTGGACCCAAAGGTAAGCACTGTATAAAGGAAGAAGTGCCCCAGTGGGAGTTAAGAGAGGCAGGCTTTAGTTACTCCTGATTCTGACTCCGTTTCCCCAAATGTACAATGGGCACCATAGAAGTTTCCCATGGAAGTGTCAGAGCTATTTATTCTTTCACTTAACAAGTATTTATTGATCACAACTATAAGTCAGAAAAAGCACTGTTTAAGAGACTGTGTGAGCCTGTATCCCAGCTCCACCACTGATGAGTTACAAACATGGGTATATTTTTCCATGCATACAGTGGTACCCCTCTCCTAGGTTTGTTGTGAGAATTAAATACATAAAACATATTAATCCATTTCTGGCACTCACGGTAAACACTGAACAAGTGTTAGGCATTATCAATATTATTTTTCGTGGTTACTAGAGATATAAGGGTCTTCCCTAGTGGCTGAGTGGTAAAGAAACTGCCTGCAACACAGGAGACTTGGGTTCAATCCCTGTGTTGTGAAGATTCCCTGGAGGAGGGCATGGCTACCCACTCATGTTCTTGCCTGGCTAATCCCATGGGCAGAGGAGCCTGGCCGGCTACAGACCATAGAGTTGCAAAGAGTCAAACATGACTGAGTGGCTAAGCAGCAGCAGCAGCAGAGATACCAAGGTGAAAATATAGTCTCTATCCTCAGGACGCTTACAATCTAATCTATCTGTTCCCATGACGGAACAGAGAAAATCAATCACGTAATTCTTACAACAGAAAGCCACTTAAGAATAGTGTAGAAGCAAATTCTCTCACCAGAATCAGTTGGAGAAATTGAAGCTACTTCATTCTTCCAAAGTTACATTTGAATCCATAGTTAAATATATACCATAACGTTTTGTCTTCTCTTTGAAAAAGTGAACATTTTGCGTACCAATAAAAATGTTGTAAATTTTTATAAAAAGGGCCGAAATCATAAGACACAATGTATAACTTAGAACCATTCTTATTATCTAGAAGCACAATGCAAATTCACTAGAGCACAAAGAGAATTCATTGCCTCATGTAATGGAGAAATCAGAGTTCAACTGGCTTAACAAGGTTAATTTCTCCCCTCTCTTTATCTCTCCATTTCCCTCTCTCTTTATTCTGTGTGTGCATCACTGTCAGGCCCAATCTCCACCTGGGTTGGACCCAGGAATCTCCAGTGAGCAGTGCCAATAGTGACAGTACAAACTTCCTGTTCTCCACTGGCTCCAGCAAGAGCCCCGGTGTGACTCTCATGGACCTAACCTGGTTCTCAAATCCATCCCTGAACCCATTGTTGTTGTTCAGTCACTAAGTCATATCCGACTCTTTGCGACCCCATAGACTGCAGGAAGCCAGGTTTCCCTTCCTTCACCATCTCCAGGAGCTTTCTCAAGCTCATGTCCATTGAGTCGATGATGGCATCCAACCAGCTCACCCTCTGTCATCCCCTTCTCCTCCTGCCTTCAATCTTTCCCAGCATCAGGGTTTTTTCCAATCAGTCGGCTCTTCACATCAGGTGGCCAAAGTATTGAAACTTCAGCTTCAGCATCAGTCCTTCCAATGAATATTCAGGACTAATCAGTCCTTTCAGATTGACTGGTTTGATCTCCTTGCAGTCCAAGGGACTCTCAAGAGCCTTCTCCAGCATCACAGTTTGATAGCATCAATTCTTTGGTGCTCAGCCTTCCTTATGGTCCAACTGTCACATCTGTACATGACTAGCTCCTGAACCCATAGGTGGATGGAATACTCATCTATATTTTAATTAATTTTTTCAACTTCAGTTCAATATATCAAGAGCCTAATACAAGATTGACTAGCTATATTTTTTTCCCCACATCTTTTGATTAGTGTTTAAATCACATATTTATTTTAATGGGTAGGTGGTTGCTTTATCTTTCAAATTGCTCATAGCTTGTGGCTCACAAATAATGTAACATTCAACTTCTGGCAAAATCTCACCAGCATTTTGTTGTAATTTCCCTTGACTATTAGATTTGAACAGGCCTGTGGAGGATCCTTTCAGCTTAGAAGATTTTCCTATCCTTTCTGCTTTGACAGTAGACACAATTTAAGAGTTTTCCCAAAAGAACTGGAATCATATGTTTGACATTTTTAGCATAATCAGGGAGATAGTGTTTAGCCTGCCTATTATCATCCCCTAAGTGACAATGGGGGCTTTTCCAGGTGGCCCTAGTGGTAAAGAACCTGCCTGCCAATGCAGGAGACTCAAGAGATGTGAGTTCAATCCATGGGTCAGGAAGATCCCCTGGAGGAGGGCATGGCAACCCACTGCAGTGTTCTTGCTCGGAGAATCCCATGGACAGAGGAGACTGGCAGGCTATACAGGCTATGGGCAGGCTACAGTCCACGGGGTCACAAATAGCTGGACACGACTAAAGCAACTTAGCATGCATGCAAGTGACAATCACTCTTTTGTTGTTTTCCTTTTACCAAAATGAAATGGCATTATAGGAAATATACTTTGAGCATTGAAAAGGCTGTTTAATAATTAGTAGTGTGTGAGACTTCCCTGGTAGCCCGGGGAAGTTAAGACATTCCCAGTGGTTAAGACATCACCTTCTAATGTAAGAGGTGGCTGGTGGGGCGGGGGAGTGGCGTTCAGTCCCTGGTTCGGGAGGTAAGATGCCACATACCTCGAGGCCAAAAAACCAGAGCATAAAACAGAAGCAATGTTGAAGCAAACTCAATAAAGGTTTTTAAAATGATCCACATCAAAAATGTATATACAAAAATTGGTAGATTGTAAGCAGTTTCTGTTTTCCCAGGATGGTCCTTTCTGGATTCCTGAAGACAAAGTGCAAAAGCACAGATTAACATAAGGTGTAGGAACTGCATGTAGAGAAAGTTACCCACAGACACCAGGTAGAGAACAGGGGGGAGCCACAAAGCAAGTGAGCTCCATTTCATTTCATTTTCTTACTCTTACAAATGATATCACCATGAAAGCGTTTTGTTAGTTTGCTTAAGAGTCTTTATTTTCAGCTTTTGTCATTAACACAGCTCTTATATGTTACATCTATTATAAAAATATTATAAGGATTACTTGTAACATCTAATGGGAGATAACAAGTGCAAATCAATGACTAAAGCAGAGCTGGAACTAGGAGGCTGAAGTGTGCTTGAAAATTCAACACATGAGCGTTTATTGGCCTAGAGAGGAGCATGGTCCTGAGGGAAGGAGTCAGAGCCCTGGGTGCTAGGAATTGGGGAGGATATTTAGGATGAAGGAGGATATTGTAAATAACTTGACATGGGAGTATATCGGTGCTGCAAGGAAAGTGTCGATGAAAAGGGAGTGTTTAGAAATAGAGAAGTCGGGGAGAATGGTCCAGGGGGTTACAGGAGGACACACACACCCCGAAAGACTTCCTGCCTAGAAGAGTGGATGGAATCAGAGAATCTGCCTGAGGAAATAGCCTGACAGTGCTTAGCGTAGAGCCTACCAGACTCATACTTGGGACCCAAAGCTCATAGCACATCCTGGAGTTATTTCAAAAGGTTCAGGAATCCAGAGATGAGCCAATCATGATAAGCTGATGGAATAAATATCTTCTTCCACTTGTACTATTTTTTAAAATACATTGATTCTGTTGTGAATACTTAAATACAAATTCATTAAGTATAGTGAATTGTATTTAAAAATATCATGTGGCTATTCTTTTATATGTGTATGTCTGGATTAAAAAGAGTCCTTATTACTCTGAAAGGTTGGAAGATTGCGTCTAGATAATGTGAATTGTTGGTGATTCCTGAGACAGGCCATAGTGATGTGATGACAACATCATTTTGGGGAAACTTGATCTGTCAGTAATGGATCAGACGAACTGAAACACAGGGAGAAATTTCATATGAGCCAATCCAAAAAGCCCTGAGCAGCTTATCTCAGTGCCTCAAGGCCATACGTTGCCTAAACAAATTGTCTTTTCCTGAAATTTCCTCTCTGCTTCCTAAAGAAAACAGGGTTCTCAAGTATCCAGCAACAATTAAAACCGCAAGTTTGAGGTTTATTTTTTTTCCTTCTTTTTTCTGACCGTACAATTGTTCCCAAATCAGAACAAAGAGACCTGCATCTCAGTATAGTCAGAGCCATGCTCTTTCTTTCGTAAAGTGTGTGTCAGTTTTAACTTTCTAGAACTCTGCTGGGAAAGCAGTCTACAGCAGGCTCAGACTATGGCACTCGTGGCCCCCTAGTGGGGCGACAGTATTTTCAAGCAGAAATCAGGTTGGCTGGAAATGAATGCAAACAAAATAATAAACCACAGTAGGTAAGTAGAAAAATTCCTAAGATGTAATGAAATCTTTTCTGTAAAAATCCCATCCTGCAAAAAACATACAAACGACAGCAAAAAAAAAAAAAAAAAAAAGCCTCAAGTTCAGACAATGAGGCTGAATACAGAGAATCTGAACTCAGAGACAGTAGGAATTAAAATTTAAATAAAATAATCACCAAAGATCGTAACAGCAATATCACTGTGGTTATCTAGTCCAAAGACAGCCGACAAAATTGCCATCATCACGAGGGAATGGGGCATCCTTTCTCAAAGGGCTGGCGGCCCAACCTGTGATGCTCACAGCATCTCCAGGCCCTCCCTGTCAGCACAGAGATGTTCTGCCCGTGGCCTCACCACACCAGATGCTCTGCTTGCTCTACACTGGAACTTGGAGGGGAGGAGGAAGTTTCATTTGTTTAGCCCCCAGACTGGCCACTTTTAGAATATTACCATCCTCCAGAATTTTAGCACCCTGTTAACCTCAATGGTATCAACGAACTGCTTATTGTGATACTTGGTGGTGTGGTGGTTTAGTCGGTAAATTACATCCGACTCGTGTGATCCCATGGACTGTAGCCTGCCAGGCTCCTCTGTCCCTGGAAGTTTTCGGGCAAGAATACTGGAGTGGGCTGCCATTGCCTTCTCCAGGGGATCTTCCTGACCCTGGGATCGAACCCTGGTCTCATTCATCGCAGGTGGATTCTTTACCAACTGAGCAACTGGGGAAGCCCCATTGTGATGCTTAGGCTTGTTCTTTGCCATGCGCTCCTTGCTGTTTAGTTGCTAAGTTGTGTCTGACTCTTTGCAATCTCATGGACTGTAGCCTGACAGGCTCCTCTGTCCATGGGATTTCCCAAGCAAGAATACTGGAGAGGGCTGCTGTTTCCTTTTCCAGGGAATCTTCTCCACCCAGGGACAAACCTGGGTCTCCTGCATTGGCAGGCAGGTTCTTTCCCACTGAGCCACATGAGAAACCCTTGTGTGCTAATCAATCCCTTCCTCAATTGTTTAGTTGAGCCCCAATACAAAGCACCTTGAGAATTTTAATGACTCACTGATCATCACCAAGCTTGCCTTACACTCCAAAGAGCATTAACTCATGAAGCTCAGGACTACAAGTCAGCTGGCAGAGAAAGGTCGTTAATTTCTTCATCTGTCTCCCCATCCCACATTTCCCCCACTCTCCCTGGAAACCTAGTCTTCACATCCAGAATCCTATGCCCCCCAAGAAGAGATAGAAATCCATCCTGCTAGAAAACTTCAGGAGAGGAATTGTGTATGAACATATAACTAATGTCAATAACATTGGTAACGCCACAAGCATTTTTTATGTTGGTTGGCAGACTTACGTGTGTTTGTTTTCTTATTATGTATACAACTGAGATAAAAACATAGAAGAATCAAATGTCATATGTCAGTTACCAAATATATCTGTTGACATGGATGTCGTTCAGACTTCGTTAATATAAAACAGTTCACAAAACATTATGCACAGTATCATCTTATTCTGTGAAAATGTATTGAAATGAGCATACACTAAGCAAAAAAAAAAAAGGAAAGGAAAGGAATCCATCCTGCTGGAATGTCCCAACCTCCCTGGTTAATTCACAACAATAAGCAATTCCCACAGTCTGGAAATTCTCCCTTATCTCTAACCTAAATCAAGAGTGGTTTTGTTCAGTCTGTTTCCCCTAATTCACTCCTCAGGGGAAATAAATTAAAGCTGGCCATTGTTCTTTTCTGCAAGAGTCCTCAGAGTCAAGGAAAAATTAAACACGCTCTTGGTCCTAAGAGCATTCTTCTCTAAAGAATCATCAACTGTTAGACCCTGGTAGTGACGTTAGAAACCATATCAAAACATTTAAAAATAAATTAAAAAAAGAAACCATCTCAAACAACTAGGGTCCCTTTTGCACCCCTCTCTCCCCAATACCTCCAACTTATGGACTGTAGCCCACCAGTCTCTTCTGTCAATGGGATTCTGCAGGCAAGATTACTGGAGTGAGTTGCCATGCCCTCCTCCAGGGGATCTTCCCAACCCAGAGATAGAACCTGTGTCTCTTATGTTCCCTGCATTGGCAGGCAGATTCTTTGCCACTAGAGATACCTGGGAAGCCAGAATACAAAGAAACTGGAGCCCAAAGAGGTTAGGAGACCTGTCTCAGAACACATGGTGAGCTTATCAAGTTTTACCACCACAGTGTATATTTTTCTCCCGGTTCCTTTAACATTTCATTTTGTATTTTTCAACCACAAACTCTGAAGTACTTTTGTAAGTAACAATCTTTCCCCAGGTGATCACAAACCCTGAAGCACAAAGAGTCTCCCAGAGATGAGGAAAGTGAGCCAAAGGGTAAGGTATGGCAGTAACTTTGGCAAATGGAATCTCTCAAGCCTGATTGAAAGCAGCAGTTTTGCAGGGCGGTGATTATCCCTGAGTTTTCAAATCAAGAAACTGAGAATAAAGGATGGGGGTAAAGGACAGTTAGGGAGTTTGGGATGGACATGTACATGCTGCTGTATTTAGAATGGATAACCAACAAGGACCTACTGTATAGCACAGGGAACTCTGCTCAATGTTATATGACAGCCTGGATGGGAGGGGAGTTTGGGGGAGAATGGATACATGTGTCCCTATGGCTGAATCCCTTGCTGTGCATCTAAAACTATCACAATACTGTTAATCAGCTATACTCCAATATAAAATAAAAAGTTTAAAAAGGAATAGGAAGAAACTAAGAATCAAAGTTGCTAAATGTCTCATCCACTGGCTTCCAGCAGGTGAGCATGCAGCCAAATTCTGAACCCAGCTCCATCTCCAGAGTTGGCTTGGCTGTCATGAAAAACAAGAACTGAAGGTAAGTTAAAAAATTAGTAAACATTTTTTCCAAAGTGTTATAACATTTTATTTGTATTTAAGCTTCTACAAGAAATGCTTGAAGTCTTCTTCATGTGGAAGCTAATCTGAATGTTGCCACATTTAGTCTGTAAGACTGGAAAACAGAAATCATATTTTTTTAAGAAGGCTGCCATAAGCAAACATGCACTGGACTACATTTTATTGGTTTGAATTTGATGGTATTAAGTACAAAAGAAACATTTTCTCCAATGTCAGTATCCTCTGCTATCCCATAGTATCCTATCCTATCCTCTGTTTAACACTGAACTAACTTTACTTTTTGACCACTCCACTTTTTGATTGACCCAGATCCAGCTTCTATTCCACCACTGATGCCTTTTCTGCCATATTTCGCATAGCCTGGCTCTTGGCTTCTTGTTGTTTTGAAAGGTTGTCTCTCATTTCTCTTTCATATGAACACTATCATTCGAGTCTGATTCCAATCTCTCCTCCAAATGAACAGGGTCACTATGAACTCTGATTTTACTCCCTGGGGATCTGGATTCCTGATGAGTCTGTTCTGCCAAGCTTCGGAAAATGTCTCCGGTTAGTTGACATATTGTAGTCGAGGCTCTTCTCGTTACATGGAACATAAATTCTCCGATGCTGGATCACAAAAATAAGAGGAGCTTATCTGCAGAATGCGGGAAAATCTCACACTTTCTAAGGGCTGCGAGTAAAATAGAATATTATGTCCAATGTATTGTTATGCCATATCTGTACTTACTGTTCTGCATTTAAGGCCTCAACTTGAAAAGCAAGGAGATCAAACCAGTCAATCTTAAAGGAAATCAGCCCTGAATATTCTTTGGAAGGACTGATGCTGAAGCTGAAGCTCCAATACTTTGGCCACCTGATGTGAATAGCAGACTCATTGGAAAAGACCCTGATGCTGGGAAAGACTGAAGGCAGGAGGAGAAGAGGGTGACAGAGGATGAGATGTTTGGATGGCATCACCCACTCAATGGATATGAACTCCAAGAGATGGTGAGGGACAGGGAAGCCTGCCATGCTGCAGTACATGGGATCGCAAAGAGTTATACATAACTTGACGACTGAACAACAAACAACAATTCATCTGTTTGCTGTTTCATTTCTATCACGTTGGCCCAAAAAAATTGCTCAGCTTTTTTCTGTTACATTTTATAGAAAAACCTGAACACACTTTTTGGTCAGCCCAATATTATGAGATTCTAGAGGGCAGAGGTGATACTTGTTATTTGAGATTGGTACCACAGTCAAATATGTGACTTATGGGGACAGGAGATGAGAACTGAAATATGAGGCACAAAGGTGAGTCTTAATCTTTCTGGGAAGTCTTCTCTTCTCACCGGTCTCTTTTCATTTCTGTCTCTTTCTCCCATGGTATCTCTGCACCTTCTTTACCATCTCTCAGCACCATTATTATTTCTTCAACATGCCTTAGCATCTTCATCTTTCTCTCTCCAAGCAGGTTTCCCATCCTTGTGGAGGCCCCATATGGGGGCCCTTAGTCCCTGAGTCAACATAAACTCAAAGCTCCAGGGTTCAAAAACAATCAACAATAGTCTCTCTTTCTCTTCCTCCAGTTCTCAGGAGGGAATCTGACTGGCCAGTGGACAGCCACAGGATCAGTTAGTCTGGGCTGACAGCCCCTCCCTGGTTTAGTTAGCCACAAGGGGAATGGATGAGGAAAGTGACAGGTGTTGGCTGGGGCTGCTCCAACCAGAGGCTGTGAGCAGAGTAGCTCCTCCAGAAAGAACCAGAGCAACTTAGTCCATCAATTGTATCTCGTGCATCCCCTTGCACACGCAATTCTGAGGGTGTGAGTGCACACCTAATATACTCAGTATGTTAGTCGCTCAGTTGTGTCCAACTTTTTACGACCCCTTGGACTGTACCTCACAAGGGCCCTCTGTCCATGGAATTCCCAGGCAAGAATACTGGAGTGGGTTGCCATTTCCTCCTCCAGGGGATCTTCCCGGCTCAGGGATCGAACCTGCATTCCCTGTGTTGGCAGGTGGATTCTTTACCACTGAGTCACCTGGGAAGTCCATGTGATAATGAATTAGAAGAGTTGAATGCCTAGGTCAGAAAATAAATACCGCAGGAGTTCAGAAGAATAATCAGTTTAGTCTCAGAAGAAGTAAGGCATGGGCCAAGCTAAGTGCTACGCTGCTAAGTCACTTCAGTCGTGTCCAACTCTGTGCGACCCCATAGAGGGCAGCCCACCAGGCTCCCCCGTCCCTGGGATTCTTCAAGAAAGAACACTGGAGTGGGTTGCCATTTCCTTCTCCAATGCATGACAGTGAAAAGTGAAAGGGAGGTCACTCAGTCGTGTCTGACTCTTAGAGACCCCATGGACTGCAGCCTACCAGGCTTCTCCGTCCATGGGATTTTCCAGGCAAGAGTACTGGAGTGGGGTGCCATCGCCTTCTCTGAAGCTAAGTGCAGGATTCAGCAAAATTTTTTCGGTATAGGACCAGATAGTAAATACTTAAGACTTTGTGGTTTGTAAGCTTTCTGTTGCAGATGCTCAATTTTGCCATCGTAGTGAGAAAGTAGCCAAACAATACATAAACAAATGAGCATTCTTGGGTTCCAATAAAACTTTATAACATGGACCATCAGTGAACCTGATTTGACACATGGCCGTAGATAACTGATATGGATTAAATGTTTGTGTCCTCGCACAATTCATATGTTGAGGCACCAACTTCCAGTGCGGCTATATTTGGGGATGAGACCTCTAAGGAAATAATCAAAGTTAAATGAAGTTGTAAAGGGTGGGGTCCTGAGCCAACAGGATTAGTGTCCTTATAAGAAGAGACACAAGAGAGTGCTCCCTCAATTTCTATTCTTGCAAAATACTTACGTCTTGAAGCTTTACAGGTCACTTCTATCAATTAAAAAAGCATAATTCTTATATTATCTAAATTGATTTAAAGCATAGAAAACCATGGGAAGCTATCCAACCTCACTCTGTGAGAACAGTATAATTCTGATGCCCATTCCAGGTGAACGAGAATACCAAAAAATCCTGATCAAAATAACTTATGAAAATCCTGACTAAAACTTTAGCAAATTAACTTCTGCCATTCATTAAAGAGCACTATTTATGATTCAACTATGTTTAACCACAGAATAGAAAAATAATTTAATATAAGGAAATGTATTCATGTCATTCACTATAATAACATACTACAAATGAAACTACATAAAATGACCTTGCTAAATCCCAGAAACACTTTGTAAATTAAGTACTTAGTCCTAATTAAAACTTACCATTTGCTAGAAATAGAAGCAGCTTACTAAAACTGACAAAGGATAGAATATAGAAATATATCACAAATGTTACTCAAAAGTGAAATATTAAATTAAAATCATTCACATTAAAATTATGAGCTGAACAATAGCACCTGCTAATAATACTTCTTATCCACATTACCTTCACATTCCAATATTTAGTCATAGAGTGACAAGAGTATCATTATGCAGATGATATGATTATCTGTCTAAAAATATCTTAAATAATTGAGAAATTACTAGAACTAATAAATATAATGTAATGTAATAATGTACTAGATTTACGATATAAACCCAGAGTTTTCCTATATGAAGATAATAATCAGAAACAGGAACAGAAAAACAATCCTTTCACAATTGCATACAAAGAAGCAACGTGCCTAGAATTTATCTTCAAAGCATGTGAGAAATATAGACAGAAATTAAAACTTTACTGGAGGATATTTTTTTAATAGAGTGAGAAATTTCCAAATTCTAATGATACAAGCTTCCTTAAAACAATTCATAAAGTCAATAAAATCTCAGTTAAAATTCCCTTAAGATTTATTTGTGGCATCTGACAAAATTTTAAAATTTTTCTGGAAAAGAAAATATATAAGAAAAGCCAAGCTATCTTGGAAAAAGAACAATAAGTGGAATTTGACCTACTAGCTTTCAAAGCTTCGATTCAGTTCAGTCTCTCAGTCATGTCCAACTCTTTCAAAGCTTACTATGAAAAAAATACTGTAAAGTTGTAATTTGAATAGGACAATATTGGAAGAGATGTAGAAAAATATAAATGAACCAGAACAGATATCCAGAAACAAAGCCATATATATATGAAAATATAGAATATGATAAAGATAGTATTCAAAATTACTGGAAGGGTACAATACTCAAGTGATATTGAGACAACTAGCTACTCATTCTGAAAAGTTGAATTCCTTGGTGGCTCAGATGATAAAGAATCTGCCTGCATTGCAGATCAAACCCGGGTTTGATCCCTGGGTCTGGAAGATCCCTTGGAGAAGGGAATGGAAACACACTCCAGTATTCTTGCTGGAGAAGTCCATGGACAGAAGGGCCTAGCATGCTATAATCCATGGGGTCCCAAAGAGTAGGACACAACTGAATGATTAACACACTATGTATGTGTGTATGTATACATATTTTTTAGTGTGATCAGTTTATGGAAATTGTATGGGACCAGTTAGGAAGGTGCCCGTCATAAAAATATAATTCCAAAAATTTTAAATTAATTTTTTAAATTATAAAATATCTGTGTAGTAAAGAATAGGGCTTCCTGTATGGCAAAACCAATACAGTATTGTAAAGTAAAATAAAGTAAAAATAAAAATTAAAAAAAAAAAAAGAATAGGGCTTCCCAGGTGGTGCTAATGATTAAAGAACCCACCTGCCAATGCAGGAGACGTAAAAGATGCAGGTTCAATCCCTGAGTCAGAAAGATCCCCTAGAGGAGAAAATGGCAACCCACTCCAGTATTGTTGCCTGGAGAATCCCTATGGACAGAAGAGCCTGGCCGGCTTCAGTCCACAGAGTTGCAAAGAGTCTGACACGACTGAAGTGACTTAGCATGCACACACTTAGTAAAGAACATACTTTACGCAAAGAGAGGTCTTTGCCTTAGCTCCTGGGAGGTAACCTTGAAGCCCTTAGAATTTTCTCAGTGATTGGAGTATCCCTGTTACTCCTCATCAGCCCCTCAGACCATACCTGAGAGATTATGCTAACAAGGTAACTCAGGGTGGATAGTTTATGCTAAGTAAATAACTCAAGATGGGGACTGGCCACATCAGAAAGACCAACGAAATGATTAAGTGTTGGGTGTCAAATGCATGATATCACCCTGATCTCCCCAAGGGAGAAGGGGTTAGAAATTGCCCTCAACCCCATGGCCAGTGTTTAGTCAGTCATGCTTACATAATGAAACCCCAATAAAAACTTTGGATACTAGGATTTGGTTGAACTTTCCTGGTTGACAGTATGCTGATTGTTATCCTGGATCATAGCGTGCCGTCCAGAAGCTCTGTCTTTGGACCTCTTCCGGACTTCACCTACATATCTCTTGTTTTGGCAGGTTCTAATTAGCAGCTTTTTGCTGTAACAAAACTATAATCAGAGTTATAGCCCTTTCCATATGTTGTATGAGTCTTTCTACTGAATTATCAAACCTGAGGGAAATCATGGGAACCTCTGAACTTGTAGTTAGTTGGTCAGAAGTGAGGGTGGACCTGGAGACTCCCAAATTTGCACCTGAAGTGAGGGAAGTTTTGTGGAGGATGGTGCCCTTAGCCCTGAGTTTGACAGGTTTATTGCAACATACATACAAAAAAAAAAAGTAGAGGTGGATATTTTAATGATCTTGGGATATGCAAGTCCTGCCTAATACTATTCAAAATGCAGAAAGAAAAAGATGGGTAGATGTGATGGTATAAAAGCATCTTTTGGTTCAATATTTAAGAGAAGATATCATAGAAGAAAGTTTCAAGATAAGTGACAGGCTATGAGAAATATTTGAAATCAACATTAGACAAAGAATTATCATTTATAATATGCAAAATTTCATTCAAGGAATAGAAAGATGACTTGATTTTTTAAATAGGCAAAGAAAATGAAAAAGCAATTTACAGAACTACAAATATCCAGGAAACACAAAAAAGGACAACTTCACTTGTAACCCAAAAGTTCAAATTAAATACTAAATTATAATTTTTTAATCTTTAGAGTCACAAAAACTAAATATCCAGTACTGGCAAAGGTATGATCTAACCAAGAACCTCCTAAATTACTCATACGAAGATATATTGGTACCATATTTTTGCCCTTGCAATTTAACAATATCTAAACAAATTTTAAATATGAAGAGCTTTTGAATTCTATGAATCTGTACTGCAAAATCACCCACACATGCACCAAAATGTAGCTGAATGTCACTGTTGCACAATGTCACTGAATGCACCTGTTTTAGTTCCAACAAAAATTAGATACACTCTATATACACATGCCAGGCACTGTTCAACAAAATAATGGTTTAAATCCACACAAACGGATAAAGAACAAGCTCTAAGAAAAAGAAAATTTTAATGACAAGTCCCAATAAAATATGTTTAAACATACTTTTATATATAAAGCATATTCTACGCATGTACTTCAGGCAAAGATGCATAAAGATACCTGTGAAGCTGTTCACTGCAGTGTGGAGGGCACTGCCAATTGGCCTTCTTGGACGCCCTTCCGGCCTCCTCCTAGTTGGAGAGATTGGGAAGTTAAAACCCACTAGGTTTCTGGACGGGGCTTCCTCGGTGGCTTAGCAGTAAACAATCTGCCTGCAAAACGAGTTTGATCCCTGGGTCGGGAAGATCCCCTGGAGAAGGGAATGGCTACCCACTCCAGTATTCTTGTCTGGGAAATCCCATGGACAGAAGAGCCTAGGGGTCTGAAGTCCAAATTGTTGCAGAGTTAGACACAACTAAAGCGACTTAGCATACATGCACACAGGTTTGCCTCAGGCCACTCAAATAACTTCTTTAATGAATCTGGGTTGTCTTTTTCTAAATGCCTCCAGACTTGGGGTGCTACCCAGAAGCTTGGCTACAAAGATGGCCCTCCTGGGTAACAAGGCCTCTGGTGAGCTACATTACAGCTCGTTGAGTTTATGGGATAGGTGTCAACACAAAATTACTTAAAATACTTTGGTATTCAACCTGACTTGTGATTGCTAAACCTTTTCAGATTATAATAAGCTTCCACCTAGTTGCTTTATCCAAGACAAAGATGGACAAGAAAGATAGGTTGGGGGTAAGATTTCTATCTTGGGATAGAGGAGAGATACAAGATGAGACAAGACCAAAAAATATAGGAGAAGCAGATTTTAAAAGGAAAAACAAATGAATGTGGTTTGGAACACCATGAATTGGAGAGATCCCGCAAGGTCAGAAGACAAGAATTGGTAACAATATAGAAGTTGAACCCTTACAACCACAAATGCAAGAAATAATCAGCGAGATAACACAAAACCTGGGTTAAAAATTTTAATTTCACTACTCTTTCATAGTATAATCTGTCTGAGCTTTAGTTTCCTCATGTGTAAAATGGAAATAATATCCATTTCTTAGAGTGATTGAAAGAACAGTGTAAGACCACACATGGAAAGTCGCCACACAGTGTTTCCCACACAAGTGAAGTGAAAGTCGCTCGGTCCTGTACTACCCTTTGTGACCCCCTTGGAATTCTCCAGGCCAAAACTGGGTAGCTATTCCCTTCTCCAGGGGATCTTCCCAACTCAGGGATCGAACCCAGGTCTTCCACATTGCAGGCAGATTCTTTACCAGCTGAGCCACAAGGGAAGCCCAAGAATACTGGAGTGGGTAGCCTATCCCTTCTCCAGGGAATCTTCCTGACCCAGGAATGGAACCAGGGTCCCCCACATTGCAGGCAGATTCTATACAAACTGAGCTATCAAGGAAACCCTATTCCCATCCAAGGGAGACACTCAATAAATGCTAGTTTCTTTCCCTCCTCCTACTGTCTCTAGCTGCCTGAGATTTTACAGTCAGCCTATATGGCTACCTGGTGGCTCAGAGGTTAAAGCATCTTCCTGCAATGTGGGAGACCTGGGTTCGATCCCTGGGTCAGGAAGATCCCCTGGAGAAGGAAATGGCAACCCACTCCAGTATTCTTGCCTGGAGAATCCCATGGACAGAGGAGCCTGGTGGGCTACAGTCCATGGGGTCACAAAGAGTTGGACACAACTGAGTGACTTAACTAACTTTAACTTTATATGGCCACCAAGTGCTATATGGTCACAGACCAAGTGCTGCTTGATAAATCTAGAATCTGCTGTATTTGGGGGTTAAGCCCAGTATAGTGGCGGAAGCAAGACTGACCGCCAGACGTTTATCACAGAGACTTTAGCTACCTCATCCATGAGGTCCTTACATTCTCATAAATACACCACATCTTTAACAGAGCTATATAGCTTTAATTTATTCTGGAGGAAGAAGAGAGATCACTATCATGTATTCCTCTATGTGAGTGTTGAAAAAAATGCTGCCTTGACCAGTAAACCACCTCTCTACCAGATTATCAGCTGGGGTGTCTGTGTTTCTGTGTCTGAGTCCTTTAACTCTGGTAATCAGCTAATTAAATAAATATTGTATTGACTGTCTACAGAGATTAGACTCTTTAAGGAAGAAATAGCAATTGATATTTCAAATTTTCATATGTTATATAATGTTTGGTTTCATATTAAGAAACAAGTTGCAGATGTTGTTTTTGTTGTTGTTGCTCAGAACAGTAATCAATGTCAGTTTATGACGCTTATGAGTATTTGTTTTTGAGATCATGGAAGATTTTATCTGAAATCAGTGAACTGTCTTATGGTGTTTGTTATTTTGTACTCTTTCCTGACCTGTTACGAAAATTGCTTGAAATATCATATAAAAACAAAGAATTCAGGCATGTGATGGATATTGACTTGTATATTTTTCACTAACATTTGCTGACCTTTTAGGTCAATATGTTTTGAAACTTACTTAACAAACCAATATAATTTATTTCAGTTCAGATCTGAATTGTTTTAAATTGCCAGAATGTTTCCTTTTTGATGAATATAAAACTGCAGCCAGAGTACATTAACATATATGCTAAAACCTAGGTTTGGGAATTAGAAGTGTCCTACATTTTTTTTCAGAACAATAGAAGCATATTTAAAATGACCCTTTGTCTTTCACCCTTTCATCTCATGTGCCCTTATTGCCTTTAAAGAGCTATAATGTCTAGAAAGCTGTACAAACAATTAAGCTAAATCATTTTGTAAGCGGTCCTATGAAATGCAAGAGCGATTTTTTTCTTAAAGTCCAAATGTGTAACTCAGCTTACATGAGCATATAAGCATATTTTGCTTAAATTACATTTCCATCTGACAATATTAATTTCATCAAGGAAGCTTAGTATAAAATTAATTATAGCTATCATTTATGTTATTTCATCTTCCCCTTCCATTGAAGCATCAATGAGAATTCATCAAACTGAAGGGCATGATTCACATTTTAACAACAATAATAAAGAAAATAACCCAAACTACTTTTTTTCCCTCCTACTAGAATTCCGTGACTAAAGACTTATCTCTTAATGTCATCCGAAATGTAATAATATATTTCGAAGATCAGGGGAAATGCTTCCAATGGATATAATGAGAGCACATCTAGTCATATCCTCCTGCTGACAAAGAACATTTCATTGACTTTCAGTCAGTTTCATTGACTTTGGTGAATAACCTCCTGTGATTGTTTAAGAAACAAGTTCCAAGAAAGAATCTGAGCAAGAATCCAAATGCCATCCTGTTGAGCATGAAGACAAGGATATCTGCCCTCATTCACTAATTCCGGAACACTGAGATTTGCCATGAAAATAACCTTCACATTTCAGAAGTCTTCTCCCCAGCCTGGCTCCCCATGAAAGCTCACTGCTGGCAGTGGGCTACATCCCTCTAGGGACTGGCCACAGGGTTTGGTTGGGTGGAGGGGTTGTTTTGCTTTTTGGCTGTTTTGGGTCTTCATTGTGCCACTTGGGATCTCTTCTTATGGAGCACATACTTTAGAATGCAGGCTCCATAATGGTGTAGGGGCTTAGTTGCCCTGTAGTATGTGGGATTTTAGTTCCTCAACTGGAGATCAAACCCACATTCCCTGCATTGGAAAGCAGATTCTTGACTACTGGACCACTAGGGAGGTCCCAGCCATAGTGCTTTATTCAGGTGGCAGGTAGTAACAGCAAAGCAGGTAATGATGTCTCATACCTCAAGTATTCAAGGAAGTTCAGAGAATCCCTGAAAAGACAGACTTTCAAAGGTGTACGCAGTTATGGACAGTTGTAAGGAAATCAGTTTCCCTATACTCAACTTCCATTGGTGTTTTTTCCTAAAGCTGATCTGCCTGAGAACCTGAGCAAAAATTATTCTAGTTCTCTTTCACAGTAACCAGGGTTCCCACTTCAGGATTAAATGTTCTACCTCTCACCCAACCCCCTGGGGAAGGAAATGGCAACCCACACAGTACTCTTGCCTGGGAAATCCCGTGGACAGAGGAGCCTAGCGTGCTACAGTCCACAGGATCACAGAGTCAGACACAGTTTAGGAACTAACAATAAAAAATAAAATGGCAACAATAAAAATTAAAAAAGCAAAAAAAAAAAACAACAATAAAAAAGCTCCAGGATGTCAAAGAATAAGAAAATTTCAAACATCACTGTAGATGTGGCCTCGTTTGATCATACTCATCAGATGGTAGTATGGGGAGGCTGAAGTGAAGACAGTGTTCTTTTTTTTAAGGTATTTTTTTGCATGGATCATTTTTAGAGTCTTTATTGTACTTGTTGCAATATTGTTTCCACCTTATGTTTTGGTTTTTGGCCAGGAGGTATGTGAGAATCTTAGCTCCCACAACCCCCTGCACTGGAAGATGAGTTTTAACCACTGGACCACCAAAGAATTCCTGATAATTTCCTTTGGACAGTCTCACCTCCTCGGCCCCTAATTACTGGCAAAGGAGGTGGCACTTCTGAAAGACTGTTGGGAAACTAAAGCAAAGCCTGTCAGTTAAAACTGAAGAGTCACTGTATTCCGCACACATGGCAATGCATGGCAAGATTCCCAGGTCTTATCTTCTTAGATTAGTAAGTATTTGTAAATCAAAACAAAAAGTATGCTAGAAATAGCATTTACACCCATCTGCTGCAAATCCAGTCTCTGTATCTGCACCGCTCTTAATAGTAACGGCATTTGGTGTCAAGAAGTCGAGATCAGATATTTCTTGTGCCCCATCTCCGTCCTCCGTGCCCACCGGTGCACTCCAGCCAACCAGCTGCACACAACCGTGGATCCTCAGTGGCAACTCATCTCTCTTACCTTCTACCCCAGGATCTTTCTGCTTCTGCCGCCACATGGGACACCCCTTTGACACAGGCACAAACCAGAAAAGGAGATAATATCCCATGAGGTGACCCTTGTCCCAGGGAACAAGAACTGGAGGATGAAAACTCCTCTAACACATTCCTTGGGTGGACAAAGATGAAGCACATTTCACACGCCCCCTCCAAGGGTCATTGGTAGGACCAAACTGCATCTGCCCGCTGTAGTCACCCAGCTTGACAAACTACGCCTGGATTGGTGTCTCTGCCTTTCATCTCTGGACCTTTATCTCTGCCACTTCCACTCCTTAAGATCACCTCTCAAAATAAGGCTCCTGCATGCAGAGTCCATAGATGTTTGAAAAAGCCTAAGGCCAGAGTGTCTCAGTGTTTCACATATTTTCCATGATTTCAGAAGAGATAAAAATTTCCATGATTATTTCAACCAGCTCAGTTCAGTCGCCCATTTGTGTCCGACTCTTTGCGACCCCATGGACTGCAGCATGCCTGGCCTACCTGTCCATCACCAACTCCCAGAGTTCACTCAAACTCATGTCCTTTGAGTCGGTGATGCCATCCAACCATTTCATCCTCTGTCATCCCCTTCTCCTCCCGCCTTCAATCTTTCCCAGGATAGGGGTCTTTTCCAATAAGTCAGTTCTTTGAATCAGGTGGTCAAAGTATTGGAGTTTCAGCTTCAGCATCAATCCTTCCAATGCACATTCAGGACTGATTTCCTTTAGGATGGACTGGTTGGATCTCCTCCCAGTCCAAGGGACTCTCAAGAGTCTTCTCCAACACCGCAGTTCAAAAGCATCAATTCTTCTGCCTTCTTTATAGTCCAACTCTCACATCCATACATAACTACCAGAAAAACCATAGCCTTGACTAGACAGAACTTTGCTGACAAAGTAATGTCTCTGCTTTTGAATATGCTATCTAGGTTGGTCATAACTTTCCTTCCAAGGAGAAAACGTCTTTTAATTTCATGGCTACAAAAACCATCTGCAGTGATTCTGGAGCCCAGAAAACTAAAGTCTGACACCATCTTCACTGTTTCCCCAACTGTTTGCCGTGAAGTGATGGGACCAGATGCCATGATCTTAGTTTTCTGAATGTTGAGCTTTAAGCCAACTTTTTCACTCTCCTCTTTCACTTTCATCAAGAGGCTTTTGAGTTCCTCTTCACTTTCTGCCATAAGGGTGGTGTCATCTGCATATCTGAGGTTATTGATATTTCTCCCAGCAATCTTGATTCCAGCTTGTGCGTCATCGAGCCCAGTGTTTTTCATAATGTACTCTGCATATAAGTTAAATAAGCAGGGTAACAATGTACAGCCTTGATGTACTCTTTTTCCTATTTGTAACTAGTCTGTCGTTCCATGTCCAGTTTGAACTGTTGCTTCCTGACCTGCATACAGATTTCTCAAGAGGCAGGTCAGGTGGTCTGTATTCCCATCTCTTGAAGAATTTTCCACAGTTTACTGTGATCCACACAGTCAAAGGCTTTGGCATAGTCGATAAGCAGAAATAGATGTTTTTTTGGAACTCTTGCTTTTTCAATGATACAGTGGATGCTGGCAATTTGATCTGTGGTTCTTCTGCCTTTTCTAAAACCAGCTTGAACATCTGGTATGATTCACGTATTGTTGAAGCCTGGCTTGGAGAATTTTGAGCATTATTTTACTAGAGTGTGAGATGAGTGTAATTGGGCAGTAGTTTGAGCATTCTTTGGCATTGCCTTTGTTTGGGATTGAAATGAAAACTGATCTTTTCCAGTCCTGTGGCCACTGCTGAGTTTTCCAAATTTGCTGGCATATTGAGTGCAGCACTTTCACAGCATCATCTTTTAGGATTTGAATAGCTCAACTGGAATTCCATCACCTCCACTAGCTTTGTTCGTAGTGATGCTTCCTAAGGCCCACTTGACTTAGGATGTCTGGCTCTAGGTGAGTGGCTCTAGGTGAGTGATCACACCATTGTGATTATCTTGGTTGTGAAGATCTTTTTTATACAGTTCTTCTGTGTATTCTTGCCACCTCTTCTTAATATCTTCTGCTTCTGTTAGGTGCATACCATTTCTGTCCTTTATTGAGCCCATCTTTGCATGAGATGTTCCCTTGGCATCTCTAATTTTCTTGAAGAGATCTCTAGTCTTTCCCATTCTATTGTTTTCCTCTATTTCTTTGCACTGATCGCTGAGGAAGGCTTTCTTATCCCTCCTTGCTATTCTTTGGAACTCTGCATTCAAATAGGTGTGTTTTTCCTTTTCTCCTTTGCTTTTCACTTCTCTTCTTTTCACAGCTATTTGTAAGCCCTCCTCAGACAATTATTTTGCTTTTTTTGCGTATCTTTTTCTTGAGGATGGTCTTGATCCCTGTCTCCTGTATAATGTCATGAACCTCCGTCCATAGTTCATCAGGCATTCTATCAGATCTAGTCTATTTCTCACTTCCACTGTATAATTGTAAAGGGATTTGATTTAGGTCATACCTGAATGGTCTATTGATTTTCCCTACTTTCTTCAATTTAAGTCTGAATTTGGCAATGAGTTCATAATCTGAGCCACAGTCAGCTCCTGGTCTCCTTTTTGCTGACTGTATAGAGCTTCTCCATCTTTGGCTGCAAAGAATATAATCAATCTGATTTCAGTGTTGACCATCTGGTGATGTCCATGTGTAGAGTCTTCTCTTGTGTTGTTGGAAGAGGGTGTTTGCTATGACCAGTGCGTTCTCTTGGCAAAACTCTACTAGCTTTCGCCCTGCTTCATTCTGCATTCCAAGGCCAAATTTGCCTGTTACTCCGGGTGTTTCTTGACTTCTACTTTTGCATTCCAGTCCCCTATAATGAAAAGACATCTTTTTCAGGTGTTAGTTTTAGAAGGTCTTGTAGGTCTTCATAGAACCATTCAACTTCAGCTTCTTCAGCATTACTGGTCAGAGCATAAACTTGAATTACTGTAATATTGACTGATTTGCCTTGGTAATGAACAGAGATCATCCTGTCGTTTTTGAGATTGCATCCAAGTACTGCATTTCGGACTCTTTTGTTGACTATGATGGCTACTCCATTTCTTTTAAGGGATTCTTCCCCACAGTAGTAGATATACTGGTCATCTGAGTTAGAATCACCTATTCTAGTCCATTTTAGTTTGCTTATCCCTAAAATGTCGATGTTCACTCTTGCCATCTCCTGTTTGACCACTTCCAATTTGCCTTGATTCATGGAACTAACATTCCAGGTTCCTATGCAATATTGCTCTTTACAGCATTGAATCTTGCTTCCATCACCAGTCACATCCACAATTGGGTGTTGTTTTTGCTTTGGCTACGTCTCTTCATTCTTACCTACTGACCTAGGGAGTTCATCTTTCAGTGTCCTATCTTTTTGCCTTTTCATACTGCTCATGGGGTTCTCAAGGCAGAAATACTGAAGTGGTTTGCCATTCCCCCCTCCATTGGACCATATTTTGTCAGAACCCTCTGCCATGACCCAGCCGTCTTGGGTGGCCCCACACTGCATGGCTCATAGTTTCATTGCATTAGACAAGGCTGTGGTCCATGTGATCATATTGGTTAGTTTTCTGTGACTGCGGTTTTCAGTCTGTCGGCCCTCTGATGGAGAAGGATACGAGGCTTATGGAAGCTTCCTGATGGGAGAGACTGACTGAGGGGGAAACTGGGTCTTGTTCTGATGGGCAGGGCCATGCTCAGTAAATCTTTAATCCAATTTTTTGTTGATGGGTGGAGCTGTCTCCCCTCCCTGCTATTTCAGTTCAGTTCAGTCGCTCAGTCATGTCCAACTCTGCGACCCCATGAATCACAGCACACCAGGCCTCCCTGTCCATCACCAATTCCCGAAGTTCACCCAAACTCATGTCCATTGAGTCGGTGATGCCATGCAGCCATCTCATCCTCTGTCGTCCCCTTCTCCTCCTGCCCCCAATCCCTCCCAGCATCAGGGTCTTTTCTAATGAGTCAACTCTCCGCATGAGGTGGCCAAAGTATTGGAGTTTCAGCTTTAGCATCAGTCGGTTTCAATGAACACCCAGGACTGATCTCCTTTAGGATAGACTGGTTGGATCTCCCTGCAGTCCAAGGGACTCTCAAGAGTCTTCTCCAACACCACAGTTCAAAAGCATCAATTCTTCAGTGCTCAGCTTTCTTCACAGTCCAACTCTCACATCCATACATGACCACTGGAAAAACCATAGCCTTGACTAGATGGACTTTTGCTGGCAAAGTAATGTTTCTGCCTTTGAATATGCTATCTAGGTTGGTCATAACTTTCCTTCCAAGGAGTAAGCATCTTTCAATTTCATGGCTGCAATCACCATCTGCAGTGATTTTGCTATTTACCTGGGGCCAAACTATGGTGGAGGTAATGAAAATAATGGTGACCTCCTTCAAAAGATCCCATGCATGCACTGCTACACTCAGTGCCCCCAACCCTGCACCAGGCCACCACCAACCCATGCCTCTGCTGGAGACTCCTGGACACTCACAGGCAAGTCTGAGTCAAATGACACTATTTCTTGCAGTAAAAGAGATCTATGGGTAATAGGTAAGTTAATGTCTTAGATTTTCTTATATTAGTCACCCCGGTAGAAGGAATATTTTCATTAACCTTTGCCCAAACGTGAAATACTATAAATACATATTCATTTTAAATTTGGGCACAAATCTCCCACTTGCCAACATTTGCTTGTGTTCATTTATTCCATGTATTTTGGGGCTGAAGATAAAAATAAAGAGATTATGTTATATTATAGATTTTTGCCCTAAATGATGCACCTAAGAATAATATTTAATTCACCTCTTTATTGATGCATCTTTTAATTTAATACATCATTTATATGCTCTAAAATTAATAGTGGCCATATCATTTTTGTCAGTTTTTATAAAAATGTAAACCTGTAGGCTTAAATACAAACCATTCTCTTATATGCAAATGAGAGACAATATGTTTCTAAAATGTATTTGAGGATACAGTATCTTAAATCCTAGAAAACCAACTTCATTTAATTAGGATTGCTTCCTCTTTAGCAATTCAAATTTGTTCCAATTCTGTCAAATATATTCATTTAAAAAATGTTTTATCATAAAACAAAATTAGAATTTATTTATGTATAATAATTCTCAAGTATCATAACTTTTAAAGACTAGGAGATGCCTTCCTAGGTAGCTTTAATTTGACATTAATATATTGATCCATGTTCAGAAATGGGTAAATTCCTAAAACACATATGTCTAATTTTATGGGGTTATTTTTTTACCCCAGTTTGATGTAATTTTAGCTCCAAAAAGAAGGAACCTCTAAGTTAAAGATTAATAGAAATTAGAGCTTATATATTGTCTTTTTAATATACTTCCCAGATATTGAGAAAGTAAATAACTTTAATGACTGAGCAGCAAATCCTTCTGCAAATCAGATGGTTCCAATTCATGCCTTTTACAAAATTAAACGGTCATTATGAAGTCACCAGCTGCTAGATAATTTAAAATATTTTTATTATAGATTGGTATATTCTTTTGGCATGCAACTTAGAATAACTTTAAATAATTGACATTCCTACATCAAAGCTCCTTGGGACTTTCCAGGTGGCCCAGTGGTTCGAGAACAAAGACCCCACATGCCACCTGATGTGGCAAATAAAAACTTCCTCAGTACCACCAACTTTTGTCAGCAACTTTTCTCAATACCTATATCTAGTTTGAGAAAGAAAAAAGGGAGAGGAGGAGAGAGAAAGAGAATGAGGGTGGAGGAGAGAGAAAGAGAATGAGGGTGGAGGGGAGGAATTGGGGAGGACAGGAGGGAGAGAGACTTGATGTTGAACTCTGTCACTTTCAAGGAATTAATAATAATCATCTGTAGATTCATAACCTGGGAAAAAAGCCAGCTTCACTCAATCTCAATACAGATAAATATTTTCAACAGATTTACATTTTATAGCTAACAATTACCAAAATTTATAATATATTTATATTCTTCTGATCAATTTAACATAACTAATGATTTCATAGATAATTTAATACATAAAAAATTGTTAGCATTTACAGATGTATCACCAAGATTTAATTTAAATTTATGGGCATACTTCTATTGTCCTAACAGAGTACCTCCAGGAAGCAATTTTAAAGTTCCAGACATAAGATAATTAGGTCTCAGACTGGTGTGGCTTTAGTCTTGGGAAAGAAAGGACAAAGCTCAGACATTTCCAAAAAGAACCCGAAAGTACAATAACTTAGACATGAGAGATGAGATCAATGAAGGAACTAAGACTCAGAAATGTTGTGTTCCCATAAGAATAGGGATGATGGTCATGCGATTATCCTTAGACCACTGCTTTTATGAAGCCAATACTGTAAAGGGGGTCAAGACTTTGAGTGTTTCTGCTTAAAGATGTGGAAGATGCCAACAGGAGATGATGCCCAAAGCTCAGCCTCTGTGCTCCAGTGAATTGAATCTCAGAGACAGTTTGAAGTGACATAGAAAAGACTAGCTTTATTGCTTTGACAGAACATAGCAGGCTCCTGCCTCAAAAACTGTGTGTCCCAACCAGAGAAACTTGGTGAGGAGTTTTATGGCAATGGTTCAAGGCTAGGACTGCTGACCAGACTAGGGTGTGTGCAGCGTCTCAGGGGAGATGGGGAAAGTGGAAACAGTGGCAGATTTTATTTTCTTGGGCTCCAAAATCACTGCAGATGGTGACTGCAGCCATGAAATTAACACACTTGCTCCTTGGAAGAAAAGCTATGACAAACCTAGATAGTGTGTTAAAAAGCAGAGACATTACTTTCCTGACAAAGGTCCACATAGTCAAAGCTATGATGTCTCCAGTAGGCATGTACAAATGTGAGAGTTGGATTATAAAGAAGGCTGAGCGCCAAAGAATTGATGCTTTAGAATTGTGGTGCTAGAGAAGACTCTTGACAGTCCTTTGGACTGCAAGGAGACCAAACTAGTCATTCCTAAAGGGAATCAACCCGGGATATTCATTAGAAGGACTAATGCTGAAGCTAAAGCTCCAATACTCTGGTCACCTGATTTGAAGAGTCAACTCATTGGAAAAGACCCTGATGCTGGCGAAGAGTGAGGACAGGAGGAAAAGAGGGAGACAGAGAGTGAGATGGTTGGATGGCATCACTGACTCAAAGGACCTGAGTTTGAGCAAGCTCCAGGAGATAGTGAAGGACAGGGAAACCTGGCGTGCTGCAGTCCATGGGGCTGCAGAGTCAGACACGACTGAGCAATTAAACAACAACAAGGGTCTCAGGTGGTAAGGCTTCTAACCTTGATAAGCTTCTCTGGTCCCATTAATCTTGCCTCAAGTGGTTTCTTGACTGTTCCTCCCTTGAATAGCAACTGTTTGAATCTGCCCTTTGAAACTCAGGAAAGGTCATGGAGGCTGGAATCTTGCCTACAGGAAATAGGCGACAGAAAAAGTACTCTGCGTCCCGGAGCCCCACAGGGCCCCGCTGGGTTTGACTGGGTCTGGCAGTCAAGGAGTTAAAGCAGGGCATGGATGAGCTTCAAATCGCCTGCTGTTTTATGTTCTTTCTTCAAACACTTCAGTATTCGTGAACCAGCCTAGCAGCTAGGTTCTGTCCACACATAATAGTCACCTCTGCACTGGCATCATTAACGGCCTTGACGTCATCTTAATTTGAAAGATCATTATGATTTTATGCCTGCCTTTCACAACACTCATTGACTAAAAGCTTAAGCATCAACGGTGCCCAGTTTTCTCAGGAATCCTGCAGCTTCACTGTTCTAAAGAAAAGGTGCCAATTTTGCTAAATCTGCTATTTTGAGCAAAGCCCTTCCCCAAGAGTTAAAATGCTAAGTCACACGCACCTCTCTGCTTTTAGAAGTGACTCATTCTTTAATTCCAGACCTAAGAGGTTGAGGCTTTTGGCAAATTTTAATGCTTTCAAAATGTAGCTTTTTTTTTTTTTTAATTAGATGTGTACATTTCTCTGGGTAATGATATACTATGCGACTCAAGTTTGCCATGCATTTTTTTCTTTACCCCAGTCATATCTGTTTATAACCAACTTCTAAATATTGTTTTATTGTCAAAACATTGACTGTGAGTGACATAACAGCATTTTTATGTCATTTCAAAAAACTATGGTAAAATTAAATTACTAAGATGGGCGGCTACCACTCTGACACTTTAGCTGCTATTGTTTCACCTTGTTTTGCTGTTTTTCTTTTTTTAAGAAAACTGCATCTCAGACATTAAGAACAGACTTATAGACACAGAGGGGTGTGGGGGAAGGAGAGGATGGGACAAATAGAGAGAGTAGCATGGAAACATGTACATTACCGTATGTGAAACAGAGCCAGTGGGAATTGGCTGTATGACTCAGGGAACTCAAACTGGAGCTCTGTAACAGCCGAGAGGGGTGGGGAGAGGGAGGTGGGAGGGAGAGTTAAGAAGGAGGAGACATATGTATACCTATGACTGATTCTTGTTGATGTAGGGCAGGAACTGACACGATAATGTTAAGCAATCATCCTTCAACTAAAAATAAAGAAAGAAAAAACAGAAAACTGCATCTCATAGCACATGTGATGGTCCATGTTTTCATCCGCTTTTAACAGTTGACTCTTGCACGTTACAAGTTCTACTTCTTAAATCTGTCTGCTTGACAATAGGCCAAGTTTCTAGCCATAACTGTTTACTGAGTTGGTTACAGGAAACATTTATTGATGACCAACAAAATTGGGCTAACCTCCACCTCTGTCAAGCTCCTTACAATTCTTAGAGAACATGGCCACCAGAAAGAAAGATCATCTTGCTACTTTTTTATTTCCAGTTCAATTACACATATGTATCGTTCTGACTGATCATCATCTTCAGTGCTTTTTTCTTTCACGGCCCCTTTGACCATGCTTTGCTTTGGCATCTTTATTCCATTTAATTACTTCAGTTAATGGCACCTCCACCTGTATTTCTTCTAACATCTAGTGTAACTTTATTCCTGTTCAATTACCGCATAGATTTTCATCTGTGACTGTTCTTCATCAAGGAGAGGAGAGGGAGCTGGGGAGGGGAGAGGAGACTAACAATGAACATTGACAGTTATGCATTCTTCTCCATCCTTGGGCCACTCAAAGGCCCATTCAGATGGATGCCCTTCAAATCAACTGTGCCTTATTTAGCTAAAGGCATTTACTGACGACATCCATCTATACACATATTTTTCTCTTTCTTATTGTTAACAGAAGTGAGTTATGCCTTCCAGTGCATTAGATCAGAACTAATAGAAAGGTAATATTAAAAATTATTACTTTTACCCTAAGCAAGTCCATCTTTCACAGAGTCTCAAGTAGGCTAAAGTCCTATATGTAAAGAATAAAGCTTTACATGGCTTTGCCAATACTATAAAATGGTTTCTTGAGTTTTCAGAATTTTAGGAATGTGGAAGCAATCAGGCTGCAATATCTGAGATGCCATTGTTTATATACACGGCTGACTGAAATATTGTTTTTTAAAAACCATAACTTTGAAAGTAACTTTCATGCAGATTATTGAAAAATACCATCTGAATTTAGCTTATGTTTTACACTAAGAGTCATACCATCTTAAACACTCTTGCTATCTCATCCTATTTGTTTCTCTTTGGGGATCAGGAGAATTGATTTGTCTAGGAGCCAAGGACATTCAGTACAGATGATGGATTTCAGTGATGCACACACAAAGGGCAATCCACGCAAAATCATGAAATATTCAAGCTTTATCTCTATTGCTTTAGCCTCTTTGTTTGAATGTTTTTGAACATTTCTTCTAACTTTAAAACAATCTCTCTTGCCTCTGTCAAATGCCCACTGACTGTGCTCACTCCCCATTAGAACTGCCTCTTGGAAGAGTATTTGAGACCAGCTCATATTAGTGCGTAATTGATTGTTTTCAGGAGGTAGGCGCGGAGGCAAGGGCCGTTCCATTTGAACTGGAAGTCAACCTTTAAGCTAAAAGATTGAATTTTCTACATAAGAATTTCAGGTGTACACGTGGGAAAAGATGTTTCAGTGTAGAGGAACTTTTCCATTCTTAAAGTCAACCCACATTTTCTAGGCCATTAGCCATGGGGCAGTCTGGTCCACATAGCTCAGGATCCTACCACGTCTCCAGAAGATCTCAGCCTGCAAATCTTGTGCCTTCTGATAAAATTAGGGGTGTTTGCCATCACTTGAACACTTGGAATCATAAAGGAACTATTCATGAGGATTTGTTGTTGTCGCTGTCATTTTTTGTTCACTCCCACCCCCCAAATTTTCAAAAAAAAAAAAAATTGGAAAAGACCCTGATGCTGGGAAAGATTGTAGGCAGGAGGAGAAGGGGACAACAGAGGATGAGATGGTTGGATGGCCTCATTGACACAATGGACATGAGTTTGAGCAAACACTGGAAGATAGTGAAGGATGGGAAAGACTGGCATGCTACATTCCATGGGGTCGCAAATAATCAGACACAACTGAGTGACTGAACAACAACAACCCCCCAAATTTACTGACCACCTACCATGTGCCTGCAAAGGATACTAAGTGCTGTAAATACAACTGTGAAGAAGTAGTCCTGGGTCTTAAAGAAGATAAACCTAATGTGAAGATGGGGAAATGAGCAGCCGAATTACAGCACAATAAGATAAAGCCTTTGCAGAGGGGTCAGTAGTATCCCCCAGAAGCACAGAAGAGCACCTAACCAAGCTTTGGGTGGTCAAGGAGGTGATGGCTCAGCTGAGCTGCAAAAGACCAATTGGGATTAACCATGCAAACAGGAGGAAGGAGAATATACTGAGAAAAATAGATAGCAAAGGCTATGAGGTTGAAAGTAATCGTGTTCCACCTGGAGAACTACTTCCAAATAGAGAGTGAGCAAGAAGGGGAGCAAAAAGAGGAAGGAACAGGAAGGTAGATGAAGGCCCAGGTCTTAGAGGACTGTGTAAGCCACTCCAAGGAGTTTAAACTTAACCCTGAGGCCATGGAAAACAGTGGTAGGATTTTCAACAGAAAAAAATGACATGACCAAATACATATTCTAGGAAGTTCATGCTGGTAGCAGTATGGAGATTAAAGATGACCAAAATTGGAGTCAGGGAGGCCAGTTCACAGGCTGCAGCAGTGATGCAGGTCAGGGATACTGAAGGCCTAAGCTCAGGTAAGAAGACAGTGGTGGAGATGAGCAAATAAATGGTCACAAACATTATTAGAAAGTAGAATCCATAGGGCTTTGAGCAGATTGGGTGGTGATCAGGAAGAGAAGATGCAATAATGACAAAGGAGTAAAGAAATCACTGCTTGATAAGAGAATCCAGAAGAATAAATCATTTTCAGAGGAGTAGTAATGAGTTCTGTTTGGGCCATGTCACATTTTTGATACCTGAAGTCTACTGCCTACCACTGCATGTGCTACCCAACCAGTGGATCACACGGATTACACAGAGAATGACTTTCCATGGAAGAGCAGCGTCCACACCAAAGTGTATGATGGCCCTGGCTGGGGCCCAAGAGAGAGACTCTTGTTGGAGATGAAGACTTGAAGGTTATCATCATGGAAACAGTATTTGAAGCTCAAGAGCACATGAATCCCCATCACCATCAAAGAAAGTGTGTAGAATAAGTGTGTAGGGCCCAGAAACCCTGATATTTACTGAACTGGCAAGAGATGAAAACCCCACAAAAGAAAATGAGAAAGAAAAACCCATAACAGCAGAGAAGCACCAAAGAGAGAATGGTCACCGACGCCAAAAGGCACTTGCAATTTAGGTAAATTGCCACCAGGTGGAGTGTGATCTCAGCGTTCGAAATTCCTGCCAAGAGTTAAAGCAGAGCAAACAGATACGCATTTATGTAGGTCATTTGGTTCACAGCTCTTTGCAAACCTGTAGACAGTGGAGGGAGAGGAGTTCCGCTGTATAATGTAGGGAAGAAAGCACTGAACGGGAAGAAAGGAAACAAGGTTCTAGCCCCACTTTTATGACTCTCTAGCAAGAAAATCTTGGGCAAATCTTTATCTCCTGTCTTCAGTTTCCACAGATTTATGTTGGGCAAAGTGTTTAAATCCCTTCCAACTACAATATTATAGCAAAAGAAAATAATAACAACACATATTTACACAGCATATATCTGGGCCTCATATTTCAGTAGGTACTGGAGACACAAAGAAGGAAGAGAACAAATATAGTCCCTGTACTCATGGACATAATAGTCTAGTAAGTTACATATACTTGTAAAGTAGCAGTCGGGGCAGTATGGTGAGTGCTGGAACGGAGGTAAAAGTCGCTCCATCGTGTCCGACTCTTTGCAACTCCATGGACTGTATGTAGCCCACCAGGCTCCTCTGTCCAGGGAATCCCCCAGGTAAAAATATTGGTGTGGGTTGCCATTTCCTTCTCCAAGGAATTTTCTCTGACCCAGGGATCTTCCCCGAGGGATTGAACTTGGATATCCTGCATTGCAGGCAGATTCTTTACCATCTGAGCCCCAGGGAAGCTGTAACGGAGGTACACAGAGCTCTGGGAGCACAGAGAAGCAGTTGACTGTTTTCCAGGCTTTACAACAGAGGTAAATCCTAAATGAACTTTACATTATTAGTAGGAATCTTCAAGAGATCATGAGGAAAGAAATCTTATGCAGAAGATATAGAATGTGGGAAATCTTATGTGGAAGATATAAAATATAAAAGTCTAGATGTATATGAGAGCACTGAGTTTTCAGTTCAATATGGATAGAATATAAGTGGCCTGGAGGAAAATAAATGCAACTGGAAAAGTGGGCATGAGCCAGAGAAGTCCCTGCAGGTCTCATATATTAGAGGGATATGTTTGCACCTCGTTTAGTTAACAAATACTTCCTGAGAGATTGCTCTGTATCAGGTGCTGTTTTAAGTACCTTACAAATGTCACTGCGTGTAATCCTTGAAAAAATCCTATGCGGTAAATACATCTCACATTTTACAATGAGTAATGGACACAGAGATTAAGTAACTTAATGGCCCTTATATAAGCCTGTCAGGGATGGAGCTGAGATTCCCACTACAGTGCTCTGGCTCCCAAGTTCCTGCTCTAAACCATGACTTATACTGTAGGAGAGGTGAGCCAATTAAAGGATTTTCACCTGAAAATAACACATTTTTAGAAGGGTCTAAATGCGGTAGGAGTGAAAAGTTGAATTGGGGAAGGTGACATTGGAGGAAGGAATAAGTTTTGCAGTATTTCAAATAAATGACATGTACTCAGACTAAAGAGTGAAACCTTTAAAAAGAAAGAGACTTAGATATTTAACAAACATCATTTATAGGCTCAGTGACCAGTTGAAAAGAAAAGGAAAAATCTAAAATGAGGCCCAGGTTTCTGGCTTAGAGAACTGAGTGATTGACAATGACCTTAACTGAAATTGCCAATAGAAGGGTTTTGAGCGTGCTGAATAAGAAACATAATTGACCATTGGAAACATAAGGTCTGGAACTCAGGAAAAAAGTCTAAATGTAGATGGTGGTTGAAGAAATGGGAGTACGTAGGGTCATCAGAAAAGAATGGGTAGAAGGAGGAAGAAGCTCAAATTGGAATCTGAATCTTGAGGAAGTGGAGGAAAAATTGGGGAAGAGGGGTTTCTAAGACAGGAGGAAGACCAAATAAGAGTGGTTTCACTTTTTTTAATGATTTAATATTCCTTTGTGTCCAAGACATTAGAGTTTTGTGCTAAAATAGAGGTAAAAAAGTATGACATGACATGTCTATAACTAGCCATGTTCACTGCAGGCAGAAATCATACCCAATTCATTTGTATATCACCATGCCATTGGGAAAGACCCTGATGCTGGGAAAGATTAAGGGCAAGAGAAGAAGGGGGCGACAGAGAATGAGATGGTTGGATGGCACCACTGACTCGATGGACAATGAGTCTGAGCAAACTCAGGGAGATAACGCCTGGTGTGCTGGGGTCTCAAAGAGACACAACTTAGCAACTGAGCAACAACAACAATTCCTGGAACAAAACAGTCCTTCAGTAAATACTTGGTGAATAGATCTTAATTTGTAGACTTTGGTGTTCTAATAGATTTTACTTTCTCTTATTTCTCTTGGGTGCACAACCACCTTGGGAAAAGATCTCCAGTTTTCTAAAACAGAAGGCCAACAATATCTTGATCCAGTTATGTTGAAATACTTATTCTTTTTGAACATTTATTTATTATTTATTTATTTGGCTGCATCTGGTCCTGGTTGCAGCACGTGGGCTCTTTCTTTGCAGCTCATGGGCTCTCTAATTGTGGTGCAGGCTCAGCAGTTGTGACTCATGGGCTTTGCTGCTCCATGGCAGGTGGGATCTTAGTTCCCCGACTAGGGATCAAACCCATGTCCCCTGCATTGCAAGGTAGATGCTTAATCACTGGACCACCAGGGAATTTCCCCCAAAATACTTATTCTTAAATGCTCCTCAACACATTAACTGTGGGTCTACATCCTACATCACCCCCAGGAAAAAAATCACAAAGCTTCTCACTGTTCTTTGTTGTGTAAAATTCAAACAGTAAGTTTTGGGAAGGAGCATATTCCCGGGGTCAGACGAATCTGATTTCACGCCCACAGGTCCAGCAGGCCTAGCTCTCTGACCCTGGCGGGAGTGCATGTAGGCGTGCTCAGTTATGTCCAACTCTTTGCAACCCCACGGACTGTAGCCCACCGGGCTCCTCTGTCCATGGAATTTTCCAGGCAACAATACTGGAGTGGGTTGCCATTTCCTCCTCCAGGGGATCTTCCTGACCCAGGGATCAAACTTGTGTGTCCTCCATCTCCTGCCTTGCCAGTCGTATTCTTACCACTGCACCACCTGGGAAGTTTGGGGAAGTCACTGAATCTTGCCAGCCTCAGTTTCCTCATCTGCAAATGGTGATTATGATATTCTGTAATTGTAGGACTGCTGAGAGGATGACATACAGGAAAGCCCCATAGTCATCGCTGTCATAAAAGTAATGCACAGGAAATATTAAATCTTTGGCAGTATTGCAACCTCAACAATCATTTTCATTGTAAGATTATGCATTTGCCAGACATGCTCCCTGGAAGGTCAAGGCTTTCTCTGAGACCCGTGGACTCGCAACATTGTTGAGAGCACCAGGTGGTGGTGGCGCCCCCTAGGGGACCCTAGGTCAAGGGTTCTATCAACTTCCCAGTGCTAAGTGAACAGCGAGTTATATTTCCAGTATGTTCCTCTCCATAGCATGATAACCTTACTGAAATAGCAGTCCCTATAGACTAAACAAACATGAGCATTTAACAATAAAAAAATGATATATATTATTTGAAAGAGAAAAAAAGACAATGAAAAAGAGCTACATTGCATAACTTCCTGATTCCCTTAAACGGTTTTTAATTATTTCTTAACTGAATCTAACCTTGGTTTTAATTCCCTCACCTTAATTTTGATTCATTCTTATGTGGGCAGAAGGCTAATAGCCTCCGGACTGTGCTTAACCGTAGAATTTGGCAAAGTGCTCTGTGGAAAAAGCCCTGGGTCATTTTTCACCTGCTGGGGGATTAAATCCCCTCATTAAGAGGCTTAGGCAAGCCACTTCAGCCAGTACTTACAAGAAAATCTGGCCTCTACATGCCGTTTCAGAACTTGGCCCTCTTCCTGGTGTCTTTGTCCACACTGAAACAGAAAATGCTCACTGGGTTCTCCAAACTCTGTGACCCTTGACTTCTAATCAAAACCCGGTTACCAGAGTTACCCTGGCCTCCACACAGGCACCCTGACTCTTCGCTTGCCGCCAACCCCACTGGGCACAGCCACTCTGCTTTCTCCTGGCAGCTCACTAGGGTCCGGTTTGGGATGCTCTGTGTGTTGCTGTGGGCTTCCCAGGTGGCACTAGTGGAAAACTCCGCTTGCCAATGCAGGACATGAGACCTCAGAGGTTCAATCCCTGGGTCTGGAAGATCCCCCGGAGGAGGGTAGGCAACCCACTTCAGTATTCTGTGTTACTTAACACGTAACACAGCTCCTGGGACCCTGTACTCACTGAAGCCCTCTGCTTATAGCCATCAAACATGTTCTGTTCCTCTTCTCAAATGTTTATACAATTTTGAATGATGAAAACAAAAAATGTTTTTAAAAAATTTGACAGCACCATTGATCTGAGGACAGTGAAACTATTCTGTGTGATACGATAGTGGTGCACACATGTTACTTATACATTTGTCCAACCCATAAAATGTGAAATACCAAGAGTGAACCCTGGGGGACTTCCATGGGGGGTCCAGTGGGTAAGGGAAATGGGTTTGATTCCTGGTGGGGAAACCTGTGTGCCACGCAGCAAGGCCAAAACAAAAAGCTTAAAAAAAAATCTGAACAGGAAATAAAGATGTCGGCTTTGAAAAAAAAAAAGAAGTGAACCCTAATGTAAACTATGACTTTTGGGTGATAATGATGTGTCAATGTAGGTTTATTGATTATTAACAGATGCACCACTGTGGTGGGGATTGCTGATAGAGGGAGAGGTTGGGGGGAGGGGTATGTGGGAAATCTCTTTATTTTCCACTCGATTTTGCTGTTAACCTAAAACTACTTTAAAAACCAAAATCTGTTTTTTTTTTTTTTTCTTCCTAACTGTCGTTGCTATGAGTTTTTTCTCTGTAATACAGGTCCTTCGGAGAAGGCAATGGCACCCCACTCCAGTACTCTTGCCTGGAAAATCCCATGGGTGGAGGAGCCTGGAAGGCTGCAGTCCATGGGGTCGCTGAGGGTTGGACACAACTGAGCGACTTCACTTTCACTTTTCACTTTTCACTTTCATGCAGTGGAGAAGGAAATGGCAACCCACTCCAGTGTTCTTGCCTGGAGAGTCCCAGGGACGGCGGAGCCTAGTGGGCTGCCGTCTATGGGGTCACACAGAGTCGGACACGACTGAAGTGACTTAGCAGCAGCAGCAGCAATGCAGGTCCTTAACACCTCCACAAAGAAGGGAACAGGAGGTGCGCTCTTGTGACTATGAGACCATTGCTTTTTAATTAATTAATTAAATTTTGGGCCATGCTAGGTCTTCATTGCTGTGCTCGTGGGCTTTCTCTAGTTGCAGTGAGCATGGAATACCTTTCATAGCAATGTGCGGGCTTCTCACTGCTGTGGCTTCTCCTGTCACAGAGCATAGGCTCTAGAACATAGTCTTCAGAGTTGCAGCTCACAGGTTTAGTTGCTCCACAGCATATGGGATTTTCCCAGACCAGGGATCAAACCTGTGTCCCCTGCACTGGCAGGCAGACTCCCAGCCACTGGACCACAAAGGAAATCCATATCAGATGATTATTAAGCATTTTATCTTGTGGTGCCTGTGTTTGGGGAACATGGGTAACCCTACAGACATACTTCTTGCCCTCAGGAATCCTGCAGTTGAAAGAAAAGGAGAGAAAATCAAACTAAGCCACCCAACTAAGTCCTTAATTTCACAGCAAATGCAAAGAAAGTGCTAGGAGAGTATTTCCTGTGGGCAGCTGTAAAAGGCTGTCTCTTTCCTTGGCAAATATTCATGTGCTTCCTTCAATATCAGCATGCTGAGTAGTTGGTAGTTAGTGCAGTTGAGTGCTTGGTAGTTAGTGCAGTTGAGCAGTTGAGTTAGCACAGCAGTATTTGTCTCTCACCCCTTCTTCCACTCACCCCTAATCATGGCCTTTAAGGCCCAGATAGCTGAGGTGTTATTACTGTGACCCATGTGCTGACCTCAGCTGGGCCTGTCTGAAAAAGGAGTGCTACAGCTCACAAAGCATCCAGAACTACTTTGCACCTATTAGGATGGCTACTATCAAAAAAATAGAAGAAACCTCCCTGCTGGTCCAGTGATTAAGACTCCGTGCTCCCAGGGCAATATGCCTGCATTCGATCCCTGGTCAAGGAACTAGATCCTCAGTTCAGTTCAGTTCAGTCGCTCAGTCGTGTCCGACTCTTTACGACCCCATGAATCGCAGCACACCAGGCCTCCCTGTCTATCACCAACTCCCAGAGTTCACTCAGATTCACGTCCATCAAGTCAGTGATGCCATCCAGCCATCTCATCCTCTGTCGTCCCCTTCTCCTCCTGCCCCCAATCCCTCTCAGCATCAAAGTCTTTTCCAATGAGTCAACTCTGCATGAGGTGGCCAAAGTACTGGAGTTTCAGCTTTAGCATCATTCTTTCCAAAGAAATCCCAGGGCTGATCTCCTTCAGAATGGACTGGTTGGATCTCCGTGCAGTCCAAGGGACTCTCAAGAGCCTCCTACATGTCACAATTAAGACCTGGTTCTACCAAATAAATAAATAATAAAGATTTTTTTTAATAGAAAATTGTAAGCATTAGCAAGGACTTTCATGCACTGGAGAAGGAAATGGCAACCCACTCCAGTGTTCTTGCCTGGAGAATCCCAGGGATGGCAGAGCCTGATGGGCTGCTGTCTATGGGTCGCACAAAGTTGGACACGACTGAAGCGACTTAGCAGCAGCAGCAGCAGAGAAATTATAACGCCTATGCATTGTTAGTGGGAATGTAAAATTACACAGCACTTTGGAAAACATTATGGCAGTTCTTCAAACAAATAAGAATACAGTTACCATATGGTCAAACAATTCTACTTCTGGGTATACACTTCTGATCTCAAAGAAAAATGTGTAGGACCATGTTCATAGCAGCATTATTCAGAATAGTTAAAACATGGAGGTAATCCAAGTGCCTTTCAACAGATGAACAGATAAGCAAACTATGGTATAAACATACAGTGCAATGTTATTTGGCCTTAAAAAAGAAGGAAATTCTGATATATGCTACAGCATAGATGTACCTGGAGGACATTATGCTAAGTGAAATAAGCATGTCAGAAAAAAAAAAATACTGTATGATTCTGTAAATATGAGGTATCTAGAATAGTCAAGTTCAGAGTAAAAAAAGATGATGATTGTTCAAGGCTGGCAGGAGGGAGGAAACAGGAGTTGTTGTTTAATAGAGCATAATTTTGCAAGATTAAGAGTTCTCAAGATGAATACTGGTATGGTTTCGTGAAAATACAAAAGTACTTAACACTTCTGAACTGTACACCTGAAAATGGTTAAGATAGTAAATTTTATGTGTGTTTTACCACAATAAAAAAAAAATGCAGGGCTGGAGGGGGAAGCATCCAGAAGGCAAGACATTACAACATTTTTTAGCTGCTTTCAAGGTTCTAACCACCTGCCTGCATGTCAGTGATGGCAAACTTGAAACCAGGCAGACGGTGACCAGGTGCTCTGTCTCCTCTACTCATTCTCTGCCTCTCCTTTCTTCCTTCCTTTCCCAAAATAATTTTTGACTTGGAATATAACAGAGAAATGGTGAACATGTAGAGATGTATCAAATAATGAGAAACTGTATCTTGAGATGGTTTGCTTCAGACTCAGCAATCCCCACCTTTTGAGAAGGTGAGGGTGTGGGAAAATGGAGACGCTCATCCATTGCCAGGGGGAAGTCCACTCATGAGAGGTTTTAAGAGACTCATCTAGGGACTTCCCTGGTGGTCCAGTGGCTAAGACCCTGCAATCCCAGCCCTGGAGGCCTACGTTCGATTCTTGGTCAGGAAACTGGCTCCCATATACTGCAACCAAGACCCAGCACAGCCAAATTAATTAATTAATTTTTTAAAAGTCAGATGGAACATATTAAACAAAGAGAGAGTGACCTGCCACCTTCCCCCCAAATTATTCATACCTTTGACCAAGTGATTTTACTTCTGGAACATTTCTTTCAGAAATGCAAGTGGGCAAAGATATATCCTTAAGAGTATCGACTGCCGCGCTATTTAATACGCCAAAAAGAAACAGATAACCCATATGTTCCTTGATCAGAGAATGGTTAAATAAATTGTGGCTCAGCCACGCAGTGGAGTAGTGTCAAAAGTACTTGTCAAAACAGCATGAATTATATAAACTAATGGAAAGACGTCAATGGTACAGAAAGTAGAAACAATAAGGTGCAGAACTATGTTTAGAATGATCTCATATTGTTTAAAAGCAAAACGTTCACATATGTGTTTATATATGCATTTTTTAAAAGTCTGGAAGGCTGTGCAAATGACTAAAGAAGTTATCCCTAGGGAGGGAAATTTAAGAGAAAGGAACTTGCATCCTCTCCATAAGATATATTTTGCTTGACTATTGCTTATAATGAACATGTATCATTAAGGAGAAAAAATTGAATAAATTTTTCAATATTAGCTGCTCCAAAACAGGATGGTAATGACAGACTTATACTTTGCATTGATGCTTATTTTATGACAGTTCACACTATTCGATTTGAAGCAGTCCTTTTCAGAGTCCCCTCTTTTTTCCTATACTTGTTATTCTATATAAAACAACTGTCCAGAGATCACAAAGATTGAAAGATAGAAATAAATGCACAGAAAGAGATAGACTTAATCCAAATAAAAAGTAGCAATCAATATTACGTTCATGGAGAATTCACAATATGATGAATTAAATAAATAAAGTAAAACACAGAATTCAAAGATGTATAGTTAGCATGATCATAACTAGAAAAAAGAAATAAATGGCATCCAAAAAGCCTCCAACAAGGATATCAGAGGAAAGTAAACCAAAATATTAACAGTGATAGACAAAACAGTGAGATGTTTTGTTTTTTTCACATTATATGTTTTAGACAATGTAGAATTACTTTTACCATGTAAACCATCACAGTTTCATTTCAGTTACATTTATCTCTTCCCAACCTTTTGCCATCCCAAAACACCATCAGAAGGACAGATCATAGCACAAAATATAGATGCATCTAGTTCTAAACTCATTTTCAAAGCCTGCATGTCTTAATTCTGACAAGCCCATCAAGTTTGGAGACTTTCTTTCTCTCTGCAATAGGACCACTTGAAGGTTCCATTATCTTCCTAAGGAATACAATATGGGGAAGTAAATGAATTGTTTGGTCTGTGAACCTGGGAGATATTACATAATATTCACTGAGAGTATTTAGAACCTCAGCATGAGAACCCAGAACACAATGTTGAGGGCCTTTGTTGCTTACATTTTCTTCATAAACTGGAAGTGAGAAACCATAAGAGTTTAACAAAATAAGTCTCAGTCTCTCAAATCCTTTTATTTGAATTTCCCGAATCTCTTTTGGCCAGAAAGCACTCACATCCTCTGTTTTCCGGTGAGAATTTATGTTGGCCTGCTTTTCTTGGTTTGGTTTGTTTGCTAACAGTCATCAGCTGTGCAAGCTCCCTCTATAATTTCTTGCAACTTTTTTTGTTGGTTTTTAAAGAATAGGGCCTCAAATACAGAGTTTCGTGAAGAAGTCTCAAGTTCCACATAAAGTGGAAAGTTTTCAGTGCCAAGGCATGCCAAGGAGGTGTGGGGCCGCTGGACTCTCTTTGAAGTTTGGAGGCCCGAAAGGGGTCCTCTCATTCCCACAAGTCGGGTTTCTCTGAAACTGTCACATGCACTCAACAGAGATGCTAGTTATTTTCTAACTTTGAAATCTGCATAAGTTAAACCTGCAGCTCTCACTCACCTCTTCTTCAGAAGCTTTTCAAAATGGAACTTCCAACCCCTAATCATATCCTCTGATACCCACTGCATTTTTATAAACAATCCTCCCTATGTAGTCAAGAGACCACAGTAGGGCTTCCCTGATGGTCTAGTGGTTAAGAATCCACCTGCCAATGCAGGGGACACGAGTTTGACCCCTGGTCCGACATGCCGTGGGGCAACTGACCCCATGTGCAACATCTATTGAGCCTGCACCCTGGAGTCTGTATTCTGCAACAGTGGACGCGACCACAATGAGAAGTCCACTCACTGCAACTAAGAATAATCCCAGCTCACTGCAAGTGAAGAAAGCCTGCATAGCAATAAAGACCCAGCACAGCCAAAATAAATAAACAAATAAACAAACCTTTAAAAAAAAAAGAGAGAGAGAGAGACCACCGTAGAGTCCAAACCATGGGTATGTGGTTTGGTTGATGTTCCTTTATCTGAAATAAGAAATGCTAGTCCCTTTCATCTAACTTTCTTCTCCTATCATCAGAGTTCAGTGTGTTGCTATTGCCATTGATTTGATTTTACTTTACTTTTTTCTTGTTAAACATTTGACTTCTAGAAGCCCAAGGGAGGAGGGGAAGAGGATTTATATTGACTGTGAGCCCTGTTGTTGTTGTTCAGCCACTCAGTCGTGTCAGACTCTTTGTGATCCCATGGACTGCAGCACACCAGCCTTCCTTGTCCTTCACTGCCTCCCAGAGTTTGCTCAAACTCATGTCCATTGAGTCAGTGATGCCATCCAGTCATCTCATTCTCTGTCGCCCCTTTCTCCTCCTAGCCTCAATCTTTCCCAGCATGAGGGTCTTTTCCAATGAGTTAACTCTTCACATCAGTGGGACAAAGTTTGATTTCCTTGCAGTCCAAGGGACTCTCAAGAGTCCTCTCCAACACCACAATTTGACAGCATCAATTCTTCCACGCTCAGCCTTCCTTATGGTCTGACTCTCACATCTGTACATGACTACTAGAAAAACCATAACTTTGACTATACGGATCTTTGTCAGGAAACTGAGCCCTGAAATTTTTATAAATATAGCACACTTTGTTTTTCAATTAATTTTCAAAGCAATCTGATGACATTAGAGATGAGGAAACTAAAGCTCAAAAATAGATGTAATTTGTCCAAGTTGAGGCCACACTGCTATTATATCATAGACTTGAGTTTCAAGTCAATTTCTACCCAAAGTTCATGCTTTTTTGTCTATCATGTTGTTCCTGATGATTTAATGTGAGACAACTAACATCTATTGAGCACCTATGATATTCCAAATGTGTTACAGATATTAAGTTATACAATCTCACCAAAACATATCTCAACAGAAATAATTATCCTCATTTTTATTTAAAAAAATGATAAGGCTCAGAGAGGTTAAATATTTACCTACATCACATGGTTTGCTGAGTTTGGATCCAAGATGGTAAAGAGTCTGCCTGCAATGTGGGGGACCTGGGTTCGATCCCTGGGTCAGGAAGATTCCCTGGAGAAGGAAATGGCACCCTACTCCAGTATTCTTGCCTGGAAAATCCCATGGATAGAGGCGCCTGCCGGGCTGTAGTCCATGGGGTTGCAAAGAGTCAGACACAACTGAGTAACATTTTCACACTGTCTCTAGATTTCACTTCCTGTCTCACCGCTGGTAGTATTTTCTGTGGAATCATACACAAGAACAAGTTTATGAAATAGGTACCATGATCATTCCCATTGTATAGATGAGAAAAATCCAGTTTAGAGACGTTAAGGACCTTGTCCACAAGTCCATTAAGTGTGTGAAAGAAGAGATTAAGACCCTGACAATCTGACTTCAGCATTCTTATCCACTTAATGGACTGTTACCCCAGAAACACTTTTAGAGACTCTCTATTCTAATAAAGACAAGAGAGAAATTTCCTTTGGCATGCAAGACACAAAATGTGATTTTTAAAAAAGAGAAAAAAAAAAGAAAAAGAAAAACTCTCTTCTAACCTAGGATTGGTCACTAGGAATTTCTAGCTCCTCCAAAAATACACAGTAGAAATTATTCATTGATATTTGGAGAAGTGTCCATTAGCACTGATTGTCCATTGTCTGATTCCTCTTACCCATGGCACAAGCAGAACCTTGCAGCTTCGGAGGAAAAGGAGGAGGGTACTGGAGTTGTAGAAGTCAGGAAGTTGTGCAATGAACTGTGTGGGTGATGGTAAGGCTTTTAGCATCCAGGCCTTCTGAGTCTCACCTGGAGACGAGCTTACTCATCCTCAGTGTTCAGGGTCAGGGGAGAGCTCTGCCAAATGAACGAATAAGCCATCACTCACGCTGGAGGCCGGGGCCATTGACCCAATCAGAGGGCCTGACATTGAAATTGCCAGTTCAGTCATAGTGATGGATTTGCACTCTTCTCTGTGTGCGTTCACGGGCTCCTCTGGCTCACTGTGAGCCATGACAGGATCTCTGAGGACACCGGGATTCCCAGGGCGACGTTGTCATGATATATGAGGTTAGCAACAGCCTTAGCTACCTCGGAGCCTATGACAAAGAAAACCAGCAGGTTCCCATGTAAACTTAAACCCGGTGAATGAGTGACCCAGTTTCTCTCCAGCTTTGTCTGGGCAATTAAGGGAGGAGATAAGACACTATTATAAGAAGCTGTGTTTTTAATGTTAGCAGCAGCTCTTGTTTCCAGGAATAAGATAAAACACAGAACCCGAGCAGCATATCGTGAACCTAGTCTGAGATGATTATTTTTAACTGATATGTGTTAGATTTATATGCCTCCAACTTCTGTGCTTTATCACAAGGCCATCCAGCCTGAATGCCCTCAAAGAGAGACAGATGCAATATTTCCTCCTGGTGGGAGGTGAGGAGTCAGAAGAAGGGAGAGACAGCCTTATTATGCAAAGCAGCTATAATAAAGGCTGCTTTTCCCCACTGCAAGTGGCCCTTTGAGAAGATGAGTAGTGAAGGAGAGCATGCAAAGGGCTTGATGCTTATTTATCTAATAAAACCTGATTACATGCAACAGGTGCACTAGCATATAAACCACCTTGGAGTCATCAAGAAATTCTAAAGAAAGCTGCATCAAATTGCAAATGATATGACTTTCATCTAATGATAGATATTAATTATACAAGGAAGATTGCAATAGGCCCATAAAATGGGTGTTTGCCTGCTCATTATTCAGTATTTCATGCCATGATGATAAAGCAATAATGACAGAATAATAAACAAGCTTTTTATTTATTTATTTCCCTCATCGAAAACTAGACTTTGAAAGTCAAACCACAAAGTTTGGAGGAAGCGGGTGAAAGACTTCCAGAAACATCCACAAAGGATGAGATGTCAGGGGTGAAAAGAGTAAGGAAGAGATCGACCAACTGATAGATGAAAAAACAGACATATTTTTCTCTTTTTTGTTTTTCATCGGAAGACAATTGTTTTTCAATGTTGTGTTTGTTTCTGCTGTACAACAGCATGAATGAGCTGAAAATACACCTATAGCCCCTCCCTCCTGAACCTCCCTCCCACCCCACCCCATCCACCCCTTCAGGCCATCACAGAGCATCAAGCTGAGCTCCCTGTGTGACAAGGCAGGTTCCCACTGGCTATCTGTTCTACACCCGGTAGTGTATATATCAGGAGAAGGAAATGGCAACCCACTCCAATGTTCTTGCCTGGAGAATCCCAGGGACAGGGGAGCCTGGTAGGCTGCCGTCTGGGGGGTCGCACAGAGTCGGACCCGACTGAAGTGACTTAGCAGCAGTGTATATATCCCAAAGCTACTGTTAGTCCCACCCTCTCCTTCCTCTGCTGTGTCCACAAGTCCTTTCCCTAGAGATGTAATTTTCTTTCTAATAAACACATTCCTAAAATTGTATCACAGTTAAGACGGCAATTTTCCCTTGCTGTTGAGAGCAGCATTTTGCTGATACGTTTTTGAATATCCAAACCCTTTGAAAGAAGAGTTCGTTGAGGTGATGTGCTCTGGAGGTGTTTACAGTATTAAGGAGTACATGCGGTCAGATGTCACAGTACATGTCAGCAGATGTACATGCTGCTGCCAGACAGCAGCACCTGTCACTTCTATGATTGCTACACGTATTGTTCATTCATGAGGCCCCAGTGAGACAAGGAGCCAGGCTGTGGGAACTGAGAAGTGGGTGGGAAAGAGCGGGAAGGACCGAGATAGTCTGCGCGGAGAAGTGAGGGCAGGAAGTGGTGGGTGGAGAGGAGGAAGTGATGCAGGAGAGAACGCAGTGAGTAAACACACCCACAAGCGCCCGTGCGCCAAGAGACAGTGCAGATCCTTATCGGGACGATTTATTTCATAGCACCTCATAAAAATTAAGGGCAACTGGGGAGGAGGATGTGGCGAACAGCAGAGAGAGGAGTAGCGAAGATCGACTTACCTGGAATCCTAAAATAACCCTCGCAGAACAAACTCTGCTTTGAACCCTGCTCAGTTTAATGTTTTGATAGATATATTTCTCAAAACATTGGCCAATCTTGATGGCTATGACTCAACTTTTTTTTTTTTCTTGGTCCTAATGGAGAGGATGAAGTAAAGATCATTTTCCATCTCAAAGAAAATTGAAGTCATCTGATTATTTATTACCCACTCTTAATTTTTCCTTGAATGCTCTCACTGGAGTCAAAAGCAAAGGAGTATTAGGTGTTTGTAAATTATATTATTTGCATAGCAGATCCAGTCTCATCTAGTTCATCTGGTTAGTGATGACAGCATGGAAGGTAAAACTGCTGAAGGTGGGTGGAGAACGAATGTGGGAAACCTTTCCAGCTAGATTCTACTGATTCAGAAATTGTGATAAGTCACAACATGAGAAAATTTACCTTTAATTTATTTTTTGAAAATGGCAGGCAAATTAATAATAAAATAAAAAAGAGTGGAAGAGAAACAATTCTTTGTCTACTGAAGCAAACAATACCTCATATTGCCTATATGTCAACAATGTAGCATGTCGAAGTCTCCGATAGGCAAATTATAGTCTATTTTTCACGAACGCAGTCATGAAATAAGCCGGTGATAGACCCATTTCTTTTTTTAGGCCATTTTTCTTTTTTAGAAAAGTTTGGACCATCAATCTCTTATTTACAAAGCAAAATAAAAATCAGGTTTGATAGAACTGTTTGTTAATTTAAAAGCAGGCTCTTGATTTATATGCAATATATATGCCATTGTGCTCTGAGATTTAATGTGTGTGTATTTAGCTTGTGGATACTTCATTCTGGAACCTGGGACCCTGTATCCAAGGGAACAAAATCAATTTATTCAGGAGATTCCCAAGTTCCCTGACGTTCAGTTAGATGACTGCAGATTGAAAGAGTTAATCACCCTCTAGAACACTCATTTTTGCATTCCCACGGAGTATTTTCATGAATCTTGGTGTCAAGATGATTCAGGGTGATTTCATCTCCTGAGTAGGGAAGAGGAACAACCCATAGGGCAGAGGTGTGGCACTATGACACCCCTGGCTCCATCTTCACGCCTTAAAAACCAAACAGCAGAACCCTCCATAACACCAATAAAATCTGTCGCTCCTTCTTTATCTAAACTGTCCACTCGCCCACTGGCTTATCTAGATTCTAAAAGATCCATATGACAGTTAAATGTGCCCCTGAGCTATCCACATATGAAAATTCAAGAAGGGAAGCTGAGGGACTTCCCTGGTGGTCTAGTGGTTAAGAACTAGCTTGCCAGCCTTGTGGACACAGAGGAGGAAGGAGAGGGTGGGGCAAACTGAGAGAGTAGCATAGAAACATATACACATATTCTCATATGTGAAATAGATCAGTGAGAATTTGTTGTATGGCTCAGGGAGCTCAGACTGGGGCTCTGTGACATCCTAGTGGGGTGGGATGGGGTAGGAGGTGGGAAGGAGGTTCAAGAGGGAGAGGAGACATATGTACACTAAGTCGCTTCAGTCATGTCCAACTCTGTGTGACCCCATAGACAGCAGCCCACCAGGTTCCCCCATCCCTGGGATCCTCCAGGCAAGAATACTGGAGTGGGTGGCCATTTCCTTCTCCGAGACATATGTATACCTATGGTTAATTCATGTTGATGTATGGCAGAAACCAACACTGTAAAGCAATCATCCTCCAATTAAAAACAAGTAAATTTTAAAAAACATAAATGACATCCTTAATTTAAAAAAATAATTAATTAATTAAAAAAAGAATTTACCTGTCAGTGCAGGAGACATGGTTCAATCCCTGGTTTAGGAACTAAGACCCCACATGCCTCGGGGCAACTAAACCGGCGCACTGCAACCACTGAGCCTGCCAGTTGCAAATACTGAGCCCGTGCACCACAGCTACTGAAGTCCACACACCCTAGGGCCTGTGCTGCACAACGAGAGAAGCCACCACAGTGAGGAGCCTGGGCACCACAACTGAAGAGTGGTCCCCACTCGCTGCAGCTGGAGAAAAACCCTTGCAGCAACGAAGACCCAATGTAACCATAAATAATTTTTTTTTTAAAGAAAAATGGGGAAGCCAAGGTCCTTTCTCTTTCCTACAAAGTTTTTGCCTTGACTCATTCACTCACGTTCACTGATTTCATTTCTTTTATGAACACTTCCTGAGTACCATATGTAAACAGTAATTAGAGAATAAAAGATTTAGACTCCTTTCCCCCTGAGGTGTATGTAGTCTGGAGGTTCTGGGTTTGGGGATAAAAGATGTGAACAGAAGCAAGCATAACAAAAGCCAGCATGTGAGAAAGATGGATGAACAGATATGCCTGTTTTCTATCTTTTTTATAATGAAGTAACATCAGGGAGAGCAGGAGAAGAGTATTTCTCTATGGAGATAATTGATAAAGCCGTTATGAGAACATGGTTTTTGAGATGAATTTGCAAAATTGTTTTCAACCTGAGATAAAAGTGAGCTAGGTCTCCAAGTGAGAGTAACATGGTGAGCAAGGAAATTGACATGGGAAACTGGAAATACCTGTTAGGGTTAAGACAGTGCTTTCAGGTTGAGTTATGTGAAGGAAAGTATTAGTAGGTGAGTTTGGAAAAGTAGACTATTCATTCAATAGACAATTGTCATGTGCCAAACACTCTACTAAGTACTAGGGACGAAAATGTGTATAAACACGTATGTTATCATATGTGAAACAGATGGCCAGCCCACGTTCGATGCATGAGACAGGGTGCTCGGGGCTGGTGCTCTGGGATGCCCTGAGAGATGGGATGGGGAGGAATGCGGGAGGGGGTTCAGGATAGGGAACACATGTACACCCATGGCTGATTCATGTCAATGTATGGCAAAAACCACCACGATATTGTAATTAGCCTCCAATTAAAATTAATTAATTAATTTTTAAAAAACAACTTTTTAACCTAAAGTGATTCCCCCAGGCCACCAGCATTGGCATTGCCTGAATCTTATTAGAAATTATTTATTTCAGGGCTACCCTGGAGGTCCAATAGTTAAGAATCCACCTGCCTGTGCAGGGGACACGGGTTCAATCCCTGGTCCAGGAAGATCCCACATGCTGCAGAGCAACGAAGCCTGTGTACCACAACTACTAAGCCTAAAGCCCAAACTCCACAACCAGAGAAATCACCACAATGAAAAGTCCATGTACCCCAGCTAGAGAGTAGCCCCTGCTCTCTGCAACTAGAGAAAGCCTGTGCACAGCAATGAAGATCCAGGGCAGCCAAAAACAAGCAAATAAATAATAAATATGTAATAATAAATAAATATTTTAAAAGAAATTTTAAAAAAAACTTTTAATTGCTTATTTCATGTCAGCAACATGGATGGACCTAGAGATAATCATGCTAACTGAAGTAAGACAGAGAAAGTTAAATACCATCTGATATCACTTATATGTGGAATCTAAAATATGATAAAAAATGGACTTATTTACAAAACAGAAACAGACTCACAGACATAGAAAATAAACTTATGGTTACCAAAGGGGAAAGTGGAGGAGGGATAAATTAGGAGTTTGGAATTAGCAGACATACACTACTACATATAAAACAGATAAACAATAAGGTCCTACTACATAGCACAGGGAGATACAGTCAGTATCCTGTAATAAACCACAATGGAAAAGAACATGAAAAAGAATATATATGTGTGTGTATATATTTATGTATATACATATATGTGCTGTGCTGTGCTTAGCCACTGAGTCATGTCTGACTCTTTGTGACCCCATGGACTGTAGCCCACCAGGCTCCTCTGTCCATGGGGATTCTCCAGACAAGAATACTAGAGTGGGTTGCCATGCCCTCCTCCAGGGAATCTTCCCAACCCACAGATCGAACCCGAGTCTCCTACATTGCAGGTGGATTCTTTACCGTCTGAGCCATCAGGGAAGCCCAAGAATACGAATGGGTAGCCTAATCCTTCCCCAGGGGATCTTCCCAAGGAGGATTCTTTACCAGCTGAGCTACTATATGTATACATTTATATATAAATATTTATACATTATTTATATATATAAATCACTTTGCTGCACACCAGAAACTAACACATCATAAATCGTTACTTCAATAAAAAGAATTTTAATAAAAAATGAAGAAATTAATCATTTCAGATCCACTCCATACCTAATGAGTCAAAATATGCCTTTGGGGGTCTTCCCTAGTGGTCCAGTGGCTAAGACTCCACACTACCAATGCAGGGGGCCCAGGTTCAATCCCTGATCGGGGAACTAGATCCCACGTGCCGCAACTAAAGATCCCGCATGCTGCAACAAAAACTGAAGATCCCACGTGCCGCAACTAATACCTGGAACAGCCAAATGAATAAGTTTTTAAAAAATAAAATGTGAATTTTAACAAAACCCCCAAGCGACTCCTATGCAAACTGTTTGAGAACCACTGGTGAAACACACTGTCCAGATTTAAGAAGCCAAAGTTTTATTGGAGGAGACAAACGAGCCAACCAGTAGATGTAGTGCAGCATGACAAATGTCATGGGAGCAAGGTAGCCTGTGGGGATAAGCTAAGGGTAAAGGTCAAGGTGGGAAAAAGGAATCCAGCTGTGCAGCCGTATCGCAATGGTGCACAAATGTGTCACCGCATAGACTGACTACTGAAGGTACTTACGCATAAATAGGAGGACCATCCATTTTTCTTGATTGCCTTATGTACTGAGCTCTGTTAAATCAGTTTCATTTGATCCTTCACTGACACTTTTTTGGAACAATCTACCACCCTCCTTTGCCTGTGCTATGCAGCAGCCTCTTGACCTCTTCTTAAGTCCCATCCTTTCTGCCCTACCTTCCAACCCAGGGTATTATGCTGCAGTCAGAACAACTTTTTCAAAACATGAATCTGATTTTGCCAACCACCTGCTTAAATTCTTTTGATAGCTTCCCACTGCTTCACTCCTTCACTTTATAATGTTTTATAAAAGCCTAGTGACCCAGCTCTTGTCGCATCTCCCTCTGGGTGCCCACAAAGGCGCTCCCTGGTCCTGTCCGTACCAACCAACAGGGCTTTTTTTTAGTCTCTCATGCTCTTCACACTTCCTCCTACAACAGGCAGTTTGAACATATTGCTCTTTGCTTAAACACTTCCATTTTCCTCTTAGCCTGGTGAATTCCTACACTTCCCTCAGGTCTCCACTTAAGTGACATTTTGCTGGAGCAGCCTTGCCGTTCCCAGCCCCATGATGTCATGTCCCCCTCAAGTCCCCCTTGGTAGCTCCTAACCCTGTTATGTAGTCAATTAACTGTCTCACTCCCCAGTTAAGCTTTATCCTCCACCAGGGACAAGGACTTAGCTCTTGATCACCACTTTTTTTCCCTAGGATGGTGCTGGCCCATGGTAGACACTCAAATGTGTGTTTAATTAATTAACTAACATGGAGAGTATTTCTAAACAGAAATGGTGATAATTGTATTTTGGCAAAAAGCCTGGAGTGCTTCAGAAGGGTTTAAAGGTTTGAGGCCTAAGAAATCATATTGTAATTTGTGATAAGGAGATAATAGACAGTGGGTAAGCAAACTGATTCAGCACAGCGGTGCCGCCAAACTGGAAAAGTTAGTGGTGAAGAAAAGGAAGCAGGAGTGTGGACAACTCCTCAATAAAGGAGTAACCAGAATTAAAACTGAAGCTGGGAACCAACGCTCTATGACAACCTAGAGGGATGGGATGTATGGGAGAAGGGCGGGAGGTTCTCTAGGGAGGGGACGTGTATATACTTATGGCTGATTCATGTTGATATATGAAACCAGTAAATAGTGTAAAGCAATTGTCCTTCAATTAAAAATAAACATTTTAAAAATAAGTGAATAATTTTTTTAGGTGATGTTGAGGGACTTCCCTTGTGGTCCAATGGTTAAGAATCCACCTCCCAATGCAGGGGAGGCCAATTCGATCGCTAGTCCGGGAACTAAGATCCCACATTGCTCAAAGCAGCTAAGTCCACACACCACAACTACTGAGCCCATGCTTGAGAACCTGTGCCCTGGAACAAGACAGAAGCCCACACCCTGCAACTAGAGAAAGCCCACCTGGAACAAGACAGAAACCCACACCCTGCAACTAGAGAAAGCCCACGTGCCTCAACCAGAAGCCCTTGTCCCACAGTGAGGACCCAGTCCTGAAAGGACTGAAAGGGCCAGATCAAAGAAAGGGCTAATTTTAGAGTAAGGAAGACTTGCGAAGCAGTAAGGAATACTTGTTGGAAGCAGAAGAAGCAAGAGTAAAACAAGATTAACCTAGAAGACAGGTATATAATCAGCGGAACAAGGAGACCGGAGAGGGCAAGACATCACCACCGTCCGCGGAGAAATTGTCCATCAAATGAGACAGCATCACACCTTCCTCTGAAACAAGAAGAAGGAGACGCAAGTGAGTAAAAACATAGACACTTTGATTTTGCGAAGATGCGTGTCCTCGACTTCATGGTCCCTCCGTTATCCCCCATCCAGTGTCTTCTTGTTGACATTCCTCTGAAGGAAGGATGGTTCCATGTACTCCCTGTTCTCATTTTGGCCTCCAAGCTTTCTCCTCCGCCTCTCTTCTTTCAAAGCCTGTTCTCTCAGTTTATCAGCTTTGTCACCCACTCCAGTACTCTGGCTGGAAAATCCCATGGACGGAGGAGCCCAGTGGGCTGCAGTCCATGGGGTTGTGAAGAGTCGGACACGACTGAGCGACTTCACTTTCACTTTTCACTTTCATGCACTGGAGAAGGAAATGGCAACCCACTCCAGTGTTCTTGCCTGGAGAATCCCAGGGATGGGGGAGCCTGGTGGGCTGCCGTCTATGGGGTCGCACAGAGTCGGACACGACTGAAGCGACTTAGCAGCAGCAGCAGCACCACTGCCGAGCAACACACAGGTCACACTTTCATCTTCTGAGACTTCAGCCCTTCTTCACGGTCGTCTACTTCATCTAGTACCGGGAACTTTATCATCCGTACTGATCATCCTTTCCACACTGTAGCCTAAACTCCTACAACTCAACCCATCTAGTGAAACTGTTCATCATTCATTTTCATTAATTAAACAAATATTGTTTTGTTCTATTTTTATTTTTATTTTATATTGAAGTATAGTTGATTTACAATGTTGTATTCGTTTCAGGTGTACAGCAAAGTGATTCAGTTATACATATACATATATTCATGCTTTTTCAAGTTCTTTCCCATATAGATTATTATAGAATACTGAGTACAGTCCTTGTGCTATACAGCATGTCTTTATTAATTATCCAGAATGTGTATAAACCAAAGGTATAGTAGGAAAGTAGCAAATTCTGTCCTGGAGATCTTAGGAAAGACTTTATCAAAAAAGTGCATAAGTGATGATGTGCTGTCTTGGGGACTTGAAGGCAGAAGTTGGGGTCCCACAAATTTCTGTTTAGCCACAAGGAGTCTATGACCTGAGGATGCAAGGATGAGTCTCCAGGGAGGGACAGAATTCATTCATACAATCAACATGTACTGAGCACTTAGCATATGGGAGGCACGGTACAAAGACACTGCCCAATCGCCTAGTGGATGGTCTACTTTGACCCCTAAATTGCGGAAAAAAATTGTAACTCACATATGCCCGTCCCGAACTTCATTTCTGGATCTTTTGCCCTCCCTGTTCATGGAGTTATTCTTCCTCATCTTCTCAGTGCCCATCAAGACTCAGGAAATAAGCTAGAGGGGATATGGAGTTGCCCAGAGTGAGAGTGTTAGTCGCTCAGTTATGTCCAACTCTACAACCACATGGACTTTAGCCCCCCAGGCCCCTCTGTCCATGTGATTCTCCAGGCAAGAATGCTGGAGTGGGTAGCCATTCCCTTCTCCAGGGGATCTTTCTGACCCTGGGATTGGACCTGGGTCTCCTGCATTGTAGACAGATTCTTTACCGTCTGAGCTACCAGAAGAGCTGAGGGGAAATGGAGTTGCCAATGTACTGCTAAGGAAAAATGACTGCATACATCGAGCCTCTGAAATCCGTCACCAACAAAAAGGAAGGCAGTAGCCTTCTTATTTATCATCCTCAAAGAGGATCAGACTAAAAAGTAATAATGTAGATAATACACTAATAAGTGTAGCTAGCGCTAATTGAACAATTAACTGTGTTCCCAGCTTTGCGATGTGTCTTAGATACATTATATCTTTTAATTCGCATAACAATTTGATGATGTCAAAATAATTAACTGGATTTTACAGAAAGGAAAACTAAGCTTCATACTGTTAGTAAACAGTGCCTTTCCTGTCTGTGTTTGTACTTCTTCCAGGCAATCTGTCAAGTCCACTTTAATGGAATTTCACATATAAATTATGTTTGAAGCAAAGAATTGACTCAGTCCTTAGTGAGAATTGGACCTCTCTAGATATTTCTCTACTTTAAAGATAAAAATGTTCCGATAAGGAGATGCTGATGTTGTCAATAGAGGCATTTTACACTGGGGGGGTCTGTACAGCACCACTTAAATAATCCCAGCTCACCCCAAAGTAACCCATCCCACCTGCTCATAGAACTGACCCTTAGCTTTAATCGCAATAAATACAGTAGATATAACTGTCTATCTTTTTTATTACTGACCACATAAAATGTTTCATTTCTAATGGATTTTTAATAGATCTGAAAGACCTTCCTTCTAACTCTCGGTGATTGCTGCTTTTTGTTACTCTTCAAACAATTGCTTTGACATTCTAAAGTCATCCATTTTTAAGACATGAGCTGCCTAGTATTTTATTCTGTCTGATGAACACTGTGGTAGCAGAATAATGGTCCCTCAAAGATGTTCAGGCCCTAATTCTTGGAACCTGTGAATATGGTGCCCTACATACCAGAAGAGACCAGTCAAGGTTCCCTCAAGTCTCCTAAAGAAACACAATCCTGCCGCCATCTTTATTTTTAACCCAAGGAAGAGGATTTCAGAACTTTGAGAACTGTAAGGTAATAAATTAGTGCCTTTTTGAGTTTGTGATACTTAGTTTGTGATTAGTTAGTTAGTTCAGTCGCTCAGTCATGTCTGACTCTTTGCGACCCCATGAATTGCAGCACACCAGGCCTCCCTGTCCATCACCAACTCCCAGAGTTCACTCAGACTCATGTCCCATCGAGTCAGTGATGCCATCCAGCCATCTCATCCTCTGTCGTCCCTTTCTCCTCCTGCCCCCAATCCCTCCCAGCATCAGAGTCTTTTCCAATGAGTCAACTCTTCGCATGAAGTGGCCAAAGTACTGGAGTTTCAGCTTTAGCATCATTCTTTCCAATGAGCACCCAGGGCTGATCTCCTTTACAATGGACTGGTTGGATTTCCTTGCAGTCCAAGGGACTCTCAACAGTCTTCTCCAACACCACAGTTCAAAAGCATCAATTCTTCAGCACTCAGCTTTCTTTACAGTCCAACTCTCACATCCATACATGACCAATGGAAAAACCATAGCCTTGACTACGGACCTTTGTTGGCAAAGTAATGTCTCAGCTTTTCAACACGCTATCTAGGTTGGCCATAACTTTTCTTCCAAGGAGTAAGCGTCTTTTAATTTCATGGCTGCAGTCACCATCTGCAGTGATTTTGGAGCCCCCAAAAATAAAGTCTGACACTATGATAATTTGAAACAAATGCAATAGAAAACTTATTTTTTTATTCTTTTCCTGTTCCTGATAACTTACTATTGCAAATGCTATGTGCCACATAAAATGATTGAACAATTGTATTACCAGTAAATTGGCTGTCCCCAGTTTCTTTGTCAAAAGCCCTCACCTTGGGATTTCCCTGGCAGTCTAGTGGTTAGAACTCCATGTTTCCAATGGGATGTGGATTCAATCCCTGGTCTGAAGAACTAAGACCCCACATGCCTCTTGGCTCAGAGAGTTTAAAAAGCCCTGACCAGATAGCTTTAGAATTCAGTCCTCTGTCACGTGCATGCCTGCCTAATTGCTTCAGTCGGGTACGACTCTGTGCAACGCTATGGACTATAGGCCGCCAGGCTCCTCTCTCCACGGGATTCTCCAGGAAAGAATACTAGAGTAGGTTGCCAGGCCCTCCTCCAGGGCATCTTCCTGACCCAGGGACCGAACCCTTAGCTCTTATGTCTCATGCACTGGCAGGCGAATCCTTTACCACTAGCGCCATCTGGAAAGCCCCAGTCCTCTGTCACAGTTCAGTTCGGTCGCTCAGTCGTGTCTGACTCTTTGTGACCCCATGGACTGCAGCACGCCAGACCTCCCTGTCCATCACCAACTCCCAGAGACTACTCAAACTCATGTCCATTGAGTCGGTGATGCCATCCAACCATCTCGTCCTCTGTCATCCCCTTCTCCTCCTGCCCTCAATCTTTCCCAGCATCAGGGTCTTTTCCAATGAGTCAGCTCTTCTCATCAGGTGGTTAAAGTGTTGGAGTTTCAGTTTCAGCTTCAGCATCAGTCCTTCCAATGAATATTCAGGACTGATTTCCTTAGGATGGACTGATTGGATCTCCTCCCAGTCCAAGGGACTCTCAAGAGTCTTCTCCAACACTACAGTTCAGAAGCATCAATTCTTTGGTACTCAGCTTTCTTTATAGTCCAACTCTCACAACCATATGTGACTACTGGAAAAACCATAGCTTTGACTAGATGGATTTTTGTTGGGGAAGTAATGTCTCTGCTTTTTAATATGCTATCTAGGTTGGTCATAACTTTTCTTCCAAGGAGCAAGCATCTTTTAATTTCATGGCTGCAGTTACCATCTGCAGTTATTTTGGAGCCCCCCCAAAAAAAGTCTGCCACTGTTTCCATTGTTTCCCCATCTACTTGCCATGAAGTGATGGGACCAGATACCATGCTTAGTTTTCTGAATGTTGAGTTTTAAGCCAACTTTTTCACTCTCCTCTTTCACTTTCATCAAGAGGTTCTTCAGTTCTTCTTCACTTTCTGCCATAAGAGTGGTGTCATCTGCATATCTGAGGTTATTGATATTTCTCCTGGCAATCTTGATTCCAGCTTGAGCTTTATCCAGCCCGCCATGTCTCATGATGTGCTCTGCATATAAGTTAAATAAGCAGGGTAACAATATACAGCCTTGACGTACTCCTTTCCCGATTTGGAACCAGTCTGTTGTTCCATGTCCAGTTCTAACTGTTGCTTCTTAAGCTGCACACAGATTTCTCAGGAGGCAGGTCAGGTAGTCTGGTATTCCCATCTCTTTCAGAATTTTCCACAATTTATTGTGATCCACACAGTCAAAGGCTTTGGCATAGTCAGTAAAGCAAAAGTAGATGTTTTTCTGGAACTCTTTTGCTTTTCTGATGATTCTCTATCACAGTGCTTCTCAAATTTGAGCAGGTACCAGAATCATCTGGAGATCTTGTTAAAACTCAGATTTTTGGGTCTCACCCCAGAGTTTCTGATTTCATTCTTCTAGGATGGGACCTGAGATATAGCAGTTCCCCAGGTAATGCTCAGGTTGCTGATCCAAGGATCTCACTTTGAGAAGCACTATTCTAGTCTTTACTGGGAAAGGCTTTGTTATGGGAGAGACCTACAACTGTAAGAGACACAATTACCCTATGACTACAAAAAGCTCTTTTACAAGATTTTCTGTTTTCTTTTGTTTATGTGAGTTTAAAAATCAAATCTCAATTCTACTTACTATTTGGTGGCCCTGTTGCCTGGTATGGAGGATAGGATGCTGAAACAGTAGGACGAGAGAAGACAGGAGGCTCATCTCCAAACACCACAATCATGACTTGAATAAGCCCCAACAAGTCTGACTGTGGCTAAAAATGGAAAACAAATTTAACGCAGTTTACAGATTTAATTTTTGGTAAACAGGAAATGTCTGGCTAGTTATCTGTTTTCAACTTAGCTCCACAAGTAATGTCTGACTCTTTTGTGACCCCATGGACTGTAGCACCCTCAGGCTCCTCTGTCCATGGAACTTTCCAGCAAGAATACTGGAGTGGGTTGCCATTTCCTCCTCCAGGGAATTTTCCTGACCCAGGGATTGAACCCGAGTCTCTTGCACCTCCTGTGCAACCAGTGAACCAACCAAAAAAAATCTTTCTCCTCATGTGTTTTGCAGGAAACAAAAATAAACTAAATTAAAAAAATGATAAAGAATGCTGGAAGTCATGTATATGTATGGCTGAGCCCCTTGGCTGTTCACCTGAAACTGTCACAGCATTGTTAATTGGCTATACTCCAGTACAAAATTAAAAGTCTAATAACCTAATAAATAAAAAATTGTTTAAAATCTTGAAAATGATCACTGTCCTGGGGAAAAATAAAATGGGGAGGAGAATCAGGGCATGGTGCTCCATGGTGTCCTACTCTTTGCAAACCCATGGACTGTAGCCCACCAGGCTCCTCTTTCCACGGGATTTTTCAGGCAAAAATACTGGAGTGGGTTACCATTTCCTTCCACAGGAGATCTTTCTGACCTAGGAAAATGAACCTGAGTCTCCTGCATCTCCTGCATTGCAGGCAGATTCTTTACCCACTGAACCATTGGGGAAGACACCCAGAGCTGGTGAGCAGGCTATAAATTTAAGTAGTGTAGACAGACTAGACTTTTCCTGACTCTCATCAAGCCCTATCAAACTTGTTCCCAAATGATATACTCTCTGATTTCCTGGCTGCAGCACCTCAAGCTGGACACCAAGATACTGCAAATACAGAGAAGAAACACATGGTCTTGTCCTTCAAGAGTTTGTAACCAGTAGGCCCAAGATAAAGGATGGATATCCCTTATCCTTCCTCACTGTGCCATCTTCCAGTTATCAAGAACCTCAAGTAGCTGCCAGTAGCACGTAAACCATTTTTCTTGAATAAACCCAGAAGCCCTGAGAAAACTAGTGGAGGAAATGTCATCTCTTTTCTCATCTTTGGGCCAGTATCTTTCCAAGCTTGAAACAAAAAAAGTTGAGAGAAATGTTTTTTTACAGTTTCGCTTTACAATTGACTAAGAGTATCTTTTTCATTTTCAAAGCTTTACTCTGCGGATGTTCTTTCATAGAATCAAAAAGAGGGAGATGGATTTAAAAGATGAATTCATTTTATAGCTGCAGATTCAATACTGCTTTTTCTCTCAAAACAAGTGGATGGGGCTTCCCTCGTGGTCCAGTGGTTAAGAATCTGCCTTGCAATGCAGGGCACACCAGTTTGATGCCTGGTCCAGGAAGATCCCGCACACCAGAGGGCGACTAAGCTCATGCACCACGACTACTGAGTCTGCTCTAGAGCCCATGAGTCGCAAGTACTGAGCCCACAGCTGCTGAAGCCTGAGCACCCTAGGGCCTGTGCTCTGCAACAAGAGAAGCCACTGCAATGAGAAGCCGGCGCACTGCAACTAGAGTAGCCCCTGCTCTCCGCAATGAGAGAAAGACCCCACGAGCAACAACAAAGACCCAGCACTGCCAAAAATAAAAATAAATAAGTAAATATTCTTTTTTTAAAAGTGGATGGAAATTATACAGGCCGTGGGGGCATCTTGAGAGGAGGGAGTTGAGAAGAATATACACAGCGATATGCAAATTGTTCTACATGTCAATAAAGCAATGATGGAGTTAAGCTGTTTGGCTGACAAGCCTCTTCCACTGAGGGAGCCTTGAGAAACTAAGCGGTCTGTCTGTCTGCCTGTCTGCTAAGCTGCTTCAGTCTTGTCCAACTCTGTGAGACCCTATGAACTGTAACCCACCAGGCTCCTCTGTCCATGGGATTCTCCAGGCAAGAATATTGGAATGAGTTGCCATGCCCTCCTCCAGAGGATCTTCTCGACCCAGAGATCGAACCTGCATCTCTTACCTCTCCTGCATTGGGAGGTGGGTTCTTTACCACTAGCATCACCTGGGAAACCGCTGTCTGTCCGCACACATGACTGAATATGGAACACAGAGTTGTCTTGTTTGACCGCGTGAACCTGGTTCAATAAAGCAATTCTTGGTTTCTCTTCTAAGTATCTACACTATGAGAAATACAAAACTTCCTTTAATATACTACTACAATATAACCACATTACTTGGATTCTTCTTGAGATCAAACTCATTCATCCTTTTCTTTTTAAAAAAACGTATCCCTATTTTTAGGATCTATTCTTTCCCCTGAAACACAAAACATTAGTTCTCAAATGTTAGCTTGCGTCAAACTCACCTGGAAGGTTAGTTACAACCAATTTCTGTACTCCACAGGCAGAGTTTCCTACACCAGGGGTGGGCCCTAAGAATTTGCAATTTCTCACAGATACCCAGATGATGCTGATCACACTGGCCAGGGGACCATACTTTGAGAATGTCTGTTCTAAATAAGTAGAGATGACTAGTTGAAATAGCTCTTGCTGACTGTAATAACTGATACAACTAAATAAAGTAATAAGTAAACATCTTAGTTTCTCCTCCAGGAAAAAACAACTCAATCAAATTTAATCTCCCAATTGATATCTCTTTCATCAATTCTACCTTCCTTCCTTAAATTCTCTGAGTTTAAAAAAAAAAACCTTGAAAATATAGAAATTAAAATTGAACACCCCAGATTAATAAGGGCCTAAAAGACAGTGGATTAAGTGGAAATAGTCTTCCCTAGCTCTTGTATATAACCCAATAATTTTTTAAAAGATTTTTTTGATGTGGACCATTATTTTAAAGTCTTTATTGAACTTGCTACAATATTTCTTGTTTTATGTTTTGGCTTTTTGGCAGCAAGGCATGTGGGATTTTAGCTCCCCAACCACGGATTTAACCCACATCCCCTGCACTGGAAGGCAAAGTCACAACTACTGGAAGGCCAGGGGAGTCCTCATATAACCTATAATTTTTTAATATCCAAATATCATATAAGTTTTTTAGATTATGCACATTATTGCTTACGAAAGACCTCTTGATTGGATACTTGCTTTGTCAAGCAAAAAATCCATTGTTCAGATTTTTTCTTTAATAAGCACATGCATGTATGTATGTGTGTGTGAGTCCCTCAGTTATGTCTGATTCTTTGTGACTCCACGGAATGTAGCCCTCGAAGCCCCTCTGTCCATGGAATTCTCCCAGCAAGAATACTGGAATGGGTAGCCATTGCCTTCTCCAGGGGATCTTCCCAACCCAGAGATCAAACCAGGGTCTCCTGAATTGCAGGCAGATTCTTCACTATCTGAGCCACCAGGGAAGCTCTTAATAAGCACAGAGAGATAAGTAAATAATCAGTTTTCTTAGTTGTATTTTGTATCAGAACAATTACTTTCTAAAATCCATCTTCTCACAACACATTTTAAAATAAGGGTTAAAAATTACACAAAAGGAAAACACATTCTTTTTTAACTGATAAACTAAAATGAAAGAGGACTCCTACAGCAACTAATAAAGCATGTCTTTTAGCATTTGTAAATTTTAGTAGATGCCACTTTAATACAATGGAGAAGTGTATATTGGTCCTCAGTTCATTAGTTTTAGTATGCCCTGTTAAAATATCTTACTTGCATTTTTGTATCTGCCAAGATGTCAGTTCTGACATGACTCTCTTCAGGCAAAATGTAGTTGGCCTTTCCTCATTTTTCGCTGACACAGAAAATGAACAATTTCTTAACATCATTTAGGATAATGCTATCTGAATCATAGCAAGTTCAAGTATAAATGAGGTGCACATGTGAAGTCATCTGCAGAAAGGTACAATTTTACAACTGGCTGAATTAGTTCAGGGCATGAAAACTTAGCAGCCAGACCGACCAATTCTAGAAGTACATCTCAGTGTAGAAAAATTTCCAAATATATAAAGACAATCAGCCTGTTATGTCCTCATTTCCACTTGCATATGACATTTGACTTTAATCTAATGTATATGCTAGTTGCTTCCTGCAATGTTAAGCATTAACTGTAACGTACCCTTATCTAGAATACATTTGATGATTTGGGCTAGCCATTAAAATATTTAAATTGAGCACTTAAGTACAGTTTAGAAAATTATATTCTCTACATTTGAAATAACCATAAATAAGACTCTCTTTAAATTATTATGGAAGAATAATGCTAAGTGAAAAAAGCAGAATACAAAATTGAATCTACACTGTAATTGCAACTATACAAAATTGGTTATGCATGCAAACAAGACTGGAAGAAAAAAACATGGAAAATATAAGTGACCAATTTGTTAAGGAAAAGTGTATTGGAGGAGTATCTTTTTAAAAAATCCTGTGCTTCTTATAAAGTTATATTCTTATAATTTTCAAAATTATTAAAATTATCTCAGGGACGAAATTGGTTTTTTTCTCCTCTTGGATTGAATGTTTTCATGTCACTGATGATGAGTTAAATTATCAAGATGTAGGAAAGATAGGTTGCATGTTAGAGAAACAGTCACAATTGTCTTTCCTTTAAAGAAATCTATTTTTAAAGCCCATGATGTTATTTTAGATCTACTAATGCATATTCTTTACGCAGACATTATTGTTGCTATTCATCACTAATATTACAGTTATCAAAAATACTAGTCTTTCAACCAGAAATAATCATGGAATCATAATAAAGACAAATGAACTAAATTACTGATGAAAGTTGCAGTATTTTGATTAAACAGCCAGCAGGAATTGCCAGACTAATTAACTCAGGGTCAAGCTACTGCTGAACCAAATGCCAGAACTATCAAAATCCAATACAGGCTATGCCCCGTTACTTCACTAAGACTACGTATTTGTACTTAAGAGTAATGATCTGATATGTTCAGAAAGTTCAGCTCAGTAAAATAACTGCTGTTGAAAACTATTTGTACCAGGGCTGTTGTCAGCAAATCAGTCAAGTTCTGATAGTCCAGCTAGAGTGTCTCGATTCTGAAAGCTAGAAATGCCTAGTATCTTCAAAGGACTGCACAAGTTGACCTGGGAAGGGCCTATGGCCTAAAATTCACATCCTTGACCATAGTGATACATAATGAGAAGCAGGGGTGACCTAGGGCCTCAGGAAAACCAGAATATTCCTTTAAGAACTGGAGGTGAAGCTGATGGAACATTAGAAGTGGTCCAAGAAGAAAGAAATGGCTCTTGAAGAGGCACTGGCCAAAGGACTGATCTCTTCCTCCCCAGTTCACCCCCTACAAATTCCAACATTCATCCATAAAATTAAGATGATGAGCACTAAAGCCATTTTGGCCTAATTCATTTCTTTCCTTTCTCAATTTTCTTCACTGCTTCCATTCCCTGTACTAAAATGTTAGTCCATGATAGAACTATTTAGAGTGCTTAGAGTCACTAGTTTAAGTTGCTAGGTGTTAGTACAATTTCTTAAGCTCTTATAAATGGATGTCAAACACCCTCCTCTCCCTCTCCAAAGAATAAACAACTAAAGTAGGCTTATTGGCTTCAATTAAAGTGAAAGGTGAGATTGACTAGGAAACCAGATCGATATTGCACATATTAAACTGAATAAGATGTAATGTGGCCGTGACGTTCAAATATCTATTAGTTGTTCTCCCCTTCGACACTGTTGGTGGGAATGTAACTTGGTGCAGCCACTATGGAAAACCATATGGAGGTTCCTCAGAAAACTAAAAATAGAATTACCATACGATACAGTAATCCTATTCCTGGGCATATACTCAGACAAAAATATAATTCACACATTAAAAAAAAAAACACTAAATATCCATCACTAGATGAATGGATAAAGAAAATGTGGTACATATATACAAGGGAATACTACTCAGCTATTAAAAAGAACAAAATAATGCCATTGCAGTAACATGGATGCAACTAGAGATTAGTATACTAAAGCAAAGTAAGTCAGAAACAAAAGACAAATACCACGTGATATTATCATATATGGAATCTAAAATATGGCACAAATGAATCTCTCTACGAAACAGACTCACAGACATAGAGAACAAACTTCTGATTGCCAAAGGAGAGAAGGGGTGAGGAGGGAAGGACTGGCCGTTTGGGATTAGCAAATGTAAACTATTGTGTGTAGGATGGAGAAACACCAAGGTCCTACTTATAGCACAGGGAACTATATTCAATATCCTGTAATAAACCATAAGGGAAACTAATATAAAAAAAGAGAATGTCCATGTGTGTAATTGAGTCACTTTGCTGTACAGCAGAGATTGGCTCCACATTGTAAATCAACTAAACCGCAATTTAAAAATTTAAGAAAAAAAAATGTATATATTAGTGGTTCTCAACTATAGCAGTGTTGTCTAGTTTTCACAAATGGGGGTGGGAGAGATGACTACTGGCATCTGGTGCATAGAGGCCAGGGACTCTGCTAAAATATCCCACAAATGCAGAGAATAACTACCTACAATTTTTGTTTAAAAAAAAGAATCCAGTCCAAAGTGTCTGCAGTGCCAAGGCTGAGAAACCCTGGGTATATACATGTTCATCACAGCTTTTAATCATCATATCTAAAATGGAATTATCTTAACAAAACAGCCACTCATTCAGGCACAATGAATAGTCTCTTTCATCAGACTCTCCAATTTTAAAATAACATGGAGGAAAATTTAGTTATACAGAATTTGACCAACCTTATAGAAATGCCAAAGGATGTTCACACTACCATACAATTGCACTCATTTTGCATGCTAGTAAGGTTATCCTCAAAATCCTTCAAGTAAAGCTTCAGCAGTAAATGAACCAAGAACTTCCAGATATACAAGCTGGGTTTAGAAAAGACAGAGGAACCAGAGATCCAATTGCCAACATTCACTGGATCATAGAGAAAGCAAGGAAATTCCGGGAAAATATCTGCTTCTTCTTCCTTGACTATGTGAAATCCTTTGACTGTGTGGATCACAACAAACTGGAAATTTCTTAGAGATGGGAATACCAGACCACTTTACCTGCCTCCTTGAGAAACCTGTATGCTGCTCAAGAAGCAACAGATGGAACCATACATGGAACAACTGACTGGTTCAAAGTTGGGAGAGTGGTATGACAAGGCTGTATATTGTCACCCTGTTAATTTAACTTATGTGAAGAGTACATCATGCAAGATGCTGGGCTGGGTGAATCAACAAACTGAAATCAAGACTGTCAGGAGAAATATTAACAACCTCAGATATGCAGATGACACCAATCTAATGGCAGAAAGTGAAGAGGAACAAAAGAGCCAGTTGATAAAGATGAAGGAGGAGAGTGAAAAAACTGGCTTAAAACTCAGCATTTAAACAATGAAGTTTATAGCATCTGGTCCCATCACTTCATAGCAAATAGATGGGAAAAGTGGAAGCAGTGACAGATTTTCTTTTCTCAGGCTCCAAAATCTCTGTGGACAGTGATTTCAGCCATGAAATTAAAAGATGCTTGCTTTTTGGAAGAAACCTAGACAGTGTATTAAAAAGCAGAGACATTACTTTGCCAACAAAGGTCCGTATAGTCAAAGCTATGGTTTTCTTCCAGTCATCATGTATGGATGGACCGTGAAGAAGGCTGAGCACTGAAGAATGGATGCTTTTGAATTGTGGTGCTGGAGAAGACTCTTGAGAGTCTCTTGGACAGCAAGGGAGATCAAATCAGTTAATCCTAAAGGAAATCAACCCTGAATATTCAGCAGAAGGACTGATGCTGAAGCTGAAGCTCCAATACTTTGACCACGTGATGTGAAGAGCCAACTCATTGGAAAAGACCCTGATGATGGAAAGTGTTGAAGGCAAAAGGAAAAGGGGATGACAGAGGATGAGATGGTTAGATAGCATCACTGAGACAATGGACATGAATTTGAGCAAACTCCGGGAGATAGTGAAGGACAAGGGAGCCTGCCATGCTGCAGTCCATGGGGTCACAAGGAGTCAGAGATGAGTTAGTGAATGAACAACGATAGAAATGCCTCCAATTTGTGTTAGTTTCTGCTGTACAAAGAAGTGAATCAGATATAAATCATACTCAATAATAAAATTAATGAAAAGTTCAGTTCAGTTGCTCACTCACGTCTGACTCTGCAACCCCATGAATCGCTGCACGCCAGGCCTCCCTGTCCATCACCAACTCCCGGAGTTCGCTCAGACTCACGTCCATCGAATCGGTGATGCCATCCAGCCATCTCATCCTCGGTCGTCCCCTTCTCCTCCTGCCCCCCAATCCCTCCCAGCATCAGAGTCTTTTCCAATGAGTCAACTCTTCACATGAGGTGGCCAAAGTATTGAAGTTTCAGCTTTAGCATCATTCCTTCCAAAGAACAAGAAGATCCATTCCTTCCAAAGATCCAGGACTGATCTCCTTTAGAATGGACTGGCTGGAGCTCCTTGCAGTCCAAGGGACTCTCAAGAGTCTTCTCCAACACCACAGTTCAAAAGCCCCAATTCTTCAGCGCTCAGCTTTCTTCACAGTCCAACTCTCACATCCATACATGACCACTGGACAAACCATAGCCTTGACTAGACGGACCTTTGTTGGCAAAGTAATGTCTCTGCTTTTGAATATGCTATCTAGGTTGGTCATAACTTTCCTTCCAAGCGGTAAGTGTCTTTCAGTTTCATGGCTGCAGTCACCATCTGCAGTGATTTTGGAGCCCCCCAAAATAAAGTCTGACACTGTTTCCACCGTTTCCCCATCTATTTCCCATGAAGTGATGGGACCAGATGCCATGATCTTCGTTTTCTGAATGTTGAGCTTCAAGCCAACTTTTTCACTCTCCTCTGTCACTTTCATCAAGAGGCTTTTTAGTTCCTCTTCAGTTTCTGCCATAAGGGTGGTGTCATCTGCATATCTCATTTCTCCCAGCATTCCTGATTCCAGCTTGTGCTTCTTCCAGCACGATGTAATTGTTTATAAAAAACAATACTTCCAAAGTCTCTGCTCTAATTGAGTTTCAACTTCCATCTATAGGCTTCACAATGCAGATTTAACTAGTTTCTTAAAAGATGAGGAAATAAAGCCCATTACAGCACTTATCACACATGATTCTGTAACTGTTTACATATCTGTTTTGTCATTGCAATTGTGAATGTTTGAATATGACATATCTTATTTATCCCAAGCTCACATAGTAGGTCAGGAAAATACACGGCTAAAGATGTGGGTGGATGGGTGGGTGGGTGGATGGATAAATGATGCTAGTTCAGTCTGCAAATAGGTTTTTAAATAATCTGAGTTTACTGGTCATATCTCTGAAAATGTCATCAGTTCTAACAATTGCCAATGACAGTATTTTTGCTGTCATGGTTAAGTTTTTAAACATAAAACAAAACCAAGATTCTTGAAATCAAAATGGTTTTATGATTGAACTATGTCACCCCCAAAAAAATACATGTTGCAGCCTAACCCCAAGTACCTCAGAATGTGACCTTATCTAGAAACATAGTCATTACAGATGTAATTAGTTAAGAGGAGGTCATTGGGATGAGCACTAATACAATTCGACTGGTGTCCTTATAAAAAGGGGAAATTTGGGTGGGAACACACACACACAAGGAGAACACATGAAGATCAGGCAGAGATCAGAGTGATATTTCTACAAGCCAAGGAACACCAAAGATTGGCCACAATTCCTAGAAGCTAAAGGAAAACCACATACAGATTCTCACAACTCTGAGAAGGAACCTGATCTTGGACATCAAGCCTCCAAAACTGTGACACAGTAAGTTTCTTTGTTTGAACCACTCAGTTTGTGGTATCTTGTTAAGGTAGCCCTAAGCAAATGAATAACGTGCTCTTCATCAATTGACATGAATTCCTTTGTTATTCTGGAGGGAAAAGAAAATTCATTTTTTAAGCCATCCTTGATCCCCTAAATCTGAGTTGGGTAGCCCTAAATTTTTGTTCTTGGGTTATTTATGTGTGTCACTTTTATTCTTGGCATCATATTACATTGAAAATATCTCTTTAGAAGAAGTAGGTCTCCTCTCCTAGACTCTGAGGTCTTTGCAGGGAAACATCCTATTAATTTTTTATCCCTTACACTGCTCCTGGCACAAAGAATGCATACAATAAATGTTTAACTGAATTAACTGACAGCATTATTGTAGGAGAATCTGAACATATGTTCACTGTTTCAACCGCTCGATATACATTTATCAATTACCTACCAAGGACTAGGCTAGGTGAAAAGTTACCTGATAGATTCCTTCATTCTCTATAGAATGTCAAAAGTCTTTTGCATGTACAAAGTTTGACCTTTGCAAATATTTAGCACAAGACTATTTTATTGCAGTTAAAATAAAACTTAAAATATTCCCCTACAATCAGCTGTGCATTAGCATGCACTAGCCTAATTAAAAAGCAAGAACTGTAACAAGAGAGAGGAGATGGGCCATACATGGATTGCAAAGAAATAAAAAGAACTAAGTCGTACAATAAAGTGGAGACATTCTACATTACAGAGGTCAAGTGAAGATCGTCAAACTAGTTTTTCTACTTGGGCCCTAGTTACAAGATTGGAAGGTGGCTTTTTAAAAACCACATATAAATATCTTTTTCTCTTTATAAAAAAAAAAATGTTAAATAATGAAAAACAGAGCCCTTTGTCAAATGGTAGACTTCAAATAGGCCAAGATCCCAAAAGTCTTACCACTGCATGCATCTTTGGTAAGTATAAATATGATCTAAGTACCTAGAATGGGCTTGTCTGAGTGCTCTTATTGAGAATTGTCTGTGATTTTGTTATTTATAAATTTGATTGTTCCAAAAAATAAGAAGACTCAAGACTACTTCTTTGTCAGATTAGGGGGGAAAAAACTGTGTTCCAGGACAAACACCTTCCTTTGAGGGTAGAACCAGAGGATATGAAGGGGCCTAAAGCTTCATTCAGGGATTCAAAAATTATATTAGGGACTTCTCTGGTGTACCAGTGGTTAAGAATGTGCCTGTCAATGCAGAGGACACGGATTCGATCCCTGGTCCCGGAAGATTCCACATGCCAAGGGGCAACGAAGCATGCACCACAACTACTGAGCCCACGTGCTGCAACTACGGAAGCCTACAAGTCCAAGAGGCCATGCTCCACAACAAGAGAAGCCATTGCAACGAGAAGCTGGTGCACCGCAGCTATAAACCCATGTGCAGCCCCCAAGACCCAGCGCAGCCAAAAATAAATAAATATTTGAAATTTTTAAATTAAATTAGTACTAACAATAAGAATCATGGCCTTCATCTTTATATTTTAAAAAATTTACAGTACCCCGTGCAAAATAAGAGCTAAATTACTAAATGTTTCATTTTATCTTTCTACAGTAAAAGGATCATCTAACGGAATCTTAAGAAGTGAAGAGAGGATCCCTCTTCCCTATATTTGTTGTTATGCTACCCCAGAAAACCACAGCGAAAATCTATGATCTACTATTTCTATGAAAAAAATAATAAAGGCTTCTTTCTAGTGTCTAGATATGTGGCAGGGAGACCTGAGTAGGAAACCATTCAAAGTTACGCTAGTCTTTCACAGAGGATGCTATCTGGGCAAATGATAAGCCACCTTGGTTCCTTCCCACCATCTCTCTTCAAACAAATCTGCTTGTGATCTTTCTCAGAAGTGGGTCTAGGCCCCATTTCAAATAGAATCATAAAGTCTATCTCTGAAAATTATGGATGAAAGTTGTCTCATATATATATATATATATATATATATATGTATACATACACATATATCAGTTCAGTCTCTCAGTCATGTCTGATTCTTTGCAACCCATGGACTGCAGCACACCAGGCTTCCCTGTCCATCATCAACGCCCTAAGCTTGCTCAAACTCATGTCCATCGAATCAGTGATGCCATCCAAACATCTCATCCTCTGTCACCCGTTTCTCCTCCCACCTTCAATCTTTCCCAGCATCAGGGTCTTTTCCAATGAGTCAGTTCTTCGCATCAGGTGACCAAAGTATTGGAGCTTTAGCATCAGTCTTTCCAATGAACATTCAGGACTGATTTCCTTTACGTTTGACTGGTTTGATCTCCTTGCGATCAAAGGCACTCCCAAGAGTCTTCTCCAATACCACAGTTCAAAAGCATCAATTCTTCAGTGCATATATATATATGCCGGTTCTTTCCACATAGGACTTGGCTGTGTGGTTGCTGAGATTCTTCCTTCCTTCCCTCCATAGTATTTTTTGGTCAGTAGGAAATTCACAAAGCGTAGATTTATTCACTTATAGGGGGACTTCTCTGGTGGTCCAGTGGCTAAGACTCCACACTCCCAATGCAAGAGGCTTGGGTTCAATCCCTGTTCAGTGAGCTAGATCCCACATGCCCCAAATAGGACCTAGTACAGCCAAATAAATAAAAATAAATATTTTTTAAAAATCTGCCCATTAGAAAAATAAATAGGGAAAGATAGGTGAGATGTAGGGGAAATAGATCATTTTATAAAATACCATAATTATAAACCTAAAGAACTTAAATTTGATTCAATTCTAACCAGAAAGTCGCTTTACATTCTTGAAAAGGAGAAAACTACCTATATTCTAAGAAACTATGAGTAAGATGAATTGGAGTCTGAAGAGGTTAAAATTAGTAAAACTAACTCATAAAATTTTTCAATAATGCAGATGAAAAATAATCAGAGTACCTAAAAAAATCTTGTTTGCTTTTATATTTTTCATCTTTGACATTCACTATGTTTTAAGGACAGATCATATGTTCTAAACTTTCTTCTATCTTCTCATCTAACAGTTGCCAAATCACTAAGACACTGGGGCCTCTGCAGTTTAGGTACAATGATACCCAATGAAACTAAACTTGATAAAAAGCATTTTCTTAAAAGAAGGCTAATTTTTTTGTGGCAAGAGGACAAAAATTGTGAGTTAAAGTATAATAAGTAACTATTACATTACAGGAAACTAAACCATTACTTTTCTGTCTTCTTTATCAGAATAGATTGTAAACTTTTGGTTGAGAGTTAACATCTTACATTGCTTTGTATCCATCTTCACACTTGGCCCATGGTCTCACCAGAAAAGTGTTCTTGGGGGCTTCCCTGGTGGTCCAGGGGTAAAGAATCTGCCTTGCAATGCAGGAGATGCCAGTTCAATCCCTGGCCCGGGGAAATCCCACCTGCCACAGCACAACTAATCTTACATGCAGCTGCTGAAGCCCACACACCCTGGAGTCCATGCGCTATAGTAAGAGGGGCCACTGCAATGAGAGGCCCTTGCCCCACAACTAGAGAGCAGCCTCCTACATGGCAAATAGCCAGCATGCAGCAGTGAAGACCCAGTGCAGCCAAATAGATGAATAATACAAATAAATATTTAAAATCAAAAGGGCTGGTGCACTGTTGTTGATTTTGCTGAATACAACAGTCATCATTTTCAGGGAGAAAACTTAAAAGAGTGACTTATCATAACAAAAACCCTGGATGGTATACGACTCAAAGATTAAAATATTGGGGCCAGTTGATGCAACTTGGTTCTGAACAGTGGAATTTTTAATTGTCAATTAGAAGAATTACCAGTACTTAATGAAGACTAGTTACTGTGGACCAGCCACTGTGTTAAGTACCTGACATGCATAGTACTATCTCATTTAATTCTTCCAACAGTGGCTTAGGTAGCTATTATCATTATTCTCATTTTATGGATGAGGAAACAGGTTTACAGAAGTTAATTGTGAAATAATTAGTTAATTACATTTTATTAATGCACTCTTTCATGGTATCATAAAGCCTAAAAGTTTATATCATTTTTTGATAAGAGCTTAAAATGAGTTAACTCATCTAAGTTTGCTACTTAGATATATTTTACACATTTTTATTAAATTACTATGACTATTCCTTGAAAACACTAATTAATTAGAGTTTGTCCATTAAAAAGTAAAAGTTAGTCAAGAACTATTAATTCAGTTGTCCTAGTAAATACAATGCCATCATTTAATGCTTTAATAAGTGGGCACCTGGGTGTATCCTAAAAGTTTCTGCTGGTACAAAAGCATGGTTAGTTTGAAACAAATAAACATGCTCTTTCTGATTTAGGTTATAGAGTTATACAAACCTGAAGTCATTATTTAGCTGTATCTTCAATACATTTATCAGCCAAATAGTATTCATATCACAGATATGGATCTCAGAACAATGATTCTCTCCATATCAATGATATATTTGCACTCTGGTAATATGGTTTATATTTTTCTGAAACTATTTCTATGGCCAAATTTGTCTTTCTGAAGATTTAGTATCTAACAGTTGATTATTTGTTACTGTGAACTTGGAATTCTCAGGAGAATAGTCCGTATAGATAAAGAATACATGGGGCTTCCCAGGTGGCACTAGCAGTAAGTAAGACTCTGCCTGCCAGTGCAGGAGATGGAAGAAACACTGGTTCAATTTCTGGATCGGGAAGATCCCTTGGAGGAGAGCATGGCAATCCACTCCAGTGTCCTTGCCTGGAGAATCCCATGGACAAAGGGGCCTGGTGGACTACAGTCCATAGGGTTGCAAAGAGTCAGACACTACTGAAGTGACTTTGCACACACACAGGAAATACATAATCTGAAAAGGGTTGTAGACTCATGGACATATTATAATAATAGAATAAACAAGAATTTCCTGAAAAACCTCACATCCACTAAGACTGTGCACTAAATATAAGGAGGTATATATGAAAAAAGATAGGACTAGGGGCAAAAAAAAGCACAGGACTTGGTAGAGAACTAAAGGGATCAATAACAATCTTTTAAAAACATCACACAGTTGAAAAGACATACTAAATTTTTTAGAAACAAAATAATGCTACAGGACATTACCTTAAGAAAAAGTGATAGTAGCTGATGGACATGGGTACAAGGAAGGGCTGAGCCTGCTGTAAGCTGTAGAGACAAGGGTAAATTGCACAAAGATCAGAGCAGATCACTCCCAATAGCACTTCCAAGGCAGCACAGAACCAAATGAACAAGAGAAAAAGTTGATGTGAAATTGCAAAACTGGGTTCCCCAATGGCTTGCGACTTTCAAGACTGTTATTTTACGCTTAGCTGTTGTTAGCTGGAAATATATAGGGCTTCCCTGGTGGCTCAGAGGTTAAAGCATCTGCTGGCAATGTGGGAGACCAGGGTTCGATCCCTGGGTCGGGAAGATTCCCTGGAGAAGGAAATGGCAACCCACTCCAATACTCTTGCCTGGATAATCCCATGGATGGAGGAGCCTGGTGGGCTACAGTCCACAGGGTTGCAAAGAGTCGGACATGACTGAGTGACTTCACTTCAGTGTGCTCACAAAATCCATAAAATGGACTCTCTTGGTGGTCCAGTGGGTAAGACTGTGCCACTGCAGGGGTCACAGTTTCTATCCCTGGTCTGGGAAGATCGCACATGTGGTGGAGCAACTCAGCCCTTGCACCACAACTACTGAGTCCACACTCTAAAGCCCAGGCTCCACAAGAAAAGAAGCCACTGCAGTGAGAAGGCTTTACCTGCCACCACTAGAGGAAGCCCGCATGCAGCAACGAAGATCCAGCACAGCCAAAGATAAATGTGTAAAATAAAAGCAAAATCCATGGACCACAGAGACCTCAGTACTTTACTGACACTCTGTTTACCCATCCCCTGTGAGCTAATTTTTGCTAATTCTCATTTCAGAAACACATATGGTAGCCAACCAAACCGGGTCTAAAGAGGTCACCTTTGTTTCACTTCTATTCATCTCTAAACTAATAAACAAATGACCTGGTATGATGATTATTTAATATGTTTAAATCATTGTTAATATAGTCAAAGCTATAGTTTTTCCAGTAGTCATGTATGGATGTGAGAGTTGGACCATAAAGAAAGCTGAACGCAGGAGAGTTGATGCTTTTGAATTGTGGTGTTAGAGAAGACTCTTGAGAGTCCTTTATACTGCACAGAGATCAGACCAGTCAATCCTAAAAGAAATTAGTCCTGAATATTCATTGGAAGGACTGATGCTAAAACCACCTGATGTGAAGAACTGACTCACTGGAAAAGACCCCGATGTTGAAGAAGATTGAAGGCAGGAGGAGACGGGGACGACAGAGGATGAGATGGTTGGACAGCATCACTGACTCGATGGACATGATTTTGAGCAAGCTCCAGGAGTTGGTGATGGACAAGGAAGGCTGGTGTGCTGCAGTCCATGGGGTCACAAAGAGTCAGACATGACTGAGCAATTGAACTGAACTGAATCATCGGTATATATTTAATCAAAGATTGAAACTTCACCATATGGAGCCATCATTCATTTCAGCCACAACATCCTTTTCAAGATGTGGATTAGAGGAACAAGATGAGTATTAGAGTGTCTCATCTTTTCCTTGGAGTTTCTTGTGCTATTGAGTTATTTTTAATATTTTAAAAATAATAAGACATGCACATATGCCCCATTTTAACCCATAATTTCAAATCTATCCAAGTAACTTTCAAACTTTTATTAGCTTGGGATTAAAACAAATGGCTTTAATATTTTATTAGTCCTGTTATGTGCTGCAAAAGATAATTTTATTCTATCTAAATTGAAATTTTACATAGAACAAAAATAAAAGTGCTATATAGTTATTTTTAACTTTTTAATGTTTTCACACCTATTATTTTATTAAAAGTAACTACTCCCAAGAGAATCCAAAATGCAAACCGGATATAGTTCTGTTATAATTCCCTGATAATTGGCCCTTGGTTCCTCAGGATAAAAATTATTTTTTCAATAGAAATAATTGTATTTGAATAATTGCATTCTCGGCCAAATTTTCTCACCTTAAATGACTTTCGGAGTCCAAAACTTACCTTTATGGGATTCCCTTCTGGATTCCTTGACCTTCTAAAATTTTTTGCTTTTTAATCCCCAGACAGGTATACTTCTTTTCCAGACTTTAATCTCTTCTTCTCCGGAAAGCCACTTCTCTGCTTCATTAAGCCTCCTTGTAATACCAGAATTAAATCGCATACCTCATTTATTGTTGTGGTTGTGGATTGCTTTTTTCCTTTTTTTCATGCAGTGCTAGAAATGACTTTGAAAGGAATGACCTAAAGTTTCACCATCCAATTTATTTTACTTTTTGTTGTTTAGTTTCTAAGTTGTGTCCAACTCTTTTTGCAACGCTATGGACTGTAGCCTGCCAAATTCTTCTGTCCATGGGATTTTCTAGGCAAGGATACTGGAATGGGTTGCCATATCCTTCTCCAAGGGATCTTCCCAGTTCAAGGATTGAACCCACAGTTTCTGCATTGGCAGATGGATTTTTTATCACTAAGCCACCAAGGAAACTGCACCTTACTTTTTACTTCCAGATTATTGTGGAATAAGAAGTTGGTTAGCCTAAAAAAAAGCAGAAAGTGTTGGGGTAATGAGAGAGCAATGATGACTCTTTGCCAGCAGTTGAAGGGTTTTGTCATATGAAGGAGAAATTATATTCTCTACAGAGTTTTCCAGAAAAAAAAAAAAAAACAGGACAAAATAGAATGCTATTCAGAAACATATTTCTAAGAGTCAGTGAGTTACTCCCACCTAGAAATACTCGGAGGATTCCTGAAATGAATGTGATATTTTATAGAATGAGTTTATAGATCTGTACCCATATCAAGACTTTTGTGGGCCTTTGACTGAAGACTAATTATAACAAAACAGAACCTAATGACAGGTTAGAACAAAGACAGTGAGGGTTCAAACTGGGTTCAAGTTCCCACTCTGCTAGCTTTCATTGCCTTAGTTTCCTCATCTATAATATGGGAATGAAAATAGTATCATAGAGGTTTTGAGCTTAGTTAACATATGTAAAGTACCTGACAATTTGTATGTTTCTTTACATTAGCTATAAATATTTATTGTGCATGGATTTCTTCTATGTTCTTTCAAATTATTTGAAGACAGAGTATAAAGTTGAGGGTGGGCTATGATTCTGAAAACACTTTCCTTCAGTTGTCCATATGCACAAAACACATTTCCATGAAAATGCACAAGGGCTGGGATATTTATTTCTTCACTGCTGATTTCCAAGCCTTAGGAACAGCTAGCGTATAGTAGATGTTCAACAAATGTGTATTAAATAAATGAATGGACTTGTCTAATTGCCTCATTTTGAAGAACAAATAGATGTATTTAGAATGATTGTATCATAATAATTCTATTCAATCTTAAATGAAGGCATTCTTTGTGAGAAAGAGAACGTTCAAAAAAGTCTCCAGAGTCAAGAAACATGTCTAATTTTTCTTCTTAAAATTCTGCACCAAAAATGATCCCCTAAAAAGGTATCCATGACACTTCTATTCTTGCCATTTTAAACATTGGGATGATTCATTTGATAGGGAGTGCAAATATTATAGGACACAAACCAGATACAGACTTGAGAAGTGTGGTCCATACTTAAGAAGGCTCAAGAATTTTTATTTAAATAGTAACAAAAGACATTAGTATGCAGTCTGAACCCTAAAAACCATTGTTAATGAGCAATCTTTTTAAGCATATTGATGTCTTGTTAGATCCTGGCATGACTCTAAGGTGTGAAGCTTTCTACTGTTGTTGCTTTCTAGTCTCTAAGTTGCGTCTGATTCTTTTGTGACGCCATGGACTGTAGCCCACCAGGCTCCTCTGTCCATAGGATTTTCCAGGAAAGAATACTGGAGTGGGTTGCCATTTCCTTCTCCAGGGGATCTTCCCGACCCAGGAATCAAACCTGTGTCTTCTGCATTGGCAGGTGGATTTTTTACTGCTGAGCCACCAGAGAATCCCTTTCTACTGTTCTTCCATGATTGAAATCCGTTCCAGCTGACTTCTGACTGTTTCCTTGATCCCTCTTAGTCCTTAATGGATCCCAGTTCACCCGACCCACTATGTCGAAGGAATTACACATTACCAAGTAAAAATTAAATGATTAGTTTGACAAACTAGAAGTCAAATATGTAAATTGTATGGCACTTCTTCTATTGAATCTTTAAAAATTCATCTATGATACCATGAATTTAACACTTCACTGTTGTCTGAACAATCATGTTTATGTAGCAGACACTCAGATGTCTGTTCCTGTGCAAGGGTCAAGATGGAGGTTGGGGCACCTTAAAAAACATGAGGCATGAGGAAACCATTCAAAAATATTTCTAATGTGTTGCTATTTAAATCTTGCGGTCTTCTATAGAAACCCATCACTCTTCAGGCATTAAAGCATAGTGATTAAAAGAACAGGCTTTGGAATAAAAACAGACCTAGGTTTACTCTTTCATTTACTGTGACTTGGACCAATTATTTATGCCCTCTAGGTTTTAGTCTACTCATCTGTAAAAGGAAGATGTCAATCCCACCTTGTAGAATTAGTGCAATGATTAAATGACACAATGTATGTTCATAAAACATATTACTAATAATAATAACCACTCATAACTATAGTCAAAAAATATTCAAGGGGACTAAATATGTGCCAGCTATTGTGCTCCACCCCAGTGATACTGAGAAGGTATCCTTTGACTCTAGAAGGAAATAAACTTTTAAGTCAATGGTGCAGTCAAGCATGCCAGGTTGTATAAGCCTGTAATAGGTTCACTGAGAGTGCAAAATTTCAATTCTACCGGAAGAGGCAATATCATAAAAAGACTATTAGTCAGTGTCCCAGCAACAGAGATGACACACTCAAAAGCATAAACAGTAAGAGTTTACTGGAAGGACGATTTACAGAGCTGTGTATAGTGTTAAAGGAACCGAAAGGGATAAAGAAGCCCTCGAGGACGAGCAAGAGTGGGAAGAAGTTAACACTCATAGACCGGAAGGGATGAGTTTGCTTCCTGTATTAAGTGAGAGCTGTAGCCGTGGGAGCTATGATGTTGTTTGGAGGAACAAAGCCACTGCCAAACCATAGTCCAGCAGGATGAAAGAGTGGGGAAGTGGAGAGGGAAAATACCTAGACTTTTCTCTCCTCCTGTCCTCCAGTCTTTGCTGGTGCCTCCCACTGACCAAACTCAACCGCAAGCAGCACTCAGGAAAGCAGGGTGATGAAGACTCCAACATCCGTCCATGGGGCACAGAACTGGGAGGGCAAGGGTGAGCAGTAGAGCTAGAGGGGCAGATGGAGATGGTCTATCACACTGACACTCAATATGAACCGAGAAATGTGAGCGGGTATGACTCAGCTAAGAGGGCACTTAAGAAGATATCACAACAAAAAACCCAGAGGTGCAAAAATGAAAACAAACATGTCATATGAATGGAACTGAAGTGTTGAGACGCGAAGTCAGAGATGAAGTAGAAGTCAGATCACGGAGGGCTTCATACAACCCTGCCAAGGCGTTTAGGCCATATTCTTCATAACATGACAAAAGGAATCTGCTGTGGGGTTGAGAACACATCAAGTTAAGAAAACAGGTTCTGTTGTCTCTTTCCCTGTTTAAGGCTTCCAAGCCAAGCCTGCTAATACCAATCGTGTATGTTATGGAGGACACTGTATTCCTAATTATTTTAGGGTAATGTATTTAGCTACACACTAAATTAACACTAATTGAAGTTGGAAGAGGTTCAGAAAGCAATTAACTATTACTTGAAATAAAGTGGCAGAGTAGGAAATGTTCTCTCAATACAGAATTTGTGTTGAATGATTGCCCTGAGTTAAAATGACAATTTTTCCCCCTGAATTCCAGCAAGTAATTCAGTCTCCTTCATTTTTTCCAAATCACATGGAAATGAGAGAAAAGATGCGAATGTCAGTGTATTTCCTTATTTAGATTTGCCCTTGCGTTAGGTATTTAGAACTAAAAGCCAAATTAATCTTACGGCAAAGCCTACAAACTGTCACATGGACATGGAATGAATCATCTGTTTTGCTTCTTTTTTTTCAATCTTGTCCACAGAAATACAAGTGAGATACTCAGAAGCTTGTTCAAAGAGAAAATTGAAAAATAATTATTAAAAAGAGCTCTTAGGCACAGTGCCTTTTTTTTTTTTTTTTGGTCCTGTTTTCATGTTTTGTGTAAAACAGAGATAGAAAAAACACATGAATTCTTTGCATCCAAACATACATCTTAAAATTTTTGAAATTTCTGTTCAGAGTCTAAGGCCACAGAGCAGCATTTATTAACCTTTAATTTCAGCTCCATTGCTACTAAAATGTGAACTAAAAATTAAACCAATTTATGGATGTTTCTGTAAATATATTGTGTGTTATAACTTAAGAGATTACCAAACTAAACTGACTGCCTAGTTTTTTTAGCCTAAGTCAATTATAAATTTCTATCTGGTTTTAAGGTTTTAAAAACAGCTGGCTAGCTTAATTCATAGCACATAAGTGATGGTATGCAAAATTCTATTTGTTTAGCTTGTATAGACTCTGCAATTGAGTAAAATTAATTTTAATTAACTTGTTACATATTCAAATAAGTGTATGACTGGAAATGCCAACCTGGATAATTTATTTACTTGGAGATTTCTTGAGGGTTTGGCTGGAATCTGAAGAATAATTAAGTTACAACAAGTCTCAAGGGCATAATGACAATTTGGAAATTCAGAGGAAGGTTTGTCCCTCTCATGAGGGAGATTTTCTATAGGGAAAAGACGTAAGAATTAAAACTCAGAGGAAATGACTGTATCCATGGGGAGAAGGGAAGATTTTACTTCAAAAAGAAGATAATTTAGAGAAAGACCAGCTGCCCTGAAAACCCAACAAAGAAATTGACCATAGACATTGAAGAGCTCATAGCACTTAAAAATATATATATATTAAAAGATTTAAACCAACAATTACAAAATCCCTATTATGTTTTAGACAAAAGGGGTATTTCTATCCCTTGAAGACTATGATGTCTATTGAGAAAAGTCAAATAAACAGTCTCAAAATGATGTGTTAATTTTAAAACAGAATTTCTATATAATGATGTGAGAACAAAGAGCCGTGTCTGCAGAGGAGGTGACACTGGGTCTTGAAAGAGAAAATGTAGTTCACAAAGCACAGACAGTCTGCAGTCTGCCTGCAGTGCAGGAGACCCAGGTTCAATTCCTGGGTCCAGAAGATCCCCTGGAGAAGGAAATGGCAACCCACTCCAGTATTCTTGCCTGGAGAATCCCATGGACAGAGGAGCCTGGTAGGCTATAGTCCACAGGATGGCAAGAGTTGGACACAACTTAGCAAGTACACCACTAACCACCACCACCAAAGCACAGAAAGAGTCAGCTATTTGTGGTTAAGAATCTCCCAGGAGGCTTCCCTGGTGGCTCAGCAAATAAAGAATCCACCTGCGATGCAAGGAACAAGGGTGCAGTCCCTGAATTGGGAAGATGCCCTGGAGGAGGAAATGGCAACCGACTCCAGTATTCTTGCCTGGAGAATCCCATGGACAGAGGAGCCTGGCAGGCTCTGTGGTGTAGCACAGAATCACACGGGACTGACTCGACTGAGCAGGAGCACAAGAAGGGAACTGTTTTGTCAGTGTGGCTGGCAGGTCAAGTGTATAGGGCACAGTGGTGTCAGAATAGGCAGAACAGATGCAAGTTACCATGCACAGGATGGATAAACAACAAGGTACTACTGTATAGCACAGGGAAATAGAGTCAATATCCTGCAGTAAACCATAACGGAAAATAATTTTTTTAAAAAAAGACTAGGCTGGAGAGTGGTTCTTAGGTAACATATCAAGGAATGGGAATGTTATTCTGTAGATGACAGAGAGTCATTAAGGATTTCAGACAGAGAAAGGATTTGCCACAATTTACCTTTCAGAAATATCACCCGGAGTACCATGCAGCTTGATTAAAGGGAGTGAGCTGGGAAGCATCTTAGTAAGTGATACACAATAGTCATAAATGGTATCAACTTGGAATATTCACTATTAACTGATTGCTATGAAAGAATAACTCCAAAGTTTTTAGACTTGAGAAAATCAGGCTCAGAATAATTTTTTAAAAGAGACAGAGTCCTTACCACTGGACCACGAGAGAAGCCCTGGATCTGATAAATTACATCTGCAATATGAAACAGAAGGTGCACACTACTTAGGATAATTCAAGACAGGTTCAACAAAAAGACGACTAACACAGCCATGGGCAGGGTCTGGTAGCTCAGGACGCAGGGGCTAGTGACAATGCAGTCGTTACCAGCTCTAGACTGAAGGATGAGGGGAAAGAACATCACTTCTGCAACATCAGGAGGCCAAATAGGTCAGGAAACAGTCTCTGCTTCCAATTTATCCCTGAGCCTCTCCGAAAAGAATAACCTAAAAATCATGACACATCCTGAATAGAAATGGAGAGATTAGTCCAACTATTATATTTCCATTTATTTTACCAGTTTGGTGCTTGGAAAAAAAAAATGTATAGATCATGGCAGATAATCGTGCACTAACACACACCTCAACAAGGAAAAACTCCAATCTCAGCTCCTGATACTGAATATACTAGGGAATGTATTCCTCTCACTGTTCCTAAGAAAGGAGAATCCAAAACAGTTCACACTGGACTGGGATGGACAATAGCTTATATTCATGGTCTTGTCCAGCAGCTCTCCTGTCCTTTGTCATGACATGATCCAAGTGGACCTGGACAATCTGAACATTTCAGAGAAAGTCATATCAGTCCACTATACTATTTTTTTATTGAAATATAGTTGATTGACAATGTTGTGTTAGTTTCAGGTGTACAGTAAAGTGATTCAGATATACATATATATAGATAGATAGATAGATTGTTGTTGTTCAATCACTAAGTTCGGTCCGACTCTTTGCAACCCCATGGACTGCAACACACCAGGCTTCCCTGTCCATCACCAACTCCCAGAGTTTGCTCAAACTCCCATCCATTGGGTCAGTGATGCCATCCAACCATCTCATCCTGTCACCCTTCTCCTCCTGCCCTCAATCTTTCCCAGCATCAGGGTCTTTTCCAATGAGTTGGCTCTTCATATCAGGTAGCCAAAGTATTAGAGCTTCAGCTTCAGCATCAGTCCTTCCAATGAATATTCAGGGTGTGTGTGTGTGTGTGTGTGTATATATATATATATATAAAATAAATGTGTGTATATGTATATGTGTATATATACATATATATATGTAATTTCTCTTCCAGGTTCTTTTCCATTATACATTATTATAAGATGCTGAATATAGTTCTCTGTACTATACAGTAGGTCATTATAATTTATCTATTTTATAAGATAGTAGTGTATGTCTGTTAATGCCAAACTCCTAATATATTCCTCCTCCCCTTCCCCTTTGGTGACCATAAATTTTGTTTCTATGTCTGTGAGTCTATTTCTGTTTTGTAAATAAGTTCATTTGTATCATTTTTTTAGAGTCTACATATAAGTGATACCATATATTTGTCTCTGTCTGATTTACTTAATCTCTAGTTTCATCCATATCACTGCAAATGGTATTATTTCATTCTTTTTTTTATAACTGAGTAACATTTCATTGTATATACCACATCTTCTTTATCCATTCATCTGTCTATGATGCCTTTTTCCATTCATCTGTTTAGTTCAGTTCAGTTCAGTCACTCAGTCGTGTCCGACTCTTTGCGACCCCATGAATCGCAGCACTCCAGGCCTCCCTGTCTATCACCAACTCCCAGAGTTCACTCAGACTCACGTCCATCGAGTTGGTGATGCCATCCAGCCATCTCATCCTCTGTCGTCCCCTTCTTCTCCTGCCCCCAATCCAAACCAGCATCAGAGTCTTTTCCAATGAGTCAACTCTTCACGTGAGGTGGCCAAAGTACTGGAGCTTCAGCTTTAGCATCATTCCTTCCAAAGAATACCCAGGGCTGATCTCCTTCAGAATGGACTGGTTGGATCTCCTTGCAGTCCAAGGGACTCTCAAGAGTCTTCTCCAACACCACAGTTCAAAAGCATCAATTCTTCGGCGCTCAGCCTTCTTCACAGTCCAACTCTCACATCCATACATAACCAATGGACAAACCATAGCCTTGACTAGATGGACCTTAGTTGGCAAAGCACATATCTCTGCTTTTGAATATGCTGTCTAGGTTGGTCAGAACTTTTCTTCCAAGGAGTAAGTGTCTTTTAATTTCATGGCTGCAATCACCATCTGCAGCGATTTTGGAGCCCCAAAAATAAAGTCTGACACTGTTTCCACTGTTTCCCCATCTATTTCCCATGAAGTGATGGGACCGGATGCCATGATCTTCGTTTTCTGAATGTTGAGTTTTAAGCCAACTTTTTCACTCTCCTCTTTCACTTTCATCAAGAGGCTTTTAGTTCCTCTTCACTTTCTGCCATAAGGGTGGTGCCATCTGCACATCTGAGGTTATTGATATTTCTCCTGGCAATCTTGATTCCAGCTTGTGTTTCTTCCAGTCCAGCATTTCTCATGATGTACTCTGCATAGAAGTTAAATAAGCAGGGTGACAATATACAGCCTTGACGTACTCCTTTTCCTATTTGGAACCAGTCTGTTGTTCCATGTCCAGTTCTAACTGTTGCTTCCTGATTAAGCTGCTTCCAATTCTTGGCTCTTGTAAATAGTGATGCTATGAACACTGGAGGCATGTACTTTTTTAAATTAGAGTTTTCTCCAGATATATTCCTAGAAGTGTGATTGCTGGGTCATATGGTAACTCTACTTTTAGTTTTTAAGGAAGCTCCATACTGTTCTCCAAAGGGGTTGCACCATTTTACATTTCCACCAACAGTGGGAAGGAGGGTTCCCTTTTCTCCGTACTCTCTCCAGCATTTATTGTTTGTAGGTTTTTTGAAGATGGCTGGTCTGACTGGTGCAAGGCACACTATATTATTAATATCATGTTCAACAGATCTAATGAGCAAGAAGCTAGAATGGCCTGGAGTGGTAGTTTATGTTCCATATCAAGTTGATTGGGTTAACGGGTGACCAGAAAGCTGGTAAAACATTGTTTCTGAGTGTGTCTGTGCGGTTGTTTCCTTAAGATATCAGTATTTAAGTTGATGAACTAAATAAAGTTGATGGCCATCCCCAGTGTTGTTGGGCATCATTTGTTCACTGAGAGCTTGAATAGAATAAAAAGGCAAATGAAGGGCAAATTCACTATGTGCTTGAGCTGAGGCCTCCATCTCTGACCTAGGAAAGGACATCAGAGCTCCTGGTTTTACAGGCCTTCAGACTCAGACTACATTACACCACTGGCTTTCCTCATTCTCTAGTTTGTGGATGGTGGATTATGGACTTTTCAGCCTCCATAACCATTTGAGCAAATTTCTATAAAATAGAGATAGATTGATGGATAGATAGATAAATGAATGGATAAAACAAGTACGTTGGTTCTGTTACTCTGGAGTGTGCTTGGGTGCTAAGTTGCTTCAGTCGTGTCCTATTCTTTGCCATCCTGTGGACTGTAGCCCGCCAGGCTCCTCTGTCCATTGGATTTTCCAAGCAAGATTAACGGAGTGGGTTTCTGCACCCTCCTCCAGGGGATCTTCCTGACCCAGGGGTCGAACCCATGTCTCTTGCATTGGCAGGCGGGTTCTTTACCACTAGCACCACTTGGGAAGCCCATTTCTCTAAAGAACCCTGACTAATACACACAATAAGATGTAGTCACTCCAAAAATGTATGGGTCACCACGTGAATGAGCTTTACAAGCATCCAATAGTCTGGATGCCAGGATATTGCCTCCAAGGTAAACAGCAAGTTAATGCACTTAGCACCTTCCAACACTCTGCAGCTTTGCACTTGGGAGACTTCCACATGTTTGGGAGGCAACATACTACACAGAGGCATACAGTTCCACTTCATGTGTCCTGAGATGCAGAAGGCTACCAGCTTTGAGAGAGATACATTGGTGAGATTTCAGTACAAGCACAATCTACGTAATTCTGTTGCATACACCATGTGACAAAGCAGACCTCATGCTACTAGGGTACATACAATAGTTAAAGAAACCATGAGGGGTATTTTTCAAACCACAATAGGAAGTTGCTGCACAGCCTTGTTCTCATAGCAAGAACTGTATACCATTCCAGTAACAACTCCTGACATGTCTCTGGATCCTGGCACAAACCAAGTGGTGACCCCAGGTCACCCAGGGGCGCTGTGACTAGATGTCACATTATGAATTAGGTGCTGTTAGATTTACTACATCGTAAGATGGAGCAGGCCCACTAGCAATCTGTCACACAGTGGAAAAGAATACGTCTTGTATCCAGCTGAGGCAGGTCCAGAGGTCACAAATAAGCTGCACAAATATGGCCCGACCTGTATGTAACCCAGGACCATTCCACACACACCTTGCTCTCAGCTTATTCCCAAGGCTTCAGGGGAGTTCCTTGGAACAGACAATGAAGGAGGAAGGACTCACAGCTGGCTTATTGAGGGGATGGCTCAGTGTTTCAGTATGAGCCAAAAATAGACTGCTATTATATACATCCACACCAAGGGGGAATCCTACAAGCAATGGATAGAGAGAGAAGTGGTGTAACTAAGGATATATATGGCCACAATGCAAGAATGCCGTAAAGTCTGAGCCCACATTTTTTTCTCTTCTGTTCACTCATCGTAGGAAGAACTGGAGGAAAGAAAGAAAAGCAGTAGCAGCAGGCACCACAGGAGCCTGAGCCTCTTCTGTTCTGGCAGTTTTCTGTGTCTTTTGTGCTTAACTTGGGTCTGGTTACACGTACACCAGGGGTTGGCAATCCACAGCCCATGGGCCAAATCCAGGCTGTTTTGTAGCTTTCATTCTTTGTAAGCTAAGAATGGTTTTTACATTTTTTAAAGATTGGGGGAAAAAATCAAAATAACATATCATGACACATAAAATGATATATGAAATTCAAATTTCACCAGTCATTAAAGTTTTATTCAAACATAACCACACTTACTTACGTATTGCTTATGGCCACTTTTGAACTATATCTGTGGTGCTAGTGGTAAAGAACCTGCCTGCCAATGCTGGAGACGCAAGAAACGTGGATTCAATCCCTGGGTTGGAAAGATCCTCTGGAGAAGGAAATGGCAATCCACTCCAGTATTCTTGCCTGGAAAATTCCATGGACAGAGGAGCCTGGCAGGCTACAGTCCATAGGGTCCCAAAGAGTCGGACACGACTGAAATAACTTCACATACACACACAGTGGCGCTGAATGGTTGCAACAGAAAGTTTTGGGGACTTTTTCAGTGTATCTTTTTTGAATGGCATTTGACCCCTCCCTCCTTGTAATGTTGGAATCTAACTTTCATTATGGGCTGAAAAGAAATGAGAATTGGCATCAACTTGTGAGTTTCAGGGTAATCATAAGAGTTAAAGTTTCCAAACCCAGCCATGAAGATAATATGTCCATACTCTTTGTTTCTAAGTCTTGTTTCTCACCCAACAGTTGCCTTATTACAACTGTCCTCTGGGCTTGCTCCTCAAACTTATCTGCCATGTATGCAATAAAGACTGCTCTAAAGACGTTGCAGGGTGGGAGAGGGATTTCTGTTTATCCAAATATATTCTTTATTGAGTTTTCAAAGCTTTTAACTCCTCTTTTTCTCTATATATGCTCTCAAGGGCCAGAAGAAGCCAAGTGACTCCACAATCTTTATAATCACTACTGTTGCTATTAGCAACTTCATGTCACAGCCATTTGCTGTCCTACAACTCTGTCTTCCTTTGCTCTTCATCCTCTGTCATTATCTGTAATAACTTCAAAATAATCAAGACAACACATCCTATTGATTACCCATATCCCATTTCTCCCTGGAAAAGTGTTTGTTTCTTCACTCAAACTTTTGAGAAACCACTCCCAGAATCCTATTTTAAGGGTCTGGATTTCTTGGGTCATTTATGAAACAAATTACTGTATCAGTCAAAGTCCAAGCAGGAAGCAAGTAGCATACACAAATTGGGATAATTCTAGGAGACTTTAATAAAGGCACAATATTCAAAAATATGGGTAAGATGGAGGAAAACTACAAGGAATAATAGACTACCACAAAACTAATACAAGTTATGGGCCCAAAAGTAAAGGGGAGACAGTTGTTCTTGGGACCCAGAAACAGTCATGGAGGGCTGTTGTGAGACAAGCAGTGATGAGTCTTTGTCCATTGGCTAATTGGAATATTTTTATGAATAGTGCTTTACTTCATCAATTATTTGGTTACTCTAAGATACAGTTTGTATAAAAAGAGATAGTATAATGCTTGACTTTTTCTCTTTATTTACTGATTTTAAAAGCTTCAGATATGAAAGCAATTTAAATGTCCATCAACAGAGGAATGGATAAAGAAAATGTAGTATATATATATATATATACAATGGAATAGTCAGTTCAATTCAGTTCAGTCGCTCAGTCGTGTGCGACTCTTTGTGACACCATGAATCGCAGCATGCCAGGCCTCCCTGTCCATCACCAACTCCTGGAGTTCACTCAGACTCATGTCCATCAAGTCGGTGATGCCATCCAGCCATCTCATCCTCTGTTGTCCCCTTCTCCTCCTGCCCCCAATCCCTCCCAGCATCAGAGTCTTTTCCAATGAGTCAACTCTTCGCATGAGGTGGCCAAAGTATTGGAGTTTCAGCTTTAGGATCAGTCCTTCCAATGAACATCCAGGACTCATCTCCTTTAGAACGGACTGGTTGGATCTCCTTGCAGTCCAAGGGACTCTCAAGAGTCTTCTCCAACACCTCAGTTCAAAAGCATCAATTCTTCAGTGCTCAGCTTTCTTCACAGTCCAACTTTCACATCCATACATGACCACTGGAAAAACCATAGCCTTGACTAGACAGACCTTTGTTGGCAAAGTAATGTCTCTGCTTTTCAATATGCTGTTTAGGTTGGTCATTACTTTCCTTCCAAGAAGTGTCTTTTAATCTCATGGCTGCAATCACCATCTGCAGTTATTTTGGAGCCCCCAAAAAATAAAGTCTGACACTGTCTCCACTGTTTCCCCATCTATTTCCCATGAAGTGATGGGACCAGATGCCATGATCTTCGTTTTCTGAATGTTGAGCTTTAAGCCAACTTTTTCACTCTCCTCTTTCACTTTCAAGAGACTCTTTAGTTCCTCTTCACTTTCTGCCATAAGGGTGGTGTCATCTGCATATTTGAGGTTATTGATATTTCTCCTGGCAATCTTGATTCCAGCTTGTGCTTCTTCTAGCCCAGCGTTTCTCATGATGTGCTCTGCATAGAAGTTAAATAAGCAGGGTGACAATATACAGCCTTGGTGTACTCCTTTTCTGATTTGGAACCAGTCTGTTGTTCCATGTCCAGTTCTAACTGTTGCTTCCTGACCTGCATATAGATTTCTTAAGATTACTCAGCCTTAAAAGGAACAAAACTGGGTTATTTGTAGAGATGTGGATGAACCTAGAGACTGTCATACAGAGTGAATCAGAAAGAGAAAAACAAATATCATATATTAACACATATATGTGGAATCTAGAAAAATGGTGTAGATGATCCTATTTGCAAAGCAGAAACAGAGACACAACATAGAGAACAAAAGTATGGATACCATGGGGGAAAGGGGTGGGGATGGGATGAATTGGGAGATTGGGATTGTCTGTATATACTATTGATACTATGTATAAAGTAGATCACTAATGAGAGCCTACTGTATACCTCAAGGAACTCTACTCAGCACTCTGTGGTGACATAAATGGGAAGGAAACCCAAAAAAGAGGGGACACACACACAAACACACAGGTATGGCTTCCCAGGTGGCACTAGTAGTAAAGAACCCACCTGACAGTGCAGGAGAAATGAGATACATGGATCTGATCCCTGGGTTGGGAAGACCCTCTGGTAGAGGGCATGGCAACCCACTCCAGTATTCTTGCCTACAGTCCATGGAGTCGCAAACAGTCTGACACGACTGAAGCAACTTAGCATACAAGTTGATTCATTTTACTGTAGAGCAGAACTAACACAATGTTGTAAAGCAGCTATACTCCAAGAAAGATTAACTTTAAAAAACACTTTAAATTTTGACTCTCTGGTATCATATAATGGTGACCGATGAGTTTGCTCATGAATATATTTGATATATTTCAATCCAGTTCAGATACTGATGTTTATACTATCCAATGAGAGCCTACCAGGTTGGCTCCTGAGTCCTTCTGAAACATCCCTATTAGTCTTGGATTGCTTCCTTGCTCTCTGAGATGACAAGGTGATCCAGGCTCACCTTGCAAAGTTCCTGCTCCAGACCTGTAATCACTCATTTCTTTAAGATATGATTCCTTCTTTCAAGTTGTGCTTTAAGACCACAGTCTGAGAGCTGAGGATATTGATTGCTACTGTGATTATTCTTGTTTCTCAGCCTTTTCGAAGGACAGAGTTAGAAAATACATATTTTTTTGAAATTCGTATTGATATTTCCTACATAATCATGATATAGGATTTGTATTTAACCCCTTCTATTTCACCTCTGTATTTCTCTTTTCCCATGACAGAAATACAAGTAATTAAAATAAGCCAGCATGTATATCTGATTTTTCTCATGATATGCATCAATAGAATAGGAATAGCAACACCAAGATTTCATAGACACATTTACAGTATAACTTGAGGACTTCCAGAAATATTTTTTGCAGATGTATCTTTAGTAAGTTGAACATCCGGTCTGAGCAGGTGAAGACAATAATACAACATAGGAGTTGTCAGACGGGACGCACACAATAATTGGTACACAAAATATGGTGAGCCCTGGAGTCAGCAGGTTATACATCCATCAGATATATTATGGATTAAGGACCTTTACCACATCAAGCTTCTACTTGAAAATGCAAATGCTAATAAACAAGCAATTTTCAAATATTTTTAAAGAATAAAGTAAATTCATCAGTTGAGGACTTAACTATATTTTTTCTTTTCCTAATACAACAAATCAGCTCCATAATGTTTACGATAAAAATATTAACATTGGTGTGCTATTTCTTTGTGTTCCTAATATGTTATTCTATACTCCAAAGTTAAATTATTGGTAGAAAGGGCAATACTATTTTAATAGGTGGCAGATGGAAATGGCTGGCTGATGCAGAGAGAGAACTAATGTGTTTCTGGAGAGCTTGCTCCAAACTTCAATGGTGACTATGATGGGAAAGGGATGATCATCAAGAGAAAATGCAAGGGACTTTTCTGGTGGTCCAGTGGTTAAGTCTTCACCTTCCAAAGCAGAAAGTGTGGTTTGACCCCTTGTGGGAAGCTAAGATCCTACATGCCTCATAGCCAAAAAAGCAAAACATAGAACAGAAGCAATATTGCAACAAATTCAATACAAACTTTAAAAGCGGTCCACATAGAACTTCTCTGATGGTACAATGGATCAGAATCCAAGTGCCAATGTAGGGGACACAAGTTCGATCCCTAGTCCAGGAAGATTCCACATGTTTCAGAACAAATCAGCTGATGTGCCACAATTTCTGAGTGCATGCTCTGGAGCCAGGGAGCTGCAACTACTAACGCTCATGCACCATAGAGCCCGAGCTCCACAGCAAGAGGAGCCACCGCAGTGAGAAGGCTGTGATCCACAATAGAGAGTAACCCCGCTCACCACTAGAGAAAGAACCGCATGCAGAAACAAAGACCCAGTGCAACCAAAAGTAAACAGATCATTGTTTTTAATGGACCACATTCAAAAAAAATCTTAAAAAAAGATAAAAAGGCAAGAACACTGTTCAAGCAGTCCTTGCTTGATGTGCTGTGCTGTGCTTAGTCGCTCGGTGGTGTCTGACTCTTTTTGACCCCATGGACGATAACATGCCAGGCTCCTCTGTCCACGGCGATTCTCCAGGCAAGAATACTGAAATGGGTAGCCATTCCCTTCTCGAGGGGATCTTCCCAACCCAGGGATTGAACCCAGGTATCCCAGATTGCAGGTGGATTCTTTACCATCTGAGGCACCATTGAAGCCCTTGTCTGATGGGGTACCCACAAAAGACAGGGTTCCTCTCAGGGATCTTCCTTCTGCAGCAAACGGTGAGAGGAGTAACTCAGAATTCATTCATTTTAATCCCAAGATTTAGATGAATTTTTCTACCATCTTGCAGGCTGGTATCTGGTATGTGTAACTTACAAATTTCCATTCCCGCCATTTAAACAACTAGCTCGTGCCATTTTGCCCCCAGTGCTTTTCCCTACAGGACTGAAGGTTCAAAAGTAATTTGCAAAGAAAAGCATCCCCAGTCATGTGACTTAAAGGTTACCTTGACAATATTTGTCTTCATTAGTCTCCTTGAAAGGCCATGTTTTCTTAACTTTATACCATGCTGTTTCCCCCACTCACTAAATTTGGTCTGAGTCTGTATTAAGGGCTACATTATTGTCTGCTGACTTCCAGAGAAACTGCTAAGCACTGAGAAAGAAAGCACTTAGCTGCTTTTAGCCATGATCAACGGTTTGCTCCTAAGAGCCTAAAAGGATCAGAGGGGTGGGGAGAAGGATGCAGAAAACCTCTAATAGATCACCACGGAACTTTTGAGTTTGTTTATAGAGAGAACACCAGCAATAGTGACTGACAGATAATGCTCATAATTGATGTTGCTGTAATTCTAGATGGGGTGCAATTGTATGTATATTTAATGTACAATATCTTTATGAAATTTATGTCACATCCTACTCTAATGCTCCTATAAACTGCTGCACAGGAATAGAAGGAAATGAAACTTGTATTCTCATTCTTCTCTGTCTGGGGAACATTAACCTCTACCTGGGGAACATCTCTACCCATTTGATTCTGTATTGTTTGGGAGTAGTACCAAGACCAATAGATGGTATTAAATAAATATGTATCAGCTAGGACATTTAACCCATATACACAATCTAATTTACTTATTGTTTTTGGATGACAAGCTTTTCTGGGGGTAATAATAACAATAATGAGTATCATTTATAAGATGGACATGATTCTGGGACTTCCCTCGTGGTCCAGTGGTTAATGCTTCACACTTTCAATTCAGGGAGTGTGGGTTTGATCCCTGATCAGGGAACTAAGATCCCATATGTCATGGAGTGCAGACAGAAAACCATTTTTTTTATTAAAAAAATGATGGGCACTATTTTATTTAATCCTAATGCAGGTATGTTCACTCTTGTCTCACAATTGAGGAAACTGTGGCCTGGGGAAATGAAGTAACATTCCCAGGTCATTCAACTAGTAAGGAATTAGAACCAAGATTCAAGTGTAAGTATATCAGGCCACAAAGACATTCATGTGAAGAAAATTCTTTATCATCATTGTCATGTACTTTCACATTCACTACCAGCCTTGAATTCACCTTCAAATCTCTCCTAGACTGTGAATATCTAGAGGGAGATTGGTAAAATATCAACATCAAGCAATGCTCTGGACAACTGATGGGAGGATTGTTTAGTAGAGTGAGGCATAATCCCTGCTTTCTAGGTCTTTGAACACTAGGAGGAATACTCATTCCCAGTGGTGAATGTGTCTCAATTAAAATTAATGGCAACCATTCTGAGGTATGAAGTATGATTCTAAGAAGACTCAAGTAACTCCCTGCATTGGAAGCATGAAGTCTTAACCACTGGACTGCCAAAGAAGTCACAAAATCATGCCCATCTTATAAATAATACCCGTTATTGTTATTGGCTCAGAGGACAAAAATCTGCCTGCAATGCAGGAGATACAGGTTCAATCTCTGGGTCAGGAAGATCCCCTGGAGGAAGGGAACAGCTACCCTCTCTAGTATTCTTGCTTGGAGAATTCCATGGACAGACGACTTTGGTGGGCTACAGTCCCTGGTGTCCCAAAGACTCGGACATGACTGAGCCACTGACACTTTCACTTTTCAACCAATAGGTAATATCCTAATTTCAACACAATGTGCTTTCAGAGGCTGTTGGTAAGTGAAGTAGAACACCCTTATACTTCATTATGAGTTCACTCTGGTTCTTAGGGCGAATGGGGGAGTAGCAAGGTTGGGTGAAAGGAGCATATGATTTAGTCCCAAATTCTTCACGTATTGAATGCCTGGCTTAGAATGACTTTTAGCAAACTTGTTAATTTCATCCATGTTACCCAATTTAATATCATACAGTTATTCACAATATACTCTCATCCCCTTGGATCCTTGGAACTTCAGTTGCATCCCATCTGTGAACCTCAATTTGCATCATGTCCCCTCTCTACCCCTCCTTTTCTTCTCCCCCTCTTCCTGGACCATTTAGCTAAATGGTTATCAATTTTGTTGATTTCCAAAGAACTTTCTTTACTGTTTTTCTCTATTTTCTTTAAAAAAAAATGCTCATTTCTGTTTTATTTTAACTTATTATTTACTTTTTGTTGCTTGCTTTGGGATAATTCTTCTTTTAGTCTCTTAAGGGGAAAGATCAGATCACTGATTTAGGAACTTTTCTTTGTTTCCAATTTAAACATTTAATATCATTAATTTCCTCTAAGTAATGCTCTAGCTGCATTTCACAGATTTTCGAGATGTCATTTAGACATTTTTATCTTATCTCAAATGTTTTCTAATCCTTCTTATGATTCTTTATCTGAGATATAGATTGAACATGGTTCTTTTTGGCTAATATTTCACATGCACGCAAAGGAATGTGTGGTGTTATTAGAGCTGTACAAGATTTTGATGGGTGTTTGATGGTGTGCACTTCCTGGTCTATAACAGTGTGCTACAGGACTTATTGAAGGTGTTAGGTGTTGAAGAGGGCTTCACTTGTGGCTCAGTTGGTAAAGAATCTGCCTGCAGTGCAGGAGACCCGGGTTTGATTCCTGAGTCTGGAAGATTCCCAGGAGAAGGAAATGGCAACCCACTCCAGTATTCTTGCCTGGAGAATCCCATGGATAGAGGAGACTAGTGGACTACAGTCCATGGGGTCGCAAGAGTCAGACACGACTTAACAACTAAACAACCACAGGATTACTGGTTTAACCTCTCTGCCCTTAGTTTTCTCAAACATTAAAGAGATTATTAATACATACTTTATAGGATTATTATGAAAACAAATGGAAAGCTTCTTTAAATTTCTTTGCAATGATCTGAAACATAGTAGATTTTTAAACAAGTATTGTCACTTTAAAAAGTATTGGCACTGGTGACTCGATGGTGAAGAATCCACCTGCCAATGCAGGAAACACAAGTTTAATCTCTGGTCTGGGAAGATCCCACATGCCAAGGAGCAACTAAGCCCTGGGCACAGCAGCTAGTGAGCCTGTGATCTAGAGCCCATGTGCTACAACAGCTGAAGCCCTCACATCCTAGATCCCATGTTCAGAAACAAGAGAAACTACCAAATGAGAAGCCATGCACCGCAGCTAGAGAGTAGCCCCTGCTCACCACAATTAGGTGGGCTTCCCTCATAGCTCAGTTGGTGAAGAACCTGCCTGCAGTGCAGAAGACCGGGATTCAATTCCTGGGTCAGGAAGATCCCCTAGAGAAGGCAATGGCAACCCATTCCAGTATTCTTCCCCGGAAAATCCCATGGACAGAGGAGGCTGGCAGGCTACAGTCCCTGGGGTTGCAAGAGTCAGACACGACTCAGCGACTAAACCACCACCACCACTACCACCACCACCACCACAACTAGAGAAAAGCCAGAGCAGCAACGAAGACTCAGCACAGCCAAAAATTACACAAAATAAAATGAAATTTTAAAGTACTGGCACTTAATTCTTTACTCCTTTAAAACTTGATTCAATAAAGATTTCCTGAGTTTCTATTGTATATTATGCAGCAACTGCAAGACGGACTTGAAAAGTAATTAAGAAAAAATCTTTCAAAAGCTAGATTGGGGACAAATGTGTAAATAGCCACCTGCAATGTGATATAAAAAGTGCAATCTTAACAGAATGGACAAAGTGGAAACACAAAGAAAGGAATGATAAATTCTTTCTTTACAATGTCAGAAATGTTTTGCAGAAGTGGGAGAATTTGAACCTATACTTGAATGTAAGGAAAGAAGCGATATGAATTTGCAAAGTTTTGAATGCAAACAAGGTCATGTAATATTGATCTACATGAGACCCATCTATCTGTTCACTCAAACATTTATTGAAAGCCTGTTTACATAGTAAAGCCCACTTACTATGTGCTAGGCCACAAAGACAATACACGTGAAAAAAATTCTTTATCATCATCACCACGTACATTTGCATTCACTGCTAGCCTTGAATTTGCTTATAAAAGACTGTAAGCATCTAGAGGGAGATTCATACCCCAAGTATCAAGGAATCCTCTGGACAACTGATGAAGGGATCATTTCATAGACTGAGGCATAATCCCTGCTTTCATTTTTTCATTTTTCTGACAATGTGTTAGGGTCACAAAAAGGAGAAGACATGATTTCTCCTTCAAAGAGCTCACATAGTGATGGATAAAGAAGGATACTTTGCTTTTTTTCTTCTGAAATTCCCTGTCTTTTTTGGGAAAGGTATTAATGATACTTCATAATACTTTGGCAGGTTTGTAAAAATGATCACTGAGATCATAACTCAGTGCAATAGTAAAGTACAACAGAAATTCTAGCACTGTCGCCATTTTTCACAATTTATGTCACAAATGAAAATTTGAAAAATCTGCATTATCATTTCATTTTTCTTCTTTCCTCCACAAAATTAAGATTTCAGCCCAGGTCAACTTTTAGGCATCAACTATATGTACTGAATACTCAAGTTTGCACAAGATATGTTTGCCTTTGAAGAGTCTACAACTTAGTGAGGGTATGAAATCATCTGTCTGTAGAGATTATGGCAAAATTCCTTCTGAAAACTTATCGTCTGAAAATTCAGAGGGAAGATAACAGAAAGCAAAGTAGAATTTATTAAATTGTTCTTGTAAAGCACCTGCAGAATCGTTTGTATCCTAGTTTCTGCAGTCACATAAGAAAACCAAATTAAGTGTTGGATTTATTGTCTGCTTTGGATTTATTGTCTGCTTTGGGCATCTTGACAGAGGCTACTTTGTAAACTTAAGTCTTTGTTTCCTTGAAACTGTTGGACGTAGGCATCTTGTATTTCTCACTGAGAAATTTTCTACCAACAGACAAAGGAGATTAAAGCAATAAACTAATTGGAATGCCTTAAGGAGAACTGGCATTCTTCCACAATAAGACAGCTCTCCTGTGTCTCAGACCAGATTGTATTTTTTGAAAATCCAGCCATTCTTTTAAGGGACATCCTGAAAACATAATAGCACAGAAATATGTGAATAAAAACAGTGGAAAAAGTGTATTAGGCAAATATCACTCGAAAGAAAGCTGGTGTAGGGTGTAAATATCTGAGAAAATTGAAAGCAAAGACAAATAGAGATAAAGATGGCAACACAATAGAAAAAGGAACAAGCCACCAAAAAGATACGACAATCATAAACTTTTATGAGTCTAACAATGAAGCCAAGCCAAACCAATGGAAAGGCAAGTAGAAATTGACAAATCCATCATAGTAGGCAATTTCAACAATTCTCTATCAGAAATAGACATATCAAGTAGGAAAGAGAATATTTCAGCAATAAAATTAATAACCTTGGCACAAATGGATGAGTATAACATTCTGCACTGAACAAATAAAATACATTTATATATTTTCAAGTGTACATGAAACATTTACATAAATTGATCACAAATGAGTCATAAAAGAAATCCAATAAATTTTAAGGAATTATCTACTAAACACATTTCCTCACTGCAAAGCAATAAAGTTAGAAAGCAATAATTGAAAAAAAACTCCAGATGTTTTAAAAGTTTTAAATACATTTCTAATACATCATCATAGAAGGATACATGATAGAATTTACAAAATATTTAGAACCAAATGACAACTAAGTGCTACATATCAAAATGTGTGGGGTGAAGTCAAAGTGGATCTTAGAGGGGAAATTAAGAGCCTGTAGGTACATTTATTACTTTTTTTAAGGACTGAAAATAATTCAGTTAAGAAAGTAACTCAAGAGATTAGAAGAAGAACAGAGTAAACTTGAAGAAAGTAAAAGGTAAAACAAGTAACAGAAATTGATAAAATAGAACATTAAGAAGAAGCAAATTAACTAAAAAAAAAACTGGTCCTCTCAAAACAACAACAGCAACTAACAAATTTATGACTGTCTAGCAAGGCTTCTCAAGAATTCAAAACAACTTAGCATGTCTATCAACAGAGAATTATGGACTTTTCATGCAATGAAATGTATACAATAGTCAGAAAGAAGACTAGAGGTTAATGATCAGCATGCAGAAATCTTAAAAACATCTTCAGCCAGAAAAAGCAACGTGCAGAATATGTATAAATATATCATTTACACAAATAGAAGCATGCAAATCAGGACTATATTCTATTTTGGGGCACACATGTAGGAAAAATATGCAATCATTCCTGGGAAGTTATGGGGATAACAAAGAACAAAACTGAGGTAAATGTTACCACAAGGAAAAGAGGGAACAACATAAACAGGATTGGGAATGAGGACAAAGACGGACGCTTTGTCTGTGTCTGCATTGTTTTCTCTTTGAACAACTGAAGGAAATAGGCAAAAAGTTAATATTTGCTTAAGCAAGGTTCAGTTCAGTTCAGTTCAGTCGCTCAGTTGCGACCCCATGAATCGCAGCACGCCAGGCTTCCCTGTCCATCACCAACACCTGGAGTTCACTCAGACTCACGTACATCGAGTCAGTAATGCCATCCAGCCATCTCATCCTCTGTTGTCCCCTTCTCCTCCTACCCCCAACACCTCCCAGCATCAGAGTCTTTTCCAATGAGTCAGCTCTTCGCATGAGGTGGCCAAAGTATTGGAGTTTCAGCTTTAGCATCATTCCTTCCAATGAACACCCAGGACTGATCTCCTTTAGAATGGACTGGTTGGATCTCCTTGCAGTCCAAGGGACTCTCAAGAGTCTTCTCCAACACCACAGTTCAAAAGCATCAGTTCCTCAGTGCTCAGCTTTCTTCACAGTCCAACTCTCACAACCATACATGACCACTGGAAAAACCATAGCCTTGACTAGACAGACCTTTGTTGGCAAAGTAATGTCTCTGCTTTTGAATATGCTATCTAGGTTGGTCAGAACTTTCCTTCCAAAGAGTAAGCGTCTTTCAATTTCATGGCTGCAATCACCATCTGCAGTGAGTTTGGAGCCCAGAAAAATAAAGTCTGACACTGTATCCACTGTTTCCCCATCTATTTCCCATGAAGTGATGGGACCACATGCCATGATCTTCGTTTTCTGAATGCTGAGCTTTAAGCCAACTTTTTCACTCTCCACTTTCACTTTCATCAAGAGGCTTTTTAGCTCCTTTTCATTTTCTGCCATAAGGGTGGTGTCATCTGCCTATCTGAGGTTATTGATATTTCTCCCAGCAATCTTGATTCCAGTTTGTGCTTCTTCCAGCCCAGCGTTGGAAGTTACTCTGAGGTACTCTGCATAGAAGTTAAATAAGCAGGATGACAATATACAGCCTTGTTATATTCCTTTTCTGATTTGGAACCAGGCTGTTGTTCATGTCCAGTTCTAACTGTTGCTTCCTGACCTATATACAGGTTTCTCAAGAGGCAGGTCAGGTGGTCTGGTATTCCCATCTCTTTCAGAATTTTCCACAGTTTATTGTGATCCACACAGTCCTAAGTCACTATAAAAAGCTTGCTTTCTCATTGGAGTATAACTGTGTTACAGTGTTTTTAGCTTCTGCTGTACAAGGAAGTAAATCAGCTTCATGTATACATATATCCTGCCTCTCTTGGACCTCCCCCCCATCACTTCCCAATCCCACCCATCTAGGTCATCACAGAGTGTTGAGCTGAGCTCCCTGCACTGTAGAGCAGGTTCCCACTAGCTATCTATTTCACACATGGTAGTGTATATACGTCAATCCTAATCTCCTTATTCATCCCACCCTCTTCTTCTTCCTGTCTCCACGTGTCCATACTCTATGTCTGCATCTCTATTTCTACCCTGAGAATATGTTCATGTACCATTTTTCTAGATTCCTAAATGTCCATCAATAGATGAATGGACAAAGAAGGTGCAATATATATACATACATATATATATATAAGCCATATAAACTAAGCCATGTCGTGTGGGGCCACCGAAGACAAATGGGTCATGGTGGGGAGGTCTGACAGAATGCAGTCCACTGGAGAAGGGAATGGCAAACCACTTCAGTGTTCTTGCCTTGAGAACCCCATGAACAGTATGAAAAGGCAAAATGATAGGATACTGAAAGAGGAACTCTCCAGGTCGGTAAGTGCCCAATATGCTACTGGAGATCAGTGGAGAAATAACTCCAGAAAGGATGAAGGGATGGAGCCAAAGCAAAAACAATACCCAGTTGTGGATATGACTGGTGATAGAAGCAAGGTCCGATGCTGTAAAGAGCAATATTGCATAGGAATCTGGAATGTCAGGTCCATGAATCAAGGCAAATTAGAAGTGGTCAAACAGGAGATGGCAAGAGTGAACGTTTACATTCTAGGAATTAGCAAACTAAAATGGACTGGAATGGGTGAATTTAACTCAAATGACCATTGTATTTACTCCTGTGGACAGGAATCCCTTAGGAGAAATGGAGGAGCCATCATGATCAACAAAAGAGTCCGAAATGCAGTGCTTGGATACAATCTCAAAAACGACAGAATGATCTCTGTTCATTTCCAAGGCAAACCATTCAATACCACAGTAATCCAAGTCTATGCCCCAACCAAAAACGCTGAAGAAGCTGAAGTTGAACGGTTCTATGAAGACCTACAAGACCTTTTAGAACCAACACCCAAAAAAGATGTCCTTTTCATTATAGGGGACTGGAATGCAAAAGTAGGAAGTCAAGAAACACCTGAAGTAACAGGCAAATTTGGCCTAGAGGTATGGAATGAAGCAGGATAAAGGCTAATAGAGTTTTCCCAAGAACACACTGGTCATAGCAAACACCCTCTTCCAAAAACAAAACAGAAAACTCTACACATGGAAATCACCAGATGGTCAACACCAAAATCAGATTGATTATATTCTTTGCAGCCAAAGATGGAGAAGCTCTATACAGTCAGCAAAAACAAGACTGGGAGCTAACTGTGGCTCAGATGAATTCAGATTTAAATTGAAGAAAGTAGGGAAAACCACCAGACCATTCAGTCAGTTCAGTCACTCAGTCATGTCTGACTCTTTGCGACCCCATGAATCACAGCACGCCAGGCCTCCCTATCCATCACCAACTCCCAGAGTTCACTCAAACTCTTGTCCATCAAGTCGGTGATGCCATACAGCCATCTCATCCTCTGTCGTTCCCTTCTCTTCCTGCCCCCAATCCAAACCAGCATCAGAGTCTTCTCCAATGACTCAACTCTTCACATGAGGTGGCCAAAGTATTGGAGTTTCAGCTTCAGCATCAGTCCTTCCAATGAACACCCAGGACTGATCTCCTTTAGAATGGACTGGTTGGATCTCCTTGCAGTCCAAGGGACTCTCAAGAGTCTTCTCCAACACCACAGTTCAAAAGCATCAATTCCTCAGTGCTCAGCTTTCTTCACAGTCCAACTCTCACATCCATACATGACCACTGGAAAAACCATAGCCTTGACTAGATGGACCTTTGTTGGCCAAGTAATGTCTCTGCTTTTGAATATGCTATCTAGGTTTGTCAGAACTTTCCTTGCAAAGAGTAAGCGTCTTTTAATTTCATGGCTGCAATCACCATCTGCAGTGATTTTCGAGGCCCCCCCCCAAATAAAGTCAGCCACTGTTTCCACTGTTTCCACTGTTTCCCCATCTATTTCCCATGAAGTGATGGGACCAGATGCCATGATCTTCGTTTTCTGAATGTTGAGCTTTAAGCCAACTTTTTCACTCTCCTCTTTTCCTTTTATCAACAGGCTCTTTAGTTCCTCTTCACGTTCTGCCATAAGGGTGGTGTCATCTGCCTATCTGAGGTTATTGATATTTCTCCCAGCAATCTTGATTCCAGCTTGTGTTTCTTCCAGCCCAGAGTTTCTCATGATGTACTCTGCATAGAAGTTAAATAAGCAGGGTGACAATATACAGCCTTGACGTACTCCTTTTCCTATTTGGAACCAGTCTGCTGTTCCATGGCCAGTTCTAACTGTTGTCTCCTGACCTGCATATAGGTTTCTCAAGAAGCAGGTCAGGTGGTCTGGTATTCCCATCTCTTTCAGAATTTTCCACGGTTTATTGTGATTGACACAGTCAAAGGCTTTGGCATAGTCAATAAAGCAGAAATAGATGTTTTCTGGAACTCTCTCACTTTTTCGATGATCCAGCAGATGTTGGCAATTTGATCTGTGGTTCCTCTGCCTTTTCTAAAACCAGCTTGAACATCTGGAAGTTCATGGTTCACGTATTGCCGAAGCCTGGCTTGGAGAATTTTGAGTGCTACTTTACTAGCGTGTGAGATGAGTGAAATTGTGCGGAAGTTTGAGCATTCTTTGGCATTGCCTTTCTTTGGGATTGGAATGAAAACTGACCTTTTCCAGGCCTGTGGCCACTGCTGAGTTTTCCAAATGTGCTGGCATATTGAGTGTAGCACTTTGACAGCATCATCTTCCAGGATTTGAAATAGCTCAACTGGAATTCCATCACCTCCACTAGCTTTGTTTGTAGTGATGCTTTTTAAGGCCCACTTGACTTCACATTCCAGGATATCTGGCTTTAGATGAGTGATCATGCCATCGTGATTATCTGGGTCATGAACATCTTTTCTGTACAGTTCTTCTATGTATTCTTGCCACCTCTTCTTAATATCTTCTGCTTCTGTTAGGTCCATACCATTTCTGTCCTTCATCGAGCCCATCTTTGCATGAAATGTTCCCTTGGTATCTCTAATTTTCTTGAAGAGATCTCTAGTCTTTCCCATTCTGTTGTTTTCCTCTATTTCTTTGCATTGATCACTGAAGAAGGCTTTCTTATCTCTTCTTGCTATTTTTTGGAACTCTGCATTCAGTTGCCTGTATCTTTCCTTTTCTCCTTTGCTTTTCACTTATCTTCTTTTCACAGCTATTTGTAAGGCCTCCCCAGACAGCCATTTTGCTTTTTTGCATTTCTTTCCCATGGAAATGGTCTTGATCCCTGTCTCCTGTCCAGTGTCATGAACCTCCGTCCATAGTTCATCAGGCACTCTATCTATCAGATCTAGTCCCTTAAATCTATTTCTCACTTCCACTGTATAATCATAAGAGATTTGATTTAGGTCATACCTGAATGGTCTGGCAGAAGTGCACCGGCTGAGATGGACTGTGCGGCAGAAGTGTGGCGGAGAGGAGCTACCCATGCCCGAGGTCAGGGATGGTGGCCAAGAGGAGCAACCCCACGTCCAAGGAGCGGTGGCTGCATGGGCACAGGAGGGCTGAGAGGAGCTACTCTACGTTCAAGGTCAGGAGGGGCAGCCGTGAGGAGATATCCCTCGGCCAAAGTAAGGAGCAGCGGCTGAGCTTTGCTAAAGCAACCATGAAGAGATATTCCACGTCCAAGGTAAGAGAAACCCAAGTAAGATGGTAGGTGTTGCGAGAGGGCATCAGAGGGCAGACACACTGAAACCATAACCACAGAAAACTAGGCAATCTAATCACATGGACCACAGCCTGGTCTAACTCAATGAAACTAAGCCATGTCGTGTGGGGCCAACCAAGACAAATGGGTCATGGTGGAGAGGTCTGACAGAATGTAGTCCACTGAAGAAGGGAATGGCAAACCACTTCAGTATTCAATACTGAGAGATATCAATAACCTTAGATATGCAGATGATACCAGCCTTATGGCAGAAACGAAGAGGAATGAAAGAGCCTCTTGATGAAAGTGAAAGAGGAGAGTGAAAAAGTTGGCTTAAAGCTCAACATTCAGAAAATGAAGATCATGGCATCTGGTCGCATCACCTCATGGGAATTAGATGGAGAATCAGTGGAAACAGTGTCAGACTTTATTTCGGGGGCTCCAAAATCACTGCAGATGGTGACTGCAGCCATGAAATAAAAGATGCTTACTCTCTGGAAGGAAAGTTATGAGCAACCTAGATAGCATATTCAAAAGCAGAGACATTACTTGGCCAACAAAGGTCTGTCTAGTCAAGGCTATGGTTTTTCCAGTGGTCATGTATGGATGTGAGAGTTGGACTGTGAAGAAGGCTGAGCACTGAAGAACTGATGCTTTTGAACTGTGGTGTTGGAGAAGACTCTTGAGAGTCCCTTGGATTGCAAGGAGATCCAACCAGTCCGTTCTAAAGGAGATCAGTCCTGGGTGTTCATTGGAAGGACTAATGCTAAAGCTGAAACTCCAGTACTTTGGCCACTTCCTGCGAAGAGTTGACTCATTGGAGAAAACCCTGATGCTGGGAGGCGTTGGGGGCAGGAGGAGAAGGGGACAACAGAGAATGAAATGGCTGGACGGCATCACCGACTCGATGGACATGAGTTTGAGTGAACTCCGGGAGTTGGTAATGGATAGGGAGGCCTGGCATGCTGTGATTCATGGGGTCGCAAAATGTTGGACACAACTGAGCGACTGATCTACTGAAGTGACTCCTCTGTCCATGGAATTTTCCATGCAAGAATACTAGAGCCAATTGCCACTTCCTACTCCAGAGGATCTTTCCAACCCAAGGATCAAACCTGCACCTCTTAAGTCTCCTGCATTGGCAGGCGCATTCTTTACCACTGTACCACCCGGGAAATTTAGCCCATGCTATCCAGCAATACAATTCTTGCCCATTTTCATTGGTCGGTTATTTCCAACAGGTTTCTCCTCAAGCACCCACAGCCTTCCATCTCATTTGTTCCACCTTTGCCTTGCCTTCCCATTTTCCCATTTTCAGGTTTTCTCTCAACTCCTACCTTATCTTTTACCTTCCTTGTTTCTTTAGTCTGAATGGTTACAGATGACAAGAATGGTCACTGACATCTTTACTTCCCCAGCGAGTCTGAGATGGGCTCACCACAGAAGATGGTAATCCCATTTCTTTTGTGAATTTACATTGTATATGTTGACCATATAAATATAAATAAAGCGAGAAAACTCAAACTGGCCTATTGCACTCTTCTGCAGTTTATTAATCCTGAGAAAACTGGTGTAAACTCCCCACTGAGGGGGAGAAAACTGTTCCTGAAAATCAAGGACCCCAAAGTACACATGCATATCGGTGAGACTCAAGAGCATGTAGTTTAAATAAAAGCAAATTAAATACATTAGTGTTTATCTTGGCATCACTGAGACTTACTAATAAAAAGAATTCTTTTTCTGAATGGAATTATAATGAATACAAAAAGGTGAAATGCTTTATTAAATTACTGCCATCTTCCCTCCAGGTGTGGGTTTCCCTCATGGCTCAGACAGTAAAGTATCTGCCTGCAATGCAGGAGACCTGGGTTCAATTCCTGGGTCAGGAAGACCCCTGGAGAAGGAAATGGCAACCCACTCTAGTACTCTCGCCTGGAATACCCCATAGACAGAGGAGACTGATGGGCTACAGCCCATGGGGTCACAAAGAGTCGTACACGACTGAAGTGACTTTACTTTCACTTTCTTTCCCTCCAGGTGTAGGATATACTTTTTGACATGGCACAAACCCCATGGCAACATTCGCTTTAACAGAACTCTGAAAGCACTAAGTTTATTTCATCAGGGTTTGTTTTTTCATGAAATAATCCTTAAGCAAGTATTCTGGTTCTCTGCTTCTCACTTCCTAATTTGAACTGACCTGGTGACATTTTTTTTTTGGTGGAACAATAGGACAGAGATTGATACGATCCCACTTGACTTAATGTCTTTGAGTTAATATGAATAATGTTGGATGATTTGATATTAAAATAAAAATTTCAGGGACTTCCCTGGTGGCCCAGTGGCTAAGACTACAAGCTCCCAAAGCAGGGGATCCAGATTCGATCCCCAGTCAAGGAACTAGATCTCACATGCCACAAAGGAGACGTGGCACAGCTAAATTAATTTTTAAAATAAAATAAAAATTTTAAAGCAACTTCCTAGACCTTGAATTTGGAAGACAATGCCTTTCCCCAGTATTAGAAATGTAAAGCATTTTAAAGTTGACTGTGCATTCTCCAGAGAGTTTGGTTTCTATTGAGCATGATTGTATGAAAAGATCAAGCCCCAAATATATGAGAAGAAACTGAAAACTGTATTATGTTTCATTACAGAGAGATATGGATCCTATGCATGCACACATGCTGAGTTGTTTCAGTTCTGTCTGACTCTTTGAAATCCCATGGACTGTAGTCCACCAGACTCTTCTGCCCGTGGGATTCTCCAGACAAGAATACTGAAGTGGGTTGCCAGGCCCTCCTCCAGGGGATCTTCCCAACCCAGGGATCAAACCCCTGTCTCCTGTGGCTCCTACTTTGCGGGCAGATTCTTTACCACTGAGCCACCAGGGAAGTCCATAGATCCTATAATCTAGACTAAATGAAATGGAAAAAGACTTTGGGAAAGACATGGCACCAATATTTAAATAGTCTAGAAATGGTGATAATTTATTCTTCTTAAAGCTGTCCAAGGAGGAAAACTTGGCAATGTCCTTTCCATGGTCTATACAGAGATTCACTGCTTCATGGTAGAATTCCTTACATTTAATAGAAACCTTTGAACTTTATGCTATTATGAATACATTCCAGGGTTTAGTATATTTGTGCATAAAACTTCTTTTCTGTGGTTAGGTTAATTTATTTAGGGAAGTTTCTCCAAATTTAATTGGTGAATAGGCATTTAAAGCCTCATTGAAAATAGCCAAATGCATAAACAAAGATTATACCAATTTACATTTCCACCACCAAGAGATGAAAAAGCACATTTCATCATATACTTGACGTCCAAACTGCTCTTGATGCGTAAGAAACGTACTTTGGGTTGCAGGAATCCACCAAGACACCAAGATACCAAGATACTAGCAGGATTTGGTGCTTTCATCTTCCTTTCTTCAGATGGTTTGGAGAGTATAAAACTGTTTTTATTATTATGAAGGAGGGCTGAAGAAGGGTAATCTACTTTGTAATTCAGTATCATATGGATTGTGTGATCTTCCATACATTTCTATTGACTTAACAAATCTTTGTTTATCTATTGCTATGTTCTATGTTCTAGGCTTTGTTTTAGACTCTGGGAGCAAAAATGGTTAATACATATTATTGTTCTCAAGATAAAAGTTACAGTTATAACTAAACTCTTCATCTAAACAGCATATAGCAGTGGTCAAAAGCAATTTGGGTAGTGGCCTATTACAATAAATGATTATTGAGGAAAGTCTTCTATACTATCTCTGTTAATGTTATTTCTAAACCATATTTCAACAAACATTTATTACTCCCTGTCATATGCAAGGCACTAACCTGAGAAATGCAATGTGAATCTGATAATGTGTGAGACATTAGACTCTTGAGAGTCCCTTGGACTGCAAGGAGATCCAACCAGTCCATTCTAAAGGAGATCAGTCCTGGGTGTTCTTTGGAAGGAATGCGGCTAAAGCTGAAACTCCAGTACTTTGGCCACCTCATGTGAAGAGTTGACTCATTGGAAAAGACTCTGATGCTGGGAGGGGTTTGGGGCAGGAGGAGAAGGGGACGACAGAGGATGAGATGGATGGATGGCATCACCGACTCGATGGACGTGAGTTTAAGTGAACTCCGGGAGTTGGTGATGGACAGGGAGGCCTGGCGTGCTGCGATTCAGGGGGTCACAAAGAGTTGGACACGACTGAGCGACTGGACTGACTGACTGAGTGTGTCTTTGTTGTTGTTGTTGTTGCTGTTTAGCCATTCAGTTGTGTCTGACTCTTTATGACCCCATGGACTGTAACCTGTCAGGCTCCTCTCCATGGGATTCCCCAGGCAAGAATACTCAAGTGGGTCGCCATTTCCTCATCCAGGGGATCTTCCTGACCCAGGGATCAAACTTGAGTTTCTTTGTCTCCTGCCTAGAGGCAGACAAATCTTTATAGGTCTCCAGTGTTTCTTTACATCTTGTGAACAGAGATTTGGTTCCAGATCATCCTTTCAAGGATGTGTGTATAGTGAACTGCCTTAGATGGTAGAGTTAATGTCTCCCTTTGGAGCAGAGGGCACTTTCAGTAATGTCCGATAGGAAAAGTAATATCTCCATTTTGGGAAAGGGTTTGCTTGTTAAAGATTTGGCTCTCAGGGTCTCTTAGCTATAACACAAACTCACTGTGCATGGAGCATCACCCTGGGCCATTCTGAGTCACCCCATCTATGGATGTGAGAGTTGGACTATAAAGAAAGCTGAGCACTGAAGAACTGATGCTTTCAAACTGTGGTGCTGGAGAAGACTCTTGATAGTCGCTTGGACTGAAAAAATCCTAAAGGAAATCTGCCCTGAATATTCATTGGAAGGACTGATGCTAAAGCACCAATACTGAGGCCACCTGATGCAAACAACTGACTCATTGGACAAAGACCTTGACGCTGGGAAAGATCGAAGGCACAAGAAGGGGATGACAGAGGATGAGATGGTTGGATGGAATCACTGACTCAATGGACATGAGTTTGGGTAAGCTCTGGGAGCTGGTGATGGACAAGGAAGCCTGGTGTGCTGCAGTTGATGGAGTCGCAAAGAGTTGGACACGACTGAATGATTGAACTGAACTGAACTGAACTGAATTGATGGAACTTGGGAGACAAGGAGAACTGGTGTGAATGTGAAGTTCGTGTTGCCTGATGAACTAAGAGTAATAAATCCCTTGTCTCTGATCCAGGAGTCTCCTGTTCTTTGGTCAGCATCCATGAAACTGTGGCAGACCAACTTGTTGGCTCTAAAATAGGTAAAATCTTGGCAGTGCCAATCAAGATGTCTACTATTTAATCAGGAGTTTAAGAAAAGCACAGAGATAACCATGACACATTACAATTATGGTCACAGTTATTCAAAATACTATAGAGAAGGGCAAAATTGATTCTGACCAAGAGACAGTTATTTTTTTTTTAATTTTATTTATTTATTTTAGTTGGAGGCTAATTACTTTACAATATTGTAGTGGTTTTTTGCCATACATTGACATGAATCAGCCATGGGTGTACATGTGTTCCCCATCCTGAATCCACCCCCAACCTCCCTCCCCATCCCATCCCTCTGGGTCACCCCAGTGCACCAGCCCTGAGGACCTTGTCTCATGCATCAAACCTGGACTGGCGATCTGTTTCACATATGGTAACATACATGTTTCAGTGCTATTCTCTCAGATCATCCCACCCTCGGCTTCTCCCACAGAGTCCAAAAGAGTGTTCTATACATCTGTGAAGAGAGAGTTTCATGTAGGAAGTTAAGGGAAAGAAAAGGAAATGCCTCAAAATATTGTCATTCTCTTCCTATTTCTGTGAGCATTCTTTCTCAGTGTTATCTTCTGCTGGCTCAGCATCTGTTGTTGGAAGCCCCCAAGATTCTGTCATTGGCCCACTTCTCTTGGCCATCTACATCCTTTGGGGAATTTTATCCATTCACATGACATCAGCTGCCCAATTATGCATCTTGACCCTGCATGTCTTTCCAAACTCCAGCTCTCTGTTTCTGATTGTCTACTTCACATCTGGATATTTTACAGGTGACTCAAACTTAACATGCCCACAACTGCACTTATTCTCTCATCTTCCAACATATTCATTCATCTCTTCCTTCCTGTAACTGTTGAAGGAATCATCGTTTCCCGGGCCTCATGCAAGAAATCCGCACAGAATTCTCACTGCTAGGCTGGCATGGGGTCAGAACAAAGAAAGTTAGTTTAATAGTTACCAGCCTGGGGTAAATAATGTCGCTAGAGTCAGTTAAGTATTGATACTCTCAATAAATTTGGACCTGAGAGTTGTCCTGTCCTTTCAAAGTGACTCTATCTCTAATCTGATCCACAAGGGATTGACTTGACAGTTCAACGTTACTCTTTTTATTTAATTCTTCTTGGAGTATAATTGCTTTACAATATGGTGCTAGTTTCTGCTGTAGTACAATGTGAATCAGCTATATGTATACATATATCCCCTCCTTCTTGAGCCTCCCTACGCCCCAACCCCACCCTTCTAGGTCATCACAGAGCCTTGAGCTGAGTTCCCTGTGCTATACAGAGCTTCCCGTTAGCTATCTGTTTCACACATGGTAGCTCATATACTTCAACACTACTCTCTCGATTTGTCCCACTCTTCTCCCCCGCCCCACGCCTTGATTCCACAAGTCTCTCTATGTCTGAGTCTCTGTTCCTGCCCTGCAATTAGATTCCTCAGTACCATTTTTCTAGATTTCATATATATGTATTCAGTTCAGTTCAGTTCAGTTCAGTCGCTCAGTCATGTCCGACTCTTTGCAACCCCATGAATCGCAGCACGCCAGGCCTCCCTGTCCATCACCATCTCCCAGAGTTCACTCAGACTCACGTCCATCGAGTCAGTGATGCCATCCAGCCATCTCATCCTCTGTCGTCCCCTTATTAATATACGATATTTGTTTTTCTCTTTCTAGCTTATTTCACTCTGTATTTCAAAGTTCTCGTTGGCTCCTCATCCTCGTCCTTGTGCTCCGTGTCCTACCCACGCTGGATACTGCACAGATCTGTTTGGTATCCAAGGGATTCACAATCATTTTTGGAGAGTTGTTTTCTCCCATGAAGTGAATTAATAAGCAAGTTCTGAGGATTTTACCTCCTTAATAAGTATCCTATATCTGTCCCCTTATTTTTATTTCTAGACTCCACTGTCCTGTTGCAACCTTTGAACACCTATGACTAGCTTCTGCTGCTGCCTCCTGTGTCCTCTATTTCTTTCTTGTATACTCTTTCTATAATGTTCTCTTCAAAAATTCAAACCTAAAAAATTCAAACCTGATGAAAATTCTGTGCTCAAGATCGCACAGTACCTCCCATGATTGACACCATAGGTCACTTACTATAGGTCCTTTATGATAAAGTTCAACTTCCTTCATAGGACAGACAAACCTCTCCATGATTTGAACCCTACCCAACTCTCCAGCCTCATCTCAGCTACTCCATCCCTCAAGTCTCAAGATACAGCAAAATTACCCTGATTTTTAAAATAGTTATTTGTTTGGCTGCACTGGGTCTTAGTTATGGCACGTGGGATCTTCGCTTTTCACTGTAGTGTGCAGAATCTTTTAACTGCAGCATGCGGGATTTAGCTCCTCAACTGGGAATCGATAGCGGGCCCCCTGCATTGGGAGTGTGCCCTCTTAGCCACTGGCCCACCAGGAAAGTCCTTATATTGTACCAATTTTAATTCTTGCCATAAAATATGCTGCTTCTTGCCTCCAGGCTATAACTCACATGACTCCTTTTCCCTAGGGTTCACTTCCTACGCTCTCCTTCTGTCCTGTCTTGACTTAGCTAATTCATCCTGTTGCTTATTTCTCTATTGGTCATCTCCTTGAAGAAGTTTGTGAGGTTCTTAACCAATTCCTTGCTGAGTAAGTCTCAAAATATCACTATGCATCTCTAAGCCCTACCATGCTGGATTGTAATTACCTTTATTTCCTGTGTTTCTGGCTCTCTTACTAGATTAAGACACTTGGGAGCGAGAACTCATCTTTGCAGCCCTATTGGCTTGAATGGTGCCTGGCATATAAGTATTCAACAAATATTTATTGAATGATGACTAGAAAGATAGAAGAGTGAGAGATGAGCTATGAACATTTACATAGGTATTTAATTAGTGTACATTTAAAATTTTAATGAATGGAAAAATGGACAGACTATAGTATGGTGCTCTTTTGAAAGGGTATTATTAATACCATAACAAAGATATCAACAATAAGATAGATTTGGCTGCTATTCCTTATTATTATAAATATTTTCTTTTTTTTCTGCTAAACTCCTGGTAAATTAGTCATGTAATAGATTTGGAACATAGTCAATACTTTCAAATTGACATATTTAACCTTTTGGCATGGTAAATACAAGCCTTTATAATATCAGCATGCATAAAAAGCAAAGTTTGTATTAATATTACATATGTTTGTCCTTCTTTTCTTTCTTCTTCCCCCTCTTTCTCTCTTCCTTTTCTTCTTTTATACTGAATTCATTTCCACTTATATCAATTCAAAAATGTACTCTAAGAGCAGGAATCCAACACTTTGGGCATTCATTGAGGTTCAGTGCATCCCTGGAGGATAATCCCTGGTAAGATGGTCTGGTGGGCAGGGAATCTGGAACTTATTAAGGCGCATAACTCAGAGATTCCCAAGAAAAGGGAAGGTCATTTCAGCACGTCCAGGGTGAGTGAGTTTCGTACATAGGGGGCAGGGGACTATTTTCCAGGGCCAGCATGGGAGAGTCAGAAATATCGTTAAGAAACTGTATTAGGGCTCTCCAGAGAAACAAAACTGTGTGCATGTGTAAGTATATGTATGCATATATGTGGACATATATATGCCAAGAGATATAAGGAATTCAGAAGCCTGGGGATGTGCTGTCCATAAGCTGGAGACCTAGGAAAGCCAGGTCAGGTGTTCTCAGATGTTAGTCCCATGGTGAGGGCAGGAGAGGACCCATGTCCCCACTAAAGCTGTCAGGCAGAGAGCGGGAATTCTCCTTTTCCCCCATTCTGTGCTCTAGCCATGCTTCTCAGTTGATGCGCTGATGCCCACCCACAGTGGGGAGAGCAATCTGTTTTGCTCAGTCTACAGCTTTAAATGCTAACTCATCGCCCTCATAGACACATCCAGAAATTGTTTAACCAAATACCAGGGCACTGCATGGCCCAATCAAGTTTACATGTAAAATTAACCATCACAGAAATAAAGCCCTCTTTTTGTTTAAAAAAATCTTTTATGATATCACTTATACGTGGAATCAAAAAAAAAGAGGGGGTACAAATGAACTTACAAAGCAGAAGTACAGTCACAGATGTAGAAAACAAACATAGTTGCCAGAGGATAAGGTGGGGAGGGATAAATTGGGAGATTGGGATTGACATATACACACTACTATGTATAAAATAGATAACTAATAAGGATCTGCTGTATAGCACAGGGAACTCTACTCAATACTCTTTACATGAGAAAATAATTTTTAAAAAAGAGTGGATATATGTATATGCATAATGGATTCATTTTACTGTACACCTGAAACTAACTCAACACTGTAAACCAACTCTACTCCAATAAAAACTAAAAAGAAAGTCTCTCAATTTTGAAAAATCATGTGACACAGGACATTTCCAAATCACATTTTGGAATACATATCAACATGGTAAAATGAGTGATAAAGTTAGACTACAAAATTATGTCACAGGTTGATCCAAATTAAATAGGTAGAGACAAATATATATATTATAAGTAAAAGAATATACATCAAATATAAACAGTGATAAATCGTTGTTATGCAGTTACTAAGTCCTGTTCGACTCTTTGTGACCCAATGGACTGCAGTATACCAGACTCCTCTGTCCCTCACTACCTCCCAGAGTTTGCTCAAATTCATATCCATTGAGTTGGTGATGCCATTCAACCATCTCATCCTTTGCCACCCACTTCTCCTTTTGCCTTCAACCTTTCCCAGCATCGGGGTCTTTTCCAGTGAATTGGGTCTTCACATCAGGTGGCCAAAGTATTAGAGCTTCAGCCTCAGCATCAGTCCCTTCAATGAATATTTAGGGTTGATTTACTTTAGGATTGACTGGTTTGATCTCCTTGCAGTCCAAAGTACTCTCAAGAGTCTTCTCCAGCACCACAATTTGAAAGCATCCATTCTTCAGTGCTAAGCCTTCTTTATGGTCCAAATCTCACATCCGTACATGACTACTGGGAAAACCATAGCTTTAACTATATGGACCTTTGTCAGCAAAGTGATGTCTTTGTTTTTTAATACACTGTCTAGGTTTGTCATAGCTTTTATTCCAAGGAGCAATTGAATTGTAGGTTACACTGTTTCTTAACTGTATGTTCTATATTTTAAAAATTTTATGAAATAGACACCTAAATACCACTTTGGAGAATTTTAACTTTGTCTCTGAGGTGGGAGAAAGGCATAAACTCTTTAAGAGGTGAATTTGGGAGTGAGCACAGTATTTACTCAGAGAAGGCCATGGCACCTCACTCTAGTATTCTTGCCTGGAAAGTCCCGGGGATGGAGAAGCCTGGTAGGCTGCAGCCCATGGGGTCGCTTCCCTTGTGGCTTAGCTGGTAAAGAATCTGCCTGCAATGCGGGAGACCCAGGTTCAATCCCTGAGTTGGGAAGATCCCTGGAGAAGGGAAAGGCTACCCACTCCAGTATTCTGGCCTGGAGAATTCCATGGACTAGTCCACGGGTCGCAAAGAGTCGGACACGACTGAGCGACTTTCACTTTCACTTTCATGCATTGGAGAAGGAAATGGCAACCCACTCCAGTGTTCTTGCCTGAAGAATCCCAGGGACGGTGGAGCCTGGTGGGCTGCCGCCTATGGGGTCGCACAGAGTCGGACACGACTAAAGTGACTTAGCAGCAGCAGCAGAGTATTTACTGGAGTTGTGCATGATCTCAATTCTAAGTAAACGAAGGTGACACTCCAGCCTCCATAAACCGGGAACCTGAGTGTGAGAGCAGTCAGGGAAGAAAGATGCACCCAGTTTGGACCAGGGGGGTCAGGGGTCCAGGACAGGTGTGCCACATAAGCATATTCTCCCTGTCTTTCTCTTTTCACTGCTTACTTCAAAGAGGGGTAGAAACATATCTGATGGCCTCTCTTTAGAGGATTTGTCAGCAGGGAGCTAAAATCTCATTATCTTTCAAGGGAGAGGCTTAAATGTGGAACTGCCTCTGATACTAAAACTCCTTTGAAGCTTCAGATCACTGGAATACCAACAACAAACTTGCCCACATCCTGTGAAGATTTCTGCACTAAGAAATATTTATTAATAACTATTATTTGGGCAACAATATAAACAAAATGAAATGTTGTCTGCCTGTGCTTTGTTGCATTAAATATATTTACTAAGAAAAATATAAATTATCTTATGAACCATATACTTTTCTTTGTGGAAAGAATCTGAGCTTATCTGTTGATACTTCACAAGTGTTACAGTCAACTAAGCTATTTCTTTAACCAATATGTTAATGTATGATTGCTGCTGCTGCTAAGTCGTTTCAGTCGTGTCCGACTCTGTGCAACTGCATAGACATCAGCCCACCAGGCTCCGCCGTCCCTGGGATTCTCCAGGCAAGAACACTGGAGTGGGTTGCCATTTCCTTCTCCAATGCATGCATGCATGCTAAGTCGTTTCAAAAATGTATGACTAAAAACTATTAATACATGAAAATTAGTACTTAGTGATTAGTTAGTAATTGTGTTTTATTTTAGTAAAGTTCTTGAAACTGCAGAACTATAGAGCTAAGCTATGAATCACTTAACCACTCCTTTGGAAAGCCTTGCACGTAATTTACAAAGAACACAGGAGCCAGGACCACCGCGAATCACCAGCAGCTTCTCAGACTGACATCTTGTGTTTGCTTGGGAGGAAAAATACCATCTATAAAGAGCTTGCTTCTTCATAAACCCAAACCCATAACCTACAGAGTTACACACACACACACACACACACACACACACACGATGATGATTTTGGTAAATTCAACAATTATATTGTCATTTGCTTTTTATATTTGTTATAATTCTTGAATTTTATAAGCTCCTACTTTAGCCATAATGTTCCCTGCTTTACTAAACTGTAAATACTTCAAGCACAAAAAAGGGCTTCCTTGGTGGCTTGGTGGTAAAGAATCACCTGGCAAAGCAGGAGATGTGGGTTCGATCTCTGGGTAGGGAAGATCCCCAGAAGAAGGAAATGGCAACCCACTCCAATATTCTTGCCTGAGAAATCCCATGGACAGGGCAGCATGGCAGGCTATAGTTCATGGGGTTGCAAAGACTTAGACATGATTAAACAACAACGCACAGAAGAATTATTATTTAAAAGGGTGGTTTTAATACTTAGGCTTGTGTTATGAACTGTAAAATAAAATCAGTGGATCATGAATACTGCTAAAAATTAAACAGTAAAGAACAGATTAAAAGATCAGGATTCAGTATGCATTAGAAGCACACAAAAAAGCGATATTCTGGAAAAATTTGTTTTGATAATACATGTATGGGTATACTGGGTTGCAATGTGATACATATTTTTACATATTTTACAATGGGAATACATTGTGCATGTTTTCAAAAAGCAAGCATGCCCCACAAAATCCATTTTGCAACTGGGAATATTTCTCCTTGATATGGATATCTTCCTTTAATATTCCTATATTGACACTGTACTACAGATATTAGTCAATGATCTACTTAAGAAAGGCAAGCTCTATATGGAAAGCAGGAAAGGAAGAGATGACAAACCAAAATTCTGAATATATTTTAAAATCCTTCCTTAAAGTACCCATATGGGATGTGCTTCTTTATGGCACTTTACTTTTCCATTTATACATTCTCTTGATAGACAGATAGGATAAGAAGTTTGATTAGTTTACCTGCATGTAGAGAACTTACTATGTGCCAGCTGCGGAGGATGCAAATATAGTAAAACAAGCTCTTCTGAGGGTGAAATCCTGGCAAAGGAAACTACAAACAAGGTAATAAACAGTAAACTAATAACACACTAACAATTTTAATATGTTGTAACTGATGGGTCCAGAGGCACATTTCCAGTTCAGTGACAAAATTGCAGAACTTGATTTCAGTAAATAAAATTTAAATTTTCAGATAAGTGAGAAGAACTGGGGGCCAATCTAATAGTAACCACTGTTGTTATGGAATCAGAGCCTTAAAAATCTTAAAAATGTCTAGACCTGATAAATGTTAATCGTTCATAATCCAGATGTGGTATCCTACTTAACAATAAGGAGGAGGAAATGGCAACCCAAGAACTCTAGTATTCTCGCCTGGAAAGTTCCACGGACAGAGGAGCCTCGTGGGCTATCATCCATGGGGTCTCAAAAAAGTTGGACATGACTTAGTGACTGAACATGCACACACTAAATGACACAGAGTAAGGATGACTTGGTTCAATTCAACACTAAATGAGCCCTTTCCATGTTCCAGGCATGGTAGCAAGACCTGGAGAAACAAAGGTGAATAAAAGACACTTTCAGTGACCATGGGTAATAATGGTCTAGTAGGAAAGCCAAACATAAAATCAGATGGTAAAGCACAGAGGAATTAGCACAATTAAAAGTGGAGTATTGCCAGGTGTGACAGTGACAAGGGAAAGAGAGGGTCAGCTCTTTGAAGGAAACAGAATTTCATGGAAAAGAAAGGAAGAAAAGCATTCCAAGCCAAGAGGACCGCCTCTTCAAGGGCTTGTATTGGGTTGGCCGATAAGTTTGTTTGGGTTTTCCCATAAGTTGTAATGAAACATTTTGGCCAACCCAGTATTAGCATGGCATATTTGGGCAACTACAAGAAAGCACTGCTACTGTCTACTACTACCACCAGATTGTAAGGTATCAGCAGGTAGTCAGTCAAGATGAGGCTGGAGAGGACACCCAATCACATAAAGGAAGAATATTTTATACAGACAAAGGGCTTTACACTTTATTCCACTGACACTGAAGATAAAGACATTGTATAAGGTTTTAAGTGTAGAGTGACTTAAGTTAGGCGACAGTATGGACTTTAGTTGACAGGGAAAAGAGCTTAGAGACCCAGAAAACACCAGGGCTATGAACTTTAATATCACACTTGACTGCTAGCCTATTATGTGACCCAGAACATTCTGATATAAAGAAAACCAACATGTAATGTTTTTATCTCGTATAGCAGATAATGCAGAGAATTAACGAATTATGCACGTATAAAATGAAGCTTCACAGTTAGGAAGTCATGAAGCGCCCCTCATAGGAGTCATATAGTATCATATACCTGACTCACTTCTGAGCTTATCAGCATATCAGTCGTCATGGCCACTGCCTGGATTGGCTGGGTGACAGGACTGGCTTACTGTGGAATTAACCCCACAGACTCTAGCTTTAGGGACAGAGGTTCTACAGGCGGGAGCAGTCACCTGGGTTTTCCATTTGAGGACTGATGCTCTCTGCTACTTGCCAGATTTAACTGTTCTTCCAAAATCGAATCACTCCCTCACAGCTCCGTTTGCCTCTCTAAACTTTGCCCCTTCAAAATCAGTACTTCAGGACTTCCCTGGTGATCCAGTGGTTAAGACTGAGTGCCCAAATGCACGGGGCCTGGGCTCACTCCCTGGTCAGGGAACTAGATCCCGCATGCTGAAACTAAAGATCCTGCATGCCACCACTAAGCTCCTGTATGCAGCGGTGAAGATCCCAAGGGCTGCAACTAAGACTTGGCACAGCCAAATAAATAAATAAATATAAATACGTTTTTAAAAAGTAGTCAGAAAGTTTTTTTCTTTTTAAAGAAAACAAAAGAAAAAACCCCAATACTTCTTTCAGCCCTTCCCATGTGTCAGTGCAGTGAAAGCCACTCAGTCGTGTTTGACTCTTTGTGACCCCATGGTGGACTTCTCCAGGCCAGAATACTGGAGTGGGTAGTCCCACTTCAGTATTCCTTTCTCCGGGGGATCTTCCCCACCCAGGGATTGAACCTGGGTCTCTCAGATTGCAGGCAGATTCTTTACCATCTGAGCCACCAGGGAAGCCCAAGAATACTGGAGTGGGTAGTCTAATCCCTTCTCCAGTGGATCTTCCTGACCCCGGAATCCAACTGGGGTATCCTGCTTTGCAGGTAGATTCTTTACCAGCTGAGCCACCAGGGAAGCCCTCCTATGCGTCAGGCCCTGTTCTGAATGCTCAACATATATTAAAGGATTACATTTTCATATCAACCCTATGAGATGAGAACTATTATTTTTATCTTAGTCTATTTGGGCTGTTATTACAGACTATCATAGACTAGGGGGTTTATAAACAACGGAAATTTATTTCTTACAATTCTGGAGGCTGGAAAGTCCAAGATCAAGGCATTGGTAGATTCTGAGTCTGATGAGAACCGTTTTCTTTCTTTTTTTAAAAAAAGCCTCTTGATGAAAGTGAAAGAGGAGAGTGAAAAAGTTGGCTTAAAGCTCAACATTCAGAAAACGAAGATCATGGCATGTGGTCCCATCACTTCATGGGAAATAGATGGGGAAACAGTGGAAACAGTGTCAGACTTTATTTTGGGGGGCTCCAAAATCACTGCAGATGGTGATTGCAGCCATGAAATTAAAAGACACTTACTCCTTGGAAGGAAAGTTCTGACCAACCTAGATAGCATATTCAAAAGGAGAGACATTACTTTGCCAACAAAGGTCCGTCTAGTCAAGGCTATTGTTTTTCCAGTGGTCATGTATGGATGTGAGTTGATGTGAGTTGGACTGTGAAAAAAGCTGAGCACCGAAGAATTGATGCTTTTGAACTGTGGTGTTGGAGAAGACTCTTGAGAGTCCCTTGGACTGCAAGGAGATCCAACCAGTCCATTCTAATGGAGATCAGTCCCAGGTATTCTTTGGAAGGAATGATGCTAAAGCTGAAACTCCAGTACTTTGGCCACCTCATGCAAAGTTGACTCATTGGAAAAGACCCTGATGCTGGGAGGGATTGGGGGCAGGAGGAGAAGGGGACGACAGAGGATGAGATGGCTGGATGGCATCACTGACTCGATGGATGTGGGTTTGGGTGAACTCCGGGAGTTGGTGATGGACAGGGAGGCCTGGTGTGCAGCAATTCATGGGGTTGAAAAGAGTCGGAGAGACTGAACTGAACTGAAAATTTATTAATTTTTTTAATTGAAGGATAATTGCTTAGGGCCCGTTTTCTTGTTCATGATCTAATCATCTCCCCAAATCACCACCTGGGTATTAGGTTTCAACCTAAGAATTTGGGGAGAACACAAACATTCAGCCTATATCAATCATCCCCATTTTTTCAGAAGAGGAAACAACAAGTTGCCCAAGCTCCTGAATAGAAGCAGAGTCACTAATCAAAGCCATGCCATCTGGCATTGGAGTCAATATTTTTAATCACCATAAAATGCTGCCTTCCACAAATCTCAATTTAAAACGTATTTGGCAGGAATGAGGGACCAGTACATTGAATTTTGCTTTACAGAAAATTTTTCTTGGGGGTTTCTTTTTTGTAAACTGTAAAATCTTGTAAGTTTTGCCCCTGTACCCAGTTGTTACACTTTTATGTGAGTGGTTTGCACTGGCCCAACAATCTTAAGACAACATGTCTCCCCATATCATGTTTGGAAGTGCAGTCCAGTCAGACTGAAAGAGTACTCTTCTCAGTTGATTTTTTTCCACTACAGTTTAACCAAAACTCTCGTCTTACAAATAAAATCTTTCTGAAGCAGTTCTACCACAACTGGAGATTATATAAGATTTTAGAGCTCATTAAAATTTCTTTCCTTTAATACTCAAGGTTGAAATGAAAACTCTTCTGCAAGGTCAGCAATAAGAGCAAATCTAATGTAAGTTTTCTATTGATTAAAAAAAAAGTTGATTGCATTAATCTTTTTACTTTTTTATCTTGCCTTTAGGTCATAAGTTACCAGCGCTTTCATGGGAAAGAACTACTTTTCCCTATTCCCTGAAGCTTTTAAAGAGGATGTAATAGTAGAAAATTATTATTTTTTTAAATATACCATTTAAGGTTTAAGGATCTACTAACTGGCTGAAGGACCCCTGACCCTATCCATTCTTAAATGTTTCTTGAATCATTTTTGGAGCCTGAGCTTAATTTTCAGAAATGATTAATTACTTAAATAGGAAAAAAATAGCTGGCATTTGATTGCTTTTCAGTTCAGTTCAGTTCAGTTCAGTCATGTCCGACCCTTTGCAACCCCGTGGACTGCAGCATGCCAGACCTCCCTGTCCATCACCAACTCACAGAGTTTATTCAAACTCATGTCCACTGAGTCAGTGATGCCATCCAACCATCTCATCCTCTGTCATCCCCTTTTCCTCCCACCTTCAATCTTTCCCAGTATTAGGGTCTTTTCAAATGAGTCAGCTCTTTGCATCAGGTGGCCAAAGTATTGGAGTTTCAGCTTCAACATAAGTCCTTCCAATGAATATTCAGGACTGATTCCTTTAGGATTGATTGGTTGGATCTCTTTGTAGTCCAAGGGACTCTCAAGAGTCTTCTCCAATACCATACTTCAAAAGCCTCAGTTCTTCGGTGCTCAGCTTTCTTTATAGTCCAACTCTCACATCCATACATGACTACTGGAAAATTGGTTCCTTTTAATTTTTTAAAATTCTTCTTTCTGTGAGCAAAACTTCCAACTTTATGGACCTCTGATTCCGAGTGAAAATGTCAGTCTCTCAGTCGTTCGCCTCTTCACCACCCCCTGGACTGGAACCTGCCAGGCTCCTCTATTCGTGGAATTCTCCAGGCAAGAATACAGGAGTGGGTTGCCATTTCCTTCTCCAGGGAAGATTCCAACCCAGCGATCTGAACAGGGATCACCTGCATTGGATGCGGATTCTTTTCCGTCGGAATCACCAGGGATTTGGAGTAAAACAGACTAAAAACTGCCCCCCACCTTTTTTCTCCCAAGACTTTTCTGAAAACTTCACATCAGTGACACAAAGCTGAAAACTTTCAGCAGAAGATTTTGTGAAAATCATCTTCAGTGCTTCCAAGGGGGAGGACAGGGAAAGTGTGAGAAGCATCTCCAGGGTTTTTCTGTAATTGTTATGGAGAGGTTTATTCATTGGCACAGACCTAAGCTAGCCATCTGAAAGGCAGTGGTTGTTTTCAAGTCCCCCTGGGTGGGTGAAGCAGGTGTTTGTTTTGTCTTCCATGTATTGTACACTGAATGTGTACTGAAAAATATAAAGAACTGATCTATGTAACCCTTTCACCTGGCCACCACTTGCCTCTGCTGGTGTGTGTGCTGTGTGCCAAGTAGCTTCAGTGGTGTCCCACTCTTATGGACCTATGGACTGTAGCCTGCCAGGCTCCTCTGTCCATGGGGTTCTCCAGGCCAGAATACTGGAGTGGGTTGCCATTTTCTTCTCCAAGGGATCTTCCCAACCCAGGGATCGAACCCAGGCCTCTTATGACTCCTGCATTAGCAGGCAGGTTCTTTACTACTAGTGCCACCTGGGAAGCCATTATTTTCCTGGTGTAAAATAATCTTAAAAGAAAAAAAGTAGCACTTAAAAGTTAGGATGTGCTTAAAGAAACAGGAATCTTACAGCTACCTCTGAGCTCTGTCTGCAGGGAGTAGGCCACAGTCAATATTGGGGAAAACAGAGTGTTTATCACAGAAAGTGGACTGTGGGCTTGAATCCAGGCGTATCTATCTACAAGTGCTCAATCTTGCCAATTTACCAAATGTCTTGGTACGTATATCTAGAAAACGAGAATTAGTCCAACCCTGGGAGAGAAATGAGTGAGAAAAGCATGTGACAACAGCTGGTTCCCATCGCCTCCCAGTAAATTGGCGTGTCTGTGGCTGTTGGTCTCAATCCCCGCCGTCTCCAGCAGCTTGTCGGTAGGTACAATGAAGGTGCCAACCCGACAGTCATCTTCCCTTGTGTGGATACTGATAATTCGTTACCTTTCTGTTTCTCGGTGATTAGGCCTTTGTCATTCCTCCTTGTAGCCAGAGTCTGGTGTAAAATAATCTTAAAACTTGAGTGTAGACTCAAGGGGGTAACTTCCAGCTGCTTTTCTGGAGAGTTTTAGGACTGTCGGGGCGGGGTGGCGGGAGGCACGCCAAGGGATGGATGCTTTTCCCAGCTGTGGCACTCTCAACAGATGGGCACCACACAGATCTCTTGCGCCCTATAACAGCAACTCCAGCGCCACGGTGAGGGATGGACAGAGAGGGAGCTACATCTTCAGGACGAGTGAGATTCCCGAGCTCGCCGTGTTCCTCCGGGCAGGCCCCGGGAAAGCGAAGGAATGCGGGCGTGCGGCGGCGCCTGGCGAGGCTGCAAGGCGCCGGAGCGGTCGGACGGGGGAGCGAGAGCTAAAGCTTGCGGAGCGCGCCCAGACGCCCGCCGGATCCTGGAGCCGCCGCCTAGCCGAGCCCGCCCGGCTGCGGGGGGCGGGGGAGGCCGAGCGGGAGGCGGGGCGGGGCGGGGCGGGCGGCGCCGGGGAGGCGGGGGCGGGGTCTCTCCGAGCTGCGCAGGCGTTGCTCGCACCTTGTTGATTAGTCAGTGCTGGGAGCGCTGCTATGGCGTTTCTCAGACCCGCGGCTCCTCCTCACACGCTCCAGGCGGAGGGAAGGAGGGGTGAGAGGAGGAGGAGGCGAGCGGGCGGCCGCCGCAGCTGCAGACCCGGGGCCAGAGGAGGAGGCGGAGCGGGAGCCGCCGCAGCCACCCCGGCCGCCGCGGGGCTGCTGCCTGTCCTCTCCGGGCTTGAGGGCACGCGGGGCGCCCCAGCCATGCCCCGCAGCGGCAGCTGAGCCGGTCGCGGGCCCCCTCCGTCCCTCCCTCGCTCCCGGCTGCCGCAGCCGCCGCCGCGCCCCCGGGCTGCCCGCGGCCGGAGTGCCGGGCGCCCCTCGCGCGTCCCAGCTCCGCGAGCGCGAGCAGCGGCGGCCGCCGAGGCGCGGGGTGGTGCCGGCGGCGGGAGCGCGGGGCCGGAGGAGGCGGGGAAGATGGACCCGGCGCCCTCGCTGGGCTGCAGCCTCAAGGATGTGAAGTGGAGCTCGGTGGCCGTTCCGCTCGACCTGCTGGTCAGCACTTACCGACTGCCCCAGATCGCGCGGCTGGACAGCGGTGAGTCCCCGCCCGCGAACCGCAGTCTTGGCTGGGCTGTGCGCGCCTGAGCCGGGGAGGGTGGGACCCGGTGGGGAGTGGGGTGCCCGCCCCCCAGGCGTTGGACTTGGCCCGCGCAGATGCCGCAGCCCTAGCGCGTCGCTCTCAACTCCCCCCAGCAGCAGCTAGAGATGTGAAAATCAAAGCCCTTGCAGGATAATTAAAAAGGACGCCAAAAAAAAAAAAAAAAAAAATCAACATTAGGGAAACCTCTGCAGATAGTAATCTTGGAGGCGAGCTGTCCCTCCCTACCCGCCTGCAAGAATTACTCAACCTGAGAAACCCTGAAGAGTTAGCTTAGGTAACTTTCTCACAAAATAATTGTGCTTTGGGTGGCATCTTTATTTTGGCAACTCTCCCCCGCCCCTCCCCAAGAAGGAGCGGATTTTAGGGGGAAAGGTCCTGGATGACCAATGAAAGAGATCACATTTCTCAGAGACCTTTTATTACAGCTTGTCTGTTTTGTTTAAGTCAACTGAAAGTAATTTAGAGCTGTGTGTAGCAAATGTTTTTAGTAGAGGTGATGGTATGCTTAAGGTTAATTATTAGCTTAGCGCATTTCCAGTCTGGAAAAAAAACTGAAGTCCGGAAAACCTGTATTGACCTGGAACCTGAGCTCAAAACTAAGACATGCTTGTGTTTCCTGAAATTGACAACCAGAGACTAACCCCACGTTTCCCAGCTGTTTGTTCTGCAGGTTGACATCTGCAAACAGGTAGATAGATGTGCATACTGTCAAGATACTTTTCGGTTTGAGAGCTGTGACAGACAAGGTGGCAGTTTAGGTGTGTTTTTCCTTTTGTGTTTTCGTAATAACTTCTGTTGATTTTGGCTTCATGCGGTTTCAGACTGTTTGCAGAAACAAGCTGGCCTCTGCTATGGGGCTGCTTGAAGCACCTGGGCCCAGGCCGGCAGGCAAGTTGATAAAGCTGAGCTCACGCCAAATCAGCACTGAGCAGAAAGGTGTCATTTCTGCTCAAAGGACTTGGGTTGCTCCTTTTTCTCTGGAGTCCAGGCATGTGTAACATGAGACGTTATAAGCATCTAAAGGCATTTTTGTTCCCTTTCTTCTGAGGAGTTAGATTAGACGTTTGAAGTACTGCTGTGAAAAATAAACGCAGGAGAGTTCAAGATCACTGTAAAACAGTCTCGCCGTGCTTACTAGCTTTGTTTAATTGGTGGTGGTAGTCGTGGGCATTGGGAATAAGCTAGGAGTTCTGAAACTAGTGATGAAGGGCAAGTGAGTTCAGGGATGGTCAGGTGGTATGTTTTGAGGCATTTCTGCTTAGAGTAGGAGTGCTTTAAATATGTGTCTGCAGGTCTGAATCAGAGAGAGTGTGTGTACTCTGAGTTTCATTTATTCTTACATTGTGTGACATTGTGTATACTGAAAGGTTATAGGATTCCTCACTTTTTCCTCTCTCTCATCTCTGCTCACTTCACCAAAACTTAATAGCTAGATGGTGTAAAAGTCACCCAAAAGTTTCATTAAACAAAATTTTAAGAGGCTGAATGTCAGTTGCAGACATAACTTTCAGCTTTACAATCCACTTTCTTCTCTCCCCGCCATTCATAAAAAGGATCTGAATCAGCAGTGTACTCATCCCACACTTCTTTTTCAAATTAGGACGTGGGTAGCAAGTCTTAACAGTGTGTCCTTTCAAGCTGTGGAATGGATGTTGATCATTATGTGTAATTCCAATTCCGTATTGTAAAGTTTCTCTTATTACTGCTTGAGGATCACAGTGGCCATGTACAAATTTGGAATCATAGCCAAATACTGCTTTATACTTTGGTCCTTTCACTTAGTCTCATCTTATTTTAAAAAAAAAAACAACTTTTTTTAAGCTACATGCTGTTTCATGGGATGATGGCTGTACCATATATCGAGTCCCCTGCAGTGGACACCAAAGCTGCTTCATTTTATGAATTTTAAGTTGTGATGTAATGAATACTCTTATACATAAATCTATTTGTTTGGGTTAGGATATATTCCTCCCCTGCTGAATAAACACGTAAATCCTTTTTAAGTCCTTGTTACACATTGCCAAATTGCTTCAGAGACTAAAGGTTGTACTCATGCTCAAGGGAGAATCATGGGAGTAGCAGCTTCCCTACAACCTTAAAATAATAAGTATTTTACAAACAACTAGAACCAATAAAATTTGCTAATTTGAAGGGCGGAAAGTGTTAGATTACCAATTAAATTTGGATAGACTTTAAAAGAGTTGGTCATAGATTCCATGTTTATTTTTTAAATGTGTCACAGCAGTGCGCAGAACACATTAAGGACATGCCGCCATGCTGTATGTGAAATTTGTGCAGCCCTCATCCCTGTGTATGTCCTTTTGCCAGCTTTAGTGCTGCAGGTACATTTTATACACACACACACACACACACACACACACACACACATACACCCTATACTTAGACATGAAAGGTAGTCATTTTCCAAATCACTTGTTTTCAGAGAGGTTAGAAAGGAATGGAAAAACATGGCAGTAGTTGACATTACGCCAAGAGGAAACTATTGGCTGATTTTAAGCAATCATTAAAAAAAAAATCAAACATCTAATTTCAGAACTGTTGATTATTGGATGCCTACTATGTGCTGGTCTGTTTCTAAGTGCTTGATATATCTTGTCTCAAATCCTTAGCACCCCATTTTAAGGACTTTGGGAACCTGAGGTTTGGAGAAATTGAGCAACATACCTAGTAAATGATGGATTGTGATTTTTAGCCGACTTTCCAACTCTGAAGACAGACCTTTTATCTTAAACTGTACTACCTCCTTATACTAAACAGGAGTAGATTTAGAGTAGGTCTAACGTCTGCTCTAAAGAGCCCCACTGTCTCTCTTGAGAGCTGGAGGACCGGAAAGTCAATATTTTTAGAACAGAGTAGACATCGAATTAAGTGCTGGCCTCATCCATCATATTTAGACGATTTTCTGCTTCCCAAAGGAGTGGCTGAAAAGCGGTAAGGGGCAGAGAAGAAAGTAAAGAATCAGAGAAAGAAGGCAAAAAGTAGAGTCTGAGGGTCTAGGGTATGTAGACATGCCTGTTGAGAGCACTCTTTAGGGCGTTTGCCATACTTAACATACTAACTACACAGTAATAGCTTTCCAGTTCTTTGCCTCCTGCATGTCACTCATGAATTGCCAGACACAGTCACTATTCCACCCCCAGTGGTGAAATTTGTCATTATTTAAGATAAATACAAAATTAGTGAGTCTTTTTTGCCTGGGAAATCCCATGGACAGAGGAGCCTGGCGGGCTATAGTCTGTGGGATCACTAGAGTCGGACACGGCTTAGCGACTAAACCACCACCACCACCACAGTGTGGCCTCATGAGTCTGGAGACCAAAAGAAAAGTACTCTAGAGGTTCTCCTTAAGAAACACATCTCTTCAGCCAGAATCTAACCCCATTCTGCAACACAGTTAAAATCAGATATTTAACCTCATCATCAGTCTTGGAAACTGTTGGCTGTAGAACCAGGTTCAACAAATGTTTTTATGACCGACAGGGTGGAGAGAATACTGATCCTCACCCATCATCAGCCCATCCACACTTAGGGGTAGGTAGGTGGGGAAATTGTTCTTTTTCCTCTGTCTCTTCAGTATTTTTTCTTGGAAGTGCTCTGAAGAGTTGTTCTTCAGCCGTGCTCTTTCAACTTTTTTGCTCTTTTTTTTACAGCGCCTGAAAGATTCTGTAAAAGCCTGTACTCTAAACACATTTCTAAATTAATTGCTAAAACTTTTCATCTTAAATAGTTTAATAGTTTTATATAGTTGTACAGTTTAAATAGTTGTAGAGGGTATCTTTCATCATACTGTCAACACTGACTTTTCAAGTTATTGCGTTGTTTAAAAAACTCTAGTAGAATCTATTTTTGATTCCCTCATAACTTCTCTTATAGCTCAGTTGGTAATGGGCTTCCCTGGTGGCTCAGAGGTTAAAGCATCCGCCTCCAATGCGGGAGACCTGGGTTCGATCCCCGGGTCGGGGAGATCCCCTGGAGAAGGAAATGGTAACCCACTCCAGTATTCTTGCCTGGAGAATCCCATGGACAGAGGAGCCTGGCAGGCTACAAGTCCACGGGATCGCAAAGAGTCAGACACGACTGAGTGACTTCACTTCACTTCAGTTGGTAAAGAATCCGCCTGTAATGCGGGAGACCCTGATTCAATTCCTGGGTCAGGGAGATCTCCTGCAGAAGGCATAGGCTACTCACTTCAGTGTTCTTGGGCTTCCCTTGTGGCTCAGCTGGTAAAGAAAGTGAAGTCACTCAGTCGTGTTTGACTCTTTGCGACCCAATGGACTGTAGCCTACCAGGCTCCTCCTTCCATGGGATTTTCCAGGCAAGAGTACCAGAGTGGGTTGCCATTTCCTTTTCCAGGGGATCTTCCCAATCCCAGGATCAAATCCGGGTCTCACGCAATGCAGGCAAACGCTTTACCCTCTGAGCCACCAAATCCATCTGCAATGCGGGAGACCTGAGTTCAATCTCTGGGTTGGGAAGATCTCCTGGGGAAGAGAAAGGCTATCCACTCCAGTATTCTGGCCTGGAGAATTTGGGTTGCAAAGAGTCGGACACGACTGAGTAACTTTCACTTCACTTCATATTTGATTCTCAACGTTATTCATTTTTGAAATTCATGAATAAGTTCTTAACAGTTAAAATTTTTACGTCTTTCCTTTTTTCTCCTTAAATTCATATTTCCATTTCCTTTCTCCTACAGAATTTTACTCCAATGGAATATAGTGGGGTTTTTTTCTGTTAGAAGGAAGGGTTTATTACTTGTAGTAAATAAAGAGAACACCAGAGATCTTTCCCAAAGCAGTGTCTTATTGATCACTGCCTTACTTTCTGTACCAAAAAAAAAAAAAGAATATAAATCAAAAACTAGTATTTCGTATTTCATTTGGCCACAGGCCCTTTTTATTTAAATATTTCAGGTTGTTTAAAACAAAGAAGTGGAAATTACCCGTGTTAGGAAAGGAGATACTCAAATGGTGGAGACTTGCACTCCTCAGCAGGGATCAGCATTTTCATTTGTTCTTTTGTTAGTTGCCCTGGGATCTTTACACCCTGGGGTAATGCAGATTAGAAAGATCTGGTGAAAGTTGATGCAGAGGAACTGCTTTTGTAAAGTGGGAGGACCTTTGGGAGGGGGAGGTAATGAAGGACAGCTGCCATTCATCCTGGGAGGGATGTTCTTCCATCACAGTTATAGTTTCAGGCAGATCAGTTTTTAGACAGGAGAATATTTGAAAGTTGGGTACTTGGAAATTGACTCACTTCCCTGATGACTCAGACGGTGAAGAATCCACATGTAATGAAGAAGACCTCTGGGTTCGATCTCTGGGTTGGGAAGATCCCCTGGAGAAGGGTATGGCAACCCACTCCAGTATACTTGCCTGGAGAATCCCATGGACAGAGGAGCCTGGTGGGCTATAGTCCATGGGGTTGCAAAGAGTTAGACATAACTGAGCGACTAAGCACAGCACATAGTTGTGATGATGAACCCCTTGGGAAGTGTTGGCTTTGCTTCAGACACATACCCTAGTTCAAAGAATGCTTGTCTACAGCAGGAAAAATGAGTGTATGGTCCTGCTTGCTGAAAGAAAGAAGACCAAGGCTGCATGAACTGCCAGGGAGAGAGAAATAAAGATGGTAGGTGTTGGAGGCAGCTGCATTGGGTGGATAGCTGCAGTTTCTCTCTCCTCGCTGTGGAAGAAGCAGAGTTGATTCCAAGCCCCAGGTGTGTGGCATGCTGGGGGCTTTGGTATTTGCTTTCTGCTGAGCTTTCTGTTTTATTGACTATGCCAAAGCCTTTGGCTGTGTGGATCACAATAAACTGTGGAAAATTCTGGAAGAGATGGGAATACCAGACCACCTAACCTGCCTCTTGAGAAATCTGTATGCAGGTCAGGAAGCAACAGTTAGAATTGGACATGGAACAACAGACTGGTTCCAAATAGGAAAGGAGTACATCAAGGCTGTATATTGTCACCCTGCTTATTTCACTTCCATGCAGAGTACATCATGAGAAATGCTGGACTGGAGGAAACACAAGCTGTAATCAAGATTGCCAGGAGAATTATCAATAACCTCAGATATGCAGATGATACCACCCTTATGGCAGAAAGTGAAGAGGAGCTAAAAAGCCTCTTGATGAAAGTGAAAGAGGAGAGCGAAAAAGTTGGCTTAAAGCTCAACATTCAGAAAACGAAGATCATGGCATCTGGTCCCATCACTTCATGGGAAATAGATGGGGAAACAATGGAAACAGTGTCAGACTTTATTTTGGGGGCTCCGCAATCACTGCAGATGGTGACTGCAGCCATGAAATTAAAAGACGCTTATTCCTTGGAAGAAAAGTTCTGACCAACCTAGACAGTATATTCAAAAGCAGAGATATTACTTTGCCGACTAAGATCCGTCTAGTCAAGGCTATGGTTTTTCCTGTGGTCATGTATGGATGTGAGAGTTGGACTGTGAAGAAAGCTGAGCACCGAAGAATTGATGTTTTTGAACTGTGGTGTTGGAGAAGACTGTTGAGAGTCCCTTGGACTGCAAGGAGATCCAACCAGTCCATTCTGAAGGAGATCAGCCCTGGGATTTCTTTGGAAGGAATGATGCTAAAGCTGAAACTCCAGTACTTTGGCCACCTCATGCAAAGAGTTGACTCATTGGAAAAGACTCTGATGCTGGTTTGGATTGGGGGCAGGAGGAGAAGGGGACGACAGAGGATGAGATGGCTGGATGGCATCACTGACTCGATGGACGTGAGTCTGAGTGAACTCGGGGAGATGATGATGGACCCGGAGGCCTGGCGTGCTGCGATTCACAGGGTCGCAAAGAGTCGGACACGACTGAACAACTGAAATGAACTGAGCTCCTTTTCTTAACTCTACCGTTCAAGTGCCTGGAGGGCTGATGGAGCAGAAACAACTGTGGCCACTCAGATGGCTGTGAGGCTCCACGCGGCTGTTTGAAAGTGTCACAGGTGTTTCTAGATTCAAGTGTTTATCTTTGAAATTTTTAGTGGGCACTCATCAATGCTTTTATTGGATTGGAGATGATTTTCTGAGGATCTGTAGTTGAATAACTGTTAGCAGGAAAGAAGTGCCTAGTATCTTATACACAAGGTAGGTTTTGAAGAAAGTCTCTTGAATATTCTTTTATATACTGTCATTTTCCTCTAGTTATCATGTATTTGAGTTGGCCATGCATAACAGGATCTTGTGTAGGACAAGTGGATGGTTATCAACATTTAGACTCGTAAGATGAGATTTGGACGTGGCTCCTTATTTTAAACGCTCTTGCTTTTCAAACAAGATGTCAATTTTGAAAGTCTTAAGGGAGTATCCACGTGACGAGAAAAAAAGAATCTTGAGATGCTCAGTTCATCTGTAAAAGGAAACCTGGTTTAATCATTGTGATTGACTGTATCATAGTTTAAAGAAAGTATTTTAGTCTCTTTACCTCATTTGGCTTCCTTATTGAAATAGCAAGTTTTAGTCGACCAGCTTGTAAACTCATTTATTTTTGTCTGAGATTCCTGAGGTATCTGTCTTTTCACTAACAAAGCTGCAGTTCTAGGAAGACTCAAACTTCTTGTCTTTAGCAGGACTATCAATCTTAAGAAAACCAGCCATTATATGCAACTTGAAAAATAACTCTTTATGTATTATTTTGTCATACTTGATAAAATATAAAATGCTTGCTAAAATATTTTTTTAAATCTCATGGGATTAATTCTTCTTTAGATGACATTTCCACATGAAGTTGTTTCCCCATATCTCAAACCTCCACCCCTATTCCCAGTTTCATAAAAACATTTACCCAAATTTCATTAAAAGTATAAAAAATTTAATAAATTATCATGATTTCCCAGCTCCTAGCACGCTTCCTGGTATGTAGGAGGCATTCAGTAAGAATTGAATAAATGAATGAATAAATCTCAGTGTTAAAATTTTTAAGGCTCAAAATAGATTACTAAAGCTGTCTATGGCCTCTGCAAGTCTGGCAGAATTTCACTTTTGTTTCGGTTGAGACACACAAACTAAGGTGATAGGTCCTACAATTAGCAGTAGGAAAAGTAGAGACTGGTAAGATCATGATGAAATAATCATCCTTAGGTTCATTAGTTATCCATCTTTAGATTATTTCTAGCAATTAAAGCTCATTTTTTAAAGGCCTTTTTTTTTTTCTTTTTGCTTTCTTACTAGTTCTTTCATTCTGAAATTCAGATGCCTTCTTCACATATTACATGTAGTATGTCATTGAATTTTTAGCCTTGTATCACCTAGAATGCCATACATCTTTGGAGCTAGTCAACTCTTATGATAAGCAAGAACCCGACTGGGTAGCCAGCTCACCATTTAACTATCCATTGTTTCATCTTCTCAGAGCATCAGAAGCTCTTAGAAGTTTTACTTCTAAGCAAAGCAAGCCGCTTGGTTTAAGTAGTGTTGCAAAACTACTACTGCTAATTTGGTACAGTTGTTGTCTTCCTAGAATAGCCCCAAGATTGACTTGAAACCATAGTCTCTTAATCCCAGACAGTGAGTTTCCTTTTATGCCATTGCAGGAGTATTACATGGTGGTAGGAGGAGGAGGAAAACCCAGTTTTTCCTGAGCCCTTTTCTAGCCCTGTAGATGAATTACTTTATAAGGCAAGTCATTTTAATCGATTCTGCTAATTCTTAAACCTACTTTGAAATAAATATTTAAATACCACTTGAGCTTTGATGGCTTAATGGTTGTTTAATGAATATCAAGTTATTGAATTTAAAATGCAATGTGAAGTCTTATAGTTATGAAGTTGTTATTTAGGTTAATATTTAACATGTACAGTAAGTTATGATTAGGTCTGATTATAGCTTGGGGGGAATAAAATTGTGAGTAGTGCTTATGTGTGTATCCTTGTGAAGATTTTTGAGTAATAGGCTGTGTTCTGTTGTTTTTTTCCATTCAGTAAAGAAAAATTTCCTTGGTCAGTTTTGTTTTTTTTTTTTTTCCCAAAGTGATAATTTTCTCAGTAATAGATGTTAAGATGTTAGAAATGAAACTTTGCCCTTGATAAATTGACAGTATTTTCCTCCTAGCAGGAAACTAGATTCAAATATCTAAAAGTAACTGGAAAAGGGTAAATATTTACTTTGCTATTTTTAAACGTATCTGTTATCTTGTAGGTAATTAGGAAGCACTGGTTGTAAGAGACTTTGTCATCCATTCAAAAAAAGGTTAATGAAATGCCAGAGGAAATTCACTTGAATAACTCCAGGACATTCATCCATGCAGATGCCTCTCTCTTCCTTGAGTGGGCAAGTAAGGGATGGCTAGAATCAAAGACCTAATATGTATTTCATTGTCATTCCTGATCCTCCATAGTTTATCTTATGAAATCTTCACTTTGTTTCAGGTTAACATATAAAGTAATGAGGAATCCATTTTTACCTTGGATCACTGACTCACAAAATCAATGACACACCACATCCAAGTTAAAAACGACTTAATTAGTTATGCCTAAAAGAGAGAGAGAGAGCTCATGAAGGTTCAGATTACTTAAAAATAACATAAAGCTTTATTAAGATATTTTACTTTTATTTTTTCCTGTTTATTTTGGTCCACTCTTTGGTCCATTAAGAGGAAGGGAGCCACGGAGAGTAGACAGGATCAAGAGAAAAATTTTCAGAAGCTTATCATGGCCAGGTACATCACTTTAGGTTAATTTTAACTGTATGTAACAGGACCAAATAATAATAATAATAATAATAGCAATAATGGCTTATCCAACATGGAGATTTCTTTCTTTTTCAAATAACAAGAGTCTGAAGAAACATGGCCCAGAATGACAGGGGCAGAATGACAAGAACCTAGGCTTCTCATGGCTTTCTGCTCTGTCATCCTCAGCAGGCTGTTTTCACTTCGTGGTTCTCAGTGGCTGCTGGAGCTCTAGCCATCATGTCTGCATCCCAGATAGATGGAAGGGCCCAAGGGTATGTCTCACCATCGATCCTGCACTGCCTTGCACTCACATCTCATTGGTCAGGACTTACACACTCCTATGTGGACAGGAAGGCGAATGGAATCTTAATTGGGCACAGTGCAGGAAAGGGGGTCATTGAATATTGGGAGTTACCCATCAGCCTCTGCCTTTTAGGTTTTTGCCTTGATGCCTTTCCTTTTCTTTCTTTTCTTTCTTCCTTCTACCCAGAACTTACTAAAACAGTCATGCCTTGGGCCCCAGTTCCTAGACATTTCGTTGTTTGGGTTCTTCTGCGGTTAAGAGAGTAGAAACTTCTTGCCCCAACTTTTCTCTCTTCATCCTTGAGCTAAAACCTTAAAAGCGGCTCTTTATTAGAGGTGGAAGTACTTTTTCAGTAAGCATGAAAAGTTGTATACTCTTAAGATGTTGTTAGAAGGCACTCTTGCATTCTTTTTTAGTTTGCCTGCTTTTCAGATTTTGCCTTTGACCTGATGCACACAATGGGGATAGTTGTCCAAGTTTTAAAACTATTTCTTTTGCCAGAGAGGCTTAGTGGTTGTTTTTTTCTTTTTTAAAAACATACTTACTATACCCCACCATCACCCCCAATATCATTATTATAGAGAGTTTTACTATAGGGAAACATAGACAGAAAATGACAGAAGTGAATATCAATGTTAATTCTAGAGGTTATATAATTGTTATGTAACCATTATTAACATTTTCCTATTATGCAGGCATGCCACGTACATGGAGAATGTATATAAAGTGAAACTAAACTGTGTATGTGCTTGGTTGCTAAGTCATGTCTGACCCTTTGCAACCCCATGGATTGTATAGCATGTCAGGCTCCTCTGTCCATGGGATTTCTATTTCATCCTCCAGGGGATCTTCCTGACCCAGGAATGGAACTTGAGTCTCCTGCAACTCTTGCCTTGATGGGAGGATTGTTTACCACTGAGCCACCCAGGAAGCCCTAAACTGTATATGAAAGTGAAAGTGTTATTCCTTCAGTCATGTCCGATTCTTTGTGACCCTATGAATTGTAGCTTTCCTGGTTCCTCTGTCCACGGGATTCTCCAGGCAAGAATACTGGAGTGGGTTGCCATTCCCTTCTCCAGGGGATCTTCCCATCCCAGGGAGCAAACCTGGGTCCCCTGCATTGCAGGCAGATTCTTTACTGTCTGAGCCACCAGGGAAGCCCAAACTGTATATAAAACTTAAAATTTTACATTATATCATGAGCATTTTCTTTCATTATTAATCTTCTTTGAAAATAAAATTGTCATGACTGAATGCAATTCTGTTGTTATCAATTAACCATTATTTATTTGACCATTTTCTACTTACTAGACATTTAGTTTTGAATGTCATTTTTTTTGAGGCTATCTTTATACTTAAATTTGTCTGTTTTACACATCGTTCATTATTTGAGGTTCCTGGAAGTGGGATTAAAAATTTTCTGTCTTTTTTTTTTTTTCTTTTTTTAGGTTGCTGATGTGTTTTGCTAATTGTAGCCAGGAAAGGTTGCACCATTAGCAGTTAATGAACATCAGTCTACATCACTGAACATCAGAGTTTTTTTTCAGTCTTTGCTAATGTAGATGATCTAAAAATTGGTACTTTTTCTAATTTGCATCACTTTGAAGGCTACTAGAATAAACTCAATGATTGCTTCATATTGTGAATTTTATAAGTTATTTGTTCAGTTGTTTTTGGTAGAGTTTTTTTTTTTTTCCTCCAAAGCTCCTGAATAAAAATGAAATCCTAGTGTCCTTTGTTCTTTTTTTTTTTTTTTTTGGTAGGATGTTTATAATAATCCCTAGGCTTCATGGGGGTTTAATCACTTTATAAACTTCTGTTCCATTTTTCTCTGGTTAACGTTCATAAATAGGCATTACCTGTTTCTGAAATTGAATAATTAGGGTTAATTTACTTCTCTTCATCAAGTTGGATATTGGATTTAAATGTTATGTTCCGTATTGCATTGTGGTCAGTCAATAATCTCATGAAAATCTTGGTAAAAACCATATTGTGTGTTAGCAATTACAATTGTACACTATTTAAGTTCAAGTCATGGATAGTTCCTCATTGGTACGTCACTGTTGGCAAATTCCTGTGCATTGCCTAAAACTAAGCTGACAGACTAAGTTCACCACTGTTTGATTTTAAAGACTAAGAATGAATGGACATGTGTATGAAAATGTCATTATTTTTGTGTGTAATCTATAATGAACCCTGAAGTGCTGCATTTAGGGCAGTTAGAGTTTCTGTTCGATTTCCTAGTCTCTCTTTTTGTAAGAGTTAGGTTTCAGCAACTTGAGAGTCTGTTGAAGCTTAGAATCTTGAGTATGAATGCAGGAGAATAAAAGCTAGAGATTCACAGATAACTTCAAGACCAGGAGGGAGGCAAATGTGATAGTTTGAATGTCATTTCATTTCCTCTGCTGCATATCTGTGCAAGTGTCGACGTCAGTGTAATGGTTAAGAAGGGAGCCAGAGATAAGAGGAGGCAAGCTGGGTTTAATTCTCTCTGTGTATAGGCAGTGATTGATGGGGGAATCAAAAATATTTTCTGTTGCCAGCTTGACACCTGAGAACTCTATAAATAGTTGCCTTTATCAGAAGGTTGAGGTGGCAGTTGCTGAAAGCACAGTATAAGATGACTTTAAGAGAATCTTTTAGCATCAGAGAAGAAGCCTCAAGCCAACTTCACAGAGGATCAGGGAATTCTGAAATTGTTCTTGCCCTCCCTCCAGTCTGCTCTCTTCTTGACTCAGTTGGGAAGATGTCAATCTGAGCAGGTTGTTCACAGTTTGAGTACAATCGATGTCAGAGGAGTTTCATGCTAGTAAATGAAGACTAGACAAGGAAGGAAGAAGGGAAATATATGAACTAAGTTATAAACATCATTTACAGTCTATCTAATTTTTTAAATTGTCACAATGAAATAGAATTTCATTTCTCCCAATTATAAACATCGTGTATTCAATATTAAGAATTTGAATACATGGAAATATGTTAAAACTTGAGGTTATCTGAGGTCCCACCACCCTGAGATAACCGTGATTGTCCTTTCATGCATCCCCTATTCTCCTCTCTCCCACACTCTTATAATTTCAGAGAAATGAGGAATTTTAGCTACCACTTTTTTTTTCTCCCTTCATATCAACCCTCATGCCTCCAATCCAATCCTGTCTACCCACACAATCCACTTTAATAATCCAAGAGTTTGCTTCATATTTCCTCCCTACTCATATAATCCTGCATTGACATTAGATATGTAGTCCACCCTTAGTATCTTTGGGAAATTGATTCCAGAACTCCTACAGTTACCAAAATCCACCGATGCTGAAGTCTATATAGTAAACTGGCCATAGCATCCATGGGTTCTACACCCACAGATCCAACCAACCTTGATACAAAGACATATACTGAAATAGGAGTCTGTCCTTGCTTTGTGAAAATGGAATTGTATTACATCTATTAATACTTCTTTATTTTTACATACTTCTTGGCTTCCTGTTTATGTCACTCTTGAGAATCTTTCTCAACCATCTGGTATAAAATAAATTCATTCCTTTTTAACAGCTGCATAATATTCCATGGTGCAGATCTACTCATTCTTCTGTTGATTGATGTCCAACTTATTTCTAGTTATTGGCCTCTGTTAATTATACTTCACTAAACCTCCATGGATGTAATGTCATGCATTTGTTCATTATTTCTATAAAATTCTGTGGTTTCTATCACATACCTTTTACTTGTCCCCTGAAACATCTTTGATGACTTTGTCTTCCTGATTCTCTTAATCTCACATGCACGGATGAAAATTAAATCTTTTTAGAAGAAACAATTTAGGGAAAGTAGGTGTTCTATCCCAGTGCATGCATGGTAAGTCACTTCAGTTGTGTCTGACTCTTTGTGACCTCATGGACTGTAATGAGGCCCTCCAGGCTCTTCTGTCCATGGGATTTCCCAGGCAAGAATACTGGAGTGGGTTGCCATTTCCTCCTCCAGGGGTCTTGCTGACCCAGGGATCAAACCTGCATCTCCTGCATTGCCAGGGGGATTCTTGATCACTGAGCCACCTGGGAATCCTCTGTCCCAATATCAAAACCCAATTCGCATAAGTGGAACTGATTTAATAGAAATTGCTGAAATGCTGTCTGAAAAAACAATACTCATTTCCATTATTGATGTATGAGAATACCATCTCTCCAAATCTGTGACAACCATTAGATACGAAGTGTACAAGCAGTATTTTCCAGCCTAATGGATACAAAATAAGATCTTTGCTATGTTAAGTTGCAATTCTCTGACCATTAGTGATTTGTGTGCCCTTTTTATGTATCTGTTTATCACTTAGAGGTACTCTTCTGCAAATTGAAATAATTTTTACTGGTTTTTCTGTTGTATATTTATTCCTGGCGATTTCTAGATGCCGTTTGTGTATTATAGAGATATATTTTATTTACATTTACTGAATATGTTGACTTTGTTTATATATCCCTTCAAGAGCTTAAATTTTTTATTTAGACAAGTCTCTTTTTCCTGTGTTTTCACTCTTGGCTGAGAAAGTGACTCCTGGATTGTATATGCATTTTCTTAGATATTCTAGGAAGATTTTTTAATTTTAAGTCTTTAGTCTGTCTGGAATTAATTTTTGCATATGACATAAGATTTTTATTTTCTTCCAGACTGTTGTTGTGCCAGTCCATTTATTCAGAAGTAGGCCTACTAAATTGAACTATCTTTGTCAAATTTGTTCTGTTCTTTAACAGTAGAAAATCCACACTTCACCCATACTTGTCTTTCAGGGATTGCCTTGGGATGTGATGTGAAAACATATATGGTTACCGAAATCTGAAAACAATCCCTTTATTCCCCAAAGAAAGGAGTTTGGCTAGATCTGCCTCTAACCTTGCTTTACTCTTCCTTTCCAATAGCTGTGGGAGGCCTGAGATTTGTTTTTCTAAAGAAAATTTTAATTCATTTGAAAGTCAGTGCTACCCTGGTGAGTCTGGGAAATGATAGTAACTTGTTAAATGCCTTCTGAAAGCACAGACCAGATGCTTTGGCAATAAGTTTTCTCCAGGGAAGGATTTGTTTTAAAATACTTTACTAAGCTGGTGTGTGTGTCTGTGTGTGTGTGTGTGTGTGTGTGTTGATTTACCTCATTATTTTGGAGATGAGGAGCATACTTCACACACTATTCTTAATGTGTATGTGTGTTTCTTGCTTAAAAATCCCATATTGACTCACATCTGTTCATTTATAAAGGCTTAAATTTCTCTTATGTTCCGTACCTCCCCACAAATTGTGGATGGCGTTGTCTTCCTCATTCCTCTTAATTTCATGTGCAAGGAGCAAAATTAAATCTTTGTAGGAAAAACACGGGGAAATGTGGATGTGATATCTCAATGTCCCAAACTGCATGAAAAAATGAGAAAAAAGTGCAAGAGGAGAATTCATACAGAGATCATGCTTTGAGACTTTTTCTACTGTATGTTGTGACCTTTGTGCAAATTTACAGCAAAATCTCAATCCTGCGTTCCAGAAAGTCCTCCAGACTTTACGAGCTTGGAGTCAGGTGTGTTTAAAAGTTTCATCACTTCTCTTTTTAGATGTGTTTCTAAGCCGCCCAAGAGCAGGGATCCTGTCTTCTCTTTCCATTGTAACATTTCACAGGGTCTACTGGGGCCACCAGGTGCGACCCTGCCCCATGGACCTCCGGACACTCCGGCTTGTCCCTGTTTGCAAGCTCTGCTCCCAGACACACACAGGTGTACACACTGTATTCTTCTGACCTTTTAGCAAGTTCTGGACTTGAAAAGAAATGACAATAATTCCAGCAGCCACATCTTTCTGCTTCAGCTCAAGAGTTTTAGAGTCTTTCCCAGTCTTCTGACTTCTCAAACTCTCTCAAGCCTTAAATAGACCTAATATGCATTTGTACTCAGTCACTCTAGTGTCTGACTCTTTGCAACCCCGTGGACTGTAGGCCCCGCCCCCCACCGGCTCCCCTGTCCATGGGATTTCCCCGGCAAGAATACTGGAGTGGGTTGCTGTTTCCTCCTCCAGGGGATCTTCCCAACCCAGGGATCGAACCCATATCTCCTGTGTCTCCTGCATTGCAGGTGGATTCTTTACTGCTGAGCCAATGTCTTAATTTAGGACTTAGTGAATTGTAATTACATGTATTAACCTCATGAAAAGGTGAAAAATATTCTGAGGCTTAGTGAAGCCAACTCACTGTAAAAATATTGTTGGTAGACCATTGATATTTGGCTGTACTGTTTAATCAGAAGATCTTTAATTTGTAAGAACATACGTCAGAGTAGAAATGAACATATTTCACTGGTTCTAAGGTACATGTTTCAATATCTATGAAATTGGGATGCATCTGATAATTAATGGCATCTCATAGTTTAATCAGCAGCATTTATTCTTCTTGATTGTTGTAAAATAATGATTGTATTACAAGTGATGGCATCCTAAATTATTTGAACTGGGATAGTTTCATGGAGTATCTTTGCATCAGATCATTTCAAGTGCAAAGCATATGTGTAAAACAAGGACTCTTAGTGGATGTCACGCTACAGGGTAGAAGATAATACAGATTGAAAATCAAGGAATGTTCCGTGTAATCCATCTCTAACTGAGAAAATATCAGGGTCACATTTAACACTTAACAGACAAGGCAAGGTTCCCTGTTGTATACAACCACAGCATAATTTTCCATCATACCACATTTTCCAACTTTAAAATGTTTGACTTGTTATAACCTCCATAAGGCAGAGACTGTGTCTTTCATGTTCCCCATTGTGTTTCCAGTGCCCACTTTGGCAACAGGAGGGCATTCAGTAGAACTTGCTCTAAGTACTCTTCAATATACAGTGCGTGCACGCACACACACGCGCACACACTCTCTCTCTCTCTCACAGTGTAGTGAGTTGAATGGCAGCTTCCAAAAAGATATGTCCAAAGACATGTCCATGTCCAGATCACAGGAACCTGTGTGTTAGCTTCTTCGCAAAAGAAATTTTTGCAGATGAATTTTCAGATGCAATCATTTGAGATGAAATCAGCCTGGATTATACAGGTCCACTGACCTGTGTCATTCCAAGAGGAAGGCAGAGGGAGTTTGAGACAGACTCAAGAGGAGGGAGAGAATGGAGCGACAGAGCCGCAAGCCAGGGTTTACCTGAAGCCGCCAGATGCTGGAAGAGGCAAGGGAGCACAGTCTCTCCAGCGCCTTCCAAGAAAACGGTCTTGATTTTGGACTTTTGGCCTTCAAAACTGTGAGCATAAATTTCTGTTGTTTTAAGGCACTCAATGTGTGGAAATTTATTATGGCAGCCAGAGGAAACTGCTGTATATATATATACACACACACATGCACAGAAGCATACACACGTGTGAACACACACAAATTTTGCTGGCCTCTAATTAAACTCTCAGATAATATTTTTTTACATTAGAAGCTATAAATATATAACTTCCTTTTCTGGATTTCCCAGCGTGGACTTTACCCTAACATCCATCAATAGGGTGATGGATAAGCAGGATTATGGAATGTGGTTTTCACTCCGTGTTTGCTGCACAGCTGGTGGCTCACATACTCACTGTCTTATCAGCATAATGTTAAGTGCTGGGAACATGAAGGTGAATAAGCGCCGTTCTGATGCTCAGGGAATTCCGAGGCCCACTGAGTAGGTGAAGTGAAGTGAAGTCGCTCAGTCGTGCCCGACTCTTTGCGACCCCATGGACAGTGGCCTGCACCAAGCTCCTCCGTCCATGGGATTTTCCAGGCAAGAGTACTGGAGTGGATTGCCATTTCCTTCTCCAGGGAATCTTCCCGACCCAGGGATCGAACCCAGGTCTCCCGCATTGTAGCCAGGTAGATGCTTAGAATTAACTATTGTCATATAATAAGCATGGACATGCTTCATCCCAGAGGTAGGTTAATATTGCCAGGAGCTCCGGAGGCAGATTTCACAGAAACTTTATTGACCACTGAGCCAGCCCCAGACAGAGTGAGTAGGATTTCAGTGGGTTTAGAGGAGGGAGGCTGCTATTCCGGCCCGAGGTTAGGAATATCCTGAGAGGCGTGGAAGGGGGTGGGGGGATCTTGAAGAGCTGTCACATGTTTATCCTGTGGCTTAGCTGATGGCTGTTAGCCTTTCCCCCGCCTTCTAGGACACAGATAACAGGTGGTGTGATAACAGGCTCCCCTGCAGCGTATCTGCTCAAGTCCCACATCTTGGTGCACTTCAGTGTGAAATAGTAAATAACAAACTGCAGCGACATGTTGCAGCCCATGTCTGCCCGTTCTCAGACCAACAAGGATTTTTTTATTTCCCTAATAATGTGTGAGCTGCAAATATTGGGAGCCATCTCTGGAGAGGCTCCCAAGAGGGGAGAATCATGGGCCATGTGCACTTCCTTGCCCAGCTAATGATAAACTAAACTCCATGTCTTTCCGTCTCAAGAAAACCTGTTAGAGAACAAGCTTGTGATTGCTGTGACAAAGATGAGAGAAGGGAAAGGGAGTTTGGGATGGACTTGTGCACACTGCTATATTTAAAATGGATAACCAACAAGGACCTACTGGATAGCGCAGGGAACTCTGCTCAGTGTTATGTGGCATCCTGGATGGGAGGGGAGTTTGGAGGAGAATGGATATAGGTGTATGTATGGCTGAGTCCCCCTGAAACTATCCCAACATTGTTAATTGGCTGTACTCCAATCCAAAATAAAAAGTTAAAAGAAAAAAAGAAAACTTGTTAGGGTTTGTGAGTCACATTTTCGTAGAGGAACTTGAATCCATTCCAGTTTTTATTTTAGGAATAAATTTATCTCTCAGACTTCTTCGTATTTCACTTAATCCTAGTACTGAGCAACATAGTCTCCAACCAGCTGCGTCATCACATCACGGTTGCCGATGAATGTTTGGAGAAAGAGCTCATCTTTGTTCCTGTGCTCCTAGCACGGTCCCCCTATGGAAGCACTCCTCCACTGGTGGCTAACATGAACCAAGGGGAAATGTCAGAAGGCTTTTGATGTGGAAAATCACATTTAGATTTTTAGAAGGATCACTCTCGTTTCATTTTGGAAGGTCACTTAGAGCAAGAAGAAACTGGAATTATAGAAAGACAATATTTGGAAGCTATGGGGTTATAATCCAGGAGAAAGATGGCCTCCAGCCAAATCTAAAATGGGACTGCAGAGGAGGGGTGATGCAGAGAGGTGATGCCCTGGAAATAATTTTCAAGGTGAGATTTCCAGGATGGCCGAGTATGAGGAGGAGAGAAACGTTCAGGAGTCCTGAGGCTCCTGGCGTGGGTGCTGATGTCCTTGTCAGAGGTGAGAACACAGATGGAGAAGCAGATTGCAGGTGAGGCCATTAGTCAGGGTAGGCCAGGTGCGGCTGTGGTGTGTGTACTGGGCTAAATCACTTCAGTCGTGTCTGACTCTGTGCGACCCTATGGACTGACTGTAGCTAGCCAGGTTCCTCTATGCATTCTCCAGGCAGGAATACTAGAGTGGGTTGCCATGCCCTCCTCCAGGGGATCTTCCCAACCCAGGGATTGAGCCCATGTCTCTGAAGTCTCCTGCACTGGCAGGCGGGTTCTTTACCACTGGGGCCACCTGGGAAACTTGTGGTCTGGAGGCTGTGGTTCAGTTCGGTTCAGTCTGTGATAACTGCTCCCAAATGTCAGCCTGTGAAGACAGCAGAGGTTTGTCTCTTCTTCGTGCTCCTTGTTTATCATGAGCTGACCGAGGGCTCTCCCCTGGGTCCTCATCCTCCCTGTAGGCCTGTGCTGGTGCTTCCACACCTGATGAGACAGGAGAGCAAATACGCAGATCATGCACTGGCCCCTTAACGCATCCACCCAGCAGCGCTGCCCCTCACGTTCCTCTTATATTTTGTTTTTCGTGGCAGATCCCATGGCCACATCCAACGTCAGAAGCATGGAGGTGTGCAGTCTTTCCGTGGACCAGGAGTGTGACTCTCAAGAGTCTTGTGCTAATTTCTGAATATGTTGAGCTTGAGGAATTTATTTAAGGGAAATTCCGTTCAGAAGTAATTAGAAGACTTGGCTTACATCTTGAGAGAGTTCAGGGCTAGAGGAATAATGTTGGGAGACTTCAAAGTAGTGGTCATAAAACAGGTCGTGTGAGTGAGTAATTCATCAGGCTGGAGTAGAACCTGTGCTAACGATGGTAGGAGATCAAGGTTCATAAGCTTGCGGTTCCAAATGTTGCAACCCCAAAGCCGTATTATTATTCTTTTAGCTGTTTAAGTTTTAAATAATTTTAAGTAACTGTTGGCATAGGGGTTGAATTAATCACTTAAATGGAGTTTAGCTTTTTCATACTCCAAAATTGCTGACTTGCGTATAGTGCTTTAAAAGATGCCTTTAAATTTTGCTGTGGGATTTCGGCCAGTTTTCTGGCCTGGCAGGGAGGGGAAAGTATTGCCAAGGATAGCTTCTGTAGTTTGAACTGAAGATCAGTTATAAGTTGATGGATACTAAGATTGCTGAGTACTCAGAAAATTAGAATACCGTATAAAGTGTTCTAACTGGTTGTGTCTCAGACAGAAAGGTACGGGCTTACCCTTGCTGTAATGATCTCTTTTTATAGGTCCAATTACTGGCAAAGGGAGGTAGTTAATAAGACTTTTCTCCACTGGCCAGTGTGCATGCGTAAAGAGACATGCTATTTCTCTTCTCCCTCCTCTTAAAAGATTCTTGAGCTTTTGCCTGCCTGACCTCCATAGTAGTCTACACATCTAAGTTACACAGTTATTGATCTTTTCATACAGTCTTTTCAGACATATGTGATTACCCCAAATAAACTCTCCTCCCTTCAAGAGTATGTGCTTAACAGGAAAATTAAAAAAGAAAAAAACAATCAAGCCTGGTTTAAGGCATGTTACCATTATTTCTTTGAAGGAAACTGCAAAGTTACAACAGCAGTGATGGTTAAAATGACCATTTTGGTCTTCACAGTTGATGCAAACGAGTATTCGTCAGACTTCCACTTTTTGTTAGCACTGTATCTTGAATGGTTGCAAAATAAAAAAGAAGGAAGCGATGCCTATTACCTTCTTGTCCCAGACTCACAAAAGTATTAAAAGCAATTCTTCCTTATTCTTCCTCAGTCAGGCAGAGCCATTGGTGTTGACTCCTGGATGATAATTATAATCAACATTTATTGAGGGTAATGATGGTGCTGGTTGTTGCACAATAGTTTATATACATTACTGCATTTAATTCTCACAATGGCTCTTTGACATAAGACTACCTACCAGGAACAAGAGGCTGAAGGAAAGGAAATCATTTGCTCAAAGTCACATGGCTGGAAAGCTGCTAGCTGGTTCGAGAACCCTGCTTCCCTCCTCTCCTCTGCTTCTCCCAGTTCTCTGACCCACAAGAATTTTTCCTCACTCACGTTGCACATTGTTGTTCAGTCGCTCGGTTGTGTCTGACTCTTTGAGACCCCATGGACTGCAGCTTGCCAGGCTTCCCTGTCCTTCACCATCTCCCAGAGCTTGCTCAAACTCATGTCCGAGTCTTCTCCAACACTACAGTTCAAAAGCATCAATTCCTCGGTGCTCAACTTTCTTTATGGTCCAGCTCTCACATCCATGCATGACCACTGGAAACACTAGGGTCCTGGAGAACTGTTAGTGGAAGGTGATAATTCAGCAGGATTCTGGGAATTGCCTGCCAAGGGAGGTTTTCTGTTTCAAATGTTTGTTGTCTTCCTACCGCTTTCTCCCCAACAAGAAAGACTTGGGGGAGGAGGGGTAGAAACTGCCATGTGAAACTGAAATAAGAACTTTCTTCGTTTCGCTCTTGGCATTTAAAATGCTTGTTCCTTAATTGCCTGCCATGGTCTATGCATGCATGTATATTGGGTTGGCCAAAAAGTTCATTTGGGTTTTTCCATAGCATCTTATGGGACAACCTGAACGAACTTTCGACCAACCCTGTGGGTGTGTGTGTGTATTTATATACATAAACCCATATGTAGAGTCAAAGCCTCACTCACCTTGGGATAAGAATGACAAAATGCCAGCCTTTCCAGAGAGCGTCTGCCCCTGATGTCCGTCTGTCACAAAGTCCACCACTTGTAGTCAAGTCCCTTCCTGTAATTGAGGAGTATACTGTATTTTATGATTACAGTGTGATATCGCAAGTGCTTTGGAAACCAAGTGAAAACAGGTAGATCAGTGTCATCCAAGGTGATAAGAAAGAACACGAGAGGTGCCATCAGGGCCTGTGGTCATACTTAGGCTCCGACCCCCGCAGGTCCTCCCCGCCCTCCAGTACACATCTGTACCAGGCAGTGTGTTCACAGTGTGTATGGATGAGAACAACTTGATTGGGGATCCTTGCCTGACTCGTTGGAGATCTGATGAAAGCGGCAAATCGACGTGTGCATTAACCCAGTTTGTCGCATAATTTCCAAGTGTTGCTTATCTGTTCACCTGTCGCCTAAAGCCAAGGGCTCAGAACCCCAAATTAGCATGTCCTGTCACGGCACAGGATGTGGGCACCGTAGCACAGGACAGTCACAGCGGCATTAGGAGGGGAAAGGAGCACCCCATCCTAGGAGTTTATGACTTTTTAAAAAAATATATCAGATGGCTAGGTAGCTTTCCTTACGTTGGGGCTTCCTCCATAGGGAGTGGTGGTGGCGGCAGTGCCCCAGGGTGGAAAGTGGTGATTCTCAGAAATGGAACTTGGTGCTATTCACACAAGTCTGATTTCACTCTACTTTAGTTCCCCCCATCAGAGAGCACCCAGAGTTTACCCAGGTAAACTGTGACCCCTGGGGACCAGGTCTGGCATGCTGCCTGTTTAGTAAATGAAGTTTTACCAGCCGCACATTCACCTGTCGTCTCTGGCTGCTTCTGCACTTGAATACTAGAATTGAGTAGTGGCTTTATAGGGAAGCACTCTAAGAGGACACACACATTAGTATAACTTTTTCTTCTCATATAATATCAGTGTAGTGGTGAAGTCTAGAAAACTACATTTGTGTTGCAGCAGATGATTAGTAACAACCTCTTTGCCTTGGTTCAGTTCTCTTTCTTAAATTGTCCAGATCTGCTGGAAGGGTTGTAAACATCAGTATAATTTTCAGAGATCGGGGAAGCTTTTTACTTTTTTGAGATTGGTGTTGTTTATTTACATTGATGAAAGTAGAGATGTCTGTACTTTGGACTGCAAGATCAAACCAGTCAATCCTAAAGGAAATCAGTCCTGAATTGGAAGGACTGATGCTAAAGCACCTGATGCAAAGAACTGACTTATAGGAAAAGACCCAGATGCTGGGAAAGATTGAAGGCAGGAGGAGAAGGGAACAGCGGAGGATGAGATGGTTGGGTGGCGTCACCAACTCGATGGACATGAGTTGGAGTAAACCCTGGGAGATGGTGAAGGACAGGAAGGCCTGATGTGCTGCAGTCCATGGAGTCGCAAAGAGGTGGACACGACTGAGCAGCTGAACAACAACAAGAACGAGATCTCCCTAGATTCTGAAAAATGAATTCATCTGGACAGACTAGTCTTATGTACACTCACATGTAATAGTGGTTTAATCAGTGGCAGCTTATCTCTTTGGAAACAGGACAAGAGAGATCTCCAGATAACCCCCTTTAGAAATAGAGCAGTTTTGAATATTTATAACCCAACCTCTATGTGAAACGGTTTAAGTTTCATGCTGGGCTGGGTACTTGTTGGCCCTCTCAGAATATACTTAGTCAAAACAAACTGAATTATTTAGTGTCATTACGTAGCATAGAATCAGGAAAGACAAAACCATTTCACTAATCACACACAATGAATTTCAACAACATAACTTCTAAACTGTGTGTCTCTTGGATTATCCATAGTACTTCTTTTCATTAATGTCATTAAAAATTGTCTATAGAAAAGAAAATTGCAGTTGTGGAAAAATGTCTTTGATGGATAAAGCAGATGGAAAGAACAAACAAATACAAGGCCCCTGGCCTCACAAAATTTAAACTTTAGTACTTAATCTTTTAGTACTAGTATTATATCAATGTTTACAACTATTCCAATAGATTTGTATGATTTAAGAAAGAGAACTGAATCAGTACCAATTCAGAGAGGTTGTTATTAATCACTATTGCTTTCCTGCAAAACAAATGTAGTTTTCAAACAGTTGTAGACTTCACAAAACATTGATAGGTATGAGAAGAAAAGAAAAAGTTACATTAATGTGTATATTGCCTCTTTAAAAAAGCTTGCTTTTCTATAAATGCAAATAATTTTTTTATAATATTGACAGAAGGAGCAGTAGGATTATGACAAAAAATTTACTTGGTTTCGTTTAATACATTTGTAAACATGAAGAAGTAAAATTTGAAAATCGAGAATCTGGTTGAATGATATACAGCTAATGATTTCTTATTAGAGCTATAACCAGAAAAATAAAATTGTCTTAAATTTGGTAATGCATATTCAGAGATTCTTTGGCTTAAAACATGGAGGAATAATTTGTATAGTAAATGTAAATGAATGATCAGAAACCCACTCATAAACTTCCTACTGAATGTAAATTAGATGGTGACGGATGCTGTTAATCTCTGTGAAACAGTTGTGACTGCTGTTTGTGTCTGCTTATAATAGGTGCAGCAATGTAGTGTTTTGTTTTTTGTTCTTTTTTTTTGGTTAGCATAAGTAGTTTTAAAAGCAGCAAAGTTGCATGTATTTAGTTCTTTGTGTGTTCAGTACAATCAAGGCCATTGATGGCTTGTGGCAGTTGAGCCTCCTGGGATGATATACTTAGTAAACATCTCTTAATAAGGTAACTGCTGCCCACTTACTGTTGGGAGATTGTGCTTGGTAACACTCAACAGGTCTAGATTTTTCTATTTTCATTCTACACTTCAGAGAGTTTCATCTTCCCAGTGCCTGGAAAATTTAGCTTCCACATTACTCACCTAGCATAATTATAGGAATTGCAAGGGGATTTGAGAAAGTGTTGGTGGAAGCAATAATAGTCAACTCAGGAAGTCTCCTACAAGTCATCGTGATAAGCTCACAATAACAGCAGTGTATGAAAGAAAGAAGCACTGCTACTACATTTGTTGACTTCCTGCTGACTTTTGTGTTTTGTGGGGTTTTTTTGGGGGGGGGGAGGGGTGGTGATTGTTATTCTTTTGATCTCCAGTTATACATGGATTTTTCTCTCCAGTTCCCTCCTGACCTTGTGTGTGAATTTGAGAAATTAGGGAGCTTTTCTCAATTTGTTCACTATGTGGAGGATCCTCGTTTGCCCAGGATAGTCCCAGTTTGCGTCCCTTGTCCCAGAGTAGTATTAGTAGAATCCCCTTTCATCTGTGAAGGGCCCTGGTTTGGAAGATACATTATATGGAAATCCTGTTTATAGGTGAAGGGGAGATAATACACCACCCCCCCCCACCCCGTCTTGTGATATCTGGTGATTGTATGAAACAGTATGAAAATGACCAGCATGATTCTTTTGGCTTACAAAAAATGAAAAATAAAATTTCCATTACAGTAAATTACCTTGAATTCTATAACAATGATGAATAATTTTGTTGATAGTTATCTTACATATATACATATTATTCAGAAGTGGTGATAGATGGATAGATATCTTTTACATACATATGTATTATAGGGAAATTGCTGTCTGAAATGGAGAGAATATTTTGATGACCATTTATGCTGCATCAGGAATCAATACTCTGTTTTGAAAGGAATGCTTACTCCTGTGTTTGTATCATTAGAAATTTTGCTTGCACAGCTCTGTATATTATTGTTTAATGTCCCTATCTGTTATTTGAATTAAATTGAAGGCTCTGGTGCCTTGTGGCAGAGCAGGAATTAAAATTTAGAGCAATTCTTACGATGCCTTTTACCTCAACATTACAATTCCTCGGATAACACATTTTTGCAACTGAAATAATTTGTGAGACTTAATTTCTGTCATGCTACTATGATCTTGTATTTTTTGGTAGCAAAATGAATCTAGTTTAAGACCATATGACTTGATTCTGGGATTATTATATATGCTAATTTGATATTTGGGATTTACTGTAGGGATTTAAAACTATTTTTAGAAGGTGGAAGTAATTTGTCATGCTAGAGTAAGATGATTAATTGTGCATTAGAATCCTGCAAAGCACACTGAACATATTTATACATAGAACTTTGGCAATTTAAGCTAGGAATCTTAATCTTCAGCCATTCAGCTTCACTTAGTCATCTTTCATTAGAAGATTTCTGGTTTATATTCAAAAGCAAGAAATTATTCATGAATTCTAAATATTACCATATATAATAATTTAACAAGACTATTTATACCCTTCCTTCTCCTTCCTTGCTTCCTGCCTTTCTTCCTCCTTTCCTTCCTCCCTTCCTATAACAACATGAATGATGCTCTGGGGGGCGGTGTATGTGCCTCCATTTGAGGCATACTCTGCTGTTAGGTCTTTCTGATGAACTATCTTGGTTGTTATTCAGTCGCTAAGTCGTGTCCAACTCTGTGACCACATGAACTGCAGAACACCAGGCTTCCCTGTCCTTCACTATCTCCCAGAGTTTGCTCAGACTCATGTCCATTATGTTGATCATGCCATCCAACCATCTCATCTTCTGTTGTCCCCTTTTCCTCCTGTCCTCGATCTTTCCCAGCATCAAGGTCTTTTCCAATGAGTTAGCTCTTTGCATCAGGTGGCCAAAGTATTGGAGTTTTAGCATTAGTCCTTCCAGTGAATATTCTGGGTTGACTTCCTTTAGGATTGACTGCTTTGATCTCCTTGCTGTCCACAGAACTCTCAAGAGTCTTCTCCAACACCACAGTTCAAAAGTATCAATTCTTTGGCACTCAGTCTTCTTTATGGCCCAACTCTCACATCCATACATGACTACTGGAAAAACTATAGCTTTGACTAGATGGACCTTTGTTGGCAAAGTGATATCTTTGCTTTTTAATGTGCTGTCTAGGTTTGTCATAGCTTTTCTTCCAAGGAGCAAGTGTCTTTTCATTTCATGGCTGCAGTCATCATCTACAGAGATTTTGGAGCCCAAGAAAAGAAAACCTGTCATTGTTTCCACTTTTCCTGGAGTGATGAGATCAGATGCTATGATCTTAGTTTTTTGAATGCTGAGTTTTAAGCCAGCTTTTCCACTCTCTTCTTTCAACATCATCAAGAGGCTCTTCAGTTCCTCTTCACTTTCTGCTATTAGAGTGGTATCATCTGCATATCTGAGATTGTTGATATTTCTTCTGACAATCTTGATTCCAGCTTGTGATGCATCCAGGCTGGCATTTTGCATGATGTACTCTACATAGAAGTTAAATAAGCAGGGAGACAATATACAACCTTGATGTACTCTTTTCCCAGTTTTGAACCAGTCTGTTGTTTCATGTCAGGTTCTAAATGTTATTTCTTGACCTGCATACAGTTTCTCATGAGGCAGGTAAGGTGGTCTGGTATTCTCATCTCTTTAAGAATTTTCCACAGTTTGAACTGTCTAATCAGTAGGTCATAAATTCTTTTCTCTTCCTAAAAGTTACGCTGAAAGGTCTATAATAGTTCTTTGGCCTTTTTGTGTGTGTGATCCTAAATGAAAGCTATAAATCTTTTAAAACAATTCTATAATTCACCCTTCTTCCTACTGAATATAGATTTCCCACCAGCATCTGTTAGTCCAAAGTATTGGAGCTTCAGCATCAGCCCTTCTAATGAATATTCAGGGTTGATTTCTTTTAGGATTGACGGATTTGATCTCCTTGCTGTCCAATGGACTCTCAAGAGTCTTCTCCAGCATCATAGTTTGAAAGCAACAGATGGTGATGCCCTTCTCCAAAACTAGGAAAAATGGCAGGCCTGGGTTGGGTAGTGGAGAGACTGGATGATGCCATCAGGGGCTGGATGTGCTGAGCTTGAGCTGATGGGCGATGCAGGTGAGATGTAATTCAGGTATTTACTTGCTCCCGTCCATGAGCCCAGGTGTTCTGGGATCACATACAGACATTGGGTCCAGGCTGATGGTTGCGAAGGGAGGCAGAATATATACCTCTAGGAGGAATTGTTTCCTGTGCTAAATCTTGAAGGACAGAGAGGAATTAGCTAGCGAAGGGGGCTGCTGTGTTTTCCTTTACCTTTCTTACCTGATGTGGCCTCCTGTTAATCTTTGAAAGTTTTACCCTTTTAAATGTTTGTGCTACAAGCACATAATCATTCAGTGTAGAATTTTCTGAACCAGTCCTTAGAAAAGAGACATAGAGAGGTTTTTCCCTTGCACAGTGGGAGCTTAATTCATCAGGGCTGGTTGGAAAGATCTGGGATGGCATCTAGCACTGTTGAGTGGCTGGTGTTTCCAGGGGCAGCTTGGTTCTGCTGCTTTTCTGTTCCTTTTTGATCCTCTTTTGTTTTTGGAATATTTACTCTCTTGACAGTTATCCCTCACGTAATGACTGTACCTTAACCAGGATAGAATATGAAATTTCTAGTGACTCCTAAATGTGCCCTGGGATTGTTGCCATGTTTTGAGATCTGGCATGATGGTACAATGACCTCTTTGAAGCTGGATAGGGCCCTCTATCTTAGCCCAGGCCAAGCTGTTGACACACAAACTAAGGCTCACAGGAAAACTGGCATTTAACAAACCTGGGTTCATAACCAGAGCAGGACCTGGGACCCCTATCCTTGAGCTCGATGCTATTTCCACAGAGTAGGTAACTTTTTATTTTATTTTATTTTTTTTTAGTAGGTAACTTTTTAAAGCACTAACAGCTTTGTGCTGTGCTGTGCTGAACATGGAACAACAAACTGGTTCCAAATAGGAAAAGGAGTATGTCAAGGCTGTATATTGTCACCCTGCTTATTTAACTTCTATGCAGAGTACATCATGAGAAATGCTGGGCTGGAATAAGCACAAGCTGGAATCAAGATTGCCAGGAGAAATATCAATAACCTCAGATATGCAGATGACACCACCCTTACGGCAGAAAGTGAAGAGGAGCTAAAAAGCCTCTTGATGAAAGTGAAAGAGGAGAGTGAAAAAGTTGGCTTAAAGCTCAACATTCAGAAAATGAAGATCATGGCATCCGGTCCCATCACTTCACGGGAAATAAATGGGGAAACAGTGGAAACAGTGTCACACTTTATTTTTTTGGGCTCCAAAATCACTGCAGGTGGTGACTGCAGCCATGAAATTAAAAGACACTCCTTGGAAGAAAAGTTCTGACCAACCTAGATAGCATCTTGAAAAGCAGAGACATTACTTTGCCAACAAAGGTCCATCTAGTCAAGGCTATGGTTTTTCCAGTGGTCATCTATGGATGTGAGAGTTGGACTGTGAAGAAGGCTGAGCGCCGAAGAATTGATGCTTTTGAACTGTGGTGTTGGAGAAGACTCTTGAGAGTCCCTTGGACTGCAAGGAGATCCAACCAGTCTATTCTAAAGGAGATCAGTCCTGGATGTTCATTGGAAGGATTGATGCTGAAGCTGAAACTCCAGTACATTGGCCACCTCATGCAAAGAGTTGACTCTTTGGAAAAGACTCTGATGCTGGGAGGGATTGAGGGCAGGAGGAGAAGGGGACAACAGAGGATGAGATGGCTGGATGGCATCACTGACTCGATGGACGTGAGTCTGAGTGAACTCCGGAGTTGGTGATGGACAGGGAGGCCTGGTGTGCTGTGATTCCTGGGGTCGCAAAGAGTCAGATGTGACTGAGCGACTGAACTGAACTGATGCTAAGTGGAGTCAGTTGTGTCTGGCTCTGCATGACCCTATGGACTGTGGCCCGCCAGGCTCCTCTGTCCCTGGGATTCTCCAGGCAAGAATACTGGAGTGGAGTGCCATGCCCTCCTCCAGTGAATCCCAAGGATGGAACCCGGTTCTCTTATGTCTCCTGCGTTGGCAGGTGGATTCTTTACCACTAGCATCATCTGCGAAGCCCCACTAACAGCCTTATTGAGGAATAAGTCACAAACCATGAACTTTGCTCTTTTAAAGTGTTCAGTTTGGGGGTCTTTGGTATATTCCAGAAGTTGTATAACTGTCACCACTATTTTTGTTGCTGCCAGAAGAAACTTCAGACCCAGTAGCAGTCACTTTTCACCCTTTCCCTTGCTTCTGGGAACTACCAGTCTGCTTTGTCAGGATTTGTCTGTCCTGGACATGTTGTCTGAGTGGAGTCATGCAGCACGTGGCCCTTTGTGACTGACCTCTGTCACGTAGATAGTATCATGTTTTTAAGTTTCATCTATGATGCACTGTTTCGGCACTTCATTCCTTTTTGTGGCTGAGTAAATAGTCCACTGTATGGATCTGTCACATTTTATGTATCAGTTCATCAGTCGCTGGACGTTTGGGCTGTTTCCACTTTTGGCTCTTATGAGTGCTGCTGAAAGGACTTTCAAATACGGTCTTTTGTGTGGACATATGTTTTCATTTCTCTTGGACATGTGTATGCCTCGGAGTAGAGTTGGTGGGTCATATAGGAACTCTGTGTTTTATCAGTGGAGGAACTGCCAGATTCTTTTCCAAAATGTCTGCACCATTTTACATTCCCACCAACAATGTACGAAGGTTCTAATTTCTGCACATTATTACTGACTTTTTGTTTATAGCCATTCTAGAGTGTGAAGTGCTGTCTCATTGTGGTTTTGATTTGCATTTCCCTAATGACTAATGATGTTTAGCATCTTTTCATGTGCTTGTCCACTTGTGTGTCTTCTTTGGAGAGATGACCGTTCAATTCTTTGCCCATTTTTAAATTGGGTCATTTGTTTCCTTGTTGAATTACAAGCAATCTTTATGTATTCTGGATGCATGCCCTTTATCAGATATGTCTTGTAAATATTTCCTCCCATTTTGTGGGTTATCTTCTCACTTTCTTGATGGTGTTTTTGGAAGCACAAAAGTTTGAAATTTTGATAATTTCCAGTTTATCTGTTTTTTATTGTCATGCACTTTTGTGTTACATGTAAGAAACCATTTCTTAATCCAAAGGCACAAATAATTTATTCCTATTGTATTCTTTTTTTAAGGTTTTTAAAATAACATTTATTTTTTAAATGTTAACATGTGCATAATAGGAAACCAAAAACGCAAGAAGCAAAAAACAAAGTCATCCATAATCACAAGTAGTTTACCATTTGACATGTTCTTGTAGGTTTCATTTGTGTATTTTCACAGCTAAGCATTAATTTTTATGTAATTAAGATCCTACAGTTATGTATCATGCTGTTTCACACATCATGAATATTTACCATTTCAAAGTCCGAAAGCTATGAGTATTTTGATAACCAAGAATACACTACACCAACTCAGTCTGGCAGGAAGAAGAGTCATCTTGCCTTTCTTCTATTGTGTTCTTTTAAAAGTTCAGTAGTTTTAGCTCTTACATTCAGGTCTATTGAGTTGATCCAGTTTTAGTTGGTTTTTTATACATTACTTCTAAGTGATGACTTTTTTTGTGCTTCCCAGCTATTTTATCTTTAAATTATTAATCTTTCTAATGTTTCAGTTCATATGAAGTTACGTGAAAAGTTTTAAGAAAAAGTCTTGTTTTCGCTCTTCTGGGTCTTATGTTTGGTCTTTTGAGGGAATCTACTTAATGACATACAGTGATTAATTTCAACTTTTTTTTTAACCTAACGCTATTGTGAGCTGAAGAATACACATGTTCTCTTTTACAGTAGCAAATACAAGTCAGTGTAGTACTGAAGACTCTTGCTCTGTTAACCTGAACAGTTGGTCTCTGTTCTAGGACAATGTCTTCATTTTCTGAGAACATTTGTTTGGGATCTTTCAATGAAAGCATCTCTCTTTGCATCAGTCTCTTATCTGCACAATGAACAAAGCTACTGAGTAGAGGGCAAAAAGCTTAAAACATGCAGGTGACTTGAAAACCGCCGCATCCCATGCTGTAGCGCTGAAAATTTACATCCAAATCAAAGCTGAATTTGGGAAACTTCACAGTCTACTCTTCAAATAACACGCTACACATTTTTCTTGTAAAGTCATTGATTATTTTTATTTTTCATTGAAACAGGAGGTTTTTTAGTTCTATAATATGCCTAATTCACACAGCGATACCGCTCTTTTTGTAAACACTGTTTTAAATGTAAGGGTGTCAATCTCTCTTTAAATGTACTTTATATTTCAAAGAGCTTCCGTTACCCTGAAATAGCACACATTGACTGCAAAGCAATGGAATTTTCGTACTGAATTCACATAAATTCGTTTCTATTCTTTAGTCATTGTTTTGTTATACTTTGCTTTTCACGTTGTTAAAAATTATTTTGCAATAAATAGCTTAGCTTCTTACTTTATGGTGATGAATGTCAAAACTGAGAATTATCCAGTAAATTCTGTCATTGTGATATAAAGGGTAACAGGTCTTATATAAATCCACAAGAGTTTACTTAGCAGTATTAAATAGAACAACAGATTTTCAGTGCTGCTTTTTATATTTTTAAATAGTAGATCAATAATGGTTTTCATGTAGCAGTTCAAGAACTTAGTTTAGTAGTTGGCAAAGCTACTTCTAGCCACTTCAGAGGGGTTTCTTCTTCAAAAAGAAATCAGTTTGCACCTGCCATGGACATGGATGGAAGCAAGGTTCAGCCTCATGGGGCTGCCTTCTGGGGCTGGCTGATGACCTGCCCCCAGCGCTGTGACAGTGACCTTTTCGAGGAACTTGGTAGGCGGCAGCTGGGACAGGAAGTTTGCTGTATTTTGGAATGCAAGCGAAAATATTGGTGCATTGTCATCTCCAGAGGACTCTCAGAGCACTTTTCTTTGTCTGCGAGGTCAGGAGGGTGGGCTGTGTAAGGAGAGATTACCATGTGGGCTGGCCTGTGTCCGAAGAAGGAACCTATTCAGATTTGGGGCTGATTACGGAATTGGAGAAATAAAGCAGCAGTAGGGGCTGCTTTTGTTTCCGGATATGAGGAAAGGCCTCTGTCCAAAAAAAAAGTGTTTGTGTCTGTGTGTGTGTGTCTGTGTGTGTGTCTGTGTGTGCGCGTGCATGTGTGTGCGCGCATCCTCAGTTGTGTCCAACTCTCTGCGACCTCATGCACTATAGCCCACCAGCCTCCTCTGTCCATGGAATTCTCCAGGCAAGAATACTGGAGTGGGTAGCCATTTCCTTCTCCAGGGGATCTTCCCAACTCAGGGATGGAACCCAAGTCTCTGCGTCTCCTGCCTTGGCAGGAGGGTCCTGTACCATTGAGCCACTGGGGCATCCCAGTGAGCAGTCACTAGACAGAGAACACGACCACAGAAGAAGTCCAGGTCAAGGCAGCAGCTTTCCTCCTCTGGTTCTTCCGTTTTTTTTGGAAAAGCTGTATATTTTTGATTGGTGATTATTGGCCACAGCTAACACGTATTAAGTGTTTATTCTGTAACAAGTAGTGTGTTTTTGTTTCCTTAGTCGGGTTATTTAATCCTCATAGCAGCAGCATGGAGAAGGCAATGGCATCCCACTCCAGTACTCTTGCCTGGAAAATCCTGTGGACAGAGGGGCAGTCCATGGGGTTGCTAAGAGTTGGACACGACTGAGTGGCTTCACTTCCATGCATTGGAGAAGGAAATGGCAACCCACTCCAGTGTTCTTGCCTGGAGAATCCCATGGGCAGAGGAGCCTGGTGGGCTGCAGTCCATGGGGTTGCTAAAAGTAGGAAACCGCTGACTGACTTCACTTTCACTTTTTCACTTTCATGCATTAGAGAAGGAAATGGCAACCCACTCCAGTGTTCTTGCCTGGAGAATCCCAGGGACGGGGGAGCCAGATGGGCTGCCATCTATGGGGCTGCACAGAGTCAGACACGACTAAAGTGACTTAGCAGCAGCAGCAGCACAGAATGAAACACTGTTATCCCCACCTGACCAAGAATGGGGAATCAAGGTTGTCCATGGGGTTGGCTGCCAGACCCCAAACTCTTGTGAAGTTTGGGGAAAAGTTTTAAAATCTTCTTAGTTACAGTAGATACTGCTGCGGCTGCTGCTCAGTCACTTCAGTCGTGTCCGACTCTGTGCGACCCCATAGACGGCAGCCCAAGGCTCCCCTGTCCCTGGGATTCTCCAGGCAAGAACACTGGAGTGGGTGCCATTGCCTTCTCCCTACAGTAGATACTACTTTCTGTATATTTACTTCAGTATTCTTGCCTGGGAAATCCCATGGACAGCAGAATCTGGTGGACTATAGTTCATGGAGTCGCAAAAGAGACAGATATGACTTAGCAACTAAACAGCAAAATGCATGTTACCTGAAGACTTGGTTCTGTACCCCTAGCCTTCCTCAGAGGATCTTTTTCTCTTTCAGAGATCCTGTAAGAACTGGGATTCTAATGTCTCTTTAGGTCTCTGAAACAGCTTCTGATGTGGATCAATTTTAAAGCCTTTATTGCATTTATTACAATATTGCCTCTGTTTTATGTTTTGGTTTTTTGGCCCCAGGAAATGTGGGATCTTAGCTTCCCCACCAGGGATCGAACCTACACCCACTGCGTTGGAAGGGGAAGTCTTAACCACTGGACCACCAGTGAAGACAGCTTCTGCTAGTTATGATTGTGATTCTGTATTTCATTGAATCTTACAAAATTATCAACTAAATGGCAGTATTATATATATAGCTAAGAAAACAAATGCCAAATAAACTGGAACAGTGCTGTTTATCACCTACAATTTTATTTTATACTTGTATATATACATACACTTGTATATACTTGTATAAAGTAAGTAAAGAGTAAGTTATCCTCTTTGAGATTACTTATAGATTTTTTCATTCTTGGGCCATAGAAACAAGGAAATATACGGGAAACAAATTAGGGTATTTCTCAGTCTTCTTTACATTCTGAGCGGAACTCTTCAGCCTCATTTTGCCACTCAGCTGTAGATGTCTGTGCTTTCCCACACAGGATGGGCCTCTGTGTAGTCGAGAGCATTGTTGAGGCATCATCTCTTAGGAATGCTCTACCGTTGTCTCTAGGATCTCCAAAACTACAGCTTCTAATGCGTGTATGCACAGGAAATGAGAAGACATCAGAACCACCACCTAGGCAGCAGTGATGGTGAAGTGCAGGCCAAGTTTGGAGATGCAGGGTAGAGTCAAAATGTGGTGTTGTAATATTAGAGGAAGAAAACAAATCAAAAGCCCAGACTTCTTAACTTCATCACCTTTACTGGGGTTCATCATTTTATCTCCGGAATGTGCTTATGCTAATTATGAGTAATGATAACAAGGAAACAGGCAGTGTACTATTTCCAGTGTTATGTATGGCTGGTTGGTGAATTCACTCTGGACAGTTTACTAGGAAATAGCAGCAGTCCTGGGATCTGAAGCTAGAATGTCTCATGATGTGGAGAAGTGTCAGAAGCCCGTTATAGTCACATGGAAGCTGTGTGAGCTTCAGCAAGGTACTTCTCTGTGCCCCATTTTCTTCATCAAAAAAAAAAAAAAAAAAAGGATGTTTACACCTCAGAGTCGTTTGCTGTAGTGAATTAATTTCTGCAGTGTGTTTAAACCATTGCTGCCTCAATATCTCTTGGTCCAAAAGTGGCCCAAAATCAGGCCCAACCCACAGGACGTAAATCTGCTGAGCCTTCTTCAGTTGTGGAGCTTTTATAGGATTGGAGAAATCTTCCAAATCATTCCTATCAGACATACTTTTACCTAAGCAGTCATGGGCTTTCTCCTTTACAGATTTCCGCTTTGGGTGCTTGATGGGTGAGCCAGTTCCATGCTTATCTATAGTCAGACTGGAGCAGAACCAAGGCTCAATTACTTGTGTACTTCTGCCTTCCTCCGTGTTCTTTGGGCAGGGGTGGGAGGGTGGAGAACTCAACTTCATGTCTCTACAACTCCTCATGTTAAATACAGAAGTTGTAACTAACCCCACCCCACCCCCAACAGTGTGTGTTCTTAGTCATGTCCAGTGTTTTGCAACCCCGTGGACTGTAGCCCACCAGGTTCCTCTGTCCATGGGATTCTCCAGGCAAAAACACCGGAATGGGTTGCCATTCCCTTCTCCAGCGGACCTTCCTGACCCAGGAATCAAACCTGCACCTCCTGTATCTCCTGCATTGGCAGGCAGATTTTTTACCACGGAGCCACCTGGGAAGCCCCAGTTGTGAATTCAGAGCAAAGCAAATGGGCTTGGGAATTCAATAACCTGCCTTCCAGTGGCTGGCAAGCCTTCCCACCTGAGTTTTGTTCTGTCTAACAGAGAAGCTGGTACTTCAGAGAGCGGTTGTGAGAACCCTCTGCAGTGTTACAGCTTCAGCTCTTAATCTTTCAAATAATAGTGTTAGCCCAGTAAAGTCAGTAAAACTCAGTCACAATTAGACATCCCACCTTTGTCTAAAGCAAGGGTGGGGATGGGACCAGGGATCAGATGGGGACCTTTTCCAAACCATTCATGCTTCCCACCAAGAGTCCTTATTGAAATGAGTCACTCTTACTCATCAGGGCAGGGGCAAAAGACAATGTCCTGCTTCTCTTTCCATCCTCCAACCCTAAAACTCTTGCATGGGGGATACGAGGCCCCCAAGTTATTCGCCTTGAGAAGATCAATGCTTATTTGAATGATAATCATTTTAAAATCTTTTTTGGCAACCATCAAAACAGCCTTAGGAGGTAGTATTGTTACAGTTTTCATCTTACAGATAAGAAAACTGAGATTCAGCAGTTAGGTAAGTGCCCAGAGATAAAAGTAAAAGTTAAGTTCCATCATAAACTTATAAATCAGCCAAAGTCAGTTCCTGGTTTTTGTGTTTCAGTGTCATTTTTCAGGATGAGGACTTGACAAGCTTTTGTTCTTGACACTCTGTAGTTCCAGGGTCAGGAGAGAATGGGGTCTGTCTTCTGCTTCTGACCCCCCCTTTCTCAGCACAGTTTGTGAGATTCATAGCTCCCTGAGGGGAAGGGTCAGGCTGATAAGGGGTTCAGCTGCCTCCAGGGCCGAGGGGCCGTGTGGAGAAGTGCTAGCTGTCATCATGGGAACCAGGCACACCGCCAAGGTGAGGAAAGTGTGAGGGCTTAGCAAGACCTTGTGGAAGGAAGTTCATGGATCGAAGCCATAAATTCACAGGGCTGGTGGCTGTCCCAAGGCTGCTAGTTCGCTTGTGAGCCGAGGGTTAGACCAGAGCAAACAGACTTTCTCTGCCAGATAAAGCATGTTTATTTTTGTCTCTTATTTAGTTGTATGTTGTAGGCCTTCTCCCTTTCCTATTTTTCGCCGAGAGTTGAAATGGCAGCTGAAGTTCATTCCTTCCAAGTGAAAAAGAAAGAATATAGAAATGGGGGGGGGGGGGCGGGCGGCCCACTGTACGTGTTTAGTGTCTTGTGTTTTTGGTGGGAACAGTAGTTCAATTTATTGTTTTTATTCTAGGCTTTAGAGTAGACTTTGGTTATTCTGAGCTGTGTGTGTGCTCAGTTGCTCAGTCATGTCTGACTCTTTGTAGCCCCATGGACTGTATCTTGCCAGGGTCTTCTGTCCATGGGATACTCCAGGCAAGAATACTGGGGTGGGTTGCCACTTCCTTCTCCAGGAAATCTTCCCAGCCCTGGGATCAAACCCGAATCTCTCGCTTCTCCTGCATTGGCAGACAGACTCGACACTAGCAGCACTTGGGAAGCCCCTATTCTGAGCTATTGGCTATCAGTTCACCGTTGTGAAGAGACTAGTCCAATCCACTTTGGATGAAACATGAGGATAATAAACATTGCATAAAGGTAAGCTCAATTTGCTTGGTTTAATGATGTAAAGAGCACAGTTCAGTTCAGTTCAGTCGCTCAGTTGTGTCTGACTCTTTGCAACCCCATGGACTGCACAGTACCTCACAATTACACGCCAGGCATCCCTGTCCATCACCAACTTCTGGAGCTTGCTCAAACTCATGTCCATCGAGTCGGTGTTGCCATCCAACCATCTCATCCTCTATCATCCGCTTCTCCTCCTGCCTTCAATCTTTCCCAGCATTTGGGTCTTTTCCAGTGAATCAATTCTTTACATCAGGTGCTCCATAAAGAGCACAGGGATGGAATAAAAACCCTTTTCCAAGTAAGTTAAAACTGAAACATTCTTTAAAACACCTGTTTGAATTATTTGTATTGGATTTTTAAAAAGAAAGTGGACACAGTGACTAAAGGCTCATTTTTGGTCCCATTTTCTGATGTTTGAAAACCCCCTCATTTCTGTCTCTTGGTAGGTAATTTTGTCCCTGTATTTGAAGGCAGGATGGCCTTGGCCTCAGGGTCATTCAGCCTGGTAGCCTGTTTGAAGATGTAATCGTCATCCTTGATGTTCATCATCCCCAGCTTTCACTTTCTTCTTTACCTCTAAACAGTCTAGAAAGTCAGCTTCTACCAGCATCTCCGGTTGTGGAGTTTAGACACCAGAGAGCTTGGGATCATGTGTTGAACGGTTGTAAAGGCTAGAGTTGCCTTCACCTCCTTCCTTTCCATATAGGACTAATGGCAGACAATTTTCATCCCTTTACACATGGTCTCACTCAGCTCTTTAGCTCTTTATCAGGTCCCCAGTAACAAAATCCAGGGGCTAGAAGGAAGCTCCAGGATAGTCCCACCTTGTCCCCATCGTATGATGTTATGGGAGGAGGCAAGAGCTGGAGGTTATGTCTTGCCTCCAGGTCCCTGGCTGAGTAATGGTGGAAATAGAACTGAAACCCATGTCTCCGGCTCCGTCTGGTGCTATTTTAACCATAACACATTACTTTGGTTAAACTTGTTTGTTTCCCAGCTGTCCCTTTTGTCATTGTAATTATCCTGTATCATTATAATGGCTTAAAATCCATGTGTGACGGGAAGAGCCACGTGATACTGTGACTTTGTCTTAACCCATATAGGAAGGGCTCCCTGTGTTGCAGAGGCAGGATCGACAGCTAGACGTGGCATTTCTCCATTAATTCCATGGTAACTTTTAAAGTCAGTGAGGGAGCTCGGATTTGAATCTGTCTGTCTTTGAAATCTCTGCCCCCTCAGTACCTCACAATTACATTTTCAGAATAAATAAACCTCTTATACTTGAGGTTTTCTTTTTAGTTTTAAATCTAATCAGGATAATGTATTTTTCTTGAAATATTACCCTGCTTTGTTTTAATTTAGAAATAGAATTCAAGACAAACTCTTGGAATGAATAGTGGGATGCATGTAAGCGGTCCTGATAATGAGGCTGCTTGAAGTTACAGAAATGACATCTGGCTTAAGCGGCTTCATCAGGTTGAATAAGAGAGGACATTGATAATTGGCTACAAAAAGAGGCCTTGTTTGTACTCGGAATTTATGTTCCAGCGGTTAGCTTGGAGTGTTTCTTTTACATTAGAAAGATGTAGATAAATATAAGTCCTTTTCATGTAATAGTTAATTTTCTTGCTTGTGAATCACTGGGTTTAAAACACTGACAGCTTTACACACGTTCATCTAAATGAGTAGTAAGGCAGAGCAGCTACAGCGAGGACCACAGTGGAAAGCTGTGGTGGCTGTGTTCTGTGTTGTTCCGTAACTTCTTTGACCTTTCGAAGCTCTCAAGAGAACAGCTCTGGTGGGGGCTAGTTCTGCACAGCAGCTCTTATTAATACATCCCTCCCCACCCCCACCCGCACCCCCAACCCTGAAATTCTTGCATGGAGAACACAGATCTAAACCTCTTCCACCAGTACTTTGCTTTATCATTTGACGACTTAATTAGTTCTGCCTTCTTTCTTTCTTTCCTCCCTTATCACACTCAGTCCCTTTGGTGCCTTTCTCTGTTCTTCTCAGCCTCTGAGGTTGTGCCTTTTATCTGAGGAGAATGACTCAGTTTTCTTAAAAAGGCAGTAAATACAGAGAAAGAAACGTGGATATTATTCAGACCTGAGATGGAAGCTCAGTTCTGCTGCTTAACTATCTGTGAGACCTCAGTGACGATGTTTTTACTTATAACACAGGGCTAGCAATACCTCCTTCAAAGGTAATAAAGATTAGTTAAGATCCTGTAGGAAAAGACCTAAAACTGCTCCTGGCACACTCCAGGAATTCAAACCTGAGTATTCCTCACACCTTTCACCCTTTTTCATGTTCCTTTGTGAAATTAGGCTTCAGTTCAGTCGCTCAGTTGTGTCCGACTCTTTGCGACCCCATGAATCGCAGCACGCCAGGCCTCCCTGTCCATCACCAACTCCCGGAGTTCGCTCAGACTCATGCCCATCGAGTCGGTGATGCCATCCAGCCATCTCATCCTCTGTCATCCCCTTCTCCTCCTGCCCCCAATCCCTCCCAGCATCAGTCTTTTCTAAAGAGTCAACTCTTTGCATGAGGTGGCCAATGTACTGGAGTTTCAGCTTTAGCATCATTCCTTCCAAAGAAATCCCAGGACTGATCTCCTTTAGAATGGGCCGGTTGGATCTCCTTGCAGTCCAAGGGGCTCTCAAGAGTCTTCTCCAACACCACAGTTCAAAAGCATCAATTATTCGGCGCTCAGCCTTCTTCACAGTCCAACTCTCACATCCATACATGACTACTGGAAAACCATAGCCTTGACTAGACAGACCTTTGTTGGCAAAGTAATGTCTCTGCTTTTGAATATGCTGTCTAGGTTGGTCAGAACTTTCCTTCCAAGGAGTAAGCGTCTTTTAATTTCATGGCTCCTATCACCATCTGTAGTGATTTTGGAGCCAAAAAAATAGTCTGACACTGTTTCCACTGTTTCCCCATCTATTTCCCGTGAAGTGATGGGACCAGATGCCATGATCTTCGTTTTCTGAATGTTGAGCTTTAAGCCAACTTTTTCGCTCTCCTCTTTCACCCTCATCAAGAGGCTCTTTAGCTAGTTTCTCATCCCTTTCTGCCATAGGGTGGTGTCATCTGCATATCTGAGGTTATTGATATTTCTCCTGGCAATCTTGATTCCAGCTTGTGCTTCTTCCAGCCCAGCGTTTCTCATGATGTACTCTGCATATAAGTTAAATACGCAGGATGACAACATACAGCCTTGACGTACTCCTTTTCCTAATTAGGCATAGTGACTCTTAATTTCATGAAGTAAGTAGCATCTTTCTCTTTTTCAAAGACCTACTTGCTTTTCCTCGTGTAATAACAGTTTTAAAAAACCAAGTTTTTATTTTATGTCATTATTTTTGTTTAATTACTGCCATTGATTTCTACATTGATTTCTCCTGTTATGAAAATAATCCCACATTATTGGTTAAATATTCTGTGGCATATTCTGTAAACGTACCTACCAGGTATAATGTTTCTGAAGACAAAAATGGCCTAGTTTTCAAAAACCAGTTTAATAATGTTAGAAAACTTTTGCTTTACTTTTTAATTTTGTATTCTGAAATAATTGTAGATTTGCAGGAATTACAAAACTAGTATAATGAGTTCCCATATCCCCTTAACTCATCGTTCCCTAAAAATCGTAGTTGTTGCTATTCAGTTGCTGAGTCATGTCTGACTCTTTGCGACCCCATGGACTGCAACACCCAGGCTTCCCTGTCCTCTGTGCTCTCTCCGAGTTAGCTCAAGTTCATGTCCATTGAGTTGGTGATGCTGTCTAACCATCTCACCCTCTGCTGCTGCCTTTTCCTTTTGCCTTCAGTCTTTCCCAGCATCAAGGTCTTTTCCAATGAGTTGGCTCTTCACATCAGGTGGCCAAAGTATTGGGTCTTCAGCATCAGTCCTTCCAGTGAATATTTCCTTTAGGACTGGTTGAGTTCCTTTAGGATTGACTGATTTGATCTCCTTGTTGGACTCTCAAGAGCCTCCTCCACCACAGCAATTCGAAAAGCATCTATTCTTGGTGCTTAGCCTTCTTTATGGTCCAACTCTCACATCTGCACATGACGACTGGAAAAACCATAGCTTTGACTATAGGACTTTTGTCAGCAAAGTGATGTCTCTGCTTTCTAGATTTGTCATTGCTTTTCTTCCAAGGAGCAAGCTTCTTTTAATTTTGTGGCTTCAGTCACCTTCAGCAGTGATTTTGCAGACCAAGAAAATAAAATTTGTCAGTGCTTCCTCTTTTTCCCCTTCTGTTTGCCATGAAGTGATGGGATTGGGGTCTTCCCAGGTGGCACTAGTGGTAAAAAATAATCCGCCTCCCAGTACAGGAGACCTAAGAGACACGGGTTCGATCCCTGGGTCAGGAAGATCCCCTGGAGGAGGGCACAGCAACCCACTCCAGTATTCTTGCCTGGAGAATCCTATGCACAGGTGAGCCAGATGGGCTACAGTCCATAGCGTTGCAAAGATCCGGACATGACTGAAGTGACTTAGCACACATGCATGCGACGGGACTGGGTGCCACGATCTTAATATTATGTATGTGGAATCTTAGCTTTTTCATTCCCTTCTTTCACCCTCATCAAGGGTTCCTCCTTAACTTTTTTTTAATAACTTTTTTTGACTGCACTGGGTCTTTGCTGCTTTGTGTGAACTTTCTCTGGTTGCTGGGAGAGGGGGCTGCTTTTCGTTGTGGAGTACAGACTTCTCGTTGCAATGGCTTCTCTTGTTGTGGAGCACAGACTCTAGGCACATGGGCTTTGGTAGTTGGAGCACACAGGCGTTTAGTTGCTCTGCAGCATGTGGAATTTTCCCAGACCAGGGATCGAACCTGTGGCCCTGGCCTTGGCAGGTGGATTCTTACCCACTGCACCACCAAGGAAGTCCTGTTTCTCCTTAACTTTTGCCCACTCATTTTAGCATTCATCTGTGGATCTTGCTTGTAGAAATGTTGCAGGGTTTGCTAATAATGATTTTCATTCATTCTGTCTACATTTTTGAATTAGAATTCTTCTACAAGGAAGATTTGTCTTCTCATGTTTACTTATTAATTATCATTATTTATATCAGAATGAATGCATGGATATTACTTTTATCCTTTGGGTTATAATTTTATATTATCATTATTTACTTAGTTGCTCAAACTGTTCCAGCTTTGGCCACAGGGAGTTCTCATGGTGGTTTCTGTGTCCTTCAGAGTGCCTCCATGTCCTTTTTAAAAGCCCCCTTTCTTTCTTTCTGACACTATAGGATGTTCCAGGCTCTTTTTATGTTTTCGCTGCCTCAGGGTTCACTTCTCCAAGGAGCCCCAGTTCCTCTTAATAAAAGTTATGTTTATTCTCCTGGAGTGTCACTGCTTGTAGGCCTCTCTGCAGACAAAGTTAGGGAGTATATGTATGTAAACTAACACATGTATACACACGTGTCTTTATCTCTCTATGTATGAACTGGAGGGCCCATACTATATAACCTCGGAGTCGTATCTAGCACAAGGTTCGTTTTAACCTTCCTCCTTTGCTTATTTTTAACTTCTTTTTCCAGCAGTAAGAAACTGACTTTCAGTAACAAAAACCAATTGACCATATCTGTGTGGGTCTATTTTTGGATTCTCTGTTCTGTTGTGTTGATCTTTGTGTGTGTGCATTCACAAATACTGCACCATCTTGATTATAGTAAGTCTTCAAATCAACCAGTTTGAGTCCTCTGACTTTCTTTGTCTTATTCAAATTGTTTTGACTATTCTAGTTCCTTTGTCTTTCCCTATAATTATTAGAATCTGATTGTCTGTGTTTACCAGTAAGACTCCTGCCAGGATTTTGGTTGAAGTTGTATTAAATCTGTACATCATTTTGGGGAGAATTGATATTACTGAGTATAATGAGTCTTCCCATCCATGAACAGGCTGTCTCTCCATTTATTTACATCTTTTGATTTCTTTCAAAGGTTTTCTAGTTTTCAGCGTACAGAAACATACCTGTACCTGTTTGTTTGATTTATACATAAGTTTTTCTTTCTTTCATTGCAGTACTGTTGTAAACAATGTTATGTTGGAAATAGACAAATCTTAGGGGGAAAACATTTATTTTACTATGATGTGTGATGTTAGCTTTGAATTTTTTTTCGTAATTTCCTTTATCGAATTAGAAAGATTCTCTTCATTGCTGAAAGTTCTTTTTTTTTTATCATGAGTGGGTGTTGTATTTTGTGAAATGCTTTTTCTGTATCAATTGAAAGTGATCATGTGTGGATTATGTTTTTATTTTATTAATGTGGTAAATTACATTAGTTGGCTTCAAATATTAATCTCGCCATGAACTCTCAAGATGAATTCCTGGTGGAAATGGTATATTACTATTAATTTAACATTTTGTTGAGGATTTTTATCTTTTGAGGTATATGAGGGGTATATTGATGTAATTTTCTTTTCTTGAGCTGTCTTTGTCTGTTGTCAAAGTAATTCTGACTTCACAGAAAGAGTTTGGGAGTAACTCTTCTGTTTTCTAGAAGGGATGTAGAATTGATGTTTTTTTTTTTTTTCAGTGTTCGGTAAAATTTGGCAATGATTTGGCCTCTGAGACTTCTTTTGGGGGAAGGTTTTCTAACTACAACTTTAACTTGTTGAAAAGACCGATAGGTTATCTGTTTGTTTGTTTGTTTTTTTTCTTTCAGTGAGTTTTGGTAGTTTGGATTTTTGAGAAATTATTCCATTTTGTCTATATTGTTGAATTCACAGCTGTAAATTATGTTCTACTTTGTTTTCCTTTTCATGCCTACTAGGTCTTATTGATAGCCCTACTCCTCTGTTGTTGATAATTTTTCTCTCTCTCTTTTGTTCTTTGTCAGCCTGGCTAGAGATTTATCAATTCTATTGATTTTTCCCCCCCAAGAACTAAGCTTTAGGTTTGATTGATTTTTTTTCTCTATTTTTCTGTTTTCAATTTCATTGATTTCTGCTTTCATTTCCTCTTCTTAACATTTTAAAAATGTCTGCTCTTCCTACCGTCCTTCTGATTGCTTTGGGTTTCTCTCTCTCTGCTTTTTCTAGTTGTTAAGGTTGAAGCATAGATTGCTGATTTCAGGGCTTTCTACTTTTATAATACAAGCATTTCATGTTCTAAATATCTTCTACTACTGCTTCATTAGTATCCCATGTACACTGAAAATCCCGAAAGACATTGTTATAATTTTTGCTTTTAACCACCATACATATTTTATGGGAATTAAGAGGAAAAGGATAGTGTATTATATTTTGATATTCACCATTTCTGTTGCTTTTCTTTATTACTGATGCTTCTTTCTGGTACCATTTCTCTTGTTTGAAGAACTGTCTTTAGCAGTTTTTGTTTTTGTTTTGAGTAAATCTTCTGGCCAACAAATTTTCCCTTAGTTTTTCTTCATCTGAGAACATCTTTATCTCACTTTCATTTGTTAAGGCTATTTTCACTGGATGACAATTCTTTCAGGACTTGAAAAATGTTCTACTTCTTTCTGGCCTCCACAGTTCCTAATGAAAAGTCAGCAGTCATCTCATTGTTTCCCCAGGCAGCAGGAGAAGGCAATGGCACCCCACTCCAGTACTCTTGCCTGGAAAATCCCATGGGTGGAGGAGCCTGGTGGGCCGCTGTCCATGGGGTTGCACAGAGTCGGACACGACTGAGGTGACTTAGCAGCAGGCCACTATAGTGGTTCTGCTTTCAGGATTTTTGGCTCTGTTTTCCCATGTTCAGCAGTTTGATAGTGTGTCAGAGCCTGGATTTCTTTGAGCTTGTTCAGGCTGTTGCTGGCTGAGATTTTTGAATCTGTACATTTGTATCTACCAGGTTTCAAAGCTTACAGCCATTATTTTTTCAAACCTGTTTTTCAGCATGTGCTCTTCTTTCTCTTCTTGTGGGACTCTGATAACACGAATATTAGACCTTTTGGTATATTCTTGTAGAATCCCGAGGACCTGGTCAGGGATTTTTGTCTTTTTTCTTTCCATTGGATGATTTCTATTGATTTATCTACAGATGATGTTTTCCTCTATGAATTCTATCCTGGTATAGACTCCATCAGTTAATATTTCATTTTAGTTGTTGTATTTTCCAGTTCTAAAATTTTCGTTTGCTCCTTTATATTTCCAGATTTGGGAGAGAGACCTTTTAATCTCTTCATTTCATGAGTGTTCACTGTTACTTCTTAAACCATAGTTTTAACAGCAGCTTTAAAGTCTTTGTCTCATAATTCCAATATTTGGGTTGGTGTCTGTCTTTTTCAAGTTAATATTTTCCTGGTTGTTTGTATGCCATGTAATTTTGGTTCTTAAGTGGGACATGTTGAATATCCTGTTACGAAATTCAGAGTCTTGAGGTCTTGTTTAAATTTTAAACAGAAAATTGATTTGTGTTTTACTTTGTGTTAGCATTCATTCAACAGGTTAGGTTTAGGTTACAAGTTCCAACCTGCTTAGAAGGCAATGGTTCCAGTGGCAGTTTAATTTTCCCAGCCTTTTGCAGTGCTGATTGGGTCTGACTTTCTTGTGCCCCACCCTGTAGCCAGTCTGGGTCTGGGCACTGGTCTACACTGCAGTTAATGCCCAAGGTGTTTGGCCATGTGCAGCTTGGAGGTGAGCCCAGGAGTCCTGTACAACTTTGGGCAATTTCTCTCTTGAACTCCCTTTTCTTTGTGATTCTAGTAGCATTTTCTGGCTTCTTGGTGCTCCCTTTCCAATCCTCTAGCCAAGAAGTCAAAGCTCTGTGTTTTTCCTTTCTGCCCTGCACTTCCTGCAGTTGCATTTGTGCCCAGGACCACATTTCGGGAGGACAGAGAGGCAAAGAAGCTATGGTAGAGAACAGACTTAGGGACATGGCGGCAGCGGGGTGGAGAGAGGGGCGGGTGGAGGCAGAGTGGGGTGGGATGAATTGAGAGAATAGCGTTGACATATATACTCCATCATATACACAATACATAGCTAGTGGGAAGCTGCTGTGTGGCACAGGGAGCTCAGCTCAGTGCTCTGTGATGACTTGGCAGGGTGGGATGGGGTAGGAGGGAGGGAGGCTCAAGGAGGAGGGGATATATGTATACGTATAGCTGATTCACTTTGTTATACAGCAGAGGCTAAAGCAACATTGCAAAGCAATTATACTCCAGTAAAATAAATACTTTTTTTTGTAAAGCAACAGTGCTTTGCCCATCCTCTTGGGACTACCACTTCACTGGTCAGAGAGGATTCACCTCCTCAGAGTCTTAGGGACATGCCCAGCTCCTGACACCACTGCTACCGGACTGCTTGAAGACTCCGGGGTTCTGCTGCGCCAGCCTCTTGTCCCCTTCCCTAGTATGCCTGCTTCCAGTTGCTTTTCAGAGACCTCAGAATCCTACACCATGCATTCTGTCTGGGGTTTGTGATTGCAGTCAGTCGAGAGACAGTGGCATTTCTTACTGTATCTTACCTGGAATCTTGGAAGAATCTAGAAAGGCTGTGGCTCCCCTGAGGGTGCCAGTCAGGTTGACGTCCCCTTGTTTTCAATGTATTTGCTTATCTGTTCAACCATAGAGAGAGAGTCTGTGTGTGTGTGTGTGTGTGTGTGTGTGTGTGTGTTTGTGTGTGTGTGTGTGTTGGGGCTTGGAGAGAGAGAGGTTTCTGAACCCACACTTCTATGGAAAAACAAGTTTGACGATCAGTGTGCAGTATTTGTGTACAAGTCTTTTATTCTTTAACATGAAAATAGCAAGTTACAAACATGGGTTTCAAATCTCCTAAGGTCAGCTCCTTCCATCCCCTTCAGTGTGTTTATGTGCACAGTTCACCCGTAGTATGGTCAGATTCAAATGCTAAGAGAATGGTTAAAGGTTAGGTTTCACGTTTTTAAGATCCTCTGAGCCACCAGCACAGTCCAGCATGACTGTCTTTGGTCTGTTTTCTGGGTCTGAACGCGTGTAAAGCTGTGCTTCAGCGTCGCTTCTTTCTCCCAGTTACCAGTCTCCTCTCACTTTGATTTCACTCAGCAGTGCTGTTGGCCATTCTCACAGCAATAATGTAGTAAAGACTGACATGTAAACAGTATTCTGGGGCTTGGTTGGTGATTATGCCAGGACGATTGACCTATAATGTGTTTGCTAACAGAAAAGGACAAGGCTGGCTTCTTGAAACTTCCTGTAACATCCATTGTGTTCCGGAGTTCACATGAAGATATAATACTGCTGTGACATGCTGTCGGAAACCGAATCCTTACTATATCAGGCCTGGATGCAGTAGCGTGTGACTGGATTTCACCTTACTGGATTGTGACAAACCACTATTTCTGGTCTTTTTCGAATGTGTTCACCAATCTTTGAGGTATAGAAAGTTGTTGTTCAGTCACTCCGTCCTTTCTGACTCTCTTGTGACCCACGGAGTATAGGAAGTAGCCAAGTGTTTAGCTCATTTTTGTTTTTTATATGTATACTCTAGGCTCATGACAGTAAAGATTAAAGAATGTCATTTTCCCCCTGCATCAGGAAGGGGGTGAGCTGAAAAGGCTATCTGGATCAGTGCTTTTCATTAAAGAAGTAAAGTGTCTTTTATCCACGTAGATTAAAATGTTGTCAAGAACCGCAGCCGGAAACACAGCCGGCAAACTGAAGTGCTCTCTGGCTTGTCTCAGCTTGGAGTCACTTTTAGGATTTGACAGTACTGCACTGTGAGACTCAGAAATATCTTGGCAGCACCAGAATTCAGAATGGCGTGCAGCCTCTCCTTGTGAGGGGACTGTGGCTGCCTTTGCCTTTTGTTTTGTGAAGGGACGCTTCAGGCTTGGTTATTGAATGCTGGTGACAGTGGTTCTGAGAGGTGAGCATTGTTACGCACAATGCTGACGTTGTTTTATGAACTACGTATATTTGATTCACATGAAAGTAATAATCCCAAGTGGTAGATTATTGGTGTTAATGTCACTCAGATGATTTAGAACATCACTGGGGAGATTGAAGAAGAGTGAATTTCCAATAGCTAGTGTAGAATGATACACAGTTTGAATTAACTTGTTACTGAGATAGGAAAAGCCTAACAGTGAATACAAATTTGAACTGGGTCATCTCCGTTCATTCTTTGATAGAGATAATAAGCTGTAATATCAGCAGTAGATTCGAGATCTCCAACAGTCACTTTGTCCTTTTTTTTTTTTTTTTTTTTTTACCACCCAGTAGTGAAGGGAAGTGATGATAGGTTTAGTTTTTAGAGAGCTCTCTGTTCAGGGAAAGGGGCAGTACACCGAGAAACATAAAATTCATTCCATAAATGCTTTTGAAGATACAAATTTTTGCTGGGGCTCTGCAAATGATAGAAATAAACTCAGGCTCCCTAATCGGAAAGAATATTGTAGTATTATGAAATGCAAGGGCAAAAAGGTAGTAGAGGATGAGACAAGGAAATGAAAAGATGGAAAATGATCTTATTGGCTCATCTTGGGTCACGTGCCCACCCTTGAGCTGATCAGCTGTGTCTAGGAATTCGGGCATGTAGTCCAAATGTTCTGTCTGGGATTCCTTCTCTGTGGGAAATAAGTGACATGTAATGGTTAAGTGTTAATCTAGACAGAACCCCCCAAAGTGATCTATTACACTAAATGTTTAAACTTGCCAGCGGATTATAATTAAAGCCTGTAATGGTGTGTGACCTTTAGGAAGGTTACACAATTTATCAAACTTGCAAATACAGTAAGCTTTTCAACCATGTTCCTTTGCAAGCTATCGTAATGTTCTAACAGTTTTCCTCCATGTGGCTGCTCTATATCTCAAAGATCACTGCATTTCTAATGACATTTTATTGTTTAAAATGGATGACTTCCCTTTCCTCTTACATGACCCATCACCCTTTTCAGAGCTCTGTATACACGCTTTTCCTCCACGTATAGTCACGCTTTCTCACTCAGTTTTTCTGAAATTACACTAAACCTCTTCCCTCCCTTTATTCATACTGTTGTGTGTTGGCACATTTTTTGAGACCTAAGAAATTTAACTTTCACATTTAGAAAATATAGCTTTAATGTATTAGTAAATGATGTGGCATTTTTGAAAGGTCACCTTTTTTTTAATGGTTGGAAGGAAAATAGGAAATATTCGTGAGTCATTTTCATTCTCCGTGAGATTAATGTCAGTGTTTTCCCTCTAAAGTTAGGTGTTTAATTTCAATGCAGAGTATCACTTATCTCCATATGCCTGACTTTAATCTTTGTGTCATGACAGACTAAAGTGATACAGCCCTTTGGAGTAGAAGTTTGCATGTGTGGTTATGGGTGGTAAGCATGTTGCATCTGCCAGCTTTTCTGTTCATGCTTCTGATGGTAGTGGTGTTATACCCAGACCACAGCTACCTTAGATGTCCCTACGGTCAAGTACTATCCTCTCTCTCTCCAGCTCTGTCATTTATTAACAGAGTGATCTTGGGCTAATCATTTCACCTCTCAGAGCTGTTGTTTTTCTCATCTGTAAATGTGGGGGGAAGAGTTTGTAGAGTTATTGACCTTTTTTTTTTAATATTGTTTTTTAAAAATTGGAGTATAATTGCTTTACAGTGTTGTGTTGGTTTCTGCTGTACAATGAAATGAATCAGCTGCATGTATACATCTATCCCCTCCCCCTTGGGCCTCCTTCCAACCTCCCTCCCTGCAATCCCACTGACAGAGCTATTGACCTTTAAAAACAATGCTTAACACAGTTCCTGGAAGTTCATTGCTGTTTACTTAATGGTAGTTTCTGTTAATTTTTAGATGACATGTGTTTCTTATAAAATATAACTTCATTAATGAAAAGCTCCTATGCAGTTAAATTGATATCCATTTTACTGCTTTGCAGTGGAATATGGCTTCTAAACGTGGAGCTCCCAGAAGCTATCATAGGAAGCTGGGGCAATGAGGGAAATACAGGCATAGGAGTGAACTGATAAAATAAGCGGCCAGCTCACTAGCTATTCAGGTCATGTTGAATTGATAGAGTTGATTACACTGTGAAAGCTCTAAATAGAATCAAAAGGAGGAATTCCTGTAGAATTAAGTCATAATGCATTTGAAGGCTGAAACTCAACGTACGTGTGATAGAAAGAACAAACCGGCACACAACAAAGTGAAGGTTAAATTGAAGTGAGAATTGCTGTCACCTGTGTATTTTACCAGGGCTTCCCTCGTAGCTCAGTCGGTAAAGAGTCTGCCTGCAGTGCAGGAGACCTGGGTTCGACCTCTGGGTGGGGAAGATCCCCTGGAGAAGGAAATGGCAACCCACTCCAGTATCCTTGCCTGGAAAATCCCAAGGCCAGAGGAACCTGGTGGGGCTACAGTCCATGGGGTCGCAAAGAGTGGGGCATGACTGAGCTACTAACACTTTATCTTAGATCCTGAGATGCACATTTTAATGTCAGTAAGAGTATACAGTTTTTAAGAGCAGCGAAATAATCCTGCTTTGCCCACTGTTGCCCCCAGGCCACTAGCAGAATATTTTATTTTCTCTTTTGGGCTCTAGAACTAAAGAAAACTGGAAAGGATCCAGGGAAGAGCGATAGCAAGACCCAAAGGACTGTAAAAAATAAGGCCCATGAGGAAGGGGTGAAGGAGTTGTGACTCTTCCGTTTGAAGAGAAGTTCAAGAGGCCACTTAATAAGCCTTTGCATATGTGAAGGGTTGTCATGAGAAGGATACTGAGCAGTTGTTTCCTTTCTCACTGAGAACTGAGGGAAGGGGCATGGTTCCAGCGAGACATAGGTTAGATAAAAAGGATGACTCCTGGAGGAGAAGAGCAAGGCGTGAAATCTCTGGTCAGAGTAGCTGGCCCGTGTGTCTTTGACTGGACTAGACGGCTTGAGTCCTTGACTGTTTGGCTGTGTTCTTTTGAGGTCAGCCACGCATCGTCACTGAACTTCTGTGGACTTAAAATCTCAGCTGCAGGTGCAGCAGTTTAAAATCTTGTACCATGTTGTATTTCTTGATTCTTCATGCCCATCTCTCTTCTTTATCTTCTCCAGATTACAAGATGATACAGAGCACAGAATGAATTCTTGTAGCCACTAAAGACTCTCAGACCTGAGTAATGAGCAGACTACTGAGGGAGGTGGCCCCACCACGATGTGTATCATATATACTTGGAATCACTGTTTACCTCAAACGGTAGTAAATTACGTTTGAAAATAACTCTTTGGGACCTTCCCTGGCAGTTCAGTGGATAGGACTCTGCGATTCCACTCCTGGCGTGGGAGGGCGGGGGCAGGCCCTCCCAGGTTTGATCCCTGGCTGGGGAACTAAGATTCTGCATGCTGTGTGACATGGCCACAAAATAAATTTGAAAAATAAATAAAAACAACTCTCTTCCTAGGGAAATCTTCACAGTTGTTAATGGGAAAAGTCTCCAAAGAAGATTTTTGTGCCACGATGACAGTTTAACCAATTGGTTAAATCACTGTGTTTCCTATCACTAAATATGGAGAAGTTTCTTTTTTCTTTTTTTTTTTTAGAGTGGGAGCCACTGGGTTAATAGAGTTTAAAAGCGGAATGTATAGAAAATTCTAAGTACATTGATAGTGGACTGTATGAGTCAGTGGTAACTAATTGATGTATGCCATCCCATTGGGGTGAAAGTAGTGGAAGGGAGGAGCCGGGTGATGATTTGGTTGACACTTCACTCAAACATAGACACTAAATTGGGACTGGCACAGAATTTTAAGTGCCTTTTTTTGGGCCTTACTGTTGTGATCTTTCTTTAGAACAGCCCTGATACACCCTTCAGAAGGCTGGCCTGCGAGGATGTTGTCTGTGCCAAATTACAACACAGAACAAGGGGCTGTTCTGTTTCATTTACTGAGAATACTGCTTAATAAGTACTATTTGACAACATGCTGAATTAAGAGAATGTTATAAGGATGTTTCACGCAGGAAAGTGGGTAAAACATCTGATGTTTACAAGTTCTATTTATATGTGCATTGACAGCAGGGTAAAGCCATGCTTAAAGCTTTATTTTTAAAATTTTGTTCATCATATGAATGTATATACTGAGAGAAAATGATTGTATCCAGTTATATATACTTCATATCTCTATATAGTTAATGCCAATTTTTTTTCTTGTTGGTTTGAGATGTATCAGGCCCTGGTAAATTGATTTATCTTAACCAAGTTCATGCAATACTGATTTGTAACCTGGGATATTTCCCTGATTGCTTCCTGTCTCTTGACCTTGACCTTGATCTCATCCTAGTGTCTTAGTATATAATCATAAGTAAAGGGAGAAAGAACTCAAAATTTTTAATAATATTTCTATATATATTTCAGTGACATGTGTCATAACTATCTCAAGTTTAATGTATCATAGATTGTAGCTCATGAAAGTACTTTTGTGAGACATTCAAATGTAGTTCTATTTATTAATAAACATCTACTCTATAGTCAGGAATAACTTATGAAATAATCATGTGTTGAGGTGTAAAATAGCATAGTGATGTTGTGCCTTCTTTTCTAGTTAGGTTTCTTTCTTAAATATGCTTTAAAAATAAGATAGGGCTTAGATATTCCCAGTGCCCCTTGCAATTTGAAGATTGTGTGCTTCCCTGATGTTGAGCTTGTGTGTAGCACACAATACCCTCCCTTCCCTTTCTTTTCCTTACTTAGGACCTAGTGCAACACGGATGAGCAAAGCAAACGCTAGAGTTGAGAGAGAGAGAGAAAGATATAAGGATATACAAAACAATTAACAAGTGGCTAGTTTTCAGTGCTTTAAAGAATGTAAACTAATGTTGTTCAGTCACCTAGTCATGTCCGACTCTGCAATCCCATGGACTGCAGCGCTCCAGGTTGCCCTGTCCCTCACCATCTCCCAGAGTTTGCCCAACTTCATGTTTATTGCATCGGTGTAAGCTAGTACCCCCCACCCAGCCACCTTATATTTTATTTTCTGAGTATCTGGCAATTATGTGGCATTTGTGATTCACAGAATGCACTCATCATCATCCTCATTTAATCCTCATTTAATCCTCACAACAGTTTATGAAAGAGGTGCTGCTCTTCACATTTCAATTAGAAAACTGTCTCCGAGATGATTGTGGCTTCCCTGGGATGACACAGCTAGTGTTGGGCCAAGACTCAGACTCTTCCCTCAGACTTCAGAAGCAGCTGTCTGTCTGTTTGTTCATCACAATATTCACTTGGGCTGGGTTTGCTCTGAAACTACAGTGAGACATATAATTTAGGTGAGCTGCATATGTGCTTCTGTGAAATCCAGGTAAATCATTTATAGAACAGGCGGTTTCGTTTTCCTTTTCATCTGGCATAATGGGATTGCATGGTTTTAAGACCAAGAACCAGGAAGTCTTTGCTTGCCAGTAACTGATTGGGAACTTTGTGTCCTTCTCTTCAAACAGAAAATGAAGGCTGGTGATGTTTAGGTTCTCCAGGCTTCCTGCTAGTTCTGAAATTCTGTGATTCCACATTTCATTATTACTACTCCATTTAGAATAATAAAAAAAAAATTTGCCTCATATGATGACCCCACCTTTTTACATTCACTTTTTCCTAGTTGTCGATGCCTGGGCTCCACAATACTGTGGACAGTGACTGACACTGTGAAATTAAAAGATGCCTGCTCCTTGGAAGGAAGGCTATGACAAGCCTAGACAGCATGTTAAAAAGCAGAGAGATCACTTTGCTGACAAAGGGCAGTCTAATCAAAGCTGTAGTTTTTCCAGTAGTCATATACAGATGTGAGAGTTGGACCATAAAGAAGGCTGAGCACCAAAGGATTGATGCTTTCAAATTGTGGTGTTGGAGAAGACTCTTGAGAGTCTCTTGGACTGCAAGGAGATCAAACGAGTCAATTGTAAAGGAAATCAACCCTGAATATTCATTGGAAGGACTGATGCTGAAGCTCCAATACTTTGGCCACCTGATGAGAAGAGTTGACTCATTGGAAAAGACCCTGATGCTGCCAAAGATTGAAGGGAAAAGGGCAGCATAGGATGAGATGGTCAGGTAGCATCACTGACTCAATGAACATGAATTTGAACAAACTTGAGGAGACAGTGAAGAGCAGGGGAGCCTGGTGTGCTGCAGTCCATAGAGTCACAAAGAGTCAGACACGACTCAGTGAGTGAACAACAGCAGCAGCAAAGTAATCTATGCCAGGGATTAATAGGCTTTGAGTTTTGGATAGTATAGTAGCAAAATCCCAAATTCTATTGAGTAAGAAATAAGATCACATGGTAAGACACTCATTCGGAATTTAAAGAGTGAAAATGACTACAGACCACCAATTATACAGGAGTTCCTTCCCCAAATGTAAATTGAGCATTAGTATTAAGTACTTGGGCTCCCAAGACCTTGAGCATGGAAGTGTTGTTCAGTCAGTTGCTCAGTCATGTCCGAGTCTTTGCAACCCCATGGACTGCAGCACGCCAGGCTCCGTTGTCCTTCACTATCTCCTAAAGTTTGCCCAAATTCATGTGCATTGAGCAGGGAAAGCAAGCTGACAAATATGAAATGTCATTACAAATAGAAGGATCCTGGGAGGAGGGAGTACAGAGTGCCAGGAGGGGGAGAGACGGAAACCGTTTCTTCTGTGGGATGGAAAATAGAAGGAATGCACCAGTGAGGACTTCACTAAGAATGAGATTTTCCCAGGGGGAGAAAGGATAGTAGACCATCGTAGAGGCAGAAGGAAGCCTGTCAGAGAAAGCAGATCCCTTCAGGAGACTTCTTCAGAGAACCCCAGGTAGTTCTGTTTCTATCACATGCCGGAGGATGACTTCTTGGGGAGATAAGCTACATCCAGCCTGGGCCAGTCTTGTATGAACTTGAAGCTATCCTAGGCATTAAGGAGACATTTGATGAAATGTCTCACAGACGGATGAACTGATCTCTTGCAAAAGTGGCAGAGGGGAGGCAGCATAATTTCAAGTTTAAACAACTATGGGGGAAGGGCACTCTAGGCAACAGGATAAGCCTGAGAAAAGCCCACAAAGACCCAAGATAGATAGCACACGGGGCTGAGCTTGTCTTCACCCAGGGGTTTCTTTGGCCCTCTCAGGCCTCAGACCTTCCCAGTGTCATTACTGTGGCCAGGTCAGGAAGGCCTCCATGCTCTGCCCCATGGATTTCCGACCGTTTTCTCTTAGCAGTGAAGAGCCGTAGAAGCGTTCCAAGCAGAGTAGTAATGAGAGCAGATTTGCATTTGAAAGACTCTAATTGCAGCAAAATGGAAGCTGGGTTAGAGGGGTGCCAGGATATAGATGGAAACACCCTCACAATATCCCACTGAGATCTGTTGGGAGCCTGCCTTCAGTGAGAGCAGATGGGATGTATAGAAAGGGCTGGAGCCCAGAGAAACTGAGGCAGAATAACAACACCAAAATATTAGCAGAGATTTATCATTGTTCAGTCTCTCAGTCATTTCTGACTCTGCGACCCCACGGACTGCAGCACACCTGGCTTCCCTGCCCTTCACTATCTCCTGGGGCTTGGTCAAACTCATGTCCATCGAGGCAGTGATGCAATCCAACCATCTCATCCTCTGACATCTGCTTCTCCTCCTGCCTTCAATCTTTCCCAATTCAGGATCTTTTCCAATGAGTTGACTCTTCAAATCAGGTGGCCAGAGTATTGGAGCTTTAGCTTCAATATTAGTCCTTCTAATGAATATTCAGGGTTGGTTTCCTTTAGGATTGGCTGGTTTGATCTCCTTGTAATAACTTGCTGAATTACACACCAGCACGTGGCAGTTTGGGGATGTGAACTGAAGCAAGCTGTTTCTACAGTGCACACCCTTAATGACTACATTCTGTTGCCCCTGGATTAGTAGGCACCTGTGAGATTTGGTGAGGGGCTGGATGGAGGTGACGAGGGAAGAGGTCCCACCAGCAATGACTGCCTGGTTGACTGGGGGGTCCAAGGAGGGGAGCTACCCTACACTGAGATGGGAGGAGTCAGAACTCTTGGAAGAAGGATCATCATTGTGGGATATATCTAGTTTTCAGGTTCTGATGGGGGGCCTGCAGCTGGTGATACTGGACATCAATTAGATACATAGACCTGGAGCTCAGGCTTGGCCTGTGCCTGACAGTTGTGTATAGTTCTGAGTGCACTTGATATCAGGACAAACCAACAAATTGGCGAAGCTGGATATAGTTTGAGTGACCCATTCACATGGTTTAGTTGCTAAGTCATGTCTGACTCTCGTGACCGCATGGACTGTAGTCCGGCAAGCTCCTCTGTCCGTGGGATTCTCCAGGCAAGAATACTGGAGTGGGTTGCCATCCCCTTCTCCAGGGGATCTCCCTGACCCAGGGATCAAACCTGGGTCTCCTGCCTTGCAGGCGGATTCTTTATAGTCTGAGCCACGAGGCTCAGACCCTTTCATAATTGACCCTTTATCTGAAGGACTCTGGGTGGAGCTTTAGGCTCTTTCTGTATCTCCCCAGAAGTATTTTATGAGTACTTCTCTACATATGTCCACGCAGCAGAAATACTGAGGAGAGAACTCCAGTGTCACAGTAAGTGGGACTAGTCTGGGGAACCCCTCTGGCTGGTGGATTCTCTGTAGTAAGGACAGCTCCAAGGCAGAAAAACCTTCCTGTGTGTGAAGCCAATGCAGTTAGATACTCTGTAGCTCTCTTGTGTTCAGCTTTCTTTACAATCTAAATAAAAAGTATCCTTCACAGACCTCCCAAAGGTGTACGGTTTCCTGGTGGTCCTTGGGACAGATGAGTGAGGCGGTGGTCAATTTAACTGCCAGGATGGCAGCTCAGGGTCAGCGTTGTGATAGCCAAAGAGCAGAGGAGTCAGTGGATTAGGACACACATACACTGTCCCTGCCCCACTTCTCTCTACTAATGCTGATCACTGCTCTTCTGAGCTGCAGTGTTACCATTTCTCAGCTTAGTGTGTTTTCCATCTGTTGCCCTAATAGCCACATCTGCAGTGAATTAAGGCAAATCCTATTTCTCTTCCCCTTTTCTCTTTTAAAATCCTGAGCCAAGTCTCACTGGTTCTTTTTTTCTTCTTCTCGTTAATAAGTGTGTTCATCGTTGTGGGGGTGGCTCTTCTGTGCTGCACGGGCTTTCCTCTGGTTGCCATCAGTGGGGGCTGCTCCTTGTTGCTGCTCTTGCAGCGGCTCCTCTTATTGCGGGGCATGGGCGCGGGTCCGTGGGCTTCGGTAGATGCAGCTCGTGGGCTCAGTGGTTGCGGTCCCTGGGAACCAGAGCACAGGCTCAATGATTGCGGCACACAGGCTTAGTTGTTCCATGGCATATGGGATCTTCCCAGATCAGGGATCGAACCCGTGTCTCCTGCATTTGCAGGCGGATTCTTTACCACTGAGCCACCAGGGAAGCCCTCCCTGGTTCTGTGTTACATGATCCTTTACATGGTCCTTCCAGCCATTGCAGGGAGATGGGGACGTCTCACCCTCTCCATGTTGTTATCCTCCTGCTTAAAGTGATTTGAGGGTGTAATTTCTGTTCCTCTTCCCTTCATTGATTTAGTTCTTGGTGATGTTATATTCTGCTGTAGAAGATGTTTTGGATGTTACCCGTTGGTGTGGTGAGCTCAGTTGTGTCTGACTCTTTGCAACCCCATGGACTGTAGCCTGCCAGGCTCCTCTGCCCATGGGATTGTCCAGGCAAGAATACTGGAGTGATAATGCCATTTCCTCCTCCAGGGGACCTTCCCAACCCAGGGATAGAACCCGAGTCTCTGCATCTCATGCATTGGCAGGCGGGTTCTTTACTGCTGAGCCACCTGGGAAGCCGGTTATCTGTTGAAGTGGGCCTGTTATTCCCGTTTCACATGTGTACGCTTAGCACAAGAGCAGTATGTGGCTATTCTCTAGCAGAGGTGGGACTGGGACCTAGAACAGAAAGAAGTGTGTGGGATTGGCTGGCAGGTGTTTTTCTAGAACATAGCAACAAGGAGCAGTTGGCCGGACATGGACATCAGAGTCCCACCAGTGCAGTCTGCAAGGATGCCAAGAAGAAAATATCTCATTTTTGACTGTATGACTTGGGAGTAGAAAACAAAGGCTGTCAGTTTTATCACATGTATGTGATTGTTCTATTTTAGTGTCCTGGGTTTTATTTAGATCCTCTACTTAGATTTCTCTTGCATCTAGAAGAAAAACAAATATTGAAATGGAAGAAAATATTCTCTTTTTATTAAGTTAATGGAATAACATTTCTGGATACTGGTCCCCTGGATAATTTATAAAGTTATTTATTTGTTTCTTAGAGCTGGAACATGGAACGGGATGAGGTAGAAGGTGTTTTTGTGTTCATTTCTATTATCTCCACATCATTCAGGTAAATTTCTTTAATTAGGTATGCCCTTGTCTGAAGAAAGTAAATGTATATATGTATGATGAACTACATTCTGGTTGTCTCCTGTCCCGCTCGGCAAGCTTAGAACATTCTGAGTCATTTGGTCACATTCACTTACTGACTCATGAATAGATGTTGGTTGTGGGGAGCCCCTCATTAATTGAGCCAGTCTGTGCTTTCAATGTGAAAACCTTTCAGGTGTTATTTAAATTTAACATAATTTAACATTTACTAATAATGACTGTTATGAATAATTGCCAACATAATTTTGATCCATTGAAATAGATTTTTCATTTTAAAAAGTATATGTGTACATAAAACACTTGACAACTCATGCAGCTGTATCTTGCCTTTCCTCAAGCCAGCTAAATAGTCCATGTCTCAGATTACCCATTTAGGAAATGGCCCTGTGTACAGAGGATTAAATGTCAAAGTGATTTTTTTTTTCTTGTTTCATTTTGCCTCAGATAATTTATAATTTATCTGTGAACAGTATAGTTGGTTAGGGGATGTAACTAACCAACTCAATTGATGATGTCTTCCCATTAATATCTGTAAATTCCTGGTTTAGTGGTGGGGGTTGGGGGCTTCTGTTTTGTGTGTGTGTGTGTGTGTGTGTGTGTGTGTGTGTTTTAATGAAAGGGTTTTTTTTTTCCTTGGTTTGTTTTCCAGTTCTATTTCCTACTTATTAGAGGCCTCTATACTTTTAGGCCTACAGTATCTGTATAGACTTATCTATAAAATTAGGTGAGCTGATATTTTTAAAGCTTTTGGCCATTTATTTTCAGTATTTTAACATGGTGTTCTTTCACATTGAAGTTTTTTATTACATATATTCTGATTTGTAGAGGTAAAGCATTGTCTTGCTTCCACCTTAAAGGCAACCCAGCTGGAAAAATAGATATTCGGATGTTATTTGGCATCTGCACTTCTTGTACATTACCCTCTCTTATGTGTACAGAGAATATTAAAATTCAGTGGTTTTGTGTATTGACACTGGAAACATTAGATTTTCAGCAGTGGTGGATGTGTGAATCTTTGTTTCTATTTTTCAAAATCTTGTTTGGTTTTCTTTTTATGGCTGTTCAGGATTTTTGGAAATCAACTTAATATGAGAAAATTCTAAAAACTGTCAAATATGTAATTCAGATATTTTTCTAAGAATGTGTCTTCTTTTACAACTTCTATAGCAGTAAATCATAGGTTTGGGTTTGATTCTTCAGTATTTCATGTTTGTTTTGTCACATAATAAAGCTCAAGGGACTCTAAACCACATTTGAAACTAAAAGTGACAGTGAAAATCCTGTAAGTGTGACTTACAGCTCAGTTTGTCCTCTTGAAATAAAATAGTTGGATTTAACATGACATTTGTACCTGGTGAAAATCATGGCTTTATTTTAATAGTTGATGTGAAGCATACAGTGCAAATTATAACACATTAATTATCAGAACATTTTCTCGTTGGAGGAAGAAACTACTGTGTACCTGGGCCTGGCTGGTAAAAGAAAGGGAACTCACTGAGGAAGGAAATAAGTCAAAGGCATATTATTCACGAACCTTCTAGCTATACAGTACTGTCCTGAGTCCTTTATGTTTATCCTCATCCACTCATCCTAACTTCCTTATAGTATTTTTTTTTTAGCATTTTATTATCTTCAGTTCAGTTGCTCAGTTGTGTCCAACTCTTTGTGACTCCATGGACCACAGCACGCCAGGCCTCCCTGTCCATCACCAACTGCTGGAGTTCACCCAAACTCATGTCCATTGAGTCAGTGATGCCATCCCACCATCTCATCCTCTGTCGCCCCCTTCTCCTCCTGCCTTCAATCTTTCCCAGCATCAGGGTCTTTCCCAATGAGTCAGCTCTTCACATCAAGTGGCCAGAGTATTGGAGTTTCAGCTTCAACATCAGTTCTTCCAGTGAACACTCAGGAGTGATCTTTAGGATGGACTGGTTGGATCTCCTTGCAGTCCAAGGGATTCTCAAGAGTCTTCTCCAACACCACGGTTCAAAAACATCAATTCTTTGTTGCTCAGGTTTCTTTATTGCTTTCTTTATTGTTCTTTATTATCTTATTTATTTATTATTTATTTTTGGCTGTGCTGGATCTTTGTTGCTGTTCGTGGGCTTTCTCTAGTTGTGGCAAGCAGAAGCTTCTCATTTGCCATGGCTTCTTTTGCTGTGGACCACGGGCCCTGGAGCTCTCGGGCTTCAGTGGTTGTGGCTCACAGGTTTAGCTGCTCCATGGCTGTGGGATCTTCCCAGACCAGGCATCAAACCCATGTCCCTTGATTGGCAGGTAGATTCTTAACCAATGGACCACTAGAGAAGTCCCTCCTAACAGTATTATTACCGTCATTTTAACTATGAGAATTCTGAGGCTCAAAGATATTAAATAGCCTAGAGTCACACAGTTAATAAATACTCAAATCTCAATTCAAACCTAAATCTGCCTCCGAATCTTAGGCTATTGAAATCCCGAACTGTCTTCCCCCTAGCATCTGGAATCATCATATACTCATTCGAATTAATGGAAGCAAAGAGCTGCAGGCAAGGAGCAGGATCCTAGGAATGTGCCTGGTGATTTGGCCTGCCCTCCCATCTGAGAGCTTGGTCTCTGAAAGAGTCTGAGATGATACCTGCCTGCTCAGTGCTTGATCTCGGTGTCATTTTATGGTGTGAATTTCACCTCACACCATGTGATAGACAGACGCACATTGCGCTGACCGAATGCATCATCGTAGGTTCACTGTCTAACATGGGAGGACACGTGGGCTGTGTCAGTCTTACAGAGAGAGGAATGTCTATATTCTGCCTTTTAATGGATTGCCAAAGTGTCATTTTCCCATCTTCCTCGCCTGCCAGAAATGTGATTCCAGGGTATGTGCCAGACGCTGTACTAAGAGATTTAGTATATTGTCAATGTTTGTAGAAATACTGGTACTACAATGGCTCACCTGTTTTTCTAAAAATCCCTTGACATAGAATTCTTATCTTTTAAACATTAAGTACAGTATTTCAGAGCATAAAATTTCAGATTTAAGTAGGCATACTTCTGTTTTCTACAGCAGGAGTATTATTCCTGGTAAATCTGCTGTTGAAAAGGGAGTCCTTTGCCCCAGGGTTCATTTGAAAAGAGGTAATAATATATCCTTAATCTCTCCGTCTCTCTCAACATCTTTCTCTTCTATTTCATACATTCCTTTTTGTTTAGATTTCGCCATGGAGTTCTTTGACTCCCGTACCACTTAGTGCTTTGTCTGAATTCATCTCTATTTCTGTTCTTCTTGGGATTTCACAGTAAAACATAAAACGTGAAAACTCTTTCTATTATTTAGAACCCAAGGTTACAATTTTGGGGCCTTTGAACAGAGTATTCATCTAAGGAGGGGATCTTAGTGTAGATTTGTGGGTTTGGTTTAGGGTGGGAAGAGATCAATAGGAGATTTTTAAAAAACAAGTCTTTCTAAATATTCTGCTTTCTTTGAGGTGCTTAAATACTGAATAAGACCTTAGGGCTTTGTTTATACTTAGACTTATTTAATGTGAATGCTCACCCATTTCTACCCAAGAGTGTTCATTCAGAAAGCATTCATTATATACTTCTGTTCCACAGTGGTTTTGTGGAATGCAAACCAGAAGAGAAACAGATGATGTTGGGCCTGAAGAGGTGATAATCTGGTTGAAGAGACAAGGTTCCTGGCTGTTTCATGCCTATGCATTCAAAGTAAAGATTGACGCAGATTTAATGGTTCTAAGCATTTGTTTCATCTTTCTAAATGTTTGATACTTTCCACTCAGTAAAGGAACTAAACATCACTTTTAGGCTAACTAACTGATCATTTAAAAAATAGTCTCAACCTAAAAGTTGAGAGTTATATTTTATTTGGTGGGGATTTTTAGGACTTCAAGCCCTGGAGACAGTGTCTCAAGTAACCCTGCGAGAACTGCTGCTGGGAGGTGAGGGAAGGAACCAGGTTACATAGACATTTTGCAACAAAGGGCAGGTAGTCTAAATCTTTAAAGATAATTGTTAATTAAAGAAAACTAGATATCCCATGTTAAGGAATTTAGCAGTATGTATGGGAAGATGCAAGAGTCTGGGCTCACTGAAATCATTCCTTTCATTTGCATCTCAGCTATCCTGGGTTAGTTGTTGTTCAGTCATTTAGTCGTGTCCAACTCTGCAACCCCATGGGCTGGCAGCACACCAGGCTACCCTGTCCTTTACCTGAGTTTGCTCAAACTCAGGTCCATTGAGTTGGTGATGCCATCCAACCATCTCATTCTCTGTCACCTCCTTCCCCTTTTGCCTTCAGTCTTTCCCAGATCAGGGTCTTTTCCCATGAGTTGGCTCTTTGCATCTGGTGGCCAAAGTATTGGAGCTTCAGCATCAGTCCTTCCAGTGAATATTCAGGGTTGGTTTTTCCTTTAGCATTGGGGAAATTTGATTTCCTTTAGATTTGATCTAAAGGTTGGATCTGCTTGCAGTCCAAGTGACTCCCAAGAGTCTTCTCCAACACCACAGTTCAAAAGCCACTTCACACCCACTAAGATGCTTATAATTCAAATTAAAGATGGATAATAGCAAATGTTGGACTATGTGGAATAATTGGAACTCTCATTCATTGCTGGAGGGACTGTAAAATGGTGTGGCCAATTTGGGAAAAAGGTCAGGGAGTTCTCAAAAGTTAGACTTAGAGTTACCGTATGACGCAGCCGTTCTGCCCCAGGTATCTATCTCAGAGAAATGAAAACATACGTCCATACGAAAACTCGTATACAGATGTTCTTATCAGAAGTATTCAGTAATTGCCAAAACTGCAAACAGCCCAGATGGCCATCATCTGATGATTGGATAAATAAAATAATATATCCATATAATCAGATATTATTCAGCCATTAAAAGGGATGAAGTACTGATTCATGCTACAACATAGATGAACCTTGGACACATGCCAAATGAAAGAAGTCAGACACGAAAGTTCACACACTTTATAACTCCATTCCTACGAAATTTCCAGACAAGGCAAATTTATAGATACAGAAAGTAGTGGTTGCCTAAGGCTGGGGTGGGGAGTAGAGACTAATTGTTAATGGGTTTGAGATTTCTTTGGGGATGATAGAAATGCTCTATAATTAGATGGTGGTGATGATTACACAACTCTGTGAATATACTAAAAGCATTGAATTGTAAACTGCAATCAGTGAATTTTCTGGTGTATTAAAGATTTTAAATGCATATTTATCTTGGAAATCACGTACACTAGTTGCACTGCATCCCATTGGCTATAACCTAGTTACAGAGTTACACCTACTTGCTGTGGGGCCTGAGAACAGTATCCTGGGCGGCCATGTGCCCACGAAGGGAGTGTTTCAGTGAGATATTATTGCTGCTGCTGCTATGGCTGCTAAGCCGCTTCAGTCATGTCCAACTCTGTGCGACCCCATAGATGGCAGCCCACCAGGCTCCCCTGTCCCTGGGATTCTCCAGGCAAGAACACTAGAGTGGGTTGCCATTTTCTTCACCAATGCATGAAAGTGAAAGTGAAGTCGCTCAGTTGTGTCCTACTCTTAGCGACCTCATGGACTGCAGGCCACCAGGCTCCTCTATCCATGGGATTTTCCAGGCAAGAGTGCTGGAGTGGGGTGCCATTGCCTTCTCCAGAGATGTTACTGGGTCTCTAGCAATCTCTGCCACTTTCCAAGTTAAAGGTGAATCCTAATTTAAAAAACACAGCTACAGTTTATTATGGTTAAGTTGATAATCATGTTAGATGTAAAGCTTCCCATGAGCCTGAAATAATAACTTGTTTTTTTTTTTTTTTTTAACATTTTACATACAAAGAGAAATCTGACAAGGTAGAATTTTCCTTATTTCTTATTGCAAGATATAAGACCAAAAAAGGAGGTAATTACCTTTAATTTCATCTGGTAGGTAAATGTATGGGAGCTAAATAATGAAAAATGACCATGTTGAACTATCATCGGTGGTTTATCGATACCAGGTGGGGGCAGGTGGCTTGTTCCTCTCTATATTAATTAAGGAACCCAGACTGCTGGCAGCTGAGCTATCTTCAGCTTGTTCCAAGATCTTTCTGGGAATCAATATTCAGCCCATGGCCAAGGAAAGAGCATAAAGGATGGCCTGTGGGCAGTGTTTGTGGGTCAGGACAGGAAGTAGGAAATGTCATTTCTGCTCCCACACATTGGCTGAGCACTAAGTGACGTGACACCGCTTATCTGCGAGGGGAGTGGGAAAGAAAAAGAAACCTGCCTGGTAATCAGCTCCTGACATCAAAGATATTTTTTAAAATGTTTAGTGAGAGAAATGCAGTGCTTTGAATAGTTAATTCAGTAGGTTTCCTTTATACATGAAAAGGATTTTAAGGTCAAGTAAATAATTAAAATTAGACAACACTATTAATAATGAGGAAGTATATGTACAGTATTATCACTTGACTGGCTTTCCTTTTAACATTGGTAAAATAAAGCCATGTACAGCTGTTAAGTTAGATTTGTAGTAAGAAAGACGTAGAACATGTCAGTTTACCCATTGTTGATAGACTTAGGTATGACATTAACAGTCTGTGTCTAAAACAGATTTAAATAATGCCCAATTCAGTAAACCTCATTCTCAGTATTAACAAATCAGATTATTTTAGTGGGGCCTTATTAGTCAGTTAACAGATATTGCGAGTACCCACCACAGAAAGGGTGCTACTGATGTCCTGAGAGGAAATCAAGCTAAAATGATACTTTACGAGAGAAAAATAAATAGCAATATAAGAACATAGTCAAGTGGGGTACTGTTAGTTGCTCAGTCATATGCGATGCTTTGTGACTTCAGGGGACTAGAGTCCCCCAGGCTTCTCTGTCCATGGGATTCTTCAGGCAAGAATACTGGAGTGGGTTGCCGTGCCCTCCTCTAAGGGGTCTTCCCCACCCAGAGACCAAACCCATGCCTCCTGTATGGGCAGGCAGGTTCTTGCCAGTGTGCCACCAGGGAAGCCCCAGACGATATATTATTTTTCATGCAAAGCAGAGTCAGGACTTAAAGGATTAACAGTATGTGCCGTCTGTGGAGATAGAGCCTGTTACTCTGGTATGAAAAACTGCACCAAGAACAAAGACACAAATGTGGAAAATAAAAAAACACTTTAATTTACTAGCTGCCAAAATTACAACACAACTTAGAGAAGTGAGTGAGTCACTCATTTGTTCCATGTGACATGAGAACAGCAAAAATAAATAAATAACACCGTATTTACTTTCTTCTCTGCATTCCACTCAGCCTTAATACAGAACTCATCTGCGGTAAGTTAACAGGTTTAATATCAAAACATTATCAGTTGTCATCGGAGTACAGTCGTATTTCATGTTTAAAAATAAGAAAGCATTTCAAAGAAATTTGGATTCTGCTGTGCCAGACACGAGGACTTGAGCTGATTCAGACACATTCTTGAGTAATTCATGTATAAAGGTACAGCAGTTATACACTTACTCAGACACATTCAGTTGTAATGAATTTCATTACAGTTCAGACAAAGCTAAAATAGAAAGCATTAAAAAAAAAAACACAACCCATAAGGTTCAATGTTGGGGAGAATACCTAAGTAAAGTTATTATAGAATACTTAAAAAGTGAAACAAGAAAGGCAGTTGCCTGAGGTGGGGGCTGAGGGTGGTGGGCAAAATGGGTGAAGGGGCAGGTGGGAGCCAAAGGCGAAAGTTTCCAGTTATAAAATGACTAAGTCAAGAGAATTCGATATACAGCATGGTGACTATAGTTAATATGATTGTATTGCACATGTGAAAGTAGCTAGGAGAGTGGATCTTGAAAGTCTCTTAGAAAAAAAAGAGCAACTGTATATAGTGGTGGATGTTAACTGAACTTCTTTTGGTGATTATTTTGTAGTATATTTAAGTCAGATTGTTAATATTTATGCCTAAAACTAACACCATGTTGTGTCAGTTATGCCTCAGTTAAAAAACAAAAAAACCATGAGGGCAGTGAATCCGGGCTGTTTCATTGCATTGCTGTGGATGCTAGTAGAACCAGATGGTTTAGAGAGGATCTCACACATTGGAGAAAGAAATGGCAACCCACTCCAGTATTCATGCTTGGAGAATCCCAGGGACGGGGGAGCCTGGTGGGCTGCCGTCTATGGGATTGCACAGAGTCGGACACGACTGAAGCAACTTAGCAGCAGCAGCGTCCAACAGCACGTATGGTCTTGAATGTCTGTTCCTTATCCCCATGGTTCTGAAGGGTTTTCCCTGGTGGCTCAGACAGTAAAGAATCTGCCTGCAATATGGGAGACCTGGGTTTGATCCCTGGGTCGGGAAGATCCCCTGGAGAAGGGAATGGCAACCCACTCCAGTATTTTTGCCTGGAGAATCCCATGGGTGGAGGAGCCTGGCGGTCTGCAGTCCATGGGTCACAAAGAGTCAGACACAACTGAGTGACTAACACTATTAGGATAGATGATAAGCAAAAAAGTTACAAAATTAGTACAGTTTAAGTGAAAAATACTGGTATTCAAAGCAGGAAGACATTCATAGAGCTGGTCTATCAAGAGCCAGTAAGATGAGTCATGAGTAAATAGGGATTGGGAGATAAATTCAAATATAAGGCATTTCATTGCAGGAAAATGAGAGAAAGTGAGAGGAGGGCCCAGATGTATGAAAGTGCCGTGTGTATGTGGACCAGAGAACTGTTTTTTGCTCTCCAGTATATGATGTGGGGAACATAAGGTAAGAGACTCTTAAGAACTAGATCATGGGAGTCTTGACTATTGGGCCATGGAATTAAGGCCTCCTTGTGGCTGGGAACCTCTGAAGGCAGATGGGAGTCGAAGAAGATGAGCAGGGCTGTGTTCTTCCGACAGTTTCGTCTGCAGCAATATTTCAATAAATTGAAAAAGTGAAGAATAGAGGATTGAAAGCCCAGTCAAGAGGTTAGATCTATGAGAGCAGGTACTTGGTTCACTGCCATATCTCTAGGTCCTAAAACATAGCTGGTCCTGGATAAGTATTGAATAAATGTGTGATGCCTGAATGAATAGCATGGCAGAAGTATGCAGAAGGTTAAGTCTGGACTCTGAGCTCAGAAGAGAAGTTAGTGACTGGCAGCATGGATTCGAAAGTTGTCGGTAACTAATTGGACCATTGAGAGATGTATACGATTGTAAAGGAGAGAGAAAAGGTGAACAGGCTAAGGGGAACATTGATTGTGTGTGTTTCAATCGTTGAGTCATGTCCAACTCTTCGCGGCCCCGTGACCTGTGGCCTGCCAGGCTCCTCTGTCCATGGGATTCTCCAGGGAAGAATGGAGGGGTTGCCATGCCCTTCTCCAGGGGATCTGTCTGACCCAGAGATTGAACCTGTGTCTCTTGTGTCTCCTGCATTAGCAGGCAGGTTCTTTATCACTAGGACCACCTGGGAAGCCACTTGGGAACCTTGATTAATTCCTATAATTACAATTAAAAGGGGAGAAAACTAGGAGCAGGTAAGACGGAGACATCAGAAAAGTGAATCAGGAGATTATGTTGGTCAAACAGATAAAGGAGCACCGTTTGTGTAAGTCCAGATTATAAATATTTATTTTAAATTTTGAGATTTTTTTTTTTAAGTGGACTGACTTTAAAGAAGCCATAGATTTAATGTTCCCCTAACATGAGAAATGATTTTAACAGGTTGTGAGACTTGAGAATCAAGGGCAAACCAGTCAAATATTTATAAGTATATCCCAGATGTGGGGAAATTCAGGATGGCACTAACACAAAGAATGTAACACACAGTTCTTTGAGAGTTCTTTTTACTACATCTTTGAGCTAAATATGTAAGTTTTAGCATGTTATACATAGTACTTAAGCAACAGGATAATTATAGCACAAAAAAAATGTTTACTTCATGAATTCATTTAAATAGTGTCTCTATTAGTGACCTGCCCGAGGATATTTTAAGTGATTATATTAAGCTTTTTTTCTTAGACAATTTTTGTGAGACTTATTTTGCCTCAAGCAGGCACTTGGTTCAGTTGTTTTAAAAAATGAAAAAGACATAAGCTAAAAAATAGGCATCGGTTTCTTACTACTTTATGGCTGCAGCAATCATTCTGAATCCTCTTGATAGAGTGTTTACTGCATCAGCAAGCGGGAGGATTTCATGTTAAATTTTCTGACTAACTTCACTGCAGTTGCTTCTTGGCTGCCTCTTTAGAGCCCACTGTGGAATAAAATTAAAACAGTTTTTATGGACTAACAATTTAGTTGCAGAAAATGACATTTTCTCTTTTCCCTGAATGGCACTGTGTATTCCTTCGGAGTTTCCTGCACACACCCCGCGGCTCTGGTTTCTCCTCCCTCATCTATCTCTTATACATAGTTGTTGTTTAGTTGCAAAGTCGTGTCCAGCTCTTTTGCGACTCCATGGACTATAGCCCCACCAGGCTCCTCTGTCCATGAGATTTCCCAGGCAAGAATACTGGAGTGGGTTGCCATTTCCTTCACCGGGGATAGAACCCATGTCTCCTGAACTGGTAGGCGGATTCTTTACCACTGAGCCATCGGGGAAGCCCATTTTTTATAGTACCACCACATTAATTTTCCTGAAGCAGAATTTTGACAATCCAAAACTCTTCAGTGGCTCCCTATTCCACCTCATTTAAGCCCAACTCATCCATCACAGAAGAATCAACCCAAATGCTGTATATTCCCCGTTAGCACTTTGTTGATCCTCTCTGCTAAAGTCCCCACCTGCACTCTCAGTATCTTATTCCTCTTGCAATAGTGTTCATCCCATCCTGCCTTAGGTGAAATTACGAGAACGTATCTCACCCAGGAGAATGAGGGGCAAGGTCTTCTTTATATTTTTGCTCACTCCCTGGTTGCTTTGTGCATAAAAAATTCTCAAGTGTTTGGTGGTCATCATATTGTCCACATTAAATATGTACAGTTCTTTGAATATCATTTATAACTCAGTAAATCAGGTGAGGGGGTTGTTTGTTTTTTAGTGTCACTGTTTTTGGATTTTTACTTAAAATCATACCTCTTTATTATTTTCATAATGTTTGGACAAAGCTTTCTTATCTAGGTTTTTTGTTTTCCCTAGAATTTCAAATGGCCTCTGCTTTTTTTTTTTTCTTATTGACTAAAGAATAATTTCCTTTTTACACTTTCCTCAAGCTTTTTCATCCTCTCAGTCATGCTTGCAAGGCTGCCTCTCCAGCTGTTTTTTAAAAAACGCAAAATAAATACATGTTGTTGGATAAATAAATGAGAAATATCTCAAAACGACAAACTTGCAAGTGACTCTTCTTTCTTGTATGTTCCTGATCTCTTACCCCTTTCCCGTGGTGCCTTTCACTTTGTAATTCATAATTTAATCATTCATTTGTGTTAATGGTCCTGTCTGTCGCCTTCCTGTTGGATTCCTGAGCATCCTTAGGGCAGGGCCGTTTGTTTTGTTTGCTCCTGCATCTCAAGCACTCCGAGTAGAGCCTGTCTTACGGGTTGAGTCAAGGAGTGAGACTTGAGGCCAAAGGTCGGTGTCTTCCTATTTCTTGGGTTGTCATTGGTGGTTTTCAAAGGCAAAGGACTGTGGTGTTGGAAGAGCAGAGTAGTGAGTGGAACCATGGAGTGAGTATTCTGCCACTTATGAGAAAAGGACAAGCTTCTTGACTGCTCTAAAGGTCATTTCCTCACCTGGGGAAGATTCATAGGACCTAAATTACAATGTTTATGTGAGGACTGAGTTTTAGGGAGAAAAAGCTTCCAATAAAATTAATAGCTGACCTTTACTGATTGTTCCTAACATGGTCAGACATGTGCTGCACCTTTCCATCACTTTCACCGCACGTCTTCACAGCTGCTCTGTGAAGCAGGGACTGTCGCTATAAAGAGACAGTAAAGAGAAGGTTCCTGCCCAGGACCATACAGTGGCGGGGGCAGGGCTCGGACTTGACCAGGTCTGCGGGGCCTAAAGTGCAAGGTTGTCACACCTGCCTCCTGGGTATATGCCCTTCCTTCATCCTGCCTCCTAATGGGGAGTGCCTAGAAGGCTGCTTAATTTCTCCTTTGGTGCAGCCATTCCAGATCTTTCTTTCCTGCTTTCTTTCACACTTGAGGGATGCAGAGGGCCCATGAGTACCAGTGGTCCCCTGGTGGTGGCTTTATGAACCTCGTCCTCCCACCATTTATGACTCTGATAACCGAGTTGATCATTACAGCTTCCTCTACTTTATTTACTGAAAAAATACTGACACTTTAAAAATGTTTTGTAAAGTCTCTGAATGCCATTTCAGAACACCAGTGAAATCAATAATGAATCATTTATTCAGATGTATAAATATCAATATATTTAATATATTTTGACATCTTGATATAATGGCAAAAATAAGGAAGGCATATTGCTTTCTGTATAAAGCAGTTAGTCTCTTCAGGTTGCTGTTCTTTTGGTTGGTCCATTTTTTTGACCATTGAAAAATTGTAAACCAGGGTTAGTGGGGGGTGGATTATTTTAATATCCAGAAAAAAACATTTTTTAAGTTTCAGGGGATTTCTCATTTGAAATAGTTTGTTATTGGGTCAAATGCCGAAAAGTTACTTTAGAAAGTATTAAAATGAAAAATAATTTCATTTTATGTTACAAAGTTTCATTATTTTCAATTGATTGGGAAATTTATTAGGAGGCCAGAGAGAATTGGCAAAACATAAAATTTTATTGTTTTATTGAAGGATAGTTGATTTACAGTGTTGTGTTACTTTCAGTTGTAGTTACAGTTACATATCAGTTCAGTTCAGTTGCTAAGTCATATCCGACTCTTTGCAACCCCATGGACTGCAGCATGCCAGGATTCCCTGTCCATCACCAACTCTCAAAGCTAACTGAAACTCATGTCCATCTAGTCGGTGATGGCATCCATCCATCTCATCCTCTGCTGTCCCCTTCTCCTCCTGCCTTCAATCTTTCCCAGCATCAGGGTCTTTTCCAGAGAGTCAGTTCTTTGCATCAGGTGGCCAAAGTATTGGAGCTTCAGCTTTAGCATGAGTCCTTCCAATGCAGGACTGAATTCCTTTAGGATTGACTGGTTTGATCTCCTTGCAGTCCAAGGGACTCTCAAGAGTCTTCTCCAACACCACCGTTCAAAAGCATTAGTTCTTCAGTGCTCAGATTTCTTTGTGGTCTAACTCTCACATCCATACATGACTACTGGAAAAACCATAGCTTTGAGTAGACGGACCTTTGTTGGCAAAGTAATGTCTCTGCTTTTTAATATGCTGTCTAGGTTGGTCATAGCTTTTCTTCCAAGGAACAAGCACCTTTTAATTTCATGACTGCAGTCACCATTTGCAGTGATTTTGGAGTCACCCTGAAAAAAGTCTCTCACTGTTTCCATTGTTTCCCCGTCTATTTGCCATGAAGTGATGGGGCCAGATTTCATGATCTTAGTTTTCTGAATGTTGAGTTTTTCTGAATGTAGAAATAACACCAGAAAGAATGAAGAGATGGAGCCAAAGCGAAACAACGCCCAGCTGTGGGTGTAACTGGTGATGGAGTAGAGTCCAGTGCTGTAAAGAGCAATATTGCATAGGAACCTGGAATGTTTGGTCCATGAATCAAGGTAAATTAGAAGTGGTTAAACAGGAGATGGCAAGTGTGAACATCGACATTTTAGGAATCAGTGAACTAAAATGGACTGGAATGGACAAATATAACTCGGATGGCCATTATATCTACTACTGTGGGCAAGAATCCCTTAGAAGAAATGGAGTAGTCCTCACAGTCAACAGAAGAGTCCGAAATTCAGTACTTGGGTGCAATCTCAAAAATGACAGAATGATCTCTGTTCGTTTCTAAGGCAAATCATTCAATATCATGGTAATCCAAGTCTATGCCAAACCACTAATGCTGAAGAAGCTGAAGTTGAACACTTCTATGAAGACCCACAAGACCTTTTAGAATTAACACCCAAAAAGATGTCCTTTTCATTATAGGGGACTGGAATGCAAAAGTAGGAAGTCAAGAGATACCTGGAGTAACAGGCAAATTTTCCCTCGGAGTACAGAATGAAGCAGGGCAAAGGCTAACAGAGTTTTGCCAAGGGAACGGACTGGTCATAGCAAACACCCTCTTCCAACAACACAAGAGAAGGCTCTACACATGGACATCACCAGATGGTCAACACCAAAATCAGATTGATTCTATTCTTTGCAGCCAAAGAAGGAGAAGCTCTATACAGTCAGCAAAAACAAGACTTGAGATCTCTTCAAGAAAATTAGAGATAACAAGGGAACATTTCTTGCAAAGATAGACACAATAAAGGACAGAAATGGTGTGGACCTAACAGAAGCAGAAGATATTAAGAAGAAGCAGCAAGAATACACAGAAGAACTATACAAAAAGATCTTCATGACCCAGATAACCACAATGGTATGATCACTCATGTAGAGCTGGACATTTTGGAATATGAAGTCAAGTTGGGCCTTAGGAATCATCACTACAAACAGAGCTAATGGAGGTGATAGAATTCCAGTTGAGCTATTTCAAATCCTAAAAGATGATGCTGTGAAAGTGCTGCATTCAATATGCCAGCAAATTTGGAAAGCTCAGCAGTGGCCACAGGACTGGAAAAGGTCAGTTTTCATTTCAATCCCAAAGAAAGGCAATGCCAAAGAACGTGCAAACTACTGCACAATTGCACTCAGTTCAGTTCAGTTGCTCAGTTGTGTCCGACTTTTTGCAACCCCATGGAGTGCAGCATACCAGGCTTCCCTGTCCATCACCAACTCTGGGAGCTTACTCAAACTCATGTCCATTGAGTTGGTGATACCATCCAACCATTTCATCCTCTGTCCTCCCCTTCTCCCGCCTTCAATCTTTGCCACTATCAGGGCCTCTTCCAATGAGTCGGTTCTTCACATTCATCTCACATGCCAGCAAAGTAATGCTCAAAATTCTCCAAGCCAGGCTTCAACAGTACGTGAACCATGAACTTCCAGATGTTCAAGCTGGATTTAGAAAAGGAACCAAAGATCAAATTTCCAGCATTTGGTGGATCATTGAAAAAACAAGAGAGTTCCAGAAAAAGTTACATATATTCAGTTACATTCATATTCTTGTTCAGGTTCTTTTTCATTATTGATTATTATGATATTTTGAATATAGTCCCCAGTGCTGTTTTTCTTTTTTATATTGAGTAGTGTATATCTGTTAATTCTGGACTCTTAATTTACCCCTCTCCCTCACCTTTCTCCTTTGATAAACATAATTTTGTTTTCTATGCCTATGAGTCTCTGTTTTGGAAATAAGTTCACTTGCATCATAGTTTTAGATTCCGAACGAAAGTGATATCATATGATATTTGTCTTTCTTTGACTTAACTCCATTAGTATGATAATGTCTAGGTCCATCTGTATGGCTACAAAAGGCATTATGTCATTCTTTTTTATGGTTGAGTAATATTCTATTGTATACATATCCGACATCTTCTTTATCTTTTTATCTGTCAGTGGACATTTAGGCTACTCCCATATCTTAGCTATTGTAAATAGTGCTGCAGTGAACATTAGGGTGCCTGCATCTTTTCAAATTAGAGTTTTGTCTTTTCCTGATATTTGCCCAGGGATGGGATTGCTGGATCATATGTTAACAGTTTTTAGTTCTTTAAGGAACCTCTTTACTGTTCTCCATCTTGCCTGTAACAATTTACAGTCCCACCGACAGTTTAGGGGGGTTCCCTTTTCTCCACACCCTCTCCAGCATTTATTGTTTGCAGACTTTTTGATGATGGTTATTCTATTGGTGTGAAGTGAGTAATACTTCATTGTTGTTTCGATTTGTATTTCTCTAATAATTAGTGAAATAGCTCAACTGGAATTCCACCACCTCCACTAGCTTTGTTCGTAGTGATGCTTTCTAAGGCCCACTTGACTTCACATTCCAGGATGTCTGGCTCAAGGTGAGTGATCACACCATCGTGATTATCTGGGTTGTGAAGCTCTTTTTTGTATAGTTCTTCTCTGTATTCTTGCCACCCCGTCTTAATATCTTCTGCTTCTGTTAGGTCCATACCATTTCTGTCCTTTATCGAGCCCATCTTTGCATGAAATGTTCCCTTGGTATCTCTCATTTTCTTGAAGAGATCTCTAGTCTTTCCTATTCTGTTGTTTTCCTCTATTTCTTTGCATTGATTGCTGAAGAAGGCTTTCTTATCTATCCTTGCTATTCTTTGGAACTCTGCATTCAGATGCTTATATCTTTCCTTTTCTCCTCTGCTTTTCACTTCTCTTCTGTTCACAGCTATTTGTAAGGCCTCCTCAGACAGCCATTTTGCTTTTTTGCATTTCTTTTCCATAGGGATGGTCTTGATCCCTGTCTCCTATACAATGTCACGAACCTCCGTCCATAGTTCATCAGGCACTCTATGTATCAGATCTAGGCCTTTAAATCTATTTCTCACTTCCACTGTATAATCATAAGGGATTTGATTTAGGTCATACCTGAATGGTCTAGCAGTTTTCCCTACTTTCTTCAATTTCAGTCTGAATTTGGCAATAAGGAGTTCATGATCTGAGCCATAGTCAGCTCCCAGACTTGTTTTTGCTGACTGTATAGAGCTTCTCCATCCTTGGCTGCAAAGAATATAGTCAGTCTGATTTTGGTGTTGACCATCTGGTGATGTCCATGTGTAGAGTCTTCTCTTGTGTTGTTGGAAGAGGGTGTTTGCTATGACCAGTGCATTCTCTTGGCAGAACTCTATTAGCCTTTGCCCTGCTTCATTCCATATTCCAAGGCCAAATTTGCCTGTTACTCCAGGTATCTCTTGACTTCCCACTTTTGCATTCCAGTCCTCTATAAAGAAAAGGACATCTTTTTCGGGTGTCATTTCTAAAAGGTCTTGTAGGTCTTCATAGAACCATTCAACTTCAGCTTCTTCAGTGTTCCTGGTTGGGGCATAGGCTTGGATTACCGTGATATTGAATGGTTTGCCTTGGAAACGGACAGAGATCAGTCTGTCGTTTTTGAGATTGCATCCAAGTACTGCATTTCAGGCTCTTTTGTTGACTATGATGGCTACTCCATTTCTTCTAAGGGATTCTTGCCTACAGTAGTAGATATAATGGTCGTCTGAGTTATATTCGTCCATTCCAGTCCATTTTAGTTCACTGATTCCTAGAATGTTAATGTTCACTCTTGCCATCTCCTGTTTGACCACTTCCAATTTGCCTTGATTCATGGACCAAACATTCCAGGTTCCTATGCAATATTGCTCTTTACAGCATTGGACTTTACTTCCATCACCAGTCACATCCACAACTGGGCATTGTTTTTGCTTTGGCTCCATCCTTTCATTCTTTCTGGAGTTATTTCTCCACTGATCTCCAGTAGCATATTGGGCACCTACCGACCTGCGGAGTTCCCCTTGCGGTATCCTATCGTTTTGCCTTTTCATGCTGTTCATGGGGTTCTCAAGGCAAGAATACTGAAGTGGTTTGCCATTCCCTTCTCCAGTGGATGTGAACCGTGAACTTCCAGATGTTCAAGCTGGTTTTAGAAAAGGCAGAGGAACCAGAGATCAAATTGCCAACATCCGCTGGATCATGGAATCAGCAAGAGAGTTCCAGAAAAACATCTATTTCTGCTTTGTTAACTATGCCAAAGCCTTTGACTGTGTGGATCATAATAAACTGTGGAAAATTCTGAAAGAGATGGGACTACCAGACCACCTAACCTGCCTCTTGAGAAACCTGTATGCAGGTCAGGAAGTAAGTTAGCACTGGACATGGAACAACAGACTGGTTCCAAAAGGAAAAGGAGTACGTCAAGGTTGTATATTGTCACCCTGTTTATTTAACTTCTATGCAGAATACATCATGAGAAACACTGGGCTGGAAGAAGCACAAGGTGGAATCAAGATTCCCGGGAGAAATATCAATATCCTCAGATATGCAGATGACACCACCCTTATGGCAGAAAGTGAAGAGGAACTAAAAAGCCTCTTGGTGAAAGTGAAAGAGGAGAGTGAAAAAGTTGGCTGAAAGCTCAACATTCAGAAAACGAAGATCATGGCATGTGGTCCCATCACTTCATGGGAAATATATGTGGAAACAGTGTCCGACTTTATTTTTTGGGCTCCAAAATCACTGCAGATGGTGATTGCAGCCATAAAATTAAAAGACACTCCTTGGAAGGAAAGTTATGACCAACTTAGATAGCATATTGAAAATCAGAGACATTACTTTGCCAACAAAGGTCCTTCTAGTCAAGGCTATGGTTTTTCCATTGGTCGTGTATGGATGTGAGAGTTGGACTGTGAAGAAAGCTGAGCACTGCAGAATTGATGCTGTTCAACTTGGACTCTTGAGAGTCTCTTGGACTGCAAGGAGATTTAACCAGTCCATTCTAAAGGAGATCAGTCCCAGGTGTTCTTTGGAAGGACTGATGCTAAAGCTGAAACTCCAATACTTTGGCCACCTCATGTGAAGAGTTGACTCATTGGAAAAGACCCTGATGCTGGGAGGGATTGGGAGCAGGAGGAGAAGGGGATGACAGAGGATGAGATGGCTGGATGGCATCACCGCCTCGATGGACATGAGTTTGAGTAAACTCCTGGAGTTGGTGATAGACATGGAGCTGGCGTGCTGTGATTCATGGGGTCGCAAAGAGTCGGCCATGAGTGAGTGACTGAACTGAATAATTAGTGATGTTGAACATTTCTTCTTGTGTCTGTTGTCCATCTGTATGTCTTCTTTGGAGAAATGTCTTTTGATATGCCCATTTTTTAATTGGGTTTTTTTTTGATATGGAACTAAGTGAGCTGTTTGTATATTTTGTAAGTTAATCCCTTGTCAGTCACATTGTGAATATTTTCTCTCATTCTGTAAGTTGTCTTTTCATTTTCTTTCTGGCTTCCTTTGCTGTGTAAAAGTTCTTAAGTTTGATTAGGTTCCATCTGTTTATTTTTGCTTTTATTTCCATTAGTCTCGGAAGCAGATCCAAAAAAATATTGCTCTAACATATCAAAAAGGATTCTGCCAATGTTTTCTTTTCCTCTAAGAGTTTGAGAGTTACATCGTCTTACAATTAGGTCTCTAATCCATTTTGAGTTCATTTTTGTATATGATGTTGAAGAATGTTTTAATTTTATTCCTTTACATAGAACTGGCCAGTTTTCCCAGAAACACTTGCTGTAGAGACTGTGTTTTCTCTATTTTGTATTCTTGCTTCCTTTGTTGTAGATTAATTAACCATAAGTGTGTGGGTTTATTTCTAGGCTTTCTGTTTGGTTCCATTGATTTATGTGTCTGTTTTTGTACCAGTACAGTACTAAAACATGTAAAATTTGAAAGGAGATTATAAGCATTTAATCTCAAGTACTGTTCAACAGAGAGAGATAAACTTAGAGATAAATTTTTTTATTTTTGGTAGTTATATTGTAGTGATTAAGAACATAAGCTTTGGGCAAATTCCCTGGCAATCCAGCGGTTGGGACTTTATGCTTTCACACACAAAGGCCTGGGTTCCACTCCAGTTTTAAGGAACTAGGGTCCCACGAGCCATGGTGTAGCCAAGAAAAAAAAAAGAGCGTAAGCTTTGGAATCTGACCTAGGCTTGAATCTGCAGCTTTCTGCTCATTAAATCTGTGCGCTTAGACTATACATTTCTGTTTTAAAAAGTGATTTTGTTTATTTATGTATTTATCACATCTGAGCTGGGTCTTCGATACTGCATGGGCTTTCCTCTAGTTGCAGAGAGCTGGGGCTCCTCTCTAGTTGCAGTGTGCAGGCTTCTCCTTGCGGTGGCTTCTGTTGTGTGGAGCATGGGGTCCAGGCCAGGCGCACTTCAGTAGTTGCAGCACGAAGGTGCAGTTGTTGCGGCTCCCCAGGCTCTAGAGACCAGGCTCAGTAGTTGTGGCTCATGGGTTCAGTTGCTCTGAGGCATGTGGGATCTTCCCAGGTCAGGGATTGAACCCATGTCTTCCATGCAGTGGCAGGTGGATTCTTTACCACTGAGCCACCAGGGAAACCCCTATACTTAACATTCTGAACCTTCATTTTTCTTGCCTGTAAATAAGGAACAATATCTGCCTCATAATGTTATTCTATTACACTGAAATAATATATAAAACATTTAATTAGATGTGCTCAGTATATTGTTGGCACTCAGTATGTGTTTATTTTATTATATTATTTTTGAAATACCACTAAGATAGAATGAGGTATTTGACAATCTCTTTGCAGATAAATGGGAAACATTTTTATGGAATCCTGTGTATAGTTGTCAACTTGGCATGGGATGCCTTTTTTTAAATTGCTGACTCAAAAGTGGACTTTATCTCATCTTGGGATGAACTATCAACTTCTCCATTAGTGAACTTATAACTAATGAAATTGTGTTGCAGAGAATGGAGTAAGCAGATGCTAATTCTGTTTCTTATATAAAATTTGTTTTCCAGGAGAATGCATAGAAGGGCTGCGGGAAAATGACTACCTTCTGATTCACTCGTGCCGTCAGTGGACCACCATCACTGCCCATAGCTTGGAGGAGGGCCACTATGTCATTGGGCCAAAGATAGAGATTCCGGTACATTATGCAGGTAAAGCTCCTCTCAAGGGACAGGGCCAAGGAAGGGTACTTGAATATGCTAATTTTCTCCTCTACGGTGAGAAAATAGGAGAGTTATCTATAAACTAGAGGATATAAAGACTTGGACAAAGAAGAACAAAACACTTTGGTTACCAGATTCATTTTGTCATGGGAATTTCTAATTAATGCATGTACTTAAGCATGAATTCTTTTTTTTTTTTCTTTAATCTTGTGCATTTTTTAAACTTTTTATTTTGTGCTGGAGTATAGCCAGTTAATAGTGTTGTGAAAGTTTCAGGTGGACTGCAAAGGGACGCCGCCGTACATGTACCTGTGTGCGTTCTCCCCCAGACTCCCCTCCTCTCCAGGCTGCCACATAACATTGAGCAGAGTTCCCTGTTAAGCACAGATTCTTCTTAGATATTCATAAAATAAAAATGTTACAAAGATCTTCTTTGGAAAGGCAGTCCATATGTGTAGGCAGCCTCTGAGCACAAGGATCTCTGAATTAACCTGAGCACAATTTGTGAATGACTTTGATTTCATGGTTTTACAAGATACCATTGCATAAACAAGCATTATGGTCTGGTTTTAAAAGTATTGAAAAGTCAGATCCTGCACATGTCCTTCTGCAAAGGAGCATTTAGAACAGACAGCAGAGGTGACCTCACTGCTTTAGTTGAATCAAGATATTAGCTTCTTTCCTGCCTCATTGGGAATTCCATTCAGTGTAACATGTTACTGTTGCATTTATTTAACTAATTTTTAACTAGTTTAGTTAACATATTTGTTAACTAATTTTACTATTATTTAACTAATTCCTTTCCATGCCATTTAACTAATCTTTCTTAAGGGCTTTCTAAGTACTAGCACTGTTCTAGGAATTGAGGATCCGTCTAGTATCTTGAATCCATTTTCAATAGTGGCAGTTTATACATGCAGTTTTTAAAAAGCATTTTATATATATATATATATATATATATATATCCCTTATACTTCCTTCTGTTCCTCATAGTTCATTATGTGAAGGCTCTTTTTCTTTTTCTCTACTATCATTAATGTTTCAAAAGTCTGTAGCAGGACGCCCTAGACGTCTGTCATGTTTTTGAGTGAAACCTCTGCATTGCCCAGAGTTGTCTGTCTGGAACAGGGGCTTCACTGTATTCCCGCTGCCTAGAACAGCAGTAATTGGTATGTGTTCAGTAAATATTTATGGGATGTAAGAATGGTTTGGTCCCCCTCTTATTTCTAGGAGTCTTCATTGCTGGATATGACCTAGGAGTCACTAAACGTCTCAAAATCCTTATTACAGAAAAAATTTTAAGAAAAGATTTCTGTTGCCTGAAACCCTGTCCTAGAATTCTCTTTCCCAGCCATAGGAGTAGCCTTCATAGAAAAAGGAGGAACATACAGCTACAGAAAGTGTTAAGAGTGAGCTTGGGAGCCAGGCAGAGGGACAGAGAATGAGCGAGAGCCTCCACCTGCCTGGCCTCTCCTGCCAGTGGTCACACGACAGGTGAGTTCCATGCTCGTTTTAGCCGGGCCAAAATGATAGCTCCTGTAGTTCGTGGAAAACCAAGGAGGAAGATGTAAGGTTGTGATTCAGATGAATAAATTTACCTAATCGGTTGTGTTCTTTCAATAGACTGGCTTTTAGTCTTTCCCCCAAACCCTTGTGAATAGCTCTGTGGCATTGCTTGTCCCAAACGAATGTTGTCATTTGATCAGATGTGCAGATTTCTTTAGAGACCCCATACGCCACCAGTCTCTCTAACTTACTGCTCAGAGCTCTCATGCTCTGATTCTAGTCCGCTTCTCCAGACCTAGCTTTTCCACTCTGAAGAGCGGGCCTTCCCCTCTGGCTAGCTTAGTCACTTTCCTGTGTCCGGGACACTCTGAGTGCTTTTCCGTGTAACCATTCCCCGGCCGGAGTTGCCTTCCTCAGCCCTGCTTCATCAGAGCCTGTCGTTTCATCAGGAGTCGTCCCCACGTTGTCTCCTGATGTGTTTCCCTTGTATCACGTGCATTTGGTTTCACTGCATTACCTTTTCCTTGTGCTTAGTCACTCAGTCATGTCCACTCTTTGTGACCCCATGGACTGCAGCCCACTTGGCTTCTCTGTCCATCGGATTCTCCAGGCAAGAATATGGGTGTGGGTTGCCATTTCCTCCTCCAGGGGATCTTCCTGACCCAGGAATCGAACCCATGTCTCCTGTGTCTCCTGCTTTGCAAGCGGATTCTCTACCTGCTGAGCCATTGCCTGCACCCATACTTGCCAGTTGGACTGTACACTCCTTAACAAGTGAGACTAATTCAAAAAGCCTTTGTGAGTCCTTTGGATCTGTACACAAAAGATACAATTCTTCATGGCTGTGGATGTTCCATCCAGGGATCTCAAACTTGGCTACATATCTGGGAATCACCTGGGAAGCTTTAAAAATGACTGATGCATTTTCCACTTCCAAGATTCTGATTTAATTGGCTTTGAGTGTGGGCTGAGCATCAGGGTTTTAATAGCTCCTCTTGTTATTCAGCCAAGGTTGGAAATCCTTTGTTCTGGAGTGGGCATTCACTGTGTCAGATGATGAGATTTCCCCAAACACCTGCAAATACTTGCAAATGTTTTATTGTTCTAAATATATATATATATATATTTAACATTCATCTTCCATTGGGATAAAAGGTGGTATGTCAACAGCTTACTCTTTATCTGCAAGAAAAGTGATAGTCCACTTAATTGGGAACCCCAGGCAGTATATTGCAAATGACATTTTTTCATTTTTAAAGTAAAATTGAGGTGCCCAGGCTAAAAGGAAACATGAGCACTAAGATTGCACCACTTTACATGAAAAGAAAGAAAACAAAGGAAGAAAAATTTGAAATGGAACTCTTAGTTCAAGTTGCTGTAACAAAATTCCATAGACTGGATGGATTGTAAACAAAAGAAATTTATTTCTTGAGAAGTCCAAGATCAGAGTGCCAGCACATCTGATGTCTGGTGAGAGCCCACTTTCTGGTTCTCGGATGGTTATTTTCTTGCTGGGTCCTGATAGGGTAGAGAGAGAGAGGAAAAAGAAGAGACATCGAGAGTGAGAGAGAACAATCAGCTTTCCCAAGTCTATTCTTAGAAGGGCACTAATCTCATTCATGAAGGCTCCACCGTCAGGACTAATTGCCCTCCAAAGAACCCACCTCCAAATTCCATCACATTGGGGATTTAGCCTTCAGCATCTGACTTTGGGAGGATGTAAACATTCAGTCCATAGCAAGGAACCACTGTTTTATGAGACTTGATAAAATCATTTCAAAGAACATCCTCAGGTATATTTTATTTCAAAGGATTTATGACCAACTCCAGCCTTTGGAAGAAAGAAAGCATAAAGTAAATAGTGGAGGCTAAAAATACCATTTATGTCTCTGGTTTACTAGTGTTCTAATTTTAGTTATTAGAAGAAACACTTATTCATGCATATTTCACTAATTTGTTATAACTTCATTTACACTGAGAGTCATCACTCATTCTTTGAGAAAAATTAACTAATAAATACAATTGATGTAGGAATAAAATCTACCAGCTTTGTAATCAGCCTAGTTGGATTGCTGATTGTGCCACTTACTATGTGTATTTGGGCAAGTTACTCCACCTCTCTGGATCTAAATTTCCTCATCTGTAAAGTGGAGACAGTGAGTGCCTTTCTCTTTGGGTGGTTGTGAAGATTAAAAGAGGTGATGCCAGTTAAGCACCTTTCTGAGTTCTTGTCCGTATAGTCACTCAGTCGAATCTGACTCTTTGCAACCCCATGGCCTGTAGCCCTCCAGGCTCCCCGGTCCATAGGATTCTCCCAGGCAAGAATACTGGAGTGGGTTGCCATTTCCTTCTTCAGGGGGTCTTCCCAACTCAGTAATCATACCCCAGTCTCCTGCATTGCAGGCAGATTCTTTACCACTGAGTGAAGTCGGAAATGCTTACTATTAATACTTACCAAGTGCTCCATGGTGTTAATGGTGGTGATTATCGTTTCGATAGCACAGTGTTTCTGAAGATTTAACTCTTGGTTTTGAAGTACAGATTACAAGTTGAATTACTTTTCTGCTCATTAAAGCAGATTGACACCCCTCAAGAGTTGTTTTGGCTACTGTTTTGTTATTGTTTTAAACTTCTTATTTTGAGGCTGCAATAGTATGATAGATTCCTTTATATTATTTACCCATTTTTGACCATCATTTTGCCATGTTTGTTGTATTCTTTTCCATCTCTTTCTCTACATGTGTGCACACTCCCACACACACCCATATTATTTATTTATTTACCCCAAATCTTCGGAGCAGACCGCACACATCCCCCTTGTACTTCATTATGTGGTTCCTAAAAGCAAGGATATCCTCGTATGTGACCACAGTACTGTCAGCAAATTCAGGATGTTTAATACTTTGATTTAATCTGCAGTGCATGTTCTGGTTTTGTCATTTGTCCCAGTAATATTTTTTTCCCTCCAGGACAGCCTCTAGTCTGAGACCACTTACTGTTTTTTCCTATCATGTCCCTTTAGTCTCCTTTAATCTGGGACCATTCCTCAGCCTTTCTCATGTTCCTTGACAATCTAGAAGCATGTGGGCAAGTTGCTTTTTAGAATAACCCTCACTTTGGGTTCCACAGGCTCTTCATGATTAGATTGAAATTATGCACTTCAGGCTGATTGTGTCCTCCTGGGTGAAATCACATCTGGAGACACGGGTGTCCCTCTATCCCTTATTGGTGACCTTGATTTTGATCACTCGGTTAAGACATCTGATTTCTCTGCTGTATGATTAGCATGTGCTTTGTGTTACTGGGAAGTTTGAAAGATTCTTTGAGATTCTGTGGGTATCCTGTTCCTTCTCTAACTCCCTACCCCCTTTTACTGAGCAGCTGTTGATGATACCTGTCTGATTCAATTGGTACTTTGAAGGTGGTAAAATAGTGCATTTCTAACTTAACTCCATCATTCCTTCTTCTGTGTGTTGTCATTCTGCTTAAGGAAGAGCTGTTCCTCTCTCCCACTGTGCCTTTACTTACCTGTTATTATCAGCATGGAGTTACAGATTCTTACTTCATGCAGGGGGTCAAAACATCTCCCTGTCCTTGTTTATTTTGATGCTCGACTTGTCCATATGTTGCCATTTGGGTACCAGCTGGCCCATCCATCTTTGTGACTTGCCCCCTTTGTCCTTATTTTCTGGTATAGGTGGCAGCTGTTTTTCTCCTTCTCAGTGTACCATTTCCATCGGGGCCACTGCGCTGTCCCGTCCCAGGCAACACCCCTTACTTTGTGGTCTCTCTAAATGGTGTCCCTTGGAGTTGTGCAGTACACAGCCTAGGCAGCCATACACAGCTCTAATCACATATATTCCAAAAAATAGCAAAACTCAGCATTTCTAGAAAAATCACAATCCCGAGTGCCTTTCCCATATTTTTAATCAGATTTTCATGAAATTCTTCATGTGAAAAGAAAAGCTGTCATAAAATTTTCAGAGAAGAGAAATACGACTTGAAGTTCTTATCAGAATTACACTCTCACGTGGTGGTGATAAGAATCACCTTACTCTGAATTCTGAAATTATTAGATGTGCTTTGAGAAAAAAAAAAATAATAAAGACATCCTTCTTTCTGACAAAGTACATTTTTTATTTGGAATGAAGAGAATTTTCTTGGTTTAACAAACAGTTGAGTCCGAGAGAGAAAATGTGTTTAGTCAGCATCATGTGTTTTGCTAAAGCAGAGAAACCACTCAAGAAAAATTGGCATAGGGTTTAGAAATGTGATGGCCACTTTCACACGCATTTTAGTCAAAAGGCATCACAGATCAATTTTATCCAAGCTCTAACTCCTTGTTGCTACCGAAAGGGCAAAGATTTCCTATGGAATGTACAACGGGGAATTCGGAATTTTTCTGCATCCTCAGACCATCTAAACTCCTGCCTGGCCTACTCCACTGCTAACTCACCCTGAACATCTCCTACCTCCCCAGTTTATCTTGACTTGTTAAACAACAACAATGAAACAAAACAAAATTCTTTTTAAAAATTAGAAAAAGGAACCTAGTGCAACTTAATTATAGCCAATAGTTTGTAAAGATGAATGATCTCCCTTTAACAGTTCAGATTTCTCTTCGTCAAATTCCTTTTGTCTCTACAGTTCAGAGTGATCGGTCAAGCTCACTCAACATTGCTTACACTAAAGCAAGTGTCTTGGGTTTAGGCTGAACCTTCCTAGGGCATTAGCCCTGATTTGGTATTCACAATTTGACATTTTGTCCGGTAAAACTAATGTAAACTTCAGACTCCACAAAAAGCTGGATATGCTGTTGCCTCTGGAATTTGCCCTTTTAAGCTCCAAGTTTCCAACTTATAAAATGGAAATTTTCCTTAGAAAATACCGTGAACATTCTCTGAGCTCTAATTTGCGTTATTGACTCAACAGCTTCCCTACCTCAAGATGAGTACTAAATGATGTTACCTCCTCATTCTCACCTCTCTCCTGAAAACTAGCCAGAAAGAGCTGTCTGGGGACAGATCTCTGAGAAGTCAGATGAATGAGAATGTGAGGCGTCTGTGTACCCATGGCCCACCACTTGGGGAAGTAGTGGGATTCTGCCTGGGTTTATGAAAATGCACATCATTCAGTGGCATGCTTGGTGTCTTCACCAAACAGACTGCCACTTGAACATAAGCATCTGAGATAAACCCCAGCCACATTTGGCTTCTATTTTTAAATTCTCAGCCTCCTGCAAATCCAGTGACTCTTTAATAAGCTAAAATAATCTCAGTACTTCCCTCCTCCAGTCAATCCTAAAGGAAATCAGCCCTGAATATTTGCTGCTGAAGCTGAAACTCCAGTGCTTGGCCATCTGATACAAAGCGCCAGCTCATTGGAAAAGACCCTGATCCTGGGAAAGATTGAAGGCAGGAGGAGAAGGGGGTGACAGAGGACGAGATGGTTAGATGGCATCACCGACTCCATGGACATGAATTTGAGTAAACTGCAGGAGATAGTAAAGGGCCGGGGAGCCTGGCATGCTGCGGTTCAGGGGGTCGCAAAGAGTCAAACACAGCTTAGCGACTGAACATCAACAACAGCTTCCCTCCTAGCTACAATATGTACACAAAGAAGTAACAGTGGAACCCAAGGTTAGTTAGAATTGCTTATGAAATCTGCAGGGCCCTTAGCAAGCACCTGCATTTATATCAGCAGTACCTGTTTTTAAAAATGTAGGATGTGCAGTGTCTGTCTCTCAGGCAAAATTATAGTAATGTGATATCTAACATAACCTTGAATTGTAATCACTGAACAAAAGAAAATGTTGAAACAAGCTAATTTTATTCTCCTGGGTTGTGAGTTTAATTAGTGTGAATCATCCATTTATAAAAGTAACTACTTGTTTAGAGCAGTATGTGTACTTTCCCTGTTACATGGTGTAACGCTTATGTGATAAAATGGAAAGTAACCAGTCTGTCTTTTAAAAAGTCCTCAGTACAAATATTGGGCTTCCCAGGTGCATCAGTGGTAAAGAATCCACCTGCCAGTGCAGGAGACTTGGGTTCGAACCCTTAGTCAGAAGATTCCCTGGAGAAGGAAACGGCAGTCTTGCTTGGGAAGTCCCATGGACAGAGAAGCCTGGTGGGCTATACTCCAGTGGTTTGCAAAAAAAAAAAAGAGTCAAAGATGACTTAATGACTAAATAATAACAGTACATGGCAAGCAATATTATCCTAACCAGTTTTGCCAGTACCAGTAATAAATATTAGCTAAGAAATAATCCTTTTTCATAATTGAATCTTTAGGTCACAGTTAACAATAACTTAATTTTATTCATTGTTGCTTCCCTGGTGGCTCAGACAGTAAAGAATCTGCCTGCAATGGAAAAGACCTGGGTTTGATCACTGGGTTGGGAAGATCCCCTGGAGGAGGGCATGATAACCCACTCCAGTATTCTTGCCTGGAGAATCCCCATGGACAGAGGAGCCTGGCAGGCTTCAGGCCACAGGGTCGCAAAGAGTCAAACACAACTGAGCAACTAAGCACATATTCTTTTGTTGGGCTTCCCTGGTGGCTCAGCGGTAAAGAATCTGCCTACAGTGCAGGAGACACAGGAGATGCGGGTTCAGTCCCTGGGTTGGGAAGATCCCCTGGAGGAGGGCAATGGCAACCCGCTCCAGTATTCTTACACTGAAAATCCCGTGGACAGAGGAGCCTGGTGAGTTGTGGCCGATGCGGTCACAAAGAGTCAAACACAACTGAAGCAACTAACCACACACACACATTACATTCTTTGCTTGTTTGTCTTCATGTAACTTTCGCAACAAACCCACGAGACAGGTTCTATTTTCTGTATTTGTGCACCAGTGAGAACTGAAGTTTAAAGACATTAAGGATCTTGTAATATTACCCAGCTAATGGGTGTGATTGGAACTCAGGACTTGCAGCTCCACAACCTGTTTCCCTCACCGCAGTTCCTCTTGAATGTGCTAGAAGGCACTTCCACACGGAAGTCATCCTGACCATCACAGAGAAGAGAGATCTGTTAGAATTTGCTGGTAAATTGAGTAAAGCTTCTGCTCTTCTCTCCTTTCACCCAGCTCCCCACGTGTATCCTGACTCTAGGGGAAAACTAAGGAAACGTATATTTATCTTGACCTTTTCTAGATTTATAAGTCATCTGCATACAGGTGACATTCTCATCTCTCAAGTAAATTACCGAAAGTGGCAAAGACAGAAGAGCTGCATGGAGAGCCCGGGGCCGGGGAGGGGATGGAAGGAACCTGGGGGGCTTCCTACCCAAGTCTGGAGGCGCAGGGAGAGGGTCTTTTAAGTGTGACTGAGGACATTGGTGGTCTTCTAATGGACATTCTCAGTGAATAAATGGGAGAAAAATCAGACTTCACGAGGGGGTTAAAAATGAGTGGAAGGTGAGACAGCAGGCATGGATAACTATGTTTGTCACAGTATGTTAAAAAAAAAAGCTGAGGGAGAGGACATAGGAGTGAAAGGCTTCTAATCTTTTTTTTTTTTTTTTTTTAACAATAACAGAGTTGGAGGCATCTTTCTTGGTTGGAGGATTACTCAAGAGAGGATAAAGGGGGAAACTAATATAATAGCCCAGTGTCTAGGAAGTTGTCTCTGCCGATGTTTCCACTTCTTTATGATGTAGTTGGCGTAGCTACTGTAACATAATGTTTGTGGTCAGAGGTCGGATGAATTGTTTCTTTCACACTTGGGTGTTGCCCAGATGTTTTAACTCAAAACAAAGAATTTAATGTAAGCATCAACCTTTGATAGAAGAATGACTTGAGGATTGTTGTCAGCCTTTGGTATAGCTTTCTAGTTTTACTTCTAAACACTTAAGAATAATAACCCAAGTAAACTAGAATGTGAGTGGTTTTCATCCTGAGATGACATTTGGGAATTATCTTGATTTTGTGTTAGGTGTGATTCTCGTGTTACAGTTTTGAAGGAAAACATCCTTATTTGTTAGAGACACACTGAATTATTTAGGGGAGGAGAATATGATTTTCATGTATAATATACTTCAAAATCAAACATCAACAGAGATGAATATTGGGCAGGCTGTTCAAGTTGTTTAGTCTAGGTAAAGGCTAGATGGTATTCATTTTTTGTATGTTTCAAAATTTTTTGTAATAAAAAGGGGAAAAGGACTCCCTGACAACAACCAGCAGCAAAGTGAATTTTTGTGTCCAACTCTTCAGTGGTATTCGTAACAAAACCATTCCTACCTCAGTCCTTGAACCCTACTTACAGCCTTAAGTAGTTTCTGGAGGGGTAAAAGTTCACCTTTCCCTGGGTTGTTCTGTTCCAGGGTCAAGTGTAGAAACAGCCCAGTGCGAGGTGAACCAGAGAGAAAGGATTCTCTTTTCACGTGGTGGAACCATCCCCAGCCTCCTTTGGGGGCTTGATTGCTCCCAGTCCATCGGCTTCTAGGGCTTGACCGAGTTGGTGGTGGTAATTTATGTATAGAGGCGAGGTGGTGGGTGAGTGTGTGTGTGTGTGAGTGAGATTTGAGATGAAAGGAAATTCTTTTGCATTAGTTTCTCCTTAAAATCAGAGCTCTATGGGAGAAATGGAAAGGGGGCATATGAGTAAATACGGGGCAGAGTCGGTCTCACAGTATGTGGCTTTTCTTGATCTATAAACATCGGTAAAAAACTTTCATAAAATATGAGAATCCCTCGATTGCTGTGTTCACTTTTCAGCCTGTTTACTCTCATAATCCTTGAAAATCACATACTGAATCTACACACACAAAATCTAAGCTCTGAAATGTAAAACAGAGTATGCAAACAGGGATGGTGTTTAGAGTTCAAAACTCCAGGTTGCTGTTTTCTCTCTTTTCTTCCCCCCGCCCCCCAGCTTATATGTCAGTCCCGAATGGAAAGTTAGTACTTGAAAGAAGATTACTCCAGCTCGAGTCTGGTTTAACCTATGAGATGATGTGATTAACATCAGGTGGAAAGTTTGAACAAGCTGCCTGTAACCACGCTGTTAATGGGGTGTTTATAACATGGGTGGGGATGGGTTCGTCTCACTTCGTAATTTGATTTCCATGTTGGATTTGTACCTCCGAGAGGTGGTGTGACCTTTTCAAAGGTTGCCTTTCAGCTTTAAAGAATTGCTTTGAGGGTTTTTTTTTGTTGTGGTGGTGGTTTTTTTTCTTTGCGGAAAACAGGCTTCATATGTTCCAAAACTGATGCAGTGCTGGTAAAGCTTCATGAAGTCACTTTGCTCCGCAACCCACTCCAGTACTCTTGCCTGGAAAATCCATGGATGGAGGAGCCTGGTGGGCTGCAGTCCAAGGGGTCGCTAAGAGTCGGACACGACTGAGTGACTTCACTTTCACTTCTTACTTTCATGCATTGGAGAAGGAAATGGCAACCCACTCCAGTGTTCTTGCCTGGAGAATCCCAGGGATGGGGGAAGCCTGGTGGGCTGCCGTCTATGGGGTGGCACAGAGTCAGACACGACTGAAGCGACTTAGCAGCAGCAGCAGCACTTACCTTTATGACTCACCCTCCAGGACAGTCGTGTGCTGGCCTTCTGTTAAAGCTGTTACCCAACTGGGGAGTTACCAGGTGCGCTATCCACAGTGAAACGACAGACCACGTGTACCGTGTGAGCCTTTCTGACATTTAGGGCAAGAAGGAGATGATTCAGACACTCACATGTGCTTTTTTCCCAGAAGGTGTACCTCAGCAAGGTCTTCAACCTGTTAGGACTGGTTTACAGAACATCATGGGGTTTTGTCCCTAAGAGTGAGTCAAGCCAATGAGTGAGCGTGAGACAAACAAGAAACACAGAGCTCTTATCTTCTACACGTGAAAAATTGTTGTAGGTAAATGAGATGCCGTGGGTACATCAGTGTTTGAAATATTCCCTGTCTCCCCTCATGTCTTTTGCATCGCGTGAGCTTAATATTCAGTGGCCGTTGCATCTTTCTGTACAGTCCTTCACAGCATTCTCATCACCTCTGCATTCTTTATTTTTCTTTTTAAATTTTATTTTGTCTGCGTGGCGCACTTTGTTGCAGTGTGCAGGCTCAGTAGTTGCAAGGCTCTGGCTTAGTTGCTCTGCAGCGTGCAGGGTCTTAGTTACCTGACCAGGGATCAAACCCGCGTCCCCCGCATTGAAGGGTTGATTCGAAACCACTGGACCACGGGGAAATCCCTCAGCTTTCTTACTTGTAGTAGTGAGGCCAGTCACCCAGAGAGGGAAATTTCAGTCCCTTGTCCACCTCACGCCTTTTTCTCTTTGCTCCTCAAAGTAATTGTGTGCCAAGTCTTGGCTTGTTTTTTTGTTGCTGTTGTTGTTGGCTTTTTGGTTTTGTTTTGTTTTGTTTTTTGTTTGCTGTGCTGGGTCTTCATTACAGCACACTGGACTTCTTTAGTGGTGGCATGTGGACCTACTTGTGGCATGAGCGATCGAGTTCCCTGACCAGGGATTGAACCCAGGGCCCCCTGCATTAGGGGCTCAGAGTCTTAGCCACTGGACCACCAGGGAAGTCCCCTGGCCAAGTCTTGTGGACACCACCTCCACAGCCCCTGCCGAAGCTGCTCCCCTTTTCCAGCCTGCTCTCACTGGGTCTCTGAAGACCCTCATGCCTCCTCCCTGTCCCCATCAGTCAGATTATTCTTTCTCAACTGCGGCTGTTATTTCACCACTGACCAGGTAAGTACAGACTCTCTTCTAATCAGGGCCAGAATAGACTCAACTGGGAGTGCTGGTCTCTGATCCACACCTTGCCAGGCACCAGCCACAATGGCCTGTTTGCTATTCCCCAAATGGGCTGCACCCACCTGCCGCACTCCATGCTGATCCTAGTCCTTGGATGGCTAACACTTCAGCCACCCCCAGCTTGTGAGCATCTCCCTCACACACCACCTCCCTCAAGAAGCTTTTCCCAGTTTTCCACACCATATATACAGATAAGGTCCTTCCTGTGTGGAATCCTGTAGTAATTTGTGTCCAAGAGCATTTATTTCATGACCTTATTCTCCCCGCTTCTAAAGGCTCCTTGAGGACAGTCCTGTCCGTCATAGAACCTGGCACAGGCTTGGATGGTTTAAGGGCTCAATAAATATTTTTGACCGCATGGAACTTGAGTCATCTCTAAAGAATGAACTTTTTTTTTTCCCAGTCGGTTTACAAAGATGCCTGAGATGCCCAGAGAACAGTCTGATTTCCTTTCCCCTTGAAGCAGGCAGGTGTGGCTCTGAGCCCTTCTGTGACAGTGAGAGGGATGATTGTGATGCTCTTGATGGAGGCGCCAACTGTTGAATAAGGAGAGAGCAGTTCTGGTGGGGATGCGAGGCGAGGCCCTCCGGTCACCATTCCGGGAGAGGAGTCTTGACCGAGTGCCAGCTTGAGCAGAGCTGTGGGTTATGGACAGTGGTAAAGATAATTCAAGTGCTTTGTGGGTGAGAAGAGTGTTTGGAAAGGAAGGTTAGAAAGTCAGCTTGGAACAGATTTGAAGAGATCTGAGTTCTAGGATGAATAACAGGAACAGTAGTCTTTGTGCCTTGGAGGCAACAGCCCTCATAGTCTGTCTTTCAGAGGCCACCTCCTCCTACGCTGATTCAGAATGGTTGCTGAGAAATAAGAGAAAGAGAATAGAAAGTTGTTTGAATAGCCTGATGAAAAGATAAAGAAGACCTGACCTAGGCTGGAGGAAGTGCTGATGAGGTAAAAGTTGATATCGAGATGCAGGGGACAAGGAAAAAGAAAGATAATTCTTCTGAGTGTTTGGGTTTTTTGTTTTTTTTTTTTGGTCCAGTTTTTAAGAAAGCAGATTTTTGTTTTCAACCTCCCAGGCATAGGCCTTTCTCATGCATGCTTTTTCCTAATGGCTTTCATTTGTTTCTACCATTTTCTTTTTTGCTAAAAACACTCTTGCCTCTTAAAATGTTGTCAACAAAATAAATTTCAGGTTCTTCCTAAAAATAAATAGAGTAGGAAAGTAAAGATTAAGATTTCTTTTGAAGTGCTTTTGTGATCTTTTGGGGACACTCAGGGCCTTCTAGTAGAAGTTTCCCATCACCTCAGGTACAGGAGGTGCTAGTGGTAACCTGTCTGCCAATGCAGGAAACGTAAGAGACATGGGTTCTTTCCCTGGCTTGGAAAGATCCCCCAGAGGAGGGCATGGCAACCCACTCCAGTATCCTTGCCTGGAGCATCCCGTGGACAGAGGAGCCTATCGGGCTATGGTCCATGGGATCTCAAAGAGTCGGACACGACTGAGATGACCTAGCACACACGCACTTAGACTTCCACATTGACAAGAATGTGCTCATCCTTTTAGTTTTTGAGCCTGCCAGGTAGTCAGGGATAGGAGTTCCAATGAAAAACGTGTTTGATACAAGGCATCAGATGAAAGGAGGGGAAAAAAATCTATACAAAAATCTAAAGGTCTAAAAGATTGATACCACAAAGATTTAATCGTTTGGCTTATATCTGGCAGTTACTTATTTCCTCCATGCAGTAGGAATTCTTCGTTCTGTGTGTCATAATCTAGGAAACTTGAGTTGAGTGAAATAGTCTGGTCGTATGTTTCCATTGCTATGATAAAGATCTTCCTCTGTGAAAGGGAGTATGTGTTTCATAGGTTGATTTGTTAAGATCAAAACGTCTGCTATGGAATCTGTCATAATTCTTAATAACTGTTACTTCCTTTATTTAAGAAAAAGAGTGTTTGTTTTCTTTCTTTGCTTTAACATAGACCCAAGTGCTCACGGAGAAGGCAATGGCAACCCACTCTGTACTCTTGCCTGGAAAATCCCATGGACGGAGGAGCCTGGTAGGCTGCAGTCCACGGGGTTACTAGGAGTCGGACACGACTGAGCAACTTCACTTTCACTTTTCATTTTCATGCATTGGAGAACGAAATGGCAACCCACTCCAGTGTTCTTGCCTGGAGAATCTCAGGGATGGGGGAGGCTCGTGGGCTGCCGTCTATAGGGTTGCACAGAGTCGGACATGACTGAAGCGACCTAGCAGCAGCAGCAGCAAGGTGCTCAACCAAGTTTGAGCAAGCAAGTTGCTCAACCAAGTTGCGAACTTCTACCCACCTCCCCTTCCCCAGGACATGTGGCAATACTGTGAGACACTTTTGGCTGTTGCAACAAGGGGAGGGGGACCTCCTGTGACCTGGTGAGTAGAAACCAAGGATGCTGCTGATTATCCTGTAAGGCCCCGGAGGGCCTCCACTACAGAGACACCAGTGGTGCTGAGATGGAGAAAATCAGATAGCAATAATCATGTTGTTATTCAGTTCAGTTCAGTTGCTCAGTGGTGTCTGACTCTCTGCTACCCCATGGACTGCAGCGCGCCAGGCTTCCCTGTCCCTCACCAACTCCCGGAGTTTACTCATACTCATGTCCATCGAGTCAGTGATGCCATCCAACCATCTCATCCTCTGTCGTCCCCTTCTCTTCCTGCCTTCAATCTTTCCTAACATCAGGGTCTTTTCAAATGAGTCAGTTCTTCGCATCAGGTGGCCAAAGTATTAGAGCTTCAGCTTCAGCGTCAGTCCTTCAATGAATATTCAGGACTGATTTCCCTTAGGATTGACTAGTTAGATCTCCTTGCTATCCAAGGGACTCTCAAGAGTCTTCTCCAGCACCACAGTTCAAAAGCATCAATTTTTTGGTGCTTAGCTTTCAGCATAAAATAGAGAATTTTTCAGCATAAAATGAGAACTTTTGATAATACAGCATAAAATAAAAACTGATACAATAATATTATTTTATAACATTATATAATACATGTAACTGTAATATAATAATATTATTATATCAGTTTTATTTTATTTTGACAAAAATTCTGATTTTGCACAGCAGCTGCCAGGCAGACATGTCTTAGGAAAAAAATGTCAGGGTTGATTTGTAAAACATAAGAAGTCGTTGCCTAGACTGGAAAAAAAAGCATATGGAGCATTTTTTTGCTGTTCTCAAATTTCTGATTGGGCACTGCATTCTGCACACACTCCCTGCTCCTGACAGCAGCATGGGTGTCATGGCAGGAAAATTCAGGGCACAGTGAAGGTTAAGACCCCTTTCAATACAAAGATTTGTTTAGCCTCCAGGACTACCCTGGCCCCTTCCTTCTCCCTTTTTATTAAAAGAGAAAAAGGTATATGTGTAAATGCCTGGAGTACGCAAATTTTAAGAGAACTAAAACGACATGGTAAAACCTGGTCTCTCTACTTCAGACTGCAGTATGTATGTATGTGTATAATATATGGTTCTTCAGATGTTGTTGAAATTAAGAATTTTATGTGTTTTATCTGGGGAAGGGTCCAGATCAGCCCTGCCTCCTCCAAATAGAAGTGTAGCATCATTTCACTATTGATCATCATTTCTCTATTGTTATAGCTTCTTTCTCATTTTAACAAAGTTCAGGCAGCTGCATAGGGAATCCAGGTCTAGGGGCCGAAGCTGCGCTGAAGCAGTGCTGTTGCAGGTCTGGGGATCTTTCCAGACCCTGACTGAATAACTGGAAACACCTCCTGGACACTGGGCAGTGGGTGCAGAGGGTGGACAGACAAGTGGAGTGGAAGCAGTGTGTGTGTGTGGCGGGGGTGGGGGGGGTGGTTCTTTATCATACAGACCTGTGATGTCATTTCATGGTAGAAACAGGCCCCTTCCCAGATGAAAAAACCAGGGCTCTGGGATCCTGGCCAAGGTCCTGCTGTCAGTAGGTGGAGACTGAAACCCAGAGCCGTCCACCCATGAAGCCTGCCCACTACGCCCACAGCCTGCCTGCCACCTGCCCCGGGGGCCAGGTCCCAGACTTCTGACAGGCCTTCTGGGTTTGGGTTGCACCCTGTCAGCATAAGCTCACCTCCATGATATTTTTTATCTGTGTTTCAGAGATAACCCTTTGGTAGCAGGTGGGGACGGCCCTCGGTGACTAGCAAATTGCATAGGTAAGGTGGAAGAGCCAGTATTACAGCCCATTGTTCCCGGGGCTGCTCCCCAGTCTATCCCAGCAGGTGGGTGAGTCTTGAAGAGACGGATACTATCTCAGGAATGAGACAGTGCACTGACTGGCTACAATTATCCTCTCTGTTTTTCCATCTTCCTCTACCTGGAGCCCTCTCGTCAGCCAGGACACACAAGTACTGTCCTTCCGCTCGTCCAGCAGGAAAAGCTCACAACTTTGAGGGTGTATTGTTCTTCCTCCCTCCCATGGGAGCGCCATGCAGAAAGGCCTCCTGTGTGTTCCCAGGGTGTAGAAGGGCTGGGGGTAAAAACCACGAACCCTATGTCCAGATAAAATGGCAGACAGCAGGGAAATGTCAAGTATGAAGGCACTGAAACTGAACCAGAGAATTCCCGGTATACATAACTTCACCTCAGCCCTGCTCTGCTCTGAACCCACACTCGTGGGTGGAGTGTTTCGTGGCGAGTGTGTCTTTTCTGTGAGGTAGTGGAAGGACTGTCAGGGGTGCACTTTGCCTGTTGCAGGAACCATTAAGAAGCTGGTCTCTCGTTGATGCTGTGATTGTGGGGCGTTCCTGTGTGGCAGCTGTCGAGCGTGCTGCTGTGTAAAGAGGTGACGTCACTAGTGCCGCTGGCATCCGGTCATCCCCGTCTGCTGTCTTAAGCAGCCGGGCACTCCAGACCTTGAATGACACTGAAGTGGCAGGAGCCTCCTTGGGTCAGCTCTGCGATTGCTGGCAGGCTCCAGATCATGGTCTCCTCCTGTCTTATGGCAAAAACCAATGCTAGCAGTGCAGTCTGGAAGACGATGAGGGTTCCTACTTTGATCTCTGCTCTTCTGTGGCTGTCTCAGTCCATTCAGGTCCCTATGACAAAATAATCACATACCAGGTGGCTTAGGAACAGCAGAAATTTACTTCTCACAGCTGTGGAGGCAGAGAAGTCCAAGGACATTGTGCCCATGTGGTCGGGATCTGGGAAAGGCCCTCTTCTGAACTGCAGATGGCTGACTTCTTGTTGTGTTCTCTCTTGGTGGAGGGGGCTGGAGAGCTCTGTGGGGTCTCTCTTATGAGAGCACTGATCTCATTCATGACAGCCCCCTCTCCTGACCTGAACATCTCCCACGAGTCCCACCTCCTAGTATCATCACATGAGCTTAGGATTTCAATGTATAAATGGGAGGGGGGAGAACATATTCAGTCCATAGCAGTGGCTTAACTGCTTGAATTTTAGTCCCCAACTAGAGTATGTAGTCTACCAAAGTGATAGTGTAGGGAGGAAGTTCATTGATCTGTTGCAACTTCTTAGGGGCTTTGTGATCATTTCTATATGTTGTCTAACTTTGCAGTGCCTCAGTTTCATCAGTTATAAAATAGGGGAAATAATAAACTATATATACTTGTTTTGAGACTTCCCAGGTGGGTCAGTTATAAAGAATCCACCTGCAATGCAGAAGATGCAGGTTCGATCCCTGGGTCGGGAAGATCCCCCTGAGAAGGAAATGGCAACCCACTCCAGTATTCTTGCCTGGGAAATCCCATGGACAGGAAATCTGGTGAGCTCCGGTCCATGGGGTCGCAAAGAATCAGACACAACTTAGTGACTAAACAAAAACAATATTTGTTTTGCAGCTGAAATGAGCTTAAAACTGATGCTTAGAAGAGCACCTGTCATATGCTGGGCATATGTGTTCTGTACAGCTGTTACTGTGTAGTTGATGTAGTAAGATAGAAAGGAAATGAGATTTCCAACATTGGAAAGGAGGAGAAAAACATATGATTGTCTCATTAGAAAATCCCAGTGAATCAACTGAACCAAAGATTATAAATAACCTTAGAATTTAGTGGTCAGATACAAGGTTAGGTTATAAAATCAATAATGCTCTCTAATACACTAGAAATCACTGAGTGGAAAATGTAATTTTTACACTGCATCCACAACACATTCTCATTTCCCTTGAAGGACCTTTCTCTTGATCTCAATGAAGATAGTTAAGCTTTGAGATGTCAACACATCTGTTACTCTGTGAGACAGGTGTTTCTTTGTTGGCATATGAAAACATGTTAAATCTTACGTATAGATTTGTTTTAACATTTAATATGTGCCTCCTACCTTTACATGGAGGATCTTATTTACAGGTTTCTTCCAAAAATCTATTTTGAGATATCCTGATGAGTTCATACTATACTTTTAATTCAGTCATTTGTCTGAACATGGGGATGTGTGATGAGACAGTTTTCTTAAGATTGTGGTCCAGATTTTTTTAAAACTAAGTGCATGCAAACTCTCTGTTAGAAATTAACCTTCCTGGCAACCTGTGTGTAGCTACAGTGGCGATTGTGGTAGTTCTTGCTCTGAGATGGACATAAGTCTCGACAAAACCTATGGATCACTTTACAGACAAAGTAGATATAAATTGGTTTGCAAAACTGAAAAAGACAACGTGTACTCCAATGTTCATTGCAGCGCTATTTACAATAGCTACAGCATGGAAGCAACTTAGATATCCATCGACAGATGAGTGGATAGAGAAGCTGTGGTACATACATACTATGGAATATTCAGTTCAGTTCAGTTCAGTCACGCGGTCGCGTCCGACTCTTTGTGACCCTGGGGACTGCAGCACTCCAGGCTTCCCTGTCCATCACCAACTCCCAGAGTTTACTCAAACTCATGTCCATTGAGTTGCTGATGCCATCCAACCATCTCATCCTCTGTCGTCCCCTTCTTCTCTTGCCCTCAATCTTTCCCAGAATCAAGGTCTTTTCAAATGAGTCAGTTCTTCCCATTAGGTGGCCAGAGTATTGGAGTTTCAGCTTCAACATGAGTCCTTCCAATGAACTGATTTCCTTTAGAATGAACTGATTGGATCTCCTTACTGGCCAAGAGTCTTCTCCAACACCGCAGTTCAAAAGCATCAATTCTTCAAAGTTTAGCTTTCTTTATAGTGCACCTCTCACATCCATACATGACTACTGGAAAAATCATAGCTTTGACTAGACAGACCTTTGTTGGCAAAGTAATGTTTCTGCTTTTGAATATGCTGTATAGGTTGGTCATAACTTTTCTTCCGACGCGCAAGTGTCTTTTAATTTCATGGCTGAAGTCACCATCTGCAGTGATTTTGGAGGCCCAAAAAACTAAAGTCTGACACTTTCCAATGTTTCCCCATCTATTTCCCATGAAGTGATGGGACCAGATGCCATGATCTTCGTTTTCTGTATGTTGAGTTTTAAGCCAACTTTTTCACTCTCCTCTTTCACCGTCATCAAGAGGCTCTTTAGTTAGTTCCTCTTCCCTTTCTGCCATAACAGTGGTATCATCTGCATATCTGAGGTTATTGATATTTCTCCTGGCAATCTTGATTCAAGCTTGTGCTTCATCCAGCCCAGCGTTTCTCATGATGTACTCTGCATAGAAGTTAAATAAGCAGGGGGACAATGTACAGCCTTGATGTACTCCTTTCCCGATTTGGAACCAGTCGTTGTTCCATGTCTGGTTCTAACTGTTGCTTCCTGACCTGCATACAGATTTCTCAAGAGGCCGGTCAGGTGATCTGGTATTCCCAAAGAGTTTTCCAGAGTTTGTTGTGATCCACACAGTCAAAGGCTTTGGCATAGTCAATAAGACAGAAGTAGATGTTTTTCTGGAACTCACTTGGTTTTTTGATGATCCAACGGATGTTGGCAATTTGATTCCTGGTTCCTCTGCCTTTTCTAAATCCAGCTTGAATATCTGGAAGTTCATGGTTCACATACTGTTGAATATTACTCAGCCATGAAAAGGAACACATTTGAGTCAGTTCTAATTAAGTGGATGAGTGAAGTCAGTCAGAAAGAGAAATATAAACATTGTATTCTGACGCATATATATAGAATCTAGAAAGATGGCACCGATGAATTTATTTTCAGGGCAGCAATGGAGAAACCGACATAGAGGACAGATGTATGGACATGGGAGGAAGGGAGGAGGGAGAGGGTGAGATGTATGGAAAGAGTAACGTGGAAGTTTTACAGTACCATATGTGAAATAGATAGCCAATGGGAATTTTCTGTATGACTCAGGAAACTCAAACAGGAGCTCTGGGACCATCTAGAAGGGTGGGATGGGGAGGGAGATGGGAGGGAGGTTCAGGAGAGAGGGGACATGGGTGTACCTATAGCTGATTCTTGTTGATGTTTGACAGAAAACAAGAAAATTCTGTAAAGAAATTATTTTTCAATTAAAAAAATTTTATATTTTAATAAAAATAAGAGAGATTTTTAGGCTTAAATTTTTTTTTAAGTACATATAAGTTGGTTTGAAGAGCCAGAACAGGTATGAATTACTTTCTTTTAAAGTCTATTCACTGTTAGAATCAATTCCAAATCACCAGAGACTTCCCAGATAGCTCAGTGGCTGAGGATCTGCTTGCCAGTGCAGGAGACGGAGGTTTGATCCCGCAGTCGGGAAGATCCCCTGGAGTGGGAAGTGGTAGCAGTTTTCTTGCCTGAAAATTCTGTGAACAGAGGAGCCTGGCAGGCTGCAGTGCGAGGAGTCACAGTCAGATGTGACAGAGCCCACAGCATGGGCGCGCGTCACCAGATCTAACGTCCAGCTGTTGCCTTTCATCGAATGATTTCTGGTTTGACTGCCTTTGAAGGGGCTGGGGGGTGGGAAGGATATCTAGGCTGACACCCACCCGGCTCCTCGGTCCATGGGATTTTCCAGGAAGGAATAGTAGAGGGGGGTGCCATTTCCTTCTCCAGGGGATCTTCCTGACCCAGGGATCGAACACCCCATCTCCTGCTTGGCAGGCAGATTCTTTACCACTGAGCCACCTGGGAAGCCCACTTGGAAGTCTTTGGGTGCTACCTTTTCCGTGTTACAATTACAACCTCTTGTCCCATTTCCTAGTAGAGTCAACCCCAAGCCAAACCCAATGGCCATTGGGCTGACTGGGCCAGTTTAACCAGTATTCCCAGTTCTGTTGAGATTGTAGCCCCACACTAGAGAGCTTTGTGCGTTGTTCCTTCCGTGGTGATGAGACAGGAGGCAGGTGTGGGAGCTTTGCAGGGTGGAACTTGCCCCTCTGGTGACTCACTGGGTGCTGCCCTTTGGGTGTAGCTTGTTAGTACTGCCTTGCAAGAGGTTGTCTGACCTCAGGAGGTGGAGCTTCCAGGGTTCTACTCATAAGACTGCCTGTTTAACCCCCTGGAAATATTTCAAGTGGGTAATTGCTCTCCACCTTCTAAAATCAATGGATTGGGTGTGTCTGTTTCCTCAGCTGACTTTTCTACATTGTTTCTCAGAAGAGCTAGTGTTGACAAAGGGTAGTGCATGTCATAGAGATGTTGGGCTTTAACTGTGCTTCTGTTATGAGTACACTTCTGTTATGTGATTCTGATAACTTCAAGAATAGTTTCAGTGTAAAGATACAGCTTGCTTTATTAGTATATAATAATTTTGTAGACAATATTCCTTAAGTCTGTGCATTATTACGTCTGTGTATTTATGTACAGGTGAATGTCATTTCCTTGTGCTTCACAGATAGTGCTTTTTTTTTTTTAAATTGCAAGTTTGTGGCAGCCCTGTGTTGAGCAAGTTTGTCAACACCATTTTTTTTTTAATTTTTTTTTTAGTTGGAGGAAAATTGCTTTACAGCATTGTGTTGGTTTCTGCTATGCAGATCAGCCATAAATATACATATATCCCATCTCTCTCGAGCCTACCTCTTCCCCCCATCCCACCCCCTCTAGGTTATCACAGAGCACCAGGCTGGGCTCCCTGTGTTATACGGCAGCTTCTCACCAACTGTTTTATGCAGAGCAGTGTGTATGTCTGTCAACACCATTTATTCCAGCAGCATCTGTTTTAGATGAAGGTATGTACATTCTTTTCTTAGACATAATGCTAATATACACTTAATAGATTACGGTAGAGTGTAAACATAACTTTTATATGTACTGGGAAGCCAAAGAATGCGGCTAACTCACCTTGTTGTGATATTTGCTTTGTGGCAGTGGTCTGATATCTCTGAGGTATGCCTATGTGAAATGTCAGTGCTATCTATCTCTAGGTGGTGAGCTTTCAACTGATTTAAAACACAAACCAACCCAAACCCCACCTCGGAGCTCCTCAGCCATACCTCCCTGCGTCTCACCTCTCCTTTACCTCCTAACCCACTGTGGCCTGACTTTTAGTTCTCATAGCTTGGCTGACATACTAATAGATTTTACTGAGGTCCTCTGTGCATCCTGCTTTCTACATCTCGTGGGCATTTTCCAGTCTTTTCCTCACCAGACCTCTCTGCCACAAGTGAGCTTATTGTTTGTTTTTCTCCTTGACATCGTGGACTGCCAGGGCGTCAGCACTTGCCCCTGGTTCTGAGCTCTGTCTCTCTGTGTCATCCACCCTTGGTGCTCAGTGTCACCCAGAGTGTCATCCTTGGCCCACTCAGCTCAGTGGAGCTTGTTCTAAAGCTGCCACACCCGCCCTTAAACCCGCTCTTCTTCCTGGATCCTGTTTGGTGGCATCATGTCCCAAGCCAGAAATCTGGGAGTCTTCCCACGACTTCATCCCCCACATCCTGTGAAGAAAAGTTGCCTGATTCTATCTCCTCTATGTATCAAGTGTATCCTCTGTTTAAAAAAAAAAAAACAACACATGTCTATAGCCTTCATTCAAATCCTCTTGGTTTTTCACTTACAGTGGCCTTTGGACTGCCTCCAGTTTTGTTCCCCTACAATCTGCAGCCCACACAGTAGCTAAACGGTCCTCGACATTTAAGACACATAATATTTTTCATTTACACACCTTACACCTTTGCTTTAAGTCGTTCCATGGATCCCCAGGCCAACAAGAGAAGGTCAGTATGAACAATTAAGACTCTGTGACTTCGATCCTGCCCGTCCAGTTCTGCGTTTGTGCAGTTCCCACACCTGCCCTGGCTTTCCTTTGGTCATGCCCTCTTCTCTGCCCTGAATGGTCATCCATCATCCAGGAAGCCGTTCTGGCCTTCTTGTAGCCCTCTGTCTCTGATGTTGCATGTCTGCATTTATAATTGGCCTTTTCCGCAGTAGATCTTGAGTTCTTTGAGGACAAGTACAGATCTTCCTTTGTATCACTAGTGCCCACCAGAGGACCTGGCATATAAGACAATAAATCTTTACACTAACAATGTGCCTATGGTAGTGTGAATTGCCGATAAGAATTAGGATATATAAAGATTTTCAACAGCAGATAGTTCAAACATAACCTTAGTGTTAATATTACCTTGGCTTCTATCATTGATCACCAGCCTGTGTGTGAAGGTGAGGAGAATTGAGCTTGAATGTTTTGAAGTGGCACACGCAGTATTTAAGCTTCTCTTGTTGTATGGCCTGTACAAGGTTTAATTTATTTTGAAATTTTAAATGCAAGGGAAACAGAAATTTGGGAATCTTGAGAAGAATGTGGCTTATCAGTTGAGGAACATTGGCTTAAATAAGTTCACAAAACATGACTGCAAATTTTGGGAGTCATGCCTGTAGTAAAAATTCAGTTCAGTTCAGTGTAGTCTCTCACGCGTGTCCAACTCTTTATGACCCCATGGACTCCAGGCAACACGCCAGGCTTCCCCTGTCTATCACTAACTCCCGAAGCTTGCTCAAACTCCTGTCCATCAAGTCGGTGATGCCATCCAACCATCTCATCCTCTGTCCTTCCCTTTTCCTCCTGCCTTCAATCTTTCCCAGTATCAGGGTCTTTTCCAATGAGTCAGTTCTTTGCATCAGGTAGCCAAAGTATTGGAGTTTCAGCTTCAGCATCAGTCCTTCCAATGAGTATTCAGGACTGATTTCCGTTAAGATGGACTGGTTGGATCTCCTTGCAGTCCAAGGGACTCTCAACAGTCTTCTCCAACACCACAGTTCAAAAGCATCAATTCTTTGGCGCTCAGCTTTCTTTATAGTCCAACTCTCACATCCATACATGACCACTGGAAAAACCATAACTTTGACTAGATGGACCTTTGTCGGCAAGGCAATGTCTCTGCTTTTTAATATGCTGTCTAGGTTGGTCATAGCTTTTCTTCTAAGGAGTAAGTGTCTTTTAATTTCATGGCTGCAGTCACCACCTGCAGTGATTTTGGAGTACCCCCCAAAATAAAGTCTGTCACTGTTTCCATCGTTTCCCATTTATTTGCCATGAAATGATGGGACCAGATGCCATGATCTTAGTTTTCTGAATGTTGAGTTTTAAGCCAGCTTTTTCACTCTCCTCTTTCACTTTCATCAAGAGGCTCTTTAGTTCTCTTCACTTTCTGCTATAAGGGTGGTGTCATCTGCATATCTGAGGTTATTGATATTTCCCCAGGCAATCTTGATTCCAGCCTGTGCTTCATCCAGCCCAGCATTTCTCATGATGTACTCTGCATATAAGATAAGTAAGTTGGGTGACAATATACAGCCTTGATGTACTCCTTTTCCTATTTGGAACCAGTCTGTTGTTCCATGTCCAATATAACTGTTGCTTCTTGACCTGCATACATATTTCTCAGGAGACAGGTAAGATGGTCTGGTATTCCCATCTCTTGAAGAATTTTCCAGTTTGTTGTAATCTACATAGTCAAAGGCTTTGGCATAATCAGTAAAGCAAAAGTAAATTTTTTTCTGGAATTCTCTTGCTTTTTCTATGATCCAACAGATGTTGGCAATTTGATCTCTGCTTCCTCTGCCTTTCTGAATCCAGCTTGAACATCTGGAAGTTCACAGTTAATGTACTGTTGATGCTCACTTGGAGAATTTTGAGCATTACTTTGCTAGCATGTGAGATGAGTGCAGTTGTGTGGTAGTTTGAACATTCTTTGGCATTGCCCTTCTTTGGGATTGGAATGAAAACTTACCTTTTCCAGTCCTGTGGCCAGTGCTGAGTTTTCCAAATTTGCTGGCATACTGAGTGTAGCACTTTCACAGCATCATCTTTTAGGATTTGAAATAGCTCATTTGGAATTCCATCACTTCCACTAACTGTTCATAGTGATGCTTCCTAAGGCCCACTTGACTTCACCTTCCAGAATGTCCAGCTCCACATGAGTGATCACACCATTTTGGTTACCTGGGTCATGAAGATCTTTTCTGTATAGTTCTTCTGTGTATTCTTGCCACCTCTTCTTAATATCTTCTGCTTCTGTTAGGTCCATACCATTTTATGTCCCTATTGTGTCCATCTTTGCATGAAATGTTTCCTTGGTATCTCTAATTTTCTTGAAGAGATCTCTAGTCTTTCCCATTCTATTGTTTTCCTCCATTTCTTTGCACTGATCTCTGAGGAAGGCTTTCTTATCTTTCCTTGTTATTCTTTGGAACTCTGCATTCTTACGCTTTTGTAAGTACGTCATTACAAACTAGTCACATTTATTTCAAATTGCCACAGAGTAGTGCATAAGTGCTCAGGCAGTGGAAACTCATGATTTTCTTCATCCAGAACATAGAGAAAATAGATATTAAATCTTAGGTACTTTCTGATGATGCTTATAGCAACTTACAGCTCGGATGGAAAGGTTATCTTCTTCGTTGCCCAAATTTCACAGCTAATGGAAATGAAGGACATACACATTAATATCCAGAGGGAAGACACCAAAGTGACGACTGTGTCAGAGTGATGTTGGAAGAAATCATTGATGTCATGGTTGATTTATTTTTTTATTTACAAAGTGCCCCATAGTGTGGTTTAGTTAATCACATTAAATACAGTGTGTTCACTTTAAATCATACCTGACTCAATCCCCCCCCCCGCCAAAAACACCTTGATATTTTCAACTAAAAAGATTGTTTATTAGCTACCATAGAATTATTATCCTTACATTAGGATTGACATATATACACCACCGTATGTAAAATGGTAGCTAGTGGGAAGCTGCTGCCCCTAGAGAGCTCAGCTAGGGGTTCTGTATGACCTAGAGGGTTAGGATGAGGGGGACGATGGGAGAGAGGTCCAAGAGGAAGGGGATATATGTCTACATATACACAATTCATGTACAGCAGAAACTAATACCAATTATACTACAATTTAAAAAAAGAAAACAAACCTCCATGTAGACTTGAGGTGGGTATGTATGCCTGTGTGTGTGTATTTGACCTGCAACAAATAACATTATCAACAAAGTCTTTGTCGGTACTGAAAACAGAAGGGAAGAGTTACAGTTAGTAAGCTTTGAAAACCTCTCTACAAGGCTGATGTCTAACTATCTCTTCTCTGAAACATGCCGGCAAATATTTTTAACATAGGCAGACTTTCAGTCATTTGGATCTTTGTCCAAATTCACGATGTGGAAGTTTTTCTACATCGTTTAAAACAAAGCATATGGGCCCTGAAATGTGAATCTACATCCGGCACTCGTTTTGTCTTTCACTCATTCTCAGAATGTCTGATAGCATGTAGCCGTGCCAGAATATAGCCACCCTTAGAGCTGACGTGTGGGAAAGATGATCCAATGAGAGGAACACCAGCTGCTGTAACAGTTTCCATCTACCTTCACAAGAAACAATGGTGTAGGTGTACCATTCAAATCAAGTGCAGACTAATTGTTCACTTTCTAAGCGGGCAATTACTACATTTCATGTTGACTTCCCAAAGCAGATTTTTCGTGGTTAGCAATGCTTATTTATTTTTTTTTTTAGATTTTTTTCTTATGTGGACTGTTTTTAAAGTCATTATTGAATTTCTTACAGGGTTGCTTCTGGTTTATTTTTTGATTTTTTGGCCCTGCGGCATCTTAGCTGCCCAACCAGGGATCTAACCATACTCTCTGCATTAGAAGGCAAGGTCTTAACCCCTGGACCACCAGGGAAGTCCCATGATGAGTGATATTTAAATGAAAGTGCTAAGCAGGAATGCCTTTTGTTTAATTTCACTCTTTATTGATAGGGAACTAGATTTCTCAGATTCCTGATCAAAATGCAGAGGCTGTTTTTGAAAAGCCATATTCTTGTGCTTGGGGTGAGTGGAGAGGGGAGAAAAAGGGGAGGAGGAGAGGAAGAGCATGTGAATGAATAGGTCAGAGGGTCAGGGAGTGATGTAGACACGTGGTGGTGAAGGGTCTTTATAGATTCACTTTCATTTCCTGAAGTTAATACTTTACCTCCTTAGGACTCAGCACCAGGGTCTGCTGAGACTTGACCTTAATATATGAAAGATAGAGTTTCCATAACCTAAAGGTTATCACTGAGGCAGTAGGAACAATGATGCAGAAGAGGAGAATGGTGGTTTTACCAATGAGGAAATATTGAGACATCTCTTTCAGTTCTCCAGCATAGCATTTTTTGCCTGATTTTCCATGAAAGTTACTTGTCTGGCACCAACTGTGACATATAATGAAGGGATGTGAAGATCCAGAGATTCATAGAAGTTCTATCAAGTGTTGAAATAATAAATAGCTCAGTTTTGATCACTGGTCCTCATGTACAGGCAACATTCACTAAGCACTTTTTTCCCCTCGGTGGATGCCCAAGGAGGTAGGCAGTGAAACTGCTCAAGCTGATACTGTCGTGGTGGGTGCGTGTCACTACACATTTGTCCAGACCTCTACAGTGCACACTGAGAGAGCCCTTAGCTGTGCACTTCCATTGTGTATGCGTAGGTTCATCAGTTTTCATAAATGTCCCCTTCTGGTGGGGATGTTGATAACAGGGGAGGCTGTCCCTGAGTAGAGGGGCCAGAAAGCATTTGGGAAATCTTGGTACTTCTCAGTTTTGCCGTGAACCTAAAATTGCTCTAGGGAAAAAAAAAAAAAAAAAAAAAAGATGGGTTTGTCAGGAGGAGGAGATTATTTTCGGAGTGAACACCTCATATGTGTCATAGTCTTCTTGGCACTGACTTACCTCCCCTCCATCCCACAAGCCCCAGATTAATCTTGCCTCCCATGTACACCCTCGCCCGGCTCCCTGGGCAGTTTAGTCATCTCTTTGGTGACCGACCTTGCTCTTCTTCCTTCCACGTAGCCCTTCACTTTAAATGGTTATTTTGTTTCATGAGTATCTCCCTGGCTTGCTCAGGAGTGGGGCTAGACCTAGTTCATCACCCTTGTATCCCTAAAACTTAGGAGGGTGCCAAGCTTGAAAATACTCAATAAAGAAAGCAAAGCAAAGTAAAATAAAATTTGGACTTTGGCAATGAGGACATTTATTGAGGGATTGCTCTTCTTGCATTTGTTTTAGCAGAGAGGTAATCTGGAAGTTAGGTGAAGTGTAAGAAGTGTCTCAGAGGAGAAGCATGTGTTCTGTAAATCATTGGAATTGGGGTTATCCCTAGATGTTATAAGGACTTCTCTGGTTGCTCAGTGGTGAAGAATCTGCCTGCCAATGCAGGAGGTGAAGGTTTGATCCCTGGGTTGGGAAGATTCCCTGGAGGGGGCATGGCAACCCACTCCAGTATTCTTGCCTGGAGAATTCCATGGACAGAGGAGCCTGGTGAGCTACAGTCCATAGGGTCACAAAGAGTTGGACACGACTGAAGCAACTAGACATGCATACCCGCACTAAATGTTATAAAATGAAATATCTTAGGAGAAGAAAAAGGCTTAGTCTAGTCTTAGGATCAGTATGTAATTTTAGTCTAAAACAACCAGTTTATTGCTACTGAGTTGATAGTAAGGAAAACCCTGTTCTGACCCATATATCAGCTGATATGTAAGAACGAGCCTTGACAGGTAAGAAACTCTTGACCCTCATGTAATAATATCTACTAAGCAGTGTTCTTCTACCAATCAAAAATCAGTATCTGACATAAACCCTGATCATTATTGCTACTAGTTAAATTTCTCTTACTATGTTTGAAAACAGTAGTTGAGCAGTTTTATTTAGAGGGAATTTCTTGGGCTTTGCAGAAGACCAAGGAATATACATAGATATATCTTAAAATAAAGTGAAGTGTTTGCCATTTTTGTTTGGTGTGGGCCTTTTTGTTGTTATTGCTGTCAGTTTTGGTTGACAGGAATCAGTCTGAAACTCTGAAGGGCAAGCTTATAAATTAAGAATGGTAGCCCTACTAGAAGGCATAGGGAAGAGCTTGGGGGTGATTAAGATGTTGTTCTGGTGGATCATCACCTTGCCCTTGTCCATGCACCTAGTATCAGTAACTTCTCTCCATTTAAGAAAAAAAATTTTTTTTTAATAAAAAGTACTATTATCCTTTAGAGTAGCTGGTTTTCTTTCTTTTTTTAAAAAAAAATTCAGGGTGTTCACTGTGAAACTCTTGACCTTCATATAATGATATTTGGTTTCTCAACCTTACATTTCACCTGTTGGCCATAAAAGCTGTGTTATTACTGAGGACCTAAATTCCACCCGCTGGTTTTTCCAGAATATTTGTAGAACTCTCTCAACCACTAAGAGCTGCCAACCCAGCTTTGGTATGTAGACCTCCCAGCTAGCCGGAAGCAAAATATAATTTAAATCGCTCTTCTCTGTTGCATAACTGCCCTTGACTTCGGCACTTAGTTTTCCTTAATGGCTTTAATCAAAGTTTATCTCGTATTATGATGTAGTGGTTAGACTTTCTTGTAAAAAAAAAAAATAAGGAAGAGGATTAAAACCTACTTTGGCTCGGCTTCCTAGTCTTTGTCCCTTTAGGTTTTGGAGTGGATGGATCTGTGTGAACAAGAATTTCTCTGTGATATACAGGTCCCTTCCTCTAAACATATAGATATGTAATACACTTTAAAGACTTTCTTTCTTTCTCCTGGGGTAGCCTTTGCCATAACTTTATTTATAAATTCATTTGTACAGCAGATATTGGGCGAGGATCTTCTGTGCCTGGCAGTGTCCCAGTCTCTGAAGCGCTAGAGAACCGTAAGCCTGCCAGGGGTGTGTGTTGCACTGTAGCTAAAAAGTAGCACTAAAGAACATTGCATAGAGCTCCCTGGCCATACAGTAGTTTCTCATCAGTTATTTATTACTTATTGATATACATAGTATCAATAGTGTGGGGATATATGTATCTGTGTGTGTGTCAGTTGCTCAGTCATGTCTAGTTATTTATTTTATACATTGTATCAACAGTGTGGGGAATATATGTATCTGTGTGTGTTCAGTTGCTCAGTCATGTCCAACTCTCTCTGACCCCATGGACTGTAGCCTACCAGGCTCCTCTGTCCATGGAATTTCCTGGCAAGAATACTGGAGCGGGTTGCCTTTTCCTCCTCCAAAGGATCTTCCTATAGCTAATACTGTGATGTATGAAACTAACATAACACTGTAAAGCAACTGTACTCCAATAAAACTTTTAAAAAAAGAAAAACTAGCACTAAGGAGGGAAGAAGATTACCAGGTGGTGCAGGGATAAAAAACCCACCTGAAATGCTGGAGCTGCAAGAGGCATGGGTTCGATCCCTAGATCTGAAAGATCTCCTGAAGGAGGAAATGGCAGTCCACTCCAGCATTCTTGCCTGGGAAATCCCACGGACAAAGGAGCCTGGTGGGCTACAGTCCATGGGGTAGGAAAGAGTCGAACACAACTGAGCACACAGGGAAACCCGAGGCACTTCATCATTTAGAAGGGGCTGCGAGCTGAACTTAGGTAAGGTGGGTAGAACTGCGCAGTGGTGTTCCTGCCGGGTCACAGCGTGCAGAGAAGAGAGAAAGTGTATAGGCAAGGAGAGAGGGCAGAGCATTGCACTGAAATAAACTTATACATTTGAAACGACTGAAGCCAACGATTTGTTGAAGGGAAAATGGAGAGGTAGAGCTAGGTTGGTAAATAGGAATCCAGTCTGGAGGACCATCTTATTTTCTGTTTCACTAAGGACTTTCAGTTCAGTTCAGTCACTCAGTCGTGTCCGACTCTGCCACCACATGAATCGCAGCACCCCAGGCCTCCCTGTCCATCACCAACTCCCAGAGTTCATCCAAACTCATGTCTATCGAGTCGGTGATGCCATCCAGCCATCTCATCCTCTGTCGTCCCCTTCTCCTCCTGCCCCCCAATCCCTCCCCAGTATCAGAGTCTTTTCCAATGAGTCAACTCTTTGCATGAGGTGGCCAAAGTACTGGAGTTTCAGCTTTAGCATCAGTCCTTCCAGAGAACACCCAGGACTGATCTCATTTAGGATGGACTGGTTGGACCTCCTTGCAGTCCAAGGGACTCTCAAGAGTCTTCTCCAACACCACAGTTCAAAAGCATCATTTCTTCAGTGCTCAGCTTTCTTCACAGTCCAACTCTCACATCCATACGTGACCACTGGACAAACCATAGCCTTGACTAGATGGACCTTTTTTGGCAAAGTAATGTCTGTGCTTTTGAATATGCCATCTAGGTTGGTCATAAGGTCCTTCCATGGAGTAAGCGTCTTTTAATTTCATGGCTGCAATCACCATCTGCAATGATTTTCAAGCCCCCCAAAATAAAGTCTGACACTGTTTCCCCATCTATTTGCCATGAAGTGATGGGACCACATGCCATGATCTTCGTTTTCTGAATGTTGAGCTTTAAGCCAACTTTTTCACTCTCCTCTTTCACCCTCATCAAGAGGCTCTTTAGTTAGTTCCTCTTCCCTTTCTGCCATAAGGGTGGTGTCATCTGCATATCTGAGGTTATTGATATTTCTCCCAGCAATCTTGATTCCAGCTTGTGCTTCTTCCAGCCCAGCATTTCTCATGATGTACTCTGCATAGACGTTAAATAAGCAGGGTGACAATATACAGCCTTGACATACTCCTTTTCCTATTTGGAACCAGTCTGTTGTTCCATGTCCAGGTCTAACTGTTGCTTCCTGACCTGCATATAGGTTTCTCAAGAGGCAGGTCAGGTGGTCTGGTATTCCCATCTCTTTCAGAATTTTCCACAGTTTATTGTGATCCACACAGTCAAAGGTTTTGGCACTGTCAATAAAGCAGAAATAGATGTTTTTCTGGAACTATCTCGCTTTTTCGATGATCCAGCAGATGTTGGCAATTTGATCTCTGGTTCCTCTGCCTTTTCTAAAACCAGCTTCAACATCTGGAAGTTCACGATTCACGTATTGCTGAAGCCTGGCTTGGAGAATTTTGAGCATTACTTTACTAGCATGTGAGATGAGTGCAATTGTGCGGTAGTTTGAGTATTCTTTGGCATTGCCTTTCTTTGGGATTGGAATGAAAACTGACCTTTTCCAGTCCTGTGGCCACTGCTGAGTTTTCCAAATGTGCTGGCATATTGAGTGCAGCACTTTCACAGCATCATCTTTCAGGATTTGAAACAGCTCAACTGGAATGCCATCACCTCCACTAGCTTTGTTTGTAGTGATGCTTTCTAAGGCCCCCTTGACTTCGCATTCCAGGATGTCTGGCTCTAGGTGAGTGATCACACCATCGTGATTATCTTGGTCGTGAAGATCTCTTCTGTACAGTTCTGTTTATTCTTGCCACCTCTTCTTAATATCTTCTGCTTCTGTTAGGTCCATACCATTTCTGTCCTTTATCGAGCCCATCTTTGCATGAAATGTTCCCTTGGTATCTCTCATTTTCTTGAAGAGATCTCTAATCTTTCCCATTCTGTTCTTTTCCTCTATTTCTTTGCATTGATCACTGAAGAAGGCTTTCTTATCTCTTCTTGCTATTCTTTGGAACTCTGCATTCAGATGCTTATATCTTTCCTTTTCTCCTTTGCTTTTCGCTTCTCTTCTTTTCACAGCTATTTGTAAGGCCTCCCCAGACAGCCATTTTGCCTTTTTGCATTTCTTTTCCATGGGGATGGTCTTGATCCCTGTCTCCTGTCCAGTGTCATGAACCTCCGTCCATAGTTCATCAGGCACTCTATCTATCAGATCTAGTCCCTTAAATCTATTTCTCACTTCCACTGTATAATCATAAGGGATTTGATTTAGGTCATACCTGAATGGTCTAGTGGTTTTCCCTGCTTTCTTCAATTTGAGTCTGAATTTGGCAATAAGGAGTTCATGATCTGAGCCACAGTCAGCTCCTGGTCTTGTTTTTGTTGACTGTATAGAGCTTCTCCATCTTTGGCTGCAAAGAATAGAATCAATCTGATTTTGGTGTTCACCATCTGGTGATGTCCACGTGTAGAGTCTTCTCTTGTGTTGTTGGAAGAGGGTGTTTGCTATGACCAGTGCGTTGTCTTGGCAAAACTCTATTAGCCTTTGCCCTGCTTCATTCTATATTCCAAGGCCAAGTTTGCCTGTTACCCCAGATGTTCCTTGACTTCCTACTTTTGCATTCCAGTCCCCTATAGTGATAGGGACATCTTTTTTGGGTGTTAGATTTAAAAGGTCTTGTAGGTCCTCATAGAAGTGTTCAACTTCAGCTTCTCCTGCACCTAACCTCGCGCCACTAAGGACTTTAAGCAACACCTAAGGAATATAACTTGAAAGAGTTCTGTACTCCTTCCACCACCTCCCTAAACCCTCCCCTATGTAACACTGGAATTCCTCCTTTCATTTTTTCTTATCCAGTGCATTCCCTCCATAGGTTTAACTCATGCTGGAGGAAAAGAAAAATCCTTTTTCTATTGCGTTATTTTAATGACACTGCTTTCTTTCTAAGATCAGCGCTCAGGAAGGCCTTTTGATGAGGTGCTATCGGTCAAGGGGATAGGTAACCAAGAAGCAACTGGAGTCTGAAGCAGGGGGCATGCTGAAGTGAGACATGGGAGGGGAGACAGGCCATGGGAACAAGTCAGGAAGGGCGCTGTCACCTTCCTTAGTGTTTTGATCAACTCTCCCTCCTCTTTTCCACTTCCATTTCCCCATCATAACATATACAGGGCATTCACCTGTTCTGTCCATAGTTCTTGAACCCAAAATTGAAACCATGATCTTAGGAAAGATTTTTGTACCACTTCCTTTGAGATATGTAGACTCTTACTGGATTTACAGGAAGTCTCCATGATATGTTTGTATCATGAAAAGAATATTTGAAATCAGGGTGGTTTCTGTGCTTTAGTATAGCCGTGGGTGTGGAATGATGGTATTTGACAATGATGTGAATGACTGATTTTTTTTTTTCTGTTGAATAAATTAAAATATCTAGCATTGCCAGAGTAGAACATCAAAGTTACAGGCAATCGAAATGATTTTTAGTTTCTCCATAAAAATAAAGTTAATTCCATGTGTGTGTGTGTGTGTGTATATATATATATATATATATATATATATATATTTATATATATGAAGGTTCTGGTTAGTATTTTAAATTATTATTCGGAGCCGGTGTTCTTTGCGAAGGTTAGAAATGAAAATTCCATCTTAGTGTCTCTTGCCCATTTTTATAAGTTCCTGTAGGTCGTCAAAAGGGGTAAGTTTTAAAGAGTTGTGGGTTTGAGTTTTTGCATTACTCTGTCATTTCATGAAGTTAACACTCTGGAGACTGATTTCCTCCTCACTTTATTTCTTGTGATCTTACAGGTACATGGTATGTTCTCATATCTTACAACTTTCATCTGATTATCTTCATCTCATGTGTCCTTTTCCTACATTTTCCCACATTTTCTACTGTTATAACATTTGCCTATGTTTATAATTTTCTATATGAGTTAGATCAGAGAATTGTGGAAGTGTATTTTACTAACATTAATGTATTTACAATTTTCAGTTTTTCTGTTAGCACCAGCATGTCGGGCTTTTACACAATCAGTGAATATAGTTCTTGCTTTGCTCCCACACTTCCTGTGTTGCATGCTGTGTGGGGTAGGGGAGGATAGGGGTGTACACTTATGGCCCTGAGATGTTGAAATGTTCCTTTTTATGGAATCAGAAAAATGACCTTGACCTGAGTGTGTCTTACAGTCAGATTGATCAAGGGCTTCTGTGATACTTCAGAAAGTTTGAGAAGTTACCCGAGCCTCTTCAGAACAACCCTCCCTTCTATGTGTTGATGACTGCAAATCTACAAAGGCATTGTAGCTGATGAAAGTTCAGAATGTTACAGTGTTCCTGGCGTTGGGGATAAGGGAATTGAGTCAGCTCATTAAACCTTTTCTAACATTTGCATAAATTTTCAAATCCTTCACTGAAGCTTGATTTGTTAGGAATAAAGCCTGAGACCTAAGCTTTCAGTGCCCAGATCAAAAAATATCTCCCACCGAGAGTTGAAATCTTAACTGAATCAAGAGAAATTCTAAAGAAATTTATTTTACACTTTTTAAAAATTTGTTTAATTTTTAATTGAAGGATAATTGCTTTACAAAATTTTCTGTTGTTTTCTGAAGAAATTTTATATCAGTTTTACCAGCTATAAATAGCATGTAAGATCACTGATAATGGTTTTAATTATATGATATCATTTATATGTAGAATCTAAAAAAATAATACAAATGAATCTATACACAAAATAGAAGCTATCTTAACAGACATAGAAAACTAACATGGTTACCAAAGGGGAAAAGAAATAGGGGAGGGATAAACTGGAAGCAGGAGATTAACAGATACAAACTACTACCTGTAAAACAGGTAAGCAAGAGATTTACTGTGTAGTGCAGGGAACCACACTCAACATCCTGTAATAACCCACAAGGAAAAATAACCTGAAAAAAGTTTAACTGAAGCCCTTTGTGCTACATCTGAAATCAAAACAACATTGTAAATCAGCTACACCTCAGCCAAAAATTAATCACTGATAATTCTAACCAGGATGGTTAACTGTACAACTATGATATTATATTCATTTTATAAAGAAACAGTGGTGAGGTAATATCCAAAAAGTAAATTTACTTTTCCAGAGGAATGAAGCCATGATAGAGTTAATGAGAAGGCAGTTTTTTTTTTAATATTTGTTTATTTATTTGGCTGCACAGGGTTAGTTGTGGCATGTAGGCTCCTTGTTGCAGCATGTGGGGTCTAGTTCCCTGGCCAGGAATCGAACCCAGGACCCCTGCATTGAGAACAGGGAGTCTTAGCCACTGGACCACTAGGGAAGCCCCAGCAATTGTTTTTGATTTTCTGAAAATAATTGGTGTTCTAAAGGTTTACTGTGTTCTTAAACAAGACTTTTTTTGCCTTGACACAGAAAAATATTTTTTCCCTTAAGAAACACAGGTATGCTTTTGTAATCTTAACAAGGAAGATTGTGGTATATCCAGTTTCTCAGGAATATTAATATTTTTGTTGGGCTTCCCAGGTGGCCCAGTGGTAAAGAATCCTCCTGCCAGTGCGAGAGACACGGGTTTTGATCCCTGGGTCAGGAAGATTCCTTGGAGTAGGAAATGGCAACCCACTCCAGTAGTCTTGCCTGGAAAGTTTCTTGGACAGAAGTGTCTGGTGAGCTCTAGTCCATGGGGTCACAAAGAGTTGGATACAAGTGAGCAGCTGAGCTTGCACGCATGCACTGTTTTTGTTAAGTAAGGCTCATCAGGTTGGGCTGAAAACCAACCCCTCCATGTTCTTTATTGATGGAACTGAATACTTCCAAACTACAACTCCTGTTTATTGTAATTTAAGCAAATTTAATATGTGAATTCAGATATGAAGATGTATAGATTAAATGATTGCATATTTGCCATAGGACTCCTTGAACAATCTAAGAACTCCTTGAACTACTAAGAACAATCGAACCAAATATGTACAAAATTACTCACTGTAGATGAAAATGTAGCTTTTCAGAGAGGTACACACATGGATAGCTGTATAATCGGTGAATATTACTGGTTTCAAAATGCAAACTCGGCTAATAAGCAGCTCTTCTTTCTTCAGTAATACACATTCTTTTGTTTTGGTGTTTAAAATACCTAGAATTTTTCTCTTTTGAAACAAACTGGAAGTGCAGATTGTAGTATAAATAGATGAAGTTTTTTCTTTAATATCTTGCACAGCATTAGATATTTGATCCCAGTGAGTGCTAGTTATCACTGGATTAAACCATAGACGTTTGTCTCACTTGTTTTCCAGTTGAGCTTTTCAGTCATTTCTTCCTCTTTCCTATAATTTACCTTTACAACTGAAGTATGAAAAACTGAGAAAATCACATATTCCTTATGTCCATTGCTGATCAGCTATATATATTTAGCAACTGAAGGAACATTATAATTTCAAATATTATTTGTAACTTCAGTCGCTCAGTTGTGTCTAACTCTTTGCGACCCCATGGATTGCAGCACACCAGGCTTTCATGTCCATCAAGTCAGTGATGCCATCCAACCATCTCATCCTCTGTCCCCCCTTCTCCTCCTGCCTTCAATCTTTCCCAGCATCAGGGTCTTTTCCAATAAATCATTTCTTTGCATCAGGTGGCCAAAGTATTGGAGTTTCAGCGTCAGCATCAGTCCTTCCGATGAATATTCAGAACTGATTCCCTTTAAGATTGACTGGTTGGATCTCCTTGCAGTCCAAGGGACTCCCTTCTCCAACACCACAGTGCAAAAGCATCAATTCTTCTGCACTCAGCTTTCTTTATAATCCAACTCTCACTTCCATACACGACTACTGGAAAAACCCATAGCTTTGATTAGACAGACCTTTGTCAGCAAAGTAATGTAATATGCTGTCTAGGTTAGTCATAGCTTTTCTTCCAAGGAGGAAGTGTCTTTTAATTTCATGGCTGCAGTCACCATCTGCAGTGATTTTGGAGCCTAAGAAAATAAAGTCTGTCACTGTTTCCCCATCTATTTGCCATGAAGTGATGGGACCAGATGCCATGATCTTAGTTTTCTGAATTTAAAGCCAATTTTTTTCACTCTCCTCTTTCGCTTTCATCAAGAGGCTCTTTAATTCTTTGCTTTCTGCCATAAGGGTGGTGTCATCTGCATATCTGAGGCTATTGATATTTCTCCCGGCAATCTTGATCCCAGCCTGTGCTTTATCCAGTCTGGCATTTCGCATGATGTACTCTGCATGTAAGTTAAATAAGCAGGATAACAGTATACAGCCTTTTTGAAGACAATGGTCTGCTTTTCTGGTTGCCTGATGTCCTCTGCCAGCCTATTGAAGTTGTTTTGTGGAGTTTGCTTGGCGTTGAAATGTTCTTTTGAGGAATTTGTGAGGGAGAAAGTGATCTTCCCGTCCTATTCCTCCGCCATCTTTCCCTCCTCCCCACAGCTACTGTTTGTTCCAGTATACAGCCTTGATGGACTTCTTTCCCAATTTGGAACCAGTCTGTTGTTGCATGTCCTGGAACTCTTTTGCTTTTTCGATGATCCAGCAGATGTTGGCAATTTGTTCTCTGGTTCTTCTGCCTTTTCTGAATCCAGCTTGAACATCTGGAAGTTCTTGGTTCACTGTTGAAGCCTCGCCTGGAGAATTTTGAGCATTACTTTGCTAGTGTGTGAGATGAGTGCAATTGTGCAATAGTTTGAACATTCTTTGGCATTGCCTGTCTTTGGGATTGGAGTGAAAACTGACCTTTATATAACTTAAAGCACATTTAATTTAGGAATGCAGGAGGAGTTAGATCTTTATAAACCCACTAAAAATCTTAAAGATGTTTTTACAAAGGACATGAAAAGGTCTTACCCTAGAAAAATGACAAGCTCCAGAGAGGTCACGATTAACAGGGAGGCCTGATGTGCTGTGATTCATGCGGTCGCAAAGAGTCGGACACGACTGAGCGATTGAACTGAACTGAACTGAGGGTAAATGTACCAGTATGGAAAGAGGGTGTCTATAGTGAAGGTGATGTGAGGGTGAGGAAACTATCCTGGAATAGGAATTCTGGTGTGGGAAATACTGAAGACCATAGCTACTTAGTATAAATACTGAGAATCTGCATGTTCGATCATGCTACCTCTGTATTATGCCTTCCTACCCTCCTTGCCAGGCCAGCTGTGGTAGTTGCTTGTAGCTGTTGAAGGTGACGGAAATGATTTATAAACTTTTATTTTTGTGTGATTGCTTGACAGTAGTCATTGTTAAGCAACACATGTAGATGATTCCACTTAAATTGGCGACACACACTAATGTAAAGGCATGCACTGTACTCAGCTATTAAATTATTAACCTGGCACCTAGGTCTTCAAAAGATGTTTGAGTGACTGGTTTCCATTCCTGTTTCTACCTGTTGATTTAACTTACTGATGCTGATTCTATGTGAGGTAATCATGATACGTTTTATAAATTCTACTAGGAAACATGATTGGTTGACAAATGTTTATAAAATAATTGACTTAAATAAGGTATTGGGAAATTCTGAAATGCTGATGTAAAGTTTTTCATAGAATGTCTTAATTCCATTTCTTGTTCATTGGAAGTGGGAGAGTTGAATGTCAGATTTGCAAATACTTTGAAAATAATTTTTTATCTAAAATAAAAACTTAGAGGGATAACTTGTACACCCAGATGAATTTATAGTTAATGATACTATTGAAGTTAATAAGTAATATTCAGGTGGATCCTTCCTTCTGAATTTCATCGAAGAGATACAAATATTGAAAAATATTTTAATTTGGGAATGTCATCATCTTTTTGATTGATATTTGCAGTTGATCAAAGATTTGCCTTCCTCATTGTGCTTAACTGGCCCTAACATTAAAAACAGCTAGAGTTCTTAGGCTCTTGCCAACAAGAAGTGTATGAGGAAGTGAGTCAGGTGTGTGTGGTTATGGGGTGGAGCTGGTCTCAGATTTCAGGATTATCGCTAGGTGCTCCCTGCAGTAGATTATCCGCATATGAATGTGCTAGTGTGTGGGGTGATGAAGGTGGTGGTAGTGATGACTGGGAGGAAAGAAAACTCATCCATCTAGGACCAGACAGAAGTGTGCCTTGTCTTCTTATGGTTGGGCAGGATCTAAGGATTAGATAACAATCAGAAGTCTGTCATCTCTGAGAATTTCAGTATTTTAAAAAGAGTATTAAGTAGAACTGTATTTCCACCTAACTGGAAATGCCACCAGAATGAGAATATTTCTGTTTGGGGTCTGAAACAAAGGAGGGTGGTGGTGGTTTAGTTGGTACATCGTGTCCGACTCTTGCAACCCCATGGACTGCAGCCCACCAGGCTCCTCTGTCCATGGGAGTCTCCAGGCAAGAATACTGGAGTGGGTTGCCATTTCCTTTTCCAGGGGATCTTCCCGACCCAGGGATCGAACCCTGGTCTCCTGCATTGTAGGCAGATTCTTTACCAACTGAGCTTCAAAGGGAGAACCCTGATTAAATGTGCTGATTCAGCACAAATGTTTAATATTTGCTCTTTCCCCAAATCAAGAAAAAATGAAGTGCAGAGCAAGTAGGGTATTGTTGACTAAAAAAAATGTACAACTTGAGAGTTGTGAGTGAAGTTTTATTTGGGGCAAAATGAGGACTGCAGCCCAGGAGGCAGCATCTCAGATAACTCTGCGAGACTGCTCCGAAGTGTCAGTGGGGGAAACTCAATTTATATATTGGTTTTGGTGAAGCGGGAGTTCAATGCCATGCAGCACTCATTTGATAAAAGGTTTTCTGTTAGTCATGAGGATCTGATGTCACTGTGAAGGTATTTAGTGCTTCTCTAGATATGAGGAGATGCAAGGATTGAGATCATAAACTCTATTCCTAAAAACATCCAACTGTCTAAAGACCTGTTCCCAGATTCCCTGGAGCAGAGTGCCTCACTCCACCCTGAATCCCCTCAGGGGCTGTTGAAGGTCAACAGCCGAGCAGCCTGGGGCTCAGTCTCTGCAGAGGCAGATGGCAGATGCCTTTGTTGTTCAGTCCTTGGCAGTGCTCTTGGTGAGTGCCAATTTGTAGTTGACAGTATAGACCCTTAAGGATAAACAGAAAAGAAGAGATGGCAGAACATGAAAGATATTAACAAGTCTCTAGTATAAATCATGGAAATATCACCCATAATCTTAAAATTTTCAGTAGAAAGAAACCATAGTGACGTGGAGATGCCAGTATTAAAAACAGGAGCTTTGTGAAAGTCAGAACACCCCATTTAATCCCCAGAGCCCGCCCTCAACTTGGCTTTGTGATGTTTGCTGGTCAGTCTAACTCTTGAATGTAGAAGGATTACTTTTTGCAAAAGTGATCCCCCAGAAAAGAGTCTATAGATACTAACATTTGGGGGTTCCCTAATAGGATGCTCCCCAGGTGATCAGCCTGAAGTGAAATTAACCAGTCAGCAAACCCATTCACCTGCACAGAATTTCCCGTATCTGAATTTTAATGTCTGTCTCAGATGAAGACTGGCAATAACCACAGAGCATCAGAGTTGTGGGGAGTGTCTGCAGCAGGACTGTCCAAGCAAACCACACACCAAAACAAAGAATCTCAGCACAGATACCATGCAGGAATCAGAAGAAAAGTTCCTTAATTTTCTAAAAGAGATCAAAGGCTAGAAAATGTTTATTAAACCAAAACAAGGTTTAAAAAAAAGTAACAAAATAAGCAAGCTCTTCTTTCAGAAATTACAAATATTGCAGAAATAAAGAAATTCAGTGGAATGATTATATAACGTAAGTTGAAGAGCTTTTCCAGGGAGTAAAATTTTGTAAAGGGGAGTATAGACTAGGAAGGAAGAGACACAGTGTAGGCAATGTAAGCCTCAATGTTTGAATAATAGGTGTTCTAGAAAGGGAATGAATGTGGGTGATTATCAGTATCTTTTTTTTTTTTTTTTTTAAAGAGAGAGCCAATACCTGATATGTTTGACCAAGTTTGGGAGGGCTTTTATACTTTGAATTAACAAGAATTAGTTACTCAAAACACAAAGCAGCTGTATGGCAGTCATTTACCCGGCCATGGGGTGGGAGGGGGATTAAATATTACGCAGGAAAGAATATGTAATCCATTTGGTTCCACTGTGACCTGTATAATATAAACACTGAATTTGGATTCTAATGCCCACATTAAATTGTCATGGGACCTAATTGGGTGGTTTAGGGCAGGAAAGCATAGAGTGAGTGTATGTGGTGTAAATAAACCTCCTATATGACAGGAAATCAATAAGTGATATATACAAGTGATACGTGTTTAGAAACCCAAAGACGGATATCAGGAGAAATGCTCAAAGAGTTAAAAATGAATAGCTCTGGGGAGCAGGAATCAAGTTGGAAGGTGTGAGGCGGGAGCTGCTATTTCTCTTTTTATTATAAGACACTTAGTGCCATCTGACTATTAAAACCACGGGCATGTTTTACTTTAAAAATAAAAGCAGGAGACAGGTTTTGCAACAAAGCCTACCATAGACGGTTTTGGAAGAGCATATGGAGGTCACAGCAGGCGTGATGTGAACTGAGTGGACATCCGGGCAGTGTGAGGAAGACTGTGGCCGCCTTGGGTCTGGCGCCCGTGGTTTGCACAGGGTTTGCCCTTCCTGTCCCGGGCGCCCCACGCTTGGCAGAATCCTCTGCCATCACTGTTTCAGAATTCTCGATAATTTAGCGACAAGAGGCCCCACATTCTCATTTAGCCCTGGGCTCTGCAAATTGTGTAGCCAGACTTGCTTCTAATAGATACATTGTTCGAATTCTGTCCTATTGAGGTTGCTACTCCTTCCTTTGACCCTGACCTTCCAGTGGCCTGTTTTCACCCAGGCCTTGCTGTGGCTGGCCTTAAGGGTTGGAGTAAATTTAGGTTCCTCCCAGCAAAGTTTAGAAGTCATGAATTACCGCCTCCAGAAAACTGCCCTGGTTGGTTACTAATCTTTTGTTAGCTAATGCTCTTCTTAAAGAAGATATCTGACCAAGAAAGATGTTGTTGTGGTTGGTGGTGTTTGTTGTTGTCCTTCAGTCACTTAAGCCGTGTCTGTCTCTTTTGAAATCCCATGGACTGTAGCCTGCCAGGCTTCTCCTCTGTCCATGGGATTTTTCAGGCAAGAATGCTGGAGTGGGTTGCCGTTTCCCTCTCCAGGGAATCTTCCCGACCAAGAGATCAAACCCGCATCCCTGACAGACGGATTCTTTACCACTGAACCACCAGGGAAGCCCTTGGTGTAGTTTAATAGACCTTTTCTTTCTTTCTTTTTTTAACAGCAGTTTACGTTTGCAGCAAAATTGAGGGAAAGGTACCAAGATTTCCCATATATTCTTGCCCAGACATGCATGGCCTCTCCCATTATCACCATCCCCCACCAGGATGGAGCATGTTACAATTGATGAACCTACACCCATCTCTATCACCCGGAGGCCCTAGTTTAACATCAGGGTTCACTCTCAGTGTTTCAGTCCATTCTGGCTACTGTAACAATACAGCAGAGTAGGTGACCTATAAACAACAGAAATTTATTTCTCACAGTTTGGGAGGCTAGGAAGTCCAAGATCAAGGCCCAGGCCTGTGTCCTCACATGTGTAAAAGGGGCGGGGGCTCTCTGTGTTCTCCTTTGCGTGCATGCTGTCGCTTCAGCCATGCCTGACTCTTTGCAAACCTGTGGACTATAACCTGCCAGGCTCCTCTGTCCATGAGATTCTTCAGGCCAGAATACTGTCGTGGGTTGCCCTGCCCTCCTCCAGGGGATCTTCCCAGTCTAGGCACTGAACCCCATGTCTCTTATGTCTCCTGCATTGGCAGATGGGTTCTTTACCATTAGTGACACCTGGGGAGCCCCAGGTTCTCTTTTATATGGACACTAATCCCACTCATTAGGGCTCCACCCTTGTGACCTGACCATCTCCTAAAGGCCCATCTCCTAATGCCATCACATTGAGGATTGGATTTCAACATATTAAGTGGGGGTGGGAATGTGGACACATACTCAATCTGTAGCAGCATTGTATATTCTGTGGGTTTGACAACTTTATAATGATGTTTCACTATCATTTTAATACCTTGCAGATTGTCTCACTGCCTTAAGAATCCTCTGTGCTCTGCATGTTCATCCCTGCCTGTCCCCAGGCCCTTGTTATTTTTAATTCTGAACTATATACTGAATTAAATGGTTTTCTTAGGAAAGGATATCCGGACTTCCATCAGAGAAGTGGAAAGCTAAGTTACAGCAGCATTTTAGGAGGAAGAAGTTGATGGTGACCCTGAGGTATGAAAGGACTCCCCTCAACCAAGGAGGACACAGAGAGGACTAAAATCAGGCCCTTTCTGGTCTCACTTGACGTCTTATAGTGAGCAGCGCCCTCTGTAGGCAGGTCTCATATCCCGACTGGTCACCGGGTGCCTGTTGGCACATCCCACCTGTGTGTTACTGTCAAGACCAGTTTGGGGATGCATGCACATCTGATGCGCTCTTTTAAAGGGTCTCCTCTGTGACCCATGAACTGACTATCCAGTCTGCTGCTGATCTGACCCATGCATGTTGCTTGAACTCAGAAGTGGAGGCTAAACAGAGTCTGTCATGTGTGTTCAGAGGACCAGACAGACAGTGCCAGCCGAGAAATAGTGACCCGTTAGTGTTCTTGCCTGGAGAATTCCAGTGACGGGGTAGCCAGGTGGGCTGCCGTCCATGGGGTCGCACAGAGCCGGACACAACTGAAGTGACTTAGCAGCAGCAGCCATAAAGTGAGGAGGCATGTTTTCCTCTTTGGTTTTAGTAAATTCATTTTAAAAGCAGTTTCCAAAGAGGCGCCTTAGAAATGTCTTAAGCAGTAACAGCCACAGGAGTCTTTGTGCAGCCCCCAGAGTGATCTATCTGAAATGCACTGCTAATTTGGATATACGCCTTCTGCTGTATTTATCCAGTTCAGTTCAGTTGCTCAGTCGTGTCTGATTCTTTGTGACCCCATGGACTGCAGCACACCAGGCTTTCCTGTCCATCACCAACTCTCGGAGCTTACTCAAACTCATGTCCATCGAGTTGGTGATATCATCCAACCATCTCATCTTCTGACGTCCCCTTCTCCTCCCACCTTCAATCTCTCCCAGCATCAGGGTCTTTCCCAATGAGTCAGTTCTTCGCATCAGGTGGCCAAAGTATCGGAGCTTCAGCATCAGTCCTTCCAGTGAATATTCAGGACTGATTTCCTTTAGGATTGACTGGTTTGATCTCCTTGCAGTCCAAACTTTTTTTATTAAAAGTTGTTATTTTTTGTTATATCATATTGATTCATTAAAATTATTTAGTTATAACAGTTACTGTTTAGTATGAAGGAATAGATATGACTTGTGACTTGGATAAAATTTTTTCTGTTCTTTGTATTTTTTTTCCTAACTTTTTAAAAACTTCTTACTGGTTTTTTTTTTAAAAAACTTTCTTTTGGAGTGAAAGTGAAAGTCGCTCAGTTGTGTTCAACTCTTTGCAACCCCATGGACTATATAGTCCATGGAATTTTATTGGAGTATATATATTGGAGTAATTGTTTATATTGGAGTAGACTTCACTTTCACTTTTCACTTTCATGCATTGGAGAAGGAAATGGCAACCCACTCCAATGTTCTTGCCTGGAGAATCCCAGGGATGGGGGAACCTGGTGGGCTGCCATCTATGGGGTCGCACAGAGTCGGACACGACTGAAGTGACTTTGCAGCAGCATAGCTGATTAACAATGTTGTGATAGTTTCAGGTGGACAGCAAGGGGGCTTAGCCATATGTATACATGCATTCATTCTCCCCCAAACTCCCATCCTATACAGGCTGCTACATAACATTGAGCAGAGTTCCATGTGTTATATAGGAGCTCCTTGATGGCTATCCATTTGAGCTAGAGCAGTATGTACATGTTGATTCCAAACTCCCTAACTGTCCCTTCCCTTCATCCTTCCCCTTGGCAACCATAAGTTTGTTCTGAGTCAGTGAGTCTTTTTCTGTTTTGTATTATAAATGAGTTCATTTGTATCATTTCTTTTTAGATTCTTTCTGCATGTAAGGGATGTCATACAATATTTCTCTCTCTCTGTCTGACTCTTTCTCAGCATGACAACCTCTGGTCCATCCATGTTGCTGCTTCTTTCTTTCCATTTTAGATATAAACAGTTCCGTAAAGGGTGAAAAGCTCTGATGCAGGGAACATAACTCACATGGCGTGCCTTAGGGTACTAGCTAGAGCTGATGAAACAATTGGAAACCAGCCTCTTTCCTGTCTCTTAGTGGCTTTTCTTCATGTCCATTTGGTCATATGCCTAACACTGTGCTGGACACTGGATACACAAGGTCAAATAAGACACTGTCATCTGGCAGCTCCTGGTCCAGGGAGCAGAGGCACTGATCAGCTCCACATTGCGATAGAGGCAATAAATGAAAAGGTCAAGGTGTCCTTAGAGCCAAAAAGAAAGAGCTAAATTAGGTTCAGTTTAGGGAAAACATTTTGAGAAATTGATTTGTGAGCTGAAACCTGAACGATGCACAGAAAAGTAAGGGTGTGGCCATTTGAGTCAGGAACATACTGTTTGTGTAAAAGGAATCCACAGGGGATCAGTGTCCCTGAGCTCAGGACAGGAGGAGAGGTAACACAGCACTGAACAGCCAAGGCCGTAAGGGACCACATAGCCAGGACCCCAAACTCCAGGAAGGTTTTTGCTTTGAACTCATACATACAGCAGAAGCCATTAATTAATTCATGAGGAAAGGTTTTAACAGCAAAACTGTTTAAGTCTTGGATCTTCAGATATCATCATGATGATGGTCCTCTTTAGGAGGTAGCTCTCACACTTTACTGGAGATTTTGGCTTAGATAAACCTGGGTTCAGATTGCTCTTTGTGAGGGCAAATGGCTTAATTTGGTGATCCTCAGTTGGCATGATAATACCATATACCATAGTAGAGATTGAAAGACCTATGTGAGGTAACTGTCTGACACCTAGTAAGTTCTTAACAGATGGTGGTGGTGGAAATAGCAGTCGTCATCTTCGTTGCCGTTGTTATGTTTTTGAGGAATTTAAACAAGAATAAGTGGGCAGAGGAGCAGAGTAATAAATAACCAAACTATTCGGCCATTAAATAGGAAAGATAAATAGAAGAGCATGTCCTAAGAATCAAAGGAAGGAGTGTTCAAAATTACAGTTATGTAATTATCTTTATGATGGGAAAACTCAAAAAGCCCAGCAGTAGAACTTGAATAATTTCACTTTTTTTCCTCCTGGGCATTTTTACTTTGTAGATTTATCACCTTAAACAGCTTGTAAAAGTTTAGAAGGCATACATGGAAGATGAATGTGAATGTTCATGAGACATAATCAAAAATCCCTGATCTATCATTATTAGTACATTTGGAATTAGTCATTTTTCTCAAGGAGAAGTTTTTGGAGACTGTAACTTTTTTTTTTTTAATTGGAAAAAATTGCTAACCAGACCTGCTTCATGGTGATTCATTCTTTTCCCATTTTGTGCCTTAAAACAAACCAAGAGGCCAGATGTTTGATTGCCTAAGATGAAAGCCGTTTCCTTAGAAATCCTGAATGAAAGGGAAGTGCTTCTCTAGAAAGGCAAGGTCTGTTTGGAGATAATCATGACCTGATTCAGGCAGTAGAATGTGGTTGTAAGAATGTTGCTCCTAGCAACGAAGAGCACTTGAAGATATATTCATTTTCTAAAATAAGCCTTCTCTAATATTAAGTGTGTTTGGAATTTTCCTGAACTCTATTGAATGTTCTTTTTTTTCAACAATTGTGTGGACCTAAGACATATTCGGTTTGGTAGGCTTATAATTTTTTGATTACTTCTGTTTGCTTAAAAAGCCTCCGTTTCTTTTATAGAATATTTCTTTACCTGCTAACACACTCCTCTTTGTTCTGTCTGTGAATGTAAATCAAACTTTGTCAAGGTATTAAGGGAAAAAAGCCCTTCATTCCTCTGGATTTATAAATATCAGGATGAAACCAGTAATTTTTAGCTGTCATTATTGAAGAAGATAAAAATGAAATAATGTCTAATATGTTTGTATGTTTGTTGAATTTTTTTCCCCAACTCCTGTTAGTAACTGAAACATTGAGCTGTAAAGCTCTAAAACAAGAGTGGAAAGCTAGTAATTTTCCACTTTCCTCTCTGTTCTTAATTTCTTAAAGTAAAATATATGAATAATTATCATAAACAGAAATCCAAGTAAAGCAGCCATATCCAAAATGTTTCTCTTCCAAAGGTACAAAATACGAAAATTTTATTCACTTACCTAAATATACAATTCTCAGTGCTGTCATTTTGTTCTTCATCATATGCTTCTTGTTTCGAGAGTTTTCTTTGTGTGTGTGTGTGTTTTAAGAGATTAGATATAGATTTGTTAAATAGTATAACTGCTGGGTAGTTTTGGAAAAACTTAGAATATCATCAGATTCAGACATGAGCTCTTCAATGTGGATAATGATCTTAGGACTGTTTTCTCTTAAACATTTCTTTCTTCTATCTCTGCTCCAAGTTTTCATTCTTTTAATGGCCTGGAGAAGGCAATGGCACCCCACTCCAGTTCTCTTGCCTGGAAAATCCCACGGGCGGAGGAGCCTGGTGGGCTGCAGTCCATGGGGTCGCTAAGAGTCAGACACGACTGAGCAACTTCACTTTCTGTTTTCACCTTCATGCATTGGAGAAGGCAGTGGCAACCCACTCCAGTGTTCTTGCCTGGAGAATCCCAGGGATGGGGGGCGCCTGGTGGGCTGCCGTCTATGGGGTCGCACAGAGTCAGACACGACTGAAGCGACTTAGCAGCAAAGACAGTTTGTGGAGTTTTCTGGAACAGAGTCCAGTGGCATAGCAATCTCTGTGGTAAATTTATCATCCAGCAAACACAGTAACTTCTCCTGCCGCTCCCTCTTCACTTACCTTACCCGTAACATTTGCTTTCTTACAAAGTATTTATTTAAACACGGTAAAGAGTAGAACACTGGAGGGAAGTCATAGGACTAGGATTCTAACTGTTGGTCTGCTGTGTGACCTCACGCAAATCATTTGACCTCTCTGGGCCAAGTTTAACCAGTGAAGCAAGGGAGTTGGCCTTTGCTATCTTTGTGTTCTCTTCTAACCCATTTTGGGGTGGTCAAAATGTCAATCCTACTTTCATAGAGGTTTAGAGAGAATTATAGCTTGTTTCTTCCTTAGCTAAAGTGTGTTATTAAAATTTCAGATTTGCACTGTAGATAGAAAAGAAACAAGTTTTCATGTGGAGGTAGTCCTGGTGGTTTTATAGTTAATTTTGGATTCTCCCAGATGAAAACTAAATTCTTCCAGCCATAGCTGTCTCTCCTTTGCCTTAATGTTCATTCAGTAATGTAGCAAATATTTGTTGACCTAATGTGCTGGGTACCAGGCACTGAAATAGAATGTATTGTAAAATACAGTTGTCTCAAACTTGATGCACCTATGTATTTTAATATTTTTCTTTCTTAATTTCAGATAAATCTATTAGCATTTAGAAGTGCCACAAAATCTGTGAAACTTTTTCACATAATCCTTTCCTAATGCTATTTTGCTTATATTGTTAAATAATATTTTTACCAGTAATAGGAATTTCAGTGTAAGATTCCCACAACATAAACATGGAGCAGAAAAAGCAAATCTGTGGTACTGAATTATTATTATTATTTTTTTTTACTGCAACCTGATAGTTCTAATGAATTTGTTGGTTTTGATTCTCAGGATGATTTATACTTCACATATGTTATCTGTGGTTCCTTTGGCTTCCCTAATATTCATCAATTTCTTAACACAGACCCATCTAAGACATCATGTGTGAATCATTGTATTATTTGTAATGATTCATTTCCTAACCCATCAGCTTATTAATAGAAGACTTTATAAACTTTCTAATAAGAAAACTGTTTTCTTGACTTCTAAGAGTTCTCCATTATTCCTTCCACTTCATTTCCCCCTCCTCTTTTTCTTTACAAGCTCCACTCCTCCTCTGCCCTGCCCTTTCCCTGTGTTAATTTCCTCCAGCTTGCCGTGCTGTGCTGTGCTCAGTCCCTCAGTCAAGTCTGACTCTTTGTGGCCCCGTGGACTGTAGCCTGTTGGGCTCCTCTGTCCATGGAATTCTCCAGGCGAGAATACTGGCATGGGTTGCCATTCCTCCTCCAGGGGATCTTCCCGACCCAGGGATCACACCTGTGTCTCTTGCGTTTCCTGCATTGTTAGGCAGGTTCTTTATCATTAGTGCCAGCTCTATAAGTTCTAAATCAGAAAGGTCCAGGCTCCATTGACAGGCATTTCCATTTACTCATAGGACAGCATGGAATTGTTTCTCATTCAAAAGGCATCTTAGAATCCACTGTAAAGATGCAGTGATTTCCATATAGTCACAGCGATTAAATAATCATGTCCTGGACAGTTTCTAGAAACATACAGCCCTCCAAAAGTAAATTCAGAAGAAATAGATAATTTGAATAGACTGATCACTAGAACTGAAATAGTCTATAATTTAACTAACTCCCTACAAACAAAAGTCTAGGACTGGATGGCTTCACTGGGGAATTCTACCAAACATGTGAAGAAGAAATTATGCTGATTTTTTTCAAACACTTCCAGAAGATTAAAGAAGAAGCAATGCTCCCAAAGTCATTCTGTGAAGTCACCATCACCCTGATACCCAAATCAGAAAAATACAGGACCAAAAAAGGAAAATCACAGGCCATTATCTTTGATTAATAGAGACGTAAAAATTCTCAACAAAATATTAGCAAGTCAGATTCAATAACACATAAAAAAGATCATACACTATAATCAAGTTGGATTCATCCTAGGTCACAAGGGTAGTTCAACATATGCAAATTAATAATGTGATACACCACACCAACAAAAGAAAAGACGAAAACTGCATGATCATCTCAACAGATGCAGAAAACGCATTTGATAAAATTCAATGTGCATTAATGATAAAAACTCTCACCAAAATGGTGGAGGGAACATATCTCAACATAATAAAAGCTATCTTTGATGAACCCACAGCCAATATAATACTCAATAGTGAAAAGCTGAAAACTTTCCCACCAAATTCTGGAACAAGGATTCATGCTCTCACTACTTCTATTCAACTGTAGTATTAGAAGTCCTAGCCATAGCAGTCAGACAAGAAAAAGAAAAGATATCCAAGTTGGAATGGAAGAGGTAAAATTTGTCATTGTATGCAGATGACATGATACCCTACATAGAAAACCCTAAAGACTCCCCACAAAAACCAATAGAACTGATCAATTCAGTAAGGTAGGATACAAGATTAACATATAGAAATCCATTGCATTTCTTTACACTAATAGTAAAATATCAGAAAGGAAAAAGTTACTTTTGGAGTCCTTTTAAAATATCACCCAAAAAAAGGAAATACCCAGGAATAAACCTTACCAAGGGAGTAAAAGACTTATATGTTGACAACTGTAAAACATTAATACAGGAAATTTAAGATGATTCAAAGAAAGATATTCCCATGCTCCTGGGTTGGAAGAATTAACATTGTTAAAATGGCCATCCTATCCAAAGCAATCTATAGATTTAATGTGATCCCTATCAAATAATCCAGGAATTTTTTCATAGAACTAGAATAAATAATCTAAAATTTATGTGGAACCAGAAAAGACCCAGAATTGCCAAAGCAATCCTCTAGACAAAGAACAGAGCTGAAGGCGTAACCCTCCCAGACTTCAGGCAATACTACAAAGCTACAGTGATCAAAACAGCATGGTTTTGGCACAAAGACAAGACATATGGATCAGTGGAACAGTATAGAGCCCAGAATTAAACCCACATATCTATGGTCAGTTAATCTTCTACAAAGGATGCAAGAATATACAATCAATAAAAGATAGTTTCTTCAGCAGGTGGTGTTGGGAAAGTTGAACAGTTACATGTAAATCAATGAAGTTAGAACACAGTCTCACACCATACACACAAAAAAACTCAAAATGGCTTACAGATTTGAGTATAAGACATGACACCATAGAACTAGAAGAGAACATAGGCAAAACATTCTCTGACATAAATTGTACCAATATCTTCTTAGATCAGTCTCCCAAGGCAAAAGAATTAAAAGCATAAATAAACAAATGGGACCTGCTGCTGCTGTTAAGTCGCTTCAGTCGTGTCCAACTCTGTGCGACCCCATAGATGGCAGCCCACCAGGCTCCGCCGTCCCTGAGATTCTCCAGGCAAGAACACTGGAGTGGATTGCTGTTTCCTTCTTCAGTGCATGAAAGTGAAAAGAGAAAGTGAAGTCGCTCAGTTGTGTCCAACTCTTAGCCACCCCCCATGGACTGCAGCCCACCAGGCTCCTCCCTCCATGGGATTTTCCAGGCAAGAGTATTGGAGTGGGTGCCATTGCCTTCTCATAAATGGGACCTAACCAAACTTAAAAGTTTTTTCAAAGAAAAGGAAAATGAAAGTTGCTCAGTCATGTCAAACTCTTTGCAACCTGCCAGGCTCCTCTGTCCATGGAATTCTCTGGGCCATAATACTGGAGTGGGTAGCCTTTCCCATCTTCAGGGGATCTTCCCAGCCCAGGGATCAAACCCAGGTCTTCCACATTGCAGGCAGATTCTTTACCATCTGAGCTACCAGGGAAGAAAAGGAAACCATAAGCAAAAACAAAAGACATCCTACAGACTTACATGTGGGATCTAGAAAAATCATACAATTGAACTTACTTAGAAAACAGAAACAGACTCACAGACATAGCAAACAAATGTATGGTTACCAAAGGGGAAGGGATTAGGATTCGGGGACTAACAGATACACACTATTATATATAGATAACCAACCAAGGACCTACTGTATAGCACAGGGAACTATATTCAGTATCTTACAATAACCTATAATGGAAAAGAACCTGAAAAAGAATGTATATGTAAAACTGAATCACTTTGCTGTCTACCTGAAACTAATACAACATTGTACATCAACTGTACATCAATCAAAAAAAGAAGAAAAAAATGTCATTTCTCTTTCGATGATCCATCTTTGTCTTTTTATCCTTAATCTACTGTCAAACTGCATTATTTTTAATGTACTTCTACCTAATGCAACTCAGAAGTTAGTCTATAGGTAAAAATGATACTTACATAATCAAAGAAGAAATTAGTAAATTAAGCCAGTTACTTGAGAAGTTATTGAAGTGTAACAAATTCTTAGTCCTTTTAGGTGGGCCAGGGTCAAAAAGTTGGCCATACTCCAATGAAATAGCTTTTATGTAAATAAATAGTTGTGCTCAAAGGCCAACTAGAAAGTAAGGGGATATACTTCATGTGGCAGGATTGTCACTAAGAAATAAAAGTAGCATTTTAGGATTTCTCTGACCTTCCACTGCTGTATCACCTATGCTGAGAAAATACTTCACACATAATAGATATTTATTGGAAAAAGTGTTCCCGATTTTATTAGCTTCTAATCAGAACTTGTTTGTACATTTCTTTACGTCGGGACATGTTAAAGTATTAATTTAACATAAGTGGAATAAAAGTGGAAAATCATGTGCATGTACACTCTCATTCTAAATAAAATATCAATATAGCTTTTATTTCCATATTAACATCTGACTCTTCTGAAACCTGAGTGCTCTGTCAGAAGCCACAGATGGTCTGGTTGGCGAATGGAAATTTATAATTGAAAGATTTAGTGCAAGTTGGTTTCTCATTAATAAAAAAACAAATAATTGAACTCATTTGCTTTGTTATTTGTATTCATGGCCCCCTTGTGTTCTCAGTTTGTACCATGTATGTGTTCCAGCAGTTCCCAAAGGGAATTATTAATAATTAAGTAGTATTAATTTGTATCTCGAGCTCCTCTATCCCGTGGCTACACCTGGAGAGTGTCTTCTTCCTCAGGCCCCAGATCAACCTGTCCATCCTCCACTCTTGTCCTTCTAAACCCATTTTCCATGAAGATCTTTGCCTTCCCTCATAATCAGATGTGCTCACAGATCTAGTCTTTTTACTCCTGGGAAAAGAGAAGGTTGATCCACAGAAAGGGGGGAGGTAACCTCTGGCTCCTAGCTGTGCTCACTGGCGACCCCTTAGACCCTGCCCTCTCCTCTTTCTATTTCACTCTCTGCTCCATCTCACCTTCCTGTCCCTCGCCACCTCCTTCCACAGTCCTATTCAAGCTTGTCCTCTCCAGATGTCTGGTTTTGTCCCTCATCTCCTGACTGTGGCCTCTTAAGGGCTACTCCCCAGCCCTCCGCAGTGAACACCCCAAAATCCTCTAATAGTGACTGGCAGTGGCAGGGTTCTGGGCTCACGGTGGCAAGACAGGGTTCCCCACTCTCAGGCCAGCGTTGCAGCACAGGAAGGTGGGTTCTTGCCCCTCACCTTGGGGTTGGCCTTGGGTGCGTCTCCCCAGCGTTCTGTGGAACTCTTGGTCCTGTCTTAGCGTTGTTATGTTTTAAATCAGGTCTTGTGTGCTGATCTGGCAGCATAATCCCCAATTTTAATCTTGTTTCTCTGGAAGATGTTAAAGTTTTGAAGAACTGGCTAATAAATGAACTTCTGGAATACCCATACATTTGGAAATTGGTGCCAGCCTGTTTCTGATAAGGGTCTATCCTGCAGCTGCTCAAAAGGGCTTTGTTTGGGGTGGGGGTTGAAAGAGAAGAAAGGGTTGTTCATTTTCCTTTAAACATTGAGAATTTTTAGCTCTAAAAGCACTTTTTAATCTTTTTAATTTACAGTATTTTTCCCTTTAAATTTGGGCATTTTAGACATAATACATTTGTACAGAAAAAAACATGTATTTCAGACACACAGAATTCCATAAATCTACGTGTCAACAGCTGTGTACCTACACTGAAGAAAAGATTCCCTTTCACAGGCATTTCTTTATGGCATGAAAACTAATATTTTAATCCATCTTTTCAAAGAATGTACCGAGAATTTTAATGTAGGGTAGGCAGTCAGAATTGAACTGTGGTATCACGTCGTGCTGAGCAAAATTTGGTTCTTTTTTTTAGGTTAGTGATGTTTTCTGTTAGAGGCCTGAACAAAAAAAGAAGGTATGGCTTTAGAAATACTTACATTTTCATTTTTCAGGATATTACTCAGAATGTTTATTAATCAGGTTTCCAGGACATCAAATTTTAAGGTCATCGTTTTTAACTACCTCCCTCCACACTTCTCTTGGTTGAAAGTGAAAGTCACCTACTCATGTCCGATTCTTTGCGACCCCACGGACTGTAGCCTACCAAGCTCATCTGTCCATGGAATTCCCTGGGGCCAGAATACTGGAGTGGGTAGCCTTTCCCTTCTCCAGGGGATCTTCCCAACCCAGGGATTGAACCCAGGTCTCCCACATTGCAGGCAGATTCTTTACCCACTGAGCCACATGAAGCGTATATTCATGAACTTGATTGAACTGTGTGAAACTTGTGTCCTTGATCCCCACTATAAAGCTTTTCATGGAGAATGTCTGAACCTTTATTAATGTATTGTTTATGTCTGAATTAAATTAGGACCAAGAACTGTAATTGTTGTTTTCCTGCTTGCATCAATACTTTTACATAAGTTCTCTCTACTGATAAATTTGAGTCAGATTAGTGAGTAATAAATCTAAAGATAACCTTTTAAAACCATTGGAGAGCCAAAAAATAAATATAGAATTGTGATTAAAAGACACCCAAACACATTTCATATGGTCCCAAAGTACTCTTTCTAGTTTAATGCAATCGAATTAAAATTACTTCCTAGTTATATTAAAATAGCATCACTGATAACCGTCAACTCTTTTTTTTTTTCAGTGATGTAAGGAAATATAACAGTGCACTATAAAATTTAAAGTTGAACCTGAAGTTCAACTAAAGGACTAAGAAATTAAAAGTTCCTAGAAGAATGTTCATATCAGCTTTCTCTTGCAAACTGTTTTGCTAATGTTTGCTGTCTTTCCAGTTAAAAAATGGTATATACCATTGAAAAACAAAGTACATTTATCAAAAAGTAGGAACTTAGCTACTAAATTGTAATTTTATTGAAACATCGTACTCTACATCCCCAATAGGCCATAAAACTTAATGTGGAACAGAATGTAAAACCTTGACCAGTGGAATTCATGTGTTTTGAAACAAGAAGGCCATCACTTGGTTTGTTTCCACAGTATGAACTTTGATTTTTTTTAAAAAAACTCACATTATTTTTATTGTATGAAGTAGAAATGAAAATTCTTCAATTTGTAGTTTGCTAAAATAGAGAACAAATATCTGAATAAGAACTTTTAGAAATAATTTGCAACCTTATAAGAGTTGACTTGACATGTAAAAGCTATTTTTAAAACTGCATTTAAAAACTCTTTATGTTTCTTAAAAAGAGTCTTATCTTTAGTTTGAAGTAGTAACAGTAGTGACCTCATATATCACCAGAAATATTGACACCCACAAGTTTGAGTAGAAATGTGTTTTTTTTCCCTTATACCAAATTTAAATGTCTTTGGGTCCATATTTAATATCATAAAGACCCTGACTCTGTTTTTAAAACATTTGGGGCAAGAATGTGCTAATATTAGCCAAAAATCCTAATCAGGGTAGTTCTATTGAGTTTGGACTCTTATGGGTTATTTTATTCTTACTTTCCAAATTGTGAAGTGGTTATATTACTTTCATAAATAGGCTTTTTTTAAATCTCCGTGTGTATGTATATTTAGAGAGGAAAGAGACTCTGAATGACTCATTCTGAAAGGCGGGGGGTGGAGGGGGGGTAGTTTTAAACTTTCCAAATAGCTTTCTTTTCTCCTTTTCCCATTTCTTCCCTGAAACTTGTCAGTTACTGTACATAAAAAGCGTTCCCTTTATTTTAATTATCTCTACTGGTTGCCAAGGTGTAAATCAGAAAGCCCAAGTTTTCTCTGTCCGCTTCATAAACAAGACTCAGTTTTGCTTCAGACACTTGGAGCCCTGCCAAAGTTGTCATGATGATGTCAGTTTACCAAGAATGTTCACATTTCTCATGCTGTGTTCCACATTCCCTGGACTCGAGCAAATGTCCTTTTAGAGCTCATTGAAGTTTTAGGGTTGGATTAAAAATGCATGCCTTGATTTCAGTACTTTATGCTACCTTTTCAAAATCAAGGATCCGTTTTTAACAGCATGACAGTTTACACGCCCATGATCATTCTGTATTTGTTGGTTAAGAAAATACAGAATGACCAGACGTTTATCAGGTGGTAAAACCAGTAAGACTTGCCTGTCTTAAGTCAGTTGAAATTGTATCAATTTAGTATTCCCTCATTCGGCAACTGTTTATCTCATATTATAATTCATTATATGTATTTCAATATATTTGTTGATTTTTCAAACTTTTATAAATAACAATGGCTTCTACCTGTATTTGGAAAGGCATAGTAAGTAAGTGTTAGTCGCTCAGTCGTGCCTAACTCTTCACGACCCCATGGACTGCAGCCCACCAGGCTCCTCTGTCCATGCGATTTTCCAGGCAAGGATACTGGAGTGGGTTGCCGTTTCCTTCTCCAGGGTATCTTCCCAGCCCAGGGATTGAACCCGGGTTTCCTGCACTGGAGGCAGGTTCTTTACCAACTGAACTACAATATGTAGTCATTATTTGGGCTTCCCAGGTGGCTCTAGTAGTGAAGAACCCGCTTGCCAATGCGGGAGACATAAGGGAGGAGGGTTCGATTCCTGGGTTGGGAAGATCCCCTGGAGGAGGGCATGGCAACCCACTGCAGTATGCTTGCTAGAGAATCCCATGGACAGAGGAGCCTGGCGGGCTACAGTTCATGGGGGTTGCCAAGAGTCACATCCATAGTAGATATTACTCAGTGTACAGAATTACTTGACATCTTACAGTACTTCTTAGTTCTTGGCTAACTGATTGGAAACCACTATGCTATAGATGGTTATTTCTAGTTTTTTAATAAGTGATTTTGGCCAGTAAGCGATAAACATTAGAAAAACCTGACAATTTTTGAAAATTATTTAGAGAAATAACTGCATGTGAAGTGAGTAGTTTAACTTTTTAAACTCTATTGGAGAAGTTACGAGGACCCTGAAAAGTTTAGTTCTTCCAGTATTAAAAATGTATGTGAATTTAGTTTTATGAGCTCTCAGAGAACACACATTTAATATAAAGTCTGTTCTATTTTATGTCTACTACATTCTGAACAGTTTGCCTGTTAGGAAATGGACATGATAAAATCTGTGAAATATATTTGTCCTCGGACAGAAATCTCTGTAAACACCAAACAGATGATGTTTATATGGATTTCTTAGTTAGGGTTCATTAATGACCTAATTAGCCTAAAAAATAAAATACCGGTTAATAGTTATTTATGGTATGAATATATTTGATCCTTTTTATATCCTCTTATTTGAGTTGGTAAATTACATATTTACTAAGTGGAAAGGGGGGTTTTCCTTTAATATTCATGTTCGTATTGAGCTCTGGTTGCCTTTCTAGGCTGAGGTTGCATGTTGCCTGCTTTTCACTTCTCTTATGAGGATGTAAAATATAGAGTTTTCTTGTACTCACCCAGTTTTGATTCATCCAAAATAATGAAACTTTTTGAGACAGATCCCCTTGCCAAATCGAAGACAGGTATTGTTAATCACAGGCAGAACCCTGGCCCTCTGCCTTTCTCATTGAGTGGCATAATGTATCCTTTTGATAATTTCTAGAGTAGTTCCTTGTGGCTTTCTACAAAAGTTTAAACTAGGCAAATTAAAATCTAGTTTGAATTCAGAGATTTTTAAATCTCTATTTTAAGAAATAATTGCAGATTCCAAAAGTAGTTTTCAAATTAGCAAGGAGGCCTCAACCAGTGTTTCCTTCCTGTCTTAGAACTCCTCATCACGTTCTCTGGAATGTCAAGAGTAAATTTACAGAGCTTAGAAAGGAAGTCCAACCGGGTCAGACTTCCAAGTCCTACCTTCCCAGAAAGTAATTCATGACAGTGACAGATCATAGTTAGTGAATTGCTTAATGCATGTTTATATAATGGAATATCATCAAGGTCTTCAAATTAAAAAGATAGTAACCTGGCCTGAAAAGAGTACCAGGACTAGTATCTGCTGGCCCCAGGTTTTGTTGTGCTGTTTTCAAGATCACCATTGTCTCTCTAGGGACTGAAACTGTCTCATAAACCCTGTTATAGTCCTTATTCCCACTTATAGCCAATGCACAAAATACAAATACATACAAAAAAAAACACAAAATACATGAATATTTTTAATTGGCATCAATTTGGTCCTTTCCTGTGATTTTAATTAAAGTAGTTGTTTTCTGCATCCTATGGCATTTCCTAAAGAAGAGTCCTTTTCTTCCAGAAATCTCTTCAAATGGACCCAAATTCATCCTCTGTTATCCAGAGGATGGTTGAGTAGAAGTTGCCTCCAGGAGCTTCCCAGGTGGCGGTAGTGGTAGAGAACCCAAGAGATGTAGGTTTGAGCCCTGGGTCAGGAAGATCCCCTGGAGAAGGGAATAGCTACCACTGCAGTATTCTTGGACAGAGGAGCCTGGTGGGCTACAGTTCATGGAGTCACAAAGAGGAAGCTGGTGGGCTGCAGTCCATGGGGTCACACGACTGATGACTGAGAGCACAGTTGCCTCCATTCACCTTTGAAAGGTTGCTTTTCTCCACCTGGCTCCATTTCATACTTCTCTTGTCTCCTTGTGTCTAATATGATCTCTCTTCATCTTTCTTGTTCACAAGCAGCCACCTGGAGTCCTGAGAAGGTCTGGCTCCACAAGGATAGGACACTAGTCCTTGGCTGCAGAGCAGTGCTTTCCACAGGCCAGAATTGCACTGTGTGTTCCGGCTGGTTGTTTTTAATGTTCTTGTTACTACACTTTAATCTCTTACTCTCTCAGGGATTTCTTTTCATCTTTAAAGGTCTTAAGGTCATTGTTTTTTTTTCAATTGTACGCACACTACTAACAATCTGAGGACACAATGTCTGCATAGTTACATCCCTGAAAGGCCTTAAACCTGGCTCTCCTAGTGAGGGTTTGTATCAGATTTTATATCCAGATTCTCTTTCCAAACAGAAATGTCGTGTGAACAAAGCTGACCAGGTTGAACTGAACTGAGATGGTACTGATCCTCTGTCTCCTGCCTTCTCTTTAACCCTGGTGACAACCTCCTTCCCTTTTGTGGGAAGTTCTTTTCAGACCTGCCACCTTCTGCAAGGCTTGTTCTTCCCTGCAGTTCAACTCTGCTTTATAAACATTCTTCTAGTGTTAAATTTGTGTTCGGGGAACCTTGGTGAAAGTTCTTGAGTCAGATGCTGTGAAGTTCTCCAAAATGCAGTGACTCTTCACTTTTCAACGTGTGAAACACAACCAGGGAGTAATAACTCAGTCATTTCTCTGATTCCCATAACATTAATGCATTTAATATAAGCAGCACAGTAAACCATTTGTTCTCTTGACCCCAAAGGACAGCCCAAACCCTCTGGGTGTGTTGGAATATTATTTTTGTATGTGGTCTGAAACAGAAGAACTGTCAACCAGGGCTTGGATACATTTCCAAAATACTAAGTTATCTTTAACAACATCACTTTATAAGAGGATTTGCTCTATTACTGATGAAACATATGCAGAATACTTAAAAGAATGAAACGTATGCAGAATACTTAAGAGAATTCTCATAAAATGATGGTCCAATTGTACTGGGAGTGCTTTGGTAGAGTCAAGCCAATTAAGATAAAAGATTTTATTTTCTATAAGGGGACCCTGATCTATCATTATGTTTAAAATTCTATACTCACTTGACTTAGCTGCTTCCTCTGCTAGTGCTCATGCTCTGTTGCTAAGTCTTGTGCAACCCTTTGCAACCCTATAAATGGTAGCACACAAGCCTCCTGTGCCCTCTACTATCTCCTAAAGTTTGCTCAAGTTGATGTCCATTGAGTCAGTGATGCTAGCTGATCATCTCATCCTCTGCCATTCCCTTCTCCTCCTGCCTTCAGTCTTTCCCAGCATCATGGTCTTTTTCAATGAGTCAGCTCTTCACATCAGGTGGCCAAAGTATTGGGGCTTTAGCATTAGTCCTTCCAATGAACATTCAGTGTACTTCCTTTAGGATTGACTGGTTTGATCTCCTTGCAGTCCAAGGGACTATCAAGAGTCTTCTCCAGCACCATGATTCCAAAATATCAATTCTTTGGCACTCAGGCTTCTTTATGGTCCAACTCTCACATCTGTACATGACTACTAGAAAAACCATAGCTTTGACTATATATGGACCTTTGTCGGCAAAGTGATGTCTCTGCTTTTTAATATGCTGTCTAGGTTTGTCATTGGAAACAGAGACTTTATTTGGGGGGGGGGGCTCCAAAATCACTGCAGATGGTGACTGCAGCCATGAAATTAAAAGATGCTTGCTCCTTGGAAGAAAAGCTATGACCAACCTAGACAGCATATTAAAAAGCAGAGACATTACTTTGCCAACAAAGGTCCATCTAAAGCTATGGTTTTTCCAGTAGTCATGTATGGATGTGAGAGTTGGACCATAAAGAAAGCTGAGCACTGAAGAATTGATGCTTTTGAACTGTGTTGTTGAAGACTCTTGAGAGTCCCTTGGACTGCAAGGAGATCCAACCAGTCAATCCTAAAGGAAATCAGTCCTGAATACTCATTGGAAGGACAGATGCTGAAGCTGAAATTCCAATACTTTGGCCACCTGATACTATGAACTAACTCAATGGAAAAGACCCTGATGCTGGAAAAAATCGATGGCAGGTGGAGAAGGAGACAACAGAGGATAAGATGGCTGGATGGCATCACTGACTCAATGGACATGAGTCTGAGAAAGCTCCAGGAGTTGGTGATGGACAGGGAGGCCTGGCGTGCTGCAGTCCATGGGGTCGCAAAGAGTTGGACACGACTGAGCAACTGAACTAGGTTTGTCATAGCTTTCCTTCCAAGTTGCAAGTGTCTTTTAATTTCATGGCTGCATGCACCATCCACTGTGGTTTTGGAGCCCAAGAAAATAATATCTGTCTCTGCTTCCACTGTTTCCCCTTTTATTTGCCATGGAGTGATGGGGTCGGATTCTATTTCCTGTGCTCATTGCCAATTTCACCAAATGAGCATTACCTTATCAAGATTGTGGTGAGAAGACTTCCGAAAGGTTTTCCTTTTTTTTTTTTTTTCTTAGTCTACTGGAAGAACTTAGTATTGATTGAAATAGAATTATTTTGTCCTTTATCTTTTTGGCTCAGTCAGTAAAGAATCTGCCTGCAATGCAGGAGACCTGGGTTCGATCCGTGGGTTGGGAAGATCCCCTGGAGAAGGGGATGGCTCCCCACTCCAATATTCTTGCCTGGAGAATCCCATGGACAGAGGCACCTGACGGGCTACAGTCCATGGGGTTGCAAAGAGTCATACATGACTGAGCAACGAATGCACAAGTTATCTTTTTTATATCATAATTTTTTATTCTACTGATTTATCATTGAATGACATTTCTAATTAGCAACTGAAAATTTTGCCAAATTTTATATTGATTTAGATTTCAACAATTAAATGAGATTAAGTATGATTGCTGGAGAGGATTTCCCATGCCGTGTTAGTAATACTGGATTCCTAAGAGTGGTCTCCTAGTACAGTCATTTCATTTAATCATTCTCATTTTAACCTTGTCCAAATCCCATGACTTTGTAATTAGTCTGTCCTGGGTTGACTGTGTTTGGTTTGCTCATACACTTTACTTATCTAGTTTGCCTATAGACTATTTTATTGTAGGCTATTCACTAACTGTCTAATCTGTTACTTCATTATTATAGATTTATGGACAAGCATATGTATGTGTTTTATCATCTAGTAATGTTTTATTTTAAAAGTATTTTTGTATCAGAAATCCCTGTTTAATTTTGTACCCACATAGTTTAATTTCCCCAAAATTATTCAAGTAATTAGGCATTTCTAGATATAGTAAATTGCTGTTTGTTCAGCATAGTATTTACTTTTTTCCCCACTTAGTGTAATTATTGATAATTTCTATGAGAAAGCTAGCAGTACAAGACCAGGTTTCAATAAGATTGTAGCTTTTTCAATCAAAGTTAAGTTTGACATCTGGGTCCAAAAAGAGGTCCTGTCCCAAAGAAACAGGCTGACAGTTGGGGTATGGAGGTGGAACAGGGAGGCAGCGCAGTTGTTTGGATATAATGCAGAGGTGGTATTAATACCACTTACCAAGGTGGGCATTTCCAAGGCTTCCTCCTGAGTAGGATGTGAGAAGACCTGAGTAGGCTGCACAAAGGCCCCTGGAGATCTGAGCCTTGGCAGAAACAGAATATGATACAAAGACTGCCAGTGTGAGCAGGAGGGGGTCACACTGTGCCATCCCCACCCCTGCCCAGCCCACCTCCCCCCACCCCCCTGCCGCAGTGCTTGGGATGAAAGGGAACCAGGCACTGGTCCTGTGTATCCGGGCATGGGGGAGAAGAGCTAGGAGTGGGAGGTGCCTATGGAGATCTGGGACTGCTGCCCTCAGCAGGCGGCCAGGAAGTGCTGGCCTGCTGACACGTCCATGTGCTTTCTGACTGCTCAAATGGCTCTAGACAGTGCTAAAGATGGCAACCACTATTCCCTATGAAGAGTAGGTACTTGTTTAGTCAACCAGTCATGTCTGACTATTTTGTGACTCCATGGACTAGCCCACTGGGCTTCTCTGTTCATGGCATTTCCCAGGCAAGAGTACTGGAATGGGTTGTCATTTCCTTCTCCAGGGGATCTTCCCAACCCAGGGATCGAACCTGCAATCCCCCACATTGCAGGTGGATTCTTTACTGATGAGCCACCAAGAGAGCCCAAAATGCTTGTTAGACAAATGGTAATATGTTACACTAAAATATGTAATAATCTGGAAGATACAAAATTGATTATATGAAGTACAGGTTTGGTTTCGTTTTAATCAGCTTGTCTTAAAGTGCTCTTGTGAACAATTCTAAAATTCACATGGAACTGCAAAGGACCATGCAAAGCCAAATCAGCCTGAAAAGAAGAACAAAGCCAGAGGCATCAGAGTTCCTGATTTCAAAATATGTTATGAGGCTATGGTAATTAAAACAGTATGGTATTTGTATAAAGACAGACATACAAACCAATGGTACACAATAGAGAGCCTGGAAATAAACCCATGCATATATAATCAATTGACCTTTTACAAGAGTGCTAACAGTGCACGATAGCAAAAAGATCATTTCTTCAATACATGGTACTGGGAAAACTAGCTATCCACATGCAAATAAATGGAATTGGACCCTTATATGACACTATACACTAAATTCGACTCAAAATGGATTAAAGACTTAAACATAAGACCTGAAACTGTAAAATCCCTAGAAAAAACATAGAGGAAGAGCCTCTGGACATTGGTCTTGGCAATGACTTCATTGATAATGACACAAAAAGGACAGTCAACAAAGGCAAAAATAGATAATTTCCAAAATATATGAAGGATAAGGAACTCCTGTGACTCCATAGGAAAAAAAAAATCTGATTTTAAAATGGGCTAAAGACTTGAATAGGCATTTCTCCAAAGAACAGATATAAATGTCCAACAGTATATGAGAAGATACTGAGTGTCATTTGAGAGATATTTCAGATGTCCATTTCATCTTTAGAGAAACACACAAATCAAAACCACAATAAGAAATCCTCATACCTGCTAGAATTGCTGTTCTTAAGAAAATAATAAAGTATTGGTGAAGATGTGGATAAATTGGAACCTTGTACAATATTGGTACCCTGATGCTGGAAAAGATTGAAGGCAAAAGGAGAAGGGTGCATCAGAGGATGAGATGGCTAGAGAGCATCACTGACTTAAAGGACATGAATTTGAGCAAACACTGCAAGATAGTGTAGGACTATCTGTAACCTCGTGGGCTGCATGCAGTCCGTGTGGTCTTAAGAGTTGGACACAACTTTGCAAAGAGTTGAACACAATGCAACTGAACAATAGAAACACAATACTGAGGGGAATGCAGAATGGTACAGCTGCTATGGGAAACAGTATGGAGATTCCTCAAAAACTTAGAACTACCTTTTGATCTAACAGTCTAACTTCTGGGTATGTTTCCAAAACCACCTAAATGTCCATTGACAGATGAATGGATAAAGAAAATGTGGTCTTGTATGCTCAAGGATTGCAGTAGGCCCTAACAAGTTGCTTCTTTCCTCTGCCTATCCCTGCCCTACCCTTTTCTCCATTCTGGACCCAGAGTATGAGAAACTTTAAAATACTGCTGAGGTTAAGGGCCCCAACCATCCAGAGTAGAAAATCCACTGTATAACTTTACAGTCAGCTCTTTTGTATCTAATGTTCTGCAGATTCAAGCAACTGTGGATGCTACAATAAGTATTTATTGGGGAAAAAAAAATTGTGTAATAGTAGGCACATGTAGTTCAGACTTGTGTTGTTCAAGGATCCCCTGTGCAAATCTGATCACCTTACTCCCATGATAAACAAATTCAAGTGGCTTCTGGTTGTACTTAAAGTGAACGTTAAAATTTCCCTTCTATAGGAAAATAATTTCAATACATGTCAGTTCTTTTGTAATCTACTTGGTTTTACGTATTTGAGCACAGAGTAAAACACTACATCAGTCCTTAAGGGTGTAAGGTTGGAGGCAGGGCCCATTTGTGGCCTTAGCATGGTGACTAAGAGCCTAACTCTAGGACTAGACTACTTGGATCCATGTCCAGCACGTACTTACTAGCTCCACAGCCTTGGGCAGCAAGAATACTGGAGTGGGTAGCAGTTCCTTCTCCAGGGGATCTTCCCAACCCAGGGATTGAACCTGTGTCTTCTGCATTGCAGGTGGATTCTCTACCATCTGAGCCACCAGGGAAGCCTCACTTAAACTTCTTTGTATTATCAGGTTAATAGTAGCATGAAAGCATTTGGAAGATGCCTAGCATCTAGTAAATACTACACATTAGTAGTTAATTTCCTATTAATTAACAGTTAATTTTCCTCTCTACTATTGAGTTGCTATAATAAATATGCTTTACTTTCACAACACATCAGTTTAGAAAAAAGTTTTAAAGAAAAGGGGAAAAAGAGATCCAAAGATATCAGAGGGCAGTTCTTATTACTGCCTGCCAGGCACTGTGTGCCAGGCCCTCGCCTATTAGAAACTTCATCTTATGCTACTTTCCTTTCCTTTGCTCTTCTGGACTCCCAGAACTCCAGTCTTCTCATTTCCTGCAGCCTGACCTCTACTTATCTTTCAGGTCTCAGGTCAGAGTGATTTCTCATGAAGCCCTTTCATTGGCCCCTTAGACAAGGCCAGATACTCTTGACCTTATAGAAGTTTTTTGCTTAAAACAGCATTTATCCAAATTGTAATTACATATTTCCTTGAGTGATTGCTTAGTGCCTGACACTCTGTCCCTTGACGAGAACCTCTCAGAGGCTAAGACTGTTCGCGTCACTTCCCATTCCATCGCCAGTGCCTAGCACAGAAGTTGACAAACTGAGATGGAGAAGTGTGTTCCACGGAACCACCAGGTCTCTGTGGGGAGCCCCTAGGCTCTGTGAGGACCTGGCCTCAGGAACCTTGGGGAGGAGGCGGGGCTGCTGTGTTTGGAAGGATACTGTCATTTCTGGCAAGGTTTTGAGTTGTATCCAGATCTTGGGGAAGCTGGGGAAGGATGTCAGCCAGGGCCATGATTATAGGATTAGGTTGCATTTTCAAGCGGTCACTCCAACACCAGGGAAGTGGATGGGTGGGTGGAATACAGAGCCAGACTGTAATTCAATTCAGAGATAAAAGTTGTTGATGCTCAGAACTTAGACAGCAGGGATGGAGCAGAGGAAGCAACTTCGAGAAATATTTGGATGGAAGGACTGATATTATGTGATGGGGAGGATGGGGGGGCTGTGTTGGGGTGATGAAGACAACTTCTAGGTTCCTGGCTTGTATTTCTTTGTGGATTATCACTTTCTTTTGAGAAGTTAAGAAACAGCAGGGTAAAGATCAGATTTAGAGAGAAGTACTCTGAAATGAGACTTAGGTATGTTAAATGCATGTGAGGCACCCTTGAGGAATTGTTTAGTGGAGGCTTAAAGTAGAATGGGCTCTGGAGACACAGATTTAGGAGATGTGGATGTGGATGCTGAAGGTGTGGGTGCGTGGTCCACGCAGCAGCCATTCCCGCAGGCCCAGCCCAAGCCCATTGTCTTCTGTAAAGAAATTTCAGTCTGCAGGGATCCCAGTCCTTCTGCCTGTTTTGCCCAAATTATACAATTGCTTAGAACATGCCAACTTGGGCTATAGATACAAACTTTATGTGCCCCTAAAGATAGCCACTCAAGCATCTTTTTATTTCAGTAGTCTTTCTTAGGGGCCTGCAGAGAAACTCTTACGAACAGAAATGTGAGTCCTGCCCCGTGAGCTCTCCTTGCAGCACTGGGACAATGTTTTCACATAGTAGGTATGCAGGACTCATAGTAGGTGTGCTTCAGCCATTCATCGTGGGCTACAGCACTAGCAGGCACATCAGCAGCTGGTATGGAAGCAAAGGACATAATAAATTTAGATGATTTGGTGGTAAATAAAATTAAGGGTGAAACCCAGTATGGTAGTCAGGCTTCTCCAGAGAAACAGAACCAATAGGATTGAGGTGGGGGGTGTGTGTATGAAATAGAAAGAGATTGGTTGTTGGCAAGTCACAATCTGCAGGCAAGAGACCTAGGGAAGAGTTGCAGTTTAATTCTAAAGGCAGTTGGCAAAAGCCCCCCTCCCTCAGGGAACCTGAGTCTAATTTCTCAAGGCCTTCAACTGATTGGATGAGCCCCAACCACATTATAGAGGGCAGTCTGCTTTGCTCAGCCTTTTCATTTAAATGTCAATCCAATCCCCCAAAAACATCTTCACAGAAATTTCTAGAATAGTTTTTGACCAAACATCTGGGAGCCATGGCTGAGCCAGGTTAACACACACACAATTAACCATCACACTCAGTAGGCTGCCCTTATCTGTGCCATTAGCCTGCTCCAGAGAAGCTCTGAAGGGTTGCAGATCTATAAAAGACACTTTGATCATCTACAGCTTGTATGTAAAGTAGCCAAAACATCCACAGTTTTGAGGGCTTTAAAGAACCAGAGGTCGTTATTACTTACATAAAGTTCAGGAGCTTTGCTGTCACATTAGGGGTATTTAAGCATCATGGCTTCCTTGTTTGATTTTGTAGTTTGCATTGCCTTTCAAAAGGGAAGTGCATGCCCTCACACTCAGAAATCAACAGTTCATGGTTTGTTTCCCATTTTACAGATGAGGAAACTGAGGCACCACTATTAGATTTCATACCAGATTTCTGGCCATTAAATGGCTGGGTTGAACCTAGGTCTTCTCATTTTAAATCAAGCCTTTCTTCTCTCTTCCTAACCCCTTGTTCCATAACATTTTATTTCTAAAAGAAGAGGGAGGGAGTGTGAGAGAGAATATGAATGAACAGGAGAATGAATATTTACAGAACTCCTACCTGAATTCAGGATGGGAGAAATAAAAAATTTTACCAGATTATGGGCTTGCCTTGATTCCTCTGGGCTATTTCACGTCAGAGGAATGCAGGTTTGCCATCCACTCCTTTCTAGTTCGGCATTATGCATGACTATATTTATGGACAAATAAATATGGAAACGCTAAAGAAACCACCTCCTTCACTCTCTGGGTCACCCTCCCTCCTGCCCCATAGCATTTAAGAGTGTTTTCACAGTCATCGCGTCTGCCAGGTTTGGATCCCATGTTATGCCTCCTTCCACTTTGTTTGGTTAGTTAGCTAATGTGTTTTGCATTCAACCAAGGAAATTCAAAATACTGTCTCCAAGAGAGCCAGCTAAGGGAGAAGTGCTGTCCAACTTGAGAGAGTTCTTTGAGTGATGATTGAGCAAACCACCCACTAATTTTAGGCTGGGAAAGGATGGGGCACAAACCAAGTTTTCAATAGAAAATAACGTCCTGCTAAGACATCCTGTGACCCTTGGAAGTATCTTCTGGCTCTCCAGCTCTTGGCCATTCGGAAGGTTCATATCCCTACTCATTATCGGATTAAGCGTGGTGAAGGCTTCAGTTTTGAAAAGGTAACTTTCTACATTAGATCATCTGGATCTCAAAGGTCATGAAAGTGAAGCTTGTCCTTCTTTCCGATGACTAATGTAGGTGGGAAGCAGTTGTCCTCAGGCACGCGTAAATGGATGAGCTGAGCCGTAGCACACAGGGCTACAGAATTTTTGTGTTACCACTTTCAAGCTTATATAGCAGATACTAAATTGTAGTGCACAATGTGGGTTCATTGGCTGTACTTACGTACAAAAAAGTTTTCACAAAACTTCGCTGTGAACATCATCTGCCTTGGTTTCATTTGGTCTTGCACAAGAAAATTGCGTGTGGCTTTATTAGTCCCAATTCTGGCATCTTTTGGAGCTAAGAACAAGCCAGTAAAAATAAAACATATGTTTTCCAGGGATGGATTTCCTAGAGACAATACAAAAGCATAATGTATCTTTGCATGGAGTAGAGAGATGACATTTAATAGTTTATAGTTTTAAACTTCTTAGATTATGGATTTTCGTGACAAAGCTGTACAGTACTTGTCTTATAAAATAGGTGGAAACAAAGGTAACATTCATCTAAAGACCCTTGGACTGCATATTTTTAGCAATTACCATTTTCAGTCACTTGCTGTCAGTCAGGGGACTGATTCTAGCCCGCTGTGTTACCTTCATCTGCTAATATTATTTAATCCTCTTAATCTGTGAAGTCACTGGTAGAATTTTCACTTTATAGATGAAGTTTCAGGGAAGTTAAAGAGTCTCTCCAAGGTCTTGCTGCTGGTCAAGTAAAGTTCTGCTCTGAAGCCCAGGCTTTTTCTAGCCTTCAGCTTCGCCTCATTACAGTGTTCAGATTGATGTCGTTAAGTTCTATGACCGTTTATGACCCATATTTGATTTTTAGTTCAGCAGAGCATTTGACTGGGGGGTAAGTCAGAGCCAATGGATATTTGGCTTGTTGAATCCTATGGTTGCTATATGCTAACTTAAATAATGAAATACTAAAAATCCCCGTGTTTGCATTGTTGATGGCAATCAATATGTTTCAATTTTTTAAAAAAAGTATATTGCCAGGGGATTAAGATATTTAATTCAAGAAGCATTTGTAGAGCACCAGTATTTGGTAGGTGCTGTGTGATTGATTTTTTTCATGCATTGTGTCTAATATGATTTATACAACATTGCAGCAGTTCTTAATTATTGCTTGTTTACAGATAAGGAAGTAGTAGTAGTTCAGTCACTCAGTCACGTCCGACTCTTTGTGACCCCACGGACTCCAGCACTCCAGGCTTCCCTGTCCATCACCAACTCCTGAAGCTTGCTCAAACTCATGCCCATTGAGTCACTGATGCCATCCAACCATCTCATCCTCTGTCGTCCCCTTCTCCTCCTGCCTTCAGTCTTTCCCAGCATCAGAGTCTTTTCCAATGAATCAGTTCTTCACATCAGGTGGCCAAAGTATTAGAGCTTCAGCTTCAGCATCAGTCCTTCCCATGAATATTGAGGATTGACTGGTTTGATATCTTTGCAGTCCAAGGAACTCTCAAAAGTCTTTTCCAACCTAGCTTCGAAAAGAATAATACTTGGGGAAGGATGCTGTGCTTAGTCAGTCGTGTCCAACTCTTTGGGACCCCATAGAGTGTAGCCCGCCAGGTACCTCTGTCCACGGGGATTCTCCAGGCAATAATACTGGAGTGAGTCGCCATGCCTTCCTCCAAGGGATCTTCCCAACCCAGAGGTCAATCCTAGGTCTCCCGCGTTGCAGGCAGATTCTTTACCATCTGAGCCACCAGGGAAGCCCAAGGATACTGGAGTGGGTAGCCTATCCCTTTCTCCAAGGGATCTTCCCGACCCAGGAATCGAACCAGGGTCTCCTGCATTACAGGAGGATTCTTTACCAGCTGAGCTAGCATGGACGCATACACAACTAGTAAGTCGAGCTGAGGGCTGCACTGGGGTCTTCTGACCTCATGTCCATCACTCTTGGTCCAGTGTTATTATGAACAGTTTACAACATGCTCTGTTGCCACTGTGGTCACCCTGCCATCTCTCAACCCACCATCAGCCCAACCCATCCCTGTCCTTTGCATCCCTCCCTTGTGAATTTCAGATAATTTAGGCATCAACCCAGGAAGCATTTCCTGAGTTGTAACTAGAATTGTCGATGGGAAATCATGCATCTAAAGAAAGTACTGTATTATGCAGCCATTAGCGGTTTGTGGAGGGACCTCCGCTCTTCAGAATTCATTTCACAGAAAGCAGTGGAGTTAGCTCTCAAGCATTTCTGAGAAATAAAGACAAGCAGTGGATACAGTGTAGTTCAAATCAGGACAACTCATTACATCTGCTGTGGGTGTTTAAGGAGGCCTGAGGTAATTGAACATGGTAACTGTGCCGCTCTGTCAGAGGGGTTTCACTGACACTTGTTTTGTTTTGTTTTCCCTGAGCCCATAATTGCAGAAATATTCTCCCATGGTGATTAGTTCCCAATTTAAAATGGACTGTTTCATTAAAGGTAACTCCATAATGAGACCAGTGAGGACCCAAGCTGTGTGCTTAATGATAGTAATTCCCTCCTCACTTGCTGCTTGACCAAGTGCACAGAGAAGATGGAAAGCAGAGCCTTCCCCTCAAGTCCTGCTTGAATCACAAGAAAAGAGGAGGTCGAATTACATTGCCTTTAAGGTCCCTTCCAGTGTTAGCATTCAGTGATTCTTTGGAATACTCACCAAATGGAAGTTCAGAAATTGATTCTGCTTCCACACCCGTGAGGGAAGAATGCCCACAATTGAATACCAGATTAGAAGCTGCGGAGAGGAAATAGTTGTCTTGAGTGAGTTCTTTTTATTGGAAATCAGCCTTGTACTACTGGACAGGAAATTAAGTTCTTGTCTGGGTCGTTAATCATTGTGCCGATCTGAAAATTGGCAGTGGCGGGAGGAGGTGGCTCTATCTGAAGAGGAAGCAAGGAGTGGGCAGAAAGAGTGATCCTAAAAGCTCCCCTGTCCAAGGGCGCACTAGCTGGCAAAAACAGGGTGATACCAGCCAGCCCCGTCAGGTACAGATGTCTCCAGTATTTCTGCTGAGTCTCCTGTTTGTTCCCACACATCTCCTACCCCAAACTTGGTAGAAATGTTTCCCATTTCTACCCAGAGGCGAGAAAGAGAAATAATCCTAGGATTTTCACTGAAGAAAGGCAGAGAAGTGATCATGTAATGGGGGTCACGTGAAAAATCAAGTATTAGTTGCTCAGTCGTGTCTGACTCTGCAACCCCACAGAGCCCGCCAGGCTCCTCTGTCCATGGAATTCTACAGGCAAGAACACTGGAGTGGGGAGCCATTCCAGGTGTAGATCGAACCTGGGTCTCCTACATTGCAGGCAGATTCTTTACTGTCTGAGCCACCAGGGAAGTCCAGTGGGGGTCATATTTCCCTCTTTACCTCAAGAGGGATGTTTTAAGGGAGGAAGTCAAGATTGGGTTATCTTTAGTTCTTTTCATAGTTACATTGATAAGAGACAAAAAGAAAAAACAAAACCCACAGCAAAAATATGAGTAATAAGTTATGCCACGTCAGGACAGCTTGTGTCCTTCAAAACAACGCCCATCTCTTACTGTCTCTCTTTTCCCAAGTGGAACTCCACTCAGGAAACTTGGAAAGCCACATAAAGTTGGGGCTTTCCTCTTGGGCTTGAAAAGTATGGAGACCATTCTTGCTTTCCTTTTCCACCCCCACCCCCACCCCCACCCCCAGTATGTAACTGTTTGAGTGTTTGCACTTTTCTATTTATTTTTCCTTTAAGTTGAGAGGTTTTGGTAAATAAAACTTGGCAGCAGGTTTTATTTCCACAAAAATTACAATTGTGACATCTCAGGGTGTCATCTGTCTCCAAGCTGTTCCCAGTGGAGTCTAAATATACCACTGGGCTTTCTCATCGTTCCTCGGAACTGCCTCGGAAATCTGCACCCCTCAGGGTCTGACTGACTAAGCCTTCGACAAAGCTCTCTCTTCTCTTACGGATTTTTCTGATGGGAAAGTAGCTAAATTGGGTTGGGAGTTGAAGCATTTGGCTCGGTTACAGCTTGTGTGGGGCGTCAGTCTTTCTCTGTCTCCAGACACCTGCTCCTTTCTGGCTGTAATTTCACAATGTTCTTAACTGCTGAGTGTACAATATGGTCCTTAGCATCCTTGATGAATCCTGCCCTGAACTATCCTCCCGAGCACTGTGGGGGCGGGCCTGCATGGTGACAGTGAAGGTTTGGTGGAACAGAAATAGACTTTTGCCTTCTACCTGCAGATCACACTCCAGCCTGCATGCAGATGGGCAACTTTTCTCTAAACTTGTCACAGCTGCTCCCCCACCCCACCTCCCTTGGTGAGTGCCTAGATATAATTTCCAAAATTTAAAAAAAAAAAAATGAAATCACCAGATGATACATCCTGTCAGTGCAGGAGGAGTACTTTGAGCACCTAATGATGAAAAGAATGAGATCTGCTGGCATGAAGCAGCCGCCTCTTCACAGGAAGTCACATAGACTTGCAGTATTTGGGGCTCTTTTGAATGAAAAAGAGTAGGCTAGGTTTGGGGCTTCCCAGGTAAAGAATCTGCTTTCCAATCCGGGAAACTCCCTGCATTGGTAGGTTTGATCCCTGGGTTGGGAAGATCCCCTGGAGGAGGACATGGCCACCCGCTCCAGTATTCTTGCCTGGCGAATCCCATGGACAGTGGAGGGTGGTGGGCTACAGTCCAAGGGGTTTTGAAGATTGAAACATGACTGAGTGTGCACGCATAGGCTAGGTTTCCAACTTGTTGAAGTTTATCTGCCTAGCTCTAGAAGGAATATAAGTGACTCAGGAACTCTTGATGTTCTGACTTGGAGAACCGGATCCCAGCAGTACCTGGAGGGGTCTTGGTTTTCTCAGCCTGCACCCCCACCTCCTGAAACCTGACTCTTGAAGTCATGATGACTTGTCTCAGTCACAGCCCTGGTCTTCTCCGATTCTGCTCCTTGACTCTGTAACGTCAGACACTAGCAGGGACCATCCTTGAAACTCCCTTCCCTGTCTCGGTGACAGTCCACTGTCCTGGCTTCCTTCACTTCATCTTCTTCCTTCCTTCGGTTGTCTTTGGTTCATCCTGCCGTGTGGGTCTCAAGATTCAGTGCCTGTCTCTCACTTTCCCCTGCTCCCTCTTTCATTCTTTCTCACTCCCCTCTTCACATCTTCCTTTCTCCACAGAAAACCTAACCCTCCGGGCTTCCACTGCCACCTCCTGGAGGGGACTCTTTACTCTTGACCTCTCCCATTCCAAAGCTGTGCTGCGGCTGAATACACTTACACTTTCTTATTGTCTCAGCTTCAGCTTAACTAAGGAAAAGAACTCATTTTTCACCCCCTAAATCTCGCAGGGTCTGGTTTTGTGATTGCCATTTCAGTCCATGGCCTAGACCACCATGTTGGTCCCGCACACTCCTACCCCTCTGTGCGGCTGTTCCCAGGGAGGGGCTTAGGCAGGCGTCCAGGGACACGAGTGTATGAAGCACTGAGTGCCAAGCCCCGCGCAGACCACTCTTCTGGGCTCCTTCCCCATAGTGCTCCCCCCTTCCTGTCAGGTGGTCGGGGGGAGGGACCCCGCGCTGTCTCCCTGGAGATGGGAACAGGCATATCGCCCTTTCGGCTCTGCAGACATCCCAGGACTGACTCCGTGCCCTTCGGAATAGGAAGAGGGGCTGGATTGTCCGTCCAGGCTGCCTGTGAGGGCTGCTCCCTTGGGGATTTCAGGACTCTGCCTTCCCTCCTCCTTTGCGCCCCCTTTTTTGGAGTTGCAGGACTTGGGTCTGGGGTGCTTTCTCTGTGCCAGGCACCTGTGGCCTGCCTGGGGGAGGAGAGTATACATGGCTGGCGTTGGGTTTGGCGCTGAGTCCAAAAGAGGGAGAGAAAGGGAGCCAGGAGGAGTTCAGTGTGCCTGACCCGCGGCACCTTGGCTCAGACACGGGCCGCTGGCGCTGGTTCGTTCAGCGGGTCTGTCGTGCACATCGCGGAGGCGGGCAGAGAGCAACACGCGGGACTCAGCGCCAGCGCTCACCTGTGAGGGGAAGACATCACTGTGTGCAGCTCACTCTCTAGTTCTTACTTAGCTGGAACTGGGATAAGTGCTTCGAGCGTGTGGCAGGCACTCGTGGGTCGGGGCTGCTTCGCCGTGCCGTCTGCCGGCGAGGGGTCGGTGCCGGGTGGCCGCCAAGCAGGGCGCACGCCTCGTGCGCCGGAGGGGACAATCCCTGGCAGCAGAGTGTCCAGGTCTGCCTCGGCTCACCACCCGGGAGCAGCTGGAGCCCCCCCACCTGGCTTCCCACCTGTCACCAAGCCCATCGGGCTGGCCCTGCGCTTGTCATTCCCGCCTGCGGCGCCTCCTGCGCTCGGGTCGGGGTTAGCGCCGTGCTCTCTTCTCTGATAGGTTCTGTGAGGAGTTGTGTCTCCTTGAACTCCATACCTGGCACTGGAAGTAGCGGAGGCTGTCTTCCGCCCCTGCCCCTAGACGATAAGAGTTGACAGTGGGCCCGGCAGGCTGTGTTGTCACAGCCCTCTGGTGATTTCAATGTACACTGCTTTGGGAACCACAGTGTCCTTGCCTGGAGAATCCCAGGGATGGCGGAGCCTGGTGGGCTACTGTCTGTGGGGTCCCACAGGGTCGGGCACGACTGAAGCGACTTAGCAGCAGCAGCAGCAGTGGTGTGTCTCCCTTAAAATTTAATGATGTGTTGGACTTCGATGGTGGTCCAGTGGCTAAGACTCCATGCTCCCAATGCAGGGGGCGTAAGTTCCATCCCTGGTTAGAGAATATCCTGCATGCCACATGGTTGCAGCCAAAAAAAAACATTTTTTAATTAAAAAATGATGTTATCTTATTTCTTATGAAATTTTCTTATTTTCTTATAAAATATATCTTACTTTCTTGTAAAGTGTGTTAATAGTTTGTTTTCACAATGAAATTATTAAGTCCATTATTTTACCAACATTCATCTTTTTTACGCAGTGTTATTAACAGGTTAATATACATTGGGATGGGCTTGCCTGGTGGCTCAGACAGTCTTTACTGTCTGCCATGCTCAAGACCTGGGTTTGGTCCCTGGGTTGGGAAGATCCCCTGGAGAAGGGCATCACAACGCACTCCAGTATTCTTGCCTGGAGAATCCCCGTGGACAGAGGAGCCTGGTGGGCTGCAGTCCCGACAGAGTCATACACAACCGAGAGACTAAGCACAGCACAGACATTGGGATACAGCCCTGGAATTTTCACCCATTTCCATATGACTAGTAATTTCGTCTTGGTCGGCTTAGGAATCCATGGTATAAGCAGAGCAATGGTAAATTCTTCAGTCTCTGAAACCAGTTGAGAAGTTCTTACTGGTATAGAGTACATAACACAGGAAAGGCTGTAACCCCAAAACCATTCTTTATGTGGGAGGGAAATGTTTTAAAGATGATTAGATTTTTGCTACTCACAAAAGGAATGGTAATAGAATTGAAGGAAGGTACTTAGTTTGATGGAAATGATGAAATTGAAGGAGGAACAGATTTTTTGTGAGTTAAAATACTTGGTGAGGTTGGAAGGTATTTCCCATTCACTTCAAAAGCTAGGGTCTGGTTATGTTGGCATATATCTCAGTGGGGGCCTGTGTGAATTTTGAAGAGTACTGGATGGCAGCAGTTGTTTCCAGAAAAAATATTTTAATGTGTTGATCAAAGTCAGTGCTTGACCTGTCAAACATTCAGAGGTTCCCCTTTTCTTCTTTTTTTCCTTCCCTTCTTTTGTTCTTTTCTTCCTGATATATTAAATAAGCATTAAGAAGTGATAGAGTTCTCTGTCTAGAAATAAAAATGTGGGGGGAAGAGTGAATTTTATTCTATTCCAGGCTGATGGTTGTTTACCTTCCCACCTTTGTATATGCAACCATTTAAGTGTGTTTCTTATGCCTTTTTTCTTTGGATGTGTTTTTACCAAAGTGCAATGATTTGTGTGCAAATATTTTAGATTTACATAAATTACACGTTTTAAGTCTCATATTTCTTTTTTTTCCCATTTGGCAGTGTTCTAAGGATGCTCTGTGTTTTTAAAATTCATTTTTATTTTAGGGCTTTCCAGGTGGCTCAGCAGTAAAGAATCTGCCTGCTATGCGGGAGATACGGGTTCGATCCCTAGGTCGGGAAGATCCCCTGGGGAAAGAAATGGCAACCCACTCTAGTATCCTTGCCTGGGAAATCCCTTGGACAGAGGAGCCTGGCGGGCTACAGTCCACGGGGTCACAAAAAGTTGGACATGACTTAGTGACAACATTTTTATTTGACTGTCTGTTCGTGTGCTTTCCTGAGGATGGGCAGCAAAAGTCATGCATTCTCTTTATGCTGCTGTTTGAACATTTCTTTGGGATATGAACCCTGGAATGAAATTGCTGACCATAGAAATATGTAGAATTCATTTAACTACCTGGGGCCAGATTGCTTTCCAGAATGGCTACCCCAACTGTTCCTGCCACAGTCTAACAAGATTCCTTACCCACATCAGCAACAAATATGATGTGAAGTAATAGCTCTTCATTTCCATTTATTTGACCACTCAGTGTCTTGTCACCTGCTTGCTGCTGCTGCTGCTGCTAAGTCACTTCAGTCGTGTCTGACTCTGTGCGACCCCATAGATGGCAGCCCACTAGGCTCCTCTGTCCCTGGGATTCTCCAGGCAAGAATACTGGAGTGGGTCTTTAGCAAAGCCTGCTTATTAGTCAGTTGACTATTCATTTTCTGGCCCACCATTGTGTTTATGGTGGTGTCTTTTTTGGTGATATGCAGCATTTCATTGACTGTACTGTAGCCCACCAGAGTCCTCTGTTCATGGGATTTCCCAGGCAAGAACACTGGAGTGAGTTGCCATTTTCTCCTCCAAGGACTCTTCCTGATCCAGGGATCAACGTGCGTCTCCTGCTTGACGGACAGAAACTTTACCACTACCAGGGAAGCCCGGTGTCATCTTACTATTAAAAAGTGCATAGTGCTCTTTGCTGAGTATTCTTGTACTTGTGTGGTCTAATTTAATCTTCGCAACCATCACATTAAGTAGATGTCAACCTCAAGTATTGCGATTTTTGTTTGTTTTCATTGATACCTGTTTTCTTCATTATAAACTAGTATTATCTAAGTATAGTGAATTTTCTATGTATACTCTTGTACATGGCTAAATATTGGGGTTTCATCCCTCTTCTTAGGGGCCAAATATTAATGAAAATAGTGATAAGCCTTTGTATCAACATGGACATAATCTACTAATTTTCTGATGATTCTTATTTGATAGCCATCAAATTGATCCTTTCTGATTAGCCATTATTTCCATTCAGCATCTATATAGGATCTTAAGTGTTCTAAATTCATATGGTAGCCTTCTGACATCCCTGGCATGTTAAATGTTTTTGCTTTTTATTATATAGTTTTAATAATACTGCTTTATATCCTCATTCATTCTAATTTTTAATTTTCCTTTGTTTTTTAAAATGTAATTTAATTTTACTTAATTTTTTTTTTTGATTGGAGGATAATTGCTTTACAGTGTTGTACTGGTGGTTTTTACTTTTAAGGAAATAAAACTCTAAAACCAGAAAAGGAAAAAGTCAAAGACGCTTAGTATAGTTTCAGAAATCACAGTCTCTGACTCAGCCCTAATTGTTCTTTTTAAATCTCCCCCAGTGATTTGGGTTTATTCGAAGCCTGATTTTACATTAGAAGCAAGAGTATTTTTATTTGGAACGTGTTTCTATGTCCTGACAAAGTCACTCTCCCCTGTGAGAGTCCTTCTTTCTAGCCTTGTTTATCCGATCAGACATTCCTGCCAGGAACAGCCCTGTTTACATAACTGCCCTCATTGGACGGAGTATTTTACTTAGCGCAGCCCGGCACTCACACCACAGCCTGTTTAACATAGAACAAGCACAGATCTGAAGCGCACTAGAGAATGCTCAAGACGCTTAATGTGCGGCAAAGAGAAGTGGAGGCGTTTGGATGAAAATGAAGCAATGCAAGAGGGAGCAAGAACAGGGCAGAGACCAAAGCAAACAAAAGGAGAGAGGGGTGTTTTTTTGGTGGGCGGGGCTGGAGGGGAAAACATGCTGGTTCAAGAGTGTGGGACAGCGGTGTCTACTGTTTGAAAGCATGTCATTCAAGAAACAGGCTTCCCAGGTGGCACTAGTAATAAAGAACCCACCTGCCAATGCAGGTAGACATAAGAGACCTGGGTTCAATCCCTGGCTTGGGAAGATCCCCTGGAGAAGGGAATGGCTGCCCACTCCAGTATTCCTGCCTGCAGAATCCATGGACAGAGGAGCCTGGGGGGCTACAGTCCATGGGGTCGCAAAGAGTCGGACATGACTGAGCGTGACATGACACACATTCATGAAACACTTGGACAGAAATGGAGACCCAGGTCTCAGAGCCCTAGCATGGCTATTGCATCTCCATTTGTTAATTAAAAGAAAAAGGTTTAACAAGGACAAGGGGCTCTTTGTCATGTAGGGCCTTTTCCTTTGACTAGAGTTTCCATCTTTTACTGTAGTCTTGGCTGATTTCTAGTAACGTAGGACTCTGATCCACAACACTGCTCACAAATGTATTAGAATAATCGTATTTTTTCAAGTGTTTATTATTTTGGTTGTACCAGGTCTTCGTTGCTTTGCCCGAACTTTCTGCAGTGAGCTTAGTTGCAGCGAGCGGGGGCTACTCTCTAGTTGGCGGTGCATGGGCTTCTCATTGGGGTGGCTTCTCTTGTTGCAGAGCACAGGCTCTAGGCCCCTGGGCTTCAGTAGTTGTTACTCACAGGCTCAGTTGCTCCATAGCATGTGGAATCTTCCCAAATCAGGGATCAAACCTGTGCCTGATGCATTGGCAGGTGGATTCTTAGCCACTGCGCCACCAGAGAAGTCCTGTATTTTTTCCCTTTGGCTGCACCGAGTCTTTGTTGTGGCACACAGGCGTCTCTTGTTGTGGCTCACTGCCTTAGTTGCCCTACAGCATATGGGATCTGAGGTTCCCCAACCAGGGACAGAACTCAAGTCCCCTGCATTGGAAGGCGGATTTGCCAGGGAAGTCCCAGCGTGAGACATCTTACTCGGAATTGCTCATCACTGAGCAGAGGGTGCAGGAGCAGCTTGTCATAGAAAAGGCGACCTTGGCCATCTCCCGTTCTCTCTCTTTCCCAGAACCAGTCTTTTCTCATCAAGCGGCTGTGCTCCACTCTGCACCCTGTCTTCCGCCTTGCTCTCTCCTGTCTTCCTCCCAGCTACCTGGCTTCCAACTGTGCCACTTCCTTAAATTGAGAATGCTTGGCAATGGCTCCTGCTCTTCTGGAGTTTTGCCCAGACTAATATAAGAAGGAGCCAACACTTTTCTCCTAGCCCGTCTTGCATTCTGAAGAGTCTCATGATTGCACTCCTTTTCTTTCAGGACAAGTTCCTCTTGGTCACATTTGACTGCTCTCTGATGGGCGTTGAGCCCTCACCAGGTGCTGCTCATCAACTGGAACCCTTTAGCTATGTTCAGTCATCCCAATAGCTGATGTGGGTGTTGTTGCCCTTGTATTTTGGAGCTAGGAGACAAATGGGAGGAGTGGAAGGCTATGACCTAATCCGGGCTGCACAGTGGGAGGGAGAGCCAGCTCCAGAAGTTCATACACTTAATTGCCGTGTGAAGATGTGGAGGCAAAATGATAAGTCATGAGTATGTGCTGAGCCATGAGAACAGAGCACGCCTGGCACCCAGAGTGTCGTCGCAGCTTAGAGCTCTGCTCTTACCTTACCCGCAAAGCCTTTCAGGGGTTGCCCTGCTGGCATGTGCATATGTATGTGTGAAAGTGAAGTCACTCAGTCGTGTTCGACTCTTTGTGACCCCATGGACTGTACCCTACCAGGCTCCTCTGTCCATGGTATTTTCCAGGCAATAGTATTGGAGTGGATTGCCATTTCCTTCTCCAGGGGATCTTCCCAAACCAGGGATTGAACCCGGGTCTCCCACATTGTAGACAGACGCTTTACCGTCTGAGCCACGAGGGAAGTCCCTATATGTATGTGTGCATACATATAAATAGATGGTGTGTTTATGTTTACACACACATTTACTTCATTTTGGGCTTCCCTGGTGGCTCAGACGGTAGAGAATCTGCCTGCAGTACAGGAGACCTGGGTCTGATCCCTGGTTTGGGAAGATCCCCTGGAGGAGGGCATGGCTGCCCACTCCAGTGTTCTTGCCTGGAGAATCCCTGGAGCCCCTGGCAGGCTTCAGTCCATGGGGTCACAAAGAGTCAAACATGACTGAGTGACTAACACTCGCTTTCGTACTCTATTTCAGTTTTAGCTCCATAAAGTTCCAAACTAATTAATTTTAGTTCCAAAATTAAAAGGAAGGGTACATCTACATCCTGTCCCCACGTATACATAGCCTCACCCATCATCAACAGCCCCCACCACAGTGGTACCTGTGTTAAAATTTATGAACCTACATTGACACATCATTATCACCCAAAGTCCACGGTTTATGTAACAGTTCACTCTTGGTGTTGCCCAGTCTGTGTGTTTGGACAAAAGGATAATGGCATGTATCCACCATTATGGAATCATACACAGTACTTTCACTGCCCTAAAAATCACCCGTGCTCTGTCCATTCATCTCTCCTTCTCCACTAATCCCTGAAAACCACTGGTCTTCTTGCTGTCTCCATAGTTTTGCCTTTTCCAGAGTGCCGTATAGTTGGAATCAGAGAGAGGCCTAGAGCCTTTTCAGACTGGCTTCCTCACTTAGTAATAGGCATTCAGGTTTCCTCTGCATCTTTTTATGGCCTGTCTCATATTTTGTAGCTAAAGGATTTAATGAAAATGTACCCCTGACCTTTAGAAGTGCCACTTAGGACCTGTAGACTGTGTTTTTATTTCATTCATTTGCTAGCTTTTCCATCTTAAGTCCATGCCCTAAGCCAAGGTGGGTATTAAAAAATAGGCATGGTTCTCCCAGCCGCCTCTGATTATGCTGAGTATGCTCTACATCAGACTTTTAAGAAACTATTCGTGTTTCTCTGCATGGAGTTTTAATCACTTCAGCTTTGGCCTGAAGGTTCAAAACTAAATCCCTTATAATCAAGGCACTTTTTTTCCTAATGAAAACCACAGCTTGAGCAGCTGCTCGTGTTATTGTCTCTCCTTTGTGGTCCCACTGGTGTGTGGGAGTTGACTGTCGGGCTGTGGAAAAGGGAGCAAATGAGAATCCAAGAAAGGGGTCATGTTTCAATAGAGGAAGGACGGTGGAATGTTAAAATCCTTGAGTGTGCTCCTCGCCCTCCCCGCACTTTGGACATGCAGTTTGGCTCTCTTTTTCCTTTTTAAATACTTCCATAAGGCGTGGAAGAGAAGCACATATCGTATGAACCAGAGTACTGAGAATTCCTAGACCTCAACTCTGAGTCCACACAGAGTGCCTTCATTTTTGCCTGGAGTTGTAAGATGACAACAGAGCTTGAAAGTCTGGCTGGATGTCATGTACGTCCATATTTTTTTTGTCCATCTGTATCAGTGGGGTCTTCCTTTTCCTTTGTCTGCTTGAAATTGCTTATCATCTGTGGGTGATTTTTTTTCTTGCGTCAATTTCTATATCTCATTTTCTTTTTCAGATTTGTTGCCATATCTCCTTTACACCTAATTTTCTCTTCCCTGCTTCCCATTTTCTCTTAACCTTTGTTTTCCCGTTCAGTTTTTGGTACTATATGATTTTCAGTTCTACAAATAAAGCTCGAAGTTTTACTTCTGCTGTTCATAAGTTTTTCATCTAGATAAATAGATCATTTTCTCTTTCTCTAAAAAGATCCTACCTCGAATCGAACTGTTTTTTTACTTATCAGAACCTTGTGTTTTGTTTTTTTTTTGTTTTGTTAATGTGGGCTTTTGATCCCTAATAGCAGCAGCTGCTTCATCCTAGCAACTAGTTCCAGTGTAAGATATTTTTTTAATGGCTTTATTGAAGTGTCATATATATGTGTATATACATATATATGTATATATATTTCATAAAACTCATCCATGATAAACATACAGGTCATTGATTTTTTTTAATTTTTCTGCAGCAGCTTTATGGAGGTATAATTCATATACCAGTGCCAGAGATTAAAAAGAATAGCTAGGTTCTGTTCCAACCGAATGGGTGAATTATCGGTAACACCATGTACTTTTCATGCTCCAGTCACCCTAAGTTACCCTGATATGAAGATAGGTTTTCTCTTGTAACCAATTGCCAGGGTCATATGGGAATTAAAGGAAACCAACTGAGTAGCCCTCCACACTAGCACAGCAGTGTAAATAGTGAATGACCCTTCTTCCTACTAACTTGGGCGAATTTTTTCCAGTAACTTACAAGGCACAGTCACTTCCTCTCCCTGTTGACTTCATCCTGAGGAGGGTGGTACTGGTGGTTTGGGGCAGCAGCATAATCAAGGTGGGCTTGGGGTGAGAATGCATGAGTGATGATCTTGGACTTGCTGTTGGCTTGCTGTGACCAAAGGTGATTCTCCGATAATCCTCTCCCACCACCGCGGACTGTTGAGTGAGGTGATATGTGCGCGTGAACACCTTTCGAGTCAACTCAGGCTGGCTGTGGAGTCACCCCGACCGGGCTCCCGTCCAGAGGTTCAGGCTCCTTTTTCTTTCCTATTTTGTGTTCCCACATTCTGTGGGGTCTCTTTCTTAAGAAGCTGTTCGTTGAGCACTGGAACGTGCTTCTCTCTTCTCATGCTTTGTCAGTGCTGGCGTTTAACAAGTTCAGGCCTTCGGAGTCAGGCAGGTCTTATCATCATTCATTACCATCTTTAGATTGAAATGTGTGGGACTGAGGCCAAAAGTAGTGGGAGCTCCCGGTATGTCCAGGCTGAAGACTGTCAGTGGTATAGGTCTTAACCGAGCTTGCCCATAACGCTTAGGCTAAAAGCTGCAAACGGAGACCTCCCACTTAGAGTCATCCTTTCAGTTTTAGGGAGAGGGAAGAACCTCAAGAGCCTAGACTTCCCACCTAATTTTCCCGAGTATTTCCTGACTGATATCTGCCCACTCACATACAGCATCACATCCACCAGTATCGTGTTAAGCCGTTGTTCAAACCACAGTCACTCCCTCCTCTCTCTTAGAAACCCAGAGTAGTCTTGGGGTTAGAGGAGATTTTTTTATTTGAGTGAGCCATTAAATTAATAATTAGATGTGTTTACATTTTTAAAAAATCCAGATTTCTTACATCTGGAAGTCATCAGGTGCTCAAGCTATGAGGTTGCCATCTCCACCTTTTTATTAATTTTAGCAATTTGCAACTTCTCTGGCTATGTAAATCCTGGATTTTGAGAGTCTGAAGTATATGTGTGTGTGTGTATGCATGTTGAGTCACTTCAGTTGTGTCCACTCTTTGTGACCCCGTGGACTGTAGCCCGTCAGGCTCCTGTGTCCGTGGGATTCTCCAGGCAAGACTACTGGCGTGGCTTGCCACTCTCTCCTCCAGGGAATCTTCCCGACCCAGGAATCAAACCCACATCTCCTGTGTCTCCTACATTGGCAGGTGGATTCTTTACCACTAGTGCCACCTGGGAAGCCCATATATATATACACACACACACACACACACACATATATATGTATAATATATATAATATATACATATATATAATATATAGTTATATATATTATATACACACATATATATTATATATGTATACATTATATATATATAATATGTGTGTGTGTGTGTGTGTATATATATATATATATATATATATATTTTTTTTTTTTTTTCCCCTGTTCTGAACATCCACTCTTCAAAGCAAGAATTTGTTAAATTTCTAGTATGGACTCAAACTGAGTTGTCGAAGAAGACAACATGAATCCTGCTGTCAGAGTGCTTATGGTCTAATTAAGAGAACAATACACAAATAAGTGAAATAAGTAGAGAATAGTTAAACATTAACCTCTGGTGATAACTATGAACAAAGATCAGCATGAGCTGAGGTTGTGAGGGAGAGCTTCATGGAAGACATTGGATTTTTTAAATTCATTCCCTCTCTCAGCTGTTATTAAGTACCTACTGTGTGAATTGTGCAATATTGGACCCCAAGAATAACAAGGTAATTGACACATCCTATGCTTTCTTTAGAGAGTTTTTACTGTTTCGTTTACAAAGACATGTAAAAAAATAATGATAAAGTGTACATGTTTGGGTGTATTGGATAAAAATCTATAGATAGATGCTTGAATATAATAGGTGCTTGGATAAAAATCTATAAATAGATAATGGGAGCACAAGAGTGTGGTCAGTTATCCACTTGAGATAAGATGTTTTATAGAGGAGGCGATAAGTGAATTGGTTTTAGATGAGTTGTTGTTCTTGTTGTTCAGTCTCTCAGTCATGTCTGATTCTTTGTGACCCCATGGACTGTAGCACACCAGGCTTCCCTGTCCTTCACTATCTCCCAGAGCTTGCTCAAACTCATGTCCATTGAGCTGGTGATGCCGTCCAACCATCTCATCCCCTGGCACCCCCTTCTCCTCCTGCCCTCAATCTTTGGATGAGTAGCATGGCCAAACCTGGAAACAGAGGAACGGCATTCCTGACCTGGAGTTCAGTTAAAGAGGTGTCATTCACTGTACATGGATCTACATGGTCTTTTAGCATGATGAGAGGAAAGTGAAGGCCAGATCTTAGAGGGCCTGTATATTCTCTGTAAAGTTAAATTGTACAGGAGGCGGAGGATCACCAGAGTCTTTAAATCAGAGGGTAGGAGGGCACTCCCTATCCCCCGACCCTGGCAATCCTTTCTTCTCTGCCTCCACCCTCCTGCACCCCAGAGGCTGGCCGGTAGGGCTAAATCTGTAGACTCTCGTGCCCTTTGATTTCCAGCTAAGTTTAGCCATTGGATAGACAGCCCCAGCAGAAGATGGGGTAGGGGTGTGGTCAAGGGAGGAGGCTGGTCAAGGTCTTTATGTTCTCCAGCTTCATGCCTCCCTTGAAGGATGGCCTGGGAAGAGCTGCATCTCCCCTTCTCAGGGCAACCTGTTGACATAACCTTCTCCTTCCTGTTAACTAGTCCCTCCCTCGGCCCCACAGGTCTGTGGTGGTGACTCTTCTCTGATGCTATCCCTAGCTTATCACTGTGCTTCTGCTGCAGCCCACCCACACCATCATTAGTGGTCCTGCCATAAATAATTCCTCTGCAAATTATCCTCATTTAAAATATGATTCGATTTTAATTTTAAGCAGTCATGGAAAGAATTGTTTCCTGGAATGGAAGTCAAGGGGCAAAGCAATCAATGGGTAAAACTGGCCAAAGCCAGATGATGTGGTTGGAATATGCAGCGGTAGTAAGGGTGGAGAGGAAGTGATGCCTGCAGGAAAGAGGATGGAGTTGAATTGACACCAGTTGAATGAGAGAGTTCAGGGAAATGAAGGAGTCAAGGATGACCACCCAGGGTTCTGACTTGGGTGGCTGCTTAATTCAAAAAATAAAAAGATGAGTTGCCTGTATCAATTTTGAGAGAGATCTTTATGGGAGAACTACCGGGAGATAGGAACTAGGTGTTGGGTAGCTCAGTGTGGAATTCAGGAGAGATCTGACTGGCGGGAAGGTTGATGTACTGTCAGCTTATGCATGGTCCTTGAAGCCAAAGTGATGGGTGAGCTTCCCCCAGGAGAGCCAAGAGACTGGGAGAAGGAAGGCAGTCATGCACAGAACTTACAAAGACACAAAAATGACCTAGATTTCTGCACAGACTGAGAAGAGAACAAGGGCACAAGCCAAGGGGAGAGGAGGAATATTGGTTGCCCAAGTGGTGAAGGAAATATTTGCAGAAGCTGAATGGAGCCAGGTCAGGGAAGGACGAGAAAGCTAAGACAGAGCAGCCTGGGCTGGGTGGTTAGAAATTAAAGAGCTATTACAGGTTTGTATATTTATTCTACAAATGTGTATTGAACACTTAGGTTCTTGAGTGAAATGAAATCCATTAAGGTTGTGTTTCAAGACGAGTAAAGTGAAAAGGCAGAGATGGAAACAGCCTTAAAATCTGAAGCAGTAATACCATTATGAAGCAATAAGAATCAAAACCAGAGCAGTCACAGTTCATGCTGAGGACAAATAGATTTCAAGGAAAGAAGGGGCAAGACACAGGCAAGAATGAATGTAGAAGCAGCAAGGTGAAGATGAACTGGTGATTCTCACCAGTACATGTTAGGAAGCATGTCATTTTTATGATAAATTGAGCCCTGGAAAACTTCTGATCATTCTGAAGAAGCAAATGACCAACTAGATGCAATGAAAAGTATAATTTTTCCCATTTTCAACAAATAAGAAAATAATTTGCGTAGTGTGAAATAGTTTGGCAGGCTAGAACATGTGTCCCAGAATGAATCAGAGTTTTGAATCCAGTTAAGTTCAGGGATGGACTTTCAGAATTGAAAGCAACGGGCTGACCACTTGTTTCATGGAGACTGAGAAACAAATAGAAATACCCACAGATGGTTGATGATGAAATTCATAATTTTTTGGTTGATGATTTCTTTCTGTTCATTGACTTTAATTCCTATTGTCTGTTGGTTACAAGTTTGGAACTTTTGGGCTGAGATTTGTTCTTTACCTTTCTTTTTATCCCAATTCCACTTCCAACCCCCAACCCTGGCCCTGAAATAAAACTGTAATTTAAGAACTAACTAGAAGTAATATTAGGAATCAGAGTGTAGAATAAGATACGTAATTTGTATGAAATACTACATTATGTATTGTATAGTATTTCACATTTGTATTTTCCTTTTTATTTTTTTTAAGATTTATTTATTTATTTATGGCTGTGTTGGGTCTTTGTTGCTGTGAGAGGGCTTTCTCTGGTTATGGCAAGCAGCGCTACTCTATTTGTGGTGTGTGGGTTTCTTATTGTGAAAATTTCTCCTGTTTTAGAGCATGGATTCTAGGCACTTGGGCTTCAGTAGTTGTGGCGCATGGACTTAGCTGTCCCGGACCGGGGATTAAAACCCACATCCTCTGCGTTGGCAGGCCGACTCTTTACCGCTGAGCCACCAGGGAAGTCCTTGGGTTTTTATTTTTTTAATTATGCTTAAGCATATTAGAAATTTCAAAACTTGGTAGTAGGAAGCTGAACAGAATATGAAATATGAATTACCTTATTATCAAATACTTATATCTACCTTATAATAAGGAAAAGACAATTCAAATCTCAAGGTACTATTTTGCACCTATCAGATTGGCACTGATAGTAGGAAGTGAGGAAACCATTGGTAGGAATATAAGTGGGCACATGCTCTGTGAAGGTTAGTTTGGCAATATCTATCAAAAATAAAAACGCACTTACCCTCTGGCCCAGCAGTTTCCATACGCAGGCATTTTCCTGCCAATGTACTTGCATTCAGCACACAAAGCTTTTGGTACAAAGTTGGAAAGTTTGAATGCCTGTCAACAGGGGACTTGTTTAATTAGTTATGGTATTTGCACAGAGTAGAATATTGTGTACCTCTTAAAAAGAAGAAGACAGATTTTTATGGAATGATAGAAGAACTATATGAAATCCTACAATTTGTCTAGGTAAGAGAGGTCTTATATGCACGAGTGGACTGTATCAGATACCATCTCTGGACGAATGTACGGGATGCAAAGAGATCTGAGGATCAGATTGGGAAGGAGACATTTTACCCTCAACCCTTACATACAATTTGAACTTTCTGGCAATTATATATATTAAGTAAATCATAAAAACTCTTCACATTACTCAAGAAAAGGGACTCTAGGTCGTTCACCAACAGTACTAGTGAAAGGTTTAGGTAAGTGAGTTTTCATACGTTGTTGGTAGAAGTGAACGTTTATAGATGCTTTTTAGAAGGCAATCTATTGGTTGCTGCAGTTCAGAATAACTGATAAGATACATCTCTTTTTACCTGGCAGTTCTTTTCCATTTCGGTCCTATAGAAAATCCAACCTGTTTGCATGCGTGGAGTTAAAAATACAGAAGCACTTTTAAGTTAAATCTTGAGTGTAAGTGTAGACTCCTGCCCATGTTTATTTGTTGTTGTTCAGGCGCTAAGTTGTCTCTGACTCTTTGCGACCCCATGAACTGCAGCATGCCTGTCCTTCACCATCTCCCAGAGTTTGTTCAAACTTATGTCCATTGAGTCAGTGATGCCATCCAGCCATCTCATTCTTTGTCATCCCCTTCTCCTCCTGCCCTCAATCTTTCCCAGCATCAGGGTCTTTTCAGATAAGTTAGCTCTTTGCATCAGGTGGCCAAAGTATTGGAGTTTCAGCTTCAACATCAGTCCTTCCAATGAACACTCAGGACTGATCTCCTCTAGGGTGGACTGGTTGGATCTCCTTGCAGTCCAAGGGACTCTCAAGAGCCTTCTGCAACACCACAGTTCAAAAGCATCAATTCTTTGGCGCTCACCCTTCTTTATGGTCCAACTCTCACATCCATACATGACTACTGGGAAAAGGATAGTTTTGACTACGTGTTTGTTTATTTCTTGAAAAATGGCAACTGGTTTGTTGCTTCTCTCACTTGAGAATCCTCATTTCTTCACATCTGGAAATGACCCAGTGGTTTTAGAGATCCAGTTATTTGAACCATTTAGAGTGTATTTCACTCACACAACTGACTTGAAACCACCTAACTTCATGTTGGTGGGCTGTCTCTGAAAGAAGTAAGAGAAGAAAAGAATTCCTTCCTTCCTTCATTCGTAAGCCCCTACATGCCCCATGTGGTATAATACCAGGTACCACGGCAAATCACACATCCCTTGTAATTGCGTTTTCAACTTTCTGGAACTTTTTTTTTTTTTTTTTGGCCATGCCAGTGAGCTTGTGGGTTCTTAGTTCCCTGAGCAGGAATCAAACCTGCGCCTCCTGCATTGGGAGCTCAGAGTCTTAACTGCTGGACCACCAGGGAAGTCTCTGGGACTCTTAACCACTTTTGTTCGTCTGAGCCATTCTTAGCTCATTGTTGCTTTGGTGTTCTGGTGCCGTTTTTGTTGCTTTCTTTTCTGTTTAATCATTTGTGCTGATTTCTGTGACCTTTTCCAAGCTGGGAGGGGGCGGGTGGCAGGGGGGAACTGGGTGGCTGTCGCCATTGACTTGAGTTATGGCCCCACAGATGGATAATAACGGCCCTGGCTCTCGCTTGGTTTGCTTTTCTTTACACATATGAAGCTGGCCACTGTGCTGAAGGGCAGGTGAGCAATAAACCAGAGTGGTGACAGGAGGTTGCCTACAGGCAGTGCTCATCACCAGCTGTGATGGGAGCAGGGAGGCTCGAGTCGCGGCGAGCCCCATCTTCAGGGGCACAGAACTCACTTCTCATTGCCCACTGCCCACAACTTTCCAGCCAGTAGCAAACAGGACAGAACTGAATTTGACCACCTCTTCCTCTCCTTGTTCTCTCTACACATCCCAGTGTTGTTGCTCTCTCGTTAATTTAGCAAAATTTGTTTCCATTTTTCATCTCTGACAAGTGACCTCTTCCTTCTAAGTGACAGAGTCCTATAGTTTGTTCAGCATCATATAGGAGCTCGAAACATAGATGCCTCAGGTAGGAGTTCGGGCCTCTTGGCTGTGCTTTTCTTTTTTTTAAAGCTGTATCAGGTCTTAAATTAGTTGCAGCACGCAGAATCTTTTTAGCTGTGGCATGTGGGATCTAGTTCCCCAATCAGGGATCAAACCCTGACTGCCTGCATTGAGAACTTGGAATCTTAGCCCCTGGACCACCAGAGAAGTCCTTTAGCTGTGTGTTTAATGCATCATCTCTGTTGAAGTAAATCACAGTGATTATCTTAAGGGACATATACCAAAAGACAGATATTTTCTGAATGACAGTTATCGTCAGCATATTAATGTAGTTTTAGAAGCAACTCATGAAAGCAGATCAATAATTCTATCAGCCTTTGCTTTCTACATTATTATCTTCAGTTTCTGTAAATTGTAACCTATGAGCGTGCCGTTGGATTCATTCCTGGGAGTTTCGGGGTCCTGCAGACAGAACAGCTCTCTCAGTGGAGACCTTTTTTTTTTTTAATGAAATTAACAAAACTGCTGAAAGACAATGCAGTTTCCTGCCTCTCCGGGAACAGGGTTTTGACAGTAACATCTCAGAACAGATGTTTCGGCAATCTCCAAATGTTTTTATTTGGTGGCACAAAGACTCTGTTATTCATGAAATGGTCTGTTAAAAAATTAGTTCCTCCGTGTGGGGGTTGTGGGAATATGTGTTACATAAATTGATTTCACATTTTGGCAGGGCACTGGTTCTTAACTCTTTAGACTGGCTCCAAGATTTGACTCTGACAAGTTCTGCCTTCCAGGCTGCAGCAGTGGGAGGAGCTAGAGCAGCTCAGCGTCTTTTTCAGAGCACTTCAAGTTGACTCATCCGAGAGTGTCAGATTCTTTTATAGGAGAACAGAAGCTAAGTCACTAAAGTGCTTAGAAATTTGGTCTCTTAAAATACAGTGAGAGGATGTGGGCATGTCCGCTTTTCATTTGTGTTATTCCCTAATATAATCTACAGCTGCGGATTACAATCTGCATCTTACAATTCTGGGTTCTGGAATCATATTTAAAGGGAAAACTTCTATTCTTATGTTGCACATGGGTCTGGTTCAAGTGGTAAAAAATCCTCCTGAGATGCAGGAGGTGCAGGAGACCCTGGGTTCCACCCCAGCGTCGGGAAGATCCCCTGGAAGAGGAAATGGCAACCCACTCTAGAATTCTTGCCTGGAAAAATCCCATGAACAGAGGAGCCTGGCGGGCTACAGTCTATGGGGTCGCAAAGAGTCAGAGAACACATAATATCTTTACCTTACTAGAGACCTCAGTGTAACTACTTAGAGAAGTATTGGAATGTAAAGGCTGGTCATTTCTAAATATCTTGTTTTCTGGCCACACTTTCTGGGTCTTTGCTGTCCTCCCAGCAGGGCAGAGGTCAGCAAACCGTGTGGCCTCAGGGCCAGATCTGACCTACTGCCTGTTTTTGTAAAGTTTGATTAGAACACAGCTGCTGTAATTCGTTTACAAATTGTCTGAGGCTGCTTTTGAGATACTTTGCCAGAGTTGAAATAGTTGAAGCAGACGCCATTTAGCCCACAAAAACTAAATTATTTACAGAACGAGTTTGCCAGCCCCTGCAATAGGAAGCTGCATATATACCGTGACCCGGTATTTAAAACATTACATCAAAACATTTGATATATTTAGATCTTAAAGGTATTTGTGGGGTGTAAGAAGTATAAAATAATTATTTGGTTTTAGACCATTAATCATATGACAGGAAAATGTTTAAAATAAAAATACATGTATACACAGAAACATAAACTAAAATCTTGCAGAACAATAAATAAACTATATGGAAAAGAGGAGACAGAGGTTAACGGGTGGTATTAGATATTCAGTAAACAGTTAAAAGAAATGAATGAAAGGAACTGATTTTTCTGATGTGCAGTGTGTTCAGATGTGAAAACATTTGGTCACATTTAGCCGCCACTTTGTTCTTATTCTTTCATCTGTGTGCGTTCATCACTCTCAGCATAGTTTCTTGGCAGTGCTCCCATGCGGTTGAGATCTTCCTATCCGTCTAACTGAGACGACAAACACAGGTGAGACTAGAAGGTTAGAGTGTATGCAGCTTTACTGTTGACCCTGCAGCCATGCCAGACATAATTATTCGTTTGATCCATATACCAAAACTGATTTGAGCCTGCTGATAGTAAAAGATCTCAGTTCAGTTCAGTCGCTCAGTCGTGTCGGACTCTTTGCGACCCCATGAATTGCAGCATGCCAGGCTTCCCTATCTATCACCAACTCCCGGAGTTTACTCAGACTCACGTCCATCGAGTCAGTGATGCCATCCACCCATCTCATCCTCTGTCATCCCCTTCTCCTCCTGCCCCCAATCCCTCCCAGCATCAGGGTCTTTTCTAATGAGTCAGTTCTCCGCATGAGGTGGCCAAAGTATTAGAGTTTCAGCTTCAACATCAGTCTCTCCAATGAACACCCAGGACTGATCTCCTTTAGGATGGACTGGTTGGATCTCCTTGCAGTCCAGGGGACTCTCAAGTCTTCCCCAACATTACAGTTCAAAAGCATCAATTCTTTAGCACTCAGCTTTCTTTATAGTCCAGCTCTCACATCCATACATGACTACTGGAAAAACCATAGCTTTGACTAGACAGACCTTTGTTGGCCAAGTAATGTCTCTGCTTTTGAATATGCTGTCTAGGGAGGCCTGGCGTGCTGCAGTTCATGGGGTTGCAAATAGTCGGACACAACTGAGTGACTGAACTGAACTGAGGTTGGTCATAACTTTTCTTCCAAGAAGCAAATGTCTTTTAATTTCATGGCTGCAGTCACCATCTGCAGTGAGTTTGGAGCCCCCCCCCCCCAAAATAAAGTCTATCACTGTTTCCATTGTTTCCCCATCTATTTCCCATGAAGTGATGGGACCAGATGCCATGAATGTTGAGCTTTCAGCCAACTTTTTCACTCTCCTCTTTCACTTTCATCAAGAGGCCTTTTAGTTACTCTTCACTTTCTGCCATAAGGGTGGTGTCATCTGCATATCTGAGGTGATTGATATTTCTCCCAGCAATCTTGATTCCAGCTTATGCTTCTTCCAGTCCAGCATTTCTCATGATGTACTCTGCATATAAGTTAAATAAGCAGGGTGACAATATACAGCCTTGACGTACTCCTTTTCCTGTTTGGAACCAGTCTGTTGTTCCATGTCCAGGTCTAACTGTTGCTTCCTGACCTGCATATAGGTTTCTCAAGAGGCAGGTCAGGTGGTCTGGTATTCCCATCTCTTTCAAAATTTTCCACAGTTTATTGTGATCCACACAGTCAAAGACTTTGGCATAGTCAGTAAAGCAGAAATAGATGTTTTTTTGGAACTCTCCTGCTTTTTGATGATCCAACGGATGTTGGCAATTTGATCTCTGGTTCCTCTACCTTTTCTAAATCCAGCTTGAACATCTGAAAGTTCATGGTTCACGTACTGTTGAAGCCTGGCTTGGAAAATTTTGAGCATTTTTGCTAACATGTGAAATGAGTGCAATTGTGTGGTAGTTTGAGCATTTTTTGGCATTACCTTTCTTTGGGAATGGAACGAAGACTGACCTTTTCCAGTCCTGTGGCCACTGCTGAGTTTTCCAAATGTGCTGACATATTGAGTGCAGCACTTTCACAGCATCATCTTGGACTTGAAATAGCTCAGCTGGGATTCCATCACCTCTACTAGCTTTATTCGTAGTGATGCTTCCTAAGGCCCACTTGACTTCACATTCCAGGATGTCTGGCTCTAGGTGAGTGATCATACCATCGTGATGATCTGGGTTGTGAAGATCTTTTTGTATAGTTCTGTGTATTCTTGCCACCTCTTCTTAATATCTTCTGCTTCTGTTAGGTCCATACCATTTGTGTCCTTTATCGAGCCCGTCTTTGCATGAAATGTCCCCTTGGTATCTCTAATTTTCTTGAAGAGATCTCTGGTCTTTGCCATTCTATCATTTTCCTCTATTTCTTTGCATTGATCACTAAGGAAGGCTTTCTTATCTCTTCTTGCTATTGTTTGAAATTATGCATTCAAATGGGTATATCTTTCCTTTTCTCCTTGCCTTTCTCATCTCTTCTTTTCACAGCTATTTGACAACCATTTTGCCTTTTCACATTTCTTTTTCTTGGTGATGGTCTTGATCACTGCCTCCTGTACAGTGTCACAAACCTCCATCCGTAGTTCTTCAGGCACTCTGTCTATCAGATCTAATCCCTTGAATCTATTTGTCAGTTCCACTGTATAATCATAAGGGATTTGATTTAGGTCACACCTAAAAGATCTCAGACATGAAAAAAATAACTAAAGAATGCCTGATGAACAAGCGCCAGATTGAAAGAGAAGAGAAATGTAAGCAGCTTTACTGTTGACACCGCAGCCACACCAGACAGAATTGTTCATTTGGTCCATATACCAAAGCGTATTTGAGCCTGCTGATAGTAGAAGATCTCAGACATAAGAAAAAATAGTTAAAGAATACCTGAAGAACAAGCGCCCAAATTGAAAGAGAAGAGAAATGGTGATAGAGATAAGCGATCTGTCTAAGGGGTTAGAGATGGTTTGTATCAAGAAACCCAGGCTCTCTTATCCAAACCAAAATATCAGTGATCATGACAAACAGGACAAGAAAAAGAAAATATAAGAATTCTGAAGCTCTTATGTCACGAGAGGGAACATCCTGTTTTGTCAGAAGGTACTCCCCACGGCAGGATCTTTTTTTTAAGGATGTGAACAGTGTCTGCAGCCACTTTTATAAGCAAACACAGACTTTCCATGGACACAGCAACCACTGGTCACACAGGCTCTTGAGCACTTGTAATGAGGCTAGTGTGAACAGAGGTGTGCCACAAGGGTAAACCAAACACAGGATTTAAAAGACAATGTGGAAAAATTGTATTCGTGAAAATTCTAACTCACTGATGACTACTTTTGTCCCCTTATTTAACACATCTGGATGCTGAAAAATTGCTTCATCCTGAAAGATGATTTCAGTAGCTTGTCTGATCTGTTCTTTGGTAGGATTGATTCCTGAAAAATATCCTTTGAGGCTCTGTACATTATTCAGATTTGAATGATTTTTAAGTACACCGTTGCTTGCTTTCTTTGTTGAGTGACAACATTCATCTGTGGTTTAGAAGCAAACCTTGTATACGGTAATGTAGTTCACCTTTTATTTACAACTCGGAAAATCTGCAGTTACTTCTGCATTGCTCTCTTGTCTGCCAGTTCCAGGACTACAGTAATTTTCTTTTATTTAGCAAACATTTATTAAGTACCTGTTGCATGCAAGGCATTGTGCTTCCCTGAATTTAGACATGTTGGATTTGGTGCTAATGGGACTTCCAAGTATAACCATCCAGGGGGCCTTAGATGCCTCTAGAAGTGAAAGGAAATGTAGACTAAATCTGCATAGTCGTTTGCTCAAGAAAAATTGAGATGTTTAACTTCACTGATCTTTAAAGAGATGCAGATTAATAAAAGGAAGAGATGCTTTCTAATATGCATGGAAGTGTCTAATTGAAAAGATACTCAGAACGAGATTGTGCTCCAACTAGGAGGCACCATAGCCTGTTGGTAGAAATATAAATTGGTTTAGGTTTTTTTGGGGAAAAAAAAAAATTTAGCCATGAATGGTAAACAAGAAATTGTGTTACTCTTTAATAATCTTACTCCAGAAGATTTATCCGCAAAACATGAACCAAAAGACAAAATCCCTGTGTGTCTTGAGAAGAGAGAAGGGAACTGAAAGTCGCTAAATGGCTACTTACACTGAACACTTTGCATCATCTCCGTTAATCCCCACAGCTGCCCTGTGAAGTGTCCCCACTTTACAGGCGAGGAAGCAAGGCTCAGACGGATTTAGTGATTTGCCAGTATCATAAAACATGTACGTGGCAGAGCCCACTTACATTAGGCACCTGCCTAACTCAGACTAACTGTAGGAGAACAGGAAAACAGATAAACCCATTATTAAACGCTGTGCAAACATTGTGTCGTCATGTGGGGAAAAGGAGAAAAAATTACAAAGGAACAAGAGTATAAAACTGTAGATAAACCATGGATACTGAAAGTTTGTACACAGACTAGAGTAGTGAGAAAGGAAAAGTTTAGTTGGTTATAGTGGCAGAATTTAAGAAAGTAGTATTAAGATTGCCGTGGTCATTCTGAATTTTTAAAGATTGCTTTTATGAAAAAGATATGCTCATTTTGTATTTTTGAATGTGTCATTCATCGCTCTACGTCCTTCTAGAAGGTACTCGAGCTGTCATGTCTGGGCGCATCCTCTATTTTGTCATCACCGCCTACCCTTTAACTCTTGAAAACGCTTCTATCAAGGTCCATCACCAGCAAAATCCCTACATCCGTAAACCCATCTCTGACATTACTTGCATCTTGTTAAAACCCAAACCTGCATATACCCTGAAAACACTCCTTTCATGAAGCCCTCTGAGGTGGTAGCTCTGTTTTGTTTTTGTGTTTTTGATTCAAGTGCCTCCAGGAGAAGAAGGGGGAGTGATGTCAAGTGTTGCATGCAAAACTGTGAAATGAGACTGAGACCTGTTGGATTCAGCAGCTTGTATTTAATTGGGGGTTTTGATATGAGCAGTGGAATTGTTGGGGCAAAGCACCTGAATCACCTGGCTTCTAGGATGTACGGCTTCTGGATTTTCCTTATTCCCCTGACCATTCCTCAGTCTGCACTTAAGCCCATGTTCGTCATCATTAAATGTCATGACTGAAAATATCATCCATGTGCTGATGGCGCTCAGCATTATCATCTCCAATCAGACCTTTCTCTTGACTGCCACACTTATGTTGTCCATCTAAAGAGCTTTCAGGGTATCTCCATTTCTATGTCTAATAAGGGCTTCCCTGGTGGCTCAGTGGTAAAGAGTCTGCCTGCCAATGCCAGAGACACCTATTTGATCCCTGGGTTGGGAAGATCCCCTGGAAACGGAAATGGCAACTCACTCCAGTATTCTTGCCTGGGAAATCCCATGGACAGAGGAGCCTGGCGCGCTGCACTCCATGGGGTCGCAAAGAGTCAGACACGACTAAAGAAAGAAAGTGAAGTAGCTCAGTCGTGTCTGACTCTTTGTGACCCCGTGGACTGTAGCCCACCAGGCTCCTCCCTCCATGGGATTCTCCAGGCAAGAATACTGGAGTGGGTTGCCATTTCCTTCTCCAGGGGATCTTCCCAACCCAGGGATCAAACCCGAATCTCCTGCATTGCAGGCAGATGCTTTAACCTCTGAGCCACCAGGGAAGCCCAAGACAGGACTAAGCCTGAGTCCAAACTTAACTCCTGGCCTTACTTCCTCATCCTACCCCTCCAGACCTGCCCATCTCAGTCAATGGCATCTCCATTCCTTTTCCACTCAGGCCAGATTCCTGACATTCTCTTACCTCTTCCAAACACCTGCCGTCTCACACCTGCATGATGGCGGGGCCTCTAACTGGTGTCTCTGCCTCTACCCCTGGATCCTTCACAGTGTGTCCTGAACAAGCGACCGGAACGATTCTTCTATAATCATCATTGCTTTTCCATGCACACCCCCAGGTGGCTCCCCGTCCTAATCAGATGAAGAACCACAGTTCTGCAAAGCTGTGGACCCTCAAAACCACCTGTTATTTCTCTGACTTTCTTTCTCTTCCTTCTTGGCTTTTACTCACCCCAGTCCAGCCTCACTGGTAGCATACCACGCACACACCAGCCCATCTGCCTGACGGTCTCTGTGGAGACTGTTGCCTGTGTTGAGAATTCTAAGAACTCTCCACCCAGCTCCATCAAAGTCACTTTCTCACACATGCCTTCTCTGGACAGTGGGTACTCTCCAACCCCCTCACCCTATTTTTAATGGCACTTCTCACCTTCTGATGGGCTTGGCTGATGGCTCAGCTGGTAAAGAATCCAGCTGCAGTCCAGGACACACGGGTTTAGTCCCTAGGTCGGGAAGATCCCCTGGAGAAGGAAAGGGCAACCCACTCCTGTGTTCTTGCCTGCAGAATCCCAAGAACAAAGGAGCCTGGTGGGCTACGATCCATGGGGTTGCAGAGTCAGAAACAAGTGAGCACATAAACTCATTACTCACCTTCTAACATACTTTTTACTCCATTGATTTATTGTATATATCTCCTGTCTCCCACTACAATGTAAAGCTTCAAGAGGACATCTTTATCTGGTCTCTTAATTGATTTTATCTCCAGCATCTAAAATAATACCTCCACCTAATAGATGCTGTGTTAAAAAATATGTGGAGAATATGAATGGTCAGTATGAAAGTGTCCCTTTCTACCTGATGACCCATGGATGCATGCAGAGAACTCTGCCTCCTAAGAGTTTTTAATTCCTTTTCCAGTTTCTCAAGTGTTATAAACAGCCTTCAGAAAAGGACCGCTGAGAAACACGGTGTCACGGGCTTGATTGTATATGGTCTTTTATTCTAAGCTGACAGCAGCTCCTCTAGAATGTAGCAGTGAGTGTCACAAATGCTAAAAATGTACACGCAGCAGAGTAGATCCTTAACATTTTTAGGAATGTGTTCAAAGTTCTTCAAAAATCACCCAGACTATGGCTACCGTGATAGTATATCTGCACTCATGAATTTCACAGATGGTGGTAAAAAAGGAAGCCACCTGCTGCTCCAGATGCCAAGTGCCCTACTCACTGGAAGGGTCTCCCCCCAACACCAGCCCCTTCGGGCTCAGGCCGTGTACCGCAGCCACATCACAAATTATAGGAGCTTCTGAGCCCCTAGTATCGCCCATGTATTCTTGAAACCAAGGACATTGGTGAAAGCTAAGAGGCCACAGATTATTTTATTCCACCTGCACATTTTAAAAACACTAATTTTAAAAAATCAGTTCCCCCAGGCCACTCAACCTTGGTTTTAGAATATAATGTGGGGGGGCATCATTACAACTAAATAACAGCAGGACCACTGTCACAAGCCACATGTGCAACCATTTATAACACACTGAGTTTTCACATCATGTTTATACTCTAAGCAAGCATTCATCCAATTTGATATTGATCTTCTGGGAATAAACCCTGAATGTAAGCAAAAAAATAAAGAAACTACACATTTGCTTTCATTTTTAAGTTAATTTTTAAATATATATCCTAGTTCAGAGAAAACCTTCTGCCACAGTGGCTTTCTGTTTTTAATGTAGTGCTCAGAAGCCTCTGATGGAGAAGAGTAGGAGTAAGGGGAGGGGATGCTGTTGCCACGGTGACAGCTGTCCAGCGTAAGCATCTCACAGCTCTTCCGTTTATCATGTATTTTAGGGCAATTCAAGTTGTTGGAACAAGATCGAGATATAAAGGAGCCAGTGCAATATTTCAACAGCGTGGAGGAGGTGGCCAAAGCATTTCCTGAACGCGTGTACGTCATGGAGGAAATAACATTCAACGTGAAGGTAGCGCTAAAGAACCAAATATTTGTCATTACTAACCTCCTTTGGCTTTTAGGTCTTCGTGTGCACAGTTAAGTGCTCATCTGTGCCTCTTCCTATGGAGGTTCCATCTTCCTCGTGGGTTGGTGTCAATGGCTAAAACTGGTCTTACAAGAACTGTGCTGTAGCTGAGCTGACCACCCAACCTGCTCCCCCCCCCCCCCCGCCCCGCCTCCATTATTACACTTAGTTAGCATTATCTTTGGCTAGAATAACTGTTAAGGCAGATCAAAAGTGGTTTTGGGGTTTTTTTCTCTCTCTCTTCTTTAAAACTCTGGACTTTATTCCCTAATATGTAACCATTTTTTGGCCAGATTCTTTTTTTTTTTTTTCCCCATCTCCCTTATTTTTTATTTATCTTTTTACCTTACAATATTGTATTGGTTTTGCCATACATCTTGTGTGAGGCTAGATGCTCTGCTTGTGAGAGCAAGTAAATGGCACTGGGTAAATCTAATACCACAGACTCGCTTAAGAGAGAAACTTCAGAGCATGCCTTGACATGAGCGTATAGTCTTCGTGGACTGTCCAGGTCAGTCTGCAGAGGAAAAGTTGAGGTCTCGAATGTTGCCCAGTAGGTGCTTGCTTTTCTTTCATTTTCTCTTGGCCACGCTGGGTCTTCACTGTTTGCCGTGGGCTTTCTCTTGGTGTGGAGGACAAGCTCTAGGGCTCGAGGGCGTCAGTAGTTGCGGCCATGGACTCAGTAGCCGTGATGCACGGGCTTCCTTGCTCTTCGGCATATGGAATCTTCCCAGACCAGGGATCAAACCTGTGTCCCCTGCACTGGCAGGCAGACTCCTAACCAGTTGGACCACCAGGGAAGTTCCCCAATAGGTACTATTAATCCTTGTTTATCAGAGAGCAGCTGAATAGTGTTTACTGTGCTGCATTGGATTTACACTCTATTTATTTATTTGGCCATGTAGCATGTGGGATCTTAGTTCCCTGACCAGGGATCAAACCTGTGACTCCTGCATTGGAAGCGTGGAGTCTTCACCACTCTACTGCCAGGGAAGTCCCCAGTTTCACATTCTTAAAGGGACAGTTCCATCCTCTCCTACACAGCAAGCTAGCTCCTTGAGAAAACCTGCTATTGAAGAAAGACTAACCAGAGAAGCAATGCCACCAACCGGGTGCAACTTCATTGCCCGCCAACCCTTTGCATTTTGTTCAGCAACATCCACAATTACACCGACACGTTTTCGATAGTGTTCACATTGAAAGGATTTTCTCTTTAACCTCATTTCAGCAGGAAGTCCAACTCAGTCAGGGTTTTCTCTGAAAATTTCAAAGTCTTAGAAGCAGATTCTGGTTTCTTGGAAATCCACTCTATTTGAAAAACAGCCCACGTGGTGTCTTGGTCCAAGAATGCAAGTGTCTTTGCGGATGGGTCACCCCACCTACACTCCCAGAAAAGGCGGCAGATACCCAAAACAGCTTTCTTAGTGCAAAAGTCAGCCCATTTAATCGGCTAGGCGAAATCATTCTTTGTCCCAGTGCTAAAACACAGTGCCATAATCTACTTCCTTTAGCTTTATTATTAAAATGGGTGAGATTTTGTGTTTTGTAAAGTCTTTTACTAACCAAAGTATGCTTATGTTCAGAGTATTTATAATTTTTAACTCCTTCAGTGGGTCAGGCTTATATTCATTTACAGTTGAAGATTGTGAGCACGTGTTCATTTTTAAATTCTCTCAGATTCATTGGCTGTAAGTTAATCAAATCCTGTTTCATTAGTATCTTGATTTAAATCTCTCCTTAAAATTTATTTAGAATTAACTAAAAGAAAGAAAATTTTGTTTAGGAAGGGAAGTTAATGCTGTAAAACTCTCTTCTGAAACATTTCATTTTGCGGGTAAATTATGAGAAATCAGACATAATTTTTTTTTTTTTTTACAATTTTCAAGTATTAAAATCTAATTCAGTCTTTGGTGGCATATTGTTTACATGAAAGATTTTTTAAAAATACCTCTAAATGCTGTTTGTTTGTGAATTTCTACTGGACCAGCAATGAATGAAAAAGTAATACTGAAACCAGTAAGTACATTTTGATAGGGTTTTTTCCCCCCACAGAATACCATGATCAGCTATATTGATTAAAATTGTAATAGAGATATCATTTAAAAGTTTAGCACAGTGGTGTGCTAAACCACTGCTAACTCATATACTTAAAAATGGTTAAGATGGTAAATTTCATGTTATGTATATTTTACCACAGTTTTTAAAAAGCAAGAAGGCAGTGGTATTCCTGCTGAAATGAGGCTAAACAGAAAATCCTTTCAATCTGAGTACTCTCTAAAATGTGTCAGGATAATTGTGGATGTTACAAATAAGTGTACGGAGTAGTAGTTTATAGCATCTGTAGAGCTGGTTGAATTGAGGTTGAGTTCTATGCTATGCATGCATAAATATTTTAATACCTCTGGTCCATCACTGATAAAGTTTTAAGATGCCTTCACATCCAGCCTGCACTAATCATTAAGACAGCTTTCAGTTCTATTCAAGGAAGAGCCAATGAAGGAACCTCAAGAAATTTACGTAAAAAAATACAAGTCTGTGTGCTCAGTGAGTAAAGACGCACATAAATAAACAAACCAAGGAGATTTGTGGGAAAGATTTCTGGAAACTCCCTGCATTTTAAAAGAAAATGTTGGATGCCATAGTCTTCTTTAAAACTTGATTATAATGTGCATGTATCAATATGCAGAGCTTAATGTCGAGAGCTCACTGGGGACAAGGAAGTGCTATGCTTTGTTGTTACATCCCCTGGAGAAGGAGAAAATAAAGGAAAAACAGTACAACCTATTCATAAATATAACTGTTACAAATATTGTTAAATATTATATAACATGAAATATTATATAGATATTATCTAGGAAGCAGTTTTTTGAAGGATAGGAGGATTCACAATTCCTTGAAAAATTTATCCTCTTCTTTATGCTTCAGATCAGTGTAAATTAGACCAAAAGAAATGACTTACAGTTAAGAACTGGCAGCTAACTGGCATCATCATAGTCAAAAGGCACAGTTATTTCTTGAAATAAAGAAATATATATGTATGCACATTTATTCATATATATTTACAAGTGCAAATTGAAGCATGAAAAGAATACAGAGTAAAACAGAAGTCTTGAAAGAACAAGAACTAGTTTTGTTATTTTCAAGACTATAGCAAAAATTTACCTAAAATTCAATGTATCATATTAGCACTGTTTGAGTGGGCATGGCAACCCACTCCAGTATTCTTCCCTGGAGAGTCCCCATGGACAGAGGAGCCTGGCGGGCTACAGTCCATGAGGTTGCAAAGAGTTGGACACGACTGAGCAATTAAGCACACACATTAGTCCTGTTCACACATTTATTTCAAAATAAGATATTCCTTTTATCTTGAGCTAAAGAAAATACGTCTTTAAAAGATGACTTGATATTTAAAAATTATCTACCTGATTGCCCCATCATTGGATGAACTGCATGAAATGAGTTAATATATATTAAATATTTAATTATTTAAGCAGCAGATATATTTTGAGCACTATCTACATGACCAGCCTCATTATAGGCCCTGGGAGTAAATATCAAATATGTAAATCCCTGCCTGCTTGGAAATTACATTCTGCTGGGGATATAGAATGTAAATAAGCAAATACAGTTGGCCCAAGAGTTCGTTTGGGTTTTTCTGTAAGATGATACAGAAAACCCACATGAACTTTTGGGCCAACCCAATACCTCCAAATAAAGAGAGAAAGATAGTAGATATACAGGTCTGGAGCTTGGGGGTATAATATATATTGAGGGCTTACCAGCTCCTTGGTGGCATTTGAAGCCATGGGGCTGAGTTCACCTACATCTCAACTGAGGGTGACCCACCCCGCCCCCTCCCAGGGACAGTTGACAGTGTTTGGGTACAATTTTGATTGTCACAGCTTGGGGAAGGGATGGGGACTACTGGTATCTAGTAATGGAGGACAAGGATACTGATAAATACCCTCCAGTGTCACAGGACAGGCCCCAAAACAAAGCATTATCGAGCAAAACCATCTGGAGCGCCAAGGTTGAGAACCCCTAACCTAGAGACTAGATGAAGAGTAGAGATCTGAGAAACAAGCCCTGGAGCTCTCCAGCCCTGGGGTGTAGAGGAGACAGAAAGGAGTAATAGATAGTAGACAGCAGAGCATGTGAGACCCCGGCAGCCAAAGGGCGGTAGTGTTTCAGAGAAGAATGGGCACTTGTGTCCGAAGCCTAGTGATTGAATTAGATAAGGACTGGCAACTAACCATTAAATTTAGTAAAATGGGAGCCTTTGGAGGCTTTGAGAGGAAGGAAATAATAAGCAGCTCAGAGACCCAGAAAGCAATTAACCAGGGAAGCGTAGTAGGATGGTCCCAGGGTTCTATCAAAATAAATTTCAAGTGAAATTACTTAGCACCAGCTTCTTTTCCTTCAGCCATCTTCAGTGGATAAATTGGGTTTAGTCTGAGTCGAGCTTTACCGAGTAGAATAACAGAGATCAGCGAAGAAGGCACAGATGAAGTGCCCAGGAGTGGCAGGTAGCAGTGAGCCATGAGCTGTTCACTGGGTAAGGAAGTATGAATACAATAAATGAGATCTTGGAGATCCAGACGAAGTTAAGAGACTTCCAATGTGGGTTAAGAAAGCGAGGTGCAGACTAGGAGCAGCAATAGAATGCAGACTTCTTGGGATTAAATTTGAGGCAGTAACATAGGAAATGACAGGAGTAGCTGTCTCTTCAAATCTAAATATGCCTGTTTTGAGTGAGCAGCCAAGGTGGGGGGAACAGAAAATGGCAGATGAGTAGGTCAAGAAAATGAAAGAATGTGTTGGCAGGTACCATTCTAAAGGAGATCAGTCTTGTGTGTTCTTTGGAAGGACTGATGCTAAAGCTGAAACTCCAATATTTTGGCCACCTCATGCAAAGAGTTGACTCACTGGGAAAGACTCTGATGCTGGGAGGGATTGGGGGCAGGAGGAGAAGGGGACGACAGAGGAGGAGATGGCTGGATGGCATCACGGACTCAATGGACATGAGTTTCAGTGAACTCCGGGAGTTGGTGATGGACAGGGAGGCCTGGCGTGCTGCAATTCACGGGGTCACAACTGAGCAACTGAACTGAACTGAACCTCTTGCTGATCATTTTGTCTGTTTCCTCCAGTCCCTCCTAAGCTAATGGCATTCAGTGTTTTTAGAACAGCAGTCATCTGCCTCATTCGCCGCTTTTTCTCTCTATTAATAACATCCAGCTTTTGGTTTCCATGGTGAGAATCTTGTTTTTGTTTACCCATTTTCCTGCCTACTTGTTTTTAACTGTGATAGGCATTTTTTAAATTACCTCTTTCAGTTTTTTCATCAACTGTCTGTATTCTCATGTTTACTTTCAAAGTCAGAAGATGTCTTATCTCTGAATTGGTCATTCCAAACCGAAGCCTCATTCCTCTGTGCTTTAATAAGAAACATAGCTGCACCAACAGTTTTCAGTCCTACTTCTCTCTTTAAACAAGGTGTCATGATCTAAAGGGCACATCAGACCAGGTAGTGTAGCTCAGGCTCTGGATTCAGAATTGAGGTCCAGACACTGACTGTGACCACAGGCAGGTCATAGGACCCCAGTGCCATCACCTGCAAAATGGGCAAAATACGGGAGATACCAAGGGAACATTTCATGCAAAGATGGACGCAATAAAGGAGAGACAGTGTGGACCTAACAGAAACAGAAGACGTTAAGAAGTGGCAAGAATACATAGAAGAACTACACAAAAAAGATCTTCATGACCCAGATAACCGCGATGGTGTGATCACTCACCTAGAGCCAGACATCCTGAAGTGCGAAGTCAAGTGGACCTTAGGAAGCGTCACTGCAAACAAGGTTAGTGGAGGTGATGGAATTCCAGTTGAGCTATTTCAAATCCTAAAAGATGATGCTGTCTAAGTGCTGCATTCAACATGCCAGCAAATTTGGAAAACTCAACAGTGGCCACAGATTGGAAATATGTCAGTTTTCATTCCAATCCCAAAGAAAGGCAATGTTTAAACTACCGCACAATTGTACTTATTTCACATGCTAGCAAGGTCATGCTCAAAATCCTCCAAGCTAGGCTTCAACAGTATGTGAACCGAGAACTTACAGATGTACAAGTTGAATTTAGAAAAGGCAGAGGGATCAGAAATCAAATTGCCAACATCCAATGGATCCTGGAGAAAGCAAGAGAGTTTCAGGAAAACATCTGCTTCTGCTTCATTGACTATGCTAAAGCTTTTGACTGTGCAGATCACAACAAACTGTGGAAAATTCTTAAAGAGATGGGAATATCAGACCACCTTACCTGAGAAACCCATATGCAGGTCAAGAAGCAACAGTTAAAACCAGACATGGAACAATGGACTGATTCAAAATTGGGAAAGGAGTGCGTCAAGGCTGTATATTGTCACTATGCTTATTTAAATTCTGTGCAGAATACATCAGGAGAAATGCTGAGCTGGTTGAAGCACAAGCTAGAATCAAGATTGCTGGGAGAAATATCAATCACCTCAGATATGCAGATGACACCACCATTATGGCAGAAAGTGAAGAGGAACTAAAGAACCTTTTGATGAAAGTGAAAGAAGAGAGTGAAAAAGCTGGCTTAAAACTCAACATTCAAAAAACTAAGATCATGGCATTCGGTCCCATCACTTCATCGCAAATAGTGGGGAAACAATGGAAACAGTGACAGAATTTATTTTGAGGGGCTCCAAAATCACGGCAGATGGTGACTGCAACCATAAAATTAAAAGATGCTTGCTCCTTGGAAGAAAAGCTACAACAAACCTAGACAGTGTATTTTTCTCTGTTTTATAAAGCAGAGACATTACTTTGCCAACAAAGGTCCATGTAGTCAAAGCTATGGTTTTTCCAGTAGTCATATATGGATGTGAGAGTTGGACCATAAAGAAGGCTTTCTAACTGTGGTGTTGGAGAAGACTCTTGAGAGTCCCTTGGACAGTAAGGAGATCCAACCAGTCCATCCTAAAGGAAATCAGTCCTAAATATTCATTGGAAGGACTGAAACTGAAGCTTCAATACTTTGGCCACCTGATGCAAGACCCAACTCACTAGAAGACCCTGATGCTGTGAAAGATAGAAGGCAGGGGGAAAGAGGGACGACAACAGACAGATGGTTGGATGGCATCACCAACCCAATGGACATGAGTTTGAGCAAGCTGTGGCAGACAGTGAAGGACAGAGAATCCTGGGGTGCTGCAGTCCATGGGGTAGCAAAGCGTTGTACATGACTGAGTGACTGAAGAACAGCAGCAGCTCCCCACCTCATAGATTTGTCATGAGAATTAAATGAAGCAATGCATTAAAGCACGCATGCTTTGCAAGTGTCTTGTGTAGGGGCTGGCTACCTACAGTCTCAGGGCAAGACACCTGTTTTGTAAATTAAGTTTTATTAGAACACAGCCATCCCCCTGCACTTCCTGTTGTCTGTGGCTGCTTCAACAATGTAACAGTTGAGTCCAGTAGTTGCAACAGAGACCATATGGCCCACAAGCCTGAAATGATTACTCACTGGCCCTGTAAGAAAAAGTGTGCCAACCCCTGATTCAAAACATAAAATCCAACTAAGTGAAGTTTCACATCTAAAAAAAAAATTTCCTAACACAGATGATCTCACTTACCCTTTATTTAGTACTTTATACCCTGTGACTGAATATTGAGAACACAGTACATATGTTGTTGTTGTTTCTGAATACCCTTTCACCTCAAATACTTTTTTGGAGCCTTATGCCAGAACATACATGCCAGTACAAATGTCTCCTAGCCTCGCAAAGCCAGCCCAGTAATAGTAAGAAATTCCCCCACACATGTATTTTCTCCCATCAAAATAAGACTAAAGCTAAGTCTTGTAAGTTCCGTCTTTTCTGTGACATTTGCAGAGAGAGTGAGAAGAAAGCGCAGCCTTGGACTTAGCAGTGGGTAGCTTGCAGCTCTCCTTAACTAGGGAAGAGGCATCTTGACTTCAGTACTGTCGCCCAGAAGCTTTCCAGATTCAAACGACTCCTCTCCACTCTGAGGGTGCCTGAACGCGCTAACCTGGATGCTGTAACATTGCTCTTTTCATTCCAGTTAGTGAAGTCCAAGATCTCAGCCATTCCAGCGTAGATTTCCCTGGAGGCAGAATAATAAGTTTGCATTGTCTCCGCTGGGCAACGTGCCCCAACTCAGGAACTGTGTGACATTTCGATCCAGTATGGAGCATCAGTTCAGTTCAGCTCAATTCAGTCGCTCAGTTGTGTCCGACTCTTTGCGACCCCATGAATCGCAGCACGCCAGGCCTCCCTGTCCATCACCAACTCCCGGAGTTCACTCAGACTCACATCCATCGAGTCAGTGATGCCATCCCGCCATCTCATCCTCCGTTGTCCCCTTTTCCTCCTGCCCCCAATCCCTCCCAGCATCAGAGTCTTTTCCAATGAGTCAACTCTTTGCATGAGGTGGCCAAAGTATTGGAGTTTCAGCTTTAGCATCAGTCCTTCCAAAGAAATCCCAGGGCTGATCCCCTTTAGAATGGACTGGTTGGATCTCCTTGCAGTCCAAGGGACTCTCAAGAGTCTTCTCCAACACCACAGTTCAAAAGCATCAATTCTTCGGTGCTCAGCTTTCTTCAAAGTCCAACTCTCACATCCATACATGACCACTGGGAAAACCATAGCCTTGACTAGACGGACCTTAATTGGCAAAGTAATATCTCTGCTTTTGAATATGCTATCTAGGTTGGCTATAACTTTTCTTCCAAGGAATAAGCGTCTTTTAATTTCATGGCTGCAATCACCATCTGCAGTGATTTTGGAGCCCCCAAAAATAAAGTCTGACACTGTTTCCACTGTTTCCCCATCTATTTCCCATGAAGTGATGGGACTGGATGCATGATCTTCGTTTTCTGAATGTTGAGCTTTAAGCCAACTTTTTTGCTCTCCTCTTTCACTTTCATCAAGAGGCTTTTTAGCTCCTCTTCACTTTCTGCCATAAAGGTGGTGTCATCTCCATATCTGAGGTTATTGATATTTCTCTTGGCAATCTTGATTCCAGCTTCTGTTTCTTCCAGTCCAGCATTTCTCATGATGTACCCTGCATATAAGTTTAATAAGCAGGGTGACAATATACAGCCTTGACGTACTCCTTTTCCTATTTGGAACCAGTCTGTTCTTCCATGTGCAGTTCTAACTGTTGCTTCCTGACCTGCATAAGGATTTCTCAAAAGGCAGGTCAGGTGGTCTAGTCACCACTTAAGCCTGCACAGACCTTGTAAAAACCATTTCCTGTGGGCTGGGTCAGAGCTCCGCTAACAGTCCTGTCACCTGGGTATCGGCTCCTGAGAACTGGGTTTGGCATCTGTTTCTGGCACGGGTTTCAGTGTCTTTTTTATTATTCAGTTATTTTTGGCTGTGCCGGGTCCTCCTTGCTGTGTGGGCTTTTCTCTAGTTGCAGCAAGCGAGGGCCACTCTGTAGTTGGAGCTTGTCATTGCGACAGGCTCCAGGGCGCGGCTGCAGTAGCTGTGGCAGCACGCTCAGTAGTTGCAGCTCCCAGGTTTTAGCGCACAGGCACAGTAGTTGCAGCACACAGGCTTAGTTTTTCTGCAGCACGTGGGATCTTTGTGGACCAGGAATCGAATGGGTGTCTCCTGCACTGGCAGGTGGATTCTCCACCACTGAGCCACCAGGGAAGCCCCAGGATCATCTTTTTTTTTAATAGGGAAAATAAAATCATTTAAAGTTCAGAGAACTTGAGTGACAGCTAAGTTTCTCAGTGCTGAGAAACATGACCAAGAATAAAGTGATACACCATTATAAATAATCCAGCAGGACTAGGAAATTTATAGACTCAGAGTTTTGATGATCATCAAATGTTAGATCTGGAAAGGCCCTTACACATCGCCCCATCCCACTCCTCCTTTTAATAAATAGGAAAACTGAGAAACAGATGTCAGCTGACTTCATTGATTCATACAAAACCACAAAGTGACTTAGCTGCAAAGCCTGGTCCCCTAATTCAACCCAGTCGTCTTTTTTACTCCCTCGCATTCTGTCTGTGGATCTGAGATAAGGCCCATGACAATGATCAGAAGATCCTTTCACATAGACACAATAGCTTACATGATAAATTCATTTTCTTAAAAAAATGTAAATAGGTGTATTCAATAATTACTGCCTAGCCAAATCCTTCTGCCTTTTGTATCTGAAATGTTGATGGTCTGACACACAGGATTTGGCAACTTTTGTGAATGTTACATCTGGCAATTTTTAAGACCTTACTTCATTCCTGAGCATATTGCCAGTATTTCAGAAATGAAACTCTGCTAGTACACTTGATGTTTTCTGTCAGCACTGGATGCAGTTTCTAATTAGATAGCATGTGTCAAAATGAACCCCTTCAAAAATGCTAGTGTAACATATTAACCAGCATTTTTTTTTTAAGTATCAGCCAGTATTCACAGAGAAATAAGGTGGGTTCTTGCCTTGTTGTTTGAAGCAGTGGTGAAGATACAAGGAAGTGGCCAGAATGCGTCATTGAATCAATAAGCAAGAGTTGTAAAGTTTAATATGATTCCTGCAACTTGATGCTGAACCTTGGATGTTTTCCAAGGCTTTTAACTTCCTGAGAATCAGCCAGTTTTCCCCCCAAGCCACTGACTTGAGGCAGTCTGTGTGCCTTTTATCTTAATATATTCGTTCCCCTTTTTAAAGTTTCCGTCTGAAAAAGTGCTGAAGAAATATCTTCCTGCTCTGCCAGCAGGTTAGACCGTATTTTGTTTCCATATGTAAGATAGCTAACAAGTTAAACATATGTCATATTACTAACTCAACTCATCTTAGAACACACTACAGACAAGGCTTTGAAAATACATTCGTGGAGAGGGTTTGGGCTGCTCTTGATTCTAACCCTTGTCATAATTATTTTACTCCCTGCCATCTCTCCGATCATGTTTACTTTTTAAAACAAATTTATTTACTTACTTTTGGCTGCACTGGGTCTTTGTTGTGGCACACGGGCTTGGTTGCTCCTCGGCGTGTGAGATCTTCCCAGACTAGGGATCAAACCCCTGCCCTCCTGCCTTCGCAGGCAGATTCTTAACCACTGGACCACCAGGGAAGTCCTGTGTTTGCCTTTTAAAAGGCAAAACAGCTTATGGCTAGACTTTACTCTGGGTACATGGACCATCCTATGGTCATCCTGTAAAGTAATACAAAATAGTGGAACTGAATTCTGAGTTTTTTGGTTGTTTTGTTTTATTAAGAGTAGAGATCAGTCCGTCTAGTCAAGGCTATGGTTTTTCCTGTGGTCATGTATGGATGTGAGAGTTGGACTGTGAAGAAGGCTGAGCACCGAAGAATTGATGCTTTTGAACTGTGGTGTTGGAGAAGACTCTTGAGAGTACTTGGACTGCAAGGAGATCCAACCAGTCCATTCTGAAGGAGATCAGCCCTGGGATTTCTTTGGAAAGAATGATGCTAAAGCTGAAACTCCAGTACTTTGGCCACCTCATGCGAAGAGTTGACTCACTGGGAAAGACGCTGATGCTGGGAGAGATTGGGCGCAGGAGGAGAAGGGGATGACAGAGGATGAGATGGCTGGATGGCATCACGGACTTGATGGACGTGAGTCTGAGTGAACTCCGGGAGATGGTGATGGACAGGGAGGCCTGGCGTGCTGAGATTCATGGGGTTGCAAAGAGTCAGACACAACTGAGTGACGGAACTGACTGAACTGATAGATCAGTCATGGTGGTCACATCATTCCTAGTTTACGATCCCAGTCCTAGTTTCTGTCTTGACCATTCAGTAAAGGAATCCTTCTCGGGTTGTATGTTTTTAATGATGTCAGACAAGTGTTTTCCCCCCGTGTGTGTGGTTTTTTTTAATGGATAAGGCTTATTTGCTCTGGCATTTCCTACCTCTTCTAGAACCTTTGGAACATGATTAATTTTAGGGTAGCCAGCTCTGGGGGCAACTGAATTATAACAAAAATCAGTGTAAAATGACTGTAATTTTCTCTGAGTTTCTTAAAATGGATTGCGCTTTCTATCATCTGAAAGAGAAGTACTTGAACAAAATTTAAACTCATTCTCATCTCCGGGTCGGTATAGTTTTACCTTTAAATGGAAAGACCCCATACCCTAAGAATTAGGTGTTTTATGGTCTCATTTAAATTGTTTGTTGCCTCTTATGTTTGTTAGGTTCCTGCTTTAAGAGTCCGTATTTTGTTTCAGTTACCACTTCTGTTCTGCAGTGGGTTGAAAACTGGTAACCAAGTTGGGTAGAGTTTAGTTAGATAGGAAGAAGTACTCTAAATTAAGGTCCTTAAAGGCTTTTCCATAAGCCCTCATGTCACATCTTTTTTGGCTGCTCAGAGGCCTTTATTTCACTGCCTTTTTTGGGGGCTACATTTCAGAGAGATCAGAAATTATCAATTACTCTACAGCCTGAATTTTGTCAGATGTAAGAAAGAATTTTAAAAATGAAGAGTGAATGAACTTAGAGGTGGCCAATTTTTATTTGTAATTTCCAGTTTTTAAAAATCGCATCTTTTCCTTACCACGAGTCAGATGTCATTTATTTTCAAGAGTCATTCAGAACGATAAAATTGGATACAATGGTGAGGCTAATTATTTCAATGTTTGAAGACAGCCCAGTGCTTTTTTTGTCATCTGCGGTTTCGAGACCTCCTCTGAAAAACTACCGGTTGGCAAGCCCTCCTTTGCGCCGTCACAAATTAAATCATGGCCATTGTATTTGTCATCCTTGCCCTATTTCCTGTTTAAAAAAATAAAACGCTCAGGATTGACATTTGTCTTAACTCTTGATGCCCTTTGCTTCCCGTTTTCTGCCATTTTCCCATAGAAAAGAGTTATAAAAACTGAAGTTTGGGGAGGAAGAGATCTAATATTGATCAAACACTGTCTAACCAAATATTGGTCAGATCAATCCTGATTTTTTTTTTTCAAGAGTTGCAACTTTAACATCTATTCCATGTCATTCTCTAAAAGAACTGTTCTTAGGGGAAAAGTTGCCTGTTAACAGAGCCGGGGAGAGAGAGAGAGAGTGAGTGTGTGTAAAATTTTACATCAGTGTTTTTAAATGTTGCTTGACCCTGGGGTATTAACTCTGAATGGTGTTATGAACAGTAAAACCCTGATAGTTTCCTGGATTAGACCTATTAGAGTTGTTTAGATAAGACACTTTGAATGACTTCCTCTCAGGAAACATTGAAACTGGAAATGTTAACCAGGCACGCATACCCAAGCACTTAGGACAGAACACGCTGTTTCTTTTGCTATTAAAAAAAAAAAAAATCTTAAAGAAATTATGCAAATAAATCACATGTGTAGAAACCAGAGGAGATTGTTTGGCTCAGCTGCCAAAGGAAAAACACTTATTTATGAGCTCCTTCCTCTGTCACTGACAGTGACCACAAGACCGGTCAGTACGCTAGTCTCCTAATACTTGCAGAGCTAATTGCCAGTGTGAACGGTGACATCAGAGTTGGAAGCTTGGAATCACAGATTGTGTGCACATATGTCACGCATTTTTTTATGCATGGCAGTAGGAGTTACTTCCTTTAGAAGAACAGACATACAGGAATCTGTAGACAAAACTGTTGCGTGCGCCTGGAGCATGACATTTATTGACGATGGTTTTGATCTGTTTAATCTGTGTGAATTCTGCCTCACAAAGCATGTGGACATTCTCTTTCAGTTTCATTTGGTGTGCGGTACTCACCAGATCTGTGATTTTTTTCATCCTGGAAGGTGTATGTTTATAAAGGTAAATAAGGAAAAATAGTCAGTACCAAAGTTACTGACTCTGGAAGCTAGAAAGAGATGTTTCTTCTTCTTATTCCCTCATGTTTGAGAAGCACTGTTGGCTCCCTGTTCCCTGGAAACAGTTTGTTGTATGAGTGAACGTGTGTGTGTGTGTGTGTGTGTGTGTGTGTGTCTCAAATCTCATGAGAATGCTTTCTCTCAACATTCCTGTCTCCAACCTGATCTAAATGGATGGACTGCCAAGTTTTTATTTTGCCAAGTTCCAATAAAAAGGAAGTACAGCACTGCCTCTGAGCTTGTTGGAGACCAGTTTATCCTAAAACAGTGTATTATGAATCATTTCAATATGTTCACTTCCTTTGGGATGTAACTGTAATGATATTTCAGGCCCTATTCTGACATTAAGTTTTATTCCGGGATAACACATTCAAAAAAAATTTGAGCAGTTCTTTGGTACAAAAGGAAAGATAATGCTTAGAGATAGTGGTTTGGGCTTGAAAGCAGTAGTGCATGAAAACAGAAAACAACATGAAAATACAGAGACGTGAAAGGCAACGTGAAACAATTATAAAAATTAAAACTTTTAAGAATTAGTGTTAATAAAAGTAATAATAACAGTTGTTACTGAGAGCATTCCACTGTGGGAAGTTGTTTACCTACAGTAATTAAGCTTGAGAAGTCGCTGATGGTGTTCTCATTTTCCAGATGAGGAAGCTGAGACTCAGAAAGGTAAAACACAGGACTTCCCTGGTGGTCTAATGTGTCCATTGTTAAGAATTCGCCTTCCAGTGCAAGGGATCTGGGTTCAATCCCTGATTGGAAAGCTGAGATCCCACATGCCACATGACACCTAAGCCCAAGTGCCACAGCTGGAGAGCCCAAGCACCACAACAAAGATCCAGCACAGCCAAAAATAATAAATAAATAAAACAAAATGGCAAAACTTTTTCTAAGGTTACTTAACAGTAAACAGGATTCAAACTCATGTTGTAGCTTAGTTGTTAGTATTGTACCATTGATAGTATGGTACCAATTAATTTCCTAAGGCTGAGTGAAGTTGCTCAGTCATGTCCAACTCTTTGTGACCCCATGGACTGTATGTAGCCTACCAGGCTCCTCCATCCATGGAATTTTCCAGGCAAGAGTACTGGAGTGGGTTGCCATTGCCTTCCTAAGGCTGTGGTTCATTTATTCATCACCAGGGATCAGCAGACTTTTTCTGTAAAGGGACAAAGAGCGCATAGTTTGGAGTTTGCAGGCCATACAGTCTCTGTTGCAGCTACTCAACATTGCCAGTGGAGCATGAAGGCAGCCACAGACCATGCAGAAACAAATGGGCGTAGCAGTGTCCTAATAAAATTTTATTTGTAAAATCAGGTGGAAACTGTCAAGATCATAAAGAAACAAGGCAAGTTCAAGAAATTCACAGAGAACTGGGTGCAATATGGTATTCTGGTTTGATCTGGAAACAGAAAAAGGACCTTTGTTGAAAAATTCAGTGAAATCCAAATAAAGCTTATAATGTAGTTAATAGACTATACCAATGTTCATTTCTTAGTTTGATAATGTGCCATGGTTTTATAAGATGTTAATAGAAGAAGCTAGGTGAAGTGTATACAGGTACTCTCTGTACTATCTTTGCAACTGTCCTACAAATCTGAAAATATTCCAAATAAAAGTTAAATTTTATTTATGTGTTATTGATTTAAATTCCTAAACTAACTCCAGTATAGAGAAGTCCATGTGAATGCTGAGACCAAAAATAAACACAGTTAAGTTGAGGTCTTGTCAAAAAATAATTATAAAACTTATCTGAGTCCCCTAAAATTGATCTTAAACCTTTGGAGCCTGAACTCCTGTTAAAAGCAATATTATTCTGCCATTTATGTGCTGATACATGCCTCCTCCAGAATAATTCCCGGCCAGAGGCAACAGAACTGTCTGGTTTTTTATAGCACTGCTGTTAATTGACAAACTGCTTTTGCCCAAGGTTAAAATTATGTAAAGATGACCTGGAATCGGTAAGAAATTATTTACAAGGATTCTTACTACTTAGTTCTCCAAGAACATAATGATTACTACCCATTAAGCAATATGAATAATGTCAGTCACTTTACCCAAGATGCTTTGGTAACATACAAGAAAAAAATCCATCTCAGGCTTAATGTAAGCCTGATACTAAACATGATAAAGATAAAATAGAACCATAGGCTAATCTCACCTGTGACCGATATTGGGTCGGCCAAAAAGTTCGTTGGTGTTCCATAGATGCAATGGAAATCCCAAAAAAGTTTTTGGCCGACCCAGTACCTCACACATAGACCACATGCTGTTTAGGAGAATCATGCAGTGTGCTTTTAAGTGCACCATGATCACGCAGAGATTATTTCAGGCACATAGGGTTGCTTTGGGGTTTCCCTGGTGGCTCAGCTGGTAAAGAATCCACCTGCAATGGAGACCTGGGTTCGATCCCTGGGTTGGGAAGATCCCCTGGAGGAGGGCGTGGCAACCCACTCTAGTATTCTTGTCTGGAGAATCCCCATGGACAGAGGAACCTGGCGGGCTACAGTCCATGGGGTCGCAAAGAGTCGGACACAACTAAACGACTAAGCACAGCACAGGGTTGTTTTAATATCTGGAAATATACTGTTATAATATAAAATCCATACATCAAAATTTAAAATAAACATGTGACTATCTTATTGGATACAGAAACAGCATTTGGTAAAAAATAAAATTTAATTTCATTGTAGAAACTTTTAGAAAGCTAGAATTGGAAAGACAAATCAGTAATAATGATTTTTTTAAATATCCATTTCAAACTGACAGATTTTTTCATAGTTGATGTTAAAACACAAGTGATATTCACATTAAAATCTGAAATGACACTCTTACCACCACCACTCTATTATGAGGAGAAAGGATGAAAACTTTAAAAATGAAACAAAAAATTTGTTTGCATAAAACCCAATCACCTAGGAATCCCAAGAAAATGAACTGGGAAAACTATTACAATAAGATTACTGGACACAGAATATCCACAAAGCATATTTAACAACACAAATGAACAGTAATATTCAGGGACTGATAACAAAGGCAGACTTAAATACCAATGAGGGAAATAAAAGATCTGAGTACATGATGAGAGTTTTCATGTGACTTTGGAAATATGACTATCATGATGTTACTTCTTATCAAAAAAGCACCATGTAGATGTGCTTCCAATAAGATTACCAATGCAAACCATGGACAGGATGATACTAAGGTTCGTGGCGGGTGGGAGGCTCCCCTGGTGGCTCTAATGCAGGGGACAGATTCAGTCTTTGGTCCTGGAGGACCCTACCTGCTGCAGAACAGCTGAGCCCAAGTGCCACAACTACCGAGCCTGTGCTCTAGAGCCCTGTGCCCTAGAGGCCATGCTCTGCAGCAAGAGAAGCCACAGCAATGAGAAGCCTGTGCACCAGAACTAGAGTTTAGCCCCTGCTCGCCGATACTAGGGGGGAAAAGCCCGCGCACAGTGAAAACTCAGCGCAGCCAAAAATAAAGTTCATCTGGAGAAATAGATTAATATCTAAAAAAATGTCTAAAATTTCCTACTGTCATATTTTCTTTGAATTTTTTATTTTGAAATAACTTCTGTCTTAAAGAATTGTTGCAGGAGTAATATAAGAGCTCCCTAACCACTTTCGATTCACCAGCTCTTAGCATTTTGCACACTTGTTTTATCATTCTGTATGCCCACATATATACATATATATGTATAACTGACACTCTTCTGAACCATTCAAGAATGAATTGTATACGTTATGCCCTTTGCCCCTTAGTAGTCAGTGTATATTTCTGAAGAATAAGGGTATTTTTTTATGTAAGCACAGTGCATTGATAACAGTACTCTTATTTACAGTCTATATTCTGACTTTGCCAAGTGTCCCAATATAGGACTTCATAGCATTCTTTCTTTCAGTACAGAATTCACTCCAGAATCATGTGTTATATTTACTTTTCATTTCGTTCTTTCACTTTAATCTGGAACCGTTCTTCAGCTTCTCTTTGTTTTTCGTCACATGGATGTTTTTTAAGAATACACACTAGATATTTTACAGAATATTGCTCATTTGGGGTTTGTCTGATATTTGCTCATGATTAGATTCCATTAATGAATGCCCTTGTAGTTGGAATGTTACGTGAGTGAGGTTCTGACTCTCTCAGGGAATCACACCCACAGGTATGTGATGGAAATACACTTCTTTTGGGTGAGTTTAGATTTTATCACTTGTTTCTACCCTCTACAATTACTTTTCCTCCTCTGGCAATTAATAAGCTTCTGGACGAAGACATTTTAAGATCTTGCCCATTACCATTTCTTTAATCAAACTTCCATAAATTCAGTAACTATTAATGATTCTAGCATATAATCTTCACTGAAATAAGTACAAAATTATAATTTTTCCAGTCCCACTACTTCTCTACATTTGTCAGGTTTTCCCCCACTCATTTTTTTCATTCATTCATCTTTTTGTTAACAATATGGACCAATGGGGGCTAATTCAGGCCTGTATCCTTCTGACAGGATCGCATCATCTTAAGAGCATTTCTTTACTTCCCAGCACAACAGAACATTCCCAGCTCATCTTTTATCTTTTTTACACTAGCCTTGGAATCAGTCACTTATTCCAGGAGCCCTGGTTCCTTTTAATGAGGAATGGTGATAGTGGGAGTCTTTGCTTATTATCTGTTTGAAAGGACAAAGCTGACTAATGTGTGTTTGTGTGTGTGTGTTCTTAAAATTACGAGTTCATACTAATGCCTTCAATTCCAGTCCAACTCCATGAAATTCTTTCTTGCTTTTCTCAATTCCATACTTCTGTCTCCCCTGCCACAGTGAAAACTCCCAAACTATGGACACATTTACTCATTTGTTGAATCCTACAACACATGTAAAGTTGTTTCAGATTCGCTGTCCCTATAGCTCTATGCAAAATAAATCTACTAAAAAGAACACAATCTTGGTCGGTCTTTTGTTTTCCCAACACCCTCTTCCAACAAGAAGACTCTACACATGGACACCAGATGGTCAACACCGAAATCAAATAGATTATGTTCTCTGCAGCCAAAGATGGAGAAGCTCTATACAGTCAGAAAAAACAAGACCAGGAGCTGACTCTGGCTCAGATCATGAACTCCTTATTGCCAAATTCAGACTGCAACTGAAGAAAGTAGGGAAAACCACTAGACCATTCAGGTATGACCTAAATCAAATCCCTTATGATTATACAGTGGAAGCGAGAAATAGATTTAAGGGACTAGATCTGATAGAGTGCCTGATGAACTATGGACGGAGGTTCGTGACATTGTATAGGAGACAGGGATCAAGATCATCCCCAAGAAAAAGAAATGCAAAAAGGCAAAAAGGCCGTCTGAGGAGGCCTTACAAATAGCTGTGAAAAGAAGAGAAGCGAAAAGCAAAGGAGAAAAGGAAAGATATAAGCATCTGAATGCAGAGTTCCAAAGAATAGCAAGGAGAGATAAGAAAGCCTTCCTCAGCGATCAGTGCAAAGAAATAAAGGAAAACAACAGAATAGGAAAGACTAGAGATCTCTTCAAGAAAATTAGAGATACCAAGGGAACATTTCATGCAAAGATGGGCTCGATAAAGGACAGAAATGGTATGGACCTTACAGAAGCAGAAGATATTAATAAGAGGTGGCAAGAATACAGAGAAGAACTGTACAAAAAAGATCTTCATGACCCAGATAATCATGATGGTGTGATCACTCACCTAGAGCCAGACATCCTGGAATGCGAAGTCAGGTGGGCCTTAGAAAGCATCACTACAAACAAAGCTAGTGGAGGTGATGGAATCTCAGTTGAGCTATTTCAAATCCTAGAAGATGATGCTGTGAAAGTGCTGCACTCAATATGCCAGCAAATTTGGAAAGCTCAGCAGTGGCCACAGGACTGGAAAAGGTCAGTTTTCATTCCAATCCCATAGAAAGGCAATGCCAAAGAATGCTCAAACTGCCGCACAGTTGCACTCTTCTCACATGCTAGTAAAGTAATGCTCAAAATTCTCCAAGCCAGGCTTCAGCAATACGTGAACCATGAACTTCCAGATGTTCAAGATGGTTTTAGAAAAGGCAGAGGAACCAGAGATCAAATTGCCAACATCCACTGGATCATAGAAAAAGCAAGAGAGTTCCAGAAAAACATCTATTTCTGCTTTATTGACTGTGCCAAAGCCTTTGACTGTGTGGATCACAATAAACTGTGGAAAATTCTGAAAGAGATGGGAATACCAGACCACCTGACCTGCCTCTTGAGAAATCTCTATGCAGGTCAGGAAGCAACAGTTAGAACTGGACATGGAACAGACTGGTTCCAGATAGGAAAAGGAGTACATCAAGGCTGGATATTATCACCCTGCTTATTTAACTTCTATGCACAGTACATCATGAGAAACACTGGGCTGGAAGAAGCACAGGCTGGAATCAAGATTGCTGGGACGATGCATGATACTGGATGCTAGGGGCTGGTGCACTGAGACGACCCAGAGGGATGGTACGGGGAGGGGGATTCAAGATGGGGAACACGTGTATACCTGTGGCGGATTCATGTTGATGTATGACAAAACCAATACAATATTGTAAAGTAATTAACCTCCAATTAAAATAAATAAATTTTTATTTTTAAATAATTAAAAAAAAGATTGCCAGGAGAAATATCAATAACCTCAGATATGCAGATGACACCACTCTTATGGCAGAAAGTGAAGAGGAACTAAAAGCTTCTTGATGAAAGTGAAAGAGGAGAGTGAAAAAGTTGGCTTAAAGCTCAACATTCAGAAAATGAAGATCATGGCATCTGGTCCCATCACTTCATGGGAAATAGATGGGGAAACAGTGGCTGACTTTATTTTGGGGGGCTCCAAAATCACTGCAGATAGTGATTGCAGCCATGAAATTAAAAGACACTTAATCCTTAGAAGGAAAGTTGTGACCAACCTAGATAGCGTATTGAAAAGCAGAGACATTACTTTGCCAACAAAGGTCTGTCTAGTCAAGGCTATGGTTTTCCCAGTAGTCATGTATGGTTGTGAGAGTTGGACTGTGAAGAAAGCTGAGCACCGAAGAATTGATGCTTTTGAACTGTGGTGTTGGAGAAGACTCTTGAGAGTCCCTTGGACTGCAAGGAGATCCAACCAGTCCATTCTAAAGGAGATCAGCCCTGGGATTTCTTTGGAAGGACTGATGCTAAAGCTGAAACTCCAATACTTTGGCCACCTCATGCGGAGAACTGACTCATTAGAAAAGACCCTGGTGCTGGGAGGGATTGGGGGCAGGAGGAGAAGGGGACAACAGAGGATGAGATGGCTGGATGGCATCACTGACTCGATGGACGCAAGTCTAAGTGAACTCCCTCCATCGACAGGGAGGCCTGGCATGCTGCAATTCATGGGGTCGTGAAGAGTCGGACACGACTGAGCAACTGAACTGAACTATATAGTCAGTGTTCACAGTCACTTTGATTATTTCTCTGTCTCCAGTACTACTAGTTTATTCATTTGAAATGCAGTTGAGTCCATCTGTTTCCATTTGCATTCAGTTTTTGTTTAATTTCTTGTTAATTTTATTATTTTTATTTTTACTGTGTAGACCATTAGCCCACTTTCTAACAGTCGAAACTCTCTAGCATGGTTTCCTCCCCGAGGTGTCACTTGCCCTCATGTCCCTTCCCCCAGGTTCCTCACCCCCCTCTCTCCTGGAAGTAACCAGTTTCATTGTTTTCTGGTTTATTTTTCTTATGTTGCTTTATAAGAAAAGGCAGAAATATATGTATACTAACTTTTCCTTCTTTCTTAAACAAGATGGTGGTATACCTTATACATTAAACTTAGTCTATTCCGGAAGTCATTCCATACCAATGCATTTAACTAACAGTCCTCTTTCTTTCTCACATAATATCAGTTCGTGTGTGTACCATAGTTTATTCAATCAGTTGTTGATGTTTGGGCATTTAAATCGATTCCAATACTTTACAAATACAAATAATGCTATAATGAATAACCTTGAACATGTGTACTTTCATACTGTTGGAGAAATATCTTTGAGGTAAATTCCTAAAAGTAGCATTGCTGAATGGAAGGATAAATGCATGAATAGTTTGGTTAAATATTGCTGAAGTCCCTGCCCCTGGGCTTGTACTATGTTGCATTCCCACCGGCTATGAACTAGAGTGCCTATTTCCCCATAGCTCTACCAACTGAGTGCAGTGTCAAGCTTCTGAATATTTATCAGTATTCTAGGTAAGAAATGGTATCTCAGTGTAATTGTAGTTGACATTTCTCTGGTTGTGAGAGAAGCTGAACAGCTTTTCATAGATGTATGCATCTTTTTAGCGGGCTGATTTTTCATGACATGTCTGTTTTTCTGGAGGGTTTGGGGTCATTTTTTTAAAGAGCTGCTTATGTATTAGGGATATTAGTTCCTTTTCTGTGATATACACTGGAAATATTTTCTCTCAGTCTGTTACTTGACTTTTGAGTTTGATTCTCTTTTCCCTTTCTATCCAAAAACTTTGAGTTTTTGGAATAACCACAAGTGAGGGCTATTGTTTATCAGATCTCAAAATGTATGATAAGGATATAGAAATTAAAACAACATTGTTATGATGTGAAAATAGGCAGAAAAGTCATTAGGAAAAAATATCTGTATGCATTTGGATGTATGTGTTTTATAAATTTAATATATGATAAATGTGGCACTTCAAATTTGAGATGAAAGGGATGGTTATTTGAAAATGTACTGGACACTAAGTTAGCTATTTAAAAAGTTAAAGCCCTATCTTAAATAATCCAAAGAAATTTTATGTAAATAAGATAAATATTTAATAAATGAAACCATCAAAATAGCAGAAGAAAATATTGGTTAATGATATCAGCATTTCTCAACCTCAGCAATCGTGAAAATTGGACTGGATGAATCTTTGCTGTGGGGACTGTCCTGTGCCTTGTAAGCATTTTTAGCACCATTCTTCGTCTCTGCCCACTAGATGTAAACAGCACCGTCACAGTCACAGCAATCTGGAATGTCAGGACACCCAGGGAGGTGGGGGAGGCGACAAAAGCACAGCTCAATGGGAACCGCTGATCTGCATCTACTCAACAAGAAGGAGCATAACACCAAGAATGATCTCTCAAAGGAAATCTTTTAAAATGTTTGCTACATTAAAAAAAAAAAACAAAAAACTAACACTTAAGCCATAGAATTGAAATTCAGGCAACATATTAGGAAATATACAGCATAAAAGACATTCACCTTGCATAAAAAGCTGTCAGTAAGATGACCGTCACAGGGCTTCCATGGTGGTCCAGGGGTTAAGAGTCCGTCTGCCAAAGTAGGGGACACAGGTTCATCCCTGGTCCGGGAAGAGACATGTGCCTTGGAACAGCTAAGCCTGGTCCACCACAACTGCTAAGCCCAAATGTCTCAATTACTGGAGCCCATGCTCCAGCAACAAGAGAAGCCACCAAAACGAGGAGCCCAAGCACCACAACGAAGAGTAGCCCCTGCTCACTGCAACTAGAGACAGCCCGGGCACAGCAGCCAAGACCCAGTGCAACCATGAATAGATATATAAACCTTAAAAAGAAAAGACAACCGTCACAATAGAAAAAATGGGTCAGGGACACAAGAAGACAGTTCACAAAAGAAAAGCTCTAAATAGCCTGATAAATATCAAAAAATCTTTACAAGCATAAAAAAATGCAGGTTGCATGCATTACCTTTAATACTGGTAAGCATCAGTCAGCATGCGTATGGGGAAACAACCTCATAAAGTAGAAATATGAATATGTGTAACACTCCTCATTTAGCGCACACACACACACAATACACCTGAAGTACTGGGCTGGCCAAAAAGTTCATTTGGGTTTTTCATTACATCTTACAGAAAAACCTGAACAAACTTTTTGGCCAACTCAATACAGTGGGCAACACATATTAGATCTTTCAAATATATATACACAGCTTTGTTCATGCATTCTGTTTCTGAGACTTTATCCTAAGGAAATAAAGTGTAAAATGTTTGCAGTACTATTTATAATTGTTAAAAATTGGGAAATCCCATCTGCCTAACAGTAGGGAATTGGTCAAATAAATTAAGGCATAACCATATATAATGGAATATGTTAGGTCAGTATTAATATTAATGGAGTATATGCACAAATTACAGTGAGAAGCAGAGCAGTAAAATTGTATATGTATTAATATATATCCCTGAGATAGACTAATATACTTGTTTCTTTGTGTAGAAAAGGAATTTAAATTTTTGAGTTTGAGTGGTGCAATAAGCATAGTAATATTAGTTTTGCTTAAAACATCACTCAAGAATTTTTAACTTTTATATTAAAATAGAGTTGATTAACAATTTTGTGTTACTTTTAGGTGTACAGCAAAGTGATTAAGTTGTACATATACATGCTATTTCTTTTTTAAGTTCTTTTCCCACTTAGGTTATTGCAGAACATTGAGCTGAGTTCTCTGTGCTGTATAGTAGGTCCTTGTTGGTTACCCATGTTCAACACAGCAGTGAACACATGTCAGTCTGAACCTCCCGACTGACCGACCCCTCACCCCCAGCCCTTCCCTGCTGGTCACCATAAGTTCTTTCTTTAAGTCTGTTTCTGTGTTATAAATAAGTTCATTTGTGTCAGCTTTTTTTTAGATTCCACATATAAGCAATATCATATGATAATTTGTCTTTGCTTAATTCACTTAGAATGATAACTTCCAAGTCTATCTATGTTGCTATAAATGGCATTATTTCATTCCTTTTAATGGCTAAGTAGTATTCCAGTGTATATATGAACCAGTGTTTGGGGGATTTTTTAGCCTGTGGTTGTTCGGCAGTTAGGTGTGACTTTGGTGTTTCGTAAGAAGTTGTACTCACATCCTTCTACTCTGCCATCTTTTCTTTCTGTTTTTATAAAATTGTTAACAAGTTATCTTTAGTGACTGGTCAGGTTATAGAATTTGCTCATTTTTATATCTGTATTTTCTAATAATTCTTCCAGTGAATGTGAGTAGTTTGTATAATAAAAAAATAGGAGAAATGAGACATTTCTCAGATCCTTTGTCCCAACTTTAGAAAATTTAATAAAATTAGCAAAACTTTAAAGGTAAAAAAGTAGTAGAATTTTAATACTTTAAAAGGTATTTTCTACTTTTTCTACCTATTTTCTACCTATTAGTATTCATGGAATTCATGGAAGTATTTGTATAATTTAAAAAGATACAGTAATAAAATTAAGGTCTCAAAATAATTATCTACATGGTAGAATACATAGGAAAAGAAACTAGAAAGATGTTTATCAGACCATTAACCATAGTCATCAGGCTCGTGGCTGTTATTTTCTTTTTATGTTTTTCTTCTGTATTTCTCAAAATTTTACTAAGGAATACAAAGTACCTTGTTCTTCAGGAAAAAAAGTTTTTAAAAAGTTTTTAGAAGTCTAAAAACTAACATCATCCTGTTATTGTTAACCACAATAGAGAAATGGAGTGTCTAAATTTAGTATTAAAAACAGCATTTTCCTTTGTGCCTGCACATCCGTGTCTTAATATCAAGTTTTCTACTTCTCCATGTGAATAAGCTAAGGAAAACCCTGAAATTTTATTTATCCTATTGTAGGTTGCTTCGGGTGAATGCCACGAAGACACCGAAGTTTACAACATCACCCTGTGTACAGGGGATGAACTCACTCTAATGGGCCAGGCAGAAATCCTTTATGCAAAGACTTTCAAGGAGAAGTCACGACTCAACACCATCTTCAAAAAGATTGGGAAACTCAATTCCATCAGCAAGCTGGGAAAAGGCAAAATGCCCTGCCTCATTTGCATGAATCACCGGACCAACGAGAGCATCAGCCTCCCGTTCCAGTGCAAGGGTAGGTTTAGCACCCGAAGCCCCCTGGAGCTTCAAATGCAGGAGGGCGAGCACACCATCCGCAACATCGTGGAGAAAACCAGGCTCCCTGTGAACGTGACTGTGCCCAGCCCACCACCCAGAAACCCGTACGACCTCCACTTCATCCGCGAGGGGCACCGCTACAAGTTTGTGAACATCCAGACCAAGACAGTGGTGGTCTGTTGTGTGCTGCGGAACAACAAGATCCTCCCCATGCACTTCCCTTTGCACTTGACCGTGCCCAAGTTTAGCCTCCCGGAACACCTGGTCAAGGGAGAGGGATGGCCCGAAACCCTGGTCCATCACTGGCTGGGTATCTGCCAAGAACAGTTCGACATCGATGAGTATTCACGGGCAGTCCGCGACGTGAAAACCGACTGGAACGAGGACTGTAAGAGCCCCAAGAAGGGCCGGTGCGCCGGCCACAACCACGTGCCCAATTCCCTTAGCTATGCTCGCGATGAGCTCACCCAGTCCTTCCACCGGCTCTCTGTCTGTGTGTATGGCAACAATCTCCATGGCAACAGCGAGGTGAACCTCCACGGCTGCAGGGACCTGGGGGGAGAGTGGGCCCCCTTTCCTCACGACATCCTACCCTATCAGGACTCGGGGGACAGCGGGAGCGACTACCTTTTCCCAGAAGCTGGTGAAGAATCTGCCGGCATGGCAGGGAAGTCAGAACTTCCTTATGAAGAGCTGTGGCTGGAGGACGGCAAGCCCAGCCATCAGCCTCTCACTCGCTCCCTGAGCGAGAAGAGCAGATGCGACCAGTTTCGAGGTTCTGTCCGGTCCAAGTGTGCAACCTCTCCCCTTCCTGTGCCCGGAGCGCTGGGTGCAGCAGTGAAATCTGCAGAGATCGCCCTACCTCCGCCTCCAGTGCCTCCCAAATCCGAAGCTGTAAGTCCTTTCTGTTTTGGGGGTGATGGGCCAGTTCTGTCTCTCTGCTCAGTCCTCTGCTAATTTACTTTCTTTCTTAAAGAAAGGAAAACTCCCCAATGCAAGGTGATCAGAATGAGCAATTTGTTGAATTTGGAGTGAAATAGAAATACTTGGTAGATTTTTTTTTTTTTTTTTACCAGTTGGGAGTTAGAATTTTACTTTATGTTTGATGAGAAATGTGTGTATGTGTGTGTTGCTCAGTCATGTCTGATTCTTTGCGACCCCATGGACTGTATAGCCCACCAGGCTCCTCTGTACATGGGATTTCCCAGGCAAAATTACTGGAGTGGGTTGCCCCTTCCTCTTCCAGGGGAATCTTCCCAGGAAACTCAAGAGAATTTTATTAGGAGAGGTTTAAACATGCTGCCTGGAGTACAGATAATAGGGAGAAGAGGGCAGAAGGCTGAGCAGAGAAAAGATATGAACTTGGTAACAGGTATGGAATGATGACGCCCTGAGCTCCAGCCGTCGGTAGCAGCAGATGGCAGGGAGAAATGAGCTGCTTGGGAACATTTCAGAGATGCAACTGGCAGTATTACTGATAAATTGGGCGTGAGTAGTGAAGGAGAGAAATCAGAAGACACTCTGAGATGTGTAGCCTGAGCAGCAGAGTGGATATTAGCACCACTTAGACTGAAGGAATAGATTTATTTGGTGGGGGAGAAGGATCAAGAGTCGTCTGTCAGCATCATTTGTAACTCTCTCTTCAAAGTTACATTGAGATCAGAGTGTCATGGATGTGCTCACACACACACACTGAGATCCGAGCATCATGGGTGTGCTCACGCATACACATTGAGATCAGAGTGTCATGGGTGTGCTCACACACATGCATTGAGATGCAAGCATCTGGGTGTGCTCACATACATGCATTGAGATCAGAGCATCATGGATGTGCACACGCACTGACATCAGAGCATCATGGGTGTGCTCACGCACACGCATTGAAATCAGAGCGTCTTGAGTGTCCTCACCCACACTCATTGAACTCAGAGCAGGACCAGGCCCAACGTGGTTTTGTTCACCACCTCAAACACAGCTCACTCAGAACTTGAGAAGGCATCTGTCAAATTGTAATGGAAAAAGATATATAGGAGAGGAGAAAGAGCCTCTGTTTTGACCATGTTTTTGATTGACAGGCACTCTGAACCTTGCCTCACTTTTTTTTATCATGAATTTCATTATATCTGAAGGGAAAAAGTGCTCAAGGCATCAGATATAATTCTGTTCATTAATTTGATAGTATCTATGGCAGTGGTTTCCTTTTTTTCTATCTCTAGCAAAATCTTTCTTTTATAAAGGAAAACTTATATGAATCACAATAAATAGAATTACAGTCAAAACCCATATGACTGAAGGACAGATTGGAGGGCTGGGGTTCTCCCCATAGGCCTGTCCACTCTGTTCCCACCAGGTGGCCTCAGGGCACCTCTCTGGAAGCACTGGGCTGTGCAAAGCTTTGCTTCAAACCATGGAGTTATTGGGCCACATACTACACATGCTAGAAGAATCACCATCAGTAACCCCAGAAATAATGATTTTGGACTCCAGTAGCTTTCCCTTTTGGAGAAGGCAGTGGCAGCCCACTCTCGTACTTTTGCCTGGAAAATCCCATGGACGAAGGAGCCTGGTAGGCTGCAGTCCATGGGGTCACTAAGAGTCGGGCACGACTGAACAACTTCCCTTTCACTTTTCACTTTTATGCATTGGAGAAGGAAATGGCAGCCCACTCCAGTGTTCTTGCCTGGAGAATCCCAAGGACGGGGAGCCTGATGGGTTGCCATCTATGGGGTCACACAGAGTCGGACACTACTGAAGCGACTTAGCAGCAGCAGCAGCAGCTTTCCCTTTTGTAGGGAAGGTAACAGGTGAAAAGAGAGGACAACTATGGAGGTTAAAATGTGGGAGGAGAGTTCAGAGAAGAACAGTTTCTGGTTGGGCAGGAGAAGCCTTCATGGAGATCATGGCATTTCAGATGAGCTGAGGGTGTATATGTGAATGAGAAGAGCAGAGAGATGAGAAGGAAGGGTGTTACAGACAGAATGACCTGAGCAGAGGCAGGGGCAGATGAGAAAAACGCAGTTCTGCTGAGCAGGTGAAGTAGGGCTGAAGAGGGGGCGGTGAAGGGCAATGGCAGCCGCAGGGCCGGGCCAGGTCACAGACGGCCCTGGACACCAGGTAGCACTTTGTGCCAGAGCTGTCCAGGCAGAGCCCTCACCGCTGCAAAGCTTTCCCAAGAGAAGACCCACCTCCAGCTATTTGCTCAGAACATTAAAACTCCCCAGAAATTGCAGGGCTGCACGTTCCCCTCCTCTTTACAATCTTCCAGGGTCACTCAGCAATAATCAATCTGCCTGCCAATGCAGAAGACACAGTAGACTCGAGTTCGATCCCTGGGTCGAGAAGATCCCCTGGAGGAGAAAATGGCAACCCATTCCAGTATTCTTGCCTGGAAAATTCCATGGACAGAGGACCCTGGCAGGCTACAGCCGATAGGGTCTCAAAGAGTCGGACATGACTAGCACGCATGTACTAAGGCACAAGCCCAGAGATCCCTGTACCCAGAAGTGGGTGTGGAATATTTGGGGGACTTCTTGGTGGAGTCAGAGTCCTTGGTTCTTTTACTCATGTCAGATGGTGTTCCTCAAAAAAACAGATCAGAGGTAAGGGGAGGTAAGTAAGAGGTGAAGTGCTCTTAGCAAGTACTTTAGGCAGTTACAGGACTGGCTCAGCCCAGCTATATATTTGATGTTGCTTGAAGCTTAGAGTCCTTCTCTTCAACAGGACCGTGACCACATGAACTTTTCCTGTAGAACTCTGCTCCCACCTGGCACATAATGGGGAGTCCTGTTTGTTGACTGACTGGTTGACTCATCCAATATGGTCACATCCAGTTATTTATGTAACCAAATCTTGAGGTAGGAAACTGGCGCTGCTTGTTTTCACTGTGGCTAATGGAAGATGAGTAAGAGCATAAATATTAAGAGGCCCTATCTTGACCTTGGTGCTAAAAGAAAACTGTTCAGAGTTAAATTTGAAACTGAAAGCAGATCTCACAGCAGAATGAAACATGTGGTACTCCAGTCTAAGCTGTAATTTCTTATGGCACAAGAGAACCTTCTTAGAACATATTCAGTGTTTATAGAATGCTCCAATCATAAAGACTTTTTATAAACACCTGAAATTACTTTGTTTTCCTTTTTTAAGAATCAGGCATTTCGAATGAAGTCATATATTTTATTGGTTCTGTGGCCATGAAACAAGTTTTCCAGTTTCAGGACATGCGTGGGATCCAGAGAATGTCATGACTGTTAGATGTGGCTTCAGCTTGTCGTTTTCAAAAGAGATCTTTAACGGGGCATAAATTCAAGTGCTCCCACAGAATTAAATAAAACTCCTTTGGATAGTGACAGTGGGGTGGGTCCAGGGAGAGAGATGGGCCATGTGTCTCACAGCTATCCTTCCAATAATTAAAGATGGTAGTAAGCTTTCCTGTGAGGCCATTTTCAAGTAAGGCGTTATCTGGGAAAGTGACAAATCCCATCAGGTTTTCAGGAACAGAAGATACTGGAGTAACAGAACAGAGTCAAAGAAGGCATATCTTTCTTATAAAAAGAAACAAAGCTGGTAATTGGTGAATGAATTCTTCTTGGCAGCAGTCCATGGCCTGGTCTTATTAGGATCTACAGGGACAATGGCTCACTGCAGGGTGTGTGAGCCTGTGCCTTTTCTTTGGTTCTTCACCACCTGCTTCAGGGTCCTTTGTTGTTTAGTCACTATTTCCAACTCTTGCGACCCCATGGACTATATAGCCCACCAGGCTTCTCCATCCATGGAATCCTCCAGGCAAAAATACCGGAGTATGTTGCCAGGGTCCTTTGTTGTTTAGCTATGTCCAACTCTGGCAACCCCATGGACTGTAGCCCACCAGGCTTCTCTGTCCATGGAATTCTCCAGGAAAAAATACTGGAGTGTGTTGCCATTTCCTTCTCCAGGGGATTTTCCCAACCCAAGTCTCTTGCATTGATGATAGACTTTTTACCAGCTGAGCCCCCAGGGAAGCCCCCTGAGTTATAGCAAATATCTGTGCTATCTCTCCACATTTTGACGGTCTGTTTCTGTAAAAAATTCTGAAAAAGATTTTCTCCTTCAACAGTAACACTTGCTGTGTTTCCAACAGTGAGCTGCAGTTCCATCATCATCCAAGTTAATGCTTGACCGTTTTCCTGCCCATATTCTGCAATGGAAAACTAGGCTGTGGGGCCAAAGAGAAAATCCTCAGTGTGTGTGTGTGGCGGGGGTGGGGGGTGCGGGGGTGCGGGGAATCAGTTTAGCCCCGTTAATATACTTTGTACTTGATGTGGCTACTTAGAATTATGCTCTAGTCCAGCAGTTCCCAACCTTTTTGATACCAGGGACTGGATTTCATGGAGAACAATTTTCCCACAGACCAGGGCTGGTTTCTGTTTCACCTACCGCTCCCCTGCTGTACAGCCAGATTCCTGCTCTAGCCTGTATCTTTGTAATGATCGTCAAATACAGAGGTTTTTCTCTTTAAGTGGTCCATGGCCTGTGGGTTAGAGACCCTTGTAATCTTTATAATGATTGTTGAATACAAAGGTTTTCTTCTTTAAGCACAAAATCCTGTGGCTTATCTTTCCCAAGAATAAGAGTCTTTTCCCTTCCCTAACTGGAACATCCGAGGAGCCAACTGGAACCGATGTTCCTAACTGGAACATCCTGGAGCTTCTGGTTCCAGGCACAGAAGAGATGCGGCCACTTCTGTCCTTTCAAATTGCTACAGACAAGCCCAAGCTAGGGGCCTGCCCAGCTCACTGAGGGGTGACATTTTCATTTTTTAAAATTGTGCCAAGTGCCCTCAAATCAGAATGACCTGTCAGTTCCACTTAAGTGGGTTATCCTTAATTGGTTCCTATGTTCTAAACATATCCTCTTATTTCATAACATTGTGGCCCTCATTCCATTATTTTAATTTTCTGACTGTTGGCTGATAATGTCTAAAATATTTACCCAGATACACTCTATAAGTGTATCTTTTTTTAAACCTCTTTGGAAGATGCCATTTTGGAGAGCAATGATGAGAAAGCTTGACACTGCTTGAAATTCTAGAAATAGAATGTTTGACTCTCAGACTATTCTGGTTTATGTGATGAATCAAAAATCAGTATCAAAACTACAGGATTACAACTTGTGTATAGCTACCTGTGCAATCATATCAAACCTGAGGACCCGAGAGCCCAGGGGTTAATTAACATCCTCTTCCTGTCTTTAGCAGTAGGAGAAAACGAAAAAGTGCATTCACTTTTGGTTGGATGTTAACATTACAGTGATTCCTAAGATTCATGAAAGGAAAATCCTAAAAGGAGCTCTAGGTTATAAACCGCTTGTTTAAAACAAGTTTTACTGCAGTATGGATGGAGAATTCGTTAACCATTGGGATGGCCCCCTTGACATACGAGAGGCAGGATGTGAGGATTGAGTCATAAGATGGGTTGGTAGCATTCATCCACTGTTACAAGATTTAAGTTCATTGTAAATAAAGTTCCTCCAATGGAGCACACTGTTACTGATGCTTGAGGAAAATAAGACAGAAAGGATGAATTTAATCCAGATTCCACACTGGACTGAGTTCAGTAGGTGCTTGAAAAGACTGACTGGCTACACAGAGGTGATTTGGAGCACCTGAATCTGCTTCAAACAGGCTGAGCACCTGGATGAGAAGGTGGAAGGAGACACCAAGGGCCCTGAGTCTTCATTTCCCCTCTCAGTGGGATTTCACCAGAAGCAGAGTGATCTGCCACGCTGTGTGGTAGATGTTAGAGGCACAATGCATCACATCTAAGAGCACACATAGCTTTTCATCCTCCCCCTGCCCCTTAGTGTTTCATACCTTGGGCACAATGTTTCACTTCCTGAGTAAGGCCCTGCAAGACTTAATAATGACATCTTCATTGCATTATTGTATTGTGCAAAGTACTTGGCAGTATTCCCTGGCACGTGGTAAGTATTCAGTAAATAGTAGCAATACCTCGATAGGAGATGAATTCTTTTTTTAGGGTCAGATAGAAAATAAGTTTTTGGAGGTTATTTTCCCCTGTCCTTCCTTACCTAAGGTATAAAGGCCCCCCAGAGAGTCATGGAAACTGATGGGGACAAGGACGTCTACCTCCACAGCCAGGGCAGCAGAGAGTCCTGGCACCTAGACAGGGTACAGTCATCCCTGCCTTCCCAAAGTGCCTGTGAGTTTCATTTTCCTAGTTTTTTAAGATATCCCAGGAACTTAACTGGGTATAAAAGTAACAAAACCTTTTCATCTGAGTTTTAAAATTCTACTTGATAAGCTATATGTTACAGTTTTCTAGCTGTGGAGCCAAAATTGTAATTGTCATAAACCAAGAACTACAGAAATGCTCAGAAACCTATGGACCCCAATAATATGTAATCCTTTCATGGGGGATCTGGGGACTTTGTAGAACTAGAGAGTATCTATAAAAATGCCACATGTGGTTCCAAGGCTCCAAATGCACATCAAGAAACTCAAATTCCTAGTAAAACCTCTGTAGAAATATTAAAGCTGAGAAGTTGCCTTGGCTGATTTCATTAGGCATGGGTAGGGCTGGGTCATGGTGTTACCAGATGTCACAGCAGGATGTGGCCGCCCTACAGAATGAGGGCCCTCACACAACTACCTAAATTAAGGGGGAAACCCTAAAATATATTGTTTAAAAGCTGAAAGAAGTGATTTTTAAGAGTTGAGCTGTAAGAATCAATTCTACTCTACAGCCAACAAATACTGAGCAAAGAGGAAACAGGCATGCATACTAAAAACAGCCCCTGCACCAAAAATATTAACCCTACACAGATTACATGAGGATGTTCCCACATAAAAATAGCCCTCCAGGCCCGTGGTAGATAATTATTTCTCCTAAATTCACAGAGTAAGAGAAATATAAATAAAAATGAAGAAACAGAGGAAACACTCCCAATTAAAAGATCAGTAGAATCCCCCTGAAAGAACCAAAGTGAAACAAACTCATCAGTCTAATAGACACCAAGTTAAAAGGAGATAGTGAAAATACTGAAGAAATTAAGAAGATTTATCAATTGGAATTCAGATTACGGTAAAAAGGAACTAGAAGCTATAAAGAGGAGCCAAGAAAAAGTAGAAAACTCATTTAGCTAAAGGCAGTGAATAGCAGATTGCATAATGAAGAATGAATAAATACTGTGGAAGATAGATAGAATAATAGAAATCACCCACTCAGAAGAAGCCAAATGAAAAATTAAAAATGAAAGCAAAGTAAGAAACCTATGGGAAAATATAAAGTGTGCCAATCTACATATAATAGGGATCCCAAAAGGAGAAAAAAGAGAAAGGGGGATTGAAATTTTATTCAGAGAAATTAAGGCTGAAAACTTCTCAAACCTAAAGAAGGAACAGATATTCAGGTATAGGAGGCATCAGTTCAGTCGCTCAGTCGTGTCTGACTCTTTGCGACCCCATGAATTGCAGCACGCCAGGCCTCCCTGTCCATCACCAACTCCTGGAGTTCACTCAGACTTACGTCCATCAAGTCAGTGATGCCATCCAGCCATCTTATCCTCGGTAGTCCCCTTCTCCTCCTGCCCCCAATCCCTCCCAGCATCAGAGTCTTTTCCAATGAGTCAACTCTTCACATAAGGTGGCCAAAGTATTGGAGTTTCAGCTTTAGCATTATTCCTTCCAAAGAAATCCCAGGGCTAATCTCCTTCAGAATGGACCGGTTGGATCTCCTTGCAGTCCAAGGGACTCTCAAGAGTCTTCTCCAACTCCACAGTTCAAAAGCATCAATTCTTCGGCACTCAGCTTTCTTCACAGTCCAACTCTCACATCCATACATGACCACTGGACAAACCATAGCCTTGACTAGACAGACCTTTGTTGGCCAAGTAATGTCTCTCCTTTTGAATATGCTATCTAGGTTGGTCAGAACTTTCCTTCCAAGGAGTAAGCGTCTTTTAATTTCATGGCTGCAATCACCATCTACAGTGATTTGGAGCCCAAAAAATAATGTCTGACACTGTTTCCCCATCTATTTCCCATGAAGTGATGGGACCAGATGCCGTGATCTTCGTTTTCTGAATGTTGAGCTTTAAGCCAACTTTTTCACTCTCCTCTTTCACCCTCATCAAGAGGCTTTTTAGTTCCTTTCACTTTCTGCCATAAGGGTGGTGTCATCTGCATATCTGAGGTTATTGATATTTCTCCCAGCAATCTTGATTCCAGCTTGTGCTTCATCCAGCCCAGCATTTCTCATAGGAGGCATAAAGAGTCCCAAATAAAATGAACCCAAACAGATCTACACCAAGATATAATAGAAATGGCAAAAGTTAAAAAGAGGTTTCTAAATAGGCAGTAACAGAAAAACAAAGAGTTAATTACAAGGGAACCTCCATTAGTTTATGAGCTGATTTCTCTACAGAAACATTTGCAGGCCAGAGGAAATAGCAACATGGGGGAAATCTGCAACCTAGGATACTCTACCTTGTAAAATTATCATTTAGAATAGAAGACAAAGAATTTCTCAGAGGAATGAAAACTAAAAGAATATAGCAATATTAAATCTATCCTAAAAGATATAATGAATGGTCTTCTCTAAGTAGAAAAGAAGCAAGAATATATAGGAAAGAGAAAATCACAATTAGAAAAGTAAATCACTTAAATGAGCCAGTAGACAGATTCTTTTAAAGATCAGAAAGTTTTGTGAAAGCAGTGACAGCCACAATGAATAGCAAAAGGATATACATGAGTATGTTAAAGAGGACATCAAAATCATAAAATGCGGGCATGAGGAGAGAAATAAAATGTAAATATTTTTAGAATGTGTTTGAGTATATGACTTCCAGTCTAAAGCAAGTAGATGTAGGAAGGGGTTAAACTACTTGAAAAACAAGGTAACAACAAATGAGAACATTCAGTAGATTTACCAAAACCAAAAAGAAGAGAACACAAGCATAATGTAAAAGGAAATCATAAACTACAAAAAGAAAAACAAAAATACAAAAATCAACTGGAAAATAAGGTTTTACATGGTAATAAATACATATCTATCAATAATTGCTTTAAATGTCACTGGATTAAATGCTTCAATTAGAAGACAAGGGAGGGCTTCTCTGGTGGTCCAGTGGGTGGGAATCCACCTTTCAATGCAAGGGACATTGGTTTGATGCCTGGTCTAGGAGGATCGCACACGCCACAGAGCATCTGAGTCCATGAGCCACGACTACTGAGCCCATGCACTGCAGCTACTGAAACCCACGTGCCTAGGGCCGGTGCTCTGCAACAAGAGAAACCACCGCAGTGAGTAGCCCACACGCCACAACTAGAGAAAGCCTGTGTGCAGCAACCGAGACCCATCACAGCCCAACAAAAAGATGGCTGTGGACGGCAACAAGGCAGTGATAGACTGGAATAAAAAATATGAAACAAGAGCCTACAATATGTTCCTTACAAGAGACCCACTCTAAGGCAAAAAACACACATATATTGAAAATGAGGGGGTGGAACAAGATATCTTATACAAATGGAAATGAAAATGGGGATCACACTATTCATATCAGGCCAAATAGATTTTAAAACAAAGTCCATAAAGAAAGTTAAAGAAGGACACTATATAATGATAAAGCAATCAATACAAGAAGAGTATATTACACTTATCAAACTATTTGCACCCAATGTAGAAGCATCCAAATACATAGACAAATACCGAAAGACATAAATTGAGAATTGATGGGAATACAATAACAGGAGACTTTAACACCCACTCAATCAATAGATAGATCTTCTAGACAGAAAATTAGTAAGGCAGCATAGATCCTAAAGGATACAACAGTTAGACTTAATTGATATTTTCAGGACGTTATTTCCAAAAAAACAATACACATTCTTTTTTAGTATAGTATACAGGGAACATTTCCTAGGATTGACCACATCCTAGGCCACAAAACAAGCCTCAATAAACTTAAAGAGTATAGAAATTATTTCTGATCATAATATCTAAGCCTTTTCTCAGACCATACCAGATGAAACTAGAAATCGACTACAGAAAAATAAGAAAATTGATTACATGGAGCATGTAATCAACATGCTACTAAAAACCAATGAGTCAACAACAAAATCAAACAGGAAATTAAAAAAAATTCCATGAGATAAATGACAATAAAAGCAAAACCAAACAAAATCTATGGGATACAGCAAAAGCAGTTCTTAGAATAAAATTCACAGTGGTACGTGCCTTTCTTAAAACATAAGAAAATTTTCAAACAACCTAATCTACCATCTAGAAGAATTAGAAAAGGAGCAAAAAAACCTAAAGTGAGCAGAAGGAAGCAAGGAAATAATAAAGATCAGAGAGGAAATAAAAGATTTTTTTATAAATAGAAAAAAGATCAACAAAACAAAGAGCTGCTTCATTGAAAAATAAACAAACTTGACAAACCTCTGGCCAGGCTCGCCAAGAAGAAAAGAGCAAGGACCCAAATATACAAAATAAGAAATGAAAAAGGAGAAATAACCAATACCAAACAAATTCTAAGAAACCATAAGAGAATACTGTGAAAAATTATATGCCAATAAATTCAACAACCTAGAGGAAATGGACAAGTTTCTAGAAACATGCAGCCCACCAACACTGAATCAAAAAGAAATACATAATTGGAACAGACCAGTCACTAGAAGTGAAATGACATCTGTAATTTGAAATCTCCCTATAAACAAAAGTCTAGGACCATATGATTTCACATGTGACTTCTACCAAACATACAGAGAAGAACGTATGCTGATCCTTCTCAAACTCTCCCAGAAAACTGAAGTGGAAAGCACACTCCTAAAGACATTCTATGAAGCCACCATCACCCTGATACCAAAGCCAGACAAAGACAGTACCAGAAAAGAAAATTACATGCCATTATCTTTGATGAATATAATATGCAAAAATTCTCAACAAAATATTAGCAAACCCCAAATCCAACAACACAAGAAAAGATTATACATCACAAGCCCTTGCAGCACAGCTCAGGAAACCCCCCTGTACTGCAATGAAGCCCTAGCACGGCCAAGCAAAACAAAAAAGATCATAATGCCACAACCAAGTTGGATTCATCCTGGGGTCACAAGGATGGTTCGATGTATGCAAATTAATCAGTGTTGTATACCCCATAACAAAAGACAGAAACCATGTGATGACTCAATAGATGCACAAAAAGCATTTAATAAAATTTAGCATCCATTCATGATAAAAACTCTTAAACCAAAGTGAGTATAGAAGGAAGATACTTTTCAATATGATAAAAGTTATTTATCCCAATCCCACACCCAGTATAATACTCAACTGTGAAAAGCTGAAAGCCTTCCCACTCAATTCTGGAATAAGACAAGGATGCAAACTATATTCAAGATAGTATTGGAAGTCCTAGCAATAGCAATCGAACAGGAAAAAGAAAGAAAAGATACCCAAATTGGAAAAGAAGAGGTAAAATTGTCATTATATGCAGATGACCTGATACTATATATAGAAAACCCTAAAGACTCCACACAAAAACTACTAGATTGATACATGAATTCAGCAAGGTAGCAGGGTACAAGATGAATGTTAGGAAATCTGTTGCATTTCTTTACACTTAACAATGAACTATCAGATAGGGAATGTGGAAAAAAAAAAAATCCCTTTTAATTGCATCAAAAAAATAAAATACTTAGCAGTAAACCTGACCAAGGAAGTGAAAGACCTATATGCTGAGAACTATAAAACATTAATAAAGGATAGTGAAGATGATTCAAAGAAACAAAAGGATACTCCCATACTCTTGGATTGAAAGAATTAATATTGTTAAAATGGCCATACTGCCCAAAGCAATCTACCCATGTAATGAGTATCCCTATGAAATACTCATGACATTTTCCACAGAACTAGAGCAGATAATCCTATTGGAATCACAGCAGGCCCAGAATTGCCAAAGCACACCTGAGGATAAAGAACATAGCTGAAGGCATAACCCTCCCAGACTTCAGGCAATACAGCAAAGCTTATTGTTGTTTAGTTGTGGAGTTGTGTCCAACTCTTTTGCAATTCCCTGGGCTGTAGCCCATCAGGCCCCTCTGTCCATGGAATTTTCCAGGAAAAGAATACTGAAGTGGGTTGCCATTTTCTTCTACAAGCAATCTTCCCGACCCAGGGATCAAACCCACGTTTCTTGCATTGGCAGGTGAGTTCTTTCCATGAGCCACCTGGGAAGCCCAGTACAAAGCTACAGTAATTAAAACAGTATGGTACTGGCACAAAAACTGACATATGGATCAATGGAACAGAATAGAGCCCAGAGATTAAATCCACAAAACCTACAGTCAGTCTTCAACAGAAGAGGCAAAAACATACAATGGAAAAAAGACACTCTTCAACAAATTGTGCTGAGAAAGTTAACAGCCACGCGTAAATCAATGACGTTAGAACGCATCCTTACACCTTACACAAAAATAAACTCAAGATGACTTCAAGACTTAAATATAAAACCTGGCCCCACAAAACTAAAAGAAAATAACATAGACAAAACATTCTCTGACATAAATCATACCGATGTTTTCTTAGGTCAGTCTCCCAAGACAATAGAAATAAAAGCAAAAATAAACAAGTGGAACCTAATCAAACTTACAAGCTTTTATACAATAAAAGAAACCATAAGATGAGAAGATAACCTACAGACTTGGAGAAAATACTGCAAATGATGCGACTAAGAGGGGCTTAATTTTCTAAATATACAAAGAGCTCATATAACTCATCAACAGAAAGCAAATAACCTAATTTAAAAATGGGCTGAAAAACTAAGCAGACATTCCTCCAGAAGACATAGATGGCCAACAGGCATATGAAAATATGCTCAATATCATTAATTATTAGAGAAATGCAAATCAAAACTACAATGAGGTGTCACTTCATACCAGTCAAAATGACCATCATTTAAAAATCGACCAATCGCAAATGCTGGAGAGGGTGTGGTAAAAGGGGACCCTCCTACATTGTAGGTGGAAACGCAAATTGGTGCAGCCCCTATGGAGAACAGTATGGAAGTTCCTTCAAAAATTAAAAATAGTTATTGTATGATCTAGCAGTCCCACTCCTGGGCATATATCCAGACAAGCTATAATTGAAAAAGATACATTCTCCCCAGTGTTCATAGCAGCAATATCTGCAATGACCAACTCATAGAAACAACGTAAATGTCAATCGTCAGATGAGTGGGTAAAGATGTGGTACATATTATAATGGAGTTTACTCAGTCATTTAAAAAAAAAGAAAGAATGCCATTTGTAGCAACATACGTGTACCTAGATATGATCATACTAAGTCACTCAGAGAAAAACAAATACCACATGTACCATTATATGTGGAAGTAAACTATGACACAGATGAATTTACCTACAAAATAGGAGCAGACTCACAGCAACAGACTTGTGGTTGCCAAGGGGGAGGGAGGGGAGGAGAGGGATGGATTAGAAGTTTGGGATTAGCAGATGCAAACTATTATATATAGAATAAACAACAAGGTCTGCTATATAGCACAGGGGACTATATTCAATATCCTGTGATAAACCATAATGGAAAAGAGTATGCACACATATGTATAACTGAATCACTTTTCGGCACAGCAGAAATTGACACAACATTGGAAATCAACTATACTTCAACAAAATAAATTTTAAGAAAATAATTTATTTTACTCTGAATTTTTGACTTTGGGCTCTCTCCTGTTGAATATTAATATTAGAGAAGGCAAGTGGGGAGGGATAAAGTAGGAACTTGGAAATAACATACACTACTGTATATAAAAGATACATATATCTGTAATCCAATAAAAAAGTTAGGTGATATAAATTAAGCTAAAAAAATTTAGGAAGGCACTAAAGGGAAGTTTTTAAGTAAACCTGACATATTCATAGTCAAATTTAGATATTAAACAGGTTCATCTGGAAATGACTATTTACTTTTCAAAATAATTGCTCTACAAAAGGATTCACTCAGGATTCCACTAATTAACAAGGTCTCCTAAGGCATCTGACATTTAATTCATTTTAATTACAACCTTTGAGGAGTACTCGGTAAGCAAGGCATACCTGCATTTCCCATTTGTTAATTGAAATAACAACTGAATTATTACTGTGTTCTAGTAATTTTTGAAACTAATTGCCTTCGGTTTTATGTAGGTTATTTGTTTTTAAATGAAACTTTCTTGGCCAAGAAATTGTTTTCTCCTGTGTCTACTGAAAGTCTCAATGATTAGAATGTTAATAAAGTCACTGTAATAGTCTCTGGGCTAGCCCTTGTTTCAGATCTGCACTCTTGGGTTTACCATTTGCACAGAATCACGTTAATAGGAAGGTTATATCCTATCTCAGTGTATCTATCATGCATTATACTCCGTGCTCAGAAAAGGGCTTTATTCTCTGCCCCAATGGCATCATCTTTCTTCAGAGTCCAGGGAAGCACCCTGGAATTTAAACAAGCATTCTTTTCAGAGCTGCGGGCCCTCTTGTTTCCCAGCAGCGGCCTCCTGTGCCCTCGGCCTTGACTCCTTTGCCCCAAGCCTGGAGGTTGGAAGCCATGGCAGACCCGGGCCTGCCTTCGGTCCTTATCATCCACATACACAATGGCGAAAAAGAAACGCACACATCTGAGAATCAGGATTTCGACTGTAAATCACATCTACCCTTGCGTAATCCATCAAAGAGACGTTCATTGATGGCCACATTGTCATTCTAAAACTTGAATTTCTGTTTGGCTGAGAATACCCCTGATGGGTATGTGACAGGGTTGTGAACTCTTTGTATAAAAGCCTCTTTATAAATCAGATTTCTTAAGGCTGTAATGATTGTGTTATCTGGGAGAGGGAGTATGGGAAGAAATGTAAAATACAGGGCAGAGGGCACACGGTCAAAGCAAAGTTATGAAGTTCAGGGAAGCTTGGTTACAAAACTCTTTTCTTCGGAACACTGACAGAATCCCCAAGTCAGCTTTTTAAGAGAAGAAAACTCACAGTGAAGGTGAGTCCAGTTTTAGATCAAGCTCACCTATCGTGTCTGTTTTCTGAATTACTGTCAGCATAAAAGCAATGATCCTCGGTCTGCCTAAGGACGGCTGCAGCCCATTAGTGACCAAGCAGTGTGATCTTTGAGCACCAAGGTTTTCATCCGTAGGCATGGGATGCCGGATGCCGGACTTTAGACCATAGACAAGGACTCATGGAGTCTTAATGACAGTTACTTTCAGATCCACTGCTTGTATTTAAAAGTTGAGTAATTACTGCTATGGGCTTCCCAGGTGGCTCAGTTGTAAAGAATCCACCTGCCAATGCAGGAGACACGGGATTGATCCCGGGTTGGGAAGATCCCCTGGAGAAGGAAGTAGCAACCCACTCCAGTGTTCTTGCCTGGAGAATTCCATGGACAGAGGAGCCTTTCGGGCTACAGTCCATGGGTCGCAAAAGACTTGGACATGACTTAGCGACTAAACAACAGGCGCTGCTATGAAATTTTTTTCCCCCAGAAAAAGTTCAGCAAGGAACATGTCATTATAAGTATTTCATTTTCCTAAGCTGTCTCATTGGTCCAGTTGGTGAATGAATGGGGTGCGAAAGTGTCGTTTCTTTCCTAAGACAAGTAGAGAGTTCTGAGAAGCTAAGACTTTCCAAGAAGCATCATCAGACTAAAAAGCCCCCATTCCTATGCTGAGTAGCTTCATTGGCATACTGTGTCTTTTGTTGTGTTGTTTTAATCCATAGGAAGTGTCAGAGAAAGAGAATGTCACAGAAAAAAGTAGTTCATGAGTATAAGATACTGCAGTTGTATGTAATGTTTGAATTGTCTGCTAAACAGATTGCTAAATTCAGTTGTCTGCTAAATTCAATTGTCTGCTACCCCTGTTTCCACCCATGCTCTAAGGAGCTTTGTATTTGTAACACATTCTCATGCATTGTCTTTATCATGTGACTATTTAGGGAGAAGACCTTGTTTTCCATTTTTCATAAATTATTGGTCCTTCAGATGGGGCTCAGTTCCCCCCACCAGCTAAACAGACCTTCAGCTGTGAGGAGTGAGGAGGAGAAAAGATCGTTAAATGCCTATTCCAGGAGTCAGGGAACCAAGTTACACTTTCTGGAGAGTATTCTGAAAATAAATAGTCCCACTCTGTGATGCATGAGATTCTGACCACAGGTTGGAATTGGGTTTTGATCTTGTCAACCACTTTCACATAGCTACACAAAGCTTTCCGAAGTCACTTATTCTTCTGGGTGTGTCCATCTTTGCTCTGCATGTGTGCTAAGTTGCTTCGGCCGTGTCCAACTCTTTGCGACGCTGTGTACCACAGCCCGCCAGGCTCCTCTGTCCATGGGATTCTCCAGGCAAGAAGATTGGAGTGCATTGCTGTACCCTCTTCCAGGGCATCTTGCTGACCCAGCGATCAAACCTGCATCTCTTACCTGCATTGGCAGGCAGGTTCTTTACCACTAGCGCCACCTGAGAAGCTCTGAGATAATCAGCTGCCATTATTTTTCTGGTTTTACGTGGCCGGTACTGGCCTGGGGAAAGCAGAGAACTGTGGGGAAGTGTGTTCTGTCTGTCCCTGGAGTCAGTGTACACTTGACCTCCAGGTCACGTGCATGCAAGTACCTACTCAGGCACAATTTCAAGTTTCTTCCAAGAAAAAAGCCACCCTTCAGTCCAGTATCCCTTTCTAATAGCTCCTCCCTGTTCCTTCTTGTAAGGAATGGCCTCTCCTCACTAACTTCTCCCTGGCCTCCTGTTCTAGCTCTGACTCCCCTGGAATCTGCTTCTGGTCTCCTCACTCAACTGAAGCTTCATGTGCTAAGATCCACAGTGACCTGCTAATTGTCACACATCTTCCCGACCTGCCTGGACTTCTTGCTGTCACTGTCTTCACCCCATCTCTCTCCTGAGCTGTGCTCCCCACCGTCCACTTCTGTGACACCATCAGGGCCTGTTCCCTGCCGTGAGCAGTGAGGTGGTGCGGGCCCCTGTGTTTCTCTGCCTTGGTCTCCTCCTCTGCTGCCTCTTAGGGGTTCAGCCCTCTTCACGTCCTCAGATTCTGTCAATAGAACACTGAGCTCAAACTCTCTTCAACCCTGAACTCCTCAGTTTCTCCCAACGCCTGTTCTTCTAAGTGTCTGTCTGAATCAGTAGCACCGAGATTTGCCTCGCCTTCTAAACCCCCAGACCAAATCACCATCCTGGGGGTGTTTTCACGCCTCTCTTGCATGCTCACAACTCCTTCCGCCTCCAGACTTCCTCAGCATAATTGCCTGAGTTTGTCCTCCCTCTGCCTCTTGAATCATCCATGATCCTCCTGCTGATCTGCGTTCCACCGTCTGCTATTACGGAGCCTGTTTCTGTCTGTCACATGCTGGCCTCCATCACCCCCCTGCCAGCTAATCCCAGGGGCTCCTCGCTCTCGGCAGCCCTACTCCACACCAGCTCAGTGAGCCTGTGTGGGCACCCAGCACGGAACTGAACAAGTCAGTTGTAAATGGAATCCATGTTTCTAGGAAAAGGGGAACTGATGCATGTTCTTCAGACTTTTAGGGGTGGTGGGAGTAGATGGTTCCTGTGGTCTGGCTGTTAGTCCCAGGACGGGCACCTTCCACAGCCTCCTTCAAACCCCACTAGGGAACTCTCTGTGTTAGAGACAGTCACTTTGCCTGTGCCTCGCTGAACATATGCTTCATAGACTAGAAAGAAGTAATGGTTCTAGAAAGGGTGCTCGCTGTCCTCACAATAAATCTGCTCTCTGATTAGCCCTGGATTGGCAGTCTGCACCTTGAACCCTGGGGAGAAGTGTCTTACTCCAGGGCAGCGTATCTTATCTCTGATAAGATGGGATTGTTGAACATCGCTGTAGAAAAGGAACAAAACTTGTAAAGGGGCGAGGATGAGAAGATTGTGCTGGGGGCGGGGCAGGGAGGGGGAGGGGGTGGAAACTGCTGGAAAGAAAGGCTTTAGACCAGAGAACTGCTGGTAAAGCCAGATTATGGGTATGGTTGGGAGTTTGATCGCCCTGAATTCGTGCTGTGGATTGACCCCCATCATAACCAGGTGCCAGGAGCTTGGCTGTAAACACTCAAGCTGCTCATCACCAGAGATCACCAACCAGTAGGCAAAAGTCACCCATAATCTGTGATAGATAATAACACCTGCCTCAGACACAATGCCAGCTCCTTGCTTAGCACCAGCGTTAGAGGGCTTATTCTTGATCATCCAAATACCTCCCCCCCCCCCGCCCCACCCGGACACTTCCCTAATGAAGCCACAGCATTTCCCAGTTCAGAAATAACTGTCATCTTCACCAATGCCACAGCTAGGTTAGTGGTGGCACAGTTGATGGTGGTCACCGAGACCAGGTCTGCTAGACACCTTTTTTCCCCTAAATTGATACCAATATGAAGACACACACACACACACAAATTAACACGTAGCCCAGATGACTTATCAATAACAGTTTCCACATAAAAATATGAAAGACATTCTTATGGTATCCGTTTAAAAACAAAAGTACCTTGGGTTTGTCTGGTGACATCCAGTAACCTCTGCCTGCCATTCTAGGTGACATATTTGGGCCAGGGGTGTCAAGTCCCCAAACTCTGCCATCCACAGAGCAGTAAGAACAATGACCCCAGCATGTCCACTTTCAGGCTCCTTGGATATACATGGAGAGTGAGTAAATACAGACGGCGTCTGTGCAGAGTTCAGAAGCAGTGACGAGTGCTGATCGCTGTGTGTGATGGTCCCAAGCCGCGTCTGTAGTGGTTAGGGCTGGGCCTTAGGCGGTGACGGGGGGCAGTTGGAACTAAAGCACAGACAGGCAGGAAAGTGCAAGGAAGAGTTTAGGTGACACTGAGCCTGCCCCACTGGAGGGACCTGTGTGTTCATACAGGGGAGAGCAGGGGAAAACTAGAAAGATGGCATCAAATGGGAAGAAATCACTAGAAAGACTGCTACAGGCCTCGATGGGAGGCAGGAGAAGCTGGACTTTGTCCAGTAGTCAGAGGGGCCCCTGGAGATGGGAAGTAACATGATGAAAGCCACATGCTGAGACTTTTAGAAGGAATGTGCTGAAAATGTAATGCTTCAGCATGAAACGGAATATGAGGGAAAACTGGAAATAGGGTGATTGGCCATCCGGTCTTGTAAATTACCTTTTATTGTCAGATGAAATACATTTCAAGCCACGGCTACTTTTCTCTTGGATACAAATGTCCCATGATGAATTAAATCCAAAGGAAAGTAGGATGATTTCTGTTGAAAGGATGTAAGAGTTAGGAAGTAAGATGGCACCATAAACCCTGTGATATGTAACCTCGGAACCCCAAAGCATATAGAATTTTTCCCATAAAATACACTGCTGTACAACTTCCTTCGAGCACCCACATTTGCAGCCACAAGTTGAGAGTAACCCGTGGAGATGCGTTTGTCTGCAGAGCTGTGAGCAGCGCTCACCCACCATGGGCTGCCCGCCCACACCTGCTGGGTGAAGCATTCATTTGTGCCTCCACCACATGACAGCTCAGTTCTTATCCCGGACGGGGTCCCTTTGAAGTCAGGTTTTGTTTTATTTTTAACTACCTTTGTCTCTGAAATGGGTTTCAGATAAGCCTAGTTCTTGAAGTCACATGATTACACCCAAACTGCCTGCTCAACCCACTCCAATATTCTTGCCCGGAGAACCCCGTGGACAGAGGAGCCTGGCAAGCTGTAGTCCATAGGGTCACAAAGAGAGAGGACTGAAGTGACTTAACAACACTGCCTTCTCATCACAAGGGAAGAACTCTTTTTATTCTGGCCTCATGTTAGTATCTCCTCACTGATCAGATCCCAAGGGTAAGAAGCTCTCTCATTCTCACACACACACACACACACACCTTTGTGCCTGAATTCCTTTCAGGAGTCATGTGGCCATCTCAGGAGCTTTCCATATTTCAGGTGCTGTTTGGAGTTTAGCTGGAAAGGCTCTCGGTCAGCCAAGCTCACCTCACCAGGCCCTGTCACCTACAAATACCTATTTTTATTAATAGTACTCTCTCTACCCCCAATCGGTGGGGAAGCTCTAAGGACTGACTGCCCAGTTAGGGAAGGAAGAGGCAGAAGTAGCTGTAGGGAACCTTATGAGAAGAGAAGAGAGGGCTTCCCAGAGGTCAAATTCAACTACATGTAGCTGCTTTTCTGTGTTCCTAGGAGAAGGCAATGGCAGCCCACTCCAGTACTCTTACCTGGAAAATCCCATAGGTGGAGGAGCCTGGAAGGCTGCAGTCCTTGGGGTCGCTAAGAGTCAGATATGACTGAGTGACTTCCCTTTCACTTTTCACTTTCATGCATTGGAGAAGGAAATGGCAACCCACTCCAGTGTTCTTGCCTGGAGAATCCCAGGGACGGGGGAGCCTGGTAGGCTGCCATCTATGGGGTGGTTACCGAGTCGAACACGACTGAAGCGACTTAGCAGCAGCAGCAGACCCTGATCAGCCAATGATCCTATGGCAGAAACCAACACAATATTGTAAAGTCATATCCTTACATTAAAAATAAATACATTTTAAAAATGTGATTGTAATTGACATCTTAGCATATCATCACTGACATCTAAGTCAGCAATCCCTAATTAAGTGTAGGGGCAGGAGGAGAAGGGGACGACCGAGGATGAGATGGCTGGATGGCATCACTGACTCAATGGACGCGAGTCTGAGTGAACTCCAGGAGTTGGTGATGGACAGGGAGGCCTGGCGTGCTGCGTTTCATGGCGTCACATAGAGTTGGACACGACTGAGCGACTGAACTGAACTGATCTGAACGACTAATGCCAAAATTTAGAAATTTCTAAATCAGATTCAGCCTTGACCCTTATACTTCTCTCTAATCCCATATTGAAATGTGACTATTTTTAAAATAAAAAAAAATTGACAGACTCCTTATCCTCTCACGTTTTCCGTGATTCTTGTCACTCTGGCATAAAGAGAACCAAGCACATCTATAGATGTTACACCCATCCACCCTAGACTCTAAAGACATTCCTTAAGAAAGAAAAGAAACACAGTTGCCTACTTTACAGTTTGATAGCAAGATGGAAACACTATTTTACTTCGTTTGTAATCAGTCCATGCTTCCAAAAGTCAGGGAGGGGAGCATCCCAACCAGAGCTTTTTACTGTCCTGGTTGGTTCTCGGCTTCTGCAGAAGACCCCAAAGTGGGGCAAGAGCCCCCCTGGGCCAGCTTACAAGCCTCTCTCTTCCTTATACAAACCTCATTTCCTCCACCACCACCTTCTTAAGAAAAGCTCAAAAGGGGAAAGCCTGCAGCTGTTGAAGAAAATCCACTGCTCTGAATATTTTGTTTCAGCCTAAGAGCTGCTGAGATGAAAACTTGTATCTGGTGGGTCCTCTGGGTGGGAGCAGGCCCAGGGAGAAATGCCAATGGATGAGACTTTTAATGGCTTCCATTTTGTTTAGACTTGAGATTTGCCGGGTCACCCGGGGTCACATAACTGTTCTTAATGGCTGGATTTCTACTGCAAGTGAATCAGGCCTTGGAAGCTGGTTTGAGGCCGGGTGCAGCATAGGTGGTAGCCAGTGTGATGTAACAGGAGCCCATCTCATTTGGTCTTAAAGAAACTACAAACCAAAAGCTAATGGGAGCTGTTATTTCATTGCCTTCGTTACCCCAGGGCCCCTGAGATGGAGGTATCAAGGAAAAGGTGAAAAAAAAAAAAAAAAGTTGGAGACACAGCCTAAATGCAGGCGAAGCCTTTTTCTTTCTTTTTGAGTCAGAATTGGCTCAGTGTTTATCTATGAAGGGTAGAGTAGCTGAACCAGGTATAAACTGCCCCCTGCTGTCTGATACAGAGACGTACATAAAATATCTTCATTATAAAGAACCATGCTCTGAATGCCGGCTGTGAATCGCTAACAAGCCGGGGTGAAGGCAGGCTGCTGCCTCCTCTCTGGTGGGAAGATGAAGGGAGGGTGAGAGAGGCAGAGGCAGCTCTTAGACACAGTACTATTTTGGGGATTTGGAGAGCTGCCTCATTCCACCATCTGCCGCCTTCTCAGAGTATGTACGGTCTGTGGTCCAGCCCGGTACACATCACCCGGGAGCTTGTTAGAAAAATGCAGAGTCTCAGGCCCCGCCCTTGGTTACTGAGTCAGAATCTGCAAGAAACAAGATCCCCAGGGGATTGAGGTGCACGTTTACCCGTGAGAATCCCTGGAGGAGCTTTTCCGCTAGACAGGGTTCGCTCAGCCCCTAAGGTTTGGATCAAGTCGAATTCAGCTTGAACAGTGAAGAAACACCACTCCTCCGGAGAATGGCATCCTCTAGTAAGATCGTGATCTCTTAGACCCGTACTTTCTTCCTGCTCTTTTCTGCGTCCCCACGGATCACTGGCGCCCTCCCTGGGCTGTGCTTCCCCGCTACTTGCTACATTTCAGCAGCATTTGCCAAACTGGTTTCTTGCAAAATCGCTCCACGTCTGGCAGCCCCCTGTCGGCTCAGGTCACCCCTCCCCTCCGTCTATCGCAGCTGGTGTCACGTCAGAGCAGCCTCGGGCCCCTCCGGGTCGCGTGTCGCTAACCCCGCGTGTTCTCTTCTGCGCCAGGTCCGGGAAGAGTGCCGGCTCCTGAACGCGCCACCGGTCCCGCCCCGCAGCGCAAAGCCTCAGTCCACCAGCCCCTCGGTCCCTCCTCGCACAGCCAAGCCGGCGCGGCCGCAGACTCGCTCGCCCAGCCCCACCTTGTCCTACTATTCTTCAGGGCTGCACGACATGTAAGTCCTATGCCAGCGCCCACTTACCCCACAGTCCCCTCAGCAGCCAAGGCCCCTGGTCCTTGTAGACAGTGTCAGGGAGCCGGCCCCTCTCCGTGGTGTAGGAAAAGCAGTTTTTTCTCTTTTTATTTCTACTGGACGAGCATAGACCCTGTTGGTTCTGAGCTAGGATGGAGGAGCCGGTGGCATGAGCAGACTGCAGAGTCTGTGCGGGGTTCCGTGATAAAGCCTAGCCAATGCTGCTCTCCATTCTGAATTCAGCGGAGCAGACACCAACTTCCAGGGAGACGGGGAATCACAGGGGTGCTGCCTCTACTCTGAGTTTCCACCCAGAGCCGGGGTCCCTTCCTTACCATCACTGACGGACCGTCTTCCATTTCCATCCTCCAGGTGCCCTGAGCGAATGCTTCTGCAGTGTGGCTCATTCCACGGTTGGCACAGGCTGATAACTTTTTTTTTTTTTAAGAAATCTTTCATTATATTACATTATATCTGTCTCTATGTAACTGTCAACTGTTTCTTGTGTCTAGAGAAACAAATTGAGGTCTACCCGCTTCTCTTGGTCAGGCTGTGAAACCGCGAGGTCAGCCGTGAATGGCCTCTTCTCTTCTCCCAAAGAGGCAGACTTGGTTCCACCCACTGCCCACCCCACCCCACCCCGGCCACCCACTCTGAGCGCACTTGGGTTTCATGGTTGTTCTGAAGAGAGGGCCCCAGAGCTGCAGGGGGTCACACATGCTCCTGACAGGTTACAGTAGCTCTCCTTGGCAGGTGTTTTTTGTTCCCTGAACATTTAAATCCTCATGCTGGTGTTAACTGTGCAGAAACCAAGGCAAGCGTAAGCACTGTATTTGAAACGTTTCTTCCAGCCTCACCCTCTTGGATGGATAGGTCATCGGTGGTCGTGATGGTAGTCCTGTCCCTGTAGCACAAGACGCCCACTAACTGTTCCCTCACGCCCCACTTGCCCACTGCAGACGTCACTAATCAATCAGACCCTATTGGTGATAAGCCCAAACAAGGCTAAAGACGTTTCTGATCACGAAGATCCAGGCACTCACTAACAAATTATTTTCTTGTAGTTAAAAATCTATTTGCCATCTCTGCTGTGGCTTCTTAAGTCAGTATCTTCATATCCGTAGTTACTGATGTATTTTAGTAATTTAAAGATTCTTTAAATTTTTTTTTAAGTGAGGTTAAGTAGATACTTTACTGAATTCATGATAATAAATATTTGCTTCCTAACAACATTTGTCTACTCAGAAGTGACATCGATGGGCTAAAGCTAGGCTGGATGTTTCACTATCACTTTCTCACTCACCCCTCTCTCTATGTGTTTGGCTTTTAAGCAGCGTCACTAAAAGTGAGACGAGTCCCTCCGAGAGCGCTCCCGTGTCCTGCTACCCGTGTAACCGAGTGAAGGCAGATTCCGTGGACCCCAAGTCCCCGTGCGGCAGCCCCACTTCTGAAGCTCTGTCCTCCAGGCTCTCGTGGCCAAACCATTACTCCGGAGCGTCGGAGACCCACACCAGGAGCGACTTCCTGCTGGATCCGAGCCGCAGCTACAGTTACCCCCGACAGAAGACACCGGGCACGCCCAAGAGAAACTGCCCGGCCACCTTCGAGCTGGACGGCCGCGAGCTGGCCGCCAGCCCGCCCGGGCCGGGCCCCGCGGAGCCCACGGGCTGTCCCAAGTCGGCCAGCTACTGCCTGGAGCGCTCGGGCGACAGGAGCCTGGCGGGCGGGCCGGCCAAGCAGAGCAGCTCCTGCCCCGCCTTGCCCCCCCGGGCCCCGAGGCCGCTGGAAGAGAAAGCGGCCCCGGACACCCCGCCTCTGCCCCTTCAAATCGACGGTGCTGAGGAAGCCCCCAAGTCCGGGTCTCCGGACCTGTCCGAGGACGCGTACTTCGTCCAGAAGGGTGCGCCGGACCTCCTCTCCGCGCCCTACCCCTTCTCGTCGCCAATCCACCTGCAGCTGGCCCCCCGCTCCTGCGGCGACGGGTCCCCGTGGCAGCCGCCCGCCGACCTGTCGGGACTCTCAGTCGAAGAGGTGTCCAAGTCCCTGCGGTTCATCGGGCTGTCGGAGGACGTCATCGTGTTCTTCGTGACCGAGAAGATCGACGGCAATCTGCTCGTTCAGCTCACAGAAGAAATCCTCTCGGAGGATTTCAAACTGAGCAAACTGCAGGTGAAGAAAATCCTGCAATTCATTAACGGCTGGAGACCCAAAATATAGCCAAATAAGCCCAGCTGGCATGGAGCAAAACTGATAACTGTGTTGTCCTAGACGGGACTGGCTGGGACCCGGTTTCATGGATTTTTTTTTTTTTTTTTTTTTTTTTTGCACTAAAAACCTTCGCTGTAAATAGGGATAAGAGAAAACTCTTACTATGCAGATTACAATTTTTGAATGGTGAACAGGCTATTTTGTACATCAATAAAAATGCTGTACAGAACACTTAGAGGTGTGCCTTGTACGTCACTCAACACTCAACAGCTGCTAAAAGACAAAAGGCATGTTCAGAGAAATACTTCTTACCCAAGTAGGTTTATGCAAGAAGGTCTGATATTTATTTACAAAATAGCCAAAGCTGAGAAACACAAGAAATCTTAAACACACATAAACACACACACACACACACACGCTTTTGAACAATTCCCTCCTCTGGGAGAATCAACTTCAGACAATTAACTCTAGTCTGCGCTCTGTTGTTTGGACTGCTAGTGCTAATTGTTTTCCTCTTGTGCCTGGAAATGTTAGTAATATGAAATGACACTGCAGTCTTACGTGCTTGATGGGGATCTTTTCATCAAAAGGCATTTTATCAAGTCTTGTGCTGGTAGAGGGTATAAGACGTCCTTAGAAATAATAAATCATGACCACAACAATTTATCTGTAGCTGCTAATTTTATTGAGCAGAGAAAAAATACCCAGAATATATATGTGTATGTGTATTTATCTAGACATGATACAAATGTATGTTTTCAACATCCCTATGAGTCTGATCTTTTAGGTAACATCTGTTCACTTTCAAATATCCACTGAAAGTTTGGGGCCATTAATTAAGTCGACTCTTAGGAAGAGTGGACAGAATGATGTCAAAGATTCTCAGAATCCTGTCCCTCAAAGCTCAGTCTTACCAGGCTCCAGCATGGAAAACTTGGAACAAACCAGTAGAGAGTCTCTATTGAAGAATTAAGTTGAATTTTAAACCTGTTACAGGCTGGGTTTTGCATAGAATACTGCCGTGCCCATTCATGTCTGGGGAACTGATCATTTCTGTTGAGTGGTAATTCTCGGCTTTGAGGGTCGTCTTCTGGTATCTGGTGATGAGGGGTCTGGAGAGCAGTTTTCAGAGCCATGTCTTGTGTTCAACGTGCTTTGTGCTTTAGGAGAGCTCGGAAGTCAGACACACCACCCTCTGCTTTGATGTGTGCTGCGTCTGTGGCATCATTTTTTAGAGCATCAATAAGAGTACTTGTCTAGTTCAGAAACCTCTTCTTTCCTCTCATCCAAAGAAAATACATGATTTACCATACTTTCATTCCAACTGTTTCAAAACCCTGGAACTGACAGTTTTTGCCCAACACGATAAATACGATGGCATCAATATCATTTTTGACTTTTTGAAGGAATATAAATCTTAGAAACATTTTCCTTCTCCGAACAGGTTATCATCCTCAGCCCTGCCTTCCTGAGGTCTGTCCCCACATTCCAGATGGACAGACAGCCACCCAGGTGTCAGAATTGGCTTGTATGTTATTATCCACTCTTCCTGCTCATCAAAATGAGTCCATGAGTGGAAAGACAAAACCCACCAGTTCTAGTTTTGCAGACCTGTTCAACATGGCTTCATTTCCTGACATGAAAGATATTTTTAATACATCTCATTGTTTAGAACTGAGGTGAATTAGAACTAAGGTGAACTGATACACTGTCTCATTTTCCATCTTTAATCCTTTTTTTAAATAAAGCCTCTTTCCCTTCACATGTCTCTCAAAATGCAGATACTCTAGGTTAAAAGTACCCCATAAAAAAAAAACCCTGTAAAACTTGTCAGACTGGGTCACCTCTTCATAAGTAACTGACACGTCTATGTAGAAGCTTCCAGTACGGCACTTAGATGGCATACGGCCGCTCTGACTTTTCCTGTTGGGAAACCATCCTTCAGTGCCAGGGGCAACCCCTTAGGTCGAGTTAACCTCTCAGAACCTTTCTTTAAAATAAAAACAGGGGGCTGTTGAATAGTTGCAACTTTTCTCTGACAAAATCTTGCTGAACCCATTCACAAATCCTTAGGCCCAGACACCGTTCTCAGTTCAGGAGGGAGGAATAGGTAGGTTTGAGTTTACTATGAAGGTTGCCCCACATGAACAACTGATTCTTTTTATCTTTTTCTTCCTTTGAAAATAAAAGTTCCTTCTGTTTTTTTTGTCTTGGCTTATGTACATTGAGTTTATATTGATGGCAACATAGAGACTCCTTGAGGGCAGGGACGATATGGCCTTTCAGTCACACACTCAAATTCACTGAACATCATTTGTGCGCTGGGCACCATGCTAAGATGACTTGACAGGTTGATATCAAGGACAGTTCCTGCCCTCTTGGAATTCATAATGTTTATATTTAAAACCACAGTTGTTGAGACTGAGTCTGTGTAAGAGAAACATGAAATCTTCTAAGCAGTGGGATATAGAGACAGTTAAGCGTGCTCTGTCTTTCAAAAAGCCACAGATGGAAAAAATGGCAGCTTCTATGAAAGGAGTATCAAAGAAACGCTGCAAGACCATCAAAACTTGGAAAGCGTTGGAGACACAAAACATTTCTGAGTCCCACTGGCTAGTATTCTTTTTTACTGACTGGAATTTTGTTTTAATTGGTAATAAGTATCCTCTGGCATGTCTGAAGCCACATGGCACCCTGACTAGACAAGGCTTGCATAGCCACAGAGAATCATGACAAGAAATGCAGGACAGGGGTAGGAAGGAGACAGCCCTTCCCTTCTTGAGCTGCGATTTTGCACTGAAAAGTGACCCCCACACCCAGAATCGCTTCTAGCCAACCAAGTCAGGACAGGACATCTCTGGCAGGTGCCTCACAGTCTGTGCACTGACCCCAAGGCCTGGGAGAAAGTGTCCAAATGGGACTCTTAATTTGGGGTCCTTAAATTCATGGCCAAAATCATCACGACCCCCATCAGAAAGGAAACTCAGCAATAAATCAAACCAAGCAGCGAAAATGTAAAATGTGGGGCTGACTCACATAAGGAGGGCAAACTCAAGCACTCACAAATTAGATCCCTCTCAGCATCTCGTAAACGCCTGCATATTCTCTCTCTTTTAAGTTGAGCCGCTCAACTTTATGAACTGTGAAATTTACATTGAGACCCTTTCAACCCACATATGCCGTTCAAGTTTATGAAGTTGCAGCGAGCTGCCCATTCGACTAAATTGCAGTGTTTATTCTTGTCTAGTGTAGAAATAAAACAGTCTTATGGGGAAATAGTATGACTGTCCATTCCAACTGTTTTCAGACACATGGGCAAACACCCTCTGGCAACATTCCAGAACCAACTGCACGTTGTCCACACGACTCCTCGAGCAGTTCAGGGAGTGGGTGTGGATGAATAGAGGGTCCATCATTTAACCAACACTCCGTGTCACACACAAGTCACTACTCATCATGCCTAAAGAGTGTGAGGTTAACGTTTTAAATAACAAACTGGAAAATCAGACAGTTCTCCAAAGACCCTAGTGAACTGTTCAAAGATATTTCAACTTCAGTCCACCACAAAAGTGAAATCTGTGGTTGGACACACAAGACTTTCAGAAACTTACCACCATTATACCAATTCCCACTATTTTTCTCATAATGGCACCAAACTGCTGGGGCAAGAAAAATAAAACAGCCAGAGGGCAAATAATGGAAAGTAGGACTTTTACAGGGTGGGGCTGTGATCGTGTGGAATGCTGATGGCTACTTCTTAGCCAGTCACGTCGTTTAGTCTTCAGAACTTGGTGTTCGAAAATTTGTCTCCTTGTGAAAGCCAGAAACAAAGGGTAAACGTGATTTGTGTTAAAACTGTACAAATATCTTCTGTAATTTTGCTGCTCTTAATTTTTAGGCTATGAGTTTTGTAATGAACTTATCGGATTATGAATTTCTTATTTCCAACCTCATGTAAGGCTCAGATCGTTTCTTACCTATAAACATCTTCTCCCATTCTCATATGAAGTTCCCTTTAAAATATCGTTTGAGCTAAGCCTAAAAATTGAACTCCATCAAAAATGTGCGTATATTCCTTGACTTAAATGGAAATGGTTTATTCTTTTCGAAGAATTCTGTAACCATCTTTACCGTTTCTTGGCTTGGAACCTGGGATTAACTACCAGTTAACAGTTGCACTGTTTCCAGAGCATTATCTATGGGCCCAATGTGTACCTCAAGAGAAACATGGTTATGTTGTGTCTAAAAGAAATTTGTCATTGATTTCAGTGGTTCTGAAATGTCTATAAATAAATAAATTTTAAAAGTTGTTCTTCTGGCATTGGTTCCTTAGTGAGTTGGACCCAGTGTATGGCTTTCTGAAGACTCTCTTTCCCATCCTCATGAAGCAGAAGGGAGCTTGTCTGAAGAGATTCTGAAGATTGCAAGTCCACTCCATATTGACAAGAGATTGAAGACTGGCTATCATATCATAAATGGAAGAAGCTGGGAACCAGGTAACCCAATGGCGTGCCAAGAGAATGTAGTACCTGTGCGATCAGGAGATACGGGAGAAAAGACAAATACAGATGAACTGGTGAGCCTTAAAAGATAGTAGGGAACTTCCCTGGCAGTCCAGAGGTTAAGACACTGTTCTTCTACTGCAGGGGGCTTGGCTTCAACCCCTAGGTCAGGGAACTAAGGAATCCCACATATATAACTGAATCATTTTGCTGTATAGCAGAAATTAACACAACATTGTAAATTGACTCGAATAAAATAAATTTAAAAATTTTTTAAAAGAACTATATTGGGTTAAAATCAGATATCCTCCAAATCCTACCTATCTGAGGTTAGAAGAAGCCAAATCACTGAAAACAGGGAGTAGGCGCTGGGAAATTCTTATTTCACTGAAACGAGTTTTCCCAGAAGCAGTCCCCTCCCCATCTCAGCCCTTCCATGCTTAGCTACTCACACGTGTCCTTCAGGATTTACCAAGTAACATCCCCCAAGCTGACTTGGTCTCAGGTCTCTGTGCTGACATAGCCTTCTGCCTACCCTTTTGAGCTATCAGTCTTTGGTACGAAGGCTTATGTCTTCGTTGTCATATCTTCAAAAGTAATGCTACTTGAGGTTCTACCGAATGATGGCATGATGCCATTGCGTTCCTGACGGCGGCCAGTCTTCATACCATCAAGATCGAGACCCTGGAGCTACATAATAACAATGAAGTAAAGTCAAAAGAATGACAAATGAAACCTGTGGTCGTCATAAAATCTCTAAGACTAAAAGAGGGTAAGATAAGGACCTATTTAGAGATTCCAGATCGAGTTTGTATCACTTGCCAAAGAAAAATTTTTTTCTTCTAACAGTTTGATGAAGGCAGTGCATTCAGTTCTTTAATGGATGTCAAGTGAACTAGGAAAGATCAGCGTGTTTCCGTGGGTTGATTTGACTGTTGGATCTGAAAGACACAGGCCATTGAAGACTTGGATGAATGACCTAAGCTCCTACGTGACCTCAGGACCAGAAGCATGATGGGTAAAGATAAAAACCAGTTTGTGTTCTCGGAAGCACAGCTGGTGAGGAGCAGCCATGGGCAGACCACAGAGATCTAGAGCCAGAGAGAACCTTGGAAATGAGCTGGTCCAATCTCCTAGCTTTGTTGGAATGAAAGCCATGGAGGGTAAATGACCTCCCTGAGATCACATATGGTTTGTGACAGAACCAGAGCTGGAAATAAAATCCATTTTATAACCATTCCCGGGGCTTCCCAGGTGGCACTAGTGGTTACAAACAAAAAAACCGCCTGCCAATGCAGGAGACATAAGAGATGCGGGTTCGATCCTGGGTCAGGAAGATCCCTTGGAGGAGGGCATGGCAACCCACTCCACTATTCTTGCCTGGAAATTTCCATGAACAGAGGAGCCTGGTGGGCTATAGTCCGTGGGGTCGCAAAGAGTCAGACATGACTGAGTGACTTAGCACGCATGCTCTCATTCCACTACAACCTTATCTCTCAATTTCCTTCATTTTTAACATAAAAATAACATTTCATGGGTTTCTTGAAAGCACATGGAATGCCCTACCCTAGTCCTCCAACTTCTCTTTCTTCTAAGGCTAAAAATAGGAAATGATACTGAGTTGATGTTCCCTCCAGTTTTGTTTGGTAACAGAAGAAACATCTCCTGCTTGTAAAATGGAGGCTCTGAGTGTGTCTCCTGCTTTCTGATCAAAAACTCTGACTCAGTGGAGATCCTGAGACAGGTATAAGATGAAAAAATGTTTTAAAAACCCAGACTTAAATGTCCACCAAGAGGTGAATGGATAAAGAAGATGTGGAATATATGTACAATTGAATATCACTCAGCCTTAACAAAGAATGAAATAATGCCGTTGGCAGCCACCCGGATGGACCTAGATCATCATACTAAGTGGAGTCAGTCAGAGGAAGACAATTATCATATGATATCACTTATACATGGAATCTAACACAGACTCAAAGACATAGAAAACAAATTCAGTGGTTACCAAAGGAGAAAGGAAGTGGAGGAATAAGTGGGGATTAACAGATGCACACTACTCTATATAAGATAAATAACAAGGATCTACTGTGTAGCATAGAGAATTGTATTCAATATCTTGTAATAATGTTTAATGGAAAAGAATCTAAGAACATGCGTATATATAATGTATATACGTAACAGTGAGTCACTTTTCTGTACACCCGAAACACTGAAATTCCACTATACTTCAATTTTAAAATGTCCTCCCCCCAAAAATCTACACATGGCATACACACCTTTTATGTCACTGTACCCGAGGAAGCGCCTAGGAAGAGTACAAACTGGGGAACCTTGTGAAAGAGGCAGCTGTAGTACTAACCGTGGCCACAAGGTGTCAGGCTTTTCCAACCAGCCAATAACTGCTCAAGGATAACTCCAGTCAGCCTTGCTGCTAAGTCGCTTCAGTCGTGTCCGACTCTGTGCGACCCCATAGACAGCAGCCCACCAGGCTTCTCCGTCCCTGGGATTCTCCAGGCAAGAACACTGGAGTGGGTTGCCATTTCCTTCTCCAATGCATGAAAGTGAAAAGTGAAAGTGAAGTCGCTCAGTCGTGTCCGACCCTCAGCGACACCCATGGACTTGCGGCCTTCCAGGCTCCTCCATCCATGGGATTTTCCAGGCAAGAGGACTGGAGTGGGGTGCCTTAGTACAGAGTAAAATTTTAAAACTCGCCTCACTGATGGTGGTCTCTATATTCCCATCACTTTTCCACTTTCCTTAGTTAGCCAAAGGCATTCGAATCCTGAAGTTATATAAGTAGAAAGAAATGGCTCATAAAAGATGAGGGATTTGAAAATGGGGGCGCTGTGCAGTTTCAAATTTAAGCCACATTTCCACAGAGGAATTTGCAAAGTGCAAAACTGACCTGTCAGCTTTTTTTTTTTTTTTTTTTTTTCCTGCTCCTTCTTGCAGTCTTTGGAATTTTGACAGTGAATGGGGCAAATCAGAAGCTTTTGCATAAAGGAAATTTTAGTTCGTTTTTCCCCCCACTGATTGGTTTTGAGCAACAAAAACCCTCAACCAAAAACAAAAGCTGTCAAGTCGATTCTCAAGTGAAGATTGAGAAAGTATATCTCGTCCAGTCCTCTTTCACATTAACAACCAAACCATGATCCAACCTAACTGATCCTGAAGAACAAAGGAAAGATGAATTCTAACAAAGAATATCAGACCTCAGTTTGGGCATAAACATGTTTATGCTTCATTCTTTGCTTTTTACTACTGTCAGTTTAGCACAGTTATTAATAAAATAAAGGAAGTCTCTTTTTCAACTTTTAAGGAGTTGACTGATTTTACAAATTCAGTGAGCTACCAATAATTTCAGATGTAGTTTTAAGTTGCCATCTTGAAAAAAGTATAATTGCCAATTAAGGTTTTCCTATAATCATGCTTACCTGTTTCTATCACGTTTCAATGCTTTTTGAATCCCATGGGGAAATGGGACTTTCCTTCACTTTGTAAAATGATTGGCTATCCTGGTCCCATGTTTCTGTCCCGGTTACCCTGTCCTACACACAAGGACCCTTCTTTTGGTTCCTGGTCTATGCAAAAGCTGTACATATGCTGGTTCTGCGTTCGTATCCTACTCCCCTCCCCCACCCCACAGTTTGAAAAGTCAGCAATGAAAATTATCACTGAAGCAAAACCTGAAACCAGGATAGCCAACCATTTCACACGGTGAGGAGCAATGTTTGTGTGACCTAGCTTCCGCTCTTGGTACAATCCCATTTTTTCCCAAGAAACTCACTCTTCACTGAAATCTGATTAAAAACACAGGTGAGCATGGTACACGTTGTGTACGCCAGTTATCTGGGGCACATTTTGAAGAAGTCAGATTTCCCTTTATTAATCAGCCTGGATGATAGAAAGATATGGGAGTTATTTGTGTCAGCAGAAGGAAGAGGCAGCCCACCCAGACACCAGTAACTCATAAAGTACTGGGATCCGCAGATCAGTTAATAATTGATAGTTTATTTGGAAGGCTGAGATAACTTATCTTTCACAGATACTAATTGCAACAGAACATTTTGAAATCTGGGCTGGGAAAATGAAGCACACATTTCCTTATTCAGTTAGCTGTTAGGTGTGCTATTAGTTAACCCTTTGAGAGAGGTCTTGTTTATTTATTTGCCTTACCATGCTGCCAATGTTGGCCATATTTAGAGCATCTGTTCATAGGCTTTGTCCCCTCCTGACTGTCATCCAGGGTCAGGGTGTCATTTGGGAGCAGGAAGTTTCATAGAGAAATCAATAGCTGTTGCTAGAATTGAGGATTTTATACGCATGTATTTTCAGCCATCCCAACACTCAAGTTCTAGGTTGTGGATTACGCCACTTCCAGACCCTGACCTAAATCAGCTCCTCTCCCCACCAAGCACTGTAGCTCTCGTATTCACAGTAGGGGCCCTGCCTCCTACCTCTCCACCCCCGCAACCTGGGTTCCCTCTCGCACCTCCTTCCCTGAGACTTCTTAGATCTTAACTAGACTTAGTCTGAATTTCACATATCCCTGAACCTCCTTTTTGGTCTATCACCAGTCTTCACCACAATGCCATTCTCTAACCTGACTTTCACAAACGTGTCCTTCCTCACAGCCAAAGCGATCCACCAGGCAAACAACACTGGTGAGACTGACTGAACTCACAGACAGATGGAAGAAGGCAGGGCGGCTGGTGTCTGGTTGTCTGGGTTTATTAACTGAAGTAATTTGGGGGCCAGGCCTCCCGTCGCTCCCAGACAGTAACAATTTGCTTTTTCAATCCTGGCTGTATGAGTGCTAAAGCAGGTTTGAAATTACTTTCAGTATCAATAAAATATTTACCAGCCAGCCCCTCACCCTCTAGCACATCCCTAAGGTACTTTCCCTTAGAGGAAAGTGCGTCTCATTTGCAGCCTGAGTGTTTGGATGGCTGAGGGCACAGGGGTACCAAATCCTCAGTTCTAGCAACAACTACTGACTTCTTTCTCAACTTCCTCCTTCCAAATCACAGCCTGACCCTGGGCAACAGTCAGCAGGGGACAAAGCCTACGAACGGAAGGTGGAGGTTGACCAACACCCAGGTTTCCTCTGATTCTCAGCCCTGGCACCAAACCTAGCTGGTTGAGATCACGGAGTCACTTCCTGCTTCTCATCCCAACGTGGAGCTCCCTGGCTGTCTGATTAGACAGCCAGTCCAGCAAAGAGGCTCCCCTTGAGATGTGTATTCAGGTCTTCCCAGGCCTTCCGTAAAGTTTCTGTGTGCAGCTGGTCCCTCAACGTGAGCTACACGTGTGCTTGCTTACAGCCCAGGTATCCAGCTGGTGTATACACATACAGCCACACCCATGCTGTGAACAAACATCCTCTCAAAGACTCACTGTCTAAACCCATGCAGAAATGGGCCCAATAATGAACCAGAGACCTCTTCACAACTGTGCCCTCAGCTGCACAGACACCCAGCAGAGAAGCTCTGAAACGCTACCCACACAGGTTTGATGGGTCTCCCACACGTGCACCCACCCTCTTCTTCAGGATGGAAGCTGAGGGAGAGTGTATTTTCTAGCGACAAATATTTGACACCTTTGGAGTCAATTCAAGCCAGAGTCGCGCTCTTTATTATTGATGTGGCTATGACATCATTTTCTTACCTATAAAATAAGAATGACAGCTACCTACCCCTTAGAGTGGTGATGAAAATTAAGTGAGTTGATATATGTGAAGCTCCTGACAGGCCACTTAGTTAAAAGAAAGACTCAGTTCTGTTTTGAAATAGAATTAAACTTTTCCCTTTTAAAATGAAGGAAAAGATGGTGTGGGAATATTCCTTCTGACCATCCATTCATTCAGCAAGTGCTTCTTGAGGATATGTTGTTTTCTGACAGACCAGGTACAAAAGCTGTTGTGAGTGCATAAGACACAAGCTAATGGTTTACAGACAGTTACATGATAGTAAAAATCATTTACTGAATAATTACTGTGTTCCATTCACTAAAACTTGGGAAACCACATACACAATCTCATTTAACTTACACAGAAGCAGTAAGAGGTAATTCCCTGGTGGCTCAGCTGCTAAAGAATCCGCCAGCAATGAGGGAGACCTGGGTTCAATCCCTGGGTTGGGAAGATCCCCTTGAGAAGGGAAAGGCTACCCACTCCAGTATTCTCGCCTGGAGAATGCCATGGGCTGTATAGTCCACGGGGGTCGCAAAGAGTCGGACACCAGTGAGCGACTGTCACTTTCACTTTTCACTTTCACTACTGTTACTCCTGTTTTTGTTTTTATTTATTTATTTACTGGCCTTACCACACAGGTTATGGGATCTCAGTTCTCTGACCAGGGATCAAATTGGGCCCCTTGGCAGTGAAAACAGAGTCCAAACCACTAGACCAACAGGGAATTCCTTATTCCTGTCTTTATAGGTGAGGAAACAGCCTAAAAGGGTAAGTCATCCAAGATCACACAGCAAGTAGCCAGTTAACCCTGGATTCAAACCTGGGGCTCTCTGACTCGAGTCCGGGCTCTGATGTGGGAATTCGTGCTCTTGGAGCTCATCGGACAGATGGTCACTGTGACTTGGAGATCAGAGATGATCTCCTGCAGAAGCGGCATCTAAACGAGAATCTGGAGCGTGGGTAGGAGTTATGGAATAAGGGGGAGCTGGGAGAAGGTGAAGAATATGAGAGGAGAGGGCGGTATTGGCAAGGTCCTGGAGATACAACAGCGGAGCACAGAGTCACTGACGTAAACTGTTCAGTGGGGCTGCAGCGTGGCAAATAGGGAGCATCAGTGAGAAATGGAGCAGCAGGGGGAGGCCTCTCCAGGAAGACCATGGCACCACAGGCCGGGGAGGTTGGCCTTCATCCTGAAAGCAGTGGGGAAACTTTGTCATTGGAAGCAGGAGCCACAGGATGGCTGGGAATGTGGGTGGCAGGGGGTGTGGGTTATAAGGAAGTAAACTTGATTGTGGGGAAAGCCATTAGAAGCAATTAGAGGAAGGCCTAAACAGACATTTCTCCAAAGAAAGCATGTAACTGGCAACAAATACATGAAAGGAGGCTCAAATCACTCATTATTAGAGAAATGGAAATCAAAACTACACTGTGGTGTCACCTCACTCAGGTCATCATCAAAAGCCTACAAACAATACATTCTGGAGGGGGTGTGAAGAAAAGGGACCCCCCCTACACTGATGGTGTGACTGCAAATTGGTACAGCCACGATGGAGAATAGTATGGCAGGTCCTTAAAAAACTAAAAATAGAGTTACCATATGACCCAACAATCCCACTCTTAGGCATATATCCAGAGAAAACCACAGTTTGAAAGGATATATGCACCCCAGTGTTCACTGCAGCACTGTTTACAATAGCCAGGACATGATAGATGTCCATACACAGAGGAATGGGTAAAGAAGACACGGTACCTATATACAATGGAATACTACTCTGCCATAAAAAGAAATGAATTAGTGCCATTTGCAGAGATGTGGATGGACCTGGAGGTCGTCATACAGAGTGAAGGAAGTCAGAAAGAGAAAAAACAAATACATCACCTGTATGTGGAATCCAGAAAAACAGTAGAGATTAACTTATTTGCAAAGCAGAAATAGGATCACAGATGTAGAAAACAAACTCATGGTCACCAAGGGGTATTAGCTGGGAGATTGGGACTGATCTACAAATATACTACTATGTATGAAATAGATAACTAACGAGAATCTACTGTATAGCACAGGAAACTCTACTCAATGCTCTGTGGTGACCTAAATGGGAAGGAAATCTAAAAAAAGACGGGATATGTGTTTGGGAAAAAGAAAGGCAGCAGTTAGGAAGCACATAGATAACTTCTGCAAGGGGTGAGCTGTTCTTGGCGGGGCAGCACCAGTGGGGACATAGATAAACGGACTGACGAGAGCAGAGTTTAGGAGGTAAAACAAAAGGACTCGGTAGCTGATCCAACACAGCAGGTACTGCTTCAGAGGTAGGCACCTACAGCCGCAGGTGCCTATGACTCTCAAACTTCCACCACTTCCCCTCCTAATACAACATGAGACTGGAAAATACAAGTGTGATACTATGATAGTGTTTCAGAGCTATGAACAGAAACAACAGAATATGAATTTAATGATAAATGCTGGTGCCTAATCCAGAATCTCCACTGGACCTGTCCTGGTTGGAAGGATGAAACAGGAGTTCAGTCACAAAGCATCACTCGGTGGAGCTGGGCAGGAATCTGCCAAGGGAGTATCCCTAACTAGGGGTATCCTCCTGTCCTCTGAAACCACGGGGAGCCTGTGTGTGTGTGTGTGTGCTAAGTCACTTCAGTTATGTCCGACTCTTTGTGATCCCATGAACTATGGCCCGCCAGGCTCCTCTATCCATGGGATTTTCCAGGCAAGAATACTGGAGTGGGTTGCCATGCCCTCCTCCAGAAGATCTTCCCAATCCGAGATCGAACCAGGGTCTCTTATGTCTCCTGCATCAGTAGGAGGCTTCTTTACCACTAATGCCACCTGGGAAGCCCCATGGGGAGCCTGGGATGTCCCCAGAGTCAGAGGCTGCATGACTGGTTCCCCAGGGGCGCTAGTGACTGCGCTTTCACTGGGCGGGGCCGTGGAGCAGAAGGCTGTCCTCAGAGTGCCTGCAGCAGCACCAGGGGAACAGGGCTCACGGCTCCTGGGAGCGAAGGCAAGGAGGGACTGAGGACCGCCTCCAAGGAGTCCACTTGCGCAACTGGAGAGAACAGAAACTGAGGAGCAGGTGGGAATGGCATGCTGTTTCAGCTTTGGGTATGCTGTATTTCAGGCCATCCACCCTTTTGGCTACACAGAACAAAACCAACTACAGCCGTTTAGTTGAGAAGGGGGGTGGGGGCGTTTTCCTCAGTAACAAGAAGCCCAAAGACAGCACTCAGGGCTTGCGCATCGTCTGCTCAAGGCCACCATCCAGAAACCAGGATGGCTCAGGTCTCCTGCAGCACCAGCCTTGCCCATGGCTTTTGTCCTCATGATTATAACTTGGATCCTGTACCTACAAACATTTCTTTCCTGACTTTTAAGTAGAAAGCAAGCTAGGACGTATGAAGACCAGAAGACACATGCCATTGACTTGGTCCTTTTTTAAGTCTCATAGATTTCCACTTGCCCAAACTAGGTCACATAGGTGAGTATTTTCAACCCTGAAGAAATCGGGACTCTAAGAGCAAAGATGAGATCAGATACTGGATAAGCAACCAGCAGTGTCTGCATGGGCTCTTATGCAACAGTCATTGCCCCCGTGTTGACCGTTGGAATGCAGGCCTTCCTGTTGGAGATATTTCTGATACATGGGTCAGCAGTTGAGGACAGAATTGAGCTCTAGAATAAGTTAGGCCGTTAACTCTCTGGGATTGCATACTTATTCTTGCCTGTATTTTCAGTTGTCTCACACCCAACAAAAATTTGAGACAAGCTGTTTATTACACCCACTGGAAATGCATAATGCTATTAGTATATTAAAGACTGAGAAATTCTCAATGAGAAACTACTGGCTATGCTGGCTGTTAGTCGCTCAGTCGTGTCCAACTCTTTGCAACCCCGTGCACTGTAGCCCGCCTGGCTCCTCTGTCCATGGGATCTCCCAGGCAAGAATACTGGAATGAATTGCCACTTCCTTCTCCAGGGGATCTTCCTGACCTAGGGATGGAACCCACATCCCCTGCCTCGGCAGGTGGATTCTTTACTACTGAGCCACCATTATTTCTCCAATGTTCCCTAGACCGTGCTTTGGAAAGCTGGTGAAGGCTAGTACCTAGAGATCATCTAGTTTAGCTCAAGATGTGACTAACTAAGAATTAAACTGTGGGAAGAATATAAGAAATATGAGATCTCCACCCTATATAATAGTAAGTACAAAGCCAGTTTCCTGGACAGGCAATTTATGCAGTCATACAACCCCAAGCACTTAATCTTGTTCCACTTCCCAGGGGTGGCTGGGGTTCTATCTGCCCCTTAGGTCGTGACCATGGGTTCTTGTGGACCAGTCAGAGGTCCAGGTTGCCAGAACCATTACTGTCCTAAGTCCTGAATGGGCCAATCAGAAGGCTAAGTAATTGTGACTGATTGACATTGGGTCCTGAGTAGACCAATTGGGAGCCTAAGAAACAATGACTCTTTGATATCCTGGAGTCTTAGTAAACCAATCAGAAAGCTAAGTGACAATAACCCTTTCATGGCCTCTGTCTTGAGTAGACCAATCATCAGGACACCAGGTAACAGTGACCCATTGGTCTCTTAGATTATGGATAGAACAATTCAAAAGTCTGAGAGACAATACTACTACTACTAAGTCGTTTCAGTCGTGTCTGACTCTGTGCGACCCCATAAACGGCAGCCCACCAGGCTCCCCCATCCCTGGGATTCTCCAGGCAAGAACACTGAGAGACAATAGCCTCTTCATAATCTGGGTCTGACTGGGCCAGACAAGGGTTTGGATTTCTGTCAAGAATAAAGGTCCAAACACCAAAAACACCGTTCCTCCACAAAGACTGCAATCCAGCGGGCCACACTCAGTGGCTGTGGGGGGCTGCCATAGCCAAGAGCCCCACCCTTCACTGATCATAGTACCTACCGGTCCAGGGTCGATGATGGACATAGCTTGGAGGGGGCATTGTGGCCCTCCTGTACTCTCAGTGTTTGCTGCACCACTCTCCTCCATGCCCACCTGCAGCTTTTTTTTTTAATTTAGTATCACCTGGTGGTTATGGTGGAGGATGGGCCTTCCCCACAACCTCTACCCCCACTGCAACCAGTCCTCCCTACTTAAGAAACTACCAGAATTAAACAAAAAAGGTACCCCACATCTGGGTTAATGCTCTCCTGTTGCCCTCGTGAAATTAATTTTAACTAGTGGCTCCAAATTTTCCAGGTGGTGCTAGCGTTAAAGAACATGCCTGCCAAAGCAGGAGACCTAAGAGATGCTGGTTCGATTCCTAGGCCTGGAAAATCCCCTGGAGGAGGGCATGATAACCCACTCCAGTATTCTAGCCTGCAGAATCCCATGGACAGAGGAGCCTGGTGAGCTACAGTCCATGGGGTTGGAGAGTCGGACACGACTGAAGCAACTTAGCATACACGCTGAATTTTCATTTTGCACTGAGCTGGGCAAACTCTGTGGCCAGTCTCAAACCAGCAGGATAAGCGACAAATGTACAGGGATTCCTATTTTTAGCTTTTGCCTATTTAAGAAGGAGTTGCCTGCTAGTTGAAGTACATTTACCCCTCTTGTTGATATATACCAACATATATGAACATTTTAAGACATAGAAGTGTGCTCTCATCCCTGTTAATTAACCCTCTTCCCTTACTCTTTATTTTTTTTTTTTTGAATGGGGGATGTCAAGTTTGCATTATATGTAGTGAAGAGAAATTAGCCTCACTTTATCATAAAATGGATATGAAGGGGAATTTAAAGACAATGGTTTTTTTTAAGAGTAAAAAAAAAAGTAAAGGCTCTAATCTTTGCATTAAGGAAGGGAGTCATATTTTATTATGTTCAACATGAAGGAGAGTACATGGTGTTCGCGTTGGCTGTGTGCTTAGTCACTTCAGTTGTGTCTGACTCTGTGTGATGCCTTGGACTGCATCCTGCCAGGCTCCTCTCTCCCTGGGATTCTCCAGACAAGAATACTGGAGTGGGTTGCATGTCCTCCTCCAGGGGATCTTCCCAACCCAAGGATCGAGCCTGCATCTCTTACATCTCCTGCCTCGGCAGGTGGGTTCTTTACCACTATTGTCACCTGGGAAGCCCACACGGCCTCTAGTGGTGCCCAGTTGGCTGAAACAGATTGAAACAGTGGTTGATGCATGAATGGGTTTGACAAAGCCCATCCAAACATTAGAGAACCTCTCTAGACAAGCCAGAGCCAAGATCTAGTCACCCCCCCCTCCCCTGCAGACTCTGGTGAAGGGCAGATCCTATTTTTCTACCTCAAATCAATCTTTTTGTGAAGTTTATCTGGGGTTCTGGAACTTAAACTTATGCCAGAGCAGCAGCTGTCTCCTGATCACAAAACTCCCTCGATAAAAGCCCCAGAACATAAAAGCCACAACCATAAATCTAACTGGTCCTCCACACTGAAGGAAATGCCTAAAGTCAGGAATAAAACTGGAATAATTAGGAGCTGGGTTGGAGCTCCTTGCAATCAGGAATTTCTTTTGAAATCTCTGAATGTTGACAAGAATAATGCAATGATAGAAACAGACTTACCCACAAGTCAAGTTAAAAAACAAAAATTTTTAGAAGTTGATTTTTTTATCCTTCACTCCAGGCAAATAAGTATAGTTTATAATTTTTCCTTTCCCCTGTTCTACCACTTCAAGCCTAAAATGTATTTACATGAACAGCCCCCATCACCACAACCCCCATGAGTCAAATGCAACAAGGCGTTACAGGAAAAGCAAAGTGCTGTCTGCCACAGAGGACGATTGATGAGTGAGTATACTGCTCTGTCTAGAATAACCCATGTCTTAACTTGCTTTACCTTTGCAAAGCTTAAACAGAGTCTTGGGAGAAGTGTAGACAGAATGAAATTGTTTTTAGGAAGCAAGAGCCACATTTTCATTTCTTTGAAAGAGGAAAATTAAGCCCAACAGAAGGACAAAAAGATCCTAACAAAGCTTTGTGTTACCAAAATGAGGAAAGGAGAGTCTTTGTTATTATTTGTCATGGAAAATGGCAAGATAAGGAGCCATTAGGGATTGACCTTTCCACTGGAAGGAAAGAGCTAGTATTTAGATTCCTTTTCTGAGTCAGGAACTAGGTCTAATCCTCCTTATGTCTCCTACGTGGCAACCACCACAACCATTTCTTGGCAGTGGGTGTTTGGTAATATCTGTTGGTCATTTGATGGGTGAGTAGGTGGATTTAAATTCAGAAATCTTTCTTTTCTTCTCTAAGGCCTTTTTTCTCGTTTTCCTGGCCTCTGTCCTGTGGTGCCTGAGGCTGGCTGTCTTCTAAATACTGTTGTTGTTTTTTTAAATAATTGCATTTATTCATTTTTAATTGATTGCTGATTACAGTATTAGCTTGATTTCTGTCATACATCAACATGAATTAGCCATAGGTGTACATATGTCCCCTCCTTCTTGAACCTCCCTCCCACCTCTCTAGATTATCACAGAACCCTGGATTGAGTTTCTGGAGTCATACAGCAAATTTCCATTGGCTGTCTATTTTATATATGGTAGTGAATCTCAATACTGTTTGAACCAGCATGCATGTACCCATCGGTTCAGTTCAGTTGCTCAGTCATGTCTACTCTTTGTGACCCCATGGACTGCAGCACGCCAGGCTTCCCTGTCCATCACCAACTCCCGGAGCTTGCTCAAGCTCATGTCCATCAAGTCGGTGATGCCATCCAACCATCTCATCCTCTATCATCCCCTTCTCCTCCTGCCTTCCATCCTTCCCAGCAACACGGTCTTTTCAAATGAGTCAGTGCTTTGCAGCAGGTAGCCAAAGTATTGGAGTTTCAGCTTCAGCATAGTCCTTCCAATGAACACTCAGGACTGATCTCCTCTAGGGTGGACTAGTTGGATCTCCTTGCAGTCCAAGGACTCTCAAGAGTCTTCCTCAACACCACAGTTCAAAGCATCAATGCTTCTGCAGATCAAGATGGCAGAGTGGTAGAAGGACATGCACTCATCTTCTCCTGCAAGAGCTCCAAAATTACAACTCTCTCTAAACAACCATCAACAGGAGAATGCTGGATTCCACCAAGAAAAGATACCCCACGTCCAAGGGCAAAGGAGAAGCCCCAGCAAGATGGCAAGAGGGGCGAAATCACATTTAGAATCAAACTCCATACCCGCCAGAGACGATCGGAGGGCTCAAACAAAACCTTGCGTGCACCAGGACCCAGAGACCCCACAGAGACTGAGCCAGACCTCTGTTTGAGTCTCCTGTGGAGGTACAGGTCAGTGGCCTGCTGCAAGGACAGGGGCTCTGGGTGCAGCTGGAGAGCCTGTTGCACATAGCCTGTTGCATAAGCTCTCTTGGAGGAAGTTGCCATTAACCCCACCATAGAGCTGCCAAGCAGATGACCCATAAGCTGCAGAACAATTATACCAAAGAAATTCTCACACTATTAAGAAAATTCTAGGACCCACAACAGATTTCCCAACCTGGGGATCTGGCAGAGGGACTGAGATCCCCCAGAGAATTAGACTTTGGAGGCCAGTGGGATTTATTTATAGAACTTACACAGGACTGGGAAAACAGACTCTTGGAGGTCACAGACAAACCTTTTGTGTACCAGGACCCAGGACAAAGGAGCAGTAACCCACAAGAGACTGACCCAGACTTGCCTATGTGCGTCCATGAGTCTCTGATGGAGGAGTGGGTCGATGGTGGTCTGCAGGGTCAAGGGTACTGAGTGTGGCGATGTATGCACAGGACCTTTTGAAGGAGGTTGCCATTATCTTCATTAACTCCACCATAGTTTGGTCTCAGGTCAAAACAACAGCCCTGCCCATCAGCAGAAAGTTGGATTAAAGATTTATTAGCAGGGCTCCACCCATCAGAATAAGACCCAGTTTCCCCCTCAATCTCTCCCATAAGGAAGCTTCCATAAGCCTCTTATCCTTACCCATCAGAGGGCAGACAGAATGAAAACCACAATCACAGAAAACTAATCAAACCGATCACATGGACCACAGACTTGTCTAATTCAATGAAACTATGAGCCATGGCATGTAGGGCCACCCAAGATGGATGGATCATGGTGGAGAGATCTGACAAAACGTGGTCCACTGGAAAAGGGAATGGCAAACTACTTCAGTATTCTTGCCTTGAGAATCCCATGAACAGTATGAAAAGGCAAGAAGATCTTACACTGAAAGATGAACTCTCCAGGTCGGTAGGTGCCCAACATGCTACTGGAGAAGAGTGGAGAAAAAACTCCAGAAAGAATGAAGAGACAGAGCCAAAGCGAAAAAAACACCTACTTGTGGATGGGACTGGTGACGGAAGTAAAGTCTGATGCTGTAAAGAGCAATACTGCATAGGAACCTGGAATATTAGGTCCATGAATCAAGGTAAATTAGAAGTGGTCAAACAGGAGATGGCAAGAGTGAACACTGACATTTTAGGAATCTGTAAACCAAAGTGGACTGGAATGGGTGAATTTAATTCAGATGACCATTATATCTATGACTGTGGGCAAGAATCCCTTAGAAGAAATGGATTAAATATTTACTGTCATTTTTAACACGCGTCCCTCATAGTCAACCAAAGAGTCTGAAAGGCAGTACTTGGATGCAGTCTCAAAAATGACAGAATGATCTCTGTTTATTTCCAAGGCATGTCCCCATATGAAGACCATAATAAGAGCCATTCTCCAGAAGGTAAGCAAGGGCCTAAACTTCTTGTTTTGTCCTTAGATTATAAAACATCAGGCTCTCATGTCTTACTTACCTTAGTCTTGGCCCCAAGACTGCCCTACCTGCCCCTTGACCTGTCCCACCATGCTCAGGTCCAGTAAACATTTCTGTTGTCAGATGGGGGAATATAAACAAATTAAACCATTCCCATTTTGCTTTTGAAAACAAACTCTTCAAGTAGTGAATTTTTAGAAAAAAATATTTGCCAAAAGCAGTAAATGTCTTGAGATGCCCATATTTACCTAACTATTTAAATATTTTTTCTTAGATTTACAATTAAAGCCTATATTTAGTCTCACAATTGAAGCCAACAGTTTTCAATTCAATGAAATGATCTGTCATGGCTTAAAAAACCAGAGCGCCCATTTTTCCTAGCTTTTTAGTTTTTCTTTTCTCATTGAAAAACCCTGCAACTTAACATGTAATTCTCACTAAATTATAATGTGATTTTCTTTCTATGGTTTAAAACCATTTGCCTCTATTAGATTTGCCTTCTCGGATTCATCTCAAAGCAGAGAGCACATCAGTTGTCACTTGGAGCATCACCCATAGGGTATTTCAGAGATATCTTTATGAGTTCCTTCTTTCAAAAGTTTTTAGAGAGCACAAGTTTTAAGAAACAAAAACAAAACACACTGTATAGTGTTCTGTCTGGGATTCAGAAAAGACAGGCAAAGGTTAACAAAAACAGAAAGAAATTTAACTCATTCCATTTTATTGAAAGCAATTTCCAAGGAGCTTATCTGTTATGAAGATAACTTCATCCAAGCATTTATTTAATAGTTAATTAGCAGCATCTCTTAAAAGATTTCTGCAGCCTACAAAACACAAGGCCATGATGCCCGCAATAATATCAACTGATGAACAAGGACACAGCACCTAAGTTTTCAGCTGATGATGTGGTAAAGATCATGAAATCCTGCAAAACTCAATCTAAAGTGAGTTATAAATCGTGCAAATACCAGCTAATGGATAATGAGATTCTGTTCTAATGTTGATAATGTGCAATGTAAGTGTTTCCTGTTTCTTAAATAGGATATCTTTGACCATTTAGAGAAGTCTTTAGCACCAAGCATTCACAGGCATGAGTATATTAAAAAAGCCATTTTGTGTATGCTGCTTCGAGGTAATGAGAAAATGCTTCTCGATGGGACACGCATAAGAGGAGACATCAATGTCTTATTAATAGGTAAGAGCACGCTGAGTTAATAGTGCATTGATAACTTATTTTTATTGTCCCCTCCTCACCACGCTTGTGTGACTCAGTGATGTAATATTAGCAAGAAAACAAAATGCTAAACTAGCACAATCACTGTGTCATCATTTTCTTGTGTAAAAATGAACTTGCCTTTTATTGAAAACATTTTTTATCCTTGAGAACATCATTTGACCTTTTCACAAATGTCCTGTGTCCAATACATCAACCCCCAACCCCAAGTTCCCCACATATTTCCATATTACCCTTCCTTTGATCCAGCCCTAAATCCCAACTTTGATCTACCAAAACCCAAACACTCCAAAAAACTTGACTATTGTCTAAATCTGCCTCTAGCCTAGGCTATTTCTCCATCTTCCCATTTTACCCTTTGAGGAAAGGCTCAAAGTCCACTTGGAATTTAAGCAAATACTTCAAGGAGCTTTCACCCATCACTTACTGCCCCTCTTGATGCCAGACACTTGGAGGATACAAAATACCTGTGACACCATATCTGCCTTTCTGTCTAGTTGTGGGAATGAGACAAATAAGTTCACTGAACTTCAATTTATTAAATAGTTACTCCATGCCAAGAGTTGCCAGCCACAGCCTGGAAAAAAAAAAAAAAAGAGAGAGAGAGACAAAGATTGTCTTCAAGGTACTCACAAGAGAAAACAGGAGGATAGGCATGGAAAGAAATGGGTACAAGCAGAATGTTAAGAAGGCAATGGTGGAGAAGTTTCCAAGAGTAGGATTCCAGTTTTCAACACTTCCTGTGAGTGGTCATTTTAAGAACTCATTAGAAAATATTCCTGAAGACTTTCTCAGTATCTTCCACGTTCGGTGCTGTAAATTACTCATATTTCCACTTAATTGTCACCTTCAAGAGACGTGACCAGACTTCCAGAATAGCATAACCACACAATCACTCTTTTGTCTTTAAGCTGATTTGCAATCCTTTGCCAAGACATGTTTTCTCATGGTTTTATTGATTGCCTGTAAACTGAGAGAGAGCCAGAACTTTGTTTTGTCACCTGCTGTCTTCCCACCGTCCAGAAGGGAGCCTGTCACAGGAAGGGGCTCGACAGTATTTATGAAGAGATGGATGGTAAATGCATCCAACGATCCAAATGGATCGTCTCAAACTGGCCTTGCAGTCAGGCCATTTTCCCTTTCTCAAACCTTTACCCACTTTCCCTCCATCCATGTCAGCTCTGACTCCATATCCAGTGTCGTTCCAGAAAGAAAGCAGTTTCAGAGAAAACTCACCACGCCCTCACTGAGACCCTGTCAATAGGCCCCGATGCTTTAGACCAGGTCACAGAACTGAGGCCTATGACACCTGTGAAACTGTTTGTGCTAAGTCTGCACAAATACCCAACTGTGGCATAATTTTTTTTAATTTTAGACAGCTTTTAAAGGTTACTTTTCCATTTACAGTTTACAAAATATTGGCTATCTTCCCCATGTTGTATAATACATTCTTGAGCCTATCTTACATCCCATAGTTCATACTACAATTTTTAAGCAACATGTAGTAAACACTATGTAAAAAGTAAATTCTGGATATTAGAGGCATTTTTTTACTATAAGTTTAGAGTTTTTAGTTCAAATTTCACAAGGATTTGGAATTCAGGGTGATGGGGTTTGCTCATTGCCTTCCGTTTTATGTCAAATGGAAGGACTGCTGTTCCGAGATGAGGAACAATGACACAATCATATCTGCTAAATGAGTGAGAAATGTACCCTGAATATTATTCACGCCTAACCAGCTATTAATAATGATCCAAGCAAGAGAGTTTGTTTTAAAGTTTCTTTCTAAAAATCAATCCTTTGAAATGTGTTATTTACCAGGCCTTTGATTCTTCTAATCTATTCAATTCCACAAATGTTAACTGAGTACTTTAAAGCATGTGGAGCGGGGAGGAGTAGAGAGATGAGCAGCAGGCTAGGAACATTATAAAGATGAATAGGAACCCCAAGAGCCCTATAATTTAGTATCTTACCATGTGTTCTAGAATATTTTTATATTTTATAAAATATATATTTTATTTATATCATGTGTTCCAGAATATTTTATATAAATATACATTTACATTTTATAAAATATCTATATATGCTTATAATATTTTAAATTTCTCTTAAAACTTTCTGCTTTGAAAAAGCATGCCTCTCTTCATTTTGTGCTTTCAGTATTCAAGACAGGACAGTGGTCAAAGAAAGCTCTGCCCCCCCCATCCCAGAACCACCTCTACTGAGGCAGGCTCACTCAGCCCCCCAAACTCATCCAGCCCCCCCCGCCAGACTGTCATGATTCTAGCTTTCCTGGTTGGCTTTTCTATTAAAAAAACAAGCAGGGCATCTGTTGCCCTTAGCTCACAAAAGTCCTCTGCTACTTTATAGGAGGTAATATCCACAGAAGGCTGAAAATTAAAATAAACAGGACTACAGATTGTCCAAATTAGTCCACATTAAAGCCAGAGGAGCAGGTTGTCATTTAGCTGTTAAATTAGACTGCGGCTGCTGCTGATTTGAGCAGACAGATGACTGAATGACAAGTGTTAATAAACCTGGGAAAAGGTGCAAAGTAAGCCACAGGGAAGCAAGGAATGAAGAGCAGATGGACAACTGGATTTGAACAGAAGTAGAAAAACGGAATTTTTAGGTTGAGTTTTGTTGTTGGTTTTGTTTTTTTTTTTTAAGATAGCAATAACCTATATTTCTACAGATGGACTTATTCTTCTTTCTGAAAGATTTTAAAGTTCATCTCCTTCCATTTGCTGTCAAAAAAGAAGGGCTAGGGGCTGATAGTAATAAGATACAGATAAGCATTCCATGAGTAAGGCGACTAGATGTTTCCATAAATCTCAGAAAGCATTTGTCACTTCACACATTGAGTTATAATACATCAGCATTTTATGATTCTAAACACAAATACAGGTCAATGAAAATCAACTAACAGTCTCCCTCCAGTATGCTGAAACACAAAACAACTATTCATTCACTGCCACTTAGCAATGAACTATAGTTGATAAACCTTGCCGTTTTAAGAAAGAAAACTTTTCTGTTCGAAACTATTTGTTGAATGAACGTATATATGAATGAATGGGCAGATGAAATGAATCATCCAGTTGCATTCAGTGGCATTGAAAATAATTTCTGGGTTAAACTGTAAACAGAAATTACACTGCAGTACCGTCCTACAAGGACACCCTTGGGACCTGAAATGTGAGATGGGCCCGAAGTTTTACTAGGCAGTCCTCACCTGTAAGATTGAACAAAATGAAGCAAGTCTAGAGGATGGTGGGATTGGCCAACCAAGAGATTGTCATTAATGGTCACTGAGGCCCCTGCTCCAAGGAGACCCTAAAGGGTAAGTGTTAAGATCCCATGATGGGCTTTTTAAAAGGGGTCCTATGTTTCTGGAAGGTGAGGTAGAATTGAGTACTGCACATCCTTACTGATATTTTTCCTCTTGAAGCTCTCATGGACTCACATCAAAGTCCTTGGGAAATGGTAAAATCCAAAGGAAAAACCAAAACAATTATCCTCATGCAAGATCCTTATGCAGTACTGGTAACACTGCCACACCCTCTCGCACAGTTCTAGAGAATACAGGACTGCTTCAGTCCACCAGCAGCAGTAGCAGCCCTCCACAGAACACCTTCAGGGCAGTCATGACCTGGCCTGGCATCACAGCTTAGCCACCACGACACAGCGGCACAGCCAGAGTCCCCGGGCACTGGCAATTAGTGATACTGAGCATCTTTCCACACATTTATTGGCAGTTTGTATGTCTCATTTGGGAAAATGTCTATTCAGGTCCTGCCCATTTTTAAATCTGATTAGTGTTTTGCTATTGGGTTGTATGAGTTCCTTAACCTCTTACCAGATGAAGTTTTCCCCCCTTTCTACAGGTTGCCTTTTCATTTTGTTAATGATTTCTTTTGCTATTTAGAATTTTTTTAATTTGATACTGTCCCACTCATTTCTTTTTGCACTTGTTGGTTGTGCTTTTGGTGGCATATTCAAAAATTCACTGCCAAGACCAAAGTCAATGAGCATTTTTCTTGTTTCCTACTAAGAGTTTTATAGTCTCAGCTCTTATGGATAAGTCTTTAATCCACCCATTGCAAATTAATTTTTGTGAGTGGTGAAAGGCAAGAGTCCAGTTTCGTTCTTTTGCATGTGAATAGATGGAGGAGCCTGGTAGGCTGCAGTCCATGGGGTCGCGAAGAATCGGACCCAACTGAGCGACTTCACTTTCACTTTTCAATTTCATGCATTGGAGAAGGAAATGGCACCCCACTCCAGTACTCTTGCCTGGAAAATCCCGTGGATGGAGGAGCCTGATGGGCTGCCATCTATGGGGCTGCACAGAGTCAGACACGACTGAAGTGACTTAGCAGTAGCAGCCAGTTTTCCCAATATCATTTATTGAAGGGAATATTCTTTCCCCACTGAGTATTCTTGGCCCTATGTGAGGGTTTATTTCTGGGCTGTCTGCTCTGTTCCATTGACTTATGTGTCTGTTTTGATGAAAGTACAATATTATATTGATTACTAGAGCTTTGTAGTATAGTTTGAAATCAGGTAATATGATATTTCCAGCTTTGTTCTTCTCAGGATTGCTTTTATTAGATTAAGTATGAAAGGAAGTGAAAGTGAAGTTGCTCAGTCATGTCTGACTCTGCAATCCCATGGACTGTAGCCTACCAGGCTTCTCCATCCATGGGATTCTCCAGGCAAGAATACTGGAGTGGGTTACCATTTCCTTCTCCAGGGCATCTTCCCGACCCAGGGATCGAACCTGGGTCTCCTGCATTGGAGGCAGACACTTTAACCTCTGAGCCACCAGGGAAGATTAAATATAAGAAATTCAAATGTTATATGTGTTAAAGTCCAAGCATGTACAGTTTGCCTCAGAAGAGGACAACAAACGGAAAGAAGAGTTGCTGGAGTAATGAATAGCAGCTTTATTCAGACAGCCAACAGACCAAGAAAACAGTGGACTCATACCACAAAGAACCATCTTGCCTGAGTTAGAATTCAGGTTTCTTTTATAGAAGAAAAGGAAGGGAGTAAAGTCAAACATTTCCTGGCTCCCATCGGCCTCCAGAGGGATGTGTTCATTTCTTCCTTCCTGCATCATCGCAGTGGGCCTGGTCAGGATGTTTCTTGTAAGTAAAACAAAGGTATTTTAGCTTAATGGTCATTAGATGGGAGGTATTAGCCCAGAGATATGCCATTATGTATAATTTAAGCTTATAGGCAACATTCCTTTAGTGATTAACTTGTAACAGAACACAAGAATTCTTCCCTATAACTACAATTGCCCGGTAGTTACTACATCTGTCCCATAAAACTGTGGGGAAAGGAACAAAGACCACTCTGGCTACTTATAGAGGCAACAAATATGCCTTAGAATATTTATGTCAGTCCTTTATCTACAACTGTTTGAACCCAATGAACCCCCTTAACACTTTGTTGCCTAACACCAAAAAAAAAAAAAAAAAAAAGATGTCTTTTTCATCATAAGGGATTTGAATACAAAAGTAGGAAGTCAAGAGATACTTTGTTCCACCTGGGGTTTGAGTTCCAATTCCACACACATACACATACCCACACCCCCACACCCCCTGTGTTATTTATTTGGACAAAATTAAACTGATTGATGCTACAGTGAAATTACCATCTATTTCAGTTAGATAGGCAGACCTGTAGGACGCAAACACATGAACAGAGGTTGGTCTAGTGCCCAAAACTTTAACATAATTGGCAACTGCTAGGTCCGCTGGTAAAGAATCTGCCAGCAATGCAGGAGACCTGGGTTCAGTTGCTGGGTTGGGAAGGTCTCCTGAAGAAGGGAAAGGCTGCCCACTTCAGTATTCTGGCCTGAAGAGCTCCAGGGACTATACTCCATGGGGTTGCAGTGTCAGACTTGACTGAGCAGCTTTCACTTTCAGGTTGTTCCGAGCATTTGTAGAGTCTCTCACCTGGGCAGACACCTGGAATAGCCTATGCAACAATATTTCAAAGGGGCTCAGTTTAAGCCTGCTTCTGGGAGCCACTGATCCACAGTAAGGCAAACAGCAAGGCTTTATCCCAAGTTGTTAGTGTTAGGGACCAAACGACAGGCTCTAGGACCTGAGTCATGTTTACCAGAAAGAGACAGGATATGCGCTCATCCTGCCTGGCCAATCATGTAACGCCAGCTACTCCTGTAACTGAGACAAAGAACTGCCTGTACATAAGCCGCCATAATCCTTTGTTCGGGGCTCCTGTCGGATTCCCTTGTGCGGGATGAGACTTGGGCCCTAGCGCGCTAGGAGTAAACAAACTCCCTTTTTGCCTTTGCATTACTGTGGTGGACTTGCTCTCTCGGTCGGTTCGGAGATACGGGCTCGGAGCATAACAGTTAGGGTTCATTTTCTCAGTTTTTCCTGTTGATTGTGCTCTCTAGGATGAATATGGTTCTAATGTCTTAAAATCAAGGAATAATTTCCTTAAGAAAGATTTTAACCAATTAAAAGTACTAATTTTTAAAAAATAACTAGAAGACATACAATAGCCAAAAGGCACATGGAAAAATTCTCAACAAGGCTAATCATTAGAGAAAAATAAATCAATACTACAATGCAGTGTCACCTCACACTTCTCAGAATGGCCATCATCAAAAAGTCTACAAACAATAAATGCTGGAGTGGGTGTGGAGAAGGAGGAATCCTCCTACATTGTTGGTGAGAATATAAACTGGTACTGTCACTATGGAACACAGCATGGAAGTTCCTTAAAACACTGAAAACAGAGCTACCACATGATCCAGCAATCCCACTCCTGAGCATTTATCTAGAGAAAACTAATTTTTATATATATGAAAATATACACATATCCCCAATGTCAATGCAGCACTATTTACAATAGATAAGGTATGAAAGCAACATAAATGTCTTATGACAGATGAAATGGATAAAGATGAGATACATATATACAATGGAATATTACTCAGCCATAAAGAATGACATAATGCCATTTGTGGCACCATGGATGTACCTAGAGATTATCATAGTAAGTGAAGTAAACCAGGCAGAGAATACCAAATATCGCTTATATGTGGAATCTAAAAAATGATACAAATGAACTTATTTCCAAAATAGAAAGAAACCCACAGACACTGAGAAAAACTTACGGTTAACAAAGGGGAAAGAGAGGGAGGGATAAATTAGGAGTTTAGGATTAACATATACACATTACTATATATAAAACAGATAAACAAGGACCTATTATATAGCATAGGTAACAGCACTCAATATTTTGTAATAAAATTATAAGAGAAAAGAATATATATAACTATATATATAATCTAATATATATATATGAGTCTCTGTGTACACCTGAAACATTATAAATCAACTTCAATTAAAAAATTTTAATAAATAAAAAAATAACTTAAAACTGCCAAACACAGAACCAATGGTCCACAAAACATTATGACACATGGTTATCATTTATCAGTCTTTTACTATTAACTTTAAATGGCCAATGGAAACAAGCAGTTCTGAGACCTTCCACCACTGATCACGATGGCATGATTGCCAGAGTGGCTGGGGCACCTGGCTCAGAGGGAGGGCTAAGTTTTGAAGCAACATACCCTCCCCATTTCATTCCCTTCCTTTTCTGATTTTCCCTGGTGTAATAGCCCAAACGCTCGCAAATGTAAAGAATTTCATCATCCATCCCTGCTTTTTCACAAAACAGCTCAAGAGTCATTCAAAAGCCACTGTAAAACCATAAATAGCAGTTGACCATCTAATCATCAAAAGGATGCCTTTTTGCCTTGGCATCAAACAACAGAATTACAATGCAAAAGTCGGCAGATGAATGGATAAGAAAGCTGTGGTACGTTTACACAATGGAATATTACTCAGCTATTAAAAAGAATGCATTTGAATCAATTCTAATGAGGTGGATGAAATTGGAGCCTATTATACAGAGCAAAGTAAGTCAGAAAGAAAAATACCAATACAGTATATTAATGCATATATATGGAGTTTAGAAAAATGGTAACGATGACCCTATATGTGAGACAGCAAGAGACACAGATGTAAAGAACAGAGTTTAGGACCCTGCGGGAGAAGGTGAGGGTGGGATGATTTGACAAAATAGCATTGAAACATGCATATTATCATATGTGAAATAGATTGCCAGTCCAGGTTCGATGCATGAGACAGGGTGCTCAGGGCTGATGCACTGGGATGACCCTGAGGGATGGGATGGGGAACACATGTACCCCATGGCTGATTCATGTGAATATAGGGCAAAAACTACCACAATATTGTAAAGTAATTAGCCTTCAATTAAAAATAAATTTAAAAAAAAACAGAAAAAAAAAGAAACTTGGTTACTGCTAAGACATACAATTTAAGATAATTACTAAAATTATCACTGATTTTATCATATGTACTTTAATTTTAGGAGTAGCATATGATTTCCAGAATGTGTACATTAACAATGTTTACATACTCAACAGAAGAAGTTTTATCAATCACTTATTTGATGATGCTTTTCACGTAACTTAACATAGCAAATAAGCCTAATTAATCTTCCCCTCTCTGAGATGGAGAATAATTTGAGGTGTCCCAGGGACCCACTGGAAAACTTCCAAAGTTAGCCAGAGATCAAATGAACTCCATTTAGAATTTGATCTTTGGAAAGTTTGTCAAAAATATAAAAAGGTTTTAACCAACAACAATAAGAGCTCAATAACAAGTACAGATCACTTAAAGAAACTCACAATTACCAAAAGTGGTTCAATATTTGAAGAAAATTTTGTCCTTTCAGAGAACCAAATGCAGGTTTTATGCCATTTTACCTTTACAATTCATTTTCTTAAGTTCAATCTTATCTTAGCAAATCCTGATCGTGCACCAAACTCTTTCAGTGTTCCTCCTCCACAAACCCTCCACAACTTTCCATATCCATATTATTATGTCCCTCCCTTTCTTTCTCATACAGTAACATTCTAGGACACATCCCATCTTTGCATACCAGAATGTTTCCCATATAATTCTTAACCTTAAAACCTTACTCTCTAGTAAGAACCAAGAAGCAAGTACTTGTAAAACTTTCATACCAGCATTTCCCGATTGACAAGCTTATGTTTTATTCTTCCTCTCCGGAGAAGAGAAAAGGTAGGCAAACTTAGTCCTGCCACGCAATTAATGTTCTGTTTCATCTTATTTGAAATGACCCAGATAGTCATTGAATTCTTTTCATTTAACTTAGTTCAGTTTCAACTTATGAAAATCTGGAGAGACTATTTTAGATAGACACTCCCAAAACAATTATTCAGATAAAGTTTACCCAAAATGCTTAACTCATTTGCCTCTATTTTATTTACTTCAAAGTTTTATCATATTGTTATTTTTCTTGCTAACAAGCTTTGTCACAGGAATAAATTCTTATTTAATTTCTAGGAAACCTAGGTACAATAAATTATATTTAATGTTGAAAAGTCTAAAGGCACATCTGTCTTAATCAAACCAACAAGCTTAAGTTAACTCTAATACCAGATATTAATTCAATATTCCATAGAATGAACATTTCCTAGATCACATGAACCTGACATTCATTCCAGCCAGTTTTTTTTATATTTGAGTATTTTACATAAGCACTTAATTTCCTTTGAGACAAATAGAACTTCTTACAAATTAATTTTGGCAGTGCCACACATCTGTAACACACACACAAACACAAGGACCTCAGTTTCCGTTTCAAAATTTTAGCCATGAGTCATGTTCAGTTCATTCTCTCAGTCATGTCCAATTCTTTGCAACCCCATGGGCTGCAGCTCACCAGGCCTCCCTGTCCATCACCAACTCCCAGAGTTTACCCCAACTCATGTTCATCGAGTTGGTGAAGCCATCCAACCATCTCATTCTCTGTCATCCCCTTCTCCTCCCACCTTCAATCTTTCCCAGCAGCAGGGTTTTTTCAAATGAGTCAGTTCTTTGCATTAGGTGGCCAAAGAATCGGAGTTTCAACTTTAGCATCAGTCCTACCAATGAATACTCAGGACTGATTTCCTTTAAGATGGACTAGTTGGATCTCCTTGCTATCCAAGGGACTCTCAAGAGTCTTCTCCAACACCACAGTTCAAAAGCATCAATTCTTCTGTGCTCAGCTTTCTTTATATAGTCCAGCTCTTACATCCATACATGACTACTGGAAAGAACCATAGCTTCGACTAAATGGACCTTTGTTGGCAAAGTAATGTCTCTGCTTTTTAATATGCTAAGTTGGTCATAGCTTTCCTTCCAAGGAGCAAGTATCTTTTAATTTCATGACTGCAGTCCCATCTGCAGTGATATTGGAGCCCCCAAAAATTAAGTCTCTCACTGTTTCCCATGAAGTGATGGGACCAGATGCCATGGTCTTAGTTTTCTGAATGTTGAGTTTTAAGCCAACTTTTTCACTTTCCTCTTTCACTTTCATCAAGAGGCTCGTTAGTTCTTCTTCACTTTCTGCCATGAGTGGTGTTATCTGCATATCTGAGGTTATTGATATTTCTCCTGGCAATCTTGATTCCAGCTTGTGCTTCATCCAGCCTGTATTTCTCATGATGTACTCTACATATAAGTTAAATAAGCAGGGTGACAAAATACAGCCTTGACATACTCCTTTCCCAATTTGGAACCAGTCTGTTGTTCCATGTCCAGTTCTAACTATTGCTTCTCGATCTGCATACACAGATTTCTCAGAAGGCAGGTAAGGTGGTCTGGTATTCCCATATCTTTAAGAATTTTCCAGTTCGTTGTGATCTGAATCATGTACCACAAGGTAAAACCCATCAGTTACAGAAGTCAGATTCAAATTGGGTTTCCAGCAGATGGGACCAATCAACGTCACCTGTCTAGACTGCTAAACCTTTTTTACTAATATTCATGGAAAAGACACTTCTATTTCTATTTTCAGCTTTTTGGTGACTTTAAACACCAAGCAGAACCTTTCTCTTCTCCCTGAGAATGTCCCTCTGTTGGATAAGGACAGGTTTTGTTTTTAGATTTTTTTTCACGTTCCTTTCCTCCATTTGATACCAGTAAAAGTTTTAAATATCACAAAACTAATTTGGCTGTAAATGGAGAAACAGTACCAAACAAAGCGAAATAAAAAACTCAAAAGACAAACAGAAAATCTTAAACCCTCAAGTTTGGTCTTGGTGGTTTACATACACCTGTGACACAGGAGACCATAACTGATGTAATTAACAGCAGCAAGGGTAGCAGTTCATGGTTCCCCGGGATCCCAAAATAACCCTGCCTAAACCCCTTATGGAGAGCCTCACAGGTACCGTGGCCACACGTTTTTCCAACAAAATGCCCTCCTCTCACCCATGAGTTCAGAGCTGTAATCACTTACCCAAAATATGTGTCAGAGAACTTTCCTTGGGGATATTTGAAACCTTCCCTCTTTTTAGAGACAAATTCAAAACAAAACACAAACGGCACATATGAATGCTAGCACCGAGAAAACAAACCAGCTCACAAGTCAGGTACAATACAATAGCTCTTTCCTCTCTCCAGCAGGGCACCGCACTCAAACAGGAAAGAAAATGGGCTTACTCTAGGAGGGGGAAACAAAGCCCGAAACAAGACGCAAATCCCCCGGCTGTATACACACCGGAGTGACTTACCCTACTGTATGAAGCCCGTCAGCTCCTTGCTCCAACCGCTAAGCGCTGGGACAGCCAGGGCCACTTTGAAGAACTGTGAAGGTAGGATCCTCAGGATGGACCTCGGGAGTTGCTTGGGCCCAGCGGGTCAGCTAACCAAGACAGCAAAACTCCTGGCTGGGCCAAAACCCATTACTGAGTCCAAGCTCATACAACTTGCCACATGACAGGCCAATAAATGGAGAGGTGGGTAGCAGATTGGAGAGGGGAGGAATGACGACTTTATTCACAAAGCCAGCAGACCAAGAAGACGATAGGCTCGTATCCCAAAGAACCAGCTTGCCTGACTTAGAATTCAGGCTTCTTTTATACCAAAGGGGAGGAGTAAAACCAATCGCTTCCTGGTTCCCATGAGCCTCCCTGCTCTCAGTCACAGGTGAGCCTGGTCAGGATGTTACTTGTGAAAGGAGCAAAGGTGTTTTAGCTTAATGCTCATTAGCTGGGAGGCAACGTTCTCAAAGATGCGCCGTCACTTATAACTTAATCTTGTAGGCAACATTCCTTTGTAGTAGAATACAAAGTTCCCTATTACATTTGGGGTCTTTTGCAGTTTCATATGAATTTTAGGATTGTTTTTTCCTACTTCTATAAAAAATGGCATTGGAATTTTGATAAGGATTGCATTAGATTTATAGATGGCTTTGGGCAATATGGACATTTTAAACAGTACTAAATCTTCTGACCCATAAACACATATCTTTCCATTTATTTGTGTTTTCAATTTCTTTTGTCAATGTTACAGCTTGCAGTGTACAAATCTTTCACCTCTTTCATTAAATTCATTCCTAAATGTTTTATTGTTTTCGATGCTATTGTAAGTGGGATTGTTTTCTTTGTTTCTCTTTCAGAGATTTCACTGTTAATGTACAGAACTCTTCTACATGATTTCTCTAGTTGATATTACATCCTGAAACTTTACTGAGTTTGTTTATCAGTTCCTTGGTGGTGTCTTCAGCCTATTCTATCCTATCATACAGGATCACATCATCTGAAACATAGACAGTTTTTCTTCTTCCTTTACAATGTGTATGCCCTTTATTTCCTTCTCTTTTCTGATTGCTCTGGCTAAGACTTCTGATACAATGTTGAATAGGAGTGGCTAGAGAGGGCATCCTTGTTCCTGATATTAAAGAAAAAGCTTTCAACCTTTCACCATTGAGTATAATGTTAGCTGTGAACTTGTTATGCACACGTGCTAAGCCGCTTCAGCCATGCCCAACTCCCTGGGACCGCATGGACCGTAGCCCACCAGGCTCCTTAGTCCCCAGGATTCTCCAGGAGAGAATTGAGTGGGTTGCCATGCTGTCCTCCAGGGGATCTTCCTGAGCTCAGGGATCGAACCCATGGCTCTTAAGTCTCCTGCATTAGTAGGCAGGTTCTTTACTACTAGCACCACCTGGGAAACTCGTGGACTTATTATATATAGCCTTTATTATGTTGAGGTCACTGTTAATGAGACCTTAATTTTACTGCCCAGAACAGGGAAATGCTATTTCATATGCTATTCTGTTTTCCTCGTTTTTCATATATTGTTTAATGTTTAAGCCTCTAAACAGTTTCAAAGTCATTGCAGTATATAGAATAAGTATAAATCTAAATTAATTTTCCCAGTCTTGCTATCCAGTTACCACAATAATATTAGTAATGACTTGAGAAGAATTTGTAGTGAGTTTATATTGTATTCTAGTCAGAGAAGCAGGAATTCTCATATCCACCTCTGTCAACCATATCCATCCAAGCCTTCCCTTCAGTCTCCCAAAAAATTTGCTGTGAGAAACAAAGAAGAAAGTATCTCTTTGATAGAACTGGACCTCCCAACTAAAGCCTGCAAAAGGACTTCCCTGGTGGTCCAGTGGTTAAGAACCTGCCTGCCAAAGCAGGGGACATAGGTTCAGTCCCTGGTCCAGGAAGATTCCACATGCCGCAGGGCAACTGGGCCCATACACTGAAGCCCCTATGCCATAGAGCCTGTGCTCCACAACAGGAGAAGCCACCACAATGAGAAGCCCCCACACAGCAACGAGAGAGTAGCCCTTGCTCACCAAAACTAGAGAAAGCTGGAGTATAGCAACAAAGACCCAGTGCAGACAAATAATAATAATAATGAAAGCCTGAGATAATACCAGATGCAGGGTACAGCAGCATTGTGATCGCCACCTTTAGATGGGTACACAGAGAAGAGAGAGGCATGGCGGGCCCTCAGTCCACTTAGCCAAGCGCGTGGAAGATGCTTGACCCTGGAAACAGGGAGGCAGAGAGGCGAGCTGAGGGCAGAGTTGCCCACCGGCAGCTATATGGCTCTTGTTCTGTCATACATTAATTTTATAGGAAGTGAGCAAAGGAATAGAATCCCCTGGGCAATACTTCTCCTTTTAACTCAGTACTATAATGTTTTGGTTTTCATTACTTTCTAAAATATTTCAACTATGATCAATTTTATGTAAATATGTACACATTTACAAATTCATACTGAGTCCTTTAGTGCTCCAGGTGACTATCAAATTGTCAAGTTCTATTTTTTTATTCTGTTATAATTTCCTGTGATAAAATGCATCAATGATGCATAAACCCATGTATTATACTTAGGATGATCATCTTTATTTAAAATACTCAACTGGGAATATTACATATCTGTCCATTTATTCTTGTCCTCTTATTTTTCATGTTAAGATTTATATTTTAAATGTTGTGTGTCCTGAGTTAATTCTCAGTAATTCAATATTTGCACAAACAACTACAACAAATAATATTTCATTATCATTGTGTATTTTAGCATTATGGCACACACATATAATAATAAATCTTTATTTATGTTATATATTTATATATATGTACACATTTAAGAAAACTTATTACCTCTGACAAATTTTTATAGATTCTTTTATATTCTTTCCCAACAAGTGACTCATGAAACCTAGAAAATTAAAATGTTTATTTCTTTATTTCCATAATTTATCATTATTTTTTCCTTCTTAACTATCATTAGAATTTTTAAATGTTAACTGAGGCTTTTCTGTGTCTAGTAAGACTATCCCTAGTGCTCTTGCCTGGAGAATCCCAGGGACAGGAGAGCCTGGTGGGCTGCCGTCTATGGGGTCACGCAGAGTTGGACAAGACTGAAGCGACTCAGCAGCAGCAGCAGTGTTAAATTAAGCAATTCCTTTTATTTCTACACATCTTAACATAGGCAATTTTTAAAACTAAATGGAAAGAATATGTGATTAAATATAAAAAATTCAAATGGTAAGTGGCAGGCTTTGATTCCTTTTATTGAATTAGAAAATAGTTATCTACCTATCTCTAAAAAATAACCATTTGGGATGGATCTCATAATCACCAACTTTGGGGGGCCATTCACTACTTTTGTTTTCCCTGAAGTCTTTCAAAACAGCACAGCCTATGAATGGGGTTAGAGGGAAGGGGAAGGCAGGACATGGTGAGAAGGGGTCCTGAGACCAGAGTGGATTGTGTCCGGCAGAAGAGAAAGTAGCAGGAAGTCACCCTCCCAACTCCCCACAGTACCTATGTTTTTTGTCTTTTTCCTTTTTTTAAAAGTGTATAATTTGATAAATTTTTAAAAGTCTCTTTCTTTTAACTATATTTATAACATTCTATTGTTGACTTTCCTGGTGGCCCAGTGATTAACACCTCGCCTTCCAATGCAGGGGGTGCGGGTTTGATCTCTGGTCAGGAGCTAAGATCTAACATGCCTGAAGCCAAAAATCTAAAACATAAAACAAAACAATATTGTAACAAATTCAATGAATACTTTTTTTTTAAAGTTATATTAGTGGCTTTTAAAATAGAAAAGAGGATAATTAATGAGACTAGTTGCATGATCAACTGATTAAGGAATGAAATCTGGCCTGTAGCATAACTATAAAACACACCTTATCCTTTCAAAAAAATTTTAAAAAACATTTTTGGTCATTCCAACATTAGTTACCTACATAAGGCACAAAATAGAGCAGACATCCAATCCATGGTGATTTCCCCGCAGTCATTCTCTCTGGCTCCTTTTGCAACAAGGATATGCACTAAACCAGACTGGACCAAAGAGGGCACTTTACCCCTGACCACAAGAAACCAGCACATAGCCTAAGCCATGGCAATCAAAACCCTTCTCCACGATATTTCAGAATGGAGCTGAAGTCCTGTCTGGGTCAGAGCTCTGAGGACCTGAGTCTGGCACACCAACACCACATCCTCCAGAACAAAGCCAACACGTGCAAGAGATGGAGTGGGGATGGCCGAGGTTGAGGCTTGGTGGCACCCGCGTTCTAGATTCTGTTCACCCCTGGGACCAGCTCAAGCCCAGCCTCCCAAGGTCACAATATGCAAGCCAATGAAGTCCCGTTTGCTTAAGCAAACTTGTCACCTCTTCACTTATAAGCCAAGGAATCCTGAATTCTACAACCAAAAGTCAAGTTTCAGCAAAGCTGTTTCTTGAATTTGTCTTTCTTGCCTCTCTGGAATCCCACAGGGATGTCTGTGATTAAAGAACAGTGATGGTGCTTCCTTAAAAGACAGCTACACTTTTCTTTCTCCTTTCTCATTGACTTTGCCAGGAAGCAGTGGTAAAATGCCTGGAGTCCTGAATTAGAAAGTCCTGGTCAAATTATTACCTCCAAATTGGGTTTGCTTCTTGGTATATGTCAAGCTAAAAGATGTAACCAAGATGACGAGAAGGAAGAATTAATAACTTGAAGCAAGTAGGGAGAATACCAGGGATATATCCCAGAGCAGTGTCCCCCAAAGAGAAAAACAGAAAATTTCAAGCTAAATGTATGCACTCATTTATGAAGGGTTTGGGTGGTGTATGCATATTCATAAAGGGGCTAGAGCAGAAGAGAATGCAGCATAGAATTGGGGGAAAGGTTACCAGAGTCCAAGCTGAAGTTGATTGAAGTCAGGAGGGTCAGAAAAGGTCAACATTATCATCCTTTCAGTTCCAACAAGCTTGGGTTCTCAGCATGTTGCTACCATCCTCCACCTGGATGGGGGGACCTTAGCTCATGGAGAACTCAGATACATATCAGATTGATGTTATATCCCATGAGGAGGAACAGGTACTTGTTTTATCATTTTATCACCAAAATATTGTTTCTTAGACCATAAGGTAGGCTGAGTGCCGAAGGATTGATGCTTTTGAACTATGGTGCTGGAGAAGACTCTTGAGAGTCCCTTGGATGGCAAGCAGATCAGACCAGTCAATCCTAAAGGAAATCAGTCCTGAGTATTCACTGGAAGGACAGATGCTGAAGCTGAAGCTCTAATACTTTGGCCACCTGATGAGAAGAGCTGACTCATTGGAAAAGACCCTAATGCTGGGAAAGATAGAAGGCAAAAGGAGAAGGGGGTGGCAGAAGATGAGATGGTTAGATAGTATCACCAACTCAACGGACATGAGTTTGAGCAAACCTGGGGGATAGTGGAGAACAGAGGAGCCTGGCATGCTGCAGTCCACGGGGTCGCAAAGAGTCAAACACAACTTAGAGACTGAACAACTGTTTCTTGATTGCTTTTCCTTTGTTTCTGTATTCCCTCACTTCCCTTAAGATCATTCATTACTGAGACCTGTTCAAGGGCAGGCATGCAAGTGGCCCAGCTTAGGTCACCAAATGCCTCAGGCCAAAAATGGTTTCTCTTCTGTCAAAAGATCTATGACTGATTCTCTTTCTCCAGGGACCCCCTACCCTATCTGTTTATAAAATCTCAGCTCGAGGATTTACTAGCTGAGAGATCGAGGCACAGGGGTGACTCCTGGAGGAAATGGTCTGTTTGAATGGGTTCTATAATGGGGAGTCTTTCTCTAACTATCCTTCCTCTTCCCTATTCCAGCTTATATTGTTGCTATAAATGATCCAAGAAATTTTAACCAGAGGCAGCAGCAGCCAAAAGATGATACAAGTTTGAGGGAGATTAAGAATAGAAAACAAAGTTTCTTGGGACTGTTAGAGCTTCCAAGAAGAGAAATGTATTCTATTCTTTTTTAAGTTCTTCTCATTTTTTTCATCTGTGGACTAGGTCTTCATTGCTGCACTCAGGCTTTTTCTAATTCCAGTGAGCGAGGTCTACCTCCTCATGGTGTGGGGGCTTCTCACTGCGGTGCCTTCTTTTGTTGCAGAGCATGGGCTCCAGGCTCATAGGTTCAACAGTTGTGGCTCACAGGCTTAATTGCCCTGCAGCACATAGTATCTCCCCGGACCAGGGATCTAACTCACATCCCCTGCATCAGCAGATAGATTCTAACCACTGTACACCAAGAAAGCCTTATGTATTCAGGTCTTTTCTGATATTAGCTACCTTTTTTTTTTAAAGCTAGCTTAATATTAGCCTAAGAGCTTTCACACTATGAAAATTAATCCATGAGATACTGCTGAACTGTGAAAGTGGAGGACACCCTTGTGAGTAGGATGCTCCTCTGGCTAAGGTTTACAGATAAGGAAGGGTTTGCTGCCTTATCAGTTAGTGCATTATCTCACCATCCTGACAACCCCACGTGTTCCTTACGTGTGACAGTTTTCCAAGACTCCATCTAAAAGGAAATATTGCATAATCCCAGCTGCTTTGGAGGGTACCAAATCATTCTCATTAAGATTTATGAAGATGGAGTCACTCCGAAAGGGGACACCTTTGATCTAAAGCCACTCATCCAGAAAGGAAGTTCTTGAGGACCTGGGGATGATTTTGCTTTTGTTCCTTATATGATTATCAGAGAATGATGATAAAAACTTAAATCTTTTTATTGTGACCATTAGAATAAGCACACAAGTCAACCCAAAAGAACATGTAATATTGGGAAATACTTAGAAAGGGTGGTGGGGAACCAGACAGTTAATTCAACACATTGTCTGAACTATATACACTTGAGGTACTTACATGAAAAATATACAAATAAGATTCCTTAAAAAAAATTCTTCTCACAGTGTAGATGTCCTAATGTAGTGATTGGGAACCTGTGGACAAGTTAATCACTTCCAAAATTAAAAAGAAGAATATCTTACCTTTTTTCCTCTTTCTCCTGCTTCTGCCCACATATGCCTTTTCCAAGCCTCTGGGAGACCTATGTAGGGTCCACATGTGTGCCCAGAAAGGGAGCAGGAGAGGAGCTCTTGATATTCTTGGAATCTGTTATGGCCACCAGCTCAGGAACAGAAAGATTTCCTGAGTGGCAGTACCTGGAACACAGGCTTAAGGTCTTTGGAAGCCCAAGAGCAATTAAAGGCAGAGATGAGGGGGACTTCCCTATTGGTCCAATGGTTAAGACGCTGCGCTTCCACTGCAGGGAGCATGGGTTTGATCCCTGGTTGGGGAACTAAGATTCCTCATGCTTCATGGTGTATCCCAAAATTATAAAAAACAAAAGAGATGAGGAAAGACCTTAGGTCTAAGTCCTAGTCCTTGGACTGGCAGGTCAAATAGTAAAGCAAACTCTGCAGTTTGAGGAACTCCTTTGGAGTTTCAGTGAAACTGTGAATTGGATTTTCACCCCATGTCCCCATACTTAGGATTCTGCTCCTAATTCCAATGTTAGGAGTTGGGCAGGGGGCAGGAAGCACAGGTCTTCCCCAGGCCACCAAGCACTTCTGCACCAGCTGGGTGTCCTGCAACTCAACTCAGTTCTGACACTGTCTACTTGGAAATAGCATCAGACTTCACAGGTTAAAGACTTAGGCCTATTTCAGAAGTCAGCTGCAAACCCAGGTAATCACTCATGCTTCTGATCCAATGACCTCCGCCTTTTTGGGTTTGATTAATTTGCTAGAGGAGCTTACAGAATTCAGAGAAAGATTTTACTTACTAGATTACTGTCTTATTATAAAAGGATATAACTCAGGAATAGCAGATGGAAGAGATGTGTCCCGCAAGGTACAGGGAAATGGTACAGAGCTTCATGCTCTCTCAGCGGCCCACTCTGCCCACATCACCATGTGTCCACCAACCCCATCACCTTTTGGGGTTTAATGGAAGGTTCATTACATAGGCACAATTAATTAAATCACAGTTGATTAAATCATCGACCACTGATTTTTGGCCACTGGCCACTGATTCCACCTTCAATCACACCTTTCTCTGGAAATCAGGAGGTGGGATGAAAATTCCAACACCTTCATCTTGGTTGGTTCCCCTGGCAACTTGCCCCCATCCTTAGATGAGTTTCAAAAGTCACCTCATTAACATAAGACTCCTTTACAGTTCTCATTGTTTAGGAAATTTCAATGTTTTTAGGAGCACTGTGGCAGAAACAGGAAGACCAAATACATGTTTCATGCTAGAATTCACATCATCAGACACACTTAGCAGAATAGTTTCTTTCTGTTTGTTCTGCAAGTAGAGGTTTCATTTAGTTGGGCTTTGCTGGATCATAACCACCTTAAACATTTAATGTAGGTTCTGCACAGGTTGCACTTAAAGGGCAGATCAGGTGAACCATCTCCCTCTCCTGAGGTATAGCCTGCTCCTCAGTGGAGTGAGGAGACAGAAAGTCCCAAATGGAGTCACTTGTGCTCAACTTGCATCACCAAGCCAAAACTTAATACCTGACTTAAGTGCAGTTTCAACCCCTCTGGGAAAGTAACCTTTAACCCAATCAACCTGGAAATCACCTGGTTAGCACTAGTGAGGTCATCTACCTCTTCCCATCCCCTTAGGAAGGTGGCCTGGCCTAAAATAATGCATTCTTTACTAATAATTTCCTTATTCTATCTCGTCAAGCCTTTAAAACCCTTCCCTGGGACTAACCGGGTTGTCTAGTGGCTAAGACTGTTAGTGTAGAAGGCTCAGGTTCAATCCCTGATCAGGGAACTAGATCCCACATACTGCAACTAAAGATTCCACATGCCTCAACTAAGACCCAGTGTGGCTAAATAAATAACTTTTTTTAAAAGGTGCTTATGTTTAAAAAACAGGGGAAACAGTGGAAACAGTGTCAGACTTTATTTTGGGGGGCTCCAAAATCACTGCAGATGGTGACTGCAGCCATGAAATTAAAAGACGCTTACTCCTTGGAAGAAAAGTTATGACCAACCTAGATAGCATATTCAAAAGCAGAGACATTACTTTGCTGACTAAGGTCTATCTAGTCAAGGCTATGGTTTTTCCTGTGGTCATGTATGGATGTGAGAGTTGGACTGTGAAGAAGGCTGAGCGCCGAAGGATTGATGCTTTTGAACTGCGGTGCCGGAGAAGACTCTTGAGAGTCCCTTGGACTGCAAGGAGATCCAACCGGTCCATTCTGAAGGAGATCAGCTCTGGGATTTCTTTGGAGGGAATGATGCTAAAGCTGAAACTCCAGTACTTTGGCCACCTCATGCGAAGGGTTGACTCATTGGAAAAGACTCTGATGCTGGGAGGGATTGGGGGCAGCAGGAGAAGGGGACGACAGAGGATGAGATGGCTGGATGGCATCACCGACTCGATGGACATGAGTCTGAGTGAATTCCGGGAGTTGGTGATGGACAGGGAGGCCTGGCATGCTGTGATTCATGGGGTCGCAAAGAGTCAGACACAACTGAGCGACTGAACTGAACTGATGTTCAAAAAAACACCCTTCCCTTTCTACAACTTGGTGGAACTCTTTTCAAGTTGACAGATGGAAAGTGAAAGTGAAAGTTGCTCAGTCATGTTGGACTCTTTGCAATTTCCTGAGCTAGGTAGTCCATGGAATTCTCCAGGCCAGAATACTGGAGTGGGTAGCCTCTCCCTTCTCCAGGGGATCTTCCCAACCCAGGGATCGAACCGAGGTCTCCCGTATTGCAGGCAGATTCTTTACTAGCTGAGCCAAAAGGGAAGCCCAATTTAGGACTCATTTAATAAAGCCAGTCTGAGCTTTAAATTTACTCAGTTGAATTTTCTGTTGTCTTACAGGTGGACCACACTGCCTACGGCATCACATGGACATAACAAAGTTAGAATAACCACAAGTTGAAAGCCAAATTGACCTAACTGTAAACATAATATTTTTCACCTGTCAAATAAGGACAATATGCATCACAAAGGATTGTTGTGAGACATAAAAATATAAAACACCCCACAGAGTCTAGAATTGAGTACAGTTAAACGTACCCAGAAATTTTAGTTCTCTTCTCCTGACCAAGAAGGTTAGTTCTCCTTCTGATCATGCTGATTGCCAAAGTTCCAAAAGTTTATGGAGTGTCCATTTCCAGTGGCTTGTTTTTACCTCCTCGGTTGGTTTGAAATGGGTGTTTAACTGGCCAATAATTAATTGTTTCCATAACAGCATTTCCCAGTCATCTGAGAGTTCTGATGAAAATTTCCTATAATCGTTAACTCTTATGATGGCAAGCACTGTGTCTCTGATGTAAACTCTGAGGACTAGAGTCAGTGCTCTAGAAGGCTGCCAGGCTTTAATGGTCAGACTCGACTTCAGTGGTGAAATTTGGATTTATGGTAAAATTCTAGATGTCCAAGGATAATTATTTGTCCTCTCGGCAGTTCATGTTCTTATTTAAATATGATCTTTAAATATTAAAATATTTAATATTTGTTTTAAATTAAAATATTAAATTAAATAATTTAAATAGATATTTAATTTAATTATTATTTAAATTAATTAAAATTGAATTGAGTTAAAATTTAAATAAATAAATGTTTAATTAAATTAAAATTAAATATTTAATATTTGTTTAATATCTTTAAATATTAAAGATAATCAATGGAGCTTTTTAAAGTAAAAAGTAAAATAATTTTAATACTTTTTTTTTAAAGAGAAATTTCCTAGAAGGAAGGAATGCCACAAGTTCATCATGTCAAAGAACATTTGATCTGGGTTTAAAGTTTTCACAGAGATTCCTTGTCCTCAATCTAATCTTTCAGGGTTCAAGGTCGGAGTCTCACTTTTGAAGATCTCAGTTTCTAACTGGTCTGTGCCACAGAGGGCTCTAGACCCCTGACTGGAATCAAGTTTCTATGAGCACAAGCTTGTTGACACATGTGTGAGTGTCTGTTGCATGGAAACATTTAATAGGAATATTCTAAGACAAACAATAGGACAGCAGAAAAAACAAAATAAAAAATTATACACAGATACATGAACTTTAAAGAACTAAAAAAAAAAATTAATTAATAAATAAAGATAATCTGAATGGAGTCCCATTCTTTCCAGGCCCCAAGCAGTGGTCTCCATAGAAATACAGGGATTTAAGGTCATTTTGAACCCTAAGATTAAATGCAGTTCACTCTCTCCCTAGAATTTCAAAGAACACATTAACTCATCAATATAACCAGGTACCAAAATGTACAGAAGAGTAAATGAAAGAGCAAATGTGCTTCTGTGGGTGTTTAATGACAAGGGCATGATTTTGCCTATGAAATAAGAGGTAACTAAATTCTACGCAAAGTATGAAATTCTTTATTTGAAATAAAGAATCATTTGAAATAGCACAGTATTAAATGTCTTAGTAGAAAATCTGTCTCTCTGTGCAAAATTAAAACAATGGGAAACATCTTAAATTTAAAATTATTTTAGAATCTCTTAATTTTAAAACTAGTGGCCCACAAGAACTGAAAACTGTGATTATGCCCTAACCATAGGGCAATGCCACTTTAGCTGGTTTCCAAAAATACCCACTGTCCCTTGTCAGTCAAAACTGGTAGAAACAATTGATATCACAAACTTGCAGTCATAGGCCTCACAAGTCTGACTTGACAGCCATGCTGCATGGCAGGCCTGGAACCACAGAACGATGCTTCCACAGGAAAAGGTCTTTAGATGATCAAATCCAACCTCATTTCACAGGGCGCAATATTCCTTTAAAGGAACCTACTATCTTCTCTGAACCAATGCTGAAAATTCTAGAACCGCCCCCACTGGAGAAGTAGTTAGCTACTTAATGCCTCAGTGATTATGCTTAGTCGCTCAGTCATGTACGACTCTTTGTGACCCTTTGGACTGTATCCTGCCAGGCTCCTCTGTCCATGGAATTTTTCAGGCAAGAATATTGGAGTGAATGTTCATTTCCTCCTCCAAGGGATCTTACCGACCCAGATCAAACCTGTGTCTCCTGCATTGTCGGTGGATTCTTTGCCCACTGAACCTTTGGGGAAGCCCTAACACCTCAGGCCACATGTCTTAAACAATCACAAGGAACAAGGACCATGGGAAAAATGACTAAAGAAAAATATCCTGCTGTGAGGATCATGGCAGGTACTGGATCACGACAGACTGAGATGGCTCCATTTCCCCTCTCACTTTAAAGAACACTGAGTGTGAAAGGGGAGTTTTTGTATAATTGAAAAAGAGGGGACATTTATGTAAACTGTTACATGCTCCAGTTAAACCTTTGGAAACCAGTGTAAAAACAAAAATCCATACACTATTAAAAAGGTTAAAGCCTGAGATTAACGGGTAATTCAAGTTTGAACCCAGTATGGCCACATGATATTGATAAATGGCATTTTACCAAAGTGTATATGTACCTGCAGCCTTCTCAGGTGGTGTGAGTGGTAAAGAACCTGCTTGCCAATGCAGGAGACCTAAGAGACTCGGGTTCGATCCCTGGGTCAGGAAGATCCCCCAGAGGAGGTCATGGCAACCCACTCCAGTACTCTTGCCTGGAGAATCCCATGGGCAGAGGAGCCTGGCGGGCTACAGTCTATAGGGTCACAGAGAGTCAGATATGACTGAAGTGACTTAGCATGCATGCACACCTACATACATGTTCATTCCCTTGTCTTTACAAAATCTTCACATATATACATGAGTAATATGACTATACTCATATATAAGAAACTGGAGAGGTTTTCCTCTATTGCTCCCAGAATTAAGAATATAAACTTCTCAAAAATGTATCTCAATCTCAATTTGGAAATTCCAGATTATGGAATAGTAACAGTTTTCCCAGGCTTCCCTAGTGGCTCAGTTGTAAAAAATCCACCTGCCAATGTAGCCATTGCAGGAGATGCAGGTTCAATCCCAGGTTTGGGAAGATCCCTTGGAGGAGGAAATAGCAATCCATTCCAGTATTCTTGCCTGGGAAATCCTATGGACAGAGGAGCCTGGCAGGCTACAGTCCATGGGGTCACAATGAGTTGAACACAACTTAGTAACTGAACTACATAACAAGACAGCTTGCCCATAATTTGGTGTGTTAATCATCCAAGAACCAAACAGTAGGAGACTAATAGCATTTGCAACACAGATAGTCATGACCTGCATAGAGAAAAACAATGATGAGATCTGCTTTTGAAGGGTTAAACTCTCTTAACCAGGGTTTTAATTGTAAACTTCCATGGACATGTGTTGGGAGCGGAGGCAAATACACAATTATAAAAACTACTTTTAGTTTGAAAAAATTGCTGAGAAAAAGCCATTATCATCCAAGATGCTTGCTTCTGCTTTCTTACCCTGCCATTCATCATCCTTTTGATTTCCTTTTCTAGCAACAGCAGCTCTTACTTACACGATGGTTATGATGTGCCAGGCACTCTTCTAGGCACTTTGCATGTATTATGTAGTTTATTGTTCCAACAACATTGTAAGCTAAGCATTATTACTACTCAGTGTAGAGATGAGGAAATGAAGGCACAGACAGATTATGTAACTCTCCCAGGTCACACCACAAGTGTGCGGTAAGATTTGAACCAGGGCAGTCTGGCTTCAGAGTCTTAATCACCAGCATGTGGGCAACAATGTCTCTTTTGTGCTAAAACAACTCCCTACAACTCCGTCTGATTAGTGGTATATTCATCCAGTGAAATATTATTCAGCTGTGAAAAGGAATGCTGTACTGATATATGCTACAATATAAATGAACCTTGAAAATCTTATGCTAAATGAAAGAACCCCAACATAAAAGGTCACATATGTGATTCTAGTTACACACAATGTCCAGAATAGGCATATCCATAAAGACAGAAAGCAAATTAGTGGTTGCCAAGGACTGCAGCGGGTTTGTGGGTGCTAGAGCAAGGAGGAAGAGAAATAAGTGTTTAATGGATATGCAATGTTCTTTGGGGTGATTAAAATGGTTTTCCAGCACAAAATGATGGTCATGATATAACATTAAGTGAAGTCGCTCAGTCATGTCCGACTCTTTGTGACCCCATGGACTGTAGCCTACCACACTCCTCCATCCATGGGATTTTCCAGGCAACAGTACTGGAGTGGGTTGCCATTTCCTTCTCCAGAGCATCCTCCCAACCCAGGGATTGAACTTGGGTCTCCACTGTCTGAGCCACCAGGGAAGTCCTACTGATATAACGTTGGGATGTTCTAAATGTCCCTTTAAAACGGTTAAAATGGTGGATTTTGTTGTTTTAAAATTTTTATCACAATAAAAATGTCAGAAAAAAAAAAAAAAAAGAAAGCAATGATGGATAGAATTGCTGGTGTCTTAGCACAAATCAAGGCAATGTACCAAGCTATACCAATAGTCATTGCAATCTTCACTGTGACATATTGTGTTAAATAAATCAATAAATGAGTAATTTTAAAGCCAATCTTACTCAAAAATATCCTTAATGAAGCAATAAATATGATTAACTTTATAAAATCTCAACCCTTGAGCATACGTATTTTTTCTATTCTATCTGATAAAATGGAATGTATTAATAAAGGCACTTTTGTTTCATAATGAAGCATGGCTAAGTTAAGGAAAAGAACCTATAAGATTTTTGAGTTGTGAGATGAATTAGCCATTTTTCTCATAGAACATCGCTTTTACTTTAAAAAAAAAAACAAACTTGAAGGACAAACAATGGTTATTTAAACTTAGTTATTGTACAGATTTTTTTCAAAATTGAAAGAAGGCTATGATTTTACATACATATATAATGTAATATATATGAAGTTTAATATATTATATATGATTTTTAGTGTCTATGGCTTTTATAGTGGTTGCTTTAGGTATTACATTAGGTATATAATGATAAATCTAATAATTCAAAGAATACTGGCGCTTTTAACCAAAAAAAAAAAAAAAAATGTTCAAGTTGGATTTAGAAAAAGCAGAGGAACCAGAGATCAAATTGCCAACATCTGGGGGATCACAGAAAAAGCAAGAGAATTCCAGAAAAATATCTACTTCTGCTTCATTGACTACACTAAAGCCTTTGACTGTGTGGAAAACAAACTGTGGAAAATTCTTAAACAGATGGGATTACCAGACCGCCTTACCTGCCTCCTGAGAAATCTGTATGCAGGTCAAGAAGCAACAGTTAGGGTACTGTTTCTGCCCCCTTCTGATGCCTATGTCAGAAGCCTTCTCTATCTCCTTTATACTTTAATAAAACTTTATTACACAAAAGGTCTGAGCTAGCAAGCCTCGTCTCTGGCCCTGGATTGAATTCTTCTCCTCTGGAGGCCAAGAATCCTGGCGTCTTTGTGAGGTTCAGCAACAGCCTTTCATCTTGGGGGCTCGTCAGGGACTCTTCAGGACAAGATGGGCCTGATCATCTATGTGAGCCTACTTCTGCTGACTCCAAAAATACTGAGTCTGCCATTTGATCCTCAAGACAATGCCATCCTGTCCTGGGTTCATTCCTATGCAGCATTTCACAATCAGTCTAACTGCTGGGTCTATGGGGCATTCCCCTCTTCATCAGTGGAAGGCTTCCTGTGGTGGACATCTCCACTTCAAGGAAAAGACTTTCTCCAAGTCTGCAAATACCTTCGACAATAATCGCATGTGATGCCTCTTCTTAAACTAATAAGATGACATCTAATAACCTTAAGATGGACTGATGTAACTATGGACATAATATGACTTTTAATTTTGATTTTAACTTGTTTTAATGACTATTTTGCCTTGCATCTGGAACTGTGTAATTAGATTTGTTTCTAGTCGCATGAAGGCTTTTAAGTTATGAAAGGTTGTCCAAGCTCCTACAAGTGCCACAGCCTCCTCCAACCATTACTTGGGGCCCCTGGATCAGAGACCCTCAATATGAGGGTTAGGAGAATATGTTGCCTCAACAATTTAGGGACCATGCCCTAAACAGCAGGAAGTAGTTATGGAATGAAAAGGACATCCCATTCCCCTGGCAACATAATTCTCCTAAAAGAAAAGGGGGGAATGAGAGAGTCATTTCCTAGGCAGGTTGATGAGAAGTCTAGGAGTCCCCAAGGAGAGAGGGGTCTGGAATTCTCAAGGAGGAAGAAAGGACAAACTTTTTTTTCCCTCTACATTCCTTAGGATTATATTACAATAATGTATCCTGCCTGAGGACAGTCTCTGGATTAAACTTTCTGGCTAATGAATCAAGGCAAATTGGAAGTGGTCAGAGATGGCAAGAGTGAACGTCGACATTCTAGGAATCAGCAAACTAAAATGGACTGGAATGGGTAAGTTTAACTCGGATGACCATTATATCTGCTTGCAGGAATCCTTCAGAAGAAATGGAGTAGCTGTCATGTTCAATAAAAGAGTCCAAAATGCAGTACTTGGATGCAGTCTCAAAAACAACAGAATGATCTCTGTTCGTTTTCAAGGCAAACCATTCAATATCACAGTAATCCAAGTCTATGCCCCAACCAGTAATGCTGAAGAAGCTGAAGTTGAATGGTTCTATGAAGACCTACAAGACCTTTTAGAACTAACACCCAAAAAGATATCCTTTTTATTATAGGGGACTGGAATGCAAAAGTTGGAAGTCAAGGAACACCTGGAGTAACAGGCAAATTTGGCCTTGGAATGCAGAATAAAACAGGGCAAAGACTAATATTGTTTTGCCAAGAAAATGCACTGGTCATAGCAAACACCCTCTTCCAACAACACAAGAGAAGACTCTACACATGGACATCACCAGATGGTCAACACCGAAATCAGATTGATTGTATTCTTTGCAGCCAAAGATGGAGAAGCTCTATACAGTGAACAAAAACAAGACCAGGAGCTGACTGTGGCTCAGATCATGAACTCCTTATTACCAAATTCAGACTTAAATTGAAGAAGGTAGGGAAAACCGCGAGAACATTCAGGTATGACCTAAATCAAATCCCTTATGATTATACAGTGAAGGTGAAGGTGAAGTCGCTCAGTCGTGTCCGACTCTTTGCGACCCCATGGACTGTAGCCTACCAGGCTCCTCCATCCATGGGATTCTCCAGGCAAGAATACTGCAGTGGGTTGCAATTTCCTTCTCCAGGGGATCTTCCCGACCCAGGGATCAAACCCAGGTCTCCCACATTGGAGGCAGGCGCTTTAACCTCTGAGCCACCAGTACAGTGGAAGTGAGAAATAGATTTAAGGGACTAGATCTGACAGAGTGCCCGATGAACTATGGATTGAGGTTCGTGACATTGTACAGGAGACAGGGATCAAGACCATCCCCACGGAAAAGAAATGCAAAAAGGCAAAATGGCTGTCTGGGGAGGCCTTACAAATAGCTATGAAAAGAAGAGAGATGAAAAGCAAAGGAGAAAAGGAAAGATATAAGCATCTGAATGCAGAGTTCCAAAGAACAGCAAGAACAGATAAGAAAGCTTTCTTCAGCAATCAATGCAAAGAAATAGAAGGAAAGAACAGAATGGGAAAGACTAGAGATCTCTTCAAGAAAATTAGAGATACCAAGGAAACATTTCATGCAAAGATGGGCTCGATAAAGGACAGAAATGGTATGGACCTAACAGAAGCAGAAGATATTAAGAAGAGGTGGCAAGAAAACAGGGAAGAACTGTGCAAAAAGATCTTTACGACCCAGATAATCACGATGGTGTGATCACTCATCTAGAGCCAGACATCCTGGAATGTGAAGTCCAGTGGGCCTTAGAAAGCATCACTACGAACAAAGCTAGTGGAGGTGATGGAATTCCAGTGGAGCTATTTCAAATCCTGAAAGATGATGCTGTGAAAGTGCTGCCCTCAATATGCCAGCACATTTGGAAAACTCAGCAGTGGCCACAGGACTGGAAAAGGTCAGTCTGCATTCCAATTCCAAAGAAAGGCAATGCTAAAGAATGCTCAAACTACCACAGAATTGCACTCATCTCACATACTAATAAAGTAATGCTCAAAATTCTCCAAGCCAAGCTTCAGCAATACGTGAACCATGAACTTCCTAATGTTCAAGCTGGTTTTAGAAAAGGCAGAAGAACCAGAGATCAAATTGCCAACATCTGCTGGATCATGGAAAAGCAAGAGTTCCAGAAAAACATCTATTTCTGTTTTATTGACTATACCAAAGCCTTTGACTGTGTGGATCACAATAAACTGTGGAAAATTCTGAAAGAGATGGGAATACCAGACCACCTGACCTGCCTCTTGAGAAATCTGTATCCAGGTCAGGAAGCAACAGTTAGAACTGGACATGGAACAACAGACTGGTTTCAAATAGGAAAAGGAGTACGTCAAGGCTGTATATTGTCACCCTGCTTATTTAACTTCTATGCAGAGTACATCATGAGAAATGCTGGACTGGAAGAAACACAGGCTGGAATCAAGATTGCCAGGAGAAATATCAATAACCTCAGATATGCAGATGACACCACCCTTATGGCAGAAAGTGAAGAGGAACTAAAAAGCCTCTTGATGAAAGTGAAAGTGGAGAGTGAAAAAGCTGACTTAAAGCTCAACATTCAGAAAATGAAGATCATGGCATCTGGTCCCATCACTTCATGGGAAATAGATGGGGAAACAGTGGAAACAGTGTCAGACTTTATTTTTGAGGGCTCCAAAATCACTGCAGATGGTGACTGCAGCCATGAAATTAAAAGACGCTTACTCCTTGGAAGAAAAGTTATAACCAACCTAGATAGCATATTCAAAAGCAGAGACATTACTTTGCCGACTAAGGTCTGTCTAGTCAAGGCTATGGTTTTTCCTGTGGTCATGTATGGATGTGAGAGTTGGACTGTGAAGAAGGCTGAGCGCCAAAGAATTGATGCTTTTGAAGTGTGGTGTTGAAGAAGACTCTTGAGAGTCCCTTGGACTGCAAGGAGATCCAACCAGTCCATTCTGAAGGACATCAGCCCTGGGATTTCTTTGGAAGGAATGATGCTACAGCTGAAAATCCAGTACTTTGGCCACTTCATGTGAAGAGTTGACTCATTGGAAAAGACTCTGATGCTGGGAGGGATTGGGTGCAGGAGGAGAAGGGGACTACCGAGAATGAGATGGCTGGATGGCATCACTGACTCAATGGATGTGAATCTGAGCAAACTCCGGGAGTTGGTGATGGACAGGGAGGCCTGGCGTGCTGCGATTCATGGGGTTGCAAAGAGTCGGACATGACTGAGCGAGTGAACTGAACTGAACTGAATCCTGTTATCTTAAAATGTAAATTATGGGAGTAGGTCTGTTGAGGTCTTTACAACCTCCAGACATTCTTTTGATTTATTGGAGAGACTATAACTCCACTGCTAACACTAGCAAGAGGGTACTCTTTCTGCCCCTTTCTGATGCCTATGTCAGAAGCTTTCTCTATCTCCTTTATACTTTAATAAAACTTTATTACACACACACAAAAAAAGAAGCAACAGTTAAAACCGGACATGGAACAACAGACTGGTTCCAAATCGGGAAAGGAGTATGTCAAGGATATATATTGTCACCTTGCTTATTTATTTAATTTATATGCAGAGTACATCAAGTGAAATGCTGGGCTGGATGAAGCACAAGTTGGAATCAAGTTTGCTGGGAGAAATATCGATAACTTCAGATACCACCTTTATGACAGAAAATGAAGAGGAACTAAAGAGCCTCTTGATGAAAGTGAAAGAGGAGAGTGAAAACCTGGCTTAAAACTCAACATTCAAAACAGGAAGATCATGGCAAATAGATGGGGAAACAATGAAAACAGTGACAAACTTTCTTTTCTTGGGCTCCAAAATCACTGCAGATGGTGACTGCAGCCATGAAATTAAAAGACACTTGCTCCTTGGAAGAAAAGCTATGACCAACCTAGACAGCATATTAAAAAGTAGACATCATTTTGCCGACAAAGGTCTGTATAGTCAAAGCTATGGTTTTTCCATTAGCCATGCATGGATGTAAAGTTGGACCATAAAGAAAGCTGAGTGCCGAAGAATTGATGCTTTTGAACTGTTGGAGGACTCTTGTGAGTCATTTGGACTGCAAGGAGATCCAATCAGTCAATCCTAAAGAAATCAGTCCTGAATATTCATTGGAAGGACTGATGCTGAAGCTGAAGCTCCAATATTCTGGCCACCTGATAAGAAGAGCTGACTCATTAGAAAAGATTCTGATGCTGGCAAAGATTGAAGGCAGGAGGAGAAGGGGACGACAGAGGATGAGATGGTTGGATGGCATCACCAACTCAATGCACATGAGTTTGAGTAAGTTCCGGGAGTTGGTGATGGACCAGGAAGCCCAGTGTGCTGCAATTCATGGGGTTGCAAAGTCAGACACAACTGAGCAACTGAACTGAACTGAATTATAAATCAATAAGATGTAACATTATGTGTAAATTATTTATGAATATATATATAGATAACATGTAATACAATTCAACAGAGAAAATAATGCCAAAAATTAACTCCAACCTAAGCCTTACACCTTGTACAAAAATTAACTCAAAATGTATTATTGAGTTAAATATAAAACAAAAAATATACAAAACATTTTTTAAATAGGAGAAAATATTCAGGATCTAGGAGTAGACAAAGATTTCTTAGATTTGACACCAAAACCACAATCCACTAAAATTAAAAAAATGATCAACTGAACTTTATCAAAATTAAAACCTTCTGCTCTGCAAAATATTATTTTAAGTAAATAAGGCAAGTGGCAGAGTGGGAAAATATGTTTCCAAACCACCTGTTTGACAATGAAATAGATAGATCAAAATATATTAAAAGTTCTCTAGACACTGTAAGAGCAAAAATCTCATTCAGAGCATGAGTGAAAGATGTAAAGAGATAGTCCACTGAAGATGCTATAGAGACAGCAAATAAGCACATGAAAAGAGGTTCAGTATCATGAGTCACTAGGGACCTGCAGACTAAAACCACAATGGGATATCACTTAACAGGAATGGCTAAAATAAAAAATAGTGACAAGGGAATTCCCTGGCAGTCTAGTGTTTAGGACTCTGCTCTCTCACTGCTGAAGGCCTGGGTTTAATTCCTGGCTGGGGAATTAAAATTCTACAAGCCTTAAGCGTGATTAAATAATAATAATAAAGAAAACAAGGAAGTAGCCACTTTCAGATGGAGGGGCAGATGTCCCCAGGGAGAACGGAGCTGCCCTCTGCTCTCTGTCCATCGGGACAGGACAACATGGCAATGGGGAGATTCTACATGGAAGCTCATTCCCATTGGGCAATTTCTAGGGAATGGCCTGTGAGGCCATGGCACTTGGCCCCCAAAGAGAAGGATCAGTCACTTGGAAAGCTATTCCCAGTTCTCTCTCTCTGACTTATAAACAGTGTTTTTCTTCCACAACAGCCTGAATTGCTTCTCCACTTTATCTATTTTTATTTTTCAATTTTTTTAATCCCTTCTTTTAAAAACAAAAACACAGCAACATCTCACCAATTAGACTTTTACCAAAATAATGATTTATAGTGTACCCAGCTATTTACAGAGAGAAGATCCATTTACAGAAGGAGGAAGTGGTTGTAATATATTGTGGGTGAATCCATGATGAAGAATCTTTCATTTCATTTGCTGGCTGTATTGCAGAGTTAATCTTCAAAGTGCATATTGCTAAAGGGGGGAAGAACAATTGATGACTTAATTTCTAAATTTAAAAACTGTCATTGAAATGCATCACAATGAAACGGTCTCATGTTTCAGCGAAGCACCCTCTACAGTCTTCTGGCTTCCCTACCAGCTGGCATCCTTTCCAGGCTTGGACTGTAGGAAAATGCACAGGCATCTTCCACTTTATTCAGATGTTCAGATATCAGGGTGAGCACACACTTCAGACTCAGAAAAAAAGGTCATTTCAGTTTCAGATTTAAACTAGAGGTAGAGGTTCTGCTATCAGTGAATAAACTGTAGAAAGGCCTTGTGACCCCATGGACTGTAACCCGCCAAGCTCCTCTGTCCATGGAATTCTCCACGCAAGACTACTGGAGCGGGTTGCCATTTCCTTCTCTAGGGGATCTTTCCCACCTAGGAATCCTATATCTCCTGCATTGCAGGCAGATTCTTTATGGTTTGAGCCACCAGGGAAGCCCCAGAAATGCCTAGACTAAGTTGATTCCTTACTCTTGGGCATGTGTTTAAATGACCCAGAGGCAAAACAGTTGTGTTGTTATGTTATGGGGTGTGTGTGTGTGTGTGTGTGTGTGTGTGTGTTTCCATTTAATGGCCCTAATAGTTCCTTTATTGAATTAACTTCCTTCTTTTTCTGCTCTTTGTTTTATCATTTTACTTCCAACTTTAGCTCGATAAATCAACCTTTATAATAGTGCTTACATCTTTCAGTTTCCAGAGGACTATCTTGGTAGTCTCACCCTTCAGCTAACCAGTCCTCTCCTCTCTAATCACTTCCCCCACCATAGTTACTCCAACCCCCAAGTACTTCCCTAATGGCCCTGGGTTTCCACCAGGTTGACCTACTGGATCACTGGTTGATCTGTCCCTTTTAAGTCATAAGATAAGCTGGAAATATCTGTTTGTTTGTTTGTTTTTTAAAAAAACAAACCTATTAATATATACATTTTAAGTACTTTTCTAATGAGCTTGTGAAGGAAGAGATCCACTGCCTTATGACTAGCTTTAAATATCTTCCTGAGGTTCAGGAAACATGACAGCTGTATATGAGAATAAAACTGTTTGCTTTCTGTTCATTATCATTGTCCATTTTTTGAATAACTTCACAAAAAAATTTAGTGTAGTTTATCTTTAGACAAAAATTTAGTTTGTCTTTAACAAACAAGGGTCTTCAAACAAATAAGTCTGTCCACTTAGAAAAAATCATAACTTTAAAATAGAGCTGCCTGGTCAAGCTTCCCTCACTCCATCACTTGTATCCCTGGTAAATATCCTTTATGCCAATACCTATCTCAGAGTCTCTGCTTCCCCCAGGGTAATTTCAAGAGTCTGTTGCAATTCTGGAGACCATCTAAGGCAAGGCTTTAAAATTTCTACTTGAAAACCTTGTCTTAGAGTTATCACACCTGAAGCCAGAATTAGTTGGAATCTTCTTTAATGCAAATGCCCCAAGTGTGCCTAGCACCCACTTTCTACAAGCCTGAGCTCAGCCTTTAGAACAAAGACATTTACATGGTTCATCTTTCCACTTAACCAGGTAGAATGAAATGTGTAGGCAAAAATCAGTCGTGCCTTTCAGGAGGGTCACAGACTCCCACCTCAGAAAACTGCAGAACCATACACAATTCTAGGTACAGTTTCAGGAGGATAATAAGCCTCCCCTCCAAAAGTTTTCAAGGATTCCAATTTAAGAATCGTTGATTTATAGTGAAAGTAACAAAAACTCATAGTCTCCAAGCCTTTTTCCCCAGGACAGGGAATAGAAAAAAAAATTTTTTAAGATATTAAAAAAGTCCTAATTTTTCTTTATATGATTCCATCAGTGGGTTTTGAGTAACCAAATATCAGAGTCAACTTACATTTTCCATAATAGTGTTGACTGTCCTTGAACTTGGCTCCTTACGATACTTCTTCCTGGTACAGTAGATGCTGACAAGAGTGACGATCAGCATCAGGGCAAACACAGCGGCAGTGGAAGATGTGGCGATGACAATGGTGTCTCGTGTTGACCCTCTCTTTTCACACCTTTCTCCCATGTACCACCAGTCATCCCCCGACCGACACCTACACGTTTGAAACATGACTGAGTTATGAGCTGACATTTAAATCTGAAAATCTTCACCATTGAAGGTGTGGGTCAACACTCAGGTCATTGACAGATGGAACCATTGGTCACCCTCTCAGACTGAAAGGATTGGTTAAACTAGCCCAGGAAGCCAGGCAGGGCCAACAGCAAGGAGCAATGAAATTATTCCTAATCTGGGATTTAAAACAGCAGCTCCTAGCTGGGGAAGAAAGTCAGCACAGACAGTGGAGAAAATTTAGTTCTCAGTGTCCCAGTCTGGAACATCCCAGCTGTCACTATGGCCAGGTTCTTCTCAGAATTTAGGTATCTCCATCTACGGAATGCGGACAGTCACGTTGACCACACCAGACTGTTATGAGGATTTATAACTCATGAGGACTGTTTCAGGCAATTAGAAAAGAATGTGCGGGCTTCCCTGGTGGCTCAGTGGCAAAGAATCAACGTGCCAAAGCAGCAGACGTGGGTTCCATCCCTGATCAGGGAGGATCCCACATGCCTCAGAGCAACTAAAGCTGTGAGCCTGTGCTCCAGAGCCCAGGAGCCACAACTACCGAAGCCCATGCACCCCAGAGCCCGTGCTCCCCAACAGGAGAAGCCACCACAGGGAGCAGCCTGAGCACCACAGCCAGAGAGAAGCATCCACTCTCTGCAGTTACAGAAAAATCCATATAACAAGGAGAAGGAAAAGGCACCCCACTCCAGTACTCTTGCCTGGAAAATCCCATGGACAGAGGAGCCTGACAGGCTACAGTCCATGGGGTTGCAAAGAGTTGGACATGACTGAGTGACTTCACTTCACTCACTTCATATTTTATCACTGGAGAAGAAATAGCAATCCACTCCAGTACTCTTGCCTGGAGAATCCCATGGACAGAGGAATCTGGTGGGCCATGGTCCATGGGGTCTCAGAGAGTTGGACACAACTGAAGTGACTAAGCACACATGCATGCCACATAGCAACAAAGACCCAGCAGAGCCATAAATAAACAAAATCTAAAAAATATATAATGTACTCACTTTACATTAATAATTTCATTGTTCTACTGGCAACCCAAACTCCCAAATGGAGAGCAAACAATAAATACCCTATGAACAGTTGTGAGATGAGAATCAACTGATTTCACTCATATGAAATATCACATGAATCATACATTGTGGGAATGAAACAAATAGCTAACGAAAGGATGAGGAGATGGCACCCTTACCTGCACTCAGCTTTGCCATTCTGGAGAATGCAGATCCCATCATTCTCACACCTGAAACTTGTGCAGAGGTCATTGACGTCCAAGGTTGGAAGTGGGTCATTTTGTGTATTAAGGTGGGATATGTCTAAGGAGGATGGGGGGAGAGCGGGTAGGGAAGTCAGTTGGGGTTTAATGAGCATTTGATCTTTAAGTTCAAAATCAAACGTTCAGTTTGTAATACATTCAGGTAATCTTGAAGCACTGTCCAGTAACATTCACAGGAGTGAAAAAATCAAACAGGCGGGTTGAGAGCTAGCCACCAAGGGAAGCTGGGCCAGCCTGTGGAGCTACAGCTGAACATGTGTTTGCCTGGGTCTGGGCTCACCTGAGCTCAAAGGGGAGCCTGTGTTCCGAATCCGAAGGGACCAACAAGGAAACAAAAGCTCAGAAATGCAAAGAAATGCAAAGAGGCCCTTGCCCAAGATCACAGGTCTCTTGCATGGCAGAGCAAGTAGATAGATATTCAGCACAAGATACCAGGTCCCCTGACAACCAAGAATCTGTTCTTTTCGGTGTTTTCTGATCCAAACAGGGTCAAACAGACATGATGAACATATGAATTTGTCTCTGCTACCTAAAATGTTTTCTCCCTCAATGAAAGTTATTTCTGAATCGTTTTTCCCCTGAAGTATTGCCGGGGTCCAGCCCCGGTGGATCCAGGGAATTCGAAGGGTAGACGGCGTCAGCGTGGAAAGACTTGTTTATTTATTAATGAAAGATTAGATTAAGAAACTATAGTGTAGTAAGAAGATTAAGTGGAGGAAGAGGGCTGAATAGCTTGCTTTACGCGGAAGGCCAATAAAATTCCAGACAAGGAATTTGCACCATCTACGTTGGGCCACCGGCGCCCGCTTGAATATCTAAGGGTGCCTCGCCTTAAGCTCCCTTTCTCGCGGGTCTTAACAGCCAGGGCAAGTAAGTAGACCTGGCGAGCCTCCGCGCTCCAGGTGGAGATTCAGCCTGAAGTTAAAGTAAAGAGCAGAGAGAGGGAAAGAGAGAGAAGAAGAGAGAGAGAGACACGGGGGGAGCCAGAGCCCCAAGAAACCAGGCCGGGAGACTAGTTAGAGAAGCTGGTCCAAGAAGCTGGCCCTGAGAGACTGGCCCCCTCCTTTATTGTTCAGAAGGCCTTTTATACTTTTGATAAAACACAGAGATCAATGGGTAACACAAAATTATGTAGCGTTCGCAGCTCAGACTCTTTCTATACATCATTTTGTATACAAAAGGTCTCAGGTGATTTACATTATCTTCTGGCCAAGAGGCTTGTTAACACTTTTTGGCTCTCTTCCTTAATGAATGTTAATTTTGTTTCCCCTGAAGTGTTTTTCTTTAATCTACATCTCCTTAAAGCATTAAAGTTACATCTCTATAGAACAAAGGTGCAGTGGGATATAACAAAGAAGGTACTTAACTCAAAGATCTAATGTTGCTAATACAAGGTCTACTACTTGTTTTTCTGTATACCAACTATATCTACAAATAAAGGATGTGAAAATTTGGCAGCAAATATTGACTCAACAAATGAAACCTTTAATCAGTCCTATTCTAAAGATTTTGACTCCTCGGAAGCCCCTACATTCCTAGGATGTTTTAAGCTTCCTGTGCCTCCTGCGGTCAGGAGGCCTCAAACAATCACACGCACAGCTGTGCGAGTCCTGCAGGCAGGCTAGAAAGCCATCAGAGGGTTTTTTGGATTGAAACACTCTTTCAAATGCAGAAGACTAAAGCCCTGAATTGACTTTTTCCAGAAAATGTCAGAAGAGTGGAAAAGCAGAGCACAAAAGCCGGCAGATTTTTGTTGGGGTACATGCTTAGGAATTTCCAGAGGGGTCCCTGAAGTCTGAGCATGCGTTGCGTATGTCAGCTTCCTTCCTCATGACCTTGTCACGGGCGGGATTCCTCACACTGGCTCCCGGCAAAGTATCATCTAGATTTACTCTGACACTGAAATCAAAATTTCATGGGTTTTAATCACATCACCTTTTGTCACAAAAAATAGTTCTGACTTACTGAGATCCAAGTGGGTCTTTAATAGTAAATGAGTTATCCTATCACATAAAATATGGAAACCACCAGTTATTCCTGGAAAATGTTATTGGTGGCTGCCATGACTAAGAAACTTTAGAAGACAAGAGATTAATGCTGGTACTGACAAGACATATGTATGTGTGCACGAATGTGTATACATATTTAAAAGGGACAACAAAGTCCATTTCCACTTTCATTTTATGTTTTGTGTGATATTTTTATTTCTAGAACCCAAGAATTAAATTCTAGGGTATAATGGATATACTTTAGCTTATTTTTAAAGAAATTTTCTGGACTAAAGCTTTCCACTGTTGTTCCATGCAGTGGTAATTAATTTGTCCTAGCACTATCTCTGTTTCCATCTAAATTATTTTTATATTGTTAATAATTCATACAAAAAAAATCCCACTCATGCCCACTTCTTCCCACATCTCTATCTAATATATCAGAAAATAGAACCCAGAAGAACACAGTAAATAATCAATGACCACAAGAAAAAAAAAAAAAAGAATAGCTTAGAGAAAACTGTTTTTATTGACATACCTTCCATTGTCAGTAGGATATAAACATCATCTCCTTTGATAAAATCTCTGCTTTTCAGCAGTTCTTGGGTCATAAAGTTATGGAATCCACGGCCCCTACCTCTTTGAAACTGAGTTCCATTAGGGAAAATAACTTGTGCTCCCACTTTGGAAGGCCTGTCCCAAAAATAGTTTCCATTATCTGAAAAAGCAATTTATATTAATGGATTATGTTTAGCATCATCATAGCTTTTGGTGGCAGGAAAACACAGGCAATGTGAAGCACAATTAAGATGGAGCTCAAAATAATTAAATGATGTTATTGACCTGTGCTGTAGTCCCTGGCAAATCACTGGAGTTTTTCATTTATATTATCCTGATGGAAACGAGATGGCGCAGGAGAGAGGACCACACTCAGGGTTACTACAGAAAGTTTCCTGGGTAGGAGGCATAGGTAGTAAAGCTCTACACTTTTACTGACTGACCAGTGTAGAAATTCGGCTACCCATTAGAATAATTCTGTAGTGGCCTTCTGAGTTACAGACAGCCCTTTAAACCGAGTTAAATCACTGCATTACTGAGAGAGTTATTAATTTTAGCATAGAACAATTCATCTTATTAACTAAATTATTCGCCTAACATAGCAAAGTGCTTCAGGAATAGAAGACAGTGAAAAGCACTGTTTCTGGAAAAGCAGGTGATGACCCATCCAACCTTGAGACATTTTCAACATCATTCAGGGAAAAATGTTTTGAAAAAAAGATAAAGAAATTGTGAACATCAAATTCCCACATCTCTTTGTCAATACTATTTTTTTTTTCCTATCGGATTAGATTTTTATCCCCCCCCGCCCCAGCTCACTTAGGTCCATTCTTTTCATATACAGAATTCAGATTTGACAATAATATTGACCTTGTCATAATTCCATGTTTTACTTTGTTAGGTTCCCAGAGGGCAAAGGATTATTACAATTAGAAATGTGATCATTGCTTTCTGGGCACTGCATCTTTCAGTCTAGAAAGATGGGGAATGATGTCACCATTGGCAAGTCCCCCAGAACTCTTCAGTAAGAAGTTACAGTCCATTCCCACACCCTTCCCAACACTAAGAATATCTACTTAACATCTTTCTGATCAAAAACCACCCCCATTTCAAAAGCTGAGCTGTTTTTGATAATATCAGTGACAAGACAAGGACAGCATGGGTTAGGAGAACTCAGCATCTGAGACTCTCTCCCTGCCAGGCCCTTCCACAAGCTTCCCTCCTTGAACTGTAGAGACACTGTTAATAGAATTGTGGGGTTATTATTATTGTCCTGGTTTTGCTGCTGAGGACACTGAGGTTTCAAGAGATTATCAGTGCAAATTCACAATGCTAGTGAGAAGCAAACCTTGGATTTGAACCTAGGCTTGTCAGACTCTAAAACCAACAACACACCTCCTCCCAGGTGGTGCTAGTGGTAAAAAACAAACAAATAAAAAAACCCGCCTGCTACTGCAGGAGACATAAGAGACAGGGCTTGATCTCTGGGTCGAGAAGATCCCCTAGAAGAGGAAATGGCAACCCACTCCAGTATCTTTGCCTGGAGAATCCCATGGACAGAGAAGCCTGGCAGGCTATGGTCCATAGGATCACAAAGAGTTGGTCTTGATTGAAGTGACTTAGCACGCACACACTCCTCGTACAACCTTGAGAATTTAGGCGTTGTCATCAAATTCCAAGAATACAGCCAATATCTTCTCAATTTGTTGGCATCTCTGTTGATATTCCAGACAGTCTCCTGCCTGGGAGACTCTGTCCAGAATTGCTGAAGCCCTTCCCCTACATTGAAGAAGGAAATGGCAACCCAATCCAGTATTCTTTCCTGGAGAATTCCATGGACAAAGAAGCCTGTCCATGGGGTCACAAAGAGTCAGACATTACTGAGAGACTATCAGACTTTCCCCACATATCTTCTGATCCAAAGATTTGGGGCTCAAAGATTCCCTAGGTGCCTGGTTATGCATTCTCTCATTCCCAAATCATCCATCCCTCCTAGAGCAATGATTGTGTATTAATAATAAAGAAGATGAGCCACAAACCGATGGTCAGGAATGGGTCTGTCGTTAGACTCTGCTGGTTGGACATACGCTGTCGAATGTCAGGAGTTTGATCCAAGATTGTCATCGTGACTTGTTGCCAAGGACATGGCCACTCTAACTGATCATCATTGGCTCCAGAGATCAGGTGGAAATACATTCCTATTTTAGGCAAACTATATAGATCCAAGTAAATCTGAAAGGCATATCCCTTAGAAGAATAAAATGGAGGGCTGTAGAAAGACCCATCAGGGCTGCCAATGAGCTGTGTGAAATTCCTTATATGCCAGACATGATGAGGGCACCGTGTTTCTGAGAGATTGATGTCATCAATAGACAGGCCACCCAGTGAGGCACCAGCGCCTCTGACCCCTTCAAACACCACTCGAAATTTACTTGTCGCATTCAGTGTTACATGGTAAAGTTGCCAGCTGCCAGAGGGTATATCTGCAAAAGAGGTATTATTATTTCAGAGAGGATAAAGGACCATGTGGGTCACATACAAATTGACATTAGAGTCCTAATCTTCATGGCCAAAGGATCTTTCTAGAGCTGCTGCCTCCTGCAGGTGTAAGGTATGGCTTTCTTCTTCCTCCAGCTCAGGTCCAGTTACTCCGAGGCAGTTTTGTAGGGCCGAGTGGCTCTCTGGAATATTTGAATGCTTATCTAGCTCATTTTTATTCTTAGATAGATCACCATTTTCCAGACACAGGTGAGCAAACAATAGCATCTAACTCATGAGTACTCCATACCCAACTTATAAGTCACCTCCTCTCAGTCAGTTAAACGGACAAGCAAGCCCAAGACTTTACATTTGTACCAGATTCCTGTGGTCCTCAGCCAAAGCCTCCTTTAATCTACGTAAACTTTGATTGGAATATTTCCTCCACGTGCAAAATTTTCAATCAGTTTTTGGCAGTATTAGACAGGAATTCATCAGACCATAGAAGGCCCACAACCTACAGTTGGCTCCTTACATCATTTACCAGGGACTCAGCATTACAAGCTTCCCAGGTGGCACAGTGGTAAAGAATCCACCTGTCAATGCAGGAGAGGCAGATTTGATCCCTGGGTTGGGAAGATCCCCTGGCATGGGAAATGGCAAACCACTCCAATATCCTTGCCTGGAGAATTCCAGGGACAGGGGCGTCCGGCCAGGTGGGCTACAGTCTATGGGGTTACAAAGAGTCAGACATGACTGAGCAACTGAGCATGCAAAGGCATCAGTATTTATTTGATACCTGGTACCATCTCCTTTCTTCCCAAACTGCACATCCCCCTAAACTATTACTCTCTACCCTGGAGAACAGTGCACCATAGGATATCCTGTGTTATTTTCTTATATCATACACTCAAATAAGAAGCAGTACATTAAACAATTTTTAGAAGCTCATCCCACAAAGGGAAAGAATAGCTCAGGAATTCATGTCAAATAGTAGTTAACACAGTGCCTTAAAATTTACATGTATTAGCACTTAATGAGAAACACGTAGCTTGAAAATCAGTTAGAAAGATCCAAATTACAGGAAACGCTGTTGTCCATGGAAAGACCCTGAATTGAACAAAAATCTTTCATGAGAGCTTCCCTTTGATTTTGATCAGTACTTTCAGCTTAAATTCTGGACTTCTAGGCAGGTTTCTTAAGTACACTTTGTGCTATTATCTATCAGTAATAACACCCACAGATTGCTAATACAAAGGATTATATATGTATAGTCATGTATGCATGCAATAATTTTATTTATAACCTTTTACATATGCATTAGATACATGTTATATACATGTATAATGTATGGTATATATACATGTCAGAAAAGGTAATGGCACCCCACTCCAGCACTCTTGCCTGGATGTATAATATGAGATTAAGAACCTCAGCTTAAAGTGGTCTTGAAGGGAAATATCATCTATGTTTCAGATTGTTTCTCCTTGTTAAACAGGGGGGAAATGGCATGATATATGGCATAACATGGATCAATTTTTATAATAGGTTTTAGTCAATTCATTCAAATCAAGAAGTCAATATGGGAAGCAAACAGTAATATAGTCACTAGCCTACAACCCCTCCCTTCCTCCCTCAGGGAACCTTCTGAACCATCTAATAGGTGGTCAACGTGACCCACCTCCCAGACACACGATTGGAAGGAAGGGTGGCCACCCCATCGTTATTGCCCTCTCTCCACTCCAAATTGCTCCAGCAGATACATTTAACCCAAATCATAACATTCAGAATCCTGCATTGGAATTTATGATTTTAGGCTACAAATTAGAGGAAGAGATCCTTCTGTAGTCTGATGGCACGTTTTTAATGTAAATGTAAAATACAAACTGCAAACTGGGAAGTGAAACAGCCAAAGCACCAGTTTTCTGGACAAAGCCCCTCTGAGATAACAGGACAGGTCCCCAGCCATGTTCAGGGACAGGTTCCATCCTACCTGCGGCCACTTTCTCTCTTCTCCATCCTATAATTTAGTTATGTTGAGCCAGTAACTCTTCCAGGTTTGCCTAATCTAGTTTCCATTCTATTTTATTATTTGCCAAGAACTAACTTCGCCAACACCAGAGACCAGTCTACAGTCTCTTAAGTGAGCGTCACGTATTCTATAGCACAGAAAGCACTTTCATTTTAGCTTCCTAACCACAGCATAAAACAAGGAGGATCAGGTTCTAGGTTCTAGGTTCATAACCCCTACCCTGTTGTAAGTGGTTGCATTAAATAAAACATTAAGATTGCCTCGCTCTGTTTGGGTTGGACTTGTATGCACGGCTATATTTAAAATGGATAACCAACAAGGACCTACTGTATAGCGCAGGGAGCTCTGCTCAATGTTATGTGGCAGCCTGGCTGGGAGGGGAGTTTGGGGAAGAATGGCTACATGCATATGTATGACTGAGTCTCTTTGCTGTTCACCTGAAACTATCCTATTACAACATTGTTAATCAGCTATACCCCAATACAAGATAAAAATTTAAAAAATAAAAAGATGGCCTCACTTTGAATGTAAGAATAAAAATGTTGATACTGTACCTTTTATTTGTTCCACAAGGCTTACAGTCCTGCTCGGATGAGCCGCAGAATACTCCCTGATATAGATGTTCAGTTGGTCATCTTTACTTCCACTGTTGTACAAAAAAAATTGCAAGCACTGAAATCCTCGTTTAGGGTAAAGTATTCTACTTTCCAGTATTGCTGTGGCCCCCTCGTTTACAGAGCTACAGTTGAAATGCATGAAGAAGCCAGAACCTGTTAAGAGGATAAGAGCAGAACTGAGAAACCAAGTACTGGATACAAGGATGCATATCTTGTGGGCACTCTGTTCCCACTTAGTTCCTGCTGTATGCAGGGCACTGTTTGAGCACCGAAATGCAGATCTTGGAGCAGGCAGACTATGAAAATAGCAACATTAGATCACTTTTTTCTTACTATAGTTGTTAGTTTTCAAAAATGAAAAAAAAGGGGGGACTTCCCTGGGTCCAATGGTTGAGACTTCACCTTCCAATGCAGGAGGTGCAGGTCCAAAATCTGTTCAGGGAGTTAAGATTCCCACATGTCTGGGCCAAAAAACTAAAACATAAAACAGAAGCAGTATTGTAACAAATTCAATAAAGACTTTAAAAATGGTCCACATCAAAAAAATCTTTTAAAAAATGGGAAGAAGTGTTACCTGCTTAGTCTAGCCTCTCTCTCTCTTTCTCCATCCCTTCCTCCCTCCTACAGTAGTACCTATGGAGGGCCACTATCCACTATTCAAATCTACATTTAAAAAATATTTTTTATTGAAAATATGTGACATGCTGATGGTGATTGCAACCATGAAATTAAAAGACACTTACTCCTTGGAAGGAAGGTTATGACCAACCTAGATAGCATATTAAAAAGCAGAGACATTACTTTGCCAACAAAGGTCCGTCTAGTCAAGGCTATGGTTTTTCCAGTGGTCATGTATGGATGTGAGAGTTGGACTATAAAGAAAGCTGAGCACCGAAGAATTGATGCTTTTGAACTGTGATGTTGGAGAAGACTCTTGAGAGTCCTTGGACTGCAAGGAGATCCAACCAGTCCATTCTAAAGGAGATCAGTCTTGGGTGTTCATTGGAAGGACTGATGTTGAAGCTGAAACTCCAATACTTAGGCCACCTGATGAGAAGAGCTGACTCATTGGAAAAGACCCTGATGCTGGGAAGGATTGAGGGCAGGAGGAGAAGGGGACGACAGAGGGTGAGATGTTTGGATGGCATCACTGACTCAATGGACATGGGTTTGGGTGGACTCCGGGATTTGGACATGGAGGCCTGGCGTGCTGCAGTTCACACAGTCGCAAAGAGTCGGACACGACTGAGTGACTGAACGGAACCATCATGTAAATTCAAGATAGGCATGTTCATTTGACACATTTATATATTGCCTTCTAATTGCCATCGTAGCAATAATTTGGCACTTCTATTTGATACATAGCATCATTTTTTTGGTGCTGGGAATAGTGAAGTCTAGTCTCTTAGCAGATTTGATGATTATAATACAATATTGTTGCCTATATTCATGATGCTGTACATTCCATCTCTAGGGCTAATTTACTATTTCTTACAAGCTTGTACCTTTAAACAATATCTGTCCTGTCCTCACCAACCCCCATAAAAGAAAAAGGAGAAGCACTTCCATGCTCTTAGAGACCCCAAGCCTTGCCCAGACCATCTGAGCTGTCAAGCAACAGTCCTGGGTTCTGAAATCTAGTTTCACCTATCTGCTGCCAGAAATTGGCAAATAAATAAAAACGTGGTACCTGTAGCTAAAAAATGATTATTTGATTCAAAACAAAATTTCAGTAGAAATGTTTACTCATCTGAGTAAAATTAAATACACTGTACTTTCTACCTTCATTCCTGTTTGCAACAGGAATGTGTAACCTCAACCAGCTGAAGCTGCGAAATGGATTAATTCCCAGTCTGGTGCTGTTCACTGGAAGATCTCTTGGATTCTGAAAGCTTCAGGGAAACAAAACCCCACTGCTCCAGAGGTAAGAGTCCTTCCAGAGAGTGGCAGCACCCCCACCTCCTTGCAATGGGCATATATTATGGGTAGAGGCCTCACAGAGCCCAGGGCTGGCCCATGGGGAAAAAATATTTATTTTTCTCTGACTTGCTTCACTCTGTATAACAGGCTCTAGGTAGCCTTTTTCTTTGCTGTGAAATACTGCAGAGCATATATTGGGCATATATTATGGGTAGAGGCCTCACAGAGCCCAGGGCTGGCCCATGGGGAAAAAAGCAAACTCAGACAGTAAAACCATATCCTTATATCATACAGAACCAATTCTTGAGTAGCACTAGTGGGCTATCATTAGTAATTCTAATACAAATAAGAATTCAAATTGCAGTATTTCACAGCAAAGAAAAAGGCTACCTAGAGCCTGTTATACAGAGTGAAGCAAGTCAGAGAAAAATAAATATTGTATATTACTGCATATCTATGAAATCTAGACAAATGGAACTAATGAACTTATTTGCAGGGCAGCAATGGAGACACAGACCTAGAGAACAGACTTTCCACACAGCAGGGGAAGAAAAGGGTGAGACAAACTGGGAGAGCAGTATGGAGACATGTACATTACCATATGTAAAATAGATAGCTAGTGGGAAGTTGCAAGTTACAGAGAAAACAGGGAGCTCAGCCCTGTGCTAAGTGATGACCTAGAGGAGTGGGAAAGGGTGGGAGGTGGGAGGGGGGTTCAAGAGGGAGGGGACATGTGTATACCTATTCATGTTGATGTACGGCAGAAACTAGCACAGTATTGTAAAGCCATTATCCTCCCATTAAAACTAAATTTAAAAAGAAGAAAGGAAGAAAAAGGCTTGAAGCACTGAGAATAAAACCCAGAAGAATCTCACTCCTGTTACCTCTGCACCGGCCCATGTTGGAGTGATCGCTCTCCGGCCCCTGAGAGACCTGGGAGAGCCGCTGCCAGTCAGCACTGTCTGCTGAACTCTGAATCATCCCACACACATTTTCCAGCTCAAAATCGCACGACTCCATAAAGCTCAAGGAGGAGGCTACAAAAGCAACAGAAACAATTACTGACATGCAGATCGAACACAATAAGCTAAGTAGTAAAAACAGCTCATCCAGAAGAACTAGGAATTCTAGGGTGATATTAAAGGGGACTCGTCGCTGAGTCAGGGTGATGGTGGCTTGAAGATCTCTTGATATCTGCAAAACCAAGACAACCAACCAACTGTGAGTTCTGTATAAGCTGCCTCCCTGAGTCTTGTTTATCAGATCAACTAACTGTGTTCGAAACCTGAGTAGAGCCGCTTCCCTGGTGGTCCAGTGGCTTAGACTCTGTGTTCTCAATGCAGAGGGCCCAGGTTCCATCCTTAGTCAAGGGACCAGATCTTACATGCCACACCTGACTGAGTTTGCATGCTGCAACTAGAGTGTTTTTGCATGCCACAACTAAAAAGATCCTGCATGCTGCGGTGAAGATCAAAGATTTCAAGTGCTACAACTAAAACCTGGAGCAACCAAATAAATATTCTAAAAAGAAAGAAATATGAGTCTACACTCCTCTAGTTATTCAGATTAATAAACCACAACTCAAGTTATTTGAACTCATTTATATTATGACTGTATACTTCATTTGGACTGAAAAGAGTTTTGAATATAGTTGGTCTATACATTTGAGTTAGCAACAGTTTCAGAAACTTGAAGGGGGCATGCTGTGACAGGACTCAGTTGGTTTTTAAATCTGAAGCCCAGAACACATGAGAAGAAAAATGCTACTTCCATGTTGTCATTTGGGATCTGGGTGCTAATCTTTTTTTGTTTGTTTGTTTCCTTTCTGAACATCAAACTTCAACTATCAACCTACAATTAACTAACTATAATTTCAGAAAACCCAGCACAGAGTAGAATGTTTTCCTACAGAGCAGAGAGGAAGAGAGATCCTGTCAAAGAATCTGTCACATACAGCAGTTATACAGTTGATTCAACTTTAAGACATCAGAGTCACTGAAATCCATTCGCTGGCCAATCACATCCATGAAGTCTGGGACCCTTGTTACAATTGTAGGTTCTGATCCATTTCCGAATGCAGTTTTACTGTAGTGCATCACTGAGCTGTAATCATAGGGAACGTTCAAGGAATCTATTACTTGATCATCATAGAAGTCAAAATTTCTCTCTTTGCCTAAATGATAAATAAAAATTTTAATTACAAAATTTAGTTTATCTTACTCCAAAGACTGTTAACTTAGAAATAAAGACAATAAAACATTGTGCAACATTGGTTACAACTAACACTTGATGGTATTTCAAGAGTGCTTCAAATATTCCTGTATTGGAATAGACTATTCAAACTTAGAATTATTATACCACCTGTCATGCTGAACTTGTCTAAGGTTTCACTGCAGCCCAAAGTTGGACTTGAGCATTTGGCCTAAGGTTCTAAAAACTGCTAATGGAAAGCTATGGCTTTTCCAGTAGTCACAAATGGATGTGAGAATTGGACCATAAAGAAGGCTGAGTGCTGAAGAACTGATGTTTTCAAACTGTGGTACTGGGGAAGACTCTTGAGAGTCTCTTGGACTGCAGGGAGATCAAACCAGTCAAAGGAAATCAAGACAGGGAAGCCTGGCATGCTGCAGTCCATGGGGTTGCAAAGAGTCAGACACAGCTTAGCAACTGAATAACAACAGTGGGTAGAAAGGGTCTAAAAGGTATTATTGAAACACTCAGTGTCATTGACTGCAATGACGAGATGTAGGTATTTTCACTGGATGAAGATGAAAACAATTGGGAGGTGTGATGGGATGGGATGGGGATGATGATGCAGGAAGGATTTATATCATCAGTGATTTCTCAGTTACTGGAATATGTGTAGATGTATGTAAATAAATACATTTAGAGAAGATTCCTGACCACTTAGCATCACTACAAATGGGTCTGATCATCAATGCATAAAGATGCATTATCAAATCAAGGCAGAAGTTTCTCACAAAAATAAGACATTGGAAACCTGAAGAACGAGGCCCTGGGTTGAAGCTAAGCACTTCTCTTGCTCTAGAAATCTTTTAGACTTGGCTATAATGTCTTCCCCCAGACTGTGGGTCAGGGCAAAGGCAGGGGCAACTAATGTGATGTTGGGATTGTGGTGTCAGGGGCCCTCAGCACACAGCAGCCCTCACTGGCCTAATTTGATAGCCATGTCATCCCTCCCCTCTCACTTCTCTGCCTCCCCATCCCCCTCACCATACCCTATGGAGGCAAGACAGATAGAGAAATGAAATGTCACTGCAGAAAACATGAGTTCTAGTCGGACATGGATATTACAACCTTTCTGGAGATTTCCCTGGAGATCCAGTGGCTAAGACTCCATGCTCCCAATGCAAGAGGCCCAGGTCTGATCCCTGGTCTGGGAAATAGATCCCACATACTGCAACAAAGACCCATGTGGCACAACTAAGACCCAGTGCAGCCAAACAAACACATTTGGGGGAGGGGGGGAGGGGTGGAGAAATCTTTCTGACTTTGAGCACAAAGTCACAAAAAGTTCCAGCTGTTCAACTACTGCAGCGTTCCGCAATATGGGCTCCAAAGGATTATACAACCAAATACTCCAAAAAAAAAAAAAAAAAAAAGACCATGATCAAGTCACTTTGGAAAACGCTCCTGCTGGAGATTTGCAATTCACGTTAGTCGAGCAAAGACTCCGAACAGTACAATAGTGTAAATAGCTAAGTGTAATTTCTTTTAACCTAGGATTTCCCAAATTAATTTGACCACAGATTCCTTTCTACAAAACACCTGCGAAAAAATTGTGGGACAGTGCTCCATAAAATACTCTTTAGGAAACACTGGTTCCTAACATCACATCCAGCTCAAACTGGGGTTCTGGAAAACTGTTCCCCAATGGCCATCAGGGACTTCATCTCTTACTGAGTTAGAGCCAAATATGCTCAGCCGTGTCCAACTCTTGGTGACCCTATAGACTATAGCCTGCCAGGCTCCTTGTCCATGGGATTCTCCAGGCAAGAATACTAGAGTGAGTAGCCATTCCCTTCTCCAGGGGGGTCTTTCCAACCTAGGGATCAAATCTGTGTCTCTTGCATCTCCTGCATTGGCAGGCAGATTCTTTACCACTAGCACCACTTGGGAAGCCCAGAGCCAAATGAAGTAAGATCAAAACATCAGAGTTTTCCCATTATTAATAGACAACACCAATGGCAGAAGAAAGCACATGTTTAGAAATCCAGTATTTACGTTTAAAACAATGTAAAACAACAAGATAAACCTACCTGAAATAATTCTGTTCCAAATTATGCTGACGTAGTCATTCCGATCGGACCGTGACTGTTCATGCCAGAACCCAAGGGCATGGAGAAACTCATGTTGAACCGTTGCTATTTTGTCACAGCCCTCTCCGATGGACAGTTGTTGCATCCCAGTAAATTGCTTCCCCACTGAAGACCAGCAGCTGACAGGGGAGTTTACAGTACAAGGAGGAGAGGCTTTTATATTGATGCAGGTTAAGGTCTTAGAGCTAAATCCCTAATGCCTAATCTACCTGGTTACCTAAGATCCTAGATCTTTCACTTGTGTCTAAACACCGTGCACTTCTCCCAAAACCCAGTGAGGTATGAAAAGCCTTCCAGACCAGATGATCTTTGGAGAACTTGGGCTGACACCAAATGTTAAGGAGTAATTCACCCTCCACTCGGCCTGGCCTGATTTTTTCTGAATATCCCCAAATTTTTCAGATGGTCCTTGAATAAGGGTTCTATACAGGTAGAGAAACTACTCAGAACTGCTGACCTTGAGTCAAATAACTATCATCTTCTTAAGCAAAGTAGTAAGAGTTCTCGGATAGCAAGGAGATCAAACCAGTCAATCCTAAAGGAAATCAACCCTGAATATTAATTGAAGGAACTGATGCTGAAACTGAAGTTCCAATACTTTGGCCACCTGATGCGAAGAGCTGACTCACTGGAAAAGACCCTAATGCTGGGAAAGATTGGAGACAAAAGGAGAAGAGGGCAACAGAGGATGAGATGGTTGGATGGTATCACAGATTCAATGGACATGAACTTGGGCAAACTCTGGGAGATGGTGAGGGACAGAGGGGCCCAGTGTGCTGCAGACCATGGGGTCACAAAGAGCCGGACATGACTGAGAGACTGAACAACAACAACAAGAGTTCTTCGGTTAAAATAAATTTAAATACACATGCTTGCATGCGTACAGATGGGTTTTACTTGAAGGCAGAAGTAAGGAGCTTATTAGAACTCCCCTGATGATCTAGTGGCTAAGATTCCAAGCTTCCAATGCAAGGGGCCTGAATTCAATCCCTAGTCAGGGAACTAGATCCCACATGCCCCAACTAAGACCTGAGGTAGCTAAATAAGTAGATATTAAAAAAAAAAAAAAAAAAAAGAGCGGCTTCCTTGGTGCCTTAGTGGTAAAGAATCTGCCTGCCAAAGCAGAAGACGCGGGTTCGCTCCTTGGTTCGGGAAGACCCCACATAGCACAGAGCAACTGGGCACGGGCACCACAGCTATTGAGCCTGTGCTCTAGAGCCCATGTGCCATAACTACCGATGTCTGAGTGCCCTAGAGCCCAAGCTCTGCAACAAGAGAAGCCACCGCAATGAGAAACCCACACACCAAAACTAGAGCGTAGCCCCCACTCACCACAACTAAAGAAAAGCCCAGGCAGCAACACAGACCCAACACTGCTAAACTAAATAAATAAAAGAAATAAATGGCACCCCACTCCAGTACTCTTGCCTGGAGAATCCCACGGACAGAGGAGCCTGGTGGGCTGCAGTCCATGGGGTCGCAAAGAGTAGGACACGACTGAGCAAATACACTTACTTAAGGAGTGCGGAAACTACAAACAGGCTGAAGGTCAGAGTCTTAGGGCGGATGGCATGTGACCCCACCCTCCTTGTCTTTACAAGGTTGAGACAGTGCAGTCTGGTTTTATGGCGAGAGGGAAACTACATCCAGCAAATAGCAATGGAAGCCCCAGCCTCCCTCAAGGTTAGGGTCCAGGGCAATCACTATGATGCAATGTCCCAGCCACAGCAATTCTCAGAACACTTAGAAGACAAACTCTTCAATTTACCCATTGCCCTTGAACACTGATATATAGCTGGGTTCTCCAGACCAAGGCTTGAAGTCAATGCATGATTTTAGGCGATAGCGTTCAAATGCCTTGAGAATAACCCCCCTGGCATTCATCTCTGAAGGGAGAAAACAAACAAAAATAAACTTATTAAAATTATCACCATTGAACAATTCACCATGGAAACAGGGCCTGTAATATATTGTTTATCATGAATTAATCCCTCTATGAAAATTTAGCATTTTATTTTTTACAAAACTTAGTATACAGTATCAATTAAGTATCACATGTAAGTATTTGGTTGTTCTTCAGATTATTTTATTTTGCCCCATGTATATTTCTCTGGAGCCAGGATAGTGCAGATAGCAAAAAAAAAAAAAAAAAGGAGGGGGCGTTTCCTTACCTCTGAGAACACATATACTCATTCACAGACAACCAAAATGAACCATCACTGTCACATGCTTCATCTAAGAAGCTATAATATATATTTAAAGGCCTGCAGCAGAGTTTTTAATCTGAAGACCTTGAGATGAGAGGGACCATGAATATGTTGAGATAGTATTCAAAGAATTATGTCTATACCTCTATTCATATCTATCTCAGCAAAGTGCAATTTCTGGGGAGAGCGTTCATAAGATTCTCAAATGAGTTCAGGGTCTAAAATACGAATAAGAACAACTGCTTCCAAGTTGACTGCTGCTAACAGTTTAGATAGAACAGTGCTCAAAGAAGGCAGGGGCAAGAAACCAATAAAGGTATGCAGGAAAAGAAGCTCAGAGGGCAATCTGGGGGAAGGGGCCATATCAGGTGCATATGAAGAGATAGTCACAAATCAGAGCAGGTACTGGTGAAGTGAAGGATGGTGGCTGCCAGCAGTGGGTGACCATATGGCAGAGAAGATGGTGTGTTGACTGGTTCCAACCAGACACACCTGGGTTCTCTCCTATCCTCACTACTTACTTTTTTTTCTAAACCAGAGTCAAACATGACTGAGCAGCTAACTTTATGCTTTTTATACAATTAAAACAATGAACAACTGTTAAGTTAGAAATTTAACAATTATAAAAACAATTAACCATTCAAAAGTAAACATTGCAGGGGCAATTTCACACATGCATAATGTTCTTCAACAACTTGTCTGTCTAGTTCCAAAACGCCTTCATCACCCCAAGAGGACACTTTGTACCCATTAAACCATTGCGTTCTCTCTGTATGGATTTTCTTATTCTGTGAAAAGTGAAAAGTCTTAGTTGCTTAGAGTGCCCAACTCTTTGTAACCCCATGGACTGTAACCTACAAGGTTCCTCTGTTTGTGGAATGCTCCAGGCGAGACTACTGGAGTGGGTTGCCATTCCCTTCTCCAGGGTATCTTCCCAATCCAGGAACTGAACCCAGATCTCCCGAATAACAGGCAGATTCTTTATGGTCTGAACCACCAGGGAAGCCCCATTCCTATTCTAGTCCTTCCTATTTTTTTTAATTGGAGGACAATTGCTTTACAATATTGTGTTGGTTCCTGCCATACAACAACATGAATCAGCCATCAGTATATCTATGTCCCCTCTATCTAGAGCCTCCTTCCCACCACCCCTCATCCCACCCCTCTAGGTCATCACACCACGAGGATGAGCCCCTTGTGTTATATAACAACTTCCCATTAGCTTTCTATCCATTTACTATTGATGCATAATCTTTGCCAATTTAATTCACCTTTGGAGTTTTGGTATTATCACAAGACCAGCTAAGAGGGGAAATAAAATCGACTTTGCAGGAATATTGTAAGACTAGCACAGAAAGAAGAGTGAAGTTCCAAGCACAGTAGTCCCCATGGATCTGCGGTTTCACTTTCTGTGGCTTTGGTTACCTGCCATCAACCAAAGTCCAAAAATATTGAATGGAAAACTGCAGACATAAGAGTTGATGATCATGAAACTGCATGCCGCTCTGAGCAGCCTGAGGAAATCTTGTGCCACACTGCTCCATCCCACCAGGGATTCCCCAATCTTAGATGTCCATCATCTGCTTTCAATATCCACTCATCGGCCTCATCAAGGCTCAATGACCCAGCATCACCCAAAGCAGATAATCCTCCTTCTGATGTGTCATCAGAACGTCAATAGTAGCCTAACGACGCACATAGGACCTAAAATCCATGAATCTCTAACAGGCACTCAGAATTCAACCATTTACAATATCACACAAATGATACATGCTCAGGGACGTCCCTCATGGTCCAGTGGTTGAGAATTCACCTTCCAATGCAGAGGATTTGGGTTCAGTCCCTCGTGGGGACCAAGATCCCACACACCAACAGGCAACTAAGCTCACATGCTGCAACTAAGACCCAATGTAGCTTAATAAATATTTTAAAAATAATAATTTTTTAAAATTATAAGTTTTCTAAAAGTAGCTATGAAAAAATAACACACGGTTATTATAAATAAATAATGAAAGAGAAGAGTGAAAAAGTTGGCTTAAAGCTCAACATTCAGAAAACGAAGATCATGGCATCCGGTCCCATCACTTCATGGGAAATAGATGGGGAAACAGTGGAAACAGTGTCAGACTTTATTTTGGGGCTCCAAAATCACCGCAGATGTGAAATTAAAGCCTTGGGTATCATCTGACTGCTAGTGGCAACTCTCCTGAACGGGGTAACAAAGCAACCGTGTGTAGCTTCCCATGAGTGAGTTACAGTTGCAAGCCTGAGTGCCAGATTTGAGGTGAGTGGTAGGAAGTAAGAAATGGAGGAGAAGGGTTAAAGGTGGGTCTAGAAATGAAGATCAAGGTCCAGGAGCAGGAAGGGGCTGCAGCCATGAAATTAAAAGACACTTACTCCTTGGAAGAAAAGTTATGACCAACCTAGGTAGCATGTTCAAAAGCAGAGACATTACTTTGCTGACTAAGGTCCGTCTAGTCAAGGCTATGGTTTTTTCCTGTGGTCATGTATGGATATGAGAGTTGGACTGTGAAGAAAGCTGAGCACCGAAGAATTGATGCTTTTGAACTATGGTGTTGGAGAGTCCCCTGGACTGCAAGGAGATCCAACCAGCCCATTCTGAAGGAGATAAGCCCTGGGATTTCTTTGGAAGGAATGATGCTAAAGCTGAAACTCCAGTACTCTGGCCACCTCATGCTAAGAGTTGACTCATTAGAAAAGACTCTGATGCTGGGAGGGATTGGGGGCAGGAGGAGAAGGGGACGACAGAGGATGAGATGGCTGGATGGCTTCACTGACTCGATGGATGTGAATCTGAATGAACTCCGGGAGTTGGTGTTGGACAGGGAGGCCTGGCGTGCTGCGAATCATGGAGTTGCAAAGAGTCAGACACGACTGAGTGACTGAACTGAACTGAAGCCCCTTCCTGCTCCTGGACCTTGATCTTCATTTCTAGACCCACCTTTAACCCTTCTCCTTCACTTCTTACTTCCTACCACTCACCTCAAATCTGGCACTCAGGCTTGCAACTGTAACTCACTCATGGGAAGCTACACACGGTTGCTTTGTTACCCCATTCAGGAGAGTTGCCACTAGCAGCCAGATGATACCCAAGGCTTAAGCTAAAAGACTAAAGCCCTACTGGTAGAGTTTCATACGGAAAACAGTATGGAGGTTTCTCAAAAAAGCAAAATAGAACTGCCATATGACCACTCCTGTGTATATACCTGAAAAAAACAAAAACACACCACCATCTGAAAAGACACAACGTCCCCCCCTCCCCCCGCCAATGTTTATAGCAGCACTATTAACAATTGCCAGGATATGAAAGCAACCTAAGTGTCCATCAAGAGAAGAATGGAGGGACCTCCCTGGTGGTCCAGTAGCTAAGACTCCATGCTCCAAATGCAGGACACCCAGGTTCAGTCCTTCATCAGGGAACTAGATCCCACAAGCCACAGCTAAGAGTTTGCATCCTGTAACTAAAGATCCAGCATACTGCAGCTGAGACCCAGGAAGGCCAAATAAATAAATAAATATTTCTTTTAGAAAAAAAGTTCCTTAACTTTGTAAAATTTAAAAAAAAAAGAACCCAGATAAATGGATTACGAAGATTAAGTACATGAGGGAGTACCACTCAGTCATGAAGAAGAACAAATTTTTGCCCTTTACAGAAACATGAATGGACTTGGAGGCAATTACACAAGTGAAATAAGTCAGAGAGAAGAAAGAAAAATAGTGTGCTGCTGCTACTGCTAAGTCGCTTCAGTCGTGTCTGACTCTGTGCAACCCCATAGACAGCAGCCCACCAGGCTCCACTGTCCCTGGGAGTCTCCAGGCAAGAATGCTGGAGTGGGTTGCCCTTTCCTTCTCCAATGCATGAAAGTGAAAGTGAAAGTGAAGTCACTCAGTCATACCCAACTCTTAGCGACCCCATGGACTGCAGCCTACCAGGCTCCTCCATCCATGGGATTTTCCAGGTGACAGTACTGGAGTGGGTTGCCATTGCCTTCTCCAATAAATACTGTAGATATCACTTATATGTGGAATTTTTAAAGTACAACAAACTAGGTAATATAACAAAAAAGAAGCAGACTCACAGATGTAGAGAACAAACTGGTGGTTACCAGTGGAGAGATGGAAGGGGGCTGGGGTAATATAAGGGTAGGGGATTAAGAGGTACAAGCTATTAGGTATAAAATAAGCTATAAGGATATACTGTACAAATGAGGAATATAGCCAATATTTTGTAATGAGGAAAAATGTAGTATAACTTGTAAACATTTTAAATCACTATATTGTATACTTGTCAATTCAGTTCAGTTCAGTCGCTCAGTCATGTCCGACTCTGCGACCCCATGAATTGCAAAACGCCAGGCCTCTCTGTCCATCACCAACTCCTGGAGTTCACTCAAACTCACATCCGTCGAGTCAGTGATGCCATCCAGCCATCTCATCCTCTGTCGTCCCCTTCTCCTGCTCTCAATCCCTCCCAGCATCAGTCTTTTCCAATGAGTCAACTCCTCGCATGAGGTGGCCGAAGTACTGGAATTTCAGCTTTAGCATCATTCCTTCCAAAGAACACCCATGGCTTCAACAATCTCCCATACTCTTAGCAACTCCCTGTTAAGATTTCTCTATCTTGAATGGCCAGACCAGACACCAAGACATCATATGGTGTCTCCACCACAGTGAGCCTGAAGCATTTCAAATCCTGCATGCCAAAAAGCAATTTCCACTATACTTCTCCATCACTCCCTCTTCAAGACATATTCCCTATTCTTGTTAAAGTCATTGCCATCCACCCAGTCACCTAAGAATGAATCCTGGGCACTAGCCCTTCTTTCCCTAGACCCATCTTCTTGATCTCTCACAGTGAATCACCAAATCTAATTGCTTCCTAAGCCTCTTTTAGAATGATTCACTCTTGTCTATCATCACTGAGAGTCTTGGTTTAGAAACGCTTTAATCCTTCTCTGAATTTCTTCAACAGTCTAACTGATCTCCATACTCTTTTTTCTGCGCCTCTGGTAATACATCTTCTGGACTGCAACCAGAGTGATAATGATCTCATCTCTGCACTAAAACCTTTGGTGGTTCCACATGACCCTTGGTATACACACCAAGTTCTTTAACCCAGGAAAGACTCAAGGCTGGATTCTGCCTACCTGTTCAACTTCATTATCTCCCCACTCTCAACCTAATTCTAACCAGTGGCTTTCTCCTTTCCCCATGCCTTTGCACATAGTGATCTGTCTTCTTAGAGCATTCTTCCGTTGCTGTCAGAGGCTGCACTAGCCCACACAGTGCCTTAGAAAGAAGCACCCCGCTATACACCAGAAACTAACATAATATTATAAATCAAACATACTTTAATTAAGAAAGGAAGGAAGAATGGAAAGAGGGAAGGAAGAAACGGGCACCAAATCTGAGCAGATACTGCCAATACTGTCTTGGTATGTGGATGAATAGCACTTCATCCAAAGAGATGAATGCCTCTTGATGAATATGATGCAAACGTAATTTCAGTCCCACTTGCCCCACCTCCCCCGGCACCTCTGTGTGAAGTACAACTTGCACAAGCTTCACAGCAGCCCTCCTGCACAGGGTCACTTGCTCCCTGCTGTATATGCCTTTATATCTAGCTTGAGTTAAATGTCCTCCAATAGGCTCCCATAGGTCTTTGAACATATATCATCAATCATTATATTTATTCCATTCTATACAATTAGCTTTTGATTTATAATTATTTCTACTGAAATGAGGCTTCCTAGGTTGTGCTAATGAAAAAGAATCTGCCTGCCAATGCAAGAGATGCAAAAGACACGAGTTCAATCTCTGGGTCAGAAAGAGTCCCTGGAGTAGGAAAGAGCAATCCACTCCAGTATCTTGCCTCGAGAATTCCATGGACAAAGGAGCCTGTAGGCTACAGTCCTTGGGGTCGCAAAGAGTTGGACATGACTGAGCACACACACTGAAATATATGATGTTAGTCACTCAGTCAATGTCCAACTCATTGTGACCCCGTGGACTGTATAGCCCACCAGGCTCCTCTGTCCATGGGATTTTCCCAGCAAGAATACTGGAGTGAGTTGCCATTCCCTCCTCCAGGAGATCTTCTAGACCCAAGGATCCAATCCATGTCTCTGGCATCTCCTTTATACAGGTAGATTCTTTACTGCTAAGCCATGGGGGAAGCCCAAATAAATGATACTTAAGCGAAAATTTCCCAAATGGCAGTTCTAAACTGACGCGGGCCAGTGATATCATTTTTATTAATCCATGGGTAAAATGAGAATTTTGTTTAGTGTTTTCCATGACAATAAATTTCTAATATAGAAAACTTATCCTTTCTTTTGGATTAGATTCTTCTGACTTTTTAGTATTAAAACATTATTTATTTTATAAAAAGAGGATGATAAAAAGAAAGTGGGTTCTTGTTAAATTCCTGACTTGGCAAAATAAAACGTTAGTAAAATAATGACAGTTCCTAGAGCTTTGTTTGTTTGTTTGGTGCTTGTTTTTCAGTCATGTGTAAAGTCTGAACATAGATGAAGCCTCTGCTTTAAAAGAAAGACTAGCTTCTGAATCTTTATGTTCCAACTGTCCAATACAGAGTAGGCTCTCCGTAAACCTTGGCTGAATTAATCCCTTTACTGGTCAAAGTGAAAGCTGCTCAGTCACGTCCGACTCTTTGCGACCCCGTGGATTATACAGTCCATGGAATTCTCCAGGCCAGAATACTTTCTCCAGGGGATCTTCCCAACCCAGGGATCAAACCGAGGTCTCCCGCATTGAAGGCGGATTCTTTACCAGTTGAGCTGCAAGGGAAGTCCTTTACTGGTCAAAACTCAGCAAATATTTCTACAAAATCATTTAGGTTCTGTTCATTCTTCATTTTGCTTATTTTTTTTTCTACATAAGTGTATTTAGGCAGGCTACAATCCATGGGGTCACAAAGAGTCAGACACAACTGATAATGCATACACACACACACACACATACACACACACAGCCACACAAAGCAACAAATAAAACCTTTAATGGCCATGTGAATCTTCCCTTGAAAATACTGTCATCCTATTCTGTTAGGAACATACATTATTTGTGGACACTCCAAATTTCATACTAACCCAAGCTATCATCTAGAACATATGGAATAGTATGAGGCCACCTATATCTTTCTCCAACGATGGCATTTCTTTCTTGCATCTGTCAAAAATAAGTGGGAAAGGATTCATTGAAGGTATCAGTCAAAAATTATGAAACAAGCAATAGTTAAACCAGAAATAAAAGAAGTTTTAAGTTTTCCCAAGCAACCTAAGGGCTTCCCTGTAGCTCAGTGGTAAAGAAACCGCCTGTCAACACAGGAGACTCAGGTTCAATCCCTGAGTCAGGAAGATGTCCTGGAGAAGGGAATGGCTACCCACTCCAGTATTCTTGCCTGGAGAATTCCATGGACAGAGGAGGCTGGCAAGCTATAGTCATGAGGTTGCAAAAGAATCTAGACAGAACTTAGGAACTAAATAACAACAAGGCAACCTAAACAGATTGTCCGTGTGTGTATGCATGTACACATGTGTGTGTACACCTACTTTTATCATATCATAACAAAAGTTTTAGGAGGAAATCATTAACTTCTCTTTTTTAATAAGGAGAATGGCAAGCATTAATACTTCCTTTAATCTTATTTCACTTCAATTATTCATATTTTTACATATCCTTTTAAGTGTTAGTGCAAGTTTATATGCCCAAAACATCAGAGTTTGGAGCAGAGAAAGGTCTACTGCAGGACCATGCAAGGAGATGGGTGGCTCAGGCCCCTCAAAACACCTAACCTCCTGAAGGGTTTTGGCAAAGCAGTTGTAAAGGCCAGATGAGTGAGAGGGAGGCACAAGATATGTGATCAGTTCATATACAATTCTCTGATTTTCTGATGGGAAATCATTAATTACTATCATTAACTTTGTTGATAAAGTTGAAGAAGGAACCATGTAAAATCATGTAAATAATGATTGATGTAAAACCGGACTATAAATATAGTAGATTCATAGACTAGTTTCCTATATTAAGATTTAAAAACATATAAAAAGAAAGTGATAGCAAAACCTCAATCATCTTGGTCTCACAATATGAGAAAAGTTCCACATGAGCTATGCCAAAGTTTTCCAAAAATTTTAAAATATTGAAATTTTTGGAATAGAAAACATAATATTTCATTAACGTATTCACCCAGCTAATGAAATGAACACTGTTCAAGAGAAAAGAGATCTATTGGTAACAGTGGATCTACATTTCTCAGGCTCTAGTGGAGGAGACAAACAGCATGTAAGAAAAAAATATAAACAGGATCTATTTAATAGTAGCAGAGGAAATAAAAAGGGAGATGTGAACAAGAATAAAGGAATTGGGGGGAGTGCATTAGATAAAGTGGTCAGGACAGGACTCTTTGAAAGGATGACATTGAAGGTGAAATGAGGGTGACAAGAAAAAGCCAGACTTGAAAGGTTCCTTGGACATCACCTGAAGAACTATGGATGGAGGTTTGTGACATTGTACAGGAAGCAGGGATCAAGACCATCCCCATGGAAAAGAAATGCAAGAAGGCAAAATGGTTATCTGAGGAGGACTTACAAACAGCTATGAAAAGAAGAGAAGTGAAAGGCAAAGGAAGAAAGAAAAGATACAACCATTTGAATGCAGAGTTCCAAAGAATAGCAAGGAGAGATAAGAAAGCCTTCCTCGGTGATCAATGCAAAGAAATAGAGGAAAACAATAGAATGGGAAAGACCAAAGATGTCTTCAAGAAAATTAGAGATACCAAGGGAACTTTTCATGCAAAGATAGGAATAATAAAGGACAGAAATGGTATGGATCTAACAGAAGCAGAAGATACTAAGAAGAGGTGACAAGAATACACAGAAGAACTATACAAAAAAGATCTTCATGACCCAGATAATCACAATGGTGTGATCACTCATCTAGAGCCAGACATCCTGGAATGTGAAGTCAAGTGGGCCTTAGGAGCATCATGACGAACAAAGCTCATGGAAGTGATGGAATTCCAGCTGAGCTACTTCAAGTCCTAAAAGATGATGCTGTGAAAATGCTGTACTCAATATGCCAGCAAATTTGGAAACTCAGCAGTGGCCAGAGGACTGGAAAAGGTCAGTCTGCATTCCAATCCCAAAGAAAGGCAATGCCAAAGAACCCTCAAACTACTGCACAATTGCACACATCTCACAAGCTAGTAAAGTAATGCTCAAATTTCTCCAAGCCAGGCTTCAACAGTAGGTGAACCAAGAAATTTCAGATGTTCAAGCTGGATTTAGAAAAGGCAGAGAAACCAGAGATCAAATTGCCAACATCCGCTGGATCATTGAAAAGTGAGAGAGTTCCAGAAAAACATCTATTTCTGCTTTATTGACTATGCCAACACCTTTGACTGTGTGGATCACAACAAACTGGAAAATTCTTCAAGAGATGGGAATACCAGACCACCTGACCTACCTCCTGAGAAATGTGTATGCAGGTCAAGAAGCAACAGTTAGAACTGGACGTGGAACAACAGACTGGTTCCAAATTGGGAAAGGAGTATATCAGGGCTGTATATTGTCCCCCTGCTACCCCACTCCAATACTCTTGCCTGGAAAATCCCATGGATGGAGGAGCCTGGTAGGCTGGAGTTCATGGGGTCACTAAGAGTCGGACACGACTGAGCGACTTCACTTTCCCTTTTCACTTTCATGCATTGGAGAAGGCAATGGCAACCCACTCCAGTTTTCTTGCCTGGAGAATCCCAGGGATGGAGGAGCCTGGTGGGCTGCCGTCTATGGGGTCGCACAGAGTCAGACACGACTGAAGCGACTTAGCAGCAGCAGCAGCAGCAGCAGAGTACATCATGAGAAATGCTGGACTGGATGAAGTACAAGCTGGAATCAAGATTGCCGGGAGAAATATCAATAACCTCAGATATGCAGATGACACCACCCTATGGCAGAAAGAGAAGAAGAACTAAAGAGCCTCTTGATGAAAGTGAAAGAAGAGAGTGAAAAAGTTGGCTTAAGACTCAACATTCAAAAAGCTAAGATCATGGCATCCAGTCCCATCACTTCATGGCAAATGGATGGGGAAACAGTAGAAACAGTGGCCGACTTTTTTGGGGGGGCTCCAAAATCACTGCAGATGGTTACCGCAGCCATGAAATTAAAAGACGCTTGTTCCTTGGAAGGAAAGCTTTGGCCAACCAAGGTAGCTGATTAAAAAGCAGAGACATTACTTTGCCAACAAAGGTCCATCTAGTCAAAGCTATGGTTTTTCCAGTAGTCATATATGGATGTGAGAGTTGGACTATAAAGAAAGCTGAGCACTGAAGAATTGATATTTTTGAACTATGGTGTTGGAGAAGACTCTTGAGAGTCCCTCGGACTGCAAGGAAATCCAACTAGTCCATCCTAAAGGAAATCAGTCTTGAATATTCATTGGAAGGCTGATGATGAAGCTGATACTCCAATATTTTGGCCACCTGATGCAAAGAGATGACTCATTTGAAAAGACCCTGATATTGGTAAAGACTAAAGGCGGGAGCAGAAGGGGACAACAGAGGATGAGATGGTTGGATGGCATCACTGACTCAGTGGAGATGAGTTTGAGTAAACTCTGGGAGTTGGTGCTGCATAGGGAGGCCTAGTGAGCTGCAGTCCATGGGGTTGCAAAGAGTCGGACACGACTGAGCGACTGAACCAAACTGAACTTGGAAAGATCATTCTAGACAAAGGAAATAGTCATTGTTCTACTCAGAGGTGGGAATATGCTTGGTATCTCTTGCATGTTTGAGGCCAGTGGCCTAAAGAAACGAGATTAAAGAAGAGAGGGGACAGGAAGAGAGGTAGGCAGGAGTTAAATCATGCAAGACCCTGGAGGCTGTGGGTCAACCTGGATATTATTCTAAATACAAGAGGAAGCCACTGAAGAGTTTCAAAGCGGGAAGTAAAAAGGTAGCACTGCTAATTTAAAAGATCATTTTGCTGTGGAAGACAGGTGACAGGGACAGAATGGAAAAGATTCTAGGAGATCAGCATTTGAAGTAGATAAATAGAAGAAAAGTGGATTTCTTAGGAGTATAGATGCACTGTGGAGATAGAAATGTTAGAACTTACTGATAGAGAGGATGGCAAGGTGAAGAAAAGGGAAGAAGCAAAGGTGACTCCTGGAGTTTTTGCTTATTATTCAGTGGAGTGGGGAGAGGGAGTGGTGATGAATTTACTAAGAGGGAAAACTGGAGAGGGACAACATGCGTGGGAAATCAGAGTTGAATTGAGGACTCATTATGTTTGAGGTATCTCATAAATATTCCAGAGGAACTGATGGATTAGCATCAGGATAGACCAGTTGGGACCTTGGGTGAGGAATGAACCAGAGTTATATATTTGGAGTCATCAGCATAGAGGTGACATTTAAAGCCCTGGTACAGGATTGGATCAAGAAGGGGAGAAGAGCAGGCCAAGGACTAAACCTCAGATACTCTGTAGCTCTGATTCTTGAGTTGAAGTTCCCTTGGGGGTTGAGGGATATTTAAACATGATACCTGTGTTCATCTGCATGCTATGATGGTGAGGTAAGAACCAGTACTCTTTATGAATATCTTAGGAGGATCTTTACATGACAACACTATTCTCAGCTATTAGAGTAGAAGTCACAAAATCTCTCTCTTATGATAGAAAGCCAGATTCATTAAATTTACCAATTCAACTTAATTTTGCTTCAACTAGCTTTAATCAGTGAAGTTCTATTTAAAAACAAAAATCTCTTGTATGCTTAGTCACTCAGTCATGTCCAACTCTTTGTGATCCCATGGACTATAGCCCACCAGGCTCCTCTGTCCATGGGATTTCCCAGGCAAGAATACTGCAGTGGGTTGCCATGCCCTCTTCCAGGGTGTCTTCCCAACCCAGGGATTGAACCCAGGTCTCCCACATTGCGGGCAGTTTCTTTACCATCTGAGCCACCAGGGAAGTTCATAATTACTGGAGTAGGTAGCCTATTCCTTCTCTAGGGGATCTTCCTGACCCATGAATCGAACCCGGGTCTCCTGCATTGCAGGCAGATTCTTTACCAGCTGAGCTACCAGGGAAGCATTGCAATAATGAAAATCAATTAGATCAGTAAGAGCAAAGCATGCAAGATGAGTGACAGTCTTCAACTGCAAAGAAGTCTGAGTAATGAATGATGGAGATACCATTATGTGAATCCCTTAGCACATAATGTATTCATTGACTAAATGTGTCAACTATGATCCTACATCCTTAGAGACTGTTGGGTTTAACAAAACCCACACTATGCATTGCCAGGTACTCGATTTCAGCTTGCAGTGATTAACTGAAAGTTCTTCCTTGCATTGTTTCAACTCACCTCATCAAGCATGATGTCTCCCTCAAAAAGATCCAGTCCCAGATCTAAGAAGGAAGATAAAAACTTTTGTTAGCAAATTGGATTCAAGCTCCCCACTTAACAAAGAATGTAAAATTTAAAATCCACAAACCTTCATTGATATCAAATATATCCCGGTCAAGTCCGTTATCTACATCTTTAACAAAAATAACAAAAACACATTGAATGTTGTGTTTATGAAAGAAGAAAATCTTTGTCAACCACTGATTAGAAGTAAGCAAGTTTCTTTTGTCTCATATAAGAGAGTACCATGCTCTGATTCAATATACATTGATTGATTGATCGATTGATTGAGAACCTCCCTTGAGTCAGGCTTGGGGCTATGGAGTTTGGCATACATCTCTACATGTCCCTTGAATGACAAATAACTTCAGGAATAAGAAATTGGTCACTCCATATAATATTAATTTGAAGGACTAGATTAGATGACTAGATAGGAAGCAAATGTTTACACAAGATAAAATCAGTTCAAGCAACCCATATATGTATATTCCTTGCTAATAATGTACCTTGGAACTCTCAAGCAAAATTCCTAATCTATATTTGAACTATTCTTTAGTTTCAAAAGGTAGATAATATGGCCAAACCTCTAAGTGTACAATTGAATAGGAAGAACATCACATCCATCTGACTTGGCATAAAGACAACAAAAGTAACAATAGTTGACATTTATGGGATGCCAATATGTCAGTCACTGTGTTTGGACTTTCTTATACCATCATCTTTTTTTTTTTTTTGCTGAGTATGTGGAACCCCTGAGCAGAAACAATAAAATGTTCTTCAATAAATCAAAAGAAGCCAGTGCTTGACCAAAGTTCAGTGCAAGTATGCATTGTGCTTAGCATTAAATGTGTCCTAAGTTCTTCTGTGCTGTTGCTCTATTATTCACACGACCTTCTTTTACTATGTGTGCTGCGCCATGCTCAGTCACATAAGGCAAAACTCAAAAAGACTCACCAAAGATTTCTGGAGTTGGCTGGGAAACAAACACATAAGAAAATGATATTATTATGATGTCTGTGACATAAATAGTCTTATTGATTCCTATTTCCATCTAGCCATCTGTGGGGTTTTGTTTTTACCTTAATATTATGGATTAGTTTCTGGCATGTATTCAGGAGAACTAAATCAGAGTCTAAGATAACTTTTTGACCCAAGGGTCTTCTCATTTCATATAAAAAATGAAACAGTCTGTTGTATGAATTTGAAGGGGTGAAGCAAGAAGCCAAATTCTCAGATTCAAAAGAAGGTAGAACATGAGTTCTGCCCGCCAATAAGTGTTCACATTAAACATGATTTTCTAACAAATTCATGGAGCTTCATTTGAAAAATCTAATAACTTATTCTTGGCATTAAAATATTATAATTTATAATGATGCTTTAAACAGAAAATTTTATTGAAGACCTCATTAACCATGGTTTAATTTCACATTTCACTCAAGACTCTGTCTTCGAAGTCAATATCAAATACTTCAGAAAAAAAAACTTATGGCTATACTTTGCAAATGAAAAAAAACAAACAAACTGAAAATAGATTCTCTACAGATAGCCAAATGAAGGGCTCCTCAGTGGCTCAACGGTAAAGAATTCACCTACAAAAGCAGGAGACACAGGAGACGTGAGTTTGATCCCTAGGTCAGGAAGATTCCTGGAGAAGGAAACGACAACCCACTCCAGTATTCTTGCCTGGAAAATTCCATGGACAGAGGAGCCTGGTGGGCGGCAGTCCATAGGGTCGCAAAGAGTTGGACACAACTGAAGCAAGTGGGCAGCAGCAGACCAAATGAAACCCAGACCACATACCCAGCAGAAAAAACTAAGTAAACCTGAGATTTCTTAATGAAGTCTAGTTTAAAACGCTCTTGGACTTGTAGACAGTAGGTCTGGGTTTTATTCCTGCTTCTACCAATTACCAGCAAGTCAGTTCACCTTCCTGGTACTCGGATACTCAGAATATCTGTACTATGTGGTCACTGCTGGCTTTCTGGGTATTCTGACAGTTATATGATATAGTGTGAAAGAATGTGGCAAACTATAATAAAATGTCATACAAATGTAAGGGACAATTTTATTTAAATACAGATTACCTGTAGGTTCTAGAATCTCCATGCTAGAATCAGTTGGGATATCTGGCAAGCAGTGAGGATAAATTGGTTGGATGGTGACCACCCTTTTTTATATTAACTAGTGTCTTGATTGTCTCACACCTTGGCCACACACAGGCACACCCTCACAGAGGAATGCCAACACACCCCCCGAAAAACATTATCAAGCATTCATTCATAATTACAGTTTTAATGAGTCTCCCATGGTATCTCTTGTTCTCACTGCTATAGTTCTGTTCACAGAATATTAGCTCAACGTAATAATTATTATTTAAAAATCACAACTAAAGATTATCCCCAGGCATTTGAGACTTCATTTAAAACCTCAATTATGGTTACCAGGGGATGTTGGAGGGAGAGATAAGCTGGGAGATTGGGATTGACATATACAAACCACTCATATAAGATAGGTAACTAATAAGGACCTACTGTATAGCACAGGGAACTCAACCCAATACTTTGTATGGAAAAAGAATCTTTAAGAAAAAGAAGGAAAAAGAGTGGATTATATGTATAACTGATTAACTTTGCTGCAAACCCGAAACTAACACAACATTGTAAATCAACTACATTCCAATAAAAATAATAAATAAAACCTCAACTTGGTTTGTGGTACCAACTACCTGTCATTGTAGAAAGATTGGTGTAACCTGATGAAGAAGAAGAGCGATTCCATGCTACAAGACTTAAGCCTTGGCTGTGCCCATGACATTCATTACTCACTCTGTCATGTCTCACATTCCTATAACAGCAATACATATCACATTCCTTAGTAAAAACGGAGTGATTTTCAAGTTTCCACCTTATCGTAAAAAAACTTGTTACACAACAATGAAACTGCAGAGAAAACATAATTTTATCTCATGTCCCTGACTTTTCCTCTGGTGCGTCTTCTTCTCACTCCCAGTACTCTGCCTGCCCCTGCTCACCGAAAAAAAAAAAAAAAAAAAAAAAAAAACAACCCACATTTAATTTCATTAACATTTTGAAATTCCTTAAAAAACAAAAAACAGGTTGTTCTTTAGTAATCATTATCAACTATCCCCAATTTTTCTAAATTTTTCCCCTACATTGTTTCCTTACCAAGCCAGAAACTGAGAGGAGGGCAGCAGAGCACAGAAACCAAGGCAGATCCCAAGAGGTCATGCTGAGACTACCAGCTGAAAGCTGTGAACTATGGAATTCAGAGCAGCATTTACTTTTTAAAAGGCAAACATCATAACGTATAGCCTTTGGTCTTAATGATCCCTCTGGCAGGTCAGCCAACTGCAGTAGTAATACCTCCAATCAAAAAGTTAAAGTCCAATATCCTTAGCACAGCTCTGCAGAGCTCATTGGTTGTTTTTTGTAGGTTTTTATTTCCCCTGTGTCAACATTCAGTAGCCAAACGCCTGACTGAGAACTGTTAACGAAACAAATTCTTTAATGTGTAATACTGGGCCCCAAGATTATTAAGAGCCACTTGAGAACAATAATATCAAGTTAATTTCTAATCTCAATCTTTCAAATGTAAACATTTGTGAAGTTCTTTCTGCTCTTCTAGCCCTGAGCTGCTTTAATATATCTAGTTATGTCCATCACGGTTTGTTGTTCATTCATTTAATAAAAATGTATTGATTTATAATACAAAATCCATTAATGTCCTAGAAATTTAGCATGCTTGACATCCACATTTAAAGTAGCAAAACAGCAACACATGTCCCTCCTGAGTATTCCCATCAAGCAAAGTCAAGAGAGCACTGAAAAACCAGTGTTCCCAACCCATCTCTCAGTTCTTGCTCACTTTTTCTTCTTGGGGTAATTTCTTTTGAGAGACAATCTGCTTTCTCATTTCCCAGAGTTTCACTCTCAACTTAAGTATGATGTAGGATAATATTTTTGAAATGTGAATTTTTTTTCCCTCAGTATTTCTTTCACTCAAGACCAGTCTTTGCTCATTCTGCACTAATAAAAAAAGATTGGAGGACTTCCCTGGCGGCTTAGTGGTAAAGAATCCACCTGCCAATACAGGAGACATGGGTTCAATCCCTAGTCCAGGAAGATTCCATGTGCCACCGGGCAACTAAGCCCATGTTCCACAACTACTGAGTCCAAGGCCCTGGAGCCTGTGCTCTGCAAGAAGAGAAGCTACCACATGAGAAGCCCTTGCATCGCAACTAGAGAGAAGCCTCCCTCGCTGCAACTAGAGAAAAGCCCGTCAGCAGCAAAGACCTAGCACAGCCATAAATAAATAAAGGATCTGAAAAGACATGATCCATGGGCAAAAGACCTACTTTGTGAAGGGAGGATTCTTTGTGAATCTAAGCAAGTCAGCCCACCCTCTGAGAATAGGAGAAGAGTTGAAGGGGAAAGTTAAAGATGGTAGGGATGATCAATTTCTCACTTGTTCCTGGGGAACATGCACATAGTTTGTGGGATCCAAAATCAAACACACCTGCTTCTTGGTAAGAGATCCAAGGGACCAACATGCTCTACAAAAGAAGTCATGTCTTCAGTGCGTGTCTGTTAGTCGTGTCCGGCCCTTTACAACCCCATGGACTATAGCCTGCCAGGCTTCTCTGTCCTTGACATTCTCCAGGCAAGAATACTGGAGGGGTTGCCATTCCCTTCTCCAGGAGATCTTCTCGACCCAGGGACAGACTTCAGGCCTCCTGCATTGTGGGCAGACTCCTTACTGTCTGAGCCACCAGTGGAGGAGAATAAATCCTCTGAGGCCGAGAGTGCCCAGAAGTAACAAAGGAAAGGACCAGGCCTGACGGGCCACGTGGATAGGAATGTCTCCACAGCAGACTGCACAGAATGACAGCCAGCCCAGACAGAGGGATGGAAGTTTCGGAGGATGCTTGTGAAGACAGATGACATCGGGAACAGATGGGGCCTCAGCTGTAAAGTTTAGGCACAAGCCTGGGGGTAAAAGAAATCTTGAATTTGCTACAATTAAATGTCTCCACTTGTGTGGATAGGGACTCAAAATGATAACGTTGGTTCCAAAAAACTAAAGGTATTTATTATACATGTCTGTTTTGTGAGCTGAGATGTGAAGCTGAGACTCCTGACTGCATTCTGTATGTGTCGGGACAAGCAGTTCACATTTGAAGTTGGGGAACTGGAAGCAGGAAGAGAGGAGGCAGCATCCTAGGACTGATGGAGTCTGTATTGAGCCCTAATTATTAATACAACAAATGGACACAGCCTTGCTACGAATCTCACAGAGTCGTGGAGGCACAGCTGAAATCCAACTATAATGTGTTTTGACAATAGTTGATGGATAGCTTTTACATTTCCTTCTTTCTGGGGTTGTCAGTGACACTCTTTAAAGCGGAAATTATACCTGAGCTGCTCTAACACACCTCTGGTTTTATCCCGCCCCCTAGGAAATTTTTTCAAGCTCATCTCGGAACCTAAAGTTAGATCCCAGGAAAACATCTCTATCTCTGGTTCTTGGTCCTCCCCTGGTCTTCCTTTCTCCCAGGTAGTATGGAAGGAACAGGGATTCATAACCAGGAAACCCAGGGCTTGAGATTCTCAGCCTTATGAATTGTTCTGAAAGCATCTTAAACCACTGGGAACTCATATTTTCCTTAGGAATGTAGTTCTATGGATCCTCAGGGAATACGAGTTCATTCTAGACCCGAGAGTTGCAGGCCATGAGTAAAGAACTTTCTAACAAGAAACAGCAGAGAGATTGCAACAGAGATCCCAAAGACTTTGTATCTTTCTTCTTGTAATACCTGTTTCCTAAACTTGATTCTCTTTCCTGAAATAAAAAATATTTTTTTCAAAACAGACTCATAGATACAGAGAATAAACACATGGTTACCAGAAGAGATGGGGTGAGGGGAGTAAAGAGACAGAGGAGAGAGATTAAGAGACACAGGCTTCCACTTGCAGAATAAATGGGTCATCTGCATGACGTGTACAGTTCAGGGGATACAGTCAGCAACTGTGTCGTATCTGCGTCTGGTGACAGATGGTGACTAGACATGTAGTGGTGAACATTTCGAAATGTATAGAAATACTGAGTCACTATGTTGTATAACAGGAACTAACATAGTGTTGCAGGTCACATATGCTTCAAAAGCAAACACATTCATAGAAAACGAGATCAGATTTTCAGTTCCTAGAGGCAGGAGTGGGGCGGGGGAATTGGATGAATACGGGAACAAGGCTCAGACTTCTAGTCATAAGATAAATAAGATCCACTCACTTTCTGAGACGGTCCACATCCTGTCCATGGAATACGTTATCTCTCTAGAGAAACTTTCACTTAAAAAGAGATAATAAGTACTAGGGATATAATGTACAAATGGTAAATATAATTAACACTGCTGTATGTTATATATGAAAGTTTTTAAGAGTAAATTCTGAGTTCTCATCACAAGGAAACTACTTTTTTTCTACTTCTTTAATTTTGTGTTTACATGAGATGATGGATGCTCAGTAAACTTGTTGTGATCATCGTTTCATGATGCAGGTAAGTCAAATTATTATATATGTCGTCAAGTCACCTTAAATTTACACAGTCCTGTATGTCAATTATAGCTCAATAAAACTGGGTAAAAAAAAAGTTTTGTAAGGTATTTTATTAGTTTCCCAATATTAGACTTATGAAATCTTATAAGCACTTGTATAATGTATTGGAGAGGTACACAAATTTAAATTTAACTAAATGGATCTTTTGGGGGCTCCAAAATCACTGCAGATGGTGACTGCAGCCATGAAATTAAAAAACACTTACTCCTTGGAAGAAAAGTTATGACCAACCTAGATAGCATATTCAAAAGCAGAGACACTACTTTCCTGACTAAGTTCTGTCTAGTCAAGGCTATGGTTTTTCCAGTAGTCATGTATGGATGTGAGAGTTGGACTGTGAAGAAGGCTGAGCACCGAAGAACTGATGCTTTTGAACTGTGGTGTTGGAGAAGACTGTTGAGAGTCCCTTGGACTGCAAGGAGATCCAACCAGTCCATTCTGAAGGAGATCAGCCCTGGGCTTTCTTTGGAGGGAATGATGCTAAAGCTGAAACTCCAGTACTTTGGCCACCTCATGCGAAGAGTTGACTCATTGGAGAAGACTTTGATGCTGGGAGTGATTGGAGGCAGGAGGAGAAGGGGACGACAGAGGATGAGATGGCTGGATGGCATCACTGACTGGATGGACGTGAGTCTGAGTGAACTCCGGGAATTGGTGATGGACAGGGAGACCTGGCGTGCTGCGATTCATGGGGTCGCGAAGAGTCAGACACGACTGAGCAACTGAACTGAACTGAACTGAACTGAAATGGATCTAGGAAAAAGTAAAAGAATGGGGAGTGTGGTGATGGTAGAAGTCCCTGGGCAGCTAGGGGGACACAAATTAAATAGTGTCCCAGCCAAGTGAAGGACAGAAGAGCTCCTAAGACATCTGCATCCCCATGTGTTGTCCAGACAAAATTGCATTCTTCGCACAGATCTTCTAAGCCCCTGCCCAAAATTACTATCTCTTACTCCATTTTCCAAAATCGTGGTATGTTTCTGTATTATTTAGGATTTTCCAGAGAAGCAGAACTGATAGGATATATATATAGATAGAGAAATTTAAGGAAATGGCTCACATCATTGCAGAGGCTTGCCAGTCCAAAATCTGCAGAGTGGGCCAGCATGTTGGAGACCTAGAGAAAAGTTCAAAGGCAGTCTGCAGGCAGAATTTCCTCTTCTTCTGGGGACCTCTGTCTCTCATTGCTTCAATCCTTCAACGGATTAGATGAGGCCCACTCACAGGAGGAGCAAGTTATCCGCTACTCAAAGTCTACTAATTTAAATGTTAATATCACCTAAAATACTTTCACAGGGACATTTATATCTGTGTTTGACAAATATCTGGACCCTGTGGCCTAGCCAGGTTGACACATGAAATGAAGCATCATAGTTTTTCTGCTCTTCATTTCCTGGACTCTTGATGATCACCTGCTTATGGATGGCTACTTGTCACACTAGAGATGACTACTGTTGCTACTTAATACAAGTGTCTTGACTCAGTTATAACCCTGGCTGAAGACAAAGATGTCATTTATTACAGTTCATGAGGAGCACCAAGGACAATACGGTCACATCTCTGATGCTAGAGAAATATCAAAGGACAAAGAGTAATCTTACAGATTTCAGGAAGCCAGTAGGCTGAGACCCCAAGGAACAATTCTGTTCTTATACCAAATGATCCTACTTCAAATCTTTGTACTTATTTTATACTAAGAGGCAGCCCACAAAGAAAGAGTGGGGGGTGGGGGTTGGAAATTGCTGTGGCACAATGAGATAAACAGCTTCCTCCCATCACTACAAGAGGGTCACCAGGTGGCTTGTAAAGTTCTCCAACCCTAGTCTAGTTCAGTTGGCTTGGTGTTGTTAAGAATTTACGCCAAGCTCGAACAGGTCCACAGGAGGCATCCATTGACTCTGTGATGGAAATGATCCCAGCTGAGATGGCTCCTAAGCTAATACCTGTACATCTACTTTCTGGGACTGTTCAAGAGGTTTAATGGCCTCAGGGACCTCCCTGGCAGTCCAGTGGTTAAGAACTCTGCCTACCAGGGAGAAGGGCAGGGGATAAAGGATAATTAGGGAGTTTGACATGGAAATGTACACACTGCTATATTTAAAGTAGATAACCAACAAGGACCTACAAGTTCCCAATAGGGAACTCTGCTTAATGTTATGTGTCAACTTGGATGGGAAGGGAGTTTGGGGGAGAATGGATACACATACATTATGACTGAGTTGCTCTGCTCTGAACCCGAGACTATCACACTGGTAATCAGCTATACTCCAATATTAAATAAAAAGCTAAAAAATAAGTTAAAAAAAAACCACTCAGCCTTCCAATGCAGGGGGCACAGATTCAGTCTCTGGATGGGGAAGTAAGATCTCACAAGTCACATGGTACAGCCCCCAAAAAGTTTTTATGTCCTCAAACTCCAATCCAGTTTTCTACTCCTGTATCTCAGGCCTGCAAAGACTTGGAAGAAGGAATTAATCACTCTTCTTTCTGGCTGCACTTATGTATGACAGTCATTACCCAAAGTTATAGTTATTATATATATTATATAATCAAGGCTGTATATTGTCACCCTACTTATTTAACTTATATGCAGAGTACATCATGAGAAATGCTGGGCTGGAGGAAGCACAAACTGGAATCAAGATTGTCGGGAGAGATATCAATATCCTCAGATATGCAGTGACACCACCCTATGGCAGAAAGAGAAGAACTAAAGAGCCACTTGATGAAAGTGAAAGAGGAGAGTGAAAAAGTTGGCTTAAAGCTCAACATTCAGAAAACTAAAATCATGGCATCCGGTCCCATCACTTCATGGCAGATAGATGGGGAAACAAGGGAAACAGTGGCTGACTTTATTTTTCTGGGCTCCAAAATCACTGCAGATGCTGACTGCAGCCTTGAAATTCAAAGATTCTTAGTCTTTGGAAGGAAAGTTATGACCAACCTAAACAGCATATTAAGAAGCAGAGACATTACTTTGTCAACAAAGGTCCATCTAGTCAAGGTTATGGTTTTTCAAGTGGTCATGAAGATTCATCTTGAGACATCTAGTCCCTTGGACTGTAAGGAGAACTCCAACCAGTCCATCCTAAAGGAAAGCGAGAGTTGGACTATAAAGAAAGCTGAGCACTGAAGAATTGATGCTTTTGAACTCTGGTGTTGGAGAAGACTCTTGAGAGTCCCTTGGACTGTAAGGAGATCCAACCAGTCCATCCTAAAGGAGATCAGTCCTGGGTATTCATTGGTAGGACTGATGATGAAGCTGAAACCCCAATACTTTGGCCACATGATGCAAAGAGCGGACTCACTGGAAAAGACCCTGATGCTGGGAAAGATCGAGGGCAGGAGGAGAAGGGGATGACAGAGGATGAGATGGCTGGATGGCATCACTGACTCAATGGACATGGGTTTGGGTGGACTCCAGGAGTTGGTTAGGGACAGGGAGGCCTGGCATGCTGCGGTTCATGAGGTCACAAAGAGTTGGACACGACTGAGTGACTGAACTGAGATTTATATATACTATATATAAACTACTCACTGAAATTTGTAACTGCCAGTGCTTGGCACTTAATAGGTGTTTGCTAAACACTTACTGGAAGAAATGGAGAATGAACTATTGAAAATCAATATCTAGAAATTGCTTTCGTTATAGATGTACTCCAGTGGCACTAGTCACATAACAAGTTTTTCTTGGGCACAGAGGCCAATAAAACCACATGCTTTTGTCCTGTATGTTTTTGTCCAATAAGAATTAACATTTCCCACTGGGAACAAAAGTAAGGCTTTGTTGTGACCTATTGTTCTGGGTTGCCTGTGCACAGATCAAGTTTTCACAGTTTCCTTGGGCCAAATCAGATTTACGTGCAAAGTGACGTAAGAGTCCTTCCCAGGGGTGAGGTTGTGTGTGTGCAACATGAACACGGTGTTAAAAGCTACTCATCAATATGGCAGTATTCAGTGTAAGCTCACTCCATTCATTTTTGAGGAAATTTCTGCCAAATACCCAATTACCATCGTTTGTCAGTTGTTCTTTAAGTAAATATGAGTTTTTTATGTAATGAGAAAAGCAGCTGCTGCCGCTAGTTTAGTTCATTTCTCAAAAAACACAGAGGTGTTTTTCCTCAAAACCGTGTACGTTGAGTGCATGGATCATTGGCTATTTGGGTCAGCTAAGGTGACACTCTTAGGCCCTTGATACAATCACTAAAGTGCAACTAATCTAATTTAACAACAAACAGGTGACACCTTCCATGTGCCCATGCGTCATCCAGCTTGTTTTTCCCTGAATTGGCTTTTTGTTTCATTTTGTTTTAGTGTCCTGAGAAGGTAAGCCACCCAGACATGTGCTGAAATGACAACTACTTTGCAAGGACTACATAAATGACACTGTCTGCCAAGTGACAACAGAAAGAGAGCAGGAGGTAAACAGGGTCCCATGCAGTGCGCAAGCCTGGACTGGTGCCATCGGGGAGGAACTGGACTCGGCTGCGTTGGGTCTGAGCATCAGTGGCACTGCTCAAGCCTTCACTCCCTCTGGAGGGAGAAAACTTGCTGAACAGAAGCAAAGGAAATTTGAGAGTTTAGTTCTCTTTCTTCCTTCCGTTTTCTGGGCTCCAGCTTTGAACACGCAGTAACATTCAGCCTGAGCCACTTAAACCACAAAAACTACTGAGAAAGAAAAGCTTGATTGTCTGATTCACTTCATTGTCGTCAGCTGTGAATAGAAGCGATCCCTGAAGCACTCAGCCATGTGTCTGGCTCCTGGTCCTTTTTGTCACGTGTGCAGTCCTCTACAGCTGTCCACCAACCTTTTTCTTTTTCCCCATTAATTAATTTTTATTGCAGTGTAGTTGCTTTACAATGTTGTGTCAGCTTCTACTGCACAGCAAAATGAATAAGCCATATATCCCCTCTTTTGGACTTCCTTCCCGTTTAGGTCACTGCAGTGCATTAAGTAGGGTTCTATCTGCTATACAGTATGTTCACATCAATTGTCCATTTTATACATGGTACCAATAGTGTATAGGTGTCAGTCCCAATCTCCCAATTCCTCCCACCCCATCTCTTCCCCTTTGGTATCCATCCCCAACATTTTCTCTTGAAACCCCGTTTTCATTCTGAAAAATGAGGAAATCCCAAAGAAATTTTATTGTTCCGAGTTATCACACAATACTGGCCTTATTAAAAATAAAAAACTGAGAAAAAATTTAAATGAGCATAATTTATTTTAAAGTAACCATTTAAGAGGCTTCCCTGGTGGCTCAGTGGTAAAGAAATCTGCCTACCAAAGCAGGCAACATAAATTCAATATCTGGTCTGGGAAGATCCCACAGGCCACGGAGCAACTAAGCCTGTGGAGCAACTAACAACAACCACTGAACCTGGGCACTCGAGATTCCAGGGCATGTGGGACCTAGTTCCCTGACCAGGGATGGAACTCAGGCACCCTGCATTGGGAGCTCAGAGTCTTATCCACCGGGTCACCAGAAAAATCCCAGGTCAAAAGTTCAGTATTTTACAAAAGTAGTTTGGCCTGTGGAGCCCTAAAAGGGTCTCAGGGACACTCAGGGGTCTGTGGACCGTATTTTGAGAGCTGTTGCCTTCTAGCGAGGGGAAAATAGAACAAGACTCAAAATGACTGGGGTTTAAGCCTTTAGCTAAGAACGTCACCTATTTATCAGCTACTTGAGCATGGGAAAGAAACTCTCTGGGTCTCAACATTTTTTATTTATGAAATTGAAATAATAAAACAAATGGGCATGTTCAGTATCCTTTTAAAGTCATACACATAAAGTTAGTGCCTGGAATCCCAGTGGGCACTAGCGGTAAAGAACTCACCTGCCAACGCAGGAGACATAAGAGATGTAGGTTTGATCCCTGGGTTGGTAAGATCCCCTGGAGGAGGGCATAGCAACCTACTCCGGTATTCTTGGCTGCAGAACTCCATGGACAGAGGAACCTGGTGGGCTACAGCGCATAGAGTCACAAAGAGTCGGACATGGCTGAAGCACGCACACACGCAGTGCCTGGAATATAGATCAAACTAGGATACGAACCAGAGATTCACAAACCTCTGGTAAAGGAGTTCATAAAAAGGAGCTCTTGTAAAGGTTCCATCCCTGATCAGGGAACTAGATCCCACATGCTGCGACTAAGAGTCTGCATGCCACAACTAAAGACTTCGCATGCTGCTACAAAGATCAGAGATCCCACATGCTGCAACCAAGACCCGGCACAGCCAAATAAATTATTTTTTTTAAAAAAACTAAACTATTCTTCAATTAATATATTCATGCATTTGTTACTGAAGGAAGTCAGAGAAGGAGAAGTATCATAAGACATCCCTTATACATGGAATTTGAAAAGAAATGCTACAAATGAATTTATAAAATAGAAAAAGACTCACAGACTTAGAGAACAAACATGGTTGCCAGGGGGAAGGATGAGGGGAAAGGATAGTTAGGGAGTCTGGGATGGACATGTACACACTGCTGTATTTAAAGGGGACACCAAGCTCATGGAACTCTGCTCAATTTTATGCAGCAGCCTGGAGGGGAGCAGGTTTTGGGGGGAGAATGGATCCATGTATATGCATGGCTGAGTCCCTTGGCTGTTCACCTGAAATGATCACAGCAATATCAATCAGCTATACCCTAATACAAATAAAAAGTTCAAAAAAATATATTCATGCATTTGTTCCAAAATATTTATAGAGAGCCACAGCCAGACACTGTGCTAGGTGATGGAGATGTATAAACAAACGACATGAGCCCTGCTCTGAAACAGTTTACAGGGACATTTACATTAGCTGTAAGAACTCAATCTGATGAGTGTCATTAAAAAAAAAAAGCAAGTGCCAAGGTCAAGCAGTGAAATACTTGCTTGGAGTCTATATCTGGATTTAGAAAATCAGTTTAAAAGGAGAGATGGGCTCCTGAGCCAATACGAGGGGAGAAGAATACAGACAGCCTGACTTTGACGAGGTTTACAGGTCACCAAAGTGCCCAGTGAGCTAAGAAGAGTGGGAGCCCCATCATTCTGAACTACAAACTCTGCCCTCAGATGGGGAAGAGAGTCACAACAAAAGTGCCATGAGCACCGGACTTTCAGGCCCCCACCAAGGCAGTGAGAAGCAGCAGCAGTTGATCCTCATACACACATCATGGGAACCTGCAGCCACAAATAATGCTCAGCTGTTCTATGACTGGGGCTTCCCAGGTCTCAGTGGTAAAGAATCCACCTGCCAATGCAAGAGACGTGAGTTTGATCCCTGTGTCAGGAAGATCCCCTGGAGAAGGAAACAGCAACCCACTCCAGTATGCTTGCCTGGGAAATCCCATGGACAGAGAAGCCTGGAAGGCTACAGTCCATGGGGTTGCAAGAGTCAGACATGACTTAGTGACCTAAACGACAACACCACTGTGGGTTCTGGGTCCTCAAGTTTTGGACTTTGTGTGGCCAGAAGGGAAAGGTGTGCATGGAGGGGGCAAGATGTGATTCATTGCAAGTTTGGGTAAGAATAGAAGGGAAAGAAAAACATTTGCTTCAAGTGTCACAATTTAAGCCACTGGTCAGTGTTTCCATGGAGCTGGCTCCTCAGATGAGAATTCTGAAGGGTTATGAATGGGCCTGGGACACAAAAGAATTACACCTCAAAGATACAGCTGACTAAGTCATCATTGTTTTCAGACAAAGCAGGCAGGACATACAAGCTACTGTTTCATCTTCATCTGAGAAAGGAGAGGATAGAGATAATGAGCTATCGTGGAAATGTGTCATCTTACAAGTGGGCTTAGGGAATCTACTACCAGCACTACACATTTCAGGTCTGAGGACCAGGAGCCAAGAATAACCTGCCTATCTCACCAACCAGCCCTCAAACCAGTCCTGTAGAGTGAAGTGACTTTAGAAACTTCTGAGAATGACTCTATCATAGATTATCTTTTGACTTATATAGGTGTTTTCCAGTATGAGTTTATGAACAAGGAAGAATTTGGAAAGACAGATAAGTTCTCATTTGTACCTTTATATCATGGCATCCTTATGAAATGTATGGCTAAATGTTTGGATGGATGGGTAGGTGGGTTTGGGGTGGTTTGGTGTGAAATGTGAACTTGACAGCTAAAGATGAAATACATTTTGGAAGAAATTAAAATCTTCTAAGGAAGGGTACATCAGGAGAGCTATCTGGGGGTCATTTGCCCAGAGAATGGAGAGCACAATTCCAAGTCACAGTCCTGGCCTTGATCTGGAGATTGGAAATCACTGTGAACATCTCAAATATTCTAGGGCACTTACTTTCTAACTGATATGGTATCAGAAAATTTAGGGAACTTAGAGATCAGAGGGGCTTTTCCAAGTAGCTTGGCTGGTAAAGAATCTGCCTGCAATGCAGGAGACCCCAGTTCGATTCCTGGGTCTGGAAGTTCCCCTGGTGAAAGGATAGGCTATCCACTCCAGTATTCTTGGGCTTCTCTAATGGCTCAGACAGTAAAGAATCTGCCTGTGGTGTAGAAGACCTGGGTTTGATCCCTGGGTTAGGAAGATCCCCTAGAGGAGGGCATGGCAACCCACTCCCAATATTCTTGCCTGGAGAATCCCCATGGACAGAGGAGCCTGGCGGGCTACAGTCCATGGGGTTACAAAGAGTTGAACATGTCTGAGCAACTAAGAACAGCACAGTACAGTACAGAGATCAGAGACAGCCTCAGAATCTCTCAGATTTGAGAGTTATTTGGTGCCTATAATCCTCCCACATAATAATTCATGATGGGAGGGTATCCCTCACCATCCATTGAGCTTAACTTGAGATCCATAGTCACCAATAGAAATCAGTGGTCCTAATTGAATTAAACAGAGGAAATAATTACATCTTAATATCATTCCCTTCTAGTTAAACTGTAACATTTCCCTCCATCACAAAAATAGGCTACAAATCCTAGTGATAACTGTAACTTTGTCATCAATAAAAATAACAAATATTTTCAAAGAGGTATGGGGCAGGAGTGAAGTGGATGTGGCTATAAAAGGGTGATACATGCTTATAGTAATGTTTGCATTTTCATTATATCAATGTCAATATTCTGATTGTCATTTAGTTTTGCAAGGCATTACCAGAGAGGACACTGGATAAAGAGTATGTGGAATATCTCTGTATTATTTCTTACATTTCATATGACTCTAGTTATCCCAAAATAAAGTTTAATTTTAAAGACAAAAAACCCCAATATTTTCATATCAGATCAGTGTGTTGATATCTCAAAATATTCTTTATACTAATTGCTGATTTGAATTATGGTAGTTATGAGGACTGCAGCTAAATCTTGTCACTTAATACATTAATAAACATTTGTATTATTGTCACAAATGTATTTGTTTTGATAACTGTATCTTAATATAATTGGTTTTCTTTGCAATTCTATGTATTTTATTTCATGCATTTGAAACTTTATTCTTAGAAGGGATCTGGCTTTATCAAACTAACAAAGGGGTTTGTGGCTTAAAAATGTTAGGATGGAAGCTGCTTCCTTCTACAGTGGCCCATCTCCCCCAGGATGGACACCGCATTGAATTCTCTTGAAAGAACAGGCAGTTTTTTCATGACAGTTCCAGGAAGCGGCCCAAACCATCAAGTCAGAGGACTGTAAGCAAGCTGTTTTATCCATTAGGCACCATAGAAACAGGGCCTAGAGCCAATGAGCTTGAACAATGAGCTGTCCACACAAATGTCTGAGACAGATCTAGGGTAAAAAAATTTCCTCTCAGGTAACAGCAAAGCTATAGATGTGAAATTAATAAATGTCTAGTTAAATGTTGTACCAAATCTCCTGTGTCAAACTCATTTGTCATCTCATTTAATATTCATAACTATTTTTGCATTTGAAAAAAATTTACAAACAAGACTTTCTCACTTTGTAAAGACTCAAAAAAACATGATTATTAAGAAAGGCAATGGATAGTAAGAGATAAATAGGGAGTTTGGGATTAACATACACACAATACTATATTTAAAATAGATGACCAATAAAGACCTACTGAATAGCACAGCAAATGCTGCTCAAGCTCAATATTCTTTAATAACCTAAATGGGAAAAGAATTTGAAAAGGAATGACTATATGTATAAATGAATCATTTTGCTGTATACCTAAAACTGATACAATATTATAAATCAACTATAATCCAATATAAAATTTAAAAGATTTTTAAGGTGATAAAAAAAAGGTTACAAACAAATATGTTCAAAAAAAGAGCTATACCCAATATTTTATGGGGAAACTATATTTGTACAATGTGGAATGTCAGTACATTTTAGGATATTTTAGTATATTTGAAGAGATGTAAAGTGGGGCCTCAATTAAGGGAGAAGGTACAGGCCTTCAGAAGCCTTAAAACTGCACTTACCTGAAGTTGTAGCTTGTCCTCTTGAATCCTAAAAAGTTCAGTGTGTTTGCTCTGGGAAGATTCCCAATCATGGCATCACTTTCCCCCTCTCTCTCACCAGCTTCTCAATCCCCTCACCACCTTCCCTCAGCCTCCACTTTCAGCCTCACTCCCCCGCCCCTCGCACTTCACTTTCTGAGTCTCAGTATTAATGTTCTTTCAGTGATGAAGGTGGACTTGTCTGAAGGTCTTTGAGGAAACCAGACACAGCATTTCTGGTATAGAGAGGAAAAGCCAAGTGAGAGGATATGGTAGAATTCTGACACTAGAGGGCCAGGCACCGTCCCTTAGAGGTTCACAGATGTGGACAGAGGAAAACACAGTTAACATCCCACCCAAGCCAAATACAGATTCTTTTCAATCGCACTTCAGGATAGATCACATACTAGGCCACAAAACAAACCTCAGTAAGATTGAAATCATATTAAGTATCTTTAATAACCACAACAGTATGAGGCTACAAATCAACAATAAGGAAAAAGCTGAAAAAAGTACAAATACATAGGGATAAATGGCTTCCCTTGTAGCTTAGTTGATAAAGAATCTGCCTATGATGCAGGAGATCCAGGTTTGATTCCTGGGTTGGGAAGACTCCCTGTAAAAGGAAATGGCAACCCACTCCAGTATTCTTGCCTGGAGAATCCCATGGACAGAGGAAACTGGAGAGCTATATAGTCCATGGGGTCACAAGAGTCGGACATGACTTAGTGACTAAAACACCACCGTAGGAATAAGCAATATGATACTAAACCACCAAGGAGTCACTGAGTAAATCAAAGATGAAACTTAAAAAATACCTGGAGATGAGTGGAAATTACACAATAAACCAAAATCTATCAGTCAGTCAGTCAAAATCAATGGGACACAGCAAAAGCAGTTATGAGGGGGTTTACAGCAATAAAATCCTATTTTAGGAAACAAGAAAAATCTCGAATAGACCATTTAACCTTACACCCAAAGGAACTAGGAAGAGAAGAACAAACAAAACCCAAAGTTATTAGAAGGAAGGAAAGAAATAATCAAGATCAGAGTGGAAATAAATGAAACAAAAACCAAAAGAAAAAAAGAAAGAAAAAAAAATCAATGAAGTTAAGAGCTGGTTCTTTGAAAAGAAAAACAAAACTGTTAATGAAATACAGTCTAGTCCCTAGCTAGACTCCTCAACCATAAAAAGGAAAAGAAAAAAAAGACAGAAAGAGCCAAATAAATGAAATCAGAAATGAAAGAGAAATTACTACTGACACTACAGAAATCCAAAGGATCATAAAAGATTACTACCAACAATTATACACTAATGAAATAGACAACCTATAAGAAGCGGATAAATTCCTAGAAATGGCAGTCTCCTAAGATTAAAACAGAAAGAAACAGAAAACATGAACAAACCATCTGTTCATATTTTTTAAAAATCAAATTAGTAAAAAAATAAGACTCCCAGGCCATTCTTAATGGCCCAGTAGTGAAGACTCTATATGTCCAATACAGGGACGTGGGTTGGATCCCTGATAGAGGGACTAAGATCCTATATGCTACCACAGTACAGCCAGAGGGGGAAAAAAAAAAAAAACCTTCCAACAAACAAAAGTTCAGGACCACATGGCTTCAAGGGTGAATTCTACCAAGTATTTAAAGATGAATTAACATCTATCCTCCTCAAATTATTCTAAAAATTGAAGAAAGATGAATGCTTCTGAACTTATTCTACAAAGCCAGAAATGACCTGGATATCAAGACCAAAGACATCACACACACAAAAAGAAAACTAAAGGCCACTATCACTGATGAACATGATACAAAAATCCTCAACAAAATATTGTTGTTGTTTAATCACTAAGTCATGCTTGACTCTTTGAGACTCCATGGACTGCAGCATGCCAGTCTCCTCCGTCCTACACTAAAATATTAACAAAACCAAATTCAACAATGCATTAAAACTATCATTCTGTATGTTCAAATCTGCAAATCAATCAATGTGATAACAAACATTAACAAACTGAAGAATAAAAATCATATGACCATCTCAATAGACAAAGAAAAACAGTTTGGACAAAATTCAATGTTCATTTGTGATTTTTAAAATTTCGTAACAAAGTGGGTGTAGGGGAACATTTCTCAACATAATAAAGGGTTTATATGGCAAGCCTACAGCTAATATCATAATCAACAGTCAAAAGCTAAAAGTGTTCCTTTTTAGATCAAGAACAAGACAAGGATGCCCACTCCTACCACTTTTATTCAGCATAGTTTAGGAAGTCATAGCTGTGAAAATCAGACAAGAAAAATAAAGAAATCCAAATTGGGAAGAGAAAGTAAAACTGACACTGGTTTACAGATAACATCAAACTATATATAGAAAACCCTAAAAATGCTACCAAAAAATTATTAGAACCAATAAATGAATGCAGTAAAGTTTGAGGAAATACAATTAATATTCTGAAATCTGTTGTGTTTCTATGCACTAATAATGAACTATCAGAAAAAGAAGTTAAGAAAACAATCCCATTTATAATTGCATCAAAAGAATAAAATACCTAGGAATAAATCTACCCAAGGAGGTGAAAAATCTGTTCTTGGAAAACTATAGAAGAAACTGAAGAGGACACAAACAAGTGGAAAGATACACTATACTCTGAATCAGAAGAATTAATATTGTAAAAATGGCCATACTACCCAAGGCAATCTACAGATTCAAAGCAATCCATTTCAAAACACCTATGGTGCACTTCCCTGGTGGTCCAGTGGTGAAGAATCCACCTGCTGGGCTTCCCTGGTAGTTAGGTAGTAAAAAGTCCATCTGCCAATGCAGGAGACATGGGTTTGATCCCTGGTTTGGGAAGACCCCACATGCTGTGGGGACACTAAGTAACTGTACCTCAACTACTGAGTCTGTGTTCTAGAGCCCACGTGTCACATCTGCTGAAGGCCACACACCCTAGAGCCCACGCTCGAAAACAAGAAAAACCACCACAATGAGAGGCCCACACTCCCTACAACTAAAGAGTGTCCCTTGCTCGCCACAACTAGAGAAAGCCCATGTGCAGCAACAAAGACCTAGCACAGCCATAAATAAATAAAAAACAAAATTAAAAAAAAATACCTATGGCATTTTTTCACAGAACTAGAAAAAATAATTCTGAAATTTATATGAAAACACAAAGAACCCCAAATACCAAAAGCAATTTCAAGAAAGAACAAAGCTGGAGGTAGTATCATCCCTAATTTCAAACTATACTACAAACGATACTACAATAATCAAAATAGTATGGTACTGTCACACAAACAGATATATAGATCAATGGGTCCGAACAGAGAGCCCAGAAATGAACCTACACATACATTGTCAATTAATCTATGGCAAAGGAGGCAAGAATATACAATGGGGAAAAAGACAGCCTCTTCAATAAATGGTGTTGGGAAAACTAGACAACTACATGGAAAAGAAACAAACTGGACTACTTTCTCACACCATATACAAGAAGAAACTCAAAACAGATTAAGGACTTAAATGTAAGACCTAAACCATAAAAATCCTAGAATAAAACATAGACAGAATGCTCTTTGACACTAGCCTTAGCAATATATTTTTTGAATATGTTTCCTCAGACAAGGGAAACAAAAGCAAAAATAAAACAAATGGGACTACGTAAACTAAAAAGCTTTGCACAGCAAAGGGAACTATCAATGAAGCAAAAAGGCAGCCTACTGAATGGGAGATGATATTTGCAAATGATATATCTGATAAGAGGTTAACATTCAAAATATACAAAGAACTTATACAGCTCAACATCAAAACAGACAACTCGATTGAAAAATGGGCAGAAGACCAACAGATGGCCAACAGGCACATGAAAAGATGGTCAACATCACTAATCATCAGGGAAGTACAATTCAAAACCAATAGCACCTCACACCTGTCAGAATGGCAACTGTCAGAAAGATAAGAAATAACAAGTGATCACAAGCATGTGGAGAAAAAAGAACCCTAGTACACTGTTGGTGGAAATGTACACTGGTGCAGCCACTATGGGAAACAGTATGGAGATTCCTCAAAAATTAAAAATAGAACTACCACATGATCCAGCAACTCCATTCTTGGGTATTTTTCTGAAGAAAACAAAAACACTAATTCAGAAAGATATATACACCCCTATGTCCACTGCAACATAATATACAATAATCAAGATATGGAAACAACCTGTGTCCATCAGCAGAGGAACAGATGAAGAAGATGTGGTATACGTACTTACAATGAAGTATTACTCGGCCATAAAGAAGACTGAGATTTTGCCATCTGCGACAACATGGATGGACCTGGAGAGTACTATCCTAAGTGAACATACTTATATACAAAGTGAACATTCAGAGAAAGACAAATACAATATGATTTATGCGTGGACTCTAAAACCCAAAACAAATGAGCAAACATAAAACCACCACGGACTCAAAGACACTGAGAAAGAACATGTGTTCGCCAGAGGGGAGGAGTGTGGGGAAATATGTGAAATATGGGAGGGAAATAGAGGTGTAAAATTCCAGCTCCATAATACATGAGTCATGGGGATGAAATGTACAGAGTGGGGAATACAGTCAATAATACTGTAATAACAGTATAGTGACAGATGGTAACTCTAGCTTATGGTGATCACTTCATCATACACAAAAAGACTGAATTACTATGTTGTATACCTGGAACTAGCATAGTCTTATGGGCAAATTATACTTCAATAAAAAAGATATTTGTCAATATTTTTATATATTTTAAAAAATCCCTACTGAGAATATATCTTTAAATTCGCTTCTATAAGGCCTTTCTCTTGGTTGTGAGAATGTCATAAAACTTTGATATCTGTTCATGACTAAACTGTCTGAAAGCTTTCTTTAACATTACTATTGTTTCTATTTGAAAGTAAAGGTGTTGGGCACCATGATCTTTCCAGGGTTAAAGATCTCTAATTCTGCTGCCTTCTGTACAAACTGAATTACTTTACAAGCATACATTACTTGTATAGGTTGTAGGCAAAGGAATTTTGCTTTAATAACATTTCCCACATAGTCTGTTAAGGCACCATACTGGCAAAGTAATATTTTCAAAAAAGTAGAATTATGACTCTCATGAAAAGTTTAAATTTACAGATACCAAAGCTTTTATTTAATTAGTTGACAACAACAACAAAAAAATGAGATGTAAGAACCAGTTTCAAGAAGAATTTAAAGGATACTCATATTTAGGCAATCAGGAATATTGAAATAAATGTGCTAATAGTTGTAAAACGGACTAATATTATATAGGAAAATGAAATCTTCCTACCTTTCTACAGGGCAACAACCATTGTACAGTATCTCTACTGGACAACAGCATTTGCATGTTGATAAAGGTCATTTGCATGACCACCAGTGTTCTGCAACTTCGATTTTGCCCTAGTCAATAGGGAACAATTGATATCAGTGTTGGGACTTTCCTGGCAACCCAGTGGTTAAGGCTCTGCCCTTCCAATGCAGGGGCTATGGATTTGAGCCCTGATAGGGGAACTAAGATCCCACATACCATGTGGTATGTCCAAAAAAAAAAAAAAAAAAATCAAACAGACATTGTCCTCTTGGCAGTGCATAGCACTCCACTGAAAGACAACCCAATAATCTCTTTAGCCAGCTTCTACTTCTGGACAATTTTCCTGACAATAAGCCATTTTATCAACAATTGTGAAAGTGAAAGTGTTAGTCACTCTGCTGCTGCTGCTAAGTCGCTTCAGTCGTGTCTGACTCTGTGCGCCCCATAGACGGCAGCCCACCAGGCTCCACCGTCCCTAGGATTTTCCAGGCAAGAACACTGGAGTGGGTTGCCATTTCTTCTCCAATTCATGAAAGTGAAAAGTGAAAGTGAAGTCACTCAGTCGTGTCTGACTCTTAGTGACTCCATAGACTGCAGCCTACCAGGCTCCTCCGTCCATGGGATTTTCCAGGCAAGAGTACTGGAGTGGGGTCCCATTGCCTTCTCCAGGGGATCTTCCCAACTCAGGGATCAAACCCCAGTCTCCTGCATTACAGGCAGATTCTTTACCATTTGAGCCACCAGAGTAGATCAACAAACATATCAAAAACAAAAGCATACCATAAATTAATGGTGAATAGGGACCATGGACATTACAGCTGAACAGTTGCTGGCTCCTCTACTTTCTTATTTCTGACCTTATAGTAACGAAGTATTACAATAGTTTCTAAAATTCTTTATAAACTATACAATTTCAATCCAAATTCTTTCTTCTGTAGAGGGATAAACCTGGAGGGGGGAAAAAGAGATTCCAGAGCTCACCTGAAAAAATAAACATTTAAAATAATCAAGAAAATTGAGAGAAGGAGTGGGCATAAGTGTTTATGTAGGAAAAGTGCAGAGATTTGTCTTGTCTATTGCTAGGTATTAGAAGTCATTTGGAATTCATAATAATAAAAACAGTAACAACAAGAAATAGATTAATAAAATGACATAAAGCCCCAAACCAGAGCCAACGTAAAGATCTACTATATGCTAGAGCTGATATTTGGAGAAGGCAATGGCAACCCACTCCAGTACTCTTGCCTGGAAAATCCCATGGACAGAGGAGCCTAGCAGGCTGCAGTCCATGGGGTCACAAAGAGTCGGACACACTGAGTGACTTCACTTTCACTTTTCACTTTCATGCACTGGAGAAGGAAATGGCAACCCACTCCAGTGTTCTTGCCTGGAGAATCCCAGGGACGGGGGAGCCTGGTGGGCTGCCATCTATGGGGTCGCACAGAGTCGGACACAACTAAAGCAACTTAGCAGCAGCAGCAGCAGCAGCAGTAGAGCTGATATTTAAAAACAGTAGACAAATGATGGGTTATAATTAACGATGTTGAGAAAACTGGATACATAGTTGTTTTTTTAAAAATTTGAGGACTAAAATATCACTAGCTGGATAGGGGTGGGGAAGAAGCTGGGACATTTTAGACAGAAGGTAGCCAGACCAAAGCCATCACTGTGAAGAAAGGAATATAGTGCAAGCAAGGATAAAACAGAGGTTCTAAATGGAAAGCCAAATACCCATCAGAAAATGATAAGAGCTGACTGAGGAAGAGCAGTCAGGAGCCAGCCACACTGGCCCTGGGATGCCATGCTAAGCAGTCTTGAACTTGATCCTAAAAGCAATGGGAAGACAAGGAAGTTTTCAAGCAGGAAGTTGTCATGATCAGATTTTCATTTTAGGTATATTACTCTGCTGATTAAAGGATAGATTCAAGAAGATTAAGAGAGACCATTTAGGATTAAGGTGCGTAAAAAGAAGGTTGCAGAAATGCTTAGGAATATGAGCCAGATTCTAAAAAGGAACAGATGAGATGAGCAAGAGATAGGTATTGTCAATATCAGCCTTGGCTTGAGAATTACATCTGGGTGGTGAGAGAGAGAAGAAAGGTAGGATGATAGTAACAAGGGAGGTTCTAACAGGTTCTAATAGAGATAGGAAGAGACTGGGTGTGTTGGCAGCAAAGCCAGTCAGGAAAGATTGGGGGCAGGGGTGGGGGGTGAGGTGGAGGAAGGTCACAGGGGAAGTGCTGGCAGAGGACCATGGAGGAGCCATCTCCTCATTTTTTAAAAGACAAATCCACATATTGCTCTAAAAGGTTCATAACCATCCAGTCAACAGATTTCCATCCTATTCTATGCTGATGTTATTCTCAGTGTTTGGAATAAGGCAGTGAACCAAACAGATGAAATCCTGCCCTCATGGAGCTTATGTTCTCATGGAATAGAAGACAACTCTCAAATCTGTTACTTAAAACAGCACTTGTGGAAGTGATATGTGCCCTGAAGGAATGCAATTCTAGCTAAGGAGGTCCAGAGTAACTGAGGGCACTATTTACAGGAGGCAGTCGGCAGCGGGTGGCAAAGGTGGGCAGATCTTGCATCAGATGACATTTTCTGAGACCAGAAGGACAGAGTTTAGTGAGTGGTAGGTATAAAGTTTCAGGCTTAGGGATTCTGCAAAATAACATCTTTTAAGAAAATGAATAAACAAAAGTAACCTGGGAACTTCCCTGGCAGTCCAGCAGTTAGGACTCTGCACCTTCACTGATGAGGGTGCCAGTTCAATCCCTGGTGGGGGAGCTAAGATCCTGTCAGCTTTACTGCACAGTCAAAAAAAAAAAAAAAAAAAAAAACACACAAAAAAAAACCAGTGGCCTTAACAGTTACGAGTTATACAAACAGTGGCATTTCCCAATAAAAACTTGGGCTGCAAATCAACTCTCTATTAATCTCAAATGGGACCTAAAATGCTATTTAATACTTATTTTTGATCCACCAAACAGGCTTAAATTTTGGAGAACTGAAGGATAAAATTAGTATTATAATAATCCAATTTCTGTTAAGTTAGCATGGAAAATGCTAAGAGAAAATGACACTTAGAAAAGCCTGAGACAAATAGCTGAGATGTCTAAAATATTTTAAAATTTCCTTGTAATTTAATTATTCATCAAACATGTGTTCTACACCCACAAATGCTAAACACTGGCCTGAGCACCTCGGGTCAACATCTTGAGCCACAGCCCTGTCCTCTGAGATTCCACTGCTGAAAGGGATGGCAGACTGGAAACTACTAACAACTAGTCACATTGCATGGCTACAAAAGAACGTGGCCAGGGTGCTTTGGGAATATAACACCCAGAGAAAGAAGAAACCAAGAGCTTCTCAGAGAAAGCCCTGAACCTTTCCTTATGGGCTTCTCTGGTGGCTCAGATGGTAAAGAATCTGCCTGCAGTGCAGGAGACCTGGGTTTGATTCCTGGGTCAGGAAGATCCCCTGAAGAAGTGAATGGCTACCCACTCCAGTATTCTTGCCTGGTGGGCTACAGTCCATGGGGTCACAGAGTCAGACATGACTGAGTGACTAGCACTTTCCTTATTGCCTTACCATATCTTATTCTTTTTATGTGCTCCAGCAGCTAGCAAACTACCTGGCAGACAAGAGGTACTCCACAAATATTTGCCAAATTGAACCAAACCAGGTGACACCTTGGTTAACTGTCATTCAGGTTCTTCCTCTGCCACACCCAGAGTTGTATTCCTGTCTTGCCCCAGCCCTCCTCCTACACTATATTCCTTCATTCAATAAACACATATATGACAGCTCTAAGTGCCAGGACCTGTTCTGACAGCCAGTGACATAGCAGGGAATAAAACAAGCAAAAATCCCTGCCCTGGTTAGGGTTAACATCCCAAGACAGGAGACGTGACTAAAATCTGTAGCATCATATAAGATAGAGCTATGGAAAAATTAAACTGGTCTGTTAGATAGGGTACAGTCAGAGAAGCAAGACCTCTAAAGGATACTCCCAGTGATGTGCAGGACTTGGTAAGTATTGGCCTGAGAGATCAAATTGTTAACATCTCTCTCCCACCACTTCTTGATTTGTGATGTCACACGTGTGTGCACACTAAGTCTCTTGTGTCCAACTCTTTCCCACCCCATGGACTGTAGCCTGCCAGTTTTCTCTGTCCATGGGATTCTCCAAGCAAGAATATTGGAGTAGGTTGCCGTGTCCTCTTCCAGGGGATCTTCTCGACCCAGGGAATGAACCTACGTCTCTTAGGTCTCCTGCTTTGGCAGGCGAGTTCTTTAGCACTAGTGCCACCTGGAGATCCCAGTGATGTCACATGAGTAGTTTAAAATTGCCTTGGAGCAGCTAAAGCCCATGTGCCACAGCTACTGAAGCCCGCATGCTCTAGGGCTGGTGAGCAACAACTACTGAGCCTGTCTGCTGCAGCTGCTGAGGCCAGGAGTTGCAGCAACTAAAGCCCAAGTGCCTAGAGCCTGGGCTCCACAACAAGAGAAGCCACCAGAATGAGAAGTCCTTGCACCGCAGCTAGAGAGTAGCCCCCCTGCTTGCTGCAATGAGAGAAAGTCCACGCAAAGCAGCGAAGACCCAACAGAGCCAAAATAAATAAATAAATACATAATAAAATGCCAAAGTAGGAATATTCTATGAGGGAAATTGGCAAGTGCTATGAATCAGGACTTCTCTTTTTCTGGAAAGCTAGTTGTTCAACATTTCCCAGAATAACACACACACACACACACACACACACACACACACACAGATTTATTGAGATTTGACTTTATACAACTGGTTGAGTAGTCTATACAGGGCTATTTCTTCTGTGTCTGGGGCTGGTGCCTGAAGGGTTGGTAGCCAGGAGGGGAGATGGATATGAGGCAATCCCAACAAGGTGGAACCTGCACAGCTGAGCTAGAAACCAAGAGGATGGACTAGAACTCTCATCGCTCTCCCATCATCTCTAAGCCTCAAACTTCAGTGATGGGGAGAGTAGGTTAGGGAGGTTTTACAGGAGAAGCTGGCGCCCTTCTTCATGGAGCTAAACACATCTCTGATCTCAGAGTCTCAGAAACTAAAGGAGGATCCAGTTAGACCTAGAAAGTTGTGGGTTCAGCCACTTCCCCTTGCCAACCAGCTGAGCCAGCCAGGTGAGGCAGCAGGTAAATGACACCAGATGCGGCTACCCCAGTAGACCTTGTAACTATGTCAGTCCTCTGAGTGTAACCTTCACGTCTATCTTCCAAATGTCGTGCAAAATGTTTCTTTGACCCATATGACCTGGGAACTCTGTAGGAAAGAGAACCTGAGGAACGAAGTTCCAGCTCAGCTAAGTTGACAATATAAATCCACCATGATTAGAAAAGGGAATAAGGAGTATTGGTAGCAATTTTCAATAGGATTTTCATGGAAGTGAGACAGGAAGGGGGCAGGGCACAACTTTAAAAGAATGACATAGCTGCTGAGGATACAACATAAATGGGTTAGAACTGATTAGGCCTAAGATGGCAGATGATTCTTCAACTTTCAATAGAACTTGATCCTCGTTATATGCTCATTGTAATATATTAGCATATGCTAAATGACATATGGACTGCAAGGAGATCTAACCAGTCCATCCTAAAGGAGATCAGTCCTGGGTATTCACTGGAAGGACTGATGTTGAAGCTGAAACTCCAATACTTTGGCCACTTCATGCGAAGAGCTGACTCACTGGAAAAGACCCTGATGCTGGGAAAGATTGAGGGCAGGAGGAGAAGGGAATGACAGAGGATGAAATGGTTGGATGGCGTCACCAACTCAATGGACATGGGTTTGGGTAGACTCCAGGAGTTGGTGATGGACAGGCAGGCCTGGCGTGCTGCAGTTCACGGGGTCGCAAAGAGTTGGACACGACTGAACTGAACTGACATGACACACCCACAAGTGCAATGACAGTTCCAAGGCTGACCAGAAAAGGCCAAAAAATGGGCAGTGACCCAATTCCTGGAAATCCTTGCCCCTCTCCCAAAATAGTTGAAATAATCCTCCCTCTTATTAGCCCAAGAAGTTATCCAGCCCATAAAACTAACCACTCCATACTTTAGGACCACTCTAACCTTCTGAGATGGATCACATTCTGTCTATGGAATATGCATCTCTCTCAGTAAACCTGTTTTCACTTTACTGTGGCTCACTCTTCTGTGCAAAGCCAAGGACTCTCCCTTTGAAGCCCTGTCCCAGGAATTTGCCTGAGATCTGGGACTTGACCATCCTCTCACACACTATTTTCCTGCAACATCTATACAAAGGAGGAGGAAGGTGGTCTTCTCTCCCTCCCCACTCTTCCTTTGATTATGAATATGTAGCCCACGTAGTTCTCAGGGTAGAGCCCTCTGCCTGCCCACTGGTATTATTCACGAGCATTAATAAACCTACTTCTTCCCTTTCACTTTGCCTCTTGCTTGAATTCCTTCTGCACTGAGACATAGAGAACCTAAGTCTCCTTAAGTCCTGAGATGAGTTGTGTGGTTTCAGTTGGAAGATTGTGGGTCTGAGTCCTATTTCACAAGGACTTACTAATAAAGTGACATTTGAATAATAAATTGAAGAAAGTGAAGGAGCAAAACTTTGGGGATTTTTATGAGAAGGAAGTTCCAGGCAGAGGGGACAATAAATGAAAGACCCCAAGTTGGAGGCATACTTCACATCTTAAAAGAACTACAGGGTGACATGTGACTGAAGTGAGTACATGAGAGAGAGAGTATCTACAGTGAAGTCAAAAGGGTAATGGCCAGGTGTGTGTATTTGTGTGTGTGTGTGTGTGGTGTGTGTGTGTCCTGGGGGGAAGGCATGTAGGATTTTGCCAAAAACTTGGCTTCTACTCTGTGCAGGATAAGCATCCACTGGATGATTCTGAGTGGGGGAATAACACCACCAAACAAGTCTCATTGGTTTTATTCTGGCTGCTATCTCAGGAACAGACTGAAAGGTCAGCAAATGCAGACGGTAAGGTTGCTGCAAAAATCGACAGGAAAGCTGATGACAGCCTGTATCAAGGAAGCAGCAAGGTGGATGATGCTAAGAGGTTGGATTCCTGAACATCTTTCGAAGATAGAATCAAAAGAAATGGGACTGGATATGGGACATGGGGGAAACAGAGTAATCAAAGATGAGTTCAGGTTGGGGGCTGAGCAACTAGAACAAGAGAGTTGCTATCAACGAAAAGTGGAAAAATTGAAGGACAACCAAGCTTGGATGGGAACGGGTGATCAGGGTTTAGTTTGAACAAATTAAGCTTGAGTTTTCCTTTAAATCAAGTTGAAGATGACAGATCTATGAACTGGAAGTTTAGAGGGCAAGCATGGGTTGAAGACACTAGTGGTAAAGAACCCACCTGCCAATGCAGGAGATATGGGAGACATGTGTTTAATCCCTGGGTTGGGAAGATCCCCTGGAGGAGGGCATGGCAACCCACTCCAGTGTTCTTGCCTGGAAAATTCCATGGACAGAGGGGCCTGGCGGGCTACAGTCCATGGGGGTTGCAAAGAGTCAGAACCATCTGAGTGTCTGAGCACAGCAACACAGAGGTTGAAGTTATAAAGTTGGGGTTAACAGCAAAGAGTATTTAGCACCATGAAATTGGGTGAGACCACCAAGGTGCAAAATAAGCTGCAAGGACTAGACCCTGAGGTCCTGCCCACTAAAAGCTCAGGGACGCAAGGAGGAATAAGCAAAACAAACTAAGAGGGAGTAACCAGAGAGGGTCACAGAAGAACTGAGAGAACATGGTAACCACCTAGCAAGAGACAAAAAGACAGAGGGGGTGATTAATCAATTTGCAGATGAGCCAAAAAGGATCAGAACTGAGGGTAGATCAATGATTTAGCAAAATGTCACCTTTGGCCACCTTGTTATATAGTTTGGGGAGACCTGAAGCAATAACAACCACTCTGGAGTAAGTCAAGTAAGATCGAAATACAGAAGTTAGCGATGTTGAGTATAGACAACTCTTTAGAGGTGTGAGAGGAAGAGCAAAAATGGAACATGAGCAAGAGGCAGAATGGGGTCAAGAGAGTCTGGGTTTTCATTTTGTTTGAACCAGGAGAAATAATAGTGCATTGATAGCCACTTAAGAGTGAGTCAATAGAGAGGGAAATTTGTAAGATGGACAGAGAGAGGAATAATTGCTAGAGTAACGTCCTTCAGTAGATAAGCAAGGATGACACCTAGTACACACGTGGTGGGAGTCCTCTCTGAGTAAGTAAACTGGGTCTCTGCAGCAGACCATGTGAGGTGAGTAGACTAGTACCTGAGGCAGGTGGGCAGATGTGGGTGAGGAGGAGATTGTGGAAGTTCTCTTATTATTATTCCTAATCTCTCTTTCTATATAAGTGGAGTAAAAGTATCAACTCGATAGATTTGGAGTATTAAAAGAAGTTAATACATATGAACATAAGAGGGTGTGTGTGTGTGTGTATGCTTAGTTACTCAGTCATGTCTGATGCTTTGCAACCCCATGGACTGTAGCCTACCAGGATCTTCTGTCCATGGAATTCTCCAGGCAAGAATACTGGAGTGGGTTGAGACTCCCTTCTGTAGGGGATCTTCCTGACCCAAGGATCGAACCCAGGTCTCCCACACTGCAGGCGGATCTTTACCATCTGAGCCACCAGGGAAGCCCATAAGAGAGTGTAATAAATGTTAAATATTAAAATAGTACTACATATTAGTGTCAGTGATCTCATCTATTCTTGTGGTATTGAAACCACAACCTCCTATCCTTAACTTCAGATTTAAGATCCCTCTCCTTTGGGACAGTTCTCAGAATCAACAGGTCTAGAACTCAACTCACTTTGTTCCTCTCAGGGCAACTCCATCTCCTCCAAGCTCATCACAGCAAATGGCTCCTTCCTTCTCCGGGGGGGAACATCAGCAGGATACTCATTTTCTGAATCTCTTCCTTTCCCTCAGACTCATGCCTGAGCCATTTGGTAAGCATATGGAGCAGAAGGGGATTCCCTGGAGAAAGAGAAGTAGGCATGGCTTTCTTGACATAAGAGAAGCCATTTTGGCCTAAGCCATTTCAGCCTAAGCCATTTCGTGGTCTAAGCCTGGCCACAATGCTTGTCCTTGAACAGGTCTCAATGAGGATGACCTTCAAGGAACAAAAGAATGAACTGTTATCAGGCAAGAGAAATAACAATAGCAAAGAAAATTAATCAGCTGTAAAGATTCCCAGCTCTGTTTCAACAGTAAAGACTAGCCTGAAGAACTTTTTTGAGCTGTTTTGCAGAATTGAAACCCCCCTTGGGCCCTCAACCACCAGATCAACTAGAGCTTAAGGCATGATGATGCTGTCCTTTGCTGATCCTCCTGACTTCAATCAACTAAAGCTTGGAGTCTATCAACTTGGCCCCAATACAAATACAAAAATGCATTTGTCATCCAATAGCAACTGTGTGATAAATCTACTGGCTGTAATGTCTGAACATTTATATATGCATAGTAGCTATGGGTTATATTTTATGGTATTTGGATGATTTAAAAAAAAACACACACACAAAATAAAACACTATTGAAATCTCTCACTAGAGCCAAACCAATATACACTGCATAATCTTTCAAAAGTTCAGCCTCCACCAGTTATTACCCTCCTCAAAGACCTTGCGTGCCCCTGGGGTAAAGAACAGGCCATTTGCTGGGCATATACCCAGAGAAAACCAGAATTCAAAAAGACACACATGTAACCCAATGTTCACTGCAGCACTGTTTACAATAGCCAGGACATGGAAGCAACCTAAATGTCCATCAACAGAGGAATGGATAAAGAAGAGTGGTACATATATACAATGGAACATTTACTCTGCCATAAAAAAGAACAAAATAATGCCATTTGTAGCAACATAGATGGACCTATACATTGTCTTACTGAGTAAAGTTAAGTCAAACTTAGAAAGACAAATATCATATGATAACACTTATATGTGGAATCTAAGAAAAGGGGATACAAATGAACATATTCACAAAAACAGAAGAGTCATAGATGTAGAAAACAAATTTATGGTTACCAGGTGGGGGATAAATTGGGGGATTGGGATTGATGTATACATACATATATAAAATAACTAATAAGAACCTGCTGTATAGTACAGAGAAGTCTACTTCATACTCTGTAAAGGCTTATAGAGAAAAAGAATAAAAAAAAAACAAACAGTGGCTATAACTGATTTACTTTGCTGTACACCTGAAACACAGCACTATAAATCAACTATACTCCAATTTAACAACAACAACAAAAAAGAACAGAGCTTTTGAGCTTGGCTCCCAGGAGTCCTCGTGCTCTGCCCATCAGTCTGTCTTATCTCCCACCACACCCTCCAGGAACTGCTCTATCCACATTGCTTCCCTCCTCTTCTCCTAAATACATCTTCTAGAGTCTATTGCTGGCACTCTGCCCCTCCTATTCTTATCTAGGTATGACTCACCTTCCAAAGTCCAAGTCAAGGTTGGTCCCCTCTTCCTTGACATCAACAAAGTGATCTCTCCCTCCTCTGAGATTCTACAGTAATTATACTCCTTGGAGATGTTTTTATGGACATGTTGTCTTTTCCCACAAAGTTATTATATAAATTGAAGGCAGGGTGATATAGTACCCTTTGCCCTATATCCATAGTTTTGAGCCTAGTGTGAGTCTGAGGAAAGATGATTTTGCTAAAAATGTTATTTCCATCTGTTAGATACATAAAAAACTATGTCTTAAGAGGTATACTGACGCTGAAGCTCCAATATTTTGACCACCTGAAGTGAAGAGGTGATTCGTTGGAAAAGACTCTGAAGCTGGGAAAGACTGAGGACAAAAAGAGAAGGGGGAAGCAGAGGATGAGATAGTATAGTATATATAGTATCACATGCATAGTATCACCAACTCAACAGATAAAGAGTTTGAGCAAATTCCAGGAGATAATAAAGGACAGGGAAGCCTGGCGTGTTGCAGTCCATGGGGTCACAAAGAGTTGGACGTGACTTAGTGACTGAACAACTCGTCTGTGTAAGGAACTGGAAATAGGAGAGTTCAAACAGCATGCTTGCTCTCAGAAAATCTCCCTTCTAGCAATCACCTTCATGATAATCTTATTTTTCCTAAATAATCACAATCATACTAGAGGAACTGGTGTTCAAATCTTTAGAAGGACAAGCGGATATATTGACAGTCTAAATGGAAACTGCGGTGTGAACTCCAAGTTTCACGGACCCCTGGATGTGGCAGATTTGCTCTGCAGCATAGCATAGCATATGCGTGCTCAGTCGTGTCCAATTCTTTGCAATCCCATGGACTGTTGCCCTCCAGGCTCCTCTGTCCATGGAATTTTCCAGGCAAGAAATCCTGGAGTGGTTTGCCCTTTCTTTCTCCAGGATATCTTCCCAACTCAGGGATCAAACCCTCATCTTTTGCATCTCCTGCATTGGCAGGCAGATTCTTTGCCACTTGCACCACCAGGGAAGCCTATGGCCCTGGAGAAAGGTTTGTGCTGAGAAAACTGAAATAGGCATTCTCTTCCCTTCTGGCTGCCTTCTGCCTGTCTACACTGTGTGCCTCTAGGACCCTCCACACAGTGTGGAATAGTGTATGGGCCTCTATACTATGACCATCTACACTGTGCTGACTGCTGCTAAGTCCACCCCTTCCTTTTCCTGTTTTCCCTTCAGTTCAGCAAACATATATTGAAAACCTACTGTATTCAAGGCATGATGGAAAGCACTGGCTCCTGGCCTTACCAGTATATACTTCATATAATATAATGTAATATAATATATATCCTTTATATAATTTGTTATATAGAACAGATATAAATTTATATGTTTTTATAATCAAAGTAAAAATTTATCATGAGGATTAGGCTCAGAAGTAAACATGTCAGGTAAAACCCACAGAAAATTACCCATGGGAAGTGCTTAAACAGTTTATAAATCCTACATTAAGGGGTACAGAGGAATGAGGGCCCCCTGAGGGAACAGCCAACTCATGCTTGAAACACCTCAAACTCACTGTGGGGCAGCCTGAGGGTGACACGTTAAGTGTGTATGAGATGAGAATTTGCTGTGTATGAGTGTGTACGTGTGTGCCTGTCTTTTTTTCGAGGAAAAGGAAAATCATAAAGATGTGTGCAGTAAGCACTACAAATCACCGTCTTTCTCTTTTGCAGATTTTGATTGCCCCAATACTGGACAATTTTCCACTTCGACCGTATTCCAAGCAACTGGTCTTTCAATGTTCTAACCTTAATGTAGTGGTTCTAGGCTGCCACCTCGTGGCTGCTACACATGTGTTTTAACCAGTCTCTTGCTGCGCCGCTTGTAATTTGATGCCATTCCTAACAGCTTCTGCATTTTCATCACCACTGACTCCACCTGGCTTCAAGGAACAGTGTGTTCCTTACATGACAGATGAAGAGTAAAAATATGTGCTTTCTTATGAAAATAAATTACAATCTTTTACATCTTTCAGGATAAGTATCCCAAGAACTTACTAAAATTATAAAAATTATAATAAAATCTTGGCAGGGTGGTACATTACATTCTGCTGCTGCTGCTTCTAAGTCGCTTCAGTCGTGTCGAACTCTGTGCGACCCCATAGACGGCAGCCCACCAGGCTCCCCCATCCCTGGGATTCTCCAGGCAAGAACACTGGAGTGGGTTGTCATTTTCTTCTGCAATGTATGAAAGTGAAAAGTGAAAGTGAAGTCGCTCAGTCATATCTGACCCTCAGCAACCCCACAGACTGCAGCCTTCCAGGCACATTACAGACTAGACATCATTATGGTTTTCTCCCAAATTACATGTAATCTTTATTTTAAAACCCCAGTATCCCACAAGCAACAACAAATTCCTTTCATGAGCATTTATTGAGCACCTATTAGCCACTATGTGAAGGAGCCGCCAGCCTTGTAAGGAGGGAGACATGACAGACAACTGCTGTGTTGCCATCTTCTTACCCTGAGGATGTCCACTGGGGGCCTGGAAAGAGCACTCAAGTCCCCCCTGAAGGAGTCAGTGATGTCTTCACAGAAGAGTTTAGGCTGAGGCTTAAGTCAGAGGTCAAGGGGCCAAAGTCAGGGGGATGAAGGTTTATTGATATATCTGCTTCCTTGGTGACTCAGATGGTAAAGAATCTGTCTGAAATGCAGGAGATCTGGGATCGATCCCTGGATCAGGGAGAGGGGAGAGCAGCACCGTGAGGTGGGAAAGCAAACACAACACCGTCTTGGGACTCAATTCCCAGCTTCACTAGCCCAGGCAGCATGCTAGGATCTAGCTTTTAAAGAGACCCGTTTAAACATTCTTAGGGGAACCAACACCAAGCTGGACCCTGTGGGGCCCTCCCAGATACAAAAGTCTTTGTGTCTCCTGTTTGATTTTGTGGGGAAAACATTGCAGCCTCTGAGACCGTCCCTGAGTTCCAAAGGGCAGATTCAAACAGTTACTAATTAGTGGAGTGAGGAAATGCAGAAACAAAGGAAAGGCAGTCAAGAAACTGTGTGCGTGCACATGTACGCATGCACGTGTACTGTCATGTCCAACTCTGTGGGACCCTATGGACAGCCAAGCAGGTGGGCCAAATCCCAAACCAAACAAATCAGAATCTCAGGATGATGGGATAAGGGCATAGTTGTTTTTCCAGTTTCCCAGTGCTTCTGTTGGTCAGACAGTGTTGCAAACCACTGGTCTAGTTGGGAAAGAATCTTATACAAATTAACATAATGCTCTGATAACAAATCTCTATTGACATAATAAATGCTTCTCGGGGAATAAGTAGAAAATAAGCTTCATGAAGGCAGAGATCTTTGATTTATTGATATATCTGCTTCCTTGGTGACTCAGATGGTAAAGAATCTGTCTGCAATGCAGGAGATCTGGGTTCGATCCCTGGATCAGGAAGATCCCCTGGAGAAGGGAATGTCAACCCACTCCAGTTATTCTTGCTTGGAGAATTCCATGGACAGAGGAGCCTGGTGGGCTGCAGTCCATGTGATCACAGAGTCAGACACAACTGAATTACTAACAACAACAAAGATCTCAAGCACTAGAAAATATATAACATAGCAAATCAACCCATATTGCTGAACTATAACTTTTAAAATGAATAAATAGAATAAAATAGAATTTCAATGAATTTTTAACAAATGAATAAATAGATGAGGTATGGGAAAGGTATTCAAAGCAGAAATACTAAGAGACATGTGAATAAGTGTAGAGTAAGTGGAAAGAATTTCAGCTGACTAAAAGTAGGTTGTAGATTACAAAATGGACACTAGTGGAAAATGGTATTGATCTCTAGATTAAGGAAGTTGTTTTATCTACTGTGTGCAGAAATCGGTAAATGAGAGCAAAACACTACTAAATTTGTAATTTTCAAAAATAACCCTCAGTTTCTAAGGTTATCAAACATTTCTATTTATGTACCAGCATTCCTATAAAAAAGATACCTGCACTCATTTTTATAGTGAAAGAAAGATAAGGTTAATTACCTTGTGTTCAAAACTCGGTTAAGAGTTGGACAAAAGAAGCAAGACTGGAAGGTTGCCTGTATTTTACTACAGAAACACAAGATACAAAGAAAGATTCGGTTGGAGATTTAATATTAGAAGATGGTAAGAATATATAATATTGTTGGGAATAAATATCTCTTAAAGCAGATTAAATTATTAATAATAAGCAGTAGTAGTAGTAAGAATTCTTAATTGAATGTCTTTAACAGATTGGAAAGAATTTCTTTAAAGGAAAATTTGTCTTTGGAGGAAGACTCATGAATTAGTGGACAAAAAATTCAAATTTCAACAAGTTTAAAGGAAGGTAGTGTGATCCCCAGGCCAGAGACTTTAAAAAGAAAATGGTGGTTCCTGGAAAGGGTATTCTATTAATAATAATGTAAACATAAACTGATCCCATTGAGGAAGGGAAGGTAGAAATACTTAAAATCAAACTGCATGTTAGAAAGACACCAAAAATTTTAAATGGAATCAGTCTTGTAAATGGGATGTGTGCGCATGCGTGCATGCTCAACTCTGTCATGTCCAACTCTTTGAGATTCCACAGACTGTAGGCTGCCAGGCTCCTCCATCCAGGGGATTCTCCAGGCAAGAATACTGGAGTGCGTGGCCATTTTCTCCTCCAGGGGCTCTTCCCAACCCAGCGATCAAACCTGCATCTTCTGCGTCTCCTGCATTGGCAGGCAGGTTCTTTACCACTGAGCCACCTGGAAAGTCCAGGTTAGTAATTACTTTCCTTTAAATGCCTTTATATACAGAATAAATAGCAGTGATGGCCTAAACCTGTCAAGAATCATTTCAAGGTTAGTGCACAGGATATCTAGAAGTCTTGAAAAATTCTGAAGATTAAAAAAAATTTTTTTTGAGATATCTTTTTTAAAAGAGGGAAAAAACAGAGATAGGTTTTATTTGGGGGAGAATGTACAATTTATTCCAGTGGTTCTTAAACTTTGGGTACATGAGAATTGAGCTTCTGTGGTGGCTCAGACGGTAAAGAATCTGCCTGCAATGCAGGAGAACAGGGTTCGATACCTGAAGCTGACAGATTGCTGACCCCATTCACAGAGTTCTGGACCAAAGGCCTGGGGCACGGCCTATGATTTTTTTCTAACAGATTCCCAAATAATGCCTATGCCTCCAGTCAGGCACCTCACTCTTGAGACACTCTCTGGTTTAGTCCATGTCTTGCTTTGGCTTCCACAGGAAGTAGATCCTGAGAAAACGATTCAGTGTAAGTTGTGTAATTGGAGGGACTGTAGGGAAAACAGGCAATGAGTGTTCTAGGAGCTTTTAGCAGAACCTGGCCAGTATGGGACCCTCAGGACTGCCTTGAACAAATAAGGTGAGAAGTGAACTCTCAGATAAAGAGATCACACATATCTAGATGGGGAAGGGCACATATCTAGATGAGGGTAGGGATACTCTCTGTTGAGAAAACAGTAAGTATGAAGACTCTCTGGTGATAAAATTGGAGGGAAGGAGGCAGGGATCAAACTTTAAAAGAATGACATAGCCCGAGGACATGATATAAACTGTTTAGAATCAAATAAGTCCAAGATGGCAGAACAGTCATCTTCCACCAGAACTTCGGCCTCAGTAGATGCTCATCATAATGATTCAGCAAGCTAAATGACACATCCACCAGTGCCATGACAGTTCTGAGACCAACCATCAAAGGCCAAAAAGTGAGAGGTGGTCTAATTCCTGAAAATCCCCAAAATAGCTGGAATAATTCTCCCACTTATTAGCCTATGAAATTAGCCCATAAAAACTAACCATGCCATATTTCAAGGTTGCTCCCTCCTTCTGAGATGCCCTACACTCTGTCTGTGGAGTGTTTGTCTAAATAAATTCACTTTTTATCTATCACTTTGCCTTTCACTGAATTCTTTCTGCAATGAGACATTCAAAAACTGAGCTTCATTAAGACCTGAAACCGGATGTGGGATCTCAGAACACCATGGGTTCGAGTCCCAATCTGAGTCACATGGTTTTAGTGGGAATGTGTGTGCTAACTTTGAAGGAATGGAATTTATGACTACAACACCCTGGTTTCTAGTAAGGAGAGTAGTGTAGGTGCAGCTGGGAAGGTTAAGAAAGAAGGAAGCCACGTAGGATTGTAGATCAACTTAAAAACTTACACTTTGTTTCCTGCTTGTGTGAGAACAATGGAAGTTATTGGATGATTTTAACCACAGAGAGATGGGAATACCAGACCACCTGACCTGCCTCTTGAGAAACCTATATGCAGCTCAGAAAGCAACAGTTAGAACTAGACATGGAACAACAAACTGGTTTCAAATAGGAAAAGGAGTACATCAAGGCTGTATATTGTCACCCTGCTTATTTAACTTACATGCAGAGTACATCATAAGAAATGCTGGGCTGGAGGAAGCACAAGCTGGAGTCAAGAATGCTGGGAGAAATATCAATAACCTCAGATATGCAGATCACACCACCCTTATGGCAGAAAGTGAAGAGGAACTAAAGAGCCTCTTGATGACAGTAGGAGAGTGAAAAAGCTAACTTAAAGCTCAACATTCAGAAAACTAAGATCATGGCATCTGGTCCCATCACTTTATGGGAAATAGATAGGGAAACAGTGGAAACAGTGGCTGACTTTACTTTTTTGGGGCTCCAAAATCACTGCAGATGGTGACTGCAGCCATGAAATTAGAAGACGCTTACTCCTTGGAAGCAAAGTTATGACCAACCTAGACAGCATATTAAAAAGTAGCGACATTACTTTGTCAACAAAGGTCCGTCTAGTCAAGGCTATGGTTTTTCTAGCGGTCATGTATGGATGTGAGAACTGGACTATAAAGAAAGCTGAGGGCCAAAGAATTGATGCTTTTGAACTGTGGTGTTGGAGAAGACTCTTGAGAGTCCCTTGGACTGCAAGGAGATCCAACCAATCCATTTTAAAGGAGATCAGTCCTGGGTGTTCACTGGAAGGACTGATGTTGAAGCTTAAACTCCAATACTTTGGCCACATGATGCAAAGAGTTGACTCATTGGAAAAGACCCTGATGCTGGGAAAGATTGAGGGCAAGAGGAGAAGGGGACGACAGAGGATGAGATGGCTGGATGGCATCACCATCTCGATGGACATGGGTTTGGGTGGACTCCAGGAGTTGGTGATGGACAGGGAAGCCTGGTGTGCTGCAGTTCATGGGGTCACAAAGAGTCAGACAGTACTGAGCGACTGAACTGAACTGAACTGAACCAGAAAATGATGAGAAGTTCGAGGATATATAATAAGGGGAACAAAGGCAGATGCCGAAGTCTGGTAGCACCCCTCAAGTAGGGGTGAAATCTTTGGATAGCGGGATGACAGTGAATAGGAAGAAATGTAAAGACATTTTAGAGATATTTTGCTGTTGTCCAGTCACTAAGTCGTGTTCCACTCTTTGTGACCCCATGGACTACAGCACGCCAGGTTTTCTGGTCCTTCACTATCTCCCAGAGTTTACTCAAACTCATGTCCATTGATTTAGTGATGCCGCCCAACCGTCTCATTCTCTGTCACTCCATTCTCTTTTTCCCCTTAATCTTTTGATCAGGGTGTTTTCCAATGAGTCGGTTCTTTGCATCAGGTGGCCAAAGTACTGGAGCTTCAGTATCAGTCCTTCCAATGAGTATTCAAGGTTGATTTCCTTTAGGACTGACTGGTTTGATCTCCTCACTATCCAAGGGACTCTCAAGAGAATTCATCGGCACCACAGTTCAAAAGCATCAATTCTTTGGTGCTCAGCTTCTTTATGGTCCAACTCTCACATCTGTACATGACTACTAGAAAAACCATAGCTTTGACTATACAGACCTTTGTTGGCAAAGTGATCTCTGCTTTTTAGGAAATAAAACAGGATTTGATAAGACGTGGCTATGTGAGGTAAGGAAAGAGAAGTGCCAAGAACGACTCCTAGGCTTTTTTAGCCTAAAGAAGTACTGGAAGCTACTATGATTCTGAGTTTTAGAACACAGAGAACTAGGAATGAGGAGAAGGTAAGTGTGATGTATCACAAATTTGAGGTGCCTGGGAGACCATCAGAGATGCTGAGGAAATAGCTGGATACACAAGTCTGGTACTCAGAGGAGAGATGCAGACGAAAACTTTAGATTGGTTTACATGAAGATGGTACTTGAAACCTGTATGAATGTGATCACCAATGTACAACGAAGGATGAGAATCCTTGATTAGGGACAAAGAACATTGTGAGAAAGAGGAAGGGTTAGGACTGAGCCCTGAAAAATTCTATCCAAATGCCTGGTCAAAGATGATCAACCCACAAGGAGTGTAATCTAAGGAGAACCAGGAAAGTAGAGTGCCATATATATTCCTAGGAAAACAAATGTCTCAATACAGTAAGATAAAACAAGTACTAACGAGCTATGAGACTTCCATCAAGGAAATAAGGGACTTCTCAGCATTAAGGTTCTAGTGACTTCCATCTTTTCTACTGAGGAAACTATTAGGAAGAGTGGTAGAAACAAAATTAGGAGAGATTAAAGCTCAATATACATGAATAAGAGTAAACAGCTGCTTCAGATGAATTCACACCCTTAGGTCTAGATTAACAACATCCCAGAATGATAAAGAGTGAGACAACTTCATGACAACGGTGATAATGACAGCTGTTTGCTGAGCACCTTCCACATTAAAACTTCATACTCAATCTGCAGGTTAACACGAAAAGAACATAAAGAATACCTATCTTCCATGAATCTACTTCTGCTGGGGATTGCCTGAACCCAATACACACCCTAGAATACTCTTATCTGACCTCTTTTCTTCCTCCTGGTCACTGCAGTTTCTCTCTTCCTTCTTGACCTAGTGATTCTGAACTGGTCACACGTTAACTGACCTATAGGCTTACCTCAGGATTCTGATTTTGGGGTCCAGACTCACAGGTAACTCAAGAAACACAGCCCAGGAGGACCCAGCTTTGTCATGTTCTCAAGGTGGGCTGAGTATCAATCTTTGATAATTATGACAGTAATCCCTTTACATTTTTTGATGTTATAATCTTCAAGTAATGATAAGGGTTAAAGAAGAGTACATATACGTATATGTATAACTGATTCACTTTGCTGTACAGCAGAAACCAACATTGAGAATCAACTATAATCCAATAAAAATTCATTTTAAAAAATAAAGATTAATTTTAAAAAGGCAAGACAAGAGACAAGTAAACCAGGAAGTCCCAGGTCTAGAATAAAAAGGACATAGGTCTAGAGGGGCTTCATGTGTACATTTCCATCTTTGGATGTAATGGCTCAAACCAACTCAAAATTTGTTATACAATTAACATGCCCTTTTCAGTATTATAATTTTCACAAACTTCAGATATACTTGCCTCTTTATTACCCTATTTTCCGATATCACCTAATAAGCAGCAGAACCCGAACAGAATCACCATTTCAATTTATTAATAGACATGTTTGTACTGAAGAACCTCATAGATATCACAGACCTCTATCTGGATCAACTCCTAATTTTAGAAACAGAATGTCCTCTCCAATATACATGGCCTAAACAAACAATGGAGGACGCAAAAACTTCTAACTTGACTGAAATAATCACACCTTTCGACAGTGAAGACAATACAACATCACACATATAGTCCCCCTTTAAAGTAATGCTCAAAATTCTCCAAGCCAGGCTTCAGCAATACATGAACCGTGAACTTCCAGATGTTCAAGCTGGTTTTAGAAAAGGCAGAGGAACCAGAGATCAAATTCCAAACATCTGCTGGATCATGGAAAAAGCAAGAGAGTTCCAGAAAAACTTCTATTTCTGTTTTATTGACTATGCCAAAGCCTTTGACTGTGTGGATCACAATAAACTGTGGAAAACTCTGAAAGAGATGGGAATACCAGACCACCCGACCTGCCTCTTGAGAAACCTATATGCAGGTAAGGAAAAAAGTTAGAACTGGACATGAAACAACAGACTGGTTTCAAATAGGAAAAGGAATACGTCAAGGCTGTATATTGTCACCCTGCTTATCTAACTTATATGCAGAGTACATCATGAGAAATGCAGGGCTTGAAGAAGCACAAGCTGGAATCAAGACTGCCGGAAGAAATATAAATAACCTCAGATATGCAGACGACAACACCTTATGGGAGAAAGTGAAGAGGAACTAAACAGCCTCTTGATGAAAGTCAAAGTGGAGAGTGGAAAAGTTGGCTTAAAGCTCAACATTCAGAAAACGAAGATCATAGCATCTGGTCCCATCACTTCATGGGAAATAGATGGGGAAAAAATGGAAACAGTGTCAAGACTTCATTTTGGGGGGCTCCAAAATCACTGCAGATGGTGATCACAGCCATGAAACTAAAAGAAGCTTACTCCTTGGAAGTAAAGTTATAACCAACCTAGGCAGCATATTCAAAAGCAGAGACATTACTTTGCCAACAGAAGTCCGTCTAGTCAAGGCTATGGTTTTCCAGTAGTCATGTATGGATATGAGAGTTGGACTATAAAGAAAGCTGAGCGCTGAAGAATTGATGCTTTTGAACTGTGGTGTTGGAGAAGACTCTTGAGAGTCCCTTGGACTGCAAGAAGATCCAACCAGTCCATTCTAAAGGAGATCGATCAGTCCTGGGTGTTCTTTGGAAGGAATGATGCTAAAGCTGAAACTCCAATACTTTGGCCACCTCATGCGAAGAGTTGACTCATTGGAAAAGACTCTGATGCTGGGAGGGATTGCGGGCAGGAGGAGAAGGGGACGACTGAGGATGATATGGCTGGGTGGCATCACCGACTCGATGGACGTGACCTTGAGTGAACCCCGGGAGGTGGTGATGGACAGGGAGGCCTGGTGTGCCACAATTCATGGGGTCGCAGAGTCAGACATGACTGAGCGACTGAACTGAACTGAACTGAAGCACCCCTAACAGAACTTATGTTCCAAGGACATAGAAAGTGTACTTTGGAAATTACCAATGAGAATCATGTTACTTGACAACATTCTAGAACTGCTGGCTTGTAAGTAATTAGAAAACAGTAATTAGAGAATGCACTATATATTCAATAAATCACACTGAACTAAAAATATTTCATATTTTAAGGCATTTAATAGACCATGGAAACTTACATTGCCATATGTAAAATAGATAGCCAACAGGAATTTGCTGTATGGCTAAGGAAACTCAAACAGGGTCTCTGTATTAACCTAGAGAGGTGGGAAGGGGAGGGTGATGGAAGGGAGGTTCAAGAGGGAGGCGATATATGTATACCTATGGCTGATTCATGTAGAGGTTTGACAGGAAACAACAAAATTCTGTAAAGCAATTATCCTTCAATTAAAAAATAAATAAATAAGAGTTGTTAGCCTCGTGAACAAAATGCAAGAGCTGGAGACTAGGATATTTAGGCATATTTGTAAGTAGTTTAATAACCATACTCAAAGATTATTGTTTAGTAGTTGGAGCCTGTCTAAAGCAGTCTTTAGTAGTTTGCTCCTGAGTTAGCCTTGGTCCTAAATAGTAAGGCCAAAGTCTGCTTACCAAATTTGCAAATGAATCTTGGAGAGATTAATATGAATGCCAAAATCAAAATTCAAAACATGTAAGTGGCAACAGGGGCAAAACTAAAAAGGTAAAATCCAATAGTCATAAATATAAGGTCCTAAATTGTAAAAAATATTTTATAGGTTGTAATTGACATAGACTGCCATCAATGCTCATGCACACTTCAGCAATTTTGATAAAAATTTGGTTTCTAAAACAATGTCCATAGTAGTACCAAATCATCCTTCAATGATCAGAAGAAAATTTAAAGCACTGTATTGTGATCAGGGAACCAACAATTGAAAGAATTAACTATTTAATTTTTGATCAGATTAAAGTACAGAGGTAAGAGAAACCCAAGTAAGATGGTAGGTGTTGCAAGAGGGCATCAGAGGGCAGACACACTGAAACCATACTCATAGAAAACTAGTCAATCTAATCACACTAGGACCACAGCCTTGTCTAACTCAATGAAACTAAGCCATGGCCACGGGGCCACCCAAGATGGGCGGGTCATGGTGGAGAGGTCTGACACAATGTGGTCCACTGGAGAAGGGAATGGCAAACCACTTCAGTATTCTTGCCTTGAGAACCCCATGAACAGTATGAAAAGGCAAAATGATAGTATACTGAAAGAGGAACTCCCCAGGTCAATAGGTGTCCAATATGCTACTGGAGATCAATGGAGAAATAACTCCAGAAAACATGAAGGGATGGAGCCAAAGCAAAAACAATACCCAGCTGTGGATGTGACTGGTGATAGAAGCAAGGTCCGATGCTGTAAAGAGCAATATTGCATAGGAACCTGGAATGTCAGGTCCATGAATCAAGGCAAACTGGAAGTGGTCAAACAGGAGATGGCAAGAGTGAATGTCAATATTCTAGGAATCAGTGAACTAAAATGGACTGGAATGGGTGAATTTAACTCAGATGACCATTATATCTACTACTGCGGGCAGGAAACCCTTAGAAGAAATGAAATAGCCATTATGGTCAACAAAAGAGTCCAAAATGCAGTATTTGGATGCAATCTCAAAAACGACAGAATGATCTCTGTTCGTTTCCAAGGCAAACCATTCAACATCACAGTAATCCAAGTCTATGCCCCAACCAGTAACACTGAAGAAGCTGAAGTTGAACGGTTCTATGAAGACCTACAAGACTTTTTAGAACTAACACCCAAAAAAGATGTCCTTTTCATTATAGGGGACTGGAATGCAAAAGTTGGAAGTCAAGAAACACCTGGAGTAACAGGCAAATTTGGCCTCGGAATGCAGAATGAAGCAGGGCAAAGACTAATAGAGTTTTGCCAAGCAAATGCACTGGTCATAGCAAACACCCTCTTCCAACAACACAAGAGAAGACTCTATACATGGACATCACCAGATGGTCAACACCAAAATCAGATTGATTCTATTCTTTGCAGCCAAGATGGAGAAGCTCTATACAGTCAACAAAAACAAGACCAGGAGCTGACTGTGGCTCAGATCATAAACTCCTTATTACCAAATTTAGTCTTAAATTGAAGAAAGTAGGGAAAACTGCTAGACCATTCAGGTATGACCTAAATCAAATCCCTTATGAATATACAGTGGAAGTGAGAAATAGATTTAAGGGCCTAGATCTGACAGACAGAGTGCCTGAAGAACAATGGACAGAGGTTCCTGACATTGTACAGGAGACAGGGATCAAGACCATCCCTATGGAAAAGAAATGCAAAAAAAGCAAAATGGCTGTCTGGGGAAGCCTTACAAATAGCTGTGAAAAGAAGAGAAGCGAACAGCAAAGGAGAAAAGGAAAGATATAAGCATCCGAATGCAGAGTTTTGAAGAACTGCAAGGAGAGATAAGAAAGCCTTCCTCAGCAATCAATGCAAAGAAATAGAGGAAAAGAACAGAATGGGAAAGACTAGAGATCTCTACAAGAAAATTAGAGATACTAAGGGAACATTTCATGCAAAGAAGGGCTCGATAAAGGACAGAAATGGTATGGACCTTACAGAAGCAGAAGATATTAAGAAGAGGTGGCAAGAATACACAGAAGAACGGTACAAAAAAAATCTTCACGACCCAGATAATCACGGTGGTGTGATCACTCACCTAGAGCCAGACATCCTGGAATGTGAAGTCAAGTGGGCCTTAGAAAGCATCACTACGAACAAAGCTAGTGGAGGTGATGGAATTCCAGTGGAGCTATTTCAAATCCTGAAAGATGATGCTGTGAAAGTGCTGCACTCAATATGCCAGCACATTTGGAAAACTCAGCAGTGGCCACAGGACTGGAAAAGGTTAGTTTTCGTTCCAATCCCAAAGAAAGGCAATGCCAAAGAATCCTCAAACTACCGCACAATTGCAGTCATCTCACACACTAGTAATGCTCAAAATCCTCCAAGCCAGGCTTCAGCAGTATGTGAACCATGAGCTTCCAGATGTTCAAGCTGGTTTTAGAAAGGCAGAGGAATCAGAGATCAAATTGCCAGCATCCACTGGATCATGGAAAAGCAAGAGAGTTCCAGAAAAATATCTATTTCTGCTTTATTGACTATGCCAAAGCCTTTGACTGTGGGGATCACAATAAACTGTGGAAAACTTAGAAAGAGATGTGAATACCAGACTACCTGATCTGCCTCTTGAGAAACCTATATGCAGGTCAGGAAGCAATAGTTAGAACTGGACATGGAACGACAGACTGGTTCCAAATAGGAAAAGGAGTATGTCAAGGCTGTATATTGTCACCTGCTTATTTAACTTCTATGCAGAGTACATCATGAGAAACGCTGGGCTGGAAGAAGTACAAGCTGGAATCAAGATTGCCGGGAGAAATATAAATAACCTCAGATATGCAGAGGACACCACCCTTATGGCACAAAGTGAAGAGGAACTAAAAAGCCTCGTGGTGAAAATTAAAGTGGAGAGTGAAAAAGTTGGCTTAAAGTCAACATTCAGAAAACGAAGATCATAGCATCTGGTCCCATCACTTCATGGGAAATAGATGGGGAAACAGTGTCAGACTTTATTTTGGGGGGCTCCAAGATCACTGCAGATGGTGACTGCAGCCATGAAATTAAAAGACGCTTACTCCTTGGAAGAAAAGTTATGACCAACCTAGATAGCATATTCAAAAGCAGAGACATTACTTTGCGGACTAAGTTCTGTCTAGTCAAGGCTATGGTTTTTCTAGTGGTCATGTATGGATGTGAGAGTTGGACTGTGAAGAAAGCTGAGTGCCAAAGAATTGATGCTTTTGAACTGTGGTGTTGGAGAAGACTCTTGAGAGTCCCTTGGACTGCAGGGAGATCCAGCCAGTCCATTCTGAAGGAGATCAGCCCTGGGTGTTCTTTGGAAGGAATGATGCTGAAGCTGAAACTCCAGTACTCTGGCCACCTCATGGGAAGAGTTGACTCATTGGAAAAGACTCTGATGCTGGGAGGGATTGGGGGCAAGAGGAGAAGGGGACGACAGAGGATGAGATGGCTGCATGGCATCACTGACTCGATGGACGTGAGTCTGAGTGAACTCCGAGAGTTGGTGATGGACAGGGAGGCATGGTGTGCTGTGATTCATGGGGTTGCAAAGAGTCCGACACGACTGAGCGACTGAACTGAATTGAAAAGTACAGAATGATGAAGCTATCTTATGGAAGATAACTTCAATGGGATACCATCATGCCTAACAGTCTGAAAATATTCTGGAAAACCTCAGTCCCTTGGAAAGCACACCTCTCAGCTCCATGATACTAGAATCACAGACTTAATCACTTCTTGCTAAGCCATCATCTCTGGTCAGCTTAATCTCCATAAACTGCTGGAGTTCTGCAGCTTGTCAAGTCACAAATTATGTTTTTCTTCCCACTAAAAAACATTAACTGCTCTATTTAAAATGAATAACCAACAAGGAGCTACTGTATAGCACATGGAACTCTGCTAAATATTATGTGGCAGCCTGGATGGGAGGGGAGTTTGGGGGAGAATGGGTACATGCATATGTATGGCAGAGCTCCTTTGCTATTCACCTAAAAATGTCCTAATACTGTTAATCGACTATACCACAACATAAAATAAAAAGTTAATATACTTTGTTAAAAAAAAAAAAAGAATACATTTTGGTTTATTTTGAAAAAAGTTCAAATATACAGAAAATTTACAACACTAGTACAGTAAGTTCTCATATACCTTTCTTCTATTGTCTTTAGGTTTAATGTGGTGGTTTAGTCATTAAGTCCGGAGAAGGCAATGGCAACCCATTCCAGTACTCTTACCTGGAAAATCCCATGGATGGAGGAGCCTGGTAGGCTGCAGTCCATGGGGTCGCTAAGAGTCGGACACAACTGAGCAACTTCCCTTTCACTTTTCACTTTCATGCAATGGAGAAGGAAATGGCAACCCACTCCAGTGTTCTTGCCTGGAGAATCCCAAGGATGGCAGAGCCTGGTGGGCTGCCGTCTATGGGGTCACACAGAGGTGGACACGACTGAAGTGACGTAGCAGCAGCAGCAGTCAATAAGTCATGTCTGACTCTTGTGACCCCATGGACTGTAGCCTGCCGGGCTCCTCTGTTAGGTGTTAATATTTTGTCACATTTATCTGTGTGTCTTTCCTTTTAGCCTAACCACTCAAGAGCAAATTGCAGCTATCATGACCTAATAGTTCTGATGTATCTTTTAAGAACAAAGACAGTCTCTTACATATCTACTTTACATACTGGTGAAGGGATAAACACAGAGACCAACAGAACAGAACAGAGAACCCCCAAAAAGATCCACACAAGTACACTCAAGTGATTTTTGTTTTTTCCAAAAAACGATGAAAAAGCAAACTCCATGCAGGATGGCAGTCTTTTCAGCAAATGGTGCTGAAGCAACTGGACATCCATAAGCAAATAACAAATAAATAAAAAGTAACCTAAGCTTAAACCTCATACTTTACACAATTAATGGATTATAGGTTTAAAGGTAAAACAGAAAATTATAAAACTTTCAGAAGAAAACATAGGAAAAACATCTGTAGGACATAGGGCTAGCAAAGAGTTCTTATGTGTGTAGTATAATTCATAAAAGAAAAATCAATAAATTGTACTTCATCAAAATTTAAGGGTCTTCCCTGGTGGCTCAGTGGTAAAGAATCCGTTTACCAACCTGGAGACATGGGTTTGATCCCTGGGTCAGAAAGATCCCCTGGAGAAGGAAATGGCAACCCACTCCAGTCTTTTTGCCTGGGAAATTCCATGAAAGTGGAGCCAGGCAGGCTACAGTCCATGGGGGTGGTAAAGAATCAAACACGGCTTAGCAACTAAACAACAACAAAATGCAGAACTTTAAACCTTTTTAAGAAGAAAGAGAAGCCAAGACTGGGATAAAATATCTGCAAACCTTATGTGTGACAAAAGACTTGGACAAAGAATATATAAAGAATTTCTTAAACTCAATAGTAGAGAAACAAATAACCCAGTTGGAAAATGGGCAAAAGAAATGAACAGATGTTTCACTAAAGAGGACATACAGATGACAAATAAACATATTAAAAGATGCAACATCATTAGCCATTAGGAAAACATGAATTAAAACCACAATGAGATATCATCATATACCTATTTTAATGGCTAAAATAAAAATACCAAACGCTGGTGATGATGTATAGCAACTGAATCCCTCATACATGGTTGGTAAAAAGGTACAGCTGAACAACTTGGCAGTTTCTCATAAAACTATGTATACATATCCACAATACAACATCAAACTCAGGAAATGTTAAAATATTATATTACCTAATACATGGTCAATATACAGATTTCACCGGTAGTCCCAGTTACTATTTATAAAGGCAATTTTCCCCATGGTGGATCCATGCATTCTTAACCATTTAGAAACAAGTGGTTATTATCATGGACACAGGGTACATTTTAAGTTGTATTTTATTTTGTTTTTAGATATTTTCATAACTATACCACAATAATAGGTAAAGGTATTTATAAAAGCTGAAATATTGAGCCTAAGCTTTTCAATTTCTCAGGAGAAAAGAAATAAAAGTAGATTAAAAGGGGCTGAAATGGAGTGCTTACTACATATCAAGCATTGTCGTAATCTTCACCATGACCCTCTGAGGCAGGGCACTGCTATTTCAGATAGGAAACTGAGATTGTATTATACAGATTAAATGACTTACCCAAGGTGACAGTTAATATATGATGAGACTTAATTTCAAACCCAAGGTTTTCTCAAGAGTATAGGCTTCTAGGTCATTCATTCACTATTAGACTGGCTTCTTCTGTTTAAAGGGATCATGAGAAAGATTTTCTGAAGCACACTTCAGGCTCTAACGGTAAATCTTTTAGAGGAAGATGGCAGATCTCTGGGAAGTTAACTGGGTTGTAAAGCAAGGCAAAGTCATTCATTAAAGAGGAAATAAAACTAGAAAAAATAATTATTGAGCATAGAAAGTCAATCAAGTTTTCCTTTAAACTAAATTATTATTAATTTATTATTTGGGGGAAGGGGATGAACATCTTATCCTTTGGAGTGAAAACTACAAAAGGTAAATTAATGAGTAAATGATCAAAAATAGATTAGACCATAGATTTATAAGAAATCACACTCAATGTGAGATGTACATATATTTTTTTAAAATAGGCACAAATGGGGCATAATTACTTAGTGATATTAAAAATAAGAAAAAAATATAAGGAATCAGGTTAAGAAAATAGAATTGATTAAAAAATGCAAAATTCAAACCTGTACTGGTGCAAATGCACACCACAAGATTGAAGTTGGGGGGGGGTTCACTCAGATGTTCATCCCACCAAATGAATTAACTTGGAAATCTTCAGGAAGTCTTTATTTTACCAAGAAGGAACAAGCTAAAAGCAAGTTATTTTTTAAAAGTATCTGAATATTGATTAACATAACAATGTTCAAATATTGTAAAAAGTATTACATTTTCAAGGCAAAACATTATGCCAACACATTCAAGCAAAAAATGGGTTTACTGCGAACTTAAATCTGACTAATGTTGTATAAAATACTTGCTTTTTTGAAGAATCCTGAAAGCAACTTTTTGAAGTAAATTTTTAAAAACCACCAGCTAGCACACAAAAATGTAGTTTCCGACAACAAACAAGTAGGTAGACAGAGGACTGATACACTTATGGATGAACAACCAACAGAAAGCCTTCTACTTTAAATACACAAGTTTTTTAAAGACATTGCATATGATGTCGCTTAAGGATGTTATCTTTGTAGGACGGTAGTTTTTTTTAAGGAATAAATTTATGTTAGGAAACAGTACATTATCTTACTTATACTCTAGGTAAGCAATAAGCAATCATAAGCATAAAGTGTCAGTTCTCCAACAGTACTTTCTATGAATATTGTTAATAAAATCCAACTATGTAAATACTCAGACAACTAGTGTTTTCTTATATTCAAGATTATATACTATGACAAAAAATTTTTTTACACCATACTACATTCACTATGGGTTCATTAAATGTGTTAAGATTGATTTTTAAGGGAGTTTCTACATTTAAGAATGTACCACATTTTTGAAGGGTAAAAGTCGTATTATCATCTCAATTAGATGCAGAGAAGCATTTGACAAAATTCAGTATCTATTAATGATAAAAAACTCAACAAAGTGGGTATAGAGGGGACATACTTCAACAAAATCAAAGACATTTATCACAAACTCTCAGCTAACATATTCAACAGTGAAAACCTGAAAGCTTTTCCTCTACAATTAGGAATAAGACAAGGATGCCCACTCTTCCCACTTGTATTCAACACAGAATTGGAGGGAATTCTCTGGCAGTTCAGTGGTTAGGACTCTGTACTTTCACTGCTAAGGACACAGGTTCAATCCCTGGTCAGGGGCAAGCTGCACAGTGCAGCCAAAAAGAAACAATACAGTGTTAGAAGTTCTAGCACAGCAATTAAGCAAGAGAAAAGGTATTCAAGTTGTAAAGAAGGAAGTAAAACTGCCACAATTTGCCCATGACATTACTTACAGAAAACCCTAAAAACTACCAAAAAACTGTTGGAAATACACAAAATCAGTAAACTTGAAGGATACAAAATTAATATATAGAAAAATGTGATCCTTATATATATTAGTGACAAAGTATCAGAAAGAGAGATTAAGAAAAATCCCACTTACAATTGTATAGAAACTAACAAAATACTTAGGAATAAGGTTAACCAAGAATGTAAAAGACTTCCACATTGAGCACTCTATAACAAGACTTCCCTGGCAGTCCAGTGGTTAAGACTCTATACTTCCACTGCAGGGGGTGTGGGTTCAATCCCTAGTTGAGGAACTAAGATCCCTCATGTCATATCATACTTGTGCAGTATGCCACCCCTCCCCAAAAAAGTGTAAGACATGATTAAAGAAATTAAAGAAGACAGAAATGGAAAGATATTCTGAGGTCATGGATTGGAAGAATATTGTTAGTGTCCAGACGAACTAAGGCAGTTTACAGATCCAATGCAATTCTTATAAAAATTTCAGTGAATTTTCAATAGACTGAGAACAAATTCTAAAAATTGTATGGAACCACAAAGACTCTGAATTGCCAAAGCCATCTTGAGAAAGTAGAATGGAGCTGGAAGGATCATGATCTTTGATTTCAAACTACACTATAAAACTGTAGTAATCAAGACAATATGGGATGAGTATAAAAACAGACACACTAATCAATGGAAGTGAATAGAGTACAGAAATAAACCCATACATATATGGACAACTGATTTATGACAAAGAAGCCAAGAATATACAATGGAAGAGAGGTCAGTCTGTTCAATAAACGGTGTTGAAAAACTGGGCAGCCATATGCAAAAAGAATGAAACTAGACCACTACCTTACACCATACATAAAACTTAACACAAACAGAGTTAAAGATTTGAAGACCTGAAACCATAAAATTCCTAAAAGAAATAGAGGCAGTAACCTCCTTGGCAAGTTTTAGCAATTTGTTTTTTTTTAGATCTAACTCCAAAGGCAAAGGAAACAAGCAAAATAAATAAGACTACATCAAACTAAAGGCTTCTTCACAGAACAGGAAACTATCAACAAAATGACAAGGTAATCTATGGAATGAGAGAAGATATTAACAATTGATATATCTGATAAGAGGTTAGTATCAAAAATATACAAATAACTTACACTACAACTCAACAACAACAAAGCAAGTATTTAAAAAAATAGGTAGAGAATCTGAATAGATATTTCCAAAGAAAGATAAACGGATGGCCAAGAGGTACATTAAAAGCTGCTCAACATCGCTATCAGGAAAATGAAAACAAAAAGTCATAATGAGGTATCATCTCAAAATTGTTAAGACTGGCTATAATCAAAAAGACAAGAAATAACAACTGTTGGAGAGAAGGTGGAGAAAAGGATATCCCCATAGACTACTGGTGGTAATGCTAAATTGGTGCAGCCACCATGGAAGACAGTATGGAGGTTCCTGAAAAAATAACACTGCCATATAATCTAGTTATTCCACTTCTGGGTATTTATCTGAAGAATATGAAAACTAGAAAAGATATATGCACTCCTATATCCATGGCAGCTTTATTTATTTAAGCCAAGATATCCAAGTGTCCATCAAGAAGTAAACAGGTGAAGAAGATGCGTTACATATATGCAATGTACTAAACATTTGAAGTAATCTTTACAATGTAGTGTTAGCAATGGAATGCTGAAGCAAATCTAGCAATGGAATACTGGCCATAAAAGACATGACATCTAAGACACAGGTGGACTTTGAGGGTATTTTGTGACATGAAACACAAATACCTTGTGATTTCACTTATGTGTGGAATCTAAAAAAATCATGTGAAACAAAACATATACAAACTCATTGGCAGAGAACAGACTGGCACTCACCAGAAGGCAAGGGAAATGGCAGAGAGGGTGAAATGGGTGAATGGGATCAAGTGGATGGTGATCAATGACAATTAGACTTATGGTGATTACTTTTGTAGCATATACAAATATCAATTTACAAAACGTTGTATATCTGGAACTTATATGGTGTCATATACCAATCTTACCTCAATAAATAAAAAAAAGAATGTACCATATTTCTTGCAGATGCCAACAAGTAGATCCTAAAATCTATGTGGAAATGCAAAAGACCTGTAACGAACAAAACAGTTTTGACAAAGAACAAAGTTGGAGGACTTTCTCATAGATTTCAATCAATACTCAACATAAAGTTACAATTATCAAGACAGTGTAGTACTAGCATGAGAGACATAGGTGAACAGCAAAGAACGCAGAGCCCTAACATAAATCCTGTTACTATGGTCAACAGATTGTTATCAAAGGCGCCAAGGGAATTCTTTGGTGAAAAGGAGAGTCATGTACTGGTTATCTACATGCAAGAACCATACTTCACACCATACACAGATCAACCTTAAAGAGATCACAGACTTAAATGGAAGAGCAAAACCAATAAAACTTAAAAAGAAAACATTAAAAAATCCGACACCCTGGGTTAGGCAAAGATTTCTTATATTAAGACATCAAAGACACAGAACCATGAAAGGAAGAAAAAAATGATCAAATTGAACCCACCAAAATTCAAAATTTTGTACTTCACACCATTAACAAAATGAAAAGAATGTGCTAAAACAATTTTAACTTACAAAACAAAACATGTTCTCTATCAAAAGGGTGTACATGAACCCTTGGGAAGAGGAAATGGTTTCTGAACATGAGCACCTCCAAGGGTCTATAAGATCAAAAATATTTTCATAAAAATACTGACATTTTTAATTGCCTTAGTGTGTTATTTGCAGTGTTAGTGCCTTATATGAATCAAGGCAGTGGCACCAAACATACTAGTTTTTACATCATGCATTCAAGTGCAGGGACTTCCCTGGTGACTCAGACAGTAAAGAATCTGCCTGCAATGCAGCAGACCTAGGTCTGTAAGATCCTACCCTAGGTATGTAAGATCCCCTGGAGAAGGGAATGGCTACCCACTCCAATATTCTTGCCTGGAAATTCTCAAGCACAGAGGTGCCTAACTGGCTACAGTCCACGGGGTCACAAAGAGTCAGACATGACTGAGCTACTAACACCCAAGTGCCGAGTCTTTCACTAAGATATTAAAAGAGATCTGTAAAGATGCCAGACAATACCACTACTCTCAATGAAACATTTCTTAAGTTATTTTCCACTAAAAATATTAATGTTAATGAGCTTAATATTCTATCTGGAAACAGAAAACTGTTGGTATAAAGCAATACTAAACAAACATTCATGAACTTTTCAAAAAGGTCAGAAAAACAATTTAAAACATTAAAGGTTAGGGATTTCCTTGGCAGTCCAGTGGCTAAGACGTCACCTTTCATGCAGGGGTTATGGGATCCCTGGTCAGGGAGCCTAAGATGCCTCGTGGCCAAAAAACCAAAACATTAAACAGGAGCAATACTGCAACAAATTCAATACAGACTTTAAAAACCACATCAAAAAAACTTACAAAAAAAAGGGGGGATGGGTTCTTAAAGAGACAACTGAATAACCTAGGCAATCATATAAAAGCTATTCAAGTCATCGGCTAATACTACAAATATTGTACTTTGTTCTTCCCAACAGGATGAGAATCAGCAGATTATTCTTCATAAAGATTATTTTTAAAGACATTTTTTATTTAAAATTTCTTTTTCTGGATTATTTGTACTTCTAGGAGACAAAGACAACCCTCAGAATGGGAGAAAATAATAGCAAATGGCAAAACTGACAAAGGATTAATTTCCAAAATATATAAGCAGCTGACACAACTCAATACCAGAAAAACAAACAAGCCAATCAAAAAGTGGGAAAAAGACCTAAACAGACATTTCTCCAAAGACATACAAATGGCTAACGAATACATGAAAAGATGCTCAACATAGCTCACTCAGTTCAGTCACTCAGTCGTGTCCAACTCTTTGCGACCCCATGAATTGCAGCACGCCAGGCCTCCCTGTCCATCACCAACTCCCAGAGTTCATTCAAACTCATGTCCATCGAGTCCGTGATGATGCCATCCAGCCACCTCATCCTCTGTCGTCCCCTATCCTTCTGCCCCCAATCCCTCCCAGCATCAGAGTCTTTTCCAATGAGTCAATTCTTCGCATGAGGTGGCCAAAGTACTGGAGTTTCAACTTTAGAATCATTCCTTCCAACACCCAGGACCAATCTCCTTTAGAATGGACTGGTTGGATCTCCTTGCAGTCCAAGGGACTCTCAAGAGTCTTCTCCAACACCACAGTTCAAAAGCATCAATTCTTCGGCACTCAGCTTTCTTCGCAGTACAACTCTCACATCCATACACGACCACTGCAAAAACCATAGCCTTGACCAGACAGACCTTTGTTGACAAACTAATGTCTCTGCTTTTGAATACGCGGTCTAGGTTGGTCATAACTTTCCTTCCAAGGAGTAAGCGTCTTTTAATTTCATGGCTGCAATCACCATCTGCAGTGATTTTGGAGCCCCCCAAAAATAAATTCTGACACTGTTTCCCCATCTATTTCCCATGAAGTGATGGGACCAGATGCCATGATCTTAGTTTTCTGAATGTTGAGCTTTAAGCCAACTTTTTCACTCGCCTCTTTCACTGTCATCAAGAGGCTCTTTAGTTCCTCTTCACTTTCTGCCATAAGGGTGGTGTCATTTGCATATCTGAAGTTATTGATATTTCTCTTGGCAATCTTGATTCCAGCTTGTGCTTCTTCCAGCCCAGTGTTTCTCATGATGTACTCTGCATATAAGTTAAATAAGCAGGGTGACAATATGCAGCCGTGACATTCTCCTTTTCCTATTTGGAACCAGTCTGTTGTTCCACGTCGAGTTCTGTTTTTTCCTGACCTGCATATAGGTTTCTCAAGAGGCACATCAGGTGGTCTGGTATTCCCATCTCTTTCAGAATTTTCCACAGTTTACTGTGATCCAGAGTCAAAAGCTTTGGCATAGTCAATAAAGCAGAAATCGATGTTTTTCTGGAACTATCTTGCTTTTTCGATGATCCAGCTCATTAGAGAAATGCAAATCAAAACTACAATGAGACACCACCTCACACAGGTCAGAATGGTCATCATCAAAAAGTCTACAAAGAATATGCGCTAGAGAGGATGTAGAGAAAACAGAACTTTCTTGCACTGTTAGAATGTAAACTGATATAGCCACTATGGAAAATGGTATGGAGATTCCTTAAAAAACTAGAAATAAAGCCATCATATGACCCAGCAATGCCACTCCTAGGCATACACCGTGAGGAAACCAAAACTGGAAAAGACACACGTAACCCACTGTTCACTGCAGCACTATTTATAATAGCTAGAATATGGAAGCAACCTAGATGTCCACTGACAGATGCATGGATAAAGAAGCTGTGGTACATACACACAATGGAATATTACTCAGCCATAAAAAGGGACACCTTTGAGTCAGTTCTAATAAGGTGATGAACCTAGAACCTATTATACAGAGTGAAGTAAGTCAGAGAGAGAAATATTGTATTCCAACGCATATATACAGAATTTAGAGCAACGGTACTGAAGAATTTACTTACATGGCAGCAGTGGAGAAACAGAGAATAGACTTGTGGACATGGAGGGAGGCGAAGAGAGGGTGAGATGCATGGAGAGAGTACCATGGAAACTTACATCACCATGTGTAAAATAGATAGCCAACAGGAATTTTCTGTATGGCTAAGGAAACTCAAACGTGGGCTCTGTATCAACCTAAAGGGGTGGGATGGGGAGGGAGATGGGAAGGGAAGTTCAAAAGGGAGGGGATATACATATACCTATGGCTGATTCATACTGAGGTTTGACAGAACAAAATTCTGTAAAGCAATTATCCTTCAATAAAAAAAATAAATTTTTTAAAAATTGTAAAAAACAAAAAAAATCAAGATTTTCCAAACAAAATTGTATAGAAATTGAAAAGACCTGCCAGATGTAAACATAACTGTTAAATTTGTACTGAAAACACAGTAATAGTAAAGACAACAGGCTCTATTTCAAAAACTCTGCATATTAACTCTTAATCTCCACAGTCCGTAAGAGGCTACACAATTTCTTCCAAACCACAGGAAGTGTATCAACTTGCAGAACCATCAAAACCAGGCTATCTAGTCCAAGAACCTAGGCTTGGTTAAGAGCTTTTAGTACCCCATGAAGATACATTTACTCCCTTCTTCTGTATCAACTGCAGCTGCCCTTTTTAAGCTTCTATTGGTAGTGTTACACACTACTGCCAGAAAATAGTCCTGACATATTTATTAAAATCTTGTTCCTAACAAAATGCCCTTGAAAACAGTATGAGAAAGGTCAGGTTCTTACCTGGTTTCAGTGGAAAACCATTTAATTATACTCTTCACCTGTTTTTCCAGTTATTACAAAAGGAAGACCAGCCAGTCTTCAGGTTTTATCTAGACGTGGAACCGCTAGGAGTCAACACACATGAAAAAAGAACCACTTGTAATTCACTTAATTTTCACGCACAAATATTTAAAAGTAGTTTTAGAATCAACTCTTTAGCTTTTCTGTTCTGGAAAAAAGACAAGTTATTGTAGGCAGCTGTAGACTAAAAACTGATGTACAAATTTCAAAATAATATTGAACAAAAGTAGCCAGATAAAGATTATAAAAACAGGGAAAACAATTTGTGATGTTAGTGATGAGTTGGCAATCAAATAAGAGGACTTATGGGATTCTCTGTATCCTCTTTTAATCTTTTGATAAAACTCATCTCTATTCCCCATCTTCTTCAGAACTGCAATAACTAGAAAATTACATTGTAAATTAAGTGGTATCACAGAATGAGCTTTTAATTCATATTTCTATTAGTTTTATACTATATGTATTCACATGTATTCTGGGCCACACCTTTTCTACAAATATCACCACTTCCAGAGAGGGTTTATTCTTTGAGTAGCAGCCCTAAGGGGTTCCTATCAAGTTATGATTCACTGAAGATTGTAATACTTACAAAGCATGTGACAGGTATATGACATTGTGTTTGGCAATACGTTCTTATAACCCTGATACCTTATTTAAGGGTAACTTTTCCATTTAAAAATGTCTGTTAACCAGTTAACTAGCTTTCTGAAAACCCTGCTGTGTGAACACTTGATAAAATAGCTTTATAAGTTGATTAACATTTGAAATAAAGATAAAACAGGTTTGTAAAGTTACTCCCAACATACACCATCAGCATGTGGTAGCTTTCTCCTATCCACGTTTTTAAATGCAAAATAATGGGTTATCTCCTACATGTCTTCCAGGGTGAGTTATGAGAGTTAAATGCTATCATGTTTGCCTCTAGACAAAATTTTAATTAGACACACAAGTAGGAGAAAACCATGTTTAATTGAAAAATTAAGCAATACATCTCAAATAAGACTGCTTAACAACATCAACTTTTGAGGCCTGTTAAGTGGTACTGTGAAATTTAGGTGTAAAGTATCAACAGTTTCCTCTCTATTCCTAAACCACTAATCAAAGGATGGGAGGTTTTCAACAAATATTTCCATACTGAGGAGTTCCCAGGTAACAGAAAGGAAAAGTTGGTATTTTCCTTATGAAAAAACTTTTATGAAAGACACACAAGACAATAAAATGATATTTAACTAATCCACAAACTTCAAAACACAATTTCATCAAGCTGATCTCTACAGTTTTCCTTTAAAGACGTTCTCGAATCTCGGAACAGTTTTACTTGACATACGGGAAGTATTAAATTCTGAAACAAAGTACTAAAGTTATTGCTTTAAACTGGAAAAATCTATGGTCAAAAGTCTTTTTTAAAAAAGAGTTCATTAAACAGCTATTCCTATAATTACACTCATATAACTGCAGAGAAACGTTCAACCACATAGGAAACATCACTCTTCAGGATGACAGAAACAAGGCGTATGTTAAGATGTATGGCTTTTTTGGTGATTGCTATTACTACCCATAAATAAAGTCATTACTGTTTGACTGAAAAAGGTTTTTACAAAACTCTGTTTCAAAATTAACATTTTTATTAAATCAAGTTAAAAAAACATTCACTGTAGAAAAGTCAACAAGGGTTTTAACAAAACCAAAATATACCTTTTTATACAACATATGTATATATTAGCAGCAAACTACTTCTGAGATTTTATGTTCTTTTAGTTATTTATTTTAAAGAAAGCATAAACAATTATATTAGTATGGAATGTCAGCTAATCCACTCTTCAGCTTTATTCTGTGATTTGGGCCTTCTAGTACAAGTTATTTTATGACTTTCATTAATGAATACTAAGAATGAACTCAATTTTGACTAAAATGTAGTGAAACAGAGTGGCTGGTAGGATCCATCTCACTACTATAGTCCCGCATTATCTTTCCGATAACAAATGAGCACCATATAAACATTTAATTGTGTAGGTGTGTAAACTCAATTTTTAAGGTGTCATAGTAGCCAAGTAGACAACTTAGCATTTGACTGTTACTTTAAAAATTTGGTAACATACAAAGTTTTAATCAACTCAGATAAACACATCAACCCCATATTACTAATCCCTTTTAAAAATCTTAATAGAAATTCTGCATATACCCAGACAAATTGCATGCTTATATGTGTACATACACATACAAAAGTGCATGTATATATACATACACATCTTTAGCTTTGAACAAATTTCTAAATTGAGATGAAGTCAAACCTCTCATTTAAATATATAGAGAGAATGTAATATCACCAACTGCAAGTTTCTAATACAAGTTTCATCATAGCTAACCAGCAATTCTGTTACTGAAAATTCTGAAGCCAAAGAGCTGTAATTCAGCTTACTGTACTTTAGGCTTACAAATTAGTCAGCCAAACAAACAAGATTTGACATTACCAACTGTCCACCAAAGAAATCAATTTTTCTCTTGATATTTCCTTCTAACAGCAAAAAGGAAATATCTATACAATGAGCTTTTGCTTTTTAAAGAGTTAAAATTATTAAAGAAATCTCACTAGTCTTCAAAAATACTAAACATTATATAAATACAACTTTCTTATAGTTGAATTCTTCAGCTAGAATCTGTATTTAAAAAAGTTTCCTTTGGATTGTTTCATTTAGCACTTCAAGTCTCCATTTGCAACTCAAATAACTGGCTCAGTTTTGTTAGGTTTATATTAATCACATCATTCAGAATTTGGTACTATGTTACCTGTGTACAATAATGTCAATGGAAGGAACTGCACCAAATTTCAAAAGCAAGGAAAAATTCAAGAATATGTAATGCAAAAAAGGTAAGTACAATAGGGATTCTCTTTTCACCATTAATGAAATATAATCCTTTTAATGTTTATAAAGATAATGTCCGAAGCTTTATCTTTTAACTTATCAAAAGAATTAAGTTTTTACATGGCCCACCTTTATTTTTCAATTAAAAAACTAAAACAATAGACTGAATTACTTTTATTAATATACACATCAAGTTATTGAAATGGTGACTTCATGTAGTTTTCTCCTTAAAGATGGCACTTGCAGGTACAAAGATGCAGAGGTGTCTACAGCCTTCAGATGTTTACTTGAAAAGATTCTTCAACCGCAGTTTGATACTGGGTTTCCTCATCTAGCTGAAGATTCTAAAAATGTAACATTAACATGTCAATAGGAAAAACATATTCAATTACTCAAACTTTGCCCAATACATTACACATCTTGATACACATTACATATACTTGAAACTGTTTATGTTACAACAAACTTAAAAAATAAGAACTAAAATTTTAAAATTCAGTTATAACTATAAATAGCTAATAAACAAAAGAGAGGATCAACAGAGAATGAAATTTCAGAGTTACAATGCCTGATGCTAACCTGAATTAACAGCATCTTAATCATAATATAAAGATTACAACTAAAGTCCATTCAATCTGATTATACTATTACTTCTTAACTTAAAAAAATTCTATTTCCTTTCAATTATGGTCCATGGATGCTTTAAATTAGGCCTCCTCTTTTACAATCTCAAATAATTAAAATTAAATGTTCTTCTGTGGCAAAGTGAAACAATCTGACAATCAGATCAAAAGTGGTTCACAAAATATATTTTTGTTTTTCCAAACATAATTCTCCAGATGCAGTAACCTTTCTTACATTGAGAATTCAGAATAATCTATAATTATACCATAAAAATGCTAAAATTATCAGACTATACCTGAATTCTACATATAGTTGACTATTTTTATACAGTATTGCTAAAAAGTGCAAATTACACAAAATAAAAATATATATCAAGAATGATGTAATTTCAACACTGGAGGGGCAGAGGAAATATAAATTCTGTTCCTGCCAGTCTCAGAATTGCCCATGCCTGTGCTCACCTAAACATGAAAACAAGTATGAACCATGTTTTGTCAGGCTGAATCTTAATAAGACTTTTAATTCACTGAAGATGAATAAAATGCAAATTCATAATTAATAAAATAAAAGTCATCTAATTTTTTTAAAACTATCAAGACACATTTCAGAAGTAAAAATTAAATTCATGCTTTGCTCTATAGATCCGTTTTTATATAACTTCCCTCATGTACTCTGTTCAAGCAGTGAACTAAGGCCAGAATCTGCTATTCAGTCTGGCCTTACCCTGGGTCAAGAAGATCCCCTAGAGAAGGGAGCCACTTCACTATTCTTGCCTGAACAATTCCATGGACAGAGGAGTCTGGTGGGCTACAGTCCATGGGGTTGCAGAGTCGGACACAACTGAGTGACTAACACTCTCACTTTCACTACTTAATAAATAAGCTCTGCATTTTTAAAAAGAATGTCTCTCACATGTAGATATTATGAGTTTAACACGCTACTTACACTACACAAGAAATACATCCTCTAGCTGTCATACCCGGAGAAGGCAATGGCACCCCACTCCAGTACTCTTGCCTGGGAAATCACATGGACTGAGGAGCCTGGTGGGCTGCAGTCCATGGGGTCGCTAAGAGTCGGATACAACTGAGCGAGTTCACTTTCACTTTTCACTTTCATGCATTGGAGAAGGAAATGGCAACCCACTCCGGTGTTCTTGCCTGGAGAATCCCAGGGACAGGGGAGCCTGGTAGACTGCCGTCTATGGGGTCGCACAGAGTCGGACACGACTGAAGCGACTTAGCAGCAGCAGCAGCTGTCATACCAACTTTACTTTTCTAGCAGGTATAATTTTTATTAAATCTAGATAATATTCATATAAATCAGCAGCTTGTTAATCCAGGGGCTTGCTCGTCCTCTATTAATAATCTCTCTAGTATAGGAGGTAGACAATAAATTCACCACTTACACAAACCAAAGTTCACCTGTTATTATCAAATCAATAGAACTTGCTCTATATCAATCCAACATGATACAGTATTTCACCTCAAAACTCATCCAGACTGAAAGGTTAACGTGACTTCAATGTTTAAAAAGTATTTTCTTAATATTGAAAAATTCACTTACCACAAATTCTCCATAATCAAACTGATGTCTTTGATTTAGATGACTAACAAAATTTCTAGTAACCTGGCTAGGATCTCCCCAAGGAAGAGACACACAAATAGGACACGTCTATAAGAAACAGAATATTTCAAATAAAAAATAATGAAAATAACTCAATATTATTATTGAAAGTATTAAAACAACATGTTACCAAAAAATTTTACATGAAGCATTTCTAAGGGCCAAATTTCATACTAGATTATTTCTAGACCAAATTACCTTAGATAAATTATACTAATCTGACACAACACAATAAAAAGAGAGATATTATATATTCTATTACTTAAATCTGATTATTCTACTTTTTAACAAAAACACCACATCCAGCCTTAACCAACTGTAATGACAATTATCGTTAATCAGTATGTAATCTCTGTTCAAGGGGCTCTCAAAGCAAGAACACTGAAGTAGTTTGCCATTCCACCATGGACCACATTTTGCTAGAACTCACCACCATGACCCATCTGTCTTGGGTGGCCCTGCACCGCATAGCTCATAATTTCACTGAGTTACACAAGGCTGTGATCCATCTGATCATTTTGGTTAGCTTTCTGTGATTGTGGTTTAAGAAATGCAAAAAGGCAAAATGGTTATCTAAGGAGGCCTTACAAACAGCTGAGAAAAGAAGAGAAGCAAAAAGCAATGGAGAAAGGGACAAATATACCCAACTGAATCCAGAGTTCCAAGGAACAACAAACAGACTTAAGAAAGCTTTCTTAGGTGAACAATGCAAAGAAACAGAGAAAAACAATAGAATGGGAAAGACTAGAGATTTCTTCAAGAAAATCAGAGATACGAAGGGAACATTTCATACAAAGATGGGCACAATCAAGGACAGAAAAGGCAAGGACCTAATAGAAGCAGAAGAGATTAAGAAGACGTGGCAAGAATACTCAGAACTATACAAAAAAGATCTTAATGATCTGGATAACCATTATGGAATGGTCACTCACCTAAAGTGACCCTATGGAGTGTACCCTGCCAGGCTCCTCTACCCACGGGACTCTCTAGGCAAGAATACTGGAGTAGGCTGCCATTTCCTTCTCCAGGGGAATCTTCCTGACCCAGGGATGAAACCCACTTCTCTAATGTCTCCTGCATTGGTAGGTGGGTTGTTTACCACTACAACCACCATTCTGCAAAGATACAATTTACAAAGCTACCTCTCGGTAATGAGTCCTCAGTTCACCTTTCCTTACTTTGCGCTTTTCCAAGCTCTTCTCTTACTTTACCCTCACAATAAACCTCTGTCTTCTTATAAGTTAGTTACCGGGATTTTTTTTTAATAAGATTTTTTTGTTTTGATGTGGACAATTTTTAGTCTTTACTGAATTTATTACAGTATGCTTCTGCTTTATGTTTTGGTTTCTTGGCCACAAGGTATGTGGGATCTCAGAGATCCTGGACAAGGGATTGAACCCCTACCCCTCGCACTGGAAGGCAAGTCTTAACCACTGGACTGCTACGGAAGTTCCTGAAGGTGAAGGTGAAGTCGCTCAGTCGTGTCTGACTCTTTGCGACCCCATGGACTGGTAACCTACTATGCTTCTCCATCCATGGGACTCTCCAGGCAAGAATACTGGAGTGGATTGCCATTTCCTTCTCCAGAATTTTAAGTATCTCATTTGGCTTCATAGTTATCAACCTTTTGATGACAAAATATACCTTACTGATAATGTCCCATCCAAATTTAAATTAACCACTGTCCCTTGTACACATGAAGGGAAATAAATAGAACAGCATACCTTAAACAGAAGACTGACATAAACACACATACTTACCACAGGAACTATCTGAAATAGGTGATTACTGTTACAATGATCCAGTAAACGCTGTCTGGTAAAATTTGATTCTTGACACAAGGGACACTTAAAGGTAGGATGCCCAGAAGAACTATAAAACAATTTTAAATGAAGCATACTGAATTTGAAATTGTAAGAATGATGCACTCCTATTTTTTGATCAATTACTATTTCTTTCTTTAAAAGTTACAATTATTAAACTAATCAAAGATTCTCTCATTTTTTGAAAACTATGTTTTCAATAAACAATCTACAAAAGATATTCCCAAACAATCTCAGTTTACAGTTCTCTTATTGTCTAGGAAACTTTTTCATGGTGCCTCTAAAATAGGCCTTAACAAAAAGAAAAACAAACCCAGTTGTCCCATTTATTAAGTAGATCTGAACAACTTAATTCAGTCATTAATGCAATCAATATATATCACTGTATATCTCTTGAAAATTTTAAATATTCCACAGTGTCCCAGTATGGAAACACCATATCTAGGAAATTAAAATTTTTAAAAGACTTCCATGAATATGGTATATAACTTTAATTTATCCTAGTTTCTAAGAATATACACACAAAATTCACAGAAAAATGAAAACATCAATTATCAGAATGATCAACATTTCAAAATATTTTGAGGATCATACATCACTGCCTTTTAATCCCTCAATTTCAGCAAGGGACAGTTCAACATTGACAACTTTGCATAAATTATGCATGGAAGAAACCTGACCACAGTGACACAGAAAAGCCAACTACTTCTAATTTAATGTGATCCACAAAGCAACTGATGCCTTTCTAAACTGCTAACTTCCAGCATTAACTGAATTTAAAAATTTTAATTTAAAAATCCATCATTGGAGAAATGTCTGTTTAGTTCTTTGGCCCATTTTTTGAGTGGGTTGTTTATTTTTCTGGAATTGAGCTGCAAGAGTTGCTTGTATATTTTTGAGATTAATTCTTCGTCGGTTTCTTCATTTGCTATTATTTTCTCCCATTCTGAAGGCTGCCTTTTCACCTTGCCTATAGTTTCCTTCACTGTGCAAAAGCTTAAATTAGGTCCCATTTGTTTATTTTTGCTTTTATTTACATTACTCTGGGAGATAGGTCATAGAGGATCCTGCTATGGTTTACGTCAGAGAGTGTTCTGCCTATGTTTTCCCCTAGGAATTTTATGGTTTCTGGTCTTACATTTAAATCTTTAATCCATTTTGAGTTTATTTTTGTGTATGGTATTAGAAAGCATTCTAGTTTCATTCTTTTACAAGTGGTTGACCAGTTTTCCCAGCACCACTTGTTAAAGAGACTTTTTCTCCATTGTATATTCTTGCCTCCTTTGTCAAATATAAGGTGTCCATATGTGTATGGATTTATCTCTAGGCTTTCTATTTTGTTCCACTGATCTATATTTCTGTCTCTGTTCCAATACCATACTGTCTTGATGGCTGTAGCTTTGTAGTATAGCCTGAAGTCAGGCAGGTTGATATCTCCAGTTCCATTCTTCTTTCTTAAGACTGCTTTTGCTACTATTTGAGGTTTTTTGTATTTCCATACAAATTGTGAAATTATTTGTCCTAGTTCTCTGAAAAATACCATTGGCAGCTTGATAGGGACTGCATTGAATCTATAGATTGCTTTGGGTAGTATACTCATTTTCACTATATTGATTCTTCCAATTCATGAACATGGTATATTTCTTCATCTATGTGTATCATCTTTGATTTCTTTCATCAGTGTTTAATAGTTTTCTATACATAGGTCTTTTGTTTCTTTAGGTAGCTTTATTCCTAAGTATTTTATTCTTTTCATTGCAATGGTGAATGGAATTGTTTCCTTAATTTCTCTTTTTGTTTTCTCATTGTTGGTGTATCGGAATGCAAGGGATTTCTGTGTTAATTTTATATCCTGCAACTTTACTATATTCACTGATTAGCTCTAGTAATTTTCTGGTGGAGTCTTTAGGGTTTTCTACGTAGAGGATCACATCATTTGCAAACAGTGAGAGTTTTACTTCTTTTTTTCTGATCTGGATTCCTTTTATTTCTTTTTCTTCTCTGATTGCTGTGGCTAAAACTTCCAAAACTATGTTGAATAGTAGTGGTTAGAGTGGGCATCCTTGTCATGTTCCTGACTTTAGGGGAACTGCTTTTGACGAACGGATAAGAAAGCTGTGGTAAATATACACAATGGAATATTACTCAGCTATTAAAAAGAATGCATTTGAATCAGTTCTAATGAGGTGGATGAAACTGGAGCCTATTATATACAGAGAAGTAAGTCAGAAAGAAAACACCAATACAGTATATTAACGCATATATATGGAACTTAGAAACATGGTAACGATGATCCTATATGCGAGACAGCAAGAGACACAGATGTAAAGATGAGATTTTTGGACTCTGTGGGAGAAGGCAAGGGTGGGATGATTTGAGAGAATAGCATTGAAACATGTATATTATCATATGTGAAACAGATCGCCAGTCTAGGTTTGATGCATGAGACAGGGTGCTGAGGGCTGGTGCACTAGGATGACCCTGAGGGATGGAATGGGGAGGGAGTTGGGAGGGGGGTTCAGGATGGGGGACACATGTATACCCATGGCTGATTCATGTGAATGTATGGCAAAAACCACCACAATGTAAAGTAATTAGCCTCCAATTAAAATAAATTTTTTAAAAAATTAAAATAAAAATAAAAAATAAATCAAAAAAATAAAAAATCCATCAGTACAAAGTGATAAGTATTATTTACTAAAGTAATAGAAATTTCCAAAGCTTACCCTGTATTCTCTTGGTAAGTTTCTATGTTATCAGATGCAGATGTTTCACTCCTGTTACTAAAGAATCATTGGTGGGGGGTGGGGGAGAGAAGAGAAGTTAATACCTCAAGTGATAAAGCACGACACAGATTCATTACCTGCTAATGAAGACAACTAGTCTGAATTTGTTTGAAAAGCCTGAACTTCAAATAGTTCTGAACTATGATATAATTATGGCATTAATTATTTTTAAAATAAATTCTGGTAAGAAGACTGCTTATGATGTCCTTATCATATCCTCTAAAACTTAACTTAGACATAGTTACAATAGTATACAGAATACAGAATTCTGCAGAATTATCTTAAATCCACAACACGACTATTTCTTCAGGTCCTTTAGACTTTCACATTAACAGACTCTCTACCTCTACCTGGACTAGTAAGTTTTTGAATGCTGGGGCAAGATCAAGAATTTGTGAACTTTCTGGCTTGTAACTAGGACATAGCTTAAGGTTGCAGCATCCAAAAAGGAGTAGGTTAAGAAAATATTTGAATGTTCACTATGTTTATATTTTCCAAAAAGGAATTAGGCTTTCTGACATTTAACACAGAGAATAACTTGATGTCCTCACTCGGACCCCATGCCAGTGTCGTGTGTCACTTGCAGTATTAGAGAAAATCCTGAGAAAGGTGGGCATGCTATAGGGATTGTCACCTATGCATTACAGAATTTCATCAATGTAGTCAATTTTATAAAAGCAAGATCTTTCAATAGCAGAAACATTAAAATAAAAATGAGATAGGCAGTGGACCAAAAAACTGTACCACACAAGAGCTTTGCTTACATCCGAGTACCAGAGTTAAAGAGTTATAAAGCTTAGAAAATTGATTATTCACTTTTCTTTTAACAGAATGACAAGCAATACTGTATCATCTACCTAACAGATATTCTCCAATGACAGTCATTTACCTTCTGGGAAAATACTGTTGTTGTGTCTCCACACATATTCTCCACAAGGAAGCTTCCCTGATTTCATACTCAAATAGAAGATTATTAACCACTATTTTGTATCTTTTTGGCAGTTATTAATCTGTTTCTGCAGGTAAAGGTGGAAACTAAAAACTGCTTTTAAAATAAATTTAAACTATGGAGATTATTACATTCATTAAAAGGATGTTAAGACTTTAGCAAAAACAGGATGCCACCTGTTTTTTTAATATCTATACCTGGTAACAGATTTTGAAACTGTTTTCAAGTCTTCCAAATAAATATAATCATTGGGTTTTGAACATACCCTTATAAAACATTTATAAAAACTTCCAAATGGTTTGTAAGAACAACTATAACATCAAAGAAGATAAAAAATTTCAACAAAAGCCCTTCTGAGATTCATCAAACAGGACTGAAAAATACAGGAATCTCAACCTATGACATATTTCTTCCATTTGGATCTATTATTTTCTGTGTTGTAGCTATCTTTTTCAGCCATGATAGTCATCAAGACCAAGTATCAGTAATCTAAAGATTTGGATCTAAATCTTTAAATTATTGTCACTGTATTAAATCAAGATTTTAAGAAATTTTAGAAATCAGTCAGCAAATTGTTTTCAATAAAAACAGTATTAAAACAAAGAATGAAAATATTTTGTACCATTAAATAAAGCAGTTAGTTTTTAACTGGTGGAAAATTGCTTAAATATTTTGGTGTTGGTTTCTGCTGTGCAAACTTCTCTTTAGAGTAACTTTTTCATCTTAAGCATTTGCATGTTTTATAAAATAAAGTATCAATCAGTACTATAAAATACATGTTTAGTCTTAAACACACATATACTGGGAGTATATTCTCAATTTTTTTCACTGGTAAGATACACAATCACAAAATTTCCAATTTAAAGCACTTTAATATCAAAGTTAATGCCCTTTTAAAATGCTTTTCCCCTCTAACTCCTCTTACAGTTTCTCTACTTTCCATTATTATTTAGTTATCATCATCATTCTAGCCCTTCCTGACTATCCTGTATCATGCCTACACTACTACTGGTTGCCTACTCATATATTCTAGAAACGTACGAATGAGCTCAACAGTATTGATGTATGGCAAAACCAATACAATACTGTTAAGTAATTAACCTCCAATTAAGATAAATAAATTTATATTTAAAAATAAATAAATAAAAATGTTTAAAAAAGAACCACATTATCAATTTTTAAAAAACCATTTTATCTGATACAGAAAAACCATTCAATAAAATTCAACCTCCATAAATGGAAACAAAAACAAAAAAACCTCTGATCACCCACAATGCTTTTAAAAATACAAATGCCTAAACTTAAATAGCAGACTATCTGGGAATGGAGCCAGACACATATGCTTTTATAACCACATAAAAGATTCTAATTTGAGTAAGAACTACTCAATGGAGAAATCTTAAAATTCAGGATGACATAATCACAGAACAGATGAAGAGTATTTATGTTTAAAAAACTGTAGTAAACTATACTTAATAATCAAATTTTGGACACATTCCCACTAAATCAAGAATTTTTAAAAGGTACCTGTTATATAATACTGATAGAGATCCTATTTAATGCAATAAATCAAGTATGAAATAAAGTAGTAAGAAACAAAACTGTACTGACAAACTAAATAAGTTTCTATGTAATAAATCCAAAAGAATACATAGGAAAACTATTTTGAACTATTAGAACTAGTCACCAAGGTTTCTAAATACAAAATTACATTAAAATCCTTAATATTACTACTCACTAGTAAAAACCACTTAGATTACAAAATGAGAAAAAAAGCTCTATTTGTACAGCAACAAAAACTAAAGGCTTTCCTAGCAACTAACATTTTCACGGTCACTACTACTAGGAAAAGATGTGTGTGTGTGCATGTGCGCGTATGCCGTGTGCACGTACGCTCAGTTGTGTCTAACTCTTTGCCACCCCTCAAGCCCACCAGGCTCCTCTGTCCATGGGATTCTCCAGGAAAGAACACTCGAATAGGCTGACATTTCCTTCTCCAACACAGGCACTGAACTCATGTCTCTTGAGTCTCCTGCACTGGCAGGCAGGCTCTTTACCATGAGCACCACCTGGGAAGCCAGGAAAGGATACACTAGAACATATTCATGTGTGCTCTAAATGGACTTCTTTTAGCACATTTTTTTTAACGGAGAGACAAACAGATGGGAAACAGTGGGAAAAATAAGTATCATATGATGCCAATTCTCTCCAAATTAATATGATTTCAGTAAATTCAAACAATGCTGCCAATTAAAATCTCTACAGAGATTTTCTGGAAGCTCAAAAGTCTGATCCTAAAATTCATGTGGAATAGCAAAGAGCTAAAAATAAGAGAAACGATTTAATAAGTACAACAAGGAGGAAAACTTTCCCTAACTGATCTGATATTAAAACCTATTGTTAAAGCCACAATAATTAATGTAACATGGTTCTTGAGGAATAAATGAAGCAACACAACAGAACAGAGATGTATAGGACCAAAATGGCATCATAAATCAGTGGGAAAGAATGGACTCCTCAATGAATGGTACTAGGACAAATGGTTATCACCTGGGGAAAACTTTTCCTACCTCACATTATACATCTGAAACAAATGCACAGGATATAAACATCATGAATAAGACTAGGAAGCCCATTCTATTAATACTAGATTTAAAAAAAGACAAGTAAACAGGATAGACTTCAGAGTAAGTAACACTTGGTCTAAGTTTTCTAAGAGAAGAAAAAGTCCACTAGCTGGCAAAGAGTATGGGTTAGAATGGTGGCGAAAGAGTGGAGGTGATGCAATGACAATGATTATGATGATGATGATAATTAAAAACTAACATTTAGGGAATTCCCTGGAGGTCTAGTGGTTAGGGGGCTTCCCTTGTGGCTCAGTTGGTAAAGAATCTGTCTGCAATGTGGGAAACCTGGATTCGATTCCTGGGTTCGGAAGATCCCCTGGAGAAGGGAAAGGATACCCACTCCAGTCTTCTAACCTGGAGAATGCCATGGACTAAGTCCATGGGGTCGCAAAGAGTCAGACACAACTGAGCAACTTTTAAAACTAGTGGTTAGGACTCTGGGACTTTCACTGCTGAGACTGCAGGTTCAATCCCTGGTCAAGGAACTAAGATTCCACAAGCTGCATGGTGTGACCAAAACAGAAAACAAGAAAGAAAAAAAAAGCTTAACATTCATTGTTTTACTTGTATTAACCTATTTATTGACTCCCAATCCAATTAGGTGTTTAATAGTATCATCATTACCCCTTTCTTTCAAACAAATGAGAAAACTGAGGTATACTTTCTTGCCAAACTCATACAATTAGTAAAGGAAAGAGCCTGGTACCCAGGCAGTCTGGTTCCAAGCCTTCATATTTAACAACTAAGTCATTCTGTTTCTCAAGAATGGAAAGGATATGGTGGGAATAATTCAACATAGCTAAGGCACATGATGCAATAATGAGTGACCAAGAAAGCCAAAGGCTAAAAAAGGTGAGTGCAGATAAGAAAGGGCTTTAGAATAAGGGATTTTGTCTTATTAAGCTAGTTGCTGAATTAGATCATTGAACTCCTTGAGAATTTTGATATTTTCTCTCCAGAAAAATGTACATAGTACATACACACAAAATGGCAGTTTAGGTAGTTCACAGAGCTGTTACTGGCCCATGGAATTCAGGATGAGAAACACTGCAATGGGGGCATGGGAAGTCATTAACAAGGTACAGAGGGAAGCTACAAAGAGAAAAAGGTCAGAGCCACACTTTTGAAATACACTTTGACAACAGCAGGCAGAACAGACTAATGGAGGACCACCAACTAAAAGAATACTCAACAGGTCAAGTGAGAGATGATGGAGACTTGATGGGAAAGTGACAATAGGGTAGAAGGAGAATACAGATAAGGAATACTGCAATCACCTAAAACCGGCTGGATCTGGGGAATAAGAGGGAAGAAGGCAAGTCTCATGAGAAGAAAACTGAGTTATTTAACAAGTCAAGACTGCCCAAATCATATACTAGGAACTTTGCTAAGAGACAGAGACATGATTATTGAACAAGACAAAGATAATCCCTGCACTTAAGAATAATCTACTGAGTTAATAAAAAATTGTTGAGTAATTCCAATACAGCAGAAATATAACTTAAAAAAAAAAATCAGAAGCAATGAACCTAAGGGGAGAAAAAGAAAAAAAAAAAATCACAAAATAGGAGTGACCAATTTCATCCAATGACACTGAGCCAAGTAAAACGAGACTAGTAACCTAAAAAACAAGTAATCAAAAAATTATTTAAAACCTTTACCAGAACAGTTTTAACTAAGGAGTTGAGAAGAAGCTTTATTACAGTATGAGTGCTTACGAGTGGTTAAATTACTGAAAATTAGCAACATGTAAAATGAAATGCTACTAAAATAAAATCTTAAAGACTTTGCTTAACATATCGTCTCCTGGGAGCCTTTTTATAAAACTGCCAATACTGCCTTTCTTTACACAATTGTGTGTGCTTGCTGTTGATTTTTTAAAAAATCAAACACCTCATTATTTGGAGATAATTGCATAGGTGATAATACTAAAAAGAAAACAAAAGAATGAATAACCCAAAAAAGAGGATAGTGGTTATCTCTGGGAGTATGGGGTTCAAATGGAGGATGGGCATACAAGGAGACTCTAAGGGGCTGGAAAATGCTATATAACTTTTGATTTCAGTTAGTGAATAACCAGGGATTTGCTTTGCGACTAACTTTTAAACCACATATGTGCATTCTGGCCATTCTTATGCATACAATACATTTCATAAAAATGTTTAATATACATAAACCTGATACAATAAGATACATATCAAACCAAAACCTAGCTTTAAAAGATTTGAGACTAACATAGAACTAATAATAGTACCAAGTCTCACTTTTACATGACATTTTTTATCAAAATAAAGATCTCAAACTAATAAAAAGATTCTAGCTTACAAAGACATTACTAAAAAGGGATTTCCTCTAGTTTTCAAGTAATTTCAGCTGCAAAAGAAAATACCTTCAATTCACAAATCTATTTTTCACTCAGACATGGAAATTTTCTTAAAATAATTTTTATTTAAGCTTAAGTTGAGCACAAAGTCAATTTCCCAGATTCAATTTAACATGTGTCAAACTTAAGACACGCAATTTAAAAACATAAACACACATAAATAAAACAAACAATACCTTATACAGCCTCCCCCAAATTTCCATTTTAACTATAAAAATAAATATTGCTTACCTGTTTCCTACTGAATCTTGAGAGATCTGAAAGTTTGGAATGATAGAAGAAACACCATATTCATCTTGATACTTCTTACAAGATTTGTAATGATGTCTCATGCGATAGAATTTAATCTGTAAATTATTGATTAAAAAAGCAATGTGACTTTCAAAAGAACAAACATTATATGATTCCATTCATATAAGGCAGAAGAGAATTCAGAGAGATAATGCAGAACATAGGTTACTAGATGGGATGGGGAAGATGGCGGGGCAGGGGAACAGCAAGTTACAAGTTAACAGGTACAGATTTTCTGTTTGGGATGATGAAAAAATTCTGGAAATAGATAATGGTGACTGTTACACAATGCAGTGAATGTACTTAATACCACTGCATTGTACACTTAAAAATGGTGTGTTTTCTACCTTACCATTCATAATAGTGCACTAACTGTTCACTTGATGCCTCATTAAATTGTGCATATATGTGTGTACATATATATAATACATATATCATATACATGTTTTCTTAGCAAATGGAAATATATGTAGATATTTATCATATAAAAAATAAGGTTTACCATGATCTTTCACTTATTTAAAAAAAAAACTAAGAAAAGGCTATTTTACATTATGCATTTTCACCATATTAAAAAATAAATTTAAAAATCTTTAATGTATTGTGACTTTTAGTTTAAAAGGGAACTCATTAAGATTTGAGACACTGCCAACAAGAGGAGAAAAATAAGACAAAAACAGGTAAGTAGATAATCATGTCAATGTATGGCAAAACCAATACAGTATTGTAAAGAAAAATAAAGTAAAAATAAAATTTAAAAAAAAATCCATTTAAACAAGAGACTTTTTTAAGTAAATTAATTCTAAAAATAAGAAGTTTCTGTCCATTAGATGCAGAGAAAATGGAGATGAGTCCAACAGTCCATAAACTCACCCTATAAATTAATAAACAATTTTATATTTGAAAAAAATACTATTAATAGACACAAAATAATATTAAAAGTATTAAGAAGTTACCTCATGGCACCAGGCTTATTTTTCTTTCTTTAACTACTGTAACCTGGCAGAGTTAGAAAATGCTTTAAAAAACTAAGTTCCCAAATTAACACTTGAAACATTTTTCAGTTTCTCTCTAAGGAGTAGAGCCAGAAATCTCAAGTATATTTTCCAACTTCACTTCATTGCCTTGTCAATTAACACCTCCCTCAAAGAGATGGAAAATCAGGTATGTCTTGTGTGAATGCATAAAACAGCAATCGGTTTTGCTCAATGACTTTATTTGCTGTTTGAGAAAGTGGCTGTGATAAATCTATAAATAAGCCAATATACTCAAAGCCTAATTACCTCTACCATTTCACTCCCTCTCCAAATGACAAAATAAAATCCAGATTGTAGAATTAATGCTGCTTATTTGCCAATACCTGATTTTTCCCATCTGTTCCTTAAAAAAGTAAGGAGTTTTCTGCCAAATACTTAGTGATTTTTTTAGATAAACACATATATATCCAAGTAGAGTGGGCAGTTAGAGTTTCCCTTGACTACATAATCCATTTGGCCCATTTCTACAGGCAAAATGACAATAATAATGCTACCAGAAAAACTACTTAAGAACTGAAAGTGTACCAGAAATGGGGTTTAAGGGAGTTAAATGCCAGTTTGTTCATTCAGTTTAGTAGGTAAATCAAGAGTGATTATTTTGAAAAAATGCCACGCTAAAAGTTATGGCAAATTCAAGGACGTATCTTCTGGTCTCTGTTCTCAGTAAGTTTATTATCTAGTAAGATCTATAGCCATAGCTTTTCTGGCCTTTTTTACCCTATTCTCAGCCTAAATAATTTCTCTTCAAAACAGTACACACCAAGATAATTCAATCAGAAATTTCAGAACAGAAGTTTGACTTTCAGAGAACTATATCACATTTACTCTACCTGTTTTGCACAGCATCTGCAGCTACCAGAAAATTTCCTCATGATATTTTCAAGGTCTAAGGCCCGTTCAGGACATGCTCTCTCTCTTCTAGTCACATTTCCACGACAGAGGGGACAATGTATTCCACTTTCTCTCATTGCAGTCAGGAAACACTTTCTACAGAAACTAAACCAAACATATGTGACACATTACTACAGGAAAAAGTACTCTTTTCATTTTAATGATTAAACATAGCAGTTATGAATACGTAATAATGCTAGGGTATTTGTATGTCAATAAACCTAGAATTTTTAAACTATATATTAATTTCTCAGTATAAAACTAGTGTCTGGACTAGATGGGAATATAAAAGAAGCTACACATAAGTCTCTTAATTTTTAACATACTACAGGAAAAATAGATATTATATAACATTATCAGAGAAAGCATGGTACAAAAGAGTGACTGAATCTTATCCTGCGTTGCTTAGCAGCTGTGTGATTTTTAGGCAGGCGACACACTCCCCTAACAAAATGAGAGAAATGGACCACACACGAGCTTTTGTCTCAAACTGATATACTTCAAGATGTTGTTCTACATGATATGAATATGTCTCCTACAGAAACCTATTTCAGAAACTGAAGTATTCAAAGCAATTAAGGTTTCTCTGCTACAGAAACCTAATGATGCCCAAACTTCTGTGGTCAAGATATATGAAAATTCCCACAATATGCAATGGTACATAATTTGAGAAATACTTGAGAATCCATCTAGTTCTAAATATATATAACCAACATTCTAATTGCAACCAAATTCACCAAAATCTTCTCCCCTGACCTAAACAAATACCAAAGTTGAATCTCTTGCTTTTAGAAAAAACAGATAAAAATCACAGCTTTCTCTATCTGGGATCCAGAATCATTTAATCCAAACCCCTATAAATACAAATACAAATCTTTCACATCTATACTATCAAAAGTGGAGAGGTAAAAGTATGATAACATATCACTCTGAGTTTCTCAACTATGCGGCACTGAACAAGTGACTCTTCTTTAAAATCAGTTTCCTCACACATACAATAATGTTTCTATACATACTTGACAGGCTTGTTCAGAGGATTAAGACAGGTCATGTAGTCTTACTACATGTATAAAAACATTTACTACAGTACTTTTGACAGTCAGGAAAGTGCTCAATAAATATAAGGTAACATCACAAAGGTAGCACAGAAGAGATCACAATACATTAAAACATTAAAAATACTCATCATAACCAAGAGTCAAAGAAATGCAAAACAAACTAGATGGGAGATTTTTTTTTTTCAGTTGTCAAAACATTAGTTTTTAAAAATAATAATAATAGACATAAAGGAGAGAAAAATTTATAAGTGCTCTGTATTTCTAAACTGCAACTTGCCAATAAATAACAAAATCCTTACTGAAGATGTTCCAAAACTCTGAATGCCATTTTCAGCTTTATTAACTACAGTTACAAAACCCATCATCTTTAAATTTAATTGTTTAAATTAAAAATTGAAATTTTGTTTACATTTTTTTGGTAAATTTTTAGTACAACATATTTTAATTCTTTATTTCAATGTTTGCATTCTTTAATCAGAGAGACTGTTAAAAAGAAAAAAGGAGAGGAAGAGTCAAACAAAAAAAATCCCATAAGACTAACTGGAACAATAGTCTAGATCATGATACGGTCTACATTAAGGCAGAGGTAGGAAGGAGGAATAGAGGATCACTATTTTAGAAATATAGTTATCAATGTCTATGATCCTGTATGAAGGGAATGTCCTAAGTTAAAAAATAAAATATGACTTTTTGACAATTACTTGTGGGAGAATGAGAAAGAAAAGCATTTCTGATTTTGAAGACTAAGTAAAAAGTACCTGTATTAATCAAGTTAAGAAACACTGGAAGAGAAGAGTGAGTAAAAGGTGACAGTATTAACCAAGTTGAGAAATACTGGAAAAGTTGGTTTGACAGAAAACTACAAATTTAAAGCACCTACAAAAACCTCAATGCACAATATCCAGTAAACAAGTAGAAAGATGGATATGAAAATTAGGGAGAATATATGGAGAGCAGACAAGGTGAGACAAACAATAAAGAAACAATCTAGAGAAATATAAACATTTAAAGGAAGGTTTGAAGAACCAGAAGAACTAAGAGTAAATAATGTTATAGAAGCCCAGTCTAGTAAACTAACAAAAAGAAATAGTAATTAAAGAGATAAAGGTAAAGCCATCACCAAACTATGAAGCTTAACATTTCTCTTTAAATAAAAATTGAAACTGCCAAGCTTCCCTTAGTGGCTCAGTGCTAAAGAATCCACCTGCCAATGTGGGAGACACAGGTTCCATCCCAGATCCAAGATCCCACCTGCCACAGAGCAACTAAGCCCATGTGCTATAGCTACTAAGCCTGTGTTCTGGAGCCCAGGAGCCACAACTACTGAGCCCATGTGCCACAACTAAAGAGTCAATGTGCAGCAACTACCGAAGAACAGGCATGGCTGCTCATGCTTCACAGGAGAAGCCACAGCAATGAGAAGCCTGCACACGGCAACTGGAGAGTAGCTCCCATTCACCACGATCAGGAAAAAAAAGTCCCACACAGCAACAAAGCCCCAATACAGCCATCAATAGATATACATAAAAAATTATTTTTTTGAAAAATTGAAACTAAGTTCATATTAACAAAATTCATTACAAAAAAGATAACCATGCATAAAATTGATGGCGCATGAATGAACAAATTGAAGCAGGTTAGAATAACTATCAGCAGGTAAATTAGTCAATATGCTGGCTAACTTAATTAACTACAAATAAAATATAAACACAGAATATTAAAAGATTTTTTGAAACTTGATGTACAAACAAAAGTTGTATTGGGGGGAGTAAATAGAATAAAGCATAATTTCAAAGCACACTTATTCAATATCTAAAATAGTATCAATCTGATGACACTACATACCTGCCAGAATGACCAAAATGAAAAAAGTGGAAAATAACAAGTGTTCAGGATGATGTGAAACCAACCTAAATTTGCATTTGGTGCTATAAAAGTATAAACTGACATGAATATTTTGAAGATTAATACAACCATTTGGCAGAATCTAATATAGACCAGTGGGCTTCCCCCATGGCTCAACAGTAAAGAATCTGCCTGCCATGCAGGAGCCTCAAGAGATTAGAGTTTAATCCCTACATCAGGAAGAACCCCTGGAGAAGGGGATGGCAACCTACTCCAGTATTCTTGCCTGGAGAATCTCATGGACACAGAAGCCCGGCAGGCAGTCCATAGGATCGCAGAGAGTCACACACAACTGAAGCAACTTAGCACACACAATTACAGACCAGCAATTTCACTCCAAAGTACATACCCAACTGATTTGCATATATGATCAGAAGAAATGTCCTGGGAAGTTCACTGCCACACTATATGTAACAGCCAACAACACAAATGTCCATCAACAGAATAATGCATAAGCAATTACAGCATATCCACAAAATGGAAACTCTAATATACTGCAATGAGAATGAATTCAGATGAACAATGTTGAGCTTTGGAAGCCAGATACAAAAGACTACAAAGTGCATGATTCTACTCTTATAAAGATCGAACAGCAGGTAAGACTACTGTTAAAAGTCAAAACCACGGTGTCCTGAAGAAATGGATATACAGCTCGGAGAAGTGAGGAGTTTCTAAAGTGCTGGTGATGGAGTCCTGGCGTTCTGTTGTTTGCTACGGGTGTTGAATACACAGATGTGCTCGGTATGAAAAAAATTCGCTGAGCTGGAATTAAATTTTCTCAATTAGGAGTAAAAACAGGAGTAAATATGTTTAAACTTATAAAAATAACTAAATTATCTTCTAATGGGACCTAAAATAAAACAAACCAAAAGCCCATCTGGGCTCTCTACTGTATACTCGACTGAGCCTATCTATCTTTCCAACCAGGGATCAAACCCAGGTCTCCTGCACTGCAAGCAGATGATTTACCACCGAGCCACCAGGGAACCAAATGGATACAAAAACAATATGCTGTCTACTAGACACCCACCTCAAACCTAGGGACACATACAGACAAAGTGAGGGGCTGGAAAAAGATACTTCATGCAAATGGAGACCAAAAGAAAGTAGGAGTAGCAATACTTATATCAGATAAAGTAGACTTTTAAGACTATGACAAGAGAAAAAGAAGGACACTACACAATGGCCAAGGAATCAACCCAAGAATAAGTATAATAATTATAAACATATATGCACCCAACATAGGAGCACCTCAATATGTAAGGCAAATGCTAACAAGTATGAAAGGGGAAATTAACAGTAGCATAGTAATAGTGGGGGACTTTAATACCCCACTTAACACCTATGGATAAAACAACCAAACAGAAAATTAGCAAGGAAACACAAGCTCTAAATGATACAATGGACCAATTACATCTAGTTGATATCTACAGGGCATTTCACCCAAAAACAATGGATTTCACCTTTCTTTCAAGTGCACACAGATCATTCTCCAGGAGAGATCACATCCTGGGCCACAAATCTACCCATGGTATATTTTAAAAATTAAAATGATGTCAAGCATCTTTCCTGATCACAAATGTGGTAAGATTAAATATCAACTACAGAAAGGAAAAAAAAAAAACCTACAAAAAACACAAACATATGGAGGCTAAACAACACGCTCCTGAATAACCGACTGATCACCGAAGAAATCAAAAAGGAAATCAAAATATGCATAGAAACAAATGAAAATGAAAACACAACACCACCTATGGGATTCTGTAAAAGCAGTGCTAAGAGGGAGGTTCATAGCAATACAAGCTTACCTCAGGAAACAAGAGAAACATCAAATAAGCAACTGAACTTTACACCTAAAGCAACTAGAAAAAGAAGAAAAGAACCCCAAAGTTAATAGAAGGAAAGAAATCATAAAAATAAGAGTAGAAGTAAATGAAAAAGAAAAGAAGGAGACTATAGCAAAGATCAACAAAACTAAAAGCTGGCTCTTTGAAAAGATAAATAAAATAGACAAACTGTTAGCCAGACTCATCAAGAAAAAAAAGGAGAAGAATCAAATCAATAAAGTTAGAAAGGAAAATGGAGAAATCACAACAGACAACACAAATACAAAAGATCATAAGAGACTACTATGAGCAACTATATGCCAAAAAATGGGCAACTTGGAAGAAATGGACAAATTCTTAGAAAACTATAACCTTCCAAAACTGAGCCAGGAAGAAACAGAAAATCTAAACAGACCAATCACAAGCACGGACATCAAAACTGTAATAAAAATCTTCCAACAAGCAAAAAAGCCCAGGACCAAATGGGATCACAGGCGACTTCTATCAAAAATTTAGAGAAGCGCTAACACTTATTCTAATCAAACTGTTCCAGAAAACAGCAGAGAAAGGCAAACTCCCAAACTCATTCTATGAGGCCACCATCACCTTGATACCAAAACCAGACAAAGATGCCACGAAAAAAGAAAACTACTGGCCATTATCACTGATGAACAAAGATGCAAACATCCTCAACAAAATTCTAGCAAACAGAATCCAGCAACATATTAAAAAGATCCTACATCATGACCAAGTGGGCCTTATTCCAGGGATGCAAGAATTCTTCAATATTCACAAATGAATCAATGTGATACATCATATTAACAAATTGAAAATTAAAAACCATATGATTAACTCAATAATGCAGGGAAAGCCTTTGACAAAATTCAATACTCATTTATAATAAAAACGCTCCAGAAGGCAGGCATATAAAGAACATGGTGGTGGTTTAGTCACTAAGTCGTGTCCAACTCTTGTGATCCCATGGACTGTAGCCTGCAAGGCTCCTCTGTCCATGGGATTCTCCTTTGCAAGAATACTGGAGTGGGTTGCCATTTTCTCCTCCACATGATCTTCCCAAACCGGGAATCAAACCCAGGTCTCCTGTATTGCAGGCAGATTCTTTACCAATTGAGCTATTAGGGAAGCCCCCACCTCAACATAATAAAAGTCATATACAACAAACCCAGAGCAAACATTATCCTCAATAGCAAAAAATCGAAAGCATTTTCTCTAAAATTAGGAACAAGACAAGGGTGCCCATGCTCACCACTACTATTCGACACATTTTGGAAGTCCTAGCCACAGCAATCTGAGAAGAGAAAGAAATAAAAGGAATCCAGACTGGAAAAGCAGCAGCAAAACTCTCAGTTTTTGCAGAGGACATGATCTTCTACAAAGAAAACCTTAAAGATACCACCAAAAAATTACTAGAGCTAATCAATGAATGTACTAAAATTACAGGATGTAAAATTAATACACAGAAATTCCTCACATTCCTATACAGTAACAATGAAAAACCAAAGATAATAAGAAAACAATCCCATTTACCACTGCAATGAAAACAATAAAATATTTAGGAATAAATCTACCTAAAGAAACAAAAGACCCAATATAGAAAACTATAAAACACTGATGAAAGAATCAAAGATGACACAAATAGATGGAGAAATAAGCCATGTTTGTGAATTGGAACAATCAATATACTGAAAAGGAGTTTATTACCCAAAGCAATCTATAGATTCAATGCAATCCCTATCAAGCTACCAATGGTATTTTTCACAGATCTAGAACAACTAATCTCATAATTTGTATGGAAACAGAAAAAACCTCGAATAGCCAAAGCAATCTTGAGAAAAAACAATGGAACAAGAAGAATCAGCTTTCCTGACTTCAGACTATACTACAAACCTACAGCCATCAAGACAGTATGGTACTAGCACAAAGACAGAAATATAGATCAATGGAACAAAATAGAAAGTCCAGAGATAAATTCACACACCTATGGACACTTTATTACCTTTGACAAAGGAGGCAAAAATATGCAATGGAGAAAAGACAATCTCTTTAACAAGTGGTGGTGGGAAACTGGTCAACCACTTGTAAAACAATGAAACTAGAATACTTTCTAATACCATACACAAAAATGAATGCAAAATGGATTAAAAATCTAAATGTAAGACCAGAAACTATAGAACTCTTAGAGGAAAATATAGGCAGAACATTCTCTGATATAAATCGCCACAAGATCCACTATGACCAACCTCCCAGAGTAATGGAAATAAAACCAAAAATAAACAAATGGGAACTCAGTTCAGTTCAGTTTGGTCGCTCAGTCATGTTGGACACTTTTCGACCACATGAATGGCAGCACCGAGGCCTCCCTGTCCATCACCAACTCCCAGAGTTCACTCAAACTCATGCCCATCGAGTCGGTGATGCCATCCAGCCATCTCATCCTCTGTTGTCCCCTTCTCCTCCTGCCCCCAATCCCTCTCACTGTCAGAGTCCTTTTCAATGAGTCAACTCTTAGCATGAGGTGGCCAAAGTATTGGAGTTTCAGCTTCAGCATCAGTCCTTCCAATGAACACCCAGGACTGATCTCCTTTAGGATGGACTGGTTAGACCTCCTTGCAGTCCAAGGGACGCTCAAGAGTCTTCTTCAACACCACAGTTCAAAAGCATCAATTCTTCGGTGCTCAGCTTTCTTCACAGTCCGACTATCACATCCACACATGACCACTGGAAAAACGACAGTCTTGACTAGACAGACGTTTGTTGGAAAAGTAATGTCTTTGCAATTGAATATGCTATCTAGGTTGGTCATAACTTTCCTTCCAAGGAGTAAGCGTCTTTTAATTTCATGACTGCAATCACCATCTGCAGTGATATTGGAGCCCCCCAAAATAAAGTCTGACACTGTTTCCACTGTTTCCCCATCTATTTCCCAGGAAGTGATGGGACCAGATGCCATGATCTTCGTTTTCTGAATGTTGAGCTATAAGTCAACGTTTCCACTCTCCTCTTTCACTTTCATCAAGAAGCTTTTTAGCTCCTCTTCACTTTCTGCCATAAGCGTGGTGTCATCTGCATATCTGAGGTTACTGATATTTCTCCAAGCAATCTTCATTCCAGCTTGTGCTTCTTCCAGTCCAGCGTTTCTCATGACATACTCTGCATATTAATTAAATAAGCAGGGTGACAACATACAGCCTTGATGTACTCCTTTTCCTATTTGGAGCCAGTCTGTTGCTCCATGTCCAGTTCTAACTGTTTTTTCCTGATCTGCATATAGGTTTCTAAAGAGGCAAGTCAGGTGGTCTGGTATTCCCATCTCTTTCAAAATTTCCCACAGTTTATTGTGATCCACACAGTCAAAGGCTTTGGCATAGTCAAGAAAGCAGAAATAGATGTTTTCTGGAACTCTCTTGCTTTTTCCATGATCCAGTGGATGTTGGCAATTTGATCTCTGGTTCCTCTGCCTTTTCTAAAACCAGCTTGAACATCTGAAAGTTCACAGTTCACATACTGCTGAAGCCTGGCTTGGAGGATTTTGAGCATTACTTTACTAGCGTGTGAGATGAGTGCAAGTATGCGGTAGTTTGAGCATTCTTTGACATTGCCTTTCTTTGGGATTGGAATGAAAACTGACCTTTTCCAGTCTTGTGGCCACTGCTCAGTTTTCCAAATGTGCTGGCATACTGAGTGCAGCACTTTCACAGAATCATCTTTCAGGATTTGAAATAGCTCAACTGGAATTCCATCACCTCCACTAGCTTTGTTCGTAGTGATGCTTTCTAAGGCCCACTTGACTTCACATTCCAGGATGTCTGGCTCTAGGTGAGTGATCACACCATCATGATTATCTGGGTCGTGAAGATTTTTTTTGTACCGTTCTTCTGTGTATTCTTGCCACCTCTTCTTAATATCTTCTGCTTCTGTTAGGTCCAGACCATTTCTGTCCTTTCTTGAGCCCATCTTTGTATGAATGTTCCCTTGGTATCTCTAATTTTCTTGAAGAGATTTCTGGTCTTTCTCATTCTATTGTTTTCCTCTATTTCTTTGCATTGATCACTGAGGAAGTCTTTCTTATCTCTCCTTGCAATTCTTTGGAACTCTGCATTCAGATTCTTATATTTTTCCTTTTCTCCTTTGCTTTTCACTTTTCTTCTTTTCACAGCTATTTGTAAGGCCTCCCCAGACAGCCATTTTGCTTTTTTGCATTTCTTCTTCTTGGGGATGGTCTTGATCCCTGTCTCCTGTACAATGTCACCAACCTCTGTCCGTAGTTCATCAGGCACTCTGTCTATCAGATCTAGTCCTTTAAATCTATTTCTCACTTCCACTATATAATCATAAGGGATTTGATTTAGGTCATACCTAAATGATTTAGTGGTTTTCCCTACTTTCTTCAATTTAAGTCTGAATTTGGCAATAAGGAGTTCATGATCTGAGCCACAGTCAGCTCCTGGTCTTGTTTTTGTTCACTGTATAGAGCTTCTCCATCTTTGGCTGCAAAGAATATAATCAATCCGATTTCGGTGTTGACCATCTGGTGATGTCCATGTGTAGAGTCTTCTCTTGTGTTGTTGGAAAAGGGTGTTTGCTATGACCAGTGCATACTCTTGGCGAAACTCTATTAGCCTTTGCCCTGCTTATTCCATACTCCAAAGCCAAATTTGCCTGTTCCTCCAGGTGTTTCTTGACTTCCTACTTTTGCATTCCAGCCCCCTATAATGAAAAAGAACATCTTTTTTGGGTGTTAGTTCTAAAAGGTCTTGTAGGTCTTCATAGAACCATTCAACTTCAGCTTCTTCAGCGTTACTGGTTGGGGTATAGGCTTGGATTACCGTGATATTGAATGGTTTGCCTTGGAAACAGAGATCATTCTGTCGTTTTTGAGACTGCATCCAAATACTGCATTTTGGACTCTTTTGTTGACCATAATGGCTACTCCATTTCTTCTGAGGGATTCCTGCCCACAGTAGTAGATATAATGGTCATCTGAGTTAAATTCACCCATTCCAGTCCATTTTAGTTCACTGATTCCTAAAATGTTGATGTTCACTCTTGTCATCTCCTGCTTGACCACTTCCAATTTGCTTTGATTCATGGACCTGACATTCCAGGTTCCTATGCAATATTGCTCTTTACAGCATCAGACCTTGCTTCTGTCACCAGTCACATCCACAACTGTTTTTGCTTTGGCTCCATCCCTTCATTCTTTCTGGAGTTATTTCTCCACTGATCTCCAGTAGCATATTGGGCACCTACTGACCCAGGGAGTTCCTCTTTCAGTATACTATCATTTTGCCTTTTCATACTGTTCATGGGGTTCTCAAGTCAAGAATACTGAAGTGGTTTGCCATTCCTGACCTAACTGATCTTAAAAGCTTTTGCATAGCAAAGGAAACTATAAGCAAGGTGAAAATGCAGCCTTCAAAATGGGAGAAAATAATAGCAAATGAAACACCAAACAAAGAATTAACCTCCAAAGCATACAAGCAGCTCATGCAGCTCAACACCAGAAAAACGAACCCCATCAAAAAAGTGGGCCAAAGAACTAAAGAGACATTTCTCCAAAGAAGACACACAGATGGCTAATAAACACATGAAAAGATGCTTAACATAAATCATTATTAGAGAAATGCAAATGAAAACCACAATGAGGTATCATCTCACAACAGTCAGAACGGCCGCCATCAAAAGTCTATGAACAATAAATGATGGAGAGAAGGCAACCCTCTTACACTGTTGGTGAGAACGCAAACTGGTACAGCCACTATGGAGAACAGTGTGGAGATTCCTTAAAAAACTGGAAATAGAACTTCCATACAACCCAGCAATCCCACTGCTGGGCGTACACACCAAGGAAACCAGAACTGAAAGACAAATGTACCCTAATGTTCATTGAGCACTTATAAACAGTTCATTGAGCTGTTTACAACAGCTAAGACATGGAAGCAACCTAGATATCCATCGGCAGATGAATGGCTAAGGAAGTTGGGGTACATATACACAGTGGAATATTACTCAGCTATTAAAAAGGAATGCATTGGAATCAGTTCTAATGAGGTGGATGAAACTGGAGTCTATCGTACAGAGTGAAGTAAATCAGAAAAAGAAACACCAATACAGTATATTAATGCATATATATGGAATTTAGAAAGATGGTAACAACGATCCTATATGCAAGGCAGCAAAAGAGACACAGATGTAAAGAACAGACTTTTGGACTTTGGGATAAGGCAAGGGTGGAATGATTTGAGAGAATATCACTGAAACATGCATATTACCATATGTAAAAGACATGACCAGGGCAAGTTCAATGCATGAAGCAGGGTACTCAAAGCCGGTACTCTGAGGCAACCTAGAGGAATGGGGTGAAGAGGGAAGTGGGAGGGGGATTCCGGATAGGGGTCACATGTGCACCAGTGGCTGATTCATGTCAATATGTGGCAAAAACCACCACAATTATCCTCAGTAAGGCAATTATCCTCAGTCACATCTGACTCTTTGCGAGCCCATGGACTACAGCATGCCAGGCCTCCCTGTCCATCACCATCACCATCACCATCACCCAGAGCTTGCTCAAACTCATGTCCATCGAGTCAGTGATGCCATCCAACCATCTCATTCTCCATAGTCCCCTTCTTCTCCTGCCTTCAATTTTTCCCAGTACCAGAGTCTTTTCCAATGAGTCAGTTCTTCACATCAGGTGGCCAAAGTATTAGAGTTTCAGCTTCAACATCAGTCCTTCCAATGAATATTCAGGACTGACTTCCTTTAGGATGGACTGCTTTGACCTCCTTGCAGTCCAAGGGACTCTCAAGAGTCTTCTCCAACACCACAGTCCAAAAGAATCAATTCTTTGGTGCTCGGCTTTCTTCATAGTTCAACTGTCACATCCACATATGCCTACTGGAAAAACCATAGATTTGACTATACAGACCTCTGTCAGCTAAGTAATGCCTCTGCTTTTTAATATGCTGTGTAGGTTGGTCATAGCTTTTCTTCCAAGAAGCACGCAATCTTATCATTTCATGGCTGCAGTCATCATCTGCAGTGATTTTGGAGACCAAAAACATAAAGTCTATCGCTGTTTCCATTGTTTCCCCATCTATTTGCCATGGACTGATGGGACTGGATGTCATGACATTAGTTTTTTGAATGTTGAGCTTTAAGCCAACTCTTTTACTCTCCTCTTTCATTTTCATCATGAGGTTCTTTGGTTTTTCTTCACTTTCTGCCGCAAGGGTGGTGTCATCTGCATATCTGAGGTTATTGATATTTCTCCCAGCAATTTTGATTCCAGCTTGTGCTTCATCCAGCTCGGCATTTCGCATGATATACTCTGCATATAAGTTAAATAAGCAGGGTGACAATACACAGCCTTGACGTACCCCTTTCCCAATTTGGAACCAGTCTGTTGTTCCATGTCTGGTTCTAACTCTTGCTTCTTGATCTGCATATAGATTTCTCAGGAGGCAGGTAGGGTGGTCTGGTATTCCCATCTCTTGAAGAATTTTCCACACTTTGTTGTGATCCACACAATCAAAAGCTTTGGCATAGTCAATAAAGGAGATGTTTTTCTGGAACTTGCTTGCTTATTTTATGATCCAACGGATACTGGCAATTTGACCTCTGGTTCCTCTGCCTTTTCTAAATCCAGCTTGAACACCATCTTTCAGGATTTGAAATAGCTCAACTGGAATTCCATCACGTCCACTAGCTTTGTTCATAGTGATGCTTCCTAAAGCTCACTTGACTTCCTAAGGCCCAGTGAAAACTGGTTCCATTTAAAAGGATGAAAAATTCTTCCCAACAATTGTCAGCTCTCATCTAAAGTTATGTTGGTGGCTGCAAAAAAGTTCGTGATTATTTCTTTTATTCAACTGAAATGACCTTTCTTATCATGCTATCTGAGTTATACTGTCTGATATTAATATTTCTATACCAGCATTCTTTGGGCTGACACACAAATACACTCAGAGAAGTTAGCACATTTACTCTCTGAAAGACTCAGTTCTGGTAAAATTACACATGCATTCCTAGAAATTACTGCACCATGCAAAGTCATCCAGTAAAAATCAAAGAGCTTATGGGAAAAATGGGACTGGGGCAAAACTCAAATGTGAACATCCAAAAGAATACTCCATGTAAAGTTTTAATTTAGCCTGAAAAAAGTACACACTACTCATTACAATAACTATGGGAAAGAGTATTTAAGCTTTATTTATGTTTTATATTCCTAAGGGAAATGCTGTAAGCAAGTATGAATACAATTTTTATGTACACTATGCTACCATCTGTGTAAAAAAAGGGAGGGGAAAGAATATATGTTCAGATTTGCTTATGTATATGTAAAACTTCTGAAAAGATATCAGAAGTGGGCAGAAGTGGATGCAACAAGTGACAACAGGAATAAGATTTGGGGAAGTTCTCTGCTGGCCTAGTGGTTAGGATTTCAAGCCTTCATTTCTGTGGCCTGGGTTCAATTCCTGGTCAAGGAACTGAGATCCTGCAAACCATGTGGCTTGGCAAAAAAAAACAAAAAAACAAAAAAAACACCCTAAGTCAAATCTTAGTAACTAAGCACAGCTATCCTTTAAATAGATACTAAAACTACCTCTTAAAGACTGGTAAAAATATATCTTAGAAAGCAAAACTGATTTACAAAGGTGCAAAAACAGTTTAATGGAGGAAAGATAGAGTTTTTAATAAATGATGCTAGAGCAACTGAAAATCCATAGACCAAAAAAATAAACTCCACTCAAATTGCCCCTTTATATAAAGTTAACTCAAAACAGATCACAGACTGTAGTAAAGTGGGTAATGGCCATCCAAAGATATAGTCACTTCATAATTCCCAGGACAAGACAGTATCACCTTATAAGAGATCTGATTACTGTTAAGGATTGGGGATGAAGAAATTAGCTGGGATTATCTAAGTCGGTTCCAAATGCTACAAGTCTTTGTAAAAGAGGCAGAGGGAAATCTGACACAAACACACAGAAGAAAGCCATACTGAGATGGAGGACAAGACTGGAGTGATGTGGCCCCCAGCTTCTCAAGGCCCTGCCAACACCTTGACTTTGGCTCACTGAAACTGATTTCAAACTTCTATCCTACAGAACTGTGAAAACATTCATTTCTGTTGTTTTTAAGTCATCAAGTTTGTAGTAATTTGTCATAGCAGTCCTAGGACACCAATTCACAGAGCAAAATGTAAAACATATACCTTTTAGAAAAAGGTAGAAAATATTTAGAATACAGAGCTAGACAGAGTTCTTAGACTTAATGTTGAAAACACATTTCACAAGAGGAAAAACTGATAAAGTGGACATTATAGAAATCCTAAATGTTTGCTGTGCAAAGACTGTTAAAAAGATGATAAGATAATCCAAAGACTGGGAAGAAAAAATTGTAAACCACGTATCTAACAAAGGATTAGTATCTAGAATACATTAAAAAGTCTCAAAGCTCAAAAGGAAAAAGCAAATAATCCAATTAAAAAACATAGCCAAAAGAAACTGAACAGATATGATGCTAATTTTACCTGAGAAGATACAGATACTAAATAAGCACATGAAAAGATGTTTAACATCATCAGCCATTAGTAAAATGCAAATTAAAGTTATCAGATATCAATGCACACATTGAAATGGGTTAAATTTTTAAAAATTGACAACATGAAATGCTGGTGAGGATACAAAAAAACTGGATCACTCATACATTGCTGGTGGAAATGTAAAATGGTACAGACACCATAGGAAATAATCTGGCATTTTCTTAAAAGATAAAACATGCAACCACCATATGATCCACTAATTGTGTTCTTGGGCATTTATCCTAGAGGAATGAAAGTTTATGTTCACACAAAAATCTGTACATGATTATTTATAGCAGCTCAATTTAAAATAGTCAAAAACTGACTATTCCAGATTGCCTTCAGTGGATCAATGTTTAATCAAAATGCAGTACATCCGTACCATGTATGCATGCATATTCACCAATAAGAGGAAATAATGATAACACACAAAAACCTGAATCTCTAGAGAACTGTGCTGAGGGAAAAAAGAAATCCCCAAAAATTATATATTGTTTGATTCCATTTATATAACATTACATAACATTCTCTCTTTGGTAACGGCTCTATTGAAATATGAAGATGAGATGGCTGGATATGGCATCACCAATGCAATGGACATGAACTTGGGCACACTTTGGGAGATGGTGAAGGAGGCCTGGTGTGCTGCAGTCCACGGGGTCACAAAGAGTCAGACACAACTGGGCGACTGATCAACAACAACTATTGAGATAAAACTCATATACCATACCCCATTCACCTATTTAAAGCATACATTTCAGTGAGTTTTTATTTTTTTATTGTGTTTTACAGAGTTGTGCCATATTTAAGATTCTTGAAATGACAAAATTATGGAAACAGAGAACATAAGAATATTAGTGCTTGCCAAGGGTGAAGGAGGGACAGAGTGAAATCAAGAGGAAAGTGGGTGTGACTATACAAGAAATATAGGAAAAATCTTTGTGGTGATGGAAATGTTCTTTATCTTTATCAATAAGATATCCTGATTTTATTTACAAGACATTATGATTAATGGAAACTGGGTCAGGGTACACAATTTGTCTATTATTTCTTATAACTACATGTGAATCTACAATAATCTCAAAATAAATAACTTATCCATATATTATAATGAATATTCACCTAATAATATGTTTTAAGTACTTACTACATAACAGACACTAGGGATACATCAGGGAACAAAAGCGATGAAAATCCCTACCTTGATGGGACTTACAATCCCAAAACAGTTAACAAGTCATATGATACTGTGCTAAAAATTAGCAAAAGTTACTAATGAAAGTGAAAAATCCCCAAAGAATCAAATTAGAAGAATTCAAATATACTAAAGAGATTTTAGAAACAATAGAAAAGGAATATCCTCTAAGAAATACTAAGGTCAACTAAATAGGCAAATTAATAACGATTCAAAACCATATCTTAGTAGATTCCAAGTAAGTCTGAAAATGGACGGACAATTTTCTTTAGAAGACTCAACAAACAGAAAAAATGGACAGCATTATAACTTAGATAAAGGGAATCAAGTATCTCAAATCTGAAAGTATAATAAGATACAGTAATCTACCAAAACAAACAAAAGGCAGGAAAATAATGTAAAATAAGTAATAAATTACAATTAATTATTACTGAATCAGTCATAGAAATGACCACAAATGTACATAAAGTACACTCTGAACAATAAAATTATAAATTAGGATATAAACATTTAGTATGGAAAAACACATATAGCTTGCTAGCAACTAAAGAAACAAATTTTAAAGTGACTTCTAGACACCATTATAAACTGTATTAAACTAACAAAATACTGGCTTACAAAAAAAGCTGGCAAAATACAGATATATTTTCATAGTATTAATGGCATTGTGTAAGCCCAGTTTTGTAGAAAGCAACATGACATCTATACAAATAGCAGAAACTATTTTTTGAGCATTTAACATGTGCTAGGCAGGGTTCCAGAAATTTTATCTTAACATATACTATCTTAAATTCTTAATAATGAATAAATGTTTAAAAGTTCCTTTATTTTACAGATAAGGAAACCAAGACTTTTAAAAAAATAAGTAAACAGGGCTTCCCTGGTGGTTCAATGGCTAAGACTGAGCTCCCAAGGCAGAGGCCCGGTTCAAGCCCTGGTCACGGAACTAGATCCCACTTGCCACAACTAGTAGTTTGTATGCCACAACAAAAAGATCCCACATGTCGCAATGAAGACCCAGCATGGCCAAAGAAATAAGTATGTTTATAAATAAACCTGTAAGAGACTAAGGCAAGGTGTTTCTTCTTTGAAAAAACAAGGTCCTGAATGTTCCCTCACCCCAAAATACTATATACAAACACAGTCCTCCACAAATTAACACCTACATATCACTTAAACCTCAGCAACAATTTCACTTCCTCAAGAAAGGTCTCTGACTACTGAACCATCCACTCACCAACCCACCTAGATCTGCCCCCTTCTTATACTTGCTCTTTCAACCTACAGGTTTGTAACTACACATTTATCTGACTGTTTATTTGAACTAAAATGTGTCTCATCAATGCCTGAGGGCAGGGATCATATCTAACTGTACACCACTGTATGACCAGCACTGTAACACAGAGCTAGGCACTTAGTTGTTGCTCAGTCACTAAGTCAATTCTGGCTCTTTGTGACCCCCATGGACTGCAGCACACCAGGTTCTTTTGTCCTCCACTATCTCCCAGAGTTTGCTCAAATTCATGTCCATTGAATCAGTGATACTACATAACCATCTCATCCTCTGCCACCCACTTCTCCTTTTGCCTTCAATCTAATAGGCACTGAATGCTAACCTACATTCAAAAATTTACTTAACCCAAAATACAATCCACAGTCCTCAAATCAAAACCATGAGCACCTTTCAGGTACAAAATACTTCAATACAGCTATAATCGTTCTTGTGTGACACAGCTGACAAATTCCCTTGTATTTACCCTCTGACCCAGCAATTCCACTTGTGAGAATTATCTTACAGGAAAAACTCTCACATGTGAAATGGTATTCATATAAGTTTAATCACTGTGACACTATCTGTAACAGCAAAAAGATTGGAAACAACCTACGTGTCCATCAGGTAAGAAATTAGATATATAACTAATGATACATCAAACAACGGAATACTGGAACACTCAGTATGTTCCAAAGGGGTCAGGAATTTCTGTCTGGTTTGTTGAACCCCTAGAGCCCTAGAATATACAATAGTACTGTCAGCACATAATGGACACTCAGTGTTGGCTGAATTAATGAAAACTCTACAACCAGAAAAAAAAGAGAAAGAAAGAAGGCCCTTTATGTACTGATATAGAATAACCTCCGCTACACTAAAACATGAAAATAGCTATGTAGAAAACAGTGCACATAGTATGCACTCTGGAAGAATATATAAGGTAATAATGACTGTGGGAGACAATCATATTATTTCCTTTTGTACCTTTAAAATTGTGAATTACAATATTCTCCATTCACAATAATACCTTTGGTATTAAACATATGGACCAAAACACTAGAAATAAGATTCCTTCTTGCTTACAAAAATAATCTAGCTCTTCATGTTAGATGCTATAAGTACTAAATTAAAAATATTTTTATATTTTGATGGGTTTTGAAAACTATAAAATATACATACAAGATTATTACTATCATTCACAAACATTACCTCGTTTGGTCCATCCAATAACACTGAGAAACAGGCTGCTTCTACCCCTGTTTTATGGAGAAGAAAACAGGCTAAAAGGAGATAAATTGCTTGACCAAGTGATACAGCTAGTAAGCTGTGGGCTCCAATCACAAACCCATTCATATAATTATTCAGTATGTAAAAGTAGACCTGGGTTGCTGCCTTTTAAGAGCTTACAGTCTAACTGGAGAAAATGGCATCCATCAAATCAACTGACTCCAAAAATATTATGATTATAAACTGTGATAAGTGGTACACAAAGAAAGTTATTCAGGTCTTTTATCTCCATTCTACTGTTTCTGCCTCTGTACCATCATGCACATTTCTTCAAATACAAAACTGCTCATCTCCCTTTCACTAGACTATCTGAATTTGCTAGACAAAGTTTATTTCAAAACAAACTAGAAGGGAGACGGAAAAAAGGTACAAGTCAAGATAACTAGAACTATTTTGATATATCAAAGGAGCCTCCATCTTTAGGAAAGTGAAACAATTTCAAAGGTTATCTTTAAATTTCTCCTAACTTTAAGCAAATGCCAGATGAATTTTCCTTATCCATTCTCCAAACAACAGGTTGATCAGACATTGGGAGAGAAAAGCAACTTTCCCATCCATCAAGCTCCTGCTTCACTATTAATTTAAAATTGTATACCTTTTATCTTCCTAGTGTATAATCAAAATCATTTCCCAAAATAACTTAAAACTTTTTCAAAAATCAGATATTTCAAGGTAGTCTTCAAGACTAAATCAAATCAATCTTGTTATATAATTAAATAGCATACTTTTTTAATGATACCACTTTATAAATATTTTTCAAAAACATTTAAAGTCTTCAGAACTTTAAGAAAAAGATGGCCTAGAGCAGCATTTATTACATCAGCCAGAAACCATATGAGCCTGGCTTTCAGAATTATAATTAGTATGTAGAAAAGAAGAAATTTTAAAAATATGTATTTAGAGCATGAATGCCAAACAGGATATCTATAAAGTTGCTCAAATTATAAGAAACATTAAGTGAAAATTGAGGGACTGGATAATCCAAAGCAGGTCAGCAAAGAATCATAAACACACACACAAAAATCATACAAATCTGTGCTTAATGTGAAGTGGAAGCTGATCTATATCAGCTCATTTTAAAAGATGCTTCCTGGGACTTCCCTGGTCATCTAGTGGTTAAGACTCTATGCTCCCAATTTAAGGGAGCAGTTAGATTCTTGGCCAGGGAACTAAGGTCCTGCATGCAGCCTGGTGCCACAAAAATAAATAAATAAAAGATGCTTCCTTACATACATGCCCCAAAGCAAATGGATTAGACTTCCATTTTTAACAGTCTGGCAAGGCATTAACTTGTCATATGTAATTTTCACTGTGATAGAGCTTAGATCTAACAGCATAGGGAGTTATTTCCTTAACCATTCAAAATAGACAAAGGTTTGGTTCACTACTATACAGCGCAGGGAGCTCAGCTTGGTGCTCTGTGGTGACCTAGACGGGTGGGATAGGTGTGTGTGGAGACTGGTGGAGGCAGAGGGGGGCAGGTTCCAAGAGGACATATGTATACATACAGTTGCTTTCCCTTTGTTGTACAGCAAAAATCAGCACAACATTGTAAGGCCACTATACCCCAATAAAAAAACAAAAAACACCTTAATTCCTACACTAAAAAAAAAACACTCACTCAGTAAAAGCCAAAGTTCTTACAACGTTCTGTAAGGCCCTGCTCATAGTACTTAATACTTCCTAACAAACTGTATGACTTATTTGCCATGTTGTCTATTGCCTACCTCCCCAACTAGAATGTTAGTTCAGCAAAGAGAAAAATTTTGTTTTGTTTCTGCCTGGTACATAGTAAGTATTCAATAAAGATTTTTTGAATGAATAGAAAAAAAAGGGAGGCTTGGTTCAAAAAGCTTTTGAAGATTACAAAGGATAAAAGCAAGAGAGATAAATACTTTACCATTATGCCAGTATGTACCTTCTGAAACATACCTGCTCAACTTTAATACTGTTAATTAATCTTTACGTGTTTTTCAAAAATCTGACCACTCTAAGGCATCTGACACTCCTGACTACCTTTTCCTTAAAATTCTTCTTGGCTGCTTGTCACACTCTATCCTCATTTTCTTTCTATTCTGTCTAATCCTTCTCAGGCTGCACTTTTCTCAACTCTACATTTAAACATATGTTCTCCGGAACTTTGTTCCATCTCAATCTCTGTTATCTTTCAATTTATATACCTCCTCCAGTGGCTTCATCCATACTCATAGCTTTAGTTCCATGTATTCTAGATCTTTGTACATACACTTAACTACTGGGCAATCATCATCTTACACAGTCTCCTTAAAATGTCAGGAAACTTTTCTCTCCAGTCCCTCTACTGTTACCTTGGTTCAAGTTCTAATCATTTCTCTCTGACAGAGCAATGAATGATCTCTTCACTAATTCCACCAGTACCAGGCTAGACCAGGTTAGTAACTATAAGTATTCTAAAATTTAAATGTGACCATACTGCTCCCCTGACAAAATTGTTCAGTAGATCTTCATGGCTTTCAGCAAGAAGTTCAAATTGGCTTACACAGTAAATTCCTGCCAACATCTCTAAGCTCCATCTCACTACTCTCATCTTTGGCTCCAGCCAAACTTTATAACCTGGGAACAGTCATCCCTGATAACCCCTCCCCGTGCTGTACACCTAATCAGGGTATTCCCCAACAAACCTTGAATACCAACTCTGACCTGAACTATTACTTCATCCAGGAACTCTCTCCTCTACTTAGCTACCTGCTTTCAAAGCTCACATAAATTTTCCTCAATTTCTTCCATACCAATCATATTCAGATACAGATCTTCTCCACTAAACTGTGAACATTCTCCAGAGAAAGAGCACTTTGTATTCTCTGTACCTGACACCAAGAAGGCATCCAACAAGAGCTGTCTGAAGCAATGTTACTCTTGCATTAGTCACTCAGTCATGTCTGACTCTTTTGAGACCCCATGGACTGTAGCTTGCCAGGCTCCTCTGTTCATGGAATTCACCAGGCAAGAATACTGGAGTGGGTAGCCATTCCCTTCTCCAGGGAATCTTCCCAACCCAGGGATGGAACCCCGATCTCCTGCATTTCAGGCGGATTCTTTACCATCTGAGCCACCAGGGAATGAATGAGGATTAAATGGGAATGTATTTTTTTGGTAAGGTTATTCCAGTGATAATGAATCTGCTCCTTTTACCAGAATGGGCAAATCCTTCACTGCCGTTGAAACGGCATAGGGGCCCAAAGCTCTCATCACCTCATCTCTCACTGCTACTGCTAAGTCACCTCAGTTGTGTCCAACTCTGTGCGACCCCAGACAGAGACGGCAACCCACCAGGCTCCCCCGTCCCTGGGATTCTCCAGGCAAGAACACTGGAGTGGGTTGCCATTTCCTTAACCAGTGCATGAAAGTGAAAAGCAAAAGTGAAGTCGCTCAGACGTGTCCAACTCCTAGCGACCCCATGGACTGCAGCCTACCAGGCTCCTCCATCCATGGGATTTTCCAGGCAAGAGTACTGGAGTGGGGTGCTGTTGCCTTCCCTGTATCTCTCACTACTCATGGACAAAAAATTTCTTTTGTAGCTAAATATAAATTTGTTTGAGGCCCAGGTTTGCTCTCTGTGAAAGGGGAAGAACAAATGACATTCTAAACTAGGTTTTTACAATATGATTTTATTTCCCCACTAAACTCCTTCTAATAATACCCTGCTCTACCATCATCACCCTTTCCAAAGAAAATGTTTTCTCCTTCCACCTTAATTTATTGTTTAGTCAGAACCTTAGAGCAACTGTGTATGTGTTTGACGGAGGACGGTGTGGGTAAAGGAGGGGATGGAGGGTGAGTAGAACGTGTCCATTTCTCTTACCAAAATCTAGTCCCTATTTTATTTCCACATCCCAGCCCAAAGAAGATGATTTGAGAAAAACCCTCAACAAATCATCTCCACACTCATTTCCAGAGCCTTGAGGTCAAGCCAAACTACAGTCTGATTTAACAAAATGTCTCACAAGGGAAGTGAACCAGAGCAAACTGCATGGAATTTTGAGGGGAATTAGAGATTACCATGAGCTCCAGGAGGTCAATGACCCAATGAGTACTAGAAATGATTCTGTCCAAAAAAGACCTATACTTCCTTACTTTGCCTTCCTTCCCTCCTTTTCTTCTATCCACTGCCAGCCCAAGCGCATGCAAGGAACCAAGTTAAAATAAACACTTGTAGATTAAAAGCCAAAAGGCATACACTGTGCCCTAAACATCTCAAGATATTCTTTTAACTACCTGCATTTGTTGCACCAAATAATAAAGGAATAAAGACTGTCATTCATCTCCTATAAGCGGAAAAACTGTAACTGGTGTAACTTCTATTAAGAAAAGTCACATATTCTTGGGCTCATACAAGCACTACAGAAGAGGAGTAAGGAAGACAACAGATTTGGAATCGGAGTGCGAAGAGTGGGTACCAAGAAACAGCTGTAAGGAAATTTAAGACTAACCTCAAATTCAACAACCAATTATTCACAAAATTATAGAACCCAACGGAAAGAAAAATCGATTCAGAAAATGGTTCGATTCCTTTCAGCAATTTGCAAGCACACAGAACTTTCAAGACTGGGTGTATTTTTTTCAAAACGAGATTTCCAAGCCTCACCTGCCAGAAATTCTTTTGTAAGTTTGGAATGGAGCCTAGGAATTGATGTGTTTATTTAAAATGTTCCCCCAGAGACCCCGATAGGCAGTCAGGTTTGTCAGAAGTGCTATATACCTTTACAAGAAGAGCTCCTTCTAATTCTTATTAACACCCTAGTAGCCTCTATTAATTATCGAAGTGCTTCCTTTAAATATGCCAAATCGAACAGCACCAAGCCACCTCAACCAACCCCTCGCCCTCCCTACGGTTACAGCCTTCATTTCAGTTCATTCCTCACAAGAGCCATCTTTCTCACTTCCATCGTTGTAGCAATCAAGTAATGAGCAGAATGGTAAAACAAAGGGAAACTATCACTTCAATACCCGGAAATCCTGTCAGTTCTAACACATGAGGGAAGCCAATCCATCCTAGAGCATTCCAATCTGCATTGAATTTTGAACCGATTAAAACACTCTCAAGGGTGGTCTGTGAAGCGGGACTGAAAGGTTAAGTTAGACAAGAGCTCTAAATCTGGAAACGATGGGCGGCCAAGGTCCTGAAAGGAAAAGGGAGACCTGAGAGCCGGGGTGGGGGGTGGGGTCGCGGAGCGCGGCGAGCGGGCACCTCAGGCCGGTTTTGACACTCGACACCCCAGCCTTCACTCGGGTTGCTAGGAAACAAAAAAGGCTCCATGTTCTCTGCAGCTCCTCCCGGACCCTCAGCAGAGAGCAGCGGCCCCGAGGAGAGAGGACGCCATGGGGACTGGCCTGGGCACTGCCCCGGGGGCGCGACGACGAGGGGGGGCCGGGCGCAGTGAGCGGGCCGCGAGTTCGGCGGCAGGGCGGCCCGGCCTCCGACTGACCGGGAATGGGCCCTCAGCGCCGAGCTGAGGAGAGGGGAGGCCGCGGCGGGCTCGGCTCCCACCAGGCCGCGTCCCAGGGCCCAGGGCGGGGTGCGGGGCCTAAACCACCACCCGGCTCCGCGCGGGGGAGGGGGCGTCTACTCACACGTGCTGACAGGCCGCAGTCCGCACGGGCGTCTTGAGCACCTCCTGACAGACGGGGCAGTAGAAATCATCTTCGGTGTACGACGTGGCCGCTGAGAGCTCCTCGGCCATGGTGGGCACGAAGGATGAAGGCGATGGCGGCGGCAGCGGCCGAGGTGGCGGTGGCGGCCAGGGGCCCTACTCCCTGCGCGAACCCGAAGGGGGCGGGGAATCGCGTCAGGAAGCCGCTCGCGCCAGGAAGCAGGAGGGGCCCTGGGGGGCGGGGCCCGGGAGGGGCGGGGCCGAGCGCGGAGACGCTACGGCAGCACGCGCCGGGCGAGGGTCGTGCCCTGGGGCGCTGCTCCCACAGGGGCAGGACGGGAAGGCGGCGCCTAGCGGGAGGCGGTGGCCGAGAGCCCGACGATTGGCTTCACGGTCGCTTCCGCTCGAGCCAGGCGCCTCCCCTCTCACCTGGGAAGGGCGTTCCTAGCCCTTCCCCCGCCCAGGGCCACACCCTTACCTGGCTCCGCAGGGCTCCGCGACCCCGCCCTCAGCCCTCTGCTGCCCTTCTAGCCTCGCTTTTCCCCGGCTTTTAGGCTCCTTTCTCCCACTCGCTCCCCGAAACCCCTCTCCCACCCGCTAGGCAGTCGGTCTCCGGGCGGCAACCTACCCAGTACCTCGGCTCCGCGCCCCACCCCGCCCGACCCCGCCCTGTACCCGCCTCACGCCCCGCCCCCCGCACTCAGCTTGCGTAGACTCTCACTTAGGAGCCCCAGAGCCCCGAGGCTGGTGAACACGCTTCCTCGGCTAAAGTTCGTAGAGAATCCCGGCGCCGTAGTTGGGCTTCTTGTCCAGCCTTTGCCGCCTTCGCAGCCAAGGCCGGGAGGGGAGAGACGGGCGGAATACGTGGTGCACATCGACCCGAAACGGGGCCGATCCTGAGGCTCATGGTGCACCGGGATACCGCCGCCCTCTCCAGCTGCTCTCCCGGGTCATCGCTCTGCCCGAGCGAGCGGCGAGCCTGGGATGGAGGAGAGGCGGTAACGCTGCCTCCATAGCAACGGGCGCTTGTAGCCCACAGCAGGTTGTGACATCACCAGCTGGGTGCTCACCTGTACCCCTCAGCCTCCCTCCAGCAAGGATCCCATCTCTCAGAACTCCTATCAAATATACTGGTGTTTTCAGGAATTTTTCCATTAAAAAAAAAATTGCCTTGCCTAATAGTGTTAAAGATTTGGTCCTTGTCAGAATGTTTTGATCTTGCCAAGGTGTGTTCTGTAATAATCCGTTATGAGATTTTAATCCTTTGGTGAAAAAAAATTATAGATAAGCCTCCTTAAGAGGCTTTAGACCTCATCTTCAGACCTTAACACAGTGAGTTACAGTCACAAATACAGTTTTCCACCAACACCATTGTTCTGTTGTTTGATAGCTTCGAAGAAAAATGAGGTAGAAGCATGGATCTAGGCATTTTACCGTAATCAACTAAATGTTTTTTTAATGAGTCCTTAATTCCAAGATATAGCCACACAATTGATAAGTGAATAAGATGAGGTCACAATTATGTGAACAGAGCTAAAGAAATATAGAACATCATAAAGCATCCTCAATTCACTTGAGGAAAAAGTTTCATTACCATGCTTTGTTAAAGCGTTCCACTATGGATGAATCAACTAGGAGCCGGACTTAATTCAATTCTGTCATTTATTGTCTACATTGTTCTTGGCACTGTGATAAACGTCATGCAGGTGTCATCAACTTTTTAAAAATATTCATTTGTCCTGGGTCTTAGTTGTGGCACTTGAGGTTTTGGATCTTCATCTGGGCATGTTGTTCAGTTGCCCAGTTGTATCCAACTCTTCACAGCCCCATGGACTGCACCGAGCAAGCCAGGCCTCCCTGTGCCTCACCATCTCCCGGAATTTGCCCAAGTTCATGTCCGCTGCATTCATGACACCATCCAGAAATCTCATCCTCTGACACCCTTGTCTCCTGCCTTCAGTCTTTTCCAGCATCAGTGTCTTTTCCAATGAGTCCGGTGTTTGCGTCAGATGACCAAAGTACTGGAGCTTCAGTTTCAGCATGAGTCCTTCCAATGAATATTCAGGGTTGACTGGTTTGATCTCCTTGCTGTCCAAGGAACTCTCAAGAGTCTTCTCCAGCACCACAGTTTAAAACCAACAATTCTCAGCACTCTGCCTTCTTTACAGACTAGCTCTCAAAACCGTAAATGACTGCTGGAAGACCATAGCCATGACTATATGGACCTTTGTCAGCATGGTTATCAAGAGGTTCTTTAGTTCTTCTTCACTTCCTGCCATAAGAGTGGTATCATCTGGGCATGGGGGATCTAGTTCCCTGGAGCTTCCCAGGTGATGCTAGTGGTAAAGAACTTGCCTCCCAGTGCAGGAGACATAAAAGACATGCGTTGGATCCCTGGGTCAGGAAGATCCCCTAGAGGAAGGCATGGTAATCCACTGATCAGGGATCAAACTTCACCTCCTTGCAATGAGTCCAGGTGGTCCAGTCTTAGCCACTGGACCACTGGGGAAGTTAGAGGTATCATGAACTTTGCTCTCAATTTGTTTATACTCTTGGTTGTCTATCAAAATGATAGAACAAAAAAATGATATTTTCCAAAGTATCAATATTAAATTTTTCATTAACAGTGACTATGATGCAGAAGATGAATGATTGGATTTGTACAGACTTGAAATGGGTCTTAATGTACATCTTTAAACAACAATTCCTAGAATAATACTGAGTTATTTGTCCAGTAAACAGCGAATTCCCTCCACCACCAATCTACAGTGTTTGGCATTATTTTCTTCCTTTCATAAATAGCAAAAACAGTAGAAGTGGAAGAAGACAGGCTAATTTTAGCTTCAGATTTATTTCTTCAGAGGAAGAAAAGCACCTGATGGGAGAGATACCTAATAGCAATAGTCCCTAAGTGCTTTTTAAATTCTTTCATAATATGGTTCTTGGTTCCAAATTTCACATTTTTGATACTATATTCCCAATCATATTTTACTTATTTTGACCACTTTTAGGAAGTAAAATGCATTTTCTACTTAGTAGAATGTTTCCCTTTACTCATTGAGAATTGTTAATTAGAATTAATTTTGTGACTTTTATTTCATTCTTTCTCAGTAATGGCACCCTTCCTCAATGCACTAATCCAAACACGTTTGTATTACTTTTCATATACTCTATGACTCAGGTAAGTCATTTTGGCTTACATATATGTATATAGTTGGCCACATGTGGAAATCCATCAAAAGTGTGGGTATAAGGAAAACGTAGTCATCTTTTGAGAATTAAGCTTAGAAAAATAAACCATAAATGCCAAAAGACATAACCTTCTGTCTTGGCAGCTTTTTATATGAAAAGCTACTTGATATTTTTATGGCATTTTCACAGATTTACTCAAGATCCATTCAGGTGTGTAAGTAAAATGTCTTCAGGTTTGGGGAACAGTAGGGGAAAAACTCTAAATGTTAGACCAATTTATAAACTTAGTCTGTTGAAATAATTTAAACATTTCCTCTAAGTTTAGGTTAAAACACTCAGTCTCTTAATAGTCCATCTCGCTCAGTCGGCTATCCTCAAAATGACAAGTGGGAGGATAAAAAAAAAGACAAAGGGTAGTTGACATGAACTTGAGACACTACTCTGGAATCCTGGTCCTAAGGTCTACAAAGTCTCCTTAAATTCTCGCTGGACTTTTCTACAGAGAGGATAATTTTGACTATTCTCTGAGATGCGGGTCTTGGGCATTCTGTTGCTGGTAATGTGCTGGTGAGGGCTACTCTGGCCTGTCCTAGCTGGGTCATGGCCCTGCCCTGTGCCCTTTTTGATTCCATCTCACCAATACTGTAGAACCTTCTAGATCTCTGCCACTGTCATCTTCTGGTTTCTTGATCCTCAATGCAGCAGGTCCCTCATGTTCTCAAGACAACTATACTCCAGTGTATCTCCGGGGTCCCTCCCCTCTGTCTCTGGGAGGAGGACTCATTGTATGTCATTGGATTTGCCTGAAGTGCTGACCCATAGGTTGGTTCTGCCCAGCTTATGAGGCCATGTGCTTTCAGCTCCCCAACCCTCAGCTCTCCTCTCAACTTATCCAACACATCTTTCTTCTCTCTTTTCCAACTATAATTCTGTCAATGAAAATCAATCAATCTAAGAACAAAATGGAAACTTTTATTCAAGCTAAATTTGAGAATTATAACTTGGGAACAGCTTCTCAGAAAGCCTTGAGATATACAATTGACTATTAACTCAGCCATAAACAAGGAACGAAAATTGGGTCATTTGTAGAGATGTGGATGGACCTAGAGTCTGTCACACAGAGTGAAGTAAGTCAGAAAAAGAAAAGCAAATTTCGTATATTAATTCATGTATGTGAAATCTAGAAAAATGGTAATGTTGAACATCGTTCCAGGGCAGGAATCGAGATGCAGACGCAGAGAACCAACGTGTGGACATGGCAGGGGAGGTAGGGGGAGGGTGGGATGAATTGGGAGATTAGATTTGACTTAAATGCACTACCGTGGACTTCCCAGGTGGCTCCGTGGTAAAGAATCCACCTGCCAATGCAGTAGACACAGGTTGGATCCCTAGGTCCAAAGATTCCCCTGGAAGAGGAAATGGAAACCCACTCCAGTATTCTTGCCATGGACAGAGGAGCCTGCTGGGCTACAGTCTATAGGATCGCAAAGAGTTGGACGTGACTGAGCAACTGAGCGCACACACGAATACACTGTGCTGTGCTGTGCTGAGTCACTCAGTCATGTCTGACTCTTTGCAACCCCATGGACTGCAGCCCGCCAGGTTCCTGTCCATGGGGATTCTCCAGGCAAGACTAATAGAGTGGATTGTCATGCCCTCCTTCAGGGGAATCTTCTCAACCCAGGGATCAAACCCAGGTCTCCTGCAAAGCAGGCAGATTCTTTACCGTCTGAGCCATCAGGGAAACCCAGCAAGTACACTACCAGGTATAGAATAGATAGCTAGTGGGAACTTGCCATATCACACAGGGAGCTCAGCTCGGTGCTCTTTGATCACCTACGGGGTGGAATGGAGGGGCTGGAGGTGGGAGAGGGAGGAGATATACATATGCATATAGCTAATTCACTTTGTTGTACAGCAGAAACTAGTGTGACATTGTAAAGCAGTTATACCTCAATAAAAATAAACACATTAGTAAATAAAGAAAGCTCTGAGAACTGTTCCACCTGCTAGGAATTAAGGCACAGTTATATGAGTTTTCTGAGACAGAGGACAGTACATCAAATGAAGTGATATTGACATTTTACATAACTCAGATCTAAGCATCCTGGTGGCGGGTCATGTGAGCCCTTACAAGATCAAGGAGGAATGTTATCTTTTAAGGAGTTGTCTTGATAATGCTAGGAGAATGTTGCTTTTTATGGTTGAACAGGTGTTTCCTGCTAATGGGGGAGCTTTTGTTGATGCATGATGTGAATGCACAATGCACAGTGGGAGGAGAGAGGAGGCCAAAGAAAACTTTTTTATGTTTAAATTTTTGTCTTGCCAAAAAATATGAATTATATTTCACAATCCCCTGGACTGGAAAGAAAGGACCTCTCTCCTTGCCATTTATGGCTGATGGGCTGACTGGGGTGCTCCCATATGTAAAGCTCTTCAGTCAAGTCTGCTAGGCCAGGTAGTTAACATACTAAAGGGGGAAACAAATACATTTAGAAAATTAATTTCTCTCTTGATAAAGCCTAGCTTTGTCTTATTACAAAATCTTCAAAGCTCGTTTTGTGGTAAAAGTAATTGCCTTGGAAGAGGTGAGTGGGGAAGCTGGGAGACGGAATAGGAGGGAGGCTCACTGTTCGCCATCTGCCCTTCAGTATCTATTTAAATTGGCATTATGTGGAGTCATGATGTTCAGCTGACTGGCATCAGTGCAGCTCTGCGAGTTCTTTCCAGCCTGGCCCATTCTGACTGGTCACTAGTCTGTCCTGAAGGGCCATTTGATTCCAGTTGTTAAATGTTATCAATATTACTCCTGACAATGTACATAAATAACCTATTCACTGAAGGCGTATAATTTTTTTAAGCATTTTTTTTAAGTAAAGTTCTTTTCATTCCTGTTGAATTAATACTAATCAGCGGTGGCCACACGACTGGAAAAGGTTAGTTTTCATTCCAATCCCAAAGAAAGGCAATGCCAAAGAATGTTCAAACTACCACAAAATTGCACTCATCTCACACACTAGCAAAGTAATGCTCAAAATTCTCCAAGCCAGGCTTCAACAGTACATGAACCATCAACTTCCAGATGTTCAAGCTGGATTTAGAAAACACAGGGGAACCAGAGATCAAATTGCCAACACCTACTGGATCATTGCAAAAGCAAGAGAATTCCAGAAAAACATCTACTTCTGCCTTATTCACTACACTAAAGCCTTTGACTGTGTGGATCACAACAAACTATAAAAAATTCTTCAAGAGATGGGAATACCAGACCACCTTACCTGCCTTGAGAAATCTGTATGCAGGTCAAGAAGCAACAGTTAGAAATGGACATGGAACAACAGACTGGTTCCAAATTGGGAAAGGAGTACATCAAGGCTGTATATTGTCACCCTACTTATTTAGCTTATATGCAGAGTACATTATGCCAAATGCGAGACTGGATGAAGCACAAGCTGGAAGCAAGATTTCTGGAAGAAATATCAATAACCTCAGATATGCAGATGACACCATTTCTTATAGCAGAAGGCAAAGAAGAACTAAAAGGCCTCTTGATGAAAGTGAAAGAGGAGAGTGAAAAAGTTGGCTTAAAACTCAACATTCAGAAAATGAAGATCATGGTATCCGGTCCTATCATTTCATGGCAAGTAGATGGGGAAACAATGGAAACAGTGAGAGACTTTTTTTTTTTTTTTGGCTCCAAAATCCCTGCAGATGGTGACTGCAGCCACGAAATTAAAAGATGCTTGCTCCTTGGAAGAAAACCTATCAGCAACTTAGACAGTGTATTAAAAAGCAGAGACATTACTTTGCTGACAAAGATCAGTATATTCAAAGCTATGGTTTTTCCAGTAGTCATGTATGGATGTGAGCTGGACTATAAAGAAAGCTTAGGCCAAAGAATTGATGCTTTTGAACTGTGGTGTTGGAAAAGACTCTTGAGAGTCCCTCGGACTGAAAGAAGATCTAACCAGTTAAACCTAAAGGAAATCAGTCCTGAATATTCATTGGAAGGACTGATGCTGAAGCTGAAATTCCAATACTTTGGCCACCTGATGCAAAGAACAGACTCACTGGGTAAGACCATGATACTGCGAAAGATTGAAGGCAGGAGGAGAAGGGGCCGTCAGAGGATGAGACGGTTGGATGGCACCACTGACTCGATGGACATGAGTCTGAGCAAGCTTCAGGAGTTGGTGATGGACAGGGAAGCCTGGCATGCTGCAGTCCATGGGGTCACAAAGAGTCGGACACAACTGAGCGACTGAACTGAATTAATACTTATTACCTCTTTTTCCCACTTCATCACAACATTTGTGCACACATGTGCACTCATGCACACATGCGCATGCACACACACACTCACACACACACACACACACACACATACACAGACGGATGCCTCAGGCTGGGGTATGAGAGTCAGGGGTACTGGCAGCAGCAGACCTAGAAGATGCCCCCTAGCATAAGTTCTCCAAATTTACCTGTTTAGTCTACCACAGTTTGAGACAGTTAAGTTTCAACTCCTTCATAAATGCCATTATAAATATGCATTTTCATGCTATTTACCTGAATTTAACTTCATATCAGCAGTGTTTCTATACACTATTATGTGTGTGTGTACTTAGTCGCCCGGTTGTGTCTGACTCTTTGCGATCCCATGGACTGTAGCCCGCCAGGCCCCTTTGTCCAAAGGGATTGTCCAGGCAAGAATACTGGAGTGGATAGCCATTTCCTTCTCCAAGGATCTTCCCAACCCAGGGACTGAACCCAGGTTTCTCACATTGCAGGCAGATTCTTTACCATCTGAGTCACCACAGAAGCCCATACACCTCAAGCCCCTTCATGAACACACCTGTACCCTTAGCTTAAAACATCCCCAGTTTAGCTGTTTAGAGGGACACTACTATGGGAAAGATCTCCTGTGTTCTCCCTACTCGCTGCAAATAATTAACTCTTTCTTCTTCCCATCTTTGGCTTGGTTGTGTCTATTGGGTCAGTACCTTCCAAGAGGTGAACTGTTTTCAGATAACATGAATGCACTTAATGGAGAGTGACAAGAATATAGGGATCTTGATTTCATATTCTTGAAGTGCGACAGTCACAAGTTGGGACTACACACACAATCAATTGTAATATGAAGGCTATAGAGCTGTCATTTCTAATAATAGTCCTATCAGTAGCCCCATTGGGCCTATATATATTGTGAAATAAAACCTCCATGTTGCAACTGATTAACATAGAGGTATGTATAGTCCCAACTTGTGACTGTCACACTTTCAAGAATACGGAATTGAGATCCCTATATTCTAGTCACTCTCCATTAAGTGCATTCATGTTATCCGAAAACTGAGTTCATCTCTTGGTGGGTATTGAGCCAAAAGACACAATCAAGCCAAAGATGGGGAGGACAAAGAGTTTATTAGTGTCAGCAAGTAGGGAGAACATAGGGGATCTTTCCCATCCTAGTGGCCCTCTAAACAGCCAAACTGGGGAAGTTTTAAGTTAAAGGTACATGCATATTCATGAAGGGGCTTGAGCAGAGGAGAGCTCAGCCTAGAATTCAGGCAAAGGTTGACAGAGTCCAAGATTTAGTTGATTGAAGTCAGGAAGGTCAGCCTTACCTTTCCATCCTGCACTTGATTGGGGGCCTTGATTATTGTCGCACTGAAAGATACATCTTTATGTATATCCCATAAGGAGGAACTAGGACTCCACTTTATCACTGCACTTTTCTCTGTTTCTGCATTTCTTTGTTCCCTTAAGATCATTATTACTGAGACCTGTCCGAGGGCAATCATTGTGGCCAGACTCAGATCACAAAATGTCTTAGGCCAAAATGGCTTCTCTTAAGTCAAGAAAGCCATTCTCTGGGGACTCCCTTGTTTATCTGCTTACATTAACTTGGAAGGTATGTTAACAGGAACTAACAATCAGCCACCTCCTTCCTTCCCCAAGCAGAGGAAGCCAATCCACAGAGAGCAAACAGGCAGCAAAACAGACATTCTGAATGCAGCTCAATTTGTCCCACTGGATAAGCTATGCTGTCCTCAGAGGCAGAGCCATAGATTAAACCAGAAATGGCAATAAATGTCAACAAATCAACTCACATTCCAAATTTTCTTTGATGTTGTTTTACTAATGTTTGAGAAAAAGATACAAATTTGGAGAAAAAGATACCTGTCCCCGTCCTTCCTTCTAAACCACCTTCTCCCTTCCTCTTCTCTTTTTCTTTCATTTACTTCACACATTTATTGACATCTTCTGGGCATTGTTCTGTCCTGGGCTCACAGCCAGGACAAAGGCAACTATTACAAAAAGACTGCTGCTGCTAAGTCACTTCAGTCGTGTCCAACTCTGCGTGACCCCATAGACGGCAGCCCACCAGGATCCCCTGTCCCTGGGATTCTCCAGGCAACAACACTGGAGTGGGTTGCCATTTCCATCTCCAATGCATGAAAGTGAAAAGTGAAAGGGAAGTCGATCAGTCCTGTCGGACTCTTAGCAATCCCATGGACTGCAGCTTACCAGGCTCCTCCATCCATAACTAGTTCCAGTATAAAATTGAAGTCAAAAGCTTGACACCAGTTTTCAAAAGCAAACAAAGGCTAATTTTTAAGGTATAGAAGAAACCTCCAGAACATAAATACTCTCTGTTCATAAAGTTAATGATTCCAGTCATTTCCCCTTCAATACACATATATTTGTACTTCCTCAAAAGGAGATCCTGGGAGTAGGAAATGGCAACCCACTCCAGTATTCTTGTCTGGAAAATCCCATGGACAGAGGAGCCTGGTGGGCTACAATACAGTCCTTGGGGTTGCAAAGAGTAGGTCATGACTGGGCATCTGAGCACTCACACTAAAGGATACAATGCAAAGCCCCTTCCAGCTATGCTTCTAGAGGTGATGCCATAAGTCTACTCTTTTTCCAGTGCAATATCTCTTCTTCCTTTAGTTGAGTTTTAATCTAGTCCAGTTTTTTGTTTGTTTGTTTGTTTGGCTGGGTACATCCTGTGGCTTGTGGGATCTTAGTTCCCTGACCAAGGATTGAACCCGTGTCCTTGGCAGTGAGAGCACAGAGCCCCAACCACCCGACTGCCAAGGAATTCCCCTGGGTCAGTTTTCATATCTCATCATCCTGCTGTCTTTTTTAAAAACAAGTGTTATTTATTTATTTTTAAATTTTTGGCCACACTCTGCAGCCTGTGAGATCTTAGGTCCCACACCAGAGATCCAACCTGCGCCCCCTGCACTGGAAAGCAGAGACTTAACCTGGACCACCAAGGAAGTCCTCTACCTGCTATCTTAGACTAAGTCATAAATGTAATCCCTATCCACCCCCTCTTAGGGGGAAAGCAGAGACTTAACCTGGACCACCAAGGAAGTCCTCTACCTGCAATCTTAGACTAAGTCATAAATGTAATCCCTATCCACCCCCTCTTAGGGGGAAAGCAGAGACTTAACCTGGACCACCAAGGAAGTCCTCTACCTGCAATCTTAGACTAAGTCATAAATGTAATCCCTATCCACCCCCTCTTAGGTACCACAATGCAGAACAAATACAACTACAATAAGAACTTCCACTCAGAACGTGGAGAGAGGAGAAGAAACCATAGACTATGTAGTGTCTGCTGTTGTACAGAGTTAATGGAGCAAAGCAGGGAACCACTGAGTCCCGTGAGCATCGTTTGGTTGACTTGACTGTGGTGAGAATCCTATTGTCAGTGAATCGGACTCTGATACTGCTGGCTGGGATCATTACTGTTGTCAGGGGAACATCTAAAAGGACCTTAGAATAGACTCTCCTGTATAAGAAGGGAGGGGTCTATTTTATTTGTAATTGCATTTTGTTAAAAGTATTGGATGTAAAAATGAGACTCTTCCTGATGAGGGGAAGGGATAGTTAGGGAGCTTGGGATCGACATGTGCACATTGCTGTATTTAAAATGGATAACCAACAAGGACCTACTGTATATAGGGAACTCTGCTCAATGTTATCGGGCATCCTGGAGGGGAGGGAAGTTTGGGGGAGAATGGATACATGTCTATGTATGGCTGAGTCCCTTTGCTGTTCACCTGAAACTGTCACATTGTCAATTGACTATACTCCAATACAAAATAAAAAGTTAAGGGAATTCCCTGGTAGTCCAATGGCCTAGACTCTAAGCTCCCAGTGCAGGGGGCCTGGGTTCAATCCCTGGTTGGGGAGCATGGATCCTGTATGCTGCAACTAAGAATTTGTGCAGCCAAATAAATAAATTTTTTAAGTTAAAAAAAAAAAAATGAGACCCTTCTTGAGACTCTAGGAATTGGGATATTCTGCCTGGTTGATTTTATTTATTTTTAAAAATCAACTTTATTGAGGTATTATTTAAATACAATAAAATACATCTGTTTTGATCATCTTTGATGAATTTTCATAAATTCTGCACCATTGATTTTAATGAATCACAGGCCTGTTATACAGGTTAGGTTTCTGCTGGTGCTACAGTTCGATAAAATTTTAGTCTTCTGTTTATCAGTTTCATTTTCAGGGAACTTCCTGAAAGTAAACACCAAAAACTGTGTCAGGTCACAGGCTGCTAAATTAGAGACAAGTCTGGGCTTGCCTCATAGATTTCCTATTTGTTAGCAGCAACTCCAGAGAAGGCAATGGCACCCCACTCCAGTACTCTTACCTGGAAAATCCCATGGATGGAGGAGCCTGGTAGGCTGCAGTCCATGGGGTTGCTAAGAGTCGGACACGGCTGAGCGACTTCCCTTTCACTTTTCATTCTCTCGCATCGGAGAAGGAAATAGCAACCCACTCCAGTGTTCTTGCCAGGAGAATCCCAGGGACGGGGGAGCCTGGTGGGCTTCCGTCTATGGGGTCGCACAGAGTCGGACACGACTGAAGCGACTTAGCAGCAGCAGCAGCAGCAACTCTGAGGATAACACACATATAGGGCACTGTTTGACAAACTTTGTCTCAGAGTGATTGAAGAAACACACTGGGCTGACGGAAAACTCTATCTTCTAGAACTGGGGTCCTCAGCCTGTTAGAAACTGGGCTGCAGAGCAGGAGGTGAGCAGTGGGCAAGCAGTGGGCAAACAACTGAAGCTTCATCTGCCATTCCCCATTGCTCCCCATTGCTCCCATTACTGCCCGGACCATCTCCACCCCCCACCATGAAAAAATTGCCAAAAAGGTTGGGGACCGCTGTTCTAGAACCTCACCCTGCCCCCACCCTGAATTCCAGTCCAGTGTACTTTGCCATGCCCCTCCCCCCATCCTGTTTGTCAGGATGGGAGCCAGTGTGGGGCCCTGTGGTGTAGCCCAGGGAGTCCGGTACCCCAAATCTGCCATTAATCCCTCCCCGGTGGCCAAGATCTCACACTTTCTCAGTCAACATTTTAGTCTTATACAGAGAAAGGGAAGTGAATCAGGGAACTTCTTCACTTCAGTCCAGCAAATGATTCCTTTCTTCTTTATAAAAATTTTTGTTTATTTATTTGGCTGGCTCCAATCATTCTGGGAGCTTCCCTGGTGGCTCAGTGGTAAAGAATCTGCAAAACAGGAGATGCGGGTTCAACCCGTGGGTGGGGAAGATCCCCTGAAGGAAGAAATGGCAATCCACTCCAGTATTCTTGCTTGGGAAATTCCGTGGACAGAGGAGCATGAGCTATAGTTCCTGGGGTCACAAAAGAGTTGGCTCGATTCAGAGAGTAAACAACAACAATCAGTCTGGGGTCCACCTGTTTGTATCCAACCTGAAGTTACCATCCTCCACACTGAGTTGGGGCAAGGGGCGGAGTGGGTCTTAGTTTCTGAGAAGTGTCTATCAGATTGCTCTGCACACCCTGCCCCATCGCTAGGCCTTTCCTTTGTTCCTGTATTCCCTCATTTCTTTGATGGGTAACTGTCTGAGCCTGCCCTTTGGGACTCATAGAAGGTCCAAGAAGTGAAGCCTTTTTCTTACAAACAAGAAATGAGGGGACACAGAAAGACTACTATATCTGGGAGGGCCATAGGATCCAGCTCAGTTTCAACAGCCCAGTCGTGTCCGACTCTTTGCTACCCCGTGGACTGTAGCCCACCAGGCTCCTCTGCCCATGGGATTTTCCAGGTCAGAATACTGGAGTGGGTTGCTATTTCCTTTTCTATGGGATCTTCCTGGCCCAGGAATCCAGGAATCCAGCCTGCCTCTCTTGCACTGGCAGGCGGATTCTTTACCACTGAGCCACCTGGGAAGCTCACACCAGTTTCAATAGTACCCATAATGAAAACAAGAACTGCCTTCTCTTTCCAAGCATCCCATCAAAAATCCTATAAATAAGTGGCGACTCAAATCAGTAAATATCTAAGAGAACATACAGCCGATGCAAATGGGGGAAAAAACAAGCAAACAAAGCTGTGTACTCTAAGTTTCACCTTAAGTCTGGAGAGAGATCTGTGGGTGAAAAAAATAGTAACAGGGAGGAGCACTGTTCAGTCTCTATATTTAAACCTTTTATTTTGGATTCTCAAGGGCTTCACCAGTGACATGACAGTTCCTTCCTAAATTTCAGCAACGATTATAATTTCCCAAACTGGGTGTCATAAAACTATATATTTGGTATATAAATTGGTATTTGGTTTACCCACATACCAATTTTGTTTGTTTGTTTATTGTGGTAAAAAAGAAAGTAACAAAAATTTCCATTTTAACCATTTTTAACTGTGTGGTGCAGTAATGTTAACTCTATGTACCTTGTTATGCAACAGGTCTCCAGAACTTTTTCATCTTGCAAAACTGAAATTCTATACCCATTGAACAACAACTCTTATTTTCCCCTTCCCTCTACCCTCTGACAACCACCGTCCTATTTTCTGTTTCTAAGAGTTTGACTACTCTATCAATAAAATAATAATAAAAAATGTTTATTACAAATTTTTGGCTGCATTGTGCAGTTTGCAGGATCTTAGTTCCTCAATCAGGGATCAAACTCATGCTCCCTGCAGGGGAAGGGAGGAGTCCTAACTACTGGACCACCAGAGAATTACCCTAAAGTAGTTTTCGCTTTTATTTTAATATTTATGTATTTATATGGCTGGGTTGGGTCTTAGTTGTGGCACGTGGGATCTTTGATCTTCACTGAGGCATGCAAACTCTTAGTTGTGGTATGTGGGAACTACTTCACTGACCAGGGATTGAACCTGGCCCTGTGTTGGGAACGAGGAGCCTTAGCCACTGGACCATTAGCGAAGTCTCCACCAAGGTAATTTTAAAACCAAAACACCTCAAGACTGAATTTTCTGGAAAACACACTCTTGAAATACTGTCAAAGGATAGTATGGTTTCACAGTAAGACTTTGATCTTTTTGCATGTATTATTAAGAATGTGTTAAGGGGACAAGGTGAAATACACTTAGAGGCATATAAAAATATAGTAGATATTAGATCTAAATATTTCCTTTGTTTTATCTGATTACCTGGGTTTTGTTTAGTTGCTCAGGTTAACTTTACATTAATACACTGATAATCGGGAGCAAGTTAAACTCAGCAACTATAATATATAATGTACAGTTGTCCTTCAGAATTAGCAAGATATGAATGAAAGTGACATAATACTGCTTGTCATTCAGGAACTATATTTCTGGACTGAATGGCCACTTTAGAACTCTCTAGAAGAAAAGCAGTCTAGTAGTTTGGCCCACTTGACAAATGTATCTCTGAAGAGAAGAGCTGCATCTGGCCTGAAGACCTTATTCATTAAGAATATCTTGCTTATGCTTCTCAAACTATAATTTGTTCACTAATTTATCATCAGATATTTGAAAAGTGTTAGTTGCTCTGTCGTGTCTGACTCTATGCGATGCCATTGACTGCAGCCCACCAGGCTCCTCTGTCCATGGAATTCTTCAGGCAAGAATACTGGAGTGAATAGCCATTCCCTTTTGCGGGAGTTCTTCCCAACTCATGGATCGAACCTGGGTCTCCCGCATTGCAGGCAGGTGCTTTACCATCCGAGCCACCAGGGAAGCTCCTCATTAGATATTTATTGAGTGCCTATGGGCTTCCCTGGTGGCTCAGATGGTAAAGCACCTGCCTGCAATGCGGGAGACCTGGGTTCAATTCCTGGGTCGGGAAGATCCCCTGGAGAAGGAAATGGCAATCCACCCCAGCACTCTTGCCTGGAAAATCCCATGGATGGAGGAGCCTGGTAGGCTGCAGTCCATGGGGTTGCAAAGAGTCGGACATGACTGAGTGACTTCACTTTCACTTTCCTTTATAGATGCATGGCACTGTGGTAAGTTCTGGGGAAATAGTAATGAGTAAATTCAACATAAAGTTGCTCTTTTTATTATAATTTTGCTCCCTCCCCCTGCCACAAATACTTTATTAGAGAAAAAAATATATACTGAGGAGCTAACAAGAATATTTTGATCACTTGTCGGCCACTCATTTTTCCACTCAACAAACAAGCTGTTATTTATGGTCTGCTTTTGTGCTCCCTCAAATGCCTATGTTGAAACCCCTAAGCTCCAATGTAATGGCTTGGAGACAGGGTCTTTGGGAGGTAATAAGGGTAAGATGAAGTACCCTCATGACGGGATTAGTACCCTTATAAAAAGAGACACCAGAATGTTGAATTACTTGCTCCCTCTCTATGCCATGTGAGGACACAGTGGGAATGTGACTGTCTGTAAGCCAGGAAAAGAGCCCTCACCAGAAACTAAACTTCTTGATGATGGAGTCTGTCTCCAGAATTGTGAGAAAATAAATTTCTGCTTAAGCCACACAGTGTATGGTGTTATGATGTGACAGCGCTAGCAAATTGACACACATGTATTGAGCTGAAGGACTGATGCTGAAGCTCCAATACTTTGGACACTGATTCGAAGAACCGACACATCAGAAAAGACCCTGATGCTGGGAAAGATTGAGGGCAGGAGGAGAAGGGGACGACAGAAGACGAGATGCTTGGATGGCATCACCAACTCAATGGACATGAGTCTGAGCAAGCTCTGGGAGAGGGTGATGGACAAGGAAGCCTGGTATGCTGCAGTCCATGGGGTCGCAAAGAGTCGGACACAACTGAGCAAGTGAACAACGACTACTGAGCTTATAGTAAGGCCCTCTGAATATAACCCTTGCCTTTAAGGAACTCCCAATCTCATGAGTATCAGAAATATAAACAAAGGAATACAGTATGGTAGCTGTAGCAATTGGAGGTGTGGTCTAGAGATAGTGTGGTCTAGTGATATAAAGGGTGATTGACTCTGGTTCGATGGCTCAAACAAGAAGTCTTCTCAGAGAAATTATGAAATTTATTACAAGGGGAGGTAAGGTGCCACTACCAGGCTGCTCTGGAATGTGTACATTATACCACTAACACAACCACAATGTGCCAGTTCCTCCACATCTTCTCTGCACCAGCTAAGAAATTTTAATAGACTGATTCACAAAATATTTACTGAGAGCTTACATTATATCTATATGTGTTAAGATAGAAAAATGAAACATCATTATAGAGTTCAAATGAATGATGTAATTACTATACTTGCACATGTTTTATATGTGGGCTTTATTATTCATTTCTCTCGATTCTTAGTTCAGTTCAGTTACTCAGTCATGTCTGACTCTTCACGACCCCGTGGACCACAGCAAGTCAGGCCTCCCTGTCCATATTTATGTTATTGTGCACCTCCTGTTATAGGCTGAATGTTTGTGGCCCCTGTGAAATGGAGTATTTCCTGCCATATCAATAAACAAGGAAGTCACAGCAATCAGCGATTCCAAATGTGAATTTCTGAGCCTGAAGGCGTCCAGGAAAAACAATGTCTGCTATCTGGCAGCCATCAGCCTCTCCCCACGGTTAGCAGTGGCCCTAGATAGCTGAGATGCATATAAAAGGAATGATTTCAGTAAGACCAGACTCTTGCATCTTTCTATACACAGAAAAGCGCTAAATGCTAAATTCCTCAACTTGAAATATCTGGTTTTCCTTAATTAACTGTAACCTTTTGATATTCAGACCACCTACCACTTGTTGCAAACTTCTACTTAACCTGACTTCCCCACCCCCAACAGTTCCCTCAGGGTCACTTGAGATGCTATCTCTGGAGCTTGAAGTCTTAAAAATTCCCACCAAATGAAACAACACTCAACATCTAGGTTGTGACTTTTTTCAGTCTGCACTCCCAAAATTCCTGTTGCAGTCCTAACCCTGTATGTGATGGTACTTGAAGGTGGATCTGTGCAGGTAATGAGGTTTAGATGAGGTCATGAGCAGATTAGTACTCTTATGAGGAGACGAAGAGACCAGAGCGCATTGTCTCTGCCATGTGAGGATACAGCAAGAAGGGGCCATCAACAAGCCAGAAAGATGGCCCTCAGCCAGAACCGAATCTGCTGACACCTGTGTTTGAATTTCCCAGCCTCCAGAACTGTAAGAAATAGATGTCGGTTATTTAAGCCACCCAGCCTATACGGTTAGTGGCTTCCCTAGTGGCTCAGATGGTAAAGAATGAGCCTGTAATGCAGGAGGCCTGGGTTCGATCCCTCAGTGGGGAAGATCCCTTGGAGAGGGAAATGGCAACCCACTCTGGTATTCTTGCCTGGAGAATTCCATGGACAGAGAAGCCTGATGGGCTGTAGTCCATGGGGTCTCAAAAGAGTCAGACACAACTAAAGTGACTTAGCACACGCGCACATACACACATATATATTTTTCCATTATGGTCTATCATCAGTTCAGTTCAGTTCAGTGGCTCAGTCATGTCCGACTCTTTTCGACCCCATGAATCGCAGCACGCCAGGCCTCCCTGTCCATCGCCAACTCCTGGAGTTCACTCAGATTCATGTCCATCGATATTGAATATAGTTCTCTGTGCTATACAGTAGGACCTTGTTGTTTTTCTATTTTATATAAAATAGTTTGTATCTGTTGATCCCAAACTCCAAATTTATCCTTCCCCTACCTTATCTCCCCTTTGGCAAACTTAAGTTTGTTTTCTACATCTGTGAGTCTGTTTTCTAAATTACTTCCTTTGTATCGTGTTTTAGATTTCACATAAGTGGTAATCATATGGTATAAGTGATATCACATATAAGTGATGTCATTTTTCTTTTTCTCTGATTTATGATAATCTCTAGGTTCATCCATGTTGCTGCAAATGGCATTCTTTCATTCTTTTTTTAACAGCCTATGGTATTTTCTTATAGTCAGCTAAGTTGAACAAGACACTTATTTACTGAGGTATTGTTACAAACTTACACTTCTGCTTAGTTTCATAAAGACTTAGCCAGATTACAGGGGTTTAATGTTTTTATCACTCTTATGAACTTTATGTGATAAAAACATTATGTCTTTATATTATCAATAACTATGATAGTATAGACAGCAGAAATATCTACCGAGTACTTACCATGTGCCACTGTTTTGGATGTTGTCTTAAGATGCACGTTAAGATGTTGGTAAGTTAGTGGTGTGTACTTGCACTCAAATAATTTATATTCTGGAGAAGGGACACACTCAAAAAAAAAAAAAAGAAAGAAAGAAAATAAACATATACACCAATTTCAAATTCTAATAGTAGTTAAGCAGAAACTATTGAAGGAGGAAACAGAACAGGCTCTATCTTGAAAGCAGGGCTCCGTGTTGGGCCAGACTGTGGACTTTCAGCTACATGCCTAGTATCTATGGAAACGACTAACCAACTGGAAAACCAGGCCCCTGGAAGGAAGAGCCCCAGGGCTCTCCATTGCCTAAAAGAATACTCTAGTTATCTATGTAACCGAATAGAATCATACATTGTCCTATGCTTATTGGGGTATGACCACAGGCCTATTGATAATTGTCCACTGTTAACTACCTAGGCTTAAGGCATATGAATCACGGGTTAACTTTGATTGTATCTTTCTTTTTCCTTTGTTCAGACTAGTTTCAGGGAAACAGACACTTAGGGTCGGAAAAGGCAATGGCACCCCACTCCAGTACTCTTGCCTGGAAAATCCCATGGGCAGAGGAGCCTGGTAGGGTGCAGTCCATGGGGTCGCTAAGAGTCTGACATGACTGAGCAACTTCACTTTCACTTTTCACTTTCATGCATTGGAGAAGGAAATGGCAACCCACTCCAGTGTTGTTGCCTGGAGAATCCCAGGGATTGGGGAGCCTGGTGGGCTGCGGTCTATGGGGTTGGACAGAGTCGGACACGACTGAAGTGACTTAGCAGCAGTAGCAGCAGCATACACTTAGGGTATATAAGGTTTTCACAAAAACTGGTTGAGTTTCTTGGCTAAGGAGACTGCCTTGGGCCCGCTGGTGTAATAAACTGCACTCCACTATCTGCATTGTCCTGAGTGAGTTTGTTTCCCCAAACACGTGGCTACAACACTATAATAGGATATAGACAAAAGAGGGAAATGACTGGCTAGAATTATGAGGAAAATCCTTTATGAGAAGATGACAGTTGAGCTGGGAGTTTAATGACTAGAAGGCAACCATGTCAAATCCTGGAAAGGGCTTTTCAAACAGAAGGAACAGGAAGTGCTGAGGTGCAGGAACCACTAATCCTGGTTTGCTTAATTAATTCGAAGACCAGCGTAGCTGAAATGTAGGGATTAAGGAATTGAGTATAGATGAAATCGGAGAAATAGGCAGGGGCCAGATCATGAGGGACTTTGGAAGGGAATGGAAAGCCATTTAGATTTTATCCAAGTAATAGTGAGAAGCCCTTGGAGCATTTTAAGCTGTGGGTAGAGAGAGGGGCATGATTAGAGTTATGTTTGTGAAGATTTCTCTGTCGGTTCTTTTGATGCTGGTCCAACAATGTAAGTGGAGAGAGGCTAATTAGATATTTACTATAGGGATCCAGGAAAGATATGATAGTTTAGACTAAAATTATGATTATTACTAAAAGTATGATTATTACTAATCATAGAGATGGTGAGAAATTGATAGATTTGAATACATTTTGATGACTTGCTGATGAATCCATCAGAATTTCAGACTTTCTAATTCTGTACATCTGGGGAGGGCCAAGAAAAGTGCAATTATACCAAGTAACCCAGGTGGTTCTGATGAATGTATACTAGATGTATACTGGGAAAATACAGTGGTAAACGACTGAGAATATACTTGGTGTTTCTTTCAATGAACAAGAAAAATGATTTTTTAAAAAAGAAATTATTGTCATATGTTTGAGAAATAGACAGGCTTTTCATTTGGTAAACTGATTCCAAATTTTGAGGAAAGTTAATGAAAAACTGCCATGGCAAAAATGAATATCACTTCATGTTTCTAAAAGGCCAGTCTTGTTTTGACTTGCCATCCCTCTTTTTCATAGATATTTAAAAAATCTTTTACCTCATCTTCCTAGACCTCAGCTTTTCTATCAACTTTTCTTGGCTAGTACCTCTGTGGTTGGCATTAATATTATATCCTAAAATCCAGTTCTTTTCTACTTGAAATCGCCCTTTTCCAATGTCTTGAAATTGTTGTTGTTGTTCAGTTGCTAAGTCCTGTCTGACTCTTTGCAACCCCACGGACTGCAGTGCACCAGCCTCTTATGTGCTTCACCGTCTTCCAGTTTGCTCAGATTTATGTCTACTGAGTTGGTGATGCTGTCTAACCATCTCACCCTCTGCTGGCCCCTTCTCCTTTTGCCTCCAATCTTGTCCAGCATCAGGGTCTTTTCCAATGAGTTGACTCATCAGGTGGCCAAAGTATTGGAGCTTCAGCATCAGTCTTTCCAATGAATTTGCAGGGTTGATTTCCTTTAGGATTGACTGGTTTGATCTCCTTGCTGTCCAAGGGGGTGGCCATGACTTGCTGGAGCAAACGAGATGAGTGGAAATGACCTGTGTAATACACTCTCCTGTCCCTTATGGTGAGGAGTGGCTGGGGAGGTGATATGCAAGAACCGTGAGATCAAAGCAAGCTGGAATTCTGAGGCTGGAGAACTGCCAAGATTTAGTTCTTGCCAAGGTCAAGAACTGCCAAGATTCAGTTCTTGCCAAGGCCAAGAACTGCTGAGATTCAACTGCCAAGGTCAGTAGACTTTGGGTGAAGACTGAGATTGGGGGTTATTTGTAATCAAAGCATGGAAGCATGACCTAATCTATCTTGACCAATCTCTGTTTCAACTTCATTGTGCCTTTCTTTCTGACTGCACCATGCAGGATCTTAGTTCCCTGCTGCCACTGCTACTGCTAAGTCGCTTCAGTCGTGTCCGACTCTGTGCGGCCCCGTAGACGGCAGTCCACCAGGCTCCCCCATCCCTGGGATTCTCCAGGCAACAACACTGGAGTGGGTTGCCATTTCCTTCTCCAATGCATGAAAGTGAAAAGTGAAAGTGAAGTTGCTCAGTCGTGTCCGACCCTCAGCGACCCCATGGACTTCAGCCTACCAGTCTCCTCTATCCATGGGATTTTCCAGGCAAGAGTACTGGAGTGGGGTGCCATTGCCTTCTCCTCTTAGTTCCTTAACCAGGGATCAAATCCATGTCCTCTGCAGTGGAAACAGAAGTCTTAACCACTGAACAGCCAGGGAAGTCCCCATTTTACCTTAAATGGCTGCTTTGGGACAATAATTTTCCCTCATCAAGACCCATGCATGGCCTTCTCTGAAGCCTGCAGGATTAAGATATCAGATGTTCTAAACCTAAGGTAAAAACTTAATATTTCTTAGGTTTGGGATCTCAGACATAGGTGAGTCTCTGTCACAGTGAAAAGAAAAAAAGAGGAATGAGTTTTACTTTCTTTTCTTTCCCGAGAACAAAAAAAGATAAAGGAAACAGTGAGCAGACTTGGTCACTTCTAGTTTTTACTTTAACTATTCCTAATCTGTAGACTGTAACTAAATTTGCTTTTCTCAAAATTAACCTACTATGTAAATTACATCCTGCATCTATCACTCCCTAACTCTGCATGAGCTACATTCTGTGCCTATTATTGACTCTATGCTAATTACATCCTGTACCTGGTGCTTACCTTTACCACAGCCCACCCTTTGTAGTTTTCTATTTGCATTTTAGAAAAAAGGCCATAGTACAATAAACCAGGACAAATGGACTCAATGACTGGGCTACTGGACTGCCAGGCCCAATTACCAGGCTACCAGATGCTAGCTATGACTGTTTTGAAACAAAGCAGGAAGAATGCAAGACCTTTTTTTACTGTGAGCCCTAAGACTATGAGACCCAGGTTATATAAAGTCTCTCGGTTCCCCTAGCAGGGGATTGGAGATGGGGGAGTGGGGGAGAGCAAGTTCTTGAGGCTCTAGCCTGCTGTTTCCCCTCGGGCTGGCTGAGGATTGAAGCCATTCTATTTCTTCTAAACTCTGTCTCCATATTTTTTATTCAGCTTCAGTGTACAGAGAAAGCCGATATTTTTGCAGCAACACCTCTGTTATATTTTACCTTATTTACTTCAATAACTATAACCTAAGTGATAAAGGTTAAGTCTTCCCAAACAATTCTGGGTTCCCAATATCTTTCACGATGTCACTCAGAAAACAGTCAATCACAGATAATGCCCTTAAGACCTGTGTTCTGGCCTGTGCTTCTTGTGAAGAATCCAAAAAACTTTCTTATGTTTTAGCATATTCTGAACTGGAGCTACAGCCACCCAAAGCTTATTATGTATTTAGCAGGGAGGAGGATATACAACATTCATCTTCGTCTGGCTTTTTAAATTTCAGTGGAGCCCCTTGGAAGCAGAACCAATAATATAATTCCCATGGTGCTTAGCATTACCTTGACTTAAACCAGGATTTCTCAACCTCACTACTACTGACATTTTGGGCACGGAAATTCTTGTTGTGAGGGACTGTCCCGTGTATCGTGGAACGTTGAGTAGCATCCGTGGCCTTGACCCACATCCTGGGCAATAGCACATCCCCGTTATGACAACCCCCAATGCCTTTAGACGTTGTCAAATGTTCCGAGAGGCACAATTGCCTCTGACCAGGAACTACTGGCCTAAACGAAGGTGTATTTCTGCGATAGATATTGTTGAATGATGACAATTTAAAAATATCAGGTTTAAAAGCATGAAAAGGGTATTAAATGTAAAACATTATCAAGATCCGTATTTAAGAACAGTCACAGTAGAGGGCTTTCCTGGTGGCTCAGTGGTAAAGAATCTGCTTGCCCATGCAGAAGACGTAGGTTCAATCCCTGATCAAGGAAGATCCCACAAGCAGTGGAGCAACAAAACTCGTGCGCAACTATTAAGCTTGTGCTCTAGAGCCTGTGCTCTAAAAGAAGCCACCACAATGAGAAGAAACCTGTGCACTGCAACCAGACCCATGGACTGTAGCCCGCCAGGCTCTTCTGTCCATGAGATTTTCCAGGCAAGAATACTGGAATGGGTTGCCATTTCCTTCTCCAGAGAATCTTCCCAACCCAGGTCTCCTGCCCTGCAGGGAGACTCTTTACCAACTGAGTTATCAGAGAAGCCCATAGATAGCTTGGCTCCCCATAACTAGAGAAAAGTCCTTGAAGCAATGAAGACCCAGCATAGCCAAAAAAAAAAAAAACGTACACTGTAGATATTTTAATGAAAGCAATGGTCCTGCCATTCTTTATTTCTCACAATAATACATATTTACAGAAGAAAAAGAATTGTATGTTTTAAATTCTGATCATTATACAGAGTTTTTGCAGTTGAATAAAAGGATGAATCTCTTAGTGACCTTTAAAAGTAACTTCAATGCTAATCGAAGGTACTAATTATATGCTAAACACATTTAATAACTGTTGTTAAGCTCACTTGAAAACACAAGACATATAGCACCCAGTAAAAGTAATAAAGCAATATCATTTGAACTAAGACCTTTTCAGAGATCTGACTTAGAAGTATCTTCATCATAGACTCGCAATCCAATTTCTCAACATACATTTTAGAAACTTGGGAGAAAAAACACGTTAAAGGAAAATCTCCATAGCTTTTTGTAGGATTTAAAGACTTTAGCCTTTTAAGAATCACATGTGAATCAGTTTTTCCCTCAAAAGGCCTTGAAACATTAAAAAAAAAAAAGGAACAAGATTTTTGTTATTAATCAAAAGCTTCAAATCATTGTTTAAAACAATGTCTTATAAATTTTTTTAATAAAAGTTAAAGGCACAGTGAAACAATGAATAAGAGTTGCACATCACTATTTTAGAACTCAAAATATGCAAAAGATAAAATAATTTCGGCGGCCAGCACCTCATTTGTCCTGTAGGGGGCAAACTTCGGGAAATAGTGAAGGAAGGGAAGCCTGGAGAGCCGCACTCCATGGGGTGGCAGAGTCAGACGTAAACCAGCGGCTGAACAAGGGGGTAAACTTATCATAAGAGGAACCAAAAGACAGGAGGCAGAATTGCTGTACTGAGGTTTAACAGTGGCAGGTGACTTAAAGCTTTACTCACAATACAGTTTTTAAGTTTGGAAGTTTTTTCATGTTTTACAGATTTAAGGATACCTTTGTATTGCTCAGAATTAACCAAAATTTATTTTCTGGTTAGTAAGTATTCATACTCGGAAATATATTCTTTTATTTTTCAGGGATGAGATTTTTCAATCTAATGATTATCTCTGGGAAGTTCCTCTCCTTTTGTCTTTGTTGCCCAGTAAGTTCTGCTTTATTGGATAACCCATCCAAACTGCAGGAAGAGATGTCGTGAAACTTCAAATCTGTTGTCAGTTGTTAGCAACTGTGAAAAGCAAGCTTGGAGCCAGTATCTAAAATAGGAGGAAGTGACTTCCCTGGCGGTAGCTAAGACTCTGTGCTCTCAATGCAGAGGGCCCAGGTTTGATCCTTGGTCAGGGAGCTAGATCCCACATTCTGCAACTAAGAGTTCGAATGTTGCAACTAGAGAGTCTGTGTGCTGCGGCTAAGACCCAGTGCAGCCAAATAAGTTAAAGGAAAAAAGCAAAAGGGAGGAAAGAAAGCCTGTAGATTTCATCCAGGTTTATGCTTTTTTCTCATCATCTTGTTGTGGATGGTAGAATAGTAAACCAGGTTTTGAAGAAGTAATGGAAAATTTACTACAGAAAATTTAGGGGAACGTGACTATGACTACATTTATAAACAAAGAAGTTTATAAACAGTTACAATTAAGAAACTAACTATAATCAAAGAATGTTTTATCCTCATGAGTTGAAATCACTAGTCTTTATAACTTCTTTGCTTGCTTTCAAGATGGAAATATTCCATGTCCAGACTTGTTGTTAAAGAGCCAAATATGAAAAATGGAACCATCAAAGGAGTGGTGGCAAGCACTAAGCATATAGTTACTTGAAGAACTAAAGACTAGATGGAGGGTAGAAGGGAGAGAGTATTGTAGATTACACCAGTATATTCTGAGCCATGTGGCTTATGGGATTTTAGTTTCCCAAACAGGAATTGAACAAGGTTCCCTGGCAGTGGAAGCACAGAATCCTAAGCACTGGACCACCAGAGAATTGCCTGAAAACGTTGATATCATACAACTTTATTTATTTATTTTTTAGTACAACTTTAAAAATAGAAGATTGGGGAGAACAAATGAAAAACATTTTTAATTGTTCCAGCTATCATAATGGTAGTGGTTTATTAGTATTATTATTTTGAGACTGTTGCATTTGTAAGGCAGTTGAAGAAAACAAACAACTGTGGGATATTCCTATGTCCTTGAAAATCTGGACTCTCAGTACAGAAAAATAAAAGACACAACTGTAATAGAAAGGATTAGGCAAAAACCTTGCAGTACTTAATTTGATTTGGAAATATCAAAATAACTCATAAAGTGTTCTATCTTAGAGGAAAAAAAAGGTATTTCTTAGCTCTCTCCTAGAAACAATAATCAATCTAGCGACAACAAATCTGACAGTCCCAAATATGGTTTTGAAGCACTGTTTCTCAGTGAAGGAACCAAGCTTCTTAAGAGAAATGGCCGATTCCAGATCTGGTGCAAAAACATACAAGTTGAGCCTGGAGACTTGTCACAGGAGACTACAGGAAGCCATTAAAGACTGCTAGAGTAGTGTCGAAAGGACTCAGAGTCAACTTGATAAGGCTCCCAATGACCAAAAACAGGACAATTTGAGCTTTAATAGGGCAATACTCAACATGGATTAAAGTCCATCAAGTATGTTTAAATCCATGAGTTCACTACACTTAAAAAAGTGATGTACAGAAGATGATAGAAAACAAGTTTATAAGCCTGAAAATTGATAAATCAAGGAGAAGATTCAAGTATTTATTTTTCTTTTCCTCTATGAACTTGACCACTGGTTAAACAAACAGTAGACAGGGGGAACATCTCTTTATATATAAAAATGTTCCAACTAATAAATGAAAAAGAAATGACAGAAACTCTAACCCACAACAAATCAGTGGATCTAGGCATATCCATTTCAGCTGACATCAGAAAAAGAGCAAACCAGACATTCTCTGCCCTCTGTTGAAATAATACACCATGATCTATATAGTCTGGTCAAAAGGTTGAACCTGAGTCTGCTCAAACCTCTGGATCCATGTATCATATCCAGATGACAGAAGAACATGCTGAATTGAGCCATGAGTATGCTATTAACAAAATACAGATAGTTGGGTATGTATAAGACCAGGTTCTTCAACAGATAAATTTTAAGGGAAAGAAAGAAGGGGGAACCCATATATTAAAAAGAGACATTAAGAGATATAGCTAACAAAGTAATTTTAAGTGAGTAAGATTAAAAACTAGTATTAAAAAAAAAAACTAGTATAGAGATACAGACTTGGGGGATAAACTAAGAAATACAAGGAAGTGAGTACTGTTAAAATCAATGTAGTGGTTACTTCTGCGGGGCTGGGGAAGAGGGTTGTTAACTTTGACAGGACACAGAGGACATCCAAGGTGACTGGCAGAGTTCTAAAACACTGTTTCCTTACAATAATGAAATAAGCTATACGTCTTTTGTTTGGTTTTCAGTATTTGTTTAATTTTTCTAAAAGATAAAACTAAGAAAAAAAAAAATCAAAGCCCTTAGGATTTTCCACTAAAAATTATGGATGGGAATACTTCTGCTGTAAATCTCAGCTGATGGTTCTTAAGAAGTTGCCTATATTATAGAAATATTTCTAAATAATAAGCTACAAATATTTGAAAAATATAATATTAAATTCTTATATGTGCATAGTTATAAAAAGTCAAAGCACTAAGTATACATTCCTAACATGAAATTACAGTATTGTTACAGTATTATGTTATAGATTTGGTTAAATGATCATTGTTGACTTCCAAAATTTTCCTTTCCTACTCCCATACAAGGTTATGGGTATCATTCTATTAGTTGTTAGAACATGAGCACTGGAACAGATCTCACATTTCCTTGAGTATCCACACTTTGTTTCACTCTCCATAGAACAAAGATTAATTATCTTGTCCAATCATAAGAGTAGTTATCAGTATGTAACATTACACACAATGTCATCCGATTTGCAAATAAAGATCCTTCACCCACATACTAAGCCTTATATTCTCTTTCATGTATTAATGGCAGATGGAGACTTTTTTTGCTGTTAAGTGTCTCAGAAACGAAAGAACATAAAACAGACCTAAGTCATCAAAGTGAAAGCAGTTTTAAAATGCAATACAACAATAAACATGGACAAACATATAATGTATTGTACTCTTTTCTGCTCATCAGACATTGACAGCTTCCCTACAATTTTTCAAGCAGCATCTTAAAAAAAATGGTGCAACTGTACGATATCCTCTTTTCTTTTAATACAGTTATGCGGTATTCGAGTGATTCACGTATTCCAGAAGTGACCGGTCTAAGACCCTTTGGATAAGAGCTTCCTCAATTATATTGAAATCCTACAATAAAGAAAAAAAATTAGAAACATACAGTCAGACATGACAGTTTTCAGCAACTGGCGGACGAATGTTAAGACAATGCCTCATTTTGCCAAATAAAATGAATTCAATCCCCAAGTTTCCATACACACCACAAAAAACTCATAGAACCCAAGACTTTTGCTCTGGGGCTTGTGCATTTTCTATTTCATTTTCACTGTCTATCAGTTAACTAGCTATCATTATTTATAAAATAATCTTGATCTGGAATTTAAAGTTTTTTTATCTGATCTAACTATAATAGTTTGTAGCCAATATTACAAATCTGGGTCAGAGTGCTATGCTCCACATAAACATATAATATGGAGTGAAGTTAACACACTCTCATATGATTCACCATTCCCAGCAGTACTACTGAATATCTAGTTCTGAAAAAAAAACTGTTGGAAACAAAACGCTCTTTCTCCTTGCCTCCTTAAGTCAAAACTGAATTCAAAACTTTAGGTCAGCACATTCTCTAAGTAAAACAAAAACTAAGAGCCCCATCTTCTGCAACCCATCTCCTCTTCACCAGTAAACTAAGAAAATAAAATCTTTATTGGAAGTTCACTCTAAAACACAAAAGCAAACAAATAAAGCCCACAAGAAAGTCATAAAACAGAGCAGAGCACAATATTTGGACTTAATGCCAGGTTGCTGTTCAGTAGGTAAGTCATGTCCAACTCTTTGCAACCCCATGGATGACAGCATGCCCGGCTTTCCTGTCCTTCACTATCTCCTGGAGTCTGCTCAAACTTCATGTCCATTGAGTTGGTGATGCCATCCAACCATTTCATCCTCTGTCTCCCTTTCTCCTCCTGCCTTCCATCTTTCCCAGCATTGGGGTCTTTTTCAATGCCAGGTTGTTCTGAGGCAATTTATTAACTTTTGAGCATCAGATACTTCATAGCTAAGTAAGGATAATCATAAAGTATGTATTTCACAGAAGTTGCTATAAGGAATGAAATGAGACAACTTGCATGAAATGCCTAGCATAGTAGTTGGTAGTTGAGGAAACACAAAAATCAAAAGAACACTGTTTTGACCTCATTTCCACATCTAAGAATGTGATTTTGAGGGGGCAGAGAGTATTCTCACCTAGGTGACCTCTTCCTGGCCAGCCCCAGGTCATATGTAAATGATCTTGAAGAGAATGGACTGAACAATGAAGAGTCAGAACAGGTATGGAACCAACCTGGCTTTTAGAACATCTCATGGAGCTACGATAAATAGAAGAGCCCCTACGTTTTATGAAAAAATGACATGTGGCTCTTGTGAGGGCTTGTGTGCCTTAGTGGCCAGAAAAGACATTATTTGAGAGATGGAGGAGAGATTATGAAGCCTGTGGTGTGGTCTGTTCATTCTTCAAGTGGTCCTAATATTTCCATTTAGTCTCTCCCCATCTCCAGTTTGCCTAACATCCATGCCCAAACTGAGTAAATCACTTGACGTGCATCATCTCATTTAATCCCCATGAGAGCGTTCGGAAACAGTATGTACTTTGCTTAGTCCTCACTTTAACAAATGAATAGAGGCTCCAAAGTTAAATACATTGCCCAAGGTCACAAGTTGTGACAGGACTGTTACTGAAACCCAGCTTCCTTGTGTTGAATCTGGATAATCATCCTGGGCACATCAGAATGCATGGAGAAAATTTCCAAATGATAGCCTTCAACAATTATTAAATTCTATTTAAACTGCAAAAAAGAAAATAGTTAAAATCATGTGAAAATTATATGCAAATTAAAATTTAACTCTTAACATTTCATGTATTTCAATAGACGTAACAATAAAATGTACCATTTTAGAACATGGCTATGAATGTCCCCATGATAAGCAATCCCATTTGCTGAAAGGGACTCAGGGAACAATGCATCACTCTCACAGGAAAATGCATGGACCAAAGCAGAACAAAAGCTATGCTAAATGCAAAAAAGCAAAATGGCTGTCTAGGAGGCCTTACAAATAGCTGAGAAAAGAAGAGAAGCGAAAAGCAAAGGAAAAAAGGAAAGATATAAGCATCTGGATGCAGAGTTCCAAAGAATAGCAATGAGAGAAAAGAAAGCCTTCCTCAGCAATCAATGCAAAGAAATAGAGGAAAACAACAGAATGGGAAAGACTAGAGATCTCTTCAAGAAAATTAGAGATACCAAGGGAATATTTCATGCAAAGATAGGCTCGATAAAGGACAGAAATGGACCTAACAGAAGCAGAAGATATTAAGAAGAGGTGGCAAGAATACACAGAAGAACTGTACAAAAAGATCTTCACGACCAAGATAATCACGATGGTGTGATCACTCACCTAGAGCCAGACATCCTGGAATGTGAAGTCAAGTGGGCCTTAGAAAGCATCACTACGAACAAAGCTAGTGGAGGTGATGGCATTCCAGTTGAGCTATTTCAAATCCTGAAAGATGATGCTGTGAAAGTGCTGCACTCAATATGCCAGCACATTTGGAAAACTCAGCAGTGGCCACAGGATTGGAAAAGGTCAGTTTTCATTCCAATCCCAAAGAAAGGCAATGCCAAAGAATGCTCAAACTACCGCACAACTGCACTCATCTCACATGCTAGTAAAGTAATGCTCAAAATTCTCCAAGCCAGGCTTCAGCAATATGTGAACCGTAAACTTCCAGATGTTCAAGCTGGTTTTATAAAAGGCAGAGGAACCAGAGATCAAATTCCAAACATCTGCTGGATCATGGAAAAAGCAAGAGAGTTCCATAAAAACATCTATTTCTGCTTTATTGACTATGCCAAAGCCTTTGATTGTGTGGCTCACAATAAACTGTGGAAAATTCTGAAAGAGATGGGAATACCAGACCACCTGACTTATCTCTTGAGAAACCTATATGCAGGTCAGGGAGCAACAGTTAGAACTGGACATGGAACAACAGACTGGTTCCAAATAGGAAAAGGAGTACGTCAAGGCTGTATATTGTCACCCTGCTTATTTAACTTCTATGCAGAGTACATCATGCGAAATGCTGGGCTGGAAGAAGCACAAGCTGGAATCAAGATTGCCGGGAGAAATATCAATAACCTCAGATATGCAGATGACATCACCCTATGGCAGAAAGTGAAGAGGAACTAAAAAGGTTCTTGATGAAAGTGAAAGAGGGGAGTGGAAAAGTTGGCTTAAAGCTCAACATTCAGAAAACGAAGATCATGGCATCTGGTCTCATCACTTCATGGGAAATAGATGGGAAACAGTGTCAGACTTTACTTTTGGGAGCTCCAAAATCACTGCAGATGGTGATTGCAGCCATGAAATTAAAAGATGGTTACTCCTTGGAAGGAAAGTTATGACCAACTTAGATAGCATATTCAAAAGCAGAGACATTGCTTTGCCAACAAAGGTCTGTCTAGTCAAGGCTATGGCTTTTCCTGTGGTCATGTATGGATGCGAGAGTTGGACTGTGAAGAAAGCTGAGTGCCAAAGAATTGATGCTTTTGAACTGTGGTGTTGGAGAAGACTCTTGAGAGTCCCTTGGACTGCAAGGAGATCCAACCAGGTCATTCTAAAGGAGATCAGTCCTGGGTGTTCTTTGGAAGGAATGATGCTAAAGCTGAAACTCCAGTACTTTGGCCACCTCATGAGAAGAGTTGACTCATTGGAAAAGACTCTGATACTGGGAGGAATTGGGGGCAGGAGGAGAAGGGGATGACAGAGGATGAGATGGCTGGATGGCATCACCGACTCGATGGACATGAGTTTGAGTGAACTCCAGGAGTTGGTGATGGACAGGGAGGCCTGGCATGCTGTGATTCATGGGGTTTGCAAAGAGTCGGACACGATGGAACGACTGAACTGAAGTGATCCTTTAGCTTGTTTTATCATTTCTGATAATGGGAAATTGAGTCTTAAGTATCAGAACTATCCATACTATATCAGATTTTTCTTTCATCTTAAAAAAAAATTCTGACTATAATGAGAATGGCTATGAGTTGGCCATTATTAATGGGTAAGCTGATCAGTATACAGAGGTTCATTATATAATTCTGTCTACTTCTGAATATGTCTAAAATTTGTTCTTAATAATTTAAGTTGAAAACATTAAATAAAACTTGAATTTTATATTTTATAAAATTTAAATTAAAAATAGAGCCCATGTGTCTCACTACATTGATAATGTTGTATCTGTTATTGGCCATTCAGTGTATTATTAAATGAGTGCAAATTCTCTGAGCCATTTCATTACTGATATGATCTTCTCTCAGTTAATATGTTTTTAACTTCATAAAAATTATAACTATTTAGTGGGCGGCATTTGGAGAAGGCAATGGCAACCCACTCTAGTACTCTTGCCTGGAAAATCCCATAGATGGAGGAGCCTGGTAGGCTGCAGTCCATGGGGTCGTGAAGAGTTCAGCACTACTGAGCAACTTCACTTTCACTTTTCACTTTCACGCATTGGAGAAGGAAATGGCAGCCCACTCCAGTATTCTTGCCTGGAGAATCCCAGGGATGGGGGAGCCTGGTGGGCTGCGGTCTATGGGGTCGCACAGAGTCGGACACGACTGAAGCGACTTAGCAGCAGCAGCAGCAGTGGGAGGCATTAAAGTAGAAATTAAAATAACTGGAAAGTGAAATCTGGGTCTTTATACAATGGCTAATTATTTACATCACAAAAAAAATGATTTTGTCTAAAGCAGGTAACTACTCTTAAAGTAGTTATATAAAATATATATATTTATAAAACACAATTTATAAAACACTGTTTTTATGTTTCTTCTTTAATACTAATACTCAACACTGCAGCTACATATGCATTTTTTCTCTATAATCTTATAGTAAGACTTCTTATATTAAGAAAGGTAAGCTTAATTCAGCATAAAAATACAATGTAGAAGTAAGAAAATATACTTACTAAGAAATCATCATAAAACAAAGTGTGACTGACTTGCAAATGTCTTATTAAGCTGCCATTGAAGCTGCTTCGATTCTCATTAGGTACCAAACGGCAAAGCGGACAGAACTGGAAATAAACAATATCCAGAGTTCAAGAAAGAATTTAAATAATCATTAGTGTCAGCGATAAAAAATTAAATAGCCATTCAACAAAGTTAATTTTATGAATCTATTGGCCATACCTTGGTATTATGTTTTAGAATTATATAAATATTAAAGCAATATAAACAAATAAAATTGCACTTCTTTCTTCATACACATTTCTTGTATATAAAGAGTATAACTATTTGTTTCATACTTACCACTTTATTATTTAAATAATATTACAGTCAGGAGGTGTGCCATAATTTAATTAGTTACCTACCTCTTGCAATACTAAAGTTTTCTTAGGTATGTGCATATTTTGCTATTACAAATTACATTATCTACATTGCTATTGTTATTACAAATAATATTATCTATAGTTATATATCAAATTACATTTTTGAGGGGATTATTTTCTTAGGATAAATGACTATAAATGGAGATTAGAAGGTCAAAGTTATGAACATTCATGGTTCATAATATACACTATATATGATACATGATTATAGTTTTATATTACCACTAGCAATATAGATTATAATATACCAGCATCAGATATTAGTATTTACACATATTTTCCTAATTTAATAGCCATGAATGGCCATCTGCAAAACCTTCTCATTTTGAAATATTTATAAGCTCAAAAGAAATGGCAAAATAATGCAGACATACATGTCACCATCACCCAGCTTCCCCAAAATGTTACTTCTTACATAACTATGGCATATTATCAAAACCAGGAAATTGGCAATTAACTAGACAACATCTGACTTAGATTTCACCAGCTTTTGCATGAATTCATTTTCTGGGGTGGGTATATATATTCTATGAAATTTTATCATACATATAGTCATATAACTACCAACACAATCAAGAAACAGAACTGCTCTCTCACTACAAGAAACTCCCTTGCACTATCCCTTAACTTCTCTCCTGAACCCTGGCAACCATGGATTTGTTCTCTAGATCGGCCTTTTTTTTCTCTCTTTGCCTTACTGCCTGGCATGCAGGATCTTAGCTCTCTACCAGCATCCGGAGCGCACCCCTTGCAGTAAGCTGAGTCTTAACCACTTGACCCCTAGAGAAGTCCCACAAATGGATACCACTCTTATCACCTAAGCAGATACTGCCAGTACAGCATAGCAAGTGCTGTAATCAAGATCTGAACAGACAACTGTTCAAGACTGATAAGGGAATCATTACTTTTTTTTCTGAGAAGTCAGGAAAGGATTCAGCCAAGTTGCATGCAGCTGGTGTGAATCTTGAAGAACGAGTCAGCCATAGCAGAGGAAAAGCACCACAGGCAGGGAAAGCAAAGTGGAAAAAGGCAGGAAACCCTAAAACGACCAGGCCTGCTTAGGCAATGGGAAAATGCTCAGTGAAGCTGGAGACAGGGCATGTGGGCAGCCGGGGGAGGAGAGTTTGGAACAGTAAGTTGGAACCAGTACTAATCGACATACACTCTTCTGAGCAGCTCATGTGATTTCTCTTCTCCCCGTATCGAGTCAGAGGAACAGAGATGACTAAGCCTTGGTCCCATGATTAAGGAGCTTTGAGCCCAGTGGACGGGAAATCTACAGAAAACCTGGAATTTCAAGCAAAGTAGTTTTTCTTTTCAGTCTGATGTTAAGAGAACTAGTGGAGGCATCAGACTTCAGGTGTATAGAGAATTTAGTTGTGTGACTGAAGAGACTTTCACCAGAAAGACACTACAAAACAATGGATGACAGTCTATACTACTTTAAAAATTTCTTCTGTTTCTTGAATTGGGGAATTTGACATAAGGAAGGAGAGAGTAAGAATAGGAAAGGGAAAGAAATGGTAAAGTGAGAGACTGATGATCATGACCTAAGTCCTTAAGTGTTCACCTACACTCTCCCTAAGGTTGTTGTTGTTTAGTTGCTTGATTGTGTCTGACTCTTTGCAACCCCATGGACTGCAGCACTCCAGGCTTCTCTGTCCTTCACCATCACTTGGAGCTTGCTCAAACTCACGTCCATTGAGTCGGTGATGCCATCCAACCATCTCATCTTCTGTCATCTCCTTCTCCTCCTGCCTTCAATCTTTCTCGGCATCAGGGTCTTTTCTAATGAGTCAGCTCTTCACATCAGGTAATCCAAGTATTGGAGCTCCAGCTTCAGCATCAGTCCTTCCAATGAATATTCAGAACTGCTTTTCTTTAGGATTGACTGGTTTGATCTCCTTGCAGTCCAAGGGACTCTCAAGAGTCTTCTCCAACACCACAGTTCAAAAGCATCAGTCCTTCGGTGCTCAGCCTTCTTTATGGACCAACTCTCACATCCATACATGACTGCTGGAAAAACCATAGCTCTGACTGTACAGACATTTGTTGGCAAAGTAATCTCTCTGCTTTTTAATATGCTGTCTAGATTTGTCATAGCTTGTCTTCCAAGGAGCAAACGTCTCTTAATTTGATGGCTGCAGTCACCATCTGCAGTGATTTTGGAGCCCAAGAAAATAGAGTCTATCACTGTTTCCACTGTTTCCCCATCTATTTACCATGAAGTGATGGGACCAGATGCCATGATCTTCATTTTCTGAATGTTGAGTTTTAAGTCAACATTTTCACTCTCTTCTTTCACTTTCATCAAGAAGCTCTTTAGTTCCTCTTCACTTTCTGCCATAAGGGTGGTCATATGCATATCTGAGATTATTGGTATTTCCTCTGGCAATTTTGATTCCAGCTTGTGCTTCATCCAGTCTCACATTTCACAAACTGTACTCTGCATAGAAGTTAAATAGGCAGGGTGACAATACACAGCCTTGACGTACTCCTTTCCCAATTTGTAACCAGTCCATTGTTCCATGTCCAGTTCTAACTGTTGCTTCTTTACCTGCAAACAGATTTCTCAGGAGGCAGGTAAGGTGGTCTAGTATTCCCATCTCTTGAAGAATTTTCCAGTTTGTTGTGATCCACACAGTCAAAGGCATAGCCAATGAAGCAGAGATAGATATTTTTCTGGGACTCTCTTGCTTTTTCTATGATCCAACGGATGTTGGCAATTTGATCTCTGGTTCCTCTGCCTTTTCTAAATCCAGCCTGAACATTTGGAAGTTCTTGGTAAACGTACTGTTGAAGTCTGACTTGGAGAATTTTCAGCATTATTTTGCTAGCATAATAAATGAGTACAATTGTGTGGTAGTTTGAGCATTCTTTGGCATTGCCTTTCTTTGGGATTGGAATGAAAACTGACCTTTTCCAGGCCTGTGGCCACTGCTGAGTTTTCCAAATTTGCTGGAATACAGATTGCAGGACTTCCACAGCATCATCTTTTAGGATGTGAAATAGCTCAGCTGAATACAATCACCTCCACTAGCTTTGTTCGTAGTGATGCTTCCTAAGCATCACATTGACTTCACATTCCAGGATGTCTGGCTCTAGGTGAGTGATCACACCATTGTGGTTTTCTGGGTCATGAAGATCTTCTTTGTATAGTTCTTCTGTGTATTCTTGCCACCTCTTCTTAATATCTTCTGCTTCTGGTAGGTCCATACCATTTCTGTCCTTTACTGTGCCCATCTTTGCATGAAATATTCCCTTGGTATCTCTAATTTTCTTGAAGAGATCTCTAGTCTTTCCAATCTATTGTTTTCCTCTATTTCTTTGCATTGATCACTGAAGAAGGCTTTCTTATCTCTCCTTGCAATTCTTTGGAACTCTGCATTCATATGGGTTTATCTTTCCTTTTCTCCCTTGCCTTTCACTTCTCTTCTTTTCTCTTGTAAAGCCTCCTTACAAGAAAGGAGGCTATTTGTAAGGCCTCGTCAGACAACCATTGCCAATTTCCTAATGTCAGCTCATCCTTTACTATCTCTCTTTATTCAGATATGCTCCCAGACCATACTACTATTCAGTTCAGTTCAGTCATTCAGTTGTGTCCGACTCTTTGCGACCCCATGAATTGCAGCACGCCAGGCCTCCCTGTCCATCACCAACTCCTGGAGTTTACTCAAGCTCACGTCCATAGAGTTGGTGATGCCATCCAGCCATCTCATCCTCTGTCATCCCCTTCTCCTCCTGCCCCTAATCCCTCCCAGCATCAGAGTCTTTTCCAACGAATCAACTCTCCGCATGAGGTGGCCAAAGTACTGGAGTTTCAGCTTTCGCATCATTCCTTCCAAAGAACACCCAGGGCTGATGTCCTTTAGAATGGACTGGTTGGACCTCCTTGCAGTCCAAGGGACTCTCAAGAGTCTTCTCCAACATCACAGTTCAAAAGCATCAATTCTTCGGCACTCAGCTTTCTTCACAGTCCAACTCTTGCATCCATACATGACCACTGGAAAAACCATAGCCTTGACGAGATTGTCCTTTGTTGGCAAAGTAATGTCTGCTTTTTAATATGCTATCTAAGTTGGTCATAACTTTCCTTCCAAGGAGTAAGCATCTTTTAACTTCATGGCTGCAATCACCATCTGCAGTGATTTTGGAGCCCCATAAAATAAAGTCTGACACTGTTTCCACTGTTTCCCCATCTATTTCCCATGAAGTGATGGGACCAGATGCCATGATCTTCATTTTCTGAATGTTGAGCTTTAAGCCAACTTTTTCACTCTCCACTTTCACTTTCATCAAGAGGCTTTTTAGTTCCTCTTCACTTTCTGCCATAAGGGTGGTGTCATCTGCATATCTGAGGTTATTGATATTTCTCCCTGCAATCTTGATTCCAGCTTGTGCTTCTTGCAGACCAACAATTTTACAGCATACATCAAAAGATACTGGCCTCAAAAAAAATAGATTCATAGATAATAACTTACTGGTTACTAGTGGGGAGAAGGAAGCGGGGAGGGGCAACATAGAGGTCGGGGATTAAGAGATACAAACTATTATGTATTAAATAAGCTACAAGGATATATTGTATAACACAGGGAATATAGCTAATATTTTATAATAACTATAAATGGGTACAACCTTTACAAGTTGTGAATCACTATACTGTATACCTATACTTGTAACTTATATAACATTGTACAACAACTATACTTCAATTAAAAAAAAAAACAGACGTTGGCCTCATCTCAGTATGGACTTGATCTGATGGTGAACGCAATTGGTAAATAACAGCCACCATATTAGAAGCTACCACCAATTTCAGTCTTTTGGAACGTCTGTTATGATGGATACCCAGCTCTGTCTGTGGTTTAGATTAATCCCCACGGCAGCTCAGTCAATTGAAGAACACTTTTTATATAATGGTAAATACCATTTGAGGAAGAAATTAAAGATAACTGAATCCAATACCAAAAGAAAAGAGTCATGCATTGAAAATAATTACGGGCAAATCTTCCACCAAAATTAAGGTACCAGATTGAACACCTAATAATAGGAGTTTGGAAGCAAATCTAATGAAGATTTTCTTCCTTCCTAAACATTTATGCATGTACGTTCCCACTGCTCCATAAAGCTACAGATATTCTGAATACCCACGGAAATAAACTGCTGTGGGGATTAGGGCTCAGCTTCTGTCAATATAGTTTTTAATTTCAAACCAAATGAAGTCCTGTCCCTTCTCACAAAGAATGAATCTCAGGATCAAGGCAGAAAATAAATCTACCTTTGAACTTGGGTGGATGGAACTATGATTTTTACAATATCCTATTTTTCATATCACTATATCTATCCTACTGTAGCTAAGTTCTCCACCAAGAGCTGGGCCTGCAATGTTGAACAAAGAAATTATTAATAAGTTCTATGGCTTCATGAACCTATTAATTTGGAGGGAGAGACAGACACAAAATAAACACACAACATACAACTGTGATAAATGAGAAAAAAAAGCAAGAGCTGAAAATAATTTTGGTGTCAGGGAACTGAGATTTAAGGTGAGTTCTAAAGGATAAATAAGAACCAACCACTGAAAGAAAACACTGGACAAAGAGGATAGCCAGAAAGTGGGGTTCTTGCTGAAATATCTTCCCTTAATATGATAAAATACTAAATTTCTCTCGAGTGGTCTCATAATTCAATCTGAAGCATGCTGTATCATTTGCCTCTTTTAAGTCTAATATTACATAGATATACTTTAAAAAAAATGCAGCAGAATATAGTTAATTACTGTATTATGAAAAGGACTTGTTCAAACTTCTTGATGTTCTTAACCTACTACCCTAGTTTGCTTGAGCAACTCAGAAATAAAGGATTAGTTGCTTGCGGCTTGATTTTTGAATTATCTAATTCTATCTGGAAGGCAGAATCCTTTGCTCAAATCTCTATCTAGAGACTACTTATATCTGTTAAGTCAGATGACATCACTGACCTTCTCTGCAGGCAAACCTAGCAATTCAGTCCTTTAAAGCAGTAATCCCTCACTACATTCCATGCCAATCCAGAGGCAGTCTTAGACTCAATCCTCCTTGTCCAAGGACCTCCTTGAGGTATTTTCACATATGTGTCCCCATTAGTGCTGCGTAAATGCTGCCACAGGATCTGCCTCCAGCCTTTTCATAACCACAGGTTTAATCTGACTTCTAGTGGCAAACTGAAAGTCACTCAGTCATGTCCGACTCTTTGCGACCCCATGTGCGATGGCCCACCAGGCTCCTCCAAGCAAGAATACAGGAGTCGGTTGCCATTCCCTTCTCCAGGGGATTTTGCCAATCCAGGGATCAAACCTTCATGTCCCAACTGCAAGCAGATTCTTTACTGTCTGAGCCACCAGGGAGTGGGGCTTGTCTTAAGCTTGTACACTCAATCAAGCATGAAACACTAACGGAGGAAACCTGAAGATATTCTGTTCCAGTAACCACTTTTACACAGCCCTAGTGTTTTACAGAACCATGACTTTTCTGAACAATCTGCTCCTGCCTTAAGCCAAGACAGCATCCTTCCCAGCTTGGGTTCCCCAACTGTGAGAGTACACAGCTTCCTCTAGGAAACTTGCTTTAGCCTTGATTTGATATGGCTGCAAACATCACCCAGTACCCAAGCATTACCACCTGATTCTTTTACTACCCTGCAATGCGGGATACCTCGGTTCAGTCCCTGGGTTGGGAAGATCCCCTGGAGAAGGGAACGGCTACCCACTCCAGTATTCTGGCCTGGAGAATTTTATGGACTGTATAGTCCATGGGGTCCACAAAGAGTTGGACACGACTGAGCGACTTTCACTTAGGCTTTTTAACTGCTAAATTCCACAGGCAGTCTGATCCCATGATTCCTGATTTATTTCTATCCTTTTGGCAGTTTTCTTCAGTGACTTCTATGACCTCTAAATAACAGAAGACCCAGCTTCCACGGGTGATCTTCAATCTGATGGCCAAACTGAGCAGCACATGGACAGGATTTCTGCTGGAAATGTGCCAATGGATACATCCAGTACCAATGGATAGACACGTAAGGTGCCTGGCCTGGATGGATGCTATAGTGCTGCCCATAGTCCAGAATGCCTAGTGTTCCTCCAGCCAGACCAGCACCTGGGCACTACTAGTCACGGCTCAGGCTGCGTTGATGATATCTCCTTCATAGGGTTGCTGGGAGAAGTTAAAGAGGCACTCGGTCAGTTCTGTTCAGTCGCTCAGTCATGTCTGACTCTTTTTGACCCCAAGGACTGCAGAATGCCAGGCTTCCCTGTCCATCACCAACTCCCAGAGCGTATTCATGTCCATCAAGTCGGTGATGCCATCCAACCATCTCATCCGCTGTCGTCCCCTTCTCCTCCTGCCTTCAATCTTTCCCAGCATCAGGGTCTTTGGCACTCAGCTTTCTTTATAGTCCAAATCACATCCATACATGACTACTAGAAAAACCATAGCCTTGACTAGACGGACCTTTGTTGGCAAAGTACTGTCTCTGCTTTTTAATATACTGTCTAGGTTAATCATAGCTTTTCTTCCAAGGAGCAAGTGTCTTTTAATTTCATGGCTGCAGTTAACATCTGCAGTGATTCTGGAGCCCCCTAAAATAAAGTCTACCACTGTTTCCATTCTTTCCCCATCCATTTGCCATGAAGTGATGGGACCGGATGCGATGATCTTCATTTTCTGAATGTTGAGTTTTAAGCCAACTTTTTCACTCTCCTCTTTCACTTTCACCAAGAGGCTCTTGTAGAGTCTTCTCTTGTGTTGTTGGAGAGTGTGTTTGCTATGACCAGTGTGTTCTCTTAGCAAAACTCTGTTAGCCTTTGCCCTGCTTCATTTTGTGCTCCAAGGCCAAATTTGCCTGTTACTCCAGGTATCTCTTGACTTCCTACTTTCGCATTCCAGCTGTCTATAATGCAAACGACATCTTTTGGGGGTGTTAGTTCTAGAAGGTCTTGTAGGTCTTCATAGAATTGTTCAACTTCAGCTTCTTCAGGATTACTGGTCGGGGCATAGACTTGGACTACTGTGATATTGAATGGTTTGCCTTGGAAACAAACAGAGATCATTTTGTTGTTTTTGAGCTTGCATCCAAGTACTGCATTTTGGACTCTTTTGTTCACTATGAAGGCTATTCCATTTCTTCTAAGGGATTCTTGCCCATAGTAGTAGATATAATAGACATCTAAGTTAAATTTCACTGAGTTCAAGAGGCACCCAGAATTCAGTGTATCGGGAATTCCCCTGCAGTCCAGTGGTTATGACTTGGCACTTTCACTGCAGGGGCCCGGGTTTGTTCCCTGGTTGGAGAACTGAGATCCTGCAAGCTGTGCATATGACCAAAACAAACCAAAAGACAAACCAAGAAAACTCAGTATGTGGTAGTCATTATTATGCCATCTTAATGTTTTCTTTCTTCTTTTTTAAATATTTACTTATTTATTTGGCTGTACCAGCTCTTAGTTGTGGCATGTGGGACCTAGTTCCCTGACTAGGGATTGAACGTAGGTCCCCTACATTGGGAGCTCGGAGTCTTAGCCACTGGACCACCAGGGAAGTCCCCCAATGCTTTCTTCAAGATTCCTCTAGGAAGGTACCCCAGGGACCAATCGTAAAATACTTCCTTAGCTCAGTTCCTCCAAGGGCAACTTAAACAGGAAAAGCCCATGACAATCTCCGCTGCTCCCCCAACACATATCAAGCTCCTAGCTAGCCATTCCAAGAACCAAACCCCTGGATCATTAGGGTGAATAAAAAAAGACCTTTGACTGTGCTGTGGGGCTTTTCTCTTGACTTGCTAGTAGAGCACAGGTGTTTATGCCCCAGAGCTAGATAGACACTGGGCTTCAAACTATAGCTCTGCTTACTTACCAGCTGTAAGACTTAACCTCTCTGAGTCTGAGTTTACCGTTGGTAAAATAATAATCATCTCTATCTCATAGTATTGTTGTAAGTGCTATCTATCAATCATCTAATAAACTTACATTTCAACCTCATCCACCTTCCAAAAGGATTTTATGAAAAGAAAAAAAAACTTTAAAACTCAAAAAACCCCCAAACTGTTACATATATGAAACACACACACACACACACACACACACACACACACACACATTTTAGTTCTGTTTCAGTTCAGTTCAGTTCAGTTCATAAAATCCAAAATAATCTTCAAGGTATCATTTTACATCTGTCAATTTAAAAATAAATGTAACCCAATTTTGGCCGGCTAAGGTAAAAGCAGTTTACTCAACAATTGCTGACACAAATATAAACTGACTCAAACTTTTTAGAATACGTTTTGAGTATTAATTAAAACTTGCACTCTTGGGCCCCAAAATATCAATTTATGGAATTTCCTCCTAAGAAAAAAAATGATATAGAAAGAAAAGTTTAAACCTACATGAACGTGAATGCAAATCCTAAAAACTGGCAGCAATCCAAATGTTAAAAACAAGTAAAATGGCCAAGTAAATGATGATGACCCATGATGACCCATCATCACCCTGTCTTACCTCTCAACTATACAAAAATGAAAATTGTAAGAGCCACACTGCAAAGCAGAACTAAGAAAGGCAGCATTCACAATAGATCAAGGAAATAATAAACAATATGCATTTTAATCTGTGAGCCTATTGATAAATATTCAGACTCTGAAATAAAATAATGAATTGATTAATAAAGGTGAATGACTTCCTACTTTTCATGTCTAGTGTATTATTGCCTTCATAACCATATTTGCATTATTAAAAAATGTTTCTCAGTTAGGATGTGAGCACAGTTAGCATACTAACATTAAATCTTAACTATGCATTTTTGATCTGCTTAGTTGATTATGCCCATGATTATCTGTAAGAGACAATGTTGTCTAATTCCATAAATGAAAGAGTAATTGCACACTGGTAATTCTTGTCGGTTTCAACTAGACACTTTCACATGGTGTTCATAGTCATAGAATCACTGTAACCTTGACATAAATTATCCTTTATGATATATCCATAAATAGAAGCCCATAAATGGATTTTCTAATGTATATCAAATTTAGATACTGCAGAAATATATAGTAACAAAATTTCTCACCACAGGTCTCCTTTCTGATCTGTGATGAGTAATGCAATGATCCAGCAAACTGTCTTCATCCAATTCCTTCTGACAAAAAGGACATACACACCTGGAAATTGCATAGAACACAAATATTACTGAAATTACTGATAATTAGACAGCAGTCACTTTACTAGAGATAAAAAACAGAATGTAGGTGGATCTAGTTTCTAGTGCTCATTCTTTCGATTTCATATTCATTTTCCTATCCTGATAATAATCTTGGTGCCTAAATTTTTTCTCATGAGCAATGCAAATGTGTAACCTCACAGGGGCAGGACAGAGACACAGTTATAGTGCACTTGAAGCACTTTATTTTCTTTGAAAGGAAAGTACACTCTGAGTGCTCCATTAACTGAGAAACAGAGGATCATACCACCCAGCTGTATCTATGTTACTTTTTCTGTCTCTTTTACTTCTTTTTCTAATTCAGGTAACATCTGAATTGGGTGTTACTTGTTCTCCAACCAGAATATCTGATGACACTGGCAAATATAACCACAGATGTCAACTCACAGTATTAGCATCCAGTGAAGAAAGAAAAACAGCCCACAACTACCCTGTTACTTCTTTATGCGCATCTAGGAGTACCTGTCCTTCGCATCTGTGTTGTCCAGTGGAGTAGCTATTAGGTATGTGTCTACCGGGCACTTGAAATATGGTCAGTCCAAACTGAGATATGCTAGAAGTTTAAAATACACTCTGAAGTTTACAAGCTTTATATATAAAATGTCTCAATAATTTATATATTGATTACATGTTCAAAGGAGAATATTTTAACCAGTTGAATACATACATGAAAAATTAATTTCACTTGTTTTTACTTTTTGAATATTGCTACTAGAGAATTTAAAATTACATGTGTTCTGCATTATATTTCCATTGCATAGTGCTGCCTTAAATTCTGAGGGACAATACGGAGGCTTGGAATTTTTCACTCATTTTCCATTATAGATATAACTTCCTGTTCCCCAAGACATGTATTCTGGATAGTTTCCTTGCATAAGAACTTAAAAAATTTGAATTATAAGTTCTATAAAGCAAAGATTTCTATATTAAATGCAAATATTAATCTATCTTGTAAGACTAATTAATCAACAACCCTTCTCATTTTGGTTATTTTAACTCTTCGTTGTTTAATTCTAACTAGCAGGATAAATTAGTATTCATATACTTTAAAATTTTCATATCAACTTTCCAGTCAAACCACATGCTTCTTTAGCTCGCTTGTTAGCCTTCCTTCCTACTGGTCCCTGGGACCAGTCTAACAGAATTCAAAACTCTTCTTAGAGCTAAAATACTCAGAATTTACAGGAGTATGGAATAAATCTAATCCTATAATAAAAGGTGCATTTGCAAAGTAATCTCTAGAAAAACATTCAGACTTCTGGATTATGAAATTTAAGATATATTGGAGTAGTATTTCTTAAAAAAATTTTTTTTTGGCTGCATTGAACAGCTTATAGGATTTCAGCTCCCCAGTCAGGGATTAAACCTGGGCCCTTGGCAGTGAATGTGTAGAGTCCTAACCAGTAGAGTGCTAGGGCATTCCCCTTTTTTATCTTTAAAAAAATTTTTTTTATTGAAGTAGAGTAGATTTACACTGTCACGTTAGTTTCAGGCATATAGCACAATAATTCAGTTGTATATACATGTATATACATTCTTTTTCAGATTCTTTTCCTTGATAGATTATTACAAAATATTAAGTATTTTGTCCTGTGCTAAAGTGAACAGGAACGAAAAAGCCTCTTGCTGGAAGTGAAAGAGGAGAGTGAAAAAGTTGGCTTAAAGCTCAACATTCAGAAAACAAAGATCATGGCACCTGGTCCCATCACTTCATGGGAAATAGATGGGGAAACAGTGGACACAGTGTCAGACTTTATTTTGGGGGGCTCCAAATTAAAAGACACTTACTCCTTGGAAGCAAAGTTATGACCAACCTAGATAGCCTATTAAAAAGCAGCGATATTACTTTGCCGACTAAGGTCTGTCTAGTCAAGGCTATGGTTTTTCCAGTGGTCATGTATGGCTGTGAGAGTTGGACTGTGAAGAAAGCTGAGCGCCGAAGAATTGATGCTTTTGAACTGTGGTGTTGGAGAAGACTCCTGAGAGTCCCTTGGACTGCAAGGAGATCCAACCAGTCCATTCTAAAGGAGATCAGTCCTGGGTGTTCATTGAAAGGACTAATGCTAAAGCTGAAACTCTAATACTTTGGCCACCTCATGCAAAAAGTTGACTCATTGGAAAAGATCCTGATGCTGGGAGGGATTGGGGCAGGAGGAGAAGGGGATGACAGAGGATGAGATGGCTGGATGGCATCACTGACTCTATGGACACGAGTTTGAGTGAACTCCGGGAGTTGGTGATGCACAGGGAAGCCTGGCGTGCTGCGATTCACGGGGTCGCAAAAAGTCAGACAGGACTGAGCAACTAAACGGAACTGAATTGATACATGTAATTTCTTAAAATGAGCATAACTAACATTTATCTTCAGGAGAGGAAAATAAATTATACTGAATATCTCTACTGGATAGCTGAATTCATAGGAAGACTTAATGGTTTCAAAGCCATTATCTCCATTCAGTAGTACACAAAGCTTTATCTATTTCTTCAGCAGAGGCAAATGCCAAACTTTGTAATTCCTTTGCCATTCAGAATTGTTGTCCTTCAGTTGCTGAGTTGTATCCAACTCTTTTCCACCCTCTGAACTGCAGCATGCCAAGCTCCCCCATCCTCCACTATCTCCTGGAGTTTTAATGACCTAGATTTATTTCCTTTTTTTTTTTAAGAAAAAATAATGATCAATATCCTCCGTTACACCTACTAGCTGTCTCTATCCTTCCTCCAGCCCCATATAAGATTACCCAGCAAACAGATTGTAGGATTCAGAATGCCTACCCCATGCGTGTTCTTTCGTGTTAGAATATATACTGAGATGTCACTTTGTCCCTTCTAAAGAGTAAGCAGGAAAATGAGCGGGAATGAGCTAGGAGACTGAGCAGTGGTGATGGAAAACTAAAGACAATAATCTCATAACCATCATCTCCTTCAGGACTCTTAGTCACAACACAGAGCCTAACAGAAACTGAACAGTTCTGCTTTCTATTTTTGAATCTTCCTCCATATAAACTTGTCTGAGGAAGCTTCCTCAATCTCTCCAATGTCCAGTTGGTTCTCCCCAAAGTTTTTAAAGCAGAGAGAGGAAAATTCTTTTGTAATTACTGCTATTAATCATTGAAAACAAATGATTACTAATAAGAGGGATTATGATTAGGAGCCAAAACATAACCATATACATATTTTCATAATACAATGTTAAGCTTTCCAGCCCATTAAATTCTTTATAAGCATGTCAGATTTAGCATTAAAGCAAAGTGTACAGAAGCAAACCTTGCTGTTGTCTCTCCAAGCTCTTGCAGTGGTCCGTACTTATCTATGTACTTCTGGCATGTTCTTATGTGTGCTCTCATTTCACTGAGGCAAACCTGTATGAAAGCAGATCAAAATAAGCTCACTGTTCAAAAGAGGCTCATTTCAGTCAATGAAGTCTTCTGTGACCAACTTCACTGCTTTCTTTATTTCAAATAAGGTCATAGTGTGGGGTTAGTTGATTAAAAGGATGCAGTCAAGGTAATAATTCAATCAATTTAAGGCATTATCAAGAATAACACTGATTTAAAATTTCTTTATAGTTAGAAGATCCGGGAGCTGAGTTCTTGAATTTGATTCTTTTAGAAAGCATATGTTTTTCAAAGTGAAAAAATATATATTAAATCAAATTTATTGTTTTTGGATACTATTACCTAAATTAGTGATGGAAAGAAGGAAGAAAGAAAAAGAGCAAAAGGAAGGAAAGGGGGAAAAAAGTAAAAAGAAAGAGATAAAAAGAATAAATAAATGGATTTTAGAGATGTCCGGAGTAAGCAAAAAGAAATCCTGTGCTTCAGGGAAAGATATAAATACCATGGCTTTATAATACATCCAGTAGCATTACATGAATTCACAATACACAGCACTTAATGGCCCCATTAAGAGCAAATATAAAGGACAGCTCTTGCAGTCCATTTTTATGAAGGCAGAATAAAGAGCCCTTGTCCTTCCAGATATACATTCAGAGATCCTAACCATGAGGGATCTGTTGCTGCATAGCACATATTCTACTAAATGTGTCATTAGAAACTCTGATAAGATCTTGTGCTAAAGGAAGCTTTGTTAGGGTTGTGGTAAGGTAGCCGACCCACCCTGCTTCATTTTGCCCAAGCTACGGAAGTTCAACCTCAAACATGAAATCTGCCATCTCAAGGAAGCAGTCGTAACTGCTTCACAAAAGACAAAAATAAAAGCAAATGGAAACGTTAACAACAAATCCTTGCTTTATCCATCTAAAAAGATGTAAAAGCTAGGACCGATGTAGGCAGCTGTCTTAAAACTGACTGCTTTACAACATTTAACATCCAACTTTGCACATCAGTGCTCTCTCCTCTCCTTGTGACTTTCGTTAAGAACAGTCCTTGATCAACATTCCTCATATAAATGTAGCCATCTGGGGACTGTATCCTGACAAGTGAATTGATAAATTCATAGGGTGTCTACCCCAGACACAAAACTAAAATCAGTTGTCCGTGGTGGCAGGAGTATATAAGCCACTGCGCTTGCCTTAAAGGTGTTTATATTCTAATAGAGGAAAAACAAATGAACAAAGGATGTGAAGACAAGCAGATAGGAAACCATTCAATACTGGGGACTGGGATACTCATGAATGGAGATCTGGCCAGGACTCACAGGAAGCAGAGTTGAGAATGCCTAATATCCCAGCAAGAAGAGACAGATACAAAGAAATCTCCCAAAGGAAAGATCAAAATACTTGTGAATAATCAGAAATAGGGAGTGAAAAAGAAAGCAAATTCTGACCCAGGATAATAGAGAGAATGCTCTTGTTTCTGACAGATACCAAAGAACTGGATAACAGAATAATACGCTGAGTTTGATTTTTTGCATGTTGAATTTTAAACGATGGCAAAATATCAAAATAAAAATAAGCAGTAATGATTACTAAGAATGTGAAAAGCTATTGATTTTGAGCTATTGATTTGAGCATTCATTTCCCCAGTGCTAAAATGAATCCTATCCAGTGATGTTAGTGGTAAAGAACCTGCCTGCCAATGCAGGAGATGAAAGGGATGCAATTCAATCCCTGGGTGAGGAAGATTCCCTGGAGAAGGGAATGGCACCCCACTCCACTATTTTTGCCTGTAAAATCCCATGGACAGAGGAGCCTGGTGAGCTACCGTCGATGGGGTTGCAAGAGTCCAACACGACTGAGCATACAGTGCTAAAAGCCACTTGCGGTTTGTCTTTAATCCTTACAACCACCCTGTGACACGAACACTCTTTTCCTTCAATTTACAAAGACTCAAACAATAACTCAGATTAATAATTTGCCCCAAATCACAAACAGTAAGTGAGAGAATTAGTGCTCAACCCTAAGATGTCTGACTCCAAAGACCATGCATAGATTCCGTAGTCTCACAGCCATGAACAGATTTGGGTCTTATATAAATATTCAAAAAATGCATTTGAGCATTTACTATGTTCCAGCCACCATTCAAAGTTCTTGATACAGAACCTAATAAAACAGACACAATCCTTACCCTCCTGAAATCTGGTGGGGATAATGGATAATGGACATTAAATTTAAGTCACAAATATGTAATTACAAATGGTGACAAGTTAAAGAGAAAGCACAGAGTGCTAAGAGAAAGTGTTTAAGAGATTATAATTTAGATGAACAATCAGGAAAGGTTCTCTAAGAAATTGAGATCTTCAGTATAAGACCACCCTTTTGATCTCTAGACAGGTAATATCTAGATATATTCCCCTTAGCAGTTCAAATGTAATGTATGTAAAACTTAAAACTTAACTCTGTAGATTCTTCTCCAAATTTGCTCCCCATATTAGCACTTTCACCTACTCATCTCATAAACTTGGAAGCCATCTTTGACACCTCACTCTTATGCACCCCACATCCAGTTACTCACCAATTTTATTCAATCCCTCTCTTAAATACACCCTGAAACAACCTCTTATTCCATACCTAGTGCTCTTACGCTAACCCAGATTCCTAACCACTTATCCTAAAGGCCACTAAACTGACTCCACCACTTCTGCTTTTGCTCCCTCCAAACCATTCTCCGTGCGCATGCCTGAGGGAGAGCTTAAAAATATAAACCTGATCAAAAGCTTACACTTTTTCTATGACACCCTATCGCATTTAAGATAAAATCTAGAATCTTTGACACAGCTTCTAAGACCTCACATGATCTAACCAGACTAGTATAGTATCAACGGTAACAGGGAGGCAGCGGTCAACAGAGATAAATACGGCAAAGCCCAGAGCACCAGAGATGGAATTACGCCACTGGGCTTGAAAATAAAGCTACTCACTGGGTGGGCTACAATAACATAATAGAGGCCACATAGTAAGGGGTGAGGAGAGCAATGGGAAGGGAGGAAACGGAGGTGGTCGATGAAAGCACTTGTTTGAGAAATTAGGTGATGGTGGGCATCAGGTGACGGCTCTCCTGCAGTCCCTACTTATGAAACAGGAGGACAGGAAGAGGAGAGACTAAGACAATCCACTTTGAAATCCGAGTAGGATGAGGTCAAAGGCAGAGGTGAAATGACTAGCTGTCTGACAATTTTCTCGGCGGTCTAAGCTGGTAACTATGAGCAAAGGCAGGGTGACGTACCAGAGTGTCACATTCGGTGCAATTCCGGAACTCGGATTTCATTCTCTTGGCGACATCAGCTGCTGGAACGCCTTCGGAAGGAAGATAGGCCCGGCAGTAAGGACAGGTCCACTTATTGTTCTTTAGACTGGTAGCGATGCAAGAACGGCAGAATCTACAGGACACAAACCAAGAACACGTCACTCTCCTTGACAGGAATTAAGGAGCCACCACGGGGGGTTCATGTGTGGAAACTGTATTTTAATGATACCTCGGATACTAAGAGCAGTTCTGCCAAGTGGAAGCTCCATCTACACTATTATAAAATAGATAACAGATGAGAACCGATTGAACAGCTCTGGGAACTCTAGTCAGCGCTCTGTGGTGATCTAAATGGGAAGGAAATCCCCAAAAGAGGGGATACATGCATACAGATAGCTGATTCACTTTGCTGTATAGCAGAAACTAACATAACATTGTCAATCAACTATACTCTAATAAAAATTATTAGGAAAAAAAAAGAGAGAGCTCCATTTGCATCGTACACTTGCTGGAGAGTCTCTTTATCTTCCCCGTGGGTCACAGGTTCTCACCATATGTGCTAGACACATAAAAGGAGACAGGCAAGGTGGTGAAACAGCCTTCCTATAAACAGAATTCAAACTATAACTCAAATATCACTCAGCCACAAAAAAGAATGAAATAATTCCATTTGCAGCAACATGGATGGATCTAGAGGTGATCCTACTAAGTCAGACAGAGAAAGACAAATATCATATAATACCATTTATATGTGGAATTAAAAAAAATGATACAGATAACTTATTTGAGCAGACTCACAGACATAGAAAACAAACTTATGGTTACCAAAGGGGAAAGGGAGAGGGAAGGACAAATTAGGAGTTTGGGATTAACAGATAAGAACTACTACATACAAAACAGATAAGCAACAAGGATCTATTGTATATCACAGGGAATTATATCAATATCTTATAATAACCTATTGATATAATAGAAAATAATCTGAAAAAGAATCTATATATCTGTATGTATCTATGTACAAATGAATCACTTTGCCTACACCTGCCATTTCCTTCTTCAAAAGTGAAAGTTGCTCAGTCGTGTCCAACTCTTTGCAACCCCATGGACTATGCAGTCCATGGAATTCTCCAGGCCAGAATACTGGAGTGGATAGCCTTTCCCTTCTCCAGGGGATCTTCCCAACTCAGGGATCAAACCCAGGTCTCCTGCACTGCAGGTGGATTTTTTACCAGCAGAGCCACAAGGGAAGCCCCCTGAGAGTAACACATTATAAATCAACTACATTGAAAAAAAAAAACCCCTATAACTCAAAGGATATCTAACATACTCTTTTCTTTAACCTTATTTTACCTTAAAATTTGTGTGTCAGGGGAGGGGGGTAATAGGTCTTTGTTCTCTGGGTTTTTGTGTGTCAGATAAAAAACTAACAAGTTGAGGAGGTAAAAATACCAGACACATTATAAGTGTTCATAATTTTAAACTCATCCTCAGATACAGAAAATTACCTAATCAAAATTACCACTATTAGGAATGTCCTCCATGTCAATAAATACATTCTCTGGTTTTCTCAAAGATAATCTTGACAAAATATTAACATAATCAACAGAATTCACACAAAATCTTGACCTATTTACGGGAACTGTTGAAAATTAAGTGCACACAGTAAAAGTGAGCATTTCAATAGGTTATACATATTAGCATAATTTGATAGCTCTTGAAAAGTTCATCTATCATAGGTACACAATTCAAGGAAATTTCACAAACAAAATTCGCAGATAGCCATTGTGCATGTGTGCTTAGCTGTGTCCGACTCTTTGTGACTCCATGGACCGTAGCCCACAAAGTTCCTCTGTCCATGGGATTTCCCACGAAAGGATGCTGGAGTTGGCTGCCATTTCCTTCTCCAGGAGATCTTACTGATCCAGGGAGCAAACCCATGTCTCCTGTATTGGCAGGCGGATTCTGTGCCACCCGGGAAGTCCCATATTAGTCACTGTGATTAGCCATTACTGATTCTTCAAAGTATTCTTTTCTCCCTTGTGATAAAACCCTTACATACACATAGAGGATATTTATGTCTGCAGTGTTCCTGAGACATTTGCTTGATGCTTTTCCAGTGGTCATTTATGGATGTAAGAGTTAACTATAAAGAAAGCTGAGCACCTAAGAACTGATGCTTTTGAACTGTGGTGTTGGAGAAGACTCTTGAGAGTCCCTTGGAGATCCAACCAGTCCATTCTAAAGGAGATCAGCCCTGGGTGTTCTTTGGAAGGAATGATGCTAAAGCTGAAACTCTAGTACTTTGGCCACCTCATGCGAAGAGTTGACTCATTGGAAAAGACTCTGATGCTGGGAGGGATTGGGGGCAGGAGGAGAAGGGGACGACAGAGGATGAGATGGCTGGATGGCATCACCAACTCGATGGATGTGAGTTTGAGTGAACTCTGGGAGATGGTGATGGACAGGGAGGCCTGATGTGCTGCGGTTCATGGGGTTGCAAAGAGTCGGACACGACTGAGTGACTGAACTGAACTATGTCTGCCCAGCACCCATTTCCCCTTACTCCTGCCACAGCATCCTGATTTTGCTCTGCAGGACCCACCCCTCTTACATGAGATGCAAACTGGTGGGACCCCAATTCAGGTGCCCACAATCCCTTGCTGAAGGCAGAGAACCTGATGTCGACCAGACTAAGTGAGTAAACCGTCTCCCTGGGAGACGCATGCTAAACAGTGACACAAGAGCTGATTCAGCAATAACTTGATGGGACTGCCCTGCTCTTTATGTACAACCCTGGATCTGCCTGGGTTCCTACCCTTTTCTTCTTTTTGTTACTAATGTTGTTTGGAAACTTTATGTTTTGATATAATTTCAAACAAAACTTTTTTTAATGCTGTGCCGTGAGGCATGCAAGATGTTAGTTCACCAACCAGGGATTGAACCGGTGACCCCTGCATTGGGAGCCTGGAGTATTAACCACTGGACTGCCAGGGAAGTCCCCATAATTTCAGATTTGACACACTGCTTTTTATTTACAAAGTTTATAACAGACCTTAGCTCATTTAACCTTAACAACCCCCTAGAGAAAGATCATTATTTCGTTTACAGATGAGCAAACCATGGTACATACTGGTTGTTACTTCTGCAAAGTCACAGCTACAGAAAGTGCCTGAACTTGGTTAGTCTTAAAGCTGGGTTTTCTTTTTCTTTTTTCTATTAAGTGGCAGTGTTCAGTGCTATAGAATTCTACTATTTTCTGTTGACCAATCATGATATGATGGTATTAAATGAGTGATAGTTATATAATCACAACAGTAAAAGATGTTTAGGTGTTTACCAGTTTTCACAACCAACAATCAGACAAAAAAAAAGATAATTACAATTGAGAGCCATAAGGGAAACATGGTTAACCTAACAATATAAAATAATTATATACAATTTGGGGGGTGAAATAGAATGATGTGGTAAGTGGAAGGGCATACATGCACAAGTTTTCATCCACACAGCCAGTCTAGGTCTTTTGGTTGGTGCATTGAATTAATTTACATTTAAGGTAATTACTGATATGTATGATCCTATTACCATTTTCTCAATTGTTTTGGTTTTATTTTTTGTAGGTATTTTCCTTGGTTTTCTGACTCAAAGATTCAGTAACCTGTCTTTCCACAGCCACAGTTGCCCTTGGAAACAGCAATACTTCCAGAATCAAAAGATCTAAGTCCTCTGCTGTCTTTTACTTCTGCATGCTTCAGGTGATTAACTGTAAGTTCTATGGCACAATGTTCTTAATGTTTCCTTGCGTCCCTAAGGATTGGTTCTCAAAGTGTAAGAGTATTTATTACAGACAACAGTCCAAATGCCCAACTCGTAATTAACATTTCTAATGAACACTTAAGGTTCTGGCAGGAATTCTTTGTCTACATGATTTAGGAGCAAACAGGTAACATTGTGTTTCTTGTCAACTAAAAGTCACCCCCTCTTTGCTCACACTGATTTGAGTTTTGCACAAACCGAACACAAACAGAAGATGAATACTGGTGCAAAGCTCCATGGTGGGCACTGGTCACATTACCTCACTTCACTCCTGCAGTAATGCTAAATGCTCCTCTTTCTCTCTACCCTGACTGATGGCAAACTGAGGTTCAGAGAGGTGTTAACAACTTGCTGAGGTTACACAGCTGTGAAGACAGTAGTAAGCTGTTTGTTGGGTGTTTTTTGCCAGTCGCTCACAGCATGTGGGATCTTAGTTCCCTGACCAGAGATTGAACCAGAGACCCTGGCAGTGAAAAGACTGAGTCCTAACCACCAAACCGCCAGGGAATTCCTAAGATAGTAATGTTTTTTATCCTCAAGCAGTTTTGGGAGAGGCTCAAAGTCTGTAGTCTTTTTAAAGACCTTGGGCTTCCTAGGTGGCATTAGTGTAAGGAACCCACCTGCCACTGCAGGAGATCTAAGAGATGTGGGTTCGATCCCTTGGTCATCCCCTGGAGAAGGAAATGGCAACTCACTCTGGTATCCTGGCCTGGAGAATCCCATGAACAGAGGAGCCTGGTGGGCTACAGATCAGTTAGACACAACTGAGGCGACTTAGCACGCATGACAAGTAGAAGCAGCAAAGCTGCTGAGAGAGATCACTGATTGCTGTACCTGCATAAGCCAGGTGGGCTTTACCTAGAGTATATTTCTGCTGTTATTTTGTAAATACTTCGTACGTGTTTTTGTAACTATGATCAAAAACCACAATAATGGAAATTCCTAGTAGATATTCATGAAAAGGAGCACATTTGAGGCATGTTTAAAACCAAGTCTCTCCCTATAACCCATTTAAGTCTGTACAGTGGTATTGCCTGTGGCACGAAACTCTCACATGAGCCTGATACAGACACTGTTGCATTATATGAGAATATTAGCAGTAAATCTGGTAGATGAGTCCATTAACTGTACTCCTTTTAACAGAAGTATTTATGAAGTAGAGAAAACACATCAAGATCAAGGTGTTTTGGAACAGATTGAATTTACTGATCATGAGTACATAAAAACCACAACATTGTCACCATGCAAACATGCTGGATGCCGCTGCAGCTCAAGCTTACTTTCTGGGCTGCAGAAGCAAGACTGCAGAACTGCTGAGTTCAAAAGATTTGAGGGGAACATTCTCTCCTTAAAGGTGTAGCTATCAAATTCAAGTCATGAGTGCTGGAGTTTCTACCATCCCTACCCTGGTATCTTGGCATGAAAAGTATACAAGTGATTGGGACTTCCCTGCTGGTCCAGTGGTTAAGAATCTGCCGACCAATGCAAAGGACACAGGTTCAACCCCTGCTTGGGGAACTAAGATCCCATATGCCACAGAACAACAAAGCCCATACCACAGAGCCTGCGAATCACAACTAGTGTCCCTGCCTGCAACAAAAGATGCCACACGACACAACAAATGTCCCTCATACTGCAACAAAGACCCAACGCAGCCAAATATAGAAATGTTTGGAAAGTATACAATGATCAAACATTTTCTGAGGGGCCTAATCAGAGACCACAGAGGTTATTCAGCTTTATGTAATATATACTACATAACAGACAGAATACAGACAGAAAGTGTTAGTCGCTCAGTCATGTCCTACTCTTTGCGACCCTATGGACTTGCCAGGCTCCTTCATCCATAGGATTTTCCAGGCAAGAATACTGGAGTGGGTTGCCATTTCCTTCTCCAGGGGATCTTGCTGACCCAGGGATCGAACCTGGATCTTTCTCATTGCAGGCAGCATCTGAGCCACCAGGGAATATAGACAAGATAACTCAAAACTAAAATGTCTCAGAAAGCAAAGTGTAGAACTATATATGCACAGTGTGAGCTTCCTGCAGGCCTGTAGGTATATAAGAATATCTGGGGTAAAGAAAATAAGAACATTTACTTACCCATTGAAAAGACGGCAACTGGAAAGAAAGGGTGTGTGGTAGAAGAAGGGTATTTTCATTGTCAAATTTTAAGTGTGAACCACATCAACTTATTACCAACATTAACAAACAATTCTTTTAAAAAGTAAATCATCTGCAACCGCTTGGGATCAATGGTCTGGTAATGTCTGATAACACGAAACTTGCAGGTACCCCTTGACTCAGCAATACCAAGCCCACGTATTCCCTCAAAAGGAATTTTTTAAAATGTCCATTTGTACAAGAATATTCAGAAGGAATGTTTTCATAATAGCCCCAAACTGGAAATAACCCAGATATATATCAATAAAAAAGTGAATAAACAACCTGTGGCATAATCATACAATGAAATTCTACATAGCAATACAAAAAGAACAAATTTCTGATATAAGCAATAATATGGATAAAATTTAAAGACATATGAGTGAGGAAACCAGACACAAGTGACTATATTTCACTTTAGATGAAGTTCTTGAACAGGCAAAACTGATCTATGATAGAAAAAAAAAGTTTCAATAATGACTGTCTACAAGGGTACAAGGACAGGAATGGCTGGGAAGGGGCATGAGAGAACCATATGGGGGAAATGAGACTATTCTATATCTTAATAGGGATTTGGGCTAAACACAGGTCTAAGGGCAAATGTTATACCTAGAATGGATGCATTTCACTATGTGTAATTTACTTTTAAAAATCCCATAAATATTGAACGCTGGTTAATATTAATATAATGCATGCTCATATGAGAAGGGGTAGAGTGTGCTAATGTTTTTAACCCACTCTGAAATGCATTTAAAAAATCAGATGGATTGATGGATAAGTATGTGATAGAGAGATAAGTGCAAATATGGCAAAATGAACAACTGAATACAGATAGTGGATCTATGGATATTCACTGTACAATTCTTTCAAATTAGCTGTATGCTTGACATTTTTTCATAATAAAATGTTAGGGGAAATTAATCATCTTACTATGATGATTTACTTAAATTACTTAATTAAATTTTTTACTCCTGAGAAAATTTAGTTGGAAAATTAAGAAGGGAAATGTTCAGAGGATGAGAGGTCTGAATTTTTTTTTTGAAATTTTTTTTAACAGAATGTGATTTGAAGAGGAAAATAGTTTTTAAAATATATTTTTAAGAGCACTGAAATTCAGAGTGAGGAAAAGTTTAGCTTGCATTTATGATTATTCAAATAAATTTAAAGAGCGGGAACAATTGAAAAGATAATAAAAGGCTGAAGAGAGAAAATACAAACTGTAAAAAAAAAAAAAGAATTTGTATGGCTTTCAGCAAGAACAATTATTCTATGGTTTATAATGAAGACTTTACAAAACCTGCACAAATCTCCCCAGACTCAACCATATAAGCACAGACTTACTAACGAAATTTTTAATCACAGCTTATGATTGCCAGACAGTGTTTGACATGCCAGGGGTGAAACCATGGCAGTGCCTGAGGTCCCTGCTCTCAGAGTTCCAGGATGAAGAGAGAGGAAATAAGCAGGTAAACAAAAGGACGGGCAAAGGATGAATGCCCTGAGAAGAAAACAGTTGGCAATAAAAATAGAGCGGGTGGGGCAGAGGGAGACGTAAGATGGGTGGTCCCTGGGATGACATTTGAAGACACCAGACTTCAGAAGACCCGGGAATGGTTTTCTAAGCTGAACACAGAAGGTACAAAAAATAGGGACTGTTTTGCTGAGATACGGAAAGCCAGTGTGGCTGAAATGCAGGGGGCCCAGGGTCTACCTGTGTAGGATACCGATCATAAAGCCAGAGCTAAGAGTGATGGGCAGGCATTGGAGGGTTTTAAGTGGGAGTGATATGACCTGATTTACATTACAGAGATCACTGGGGTTCCTCTGTGAAGAATGGATTGGAGGTATGAGAGCCATAGCTCAGAGTTCAGCGTTAAGTCCACCATACGAGCTGGTTCAAGAGAGAGTGGTGGGGCTTCCCTGGTGGCTCAGTGGTAAAGAACCCACCTGCCAGTGCAGTTCAGTCCCTGATCCAGGAAGATTCCATATGCCGCAGAGCAACTAAGCCCAAACTGCCACAACCACTGAGACCGTGCTTTAGAGCCTGGGAGCTGCAACTACTGAGCCCGTGCGGCACAACCACTAAAGTCTGTGCACCCTAGAGCCTCTGCTCCGCAACAAGAGAAGCCACTGCAAGGAGAAGCCCGAGCACCATAGCTAGAGAGCTGCACCTGTTCATCACAACTAGAGAGAAGTCTACACAGCAACGAAGACTCCAGCAGAGCCAAAAATAAACACAATTATTTCAACAAAGAGAGAGGGTGGAGGCTCAGACCAGCAAAGTAGCAGTAGACAGTGTAGGCGGATAGACAGATTTAGGATCGATTTGGAAAGCAGAGGCAAAGGGTTTAGGATTGACCAAATGACAATAAATATATGCCCCGTTACTAAGTGAAAGAAGTCAAATACAAAAGACTATTTACTGTATGATTCCAGAACTCAGTGACAGAAAGCAGACGGTGTTATGTGGGGCGTGGATTGACTGCAAAGGATTTGAGGGGATTTTTTTTTTTCTGATGTTGTTAGGACTTTTCACTTAGTCTCTTTTTTTTGTAATTGAAATATAGTTGATTTACAATGCTGTGTTAGCTTCAGGTATACAGCAAAGTGATTCAGTCATACCTATGTATTTACATATTAATATATATATTCTTTTTCAGATTCTTTTCCATTATATTACAAGATACTGAATAGTGTTGCTTGTCATATCATAGATCCTCGTGGTCTGCCTATTTTGTATATAGCAGTGTGTACCTGTTCGAGGGAAGTTTTAAGGTAAAGGAACTAACTGTCCTAGACCTTGTTTGAGGTGGTGGTTATAGAATTGTATACAATTATGTACCATGTTACCTCAATAAAGCTGAAAAACAGAACCCCACGAAACAAAAAATGCTTCAGTAAAAACACTGCATGAAAACCACAGAAATATACACTGCATAGAACCATTCAGAGTCCTGTAAGCGTCCCTCCCACAGAGCCCCAGGCCCTGAGTAGTAGCTACTCAGTAAATGGTCAGCAGATTGAAACAACTAAATCGAGGAATGGGCCAAAGAGGAATTTTCATGGCAGGGGCAAATGTTCTTGCTAATAACTAAGTGTTTTACTCCTTCTGGGAAAAACCCATGGAGTAAAAATGAACACAAGCCCAAGGAGGTAAGGAATTTCCATGTCTGCCCTCCTTCTCCCCTCCATAAGACTGTATGATGACTCACAACAGACATGATCTGAATGAGGAGAATGTAGGTAAAAGCTGAGGATGGATGTCAGTAGCATTTTTTTTTAAGGTTGAGTTAATGTTTTCAAAAATTTTGAATGAGTTGTCATTGCTTCTCTCTCTCTCTCTCTTTTTGCCACCCCTGCGGCACACGTGATCTTAGTTCCCGGACCAAGGATGGAACCTGTACCCCCTGCAGTAGAAGCATGGAATTTTTACCACTGGACCACCAGGGAAGTCCTAAATTGTCATTGCTTTAAACTTCTGGCTTCTCTTGAAAAGCTAAGTCTCCTGCAGCTCTGGACTCATGGGTTGGTGCCCGTTCCTGTTGGCGTTTACCCTCCTCTCTCACTCACACCACTTGCCTCCCCTCTGTTGAGCTTGCAGCTCCTGATGACATCAATCAAGAACTAGATAATGATTCTAAGAACTTTAAAACTGGTTGGAAACTTAATTATCCCACCCCATTGTGTATTTTATTAACCCCTTTGCTAATCTGTTTCTCTAATTAAGTGATTAGCAATAAAACTCAAACAACAGAAAAGTCGGCAAGGTATTGGAGGAAAATGAGGAAAGGGTTGCTGAGGACCTTGGGTAATTAAAGTTATGTCCACAATCTTAGGAGGGAAAACTGCACCCTTCCTTAGTAGAATCAAGGACGCGTTAGGGACTCCATGGGGCCCAGGGCTAGACAGGCAGAATAAGGAACCAGAAGTGAAGTGAAGTGAAGTCACTCAGTCGTGTCCGACTCTTTGCGACCCCATGGACTGTAGCCTACCAGGCTCCTCTGTCCATGGGATTTTCCAGGCAATAGTACTGGAGTGGATTGCCATTTCCTTCTCCAGAGGTGATCCCCAAATGCAGTTCTGGAAGAAGCCCTTGGCAACATGTGGTTGGTCTAACATTTTCTTTACGTTCTCAGCACTGGGGTGGTTCACTGTGGGAAGGCCAATATGAAGCTGAATGAAAATTTTGGGTCCCTTGGGGAACATATAAATAGAATAAGGGGCATTTCTATTGTTATTCAAAGGGAGGATGAAGGCTTCCCTGGTGGCTCAGTGGAAAAGAATCTGCCTACCAATGCGGATGTGGGTTGATCCCTAGATCAGGAAGATCCCCTGAAGAAGGAAACTGGCAACCCACTCCAGTATTCTTGCCTGGGAAATTCCATGGACAGAGGAGCCCGGTGGGCTACAGCCCATGGGGTCACAAAAGAGTCAGACATGACTTAGCAACTAAACAACAACAACTCCAATATAAGGCAATAAACACACACACAACCAGTCTCCCTTTTACCACTGATGGATGGATCAGCCTGGACAGGCCCAAGTGCAGTTCTTCTCAGAGCACAGGCCCTCAGCCACTGTTCTTTGAAATTACCTTCAACGTTTTTATGTAGTCAATGAGGTTACTCCATCCTGGAAATCATTTTGCCTCCAAAAACTGACTCTGCCTTCGGAACATTGAATCTACACTCCATTATGAGTTGATTTTTATATTTAACCCCCCTAAGGAAAATTTCACTTCCTTTCACCTGTAATCTTAGAGGGGTGCCTCTCTATAACCCTCAAACACTGTCCTCAATTTGTTGCATCTTACTGTCAGGTAAATAGGGTTATTTGAGGCTGTACTTCTCAAACTTGAAAATGGATAAAAATCACATGGGCTTCTTGTGAAAATGCAGATTGAGACTTAGCAGACCTGAGTTGGGGGCTGAGATTCTGTAGTGCTGCTGGTCCTAGGACCAACCAGTGTTATTTGCTCAGTCGTGTCCGACTCTGCGACCCCGTCGACTGTAGCCCACCAGGATCCTCTGTCCATGGGATTTTCCAGGCAAGAATACTGGAGTGGGTAGCCATTCCCTTCTCCAGGGGATCTTCTATGGAGAATCTCGTGCAGCATAAAAACTCAATCTGCATCATTATTTATTTAAGTTCTGTTTGTTGGAAAATGTGTAATTTAATAGATCACTAATATTTATCATGCCTATGACAACACTAATGTTGCTAGGTAAACACCAAGCAGTCCAACCATCAAATGAGGCAAATTTTAGGACAGTTTAATCACATCTTTCTAAAATTCTCAGTAATATAGGCACAAATGAATAACCCTATAAAAGGAAGGGAGTTCAATAACTATGATGGGACTCCTATCTATGACTCAAACTCCATGGCATCAGTTGGCTGGCACTATGAAGTGGTCGTCCAAAGTGGTGCTCACAGAAGTATTCAAATTTTGTCTTAGAGTCACTCGTTAATTCAAAATACTTAACATTTGCTAAGCTTGGGAACTTAAAGCAGTGGCAATGTAGAAAGTGGCATTCCTTTATTAGAACAACGGCTCTCAAGAGTTATGGGTCTAGATGGAACAAGACTCTAATCATCAAATTCTCCCCCCAACCCTCACTTTTTTTGGGTCACTTTGCTCAGCATATGGGATCTTAGTTCCCCAACTAGGGATCAAACCCAAGCCCTTTGCATTGGAAGCACAGAGTCTTAACCACTGGGTTGCCAGAGCATTCCCAATCATAGTATTTTGAGTGATGCTTACCCAAGTACATTAGAAGGAGAAGGCATTCTACATGCATTTGCTTTAGCATCAGGGGCTTAAAAGGCTCATGTTTAAACTGCAAAGTTTCATCGTAAAATCAAATCACAGATCAAGAAGCACATGAAAGGATGCTCAAGATTGCTTGAGCGTCAGGGAAATGAAGATCAAAATCATGCTATCACCTCACACCTATCAGAATGGCATCACCAAAAAGCACACGTAACAAATGTTGGTGAGGATGTGGAGAAGAAGGAAGCCTCATACACTGTTGGTGGGAATGTAGATTGGTGCAGGCACCGTGGAAAACAGTATGGAAGCTTCTCAAAAAATTAACAATAGAGTTACCATATGATCTAGTAATTCCACTCTTGGGTATATATCTGAAAAAAATGAAAACACAAATTCAAAAAGATATACACAACCCCAATGTTCATATCAGCATTATCTACACTAGTCAAGATATGGAAGCAAACTAAGTGTTCATCAATAGATGAATGGATGGAGATGAATGAAATACTACTCAGCCACAACAAAGAAAGGAATTTTGTCATTTATAGCAACATGGGTGGACTTAGAGGGCATTATGCTAAGTGAAACAAGTCAGAGGAAGACAAATACTATGGGATACAACTTACATGTGGAACCTAAGAAATACAACTAGAGAATCAAAAAGAAGCAGACTCACAGATATAGAAAACAAACTAGTGGTTACTACTGGAGAGAGGGAAGGGGGAGGGGCAATTTAGGATTAGGGGATTAAGAGGTACAAACTGTTAGGTAAAAAATAAGCTACAAAGATGTATTATACAACATGGGGAATATAGCCAATATTTTATAATAACTATAAATGGAGTATAACCTTTAAAAATTATGAATGACTGTATCGTACATCTGTAACACAGAATATTGTACAGCAACTACACTTCAATAAAAAGAAAATCAAATCACAGGTCAAATATTACATCAGTGATAATCTGCAATCACATGGGAAACTCCCACGACCTCCCACTACTTCAATTTAACCACCTGCATCTGTGCCCATTTAATATTCTACATCCTCTTACACTGATGAACTGTCCATTTCGCTAACTAAGCCCAGCCCCTCCACTGAAAATCATAGCTCTGGCATTCTCTCTTCTCTACTGTGCATCAAAATTTCCCTCACTAAGAGGAAAACAACAGAATGGGAAAGACTAGAGATCTCTTCAAGAAAATTAGAGATTGCAAGGGAACATTTCATGCAAAGATGGGCTCGATAAAGGACAGAAATGGTATGGACCTAACAGAAACAGAAGATATTAAGAAGAGGTGGCAAGAATACACGGAAGAACTGTAGAAAAAGGATCTTCACGACCCAGATAATCATGATGATGTGATCATTCATCTCGAGCCAGACATCTTGGAATGTGAAGTCAAGTGGGCCTTAGAAAGCATCACTACGAACAAAGCTAGTGGAGGTGATGGAATTCCAGTTGAGCTGTTTCAAATCCTGAAAGATGATGCTGTGAAAGTGCTGCACTCAATATGCCAGCACATTTGGAAAACTCAGCAGTGGCCACAGGACTGGAAAAGGTCACTTTTCATTCCAATCCCAAAGAAAGGCAATGCCAAAGAACGCTCAAACTACCGCACAATTGCACTCATCTCACACGCTAGTAAAGTAATGCTCAAAATCCTCCAAGCCAGGCTTCAGCAATATGTGAACCGTGAACTTCCAGATGTTCAAGCTGGTTTTAGAAAAGGCAGAGGAACCAGAGATCAAATTGCCAGCATCCGCTGGATCATGGAAAAAGCAAGAGAGTTCCAGAAAAACATCTATTCCTGCTTTCTTGACTATGCCAAAGCCTTTGACTGTGTAGATCACAATAAACTGTGGAAAATTCTGAAAGAGATGGGAATAGCAGACCACCTAACCTGCCCCTTGAGAAATCTGTATGCAGATCAGGAAGCAACAGTTAGAACTGGACATGGAACAACAGACTGGTTCCAAATAGAAAAAGGAGTACGTCAAGGCTGTATATTGTCACCCTGCTTATTTAACTTATATGCAGAGTACACCATGAGAAACGCTGGACTGGAAGAAACACAAGCTGGAATCAAGACTGCCGGGAGAAATATCAATAACCTCAGATATGCAGATGACACCACCCTTATGGCAGAAAGTGAAGAGGAGCTAAAAAGCCTCTTGATGAAAGTGAAAGAGGAGAGTGAAAAAGTTGGCTTAAAGCTCAACATTCAGAAAATGAAGATCATGGCATCCGGTCCCATCACTTCATGGGAAATAGATGGGGAAACAGTGGAAACAGTGTCAGACTTTATTTTTGAGGGCTCCAAAATCACTGCAGATGGTGACTGCAGCCATGAAATTAAAAGACGCTTACTCCTTGGAAGAAAAGTTATGAGCAACCTAGATAGTATATTCAAAAGCAGACACATTACTTTGCCGACTAAGGTCCGTCTAATCAAGGCTATGGTTTTTCCTGTGGTCATGTATGGATGTGAGAGTTGGACTGTGAAGAAGGCTGAGCACCGAAGAATTGATGCTTTTGAACTGTGATGTTGGAGAAGACTCTCAGAGTCCCTTGGACTGCAAGGAGATCCAACCAATCCATTCTGAAGGAGATCAACCCTGGGATTTCTTTGGAAGGAATGATGCTAAAGCTGAAACTCCAGTACTTTGGCCACCTCATGCGAAGAGTTGACTCATTGGAAAAGACTCTGATCCTGGGAGGGATTGGGGGGCAGGAGGAAAAGGGGACGACTGAGGATGAGATGGCTGGATGGCATCACGGATTCGATGGAACTGAGTCTGAGTGAACTCTGGGAGTTGGTGATGGACAGGGAGGCCTGGCGTGCTGCGATTCATGGGGTCGCAAAGAGTCGGACACGACTGAGCAACTGAACTGAACTGATTGGTTCATTTCCATCTGCAGACAAAACATTTCATTCTGTTTTTAAAAGAAGACGCTCTTGATCCCACATCTTTTTCCAGTGATTGCTCCAATCTCTCTCCCCCCTTTGCCTCCCAACTCCATGAAAGGGCTTTTGATACCTTCCATCTCTCACTTGCTTCTCTGATCCCTTGAGAACCCACTCCAATTAGTTTTGGAGCCCACATCCCATTTAAACTACTCTTCACAAGGCCACCCATAGTCTTCACATATAGTAAACCCAGTGGTCAATTCCCAGCCTTCATGCACTTGCCTTTTAAAGCAGCCTGGATCACGTGGGTCCCTCTTCCCTGGAAAATACTTCTTCTTTTCTAAAATAATTTTTAGTAATTAAAAAAAAATTTATTTATTTGGCGGCACGGAGTCATAGTTGCCGGCATGTGGGATCTTTGTCGTGGTGCATGGATTCTCTAGTTGGAGCACACAGGCTCAGTGGTTGCCCTGGGCAGGCTTTTAGTTGCTCTGCAGCATGTGGGATCTTAGATACCTGACCAGGGATCCAATGGGTACCTTCTGCAGTGAAAGCGCCAAGTCTTAAACTCTGGATGACAGGGAAGTCTAAAAGGTACAAACTTTGGGCTATAAAATAAGAAAGTCATAGGAGAGAATATAGAACATGACTATAGTTAATGATACTGGATTGCTGAAAGATGCCAAGAGAGAAGATCTTAAAAGTTAATCATTATGAGAAATACAAATTTTGTTAAGCATATATTCTGACAGATGTTAATTAGACTTTGGGTGGTGATCAATTTGCAGTATTTACAAATATCAAATCATCACGTTATACACCTGAAACTAATGTTACATATCAATTATGCTGTGCTGCGTGCTATGCTTAGTCACTCAGTCATGTTCGACTCTTTGCCACACCATTGACTGCAGCACGCCAGGTTCCTCTGTCCTCCACTATCTCCTGGATCAGTTCAGTTCAGTCACTCAGTCATGTCCGACTCTTTGCAACCCCATGAATCACAGCACACCAGGCCTCCCTGTCCATCACCAACTCCTGGAGTTCGCTCAGACTCACTTCCATCGACTCCGTGATGCCATCCAGCCACCTCATCCTCTGTTGTCCCCTTTTCCTCCTGCCCCCAATCCCTCCCAGGATCAGAGTCTTTTCCAATGAGTCAACTCTTCGCATGAGGTGGCCAAAGTACTGGAGTTTCAGCTTTAGCATCATTCCTTCCAAAGAAATCCCAGGGTTGATCTCCTTCAGAATGGATTGGTTGGATCTCCTTGCAGTCCAAGGGACTCTCGAGAGTCTTCTCCAACACCACAGTTCAAAAGCATCAATTCTTCGGTGCTCAGCCTTCTTCACAGTCCAACTCTCACATCCATACATGACTACTGGAAAAACATAGCCTTGATTAGACGGACCTTAGTCGGCAAAGTAATGTGTCTGCTTTTGAATATACTATCTAGGTTGCTCATAACTTTTCTTCCAAGGAGTAAGCGTCTTTTAATTTCATGGCTGCAGTCACCATCTGCAGTGATTTTGGAGCCCAAAAAAATAAAGTCTGACACTGTTTCCCATCTATTTCCCATGAAGTGATGGGACCGGATGCCATGATCTTCGTTTTCTGAATGTTGAGCTTTAAGCCAACTTTTTCACTTTCCACTTTAACTTTCACTATCTCCTAGATAGTTTGCTCTAATTCATGTCCATTGAGTCGCTGATGCCATCCAACCATCTCATCCTCTGTCGACCCCTTCTCCCCCTGCCCTCAATCTTTCCCAGCATTAGGGTCTTTTCCAATGAGTTGGCTCTTCACATCAGGTGGCCAAAGTACTGGAGCTTCAGTATTCAGCATCAGTCCTTCCAATGAATATTCAGGACTGATTTCCTTTAGGATGGACTGGTTTGATCTCCTTGCAGTCCAAGGGAATCTCAAGTTTTCTCCAACACCATAGTTCAAAAGCATCTTGTATTTATTTACTGATTTGCCTGTACCAGGTCTTAGTTGCTGCATATAAAATCTTACATTTACAGCATGCAAACTCTTAGTTGGGGTATTAGTTCCCCTACCAGGGATCGAACTTGGGTCCCTTGCATTGGGAGCTCGGAGTCTTAGCCACTGTACCATCAGGGAAGTTCCAGGACACTTTTGTTTAGATGTCTCCCTATGAGACTACTATACATTCAACAGGCCTAATCATGAGGTCACTAACTTCCTCCTGAGCTAAATTAAACTCTGGTCCCCTTCATCTATCTTCCACATTTGTCTCCCTTTGTATCTACCATACCAAATTTCTCTGAATATTTCTTTTAAATGTTAAATCAGATTTCCTTTTAGTTTCACGTATACAGTTTCCACTCATCTCTTTCCCCAGCTCACTGACAACAGAAGATAGGCAGATGTAGGAAGTCTCAGCCTCCAAATCTATTTTTACAATTGATAGGGCAATACAAATGGCGTCAGAACATTAAAATGGAACTTCTTAAAGTCCACCAAAGCAAGAAAGAAGCTAAGAATAAGACTATCCGGGACATCTTGGAAATGTCACAGATTTTATCTTCTTGTGGCCCAGTTCGATTCCGAAAGAAATCCAGAGATGAGAAAACCCATAACTGGGTTTTTGCTTGCTTTATGGAATGACTTTGACGGAACAGAAACTGTTTTGACACCTGAAACTAATACGACATTGTAAATCAACTATACTCCAATTTAAAAACCAACCCTGTTTTGAGTATTATGGGCTACTTTTACATTTTTAATACTCATAGAAATTTCATGACTCACTTCATTTTACAAATGAAGAAACTACGATTCAAAAAGATTAAGCAGAGTGCTGATTACCCAGCTGGTTACTGGCAGATAGAACTTCAAATTCTGCTTTCTATCAAGCTCTGCTGTTTTACTCCATCACAGTACATACATACGTGCAACATTACAACATTAATGTGCAACATTACAGTACAACATTCAAGGTATTGTTGCTATATTATATTTGCTCAACTTGAAACTGGTTTATAAACCAAAATTAGCATAAACAACCTAGGTTAATAAGTTTGGAAATTAGCTTAAGTCTGGGATAATATAGCAGTTTCATTTCATTTCCTCATTTTCCAATTTAAGTTCAATGGAAGAGAGTAATTCATTTAGGAAGTACAAACGGCGTTAGGCGGGCTCACAATCTCCAGAGCAGAAGGGACTCTAGTTAACACTGACAAAGTGGAAGAGGCCCAAGTAAATTTGCCAAAAGTAGGAATATGGAAATTGTGCCCATAGCCAGAACAATGGACATAGCTTTGTCAAAACAAAGAACAATAAAGTGAGGGAAGGCGATTTGTCCAGCCCTTGTGCTACTTCATGGCTTTTTTTCCCAGTTGCTGGTTTCCTATTCACTCTAACAAAGAAAAAGATTAAACACAGGATTTAACATTTCACAAGTTTTTATTACCCTTTAGCAGAAGCAAAACACTGCACATACTAAGCTGCAGCATTCAAAAATCCAAACTAAGGAAAACCGTCAGATAACAATCTCCAATAGCAATGCTGCCCGGTTCAGTCCCACAAAAGAAAGTCGTCCAGACTTGATGCCACGGTGTGTGTTCCCCGCAACTGAAAAGCTTTAACTCTGATACAGACTAGGGATCGAACCCGCGCCTCTTAGGTTTTCTGCATTGGCAGGCAGGTTCTTTACCGCTGAGCCATACAGACTAAATTTAAATGTAACTATCCTGAGGGTTTACTGCTCTGAGCTAATCAATATATTTCATACATGATACAATAACGTCTTGGCTTCTATCTTGACCTCCGGGGAATTATGTCAATGTGGACGGCTAGGAAACTACATCAGGTATCAGGCAGGACGTAAATTAGCCTTGAATTTAAAGTACAAAGCTGAAACGACAGGCCCTGAAAATACAGCCACAAAATAATGCCCAGGGGCACTCTTGCTTTGAACATTGTGTGGGCAGCAGATTTTTATCCCTGGTTCTCTGCTGGGCTTTTCGGAGTTGAAAACTGTTTCTCAAATGCTAGGCTATAGGTGTCAAGGACCATCTAAGTCCTTTTAAAGACGTTTTGTGCACTTGCATTCATAATTTATGACACTTCTTTTTTCCCCGGTAAGCCAAAAAAGCACTTACTGCCTCGGAGCTTCATCAAACTAGTCGGTGATCCAAAGAAGGCATTAAGTGGGTTTTCACTCAGGCTCTATGAAATCTGCCCCGCCCGGCCCCCGCCAATCTCACCAACACGCCCAGTCACACACCCAATGCATCCACCGGAAGAAAGCTTTTTAAACGAACAGAACACAAACTCACAGACCCAACCCCCAACTACTAGTTACTCAGGCACACGTTAAAGAGGTGCCAATTTTATACAGGGATTTTGTTTTTAAACTCTTCCTAGAAACGACCACAGCTGTGCGCTCCCAGAGGGTTTTCGTTACAAAGCGTGCATGTGGTTTTTAAGACAGTTATTTTTATCCCTACTTCCTACCGTGTGAGGGGGCGGTGAGCAACGCAGGTAGTCAGCAACCTCCGTCACTCGGGTGACTGGGCTTTAAAAGGCTGCGTTCACAGGCTTGGGGGTAATATTCAAGCCCCAGATCCCACCCTGGCGGCCACAGAAAGTCACTGGGACTGTCCAATCTGACGGTTCTTTGAGAGACCTGGGCGTCTGTGTCGGGAAAGGGAAGTTGGGGTGGAAGGACACTTTGCACAGATCCTTGCCTGCTCAACAGACCAGCCTCGGCAGGCGTTCTGGACCACACGTGCACAGAGCGAGCAAACCAAAACCAACTCCGGCTCCCGGCGGAGAGGGAAGCGCCGCGCGATTAACCGAGGGGAGCGGCCACTGCGCTCCGCCGAGTCCCCGTCTGGGTTCCCGGCGCGTGCTGCTCCTCCACCCCTGCGCACCCTCCTCAGCTCGCCAGCCCTGGATCCGCATCCCGGGGGCTCCACACCTGGGCTGCCAGAGGAGGTGGCTCTCGGGAGCGCTGTAGGACCCGCTGGTTGGTGTTTCTCCCCCCTTGAAATCCTGTGTCACTTTCCGACTGGGCACTTTCCCAGTGGTCCGCCCTCGACGGGCCCAGGTTTCTCCTCACATCAGTCTCCCCGAAGTGCTGTCATCTCAGTCCCCCATTCCCACGACTCCTCTAGCATCACCCACCACCCCCCCGACCCCCGACCCAGGGCGGGGAGGGCGCGCAAACCCAGCTCCCCTGGCACTTACACATGGCCACAGCGGGTCCGAACGGGGTGGTGCAACACCTCCAGGCACACAGAACAGTCGAAGGACGTGACGGGCAGCTCAGGGTCCCCCCGGCGCTCCAGGGCCCGCGGGGTGGCCGAGGCTGGCGCAGATTTCCCGCTATCGCTGCTCAGCACGGAACCCATCCCTGCACCTCCGGCCCCAGACGGTCGCCAAAAGCTCGGTGCCTGCGGCCGGCTTGTTTTGTTGTCCTGCGGTGGAGGAAGGAAGTCCCGGCCCAGCTGCGATCGCCGCCTCCCCGCGCGCCCAGCCGCGCAGCCGGGGAGCAGCCTCGGTCGCGGCGCCCAGCCTGGGTCTAAGGCAGGCCGAGTACGCGGCCGCTTTCGGAGTGAACCTCCCTCCGCTCGCTGCCCGAGTCTAGGCTGGGAGGCGGCGGCGGCGGGGCGCACGGTGCACGCCAGACGTCCCCGGGCCCTGGAGGATTGAAATCTGACACCTCAACTGCAGAGCAGAGGACCTGGGCTGGCGGTGAACCTCGGCGGCAATCGCACGACTCCTCCTTCCGAACCACTAGAGCGAGTGAATGAAAGTGCGGGCGTGGTCTTCCCTGAACGCAATCGGAGAACACCCACTTGTAAGGTGATGGTCCTCTCGGTCTTGCAATGTAATGATTACTGCTGTAGCCACAGAGAGGATCTACGAGCGTCTCCGAAGAAAGTGCTAATCACTACTTCCGTCATCTAACCAACCCTCCATAAATGGAGAGGTAGCAAGCTGTAGTGGGAAGAGTTCTTGGAGCTGAATTGAGTCCCACCTCTAGGATAGGGATTCCAGCGCTAAGTTCTAGGAACGTCCCCCTCCCCCCACAACCGCCCCTCCCCCCAACCTCCGCTGCCCGCTCCCCGCCCAGTTTCCTCACCTTAGGATCTCTTGCTGTTGTTTGTACTCCTCTCCATCCTCTTTGAATATTTATGACCAAATACACCAGTTATTAATTCACGCATTTAATAAAACTTACTGAGTGCCCACTGCGTGACAGACTCCGTTTTGGTGATTGGGGACACAGTTTCCAACAAGCAAAAATCACAGTTCTCACAGAACTTACTTAAAAAACATTTTGGGGGAAGATAATCATAGATTCAGGGTTTCCCAGGTGGCGCAGTTGCTAAAGAATCCTCCTGCCAATGTAGGAGAGGCAAGAGATGCCGGGTTCCATCCCTGGATCGGGAAGATCCCCTGGAATAGGAAATAGCACTCCACTCCAATATTCTTGCCTGGAAAAATCCCATGGACAGAGAAGCCAGGTGAGCTACAGTGCATAGGACTGCAAAGAGTCGGACACAACTGAGCACCCACGCAACAGCAACAATTATAGATTCATATTCTCATTATTAAGAGAACCCATAGTAGTACATAGTATGCATATGCAATACACACATACAATAATAAACAATAATCCTATACACTTCATCCAGTTTTGCCCATATTTTACTTTTAATGAGACGATATAAGGAATCAACAAATAAATAAATAAACTTGTTCATTTCAGATAATAAGAGCCAAGAGTAAGATAGAACTGGGAATGGAGATTGGGGCAGTAAGCATAAGAAGGTCAGGGAAGACTTTTTGGTTTTGGTGATATTTGAGTAGAGTCATGAATAATGAAAAGGAGTCAAACACTCCAAGATTTAGGGAGAAACTTGCTAAGCTCTGGGAATGGTGAACCAGGCAAGAACAACAATAACAACCAGCCCAGAAAGAAGGGTGTGGAGCTGGAGAATGGGGGGCTAGGAGTGTAAATGGGATGAGATGAGATGGGAGTCAAACCTGATCATACTCAATCTTTCAGGCCAGGACCAAGAATCTGGGTTTTATTCCAGCTGCCATGTTTGAGTACTCTGACTGCTGTGTGGTTTGGAAAAGACAAAAGCAAAATAAGAATGGAAGCAGAGAAACCAGTTAGGAGGCTACTGAATGAGTCCAAGTGAGGATAATAGTGGCTGAAGCAGGGGCTTCTCTGGGTAGTAGGTGAGAGATGGACAGGTTTGGGATATATTTTGACAGAAACCTAAAAGGGCTTGCTGAGAAAATGGATACAGGAGTGAAGGAAAGATAACTAGTGTTTTCTGTAAAAGAAAAACCCCTCTTTTGATTCCCACATGCCCCTCAGCTCCTGTCCTATGTCTCGTTGACTGGATTCTCTGCTTTTTTATGTCTTTGTTTCTTAGTTACCTCCTAATGCAGTCCAACCTGGGTTCTGAACTGACCGCCGCTCTACCTTCATCTGTCTGAAAACCAATTCATTACCAACGTCACCAGTGGGTGGCCTTTATGTGGCTCATTTTAGTCCCTTTCTTGCTTCACTTCTTACCCACATTTGTCAGTGTTGGCTTCTGCATCCTTGGAGAAACATGTTTTGGCTTTCCTTCTCTCTTTCTGGCTGTTCTCTCTCAGTCTTCTTCTTTGGCCTCCCCTGCTCCATGGAAAACCTAACTGCTGGAGATGGTAGGATTCTGTCTTGGGATCTTCCCCCTTCTGATCATTTATTCCCTACCTAAGAATCTCAAAAATCACATCCATTCTGCTACCATCTAGGTGGCAAAGTCTTTATCTTTACTCTAGGCACTCATATGCCCAACTGCTTACGCAATATAATCAGCCCGTTGCTTCAGACACCTTCAGCTCAACATGGACAGTAACGCACTCACCTCCAGCTGTTTATTCCTCTCTTAGTAAATGGCACCATAATCTACCTAGTAGCTCAGTCCAGATACCTGGGAGTCACCTTTAATTGCTTCCTCTTCTTCATTTACGTTGAATCAATCCCAATCATGATTCTGCTTCCAGTAAATCTCTCAATAGTTATTGAATTGTTTCCTTTTTTCTCTATTCCCATGGCCAGCCCCCACTTAACTTTAAATCATTGCATTCTCTTGTGTGACCTGATGCAGTAGTTGCTATATGTTCTGGGCTTCCCTGATGGCTCAGATGGTAAAGAATCTGCCTGTGATGTGAGAGACTTGGGTTCGATCCCTGGGTTGGGATCCCCTGGAGAAGTGGATCCACTTGCATTCCCTATTGCCATTGTCTAATTTCTTATCCACATCGCAATTAAAATGACCTTCTGGAAAGCAAGTATCTTACGTCACTCCATGCTCAAAAGACTTAAATGGCTCTCCATAACCCCTAGGATTACATTTCAAATCCTTAGCATGATCTTCAAAGCTCTCCATGATCTTACTCCTTCAATAACTATAATCAGTAGAATACCTCTGCAACAGGGAATAGAAATTCAACAGAAGGCACCTTAATCAATAAAGATATTTATTATCTAATATGTAGTCTTCAAGGTCTCAACCCTTTGCCATCCCATGTCAGTAGCGTCTTCCTTATGCTGAAAGATGGCAGGCAGTGCTCCAATAACCGCATCTACACACAACAATCTTGAAAAACAGAAAGGAAGGATAGAGTTTCCTTCTCCTAGCTCCTTTTCCTTTTAAGTGGGAGGAAAACATTTCCTAGGTGCCTTCTGTAGACTTCCCCTTATATCTTATTGGTTCAAACTGGGCCCCATGACCATTCTTAAACCAGTCACTAGCAGAGAACCATGAGGATATTTTAACTGGTTTAAACTCATAATATACTCTATAGGGCTTGGCACTTCAGTTATCTGAGCAGTACAGTTAGGGGATCCTTATCAGGAAAGAAGATTAAGAAATTGGGTAGGCCCACAATAGGGCCTCCCAAAATAACCATTTTGGCTCCCATCTCCTTTCACTCTCTCCCTTATTCTGTATGGTCCTAAATTTCTCTGCTTCTTTCCGTTCCTTGACTGGGATGGTCAGAAAGCTGTTTCTGATCTCAGGGATTTTATACATGACTTTTTGCTCTATTTGAACACTTTCTACCAACACCCACCACTTTCAACTCCCTCTAATTCAAACCTCACGTCTTAGTTTGGTGACTGTAATTCAATACTAATATCACAAGGTAGATATTATTTGTTCCCATTTTATAGGCTCTGAGAATTTAACTTAGCAAAGGGCACACAGCAATTATGTGGCAGATCAGTATTTTAATCCTAGATGTTTTATTTGTGCTTTTCACTAAGGCACTTATGTAGAGATGAGAAACACTGAGAATCTTAGAAAAGAATAAGACAAACATTAGATAAATTAAGGCAGGAAACTGGGACCTGGGAGGATAGATGGCAATTACACAGCTGATATTATTTATAAGGCTCTTAATAAACATAAAATGGACAGTAATGATGATGATGAAATTAGGCAGAGAATAAATTTATAATCTAGACTCTAGGCCCTGAAAGGGATCAGAAGCATACATTAGTAAAAAAGAAATTTGACAGCCCTGTAATCAACATCTCTGGTATCAAGAAGTCTGAGAATCTTAAACCTAAAACGAGAATACAACTGCCAGGAAAAATACATGATTTACTTATCAACTTATTTGTAGGAGTGATGAAAAGAAATGAATTTACAATTTCAAGTGGTGTTGAAGATATGAGAAAGACATGTTTATACTCATTTTTTTTGGTAAAATTTTTGTTATAGGTTTTATTTATTTGATATTGGAGTATAGGCAATTAACAATGGTGTTGTGATAGTTCTAGGTGGACAGCAAAGGGCCTCAACCATACATATACATGTATCCATTCTCCCCCAAACTCCTCTCCCATCCAAGCTGCCACATAACAGAGATCCCTGTACTATATGGTAGGTCCTTGTTGGTTATCCACTTTAAACACAGCAGTGTGTGACATGTATATATTCTTTGCAGTTTGTTGTTAGTACCAAAAACTTAGAGAAAACATAAATATCCACAATAGGAAAATATTTTCATAAAGTATGGTACATTTACTTAACAAACAGATAAAACAACATTTAAAAATGTGGAGCTTGCTATTTTTAGGCCTGTTTGCAGTATTTAATTTAAAAAACGCATGTAAGCGAAATGACATGGATGTTTATTACAGTATTATTTGTAATAGCAAAATACAAGAAATACTTTGAATGTTCACCAATAAATGACGAGTAAATACATTATAGTACGTTTTACAATGGAATACTACGCAGTCATTGAAAAAGAACAACAGGACTTCCCTGGTGGTCCAGAGGTTAGGACTTGGTGAAGTCACTGTGATGACCAATCCTCAGTTGGGGAACTAAGATCCTACAAGTAGCGTGGTGTGACCAAAAAAGAAAAGAAAAATAGAAGGAAAAGCACTTCTATAACTCTCCTCAAAGGAAGCATTCCAACATGTATTACTGTGTGAAAAAGACTTTAGGAACACAATTATACGTACTGAATACTATCATTTATATATTTTAAAGGTCTTTAGGCATACACACACACATACATATGCACACATATATGGACTAATATAAACATATTGATTTTTAAAAAATATACACAAGAAATGAGTAAGTGTGGATGCCTTGAGAGAGGGGAACTAATCACTGAGGAACTGGAGTGGGAAGAGATAGTTTTACTTCATGATCTATTGATTGTTTTGACATGTTGAACTGCAATAGGTAAAAATTAATCATTTTAACATACAAATATCCTTAAACTCAAAAATTCAAATCCTTGAACCAACATGTGGACAAACGTGCACAAAAAGGCACAAACAGGAATGTTCCCTGAAGCATTGTCTATAATATCAAAAAATGCAGGCACAAAATTTCCATGGGGAATGATGGAATATAGTATGATACATACATACTGTGGAAGGCAATGCAGTAATAAGGAGACTATTACTAAAATACTAAAATGCTATTACTAAAATAGCAAAATTTTTTAGCCTATAACTATGTATCAGGTATTAATCTAAGTGATTTATGTTACCTAATTTAATCATCATAATAACACAAGGTAGTGTGAATAAATGTTAGTTGTCTCCAGCTTCATTCATCCAGCAAACATCCAGGGAGAGTCTACCATGTGTCTAGCTCCTCACGAGACACTGAAGACACAGTCAGGAGCAAGACTCAGTGGAGTGGGAGCTAGTGTTTTTGTCTGTCAAGCATCTCCTCACCTCACTCAGTGACAGTACCACATCCTCTTCCTTTGGAGGAACTGACTTTTCTTCATCTCATGTGACTTTGGTGGGGCCACCAGTCATGTGTCTCCTTTGCAGCCCTCAGTGCCCTCCCTTGGCCTGAGCAGGAGTTCCTGTGACTGGGATCTGCAGCCTCTCTGGTGTCTATCCTTCCTAAGTGTAGTGGACAAACCTCCTTTTTATCTCCTAGCCATGCCATATCTTACTAATGCTTCCTTTTTCACTTGACTCATTTATTCAGAATTGAGTTTTGTGGCTTGCAGCCAAACTCACTCACACATTCATCCTGTGTTCTGAAGGCATGTCATGGTCAAGTAGGTTAAGTTGGACAGAAAAAGAACATTACATTTATAATTCAATATAAGACCAATCTATTCAGAGAAAGAGCATTACTGGTGATGACTTAACCCAGGTGGAAGGTAATGAAGGGGAGGAGTGAAAAAGAGGATTTCAAATAGAGGGAATCTGAAATGAAAGAAAGATGGGCAGAACATTGCAGATAGACAATCTAGTGGGCACAGATAAGAAGGTGAGAAGTGGCATGCTCTGTCCTTTGTTGCTGCAATTTTAAGCACACAGCAGATGTTAAAGAGAGAAAAACCCAGAGACCTACGCAGAGGTGATATCATGAAAGCTGTGTTTGACAAGTGAAAAAAATTTCCACTTGCTTCTGTGCCTTAGTGGAGCCAATTAAGAATTTAGGTAGAAGAGCAACATGGCCATACCATGATTTTGACAAGTCACTCTGTCCATGTCAAGGGTTCTCAAACTTTATGTATCATCAGAATTACCTGAGGAGTTTATTCAAATAGCCTCATTCCAAGACATTTCAAGTCAGGAAACCAGGAGTAAGTTATGGAAGCTGCGTTTTTAACAGTCCCCCAATGGTTCTGATGCAGGGCTCGATGAACCATTCATTCCTTGTGAAATGTGGTTCCACATAATGGGCAAGCAGTAGAACCTTTGGGTTACTGTGACAGAGGCATCAGTTTCCAGGAGAGAGTTACTTACATGCGTCCCTAACATAATCTGTTCATCACCTTGTGTGCCTCCTCAATACTGGATGAGAGTACACTGGTTAATACCCTGGCACCGAAACATACACATCTCTAATTTACAAAGACAGTTTACAAATTCCTAACTATAAACCTATCAAGAGTAATAAAGATTCTTAGTGTTCAACAGAAATATGAGCATCTGATATGCAATCCTGAATGGTGTTAGCACAACCTCCACAATTTGGTGTCATTTGATGACAAAATAGGTACTATTCCCTTTTTAAAGGAAGAAGAACATTATAAAGAATGAAGCTCTGCTGAATGAAAGACTTATGAGTTCCCTCCAGATGAGGACCCAAATCTTTGGCTCTGGTTTCAGCATAATTGGTTTTTCACTCTTGGAATATTGTCCTCAGTTTTACTGCTAAGAAATCACATTGCTGTCTGTTGCTAGGTTTCCCAAGTAACATGTTAGGGGCAGCTGTCCCCGTGCCATTCTAACCATCGCCATTTTCTGCAATCACAGTCACATTACGGCCTATCCTCAAAACATGCTGTTTGATTCCAGGAATAACTCGGTGAAATATTTCCATAATTTTCAGTGGGCAGCACAACTGGCTAATGTTTGGAGCAAATCCACATTTGAGGTGTTCTACCTCAATGAACATGAAATCATAGTATGCCTAGAGTGGGAAAGGACCCTAGAGGCTATCTGACCCTGTTCTCTCATTTTGCAGGTTAGTAAACCGATTTCCACTGAAGTGAAAGCAGTCACACTGCACATTCTTCAGCATTTCAAATGGACATATTTAGAAGAAAAATTAAGTCATTAAGTACCTGGAAAGCACTGGCCAACCCAATACAGGTGACATAATCTATTTTGGGAGGCAAGATCACATGTGATGAAAAGTGACAACAAATGATTTTTTAAATAGTAGTTTAAAACAAAAATAGAATCACTATTAAGAAAGTAGTCTATGATTCAGTTCAGTTCAGTTCAGTCGCTCAGTCATGTCCGACTCTTTGCAACCCCATGAATCGCAGCACGCCAGGCCTCCCTGTCCATCACCAACTCCCGGAATTCACCCAGACTCGCGTCCATCGAATCAGTGATGCCATCCAGCCATCTCATCTTCTGTCATCCCCTTCTTCTCCTGCCCCCAATCCCTCCCAGCATCAAAGTCTTTTCCAATGAATCAACTCTTCACATGAGGTGGCCAAAGTACTGGAGTTTCACCTTTAGCATCATTCCTTCCAAAGAAATCCCAGGGTTGATCTCCTTTGGAATGGACTGGTTCGATTAGTTGCACACAAATACCAGATCTTTTTGTGATTTTGCGCAACACTAACCTTTATATACAGAGAAGGCAATGGCAACCCACTCCAGTACTCTTGCCTGGAAAATCCCATGGACGGAGGAGCCGGGTAGGCTGCAGTCCATGGGATCGCTGAGGGTTGGACACGACTGAGCGACTTCACTTTCACTTTTCACTTTCATGCATTGGAGAAGGAAATGGCAACCCACTCCAGTGTTCTTGCCTGGAGAATCCCAGGGACAGGGCAGCCTGGTGGGCTGCCGTCTATGGGGTCGCACAGAGTCGGACACGACTGAAGCGACTTAGCAGCTTAGCAGCAACCTTCATATAAATAGTTCACTGTTGGACATTCTTCTACTACCTACACAACTAGCCATCTTTTATCACAGCACAATATCAACGCTTCCAAAAATTGTCTATTAATTCCAAAAATTGTCATTGCTTTCCGTGCTGCCATTATAAGCAAATATTGGATTGGCCAAAAAGATCGTTTGGCTTTTCCTTAAGATGTTACAGAAAACCCTAACAAACTTTTTGACCAACACAATGCTATAGCTAAATTATGTCTTTTCATCTGGGGAAGGCAAAAATATAGTTTGCCATTATGTATGAGTATATATAAATGTAATTCCATTATGGAAGTCTTTAAGCTGGTAGATAATAAAAATAACAACAGATACTATTTTGATTGATTACTGTGGATCATGCACAATGTTTAATGCCAAGTATTGATAGATAGGGGCTTTCCTGATAGTCCAGTTGGTAAAGAATCTGCCTGCAATGCAGGAGACCCCAGTTCGATTCCTGGGTTGGGAAGATCCGCTGGAGAAGGGATAGGCTAACCATTTCAGTATACTTGGGCTTTCCTTGTGGCTCAACTTGTAAAGAATCTGCCTGCAAAGCGGGAGACCTGGGTTCAATCTCTGGGTTGGGAAGATCCCCTGGAGATGGGAAAGGCTACCCACTTCAGTATTTTGGCCTAGAGAATTCCATGGACTGTATAGTCCATGGACTTTCACTTTCATTGATACATATAAGAATGTATTTGTCAGTACTAAAACAAAAAGTCATGTATATATTCATATTCATTGCTGTTGTTTAGTCCTTAAGTTGTGTGTGACTCTTTTGCAACCCCACTGACTGCAGCTCACCAGGCTCCTCTTTCCATGGGATTCTCCAGGCAAGAATACTGGAATAGGTTGCCATTTCCTTCTCCAAGGGATCTTCCTGACTCAGGGGTTATACCAACGTCTGCTGTGTCTCCTGCATTGGCAGGCGGATTCTTTACCACTGGGACCCCAGGGAAGTCCATATTCCCATATATACATGTACATTTATACACATGTATGTGTATAGTTGAATGTTTACAATGACACATTTCTTTCGGATCCCCTTTTACAAATTTAGACTAAGAGGGTAACTTGCCCAAAGTCAAACAATCCCCATGTGGCAGAGCCAGAATTTGGCACCACCTAGTTTAGCCTCCTAAATCTATGTTTCTGGCCACTACACAAGTATATATGTCCACAGTACCATTTTCCCCCATTATACCATCAGATACATAGGTAGGACTGAGTCTGTCCTGTTTATGCTGCTTATTTCCTCTAATGCATTAAAAGGTTAGCACTCTGAGTTCCCAAATCCAGAAAATAATACAGGATATGGTGAAAACAGGCAGACTTGATTTTTTGAAGGCATAACATAGGTTATTCAAAGTATTTTATAGTATTAAAGATGTCCCTAGAATGAAGCAGATGTAAATTTTATTACTCCCATTTTATTCAATACAAATGGAAAACTCAAGCATACAAATAGGCCTAAAACACCACTTATTTCTAGGCTTTATTGTTGTTTAATCACTAAGCCATGTCTGACTCTTTGTGATCCCATGGACTGTAGCTTGCTAGGCTCCTCTGTCTGTGGAATTTCCCAGGCAAGAATATTGGAGTGGGTTGCCATTCCCTTCTCCAGGGGATCTTCCCCACCCAGTGATGGAACCTGTGTCTCCTGGGTTGGCAGGCGGGTTCTTTACCACTGAGCCACTTAGAAAGCCCATTCCTGGGTTATGCTGTCACAATTTGGAAGGTAAGTCAGTTGAAAAATATACACACACAGAAACTAAGGGAGAGGTTAAATTCCAATGATCTGGAGTGGCACCCACAGCAAGTATATGGATTTTATGTAGAAATTTCTGGGGAAATCAATGGTAAGAGCTCTTGCTCCGTGCCTCAAAAAACAGGCACTTTCTCCTTTTAAAAAACAGCATACCAGTGAGGGTTGTGGTGTCATTTTTTGACAGTATATCCTGATCCATGTTGGTTGCAACATGCAAAAGAGCCATGGTGTCCTCAGGTGTTGAAATAAACTACCGCCTATAAGACAGTGCTCAAATAAACACGTGTTCGGTGTCTGTGTTCCTCTTTCCCTTCCTCGGTTTGTTTTTGGTCTTCTGACCTTTTGTACAAGCAACAAGAAAAGTGTGACAGTGTGGAGAGCCACAGTCCACCTGGGAAGTAGGTGCATGCCCTTGGGCCAGGGTGACAACGTGCTGTGAAGTAACTCTCCAGATGCCATACTAAATATACAGACCTTTTTTTCCAGCTGGTGCCCGACCAAGTTAGGTGAGGTGCTGGCTCGGTGGAATCACTGTGTCCCTTTATGATGAGCAGCGGCGGCTGTTGAAAGAAAAAATGCTGTGAGTCAGTGGACAATGGAGTACGTTTATTAATTTTAAGACTGCAGCTGGGATTACTGACAGCGCAGCAGTTCTCCAACTTCAGTAAAAGTCTACCAACATAAACGTCTTCACTGGGAAAGGAAAGTTTATTAAAAACACAAGATCCAAGATTTGTATAAAAGATCATACAAAGAGAATGTTAAGTATGTGCCATATTATAAGTATGTGCCATAATTTTTTGTAGTGTAGGTGTAGAATATACCGCTAATGAATTGTATTGGCCTATTTACTTCTTTTCTTGGTCTCAATATAAAACTGGCTTCCCTTCCAATGTGTTAAACCAGTTACTATTAAAATGTCAACAAGGGTCTAGTAAGCAGTTTTTTTTTGTAGTAATTGTGTGATCAGAAACACATCAATCATATGATATTGCTTATATGTGGAATTTTAAAAAATGGTACAAATGAACCTTTTTATATAACAGAAGTAGAGTCACAGATGTAGAAAACAAACCTATGGTTACCAAGATGGGAAGGAGGGAGAGATAGATTGGGAGACTGAGATTGACATATACAAACTACTATATATAAAATAAGACAACTAATAAAGATCTACTATACAGAGAACTCTACTCAACACTCTGTACTGACCTGTATGGGAATAGAATCTAAAAAAAGAGTGGATACATGTATAACTGGTTCACTGTGCTGTACAGCAGAAACTAACACAACACTGTAAATTAACTATACTCCAATAAAAATTAACTTTAAAAAGAAACACATCAATATAGTTTGTTGATTTTTAGATTAATTTTTAAATTTACATGTGAGTCTAATCAAAGATGATTCTAGTCAAAAGAAACAACTCTAAGATTGCCTTATATTTAACCTTTGTATTTACGATCGTTAACCATAATACATTAGCACACTCAAAAGATTTAATGGAAATACCGTTTTATCAGATTGGCTTCAGGGAATCATCTGGAACTCTATTGCCAAACGAGAATGAATAGCCAAAAGGTTAGTCAAAAACTGAAGTTACCAACAGTGATGGTAGAGTAGCAGTGACACAAAAGGCAAGCAAACTTTAAATGGAAAATTTTTAGGTTAGGGCTTTCCTGGTGGCATAGCTCAGGTGGTAAAGAATCTGCCTGCAATGCAAGAGACCCGGGTTTGATCCCAGTGTTGGGAAGATCCCTTGGAGAAGGGAATGGCAACCCACTCCAGTATCCTTCCCTGGAGAATTCTATGGACAGAGGGGCCTGGCCAGTACAGTCCATGGGGTCGCAAAGAGTCTGACACAGACACACCATATAAAATTAACACTAATTATGAGCTAACTCTATCCTCAACATAAAACTTATAGGTATCAAAACTAAACACAAACTGTAAACTGAAACACAGTGCCCCTGGCCTAACTCAGAAATAATGATCTTCTTTATGGAAGGGCAGTGGCTTCTTCCTAGCTTGTCTTTGTGTCAAAGTGAATAAAGAAAAGTCAGACGATTCCATGTCAGCAGTGCAAAGGCAAGAGAAGGATCAGTGTTTCCTTCACGCTCAGGCTCTGAAGAGTCCTCCTTCAGGAAACAGTGGAAAAATCGATGCCAGATGGCTCTCAAGGAGCCGCTGCTAATGCTTCTGCTATTGTCAACTCCCCCATGGAAACGTTCCCACCCAGCAGGGCAGGGCCGCAGACTTCATATCTCATCAACCACTGACCTCCAAGGTAGAGGTGTGGTCTCACCCACAGGTCCTAGCAAAGGCCATTTCTCCCAGTACCAGTGAGTTATGACTTGGCTTTCAGACAAGCAACAGAAATCTCCTCCCTTTTCCACCTTTGATTTGTGTTGAAATAGTATTTTAATCAGTTACAGAAAATTCATAAATAACATTAGCTATCACTTATAGGGCACTTATAAGCGACAGATTTTTATCTTCTTGGGCTCCAAAATCACTGTGGATGGTGACTGCTTGCTCCTTGTCAGGAAAACTATAACAACGTATTGAAAAGCAGAGATATCACTTTACTGACAAAGGCCCATATTGTCAAAGCTATGGTTTTTGTAGTAATCATGTACGGATGCAAGAGTTGGACCATAAAGGCTGAGAACTAAAGAATTGATGCTTTTGAATTATGGTGCTGGAGAAGACCCTTGAGAGGCATTTGGACTGCAAGGAGACCAAATCAGTCAATCCTAAAGGAAATCAACCCTGAATATTTGGACGGACTGATGCTGAAACTGAAGCTCAATACTTTGGCCACCTGATACAAAGAGCCAACTCATTTGAAAAGACCCTGATGCTAAGAAAGATTGAGGGCAGGAGGAGAAGAGGGCAACAGAGAATGAGATCATTGGATGGCATAACCGACTCAATGGACATGAGCTTCAGCAAACTCTGGGAGACAGTGAAGGACAAAAAGCCCAGCGCGCTGCAGTCCATGGGTTGCAAAGAGTCGGACACAACTCAAGAGACTGAATAACAACAAAACTAAGGCACTTATCATGTGACGTTAAAGTGTGAAGTGCATTACACAGGTTAACTCATTTCACCCTTAACTCTTAAACCAGTATTATTACCTCCATTTGAAGTTAAATAACTGGCATACAGCCATGAAGCTTGTAAGTGGTAGAGCTGGAATGTAGCCACGGGTCTGGATGACAATGAAGTTTCAGTTTTAATTGCTGCTCTGTTTTCTATTCTAAAGAAAATAATTTAAAAGAATGACTTCATAAATAATCCCATAACCCTGGTAAAACTGCTTTCATTTCCTTGTATTCCCTTTCATTATTCATAGGAATATTACTGGGAACTTCTTTTTCCATTTATTGTTCCCTCCCCCTACTCTATCCTTTCAATTTAGCAAGAATAACCACTTTCCTAGAAATGACCTTGTACTCAACACCTCACTCCCAGCCACCCGCCACTGTTTGTTAGTTCAGGATGGCTACCTGACCCAAGCTGGGCTGAGAAGTCTGTTTCGCACACATTTCGAAATTCGGGCAGAGAGATTTCAAAATATAGATAAGCGAAGCAGAAGGGAGGGAGGGAGGGAGGGGGGAGAAAGGGAAGGAAAAATGAATCAATTTATCTCTGCATTGGCGGTAAGTTGTAAAATTCTGAAGCTACGTGCCATTATGCTCTTCATCGTGGACTGCAAAATAGAGAGCCTTTAGTGATTAAAAAAAGGCAAAAGCACTGGAGAGAGATGGAGAATGAGGAAGACCTTGGGACTCTACAGTGCTTCAGGCTTTAATTTATTCCAGTGGGGACTCAGTCCTTGGATTCTGGGACATGTCCTGATTGTCCAGAAAGTTCTTTCTTTTGCATAAGATAGCTAAAGTTTGTTCTTGTCACTTGCAACCAAGAGTCTGAACTATTAACAATACTTTATAAAAAATAAATGCTTTTTTAATAATAAAAAAATAAAAAGTTTCCCAATAATCTGTCTGGTAAGAACACTGATAGATCTGAAGGAGAGGTGGTATGAGTGAAGGCTGGAGACGCCTCTGCTGTCAGCTGCAGGCAAAGGCAGTTTAACTCACACCTACCAGCAAGGAGGGTGTACTGGCTTCTGCAGCTACAAGCCCAGTGGAAATGCAGGCTTCAGGGCCGACCTAATTCAAGGCCATCAGCATTATTTCCTTTTATCTTGCCAGTTCCATGCCCACCTCCCACTTAGGCAAGTGGTGAGATAACCACCTGTGAGTTAAAGGAAGCTTTCCTAATGTCCTTAACACATTTCACATTAATGCTTGCTATTATAACCCTTGTGACCAGGGCAATATTATATGCTGAGTTGAGGCCCAAGTTCTTGAACTAGCACATGGAAAGCAGGATGGTGATTCATCAAGGTTACCTTCCTGAAAAACATGATTGCATACCACCCAGCAATCCCATTCCTGGGTATATATCCAGAGATAATCATGATTGAAAACTATATTTGCACCCCAGTGTTCACTGCAGTACTCTTTACAATAGCCAGGAAATGGAAGCAACCTAAAAGCCCATTGATAGATGAATGGATAAAGAAGATGTGGGACATATATGTTGTTGTTGTTGTTTAGTCACTAGGGTCGTGTCTGACTCTTTTGGGACCTCATGGACTGTAGCCCACCAGGCCCCTCTGTTCATGGGATTCCCCAGCCAAGAATACTAGACTGGGATGCCATTTCCTTCTCCAGGGGATATTCCTGACTCAGGGTTCGAAACCACATCTTCTGCATTGGCAGGTGGATTCTTTACCACTGAACCACCAAGGAAGCCTGTGGTACATATATATAATGGAATATTACTCAGCCATAAAAAAGAATGAAATAATGCCATATTCAGCAACATAGATGGACCTGGAGGTTATCATACTAAGTAAAGTAAGTCAGACAAGAGAAACGAATATCATATGTTATCACTTACATGTGGAATTTTAAAAATGATACAAGTAAACTTATTTATAAGCTTGTATGAGTATAACTGAATCACTTTGCTTTACACCTGCAACTAACCATCATTGTTAATCAACTATACTCCAATATAAAATAAAAACCAAAAAGAAAGAACCTGGTTGCTACTGCAGGCAGAGTAGGAGGATGATGGAGTTTACTCTAGACACTCTTTGGGCTTGCTAGCATCCTTGCCGAGAGACAATGGGTAGAGTGTGAACAGCACTGAATGTGGAGCCAGGCTGTCTGAGATTTTTCAGGTTCTTGGCTTCCCTGTGAGTCTTCTTCTTGTCCTTAGCTGCCACTGGTGCTGTCATATTCTTTGCTTAAAGAGGGCAATGGAGTCTTTAGTCTGCACTGAGGAGCCTTTGTTCTCTGGTGTCCTTGATATGGCTGATGACTACTCCTTCTGAGACTGCCAGTGGGGCTAGAGATGATCTGGAGATCGCCAAAAGTGAGTGAGCCCACCACCAAACCTACCTGGACTGCAGCTGCTTCCTGTGACAGCTCAGTATTCTTCTTGGCCTTGAATTGATCCACAGTGGTACTGGGTGTGGAAGTGCTCAGCACATGGTAAGCACTATCCCAAATGTATAAGAGGCCGCACAGTTAAGAGCACAGAATTCTCAAAACAGAAGGCCTAAGCTTAGACCCCAGCTTTGGCACTTAACAGCTGTGTGATCTTGGATAACTTGCTTAACCTCTCTGTGCTTGATTTTGTTTCATCTGTAAAACAAGGTTAGTAATGGCACCTACCGCAGGGGGTTGTGAGAATTGAGTTTATAACGTGAAACGCTTTGAAGAGTGGCTGGTACATGTAATAAGTCGCTTCTAAGTATTTCCTAATGTTATTATCATTATTTATTATCTTAGGTTGAATTTCCAGGAAATAGAGTCTGAGATAGGAATTTTGGTGCAGGAAGGTTTTTGGTAGTACTCTTGGGATCAACCACTCTGAGTGAGGTTAGGGCTGGGCAGAGGGAGAAGCTCAACCGCGATACCATTGTAACAGAGCCTGCGGGGTGAGGTGGGCAGGCAGTTGTCCTACATTGAGGCCTTTGCACCATCCCTCATTCCACACCCCTGCCTCCCTGTGAGTAACGTTGGAGGTAGCCTCCCCCTGACGACAGGTCTAATCCAGAGGGAGGACCATCTCTAGGGTGGGACTTGGTCATGAAGTACTAACAGACAACACTTGGGGAAGCTGGTCGAGGAAGAGTACCTTGGTCATGGAGGGGAGTCTGGGTGGTACACTGCGGCATCCAGTACATACACCTTCATGCACAACCCCCTTTTATGAGATACATTCACTCAGGAGTCATGCCAAGTTCAGCAATCTGGGCATTATGTTGTCATCTTTATCAATTCTAGCTATAGCTCCCCAGGAGGGCTATGTCTGGATGATAATTAACCTCCAATATCCCAGTATAATCAGAGAAGAAGAAAAGTGATTAAAGGGTTGGAAAATGCGAGGCTGGGTAACAACATACAGTTTCAAACACACATCACATCCTGTTGCACAGGAATATTGGGCTCTCAATGCCATGTGGAGATTTGAGGATTTGGTTAACCACACTGGCAGTCTGCACCCTTTCTCTTGCCCTGACTGAGCCCTGGTTCCATCCTCTGGGATGATCACTTTTATCCAATGTCCTCTTTGGCTGTATGTGGGGTGAGCATTAGCACAGAATCCTCTCCTAAGGGTTATATTTAATATTACACAACTGATTTCGTGATGGTAGGCTCTCCAGGTCACGGGAATTGCATAGTCATCACATGTTCAAAGTGAGGACATTTCCAAAAAGTCCTGAACAAACTTCCCTTATTGGTCTGAATCAGGTGATGCCCGTTCTCAAAACAAGAATGGTTTCAATAACTTAGGTCTGGGATCCTGAAGTAATAATTGGGGAAGGGGGTGACTTTGTCAGGCTGGGGAATATCTCTATTGCTGTCATCAATTTCTCATCTGTTTGGCTGCTACTCGACGGGAAATGAAGTCATTGATGTTTGGGAGTGATACAGTCATTGCCCTGTCAGTTCAGTTGGATCCACTGGCTGAGTAGGCAAGATATATAAAGCACTAACAAACTGAAATTTTTGCAAGCTAATCTCCTCCAATTACACTCAAGAATCCCAAACTATACTTTTAGCCTATAGAATTGCCTAAGGGGATGATCTATTCTAGAATATAATGGAGGTTGACAACTTAACAGGGGGTTGTGTCAGCAACAGAGAAGAACAAGGAGCAAATTATTTGACCTTACTTGTATTGCTATTATAAGGGTGGCTCATTGTTGATTTACATTAGATGTTCTGGTTTTGATATCATAACGTCAAGGGATACCTAAAAATGCAGTAATCAATTGTCTTATCTTCCTCCCCAATTAGGGATCTCATTCAACCTACAGACTTAGTATATGAGGTCTTAAACATGGTAGGAACATCATGAAGGTTTGTTAAATGCCACGTGAAATTCCTTGTAACTAGTCATTTACAGTTACTCCATATTTACTGATAATTTCAAAATGAGCTCTGCTTGGAATGAAACTTTTACTTCTTTCATCTATCTGTATGTCTAGCATAAAATACAGGAATATAGGGAGTTCTTAAGAAATTGAATTATTGTTATTAATGTCAACATAACTTTATAAGCAAGTATTTGAAAGTAGTTGAAAACAATTTGCTTAAGATGTATAAATGTCATTTATATTTATTTAGTGAAAACTATTCTTTATGGGAAAAAAAAATGAGCCACTTTGCCCAAGGCTTTGTCCATGTGCAGAACACACAGAAATATAATAGCAAGCATCATTTACATGTCAGTGATTCTCTGTGCCAGTCACTGAAGCAGGGCTTCTACTTTCGTCCAGTTCGACCACAGCTATTTCTGGGAGTTATCAGGAGGTATTCCACATATGCTTGCAAAAGAGTCCTTTCCCACTGGGCATTGTCATGGCTCTACAGTAACACCTTCACCAAATTCTATTACCCTTTCCCGGGTGCTGCTACAGACCTTTGCAGGGGTGCCTTGATTCTCTGCCTGACACAGGGTTATTTGCCTGCTTCCCCTACAATTAAAAAACTATTTTTATTTATGTATTTGGCTGCGCTGGGTCTTACTTGCAGCATGCAGGATCTTTAGTTGCAGCATGTGGGATCTAGATCCTTGACCAGGGACGAACCCTGACCCCCTGAATTGGGAGCATAGAGTCTTAGCTACTGGACCACCGGGGAAGTCCCTCCCCTACAATTTCAATAGGCACCACTGTCTCTGAGTATCTTTCCATACTAATAAATAAGATTATATCAAGTATTTTTGTTAACTCATATTGTTCTCAGTATACATAAAAATTTATATAATTTACTATATATTTTAATAGTATTTTATGCATTGTACCATAACTGATTAAGTTCAGTTCGGTTCAGTTCAGTTCAGTTGCTCAGTTGTGTCAGGATCTTTGCGACCCCATGGACTGCAGCATGCCAAGCCTCCCTGTCCATCACCAACTCCCAGAGTTTACTCAAACTCATGTCCATTGAGTCAGTGATGCATTCCAACCATTTCATCCTCTGTCATCCCCTTCTCTTCCTGCCTTCAATCTTTCCAGTATTAGGGTCTTTTCAAATGAGTCACCTCTTCATATCAGGTGGCCAAAGTATTGGACTTTCAGCTTCAACATCAGTCCTTCCAATGAACATTCAGGACTGATTTCCTTTAGGATGGACTGGTTGGATCTCCTTGCAGTCCAAGGGACTCTCAAGAGTCTTCTCCCACACCACAGTTCAAAAGCATCAATTCTTCAGTGCTCAGCTTTCTTTATAGTCCAACTCTCACATCCATACATGACTACTGGAAAAACCATAGCCTTGACTAGACAGATCTTTGTTGACAAAGTAACGTCTCTGCTTTTTAATATGCTGTCTAGGATGGTCATAACTTTTCTTCCAAGGAATAAGTGTCTTTTAATTTCATGGCTGCAATCACCATCTGCAGTAATTTTGGAGACCAGAAAAATAAAGTCAGCCACTGTTTCCCCTGTTTCTCCATCTATTTGCCATGAAGTGATGGGACTGTATGCCGTGATCTTTGTTTTCTGAATGTTGAGCTTTAAGCCAACTTTTTCACTCTCCTCTTTCACCTTCATCAAGAGGCTCTTTAGTTCTTCTTCACTTTCTGCCATAAGGGTGGTGTTATCTGCATATCTGAGGTTACTGATATTTCTCCCAGCAGCCTTGATTCCAGCTTGTGCTTCCTCCAGCCCAGCGTTTCTCATGATGTACTCTGCATAGAAGTTAAATAAGCAGGGTGACAATATACAGCCTTGATGCACTCCTTTTCCTATTTGGAACCAGTCTGTTGTTCCATGTCCAGTTCTAACTGCTGCTTCCTGACCTGCATACAGATTTCTCAAGAGGCAGGTCAGGTGGTCTGCTATTCCCATCTCTTTCAGAATTTTCCACAGTTTATTGTGAGCCACATAGTCAAAGACTTTGGCATAGGCAATAAAGCAGAAATAGATGTTTTTCTGGAACTCTCTTGCTTTTTCCATGATCCAGCAGATGTTGGCAATTTGATCTCTAGTCCCTCTGCCTTTTCTAAAACCAGCTTGAACATCTGGAAGTTCATGGTTCACGTATTGCTGAAGCCTCGCTTGGAGAATTTTGAGCATGACTTTACTAGCGTGTGAGATAACTGATTAAACCAATCCCCAATTTTTGGACTTTGGTTATTTTGGTCTTTATTACTACAAATAATGCTGTCATGAACATTCTTGTAGTAAAAACCTGCACATTTCTTTGATTTTTGTTTTAGGATCATAATAGCTAATTTAATATTTTGCCCTATGTGCTCAGCTGCTCAGTTGGGTCCTACCCTTTGCGACCCCATGGACTGTAGCCTGCCAGGCTCCTATGTCCATGGCATTTTACAGGCAAGAATACTGGAACAGGTTGCCATTTTCTCCTCCAGGGGATCTTCCTGACCCAGGGATCGAACCCAAGTCTCCTGCACTATCAGGTGGATTCTTTACCACTGAGCCACCTGGGAAGCCTGCTTCTTGAAAACAAGGAAATGATTTCATAAGTAGTTCAAGGACTGAGGAGTTTTCAGAATTTAGAAGAACTACTGATAAAAACAGAAAACTCTAACAATCATACCATGTATACCAGCTTAATTACCAGCTACAACAATTCAAGGAAGAGCTGTCCAGTGGCTCAGAGCAGCCTTCCTGGCTACGTTGGTTTTGTTTAGAAACTGCTCATCATCAAGTAAACAATGTGGTTTTGGAATAATTTTCAGACATTTTTATTGTTTTGCTTTAAATATGCAACTAAGTCATTTGAATCCAAACAAGAGTACTGTAATATGAGAACTAAATGAACTCCTTTAATTTGACTGTTTTTTAACCTGTTTAAGTACTATAAGAACTTAAACAGGAGAAGTAGAGTTTACGTAAGAGCACATTCCAGAGAAATTAATAATGGGAGTGCAAATGAGGGTGAGGAAAGGACCTAAGGAAGTTCCTAAAGCAGAGCCAACTGTTTGATAAGCCAAGTTTTTCATAGGAAAACTTGTAGCTGAAAAATGGAAATTAGGAAGGAGACTGTAGTTCCTAACATTTACGTCAGTTCTGCTTTGTTTCTTCTGCTGGTTTCTTCACTGTCAGCCAGAATCTAAATCTGGTTTGCTACGGGCAAATCCCAGGTCAATTCTGTACCTCTTATTCTAGTCTTCTCTCTTTTCTCAGAGACTGGTTCTCTTCATCATAATCCTTACTCAATGATAGTAGATTTCTCTATATCCAGGTAAGTCACCCAGTCATGATGATTGATTTGAGTGACTCACAAATCAGCTGCTTGCCTGAAATAATAATAGCTATCATTTACATATGCCACCTTACTTTCATTATTTGATTTTGTCCTCCAGAAACTGTGTGCACACGTGCTAAGTTGCTTTAGGCATGTCGGACTCTATGCAACCTTATGGACTTGCAGCCCTCCAGGCTCCTCTGTCCATGAGATTCTCCAGGTAAGAATGCTGGAGTGGGCTGCCATGCCCTCCTCCAGGGGATCTTCCAGACCCAGGGATGGAGCCCATGTCTTTTAGGTCCACCTGCAGGTGGGTTCTTTACCACTAGCGCCACCTGGGAAGCCCTCTGATAACCCTAAATTACAGTAATCTACAAGGAATAGAAACTGGACTCAAGACCACATAAAGAGTAAGAACTTGCACTGGCTTATTGAACAGGAAGAACAAACACAATGTTGGCTTCCAGGCAAGGTTTCATCAGGATTCTGACTCCATTTTCTTACAATTCTGTCCAATTCTATGTATCAACTGTGTTCTGAAGCTGATTCCCTGGTGGTGTGGAATGGGTTCATTGTGTGCTTTGGGGGGTTCCTTGTGTGCTTTTCGATGTATGCAGTGAGTAAAAGATTTCCCTGAGACTTCCCTGATGGTCCAGTGGTTAAGAATCTGCCTTACATTGCAGGGGATCCAGGTTCAATCCGTGGTTCGGGAGCTAAGATCCCACATGACTTGAGGTAACTAGAGAGTCTGGGCACCACAACTAGAGAAAGTCCACATGCCACAACAAAGACCCAGCACAGCCAAAAATAAAAATGAATAAATCTTTTTTTTTTTTTTTTTTACAACAAGAGATTTCCTGTCCTTCCACTAGCAGAGAAAGGAAAACCTTTCCCAGAATCCTCTACTAAGTCCTTTGTGCTACAGTGGGCTGCCATAACTAAATATCATAGACTGAATGGCTTAAAGAAATTTGTTTTCTCACAGTCTGGAGGCTGGAAGTCTAAGATCAGAGTGCTGCTATAGTCAGGTTCTGGTAAGTACTTTCTTCCTGGCTTATAGACTGCGGCCTTCTCTTTGTGTTCTCACATTGCAGAGAGAGAGAGACGTGTGTTTTTCGATGATCCAGCGGATGTTGGCAATTTGATCTCTGGTTCCTCTGCCTTTTCTAGCTGTCTGGTGTTTTTTCTAATAAAGGCACTAATTCCATCTTGAGGCCCCATCCCCATGATCTCATCTAACCCTAACTACCTTCCAAAGGCACCATCTCCAAATACAAATACCATAGCACTCAGAGTTAGGGCTTCACTATATGAATTTTGTGGGGACAAAACTCAGTCCATAGTGTCCTTCTTCATATTTCCCTAGCCATTCTGGCTTAATAATTTGCATGGAGAATGAGATCTCATGATTGGCTTGGCTGGATCAGTTGAAGTGAAAAGAATTTGGGGGAGTTGACCACAAAGTCCATGGTTGTGCATTGTGCTCAGTTGCTCAGTTGTGTCCAACTCTTTGCAACTCCATGGACTGTAGCCTGGCAGGTTTTTCTGTTCATCAGATTTCCCAGGCAAGAATACTGGAGTGGGTTGCCATTTCCTTCAAGCCTGAGTCTCCTGCATCAGCAAGTGGGTTCTTTACCACTGAGCCACTTGGGAAGCCCAAGTCTGTAGTTAAGTAGGTACATTTCACAAATCAGAAGACTGAATCTGAGAGAAGTTAAGCCAAGGTCATGCATATAATGAGTGGGAGAGTCAAGATTTAAACTCAACTGACTCCAAACCTCTTGTTTTTTGTATTATATGATGTTAGCATCACTTGTTTGCTTTTCTAGTTTGTAGCTTACCTGTCTCTTCTAGTTTTAGACTGCTTTCTCTTTTTTTTTGACACGGATCAACTTTTAAGTCTTTATTGAATTGCTTACAATATTGTTTCTGTTGTATGTTTTGGTTTTTTGGCCCCAAAGCATGTGGGATCTTAGCTCCCCAACAAGGGCTTGAACTCACACCCTCTGCATGAAAAGGCAAAGTCTTAACCACTGGACCACAGGGAAGTTCCTGTTTGCTTTTTTGATAGCAGACACCTTGCTGTGGCCCTTGCAGCCTGTATGGACAATCCAGGACCCTGAGCTCCATGCCGAATCTCAGGTTCCACGTGTGGAAGACTAGGCCCTAAATTAAATAGTTCTGTACTACTCTTTGGACTTTGACTGAAGGCCTTTTTTATAAAGTCCTTACTTTTTAAAGGTTAAGTCCTCCTTACTTAACTTCTTTGGTGGAATGCTGCCCTTCCACTTCCTGAAATCTCCACTCCTTTCAAATCCAGCTACTTGCAGAACTCAAAGAGACCTTCCATCATTAGGTCTCCCTGCACTTGATCACACTCTTCAACCTGACTGGAGGCCTCTGATTGGATTTTGTGACCCTCCTGGTGGAAAAAAATAGAAACTTTGAAGTAAGACACTATGATTTATAATAAGAAATATATGTTTGGCCTTTAACCCTGTCTCTATTTCATAGAGTTCCAAAACCTCTTGGAATTTCCTAAGTGATAAGAGTGCTGGGAGTATCTTTTGTTATAGAATTTGGTCTTTTATCTTTGGTTCCTGAAATAGCTCCAGAGCCATAAAGGTGAAAGAAATGTCTTATTATTCATAACCTTTCAACCACACTTGAATGTATTACTTTTAGAGAACCTCTCAAGATGTGGGCTGGTTGTCAGGGGAACCAGCCATGAATAGAGGGTTGGAACTTTGAGTCTTATTTCCCCAACCTTTTGGAAGGGGAGAGGGGTTGGAGGTTGAATCAGTCACCAGTCAGCAATGATTTAATCAATCGTGGCTATGGAACGGTCTCCACAAAACCCCCAAACAATGGGGTTCAGAAAGCCTCAGGGTTGGTCAACATGAGGGGTGGCTAAGAGTGACACTCCCAGAATGGGCACGGACACATGGGGCCCCTTTCCACACACTTTGCCTTATGCATCTCTTCCATCTGGCTGTTTTTGAGTTGCATCCTTGTATTAATATAATAAACTGGTAATTTAGTAAAGGAACTGTTTTCCTGAGTTCTGTGAGCCTCTCTGGCAAATGAATCAAAGCTGAGGAGGGGGCTGAGGGAACCTCCGATTCATAGTTGGTCAGTCAGCAGCACACGTGACAATTGGACTCTCCATTGGTGCATGAAGCATGCATGAAGGGGGTGGGGGTGGGGCAGTCTTGTGGGACTGAGCCCTGCTGAAATAAATTTCTAGGTCCAAGATGGAGCTGCTCCTGCCTCATCAACAAACCAATACTTTAACTTTGGTGTACCAGTAAATTCTCCACTTGATCAGAATTGCAGGATATCCAGCCAGTCACTCTCCACCTGCCAAGAATCTGTACCAACTTCATTAATCTAAATAAGGTCAGATATGAAATCTCAGCCAATTAATTTAAGGCAGATAGTTTTTCCTTATTCCCTGATTGACCTGTTAGCCTTCAGAGGAAATGCTCACGTTCTAAGCCAATCATCTGCTGTTTCCATGTTGCCTCTTCTAACATTTTATAAAACTCGTTCTGGCCCAAACATCTCTTGGGAAGACTGCTCTTCTACTTGTGAGGCACTGTACTCTCTTCCATGTATTATTTTCCCTTGAATAAAGGATATACTATTAATTACTAAATTGTCTTTACTTGTGGGATCCGATGCTATTTCCAGGCAGATACTGTCAGAATTGGGTAAAATTGTAGGACACCCAGTTGGTGTCCCAGAACTCACTAATGTATAGAAAACCCACACATCTTGTGTCAGAAATGAGGTGTATTATCATAGAGTATTGAGAGCAGGGCAGACCCACAATGGGAGTGTGTATTTTTCTTTACAGATCCATATTTGAATTTAACCTCTCTCTACTATTTTGTGGCTGAGGACTTAAAGCAAGCTGCTAAAACCTTCGGAACTCAGTCTCCTCATTGAGGGACCATGGATACTAATAACTATTTGATAGGTTTATTCTAAGAGATCAGAGTCTGCATGTGCAAAATTCTGACAAGTAACAAGTACTTAATAAATGGGAAGTCCTTCAAGACTGGAAGGTATACCTGCCTTATCAATTTCTTTTCATCTTCCCAACCTGAAATCCTTACTGTTCTCTAAACTCTCATAAAAATCACAGCTAACACAACTGGTTTGACTATTAACCAGGCTTATGTTGTGATAACTCTTCTGTTGCTGTCTTGGATTACTATTTAAAATGTATAACTATTTAACTTTCCATTCAGATGATAAGCAACTTGCAGTTTCTGCTTAATATAGCACAGTGTCTTCCCCATGTATTTGTAAAGAATATTGAGTACAGAGCTTTCTCTTCTCCAAGCATAGTTACCACCACTTTAACATGCTCAGTAAATAGCAGTCTTCTCAAGTAGGAGGTTGACAACAGAAATAGGACATAGGAAGACTATTTCCCCCATGCATTTGGAAGGACTGCAAGCACTTCTGTGAATAAGGACATGGTCCCTAATTGCTATTTTTTCTAATAATTAAATTTATTTTTAATTGAAAGATAACTGCTTTACAGTATTGTGTTGGTTTCTGCCAAACATCAACATGAATCAGCCATAGGTATACCTATGTCCCCTCTCTCCTGAACCTCCCACCCTCTTCCCTCCCAATTCCACCCCTCAAGGTTGTTACAGAGACCCGGTTTGAGTTCCCTGAGTCATACAGCAAATTTCTATTGGCTATTTATTTTACATATGGTAAAATACATGTTTCCATGTTACTTTCTCCATACATCCCTCCCTCTCCTTCCTGTGCCTCCCAGTCCATAAGTCTGTTCTCTATGTTTGTATCTCCATTGCTGCCCTGCAAATAAGTTCATCAGCATCATCTTTCTAAATTCCATATATATGCATTAGTACACAGTATGTGTTTTTCTCTTTCCGACTTACTTCACTCTGAATAATAGGCTTTAGGTTTATCCACGTCATTAGAACTGACTCAGACGAGTTCCGTTTTATGGCTGAATGATATTCTATTGTGTATATATGTGCCACAGTTCTTATCCCCATTCATCTGTTGATGGACATCTAGGTTGCTTCGATGTTCTAGCTATTGTAAATAGTACTGCAATAATCACTGGGGTACATGTGTCTTTTTCAGTTTTGGTATATGCCTAGGAGTGGGATTGCTGGGTCATATGGTGGTTTTATTCCTAGTTTTTAAGGAATCTCCATACTGCCTTCCATAGTGGCTGTATCAATTTACATTCTCACCAACAGTGCAAGAGGGTTCCCTTTTCTCCACATTCTCTCCAGCATTTATCATTTGTAGATTTTTTTGATGATGGCCATTCTGATCAGTGTGAGGTGATATCTCATTGAAGTTTTGATTTGCATTTCTCTAATAATGAGCAGTGTTGAGCATCTTTTCCTGTATGGTTTATTAGATACCTGTATGTCTTCTTTGGAGAAAAACTTATTGCTGTTCTGATATGGATGGGGCTGGTACTTTACAACTTTGAGATTTCCAGTAACTGCAAGGACAACTTATCTATGGTCCTCCTGCCCCAAGTGGCCTGGCTCCTATTTCAAGCCCCTCTTGCCCCTATAAAGATGGCTTCTACCTTGGTTCCTAGTGCAAAAGTTGTTTTTCTGGTATTCCAAGCATCCCATACCAAGAGTGATCTAATTGTTCATCCTAAATAGGAACCTGCTATTTATACTTTCTGTCAAGACAACAGCATTACTCAGTACTGTCCAGGTCGGTTATCCCTCCTTCTCCTGGTATTGGATCTTTGCCTTGCATTTTCTTGTTCTCTCCTTGAGGACCAAGAGCCTGTCCCTGTGACACAGACAGATTGGTAGTGGAGGCCGCCAGAAAGCAACAGATCTCCCAGACATGGATTGCTTTAACCAGAGGATACTGTCCTTTGCCCTCTTGGCTGGACTTCTGTTGTCAGCTGAGTCAGACCCTCCCAACCCTCTTCCTAAGGGAGTGAGTTTGGCTGAGTCCCAAGATTAGTGCCCATTTTACTCCAAGAAAAGAGCCGTGCTTCCTGTGATTGGGCAACTGCTGCTGTTAATCTAATTATCTGGTTAAAGTACGAACAGTCCTCAAGTAGGGGCACACAGACACAGGGAGCTTTGCACTGACAGGCCTCTGCCAATTCCACTTGTGCTGGCATCTACAGGACTCCCAGCCCTCCTAAGTAGGTCATTGGGTCAGAATGCTTTGGGGAGTTCCAGCAGACCACAGTGTCACCTTGGCTGTGGTTCCCAAGCCACTTCCCTTCACCCCAGCTTTCCTCCTGGTTGGGGGGTGGTCCTCTCTGTTTCTCTGCCAAGTCACAGACTTGGATTTCTCTGACTACTAGTTTTAGGCACCACTTGACACTAAAATACTTCCCAAGATACTTCTATCACTATAATTTCTCCTTTAATTAAAAACACTTTCCTTGGAAGGCCATGTTAAAAATGCACATTGACTTGAAGGGAAAAAATGCCAATTATGAAACCCAGGATGTCACTGCTTTTGGGTTACTAGAATACTGATACTTCAAAAGACAGTTTTTAAGGTGGTGGCGGGGTTGTGGGGGGGGGGGTGGCGGTCTCTAGACATCATTTACCAAAGAGTTATCACTGTAATTTCATCTCCTTGAGGGTATTTTGGGGAATAGAAGGACAAGATTATAAAAGTCCAGTTAAAAAATCTTCCTTGAAGTAATTTCAGCCCTATTTTACTGGTCTGTATCTCTCTTTGGTGATCTCTCCACTTCTGGAAATTCAGGTAAATTCAACTCAACACGTATTAATAAGGCCAACTCTGTGCATGGTATTATACTAGGCACGGTGATATCAAGAAGAATAAAAAAGTCCTGCCCTTTAAGAAACTCAAGAAAGAATAGCACATTCTGTATTCCATGGAATTTATCTGGCCCCCAATTTTCAGCCCCTACCTGTTGTTTTATTTCATTTCAAAACTGAGTATAAATACATTGTGAGAAAAGCAAAAGAATCACATTAAGATCATCCACCACCCAAGTACATCGACTGAAAAAGAACAAAGTATACCTGCCTCTGTCAAGGAAAATTCCCTGGTATGTTGCAAGTGCATTCTAATTCCCAATGTCTTCTAGAGATTTTTTTTTTTTTTTTGGTTGTTGAGTCTCTACGTACACAGTAAGCTTAAATACAACTAGATTCACATTTATAGTAAATCCCAGTGCATAATTCCCTCCCACTTCTTTCAGGAGCCAAAGAAAAGATCAAGAGAACAGGAAAGACTATCACAGCAGTTTTGATAAAGCTGAAAAAGCTGCCACTTGCATGAAAGATGAAGTCATTTCATTTTTTTCAAAAGGCTCATGAGTCTGGGTAAATGGGTGTATTTAGAAAAAACAGAAGCAGAAGACTTCTAATTATCAAATTTCTTAAAAATAAAATGGGTTGCCTTGACACGTAGTGAGTTCTTGACTAGCTTTAAACACAGCCAAAGCTAGACAACATCTAGAAAGTGTTGTTGTAAAGATGAGGATGTCTGTATGTTTTAACAAGGCATCTATGGCCCAGACTCAAGAAAAGGAGGGACCCCTGAAAGATGCTGGGCCTGTTGAATGGCATTGAACATTTTAAAGACCCCCCTTTTTTTGCTGGCCTCTAAAAATACCAAGTATGGAAAATTTATTGAATGAACCTTGTTCTCTTGAGAGTGGAGGGAACTTGATAAGACATGACGCTATTTACGTGATTACCCAGGTTTGGAAACTCCCAAGGAGGTGTTAACACTGGGATTGCAGATGGAGTTCACTGGCTGTGCTAACAGGAAAACTCACATCTGTTTGAGGAGTGACTCATGGCAGGCTGAAAGGCTGTTGCTTTAAAAAAGGAGACAGAATCTGGGACATTATTCAGGCATTTAGAACAAAGTTTAAACCCACGCTGGGACTGGTGCCTGGGTATTCATCAACTTTGCAAAGGAAAACAAAATAAAACTGAAAACAATCTAGGGAGATGAAGTAAGGAAAAGAGTCAAAAGTATATTTACATGTTTGTGATGCTGTGCTTTTAATAATGGTTTTGCTTGCAATGTGCCACTGATGACCATCTAGATACAAGTTTTAAACCAATGGGACAGGACGGTATCATTAGTTTCAAACACTGTCTGCATACTGTATAGACTCTTAAGTATTTTACTTGACTCACTGTCTGGAGAACTAACATTCTCAGACCCAGAACTCGAAGTTATAGAAGAAATACGTCTCATAATATGAGGTCCCTGAACTGCCTGGAGAGTTGGTTCATCTATATAACAATTGTTTTTACACATATCCTTTAAAAATCATAATAGCTCACACTTCAAATCATAATCTGTGCCAGGTATCGTTCTTTACATGTACCTTTAACTCTCTTAAGGAAACCTGCCTTAGAGGTTAAAGGAAAGTGAAAGTCGCTCAGTCATGTCCACCACTTTGTAACCCCACGGACTATACCGTCCATGGAATTTCCCAGGCCAGAATACTGGAGTGGGTAGCCTTTCCCTTCTCCAGGGATCTTCCCAACCCAGGGATCAAATCCAGGTCTCCCACATTGCAGGTGGATTCTTTACCAGCTGAGCCACAAGCAAAGCCCTTAGAAACAGACTTTTTTCTTATATAAGTCATCCTTGTGTCAGTATATGTGTAGTAGCTCCCCAACCAGGGATGGAGCCCATGCCCCCTGCAGTGGGAGGATGGAGTCTTAACCACCGGATCCCCAGGGAAGTCCCAATCTCTTGTTTTGTATTTTTGTTGTGTCTTGTTTTATATGCCTGTGTGTGTTTCTCACAGGATGTTGGCGCATCACTTTATGTAAGCCTTCTCCCAGAAGCTTCAGAAAAGAGAATTTATCTATTCCAAGAATCCCAAGACCCCCCTGTACCAGAAGGGAGGTTAATTTTTAATAAGCATCCTAATGATTCTTGTGGATATTAAAGTTTGAAAACCACTGCTGGTATCCTTCTTGAATTACCCAACGTACTAGCAGCCCCTCTTCACTTTCTCCTCTTGGAGACCTGCCCCTCAGGACGTGCCTCTTGTTCAGTTTCTCCTTTTCCTCCTGTCTCTGGTACTTCTAACCCATTGCAGGTAAAGCAGAAGAACTTGCAACATACTGAGAAAGCATATTTGGACTCCTCTTTCTGTATTTACGAAACCCTGGTGGGACTTCTCTGGTGGTCCAGTGGCTAAGACTGTGCTCCCAGTGCAAGGGACCTGGGTTTGATCCTTGGTCAGGGAAATAGACCCAGGCATGCTAAGTTACTTCAGTCCTGTCCAACTCTTTGCAACCCTATAGACTATAACCTGCCAGGCTCCTCTGCCCATGGGATTTCCCAGGCAAGAATACTGGGGTGGGTTGCCATTTCCTTCTCCAGGGGATCTTCTTGACCCAGGCACCGAACCTACATGGCTTAGGTTTCCTGCATTAGCAGGAGGGTTCTTTACCACTAGCGCCACCTGGGAAGTTCAAATAGCTCCTGCATGCCACAAATAAAGATCCCGCATGCCGCAACTAAGACCAGGCACAGCCAAACAAATTTAAAAAACAAACAAAAAAGGAACAGATATTAGGGAAAAGGTGGAATAAAGAACACACCCCAGAGAGGTGATTGTTGTCATAAGGTTAAGAGTATAGTAAATGAAGTGGAATGTCTAAGTCACTATAGCACATTCACAGACATCTTCAAGACTTGGACCTAGAGCTTTCCTTTTATTTCTCAAAGTTATCATCACTAGTAATGACTTAAGAAAAGCAAACACTGGAAGTCCTTTCATTTTTCAGATTTTCCTGCCTCTCATAAAGTGTGCTTACTTATCCACCTAATAATATATCATTACTTTTGAAAGAGTAATGCATATTAAAAAAAATAAGAGGAAATACAGTGAAAAAAAAAGTCCCTCCCACAGTCATCCAACCAATGACACACCAGCGTGGCCACTTTATCCTCCACATACTCTGTGCATACCAAACCCACAAATATATACACACCCCCTTGGGCACACAAATAAAAGCATACTGTATACACCATTGTACTTCTTGCTTTATTTACTAAACATCTCAATGCTTATTGCAAATCACTACCTCATTCTTATTAACAGCATATCCAGTAAGTTAGAATATGATGTAGTTGTGATTCCCCTTCTTTCACTATATGGGTCTTGCAAAGATAAAGATATGTCTTTGATGACCATAATCATTATTTTCAGGCTTTCCTCACTTTTTCCACTGCCTTCAAAGTATGCTCCAATATAAATGCAATGAAATAACTGAGGATTATTTAACCCTTATTATTTGGATTAATCCTAGGTGGATCTTGCGAGCATGCTGTCACTTAAGTCATGTTCGACTTTTTGTGACCCTATGGACTGTAGCCCACCAGGCTCCTCTGTCCATGGGATTCTCCAGGCAAGAATCCTGGGGTGGGTTACCATGCCCTCTGTTCTCTAACCATGGATGGAACTTGGATCTCTTATGTTTCCTTCATTGGCAGGAGTGTTCTTTACCACTAGCGCCACCTGAGAAGCCCCAAGTAGATCTTGCTGCTAAGTTGCTTCAGTCGTGTCCGACTCTGTGAGACCCCATAGACGGCAGCCCACCAGGCTCTGCCATCCCTGGGATTCTCCAGGTAAGAACACTGGAGTGGGTTGCCATTTCCTTCTCTAATGCATGAAAGTGAAAAGTGAAAGTGAAGTCGCTCAGTCGTGTCCGACTCTTCGCAACCCCATGGACTGCTGCCTACCAGGCTCCTCCATCCATGGGATTTTCCAGGCAAGAGTCCTGGAGTGGGTTGCCATTGCCTTCTCCAAAGTAGATCTTAGGTTCAATCAATAATACTGCACAACTCACAGGTAAAAAGAAGACTAAAGGGTACAGAGGAGGAGAACTTGCTAAATCACATCCCAGTATTTGCTAATGCAGTGTTGCTTTCAACTGCAGGCTGTGACCCGTGGGTAGATTGTGAAATCACTTTAGCTGGGTTAAATATACAGCATACATTAGAAAGAAAGAAAAGTAGAAAAAAATATGCAGCACATGAGAAAGGTAAGTATTGCTTTATAACATTTGTTTCAGTTTTACATTTATAAGTTTGTCTATTGGTTTCTGATATGAAATATATCCCCACCCGTGCATGTGTGCTAAGTTGCTCAGTCATGTCTGACTCTTTGAGACACCATGGACTGTAGCCCACCAGGCTCCTCTATCCATGGGATTCTCCAGGCAAGAATACTGGAGTGGGTTGCCATGCCCTCCTCCAAGGGATCTTCCCCACCCAGAGATTAAACCCGAGTCTCCTGCATTGGCAGGCAGATTCTTACCATTGAGCCACCTGGTAAGCCCCTTAGTCTGGTACTCAGGATCAAACCACTCTACCATGTCTTGCTTTTGCTTACTCATTTAAATCCCAGGACTTCCTCCACATCTGTGGAGGAAGCTAACACTTTTTCTTAAGCTTTCTGCAATCCAGGTCTGCTTAGGGAACTAATCTGGGCCCAGAGTGGGAGATGCCAAGGCCTTCCCTTGATAATTCCTCTGCAGCTCCACTACTATTACATAAGGAACTCTGCATTAAGTGTTAGAGGAGTCCCACTGAGGAGTGACTCAGTATCTAACTGGTCTGAGATACTGTAATCTTGGACAAGCTACTTTAACTCTTCTGTGTCTCCAGGTGCCACATATAATATGAGGAGGTTGGACACTAATTTTGGATATCCCATCCTGCACTAATACTTGGGGTTTAATCTGGTGTGTTTGGTCTTTACAGTAATCCTGAAATTCCTTCCTTCCAGCATTTTCTTCCTCTTCCTTCTTTTTTGACTGACTTTCAAAGTGTTTTGGAGGGTCTGCTTTTTGCCAAATACTGTATCAATGGCTGGAGACATGAAAGTGAAAATGATGGTGAATAATTTTTACATCCTGTTCCCAGCAATCACCTACTTGGACAAAACAGTGCTTCCTAAATCTGCTCTCAACCCAAGTGCACCTTGATCAGTCCAGTTCAGTTCAGTTGCTCAGTCGTGTCTGACTCTTTGCGACCCCATGGACTGCAGCACACCAGGCCTCCCTGTCCACCACCAACTCCCGGAGCTTACTCAAACTCATGTCCATCAAGTCGGTGATGCCATCCAACCATCTCATTCTCTGTCATCCCCTTCTCCTCCTGCTTTCAATCGTTCCCAGAATCTGGGTCTTTTCCAATGAGTCAGTTCTTCACATCAGGTGGCCAAGGTATTGGAATTTCAGCTTCAGCATCAGTCCTTCCAATGAACACTCAGCACTGATCTCCTTTAGGATGGACTGGTTGGATCTCCCTGCTGTCCAAGGGACTCTCAAGAGTCTTCTTCAATACCACTGTTCAAAAGCATCAGTTCTTGGCGCTCATCTTTTGATCCCTGGTTGGGGAACTAAGAACCCACATGCCACAGGGCACAGCCCTCCCCCAAAAAGTTAAAATTGAGTTAAAGGAAAGTGATTACTGATACTAATACAACTTCTCCTTTAGAAGGGTATAATGTCCATGTGATGCCTAAATATCAAATATACTGAGAAGGCTGATACAAAACTAAATGTCTCATAAACCTTCAACAGCTTCCCAAGTGGCATCAGTAGTAAATAACCTGCCGGTCAGTGCAGGAGATGAAAGAGATGCAGGCTCAATCCCTAAGTAGGGAAGATCCCCTGGAGGAGGGCAAGGCAACCCACTCTAGTATTCTTGCCCAGAGAATCCCCATGGACAGAGAAGCTTAGCTGGCTACAGTCCATAGGATTGCAAAGAGTCAGATACTCTTTGTGATTGCAGTGATTAAGCATGCAAACTTTCAATTCTATTCTGTAAGCTTTCTTAAAAACACACAAAAACAGAAACAAACAAAGAAGGGAATTCCCTGGTTGTCCAGTGGTTAGGACTCTGTGCTTTCACTGCTGAGGAAAGGCCCAAGTTCAATGCCTGGTCAGGGAACCAAGATCCCACAAGCCATGGGGCACAGCCAAAAAAGCCAGACCCAAATAAAACAAAGAAAAAAACCAACCAAGCAAAACATGCTGGCTTTTCATTAAGAACATTCACACATACTTTTGGAATGCCTGCTGCATACATGGCCGGCACTGTAAAACTTTTCTTTCTTAAAATTCCTATTTGTTATATGTATGACCTTTAAAAATCTATACTTTCTTGATGATGGAAGATAATAGTTGCATTGTACCTTGTACTGGTCAAGTCACATCTGGGACTCTGTGTTCAAATCTAAGCACTCATTGTTAGAGAAACACAGACAAATGAAAGTATTCTCAGAGAAGTGAGGGAACTTAAATCATCAATAAATGGAATTGCTAAAGAGGGTGTATATTTTGGGACCAGAGAAGAGTAGATTATAAGGGCACATAATAGCTAGCCTGGTGGCTCAGACAGTAAGGAATCTGCCTGCAAAGTGGGAGATCCAGGTTCGATCAGGAAGCTATCCTAGAGAAGGGAATGGCTACACACTCCAGTATTCTTGTCTGGAGAATCCCATGGACAGAAGAGACTGGCAGGTCACAGTCCATAGGGTCACAAAAGTGGGACACGACTGAAGCAATTTAGCACACACGTAAGATGTAGATTAGAATTTTGTATTTGATCATCAGGGGCAACCAGAGCCTAGACTATCCCCTGGCTGGAATATTGTAGCTTTTAACTCTTTCTTGAATATGAGATTTTTATGTTCCTTCTTGCGCTTCAGTTAGTGTGAAACCCCGAATCTGATGAAGGAATTAGGCCACGTCGTACAATTCTATGTTACATTCAAAAAGTTTACCTGGTACAATTTGATACAGAACCTAGACTTTCTTTGGAACCATGTTTCTCATAGCTCTAAAATGACTGCAATTGTGTGCTTGGCATCATTCATATTCCTGGTGTGTATTTCCAAGTCGTACAAAATATCTCATATTATGACCTCAAGGACATAATTGGAAGAGAGGTATAACGTGCAGTGCCAGAAATGTAACCTTTCAGCTTTTTAAAAATTGAAACTTCAAGGGCATTGTCTTGAAATAGATTGAGCTCAACTTGCCTGGCAATTTTCTAGAAGAAAACCTGTTATCAGTTTTCAAAGAACATCCCAGAAAGTACTCTCTGACTTTGAGAAGTGGGATGAAAATCGCACTCCGTGGGCGTCACATCCTGTGTGTGGGCAGAGTGCCTCTGTGACGCCTCAGTCATGGACGCACTGCTCAGAGCGAGCGCTGGGGGTGTGAGTAACCAGACAGAGTCAGTGAGTGTGTGTTGGGCGAGGAGTGGGTGGGGAGAGGGACACGATAGGAGGGCGGAGCTCCGCAGAAGCACGGAAGGAGGACTAGCAATGCCACTGCAAGCAGTGCTTACAGCCTTCAGCAGAGCAGCTGAGATTATGCACAGATGTCTGCAAGGAGATTGCGAAGACTGAGTCGTCATTCCTTTCCAGAAGGGCATTTAGATGGATGAAAGCAGAAATGCATATTCAGATTTTAATTCATTGGTGTCAAAGAATAGAGACACCTACAGATTCTGAGGATGGTTAAAATAACCTACTTTATATTTGAATATTGTATCTTTCAAAGTTCTTCCACATTTTATGGGGCCAAATGTAGCACTGTAGCAACTTTAAAATATTCTTGAAATTTTTGGACTCCCACACCTGCATAATGGCTGCCAAATTTAGTGTATCAAATGTCTGTGTAAGGCCAGTGAATTTAGTGGGTATCAGTGATGATCTCAGCATTTTATTTTCTTAGTGACTAATACAGAGACTGGGCTTTCCTGGTGGCTCAGAGGTAAGGAATCCGCCTGCCAATGCAAGAGACACAGGTTTGATCCCTAGACTGGGAAGATCCCCTGGAGAGCCCACTCCAGTATTCTTGCCTGGAGAATCCCATGGACAGAGAAGCCTGGCAAGCTATAGTCCAAGGGGTCACAGAAGAGTCAGACAAGACTGAAAGACTAAACAACAACAATAACAACACAAAGACTATGTCCCCAACTTCATATTCTGGCCCACTGTGTAGTTTGGAAGTTAGCGCTAGTTTTGTGGTGCAGAGTAATGTTCAGAAGGAAATTTGGCCAGGACACTAACTTGATTGCTTGAAAGCATGAACAAGTGGTCCAGGATGCATTTTATGTTTGTTCCAGTTTATTCTAAGAAACCTTATAGTCATATGGTTTTAAGACTTGTGCCAGTGATTCCTCAAACTAAAGCAGAAATGTTATGTATTATTTTTCAAACAAATATTCTTTATACTTTGTGGTTTTTCTCAGAAAACAAACTCTATTATTTCTCAAACACAGTATTAAGGATTCTATTCAGATCCATGTATTTATCGAGTAGAAAGTCAAAACACAAATTATGACATTATAAAGAGTCATGGCAATAGAAGGGGTGTGGAGCATATAACAGGTAAAAGAGTATGGAGTCACAGTCTGACTGGGAGTTTAGATTCTAACTCTACCACCTACTACATGAGATTTCTTGGGTGGATCAATAAATTTCTCTGTGTCCTGTCATCTTCAGTTGTGCACTAGACATAATAATGGGAGACACTTCCTAGAACTGAAATTTCAATGAATACACATTTAGAACACTCTGAACAGGGCTGAGCCTTTGGCAAAATTCTCTGTAAGTGGTAGCTATCAGCATTCAAGGATTTCTACTTGAATTTTAAGAATTCACGCCAAAGTTTCCTTAACTTTACCATATGTTTTGAAGCATTTTGAAAGAATTTTAGATCTTTTTAGAAATTACACTTAATTTCTATATTTCAGAATTTCAAAGCAGTGGATAAATATAACAATGTTTAGACATGTAAAGTGAAATAATGTCATTTTAAAAAGTGAGAGATTTTAGGTATGTGTAAAAATGAGAGAATATAGGTCTTTGTACATTAAGGGACTTGCCCAAGACATGAAAGACAAGGACTGTATCAGGGATTCTGCCTTCTGATAATATTTGAAGCACTGCTTAAACATATAAACTATTATCTGCAAGGAAAAGTAAATAAATACACTGAGTCAACTGTGGATCACAGATACTATTAGCACTTTTGTACCTACTGGTGTGTTTATAAACGTGGCTTTCAATGCAAGGTGAGTTAAAGTCCAATGTGAGTTTGAGTTGAGTCATCTTAGCTTCTGCAAAATGTACTCAATTGCTTTTGCATGACAGCAACCTCAAGACGGTATCTATACATAGGCAAGGTAGAATGATTATCTGGGGAAAGCAAACCATGTAATTCAAACCAAATGACATCCTTTGGTCTGAACTTTCCAAATAACTATGACTAAATTGGTTGTTCTTTGTTTTATTTTGTGTCATTTTGGAAACTGGGGGATTAGTAGGAAAAGTGGATGAGGGAAGAACTAAATTACCCAAACAGTGGTCTCAATTTTCTACCCAAGGACAGTCAGTGTTGACCCTTAAAATAGAGGACAGAAAGTGCTGTGAAAGTGTTTTGCCTCAGAAAAGGAACCCTACCTTCTGTCATTTCACTGTTATAGAATAACTATTTGAATTTTGTTTTAAAACTATTGTCATTATTAAGATGTTTATTTTAAGCTGCTATCAGCCAAAACCTATATTTGCAGTGTCACTACTGCCTGTCAGCAGAAAGAAAGGCTAGCACATTGATTTCTAAATGCATGTCTAGGAGGAGAAAAAGTGCTCAGACCTAAGATATGAGAGGATTCAATTTTCCAGTGGGCGTGACTTGGATTCAATCTAAAATGTCAACCCAAGAATCACCAGTCAATATAAAACTCTCAGTTCTTATACATACACATGAAATAACTAGAGCAAAATCAATTACTTTTTGTCACCACTTAAGAATATTTGTTGTTGTTTAGTCACTAAGTCGTGACTGACTCTTTTGTGATCCACCAAACTCTCTGTCCATGGAATTTCCCAGGCAAGAATACTAGAGTGGGTTGCTATTTCCTTCTCCAGGGGAACTTCCCATGCCAAGGATCAAACTCAAATCTCCTGCTTGGTAGGTGGATTCTTTACCACTGAGCCACCTGGGAAGCCCCACCTAAAAAGAATAGAAACCTTTTAAGAGTATTGAGAGACTTTGGAAGATGGCAGAGGAGTAGGTGTACGAAGAATACATCTCTCTCCAAGGATACATCAGGAATACACCTTCAGACACAGAAATGCATGCAGAACACCAGCTGAGAGCAGACAGGAGTGCCTGCCCAGCAGAAAAGAATATGTAGACCCACACAAAACTTGGTGGGATGAAGGAACTAGGGGGAAAAACAGGAGTGTTAGTAGGACTGGACCTGCCCTCAGCGGGTTGGGGGAACTGAAGCAGGGGTCCAATCCCCACATCCCGGCAATTGTCTCTGTCAGAAGAGAAACATTTAAGGTTGAGAGGGAAACAGCTGATCTGTGGCAGCCTAAACAGAATGAGAAGCAGACAGTCCTTGCTGCAGCCATACATACCCTAGATGGCACAGTGGGAGCTGGAGTTTAGGGACTGCAGAGCAATCCCAGGGCAAGGGCTGCTATTGACTGTGGAAAGACGGATCGAGGGGATGTGAGGGAGGAGATTGTGGTTGGGGGGTGCCTGTGGAGGAAAGCCAGGCAGCCATGGAAGCAAGCCGGTACTGCTGAGTCACGCATAGTGGGTGGAGCCATCACCATAGCCTCTCTCCCCCAACAGGCCAGCATTGGCAGCTGAACAATAGAGATGCTGGCCTATCAAATGCCTGTCGCACTGAACTACAGTGTAGGACCCCACCCAGCGTTCTCCTTTAAGTGCCTGATGCGGCAATCTACAGAACAGGACCCCAGTCACGGGGTGCCTCTCTATGTGCCTGATGCACTGAACTACAGAGAAGGACCTCAGACAAGGGAGCCCTCTAAGTGCCTGAAAGAGTGGAGCTACCGACAAAGACTGGCTAAAGAGGCCTTCTGATCGCCAGCTACAAGAGGCTTGAAAAAAACTCTGACAGGACCATAACTCCTGCGGCGGAGGCAATCCGTGTCCCTGCACACATGGTGCCACCAGAGACCCCGCAAGCCAGGCAGCTGCGCCACCTTCACACTCAACTCTCACTGGGGCAGAGCTGCCACAGGAAAACAGTCTTGTGTCAATGCGCGCAGGGTCCCTTCGGCAGTGTCTGACTCCTTGCGAACCTGTGTACTGTGGCCTGCCAGGCTTCTCTGTCAGGGAAGGGGGTTCTCCAGGCAAGAATACTGGAGCGTACTGGCTAATACTGGTTGCCATACCCTTCTAGAGCACTTATTTCCTGCTGCCTTAGCCGCCAACTCCCCTGAGTACCCGGTGCTGCCAGAACCCCTGCAACCCAAGCAGCTGCACCTCCACACCTGCCCTCACACGGGCAAAACCAAGTCCTCCAGGGCAGCCTCAGGAGCAAACCCCAGTGGATGACCCATATCTAGAGGTAAAAATAAAACCACAATTGAAGCCCTGGGGCAGTGTGTCTAAGGAAGACCACCCCAAATCCTCCCACCAGCTATACAAGCTGCAGATTAAATCCACAGGATCGATTAGGCAGACTTTGTGTCTGTGGAATATATAAAAGGTCACTGACAGCTCTCACCGAAGAAAATGCACTAGTTCTGATAGCTGTGGACACTGGAGGCTAGAACACAGAGGAGTAGGAGCAGATTAGAATCTGAGCTGCCCTCACAGCAAGTCCAGAGATGAGCACAGTGTTAGAGGGCATCCTAGGGAGGTGAAGTGGACTGTGACTCCGAGCAAGGGAAAGGACTCTGACAACAGTGACTCAAGAAAAGCATTTATTCTTAAGTTTTGACTTGTTCTGTAGATTCTTTTGGATTCCCCCCCCCCCCCGCACCCCCCACTGTAGTTGTTGATTTTATTGGCACTATGAAATCTAACTAAACTTTTGAGCTTTTTTCTTTTCCTCAGTCACAATTTTATTGTTATAAACCTCTGCCTCTATATTGGGATTTTGCAGTTCTGGGGAGGTTTTTTTTTTTTTTTTTTCCTCTTAAAAAAATTTTTCAAACCTATTATTACTTTTTCTACATTTATTCCTTTGTTTACTTTTCCTACTGTTCTTTTCCCCTTGCAGTTAATCTTCATTGTATATAAATCTTCATCTACCTCTATTTAACTTTGCATAGCTATTCTTTTTTCTTTTCTTTCTTTCCTTTCCTCTCAACATATTTGTTAGTTTTATTTTCATTGTTTTATTCCCCAACTGGCACCTTGCTTTAGTTTTGTTTCCTAGTTTGTGCTTTAGTTAATTTTGTTCTTAACTGGTAAATATAAATTTTTATTTCCTTTGTTCACTGGGTCAGTCTATTGTACTTTATTTTTGTTGGACTGTTTCGACTTTGTTCATGGGTATATATGTATATGTGTATATTCTATTATTTTAATTATTATTTGCCTGATTTTGTGACTGCCATTTCTCTGGGGTTCATCTTTGTTTCTCGTTTTTGGATATTTGTTTTAATCTCACTTAATGCCATAACAAACCACTTGTGGAATCTTCATTCCTGACCAGAGGTCAAGCCCTGAGCCTTAGAAGTGGGAGCACTGACTCCAAGACCCTAGACTACCAGAAAACTAACCCTAGGGGGTAACAAATAGTGAGAGTGAAAACTCACGCAAAGGAAACCACTGTGATACACAAGACCCAGGATCACTCAACCACCAATAGCACCCTGTGGAGGACGCCTCATCTAAACAACAAACAAAACAAAAATACAAACCCAATCATCAGCAGACTGGATTACCACCTCACTCAGCCTTGCCCATCAGGGGAAAAACAAACAAGCAAACAAAAACTCAGCACAAATCTCACCCTATAAGAAGCTTACACAAACCACTGGACCAACCTTAGAGGGCAGAAACCAAAAGGAAGAAAGAATTGAACCTTGAAGCCTGGGAAAAGGAGACCTCAGATACAATAAGTTTAAAAAAAATAATGAAAAGGCAGAGAAATACTACACAAATGAAGGAACAAACTAGAAACACAGAACTCCAAATAAATGAAGAGGAAATAGGCAAACCACCTGAAAAAGAATTCAGAATAATGATAGTAAAGATGATCAAAAACCTTGAAAGCAAAATGGAAAAATGCAGGAATCAATTAACAAAGACCTAGAAGAATTAAAGAATAAACATGAACAGACAAACAACACAATTACTGAAATTAAAAATACTCTAGAAGGAATCAATAGCAGAATATCTGAAGCAGAAGAATGAATCGGCTGAGCTGGAAGATAAAATGGTGGAAATAACTTCTGAAGAGTAGAATAAAGTAAAAAGAATGAAAAGAACTGAGGATAGACACAGAGACCTCTGGGACAATATCAAATGTACCAACATTCAAATTATAGGGGTCCTACAAGAAGAAGAGAAAAAGAAAGTGTATGAGAAAATTCTTGAAGAGATTATAGTTGAAAATTTCCCCAACATGGAAAAGGAAATAGCCAATTAAGTCCAGGAGGCACAAAGAGTCCCACACAGGATAAACCCAAGGAGAAATGTGCCAGGACACATACTAATCAAACTAACAAAGACTAAACACAAAGAAAGAACAGTAAAAGCAGCAAGGGAGAAACAACAAGTAACATACAAGGGAAACCCCATACGCTTAACAGCTGATCTTACAGTCAGCAGAAACTCTGCAGGCCAGAAGGGAAAGGCAGGATATATTTAAAGTACTGAAAGGGAAAAATCTACAACCAAGATTACTGTACCCAGCAAGGATTTTATTCAGAATTGATGGAGAAATCAAAAGCTTTTCAGACAAGCAAAAGTTATGAGAATTCAGTACCACCAAATCAGCTTTATAACAAACATTAAACGGACTTATATAGTCAAGAAATACAGGAGAAGCAAAAAGATCTACAAAAGAAACTCCAAGCAATTAATAAAATGGCAATAGGAACATATATATCAACAATTACTTTAAATGTAAATAGATTAAATGCTCCAACCAAAAGACACAGACTGACTGAATGGATATAAAAACATGACCCATATATATGCTGTCTACAAGAAACCCACTTTAGACCTCAAGACACATATAGACTGAAAGTGAGAGGATGGAAAAATATATTCCATGCAAAAAGGAAGCAAAAGAAAGCTGGAGTAGCAATCCTCATATCAGACAAAATAGACCTTAAAATAAAGAAGATTATAAGAGATAAGGAAGGATACTACATAATGATCAAGGGATCAATCCAAGAGGAAGACACAACAATTGTAAATATGTATGCACTCAACTTATGAGCAGCTCAATACATAAGACAAACACTAACAGATATAAAAGGAGAAATTGACAGTAACACAATAATATTAGGAGACTTTTAAAATCCCACTCACAACAATGGACAGATCATCAAAACAAGAAAATTAATAAGGTAACACAAGTATTAAATGATACATTAGATGAGATGGACCTCATTGATATCTCCAGGACATTCCATCCAAATGCAGTAGAATACACCTTCTTCTCAAGTGCACATGGAATATTCTCCATGTGGATAGACCACATCTTGGGACACAAATCAAATTTCAGTAAATTTCAGAAAACTGAAATTGTATCAAACATCTCTGAGCACAATGCTATGAGACTAGATATCAATTACAAGAAAAAAACTGTAAGAAACACAAATACATGGAGATTAAACAGCACATTTCTAAATAACCAACAGGTTACTGAAGAAATCAAAAGGGAAATCAAACAATTTCTAGAAACAAATGACAATGAAAACATAACAACTCAAAACCTATGGGATGTGGCAAAAGCAGTCCTAAGAGGCAAGTTTATAGCACTACAATCCTACCTCAAGAAACAAGAAAAACATCTAACAGACAGCCTAGCTTTACACCTAAAACAACTGGAAAAAGAAGAAGAAGAACAACAACAACAAAATTAGCATCAGGAAAGAAATCATAAAGATCCAAGCAGAAGTAAATGAAAAAGAAAAGAAAGAAGCAATAGTAAAGATTAATAAAACTAAAGCTGGTTCTTTGAAAAGATAAACAAAATTGACAAGGCTTTAGCCAGACTTATCAAGAAAAAAAAGAGAAAAGAATCAAATCAACAAAATTAGAAATGAAAAAGGAGAGGTTACAACAGACAATGCAGAAATACAAAGGATTATAAGAGATTATTATGAACAATTATATGGCAATAAAATGGATAACATAGAAGAAATGGAAAGATTCTTAGAAAAGTTCAATCTTCCAAGACTGAACCAGGAAGAAATAGAAATTATGAGCAACCCAATTATAAGCACTGAAATTGAAGCTGTGATCAAAAATATCCCTAAAACCAAAAGCCCAGGACCAGATAGCTTCACAGAATTCTATCAAACATTTAGAGAAGAGCAAATGCCTATCCTTCTAAAATGCTCTCAAAAAACTGCAGAGGAAGGAACACTTCCAAACTCAATCTATGAGGCCACCATCACCCTGATATCAAAACCAGACAAATATAACACACACCAAAAAAACTACAGGCCAATATCACTGATGAACATAAATGCAAAAATCCTCAACAAAATTTTAGCAAACAGAATTCAGCAACACATCAAAAAGCTCATACACCATGACAAAGTTGGGTTTATTCCAGGAACGCAAGGATTCTTCAATATACTCAAATCAATCAATGTGATACACTGTATTAACAAACTTAAAGATAAAAACCATATGATAATCTCAGTAGATACAGAAAAAGCCTTTGACAAAATTCAGCACCCATTTATGATGAAAACTCTTCAAAATGGGCATAGAAGGAACCTACCTCAACATAGTAAAGGCCATTTATGATAAGCCTACAGCAAACATTATTCTCAATGATGAGAAACTGAAAGCATTCCCCCTAAGATCAGGAACAAGACAGGGGTGTCCACTTTCATCACTGTTATTCAACATAGTTCTGGAAGTCCTAGCTACAGCAATCAGAGAAGAAAAAGAAATAAAAGGCATCCAGATCAGAAAAGAAAAAGTAAAGCTCTCACTCTTTGCAGATGACATGATACTGTTCATAGAAAACCCTAAAGGTAGTATCAGAAAATTACTAATCAGTGAATTTAGGAAAGTTGCAAGATACAAAATCAATACACAGAAATCATTTGCATTTCTACATACTAACAAAGAAAAATCAGAAAGAGAAATTAAGGAATCAATCCCATTCACCATTGCAACAAAAATAATTAAATATCTAGGAATAAACTTACCCATGGAAACAGAAGAACTGTACACAGAAAATTATAAGACACTGATGAAAGAAATCAAAGATGATATAAACAGATGGAGAGATATTCCATATTTCTGGTTAGGAAGAATCAATAGTGTGAAAATGACTATACTATCAAACACAATCTACAGATTCAATGTGATCCCTATCAAATTACCATTGGCATTTTTCACAGAACTAGAACAAAAAATTTCACAATCCATATGGAAACAGAAAAGACCCTGAATAGCCAAAGCAGTCCTGAGAAAGAAGAATGGAGCTGGAAGAATCAACCTTCCTGATTTCAGATTATACTACAAAGCTACAGTCATCAAGACAGTATGGTACTAGCACAAAAACAGAAACACAGACCAATGAAACCAGATAGAAAGCCCAGAAATAAACCCATGCACCTATGGGTAATTGAGGCAAAAATACACAATGGGGCAAAGACAATCTTTTCAATAAATGGTGCTGGGAAAACTGGACAGCTACATGTAAAAGAATGAAATTAGAACACTTCCTAACACCACACACAAAGATAAACTCAAAATGGATTAAAGACCTAACTATAAGACCAGAAACTATAAAACTCTTAGAGGAAAACAAAGGCAGAACACTTGATGACATAAATCAAAGCAAGATCCTCTATGACCCAACTCCTAGAGTAACAGAAGTAAAAACAAAAGTAAACAAGTGGGACTTGATTAAACTTAAAAGCCTTTACACAGCAAAGGAAACTATAAGCAAGGGGAAAAGACAACCCTTGGAATGGGAGAAAATAATAGCAAATGAAACAACTGACAAAGGATTAATTTCCAAAATATACAAGCAGCTCATACAACTCAATACCAGGAAAACAAATAACGCAATCAAAAAGTGAGAAAAAGACCTAAACAGACATTTCTCCAAAGAAGACATACAGATGGCTAACAAACACATGAAAAGATGTGCAACACTGCGCATTATTAGAGAAATGCAAATGAAATCTACAATGAGATATAACCTCACACCAGTTGAATGGCCATCATCAAAAAGTCTACAAAGAATAAATGCTGGAGACAGTGTGGAGAAAAGGGAATGCTCTTGCACTGTTAGTGGGAATGTAAACTGATACAGCCACGATGGAAAATGGTATGGAGATTCCTTAAAAAACTAGGAATGAAAACAACCATATGACCCAGCAATCCCACTCTCAGGCATATAACCTACGAAACCAGGGTTGAAAAAGACAATGTATCCCAATGTTCATTGCAGCACTACGAACATGGAAGCAGCCTAGACGTCCATCAACAGATGAATGGATAAAGAAGCTGTGGTACATATACACAGTGGAATATTACTCAGCCATAAAAAAGAATACATTTGAGTCACTTCTGATGAGGTAGATGAACCTAGAACCTATTATATAGTGAAGTGAGTCAGAAAGAGAAAGATAAATACCATATTCCAATGCAAATATACAGAATCTAGAATAATGGTTCTGAAGAATTTATATACAGGGCAGCAATGAGAAAGAGACATAGAGAACAGACTTATGGACATGGGGAGAGGGGAGGAGAGGGTAAGATGTATGGAAAGAGTAACATGGAAACTTACATTACCATGTGTAAAACAGATAGCCAACGGGAATTTGCTGTATGGTTAAGGAAACTCAAACAGGGGCTCTGTATCAACCTAGAGGGGCTGGATGGGGCGGGAGATGGGAGGGAGGTTCAAAAGGGAGGGGATATATGTATACCTATGGCTGATTCATGCTGAGGTTTGACAGAAAACAAGTTTGACAGAAAACAACAAAATTCTGTAAAGCAATAGGCTGCTACAATTATCCTTCAATAAAAAAATAAAAATTAAAAAAAAAGAGTATTTGTCACCAAGGTTGTGAACTAAGCCAATAACTATCTTAACTGACATTGAAAGAACACAACACCTCATAAATACAGATTTCTTTTCCCCAACTGTATCTTTTTAAAATTAAGTAATTAATTTAGTTTTGGCTGTGCTGGGTCTTTGTTGCTGTGTGGGCTTTCTCTAGTTGGGGCAAGTGGGGATACTCTTCAATGTGGTATGTGGGCTTCTCGTTGCCATGGTTTCTCTTGTTGCGGAGCGCAGGCTCTAGTGTGCACGGACTGCAGCAGTTGCAGCTCCATGCTCTAGAGCACAGGCTCAGTAATTGTGGTTCACAGGCCTAGTTGCCCTGCAGCATGTGGGATCTTCCCAGATCAGGGATCAAACCCAGATCTCCTGCATTGGCAGGCAGATTCTTTACTACTGAGTCACCAGCGAAGCCCCTCAATTGTACTTTTTAAACTTTCAAATTTCCTTTGAAATTTATGTTGACTAATGGATACTGACTCAAAGATGCAGACTACTTTAAAAAAGTCTAATGAAAAAAGCCATAATCATGTAGAATATGTTATTTCACTACAACAGGATTAAGTTAAGAATCATGAAAGAGGCATCTTTCATGTAATGAAATATGTAATAGGCTGCTACATGTAATAGGCTGCTACAACAAAATACCATAGCCTATATACTAAAAGTGCTGAAGGGGAAAAAACTCTGGAAAAACTGTCCTACAAAAGTAAGAGTGAACAATCATAAAAACTAGCATTACTATAAATTAAAAAAAAAAAACACATAGCATAGGTGGCTTAGGCAACATAAATTGTTTCCCAGTTCTGGAGGCTGGAAGTCTAAGATCAAGGCATCAAGTCAGTTTCTCATGAGTGCTTACTTAGTGGCTTAAAGACAGTCACTTTCATGTCACCATGTTTTCTCATGGTCTTTTCATGGTGGGTGCCATGAGAGGGGAGAGAGAACGAACTCTGATATTACCATTTATAAGGACACTAATCCCCATTTGTTGTTCAGTCACTAAGTCGTGTCTGATTCTGCAACCTCATAGTCTGCAGCATGCCAGGCTTCCCTGTCCTTCACTATCTCCCAGAGTTGGTTCAAACTCATGTCCATTGAGTCGGTGATGCCATCCAACCATCTCATCCTCTGTTGTCCCCTTCTCCTCCTGCCTTCAATCTTTCCCAGCATCAGGGTCTTTTCCAATGAGTCAGTTCTTAGCATCAGGTGGCCAAAGTATTGGAGCTTCAGCTTCAGCATCAGTCTTTTCAGTGAATACTCAGGGTTGATTTCCTATGATCTTACTTAAACTTAATTACTTCCTTAGAGACTCCAACTTCAAATACAGGCACACTGGCATCTAGGGTTTTCAACATATCAATTTTGGTGGGGCACAATCAGTTTATAACATGTGGAAAACTTCAAATATTTAGAAGTTAAACAAAAAACTTCTAAGTATCCGTAGGTCAAATGAGAAATAACAGGGGAAATTGGAAAAATATTTCAAACTAATGACAACAAAAATACAAGATATCCATTTTATGATGGATGTAACCAAGGCAGTGCTCAGATAAAAATTTATAGCCTTAAATTCTTAATAAATTAAATAGAAGAAAGTTTTAAGATCAGTGACCAGAGATTCTACCTTAATAAACTTTAAAAATGAGCAAGGTAAACCTCTAAATGTAGAAGGCAGGAAATAAAGCTAGGAGCAGAAATCAACATAATAGAAAACATCAAACACTAGAGAAAATTAATAAATGTAAGAGCTGATTTTCATATTATTTATAAATTATCCTATAAAGATTAGCACAATTAGTCAAACTTTAGAAAAACTAATCAAGGGGGAAAAACCCCCACATATTACCAAGGAGTTAAAACCACAAATCCTAGAAATATTAAAATAATAAAAGATACTATTAAAACATTTCACCAGTCAATTTGATACATTACATGAAATAGAAAACTTCCTAGAAAAATATAACATATTAAAATTGGCAAAGATGAAACAAAATCTGAATGGCCCTGTATCTATTCAAGAAACTGATTTTTAAAGAGTTTTTTGGCTGCATGGTGAGGCATGTGAGATCTTAGTTCCTTCCCCAGGGATCAAACCTGCACCCCCAGCACTGGAAGGGGAAGTCTTAATCACTGAACCACCAGGGAAGCCCCAGAAACTGATTTTTAAACCAGATACATTTTGATGAAGAAAAACCCAGTTTCAATGCTAAATAATCAAATATTTTAGTTATAAATAGCACCAACCTTGCATAAACTCTTTCAGAAAGACAAAAAAACTGCCAGCTATGTGACCAACATAGCTACAAACCAGAAAAATATATTAAATACAAATAATTTAAATTACAGACATTAGTATGGCTCATGAGCATAGACTCAAAAATTAATAAAATATTAGTAAATCAAATCCAACAATATATGTAAAATGGAAAATATATCATGATAAAGTAGGATTTTACCCTGGAATGCAAAGCTGATGAAACATTTGAAAATCAATCAGTATTCACCATAATAACTGAATAGAAAATAAAAGAAACATGCCTTTTTAATAGATGCAGAAAAAGTGTTAGACAAATCTCTATACCCAGTCATGATTCAGTTAACACCTAAATCATGAGCATAATCAATGGCGAAATGTTCAATGTTTTCTTTCTAAAGTTCAGGTCCAAGTAAAAGATACTCGAACAATTTTTTTTAAGTATAATTGAGTTAAAATGCTGTGTTCGTTTCAGGTGTATAGCAAAGTGATTTAGTTATACACCTCTCTATATATACATATATATATTTATTTCAGATTATTTTCCATTATAAGTTATTATAAGCTATTGAATATTCCCTGTGGCATACAGTAGGTCCTTGTTGTTTAAGGATACCCATGGTAATACTTTTATTCAACCTTCTAAATAGTCATTGCAATAAAAAAGAAAAATAAATGCAAAGCATAAAAATAAAAAAGGAATAATCCTATGTACTTGCAGATGATGTATAAAAATGCTGCGCCATGCTATGCTTAGTCACTCAGTCATGTCCTCCTCTTTGCGACTCCATGGACTGTAGCTCACCAGGCTCCTCTGCTCATGGGGATTCTCTAGGTAGGAATACTGGAGTAAGTTACCATGCCCTCCTCCAGGGGAGTCTTTCCAACTCAGGGATCAAACCCAGGTCTCCCGCCTTGCAGGCGGATTCTTTACTGTCTGAGCCACCAGGGAGCTTTTAACCTGGTTTCCAGGAAACCAGGCAGGATTTCTCCTTGAGCCTAAATTTTATTAATATGACCTCTGATCATGTAACCCAGCATAAATTTTTGACTGCAAATAAAAATATTAGAGCTCAGTCTAATAAAATGTTAGAAATGATTATAAAATGCTAGAAACCAACTGCTAGAAATAATGAATTTAAGCAAGATCAAAAGGTACAAGGTCAATATACAAGTCAATTATATTTTTATATGCTGGTAGCAAACAATTGGAAATAAAAAAGATTCCATTTACAATATTACACAAAATGTTAAATACCTAGGAATAAATTTAACAAAATACATATTAAATTTCTTTTCTGAAAAGTACAAAACATTGCTGAGAGAAATGAAAGGACTAAGTAAATGGTGAAATACACTATGTTCATGGGTTAGAACATTCAATATTGCTAATATCTCAGTTCTCCCCAAATTGATTTATAGATGCATCACAATCCCAATGATCATTCTAGTGGGGTTATTTTTGTAGAAATTGATGAGCTCATTCTAAAGTTTATTTTAGATGTGACCCAGAGTAGCCAAATAATATTTGAAGTTGCTCATTCAAGAAATATTTATTGGTAGATGATATAAGATGATTTAAAATAATTTTAAAGCAAGAATAAATTTAGAAGACTTGACCTGATTTCAAGACCTACTGTAAAGCTATAGTGATCAAGATGGTGCAGTGCTGGCAGAAGGATAGACATAGATCACTGGAGCAGAATAAAAAATACAGAAATAGACCTTCAGCTATGGGGTAAATTTTCTAAAAGGTGCCAAGGCAATTCAATGGGAGTGAAAGTTCTTATAACAAATGATGCTATGATAACTTGATATCTGTATTAGAAAATTAATGTCAACTCAGTCTCAAATCACTTACAAAATTAACTTGAAATGGATAATAAATCTCAATCCTAAAGCTAAAAACTATAAAACTTCAAGAGAAAACAGAAAAATATCTATGGCACCTTGAGGTTTTCTGAGGGGAGGCAAATTTTAAAAATTAAGGCACAAAATATTAATATAAGTGTACAAATGTAAAACTTACAGATCACTGAACTTTTATAAATGGATACATCTACGCAACCACTCCCAAGATCAACGTCTAGAGTGTTACCAGTGCCACAGAAGTCTATCTCAAGCTCCTTTCCAGTCAATATTCCTTCACCAAAGTTAACACTATCCTGACATATCATTATAGCTTAACTTGCTTGTTTTATTTTGCTACTTGGAATCATATAGCCTTCTTTCCACATGTAGCACTGGTTTACTCTCTTTGAATAGTATTCTATGAATATACTCTAATTTATCCACTCTATTGTCAATAGGGTTTTTCTAGTTTCGAGCTATTGTCAATAAACTGTTATGAACTTTCTTGTACAAATCTTTTGGGGCATATATAGTATATGTGTTAAGTGTGTATTTGAGTGGAATTGCTGGGTCCATAAAAGATTGTTTGGCTTTAATAGGTAACTGAGATGTGACTTGTGTTTCTGAGAGTCTTGGTGTACGTAAGGAAGCCAGTAATGGGTTTATTTAGTTCCCAGGATTCTAGTGTAAAGAGTAGCTGAAGCCAACTGGACTGAATCATTTTAAACTTCCACCAGTAGCGTATGAGAATTCCCGCTGCTCCACACTTTTGCCAACACTAAGTATCAGCAGTGCCATAAATTTAGCCATTATGTTGGGGGATAAATGACGTGGAACACACTTACATATGCTTATTAGGCATCTGGATGTTTCCTTTTGTGAAGTACTACTACATGTCATTTGCCTACTTAAAAATTGCAGTTTGTCTTTTTCTGATTGATTTGTAGAAGTTACAAATATATTCTGGATACAATTTTTATCATATATGTATATTGCAAATACCTCTTATTCTGTAACTTACTTTTTCATTGTCTTAAGAGTATATTTGTTAAATAAAAATTTAAATTTTAGTCAAGTCCAATTCAGCGATCTCTTTCATTATGTATCTTGTGTTATGTTCAGAAAGTCTTTACATATTCTAAAGTCTTTGACACATTCTCCTATGTTATATTTTTAAAGTCTCTTTTTTTTCCCTTTCATATTTAAGTCTATGAGCATCTGGCATAGAATTTTGGTGTCTGTTTTTGAAATTTTTATTCTTTTCCACTGATCCATTTGTCTGCACTTGAATCAATAGCACATTGTTTTTGTACTTTATTTAGAAATGTTTTGGTATCTGATAGTGTGAAACTCAGGCTTCCCTGATCTCAGTGGTAAAGAATCCACCTGCCAAGCAGGAGATGCAGGTTTGGTCCCTGGGTTGGGAAGATCCCCAGGAGAAGGAAATGACAACTAAGGAAGTCCCTTAGACAGAGGAGCCTGGTGGACTACAGTTCATAGGGCCACAAAACAGTTGGACATGACTAGTGACTAAACAACAACACCAGTGTAAACTTTCAGCTTTGTCCTTTTTTTTCAATATTGAATTTGTTACTTATTCTTTTACATTTTGACATAAATTTTACATCAGTTTCACTAAATTCTCAATTTCCACAAAAAGTTTTTTTCAATATGGGAAGACTCATCATCTTTAAAATGCTGAATCCTCAAGACTTCTCCGGTGGTCCACTGGTTGAGGATGCCACAGGTTTGATCTCTGGTCCAGAAGGATTCCACATGCCTCAGAGCAACTAATCCCGTGCGCCACAATTATTGAGCCCCAGCACCCTAAAGCTCATTGTTGTTCAGTCACTCAGTGTCCAAATCTTTGCAACCCAACGGACTGCAGCACACTAGGCTTCCTTGTCCCTTACCATCGCCCGGAGCTTGCTCAAATTCATGTCCATTAAGTCAGTGATGGCATCCAAGTATCTTGTCCTCTGTCACCCTCTTATCCTCCTGCCTTCAATCTATTCCAACATCAGGGGCTTTTTTAATGAGTCAGTTCTTCACATCAGGGCTAAAGCAGCTTCAGCATCAGTCCCTCCAATGGACATTTAGGGTTGATTTCCATTAGGATTGACTGGTTTGATCCCCTTGCTGTCCAAGGGACTCTCAAGAGTCTTCCCCAACACCACTGTTCAAAAGCATCAAATCTTTGGCGCTCAACTTTCTTTATGGTCCAACTCTCACATCCAAACATGACTACTGGAAAAACCATAGCTTTGACTATATGGACCTTTGCCAGCAAAGTAATGTTTCTGCTTTTTAATATGCTATCTAGGTTGGTCATGGCTGTCCTTCCAAGGAACAAGCATCTTTTAATTTCATGATCACCATCTGCAGTGATTTTGGAGCCCAAGAAAATAAAGCCTGTCACTGTTTCCATTGATTCCCCATCTATTTGCCATAAGCTTGTAATCTAAAACAACAGAAGCCACTGCAATGAGAAGTCGGCACATCACAACAAAGAGTAGCCTCCACTCATTGCAACTAGAGAAAAGTCGCACAGCAATGAAGACTAAGTGCAGCCAAAAATAAAGATATAAAATTTTAAAAAGCACCACTGAATCCTCAAATCCATGGACATGGCATACACCTTAATTTACTTGGGTCTTCTCTAATTTTTCTCAGTAATATATTGTTGCTTTCTGAGTACAGATCTTACACATCTTTTATTAATTTTTTCCTTAGGTATTTGATGTCTGTCAATGTTGTTATAAGCTATATTGTTTTAACTTTTATTCTCTTTTTTTTTCTAGTGACATTTAAAAATATACTGATTTTATATGCAGTGACATTACTAAATTCACTTACTGATCCTAGTGGTTGATCCAGACTCTCAAAATGGCTATACCTTTGTAATGGTCTCCATTCCTCTGTCTTCTACATTTTTTTCTTAACAGTCTGTCTTCCCTACTCTGTTTCACAACTCTGGTGTCAGCTTACACAGGCGATATTAGTGAACTAAACTTACGTCTTGGTGGGCAAGAATCGTTCAGAACCATGGAGAGCAGCCCACATGGTTCAAACTTTTCTTAGTCTTCATATGACAGCTCTTTGTGGGCTTTGTTCTAAACTCTGGAGTTTAGACTACTGTCTAGTCTATAAAAAGTAGTCAATAAGTATTTACTGAATGAAATGAATCTTCCATGGTAAAATCAAATTCATGTAGGACTATAAACATTTTCATAGCTCTTGATGTGCTGTGCTAAGTCACTTCAGTCATGTCTGACTCTTTGTGACCTTGTGGACTGTAGTTGGCCAGGCTCCTCTGTCCATGGGATTCTCCAGCCAAGAATACTGGAGTGGGCTGCCATGCCCTCTTCCAGGGCATCTTCCCAATCCAGGAATCAAACCTGCATCTCTTTTGTCTTCTGCATACTTCCCTGGTGGTTCAGATGGTAAATAATAAGAGATTTTTCATTCTGATCTATAAACCACATATATCTTTTTTCTTGTCTTATCATGTTATCTAGGACTCCAGTATGATGCTGAATAAGAGGAGTAACTGACATTCTTAAGTAAAAGAGTTCATTCATCAAGAGAATTTAGCAATACTAAATTTAATGTACTTAATGAGGAACCTCAAATTACATGAAGCAAAAATTGATAAGAGCTGAACTGAGATATGACACATCTCCAATTATTTCTATACTTATCTCAATAATTAATAGTAGTACACCAAAAATTTTAGTCAAAATTTTAATCTAAAGATATAGAGGGATATCCTTCTATGAAGAGGGATATAAGGATATAAAGCTAGATATAAGAATGGTATCATAGGGAAGTTCCCTAGGATTCCAGGCTTTTGCTACCATGGCCTGGAGAGAGTTCAATCCCAGGTCAGGGATCTGAGGTCCTGCAAGATTCAAGCAAGACACGGACAAGAAAAAAAGAATAGTACTGTAGTTGAATCGTCCCCCTGAAAAAAGATATGCTGAATTCCTAATCCCTATGACTATAAATGTGACCTTATTTGAAAACAGGGCATTTGGAGAAGTAATCAAGTTAAGTAAGATGAAATTCTACGGGATTAGAGTGGGCCCTAAATACAAAGATTGGTGTCCTTCTAAGGACAGAGAGAGAGATTTGAAGATACAGACACACAGGAAGCAAGCCAAACAACAAGCAGATACTGGAGCTTCCACAAGCCAAGGAAGGCCAAGATTTGTCAGTATCCACCACAAAGTGGAAGCGGGAAGAGGATTCTTCCCTAGAGCCTTCTTAAGAAGATAGTTTGATATTTTGCTGATATTTTTATTTGGGGCTTCTAGAATCCAAAACTATGAGAAAAGAAATTTCTGTTGTTTTAAGCTCCTCAATTTGTTAGAGCAGCCCTAAGAAACCAATGCCTCAGCAGTAAAGAGTCCATCTGCCAATGCAGGAGATGCAGGTTTGATACCTGGTATTATGGAATTCATCACTGTTTTTTCAAACATGCAAAGAACAATTACCAAGAGAGACCATATTCTTAAACCAACTCTCAATAAACTTAAAATAATCCAGTCATATCAAGTACCTTCTGATCACAGTGGAATTATAAATCAGTAACAGAAACATATTTGAAAAATCCCACGTTTGAGAAATGAATAACAAGCTTCTAAACAATCTGTAGGTACAAAAAGAAATAGAGAATTTGGAAAGTATTTTGAACCAAACAAAACTGAAAAACAAACATATCAAGTTTTGTGGGATGCATTTAAAATAGTGCTTATTAGGAATTTAACTTATTGTAGCATCTTTACAGGAGCATCTAAGGGATTTTACTTTTGTCATCTGTGGCTGTTAAAATTTTCATGGGTTGAGATAATCTACTAAGTCAGGAGAATGGATTTGAATGTGTACCTTTAAAAATATTTTGTAATTGAATTATTCTTGTTCATTGCTATTGACTTTATGAATTTAGAATTCTTTATTGAGTACTATTTATTAATTCTCATGTTTTCAGCAAATTTGTCTGGCCTTTCTGAGTACATAATAATCTCCTTTTCTTTTCCAATACTTATTTTTATCTCATTAGCCCCAAATTTCAGAATTAGTATGAAATAGTAATAGCAATTATTAGTATCAATGCCTTATTTATGATTTTCACCAGAGTGCTTCTTATGTTTATCAACTTCTCAAAGAGATCTGTGCCTGGAGAATCCCAAGGATGGCGGAGCCTGGTGGGCTGCCGTCTATGGGGTTGCACAGAGTCGGACACGACTGAAGTGACTTAGCAGCAGCAGCAGCAGCAAAGAGATCTGTAATTCTGAAAATTAAGAACCACTGTTTAGAATCCTGGGTTATTAGCATTCATACAATATTCTATAAGTGATGATTCTTGAGATCAGAAAGTTTAAATGACTAGTTCCAAGGTCTTAAAAGTAGGCAGTGGAAGAACCATGACTAGAATTCTCTTTCATTTATGGTTTTGTTATCAAACCTTACAACACAAATTGTAATAGTTTTCCTCATCTCTGATTTTTTAAAAATTGAAAACATTGCATTTGTATCCTTTTTGGTAAAAAATTTATTGAGATACAATTCACACATTTAAATGATATAGTTCCTGGCTTTTAGCTCATTTACCAAGCTATACATCATCATCACAATCATTACTAGGATATCTCCATTACTCCAAAAGAAACCTTCCAACTCTTCCATTCCTCCTGTCTCACTCTTTACCTCTAGGCCTAGGCAAGCACTCATCTGTTTTCTGTCACTATGATGTACCTACTCTTAATATTTTTATACAAATGGAACCATATGTGGTCCTTTGTGACTGGCTTCTTTCACCTGGCATGTTTCATTGTTTATTCATGTTGTGGAATGTATCAGTACTTCATTTCTTGTTATTGCCAAATACTATTCTATTGCACACCTATAAAGTGAAAGTGAAGTCACTCAGTCACATCTGACTCTTTGCGACTCCACGAACTGTAAGCCTACCAGGTTCCCCTGTCCATGGGATTTTCCAGGCAAGGACACTGGAGTGGGTCGCCATTTCCTTCTCTAGGAGACCTTCCCGACCTAGAGATTGAACCTGGGTCTCCCACATTACAGGCAGACGCTTTATCATCTGAACCACCAGGGAATTCCATTGCATACCTATAGCACTTATTTATCAGTTGATGAATATTTGGATTGTTTCCACATTTGGCTATTACAAATCTCCTGTTATGAACATTCAGGGGCAAATTTTTGTGTGCACACGTTTTCATTTCTCTTAGGAGTGAAACTGCTGCATCATATGGTAACTCTATGTTTAACATAGAGTTAAACACAGGAAAACATCTTGCCTTCCAAACCAGCCGCACCACTTTACATGCACACCAGTGGTACGTGAAGCTTCAAATTTCTCTACATTCTTGTTACATTTGTCATTGTTTTTGGATTATAGCCATTCAGTGGGTGTGAAGTGGTATTTTATTATGGCTTTGATTTTCATTTCCATGTTGGTTAATAATGGTGAACACCTTTCCATGTGCTTACTGCCTATTTGTATATATATATATATATATTTTTTTTTTTTTTGAGAACCATCTATACCCATTGCTCATTTTCTAAAACTTTGGGAATATTTAAAAGTATATTGGTCATTCAAATTTCCTCTTTTGTGAATTTCTGTCACTTGCATAGTACTGTGTTGCAGTCTGGCACTTATACAGTATCAACTGTATTATTGCATTTTTCCTTATTAACTATAGGAACTCTTTAGGGTAGAGATGTTTCTTTGTCCATTTGTAGCTTGAATTTTCACTACTTTGTGATCTCCTGATAAAAGACCTTAAATTTAATATTTTCTGTTCAATTATCAATCTTTTCTGCTACCGTCTGCAATATTTGAATCTTGTTTAAGAAATAGCCTTATATCCTTCATGAAAGGCAGGCAGTGTAGTGTACTGGTTAAAAGGGAGACTCAGGATTTCCCTTGTAGTCCAGTGGCTAAGACTCCCACCTCCCAATACAGGGGGCCCAGGTTTGATCCCTGATCAGGAAACCAGATCCTACATCCTATAACTAAGACCCGGCACAGTCAAATAATTAATTAATTAAAAATAAATAATAAAATGGGAACTCAAGACACAGTTTCAGTCAGTTCAGTCGCTCAGTCGTGTCCAACTCTTTGCAACCCCATGAATTGCAGCACGCCAGGCCTCCCTGTCCATCATCAACTTCCAGAGTTCACCCAAACTCATGGCCATCCAGTCGGTGATGCCATCCAGCCATCTCATCCTCTGTCATCCCCTTCTCCTCCTGCCCCAATCCCTCCCAGCATCAGTCTTTTCCAATGAGTCAACTCTTCGCATGAGGTGGCCAAAGTACTGGAGTTGCAGCTTCAACATCAGTCCTTCCAAAGAACACCCAGGACTGATATCCTTTAGAATGGACTGGTTGGATCTCCTTGCAGTCCAAGGGACTCTCAAGAGTCTTCTCCAACACCACAGTCCAAAAGCATCAATTCTTCGGCGCTCAGCTTTCTTCACAGTCCAATTCTCACATCCATACATGACCAATGGAAAAACCATAGCCTTGCCTAGACAGACCTTAGTCAGCAAAGTAATGTCTCTGCTTTTGAATATGCTGTCTAGGTTGGTCATAACTTTCCTTCCAAGGAGTAAGCATCTTTTAATTTCATGGCTGCAATCACCATCTGCAGTGATTTTGGAGCCCCCAAAAGTAAAGTCTGACACTGTTTCCACTGTTTCCCCATCTATTTGCCATGAAGTGATGGGACCATATGCCGTGATCTTAGCTTTCTGAATGTTGAGCTTTAAGCCAACTTTTTCACTCTCCTCTTTCACCTTCATCAAGAGGCTCTTTAGTTCCTCTTCACTTTCTGCCATAAGGGTGGTGTCATCTGCATATCTGAGGTTACTGATATTTCTCGTGGGAATCTTGATTCCAGCTGTGTTTCTTCCAGCCCAGCGTTTCTCCTGATGTACTCTGCATAGAAGTTAAATAAGCAGGGTGCCAATATACAGCCTTGACGCACTCCTTTTCCTATTTGGAACCAGTCTGTTGTTAAATGTCCAGTTCTAACTGTTGCTTCCTGACCTGCATACAGGTTTCTCAAGAGGCAGGTTAGGTGGTCTGGTATTCCCATCTCTTTCAGAATTTTCCACAGTTTATTGTGAGCCACACAGTCAAAGGCTTTGGCATAGTCAAGAAAGCAGAAATAGATGTTTTTCTGCAACTCTCTTGCTTTTTTGATGATCCAGTGGATGTTGGCAATTTGATCTCTGATTCCTCTGCCTTTTCTAAAACCAGCTTGAACATCAGGAAGTTCATGGTTCACATATTGCTGAAGCCTGGCTTGGAGGATTTTGAGCATTACTTTACTAGCGTGTGAGATGAGTGCAAGTATGCAGTAGTTTGAGCATCCTTTGGCATTGCTTTTCTTTGGGATTAGAATGAAAACTGCCCTTTTCCAGTCCTTTGGCCACTGCTGAGTTTTCCAAATTTGCTGGCATATTGAGTGCAGCACTTTCACAGCATCATCTTTCAGGATCTGAAAGAGCTCCACTGGAATTCCATCACCTCCACTAGCTTTGTTCATAGTGATGCTTTCTAAGGCCCACTTGACTACACATTCCAGGATGTCTGGCTCTAGGTGAGTGATCACACCATCATGATTATCTGGGTCGTGAAGCTCTTTTCTGTACAGTTCTTCTGTGTATTCTTGCCACCTCTTCTTAATATCTTCTGCTTCTGTTAGGTCCATACCATTTCTGTCCTTTATTGAGCCCATCTTTACATGAAATGTTCCCTTGGTGTCTCTAATTTTCTTGAAGAGATCTCTAATCTTTCCCATTCTGTTGTTTTCCTCTATTTCTTTGCATTGATCGCTAAGTAAGGCTTTCTAATCTCTCCCTGCTATTCTTTGGAACTCTGCATTCAGATGCTTGTATCTTTCCTTTTCTCCTTTGCTTTTTGCTTCTCTTCTTTTCACAGCTTTTTGTAAGGCCTCCCCAGACAGTCATTTTGCTTTTTCGCATTTCTTTTCCATGCAGTAATTGGATGCAATCTCAAAAACAACAGAATGATCTGTTCATTTCCAAGGCGAACCATTGAATATCACAGTAATCCAAGTCTATGCCCCAACCAGTAATGCTGAAGAAGCTGAAGTTGAATGGTTCTATGAAGATCTACAAGACCTTTTAGAACACCCCAAAAAGATGTCCTTTTCATTATAGGGGACTGGAATGCAAAAGTAGGAAGTCAAGAAACACCTGGGGTAACAGGCAATTTTGGCCTTGGAATACAGAATGAAGCAGGGCAAAGGCTAATAGAGTTCTGCCAAGAGAACACACTGATCATAGCAAATATCCTCTTCCAACAACACAAGAGAAGACTCTACACATGGACATCACCAGATGGTCACCGAAATCAGATTGATTATATTCTTTGCAGCCAAAGATGGAGAAGCTCTAAACAGTCGGCAAAAACAAGACCGGAAGCTGACCGTGGCTCAGATCATGAACTCCTTATTGCCAAATTCAGACTTATATTAAAGAAAGTAGGGAAAACCACTAGACCATTCAGGTATCACCTAAATCGAATTCCTTATGATTATACAGTGGAAGTGAGAAATAGATTTAAGGGACTAGATCTGATAGAGTGCCTGATGAACTATGGATGGAGGTTCATGACATTGTACAGGAGACAGGGATCAAGACCATCCCCATGGAAAAGAAAAGACGCAGTTTACCAGAGTACAAATCATAGCTCTTCTACTTTATGGTACTGTGGCCTGGGGAAACTTAGTTAACCTCTTTTGCCTGAGTTTCCTCATCTATAAAATGGAAGTGATATTAGTAGTACTTACTTCACAGGGTTGTTATGAGGACTAAATAAATTGGGATATGTAAAATGCTTAAAATTGTATCAGTACATAATAAACATCAGGTAGTGTTATTACTGTTTGCATCTTTATTCCACGTGACCTGATTAATTTTGCTGGGATGTAGAAAATTGATTGGACTTTTGTTCCATATAGATAACCAATTCTTGAAGCACTGTTTATTGAATAATCTGTCCTTTCTGCATTTTTTTTGCTCATGTTTCAAGCTGGTCTGTCCCACACCTCTCCATTTTATTCCATTGGGTTATTTGTCTCTTCCTGACTTTTAAAAACTTTAACATACCTTGCTTGCTGTTCAAATTCCTCTACCTTTTAATTCATCTTCAAAATTATCAACTATTCTTACACCTTTGCTCTTAGGTATGAATTTTAGGTTTACTCTGTCAAATTCCATAAAATCTCTGTGGCTATTTTGATTGTAACTGCACTGGATCTCTGGTTAAATGCTGGTGGAACTGATAGGTTTATGGTGCCTCTGTCACTACCAATGAGAGCATAACTGAAAGCTCCCCAAAGCGTTTCCTCACATAACTGACTATCAGATAGGATTCTTGCACATATGTCTAGCTGACAAAACCCACAACAAATGATGATGTCTTAGCTATAAGAGATGGTGAAAACATGAGTTCTGTCTCCTAATTAGGGGAGGGCAACTGAAGAGACGGAGAGTTACACAGATATGATAAAAGTGCTCTCTCTAGAATTTCTAAACAAGTAGTTTTGTTCTTTTTGAAATCTTGAAATTATTTTTCTTCTCCAGCTGCTTTTGTAAGGAAGCTACAAAATTATTGAATAGAAACAGTGATAATGAGACAAGATAATTTTTATGTCAATCTGATTTTAAAGGGAACGATTCTTACATTTAATCATTAAGTGTAATATTATGAATCTTTGTTACATAACCTTTAATTGATTAAGTTTCCTTTTATTTAGCTATAATTGACATAAAATAGTATATTACTTCCAGGTGTATACGGTAATGATTCAGTGTATATTGCGAAACGGTCACCACAAAAAGTCTAAAAAATGTCTATACATTTAAAAGTTGCTGAGAGAAGAGGTGTGAAAAGTTCTCATCACAGGAAGAAACAATTTTTTTAACTATATTATGGTGATAGATGTTACCTAGATGTTACACATTTTTGATTGGATAATTTATCCTTTTTATTGAGTTATAGTAGTTCTTTACATATCCTAGTTTCTTCCCCTTGTATCTCTATACTTTGGGTATCCAAATCCTGTTTTTAGCCATATTTACGTTTATCATATTTTCACCAAATCATTTTAGATATGTGATTTGCAAAAAACTTCTCCTATACTGTTGGTTGTCTTTTCACTTTCTTAATAGTGTCATTTGAAGCACAGTTTTTAAAATTTGGTGATGTTCAGTTAGTGTCTTTTTGTAGTTGTTTCTTCTGCTTTTGCTGTTACAGCTAAGCAACCATTGCCTAATTCCAGGTTATGAACCCTCATGCCTATGTTTTCTTCTATGGGTTTTATTGTTTTAGATCTTACATTTAGGTCTTTGAGTTAATTTTTATGTATATGGTGTGAGGTGGGAGTCCAACATCATTCTTTTGCATGTAGATGAATTGATGTGTTTGAACTGTGGTGTTGGAGAAGACTCTTGAGAGTCCTTTGGACTGCAAGGAGATCCAGCCAGTCCATTCTGAAGGAGATCAGCCCTGGGATTTCTTTGGAAGGAATGATACTAAAGCTGAAACTTCAGTACTTTGGCCACCTCATGCGAAGAGTTGACTCATTGGAAAAGACTTTGATGCTGGGAGGGATTGGGGGCAGGAGAAGAAGGGGACGGCCAAGGATGAGATGGCTGGATGGCATCACGGACTCAATGGACGCAAGTCTGAGTGAACTCCGGGAGTTGGTGATGGACAGGGAGGCCTGGCGTGCTGTGATTTATGGGGTTGCAAAGAGTCGGACACAACTGAGCAACTGAACTGAACCAGCTGACCCAGGACCATTTGTTGAAAAGACTATATTATTTTCCTTTAATTGCCTTGGTGCCCTTCAAGAAAATCAATTGCCCTTAAAAGATGAGGCCTTATCCTGGGACTCTCATTTCTATTCCATTGACCTACATGTCTATTCTTATGCCCATTATCACACAGTCTTGGTTACTGTAGCTTTGCAGTAAGTTTGTAATTAGTTGGTCTGAGTCCTTCAACTTTGTTTTTTAAAGATTATTTTGGCTATTCTGGCTCCCTTGAATTTTGCCAAACTTTACCATCAGCTTGCCAATTCCTACAAAGAGGGCAGTTGGTAATTTGACATGAATCTACAGAACAATTTGAGAGGTGTTGACATCTTAATCCTAAGTCTTTTGATCCATGAACATGTCCTTTCATGTGTTCAGGTCTTCAATTTCTTTCAAACTCAGTTGTGTCTGACTCTTTGCAACCCCATGAACCACAGCACACCAGGGTTCCCTGTCTTATCACCAACTCCCAGAGTCCACCTAAACCCGTGTCCATTGAGTTGGTGATGCCATCCAGCCATCTCATCCTCTGTCGTCCCCTTCTCCTCCTGCCCCAATCCCTCCCAGCATCAGTCTTTTCAAATGAGTCAGCTCTTTGCATCAGGTGGCCAAAGTATTGGAGTTGCAGCTTCAACATCAGTCCTTCCAATGAACACCCAGGACTGATCTCCTTTAGAATGGACTGGCTGGATCTCCTTGCAGTCCAAGGGACTCTCAAGAGTCTTCTCCAACACCACAATTCAAAAGCATCAATTCTTTGGCACTCAGTTTTCTTTATAGTCCAACTCTCAAATCCATACATGACCACTGGAAAAACCATAGCCTTGACTAGACAGACCTTTGTCGACAAAGTAATGTCTCTGCTTTTGAATATGCTATCTAGGTTAGTCTTAACTTTCCTTCCAAGGAGTAAGCATCTTAATTTCATGGCTGTAGTCACCATCCGCAGTGATTTTGGAGCCCCCAAAAATAAAGTCTGACATTGTTTCCACTGTTTCCCCATCTATTTCCCATGAAGTGATGGGACCAGATGCCATGATCTTAGTTTTCTGAATGTTGAGCTTCAAGCCAACTTTTTCACTCTCCTCTTTCACTTTCATCAAGAGGCTCTTTAGTTCTTCACTTCCTGCTGTTAAGGGTGGTCTCATCTGCGTATCTGAGGTTATTGATAGTTCTCCTGGCAATCTTGATTCCAGCTTGTGCTTTCTCCAGCCCAGCGTTTCTCATGATGCATTCTGCATATAAGTTAAATAAGCAGGGTGACAATATACAGCCTTGACGCACTCCTTTTCCTATTTGGAACCAGTCTATTGTTCCATGGCCAGTTCTAACCTGCTTCCTGACCTGCATACAGGTTTCTCAAGAGGCAGGTCAGGTGGTCTGGTATTCCCATCTCTTTCAGAATTTTCCACAGTTTATTGTGAGCCACACAGTCAAAGGCTTTGGCATAGTCAAGAAAGCAGAAATAGATGTTTTTTCTGCAACTCTCTTGCTTTTTTGATGATCCAGCGGATGTTGGCAATTTGATCTCTGGTTCCTCTGCCTTTTCTAAAACCAGCTTGAACATCTGGAATTTCACGTTTCACATCTTGCTGAAGCCTGGCTTGGAGAATTTTGAGCATTACTTTACAAATTAGCTAACAAGTATTCATTCATGGCATTTGAGGACTGCTTAGCAGCTGTAACTATTCCTTTTATTTTTATGTAAAATCACTGTAATGTGTTGAAATTAAAAGAACTTATAAAGATGTATGAAAACAATATATGTTACATTAAATAATTTCTGAAATAAGGAAGGGCAAGTAAGTAAAAATCTTTTCGTTAATTTATAAACTACGGAAGTATAATGAAACGTTTGAGACTGAAAGTCAGGAAATTGGGAAGCTTTTTCCAGCTCTGTGGTTAACTAAGCATATGACCTTGGGGAAATTATATCTCTAAGATAGTTTCTTCACATTTAAAATGATATTGTGATTTTTCCTAAATGGAAAGTCATGGGTCTATGCAACCAATCTACAACATAGCATGCAAATTATTTTTAGCCTAAATCTTGAGGATTAATGTTTATAGAATTGTTTGGAGTTAGATCTTCAACATTCCCACCCACTGCTTTCCCCATCTATATTTTTCTTATCCAAATCCAGTTGTTTTTGGAAGTATTTACACATGATTTAATACCAGGTACTAACAGTATTCCTTATCTTAGAAGCCTAAAGGAGAAAATATGTATAAAAGATTTTTAACTTGTTGCAGATTAAATTAGAGGAGGATTTATATGGGGCTTAAATACCTATAATAAGTATAAAATAGAATTATGAGCAATATTGTGGCTATGATTCATCATTAAAATAACCAGGAAATGGATGTCATCTGTTTTAGTCAGAATTTTAATGATAATAAGCCTACTTAAAATATCCAGTACAGTAAATAAGATAACAAGTGTGGGCCAATATGTGGATTATATATTTAAACCTTTCTTTTTTAGTGTTTGAAAGTATCCTAGCATAAAATTCTTTAAGAAACTTTTTAAAAAAGTAAAGTATCTTTAATACTGTGTTAGTTTCAGGTATACAACATAGTGATTGAATTTTGTAGATTATATTTCTTTATAAGTTATTACAAGATATTGGGTATAACTTATGTATATAGTAAATCCTTGTTGCTTATTTGTTTTACATAGTTGGTATCTGTTAGTGCTGTACTCCTAATATGTCCCTCCTTCTCCCCACTCTCATAGCCATAAGTTTGGTTTCTATGTCTGTCTGTTTTTGTTTTGTATATACATTCATTTTTTTTAGACTCTACATAAGCCTAGGAAACTTTTAAAGCACCACTTTTCTCAGCATCCCTGGACCTCCAATTATCTCCCATGTAAGATCCTGTATTGTACTCAGGAATTGTTGTTTTAGTGGCTAATTAGAACCAGTTTTTTAATTGGCTTTTGAAGCCAATACTCAATAGCACCATCTACTGTTAACACAGTGAAATTTAATAACAGTGAAAAGATCTTCACATTGGAATGAATACAAGAAAGCATCTAGTTCCAACTTCATAAGCTCACAGGTGAAGAATGTGAGGCTCAAAAGATGCATAACTTGTTAAGCCACAGATTTATTGCTAAAACTGTATTGCAAGCTATTGCAAGTTAGAATTTCTGTAGGTGCTCTCAAAGTAAGGAAACACGTGGAAAAGCAATTTATCCTAGTGATCAAGTCTCTACGGTTAAGAACCGAGCTGGTTCTGCACCAGTGTTATCCTGGGACAAGCTAATTAACTTCTCTGTGCTTCAGGTGCCATATCTGGTAACTGGCTACACATGTGCTTCTCAGGTTTGTGTAAGAAGCAGAAGTAGTAGTCAGTATACATAAAGCGTCATGCTTGCTTGATGTATGGTGATGGACAATGGTGATACGACTTTTATGCACAAGTGGTGGAGATACGTTTGAGTCCAGGCCTCTCTGATTTCAGTGTCCATGGACGTTTTTGATCACAGCAGATATCAGAAGAGACTGGCCACTATTTTACATACAAAAGAATTCATGGGCATTTGATAACACAGTATTTCAAAATATATGCCTACTGGCATAGCATATGTTTTATGGGATTCTTTGATTTTGGGAGTCTAAGAAGTTGGGTCTCATCTTCAGTACTTGGAAAAGAGATCCTTAGTTGTTTGTGTTATAATCATTTGGCCCAGCAAGCTTCCTCTCTTTTAGTGATAGATCTTATCCTCCTGGCCTTGAGGGTTCTGCAGAAAGTAAATGGTTCAGAGGACAAGTGATGTAAAAAGGGTCAATGTCCAGGGGAGTCAGAGAAATCAGAGAAGTGTCATATCTTAGAATTCAGGCAAATACATCTTGCGGGGTACCTCATTCCTAATCAAGTGGGGAGGAGAAACTTGCCCTGTCATCCCACTTTCATTCTCTTCATTTAGCAACAGAACTCTCAGGCCTACACTTTCTAGTCTCCTTTGGAGACACTAGAGCCAGTGATATAAGAGTGAAATTGCTGGATGCCATTTTTAAATTTGATCTGAAATCATTAGTCATTTACTTTTCCATTCTCTTTTCCCCATTCCTGTAGGCTGAAATGCAAATATGGCAGTGACTCAGCTTTAATCTATACGGAAAGAAAATACCTTAGAAGATGAACATGTGAGGTAGTTTAGGATAGACTAGGAAATAGATACTAACAGTGCAGTCACTCACTGGAAACTGTGCATGTGGTGTTAGATAGTAAATTCAATGCATAAGCTAACAATCCATTTATGCTTAGATATAAAGAGGAATGACATACTGATTCATGCTACAATATGGATGAGCCTTGAACATTACTCCAAGTGAAAGAAGTCAGACACCGAAGGCCATGTATTGTATGATTCAATTTATGTGAAATGTTCAGAATAGGTAAATCCATAGAGACATAAAATAGACGAGAGATTTCCAGGGGCTAGAGGGGTGCTCTAGGGACTTCTCTGGTAGCTCAGACGGTAAGCAGTCAGCCTGCAATGTGGGAGCTGCTGCTGCTGCTAAGTTGCTTCAGTCATGTCCGACTCTGTGCGACCCCATAGATGGCAGCCCACCAGGCTCCCCCATCTCTGGAATTCAACCAGGTTCAATTCCTGGGTTGGGAAGATCTCCTGTAGAAGGAAATGGCAACACACTCCAGTATGCTTGCCTGGAAAAATCCCATGGCTGGAAGTGCCTGGCGGGCTACAGTCCACAGGGTTGCAAAGAGTTGCACACGACTGAGCGACTTCACTTTAGAGGGGTGTTGGGGTGCAGAGTGACTGATAGTGGGCAATAAGCTTCTTTGGGGGGTGATGAAAGTGTTCCAGGATTACCAGTAATGATTGTGCAACTTTCTGAATACAGTAAAAACCACTGAACTGTACACTTTATAGGAGTGAATTTTATGATATGTGAAGTCTATCTCCAAATATCCATTTAGAGTAAATTACACTTGAGAGTCCTTCTCCCTGAGACTAATACAGTTAGTTTACCTCCAATGTAAAAAACAAGTTGCCTTTTTAACTTCTGAGTTGAGAACTAAAGTAGCATGCTTGCACTGAGGTGCCCTGTTACAAAAAATGTATAACTTGAGTCACCCGCAGTTACATAAGATTCTCACATTATAAAGCGTAAGGGACATATCAAAGGTATTCAAAAGGGAGTATACTCCAAGGGATAAAAGACTTTCCAAGAGGTTCTCAGGCACAGATGGTTCTAAGGAAATGAATTTCCAGATCCCCAACTTGCATGTGTTATAGTTTCTAGACTGATCTGTGGCTAAGTTGCCATGTCATTAAGTTCCTATTGCCCTTTCCTACTTCCCATTTTTCAATTTATAGGAGAAAGGCATACTTACCTGTCATGAATTCTTACCATGGTGGAAACTTCAGGGTGCCAAACAATCCGACAGTTTGAGATACTCTTGTTTGGGGAATATGCTTAGTCGCTCGGTCATGTCTGACTCTTTGCGACCCCATGGACTGTATCCTCTGTCCAAGCCATCTCCTGTGTCTCCTGCATTGCAGGTGGATTCCTTTACCCACTAAGCCATCAGGGAAGCCCCCTTGCTTGGAGAAGCCTCCTTTAAACCATGGACCATAAAGCCATGATACGGAGTTGCAGTTTTCTGTCTTGTATTTTTGACATACAATTCAGAATAAGTCCAATCAGTTGAATATTTTAGTAAAATTCCTTTCATTCACTTCTACACGTTTAGAAGAAAAATCTATAGAAATGAAAGCTAGGAAGAGAAGAAGCCAATTCAGGTCTTCATTCGGTACATGATTACTGGCTTCCCACACCTTCATTCCTAGGAAGTAATTTTTCCAGCAGAGTGTGAAAAGGAAGCGCCCGAGGATGATGAAAAGGTCGGGGGCCAAGGCTTTCCCTGAGACCAACGAAAATGCAGGAGTTTCTCTTACACTGGTTAACTGCCACATATTTACGTGCCACAACGGCACAAATTTATGCCCGCTGGTTGAGTCCACCTTCGTAGCAGCCCTTTCTAAAAGCATGGTTGTGTTCAAACGGTACGTGGGCGGTTTAAACCGGCTCCAGACAAACCTCCAAGAATCCGGCAGGCAGCTAGCTCTCTACGGAGACCTGCCCCTAGTCATTCCACCAGAAGCGTGGGAAGGGCGGGGCGAGCTGGCCGGAAGCTGTGAGAACAGCCACACAAGGTTTGTCCACCGTTTCCAGGGAGGACCAAGTCGGCGTGGAAGGCGAATGGGCACCTCCCCACTGTGACAGCACCGACCACGAGCGTCATCCTATCTACTCCCTCATCACACCTCTCTGGTCTTTTACGCGCTGAGAGAACCAGGCCGAACATCGCGTGCCTACCGGCCTGGCTCCGCCCACCACGCTCGTAGCCCCGCCCCAGACCCGCCCAACAGGAGGTCCGCCTATCACACTTCCGGCATCAGCCAGCCGACTAGCCTCCTTCCCTCTTCCAGGCTCTCTTCTCCCGCCCCTATCGACTTTAACACTGTCACGTGAGGGGCGAACGCGGGGGCTGCCGGGATAAGTACGCCGGTGGGTCAGGGTTCGGCCTCAATATGGCGGTTCCAGTCCGGCAGTGACCAAGGCTTTGCCGTCGAGAGGACTAACTGGCGACTGCCGGCGTCTCCACCTATCAGGGTGGAATGCGAGGACGCCGGGGCGAGCGTTGAGGAGCGGCGGTGACTGGGAGGGGTCGGTGGCGGGTGCTCCGGGAGCCAAGGCGGCAGCGTCTGTTCGTTCTATTGGTCTCAAGGCTTCAGCGCCCGGCCCCGCCCGGCCGGGCCAGGCCGGCGGGCGGCGGCGGTAGCTGCTGCAGCCGCAGGATCAGCCTCCGAGAGTGGGCCGGAGGGCGGACGCCGCCGCTGCCTCTGCCGCGGTGATGGCCCAGTGTGTACAATCAGTGCAGGAGCTCATCCCGGACTCCTTCGTCCCCTGTGTGGCCGCGCTGTGTAGCGACGAAGCCGAGCGGCTTACTCGTCTCAATCACCTTAGCTTCGCGGAGTTGCTTAAGCCCTTTTCTCGCCTCACTTCCGAGGGTATGTGCTCTCCCCTTTGCACTGAGCTCCTGCAAAGCCGGGGCCGGGAGAGGGAAGTTGGGGGCGGGCGGGGAAGAGAAGGGCGGTGTTTACATCTTGGAGCCGGGATAGTGGCGTCGGGCTGGGGCCCCGCGGTGTCTTTAGTGGCCGCAGGAGGAGGTTCCGTAAAAGAGATGGTCAAGACAGCAGCGTGGTTCTGACGTCCAGTTTTTCGGGCACTTCCCGGACAAACCAGACTGCTGGGTAATTAAATGTGAGCCGCAGAGAAGGGCATTGAGCCTGTTCTCAAGGGCCGTAGGGAGGGAATTAGGAAGTTGCAAGGAGGTCAGGCTAAGAAGATGCTCGCTGTTAGACCAATGAGGTCTTAGTAAAGAAGACGAATCGTCTTCCGCTGGGAGTTAAACTGGGTTTTCAAAGTTGCCTTAAGTATTATATTCTTTAGCAGTGAGGCGTATCCCTTTCAAGACTTAACGTTTACTTTACTTTTTTCTTTTGAAAATATTTCTCTAGGTATCCAGAATTTTACTTTACCTCTCAAGCAAATAAAAGATATTATAAAAGTAGTGAAACTTGGAACAGCCTTTTATTTGGTCTGATGGATGAGGAAATAAGGACAAGTTGTAGTTATAATAATTTAATCGAGTTAATGGCAGTTATCTAGATTTGTAGGGTTGGAAAAGTCCTGAAGTTTGTGGGTGGTTTTTTTTTTTTTTTCAGATAAAAATTTAATCAACAGAAGAAATAGCTTTTATTGAAGAGTTGCCTGTTTTCTCCAGCTTTAGATTCTTTATTAGGGAAAAGTAAGCGTAATAATAGTCTAGTGTGTTTAATCAATATCTTTACCTGTACTTTGCAAACAGAACATTGAAAAATATGGGTAAGATTTTTTTGTTATAGACTTTAAAAAGGTTCTATAATAAAGGTTGTCAAGACAACGACCATGATGTTTATTTGGTTATGATGACTTCTTCACACACACAAATGCTGTGCCATAAGTTATATGTATTTACAGGCCACACGTGTGTATTCTTTGGGAGAATACCTCCATTATAAGTTCACTTTTGTATTTAAAGGAGACAAGGAGCTATCCAAAATAAACAGGTTGAGAACTCTTGAATTTCCTTCAGCCTGTACCTTAGCCATCCATCTCATCTCCTGCAGTATTTTTTACTAACTCAACAAAAACGACAAAGTGCTCTACATTCTTAAATATTAAAAAACAAAACAGAGGAGCAAGTTTGCCTGTGATTGGAGTGCTCTTTTCCTTCTCTGTTAATAAAGAATAGTAACGCTAACTGATGTATATACTTAGCGTTTCTCTTTTAGTCTGTCTTGAGTCCTATGAGAAAGGTAGTTAACACCATTTTAAATTTGAGGACATCCAGGCATGGAGATACTAACTTGGTCAGTCCTAGACAGGTGGGAAAGATTTAAAAACAGGCAGTGTGATTCAAGACAAGGTGTTCTTAGTCAGATCATCTTATCTCCTGATAATATTAAAAATCACTTGTTCACAGGCAGGAGTGGTGCCATCCAGTAGTAACAATGTGACTCACATGCATAACTTGAAGTTACTTTGTAGTCACATTGTAAAAAGATAAAAAGAAATTGGTGAAGGAGATTAAATAATTTATTTAATCCAGTATTTCCAAACTTGTCATTTCAGCAGGTAATAAGTATAAAAAAACTTAATGAGATAATTTGCATTCTTTTTTTATGGCTAAGTCTTTGAAAGTTGGTGTGCATCTTACACATATCAACACCTAAGTTTGGACTAGATGTATTTGAAGTGCTCCGTAGACACTTGTGCCTGGTGCCTCCTGTATTGGACAGTGCAGTGAATAGAGGCTGAAATCTTTACTTTTTTCCTCGTGTAGACTGCAAAAGATTTAGGGATGGAGTATAATGAGATAGACTTGAATAGGTAGATGTTGGTGGAATGGAAGAGGATGAGCATTCGCTTTTGAGAACAGAGATGAGGTTAGAATGGTATGGACTAAGGTAGAAATGATAATTGAGTGGTCAGGGAACAGTGGGAAAACTCCCTTTTCAGTACAGGATAGTAAGGAAAAAGGCCTAGATAAGGAAGGATCTTGAACTCTGGGAAAGGAATTTTTGCTTTTCTATCTTGTGGATATGTGATAGTCAAAAGATTTCTTGAGCAAGGGCATGGAGTTTGGGGGAAGTTGTGTGGTTTGTAAGCAACTGAGGTTTTCTTTTTTAATACAGTAAAGTTTTATGTGTTGTGTAAAGATAAAAGATGTCATTATTTTTCAAAATACATTCTGTAGAACACCAGTTATGTATGTTTCCTGAAAAAAATTTGTGGTCGAGTTTGCTTAAAAAGCATGTATTTGGGAGAATTAGTGTCATTTAGTGTATTAAGAGCTCTGGGAACACCTACTACTGTCAAGAGACCTTTTAAAAGTATAATCTAGTTTCCCAAATTTATTTGAACATGAAGTTGAGTTTTCAGAAACAGTTGTCTTGAGCAGCCAGTAATCTGTGGGCAGCACGTACTGGGGAATGTTGCTTCAAGGAGCTATATATGGCAGTCTATAAAAGTAAGGCAGTGGTGGAGCCGAATTTCACCCTGAAATTGAGATGTTATATGCTATATAAAGTCACCTTTTGTGACGTTATAATCTTAATAAAGCCTTAATATAATTATTTAATTTTGAAGCTTTTGGGTTTTTTTGTGTGTGATTTAAGAGCTTTTGTCAGTCATTCTTAATTCTTGCCTTTCTCTTTATTAAGCTGATTTTGTGCTACTCCAGTGTATACGTATCAATTATTATGTAATAAATTGCCCTGAAACTTAGCACCTTAAAGGCGTTTTTAAAAATTAATTTTATTTACTTATTTTTGGCTCTGATGGGTCTTGGATGCTGGGTGGGCTTTTCTCTAGTTGTGGCAGGGGGCTACTGCTGTTACAGCGCAGGCTTCAATAGTCACGGCTCCTGGGCTCTAGGGCACACACTCAACAGTTGTGGCACACCGGCCCAGCTACTCTGTGGCATGTGAGATCTTCCTGGATTAGGGATCGAACCTGTGTCTCCTCCACTGGCAGGCAGATTCTTTACCACTGAGCCACCAGGGAAGCCCCCAAAGCATCTTGTATCCCTCAGTTTCTCAGGGGTCTGGGAGTGGCTTAGCTGGACTATTGTCTCTTGAGGTTGCCCTGGAGCTGTCAGCAGGGACTGTGGTCATCTAGGGCTGGAGGATCCACTTGCAAGCTCACTCCTACAGTTGTTGTTTCACCTCCTCACTGGGTGTTGACCTGAGACCCCAGTTCTCTGCCATATGGGCCTCTCTGGAGGTTCCTTGAGTGTCTTTATAACCTGGCAGTAAGTTTCTCCTAGAGGGAGTGATCAGAGAGAGAACCCAAGATGGAAGCCATACTCTTAAAACCTTATCTCAGTAACCTTATCTCTTATAACCTTACCGCAGTAGTTTTTGCTGTGTTCCAGTGGTCACACGTGGGCTTCCCAGGTGGCTCTAGTAACATATCCACCTGCAATGCAGGATACATGGATTCGATTCCTGGGTCAGGAAGATCCTCTGGAGAAGGAAATGGCAACCAGTATTCTTGCCTGAGAAATCCCATGGACTGCAGAGCCTGGTAGGCTACAGTCCATGGGGTCCCAAAAGAATCAGATATGGCCTAGCAACTAAACAATAAGAACATTGGTCACACATATCCATCCTGGGGTGTGGGAGAGCATATTCTGGGAAATATCAGATCATCAGGTGCCATTTCAGAGGCTGGCTGCCACACATTGACTCATTTCTGGATTATTGATAATTACCCAATAACTAATGACCCATTCTGAATATAAGACACAACTCTTAGTAGAATAACTTTTTTTGTGTTAACACTTAAGAATACCAGAGTCAATTTAAAATTTTAAGAGAGGTTTAATATACATAATAGTTGCTTACATTATTTGACAATTAGGGATCAACTTCAAGGAAACTGCTTGTATCCTAAAAATACCAGAAATGTATCATAGTATTTTGATGTTTTTTGGTCTCTCTGTTTCATAGACCAGCTGAGAAGTTTAATTAAGGAGTTTGTTTATTTAAATCATTTAGAAAACAAGCAGTTACAGATGAGTGCAGAAGAATGCAAGAAGCATCCAGCTCGCCACTACCTAGAGCCAGCGAATCTTGTCATATTTACTTTGTATCTTTTTGTTTCCTTTAAGAAACGAAGTTGAATTCACCTTTTTACCCTTCCTTAGTCCCATTTCTTTCCTGCTTTTATCATAGGTAATCATTATAATGGAATTTGTGTGTATACTTTCTGTACATATATTTAGTTTTACAAGTACACATATTCATGTCATGTAGTATTTTTAAAAGCTTTTTGTCTTATATTTTTTAATTGAAAATTTAGACGTCAGCTGAGAGAATACACTGGAAATTTAGGAAGACAGTTTTTAATGGATGTAACTTTATTTAAGACATAGGCGGACCTGAACTTAAACGTTTATTAAAAAGCATGTCCCATTAGGAGGAAATGGCATGTTTTAGTGGGTAGGTACTCAAAGTCAGTTTTCTAAGAATTGCCCTGTGTTGTTGGTGTATGATGATTCATGACGTACTTGAAACAGAAGATGTTCTATGTGCTGCCACCATCCTAACTACTCGTGTGTTAGGCCTGTGCTGAGTGCTTTGCACTTACTATGTCTTCTAACAATATCTCATCTAAATTCTTAAAATCACCCTGTGAAGTAGGTTATTTCCTTCACATGTTATAGGTGAAGAAAAAAAATGAAGCATGGAAAAGGTTAAAAGTTGTTTAGGATAACCCAGTTAAAAGTAGTGGGTTAATATTTCAAGTAAAGTCTGACTCCAGGATTTGGATCCTTAATCTATAAAATGAATTGCTTCTAGTGCTACCATGGAAGCTAATCATCTTATCTGATTATAAGAAAAAAATATACTCACATTTCCTACTGTGCACCATGAGCCCTGTCTTACTACAGTTGCCTGAGAACCTCTTGCCTGGCCTTGAAGCTCTGAGCCCTGGTTATAAATCATCTAGACTGAGACAAGGCCTGTAGTAGGGAGGAGGTATTGATTAGGTTAGGAGAAGGACTATGGGCACTGATTTTTGTTTTCTTCCTTTTTACTAGACTTTGTTGTTTAGAGCCGTATTAGATTCACAGCAGAATTGAGCGGAAAATAGAGTTCTCGTATACCTCCTGTTAGGATATGTGTACAGCATCACCTACTATCAGCATCCCACACTAGAGTGGGCATTGATCTTTATGATAGAACAGGGGCCGAGAATGCAGGCATCTCTGTCAGGGAACCAGAGGAACCCTGTGTGCAGCATTTAATGCCTTTTCTTCCCTGATTTTCAGTTTTGATAACCATAGATCTCACACTGCCTTGGACCAGCTTTAAGGTAAAGTGAGAATCAAGAGATTTGGTATGGATGGTGGTTGGGCTTCCCAGGTGGCTTAGTGGTACAGAATCCGCCTGCCAAGCAGGAGATGGGGGTTTGATCTCTGGGTTGGAAAGATCCCCTGGAAAAGGAGATGGCAACCCATTCCAGTGTTCTTGCCTGGAGAATCCCATAGAGGAGCCTGGTGGGCTGCCGTCTATGGGGTCGCACAGAGTCGGACATGACTGAAGTGACTTAGCAGCAGCAGCAGCCAGTATTCATGCCTGGAACATCCCATGGACAGAGGAGCCTGGCCATCTAAGTCGGAACCAACTTAGCAACTGAACCACCACCATGTGGATGGTGGTTATGTGCTGCGTGGTCAGTCGCTTCAGTCATGTCCAACTGTGACCCTGTGGACTGTTGCCCGCCAGGCTTCTCTGTCTATGGGGATGCTCCAGGCATGAATACTGGAATGGGTTGCCATGCCCTCCCTCCTCCAGGGGATATTCTCAACCCAGGATTGAACCCACATCTCTTTTGTCTCCTGCATTGGCAGGAGTTCTTTACCTGCTGGTGGATTCTTTACCGCTAGCCACCTGAGACACCCTCCCTGTCAATTCCAAAGGTAAGAGGAAGAAAAAGACCTATGGTAGAGTAGCTGTGAGCAGTAGCAATACTGGAGAGGAAGGATAGACTGTCTAGCTAGCCCTTTGGTGTGTAATGGAACATTGTGTTGTTCCTTTGCCAAGTCCTCTTTGGGACCCTGTAGACTGCAACACACTATAAGTCAGTTGTGTTTTGGAAGACTTGTTACACTTGGAATTTCTAATTTCCAAATTGAGCATCCTTTGTAAATCATTAACCCAAGTTTTTTTCTTTTTAATTGTCATTATAATTGTTGGCTTGTTATACTTTGTGTAGAATTAATTTCAAGTTTTTTTTTTCTTTTTTTAAGTTCATATGAGAGATCCCAATAATCAGCTTCATGTAATTAAAAACTTGAAGATAGCTGTAAGCAACATTACCACCCAACCACCTCAGCCTGGAGCCATTCGGAAACTCTTGAATGATGTGGTTTCTGGCAGTCAGCCTGCGGAAGGATTAGTAGCTAATGTGATAACGGCAGGAGATTATGACCTCAACCTCAGTGGTATGTAATAAGGTTTATTATTATTTTTTAAATGATATTTCTTTTGTTAGAAAAGGTAATTCTGTAACTTGGAAATCATTCAACACACACTTAAGTACTTGCTGAGTGCTCAAGCCTGAGAATACAATGTGGAAGACAAGTCCTTGCTTTTTAGGAGATTGCAATCGAGTAAGCAGGCAGCCATTCAAATAACTACGAAATATGTGATTTCACTTTTTCATAATGAAAAAATTTTTTGTAGTTCTACTTGTAAAGTTAATGCCTAGAACATGTGCATAATATTTCTTGAATGAAAGAACCAACAGTAGACAAAACTATTCTTTTGTGACATTAGTAATACAATGATTATGTAAAAGCATTCAGTTTTATTGTATCTTTTATCTTGCTTAGTGTTAAATAGAGGAAATGTTTATAGTATGTAAATAAATACTTATCCTAATCTGATGTGACTCGTAAATGTTTTCATAATAAAATTGTTAGGTGAAACTATGTAATAATATGTAAAGTGAGTTAGCAGTATTTGGTGTGACTCTTTGCCAGTGTAGAAAAGACTTGATGGGGGGACATAGGATAGATTTTTAGAGGGCAAAGATGAAAAGTACATCATCTAGGAATTTTCTGGTGGTCCAGTGGTTAGGACTCCAGCTTCCACTGCAGAGAGGCTTGAGTTTGATCCTTGGGCAGGGAACTTAGCTCCTGCATGCTCCATACATCATCTAATTAGGCTATTTTAGCTACCTAATAATCATCTCAGATCAGTGTAACTTATCATCTATTAGATTAATCCCTCCTAATTGCATAGTTGAAACATACAAAGAGAAATTAAGAGGTATGTTTTAGATCATGAAGTTACTTGGTTGCACTTGTATAGTTAAAAATATTTGTAGATTTACTTTGTTTAAAAATTAACAATTTTTCTTGTTTTCTATGTCATTTTAATTCCAACAAGATAAGTTACCTTGATAAGATTAAGTTTAGAAAATTTTGATTATCTTTAAATCAAAGGAATCCATTTCAGGATATGTACTTTAAGCAGTTCCTGGCATAACTTTATTTTCATGAGGCGAGATCTGCATATTTTTGGGAGAAAGTGATGGAGTTTGAATTATTTCTCTCATCAGTGGAAAATTTGAAGTGTGAAAGGCACTGAATCTAATGCCAGAGTGTCCAGGTTTTTATATTACCACTGCCAGGGTTAGTTATAGTTAGTTGGATAATCTGAATAAGTTACTTACTCGGAATCAGTTCTGTTCTCTGAAGATGAGAGAATTTGACTAGATTACTTCCTAAGGCCTCTTCTAGACCTTTAATCCTGTGATTCTGTTTTATAGGGACTTTAACATTTTTATTACTCATGCAACAAATATTTATTGATTTCTTACTATTATGCTTTGCACTGAGATAAGATGCTATTTGTAACTTCATAACCTGATCAATAATTAGGAGACATTCTAATTTATAGTATCTTAAAATACATTATAATAGAGATATAGCATATCTAATATGCCAGAGTGCTGAGGGGCGCAGAGAGAGGACTAAACTATCATATTTTTTCAAAATTATCTTTTTTTATAGTGCAGATAGTTTCCTGACCTCCAAAGCTTATATACCTTTTATTTTAAAAAAATTTATTAAAATGATACATGTACAGAAAAAAAGCAAAAGTGTCAGTCAGTCGTCCAGGCTCCTCTGTCCGTGGAATTTTCCAGGCCAGAATACTGGAGTGACTTGCCATTTCTTTCTCCAGGGGATCTTCCCAACCCAGGGATTGAACTCTCATCTCTTCAGTCTGCCGCATTACGTGCAGAATCTTTACTGTCTGAGCCACCAGGGAAGCCCAATACAAAGATAATGCTGAAAAGACTTAAGAGAAAAAAGCAACAGTAATCTGCTCTCTGTACCCCTGCCCCACCAACTTTTAGTGGTTTTCTCTGGTATTCATTTTGTGTTTCTAAGTAATATTTTTATGTGGTTGTTTATGGCAATGGCACCCCACTCTGGTACTCTTGCCTGGAAAATCCCATGGGCGGAGGAGCCTGCTGGCCTGCAGTCCATGGGGTTGCTAGAGTCGGACACGACTGAGCGACTTCACTTTCACTTTTCACTTTCATGCATTGGAGAAGGAAATGGCAACCCACTCCAGTGTTCTTGCCTGGAGAATCCTGTGGGCTGCCATCTATGGGGTCGCACAGAGTCGGACACGACTGAAGTGACTTAGCAGCAGCAGCATGGCTTATTTAAAATTATTATTTATTGATTTCTCATAATTGATGAAGATTTAGCTTAAGTACGCCCCTTCTTCCATCTCCCTAGTGTGGTTTTTTATAATTTTTGGTTAATACTCACTGTTGGCAATACTAAGTATTCACTTCTTCACTGCTGAGCCAAATATTGGGCTTTCAGTTCATTTTTATATAGCATTTTGTTTTTTTCAGGATTTAATCACCTTTTAAAAAACAACTTGCCCAGAGTTCTTCGTATTTTTTGCTAGTTTCTCAAACTTCCAATAGCCTCTCAGTAAGATTTTCCCCTTGATAGATTAATTTATGAGATAATACATTTATTAAGACCTTCCTAATGTCTTCTCTCTTTCTACTCCACACATTCTCAATAGGGAATGATAAGTATCCTTCAAGGGGGTGAAAACTTGGTAGTTGGGGGACAAAAAGTGTATACTGCAATGATTTGTGGCTCTCCAAAGGATCACAGTACATTAATGGATACATCCACTCCAGTGTTCTTGCCAGGGATTCTCCAGGCAAGAACACTTGGAGTGGGTTGCCATTTCCTTCTCCAAAAGTGAGATGTGAAAAGTCGCTCAGTCGTGTCCGACTCATAGTGACCCCATGGACTGCAGCCCACCAGGCTCCTCCGTCCCTGGGATTTTCCAGGCAAGAGTACTGGAGTGGGGTGCCATTGCCTTCTCCGGAAGGAACAGTTAGAAGGATATTTTTAAAAGTTTACCAGCCGGGGTTGAGGGGTTGGAGGGGAGAGGGAATATAATGAAATGGAAGTTTCAAACGCTGTTCTACTCTGTCATGGTTTGGCTGCACTCCAGGACCTGCTCCACAGCTGCCATCCTGGAGATTTCCTCCCCTTCTCTGTAGCCTCTCATTCATATCTTTAGGTATATTTCATTGATTTGGTAAAGGACATCTCCAGTATTTTCCTAAAAAAAGATTTATGTTTTGGAAGGTAAAATTTTTGAGGAATGAATGTCTGAAACTCCTTAGTGAAGTGAAATCACTCAGTCATGTCCGACTCTTTGCGACCCCATGGACTGTAAGCTACCAGGTTCCTCCATCCATAGGATTCTCCAGGCAAGAGTACTGGAGGGGGTTGCCATTTCCTTCTCTAGGGGATCTTCTCGACCTAGGGATCAAACCCGGGTCTCCTGCACTGCAGGCAGACGCTTTACCATCTGAGTAGGCAGACTTTAAAAAAGAATCTCAAGTGGTTAGGACAAGCTTCAGAAGAAAACAGTTTCTTTAGCTTCTTTCTCTGCTACTTAAGGCACTTCCCTGTAGCTTTATTGTTTTGTTGGTCTTGAAGACTGAGAATGTGAGATGCTGAAGTACTGAATTTATTTTAATAAAATTATGTTAGAATAATACTCTGGAGATTTGAGAATGTGAGATGATGAAGTACTGAATTCATTTAAATAAAATTCTGTTAGAATAATACTCTTCGGAGATTTGAGTGGTTTTATCCATTTTAAGTAAGATTAATTCTTTGTCTAGAAATACTCTAGTTTTACCATTAATGTGAGTCATCATACTTTTCACTCATTCTGTTTATGAAATACATGTTAGATACTTCACTCATAAGCCTAGCTTTCACAGTGCAGTTTCTTCATCAGATTGGTCAATTAAAGCTAGTGTTCCTTCGTACAGTAATTGGAGAGACATAATGATGGAATTGAAAGAATCCTCATTATATACAGGTATTTCCTCTGGTGGTCTCAGTTTTCCAGATTGTTCACAATCTACTCCTTGTCTATTACTTTTTTTTCCACTCAACTACTACTTTTTTGTATTTGTTTCAGTTAACACGTCTGTTTAATTTTTCTAAAACGGAGATAACTTTTGTAATCTCTTATCTATTACCTATTGTATTTACTCTTGATTTACAGTATTATCTGCTAAACTCAGGCATTGACCTTGAAAAGTATAATTTGGGCTGCACCTTGTTTTGGTAAGAAGGAAGAACATGTTTTCCACTCTTTTTCAGTATGTAGTATACTTTTTTTCTGATTGCCTTTATGTTAACTACTAATACTCTGTAAGATACCATGAGACTTCAGTGAATAGTGAAGTGTAAACAGTGTTTTAGGAGATTGTTTAAATATTCCTTAATGTCTTTCCAAAGATTTTTACTTAAAAGCATGAAGAACCCTTTAAAAAGGTGGTTATTATTTAAAATGTGGGTAGTGCCAAATAGGAAATTATTGTTCTTATTTTTCTAGTATCTTGAAGTATTTTTCTGTTTTTCTTCCTGGGAATTGTTTATCAATACCAGTTACTCTGAACTATGAGAAAGTCCAGAAGTAATGAAATTCTCTAGGATGATGCAATAGTGAACAAAATCGCTGTTATATCATCCTTCAGTTTGAAATTTTGTATTGCCCAAAGTTCTAAATCTTCTTTCAGGAAGTTATGAAAGAAGTTTGGAGACAACATCTTCATAGTCATCATCTTTATCTTTTTTTTTTCTCCATTGAACACAGTTGAGACTTGGGGATTTTTAGTGCATTTTGACAAAGAAAAGAAAATTGACAGTGGAATACACAATTTTTCACCGTTAACTAGACAAATTAGAAGATGAATGCAGTGACATATGGCAGTTCAGACTAACGCTATCTAGTAGAAATAAATGAGCCACTTAGGTTATTTTCCATGTTCTGTAGCTACAATAAAGAATGTAAGAATAGGAAATTCCCTGGCGGCCCAGTGGTAGGACTCTGTGCTTTCACTGCCAGGGGACCCAAGTTCAATCCTTGGTCAGGGAACTAGATCTCACAAACTTTGTCACATTGCCAAGAGAGGGGAAAAAAAAGAATGTAGAACGAAATGAGTGAAATTAATTTTAATAATATGTTTAATTTTAACCCAAATATTACCATTTCAAATGTAATCAATGGAAAATTTCTTTTGTATTATCTTCAAAATTTTATGTGTATTTTATACTTAACAGCACACCTCAATTCAGACAAGCCACATTTCAAGTGCCCAAGAGCCGCATATGGCTAGTGGTTACTTACCTTATTGGACTCTGATGACAGTGGTGAAATTGATCATATATAGAAATCCTAGTCTTTTGAGTCTTCAGATGACAGTATCTAGGACAGTTGTCTTCAAACTCAAGAGTTGATGAATGAGCAATGTATTTCTAAAAACAAAAAGAAAATATAGTATTTCACCCAATTTAACAGGAAGGACTTAATTTAACAGGTAGGACTTCATATAATATTTTGAAATGCTAACCTAGACCATTCCATTTTGTTAAAGGACATGTGACCATATTCTTTCATCTTTTATGATGTTTGTGTAAATTTACTTAATATAGTTTGTTAGTGTCAGGCATGTGTATGAAGGTAATTGGAAGGAATCAGATAATGTAGAGATGAAAATTCATTAACTTAATCGTTGTGTTTGCTGTTTAGAAGTCTGAAGAATGAAAATGCTTTGCAGTGATGGAGAAAAATAAAATGACCTTTTTGTTTTCAGCAAAATTTTGAGCCATCACGTTTTTCCAAAATGTTGCACCTTGGCTGTGCAAGAAAAACCAGAAATAATCATAAACTAGAAGTTGTTAGACATGTGTTTAAATCTGGAATCAGTATTTACACTGTGAATGTGTTCTAGGTTTGTGCATAATAATTGATGGACATTCAAAAAACATTGCCTAATTGAGGCATATATATTTGAAACTGGAAATAGATGGAATACAATTTGAGATTGCTTTATTAAAATTTATAAAAAGCTTGTTTAGGTTTTATTCTTAATTCTGTGAATAATTTACAAAATGAATTAGAAATACAATAAAATATCAGGCGTCAATTAAATCCAGATAGTAAATGCAATGACTATTTTTCTTGATATACTGAGGGTTAAAAGGAATATAGTTTCAAAAAAGAATGATCTGTTTTTAAAAAAAATCTGGTGTATGAGAAATTTAATTATTGGGCATAAGTAATCATGGCTTTCACCTCTTTCGAATACTTTGATTTTTGCTGATTTTTTTTTTTAGAAAACACTTGATTAGAAATAGTCTCTTCAAGGATAGTTCTCAAGGGTGTTGTTAAAATGCAAGGTTAGTATTTCTTAGCTCTTCATATTATTTAAGATTATTTGATTTGCAAAATGCTTATAAATTTTATATAAAAGTTCTGGTTTTAGTTTTTTGGAGCTTTTGTTGAAGTCTTCTGAATTAAACCATATATTTTGATAATCACTGTTATAAGTGTTAAGTATTTTTGACTTGAGACTTATTGAATTACATAATTATACATCTAATTATCATATTTCTTTCCCTTGAATGTTTTCATACGGGAAGATATTATTTTGCGACTACTGTTTATCAAAAGTTAAGGTCTTAAGTGCCAACATTATGTGGAATTTGTAATATTTCTTAGTGCCTTTTTCTTTAGTCTGAGTGGTGGTTTTCTGGTACTTTGAACGTTTGTGAATGATTAGAGAGGGAAAATACGTGATTTACGGGTAATGTTTATGTTTAGGGTAGCCAGTCTTTTTCACTTGCAGGTTTGGGATCACTGATGATAGTATTTGGTTTCAGTAGAAAGAAGACCAGAGTTGCTGTAGGTCTGTCTCACTGCCTGCAGCCCTTGTTAGATATGTATTTGAACACTAATAACTTCGGCTTCCCAGGTGGCACATTAGTAAAGAATCCACCTGCCAGTGCACGAGACGCAAGAGACACGGGTTCAATTCCTGTATCTGGAAGATCCCCTGGAGTAGGAAATGGCAACTCATTTCAGTATTCTTGCCTAGGAAATTCTGTGGACAGAAGGGCCTGGTGGGCTACAGTCTACGGGGTTGCAAAGAGCTGGACACGACTAAGCATGCACACACAACTCTTTTTGCCAAGTTACTGGCACTAAGAAGGGAACAAAGAAGAAATGGGGATAGAGAGAGAGGGCTGCCTTTTGTAGAGGGGAGGATAGAGCATTACATTTTTTTTTTTTTTACTTCTTGGCTGTCTTCTTTCCTTTCTTACCAGGGGAAGAGTACATTCTACATAGAGAAACTTTAACTGGTAGGATATTATGGTTGCTGTTTCAGTTCCAAACAAAGAACATGTAGAGAGGGAAAGGAATGTGAGCAAAATACTAATTTCATCCCAAAACATGTACAAGAGAATTTTTAAGGGATGAGAAGTGTCACTAAATGTTAGTCTTATGTTAACATTAAAAAAACCAAACACCTTTTTTCCTGCTACGTTCTGCAAAAATGTTGCTTGAAAAAGCAGAAAGAGAATGATGCCCTAGTCAATTAGCCCTTCAAGGAAGCATGTGGCTGAAGGAAAAAGTTACCTCATCAACCTGAATGTGACCCACTTGAAGGATAAAACCCACTTCTGCCATATATATTTAGAAAATTTTCCTTTGTTCCTATATTCTTTGTTGAGTACCCAGTGTTTTCTTGTACCAGTATTTAGAAAGTATTATTTTAGTTTAAGAACTCCTGCATGTGTATGCCTGCTTTTTTTTGTTTTTATTTTTTTGTTAGGTCTTGTTATCTGGAACATACAGTTGCAGAGTCAAAACTATAAAAGAAGGTGTATTCACAGAGGCCTAGCTTCTCTTCGAGCCCTTCCCCTTTCTCATCTCTTTTTTGTCTTACACATGGTGGCATTTGTTAGATTCATTCTGTCATTTCTCTTTGACAGAGTAAACTAATACACGTGTGGCTCTCTTTCTTTTTTCCTTTCTTTCACAAAATTGCATACATTTCTGCTGTTGTCTTTTTTCACTTAATATATCCTGGGGGCACTTCATAGTAACCATGTGGAGATTTTCCCCTTTCTCTTAAAACTCCGTAGCACATCCAGTGTGTGTACCACAGTTTACTTAACCAGTCCCCTCCTGGCGGACACGTGCATTTTCTAGTCTTTTATTACAGGAAATGTTGCAATGAATAGCTATTTTGGAAGGCCTAATTTGTTTATTCAGAACTCCCCAACCCACTGTGAAATAGACCCCTTGTCATATGTCTACAACTTACCTGTTATTTGTTAAATTTAAGCATGATTGAAGCAACAAGGAAAATAGAAAAATAAAGTTGATAAGGTCATTTCTCCCACCATCTGTGGTGATTTCTTATCTAACCAAATTTTTCATTATTATTTATATTTTATTTTCTCTTCATTGGTACTGAGTGAAAATAAAAACTAATTTTCAAGGTAGAGACTCATTTTGACTGATTTAGGGGAAAGATATGTTTACTGGTTAGTAAGAAAATTGGTTTCCTGTTGTAACAGACTAGTCTGTGTCATTCTCCAATTATGCCACTTTTCGTGTATGTATGTATGTATGTGTGTGTGTATATATATAGTACTATCTCTGGGAATGTTTTTCCTCTTCTGTAGCAAGAAAACATGAAATTTTTGTAGTACTAATCCTCCTAAACAATATGTGGGTTATTCTCATAATCCATTTGTTGGAATTAAAGTTTTTTTGTATATATGATACTGGGTTGGATATTCTACTTGGTTAGGATGAATAGTTTATTATTTCACCCTTCCCAGTTTAATGTGTATTACAGTGTAAACAGAAAATATACTTGCTATGCTTTCAGTGATTCTAAGAATAAAACAAAAAGTACATAAGGTTTTATAGTCAACATAAGTAACTAGGAATACAGTGTCCTAATGAAATGACCAAGTTTAAGAAAATTCAAGTTTTTAACAAGTTAGAATAGTTGTAATGTAAAATGCTTAGCATAGAGTGAGAAAGATTTGACATTTTAAGAATCACATCACATACATGTATACAAAAAGTAAAAATACACGTCTTTGTATTTGATTGTGAGGTAAGCCTGTTTTGAAATTCCATTTGGAGAGGTTTAGTTGCTGTCTTACTCGAGTAATCAAATTATAAAGTAAGGTTTGTCAGCCTCACCACTGTTGATGTTTTGAGCGAGATAATTCTTTGCTGGTGTTGGAGAGGGGTGTGTGTGGGGTATTGTTAATCCTGTTTTCCTAAGTGTAGGATGTTCTCATTATTCCATCGTTCCTGACCTGTTTCCCTAGATGCCAGTAGCACACCTCCTTGTACCTATTTGTGACAACTCACAGTATCCCCAGACAGTGCCAGATGTTTCCTGGGGTATGATTGCTCTTGGTTGAGGACTGCTGTTCAGAAATAATGCCATTTATGAGAAAGAGCTACTTACAACAGCGTGACTAGTGGAAGGGAAAACTGTAGTTCTAAAATCTGGTTGTTCACATAGGTAATATTGAAAGCATTAATAAATAAACTGTGGTATCATTGTGTAGGTTGGGAATAGGTCAGTTTTATTTTTGCAAGTACATGTACTGCCATCTATGAATATATTTGTGTGTATGGCTCATGTATGTATATCAATATATATATTAATTAAAGCACATGTGAAAAATGCTTGTTTATTGCTAGAAATGATGTTTTATACCTTTCAGGAATATGAACTTGAAATGTGGTCTGTTGTAAACTAATTTTACTGAACAGTTTTAACTTTTTCTTTATTAATTTTAGCTACTACGCCATGGTTTGAGTCTTACAGAGAGACCTTTCTTCAGTCGATGCCAGCGTCAGATCATGAATTTCTGAACCACTATTTAGCATGTATCCTTTGACTTTTATGTTCTCTTAAAATATGTGGAAGTTACTAATCTCAGAAAGAGTTACATAAACGCAAAATTGTTGAGAGGATGTAAAAATTATTTTTTATTGATATGCTTCAGATTTTCTTGTTGTCCTTGTTAAATGGCATCCTAGATTCAAGACTGGTAGAGCTAAGTTTGATTAAAAAATAAGAATACTAAGAGCCTGCTTAGTTTTTGTCATCCAACTTGCACATTTCATGCTTAATATGTTTTTAAGCTATTTTAGAAAGAAAAAATGTAAACTGTCAGTGTTAACTGCTTTTGCTGACTGTCTCAAAATTCCCTGGTGGTTCAGATACTAAAGAATCTGCCTGCAATGCAAGAGACCCAGGTTTGATCCCTGGATCAGGAGAATCCCATGGAGAAGGGAATGGCTACCCACTCCAGTATTGTTGCCTGGAGAATTCCGTGGCCAGAGGAGCCTGGCGAGCTACAGTCTATGGGGTCTCAAAAGAGTGGGACACAACTGAGCAACTAACCCTTTTACTTTCAAAATTAACTGCTTATGCAAAAGCTCAGATTTAGAAACAGCTTTCCACCCTTTAGTAACATGTTTTATAGCTGTTAACCTCCTTTCACAGTTGTGACTTTCATTTTTTTTAACGTGGTTACAGAGAAAAGTTGAGAAAGGGACAGAGTATGAAGTTTCACTGAGACGGAATGGAGAGGATCAAGACTCAGCAGAAGTTTTCACTGTGTTGATAGTTGAACAGTTTTCATATTGTCCGTTTTTATTTTCATGGATTTCCTTATTGTATATATAAGTGATCTAAACAGCTGTCAACAAGATATCTTTAGTACTTAGAATCTTGAATTACTTAGAAATGTCGAAGAAATTATTTTATGCTTGCAGGAAAAACTGTAAAAATCAGATTTTGTTTGTTTTAGCTTATAAAATACCTCCCTAAATTTATTTTTAAAGAATAATATTAATTATTGGACTTCCTAGATGGCACAGTGGTAAAGAATCCACCTGCCAGTTCAGGAGATGCAAGAGACACAGGTTCGACCTTTGAGTCGGAAAGATTACTCTGGAGAAGGAAATGGCATCCCACTCCAGTATTCTTGCCTGGGAAATCTCATGGATAGAGGAACCTGGCGGGTTGCAAAGAATTGGACACTACTGAGTGTGCACGCATGCTTGCAGTTTATTTTAATAGGATAATAGTTACTATTAAATGATAAGTGATAATTACCTTAATGTGGTTTACAAGGTATGTTGGTGGCATCCTCTGGTGAAGCTGAACCTGTGGAACAGTTTTCAAAATTGTCACAAGAACAACATCGAATTCAGCACAATAATGACTATTCCTACCCCAAATGGTTTATACCAAATACACTTAAATATTATGTACTTTTACATGATGTAAGTGCAGGAGATGAACAGAGGTAAGTTTATTTTTTTTAATTTTAAAATATTTCCTGTCAAATGAGTTAACATTAATTTTGACATGGCTTAAGTTTTTGATACATTTTTCATCTAAGAAAGTAAGTTTATTAATAAATTAGCTCAATCTTTTATTTGAAGTTATATTCAGCATCTACATCTATTTCATATGCTTATCCAAACTTTTCCTTCAGTGTATATGTCTATTAATCTTTGTTCACGAGTACTTGCCATTTTATATTTATAAATCTTAGCTGTATTTCTTAGCTGTATCTTACTTTGTATATTATTATTGCTCATTTTTTTCTCTTGTCCCTTTCCGGGTTTTCCTGTAATTTTTCGTTTCCTGGTTTATAGGCACTTCTTTTTTCACTCTTCACTCTTATCACTTTATATTTTTAAACTTGATGTTTTTCACAGTCTCAAAAAAACATCCAAACACTTGTTTCTTATGTCCCCTTTAATGTTCTTTGTTAGTGATTTACCATAGTCCTTTTATTTGGGATAAGAGAATAGCTTATCGTTAAAGATGAGTTCTTGGAAAAAGATAATATTAAAACAGTTTTACTTTTGTGGCCTTTTCTGGCCAGTGCGGACTGGGGAGAAGATGGGACACCTGATACTTTTTTGTTAAGAGGGAAACTTAAATGTCCAAAAAAGGTTAAAAATAAATGCATTAAGACTGTTTCCTGCTTTGCAGTTTATTTTGATTTTTGGTTCAAGGTATTGATCAAAATTAATCTTTTGTTTCAAACTGTTATTCTCTTATGTCAATGCTGTTTAGCATATGCAGTTAAATAATTGTTTTTGTCCTTGTCCTGAGCACATGCCATCGTTTTAAAATAAAGTTTCCTTGATAAAACCAAAGAATTGTTCTGAGGATTACTAACCTTTATAATTTTTTTGATATCATAAATAATCTGTAACCTCTTGGATAAAGTGTATTTTATAAATAGAAATAATTTGAACTGGCTTTTATTAGTTTCAGTCGTTTGAATATGGATACCTTCCATATTAAATGGTTATAACGTGGATATTTAAGTGGTAATTAAAGTATTAGATCAGTGGTTCTTATGCTTAAGTGTCATTGGTAAAGCAAGTAGATGTTTAGTTTATTGTATGTGAGTAAATATACACACACATATATTTTATGTGTTTATACAAATTTATAACTGTTTTACTTAACCAGCCTTAATTTTACAGTGTGTAATAAGATTTAATTATTCGTTAGGTTTGTTATTTGTATAGTATTAGTATCTGCATTTGAATGGGCTATATCTACATGTTTTTTGACGCCAGATAGCTGATGAGTTTAGGGAGAAAACCTAATTAGGTTAGTTCTATGTACCAAAATTTCATTTCCATTAGAATGATTCTTAGGTTGACTTATTTGAATTATCTTATCTCTTACCAACTAGCAAGTCTAGTTAACTAAAAGTAAGGAAATCACCTGCTTTTTGTTGCATTTGAGATTGGCTTATGGGTCCAGCTGATAATAAACTTAGCAAAAAAGTTGGATTTTTATATAATAAGTATTTTGACTGCTTTTCTTGTGTTTTCTTTTTTTTTTCCCTTCTTCTAAACTGTTTTCTCTGGAGACTGCTTAGGGAAGGGTAAACTGTAGCAGTAAAAGATGATTTTTTGGGGCAGATGCTACAGTTATCTATTTTAGCAATTATATTTTTTGGTAAGTTATCTGTTATCTAAGGCAGAATTTCCCAAAGTTGTATTTCCTGAAGGCTAGTCCACATAGTTGAGTTTCTGATTTATAAGTTTGAAGCCACTCTTTGGAAATTCACTATACACAGTAGCAAATGGAAGACTCAGAGGTGGTCTGCTGCAAAGAAACTGGTTGGCTTGATTACTGTAGTTCCCCAAACTAGTTTGACCACTGAAACTTTCTTTTTTAATAACATGGGTATTTTTGCAAAATTTATTCCATGAGACGTACTTTGGTAACTGTACTTTAAGGTGATAACCAAGCTAGCTAAACTTCAGTTAGAATCATGAACTTTGTTGAAATTTTTAAAATTATGCTACTTCTAATGTCTTTTTTGGGAACTGTTTTTTTCATGGTTTTTGTATTATTTTAATATCTATTATTGTCTAAGATCCTGTCTTCGTTGGCTACAAATATTTCCATTTTTTATTTTAGAGCTGAGTCAATTTATGAAGAAATGAAACAGAAATATGGAACTCAGGGTTGCTATCTACTTAAAATTAATTCTCGAACATCTAATCGAGCATCAGATGAACAGATACCAGATCCTTGGAGTCAGTATCTCCAGAAAAATAGTATTCAAAACCAGGTATATGTAAAAAACAATAATGAAGCAAACCACAAAAGCTATATTTCAGTTTTATGGCTAATGGCATCACTGTAGAATTTGTAGAATTACTAATAGTTATTTTATGGAATCTGGCTAGTTTTGATCCACTACTATGTGAGCTCTTAATGTTTCAAAAGCTGTATTTAACTGCAGTAATCCCTTCTTTGTATACCTTTCAGGTATAAATATCAGTGTTAATTGTTTTCTTGAAAGAAAAGTGGAGACTTCCCTGACAGTCCAGTGGTTAAGACTCTGTGCCTCCACTGAGTGGGGAACTAAGATCCCACAAGGCGCATGGTGTGGCAAAAAAAAGATGAAAAGTGAATTATACCTTAAGAATTGAATTAGATTGACTAAACACGTAGATAATAGAATTTTTGGCTTGCACATTAAATTCATTATGAATGCTTACAGTCAATTCTTTATTATCCACATGCTCTGGGGGTTGCCTTCCTTCATTTTCAACATGCTGTTCTTATGGCCACCTTTTGGAGCTCACACTTTTTAGGTGGGTGGGCTTTTTTCCCTAACTTTCCTTTGATTTCCTTTTCTTTTGAATTTCCAGGAAGTTTTGTTTCTTCCTAATCAACTTTTCTAATGTTGATTTCTAGACTAATGTTAATTGCTGTCTGTTGGCTGGTGTGTGGTGGCTGTAATGTTTCATGTTCTGTCCAACTTTTAAGATAGAATTTTATGCCACTTGGTGCTAGTCGAATGCCAGGTTATACGCTTAGTTCAGGTAATCAAGAGTTGACTATTTTTTGTTTAGAAGGAAGATTTCCAAAGTAAATGGAAAATATATTTTGTATATTAAGCTGCATTATATACTTTATGTGATACTATTTAAAAATATGAATTAGAAAGTATGTACATTTTGATGTTCTAATAGAAATAGTTTAATCTGTTTATATATGAAATTTTAAATCCAGTTTTACTCACTTTAATTTTATAATGCTGGGGAAAAATGTCTGAAGAGAAAAAGAACCAGTTGGAGGTAGAAGAGCTTTAAATAGTGTTTCAGGGCCATACTCAGAATAGGAATAGTATTGAAATACTCGGTTAAGGTTGGGAAAGGGAACATAATAGGTCAGATTGTGCAGTTGGAGAACTTTTAACAGAAGACAGAGTTATAGATATTCTACAGCTTAGAATTCTAGAAGTCCAGGATTGGAGGATAGTTTAAAGGTTGTCAGATCCAGTCGTTGTCGTGATGCTTTCAGTTTAGTTCAGTCGCTCAGACGTGTCCGACTTTGAGACCCCATGAATTGCAGCATGCCAGGTCTCCCTGTCCATCACCAACTCCTGGAGTTCACTCAGGTTCACGTCCATCGAGTCCGTGATGCCATCCAGCCATCTCATCCTCTGTGGTCCCCTTCTCCTCCTGCCCCCAATACCTCCCAGCATCAAAGTCTTTTCCAGTGAGTCAACTCTTCTCATGAGGTGGCCAAAGTATTGGAGTTTCAGCTTTAGTATCATTATCTCCAAAGAAATCCCAGGGCTGATCTCCTTCAGAATGGACTGGTTGGATCTCCTTGCAGTCCAAGGGACTCTCAAGAGTCTTCTCCAACACCACAGTGCAAAAGCATCAATTCTTCGGTGCTCAGCCTTCTTCACAGTCCAACTCTCACATCCATACAACACTACTGGAAAAACCATAGCCTTGACTAGACGGACCTTAGTTGGCAAAGTAATGTCTCTGGTTTTGAATATACTATCTAGGTTGGTCATAACTTTTCTTCCAAGGAGTAAGCGTCTTTTAATTTCGTGGCTGCAATCACCATCTGCAGTGATTTTGGAGCCCCCAAAAATAAAGTCTGACACTGTTTCCACTGTTTCCCCATCTATTTCCCATGAAGTGATGGGACCGGATGCCATGATCTTCGTTTTCTGAATGTTGAGCTTTAGGCCAACTTTTTCACTCTCCTCTTTCACTTTCATCAAGAGGCTTTTTAGCTCCTCTTCACTTTCTGCCATAAGGGTGGTGTCATCTGCATATCTGAGGTTATTGATATTTCTCCCGGCAATCTTGATTCCAGCTTGTGTTTCTTCCAGCCCAGCATTTCTCATGATGTACTCTGCATAGAAGTTAAATAAGTAGGGTGACAATATACAGCCTTGACGTACTCCTTTTCCTATTTGGAACCAGTCTGTTGTTCCATGTCCAGTTCTAACTGCTGCTTCCTGACCTGCGTACAGATTTCTCAAGAGGCAGGTCAGGTGGTCTGTATTCCCATCTCTTTCAGAATTTTCCACAGTTTATTGTGATCCACACAGTCAAAGGCTTTGGCATAGTCAATAAAGCAGAAATAGATGTTTTTCTGGAACTCTGTTGCTTTTTTGATGATCCAGCAGCTGTTGGCAGTTTGATCTCTGGTTCCTCTGCCTTTTCTAAAACCAGCTTGAACATCAGGAAATTCACAGTTCACGTATTGTTGAAGCCTGGCGTGGAGAATTTTGAGCATTACTTTACTAGTATGTGAGATGAGTGCAGTTGTGCGGTAGTTTGAGCATTCTTTGGCATTGCCTTTCTTTGGGATTGGAATGAAACGTGACCTTTTCCAGTCTTGTGGCCACTGCTGAGTTTTCCAAATGTGCTGGCATATTGAGTGCAGCACTTTCACAGCATCATCTTTCAGGATTTGAAACAGCTCAACTGGAATTCTATCACCTCCACTAGCTTTGTTCGTAGTGATGCTTTCTAAGGCCCACTTGACTTCACCTTCCAGGATGTCTGGCTCTAGATGAGTGATCACACCATAGTGATTATCCGGGTTGTGAAGATATTTTTTGTACAGTTCTTCCGTGTATTCTTGCCACCTCTTCTTAATATCTTCTGCATCTGTTAGGTCGTGATGCTTTAATTTCCTTTAAATCTATGAGTGACCTCATCTATTGAAAGTACTTACTGTGTTTTTAGGTGACCTGCTCTATGTTTAAGCAGCTTGAGGATCAAGCTTGTACTCAATCCTATAGGGATCATGTCAGTTTTTCATTAAAATGACTTTCAGAATATAGAACATAACTCTCATGTCTTTTTGAAATATTTTTCTAGGCTAAATATACCATTTTTCAGCTCTTTCTTAAATGTTGTTTTTAGTCAGTTTCTTGTCCTGATCACCTTCCTCTTATTAAGTTCTAGATTATATATTTTTCTCAAAGTCTGGCACTCAGAATAATACCTCATGATATTAGTAGGCTCATGGAGTAGTCTGGACATTTTTTACAGTTGTTTTGGTGGCTGAAACCAATACCCTTTGTACAAGTAAGCATTACATTGGATATTTTCCCAAAACTTCTGTGTATTCAGAATGCACCCCAGCCTATTAATACTGCGTCCATGAGCCAGGGGATTCCATACCATCCTTTTTTTAACCCGTCCAGTAGTCCATCTGTCTTACCATTATTCCTTACATAGTTGCATATACAGGGATTCATATAGGCATATGCATATCACATATAAATAGATAAACTGAGACAGAAGTAACTTGAATTCAGAAGAATTAGGGTAGTGTGCATGTGAAACAATAGAAGGATATAGTAGGTGTGGATTTAAGTGATAGAGTATGATACATGGAAGAAGTTAAGAATTTGGAGAATTAGACATTTTTTGCTGTAGCAAAAAAAATGAGGTTTACTGTAGTTGATAAATTTGGTGATATCTTAAATATGATTAAGTATAACTATTAATATTTTTTATATTTTATTTTGATAGGAATCATATGAAGATGGCCCTTGTACTATAACTTCCAATAAGAATTCTGATAGTAACTTGCTTTCATTGGATGGATTAGATAACGAAGTCAAAGGTCTTGATATACTTTCTCTTAAGTTTGGGTCTTTTGATAGAAAATAGCACTCTTGTTAAAGCATGCTAATCTTTATATGTAAAAGATGGGGGAAATTTTCATAGTGAAAAGAGATAATGGTCAGATTAGCTTTTCCTTTGAAGATTTTATTGAGTTATTTGAGTTGATGTTTTTTGAGATTTAAAAATTTGTTTTATAAGAGTAATAAGTCAAACTTCATAAAAATTTTTTTGGTAGAGAGCAAGGGACAGTATGATATGTAGCATTAATCCCTGTTCATGTGATTTTGAGAGTTTTATTTTTGTATTTTAAATAACAATTTGGATAGTGATAGCTTTAAAATTTTTGCCATAATTTTTCTCATAGGTTGTGCTATTTAAAAATAATTTTTGTATTTAACACGATTTTTCTTCATTTATTTACATGAATTAAAAATTTTCTATTACATGTAATAAGTATTAACCCAAGTACTGATTTTAGGGGGAGATTTGAGTGCTGTTGTCTTAGACTTCTAAGACATACAGTCAGAGAAAGTGTTCCAATACTGTTTTTCTTTAGCAGTATAGTAGTAATGCCGCAATTTTCTGGTGCTTTCTGGGTAAAAGAAAGATTTGTTTTTCAGTAGATGGCTTACCAAATAACTTTAGAGCTCACCCACTTCAATTGGACCCCTCCAGTGACTCTTCTAATAGCATTGATGGCCCAGATCATGTAAAATCCACTTCATCATTACACGAAACAAAGAAAGCAAATGCTGGAATTATTCATGGTGCATGTTTAACCCTTACTGATCATGATAGAATTCGACAGTTTATACAAGAGTTCACATTTCGGGGCCTTTTGCCACATATAGAGAAAACGATTCGGCAGTTAAATGATCAGGTAAGATTTAATTATTTGCATTAGTATTTTTTAAAATTTCAGGAAATAGTAAACTTGGGAATATAGTAGTATAACTTTAAGAGTGTATGTTTTTATTTTTAAAATAGACCAATATTAGTATTTATTAACTTATTATCTGATGAAATTCTAGTAAATCCTAGAAGAGGCTTATTTATTTTTATTAGGGATTTTGGATACTTTTCTTTAAATCATTGTTATTAAAGTACACATTTGCTTACTCTTAAAACTTTTTAGTTAGACTTTTTTCTTTTCTATGTAAATAAAGAAAACTAAACTCATGTTTGTCAACATATTTCATTTGTTTTCTTAGCTAATATCAAGAAAAGGTTTGAGTCGATCTCTATTTTCTGCAACTAAAAAATGGTTTAGTGGCAGTAAAGTTCCAGAAAAGAGTGTTAATGAGCTAAAAAATACATCTGGATTGCTGTGAGTAAAATATTACTGTTTTTAGTTTTCCTGTATTTAACTCTGATTAATGTTTAACTAATGATGTTCTGCAAAAAATGACTGTATCTCTAGTTTCTTAGTTTCAGTTTGGTCAAAACTCCAGTAGATAAGAATTGTGACCATAAATAAGTTATATTAAATTTTAAAAAAACCTATAAGTAATTGATATCTAAAAATAAATAAGATCACAGGGAGGTCACATTATTGGGTCTGTTTTCCATTATTGGGTCTGTTTTCCTTAAAAAGATGAGTTGGATTAGGTATTCATTGATAACTCTTCTTTATTAAAGTACTGAGGTCTAGTAATTCTAAGACATAGCATGTATTTAGAAATTTTCTCTAAAATCTGGTTTTAAGGGAAAATAAAATTCATTTTAGATTTTTTTTTTTGACTACATAAAGGTGAGTCACCTGGAATTGATCATTTGCTTCCTAATTTGACCATGGAGAAAGTGCTTGCCTTCTGCTGAGAAGTTCTCAGTATAGGGACATAAATTATATAGATACAGATGTAACAGTCTGTTTCCAGATATCTTTGAGAAATTCGACCTCCTTGGAGGTAGAATTTTTATAAGACAGGATCAAGTTTTCGTATGTTTTGGACAATTGGGCATCTTTTTAGACATTTTGTAATATTTAATGGCTTAGTGATCATAGATTCTGAATTCATTTTTTGTTTTGTATCTACAGGTATCCACCAGAAGCGCCAGAGCTTCAGATCAGGAAAATGGCTGACCTGTGCTTTTTGGTGCAGCACTATGATTTGGCGTACAGTTGCTATCATACTGCAAAGAAAGATTTTCTTAATGATCAAGCAATGCTTTATGCAGCTGGTGCCTTGGTTGGTATTCTGTAGTACTATAATTTCTTGTTCCTGCTACCATGAATGACTTAGACATTTTTCTTCATGAAATGGCAAGCAGAATTTTCCCTAGGGATAAAGTTGTACTTAGGGAGCACATAATGCTTTATAGATTTTGAATTAATTGATGATAACTTGATGGATTTCTATTAAATTAGTATCTTCAAACATGGTCATACATGAGAGTTTCTTAGATTTGATTAATGCTCTCTATTTAATTTGAATTATAGTTTGTACTGTAGTCCCAGTATAAGAACTTATCTTTTTTAGAGGATTCTTTTTTATGTTTTGAAAAATGTTTTAAAATTGTTCAAAATGTTTTTTTCTGATCTAAGACCATTTATTGGTTAAGAACTTGTATTTTGGTGTGTGACAAACTTTCATCTTAGGCAAGTTACTGAACATCTCTAAGGCTTAGTTTTCTCATCTGTGGAATGTGAATCCTAAATATGGTTAGACAAGGTACTAGGTTTGTAAAGTGTCTGGCACACTACCTTATATTTAGGCTGTCAATAGGCATTGGCAGTGTTAGTTTTGTAATTGATATAAAACCTAGGTGTTTCAGAAAGTATTTTCTGTGCTGCCTTATAAACTTATATTGTATTTGAAAAGTTGTCATAAATATGTTTGTAATCTACTTTCTGTGCTTAGAAAAGAGTAAACTAGCATGGTTACTTTCTACATAGTCTATTTAAACAACAGGACACATGACTTAAAGGGAAACTAGGATTCATTTCTTTTAGGGTAATTTATCCCGCATAAGGACAGATTGCCCTGCATGTAACAGCTACATATAGAAAAGTTATAAAATTGTTCTTGGTTTTAAATGATAAATGAAAAACATTAAAATTTTCCAACTGGATAAGGGATGCAAGGATTTTTATGTTCTTTTTTTATTAGAACAAAGTGAGTTGCTGGAATATAAAAATATGAGCTGAAAGAGCATGCCACTAATGGAGAAAAGGGAAAGGGATATTTTCAGAGAACCAGTATTTTTCCCCATCTCATCTCCATTCGATGTTGAACAAAGCATACCATTGGCCATTTGATTTAAAAAATAATGCAACGTGCTTGTGCACAGACACCAGTTACTTTATGTTCAGTTAAAGAATGGGGAAGGGGAAAAGGAAAGAACAGAGAAACTACAGTAGTAGTCAGGATGTGGTGGAACCAAATTGCAGCGTTATAACTGAGAATGTCTTCTTGGTCTGGAGGAACAGAATTCTGGAGTTAAGCAGCAGGTTCCCTCTTTGGTAGAAACCTCTTGTCTTCCACTGGAACACATCATTTGTATCTTCAGCCTCCATTTCCAACTGTGCAGGTGTGTCTGTTTCATTGATTGGCATCCAGACAAATGGGAATCTGGTCTGGCTCCTTGACAAAGCCTGTTGTTCACAGTAGGCTTCCATTAGTTTACTAAGAGGTGTGTGCCTCTTGATCTTAAACTGCGCCACAGAACCCTTCTGTCCTGCCCCCTTCACATGACTAGGATCATCATTCTCAGTCTTGACTTCTCCCTTGGGCTTTTCATTGGCCATGGCATGTGCAGGAGTCTCCTCAGCTGTTGCTTCAAAAAAGCAGTGCCAGGTCCACACCAAAGGGGCATATGAGCGAGTGGCAGGAGGAGGTGGCGGCAGTGGTGGCGGAGGCAAAGAGCACAAGTCATGTGCTCCCTTCCCCACTCTGCGTGCCTGTGTAGTCTTCTTAAAAACATGTAAGCTATAAACATCAGTGTGAAGAATAGAAATACATAAGAACTCTACTTCATTGATAATTACCATGTAGATAACCTGTTTAATAACTGCCATCTATTTTGCATTTATTTTAATACTGTATCTTTAAAAATAAGATAATAATTTTAACAAGTAAAGCTAAAATAGCAAAAAGTCATCTAACTTTTAAAAAACCTTTAAGAACTGAAAATGTTGATGAATAAAAGTATTTGAAAAAGTATATGGATTGTCCTTGGCTAGACAGCCTGTAGTCTGTGGTTAACTAACATAAGCTAATAGAAAATCACAAACACTTAAATGTTATTTCATCAATACTTTATAACATAAGTTCATAATTTCAAAATTGTGCATAATGTATCTGCAAATTGAAAGTTTGGAAAAATCTTATGGCACAAAATTTGTATGATTTTATCGTATTTAAGCTTTTTCATTTCTGTCTACAATCTGATTAATACTGCATTTAAACCATTTAGATGGAGGCAAATTAGTGGCATATTGAGCATATTAGTAGAGGCATATGAAGGAAAAATAATTGAACACTGGAAAGTAAAGGCATAGCTACTATAACATATGCACACCTAAAAATCATTGTAGTCTATAATTACCCTAAAAATCATAAGCCTTAGAGAAAAATTGATCTGGTAGAGTCCTCATAAAAGCTATGTATCTTTGTAACCAGAGAATAAGATGTTGTGTGAGGCAGCTTAGCATGGTGGAAGTTATCCCAAGAAATAAAAAAAGTACACAAAACCAGTTTGTGAACCCTGGAGTGGGGAAAAGAACTCGTAACCAGTGGAATTGTCATGAACGTAAGCATAGAAAGAAGTGCAGCCTGCCTTGAGCAAGAGCTGTGCAAGGCTGGGAGTATACATCTCTAGAGAGACGCCCCTTGCTCCCCAGTCACACACATACAAGGAGTAGGCATTCATTTTTTATTTTCTTAAAGCACAGATTACAAAAGCTCCTGCTTGGGCAGCAGCTAAGTTCAGAGCTTTTTCCTTTCTTGCTGAAGGTTATAAGTCTATATTTGCTATTTTTGATCCCCTTGCCTAAGAAAAACTATTTTTGAATGAATAAAAATTCTGTTTGTACTGATACCACCTTCCTATTTACCATTCACATAATAGATAATTGATCACAAACTATATTGCCTGCCCTTTTTGATGAAAATTAAGATATTAATTATTTTTAACTATAAAGTTAAAAGGTACATCACAGAAAACCAAAAAAAATTTTTTGGAGAAATACAGTTTATTTTGTAGTTTAATTTGTCATAACAGCTGAAGGTTAAGCAGGTCATTCCAGTTCTTGACTAAAGTCTTTGTAAAATGTGTTAACCCATTACTATATACTGTAAGAAATGATTTAATGGTTGATTATTGAAGATCATACAGTTTCTTGGCGGTGATCATTCTGAATGTTCTCATTGTATTCTTAGAAATTATTAGCTTGTATGTATATTGACTAGTGATTTCTTGTAGAATTAAATTAGAAAGTGACTTAGAATTCGAAGCCTATTTTTCTTACAGAATTTTTTCCTTAGTACACTTCTATTGGTGTATGTATGTGTGTGTGTGTTTGTATGTAGTATATATAGTGCATATGTAGCAAATATAATGTATTTTTATATAGTATTATACAATATATGTGGGGCTTCCCTGGTGGCTCAGATGGTTAAGAATCTGCCTGCAGTGCAGGAGACCTGGGTTCAAGGTTGGGAAGATCCCTAGAGAAGGGAATGGCTACCCACTCCAGTATTCTTGCCTCAAGAATTCCATGAACAGAGAAGTCTGGTGGGCTACAGTTCATGGTATCTCAAAAAGTCAGGCATGACTGAGTGACTAACATTTCCACTTTCAAGCTATATATGTAATGTATTTTAGTTTTTTTGTGTAATATAGAACCCTATGTGTATTCATTATATTTATTAGTTAAAATATAAGCTAGTTAAGAAAACATGATGTTTCAGAGCCATAGAAAATTTTGTCACATGGAGATCACATATTTTCATTCAATTTCTTCAATAAATTTTTGTGCTGGATGCTGAGGATACAGATATTCTGAAACAGGTAGGGTTCATACTGTCATGGAACTTAAACAGTCTGTCAGGTTAAAGGCCTTAATCATATCCCAATTTTTACATAAATTATTTTTGTGTTTTTTTCTCTATTTTAAAAACTGTTGCAGAAAAGTGTTTATTCATCCTAAAAGTAGGTTGACATTAGCAAATTTCCCCCCGATTTATGGAAGTTTCATTCATTTCTAGTTAAATTTTTATTAAAAGTTGGTCTATATAAGACTACAAGTATGAATGTAATATAGTATTTTACTAAGAGTCCAAAACCTTCATTTTTATTTTCATCTCTTTTCTGTTTTGGCTGCACAGTGAGGCATGCAGGATCCCAGTTCCCCACTAGGGATGGAACCCGTGCCTCCTGCACGGGGAGCAGAGAGTCTTAACCACTGGACTGCAAGGGAAGCCCCTCACCTTCATTTTTAAATCCTTTAGCACCATTGTATATTATTTGAATTATTAACAATGGAATGGGTCTTTGAAGTAAGGAGTCCTAAAAAGTTGACAGATCGGTTTCAGAAATGATTTTTGTGCCTTCTGATACAGAATATGAACCCTAGAGTTTGTAAGAGGTGAAAGGTATATAGTACAAGTTGTTATGAGCTCTGTTTTCAAATATCGAAGCCAGTAAATTGGAAACAGATGCAGTCTGTTTCTCTCTCTATGGTTCTATCATTGGTCCGTTCTCTAGTCTCTAAGGAACAGGCAGTCACGAGGAGGTGGCAGCAGAAATCTTACTTGATAGTTACAGACCATGACCAAAAGTGTTTACTAGGTCTTCTTGAAAAACACTCATTTAAATAGTGACAGACTTTGGAATGTGATTGGAGAACTTTAAAACTGAAAGCATATAAATGTAATTATTTCCAAGTCTGCATTAGGCTATAAAATTTATATATGTGGCCACATAAAAAAACTCAGTGAACTGCATTCCAAATTTTAGACTCTGAATGCTAAACTGACGGCAAGAATTTTCTCGTTTTGAAATACTGTGATGTCTTTTCCTCTAGGAAATGGCAGCTGTGTCAGCTTTTCTTCAGCCAGGAGCACCCAGGCCATACCCTGCGCATTATATGGATACAGCAATTCAGACATACAGGGATATCTGCAAGTAGGTGACTAGAATATTTATGTTCTATCCCTTTAGAGATAAACTTGACATTTATATTGTAATTAAATATAAGTGGTTCTTTGTTTTTTTATGTTTTAATCTTAAGCTCCCAAATCAAGTTAATATATAAATGAGGTGATCGTTTAAAACTAGTGTTTTACTATATTTTCCTTTCCTGGAAGGATTTATAGTTAGGAATTAGTTAAATGTAATGTTGAACTTACTTGTTTCATTGAGGGCGATTTGTGTTTTGAGAACATTTTTAACTTTAACTACTATAAAGCCAGGAATTAGCTAGTTTGAACTTTTCCTTGTTAAATAGGCAGATACAGAGAGGTAGATAATGGCCTCAGGAAGAAAATGAGGAACGTTTTGTACGTGTAGTGAGTTCTGTTGAAACTCCATGGAAGTTAGAACTCTCCACCTGTAAAGGAGACTATGAAAGTTGGTCCAGAGAGGGTTTCATGGTATGTTTGAGGAATAGACCTTTAAAGAAAGGTGGTTGGGATTTGAGAACCATAAAGATATTCCAGGAATTTTGGTTGGCAGGAACAGTATTTTGGATGTAACATTACTGGAGAAAAGGAAGAGAGCCTGGGCTAGATTAGAGGGTTTTGTGTATATGGAAAGGTGTTTTGAGAGAAATCAGTGTGGGAGAACCTTAACTCTCATTTATCACTATTTTTAAGCTGTGGTTAAGATCTGTGTTTAATAAATGGGGAGTTACTGAATATTTGAGTAGAGCTTTGACATGGTTATTTTTCAGAAAGATTAATTCTAGCCTTTTCTATGTAGAATGGAAAAATTAAAAGATGAGGACACAAAGGCAGCTTTGTCTGCTATAGTGTTGAAGTAGTAGTAGTAGTCGTAATAATGTGTTTAGAATACAGCACTGGTAATAAAGATTAACACTGTTAGTACTCAGCGTTTACCACTGTGCCAAAGTAACTTATATGCTCATTTAATCTTTACAACAAATGTATGAAATGGTGCATTACTGCATTCTACAGGCAAGGAGACTGAAAGAAAAGAGTTTAACTTGCTGGAATGGGTGAATTTAACTCAGATGATCATTGTATCTACTACTGTCGGCAATAATCCCTTAGAGGAAATGGAGTAAACTTCATAGTGAGCAAAAGAGTCTGAAATGCAGTATTTGGATGCAATTTCAAAAACGACAGAATGATCTCTGTTTGTTTCTAAGGCAAACCATTCAATATCATGGTAATCCAAGTCTAAGCCCCAACCAGTAACTCTGAAAAAGCTAAAGTTGAATGGTTCTATGAAGATCTACAACACCTAGAACTAACACCCAAAAAAGATGTCCTTTTCATTATAGGGGACTGGAATGCAAAAGTAGGAGGTTAAGAAACACCTGGAGTAACAGGCAAATTTGGCCTTGGAGTACAGAATGAAGCAAGGCAAAGGCTAATAGAGTTCTGCCAAGAGAATGCACTGGTCATAGCAAACACCCTCTTCCAGCAACACAAGAGAAGACGCTACACACGGACATCACCAGATGGTCAACACTGAAATCAGATTGATTATATTCTTTGTAGCCAAAGATGGAGACTCTCTGGACAGTTAGCACAAACAAGACCGGGAGCTGACTGTGGCTCATATCATGAATTCCTTATAGCCAAATTCAGAGTTAAATTGAAGAAAGTAGGGAGAACCACTAGACTATTTGGATATGACCTAAATCAAATCCCTTATGATTATACAGTGGAAGTGAGAAATAGATTCAAAGGATTAGATCTGATAGACAGAGTGCCTGAGGAACTATGGATGGAGGTTCATGACATTGTGCAGCAGACAGGGATCAAGACCATCTCCAAGAAAAAGAAATGCAAAAAAGCCAAATGGTTGTCTGATGAGGCCTTAAAAATAGCTGTGAAAAGAAGAGAAGCGAAAAACAAAGGAGAAAAGGAAAGATATACCCACTTGAATGCAGAGTTCCAAAGAATAGCAAGGAGAGAGAAGAGAGCCTTCCTAAGCGATCAATGCAAAGGAATAGAGGAAAACAACAGAATGGGAAAGACTAGCGATCTCTTCAAGAAAACTAGAGATACCAGGGGAATATTTCATGCAAAGATGGGCTCGATAAAGGACAGAAATGGTATGCACCTAAGAGAAGCAGGAGATATTAAAAAGAGGTGGCAAGAATACGCAGACGAACTATACAAAAAAGATCTTCATGACCCAGATAATCACAAAGGTATGGTCACTCACCTAGAGCCAGACATCCTGGAATGCAAAGTCAAGTGGGCCTTAGGAAGCATCACTATGAACAAAGCTAGTGGAGGTGATGAAATTCCAGTCGAGCTATTTCTAATCCTAAAAGATGATGCTGTGAAAGTGCTACACTCAGTATGCCAGCACATTTGGAAAACTCAGCAGTGGCCACAGGACTGGAAAAGATCACTTTTCATTCCAGTCCCAAAGAATGCCCAAAGTACTGCACAATTGCACTCATCTCACATGCTAGTAAAATATTGCTCAAAATTCTCCAGGCCAGGCTTCAACAGTATGTGAACCATGAACTTCCAGATGTTCAAGCTGGTTTTAGAAAAGACAGAGGAACCAGAGATCAAATTGCCAACATCCATTGGATTATTGAAAAAGCAAGAGAGTTTCAGAAAAACATCTGCTTTATCGACTATGCCAAAGCCTTTGACTGCATGGATCACTACAAACTCTGGAAAATTCGTCAAAAATGGGAATACCAGACCACCTGACCTGCCGCTTGAGAAATCTGTATGCAGGTCAGGGAGCAGCAGTTAGAACTGGACATGGAAAAACAGACTGGTTCCAAATTGGGGAGAGAGTACATCAAGGCTATATATTGTCACCTTGCTTATTTAACTTCTATGCAGAGTACATCATGAGAAACGCTGGGCTGGATGCAGCGTAGGCTGGAATCAAGATTGCCGGGAGAAATATCAATAACCTCAGATATGCAATTGACACCACTCTTATGGCAGAAAGGGAAGAAGAACTTAAGAGCCTTTTGATGAAAGTGAAAGAGGAGAGTGAAAAAGTTGGCTTAGAGCTCAACGTTCAGAAAACGAAGATCATGGCATCTGGTCCCATCACTTCATGGGAAATTGATGGAGAAACAGTGGAAACAATGAAAGTCTTTATTTTGAGGAGCTCCAGAATCACTGCAGATGGTGACTGCAGCCATGAAATTAAAAGACACTTGCTCCTTGGAAGAAAAGTTATGAGCAACCTAGACAGCATATTAAAAAGCAGACATTACTTTGCCAACAAAAGTCCGTTGAGTCAAGGCTGTGGTTTTTCCAATCGACATGTATGGATGCGGAGAAGGCAATCGCACCCCACTCCAGTACTCTTGGCCTGGAAAATCCCATGGATGGAGGAGCCTGGTAGGCTGCAGTCCATGGGGTCGCTAAGAGTCAGACACAACTGAGCGACTTCACTTTCACTTTCATGCATTGGAGAAGGAAATGGCAGCCCACTCCAGTGTTCTTGCCTGGAGAATCCCAGGGACCGGGGAGCCTGGTGGGCTGCCGTCTATGGGGTTGCAGAGTCAGACATGACTGAAGTGACTTAGCAGCAGCAGCAGCATGTATGGATGTGAAGAGTTGGACTATAAAGAAAGCTGAGCTCTGAAGAATTGATGCTTTTGAACTGTGATGTTGGAGAAGACTCTTGAGAGTCCTTTGGACTGCAAGGAGATCCAACCAGTCCATTCTAAAGGAAATCAGTCCTGAATATTCAATGGAAGGACTGATGTTGAAGCTGAAACTCCAATACTTTGGCCACCTGATGCAAAGAACTGACTCATTTGAAAACACCCTGATGCCAGGAAAGATTGAAGGCGGGAGGAGAAGGGGATGACAGAGGATGAGATGGTTGGATGACATCATTAACTCAGTGAACATAAGTTTGAATAAGCTCTGGGAGTTGGTGATGGACAGGGACGCCTGGCATGCTGCAGTCTATGGGGTCACAAAGAGTTAAAAACGACTGAGCAACTGAACTGAAGGGCATGCAGTTAATAAATGATTGAGCCAGTGTCAAATCTTGCCCTTTTTATAATTGTTTGAGAATATATTGGAAGTTTCTGGCAGAAGAAACAGCCTTCTGTCAAAGAGGAACCTTTGAAGAATTTTGAAAGAGTTTCAGAAGGTGGAAGAACTATGAGAGGGAGGCAGTAAGGAAGCCTGAAGTCCTTAAATTCCTATAAAGTCCTTTCTCCACAAAGGGCTAGAATTCTCATAAAGTCCCGTAAAGTCCTTTCTCTGAGATGATTTTCTTTGTCTTCATGAAGCCCAGAGCTTTTAGGGAGATTCATGTAGAATGATGCAAGACAAAAGTGAAAATATCCATTGACCCAGATAGCTATATGACAATCTGGTTTTGTCCTCCTGTTCACAACAGATTGTATGCCTTTTCTAAATACACTCTTAACTGTCATGCATTTACCATATAATCCTCCTCCTAAGTTACCATGATTGGTAAAGTTTATCATAAACGTAATGGATATTTGGGGATAAATTAGAAACACTACATTAGTTATACATATCAATTTTAAGAATCTCCCCGATCTGAGAAATATTAAAATATAAATAAATTTTCTTAAAATACAGGAAATACAGTGTACTTTACCAGTGCCCTTAGAATACCACACCCCACTTTTTAACTGATGCAGTCCTATTTATCTGGATTAATTTCTTATGAAACTTTCTCTTCCCTCCTTTATCTCTCGTATCATAATGAAAATTAGTTGTACTCTATTCATTATCTGTTTTACGTCAGTTTCTGCTTTTAGATAGGAATTGTGTATTAGAAACGCTTGTCTCTGTAGCACTTCCACTGCTTGACACACTGAGTTTAAAATGTTGCTTAAAGAAACAATAAAGTCCTAGACTTGTGGTAGCCTTGTGACTTCATAACTGATCATATGGGGGAATATGTGAAGACAAAAATAAAACAATTGTGTTATAGATTTACAAAGTTCACTAAAGATTCTCTAAGAACTGAGCGTTTTGAGCGTGTTGTACTATGTGTAAGTTGTTTAGTTGCTAAGTTATGTCCGACTCTTTGTGACCCCATGGACTGTAGCCTACCAGGCACCTCTGTCCATGGGATTTCCCAGGAAAGAATACTTGAGTGGGTTGCCATTTTTCTCCAAGGGATCTTCCCAGCCCAGGGATTGAACCCATGTTTCCTATGTCTTCTATATTGGTGGGCGGATTCTTTACCACTGAGCCACCTGGGAAGCCCAAAACATTCTCAAATAGTCATAAATACCAACCCTCTAAGAAATATCATGGTTTGTAGAAAGTTTATGGCAGATCACTACAGTAATTTTGGAAGCAATGAATTGTTTTTTAAAAGTATAACTGTTCAGAATGGCCTTCAAGTTAGTGATCTTTGGTTGTAATTTTAAGGTCAAGTGCTATTTTCATTAAGGATTAGAATGTAAAATGAGAAGAACTTTGCGGCTTCAGTTGACCCTTGATCAAAATGGGTTTGAACTCTGTGGGTCCAACTTATACATGTATTTTTTCACAAAATATGTACTACAATAGTACTACACAATTCTAAGTTGGTTGAATCCATGGATGTGTAACTGTGGGTACTGAGGGCCAACCGCATATGTTTGACTACACTGGGCAGTCAGCAATTCCACCCCACGACTTGTTCTAGGGTCAGGTGTATTTCTGAACAAAAGGATTCCATCTTGAAGTTTCTCAGTTTTCATTTATTTTTATTCAAGAATAAATAATCCAATTCTAGGTTTTTGATGGTAGAAGTCCGTGAGAAAAATCAGCTGATTTCATATTTTCAAAAAGAAGATTTTGGTCAGGAACAGCTAGACAGCACTAGCTCCTCGATATCTCCAGGTGAAACATCCTGATAGTACTACCCCAGAGAAAATGTCTCATTATTCCTAAAAGTAATCAGTAAAATGAAATGCACATAACCAGAGTTTACAGTAAGGAAAGAAAAGAAATCTGGGTGAAATGTGTACCTTCCTTTATGTCTGAAAGCAGGCTTTGTTTACTAACTGCTGGTTCTGGTTATGTTCTAGCATTTTTCATATAGGAAATGTGACTTTGTATTGTGTTCTTCTTTTTTCTTTAAACATTTATTTATTTGACTGTGCCAGGTTTTGGTTGTGGCACATGGCGTCTTTAGTTGAGACATGTGAGGTCTAGTTCCCTGACCAAGGATTACACCTGGGCCCCTTGCATTGGGAGTGCAGTATCTTAGCCACTAGACCACCAGGGAAGTCTCCTTATATTGTATTCTTACTGCAGAATTATACAATGATACAAAGTCTTGATGAGTTAAGAGAATTCTTTGAAGTTGTTTTATTTAACCATTTTTGGTAAGTGGAAAACAAGGATACGGATTTCTTTTAGAATTGGAAATTTTTGTTGAACTCATGGTTACTGTGATATACTAAAATATCATTGTAGTGCTAATTATATTTTTCTTGACTTTTTTTCTTTAGGAATATGGTATTGGCTGAAAGATGTGTATTGCTTAGTGCTGAAATCTTAAAAAGCCAAGGCAAATATTCAGAGGCTGCAGCTCTCCTAATACGGTTGACCAGTGAGGTACTAAAACTGTGTAGTATTTATTTTAATTAGTATTGTTTCATATTTTTAAAAATATTTTCTTTCTTCTTGAGAAGGTTATGCAGAACGAAATTAAAGGGGGACCTCTTATTTGGAATTTATAACCTGGCTACTTTAGTAATTTGTAGAATTAATTTTAAATGCAGTGTTTTGTAAACAGGGTTTATTTTATTTACACATTTTAAGTCTACATGATTATTAACCACGACCATCCATTGTATGTCTTCTGTGAATTAGGTTTTGACTTATGGATAACAGTATTTAAAGCAACATACATATACATCATTCCTGATGTAAAATCAATACTTAAAAATATTCGGGAATTTTAAATTTTGTTTTTATTCATATGAACTTGTTAAATCATCCTAAACATTTTAAAAATTCTATATTATGAATATTTCAAAAGGAGGAAAAATCTGCTTATAGCTGCTATTTTAGGTTTCCAACAATATTAAATTGCATTGACTATAGGCTTGTAAAGAATGGCAGTAATATGATTAAAGACATGTTTTTTTAGATGAGTGCTCAAGAACAGAAAAAACAGACACCTTTGTTTGCCCCTTAAATATTAACTTAACCTACGGTTTTAACCCTTGGACCATTGTACCTTTTTACTTTTGTGTAATCTATTTACAGTTATGATTTTCACTCTCAAATCTCTCCAGCCCTAGAGCTTTAGATTTGAATGGCCTGGAGCTTTAGATTTGAATGACCAACTGTCTTTTAGACTCACCTACTCAAGTGTTTCCAATGCACCTTTGAGTCCACATGTCAATAACTAAACTTAATAGTTTGTAGATCATGATTTTAAATTATAGCCAAGCAGCTCCTAATTTGCTCAAGGCAGAAACTATTTGAGATGCTCCTGTAGTCTTCTATACTGTTAGTGACACAGAAGATGTTTTAACTTCTTAAATATGTGTTCTTTTTATAACTTCAAATATTTCACTTATCTTTCTCTTTTTAAAATCCCTCCTATTACTATCCTGGTTCATGTCCTTAATGTCCTTCTCCTGGACTTCGTCCCATTTCATCTTTTCTTCACCTCAGTTCAGTGGTTCCAATATCAGTCAGATCCTTCAGATAGCACCCAGGTTGTCTTCAGTGTGTTTGTCATGCCCTCTTATATGCTGTGAGACCGCCATATCATATATTGAAAATTTATAAGCTGTTAGCTTCTTGAGGATAGGAAACTGTTGCTTTCAACGTTATTTTTCCCTAGTGCCTAACACTGGGTTTGAAACATGGTATATGATTTACAGATGTTTGTTAAGCTGAACCACTAATTATTCTAAAAAGTTCCTTTAGAATACAACTAAGTAGGCTAAGGGATGATATTAAAATTATTTTATAATTGATACTGTGTGGACACTGACCAATACGAACAGTTGTCAGACGTTAGACTGTTTAGTAGAACTGAGTATAGGTTCTTGAGTGTGTTGATGTTCTGTCTATTAATAAATAATCTTAGCTTAGGTTTGAATATGTTGGCCATGTTTTTCAGCCTAGGAATTATCAGTGACTGTAAAAGGAGTTTATGGTTTAGAAGCTTGGAATAAAATTTCTTTCATTAGAGCAGATTCTTGTGTCTCATTGTAACATTATTTTCTTTCACTGTTTTTTATTTCCAACTCTTTTTTTTTTTTTAACCCTTTTTCAAACCTGGATGATTTATTTTGTCATGAAACTCTAGAAAATTTATCGTTGTCTTTTACTGCTTTGGGGTGAAAAATGGGGGTGAATGTGTATTTCCCTGGAAGCTGTGATTTTTAGTGGCCTTTTCTACTGTGCTTTTCAGGTATTTCTTTGAAGTAACTTGAAAGTAGAGATTGCTAGGCATAATGTGTCTAAGATTATTAAATTTTAGCTAATAATTTATATTTATTGTACTTTTGTTTACTGGAAAAGCTGTATAAAATGAGAAGTGCATTTATCCTGAGGATAGAGAACTGAGTCACATAGTCTTGACACTCAGGAATTGTTTTTCCTAGTGTTTTGTTAATACCGTTATAGCACTTGACAGCTGTGAGGCCTGGATGAAAAGAGTTGAGCTCTGAGTTTGTTGTTTGTACTGTAAGTCTGTGGGCAAGTGGACCTTATTCTCGGGTCGTGTTCTGGGATTTTCAGCATGGCAGAGCAAATGCGGCTTAATGATAAAACATGGCACATTTATCAGCACATAGGTAGTATGTCTAAATTTGGTGCTTTAAAGCATGATGCTTTCCCTCTACTTGTGTCTGTATTTCTGTGTTGAACATTTATTTTGGTTGTATAATGCTTTTTGTGTGTTACTCCCATTTAAATGCAAATAAATCAGCTTATCAGAGGTATAGTAATAGCAGCAGTTTTTTTTATAAGTTTCTCCAGCTTGGGAGGAACTGTTCTGTTTCTCTGGTAAGTTGATCAGCTGTTAGCACCTTTGCTATTAATTTCACAATTATGCAAAGGAAAAAAATCTTAGTGCCATGCCATCCTTGAGATCTGATTCACTGAAGTTTGTTGTCTTTATCAACTGCGTTTTTATGGCAGTTTTTACTGAAGCCTCTACCCCAAATGATTTTATAGCTGGTTGTGGGCAAAGTTCATAGACTGGAGTTCTTGCTGAAGTGGCAACCATGGGTTTTTTCTTAGCTCCTCAGAGAGCATGCATGATGGCCTTGTCATAGCATGGTTGTGAACTGCCACTGAAGTAAAATTGTATACTTCAAACATTCAAAGCCTCTGCTTTCTGGATAAAACTATCCCTCTGTGACATTCTGCCATTTTTCTTCCGTCAACAATGATGATAGTTAGCATTCTTTTCTGGGCCATTTTTTGGCTTCAAAGCAATGTTTTCCTACTTTAGGTGTCTCTGTAAGACAGGAACCAAGCAAAGAACAAAGCTGCAGTGAGATATAAGTGCATGTTTAGCCCTGCAGATCAACTCTCAGCAGCTTTACTGAACGCAGGAGGCACATTTTGCTTCAGCTAAGTTAATATATGCTGTGGACTTTGCAGGTGTTTCTTGAATTGGTCAATCCAGTTAAAGTGGAGACTGCTGAGGGTTTACTGTCCTGGTTCTCAGTTGATGTACAATCTTAATAGAATCATTACACACCACCACAATTATCTAGTGTATATTCCTTATTTTAATCAGAATGTCCAGGATTGCTGCCTACCAAGTTTTGCAGGATAATGAAGCTTTGTAGAGAATTAAGATGTTTTTATGCTCTGTGTGTGCATGTATGTGTGTGTGTGTGTGGATGTGTGTGCATTGCTGGGAATAAACTTGAGAAATTTATCGGACTTAAACTGACTCCATTGAGAAACCTAAATTCCAAAATAGAATTAGGGGGTATCTACCTGTTCTAGATATTAATGATAAAGTAATAGAATAGAATGAGAATTTAAATGCTACATATGATTGGCTGTCATTGTGTCATATTAGTGGGAAATGTTAGATTATTCACTGAATGGTATTGTGACACCTGATTAGCTGATTCCTGTCTTATTCATTGCATAATATAATTATAGCTTGATTAAAATATGAAAAAACAAAACAACCTTGAAGAAAATATGGAGCTTCGCAGGTAGCACAGTGGTAAAGAATCTGCCTGCCACTGTAGGAAATGCAAGAGACATGCGTTTGGTCCCTGGGTCAGGAAGATCCCTGGAGTAGGAAATGGCAACCATTCTTTGCCTGGAAAATTCCGTGAACAGTGGAGCCTGGCAGGCTGCAGTCCGTAGGGTCACAAAGAGGCGGACATGACTGCGTGACTGAACATACAGATGCACACCCAGAGAAGAGAATATGGAAGAGCATTTTTTAAATTTAGGGATGATAACATTCTTTCTTAGTTTGATGCAGTATTTTGAAGCCATGAAAGTGAAGATAGTGTTTGACTACTAAAGAATAGACTCTTTTATAGTAAAACTGGGAAATACCATTTACAAACGTATGACAAAGGCTTAATATTGATTAAGCGTACAAAGGGTTCTTACAAACTAGATAATCACAAAAACCCATTCACACATGGGCATAACAGGCAGTTTGCCAAAAAAAGTACAAAGACCCTTAAACCTATGTTAGATGAACAGCCTTACTATTAAAGAAGTCTAAGTTGAGGAACTAAGTATTATTTTGCTTTTATGGAAGGTCAAAAATCTTAAAATTTATTTTTAACTGGGTAGAGTAGAAAATAAACTCTTACTCTCTGAGAGTTTTTTACTGATATGACCTTTTTGTACCAATATACATTATATATTGATTGGAATTTGAAGTATATGCATAGCTTTCATTAACTCAGCACTTCTATTTCCAAACACTTGTCTAATAAAAATATTTGTTTGTACAGTTATTAAAAAATACTTTTAAAGATGTTTATGGAAGAGTTTTTTTTTGTAGTAGTAAAAATTTGTGGCAATATTGAATCAATCAAGTGGAGACTATATTAATAAATTATGCATTTATATAATAGAATACAGTGTGGCTTTAAAAGAAATGAGAGATGTAGATGTTTTGGAAGGATGTCGATGATCCTAAGGTAAAAAGTGAGATAATACTCTGTGTAATACTATTTCTGTATAAGAAAGTATGAGTATCAAAGCTGTGGCATTTGACATATAAGTGCATACCTATTTAGAAGGAGAGAAGTGACACAGGCCGGCGCCATGCTGGTAATGGCAGTTATCCCGGAGTCAGATGAGGCATGAAGTAGGGAAGAAAGATGCTTCCTTGTTTTCTTCAAACATTCATTCTTAAAGGGAAAAATAAAGAGGCCATATTTAATAATTTTTTAAGAAGAAAGCATTTTCCTAAAAAAAATAGAGAAGTAAGCGCCCTATCTTCCCCAAGTAATTCTGATGCCTTGGTTAACAACTGCTTGTTAATTGTACATTCCTAATTTTCCCACTCACTAGCTTTTGGATCTAATTAAGAAAACCATCTGATCATTTAGCTTTTGTTATGAGGGGGTCTGAAATAAATAATATCTACCATTTACTGAATGCTTTTCCTCAGATGCTTCCGCTCTGGTATAATTTTATGATTGCTATGGAGATAGTTGCAGTAATCAATAGTCTATGAACACTTTTTGATGTGACTATAATTTGTTGAAATTGTTGCATTTAAAGTCAATGTTTTCTGTTTTCAACTTTCCCTGGGGAAAATAATGGCAGCAGAACACATGGAAGGGCATGGTAAGTTCAGCTTGAGAATAGCTGAAAAGTTAGAGAAAGTTTGGTGAAAGTGTTGTTGGTGCTTAATCAGCAACCTTCAGTACTTTCTCAGTTATTTGTCAAGTGATGATGGCTCTGTCAGTTGAAAGATTGTCCTTATGGGCGAGGCTATAAATGTACAATGTGGTTTTTGTAGACTCTGTCGTAAGTCAGTTGCAGTGGAAACTAATTTGAGTTGTACCATTTACTAATATACTAATAGTAGGCGATAATCTTTGAAGGGGAAACCTTCTGGATGTTTTAATGAAAAGCATTTTCTTTGGCTGTTTTAAACTAGAGCAAAACTGAGAATTCCTTTTAAGTATAGTTAACCTTTATAGAAGATAAAATAACAGATTTGATTATTTAATGATCTGCACACATTCTGTTTTGGCTTTCCTCTTTTATTGGATGAATAGAAATAGGCTATTGTATGTCACAGATCCGTTTCCAGAAGAAATTAGATATGAATCTGTTTTTCTGTACTCTGTTTTCTGGTTCAAGTGTGTATACCTATATCAAATTCTCAGTTTATAATCTTTTTTTGCCATATGAAAAGGGATTGCATTTCTTCACAGATTTATTACATGGTGCATATCACACCCAGACTTTTGGCTTTATGTAAAGCGAAAGAAAATATTTCATGGTAGAGACTTTTTTGAACTTTTTTTTTTAATTTGTGCTTATTGGAAGAAAGAATCATCAAGACTGGATTGTCTCTTGATCTCTGTCCTCAGATACTACTAATTTATATTGGATACGCTGTATATTATTTTAAGGAAGAAAATGTTTTTTCACTAATTAACTATAATTTTTGTGAAATTAACCTTTTTCTTTAAACATTCAATAGGATTCTGATCTTCGAAGTGCACTTCTTTTGGAACAGGCGGCACATTGCTTTATAAACATGAAGAGTCCCATGGTTAGAAAATATGCGTTTCATATGATATTGGCAGGCCACCGGTTCAGTAAAGCAGGGCAGGTGAGTGTGTTTGCTTTAAAAAGAAGATAATTTGTTATTTATTTTAATTTTTATTTGTTGTAACTTGTTTATTTTATAAATGTATGTTGTCAATTTTTTGATTTAAAATTTTAAAAATAAAACTAAATTTTGTTCTGAGGTAATGTGTTACATTGGTAAGGACATGAGATTTGGCTTTAAACAAATCTGAGTTTAAATCTTGATCTTGTGCTCACAACTTAACTTTTTAAAGTTATATCTTTGAGCCTTTTTTTTTTTTTTTAATTTGTGATTTGCCCAAGTTTCTGTGAGGCTAAATGATATATGTGAAGGCTAGATATACTTCGCTTAAGTAACTTCAATTCTTCTTAAAGGTGATTGAACCTTCCCTACTTCAACTCTGGTCTTCTGTTGTTTCTCAGAGTATCTCTTAATGGTATTTGCTAAATATTTAATGGGTAGAAATCATCTATCTCTTCTCTCTGGGAGCAGCTGGGTTGGAAGAGATCTTTATTAATTTGGAGCTATTCTCTGGTCCCCAATAGTCCTTTTAAACATTAGCTGAAGGGAGCTTTCTTGAGGCAGAGAATGGTAATAGTGCCTGAGATATGGTCATTTGAGTCTGTGTGTGCTCAGTTGTTTCTGACTTTCTGCAGCCCCATGGACTGCATGACTGTGACCCCTGCCAGGCTTCTCTGTCCATGGTGGTTTACTATAAGTATACGTAAAAATGTGGGCTGAGTAATCATCTGTATATTCCAAGCACTCTGCTAGGAGCTGAGCTTACACTTGTAAAACTAACATGCTCTTGTCTCTTAAGGAATTTTTTAATCTAGTCAGGGAGTATGAGGATTTCTTTTTAAATTTAATTAATATGAATTGTTATGAACGTTCCTTTTTCAAAGTCTGTGATAATCAAAACATACTGGTGTTAATTCACAGATGTAAAGAAGGAAAGGTGTTCAGAATTACTCTAAATTTAATGGAAGAATGTCATGATTTTTAAAAATCAACTTTTCAAGATTGAGCTCCTCTACTTTTTGAAAATGGGAAATTAGAAAATATGTGAACTTGCTTTATATTAAATATAAAATTGTAAAAATATTTATGAAATTAAGTCTGTATAGTAATTTTATGTAATTTATGATTAGAATTTCTCAGGTTCTGAAGTGAGGGGGAAAAAAGCTGATTTTTCACAGCCTATTTTCCATAGTTGGTACAAATGAAGCATCTGAAACATACTATCCCATTGCTTATCTTTGTTTTAAGTGTTCTATTAAAGAAATCTACAAAATGTGTTAGGCAGAAGAAAAATTATATGCCCCACTAGAAATGGTTCTGTCATTTTTCCACATCTTTGTCCACTTTTGTGAATGATTTCGTTTGTGGTTATGCTGTCACTGGATCTTGTATTTACCTTCTAAAGGTACAGGGCATATTGCCTCTAGGAAGTGCATGGCAGGTTAAAAATGCTACATTCTGGTAGGTTGAGATACATTTGCTCTCTGGCCTAATAATCATCTTTAACTGTAGTTATCTTGCGGAGTTAATGATTCCAAAGTAGCTGGTTTGCTGTTTTGTGACCTATATACCTTGAACCCAGAGGATCACTTTCTCAAACAGTAGAAATCTGAAATATGCAGACCTGTTAGAAAAGCAAATATATGTCCCATTGAAGTTGGTCAAGAACAGTGTCTTCCTTGGAAGATAAGGTGCTCATCGTGCACATAATTTTGACTCGGGCCAAGTTGTTTCTGAGAAGCTCCAAAACTTTTCATGACATTTTCATTAAAAACAGATGTGGCTATTGACAGAGATGAGTGCGGAGCATAGAGGAGATCATATGTATACAGTGATGTCATTTTTCAGTCCTCTGTGATTGCAAGTTCATGCTGAATTGCTTATCTTGTCTTCAGAAATTTGTTTATAGTTCCGTTTTTTCCATTAAGAATATTAACAAGTAAAAGGTATTTAAAAAGAGAACCGACATTATAATCAGGATTAAAAAAAAATTAAAGTCTGAAGAAGGTGTTTCTGATTATGCCCAGTATACCCTGGATGATCTTTCTATTACTTTAAAAGGCAGACTTTAAATCCTTGTTACCTCTTAAATCTCTCTAGATGCTTTTCCAAGAGATCCTAAAAAATGCACTTGAACTTGATACTTTTAGACGCATTTTATTGTTTCTCTGTATCTCTCATTTTTTAAGATTCAGTATTTGTGTTCCTTTACTAAATGCAATATGGAGATGGGGATTTTTTTGTTTTGTTTTGTTTTGTTTTCAGAAACATCACTTAAAAATTATTTTGAAATGATCTCAAACCTATGAAACAGTTTCAAGTACAGTTCAGAAACTTTGGTTTACCTGAGCCATTTGGGAGTTAAGTTGTCTACCTGGTGCCCCAGTACCCTCCCAATACTTTAGGATATATTGCCTCTTTCTTAGAAACAAAATTCTTTTCTCCTCTACACCAGTAAAACAACACCAGTCGAGAACTTAGCACTTAATACAGTGTTATTGTCTAATCCTCAGACCCTCTTCAAGTTTTGATGGTTGTATAGTGAAGGATCCTATTAGAAGGGTACTTTGACGTTTATGATGTTGACACTTCTGATGACTATAGGCCAATTATTTTGTAGAGATGTGCCTCCATTTAGGCTTGTTGAGTGTTTCCTCATCCTGAGATTCAAATTGGGTATATTTGTAGGAGTATCACAAAGAAGAGACTGTGTTCTCACTGCACGCTATCAAGTGGCAGATGATTTTGATTTGCCTTTATTACCTCTTGATCAAGAAAACATTTCCAAAAACAACTGACCAATTCTGGTTGAAAATGATACAGATTTTGTTAATCTACCTTGGAAGAGGGTGGGTATAAGAATTTACTCTGAAGGAAAAGGTTTAGTGGAGAGAAACCTTTTTCTTGGTGAAAAAGTGAAAAAAAGTTAGTTGCTCAGTCAGGTCTGATTCTTTGTGACCCCATGGACCGTAGCCCTCTAGGCTCCTCTGTCCATGGGATTCTTCAGGCAAGAATACTGGAGTGTGTAGCCATTTCCTTCTCCAGGGGATCTTCGTGACTGAGGGATTGAACCTAGGTCTCCTGCATTGCAGGCAGGGTCTTGAGCTGCCAGGAATACCAAATCCCGTGTTTAGAATGGAGGTTATTTGAGTTCAGAGGGTGGCATGTAATTAAAGCCTAACATACACTTAAGGGTGTGGTAGGATGCAGCCTTAGGCAGAAGAAAAGAATACGAAACTATGTCACTATCAAAGACCAACAAATACATGTGGACACATATACCTTCATACTCGTATATGTAGAATTAGAACATGCTTTACTGTTCAGTCCAGGGCAGTGGTATGATGACTAACCAAATTTAAGCTTCGCAAGATAGCTCTCACTACAAGTTAACAGCAAGTCTCTCACTGATCTATGACTCCCCGTGCTGCTGCTCTGGAAATTCCCAGATGGTTTTTCACAAAATCAGTATTATCCCTGACTTCTCAGACTTCTTACCCTTGGACAGAGCAGCTGCTTGTCTGCTTCAGGATCTCTTGGTTTTTAGCGATCATTGCGAAGTTTAGTTTCATTTTCTTCATCATCCCAGTCTCTGTTAGAAGAACTCATTACTAGTTACTTGATTTTTGTGTGTGTGTGTTTGTCCAGTCCCAGAGAAATTTGGATTGTAATACTTTGCTTTATATATTTCTTACAGAAAAAACATGCTTTACGCTGCTATTGTCAAGCCATGCAAGTTTACAAAGGAAAAGGCTGGTCTCTTGCAGAGGATCATATTAACTTCACCATTGGGCGACAGTCCTACACTCTCAGGCAACTGGACAATGCTGTGTCTGCTTTCAGGCATATTTTAATCAATGAAAGTAAACAATCTGCTGCTCAACAAGGGGCCTTCCTCAGAGAATATCTTTATGTTTACAAGGTGAATACTTATTCTCAGAAGTGGATATTAAAATTATATTTGTCATTATTTTCAGAAAAACTCATTTTTAGTACTATCTAGTAAGAATCTTATAAGTGGTTTTATTAGACTATATATAATTATCTTTCATAATAAAGTACAACAGACTAGTCTTTTTGGTCATAAATCTGAGTTACATTGCCCTTCTACCGTTCTCATAAAAGAGAATTGATTTGTGGCTGTATTTGAAATCTAAAAAAAAAAAAAAATACCGTGAGCTTTTGGGACTGTTTTTGTCATTATGTATTTTTGAATTAAAACTGGTTTTACAGCGTTTGGGTTATCGTCCCATTCTTTGGAAAAGTACATTCCTCTCTGTTTCCTATGAAAGATGAGTAGATATGGATCTGTGAGAGGTAGACATTACTTTGATGAAAGGCAGAAAAATGAATAGGAAGAAAAAATATTTCACTGAGACAGGAGGATAGCAAATTTAAAGCATTATTTTGTGGACAAAATGGAAAGTTGTAATTTTTTCCTCAAGGTCCATGAATAGTAAATATTTTATCTGTCCTGCAGAATATAATTACCCTTTTTCACTTTAGTAATTTGAAATCATATGGGTAAGAATTTTGGCAGATAGAATGCTATAATGAGTCTAGGAAGTAAAATACATATAAAAATAATATTTGGAGCTTTAGCATCCAGAGAGAACTAACTTGCTCAGTAACCTCAAGGAGATTCTCTTGGACCAAAATAAATGTATCTAAAGTTCTTCCTTGTAAAATTTTATGACTCATATATTAAGTAAAACTAGTGATTCTTAATATTCTTTCTTAACATGCCTTTAATAACTTATGTATTAAAAATGAGGACAGATAAGCGTTCTCTCAAAAATTCTTTTCGTCTTTTGTATTTCTCTTAGAATGTAAGTCAGCTCTCACCAGATGGCCCTTTACCGCAGCTTCCTTTGCCATATATTAACAGTTCAGCAACCCGAGTTTTCTTTGGCCATGACAGACGACCAGCAGATGGTTAGTAAAGTTTAATTTGGCTTTGTTACCTAGTGACTTTTTCTTTGAAGTTATTTCATCTTTTTCCACTAAAAAATATTGTGTAATTGTTAAAGAATATTTGAAAGTAAACAACTATACCATATCATCTATCATCCTGCCACTTGAACCTACTACTTCAGTGCTTTTCCTTCCAGCTTTAAAATCTAAAAACAATAACAACAAAATAGCTGTACGTATAATGACTTTTCTCACATAATATAAAGAAATTCTCATAATATAAAGATTATATAATCTTGATAAACATTTTTAATGGTTGTAATTCATTCAATGGATATAAAGTATTTTAATATTTGCTATATGGTGTCCATCTTTTTTGATTATGTGACATCTAAGTTGTAATGGACATCTTTGTGGATGAATCTTGTCTTAACATTTTATTATGGAAAATTTCAAATGTACACAGATGCAACGAACAGTTGCCAGTATAATTGCTGTTCTTATTGTGAGACTTTTTTAAAATTCAGGATTATTTCCTTAGCATTGAGCTTTAGAATGGCAATACTGGGCCAGAAGTTTAAATATATTAAAGGTCTTTATGCATATTAAACTTTGTAATTTTAAGTCTTTTTAATTGGAGCTTAGTATGTTTCTTTTTGAGAGCTAATTTAGTCTTTTATTTAAAATATTATCAGGGTACTTGTAGAAGCATTGTTTTTAGTAGCAAAAAAAATGAAACAAAATAAATCGATAGATTTTGGTACCTTCATATATTGGTTTCATGGTGTAGGACATGAGTGAATGAGCTCTATATATTTCAATGTGGATGATACCCACAACATAAAGTTGAGTGAAAAAAGTTGCAGAAGGATGGATCAAAAGTTATTCCATTTATATAAATTTCAAACGTATACGCTAGTTCTGTGAGTTGTTTATATATACATTCATATTTGATAAAGTAAAACAAAAATTATGAATGTGCATGCTATACTTCAACTTTGGAGTAGCCCTGGGAAGAATTGGTACCAATGGAAGAGATGAAGGAGAGAGAATTAGGGAAGGTGAGATAGAGGAAATCAGCTCCATCTGTAACATTTATTGTAGTCTTTAAAATAAAATTTGGTTTCTTATAGCAAATTTGACATTTCTTAAATTTTGATACACAAATATTTGTTATATTATTTTCCATATTTTGTCTGTATATTTGAAGTATTCATATAAAATTGTGGACACTAAGAATATATTCTGTCAGAGTCAGAAGGAAAAGAGCACCAGTATTACAAGTTGAGTTCCAATTAGGCTAGAATTAGTAAGAGACTATTTTTCTCTCAGATAAAATTGAAAATAGGCAAGAATGGTATATGTATGTATTTGGATACCTTCGATTTTTATTTAAAGTATATTTCCTTTGAGGGCAGGTATTAATAAATATGTGTATTTAATAGTGACGCTTTTTCTTTAGGTGAAAAGCAAGCAGCTACTCATGTAAGTCTTGATCAAGAATATGACTCTGAGTCCTCTCAGCAGTGGCGAGAACTTGAGGAACAAGTGGTGTCTGTGGTCAATAGAGGAGTCCTTCCGTCCAACTTCCATCCCACGCAATATTGTTTGAACAGCTATTCAGATAACTCAAGGTTTCCCCTTGCAGTTGTGGAAGGTAATTAATACACTTGAATTTTTATTCCCCGGTTTTTTACTTGTTTGTTTTGCTTACAGCGTATTCATGGTAATTTTTTGCATGCCAAATATGACTGGAGGCTGAGGATACAAAAGTAAATTGAGTACTAGTGAGCTGCATTTATAAAACCAAGCAGTGGGGACTTTAATACAGGAATATTCAACGTGCTTTTGGAATGTAGAAGCGAGAATGACAGAGTACAGAAAAATTATGGGGGAAATCTTCTAAGGAAGGTAATTTCAAAAAATCCTGAATAAAGGCACATTTACAAAGTGATAAAGGACAGTCTAGGCAGAAATGCAGAGCTTTGAAAGCAAGGTATGTTCGGAGAATTGAAGCATACGGTGATGTGTGGGGTTTATTAAAATTACTAACTTAGGCCTTTCTTTTACAGAACCAATAACAGTGGAAGTAGCTTTTAGAAATCCTTTGAAAGTTCCACTTTTGTTGACTGATTTGTCATTGCTGTGGAAGTTTCAACCTAAATATGTCAGTGGAAAGGATAATGAAGAAGTTAAAGAACTAGTAAGTTGTTAAAAGGTATTTGTAATAAGCATGTTTCAGTAATAGTCTAACAGATGCTGTAATAACATTTCAGCAGTTTCTGTAAAGGGACCTGAACTTACTCTTTTCTTATGCTTATTTTCCCTCATTACAAAATGTATGATAATGTGCTTGCTGCTGCTGCTGCTAAGTCGGTTCAGTCGTGTCCGACTCTGTGCGACCCCATAGATGGCAGCCCACCAGGCTCCCCTGTCCCTGGGATTCTCCAGGCAAGAACACTGGAGTGGGTTGCCATTTCCTTCTCCAATGCATGAAAGTGAAAAGTGAAAGTGAAGTCGCTCAGTCGTGCCCAACTCTTCGCGACCCCATGGACCGCAGCAGCCTACCAGGCTCGTCCGTCCATGGGATTTTCCAGGCACAGTACTGGAGTGGGGTGCCATTGCCTTCTCGGGATAATATGCTTATTGTTGAAAATTAAAAGTATAGAATTTTTCCGTGTGATGAGAACACTTAAGATTTTCTCTCAACAACTTTCTTATAACATGCAGCAGTATTAATTATATTTATTATGCTTTACATTGTTTCTTATATGTTATAACTGGAAGTTTATAACTTTTCATTGCTTTTATCCAGTTGCCCCTCTCCCCACTTCCTGCCTCTAATAACCACACATCAGTCTCTTTTTCCATGAGGTTGTTCATTTGTTGTGTTTTTGAAGCATAGTTGACTTACAACACTAGGTTAGTTCCTGATACACAACCCAGTGATTCGCTATTTCTGTGCATTTCAAAAAGATCACCATAAGTCTAGTTGTCGTCTGTCACCATTCAAAGATGTTACAGAGTTATTGACTGTATTCCCCACTTTGTACACTTCTTGTGACTCATTTACTTTGTAAGTTAAGGTTTGTACTCTTAAATCGCATTCACCTATTTCTTTCTTCCCCCCAGCCCCTCCCCTCTGACAACTATCTGTTTCTTCTCTGTATCTATAACTGTTTCTGTTTTGTTATGTTGTTCACTTTGTATATTGCTTAGCACATAGTAAAAACCTAATAAATGCTAACTATAGCTATTGTCATTGTTGCTAAGTATTGATATGTAGCAGTGTTAATAATCTGATACTTTATTTGTTTGAATGTATATTTTACATAATTTACTTTTCAGGTAAAAGGTGAACCTGAAATGATTGGAACTGAAGTTATTTCAGAATTCTTAATTAATAGTGAAGAATCTAAAGTGGTAATTGCTTTATTACTTTTCTGTCACATCTTTCTAAAAGTAAGATGACAACAGATTTTAAAAGCCTGTTTATTCAGTTTGTTTTCCAGTTTTCTTAAAAATTAAAATTTATCATCTTAAGAAACTGGAATTACATAGAAGAAAATAGGTTGGGAAAGTAGGTTTGCAGTGGTTTTTAGTTTGTTAATTTCCTAAGAAGCCTGGTGAAAAAAGGTTTTGCTTTCTTCTTGGGTTGAGTGTTGTAATTTCATATGATACTTGGTTGACCAGAATATCTTGGTTTTTATTAAAAGTTGTGATGCCTATAATTATTGAGTTTAGAAAGTTTCTTTTGAAGAAAATGCTTTCCAGTAGGATAAATCAATTGAGAATTAAATAAATTTAGGTCTGAGCTTTTATCTCTGTAACATTATAGAATTTAGGTATTGCCCTATTTAAGATATTGTGAAAACAGATAATAAGAGTGACTTAAATATCTCCACAGGCAAGGCTAAAGCTCTTTCCCCATCACATAGGGGAGCTGCATATTCTGGGAGTTGTGTATAACCTTGGCACCATTCAGGGCTCCGTGGCAGTAGATGGCATTGGTGCTCTTCCTGGATGTCACACAGGTAAAGCTATAGCATTACTGAACAATTAGAAGCTAATAAGTAAATCTCCTTAGAATAAATTGAGAAATATTTTTAAATTAGGTTTAAAGTACCTTTAATAAAGACATTTAATCAGATGAAAGAACGAATAATTTGAATTATTTTTAACTCTGCCATTGCTTAAAAAAACACTTTATTTCCTTCTGATGTATTTTTGATAATTCTGTGGTTCTACCCTATGTATTTTTCTTCTTTGTTACTGATCCACATTTAGTAAATTCTAAATTAACATATTCTAACCATTGGTTGAGATGTCTGCTGCCAGTACAAAGGTTGACTTAGGATAGTCTCTTTTTCTGAATATTTATAAAAACATAGAGTGAACTAAGGACCAGTGTTTTCACATCATTGAATGTGAAATGACAAAAAATTCTGTCATCTGTTTTGTAAAAAGAGAAGGATTTAGAGTTAAGCTGGTATTCTTGGTTCCCCAGAATTGATAAATTTTACAAATTTTTGAAAAGTAAAACTACCAGATACATGTTTAACACAGCTTGCCTTTTTTTTTTCCTTTAATTTCAGGAAACCATTCTCATATTATTTTGTAATAATATGTTGCTATTTGAGTTTAAGTTGACAAGACTAGAGAGAATTTACTATAAAATTCCTCTCTTCTGTCTCTTCATTTTAATAGCTATTTTTAACAAATTAATAGTCAGCAGACCTGAATTTAGCATTTATAAAAGCTGATTATTAATATTGAGAAATCTTTTGGGACCACTTGGAAAATTTGTTGGTTCTTTTAAAGTTCAGTTTGAAATTTCTACTTGCTTGTATATCTAGGGTAATTTAGTAAAACATTTTTTTAGAACGTATACTGAAATGGAATGAATCCATAAGAATTCAAAAATTATAAAACAAAAAATTGCCACTAAAAGTATAGTATTCTGCAGTTTAGTACTACGTGTATAATTCTTGGTTGACAAACACCAGAGGAGATTCTTCTACAAATAATATTGCTAATTTTTAAATATTTTAAGTAAGTTAGCTGAGTGTTAAAAACTTTTTGAAGCTTCTTTACTTTCCCACTAGCCTATGATTTTAATTTTGTACCACAAAGTTATGATTGTCAATAAATTATAGCTAATTACTTCAAGGTACCAAATATATGCATTAATAAATCATTTATAAATTTTTTATGATGTTAGTTGGAGAAGACCCTGAATTAACTATTAAAATAAATTGTACCGTATAGTAGAATTTGAATGAAGTTTTATTGTTAAATGCTAACAGGAATCTGGGTCAAATGAGGTAATGGAAATGTTATATTATATGTCTAGTCTGGGCATATCACAGTGAGCTTCAGCATATTAAAGGTTCTAAGTATTCCTGCGAAGAGGAAAATGGCAACCCGCTCTAGTATGCTTGCCTGGAAAATCTCATGGACAGAGGAGTTGGTAGGCTACAGTCCATGGGGTCACAAAGAGTTTGACATGACTGAATGATAGGTCTTAAGTATTCCTGCAGGAAATACAGTTGTCTGCCTTTGCTATTTTCACACCTATGTGCAGTGTGTGGAAGCTTTTGGGGAAAAGCTCACATGCATATTAAATGAGTTTAATTTTGAGAAAGCTATGTCTATTATAATTTTCATTATGTAGTCTATTGAGAAGGTACAGTTAAGTCTGTTGAGAAAGTGTAGTTATTTATAATCCAGAAATAATTGAAATTAGTATATATATTTGAATATGAGTAGCTATTCTGTCAGATCTTTCTGGTTAATTATAGGTTTCAGAAACTTCCCATTTGATGATGTGCAGTCCTTCTGCAAAGTAGGTAAATCCTAATAAAATGAGAAATTAAGCAGCATGCTATAGTAGATGTGGTTAAACATGAACATAAAATATGCTTAGTTCTTTGCTTAACCATGTTAATTGGTAATTGTCTATAGAGTTCTTCTAGAAATAATCTGAAACAGACAGTACTCATATATTCAGGCTAACTTGATGTCAGTTAACTTATCAAATTATTTTAGGGCATTGATTGTTTTTTATTTCAGGAAAACATTCCTTGAGTATGTCAGTCCGAGGGAGACAGGATTTAGAAATTCAAGGTCCTCGACTTAACAACACAAAAGAAGAGAAAACATCTATTAAATATGGTCCTGATCGACGTCTAGATCCCATAATCACTGAGGAAATGCCGCTGTTGGAGGTATTTCACTTTTTAAAATTTCATGGGCTTAATAATTTATCTCCAAGGTGAGGATGATAATTTGGATAGATTAATTTTAGACTTTGAGATTGTTGATATATTGAAGTGCAGTTTTAAATTCTTGGTAAGCTAATGTTACATAGATGTAATTCATAAAGACAAGATAATCATGCAAATTGGCATTAAGTCACAGTCAGGTTATAAGATACAACCCTCAAAATATTCATAGAAGTTGGGAAAAAGCTTCTAAAAGAACACTTTGATTGTTATTAAAATCAGTGGCTCTTTCTGGGTAAGATATAAAAATAACACAGGAGTTAATTTTTATAAAATGTTTAAGCAGTATAGATAGGTGTATGAATAAAAGCAATATTCACTTTCTTTGTGTCCCACACTGTCATGCCTTCGTGCAGTCTTTTAGCTGCAAAAGATAGAAATTAATGCCGCTGCTGCTGCTAAGTCACTTTAGTCGTGTCCGACTCTGTGTGACCCCATAGATGGCAGCCCACCAGGCTCCTTCTTCATCCCTGGAATTCTCCAGGAAAGAACACTGGAGTGGGTTGCCATTGCCTTCTCCAATGCATGAAAGTGAAAAGTGAAAGTGAAGTCGCTCAGTCGTGTCCGACTCTTAGCTATCCCATGGACTGCAGCCTACCAGGCTCCTCCATCCATGGGATTTTCCAGGCAAGAGTACTGGAGTGGATAGCCATGCAGTCTTTCAGCTGCAAAAGATAGAAATTGATGCTAGGTAGTATTAAACCCGCTGCTGCCCCCTCCCCCCGACTGTTATTTCTTCAAAGGATTTTGGAATAACCTCATGGAAACTATAAAGCATCATAGAACAGTAAGCTCAAGGAAGAATAAGCACTCAGCAGCTCTGGGAAATTTGTAAAACCTTTAGAAAGCATTACTTTCTAAATAACTTTTTATTTTATATTGGAGTATAGTCAGTTAACAATATTGTGATAGTTTCAGGTGGTCAGTAAAGGGACTCAGCCATACATATACATGTATCCGTTCTCTTCCAAATTCCCCTCCCACAGCCTACTACATAATGTTGAGCAGAGTTCCACATGTATACAGTAGTAGCAGTGTGTACATGTCCATCCCAAACTCCTATTTTGATACAACTTTATTAGTCGTACAACTTCTGGTCTTTGTGCCACTTCATTATAAGATATATCAAGTGTCTAGGAGAGAACACCTTGAATCTAGGTGACCCACCTTGAATCAGCTGTCTACCTGAGAGGCAGGCCACTGGCACGGCCATGGAGTGCAAGTGTGAACCCTGGAAGGAGGTTCTTCCTCCTGTATCCTCAGATTTCCCTGGAAGGGGGGTTAGAAGCTTAGTCATTCACATTCAGCCAGTGATACCAAACTGATGTTTCTCTTTTCAGACCTTTCCTTGTATATTTGTATATATTTTTAGTAATCATACTGCACATTTTATTCTGTGACTTGCTTTTTGCCTTTATCAACAAAACCTGATCTTTGTTTTCATTCAGTAAAAATTATTTCACAGCTGCATAAGGTTTGCCTTTATTTAGACATACTGTATTTTAGTCATTTATGTATCAATGGGTATGGTTCTGGCTTTTCATCGTTACTGACAGTTCTGCAGTAAACATTATGTGTATATTTTGTCCATGCTCTAGTTTAGGCTGTAGACTTTTAGAAATGGAATTGTTGGATCAATTGTGCAGTGTACCACAGAATTTCCTTTAGCAAGCCTCTTGGAATTGACAGATTTCCTTCAGAATGAGAGTGCCATTGCCTCCTGTCAGTGCCATACTGGATACTATCATGTTTTTATTTATTTATTTTAACTTTTGTAAATCAGACTAGTGAAAATTGGCATTTCTTTGATAACTGATAAGGTTGGTTAGTCTTCATTTTTTTTGTCCATGTGATTTTTTTCTTCTGTAAGTCCATATGATGCCCTTTAATTGGATGTTACTTCCTTTTTCTCATTGGATGATTTTATGGGTACTAATCCTATACTTGCTTCCCTGGTGGCTCATACGGTTAAGCGTCTGTCTACAATGTGGGAGACCCGGGTTTGATCCCTGGGTTGGGAAGATCCCCTGGAGAAGGAAATGGCAACCCACTCCAGTACTCTTGCCTGGAGAATCCCATGGAGGGAGGAGCCTGGTAGGCTACAGTCCATGGGGTTGCAAAGAGTAGGACACGATTGAGCGACTTCACTCACTAATCCTATACTTATAGTGGTGGGATAGGTAACATGCTCATGAAAATGGTGCTGTTTGTGTTGAGCAAAAGGTATTGTTGAGCTGCATATTTTCTGCCCAGATTTTACACTTGCTTAATTATGTTGCAGACTTCCCAGGTGGTTCAGTGGTAAAGAGTCCACCACTCAAGTATGAGAACACGGGTTCAATCCCTGGGTTGGGAAGATCCCCTGGAGAATGAAATGGCAAGCCACTCCAGTATTCTTGCCTGGAGAATCCCATGGACAGAGGAGCCTGACAGGCTGTAGTCCATGGAGTCTCAGAAGAGTTAGACATGACTTAGTGACTAAACAGCAACAACAATTACATTGCATTTAAAGAGCTGTATGGGGGATTCCCTGGTGGCTCTGTGGTGAAGAATCCGCCTGTCAGTGCAGGAGACAATAATAATAATCATAAATAAAGAGTTGTGCAGGGCAAGTAGAAGACTTACAGACTGATGTCAGTGCTCATTTCTGGTATACTTTATCTTTCATCTGGCAGTTTTCATCATTTAAGATTTTTAACTTGGTTAAGAGAACTTTTATTATATTTGGATGAGTAATAGTATACCTTAATATTAGTAAAAAATTCATAGAATATTCTCATTCCTAATATTGTATGTCAGAAATATTTTGTAGAGTTTGAAGTATTTAAGGGAGTAGTGAAAGAAGTAATCAGTCTACAACATCTGATGAAATAGTCTCTTAATCAAAACAAGAGTGAGCATGAAAATTACTGAAGCTGAGAAAAGACGCAAATTAAAGTGTCATGTGTTAACTATCACGTGTGTAGGTAGCATACTGAAAGCATACAGCTGTGAGCTGTATCTATTGATTAGAAATATTTAGATTTTAAGTTCTGTTGGGGAAAAAAAGGTGTCATTGCAAAACTTTTTCTTCCCTTATTTTTTTTACATTTCATTAGAAAAAAGTTTTACATAGAAAAATAGAAGAGCAGAACCTTCGGGTTCTCACTGTAGGCAGTATCTTGTGTATATGACATTTATTCAACCAGACTTGCCTATCATGTCAGATCACTTGATGTTACAGATGAAATCACAATGACTAGCCTTACGTGTATCATTTTTACTCTATATGCCTATCACACATCTTGAGGATTAATTAGTGGACGTGAAAGTCCTGGTTCTCGGTCTTATTTTTCCTTTAAAATTTGAAGCTGTCTAAAACATCAACTTTTTATGAGGACTTTTAGCAGAAATGCATTTGAAGTAAAGGCTAGATGTACCGGTTCTCCTTAGAGTCAGCATAGTATATTTAGTAAAACCTTATTCTGAAGATACATACACAGTATCCTATGTATGGTTTATCACTGGTCCTATCCCATCAGCCTTCCCGTTCTGCCAGTGCTGTTGCCTTACCCGTGGTATCTGGGTGTCTCTACAGCACTCTTATTTCACTGGTTACTCATGCAGTTGTTTTTGATGTAACAACTCAAAATTGATAGTCCTTCACAAATTTTAGCTTATTTGACTAAGCTTACTTGATACTGGCTAATTAGTACATTATCTGTGTTTTCAGTATGATGTTATGCTTAGTTTATTTTTTCCTAACTTCTTAACTTGTGTTTTGGATTTCTGTGTTAATCCCTTATTTTCTCATGTCCATTTCTGAAGCTTCTCATTTCCCCTGATTTTATCTGATTTCTTAAGAATTTGGCCAGAAAGAAGTCTTATTCAAACTTAGATTGACAGACACAGATATTTCCATTGGACTTTGGTAACTCCTTTGGGACAGCTGGCTGTACCCTTACTCCTCATACTCTTACCCTCTTATCCCTCCTTCCTGTGATTCTGTCAGAGTACTTCTGACATTTATGCTTTGGATCTTGTACATGCGAATGACTTACTGGATGATTTGGTTAGTCCATATTCCCAGCTCTTTAGCACAGGTCGACAGTCCCTATCTGAAATCCTGAGGCCAGGCAGGTATTGAAAGTCTGTTTTTTGTTTTTGTTTCAATTTTTAGAAATCATGCATATACATGTGTTTTTATCTTCCACATTTTGTGACCCCTGTTGGGTTTGTGGCAGCACCAGTTGTCAAACACATTAACATAGCTTGAATGAACCACATGAATATCGCACTAAATGGGAAAGTCTATAAAGAGTCTCTGTTAGTCAGATCAGGTTTCCCTCACGCATTGGGTTATGGGAACCCTGAGGATATTCAGAGATACCAGGTTTAAAAATTATGTATATGGAATCATGCTTCTGTATGTTCTCCTCTTTTCAGACCTATTGTGTATCACTTCATTTTGATGATGTATAAATAAATAGATGAGCTACTTTTTAAGTTGACAGTGTTAAGGGCTCTTCGGCTGATAACTGTTCATGTAATCATGTTAAATGACTTAATAGCTTGTCTTAACCATAATCTACACAGTTGTGAAAATTTTGCCAGTGACCCTCTAGTTGTTGACATTGTACCTTTAATATGTAACTCTGAAATCTGCTACTGAGTAACATTGGTCTCTGTCTTACCCTCTTTTTAAAAATGGAGTTCTTAGTAACCACATACACAGGGAGATATCAAAGAGAATGCATAAAATACTTGCAACCCTGTAGCAGAGAAATAACAGCATCTTAAAGTGTTATTCAGTAGAGGTTCAGAATTTTTAACAGACAATATAATAATATTTTTTCCCTCCAATGCAGGTGTTCTTTATACATTTTCCTACAGGGCTCCTCTGTGGAGAAATCCGAAAAGCCTATGTAGAATTTGTCAATGTCAGCAAATGTCCTCTTACTGGATTGAAGGTTGTTTCTAAGCGTCCAGAGTTCTTTACCTTTGGCGGTAACACAGCTGTTCTAACACCGCTGAGTCCCTCAGCTTCCGAGAACTGTAGTGCTTACAAGACTGTTGTGACAGATTCCACCTCTGTGTGTCCAGCACTAGTGTCGTCAGCTTCTTCTGTGGACTTTGGCATCGGCATAGGAAGTCAGCCAGAGGTGATTTCTGTTCCCCTTCCTGACACTGTTCTTCTACCTGGAGCTTCAGTTCAGCTACCAATGTGGTTACGTGGGCCAGATGCAGAAGGTGTCCATGAAATTAACTTTCTGTTTTACTATGAAAGTGTTAAAAAGCAGCCTAAAATACGGTGAGTATTATAAAATGTTTTAGATTTAACCTCTGCGTTAAGGATACGTATATATGAAAAAAAGTGAAAGGGTTAGTTGCTCAGTGGTGTCCAACTCTTTGCAACCCTATGGACTTTATGTAGCCTGCCAGGCTCCTTTGTCCATGGAATTCTCCAGGCATGAAAACTGGAATGGGTAGCCATTCCCTTTTCTAGGGGATCTTCCTGACCCAGGGATCTAACTTGGGTCTCTTACATTGCAGGCAGATTCTTTATCATCTGAGCCACCAGGAAAGTATATATCCATTCAAATAAACATTTTATTATTTGTTAACCTATGTCATTGTTTACTAAGAAATTACTCTTAACCAAATTATGCATGAAGTTTGTATCTGAGGTTGTCCCTAATCTGAGTAGCCAAAAGTAGAAAAAGATTAATCTACATTAATCTTTTTCATGCTTCTTTCTGTAAACTTCATGGCTTTTTGATACAGCTAAGTACTGTGGTCAGAGTTACCACATAATAATGAAATTCACAGGTACCATGAATTAAGAGTGTCATTAGTATATGAAGACAGGTTGCCTACAGTCACCCTTTTTAAAGAAAATTATTTTAACTTTTCCTTTTCTCTAGTGCCCTCCTCTGCCTCCCCAAATTTATGTGTTTGCAGAGCAAGTAATTTGGGTGGTGTTATGGATATCTCTGAAGAAATCAAAACACAAGGAGCCATAGCTTGTATATTTGCACGAGAGTATTTCATTGTCATTTTTACAGAATTAACTTGGAATAATTGTGCTACTTTTTAGAATTATTTGACTATTTAAAATATCATAAAAGGCTTACTGTGAGAACAAAAAGATGCAATACTTGTAAGGAAAAGTACGTCGTAGGTCCTCTGTAAATGTTAATTCCCCTTAAGAAGATGAGTCTTCTGGCCAAAGCAATTCATTAAGGCTTTGTGGAATGTAGTAGTGGTGAAATGAGCTTCCAAAGAAAGTAAAGATTTCAGAATTTGAATGTCAAAGGGTATAGGCAAAAGAGTAGTGGGTATTCCAGGAAGTAGCTGTATTTATGGATAAATATTGACAAGTTAGGAGATACAAACTGAATATAGTTAGTTTGGCTACAGTATAAAATGGGAATAAAGATTGAATTGTAAAGCTTTGTTGTGGAAAGCCTTGAATGCCAGGTGAAAGTGTGTAATTTATTAGTGCTTGGTATTCGTCCAGTAACTTTGGAACTATTATCAGAAGAGTCATAATCAAGATGTAACTAAATGATGATTATTTTCAGGTCTGTGCTATGGATGAGTTTGAGCAGGGGAAAAGGAAGACTAATAGTTTTCGTCCAAACTGGGAGTAAAGAATTGAACTAAAGTTAGGCTAACTAGTTACTCTTACATTATTGTATTTGTCTTTGTTTTTTTAATAGTATAAATGGTCCTGAGAGTGAATAGGTTTTAAAAACTTTATTTGGAATTAGAGAATCATTATACTGGGAGAGGTTCTTAGATTAAATTTGTAATTTTTACTTCTTCAGTCACAGAATATTAAGACATACTGCAGTCATTTGTACCAGTCGATCTTTGAATGTGCGAGCCACTGTCTGCAGAAGTAATTCTCTTGAAGATGAGGAGGGCAGAGGAGGCAATATGCTAGTCTTTGTGGATGTGGAAAATACCAATACTGTAAGTTTAAAAATAAACTTTGTTTTTAATAATGAATTTTTTTCCTTCACAAGACAGCATAAGCTAGGAATTTAGGGAGTATTCATTCTGAATAAAATATAAAAAATCCTACTTCTCAAGTTGCTTTTGTGGTTTTATCCTTTCGTGCTTCAAATAAAAGGATCTAGTGGTATTAATATGCTGCATGCTACTGCTGCTGCTAAGGCGATTCGGTCGTGTCCGACTCTGTGTGACCCCATGGACGGCAGCCCACTGGGCTCCACCGTCCCTGGGCTTCTCCAGGCAAGAACTAGTCGTGTGGTATATAGCCATGCTGCTGCTGCTGCTGCTAAGTCGCTCAGTAGTGTCCAGCTCTGTGCGAGCCCATGGACTGCAGCCTACCAGGCTCCTCCATCCATGGGATTTTCCAGGCAAGAGTACTGGAGTGGGGTGCCATTGCCTTCTCCATATATAGCCATACATACCAGTAATTCAACCCAAAAGAGATCTTATAAAATGCTTTCTAGTCTCACCATTGAGAGCATCTTTTGATGTGATTAAATTTACAAAGTTCTATTAGGATTTCACATTCAATCATAACTTGATAACCCCTCACTTACACATTGCCAACAGTACCATTTCCTTTATATAAAGCATTTCAAACATTTTATTTACCATCCCTGTTTATGTACTCTAAAGATCAAAATGAAAATTCTTGAAGGAAGGGAATGTGATCTTATTAAAATAGAATCTTAGCTTCAGATTGATGCTGTTTAGCTACCTATTTGAATTGTTATTAATTCTGTAATGTCCTTTTTCTTGCAACTCCGTAAATTTGTAAGGTCATTTTGTTTGGTGATCTTCCCAAAAATCAGTATTTGTAATAGGAAAAACGTCTGGATAATTTCAAATTAGTTCTTATTAAGGAGAATACAAAAATTGCATGCAGTTTAAATAAATGTAGTTGATTGTATTTGGAGGTTCTGTTCTTTGTTGCTTTTTTGCCTTAATAAGAATGTGATAGAAACATGAGAAAAAATAAAATGAAAGTGCTATGGTTTTGATTAAAAATTGACAAATAATTTTTGATAAATAGCTCACTATGATAGATTCTAATAACTGAATGCCTTTCAAAATTAGCCACCAGAAGTATCATTAAATCTGTTTCTTGGATAGGTGATGACTTACCTGTTTTAAGAATGTTTGTGGAGGAATTTAAATAATTGCCATTCCTGAAATACGTAGTGTTAATTTATTTCAGAATAAAAATTGCATCTTATGTTAACTGACAGTGACTTTGGTAGCAGTGTCCTTCTCAGAAGAATATACTAAGTGCTGCTAAATCCTGAATGACTCTCACTTCTTTTTGATAGAGTGAAGCAGGTGTGAAGGAATTCCATATAGTACAAGTATCAAGTAGTAGTAAACACTGGAAGTTACAGAAGTCTGTAAATCTCTCTGAAAACAAAGGTTTGTGCTTTTTCCTTCTTCAGAATAAATTCTGCTATCTTTATTAGTTTACTTTTCTTCAGAACAGTACCAGAATATAATAAGATTATTGGTGCCTTTCTTATAGTTCACTTTTTTAAGCATTAAATTGTGCATTCATTACATCGCATGATTTTTAATGAAACTACCCATCTTAATCGATGATTTCCCATCTTTTTATTCCACATCTTTTCTATTTGTATATTCTTTTTTTAAAAATTCAGTTGTGGGACTTCCCTGGTGGTCTAGTGGTTAAGACTTCACCTTCCAATGCAGTGGGTGCAGGTTCGATCCCTAATTGGGGAGCTAAGATCCCACATGCCTCATGGCTAAAAGCTAAAACATAAAACTGAAGCAATACTGTAATAAATTCAATAGTGACTTTTAAAAATGATCTACCAAAAAAAAAATTCAGTTATAAAATTAGTGCTTGAATACATGGTCACAGTCAAAATTCCAAATAGTACAGAAACATACAGACTAGTTTCTCTTTGTTTCCTTTACTGTTGGTAAGCTGGTTTTTCTGTGTATAATCATACTTGTATGTTGATTGGCTTTTCTGTGTATTTCCACACCCATATAACACTTAAAAGAACATGCACACTTGTGATACGTATTGTCTAATTGTTTTCCAAAATATTTCTATCATTTTATCATCTTGCCAGTAGTATGAGAGTGCTTAGTGTTTGTCAGAATAGATTGAAGCTGGCAAAATGGTACTCTTTCTAGAAATAATTGTACATGTATTTTAAAAGATTAAAAAAATGTTTTAAACCCTTACCTAGCCTCACAGTAATCCTTATTTTTGGAATTTATACAAAGGAATTAATTCAAAAATATAAGAAGATCCATATATTCAGAGCAGTTTATTTCAGGGTTATGTTTAATAGGGAAAAATTGAATGTATCTTTAATGTGAATTAAGCTATAACTCATCTTGTCATTAAAATATATAACCTTTTAAAATGTGTCTGTAATATAGTGGGAAAATGTATCATAGCAAACTATGTGCATATAATAATATTGATATAAATTATCCACATGAAAAAATACTGATAGGAAATGGAACGATAGAGTGGTGGGGTTATGTACTCTGTGGCTCCCAAATTCTGAGTTTTCAAAATTTCTGTTTATCTGTATGAACATGAATTTCAGGAAAATTTAATCTTACCCTTTTAAAGAATTGAATGAGATTTGCTTCATTGAGAGAAAAGCAAAAATGTTTTTCAGTCAGTTCAGTTGTTCAATCGTGTCCGAGTCTTTGCGACCCCATGGACTGCAGTATGCCAGGCTTCCCTGTCCGTCACCAGCTCCCAGAGCTTGCTCAAACTCTTGTCCATCGAGTCGGTGATACCATCCAACCATCTCATCCTCTGTCGTCCCTTTCTTCTCCTGCCTTCAATCTTTCCCAGCATTAGGGTCTTTTCCAGTCAGTCAGTTCTTCGCATCAGGTGGCCAAAGTATTGGAGTTTCAGTTTCAACATCAGTCCTTCCAATGAATATTCAAGACTGATTCCCTTTAGGTTTGACTGGTTAGATCTTGCAGTCCAAGGGACTCTCAAGTGTCTTCTCTAACACCGCAATTCAAAAGTAACAATTCTTTGGCACTCGGCTTTCTTTATAGTCCAGGTCTCACATCCATACATGACTACTGGAAAAACCAGAGCTTTGACTCTTTGGACCTTTGTTGGCAAAGTAATGTCTCTGCTTTTTAATAGGCTGTCTAATGGTTGATCATAGGTTTTATTCCAAGGAGCAAGCATCTTTTAATTTCATGGCTGCAGTCACCATCTGCAGTGATTTGGAGCCCACGAAAATAGTCTCTCAGTGTTTCCGTGGTTTCTCCGTTTGCCATGAAGTGATAGGACCAGATTCCATTAAACATTATTTCTAACGATGAAATGTTTTCCAGTTTGACTATAGAAGTCTGAGTAATGAACTAGGTTTTACCATGTTACAAACGGAGAAAGATTTTTGAAATTTACTCTCTTCTTTTCCTAGATGCCAAACTTGCCAGTAGGGAGAAGGGAAAGTTTTGTTTCAAGGCAACACAATGTAAAGAAGAAGGTAAATTCATTTTAGTGTCACACTTTCTTAAATGGTCATTTTCTATTTCGTGCCAATGACATGATTAGTTTGTTCTCCTCCATTTTTTAGTTGCTACAGAGGCCTCAGAAAAATACACCTTTGCAGATATCATCTTTGGAAATGAACAGGTATGCAAGTAAACCTAATAGCATTTGATATTTAAAGTTGTAATTCTGGAGTATCTTGACTGTTTTGGCAAAAATGTTAACTCTACTAATCTCTAAATTCTTTGGTGGATGAACGTATCAGCTTTGTTGAGTTTTGCAACTGTTGTCATGCCCCAAAGCAAATAAAAATGCTATATATAGTATGCCATTTTAATTAGTAATTTAAAATTAGCTTTCTTTTAGATTGTAAGATACTCAGGAGATAAATTTAGCCCCTGGCATTAAAAAAAGAAACAGGATTAAATGAAAGAACCTATCTATTTGGAAAAGTGGTCACAGTGGAACATACAGATGATGATCCCCTGGATTTGGGAATATCAAATGGTTCTGAGACCCAAACAATAAGCTGTTCATTTTTTTTTTTTTTTTGGTAATGAGATAACTGTGAAAATTTTTTGTAATTTTTGTTATGAATGAACTATGTGAACAGTGAAAAAAGTTCATGTCTGAGGGGGTAAATCTTACTTATTTATTAATATTTAATAATTAACTTGGAAGCTTAACATCTACTTAACAGAATTTATAATATAGGAAATTAAGTGTCAAGATTCTACAGTGAAACACACTATTCTATTAACTAGGGGAAATTCTGTAGTTCTAAGTCTGTTTAAAAATCTTTTCTCTTATTCTCTCCGTTCAAGTGTAAAAGCCAAGTTAATGCCAGTAACTTCATTTGAGTTGTGTTTCATTGGGTATCACCTAGTCTTCCAAGTATTTGATTGGGAAATACTTGTTATTTTAAGTAGTAAAACAAATTTTTCAATAGGAAAAAATAATTAAAAATTTTTCTTTTTAACAATTTACTCTTTTAAAACTGAAGAATGGTTTACAATATTTTGTTAGTTTCAAGTGTACAGCAAATTGATTCAGTTATATATACATATTTATATATATGTTGTTCTTCAGATTCTTAACAGTTAACTTCCTATTTTCTTTGAATACTCATTTGTCTTCCCTGGATACTTGGAAGGTCCAAGTTAATGTCATGGCTGTCTGGATTTAAGATTCAGGGTAATTTGTACCAAATATTTAGGGTGTTAAAGCATTAGGGTGGCCTTCTTATATTCAACCAAGTTGGTAAGAAATATGTAAGTTGTAGAAATACAAATTTTGGCAGGGTATATCTGATTGAAAACACATAGAGACAAGTGATTTTCTTTTAACAGATAGTAAGTTCAGCAAGCCCATGTGCAGACTTCTTCTATAGGAGTTTATCCTCTGAATTGAAGAAACCACAAGCCCAGTCTTCGATGCATACAGAAAAACAGTCAGTAGAGGATGTTATGAGATTAATCCAGAAGTGCAATGAGGTGGATTTGAATATTGTGGTGTTGTGGAAGGTATGTGTTGTTAAATTATTTCAGCAAGGCTTATTTATACTGGATTCTTAAGCTAAACAGTAAATGTAAGCTACTGTGTATATTTTTTTATGCTTAAATTTTCCAGTTTGAGTTTGAAAGCTGTTTTATAACTTTTTGTTAACAGTTCCAGATGACTTTTATTTATTTTTTTGCCTAAAAGAAAAAAAATTCGTTCAAATTAAATAACTTTGTTCTGTTACTTATTACTTACAAGAGGTACTGAGAATATTGTAAAACATGATAAGCTCCATGAAAGCAAAGTGGTATTATTAAACTCTTTATTGTGGGCATTTTCAAACTCTGTAAAAGGGAAAATAACACCACATAACTCTAGGTACCCATTACTCAGGCTCCAGCAGTCACTAATTTGCTGCTGTTCATTTTCCACCTGTATTCCATTAGCTCCTTTACTTTATTTTTACCTTCCTTTATTTTTTATGCTGTACTGTATATTTTTAATGACATAATATTTCATCTGTAAAAGCATTTTGTAAACTGCTTTTCTAGCAGGTGAGGACTTTCTTGTTTAATATAACCCTGCCGTATGATTATCTTACTCTAATTAACAAAAATTCTTTATAATTACCTAATGGTTGATCTCTGAAATCTTTCAGATTGTTTGAAAATACCATTTTAATTAAAAAAACAGATTCAAATGCCATCTACACATACACATGGCAGACTAGAATGAGGTAATTTAGGCATTGGTCTCCCCTAACTGAGGGTTCCATCCCGGGGTTGGGAAGTTCCCCTGGAGGAGGGCATGGCATGCAACCCGTTCCATTGTTCTTGCCTAGAGAATCCCTACGGACAGAGAAGCCTGGCAGGCTACAGTCCTTTGGGTTGCAAAGAGTTGGACATGATGGAAGTGACTTAGCATGCATGCAAAGTTAACTTAAACTGTAATACAGAGATTTATTTTTCACAGTATATACTTTTGTATCTTAAGTATGTGTCTTTAGAAATGATTCTACACTGAAATATAGGATCTTGCCTAGGGATATTCACCTGAAGTATGTGAAGAGGTTTTATTTTGTGTTGTCTAGTACAGAGGCCTAACATTGGGACATGTTCATGGTAGATGATTGGAACATGCATTTTAAATTGATTCAAATGTTCTAGCGTGTTCTTTTTACTAAGCTGTACATTTTTAAATAAACTTACCTGAAACCAAGCTGGCTTTACATGAGTTCCAATAAAAGTACTTAAGCAAATTGACTTTTGTTGATTATAGAAGGTGAAGATGCTTAATGCTAAAAGGATAAATTACACATTGTTATCTTGAAATCAAATGTCCTTGAAGCTTTGAGTCAAGCAAATTCTATTTTTAGCCTCAGTAGCATTGCCCCTTTATGTAAACCAACCATCCATTAAATGTATAATAGACCCTGTGCATTTGTAGCTGTCACTCCACAAATGCCTGCCATGTAACAATTATAATATATCCAAGACAGGATCTTGAGTAATGTATGCTGTACTTTGTACTTATTGTTGAGCCCACAGTAACCTTGGTTGGAGGGGTGAGTTATCATTTTAAAAATCACCCTGAATGAAAATCAACTACTGCTATTGCTGATCCCATTAAGAAGAAGAAAACTACCCAAGATTGTGATGCTCCTTAGTTAGGAAATGGAAGTTTGAATAGATTAAAGGATGAGATATTGTCTGGTAGTGGCTAGTCTGTGATAAGTTTATGATTCAGCTCATTTGAGAAAGTGACTAGTAGATTTTCCTCAGTGAGGGCTCTGGATAATGCACAAAGTATCCCCTTGACTGAAAGAAAACTTGACAATTCATTTAAGTTGTGGAGTGGATGCTTAGGGAACATAGCACTCTAATAAAATATGATTCAGAAGAAAACTAAGACCTTGGACAACATTTTTGTTTTAACAAAATTAGTTGTAAGGGGATATAATTGAAAGTGTGAAAGTGTTACTTACTCAGTTGTGTCCAACTATGCAACTTCATGGAATGTAGCCCCCCAGGCTCCTCTGCCCATGGGATTTTCCAGACAAGAATACTGGAGTGGGTTGCCATGCCCTTCTCCAGGCGATCTTCCCAACCCAGGGACTGAACCCGGGTCTCCTGCATGGCAGGCTAATTCTTTACCATCTGAGCCACCAGGGAAAGCCCAAAGGGGTGTAATACAGCTTCTAATTATTCTTTGTTTTTTCTTCTTCTTTTTTTTTTTTAAATTTACTGTATTGGTTTTGGCATACATTGACCAAAAATAAAGGTTTGTTTTGAAAAACGAAGACTTTGTGCAGGAGAGACTGCATTGTAGGGTTATTGTGATTTTTTTTTTTTTTTTTTGATCCCACAAGACTGCTGAAAGAGATGTATGTCCTGTGTCAGGACTTTATCCATTGTCATCCTCTTGATTAAAGGTCACTTCATCAAGTATTTATTTAACTCCTGCATTTCTCAGTTGTGCGTGGATGGATGCTAAACAGGCCTTGGGCCTGCCTGGGCCTTAGTGCAGCACTTCTCCAGGTGTGATCAATGGATGGCAAATTGCCACACGTGATAAGTATAGAAATTGAAAATAAACATTTGTGGAATGTCTGTAGCATTTGACTAAGTAATTTTGAATCTGTTGAGTCTAATAGTTAAAAAACATTGGACTTGTCAAAAAAAATAATTTATTTGTATTTGCGTAATGTGATGTTAAGTGTATCAGAGCCATTTAGAGATTTTATTTTCTCCAGGATAGAAGTTGTTAAAGAAGAAGAATTACATGTTGGAATAAGTTTTAATATAGATTAAATCAGGCCATTATACAGTTTTCTTCTTATACAAGAAGAAAAAAAAAGCCTTTTTTTTTTTTTTAAGCTTACGTACTTAAATTTAAGATCTCCAAGGACCTGGCATTTCCACTTATAGGATTTACAATTATACTCACTGATTTTGCTCTACTATGTGATAACTCTGGTGCATCTTAGAAGCACAAGTATAAGAAAAACCCTTTTGCCCATATATTGTCAGTCCAGTAAAGAAAAAAGCTTGTGTTATGGAATAGTGCTATTCTTTTTGGGCTAGCTTCTTAAGCACTCTAGAGAAAATTGGGAAAGGTTTCAAGATTTGTTTCTCCAATATCCAGGCCAACTGTTTTATATTGAGGCAGAGCAGATTTTGACAGATACTCTATTGATTGAAGGAGTGAATAAAAGTTAGAAATGCTGGCATAGTCATGAATATTGGTATTTGATAGATATTAGCTGTAATACCTCAACTTTCCAGCAGATTTTGCCTTGGTTACTTTTAAGGTTACTGCCAAGCAGGGGTAACAATTTTGTGTTTTGTTCTTCTTAGGCTTACGTAGTGGAAGACAGTAAGCAGCTTATTTTGGAAGGTCAGCACCATGTCGTTCTTCGCACTATAGGAAAAGAAGCTTTTTCATATCCTCAGAAACAGGTAATGACATGCTTTGGGGCCTCCTGTGAACTTGTAGGGGTTTTTGTTTGGTTGTTTTGTATTTTTGAAGGTGTCTGATTTCTGCAAGCTTATATACTGAGATTTGAGTTGGGGGTTGGTGGCAGAAAGCTGATTAAAATTAAAAACGAACGTAAATTGATTTTGAAGTTCACTAGCCCTTAATAAGACAATTAAGATGCATTTGTGATCCTGGAGTTTCCTAAGATATACTTTTTATTGAACCTAGAACTCATAGTTATAAAAAGAGTTGACTTGTATCAGAGGAAGGAACCATATCCTCTATCTTACCTTGCTTATTGTTCAGTAGGCCCACACCATTGCAAAACTCAACAGGGCTGGTCATATAGTGTAAAGGAGGGCCTCTGAAGTTGCACAGCAGCTGTTAGTACTGTTTGTTTTCTTATTTCTCCTAAAATACTGTTTAATCTTATCAAAAGTTCTCATCATATATAAGTAAAACTTAAGCATATTAGACCTGTGATTCAAAGTAAGTTGCAGACATCTGCCTATCTGCCCCCAAATACTTGACTTGAGTATTCCTGAAGACAAAGACAGTCTTCTCCATAATCACAGAAACCATTATTAATTCAGGAAGCTTAATATTGATGCAGTATTCATATACACTCTAAATTCAGATGTCATCAACGGTCTTAGTTGTAAGACTTGGTTTGCTTTCTCCCATTCAAAATTCAGTCCTGGATCGCACATTGTGTTTACTTGTCTCTTCAGTCTCTCTTAATCTGGAATATTTTCTGAACCTTTATTTTTCAGTTATGTAGACATTTTTGAAGAGCCTTGGCCAGTTATTTTAATGTAGAATAATACTTTGAATATTTCTTATGATCAAATTAAAATTACACATTTTTGACTGAAATACTTCCTAAGTGATGTTATATCCCTGTCAGTGTATTATATCAGAAGGCACATGAGTGTCTCCCCTGATGGTCCAGCAGTTAAGCCTTTGCCTTTCAATGCAAGAGGTTGGTTTGATCCCTGGTTGGGGAGCTGAGATCCCACATGCCTCAGGGCCGAAAAACCAAAACGTAAAATAAAGTCAATATTGTAACAAATTCAATAGAGACTTTAAAAATGGTCCACGTCAAAAAAATCTTAAAAAAAAAAAAAGGCACATGATATTAATTCATGCTGTTATTGGTGATGGATCATTTGATTAAGATATTACCTGCCATGTTTCTCCACAGTATTACTATTTTTTCTTCTTATTTATAAGAAGAAGTAATTTGGGGAGATGATGTGGGACTGTGTAAATGTGATTTCTCATCAAAGTTAGGTATACTAGCTTTACATTCCATTGATAATAATATAATTTGAATTGATTTTTACTTTAGTGATGACTAATGGTAATTTTGTTAGGTTTAATGAAGATATATTTAACCCCAAATCTGTTTCGTACTTTAAGAAAGTTGTTTTTCTCAAATTGATTTGAGTAATTAAAAATCTAATTTTATTTATAAATTGTCATATTTTGATAATTTGGAACATCTCAAGGCAAGATTTTCATTTATTAAATGAAACAAAGTGTTTTCTATAAAATTTACTCATAGTCCCATTTTACAAAAATACTGTCTAAGGCATAGTGTTTTTATTTCTCTGTATTTCACCTTTGAAATATTTAACATGATTAGCTGAGTTGGAAGATGTGGCATGTTCATCATACTGAGTTGAGAATAATATATATGGAGCTCAGAGTCTTTAAGATTGATGACCTAGTGCAATTTACTTATATAACTTGATAAACTTTAGCTTACTTATAAAACAAGGAGTATTTTATATCTTGCCTCTCTTATGATGGAACTCTGTCTTGGGGTATAACTGTCTGTCAACCTTATTGGAAAAAACTGTTGTACAAATTGTCCAGCACTCATTGTGAAACTTGTTGCTGCTTTTAAGCTGAGAGAGAAGGACACTTTTATCAGTATTCCCTCAGTATATTAGCTTTAGGTTTTTGGTATCCTTTTATGGCTGTTGTTCATGTGTTTGCCTCCTGGTAAGTGGTATGTAGAGATTCAGTATAGTTTAGAAGTCTCAAATAGCAGCTTGTTTGTCTTAGATGATTATATTATGTTAAACAATAGGATTTTTTAAAAACTTTTTATTAAAGTTTAACAGAAATGCAGAAGAGTGACTTTTCACAAATTGAAGAACACTCCAGTATAAGCAGGACTCAGATTAAGAAAGGGAACTTCAGAAGTTCGGCTCCTTCTGGCTTCCAGGCACAAGTTTTTCTTCCTCCAGAGTAAACCTTTACAGTCACTTTCCTCTCACTCATAAGTCAAAAACAAATTTGAATATTACTTTTGCAGCTGTATAAATCAAGGGTCAGCAAACTTTTTCTGAGGAAAGCTGGATAATAAACATTTCTGACTTTGCTGGCCAGAAGGTTTTTGTCAGAATTATTCATCTCTGTTGTTTAGAGTCCAAAAGCAGCCATAGCCAGCATGTAAACAAATGGATGTGGCTCTGTTTCCATAAAACTCTCTTTACAAAAGCCCCAGAAGTAAGCTGGCTTTGGCCCATGGGCTGTGGTTCACCAGTCCTGGGTGTAGATCAGATTCCAGCTAGGCTACCAGGAAATTAAAAAATCAAAATTTTCTGATGGTAAAGGAAAATGGAGAAAAAATTAATCAAGGAAGAAGACTTCCATGGTGGTCCAGTGGTGGGGAGTCTGCCTGTCAGTGCAGAGGACATGGGTTTGATCCTCGGTCTGGGAAGATACCACATGCCTGGGGACAGCTAGGCTGGTGAGCCACAACTACTGAAGCCCGTGCGCCTAGAGCCTGTGCTCCTCAGCAAGAGAGCCCACACAGTGAGAGGCCTGTGCACTGCAGCTAGAGAGCAGCCCCTGCTTGCTGCGATAGAGAGCGCACACCCGCAGCAAGGAAGACCCAGTGCAGCCACAAATAGATAGGGAGAATATTTTTAAAAACTCTTGAAGCAGGTGATATACAATTGAATGTCTACAGCCTAAGTACTAAGCAGTTTTATTAGATGAGAAACACAGCAACTTTTGAAATTATTATTATTATGAACCCATTTTTATGTATGAGGAAATTAAGTCTTGAAGTAATAAATAACTTACCCAGGATCATAGAACTATTATGTGAGGTGGTTGGATAGCAAGTTAACACTAGCACATAATAGAGAATGAATAAATGATTACAGATCCTAGTTTTTATCCTAGGTTGTATTGCACATGATTCCTACTGTTAGTTTGTTCGTTTTTACAGCAGAAAAAGTATTGTACATGCTTTACTTTATTTCCACTGGTTTTAGCTTCTTTTTTTTGTATCTGTTACACCTTATTTTAAGAAGGCAGTGTTTTCATTGTCATATTTTTTCTTTTTTCAGGAACCACCAGAAATGGAACTATTAAAATTTTTCAGGCCAGATAACACTACAGTTTCCTCAAGACCATCAGCAGAGCAGCTTTCTAATCTGATTAAAACAAGTCTTCACTATCCAGAATCATTTAATCATCCCTTTCATCAAAAAAGGTTTGAGATGTATTTTTGTTAAAATTTTTCTGCAATATGCACACCTGTATATGCATGCACACACATCCACACATTTATTAATAGCATCAACACAAACGCTGAAGAAGAAATCGAGAATAATAGAGTCTACAGAAGCTGCCATCAAGTAATTTACCCCTTACTGTGGTTATTATGTGTTGCTACTGTAATTAACAGATGGATATTTCCTCAGCCAATTAGTTGTCAAAAGTTTTCTTTTGATGAACATATTTATCATTAAGTCAAAAAGAAGGGAAAAATAGTGTATCATTTTGTTTTTGTTTTAGATACAGAATAAACCTAAGACATGACTATGAGATGATACAGATTCATTAAACAGTTTAAATTTAGACAGCATCATTGACTTAAGGTTTACCAAGTGTTAAACTTCTGAGGGGATGATGTATTTATAATTTTGATAAATAGCTTGATTACATAAATTTGAGGTTCTAAAATAAAAGGTCCTAAGTCAGGTGATACTTCAAAAAGGCGCTGGTTTGCAGATATAAAACAAGATGAAGTGAAGTCTGTTCGCGGCAGTCTGTAAATCAGAATTGAAGGTGTAAGTTTTGGTGAAGTCACCGTGGGTAGGGGTAGGGAAGAGGTGGGATCGAACAAAAGAGAATGGTGACCCATAGAACGGTGGTACTGGAGAGATGAGCTAAGGAAAAAGGAGTCCATCAAGAAGCCTGGTTGAGAAGTAGCAGTCCAAGAATTAGGAAGACAAGACCAGTGAGTAGAAAGTGGGATCACGGAGGTGGAGTGAGAGCAGTTCAAGGAGAGCAAAGTGGCTACTACTCTCAAGTGCTGCAGAAAAGTCGTTCCACTGGTTCTGATGATAAAGAAATCGTTCCTGACTTTGAGAAGACTCTTAACTGTATGGAGGGTAGAAGCGTGACACAGTAGGTTTTGAGGAGAGATAGAGGCGGGAAGGAAGTAAGGATACTGGTGTAGACCACCAGCCTTTCAAGAAGCCTGGCTGTGAACAGGGATCAGGGAATACCCTTCAGTATTACTGGTTTCTTACTTAGAAGATATGGATTGTATTTATGGTCTTGAAGGAAATGATGGGACCCAAGAAGGGCAACAAAACCCTTAATAGATGAAAAGGTAACACTGAAAAGTGGCAGGATTAGCTTTGGACAGAAAGGTGAAAGTAGGGAGAAATTTTAACAAGTTTGCACATGCCTCCCTTTTAGAGAGTTTGTAGGAGCAAGGTTAAGTACTCAGAGTACTCTAGGAAATAAAGAGGAGAAAGGGTAGAGAATTTTTAAAAGTGAAATTTGAGGATAACTACTGAGAGGAATGAGAAGCCGGCTGAGAACACACAGAGTGCTGGGCAAAATGAAGACCTTCACAGAGACTTAGGAGCATCAGAAGCATCTAAAAAGTAACTTGAATGGTGCTAACCATTTTTAAACCTTCTTATTGTGAAATATAGCACATAAAAAGTGAAGTCGCTCAGTTGTGTCTTCATGGACTGTAGCCCACCAGGCTCCTCCATCCGTGGGATTTTCCAGGCAAGAGGGCTGGAGTGGGTTGCCATTTCCTTCTGCAGGGGATCTTCCCCATCCAGGAATCGAACCCAGGTCTCCCGCATTTTAGGCAGACGCTTTACCATCTGAGCCACCAGGGAAGTATAACATAGAAAAGTTCTCAAAACTGAAAATGTGTGGCCATAGTGATTCTTTTTCACAAAACTAATACCCAAAAAATCATCTCTAGGGAAGAAATTTTAAATTGCTAGCAATCTGAGAAGCCCCCTGTGTACTTGCCATCCATCCCCAGTATTAGCAGTCATTTCTTTGCTCCTCTTTCTTTATAATTTTCCAACCAAGTTCACATCTCCGTATTTTGATTTTTGTGGGGTTTTTTAACTTTATTGTGTAAGTGGTATTATACAGAGTTTATTCTTTTTATGCCCACTTTCTTTCAAACTAGTTTTACTAATTAGTACATCCCCACTAGTAGTACATGGGAGTTGCTTCTGTTGATACCTTCACCAACACTTGCTGTTGTCAGACTTTTAAAAATTTTAGCCATTTAAGTTATTTTTAAATACTTTTGGTCTTAAATCTTGTCTAGGTCTTAATTGCTTGGTACTCAGTCTGTGTGCCTTTGACTGACAGAGGCATGCTAGGATCACTTGCGGAAATTTAAAAAAAAATACAGATGCTTTGATCCTATTCCCAGAGATTCCCGTTTGATTGGCCGAGGGTGGGGGCAGGACATCCAGAGCTCCTGAAGTTCTCCAGGTGATTCTAATGTGCAGCCAAAGCTGAGGAAAGAAATGTTTTATCCCTACTGAACCTGTCTTGACTTTACATGCTTCCATAGACAGTTTTGATTCCATAATATTTCATTTTATCTCACGATTCTACTTTGTCCCTGTTCATCAAACCCTGTCCTGCTTCATGTATTTCCTGAACATCTTAGATTCCATGGTGCTGCTTAGTGGCTAAAACCTGGGCTGTGTGTTAGAGGCTGGAACATGAAGGACTTCTCCATGTGATTTTGTTAAGGTTGAAAAGCATCATAGAAACTTGGCGGTGCAGAGAAGTATGTAGAACAGGACAGATTTGATCACACTAAAACAGAACAGTGAGCTAAAATAAAGCACCACAGAATCCAAACTGTGCATGGAAGTATGTGAAAACAGGAAGGGTTGAGAAGGATAAGATACGGCAGTTTCTTCCAACTTGGCTGCACATTAGAATCACCTGGAGAATTTTTAAAATCCTGATAGTCAGGCCAATTAAATCAGAACCTCTGGGAGTAGGACCCAGGTGTCTGTATATTTTAAATAAATCCTCAGATTGCCACAGTAATGCTTCGTGAGATACCACTCCAGAATTCAGCAGCTTACAGGACATTTATTCCCACGCTCATGGGTCTGCAGAGCATCGACAATTTCGATTCTCCTTCAGGCTGTGGGTTGGTTGGATTCACATCTGTGTACATGTATCTTAGGGGTCAGTCCAAATGTGCAGCAACTAGCTATTATTATTCTCATGGCATGTCTCTGAAGTACGGAAAGTGAGCCACGTCGCAGTAGCACATTTAAAGCTTCTGCTTGCGTCCGTCATTATTACTCCACTGGCCAAATGGCCTCTAATTCACAGTCAACAAGATGATCCCCCATCACACAGCTGGAAGGTGAGGGGAGTGAATAATTGTTAAACAATAATCACCATTACCACAGTAATCAGGGTTGAGAATGGGTGAAGTAGAGGGTCAGATGATTGGACATTCCTGTGAAGCTGAAGATCAGAAGCATAGTTGAGTGAGAGAGCTGGCGATTGTGGTCAGTGAGTGGAAAAGCTGAGGAGTATTTCAGAGGTAGTTATTTTTGGTGACTAAAAAAAAATTCACAATTAAGTCATGAAAGATAGATGGCTGAGTTTTGAATACTCCTGGTGGTTATGGAGGTGATAGATCAAGGGTTTGAGAAGGAGCTGAATAAATTGTCTACCTAACTGCAGATGGTGACTGCAGCCATGAAATTAAAAGACGCTTACTCCTTGGAAGAAAAGTTATGACCAACCTAGATAGTATATTCAAAAGCAGAGATATTACTTTGCCAACAAAGGTCCGTCTAGTCAAGGCTATGGTTTTTCCAGTGGTCATGTATGGATGTGAGAGTTGGCCTGTGAAGAAAGCTGAGCGCCGAAGAGTTGATGCTTTTGAACGTGGTGCTGGAGAAGACTCTTGAGAGTCCCTTGGACTGCAAGGAGATCTAACCAGCCCATTCTGAAGGAGATCAGTCCTGGGTGTTCTTTGGAAGGAATGGTGCTAAAGCTGAAACTCCAGTACTTTGGCCACCTTATGCGAAGAGTTGATTCATTGGAAAAGACTCTGATCCTGGGAGGGATTGGGGGCAGGAGGATAAGGGGATGACCGAGGATGAGGTGGCTGGATGGCATCACGGATTCGATGGACATGAGTCTGGGTGAACTCCGGGAGTTGGTGATGGACAGGGAGGCCTGGAGTGCTGGGATTCATGGGGTGGAAAAGTCAGACACGACTGAGTGACTGAACTGAACTGAACGGAAACAGTGAAGTTCGCCAAAAAGATGACAAAATTCAGGATTGAAAAGAAGAAAGCAAACTCATGCAGAAGCTTTTAATAAATGAAACCAGTAAGACGGTGTGGAAGAAGCCTGTGCAGCGCTTTCTGTCTAGGTGGCAGGCCTCTGCTTGACCCGCATAATACATGAATCAAGGGTGGGGTGGGGTGAAGCAGATGCTTCCCTCATCTTTACCTCAGATATTTCAAAATGCTTATCCCTTCCCCTGCCCCAAGGAATCTCTGTTGCACTGAGTTACGCTCACTGGTTTAGTTTGTCAGTTTGAGGGCAAAGAAAAAGAATAAAAACCTTGGAGTAGTTAATGACGACAGTGGAGGTGTTTTTATAGGAGAGAGAGGAGGAAGAACTCGACAAGTGGTATTGACATTAATGAGACATTCTGGCCTGAGATGCAGAAGATGCTGGAAGATAAACAGCATCTGTTATGGCAAAGCCTGTAGAGGCAGCTGTGTCCTCAGCCAGATTTCAGTTAAAGTGAGGTGTGGACACATAAAGAGAAGAGACAGGATCTGGAGGAGTGTTCTTCAAGCCACGGGAAGTGGGGAGGGCGCGACAGGAGGCAACTCGGTCATGGCAGTGGGACCCGGGGCAGCAGAGAAGAGTGAGCAGAAGAGTGAGCGCCACTCTGGGCTCAGCTGCCGTCGCTCCTCACAGTGAGAAGTCGTGTGACATAGTGTTTGTGAAGCTTTTGAACTTGTGCTAGGCATTATTGTCAGCACTTAGCATATTTGATCTTACCAGTCACCACAAGAAACTCTAGAGATGGGTAGAGTTATTATTCCTAGGTTACAGTTGAGGAAGCTGAGAAACAGAATTGTTGAGCTGACGTGACTTCTAGCAGTCTGATTCTAGAACTCATGCCTTTAATAATACCAGATTTTAGTGGTGGGGGAATGCTTGTTAGCAGTTTGGTCTCTAGGCACTGTTTTTGGCTCATCAGATGAGCGTTTTATAAAAGCTGTTGTGTGAAGCAATGAGTTTTGAAAGATGGTCCCAGAGCAGCAGCAGTTGGGAACTTACTAGAAACGCAGATTTTGGGCCCACCCAGCCCTTCTGAATGAGGAACTCTGGGGATGCAGCCCAGCAGTCTCTTTTACCAAGCCCTACCGTGACTATGGTGCGCGTTGTAGTGGAATGATCACACGTCAGGTATGAGAAACACCCAGTTGAAGATTGGTTTACGTCAGAACACTAATTCAGAGGTGATTAGTAAACCAAGAGATGGAGTGACTTGAACTCGTAAGGAATGTGAATTTTGAATGAAGTCACCAGCCTCCAGAGCTGTGTGGGAAACAGAATTGATAGGAATTTGTGACTAATAGTAGAAAGCTGAGAATGGGGGCCTAATGAGGCAGTAGCCCCCATTCCCACTTTAAAAAAAAAACCACTTGGGATGATGCCCAAGCTTTGCTGGGGAGATGAGAGTGCTGTTCACTGAGACAGTGATGGAGGAAGAAGAGGAATGAAGATAATGACTTTGGGGTTAGGAAGCGTCCAGATGTTCTTATTTCTTCTTTCACTGGAGGCATTTAGATAGAGCATGGCAGATTTGAGGCTCAAGTGGTAACACTACTAGAGTTCCTGAGGTTTTGCTTTGGGTTACAAGTTACATGGCTTGAATTTAAGTTAATGAGGGGCTCTAGACTGAACCCCTGTTCATTAGTCTAGGTTGTCTTCCATTCCTGTGAGAAGTTTGTGGGGAAGGTAAGGGTGTTGCAACAGTATAATCTAAGGATGAGTTTTTGAAATTATCCTAGTTTTTGTCTAGGGAAATCTGTTATTTGCAGTGTGGTTTAGGAAGCATTTCTTAGTAAAGGGATATAAAATTTCTGAGAGCATAAAATATATTATCTGAGCAGAATTTTAATATTGTGTGAGCTCATAAGATTTTTTTTTTTACTATCTCTTTACTATTGTTCTTTATGTTAATAGGATAAAGTATTTTAAATAATACTATGTAACCAGGCTTCCATAGTTCATCAGGCACTCTTATCAATCAGATCTAGGCCCTTAAATCTATTTCTCACTTCCACTGAGTAAGGGATTTTATTTAGGTCATACCCGAATGGTCTAGCGGTTCATCATGATGATGTGATCACTAATCTAGAGCCACACATCTTGGAAAGTGAAGTCAAGTGGGCCTTAGAAAGCATTACTATGAACAGAGCTAGTGGAGGTGATGGAATTCCAGTTGAGCTGTTTCAAATCCTGAAAGATGATGCTGTGAAAGTGCTGCACTCAATATGCCAGCACATTTGGAAAACTCAGCAGTGGCCACAGGACTGGAAAACGTCAGTTTTCATTCCAGTTCCAAAGAAAGGCAATGCAAAAGAATGCTCAAACTACCACAGAATTGCACTCATCTCACATACTAGTAAAGTAATGCTCAAAATTCTCCAAGCCAGGATTCAGCAATAATGTGAACCGTGAACTCCCTGATGTTCAAGCTGGTTTTAGAAAAGGCAGAGAAACCAGAGATCAAATTGCCAACATCCGCTGGATCATGGAAAAAGCAAGAGAGTTCCAGAAAACATCTATTTCTGCTTTCTTGACTATGCCAAAGCCTTTGACTGTGTGGATCACAATAAACTGTGGAAAATTCTGAAAGAGATGGGAATACCAAACCACCTAACCTGCCTCTTGAGAAATCTGTATGCAGATCAGGAAGCAACAGTTAGAACTGGATATGGAACAATGGACTGGTTCCAAATAGGAAAAGGAGTACATCAAGGCTGTATATTGTCACCCAACTTATTTAACTTCTATGCAGAGTACATTATGAGACTGGAAGAAACACAAGCTGGAATCAAGATTGCCGGGAGAAATATCAATAACCTTGGATATGCAGATGACACCACCCTTATGGCAGAAAGTGAAGAGGAATTAAAAGCCTCTTGATGAAAGTGAAAGTGGAGAGTGAAAAAGTTGGCCTAAAGCTCAACATTCAGAAAATGAAGATCATGGCATCTGGTCCCATCACTTCATGGGAAATAGATGGGGAAACAGTGGAAACAGTGTCAGACTTTATTTTTTGGGCTCCAAAATCACTGCAGGTGGTGATTGCAGCCATGAAATTAAAAGACACTCCTTGGAAGAAAAGTTATGATCAACCTAGATAGTATATTCGAAAGCAGACACATTACTTTGCCGACTAAAGTCCATCTAGTCAAGGCTGTGGTTTTTCCTCTGGTCATGTATGGATGTGAGAGTTGGACTGTGAAGAAGGCTGAGTGCCGAAGAATTGATGCTTTTGAACTGTGGTGTTGGAGAAGACTCTCTGAGAGTCCCTTGGGACTGCAAGGAGATCTAACCAGTCCATTCTGAAGGAGATCAACCCTGAGATTTCTTTGGAAGGAGTGATGCTAAAGCTGAAACTCCAGTACTTTGGCCACCTCATGAGAAGAGTTGACTCATTGGAAAAGACTCTGATGCTTGGAGGGATTGGGGGCAGGAGGAGAAGGGGATGACCGAGGATGAGATGGCTGGATGGCATCACGGATTCGATGGACGTGAGTCTGAGTGAACTCTGGGAGTTCCTCCTCTGGACTGGGAGACCTGGCGTGCTGTGATTCATGGGGTCGCAAAGAGTCAGACACGACTGAGTGACTGGACTGAACTGAGGCTTCATTTGTGCCTAGAGTGTGTTCATTTATTATGTTCTTAATAAGAACTCTGCACCAGTCTGTTCTTAGGTCCTCTTCTCTCACTCCCTGTCCTTTCTCCTGTGCTAAGTGAGATCAGAAACTAGGTTAAGTGAGCAAATATGTCTACTTGAAAGGGCTTTTCTCATAACTTGTTATACAAAAATAATTCTCATAGTCTCCCAAACATGATGGCTTCTGTGCAGATTTGATAGGATAGCAAATGTAAATCTAGGCCAAGTTCTCAAAGTTAAGTAATTTTTGAGAAACACAAAGAACAGCATTGGTTGTTGGCATTTTCACGATATCTTTTCCCCTCCATTTGTCTTTCTTAGTTGCAGTTGTTTCCTTCTGTTTTTCATTTTGGGAAATAACAACCTAGAAACATTCTGGTTATTTTTAAAGATTAGCTTTAATAAAAGGAAATAAAAATGGTTTTGTGAATGTATATATTCTAATATTTAGTATTCAAGCATTGTATTAATACGTTTTACTTCTTATTTATGCAACTCATTTGGCTTGAGTGATTTTAGAACTCAATTTTTTTCCTTACTTGAATGTAATTGTTTTTCAGGATCTTATGCTGTAAGGTAACTGTAAGTTTTATTTTCAAGAAAGTGTTTTTGTTTTCAATACCCCACTAATCTTTTTTTGGTTTTTCTTTTCCACAGCCTTTGTTTAGTACCAGTGACCCTTTTACTTTCCAATTGTTCCAAGGCCAACGTTGATGTAATAGTTGATCTTCGGCATAAAACAACAAGGTAAAGATTTATTTAGGGCAGGTTTATTTTGTAGTTACTGATTGAGTTGAAAGTAGTTTAATATTTTGAAATTATGCAAATAATTATCTAATATAGATAGAGTTTACTCAGGCATCCCCTTTTTTGTTTGGTATTAATAAGTGTTAGCAAAGGGACTTGCTGACTCTGTGCTCTGAAGGCAGGCATCCCAGGTTCGATCCCTGGTTGGGGAACTAGATCCCATATGCCACAGCTAAGATTGAAGATCCTGTGTGCTGCAACTAAGACTTGGCACAGCCAAATAAAAAAAGAAGTGTTAGAGAAGAGTTACAGAGAGTTTTCTTAGCATTTCAGTAGTCGCAAATGAAAACTGGTTTCCAGAAGCAGCAATTCTGGCCAGAGGTGACAATTTTTATAAAAGCTTGTTGGTGATAAAGAACTCTAAACTTGAAAATCAGTAAGTTCATGATAGAAGTTTTTTTAGTCTTGTTTTCTGATTTATAAAACAGTGCTTAACAGCAAAAAAAAAAAAAAATGCAGGTCTATATTGGCACTCCTAAGAGCTAGGTGCTTTTCAGAATTCAGAAAATTTGGGATCTTTAGAAAAGCAGTGTGAAGCATATGCTGATTATTAATTATGGTATAACACTGCAAACAGGATCTGGGTCAGCTCTCTGAAATCTGAACACATTTTGTGTATCATAAATTAACTAATGTCTTTTTGGTAGACACTGGGTTGCTCTCCATGTTTCAGTATTATAAACAGTCTCAATATTATACCCATTCTTATATATACATTTATTTTTATGTATGGAGAACCAGGTGGTTAAAAGCTCAGGTTTGAAATCAGGTTCCCTATTTACTGGCTGCTGTTGTGAGTGTTAAATGAGATAATTCATTCTTAGCATTATGTCTAGAACATAATAACTGTTACTAAATGTTAGTTATTATAGAAATAGTAACATTAGTTATTACTGTTGATGTTATTATTAATAAACAGTTGGCATCATAAATAATTTCTAGAATTAGAGTTGCTGGATGAAAGGGATGTGTTACTGGGGCTTTGGGAAAAAATTCCTGAAGAAAAAATATCCTCCAACTTACCGTTTTCCTTCTCCCTTAGCCCAGAAGCTTTGGAAATCCATGGATCATTTACATGGCTGGGACAAACACAGTATAAACTTCAGCTTAAAAGCCAGGAGATTCACAGTTTGCAGCTGAAAGCATGCTTTGTCCACACAGGTGTTTATAACCTTGGAACTCCGAGGGTATTTGCCAAGTTATCGGACCAAGTCACGGTGTTTGAAACAAGTCAGCAGAGCTCCATGCCTGCCCTGATCATCATCAATAATGTGTGACAACTTACAGATTTGTACTGAAATGCACAGGAATCAGTTTTATTTTACTGAATGGGTTTTACAGCAGTATTTGAAATACCTAACTTGTTCGGGAGGTTGGTGTCGGATCACCGCAGAATACTTTTGGTTTGTCTATTTGTTGATGATGCAAAGCACGTAGGACTGAGAATACTTAAATTCTTTTTTTGTATTTCTTTAAACCCTGGTAATAATTTACATGCTCATAATACAGAATTTCAGCATATCCATGCACCTTATTAAGCCCCATCTTAAAACCAGTGTCTGAGTCTGCTGTTACAACTTACTGATGGTATGTGAACATTAGGAGATGATCTGAGAAAGAAAAGGCCTTGTTGGCAATCCTCCTGTTAAGCCATTAGTCTATAAATTCCAGCTTTACTGTGAAGTTCTATAGAGTGGCAGATACACGGTTTCTTGTCTTACTTCACACAATTCTCTAAAATCAGTTTTGAACTTTGGTTATGAGTCTTCATACTTCAGTATCTGGTCGTTCCTATGGCTTATACATAACTTTGTAAAAAGAAAAAAATTTTTTTCTGATGCTTTGAATATAGTTTTGAAAGGAGTTTGACTTTCCCCCCCTTCTCATTCATCTCAGCATAGAGTGCACTATTTCACAAATGAGATTTTTGTCATTTAAATTATCATATTCTTTATTATGTAACTTTAACAATTGAGTTGATCTGTTTAAAATATAAATCTACTCAAGTTAATTAAAAATAAGCTTTTCAAAAATGTATTATATTTATAACAAATGTACTGTAAATAGAATAAAGACATGCTATTCACTGTATAGATTGATTAGATGCCTTTTTAAAAAAAATTCTGAGAACTTAATATATTCTTTATTCAGAATCAGTGCCAACCATATTATTATAGCAGGTAGCAGATCAGTTTCCTGAGAAAGTGTTACCTTTGTTTCCAAAAGTGAAGAACAGTCTTTGTTCTTACAGTCTTTGCTGGCTGTGTTATAAATGAGCAAATGCATTTTGTTTTCAATGTGTCATATCTGATACCTAGTTACAACTTTGATAATCCTTTCATATCTTGGGAGAAAGGAAGATCAATGCTTCTTAACACTGTTGTGTCACTAACCACGGTGCAGACTCTGATGCTGGTTACGGAGGACTAGGTAATGTAGCTCTCCTGCTGAAGAAAAGCAAAACGTCAGAACAAAATCAAAGAATATGTTTTACTGCTAAAAACAAAGCATTGTCAGTATAGTTTGTTATTAGAAGACCGGAATCCAAGAGAAGAAGTCTAGAGAGATGGGACTTGGGCCTACTTTGCCTTGGGAGGTTGCCCACGTAGCAAGAGGCAGCTGAGAAGTGGAGTCTACAGTTGACTTACTTTAAGACAAGAAGTATAGGTCAGGAGGACTATTTGAAACTGAAGGAAGAAGAGAAAAGGGTTGGAAAGTAGGCCCCCAAAAGATAAGAAACCTACTGGATTCTGTAAGAAAGACTTATATATTTATCTGGAGTCTGAGAAAGGGGAGAGGATAGGGCAGGAGCAGTATAGGATTTGAGAATTTTCCGAGATGGACAAGTTACGGCTTCAAGTAGTTCAGTAAATCCCAGACAACATAAATAAAAAGGAACCTGTATCCAGAAGCATCATAGTGAAACCGCTGGAATTTAAAGACAAGAGGAGAACCTGTCCTGAGTACAGAAGACAAAACGTACATGAGCGAATGGTAGCAGTAATTCAAGTGATAGCAGACTTCTGAACAAAAATAGTGAAAGACAGAAGATAGTTCCTTTCAGTCCTTTGAAGATACCCTATTAATTGCTAAGCCTGAATTCTAAACAACAAGGATACCTGTTAAGGGAAGTGAAACAAAGATATTTTCAGACAAAACCAGAGAGTTTACTTCCTTCCTGGTGACTGAGGATAATGGTGTGTATGTGTGTGTGTGTATGTATGTGTGTACCTGCATGCACACATGTTCCATCGTGTCTGACTCTTTGCACCCCCATGGACTGTATCCCACCAGGTGCTTCTGTCCATGGGATTTTCCAGGCAAGAATACTGAAGTGGGTTGCTATTTCCTCCTCCAGGGGATCTTCCCGACCCAGCCATCAAACCTGTGTCTCTTTCAACTCCTGCATTGGCAGGCAGATTTTTAACCACCGAGCCACCTAGAAAACCCTGTGGTGTCTGCCTAAATCTAAATCTTTGCACTCATTCTCCAAATGAAGAATACAAATCAACAAGAGCAAATGAAACCATGCCTACCTTGTGCTTTTAACATAACTAGACAGAATACTAACTTCAGACTATCTGCACATAATCTGAAAATGTAGCCTTAAATTCCAGCTGCCTATCTTGAGAATCTATGGCAAATCTTTGTAGAACGGATGGATGTGGGGAAGACAGGAATCTGGAAAGACACTGTGGAAGGGAGATAACTGTTAAGAGTACGAGGCAGACTAGAGCTCTTGTGACAGGCAAGGGACTTAAAGCTTTGCAGTGGGGCATTGTAGGAGCAGTGGGGGAGAGCAGGGTCTGTCCATCACATGGCTAAGAAAGTGCTTCCTGGTAGGGATTAGAGTGTTGAGTATTTTGAGGCTTGTGCAGCTCAAATCAAGTGAAATTGTTCCATTAAAGATTCGGACCCTTTGGCCTGAGTTCCAGAAGACTCCGTTAAAATAACCTAGAAGGCTGGGATAGGATGGGGAGGGAGGTTCAAGAAGGAGGAGACATGTATACCTATGGCTGATCTGTGTTGATATATGGCAAAAATCAACCCAATACTGTAAGGCAGTGACCCTTCAATTAAAACGTAAAATGCAAAATATTCAAAAAATGCAAATGCCTGTAGGTACCCCAAAACCACCACCCCACATATGTCTTTAAAATGTAAGATTTTTCAGGCATCCTGTAAGAGGGCAGTGAGACTTGGAATGGGACACAGAACAGTGTCTAGAGGTGGGAGAAGCAGAAATTGGGGAGAGGAGGAGCAAGGGATAGGATGCTGAAGGAAAGAAAGCTTGATCTATTTCATGATTTTGCTTAGGGTCAATCCTATTTGGTGTCTCTCACCTCAGGATAAAAGTTTGGGTGTCCTGTGTTATTCCTCCCCATGTTTTTGTTTTGATTTGTAAGCTGTGATTGACATAAACTTTTCTAAAACTTGTTAGCAGTTCTCAGTTCCTTACCTACTTGAATTAATTACTCTGTACTTGATGACAGGAAAGGACACATCTGATAACTGGATGTTTGTGAAAGGCAAAAAGCAAATGTTCATTTTCACATGTGAATGAATAGTTCATTAGTTAACTGAGTACTCTACCAGGAGGTATTGTATAAAACCATCTGAAATCTTTTAAGACTTAGCAATCTTGCTTAGAAAGTCAGCTCTCAAAATAACTTTTTGGGACTTCCCTGGTGGTCCAGTGGTAAGGAATTCGCCTGCCGATGCAGGGGACATGGGTTCAATCCCTGATCCGGGAACATTCCATATGCCACAGGGCAACCAAACCCATGAGCTGTAACTACTGAGCCCACTCCCCCTAGAATCCATGCTCCACAATAGGAGAAACCCGGGCATCACAACTGGAGAGTAGCCCCTGCTCACAGCAGTGAAGATCAAGCACAGCCAAAAACCGATTAAAAAAAACTTTTAAAATTTATAACTTTTTGAACTAGAGAAGAGGCATTTGGCTGCAAGAGGCAAACAATAGGGAATTTTAACGCAAAGGGCAGAGGAAGAGGAGGAGGGTGGTTGGAAGGGAGCTTTCATCCTTGAAGGAGAAGGGCTATGGGTGAGCCAGGGTGGCTGTACTGGGGCAAGTGGACCCAACCCTGCTGCCGCTAGACAGCAGACTGTCTGTCCCAGTCTGTTTTCCAGTGGCCCTCTGGAGGAGCCGCACAGAAGTGAGGAGAGATCAATAACCACATTTTCCAAGTTCAGAAAGACTGAGCCTCCTGAGAGCAAAGGTGCTGATCCATGCTGCCATCTCGTGCGGGCATCTCATCTACCCCACCACACCTGCCTGAATTCTAAGTGCAGGTGTGTGGCAAAGTGGAGAGGAAAGTCACCTCTGGAAACATGTATTTCCTTCTTGGAAGTTAAGGGCCATGAGCTGCAGGGGAAAAAAAAGCAAATTTGAGTATGAGAGGGAGATGTAGTAAGTAGGTGTGAAACCACACACCTCAGATGGGACTGGAACCCACAGTTTTCCAACTGTCAGAAACACAATTCAGATGTGATAATGGGTGACAAGATTCAGCTAACCTTCAGATAGGATGGAATCAGGAGGTAGAATCAGCTGATGACTTAGTACCTGGAACAAGGACTGAATTTTAGCCCTGGGCCAAGAATGCCACTGCAATGAGAATAGGTTACTGGCCCAGCTAGAGTCCTAAACTCCAGTGTGGAGGAGCTTTACAATATTTTTAGCCAAGACACATTGCTTTTAACTCCACTTACATCGCCTTTACGTTGGTTTCCAATGCTAGTTAATGTCTGCTGGGAGAGCTGATATTTGAAAGGCTTTTGGTAGCCACTTCTGGATTTGTGGACTGACCAATTTTTCAAAGGCTAAATAACCATCCCCGGGTTAGATACTTGAAAGTGTTTTTTTACTACTCCGAGGTGGTTAAGTTAACATACTTAACAAATATGTTAAATACATATTTGTCACACTATCTTTGGTAAAATATTTTAAAGTAAATTATACTCAATATAACATTTGATTCCCAAGGCACAATGTTCAAGACAGAATATCCTTTTGGATTGATAAGTGTGAAAGTGAAGTTGCTCAGTCATGTCGGACTCTTTGTGACCCCATGGACTGTAGCCTACCAGGCTCCTCAGTCCATGGGATTTTCCAGGCAGGAATACTGGAGTGGGATGCCATTTTCTTCAGGGGATCTTCCCGACCCAGGGATCAAACCCGGGTCTCCCACATTGTAGGCAGACACTTTACTGTCTAAGCTACAGAGCTCTAAGGTTGATAAGAAGTGTAATAAGACTTAAGTCTTAAACTTAAGCACAATATTATAAACTTGAATTTCCCAAATTGTCTTCCACTGAATAAGGTGTTAATAGGTATTAGATGAAAAAGTAGGGAAATACGGAATTAAACTAAAAAGTTATCTTTATTGCTCATGTGTATTTCGAGAGTTTCCCAAACATATTGATAGGGATCAGGCCTTACTAACCAAAGCATTTTTTTTAGAACTAATGATATGCTCATAGACTAGAGATTGGCAACCTTTTTCTGCAAAGTGGCAGATAGTTTAGGCTTTGTGGGTCATACAGCCTGTTGCAACTACTCAGTTCTTCCCATTGTAGTGCAAAAGCAGTCAAACACAAAATGTAAATGAATGATTGTGACTATTTTTGTAAATACACACCCGTTTCTGTAAATAAAGTTATATTAGCTTTGACACTGGGGGATACTGTCAGCGTATTTTGGGAACCTGGACAAGGCTAGAGGAGAAAGAAGAAAGGACTGCCTTGTTGTGCTTGTTTAGTTGCTAAGTCGTGTCCGACTCTTGCGACCCCATGGACTGTAACCCACCAGGTTCCTCTGTCCATGGGATTCCCCAGGTAAGAGAACCGGAGCGTGTTGCTATGACCTCTCCCGGGGGATCTTCTAGATGGACCCGGAGATTGAACCCAAGTCTCCTGCCATTTCTGCATTGCGGGCAGATTCTTTACTCCTGAGCCACCAGGAAAGTCCTTTTCCTAGGGCATTTTTTCCATTAAAACATAACAAGTGGGTCCTGAAACCAACTATCCACTAGAGGGCAGCAGAGGTGCAGTTTTGCCTCAGTGCCATTCTTACTGCTGCTGCTGCTGCTAAGTCGCTTCAGTCGTGTCTGACTCTGTGCAACCCCATAGATAGCAGCCCGCCAGGCTCCGCCTTTCTGGGATTCTCCAGACAAGAGCAGTGGAGTGGGTTGCCATTTCCTTCTCCAATGCGTGAAAGTGAAAGTGAAGTCACTCAGTCGTGTCCGACTCTTCGCAACCCCATGGACTGCAGCCTACCAGGCTCTCCGTCCATGGAATTTTCTAGGCAAGAGTACTGGAGTAGGGTGCCATTGCCTTCTCCAGCCATCCTTACTACTTGCCTTTAAAATGTTGGGATTAGCATTTTATGAGATAGCACTTGGTACAGTTGGGTATCACATCAAACATTGTATCCTCTACTGTAGAGAATTAGTCAAATTAATGATAGTACCAACTTAAAGTTACAGTAGCAAGGCGCGGTAGCGTAGCGGTTAGGCCGGCAGGCAGGCTAGGGTCCGAAGGGGACGAATGAGGATGAGATGGCAGGATGGCATCACGGACTCGATGGACGTGAGTCTCAGTGAACTCCAGGAGATGGTGATGGACAGGGAGGCCTGGCGTGCTGATTCATGGGGTTGCAAAGAGTCGGACATGACTGAGCGACTGAACTGAACTGACTGAAAGTTACAATATTAACTCAGAAAATACTTCCTAATGAAAGCTGTTGCTGAGTTTTTAGTAGTCTTTATTTCAGAGAATCAAGATAGATGAGTTTTCTTGAAACAGTATTTTAAGACACTTTAAAATTTTATTGATCAAAAGTCTTTGTCATTGCGCAATCTAAAATGAAGGCTAAAATGGAAAATTATTAATGAAACCTCTGATAAAATACATGGGTGAGACTTCTTCCATCCCCGTTTATTAGCTGTGAACAAACCTCTTAATGTCTTTGTTTCCTTATAACACAAGATTGATTCTTGAGATAATGAGTTTTTAAAGTTCTTAGAGCTTGGTTGGTATCCAGTGCATGCTGGCTAGGTCAAATCATGCATCAGTGAGCTACTGGAAAATTCCTTCCAGCAGGATATGACATTACAGGGCAAGATGACTTAAACCAGAAGAACTTGCAGGCCATGTGGAGAACAAGAAAACTTATCAGCTTGATTCAGTCATTTTTATTTTATTTTTTAAAGTATTTATTTGGTTGTGGCAGGTCTTAGGTTGAGGCATGCACGATCTTTAGTGGCAGCATGTGGGATCTAGTTCGCTCCCCCTGCTTGGGGAGCTCGGAGTCTTAGTCACTGGACCACCAGGGAAGTCCCTGGGCAGCTTTTTTAAAGTATCTCACCGTTACCCAAAAGTCATAATCTGGGGCTAAGAAGAAGTTAGCATGCATAATCTTTCACATTTTGAAACAAGTTACAGTATTATAAACTAAAACATTGATTTCAAAATCATATTAAGATTGATGTATCAAGTATAATACTTAAATATTTTAGATATTTAAAGGGAAGTTGTAATATTTCCTAAGCAAAAATGGAAGGGACTATGATTTGGGGCATATGAGTTTACTTGTGGATAACCAATCACAATCTCCGCAAACAAGACTACCTTGGAAGAGCTAGTACAGATGACTCCTAAGTCTACATGGATTGGAAACCAAGGCATTGCTCCTTCAAACATGAGACCTTGGGAAAGTAAAAATAACTGAACCACCCACATTAGTCTTCTCATTCATACAGTGTGACAACAACAGTTCCCCTCTCACTGGGTCATTGTGGTGATCAAATGCCAAAGTTTCATAAATTTATTAGTTCACCTACTGGTAGTGAAGACTCAATGATCTGTTATTTTTAAACATGATTTACTTAAATCCCATTTGAGAATACCCATTGTAAGTTCCTCTAATAGATGCCATTTCAAATGACTATGAACCATAAACCCATAATCAATTCTATCTATAGCAGCCACTGCACTATTTTAAGTTTCCAATTTTGTTCATGATTATAAGCTTTATTTGGATTACAGGCTTGGGCCTCATACTCATCACCTTGAGCCTCATGAAGGAAGCAAGAAGATTTGCTCCCTTCATATCGTCCTTTCCTTAATACTAAGAACAGTGCAGGACATATGCTAGAAATTCTTGTTGAGTTGAACCGAAGACTTGGTTAAATTACCTTTTGTCTATTACAAGTAGAATGTATTGTGTGATTAGCAGTGCCAGGGGGCAACAGTTCTTCAGTGGCTTTATTTAACATATATATAATGCCTTTTTAAAAAATGTTTATTTGTTTTTGGCCATGCTGGGGGCTTTTCTCTAGTTGTGGCAAGCGAGGGCTACTCTCTAGCTGAGGTGTGCAGGCTCCTCATTGCAATAGCTTCTCTTGTTGCAGAGCATGGGCTCTCTGGTGCATGGGCTACAGTAGTTGTACTACGTGGGCTCAGTAGCTGTGGCTCCCAGGCTCTAGAACACAACCTTGGTAGTTGTGGTGCACAGGCTTAGTTGTTCCATGGCACGTGGGATCTTCCCAGATCAGGGATCAAACCCATGTCTCTTACACTGACAGGCAGATTCTTTACCACTGAGCCACCAGGGAAGCCCTTTACAATGCTTTATAGATGAGAAATATTCATAATCCTGGCACTTAGTTTGATAAAAATGAGTTTTTAAAACTGAATTCACATACTTGGATTCATTTTCCTGTTAAGAAAATGGAAGAAAACAATAACTAGTCTTTTATCCATGACAAAAGAATTAAGAATTGTAGGGAATTGGAAACACTGGGTTTGCTTCTGTATTTGCCTGTTTTGCTGACATTTTCACTAAAAGTGACTTCAAGTATAGGAGTTCTAATGGATCATTCATTCAATAGTTATGAATGTAGTTTTGCCTTGGCCCTGTTTTAGGTGCTAGAAACCCCATCCTAGGCATTGGCTGCAGTAATAGCTAATACTGAATTAAAGATACTAACTTTTGGGGACTTCCCTGGTGGTTAAGTGGCTAAGACTTCACACTCCCAATGCAGGGCCCAGGCAGGGTTCAATCCCTGGTGGGGGAACTGGATCCTACATGCAGCAACTAAGACCTGGTGCAGCCAAATAGATGTCGGTCAGGTCACTCGCTCAGTCATGTCCTACTCTTTGCAGCCCCATGAACTGCAGCACGCCAGGCTTCCTTGTCCATTGCCAACTCCCAGAGCATGCTCAAACTCATGTCCATTGAGTTGGTGATGCCATCCAACCATCTCATCCTCTATCATCCCCTTCTTCTCCTGCTTTCAATCTTTCCCAGGCTCTTTTCCAATGAGTCAGTTCTTTGCATCAGGTGGCCAAAATATTGGAGTTTCAGCTTCAATATCAGTCTTTCCAATGAATATTCAGGACTGATTTCCTTTAGAATTGGCTGGTTGGATCTCCTTGCAGTCCAAGGGACTCTCAAGAGTCTTCTCCAACACCACAGTTCAAAAGCATCAATTCTTTGGCGCTCAGCTTTCTTTACAGTCCAACTCACATCCACACATGGCTACTGGAAAAACCATAGCTTTCACTAGATAGACGGTAAGGTAATGTCTCTTGCTTTTTAATATGCTGTCTAGGTTGGTCATAGCTTTTTTTCCCAAGGAGCAAGCATCTTTTAATTTCATGGCTACAGTCACCATCTGCAAGTGATTTTGGAGCCCAAGAAAATAAAGTCTGTCACTGTTTCCATTGGTTCCCCATCTCTTTGCCATGAAGTGATAGGTCCGGATGCCATGATCTTCGTTTTTTGAATGTTGAGTTTTAATCCAGCATTTTCACTCTCCTTTTCCACTTTCTGCCATAACGGTGGTGTCATCTGCATATCTGAGGTTATTGATATTTCTCCCGGCAATCTTGATTCCAGCTTGTGGTTCATCCAGCCTGGCATTTCACATGATGTACTCTGTGAAGTACATATAAGTTAAATAAGCAAGGTGACGATATACAGCCTTGATGTACTCCTTTATCAATTTGGAATCAGCCAAATAGATACATAAGTTAAAAAAACATACATTAATTTTTTTACCTTAAATGTGGCACTCTTCAGACAACAACTATATGAGTAGTACATTTGTGAAGAATCAGAATTTCATCTTTGAAAGTTACAGGAAAATATTTTGCTATGTGAATTTACTAAACCAGGCAATGAAATCTTTTGTTTACATTTTTCAAGTCACAACCCTTACATTTTTTGCTTACTTTATGTACATAATGTAAATGCATTCCTTTTGGTGTACGCTTTTGAGTTTTGACAAATACATATAATCATGTGACTGCCATCATGAGTTACTTACAGAAGAGCTCATCACACCCCCCATATCCCCTCGTGCTGCCTCTGTCATTTCCTAGGACTGCTGTAATAAAGACCATAAAGACCGCAAACTGGCTGAATCACACAACAGAAATTAATTTCACATTGGTTCTGGAGGCCAGAGCTGGTTCCTTCTGAGCCCTTTTTGGCCCCTCTCCCCTCCCTTTGGTTGGCTTGCTGGCGGTTGTTGGTGTGCGGAATCACCATCCTATCTCTGCCCTCGTCTTCTCCTGGGGTTCTCTGTGTGGATGTCTATGTCACAATTTCTCTCTGTCTTTTTTTTTTTTTTTATAAAGACACCAGTCATTTTGAAGGAAGGGCCCATCCTACTCCAGCAAGACTTCAGCTTAATACATCTGCAATGACCCCATTTCCAAATAAGGCCACACTTTGAGGTACTGGGGAATTAGGACTTTATATGAATTGATTTAGGGGGTGGGGACACAATTCAACTCATAACAGTAGCCAGCCACTACCCCAACTGTCATCCCTGGCAGCCGCTGACCTGTTTTCAGGTCCATAATTGTTCCTTTTTCAGAATGTCACGTAAGTAGAATTACACAGTAGAGATTCTTGTCTCTGGCTTCTTTCATTTAGCATACTGTATTAGAGATTCGTACACATTGTTGCCTGTATCAGTAGCTTATATCCCTTTTTATTGCTGAGGAGTATTCCATTCAGTGGATGTACCAAGTTTGCTTATCCATTCACCAGCTGCAGGATATCTGAGTTAATGTCAGTTTTTGGAGATCATAAATAAGCTTGCTATTAACATTCACATTCATGTTTTTATATGACTGTAGTTTTGATTTTTTTTTTTCCTGGTGAATTCCTAGGAATGGAATTACTATGTCACATATACGCAGGTAGAGTATGTTTAACTGGATAAGAAATTCCCTAATTTTTTCTAAGGTGACTCTACCTGTTGCATTCTCACCAGCAGTGAATGAGAATTTTTGTTTCTCTGCATTCTTTCCAGCAATTAGTATTTATTTTCAAAACATTTTAGCTACTGTAATGTAGCTATTGTATTGTAATGTAATAGGTACATTAATTCTTAGCGTTTCTTTTTTTTTTTTCTTTTTGGCCATACTGCATGGCTTGTGGGATGTTAGTTCCCTGAGCAGGGCTTGAACCCATGCCCCTTGCAATGGAAGTGTGGAGTCTTAACCACTGGACCACCAAGGAATTCCCCTCTTAGTTGTCTTAATTAGCATTTCTCTAATAGATATTGCTTAAAAAATTTTTTTTAATATGGTGGGTATCTACTGTTCATACTATACTTGTTATGCTATGTAAATCCTGTCCTCTCTTGACATTTGAGGACTCTCTTTGTATCTTTTTCTTAGAAGGAAAATCACTTTGTTTTCATTACAGGTTTTAAATCTTGTTGTAATATATTAATTAGCATGTGACTTAATGGGCTTTCCCTGATGGCTCAGCAGGGAAAGAATCTGCCTGCAGTGCAGGAGAGACAGGAGATGTGGGTTTGATCCCTGGGTTGGAAAGACTCCCTGGAGGAGGAAAATGGCAACCCACTCCAGTATTCTTGCCTGAAAAATCCCATGGACAGAGGAGCCTGGTGGGCTACAGTCCATGGGGTCACAAAGAGTTGGACATGACTGAGCAACTGAGCAAGCAAGCAAAAGTGTTGCAAGTATTACTGCCTATTAAGACAATTAGCTTACAAACATGCTTTCTAAAATGTGAATAGGTTATAACCGCCAAGCACACAAAAGTTGATGATTGTGGCTGTTATTTAAATACACATTTTGAAAAATGCATGATTTTTAGACTACATTTCTGGAAGGTTACAGAAGAACCCAATTATGGTGGTTGCCTCTGGACTGGAAAGTTGTTAACAGTGGGACAAGAGTGGAAAGGAAACTTGTTTTTCACTATTTCAAACTAGGCAAATATCTTTCTTTTAAAAATTGAAATAACTACAAACAAATAGCTTAAAAGCTAATTTCCAGCTTTTAATTAAGCAGCTCTGAGTAGGGAATCATGAATTTATAAATTTAACAACAAAAATGTTAACTTTTTAGGTTTCCTTGAGAATTTGTTGTTATGAATGTCATGATAGAATGTAGAATTCTCTCCTGAAGGAATGCATAGCATCAATATTTACCAGTTTTTGCTGGTAATTACTACAGTTTTCACATTAACTAGACTCATAATAATCTAGTTTCTCTTTGTCTCTAAATGATGTTTTTGGATCCATTCCCCTTGATGACAAAGAATGGGCATGTTCCCACAGAGATTCTCACGAGTTATTTTACATCACTCATGGGGCAAAACACATCTTATTTCCTCACATGATGCTCAGTTTCATTCTCTAAAGAACCAGTGACCCAAATTCTGTGTGTAACAGGAACTTGAAGTTTTGTGGCATCGGAGGACTTTGATCTTGAAGCCAGCCCAACAGCAAATGGAAACCAGTCTTCCAAGTCAAAGTCCTTCAATGACCCTTATCCTTGGGCATCATTTCCCACTCACCTACTTCCTACAGTTTCCATCTTATCATCTGGCCTCCAGACCTCACTGTCTCCCCTTTGGACTGCCTCCAGACCTGCAATCTTCTGTCTTGTGCAGCTTGGAAAGAGCAGGACTCTGTAGGAGTGAAACAGAAAGACTTCTATTCTTCTCCACCCCCCACCCACCCCAATTACACAACCCCAACGCACCCAGGCATATTGATTGAAATGTCAGTAACTCTTCCAACATCCTCCTGTCACTCTAAATCTTAACAACAGCCTCAATTCTATCACTAAATTTTCAAAACACTTCAACAGCCAGCATTCTGAATGTCATAATGTTAAAGCTCTAGTTTTCTGCTGGGAAGCCTTAAATTGGGCAGGGGGCAGTGTGGCCAACTTCTCCCTTTTTGTAATGTACTCTTCTCCCCTTCTGTCTTGATATGCCTGGCTGCCTCCAAATCTCCCAGAATTTGTCCTCTCTCCCTGAGGCAGTGGGAATCTGGCACTGACGTCCTCTGGGCACTTTGGGCTTGGTAACTATTTAAATCTCATTCTCCACATCTTGTCCTTGAGATTCTGTATCTTGTGCTCTTGCTATGTAGAGGGGTTTGGTTCATTAAGTGTTTGGTTTTTTATCTGATGGGTGTATCTTTGGTTACGTATTCTGCCTGCTCTGTGTTAATGTTACTCTGATAATTTCTCTCGTTCTTCCTTTTTCCTTGTGGTATTCCATATATGTGTGTATGTATATATTTATATATTGTTGTTGTGAAAGTCACTCAGTTGTGTCCAACTTTGCAACCCCATGGACTATAGAGTCCATGCAATTCTCCAGGCCAGAATACTGAAGTAGGTAGCTGTTCCCTTCTCCAGGGGATCTTCCCAACCCAGGGATCGTAACCAGGTCTCCCACACTGCAAGCGGATTCTTTACCAGCTGAGCACCAGGGAAGCCCATATATATATACATATATAGTGGTGGTGGTTTAGTCACTCAGTCATGCAGTCATGTCCGACTCTTTTGTGACCCCATGGACTGTAGGGGTCCATGGGATTTCCCAGGCAAGAATACTGGAGTGGGCATTTCCTTCTCCAGGGAATCTTTCAAACGCAGGGATCAAACCCGGGTCTCTGCATTGCAGGCAGATTCCTTACCTACTGAGCCACCAGCGAAGCCCAAATATTCATTTATAATACATATTCTAGTACAGTTTCTAAAACCCATCTTTAAAAGAAATGAGTTCCTTGATCTATTGTTCCTATTTGCAAGAGGTCCTTGGAGAGAAGGTTGTATGTAGTTGATAATGTTGTATCCCAGTAATTTTTCTTATGATTGAAGGTTTTTTAGGTACACATACATCTATAATTTTAGCCTTTGCTACTTTTTAGCCAACTGAGATTAATAGCTGTAGAAACTGCTGCGGGATGTTTTGCTCCACTCTGCCTCACTGCAAGGTTGTTGTTTTTTTTTTTTCTCACAGAAATGGCTTGTCAGTGTAATTTCTTGCTCAGCCCTGCCTTCACTGCTTTTCTTCAGATTCAGACTCAAACAGGAGAGACTGTCCCGTTGACTTTTTATGACGGAACACACTTCTGGTTTTCCTCAGACACATCTGGTGCTTCTTTTGTGTCTCCTTTTTAAGCTTCTTTTCCTTTCTTCAGCCACCAACAGGTAGTCTGAATTGTTTAATGATTTCTCGTGGCTGTGCCGGATCTCCGTCGCTGTGCTCGGGCTTTCTCTAGTCGCGGCGCGCAGGGGCTGCTCTCTGGTGTGGCGCTCAGGCTGACTGCGGAGGCTTCTCTTGTTGCTGAATGTGGGCTCTAGGCGCTCGCGCTTCAGTGCTTGCAGCTCCCGGGCTCTGGAGCAATGGCTCAGAAGTTGTGGAGCATGGGCTTGGTTGCTCTGAGGCACTGGGATTTTCCTGGACCAGGGATCGAACCCGTGTCCTCTGAATTGGCGGATTCATGTCCACTGCACCCCCAAGGAAGTCCCTGGTTGTTTCTTAAAGAGTGAGCTGCTTGGGGCACAGAGTGAAGTTTCCATTAAAAGGGGCATTTGATTCTGCTCCTAATTTTTATTTCCACACTTCTCTGAGATTGGGGGTTAATATGCTCACGGAATCATAGGGAAAGTGACCTTCCTCGTGAATTTCTTGGGTGCCAAATTAAGCATTTAAAAATTATCGGTGCTCATGGACTAGATGAATTAATAAAAAGGACAACAGAGAAATAGCTTTATAATAGAAAAAAAATTCCAAAGAAATGAGGTAAAATGAATTTTTAAAATATTCTGATATAATAAATGCTATTCTTTAGAAAGTTATTCTTTTATTATGAAACCCAGAATCATAGGCTCAAGGAAAGTTAATTAAAATCTAGGAAATGTCTGTTAATCTAAAATGAATTGCAGTTTGGGGAGATCGAAACTTGTTAAGTTTAATATATTAAAAATTGGGGCTATCTGCCTAGCAGTTAAATTTTTTATGCTGTATGTTTTGTATTAAATCAATCAGAAAATGGATAACTGCGAATCAGGTGTGATTTATTAAATAAATGATTATTGCTAATGCCATAATCTAATTAATGTAACATAATAATTCCTTTATTTTTTTATATAGGAACTTGGAAGGGGCAGCTTTACATAAACACTCATCTGCCTATTTACAATTATTTTAAAATGTAAATTTAGGTCTACCATACAGTGTCAGACTTTATTTTGGGGGGCTCCAAAATCACTGCAGATGGTGATTGCAGCCATGAAATTAAAAGACACTCCTTGGAAGGAAAGTAATGACCAACCTAGATAGCATATTCAAAAGCAGAGATAGTACTTTGCCAGCAAAGGTCCATCTAGTCAAGGTTATGGTTTTTCCAGTGGTCATATATGGATGTGAGTTGGACTGTGAAGAAAGCTGAGGGCCAAAGAATTGATGCTTTTGAACTGTGGTGTTGGAGAAGACTCTTGAGAGTCCCTTGGACTGCAAGGAGGTCCAACCAGGACATCCTAAAAGAGTTCAGTCCTGGGTGTTCATTGGAAGGACTGATGCTAAAGTGGAAACTCCAAATACTTTGGCCACCTCATGCGAAGAGTTGATTCATTGGAAAAGACCCTGATGCTAGGATTGGGGGCAGGAGGAGAAGGGGACAACAGAGAATGAGATGGCTGGATGGCATCACCGACTCGATGGACATGAGTTTGAGTGAACTCCGGGAGTTGGTGATGGACAGGGAGGCCTGCGTGCTGTGATTCATGAGGTCACAAAGAGTCGGACACAACTGAGCGACTGAACTAACTGAACTGACAGGAATTTGGAATTGGGTACTTTTCACAAACATATACCTTTATTTGTCAGTTATAATTCATTTAAGATTTAAGCCTAGGGACTTTCCTGGCGGTCTAGTGGTTTAGACTTCGCCTTCCAAGGTAGGGGGCGAATCCTGGTTGGGAAGCTAAGATTCCACATGCCAAAACACGGAACAGAAACAATATTGTAACAAATTCAATAAAGACTTTAAAAATGGTCCACTTGAAAAAAAAAAAGACTTTAAAATGTAAACTTAGGTCCACCATTTGAACATGTTGATCAATCTCAGATTTGTATCTTCAGTCAAAATTTCTCTCTGAGCCTTAGCCCCAGACATTTGACCTCAGTGTGTTCTGAGCTCCCCTACCCTCCCCAACGTGTTGCTTCTATCAACTTCCTTGTCTCAAGAGATGGCATTACCATCAGCCACACCCAAGCCATGACACACAGACTTGTTCCCAACCTCATCCTCTCCCTCATTCTCTACGTCCAATGAACTGCTGTGTCCTCTCAATACTGTCTCCTCCACATGAATTTGTCTTCTTTTTCCTTTTGCCCTGATACTTCCAGAACTCCAGACTGCTCTGGTGGCTAGTCTGGTTTACCACAAAAATGATCTCATGGGTCTAACCCTTGTGCGACCTCACCTCCAATCGAGTTGCCACACTACAGTCAGAGTTTCCATCTAAGCATTGATGTACACACACTGCTGTGTGGCACAGGGAGCTGAGCTTGGTGCTCTCTGTTGACCTAAATGGGGCAGGGGAGGGGAGGGAGATTCCAGAGGGAGGAGACATGTATACATGTAGCTGATTCACTGTGCTGTACGCAGAAACTAACACAACATTGCAATTATACTCCAATTTTAAAAAAAAGGTTTTAAGAAGAAGAAGAAACTAATAGAAAAATTATCCAAAGTAAGTTCTGTCATCGATCAGAATTTTGCCAAGTCTTGATCAAAGTTGTGATTGAAAGCTCGATTATCATAGACTCTCAGAAGTCGGTAAGAAGCAAAAAGCAATTAACCCATGGGGGAAAAAAATAAGAGTAAAATGCAAAGCTGTTCAAGTTGTTTCCCCATTGGCCCCTCTTTTCCCCCCAAAGAAAGTCTAAACTCCCAGCAAGCTCTTCATTCTGAATTTTATTTTAGACTCATCTCCCACCTACCTTAACCCTGCACTCTGAGTTCGGCTTTCAACAGGACCACGGGCTTCTCCAGTGCTTTCTCTCACATCTGAGTCTTTATATGAACTGCCCTCTGCCTGGAATGTCCCCTCCCACACATGCCTTCAGGACAAGCCTAGCCTGTCCTTCAGGATTCCAGCTAGCTCTCTTCCCCGAAGCCCCCCTGAACCTCCCCCTGAAGCCTGGAAGTTGCTCCCGTAGCTCACAGGGCACTGCCTACTGTATTGTGTTATACAAGCTATGGGTGGAGATTGATTGCTGATTACCTCATGATACCCATTCTCTCCTCCTTTCACATAATAGAGCCCCGCATCTTTAGCTGCCACGTGAAAGTGAAGTTGTGTCCGACTCTTTGCAACCCCACGGAAATCTACCAGGCTTCTCCATTCATGGGATTTTCCAGACAAGAGTACTGGAGTGGGTTGCCATTTCCTGCTCCAGGAGATCTCCCCAACCCAGGGATCATAGGGGTCTCCTGCATTGCAGGCGGCTTCTTCACCGACTATACCAGGGAGGAGGAAGGTGGAAGAAGGAAGTTTATCTCCTAAGCCAGGCTGCTTAATGCAGATGTACCAGACACACTGGAAGGGAGGGAGGAGGCCTATCTGGGCAGAGAAAAATTTTATGTTAAATTTTTCTTGTCTTGCCATAAAATATGAATTTTATTTCATCATTTGTAAGATACTTCTTTATAATGGGCTATAAATCCAAGTTGCCTGCACTTCACTGCAGAGGGTGTTGTTAGCTAGTTTTTCCCCAGTCCTATCTTCCAAGACTGTTTACTACACAAAACATCCTGAAAAGGGTGGTCTGCTACCAAGGGCCAGAGAAAGGCTTAGCTTACAGTTCAGTTCAGTCACTCAGTCGTGTCCAACTCTTTGCGTGTCCAACTCGCAGCACGCCAGGCCTCCCTGTTCATCACCATCTCCTGGAGTTCACTCAGACTCAAGTCCATCGAGTCCGTGATGCCATCCAGCCATCTCATCCTCGGTCGTCCCCTTCTCCTCCTGCCCCCAGTCCCTCCCCAGCATCAGAGTCTTTTCCAATGAGTCAGCTCTTCTCATGAGGTGGCCAAAGTATTGGAGTTTCAGCTTTAGCATCATTCCTTTCAAAGAAATCGCAGGGTTGATCTCCTTCAGAATGGACTGGTTAGATCTCTTTGCAGTCCAAGGGACTCTCAAAGAGTCTTCTCCAACACCACAGTTCAAAAGCATCAATTCTTCGGTGCTCAGCCTTCTTCACAGTCCAACTCTCACATCCATACAAGACCACTGGAAAAACCATAGCCTTGACTAGGCGGACTTTAGTTGGCAAAGCAATGTCTCTGCTTTTGAGTATACTATCTAGGTTGATCATAACTTTTCTTCCAAGGAGTAAGTGTCTTTTAATTTCATGGCTGCAATCACCATGTGCAGTGATTTTGGAGCCCCAAAAATAAAGTCTGACACTGTTTCCACTGTTTCCCCATCTATTTCCCATGAAGTGATGGGACTGGATGCCATGATCTTCATTTTCTGAATGTTGAGCTTTAAGCCAACTTTTTCGCTCTCCTCTTTCACTTTCATCAAGAGGCTCTTTAGTTCCTCTTCACTTTCTGTCATAAGTGTGGTGTCATCTGCATATCTGAGGTTATTGCTGTTTCTCCTGGCAATCTTGATTCCAGCTTGTGTTTCTTCCAGTCCAGCGTTTCTCATGATGTACTCTGCATATAGAGTACAGAGAGAACTGTACTTGGAGAACTGTCTCCCAAGAGATAGCAGTATTCTGTCCCTTGAGGCTACTTGAATATTAAGAACTTTCCAGAGTAATGATAAGACTGGAGAAACACTTTTATACCTCAGCGTGTAATCTGAGGCTTACTGGAATATTAAGAATCCTCCTTGCCCAGGGTTTGAATCCTGATAAGACTGGAGCAACCCACTGCAACCCACTCAGTATTCCTGTGAAATTCCTGGACAGAGGAGTAGGCTATAGTCCTGGAGGATTTGGACACGACCTAACACTTTTGGTGATAAGTGGTTAAGATCCTTCTAATTCTGTGGGTTCCCCTGGTTGGGGAACTAAGAGCTCATGAGCCTTGTGTCATGGCCCAAAAATGAAAGAAATTGTTGGAATTGCTAGCCAAGAATCAAGGAATTTGGATAGCCTTAGAAACCATATCTATACCTTCTACTATTTGTTGTGGTCTGGGCGTAGGTTGGAAAAGAATTTCCAGACATGAGGCAGAATGAGAGGGAAATAAAGTTTATTAGAGTGGGAGACGCTGTTAGAACAACGAGCCAGCTCAAGGGAGAAGTGACATTGAACAGGGGTCCTTAGTCCCTAGTACCCAGGGTACAAGGAGTGGGATAGGGGTCTTGCAGGTCATTTGCTGATTGGATGAGGCACGTATACTGGGTTGGGGGAAGAGTAAGGCAAATACCTTCTCTCTTTGGGGTAGGAGAGGAGACAAGTTATGCTGCTCAGGAGGACCTGAAATCCATTAAGAGTTGCAGTATGAGGTGGGGGAGGACGATAAAGGTCAGATTTTTCTGTTCCTACATTCCAAGATCCTCCTTGGTTTTATCTGCTCTGATGTTGGAAAAGATTGAGGGCAGGAGAAGTGGGTGATAGAAGATGAGATGGTTGGATGGTATCACTGACTCAATGGACATTAGTTTGAGCAAACTCTAGGAGATAATGGAGGACAGAGGAGCCTGGCGTGCTGAGTCCATGGGGTTACAGAGTCAGACATGACTTGGAGACTGAACAACAACAAAAGAAAGTGGAAAACCCAACAGATGTAGCAGAAGTAGTCGAAGGCAATTAGCTGGGACTGGCAGGAGCCACAAAGGATAGTCATTATGCAAATACAAGACCATGAAATGCCAGTTTTCCTTGCAGAGATAACCTCAGAACTGGTTTTACACCAAAAGGAAAGGAAGATAAACGCATAATGTTTTCTTTCAGCACAATTCACCCATTCAGATCAAGTTGTCAGCATTAAACAAGCTAATAGATTTTGCTTAACAGTTAAAACTGGCAGATGGTTTCTGATGTAAATGAAGTTCTTACATTCTGGCTTGGTCTCCTTTTGGCATCTCTCTTCTCAACTTTGAAGGTTTTCTCCTAAGTTTTAGGGCCAAGGACACACAAGAAAATAAACAAGGAAAATAATCTTTAAAAAATGTAGTAGTCCATTTCACACCAATTTTGCATCTCATGAGCTGTAACATGTATTTGCAGAGGCAAAGAATATCTGTTTTATTTTCACCTCTTAATCCGGATGGCGATAAATGGCTTTTTCTTCTTCTCACAATCTCTTTCTAGAACCCACCCAGGTTAGTGTTACCTTGCACTTTATAGGAAAGGACCTTATATGATTAGGGTGTGTTCAGGACCTGCACCCAAGTACTGCATTTTGGACACTTTTGTTGGCTATTATGGCCACTCCATTTCTTCTAAGGGATTCCTGCCCACAGAAGTAGATAAAATGGTCATCTGAGTTAAATTCACCCATTCCAGTCCATTTCAGTTTGCTGATTCCTAAAATGTCGATGTTCACTCTTGCCATCTCCTGCTTGACCACTTCCAATTTGCCTTGATTCATGGACCTAACATTCCAGGTTCCTATGCTATATTGCTCTTTACAGCATCAGACTTTGCTTTCATCATCAGTCATATCCACAACTGGGTGTTGTTTTTGCTTTGGCTCCATCTCTTCGTTCTTTCTGAAGTTATTTCTCTACTCTTCTCAGGCAGCATATTGGGCACCTACTGACCTGGGGAGTTCATCTTTCAGTATCCTATCTTTTGCCTTTTCATACTGTTCATGGGGTTCTCAAGGCAGGAATACTGAAGTGGTTTGCCATTCCTTTCTCCAGTGGACCATGTTTTGTCAAAGTAATGCTCAAAATTCTCCAAGCCAGGCTTCAACAGTACATGAACTGTGAACTTCCAGATGTTCAAACTGGACCTAGAAAAGGCAGAGGAGCCAAAGATCAAGTTGCCAACATCTGCTGGATCATCGAAAAAGCAAGAGAGTTCCAGAAAAACATCTATTTCTGCTTTGTTGACTATGCCAAAGCCTTTGACTGTGTGGATCACAACAAACTGGAAAAGTCTTCAAGAGATGGGAATACCAGACCACCTGACCTGCCTCCTGAGAAATCTCTATGCAAGTCAAGAAGCAACAGTTAGAACTGAACATGGAAAACAGACTGGTTCCAAATCAGGAAAGCAGTACATCAAGGCTGTATATTGTCACCCTGCTTATTTAACTTATATGCAGAGTACATCATGAGAAACGCTGGACTGGATGAAGCACAACCTGGAGTCAAGGTTGCTGGGAGAAATATCAATAACCTCAGATACTCAGATGACACCACACTTATGACAGAAAGTGAAGAACTAAAGAGCCTCTTGATGAAAGTGAAAGAGGAGAGTGAAAAACTTGGCTTAAAACTCAACATTCAGAAAACTAAGATCACGGCATCTGGTCCCATCACTTCATGGCAAATACATGGGGAAACAATGGAAACAGTGACAGAATTTATTTTGAAGGGCTCCAAAATCACTACAGATGGTGACTGCAGCCATGAAATTAAAAGACGCTTGCTCCTTGGAAGAAAAGTTATGACCAACCTAGATAGCATATTAAAAAGCAGAGACATTACTATGCTGACAAAGGTCCATCTAGTCAAAGCTATGGTTTTTCCAGTGATCATGTATAGATGTGAGAGTTGGACTATAAAGAAAGCTGAGTGCTGAAGAATTGATGCTTTTGAACTGTGGTGTTGGAGAAGACTCTTGAGAGTCCTTTGGACAGCAAGGAGATCCAACCAGTCCATCCTAAAGGAAATCAGTCCTGAATATTCATTGGAAGGACTGATGTTGAAGCTGAAACTCCAAAACTTTGGCCACCTGATGCAAAGAACTGATTTATTGGAAAAGACCCCGATGCTGGGAAAGATTGAAGGCAGGAGAAGAAGGGAACGACAGAGGATGAGATGGTTGCATGGCATCGCCAACTCGATGGACATGAGTTTGAGTAAACTCCAGGAGCTGGTGATGGACACGGAAGCCTGGTGTGCTGCAGTCCATGGGGTTGCAAAGAGTTGGATATGACTGAGCAACTGAACTGAACTGAACTGAGGACATGCACTCATTTAATCGGGTCTCAGGCAATTCCTTAATGAGCTTCTCTGGTTCCTTTATTCTGACCTCAGTTGATTTTCTCTGTAATAAAGAATGCTAACTCCATTTGTTAGGGGTTGTGGTTCTGTAAGAGTCGGACACGACTGAGCGACTAAACTGAACTGTGGTTCTGTAAAGAGCTCAAATATATTATTATGTGTATCCCTTGAGGGGGAATCAGGACCCTGCCTAATGGGGTCCTCTTGGCTGCTCCTCTCTTGTCTCTGCATCCCCTCCCTTCCCTGATTAGCAACTCTTGGAATCTGCCCTTTAGGACTCAGGAAAGATCATGGCGTCTGGAGTCTGTTCCCTACAAACAAGGAATGGGGAACATGGAAAGGCCCTGTAGCCCCTCGAGTCCTGCTTAGTTTCCTAAAGTTGGGAGCTGGGAGACACTCAGAGAAAGTTCAGAGAAGGAAAGAATATTCTTTGATTGGCTATCGCCTAGCGCCTAGGTGGCTGTTTGTGACCTGCTGTCCTTGGCATTTTGATTTGTCACCTTGAGGCATGTACATCACACTGGTTTCTAATGCAGGAAGGCAGGACATCTGAGCCACCTCTGTCTAACGGCCTCCTTGTTTAATTTAACAAGAGTCACAGGCCAAAGAGAGCTGGGGGGTCCCCCCTGGGAAATGAGGGAACTGCTTTCCTCTGTTCTCGTCTTGCTTCTCCAGCCTGCATCCCTTCTTCTCCATCAACCATGGCCTCCAGTTCAATTCAGTTCAGTTGCTCAGTCGTGTCCGACTTCTTCTGACCCCATGGATGGGAGCACGCCAGGTTTTCCTGTGCATCACCAATTCCCGGAGCTTGCTCAAACTCATGTCTATCGAGTCGATGATGCCATCAACCATCTCATCTCTGTCAACCCCTTCTCTTCCTGCCTTCAATCTTTCCCAGCATGGGGGTCTTTTCCAGAGAGTCAGTTCTTTGCATCAGGTGGCCAAAGTATTGGAGTTTCAGCTTCAACATCAGTCCTTCCAATGAATATTCAGGACTGATCTCCTTTAGGATGGACCAGTCGGATCTCCTTGCTGTCCAAGGGACTCTCAAGAATCTTCTCCAACACCACAGTTCAAAAGCATCAATTCTTCGGCGCTCAGCTTTCTTTATAGTCCAACTCTCACATCCATACATGACCACTGGAAAAACCATAGCTTTGACTAGATGGACCTTTGCTGGCAAAGTAATGTCTCTGCTTTTTCACTCTCCTCTTTCACTTTCATCAAGAGGCTCTTTAGTTCTTCACTTTCTGCCATAAGTGTGGTGTCATCTGCATATCCGAGGTTATTGATATTTCTCCCAGCAGTCTCGATTCCAGCTTGTGCTTCATCCAGTCCAGCATTCCTCATGATGCAGTCTGCATAGAAGTTAATTAAGCAGGGTGACAATATACAGCCTTGACGTACTGCTTTCCCGATTTGGAACCAGTCTGTTGTTCCATGTCCAGTTCTAACTGTTGCTTCTTGACCTGCATGCAGATTTCTCAGGAGGCAGGGCAGTTGGTCTGCTATTCCCATCTCTTGAAGACTTATCCAGTTTGTTGTGATCCACACAGTCAAAGGCTCTGGCATAGTCAACAAAGCAGAAATAGATGTTTTTCTGGAACTCTCTCACTTTTTCAGTGATCCAACAGATGTTGGCAACTTGACCTCTGGTTCCTCTGCCTTTTCTAAATCCAGCTTGAACATCTGGAAGTTCACAGTTCACGTACTGTTGAAGCCTGGCTTGGAGAATTTTAAGTATTACTTTGCTAGCGTGTGAGATGAGTGCAATTGTGCAGTAGATTGAACATTGTTTGGCAATTGGAATGAAAACTGACCTTTTCCTGTCCTGTGGCCACTGCTGAGTTTTCCAAATTTGCTGGCATATTGAGTGCAGCACTTTCACAGCATCATCTTTTAGGACTTGAAATAGCTCAACTGGAATACCTCCCCTAGCTTTGTTCCTAGTGATGCTTCCTAAGGCTTCTTGACTTCACATTTCAGGATGTCTGGATCTAGGTGAGTGATCACACCATTTGTGGTTATCTGGGTCATGAAGATCTTTTTTATATAGTTCTTCTGTGTATTTGTTGCCACCTCTTCTTAATATCTTCTGCTTCTGTTAGGTTCCTACCACTTCTGTCCTTTATTGTGTTCATCCTTGCATGAAATATTCCCTTGGCATCTCTAATTTTCTTGAAGAGATCTCTAGTCTTTCCCATTCTGTTGTTTTCCTCTATTTCTTTGCATTGATCACTGAGGAAGGCTTTCTTGTCTCTCCTTGCTATTCTTTGAAACTCTGAATTCAAATGGATTTGTCTTTCCTTTTCTCCTTTGCTTTTTGCTTCTCTTCTTTTCACAGCTATTTGTAAGGCCTCCTCAGAAAACCATTTTGCCTCTTTGAACTTCTTTTTCTTGGGGATGGTCTTGATCACTGCCTCCTATACAATGTCACAAACCTCCGTCCATAGTTCATCAGGCACTCTATCTATCAGATCTAATCCCTAGAATCTATTTCTCATTTCCACTGTATAATCATAAGGGATTTAATTTAGGTCACACCTGAATGGTCTAGTGGTTTTCCCACTTTCTTCAATTTAAGACTGAATTTGGCAATAAGGAGCTCATGATCTGAGCCACAGTCAGCTCCTGGTCTTGTTTGTGCTGACTGTATAGAGCTTCTCTGTCTTTGGCTAAAAAGAATATAATCAGTCTGATTTCGGTGTTGACCATCTGGTGACGTCCATGTGTAGAGTCTTCTCTTGTGTTGTTGGAAGAGGGTATTTGCTTTGACCAGTGCATTCTCTTGGCACAACTGTTAGCCTTTGCCCTGCTTCATTCTGTACTCCAAGGCCAAATTTGCCTGTTACTCCAGGTATCTCTTGACTTTCTACTTTTGCATTCTGGTCCCCTATGATAAAAAGGACATCTTTTTTTGGTGTTAGTTCTAGAAGGTCTTGTAGGTTTTCATAGAACTGTTCAACTTCAGCTTCTTCAGCATTACTGGTTGGGGCATAGACTTGGATTACGGTGATATTGAATGGTTTGCCTTGGGAACAAAGAGATCATTCTGTCATTTTTGAGATTGTACCCAAGTACTGCATTTTGGACTCTTTTGTTGACTATGAGGGCTACTGCATTTCTTCTAAGGGATTCTTGCCCACAGTAGTAGATGTAATGGTCATCTCAGCATCATTTTCCGTATGCCTGTGCATGCATGCTATATCACTTCAGTCATGGACACTCTTTGCGATCCTATGGACTGTAGCCCACCAGTCTCCTCTGTCCCTGGGTTTCTCCAGGCAAGAATACTGGAGTGGATTGCCATGCCCTCCTCCAGGGAATCTTCCTAACCCAGGGGTTGATCCCGAGTTTCGTATGTCTCTTGCATTGGCTGATGGGTTCTTTACCACTAGCGCCACCTGGGACGCTCTCTTGTATTCCTCCTTACCAAAAATCAGTAAAAGCCACCATCTGGTTTCAGCTGTTAGTGGCAACATGATCTCTGACCTGAAGACCAAGTGGAAGCAGTGGTTTGGTTGTCACAGAGGACAGCTGACCCCACTAGGGGACGATTTCATAAGGTTTATCAGGGTTGCAGGTTAAAAAGAAACCTGGAGACCTTGGAAATGCCCGCAAATAGCTAGGATGGCACTTTGGAGGAAGCATGCCTCTGGGTGTCTGTGTCAAAATAAGTTGAATAAACAAAGATGTAAGCTGGCTCTGAGATCACAGGCCGATGTCACTGGTAACAGGAGTCACAGAAATGTCTTTCAGCACCGTCCACCTCCCTTTCCCCTAAAGCCACACTCAGCTGTTGACCTTCAAATAGTGATTTAGCTTCCCAGTGTCTGCCAGCAGAGAGAGAATACATTGAGAGTTATTGTCGTTTAGTTGCTCAGTCATGTTTGACTCTTTGCAACCCCATGGACTGTAGCCCGCCAGGCTCCTCTGCCCATGGGATTCTCCAGGCAAGAATACTGGAGTGATTTGCCATTTCTTTCTCCAGAGGATCTTCCCGACCCAGGGATGGAACTCTCATCTCCTGCATTGCAGGGGGATTCTTTATTACTGAGCCACCAAGGAAGCCCACGTTGGTAGTATTAGTGTGTTTTCCAGTTCTCCTTCAGGCTTTATTTTGCTTGTTAATCCATAGTACTCTTCTGGTCCATAAAACAGTCTTTTTTTTTTTTTTTTTGAGTTTGGTACATAGGAATCAGTCTTTGTGTTATGTACACAACAAAATCTTTTTTTTTTTTTTTTTTTCAGAAACAAAAATGACATCTGAGGCCATAGCCTCTTATATTAGTCTGTTCTGGTTGGCAGAGCAAAGTACCATGGACTGGGTGGCTCAAACAATGAAATTTTATTTTCTCACAGTTCTGGGGCCTGAGAATCCAAGATCAGGTGTGGGCAGGTTTGCTTCTCCTGCGGCCTCTCTGGCCTGCAGATGGTTGTTTTCCTACTGTGTTCTCACAAGGCCTTTTCTCTGTGTACACATCCCTGATGTCTCTTCCTCTTTTTATAAAGGACACTGATCAGGAACTTCCCTGGTGGTCCAGTGGCTAAGACTCTGCTCTACCAATGCAGGGGGCCCAGGTTCAATCCCTGGTCAGGGAACTAGATCCTGCATGCTGCGACGAAAAATCCTGCAACTAAAACACCCTGCATGCCTCAACCTTACAAAGATCCCGTGTATTGCAACTCCAGCCAAACAAATAAATAATAAATATTTTAAAATAAAAAGTAAAGGGCACTGATCTTCCTGAATTACAGGCCCACCCTTATGATCCTAATTACCTCTTTAAAGGTTCTGTCTACAAATGTAATCGCACTGGGTGATGGGGCTTCCATGTGAATTTTGTTCACAACACCCTCCTTCCTCTTCCCCACACCCCCAGGAACACCATGAAGTTTGGATGCCCAGAGAATGCAGCTTCTCTCCATTGATGACTTTCCCCACTGATAACTTTCTGTGACTGCCTCTCCTTCCCATAAAGTCCTTGTCACCCATGACCGGGCACTGGGAGACTCCCCTTCACATGAGGATGCTCACCCCAGAATCCAGTTTTGCCCCCACCATCCCTCAGGCTGTCACCCTGGGTGACTCCAGCGAATGGAAGACCCAGCAGCAGAGCTCACATCTTTACAACCAGGTTGACCCACTGATACTCCCTCCTCATTGGTCTCAATTTGAAGATCCTTCATGGTTCCACACAGCTCACTCTGGAGGCCCTCAGCCTGGGATATGTCCTAAAGTCCACTTTCTCTTCTTCAGCATCAGGTAGCTTAGCTCTTCTTGAGAAAATCTAAGCATCTTTATTTATTCATTTTAAATTGATTTTTATTGGAGCATGGTTGATTTACACTTTTGTGTTAGTTTCTGCAGTACAGAAAACTGAATCAGTTGTAGAGATACATATATCAACTCTTTTTTTAGATTCAGTTCCCATATATGTTAGAACAGAGTATTGAGTAGAATTCCTTGTGCTATACAGTAGGTTCTTATTAGTTATCTATTTTATATGTTTGACAGTTCAGGTACTAAGTCATGTTCGACTCTTTGCAACCCCATGGACTATAGTACACCAGGCTCCCCCGTCTTGGGAGGCTTCACTGTCTCTCAGAGTTTGCTAAAATTCATTGAGTTCAGTTCAGTTCAGTTGCCCAGTCGTGTCTGACTCTTTGCGACCCCATGAATCGCAGCACGCCAGGCCTCCTTGTCCATTATCAACTCCTGGAGTTTACCCAAACTCATGTCCATCGAGTCTGTGATGCCATCCAGCCGTCTCATCTCTGTCGGCCCCTTCTCCTCCTGCCCCCAATCCCTCCCAGCATCAGAGTCTTTTCCAATGAGTCAACTCTTCGCATGAGGTGGCCAAAATATTGGAGTTTCAGCTTCAGCATCAGTCTTTCCAATGAACACCCAGGACTGATCTCCTTTAGGATGGACTGGTTGGATCTCCTTGCAGTCCAAGGGACTCTCAAGAGTCTTCTCCAACACCACACTTCAAAACCATCAATTCTTCGGTGCTCAGCCTTCTTCACAGTCCAACTCTCACATCCATACATGACCACTGGAAAAACCATAGCCTTAACTAGACGGACCTTTGTTGGCAAAGTAATGTCTCTGCTTTTCAATATGCTATCTAGGTTGGTCATAACTTCCCTTCCAAGGGGTAAGCGTCTTTTAATTTCATGGCTGCAATCACCACCTGCAGTGATTTTGGAGTAGATAATGCTATATACATATTATATGTAGTAATGCATATATGTCAATCCCAATCTCCCAGTTTATCCTCCCTAAACATATTTAGTACAGCAATCAACTCATAGTCTGCAACCTTGTTTAAGCATCATTGGAATTTTGTTTTACCCTTCTCTTGGTCTGCTTTCTCACATAGTTCTTACAAACCTAAGCTTCTGAATAATAATATACTGACTATGTGTCAGTCACTGCTCAAAGCACTTCTTAGTAAGTATTAATTCATTTACATTCAATTCTCCTAACAACCCTGGATGGTAGGTACTATTATTCTTGCCTCATTTTATAGATGAGGAAATCAAGGCACAGAGACATTATATAACTTGCTCAAGGTCACACAGCTACTAAGTACCACAACTAGGATTTCAATGCAGGCATCCTGTCCCACGTAAATCCCTCCACCTGAGTGATTCCACTTCTGAGACCTGCTTCTCTCAGTTATTTCCTGTCTTCAAATTCTTTCTTTCATTAGCTTTCCCCAGCTTTGTGATTCCCCAAAGCTTGATTATGTCAACATCTGTTACACTGAGTGAATTCCCCAGGACTGATACATCACACAACCCTGAAAAGTGGCATGCTAATGTATTTATAGTGACACATATAATTTCCAAGGAAACCAAGTGTTCATTTGAGACCAAGCTTAAATCTCATCTCCAGGAGGTCCTTTATTGCTTTGTTGTTTAGCTTTCCTCCGGCACTTTTCATTTGCCGCTGTGTGTTGCTATTATCTTATTTATTACAGTCCTGTGACATCCAACTAGACTAAAGGTCTATCTACTGAAAGCAGCAATGATACCCAGTCTTGCTTTTTATGTTTGGCCCAGCATCTTGCACACAGTGGTCACACATGACAAATCTTCTTGGTTCTTTCAACATTTTTTTCATCCAACACATATTTATTGAGCTGCTACTGTGAGTCAGACATTGTTCTAGACTTTGGGGAGTTAGTAGTGTATAAAACAGACGGTGAATCTGATTGCATGGAGTTAGTGTTCTAGCAGAAGGAGATGAGCAACTAGGAAATAAATATATGTCAAGTTATGACATGAACTAAAGAGGAAAATGATTCAGAAGACAACATCAGGGTTTGACAGGGGTTATGGCATTATTTTTACAGAAGGGGTCAGAGACAGCTTTGCTGTCTAAGGTGACATTTGAGTGGAGACTGGATGAAGTGAGGGCACAAACCAAAAACTGGCTTTATCAGCATGAATATCTATGAAGCTGCTGGTTTAGGTCATCTGACACCACTAACCAGCCATGTCATTTTTTCCCTAATAAAATGTTAAAGATTTAGAAAAGCTGAAATAATTTTCCATTGAACACCATGTACCACCACCTAGATCCCACTGTAAACATTTTGCTTTATCACACATCTCTCTATCCATCTCCTATTCATCCATCAAGTCATCTTTTTCTTTTTCCTGATACAATTGACAGTAAATTAAAGACATTTGAATATTTTCCCCTAAATACTTCAGCATACATATCATTAGTTCAATTTTTTTAGTTTCTTTTTCCTGTATGTAAAATGAAAAGTACAAATCTTAAGTACATGTTTGCTTTTTTTTTTTTTTTTTGCTCCTTGGAAGAAAAGTTATGACTAACCTAGACAGCATATTAAAAAGTAGAGACATTATTTTGCCAACAAAGGTCCATCTAGTCAAAGGTATGGTTTTTCCAGTAGTCATATATGGATGAGAGTTGGACTATAAAGAAAGCTGAATGCTGAAGAATTGATGCTTTTGAACTGTGGTTTTGGAGAAGACTCTTGAGAGTCCCTTGGACTGCAGGGAGATCCAAACAGTCCATCCTAAAGGGAATCAGCCTTGAATATTCGTTGGAAGGACTGATGCTAAAGCTGAAACTCCAATACTTTGGCCACCTGATGTGAAGAGCTGACTCATTTGAAAAGACCCTGATGCTGGGAAAGATTGAAGGCAGGAGGATTGAAGAAGGGGATGACAGAGGATGAGATGGTTGGATGGCATCACCAACTCAATGGACATGAGTTTGAGCAAGCTCCAAGGAGTTGTCAATGGACAGGGAGGCGGCGTGCTGCAGTCTATGGGGTCACAAAGAGTTGGACACAGCTGAGCGATTGAACTGAACTGAACTTTTTAAAGAAAGGAAACTTTGTTGTTAAGTCTTTCAGATTTTTAAAAATATTTATTTATTTGATCCCACTTGGTCTTAGCTGGGGCACATGGGATCTTTGATCTTTGCTTCTGCATGCTGGATCTCTAGTTGCGGCAGGTGGATCTAGTTCCCTGACCAGGGATCGAACCTGGTCTCCCTGCACGGGGAGCATGGAGTCTTAGCCACTGGACAATCAGGGAAGTCCCATACATTTGCTGACTTCTGACAGACGCGTACACTTGTATAATACAAATTCTGTTCGAACTGTAGAACATTACCTTGACTGCAGAAAGTCCCTTCATGTCCTCATGTCTCACCCCATTAATCCCTGGACCTGACTGGCAACCACTGTTTTACTTTTTACCACCATGGATTTTGCCTGTTCTAGAACTTCATATAAATAAAATTATACAATATACATTCTTTTGGGGTGAGGCTTTTCTCACTCATAATGTTTCTGAGGTTCATTCATATTGTTGCATGTATCAGTAACTTTATTTCATTTAAAACTCTAGTCCAGTGGCTCTCAATCAAGGGCAGTTTTGCCCCTCCAAGGACAGTTAGCATTATCTGGAGACATTTTTTTTTTTTGAGACATTTTCTTTTCTTTTGACTGTGCTGTGTGGCTGGTGGGATCTTAGTTCCCCACCCGGGGATTGAACTGAGGTTCTGGCAAGGGACAGTGCAAAATCCTAATCAGTGGACAGCCAGGGAATTCCCTAGGGACATTTTTGGTTGTCACACGACCAGGTTGTTACTGGCATGTAATGATTAGAGGCCAAGGACGCTGCTGAATGTTGGGTCCAGCGAGGACAGCTCCCTCCCCACACCTGACTACAAAGTATTATCCAGGTCCAGAAGTGGAGAAACCCTGCTCTGCATGTGTGCTCAGACACTTCAGTCATGTCTGACTCTTTGTGATCCCATATACTGTAGCCTACCAGACTGCTCTGTCCATGGGATTCTCCAGGCAAGAATACTGCTGTGGGTTGCCATCTCCTCCTCCAGGGGATATTCCCTGGAGGATCTTCACGAATCAAACCTTTGTCTCCTGCACTGGTAGGTAGAATCTTTACCACCTGAGCCATCTGGTCTAGCCAGATATGAAGCAAAATGGGTATCTTTCCATCCAACCAATATCTTCTGTCAGTTATCATTGATCAACTAAGGTATTACATCTGGATCTTTGCTTAGTGTTAGTCTTCTTGTTTTTGCCTTTTTACATTTTAAAAAAGGACAACATTTTCAGAAAAATAATTTTTCTTTCATAGTGCAAAATCCATTTGTCAATAGCAGACTCAGGTAGGAGGAATTTTGGGTATGATTCTTTCCTGGGAGTCATCAAATCCTATTGTATTCAGATTTCCTGGAAAATCCAGGTGGGGAGCAAACTTCACTAGCCTCTGGGAACCACCAAAGCAAATGCAAGTTAGAAATTTTTCTTTTCTTTCCTTTCTTTTTCTTCTCTTTCGTCTCTTCCTTTTCTTTCCCTTGTTGATATCCCTATGAGTGTGAGAGTGACTAAAGCGGCCACTTTAGATTGAGAGGAGGTCTAAATGTCTCTTGGTTTCATATTTTTTCCCATTCAGAGCAATATGCCAAGAGCAGAAGGAAGCTGGTTGGGGGTTGGGTAGAAACAGATGGTACTTTGAAATGTTCTGTTGTACTTTTCAAAAAAAAAGTCATTGACTACAATATAGAGAACATGAGATTCCTATAAATGCATTGGAGAGCAGTTACATTAAGTGTCTTATAAATTTAATGGCTACTGTTTAGATCTACCTGATAGATTCCTTGGTATAGATTCTGCTGTGAGGCTGAATTTCTTGTTTCAACAAGAGCTGTGATTAGCATTCACATAGCTCCCAGGCACTTCTGAAAGTAGGGTTAAAAACAGAAGGGAACATTTTCCTTAAAATTAGCTGCTGTGAAGTTCTCCGTTTATGAGTTTTTTTATTATGCTCATCCATGTTGTGTTTTTATTATTTGAACTATTTTATCTATGGTCACTAATTATTTTAAACATTAATGAGAAAAATTAATAAAATCGTGGATGTAAATGCCACATTTGTAACTTTGGATTTTATTTTCATTGTATTTCTGACTCACCTTGTGTCATAAATATAATGTAAGACCACATGACCTGCCTCTTGAGCAACCTATATGCAGGTCAGGAAGCAACAGTTAGAACTAGACATGGAACAACAGACTGGTTCCAAATAGGAAAAGAAGTACGTCAAGGCTGTATATTGTCACCCTGCTTATTTAACTTATATGAAGAGTACATCATGAGAAACGCTGGGCTGGAAGAAGCACAAGCTGGAATCAAGATTGCTGGGAGAAATATCAATAACTTCAGATATGCAGATGACACCACCCTTATGGCAGAAAGTGAAGAGGAACTAAAAAACCTCTTGATGAAAGTGAAAGTGGAGAGTGAAAAAGTTGGCTTAAAGCTCAAAGTTCAGAAAACGAAGATCATGGCATCTGGTCCCATCGCTTCACGGGAAATAGATGGGGAAACAGTGGAAACAGTGTCAGACTATTCTTCTGGGCTCCAAAATCACTGCAGATGGTGATTGCAGCCATGAAATTAAAAGACGCTTACTCCTTGGAAGAAAAGTTATGACCAACCTAGATAGCATATTCAAAAGCAGAGACATTACTTTGCCAACAAAGTTCCATCTGGTCAAGGCTATGGTTTTTCCAGTGGTCATGTATGGATGTGAGAGTTGGACTGTGAAGAAAGCTGAGCACCAAAGAATTGATGCTTTTGAACTGTGGTGTTGGAGAAGACTCTTGAGAGTCCCTTGGGCTGCAAGGAGATCCAACCAGTCCATTCTGAAGGAGATCAGCTCTGGGTGTTCTTTGGAAGGAATGATGCTAAAGCTGAAACTCCAGTACTTTGGCCACCTCATGCGAAGAGTTGACTCACTGGAAAAGACTCTGATGCTGGGAGGGATTGGGGGCAGGAGGAGAAGGGGACGACAGAGGATGAGATGGCTGGATGGCATCACCGACTCGATGGACATGAGTTTGAGTGAACTCCAGTAGTTGGTGATGGACAGGGAGGCCTGGTGTGCTGCAATTCATGGGGTCGCAAAGAGTCGGATACCACTGAGCGACTGAACTGAACTGAACTGAATCTGACTTTTGATAATCAGTTTTTAATTATGATTTTTTTTATTTGAGTATATGGTAAGTTGAACAATATACTTACAAACAAATAATTTAATGATATATAAAATGTATAGGGAAACAAATCACACTAAAGCCTGTTGTCTAGTAGTATCTGTTATCTAATATTTACATTCACATGATTAAAAAATAACTTCCTTAAAAATATGTTTCTTGGGAATCCTCTTAGACTGTTGGTGGGATTGTAAATTAGTACAGCTACTATGGAGAACAGTATGGAGTTTCTCTGAAAAGGTAAAAATGGAGCTACCATATGACCCTGCAATCCCACTCCTGGGCATATATCTGGGGAAAAACATGGTTTGAAAGTATATTTGAATGTTCATTGCAGCATTGTTTCACAGTAGCCAAGACATGGCAGCAACCTGAATATTCATGGACAGAGGAATGGATAAAGAAGATGTGGTGTGCATACACAGTGGAATATTAGTCAGCCATTAAAAAGAATGAGATAATGCCATTGGCAGCTACATGGATAGACCTAGAGACTGTCATACCAAGTGAAGTAAGTCAGACAGAGAAAGAGAAATATCATACGATATCCCTTTTTTGTGGAGTCTATAAAGAAATGATACACATGAACTTATTTATAAAATAGAAACAGACTCTCAAACTTAGAGAATGAATCTATGGTTGCCAGGGGATTGGGTGGGGGGAAGAGATAGTTAGGGAGTTTGGGATGGAAATGTACACATTGGTATATTTAAAATGGATAACCAACAAGGACCTACTATATAGCACAGGACTACCCTCATAGCTCAGTCAGTAAGGAATCTGCCTGCATTGCAGGAGACCTGGGTTTGACTCCTGGGTCAGGAAGACCCTCTGGAGAAGGAAATGGCAACCTATTCCAGTATCCTCACCTGCAGAATCCCATGGACAGAGGAGCCTGGCAGGCTTCAGTCTCTGGAATCACAAAAGTCAGACAGGACTTACAGTGAAAGTGAAAGTGAAGTCGCTCAGTCCTGTCCAACTCTTTGCGACCCGTGGACTGTAGCCCACCAAGCTCCTCTGTCCATGGGATTCTCCAGGCAAGAATACTAGAGTGGCTTGTCATTTCCTTCTCCAGGGGATCTTCCCGACCCAGGGATCAAACCCAGGTCTCCCACGTTGGAGGCAGACGCTTTAACCTCTGCAGCACCAGGGAAGCCCTTAAATGCAAGAATACAGTCTCTCAGAAAACCTCCTATAGAGACACAGAACTTCAGATCGAAGTACTAACATCAAAGATTTCAAGGGAGGAAAGGAAGCCAGGTTGAAAGAAGAAGGGGGAGGAGGCAGGAGAGGGGGGCGAAAGGGGTGGCCTTACAGACGTCTCCTGCCACCTACAGATACCCAGGCATTACGAGATTTTTCCCTGGGCCTCCAGAGAAGGGAGGACTGGAACTCGGCCCTACCAGAAATCAGACCAGACCAGAACCAGAATTCGAGTTCTCTGCCAAGAGGAGGTGATTAGTCTCCAATCCTCAGCTCAGGCTGAGGGCCCTTCGACCAGATTCCTGCGTCCAGGACCGGGGGACTAGAAAAACAGGGAGGGATAGGAAGGGTTAAGGAGAGAGGGGAAAGAGGTCAATAAAGTCTCTTGTTCCTTACCAGTCGGGGCACTCTGGCCAGTTGTCTGTGTCAGGAGGAGACCAGGGACAAAAGGGTCCCAGTTGCGGCCGCTGGGTCTGGTCCATTGGCAGGCAAGCTGGCCCCTGAGTACCCCGAGTGGTCAGGATGTCTGTCTCAGTGAAGAAGAGTCCCTGCCAGAGTCGCCATTTGTTGCAGGAAGAGGGACCCCTTCCAGGGCCCGAAACCAGGCTCTTGTCTAACACTTGGAAATGAATTGTCCGAGGAGACACATGTGCTGACAAAGCAAGAGATTTTATTGGGAAAGGGCACCCGGGGGGAGAGCAGTAGGGTAAGGGAACCCAGGAGAACTGCTCTAAAGTTTAGCGACTAAACCTCTTCCCATATAGCACAGGAAACTTTGCTCAATGTTATGTGGCAGCTTAGATGGGAGAGGTGTTGGAGGGACAGTGGATACATGTATATATATGGCTGAGTCCCTTTTCTGTCCACCTGAAACTATCACGACATTGTTAATCAGCTATATTCCAATATATAATAGAAAGTTTAAAAAGTACGTTTCCTCATAAGTCAAAATTGGGTCAGCTGATGCCCTTCTCTTCTCATTTTCCAGAGCCTCTTTCCCTGGTAGCCCCTCAAGAAACTTCTTTTTTTTTTTTTTTTCATGTTTTTTTTTGTCTTCTTTTTTTTTTTAAAAATTTTAAAATCTTTAATTCTTACATGCGTTCCCAAACATGAACCCCCCTCCCACCTCCTTCCCCATAACATCTCTCTGGGTCATCCCCATGCACCAGCCCCAAGCATGCTGTATCCTGCGTCAGACATAGACTGGCGATTCGATTCTTACATGATAGTATACATGTTAGAATGCCATTGTCCCAAATCATCCCACCCTCTCTCTAACAGGAACCAAATGTGATCTGTTATTGCTTACCAACAGGCTTTTCCTTATAATTTAGTTAAGGAGTTATTAATCTCCTTAATCCAAATATGTATCTTTTGGCACAATTAGCTTCTTACCCAGTGGAGTCCAAGTGATATTTTCCTCACAGGTTCTCTCAAAAATTCCATCCCTGGTCATAAATTCCAGATGAGAACATTGTCTTTCTTCTACACAAGAGTGTTATATTGGTTTGCCAGGACTGCTGTAACAGAGTATCACAAATAGTTGGCTCAGATAACCGAAGTTCCTTGTCTCACGGTGCTGGAGGGTGGAAGGCTGAAATTGAGGTGTCAGCAGACTGGCTTCTTCTGAGGCTGTGAGAGCAGAATCTGTTCTAGACTTTTCTCCTTGACTTGTAGATATCCATCTCCATGTTCATGTGGCATTCTGCCTGTAAGTGTAGATGACCCCAAATTTCCCCCTTTTATAAGGACACCAATCCTGTTGGATTAGGGCCCCACCTAATGGCATCATTTTAACTTGATGACCTTTGTAAAGACTGACTCCACATAAGGTGACATTCTGGAACTTCCCTGGTGGCCCAGTAGATAACATCCACCTGCCAATGTAGGGGGCACTGGTTCCATCTCTGGTCCAGGAAGATTCCACATGCTGTGGAGCAACTAAGCCCGTGAATGACAACTACTGAGCCTGTGTACTGCAGCTGCTGAAGCCCAGCACCTAGAGCCTGTGCTCCACAACGAGAGAAGCCACCGCAATGAGAAGCCCAAGCTCCACAACTAGAGAGGAGCTCTGGCTCACAGCAACCAGAGAAACCCTGAGCAGCAACAAAGATCCAGGGTAGCCCAAAGTAAATAAATAAATAAAATTACACAAAGTCTTTGTCTAACAGTCTTATTTATGTGTAACTGGCACATAATAAACTGCGCATATTTAGAGTGTGTACATTTGGTAAATTTTGACAAGTGGTACATACACCTGTGAAACTACCAGCAGAATCAAGATAATGAATGTAATCAAGATAATGAATGTATTTGTACAATGAGTATAATGAATATAATGAATATACCCCCTCCACAAAGACTCCCCAAGTCCCCTTTGTCATTTCTCCTTCTTGTTCTTCACCAACTCCTCTGTGCCCAAGGCAACCACTGATCTGCTTTCTGTTATTCCACATTAGTATGCATTTCTTATGATTCTATTAGGTTGGTGCAAAAGTAATTGCGGTTTTTGCATTGTTGAAATTTGCCCCCAGGAGGGCATGGCAACCCACTCCAGTATTCTTCTCTGGAGAATCCCTATGGACAGAGCAGCCTGGCAGGCTATAGTCCATGGGATTGCAAAGAGTCAGACATGATTGAGTGACTACACACAGCACAGTACTGGAACAGATTCTTAAATAAATGTGGTTATGTTACACATCATGTACATTATTTTAATGTTCATTTCTTGCTTTATTTATTTTTGCTAATCACTTGTTACTTGCTGTGCATTTTATATTTATTTTAAACTAGGGAAATGATGTTAGACAAAAAACAAATTTAAGCAGTTTTCTTTTTTGAGTTCAAAATGGGTTATAAAGCAGTGGAGACAACTCACAGATTCAACAATGCATTTAACCCAGGTGAACATACAGTGCAGTGGTGGTTCAAGAAGTTTTGCAAAGGAGACAAGAGCCTTGAAGATGAAAAGCTCAGTGGCCAGTCTTCAGAGGCTGACAACACCAGTTGAGAGCATTATCGAAACTGATCCTCTTACAACTACATAAGAAGTTGCCCAAGAACTCAGTGTTGACCATTTTATGGTTATTCAGCATCTGAAGCAAATTGAAAGGGTGAAAAAGCTCGATACATGGGTGCTTCATGAGCTGACTGCAAATCAAAAAAATCATCATTTTGAAGTGTCTTCTCTTATTCTACACAAAAACAACAAACCATTTTTCAGATTCTCACCATTTCATGTGCAATGGAAAGTGGATTTTATATGACGACTGGTGATGACCAGCTTGGTAGTTGGACAGTGGAACAGAGAAGAAACCCCAAAACACTTCCCAAAGCCAAAGTGTTAGTCTCTCAGTCCTGTCCAACTCTTTGTGACCCCATGGACAGTAACTCACCAGGATCCTCTGTCCATGGAATTCTCCAGGCAAGAATACTGGAGTGGGTAGCCATTCCCTTCTCCAGGGGATTTTCCCTACCCAGGCATTGAACCTGGGTCTCTTGTGTTGCAGGCAGATTCTTTATCATCTGAGCCACCAGGGAAACCCTTTACAAAGCCAGACTGGTACCAAAAAAAGGTCATGGTCACTGTGTGGTGGTCTACTGCCCATCTGATCCACTACTGCTTTCTGAATCTGTTGAAACCGTTATATCTGAGACACATGCTCAGCAAATTGATGAGATGCACCCAAAACAGCAAAGCTTGCAGCCGACATTGGTCAACAGAAAGGGCCCCAATGCCTGACTGCACATTGCACAACCAGGGCTTCAAAAATTGAACAAACTGGGCTACAAAGTTTTGCCTCATCTGCCATATTCATCTGACCTCTGACCTACCTGTCACTTCTTCAAGCATCTTGACAAATTTTTGCAGGGAAGACAATTCCACAACTAGCAAGAGGCAGAAAAAAAAATGCTTTCCAAGAGTTTGTCAAATCCCAAAGCACAGACTTTTATGCTACAGGAATAAACAAACTTATTTCTCATTGGCAAAAAATCTGTTGATTGCAATGGTTTCTATTTTGATTAATAAAGATGTGTTTGAGCCTAGTTACAATGATTTAAAATTCATGGTCAAAAACCACAATTACATTTGCACCAACCTAATATATGAATTGAATTGTAAGAACCTAGTCTTTTAGTTTGCTTATCCATTCACCTGTAGATGGATATTTAGGACATATCCAGATTTTGGCTCTCATAATGAACTTTAGCTAACAGCTATGAACATTTGTGTATATGTCTTTCAATGGACATGTATTTTCATTTCTTTTGGTAAAATGCCAAGGAGTGAAGTGTCTGGATTACAGAATAGGTGTTCATTTACCCACCTCAGAAACTACCAAAATGTTTTCCGAAGTGGGCTGTATCACTTTATATTGCCACCAGCAGTCCAGGTCATTCACGGCCTCCCCAACACTTGAGATGTTCTTTTACATTTAATGATTCTAGTAGATTTGAGGTAGTAACTCTTGGGGGATTTAAATTGTATTTCCCTCATAAATAATATAGACTGTCTTTTCATGTAACTTTTGGTCATTAATTTAGAAGAGCTTATTGTTGAACAAAATTTCTTAGACAAATTTGATCATGATTTTGCCTACATTTATTAATTTTCTGCTGCTAATTTTCTAGGGTCAAGGGAACCAGTAAAATTCAAAGCGGAGAAGGACAGAGGCAATGAAAATCAAGGTATTAACTAGCTGGGAGAAAGAATGATTACATAAGCAGCTAGTGTTTTTCAGAGTAGGAAATATTATAGTTTCATTTCATTTCATTTCACGACTCTAGCAGTCATTACAAAAAAAAGGCTGTGAGGGCTGTGTCCCAGGTGCCAGTTGTGCTGTCTACCCAACAGGAACGAACAACCATCTACAAGCCGATGATGCAGATATATCTATGGTGCTCATCACTGGAATAACAAAATTTCTTCCCCCAGCTGAGGTGCTCATTAGTCCCCTCAACCTGAAAGGGTGACATGGGGTCAGGCAGAGAGCAGAAGCGAAGGGCCCAGGAACGCAGCTGAACTTTAAACAGGCCGTTGCCTGTCATGATGCTTTTCAGAATCCAAACAAAGATGCAGAACGCACAGTTCTGTTACTTTCCAGTCTGGAGACTATTCTCCCCCCATGATATTGTTGCAGGAAGGGGGAACCCTATCCAGGGTCCAAGAGTGGGCTCTTTTCTAACTCAGAAATGTATTGTCTAAGAAGACACGCATGCTGACAAAGCAAGAGACTTTACTGGGAAGGGGCGCCTGGGTGGAGAGCCAGGGGAGGGAGCCCAGGAGGACTGCTCTGCCTTGTGGCTTTAGTCTCGAGTTTTATGGTAGTTGGGTTAGTTTCCAGGTTGTCTCTGAACAATCTTTCTGACTCAGGGTCCTTCCTGGTGGTACATATCATTCAACTAAGATTGATTCCAGTGAGGGGAGTCTGGGAGGTTGGTAGGACATACAGACTGACATCTCCTCTCTCCATTAGACCTCTGCTGAATTCTTTCGGTTGGTGGTAACTTGTTAACTCCACATTCCTTACCAGGACCTCCTGTTTTGGATAACTCATGCAAGTGGTTGCTATTGGTCCTGCTCAGGGCAGGTGGTTTCAAGTCAGTGATTCCCCTAACAATACTATTAAAGAGCATATGGGACAATATAATTGTTCTAACTAATAAAGTGAGGAGAGTTAAGTTTCTGTGGATTATGTGAGAAAGGGGATTTCTGAAAAGAGAATGGTGTTGGAGGAATCAGGGCAGTTGAATAACATGATGAGGTCGTGAGAAACAATTTAAGAATGGGCTTCATCTAATTTTTAGGATTTGGAATTGCTGTCTCATGGATACCTCTGTCGACCTCAAATGTCAGTAAATTCTGTTATATGCATGAATGCCTCATTTGACTCTGTGTGAGCATACGAGTCTATGCGTGTGTTAAGCAAGGAAAAGAAGTTGGATCTGACATCCAGGCTGGCACACAGGAGGTGGCAGATCTCTGAGTTTCATGAGTCCTCTGGGAGCACAAACCCGGAGTTGCTCAGGGAAACATAAACTCTGGGGAATTTGCAGAAACCCTTGTTATTGTTTAGTTACTCACTCGTGTCCTACTCTTTGCAACCCCATGGACTGCAGCATGCCAGGCTTCCCTGTCCTTCACTATCTCGTGGAGCTTGCTCAAACTCATGTCCATTGAGTCGGTGATGCCACTCAACCATTTCATCCTCGGTTGCCCCCTTCTCCTCCTGCCTTCAATCTTTCCCAGCATCAGGGTCTTTTCCAACCAGTAGGAAAGGGTAGCCAAATTATTACAGCTTCAGCATCAGTCCTTCTGATGAATATTCAGGATTGATTTCTTTTAGGATGGACTGGTTGGATCTCCTTGCCGTCCAAGGGACTCTCAGGAGTCTTCTCCAACACCACAGTTTGAAAACATTCATTCTTCAGGGCCCAGCCTTCTTTATCACACAATTCTCACATCCATACATGATGACTGGAAAAAAAAAAAAAAAACAACCATAGCTTGACTATGTGGACCTTTGTCAGCAAAGTAATGTCTGCTTTTTAATATGCTGTCTAGGTTTGTCATAGCTTTTATTTCAAGGAAACCCTTCAGTTCAGTGCAGTCACTCAGTTCTGTCCAATTCTTTGCAACCCCATGAACCGCAGCACACCAGGCCTCCATGTCCATCACCAACTCCCAGAGTCCACCCAAACCCATGTCCATTGAGTCGATGATGCCATCCAACCATCTCATCCTCTGTTGCCCCCTTCTTCTCCTGCCCTCAGTCTTTCCCAGCATCAGGGTCTTTTCAAATGAGTCAGCTCTTCGCATCAGGTGGCCAAAGTATTGGAGCTTCAGCTTCAACATCAGTCCTTCCAATGAACTCCCAGAACTGGTCTCCTTTAGGATGGACTGATTGGATCTCCTTGCAGTCCAAGGGACTCTTAAGAGTCTTCTCCGACACCACAGCTCAAAAGCATCAGTTCTTTGGCACTCAGCTTTCTTCACAGTCCAACTCTTACATCCATACATGACCACTGGAAAAACCATAGCCTTGACTAGATGGACCTTTGTTGGCAAAGTAATGTCTCTGCTTTTGAATATGCTATCTAGGTTGGTCATAAGTTTCCTTCCAAGGAGTAAGCATCTTTTAATTTCATGGCTGCAGTCACCATCTGCAGTGATTTTGGAGCCCAGAAAAATAAAGTCAGCCACTGTTTCCCCATCTATTTCCCATGAAGTGATGGGAACGGATGCCATGATCTTAGTTTTCTGAATGTTGAGGTTTAAGCCAACTTTTTCACTCTCCTCTTTTAATTTCGTCAAGAGGCTTTTTAGTTCCTCTTCACTTTGTGCCGTAAGGGTGGTATCATCTGCATATCTGAGGTTATTGATATTTCTCTGGGCAATCTTGATTCCAGCTTGTGCTCCTTCCAGCCCGGTGTTTCTCATGATGTACTCTTCATATAAGTTAAACAAGCAGGGTGACAATATACAGCCTTGACGTACTCCTTTTCCTATTTGGAACCAGTCTGTTCTTCCATGTCCAGTTCTAACTGTTGCTTCCTGACCTACATACAGATTTCTCAAGAGGCAGGTCAGGTGGTCTGGTATTCCCATTTCTTTCAGAATTTTCCACAGTTTATTATGATCCACACAGTCAAAGGCTTTGGCATAGTCAATAAAGCAGAAATAGATGTTTTTCTGGAATTCTTTTGGTCTTTTGATGATCCAGCAGATGTTGGCAATTTGATCTCTGGTTCCTCTTGGAGACCATTCAAAGTTCTAATCTGTTGTATTTTAGACCTCTCTCAAGTGTGAACAAGTAGTTTCATCTAATTTAGCTTAAAATTTCAAAAACAGAATGACATTTACAAGAATTCAGCCAACAAGTAGCTGTCACAACTCAGTCAATGAAAAGTCACTAAACTTTGAACTTTCAATGCTTACAAGTTTGTTTATTACACTCCCCCAACTTCCTTCCTCCTCTTTAAAACTGTCCCTCTCTCCTTGCTGCAGGGAACTTACATGTGGCTTGCCATGGTTGCAGACCCTGAATTGTGATTCTTTGTTGATCCTGAGTAATACTTTTTTTTGCTGGAGAAATAATAGGTTGTCTATTTGTTTTAGGTGAACAGGTGTTGCAAGTAACGGACTGTTTACCTCTGCAGTTGGTGTTAGTTGCTCAGTCGTGTCTGACTGTTTGTGACCCATGAACTGCAGCCTGCCAGGCTCCTTTCGCCATGGTATTTCCCGGGCAAGAATACTGGAGTGGGTTGCCATTCCCTTCTCCAGGCAACCTTCCTGACACAGGGATCAAACCCAGGTCTCTTGCATTGCAGGTGGATCCTTTAACTGTCTGAGCCACTAGGGAAGCAACTCTACAGCAACCTCTACAGTAAAGAGACCTAATATAAAAAGATGATAAATAGGTGTAGCTGAGGGTGGGAATGGAGAAGGCAATGGCACCCCACTCCAGTACTCTTGCCTGGAAAATCCCATGGACAGAGGAGCCTGGTGGGCTGCAGTTCATGGGGTCACTAGAGTTGGGCACAACTGAGCGACTTCACTTTCACTTTTCACTTTCATGCATTGGAGAAGGAAATGGCAACCGACTCCAGTGTTCTTGCCTGGAGAATCCTAGGGACGGGGGGAGCCTGGTGGGCTACCATCTATGGGGTCGCACAGAGTCAGACATGACTGAAGCGACTTAGCAGCAGCAGCAGCAGAAGCAGCAGAGGGTGGGAAATGATGATGTGGGAAACTAGGAAAATATTTTTAGAGTCAAGAAGAGAACTGCAGACCAGAATGGAAAGTGACCATTTTCCTAGACCCAGGGCTCCGAGTCTTCATGATATGGACTTGGAAGTTGGTTTCAGAAATAGCTGCATTTCAGAAAGATGAAAATTAAGGCCTCTCCCATACTTTGGGGACCTGAGGTTGATAGATGCCCATCCAGTGTTCTTCATCTTACAGAACTGACCCAAAATATTGCATGAGCATTTGACATCACCCTCCAAAGCAGAAAAATTTTAAAAATACAAAACATTCATTTAGAGAGTATGCTGGGCCTTTGATGAATTTAAGAATGCTCATTACTAGATGCTTTGCTTATTAATACACTCCCAAGGCAGGAAAAAGCACACAGAACAAGCATGCAGATGAAAAAGTATATGGGTTCATACTGTGAATCAGTGCTTGTCCTCATAAGCATTGTGTGTGTGTGTGTGTGTGTGTGTGTGTGTGTGTGTGTGTGAAAGAGATCTATTTACTATTGATAGTGACCTGTTGGAAGGTCTGGAAGGGTTGAAAGTTGCATCTGTGTCTGACACTGGCACAGAGACCACAAAGGGGACCAGACTTGAAGCAACCAAGCCCTCAACTGATGGTTCTATGGGGCTGAAAGTTGCAAAGTATATCTTGGCTTATGCTGCCTGTCCGCATGGGAAGACTTCAGTCCAAAGTGAAAATAAATGGGCCATGACTTAATCATATTTATATCCATGAGATGGAGAATGTTGTATGAAATCCATTTGCCAAACCTCAAATGGTCCATGAGGCAATTTAAAATGCCCAGGAACTGTACAAACAGGCTTCCTTCGGTCGTACTTTGAACAAGTGGAATAAGTGAAGTAGGCACTTTTTGTGGCCTTGCTGATGTTTCCCCACTGATATTGATCCATGAATGCTACAATTTTTTCAGTAGACCAATGGTTTAAAGCATGTACAGTGGAGAGGAGTGGGAATTTTAGAGTCTCCAGTAGGACCAGGTTGTTATTTGGTGCAAACCAGAGTTTCTTCTTTTTACAAACCAACAGTTGCTGAATTTTCAATCTTGTTTTTCCTTTTCTGAGGTCAGTTATTGCACGTTTCTAACAAGTTTTCCTAAATTATCATTTAGGGAAGTATCTTTTAGGACAATGGCAGAGACTTGGCTGCTATTGGTTTCTTTAAGAGCAGCATTTTAAAAATCTATTTATTTGGCTGTGCAGGGTCTTAGTTGTGGCACACTGGATCTTGGATATTCATTGCAGCATGTGGGATCTAGTTCCGTGATCAGGGATGGAACCCAGGCCCCCTGCATTGGGAGTGAAGAGTCTTAGCCACTGGACCACAGGGAAGTCTCAAAGGCAGCATTTTGGGGGGGGGGGGAGGAACGTCAGCAAGGTGTTTTCCCTTAGCTTCCAGAGAGTCAAGTTTAGAATGCCCTGAAATCTTCAGTCGCTCAGTCGTGTCTGACTCTTTGTGACCCCACGAACTGCAGCATGCCAGGCCTCCCTGCCCATCACCAACTCCCAGAGTCCACCCAAACCCATGTCCATCAAGTCGATGATGCCATCCAACCATCTCGTCCTCTGTCATCCCCTTCCCCCACTGCCCTCAATCTTTCCCAGTATCAGGGTCTTTTCAGATAAGTCAGCTCTTCACATCAGGTGGCCAAAGTGTTGGAGTTGCAGCTTCAACATCAGTCCTTCCAATGAACATCCAGTACTGATCTCCTTTAGGATGGACTGGTTGGATCTCCTTGCAGTCCAAGGGACTCTCAAGAGTCTTCTCCAGAACCACACTTCAAAAGTATCAATTCTTTGGCACTCAGCTTTCTTCACAGTCCAACTCTCACATCCATACATGACTACTGGAAAAACCATAGCCTTGACTAGACGGACCTTTGTTGGCAAAGTAATGTCTCTGCTTTTTAATATGCTATCTAGGTTGGTCATAACTTTCCTTCCAAGGAGTAAGTGTCTTAATTTCATGGCTGCAATCACCATCTGCAGTGATTTTGGAGCCCAGAAAAATAAAGTCAACCACTATTTCCACCTAAAACAGCAGGTCAAACCATTATATCCAATAATTCCTGAAATAGGGGCCATTTAAAATTCTATTTCCACTGGGCATAAGGAAGTCACATTAGTTCTTTACTTTACATTCCAAAATCATAAGCTATTTCAAAAGCCTGTTCACTACCAGTTATAAATGTTGGCAGTTTTGCCCTTGCCCTCACGTAAAAGCATATAATTCAGCATGTTGGGTTGAAGTAGCCATTGCTGAAGATGCTGCCTCAACAATATCAAAAGGAGTAGCAATAGCATATCCAGTGAATCATTGGCCATTGTCACTTTTAAGTAAGAACCACCATAAGTAAACCATAAGAAGTCAGCATTACCCAATGGGATTTCCTGCAGATCTTTGCAAGGAGTCAGATGACAGGTCAGTGTTAAGCAGTCATGAGGGACTTGGTCAGTGACAGAGGGGAGAAGAGTAGCCAGGTTAAGGTTATGACAGTGGGAAGGAGTGAAGGAAGAAGCACTTAACAAGGGACTTCATAGGAGGCGAGACATCCGACTGAGAAATACTGAATGTGATGAGAATTCAGGAGGGCTTCTATTGTGCGAGGTACAAAAGTGTTTAAAGAGGATCCCACAGTGATTTTTCTGGTGGCTTTAACCCAAAAGGCAGTGGCTGTAAAGGCTCTAAGACAAGGTGGGTATTACCCACAAGGCCCAGGGTCCAGTTGCCGGCTGTAATACCCTATGGGTCATTGGTGGCCCCATGTTTGGGGGTGAGTACCCCAAGGGCTTCCCTCATGGCTCAGATGGTAAAGAATCCACCAGCATTGCGGGAGACCTGGCTTTGATCCCTGGGTTTGGGAGATCCACAGGAGGAGAGCATGGCAACGTACTACAGTATTCTTGCCTGGAGAATTCCTGTGGACAGAGAAGCCTGGCGGGCTACCGTCCATGGGGTCGCAAAGAGTCGGCCATGACTTAGTCACTAGCCACTAATGCTAATCCCCAAGGGCATTCCCTTCCTTCTCATATACAAAAGGAAAAAGGGAATCAATAATGGGATGTCCAAGGGTGGATTCATCAAACTCTCCTTTAAGGCCTTGAACATCCCACGGTTCTTCCCATGAACTCAGGTCTGGGGTTGTTACTGTTGAGTAAAACACAGTGGTTTGACCATAGAGAGACATTTAGAATTGATCTCTAGCAATAACCCACCAGCCTGAGAAAATGTCACAGTTGCTTCTTAGTTTTGGGAAACTCAGGACACCATGAAGCCTAGCTAGATCCAGGTGTTGTCCTTGTCCTGATGGCAGATGCCCTAGATATTGAACCTGGGTTTGGGCAAACTCTAATTTTCCTTGGCGATCTTATATCCCTTTAAGGCTAAATGCTTTAGCAAGTAGGTTCTGGCTTCGTGTGATGAGGCCTGAGAAAAAGAGCAAAGAAACAAATCACCCACTATTGCCTGCAACCAACTAGACCCTCTTGGGAACTGTATATCAAACAGATTAGCTTTAAGGATTTGCAAAAAAATAAGAAGGATTCTCAGTAAAACCCTGAAGCATTGCTGTCCAAGTGAACTCTTTTCCTCCCCAGATGAAGGCAGTGAAGTATTGACGAGCTTCATCAACTGAGATACTAAAGACTACACAGCATAAATCAACTACAGTAGTGGGGATGGATGTTAGTCATGTATGAGAATTAGGGGCAGCTGGGTGTCGATAACAAGGTTGTTTATTGCTGGGAGGTCCTAGATAGACTGCCACCCTCACCCCTTAGGTTTTTGCACCAGTAATTACAAAGACTAGTACAAGGGATCATGAGGTCTTAAGTCTTGTTATCTTCGATTATAGTCTTTATGCCTGGAAGGGCTTCTTTACTTACAGAATATTGATTCATTCTGGGAAGAGATTTCAAGAGATCTATTGAATCTTGATGAGAGTTGTGCTGTGAAGTTTTCTAATATTAGTTGCTGATTTTGCCCGTAAAGACGGTGGTAGCTGATTCAATAGGGACAAATGATAGGTATTTTCAGATTTGCGCTAAGACTGTTAGAGATGGAACAAATACAATGCATCACAGTTAGGTTGACTGCTTTGATCACTTATTTCCAAGTTCTAAAATTATTTTCCCGTTTTTGGGAGAAAGGAATCCCAGCAAAATCCTACTGTAAGGAGTCTTGCCCTAACAAATAGGGCGGAGGAACTAAAGAGAAAGGGATGTGTATCTCTCAAAGAGCCTAAACAGGGACTTCCCTGACAGTCCAGTGGTTAAGACTCTGCACTTCCAATGCAGTTGATGTGGGTTTGATCCCTGGTCTGGGAACTCATTGGAAGGACTAATGCTGAAGGTGAAGCTCCAATATTTTGGCCACCTGATGCATTGAGCCAATACATTAAAAAAGCCCCTGATGCTGGGAAAGATTGAAGGCAGGAGAAGAAGGGGACAACAGAGGACGAGATGGTTGGATGGCATCACTGATTCAACATGAGTTTGAGCAAGCTCCGGGAGGTGGTGAAGGACAGGGAAGCATGGCATGCTGCAGTCCATGGGGTCACAAAGAGTTGGATACAATTGAGCAACTGAACTATAACTGGGAACTAACATCCCACATGTTGCCTGACACTGCTGGGGTTGAGGGTGTGGGGGAAGAGCCTAAACAAAAGGGAATATGTTTGGAACCTCTCGAAGTTCATTAGAGATCCCCATAATTTGAACAGGGGTTGCTTAATAGTCATGAGGTTGAAGAATAAGAATGTGGCTCCGGTGTCAGTTAGGACCAGAAGATTCATCCCCAATATGGAGAAATGTCTCTCCAAGGCAAATTCAAGAGAGGAATGGGAAGAACCTCTACAGTTCCTTCAGGTCTTGTTTCTGAGAATCGTGAGGATGCTGAAAAGGCTGATTAGAAAGCTAGATGACTGAAGGGTTTTGATTTTTTAAAAAATTTAATTAATTTATTAATTTGGCTGCGCCAGGTCTCTCTCTCTCTCTTCTTTAAGATTTATTTATTTTCGGCTGCTCTGGATCTTTGTTGCTGCATGAGGGCTTTCTCTAGTCGAGGGGCTACTCTTCATTATGGTGCTTGAGCTTCTTATTGTGGTGCCTTCCTTTTCAAAATCTGAAACATCCTGAAGTCTGAAACACAACTGTTCTCAAAGAAGAGATTGTGGATTTGTATTTGCAGACAATTCTTTGCCTTGACATCAGCAAATATCAACATTTATTACTACTTTAGGAATTCAATCTTTATCTCAGTTATACCAAGAAGTCTTTGCTTCTCTCCAATATTCTTTTCAAAATTCTGGTTATCTGCTTCTATAAGTACTCAAGGAATGGCTGCTCAAGGTTACAGTCTTCTCATGTCTGTGCTACCTCTTTGTTCTAAGTCTAATTATTATCATTATTTTTTGTGTGTGTGGGGAGGAGTCATTTCTATTGGGGCCTGTGTTATGAATGTTGTTGTTGTTTAGTCACCAAGACACTGTGGATTATAGCCCATCAGGCTCCTCTGTCCATGGGATTTCTGAGGCAAGATACTGGAGCGGGTTGTCATTTCCTTCTCCAGGGGATCTTCCAGACCCAGGGATTGAACCCCAGTCTCCTGGATTGGCAGGAAGATTCTTTACTGCAGGTCCTGGATGTGTCCCTGAAACACCATTAACCCGTTCTCCTAGAGCACGACCTCAGGAGAGATCCTACTTCACATTCACTATGGTGAACACGCCTTCATGTTCACTATGGTGCCAGTTTTCCAAACATGGCTGCTATTAAATATGTAAATATCGACAATTGTAAGGAAGGAGGATCTGGAGTTCTGGCCTGAAATAGAGTGTTAGTTCTTCAGATAGAGCATTGCATCATCGGTGACTTTGTTTAGTACTAGAATTCATTAAAGGCATATTTCTATTTAAATCCTTGCCAAGCTGAAGCCATGCTGGTTAACTCCACCTACTCTATTTGGTAGATTAGTTTAGTTGCTTTGATTAGACAACTTGCTCAGTTTTGGTAGGATATTAAATTATTTTCTGTAACTAAATGGTCATGCAATATTGATTAAAAATACTGTTAGTGCACTGTTAGCACTCTAACTTTTTCTCTGTTTTGAAATAATTTTAGAATGGAAACTTTGATCCAAATATTTACCCACTAAAGATTATTGATGGTCTATGATGTGATAGGCCTTGCCACTGGGAGTCACAAAAGTGAATGAGACACAGCGCCTGCTTTTAAGACACTCATATGCTGATCAGAGCAAGAAATGTTCAAAACTCATCTGGTTGATACCAAAACTGGGATATGTTGTACAAGATACAGAAACAAGTGGGGCAGGGAAGGTAGTACTTGCCTTTTGGGTGTGCCCCATACAGAGTTCCGTTGTAGAGTTTCACTCAGAATCAAAATCAGTGTCTTATACTCATATTTAACCTTCTAAGTTAGCAGAAAGTGCGGAGATTGCAAAACATCACTCAGGATTTCAGTCCAGCTCTGCCATTAACTTTTTAACTTATAGGATCCCTATCGGAGTCATCTGGGCAGGCTTATTAAAAAGGCACATCCTAGATGATACTGTATGATACTGTATGATACTGAACTTTGCTATGAGAGTAGAACTTAAGTATTTTCACCACACACACACACACACACACACACACTCACACAAATATCAACATTCTTCTGCAGGTGAAGACCTAAGCACGTGCTGAGACCTTGGGGGATGTGTAGTGGCATGAGAGTGGAGTGCGTCTTCACGAAGCTGAACATAGTCACCATTGGGTGCAGAAGAGGGTGCCAAGCGCCTCGCTGTGCTTGTATGGGGAGAAGGGGTCTGTGTTTAGATTGAGGATTTAGGAAAGACTCCCCAAAGCTAAGTAGGAGATAGAAGGAAGGACAGTTTAGGCAGAGGGGATAACAATACAAAGGCAAAGAAGTGTCAGCCAGCACATTATGCTTTTTTTCTGGAGACAAGTCGTTTGATATGGGGCTGGTGCAGAGTGCCTTTTGAAGTGTGCTGGCAGATAGGGCCCAGGGTAGGAAGACATCAGATCACGAGGGACCTTTATCTTTCAGATATTGTTTAATGATTTATGCAGGGAGAAAACAATTTACACAGGGAGATATGTTAGGAAGATGATCACCTCAGCTCTAGTGTGGGGGGCACATTGGGAAGGGGCAAGTTTCTCTCCCCAGGAGACTCTGAGCATCTCTCTTTAGTTCTGTTTTCACCGCATTCTGATTGCCAACATCTTGACAGAAAAAGTGAGAACTTACTATCGATGTCAGAGAAAAGCAAAGCAAACCAAAGAAAACAAAACAAACAGAAAAAAGAAAAAGTATATCCTTCCAGCTCCCAGCAGTGCTAATATTTAGTACACAGCAATTAAATTTCTAATGAAAATCATTGCTACAAAAATCAATCTGAGTCTGAATGTTGGTGTCTCCTTTCTCCTTCTATGAGGTTTTATTTCTTTTCACTGAAGTTTAAAGAGGACTCAGGGGTTTGTAGGATTCATTCAGGAGCAATTCACTACAGGAATCTGTTAGTGGGATGGGCAGGGAAGCGCCATCATTTGATCCCAAAAAAGCCTGTCATTTGACTCTGTTTACAGTGGGCAGTGCACATCAGAGGGCGGTGTAGCCGGGTGCTGTGACCTACTTTGTGGTTGAAGTCTTTCACTGTTCCTGGGAGGGAGGTTATTTTTGTTTCTGCTGATCCTTCATACACACACATGAAATAGAAACATCTGATGCGCCCTGAGTTGTGGGGCAAAATGGGCTTCCAGGTTATTTCATTTATGCCTCTTCCACCTGACACTTCTTTTTCTCCCAAGTGAATTTCATGCAGCATATAGAACTTTTAACCTTTTACTCATCTTTTCCTTTTCTCTTTCTTTTTAAAAGAATATTCCAAGGCTTAACTGGCAGGCTATGAATTCCCAGCTTTTGTGCTTCTGGATATAAAGCTTGTTTTGTCTTCCTGAAAAATTACACTAAAATCTTTTTACCTCACTTAGGATATTCCAACTTAAAAAGATAATAATTTTTAAAAGTTTCAGTAACATTTCCTTAGGAAAATGACTGGGAACGTATCTTCATGGTACCCTTAGAGGAAGCTGGCGATGGAAGAAACACAAGTAGTGTCTATGTCTTTTAATATCTAGGGATTCTAGCATCTTTGGATTAGTCTGGCTTTAATTTTATCGAGCTCATTTAGAAAGATATTGCCATGCTTGTTCAAAAGGGCTCCTTCTCATGTATCAGACAGTCATTGTGTGGAAGTTTATTCAGACTACTTTCATGGGATTTTTTTTTTTTTTTAGTTTATTTGGCTGCGCTAGGTCTTCATTGCTGCATAAGGGCTTTCTCCAGTTGCGTCAAGAGGACTCTCTCTAGTTGTGGTGTGCAGGCTTCTCTTCTTGTGGAGCACAGGTACTAAGCCCCTGGACCTCAGTTGTTAGGGCACACATGCTTAGCTGCCCAGCAGCATGTGGAACCTTCCCAGACCACGGATGGAATCTGTGTCCCCTGCATTCACAGGTGGATTCTAAACCACTGGACCACCAGGGAAATCCCAGACTACTTTCATGTTTTGATTTGATGAGACAGGTCTGTGGGTTCATCTAGAATCAGGAGGCTTAGTTAACCTTCTGTCTACAATGGTGCCTGGTATTTGTGAGCTTGGGAAAATCTTTTCCTTCTCGTCAGAATTTGTAGTTCACAGCAATAAACCTTACTCAGGAATTTCAACAGCAACACACCAAAATAACAGTACAGACCAGAAGAAGTAAAGAACATAAGCTTTAGAATAAGACTCATCTGTGTTCAAATCCTAACTTCACTATTAAAAAGCTATAAGGATATTAGGGAAGTGACCCTTGTGTTTTTCATCTGGAAAATGGTGTAATATTTACTGCAAGTGGTTGTTTTGAGTTATTAATGAAATAAATGCCCAGGAAGGCAGCCAATACAGCATCTGCTGATGACAAATTATGAACCTTGTTATCATTCTCTTTTATTTTTATCTCACCCTTTGTATTTCTCCCAGTATCTTTCTAGTATGGAAATGGAGTCTATCCAACATTTACAGTGTTGATTCTATTTTGATATGTTGGCTACTATTAATATTTCCTTTCTGGTCTTGATCTATTATTTTGATTTTTCTCCAATGATTTCACTGTCTGGATATAATGTGAGTGTGTGTGTGTGTGTGTGTGAGTGTGTGTGTGTATGCACACACACACGAGCATACTCAGTTGTGTCCGACTCTTTGTGACACCATGGAGTGTAGCTTGCCTGGTTCCTCTGTACTGGAGTGGGTTGCCATTTCCTCCTCCAGGGGATCTTTCTCACTCAAGGACTGAACCCTTATCTCTTGCACCTCCAGCACTGGCAGGTTGATTCTTTACCACTGAGTCACCTGGGGAGCCTTTTGAAGGACAACCACCATGTAAACATTTCCTGGCATCTGAATACTGCAGCCCAGTCAGTGGAGCCTAAATGTTCCCACCCTGCATGAGACCAGTCTCTGAATGGTTACACACATAAAAGAAATGCAGACTGGACTGCATGCAGGTCTTTACCAAACATCTCTTGAGAATTTGGAAACTGGATTTATACTACATTTTTGTATAATTGAATTTAACTTTAATACAATTGTATTTAAATACTACTCCTGCTCCCCACAGTTCCAGCCTCCACAGAACCTCTCATATCCACTCCCTCTGCCATCTTTCTTTCTATTTCACATGCTGCTCTTTGCCACCATGCTAGCTCTCTTCTTGACTCCCAGCCCCCAATTTGTCAAGCTCTCCCTATTCTCTCTGTTTCCCAAGTTTCTTCTCCATGGGCACCTCCATGCTCTTTCTCATGTGGAAGAATTTAGCTACTCTTAGATTCTACACGTCTCTCTTCTAAGTTCTTTACCCATTAATTCTAACAAAGGCAGATACTTAAAAGGAATTTTTTTTTTTAGTTTTTTATTTTTTAAATTTTAAAATCTTTCATTCTTACATGCGTTCCCAAACATGAACCCCCCTCCCACCTCCCTCCCCATAACATCTCTCTGGGTCATCCCCATGCACCAGCCCCAAGCATGCTGTATCCTGCGTCAGACATAGACTAGCGATTCAATTCTTACATGATAGTATACATGTTAGAATGCCATTCTCCCAAATCATCCCACCCTCTCCCTCTCCCTCTGAGTCCAAAAGTCCGTTATACACATCTGTGTCTTTTTTCCTATCTTGCATACAGGGTCGTCATTGCCATCTTCCTAAATTCCATATATATGTGTTAGTATACTGTATTGGTGTTTTTCTTTCTGGCTTACTTCACTTTGTATAATCGGCTCCAGTTTCATCTATCTCATCAGAACTGATTCAAATGAATTCTTTTTAACGGCTGAGTAATACTCCATTGTGTATATGTACCACAGCTTTCTTATCCATTCATCTGCTGATGGACATCTAGGTTGTTTCCATGTGCTGGCTATTATAAACAGTGCTGCGATGAACATTGGGGTACATGTGTCTCTTTCCATTCTGGTTTCCTTGGTGTGTATGCCCAGAAGTGGGATTGCTGGGTCATAAGGCAGTTCTATTTGCAATTTTTAAAGGAATCTCCACACTGTTCTCCATAGTGGCTGTACTAGTTTGCATTCCCACCAACAGTGTAGGAGGGTTCCCTTTTCTCCACACCCTCTCCAGCATTTATTGCTTGCAGATTTTTGGATCACAGACATTCTGACTGGTGTGAAGTGGTGCCTCATTGTGGTTTTGATTTGCATTTCTCTAATAATGAGTGATGTTGAGCATCTTTTCATGTGTTTGTTAGCCATCCATATGTCTTCTTTGGAGAAATGTCTATTTAGTTCTTTGGCCCATTTTTTGATTGGGTCATTTATTTTTCTGGAATTGAGCTGCATGAGTTGCTTGTATATTTTTGAGATGAGTTGTTTGTCAGTTGCTTCATTTGCTATTATTTTCTCCCATTCAGAAGGCTGTCTTTTCACCTTGCTTATATTTTCCTTTGTTGTGCAGAAGCTTTTAATTTTAATTAGATCCCATTTGTTTATTTTTGCTTTTATTTCCAGAATTCTGGGAGGTGGATCATAGAGGATCCTGCTGTGATTTATGTCTGAGAGTGTTTTGCCTATGTTCTCCTCTAGGAGTTTTATAGTTTCTGATCTTACATTTAGATCTTTAATCCATTTTGAGTTTATTTTTGTGTGCGGTGTTAGAAGTGATCTAGTTTCATTCTTTTACAAGTGGTTGACCAGTTTTCCCAGCACCACTTGTTAAAGAGATTGTCTTTACTCCATTGTATATTCTTGCCTCCTTTGTCAAAGATAAGGTGTCCATATGTGTGTGGATTTATCTCTGGGCTTTCTATTTTGTTCCATTGAGCTATATGTCTGTCTTTGTGCCAGTACCATACTGTCTTGATGACTGTGGCTTTGTAGTAGAGCCTGAAGTCAGGCAAGTTGATTCCTCCAGTTCCATTCTTCTTTCTCAAGATTGCTTTGGCTATTCGAGGTTTTTTGTATTTCCATACAAATCTTGAAATTATTTGTTCTAGTTCTGTGAAAAATGTGGCTGGTAGCTTGATAGGGATTGCATTGAATTTGTAAATTGCTTTGGTTAGTATACTCATTTTCACTATATTGATTCTTCCAATCCATGAACATGGTATATTTCTCCATCTATTAGTGTCCTCTTTGATTTCTTTCATCAGTGTTTTACAGTTTTCTATATATAGGTCTTTAGTTTCTTTAGGTAGATATATTCCTAAGTATTTTATTCTTTTCGTTGCAATGGTGAATGGAATTGTTTCCTTAATTTCTTTTCTACTTTCTCATTATTAGTGTATAGGAATGCAAGGGATTTCTGTGTGTTAATTTTATATCCTGCAACTTTACTATATTCATTGATTAGCTCTAGTAATTTTCTGGTGGAGTCTTTAGGGTTTTCCATGTAGAGGATCCTGTCATCTGCAAACAGTGAGAGTTTTACTTCTTCTTTTCCAATCTGGATTCCTTTTATTTCTTTTTCTGCTCTGATTGCTGTGGCCAAAACTTCCAGAACTATGCTGAATAGTAGCGGTGAAGGTGGACACCCTTGTCTTGTTCCTGACTTTAGGGGAAATGCTTTCAATTTTTCACCATTGAGGATAATGTTTGCTGTGGGTTTGTCATAGATAGCTTTTATTATGTTGAGGTATGTTCCTTCTATTCCTGGTTTCTGGAGAGTTTTTATCATAAATGGATGTTGAATTTTGTCAAAGGCCTTCTCTGCATCTATTGAGATAATCATATGGTTTTTATTTTTCAATTTGTTAATGTGGTGAATTACATTGATTGATTTGCGGATATTGAAGAATCCTTGCATCCCTGGGATAAAGCCCACTTGGTCATGGTGTATGATCTTTTTAATGTGTTGTTGGATTCTGATTGCTAGAATTTTGTTGAGGATTTTTGCATCTATGTTCATCAGTGATATTGGCCTGTAGTTTTCTTTTTTGTGACATCTTTGTCAGGTTTTGGTATTAGGGTGATGGTGGCCTCATAGAATGAGTTTGGAAGTTTACCTTCCTCTGCAATTTTCTGGAAGAGTTTGAGGAGGATAGGTGTTAGCTCTTCTCGAAATTTTTGGTAGAATTCAGCTGTGAAGCCATCTGGACCTGGGCTTTTGTTTGCTGGAAGATTTCTGATTACAGTTTCAATTTCCATGCTTGTGATGGGTCTGTTAAGATTTTCTATTTCTTCCTGGTTCCGTTTTGGAAAATTGTACTTTTCTAAGAATTTGTCCATTTCTTCCACGTTGTCCATTTTATTGGCATACAACTGCTGATAGTAGTCTATTATGATCCTTTGTATTTCTGTGTTGTCTGTTGTGATCTCTCCATTTTCATTTCTAATTTTATTGATTTGATTTTTCTCTCTTTGCTTCTTGATGAGTCTGGCTAATGGTTTGTCAATTTTATTTATCCTTTCAAAGAACCAGCTTTTGGCTTTGTTGATTTTTGCTATGGTCTCTTTTGTTTCTTTTGCATTTATTTCTGCCCTAATTTTTAAGATTTCTTTCCTTCTACTAACTCTGGGGTTCTCCAATTCTTCCTTTTCTAGTTGCTTTAGTTGTAGAGTTAGGTTATTTATTTGACTTTTTTCTTGTTTCTTGAGGTATGCCTGTATTGCTATGAACTTTCCTCTTAGCACTGCTTTTATAGTGTCCCACAGGTTTTGGGTTGTTGTGTTTTCATTTCATTAGTTTCTATGCATATTTTGATTTCTTTTGATTTCTTCTGTGATTTGTTGGTTATTCAGAAGTGTGTTGTTCAACCTCCATATGTTGGAATGTTTAATAGTTTTTCTCCTGTAATTGAGATCTAATCTTAATGCATTATGGTCAGAAAAGATGCTTGGAATGATTTTGATTTTTTGAATTTATCAAGTTTAGATTTATGGCCCAGGATGTGATCTATCCTGGAGAAGGTTCCATGAGCACTTGAAAAAAGGTGAAATTCATTGTTTTGGGGTGAAATGTCCTATAGATATCAATTAGGTCTAACTGATCTAATGTATCATTTAAAGTTTGCGTTTCTTTGTTAATTTTCTGTTTAGTTGATCTGTCCATAGGTGTGAGTGGGGTATTAAAGTCTCCCACTATTATTGTGTTATTGTTGATTTCCCCTTTCATACTTGTTAGCATTTGTCTTACATATTGCGGTGCTCCTATATTGGGTGCATATATATTTATAATTGTTATATCTTCTTCTTGGATTGTTCCTTTGATCATTATGTAGTGGCCTTCTTTGTCTCTTTTCACAGCCTTTGTTTTAAAGTCTATTTTATCGGATATGAGTATTGCCACTCCTGCTTTCTTTTGGTCTCTATTTGCGTGGTATATCTTTTTCCAGCCCTTCACTTTCAGTCTGTATGTGTCCCTTGTTTTGAGGTGGGTCTCTTGTAAGCAGCATATAGAGGGGTCTTGTTTTTGTATCCATTCGGCCAGTCTTTGTCTTTTGGTTGGGGGGTTCAAACCATTTACGTTTAAGGTAATTATTGATAAGTATGATCCCATTACCATTTACTTTATTGTTTTGGGTTCGGGTTTATACACCCTTTTCGTGTTTCCTGTCTAGAGAATATCCTTTAGAATTTGTTGGAGAGCTGGTTTGGTGGTGCTGAATTCTCTCAGCTTTTGCTTGTCTGAAAAGCTTTTGATTTCTCCTTAGTATTTGAATGAGATCCTTGCTGGGTACAGTAATCTGGGCTGTAGGTTATTGTCTTTCATCACTTTAAGTATGTCCTGCCATTCCCTCCTGGCCTGAAGAGTTTCTATTGAAAGATCAGCTGTCATCCTTATGGGAATCCCCTTGTGTGTTATTTGTTGTTTTTCCCTTGCTGCTTTTAATATTTGTTCTTTGTGTTTGATCTTTGTTAATTTGATTAATATGTGTCTTGGGGTGTTTCGCCTTGGGTTTATCCTATTTGGAACTCTCTGTGTTTCTTGGACTTGGGTGATTATTTCCTTCCCATTTTAGGGAAGTTTTCAACTATTATCTCCTCAAGGATTTTCTCATGATCTTTCTTTCTGTCTTCTTCTTCTGGGACTCCTATAATTCGAATGTTGGAGCGTTTCATATTGTCCTGGAGGTCTCTGAGATTGTCCTCATTTCTTTTAATTCGTTTTTCTTGTTTCCTCTCTGATTCATTTATTTCTACCATTCTATCTTCTATTTCACTAATCCTATCTTCTGCCTCCGTTATTCTACTATTTGTTGCCTCCAGAGTGTTTCTGATCTCATTTATTGCGTTATTCATTATATTTTGACTCTTTTTTATTTCTTCTAGGTCCTTGTTAAACCTTTCTTGCATCTTCTCAATCCTTGTCTCTAGGCTATTTATCTGTGATTCCATTTTGATTTCAAGATTTTGGATCATTTTCACTATCAATATTCGGAATTCCTTCTCTGGTAGATTCCCTACTTCTTCCTCTTTTGTTTGGTTTGGTGGGCAACTCTCCTGTTCCTTTACCTGCTGAGTATTCCTCTGTCTCTTCATCTTGGTTATATTGCTGCGTTTGGGGTGGCCTTTTTATATTCTGGTAATTTGTGGAGTTCTCTTTATTATGGAGCTTCCTCACTTTGGGTGGGGTTCTATCAGTGGCTTGTCAAGGTTTCCTGGTTAGGGAGGCTTGTGTTGGAGTTTTGGTGGGTGGAGCTGGGTTTCTTCTCTCTGGAGTGCAGTAGAGTGACCCGTAATGGGTTATGAGACATCAAAGGTTTGGGGATAGTTTTGAGCTGCCTGTATATTGAAGCTCAGGGGAGTATTCCTGTGTTGCTGGAGAATTTGCGTGGTGTGTCTTGTTTTGGAACTTGTTGGCCCTTGGGTGGAGCTTGGTTTTGGTGTAGGTATGAAGGTATTTGATGAGCTCCTATTGCTTAATGTTCCCTGAATTCAAGAGTTCTCTAATGTTTTCAGGCTTTGGATTTAAGCCTCCTGCTTCTGGTTTTCAGTTTTATTTTTACAGTAGCCTCTAGACTTCTCCATCTATACAGCACCGATGATAAAACATCTAGGTTAAAGATGAAAAGTTTCTCCACATTGAGGGACACTCAGAGAGGTTCACTGAGTTACAAGGAGAAGAGAAGATAGAGGGGGTAGTTAGAGGTAGCTGGAATGAGATGCAGTCAGATCAAGAGAGGAGAGAGCAAGCTAGCCAGTAGTCACTTCCTTATGTGCGCTCTATAGTCTGGACCGCTCAGAGGTATTTACAGAGTTATACGGGGAAGAGGAGAGGGAGGAAGTAGACAGAGGTGATCAGGAGGATAGAGAGAGGAATGAGTAGGAGAGAGACAAATCCTGCCAGTAACCAGTTCCTTAGGTGTTCTCTACCGTCTGGGACACACAGAGATTCACAGAGTTGGATAGAGAAGAGATGGGGGAGAAAAGAGACAGAGGCCACCTGGTGGAGAAAAAGGAGAGTCCAGAGGAGGAGAGAGTGGTCAAGCCAGTAATCTTGCTCTCAGGTAAACTTGGGTAGTGAAGTTTGGGTTTTTAAATGTACAAAATTGACAACAAAAACCTAAGAGCAAAGATTAAAAATCTAGAGTAGAGGTTGGATTTTCAAAGATACAATATTAAAGAAAAGCAGAAGGAAAAAGGAAGAAAGAAAAAAAGAATTATTAAAAACAAACAAACAAAAAACCACCAACAACCATCCAAAGACTATATATGGTGTTTGCCTTAAAAAAAAAAAAGTCTTTTTTTTAAAAAATAGTAATAATAGGTTATAGAAATAAAAATTAGAGGAGAAATAGAAGACTTAACAATTAAAAAAAAGTTAGAAAAAAAAAGAAAAAAGACCAAAAAACAAAAAAGCAAAAGCAAAAAAAAAAAAAAGGAATGATTTTAAAAATAGTAAAAATATTTCTGGCCCTTCTCTGATGTTATGGGCCGTGTAGGATCACTTCCAAGGTGGTTCCCTCTGTTTAACTTCTTCTGTTTGCTGGATTTTTAGGCTCACTAGTTCAGTCTCGCTGTGGGGAGGGGGGATGCTGCAAACAAATAGCACTGTCGTGTGCACACAGTATCTCAGCCCCGCTTGACCTGTCCTTTCTCACGGCGCACAAACTGCCCGGCTCTACGATGCTCAGCCGGGAACTGTCTGGGGCCGGCCCTAGGCTGTGTGCACTTCCCCGGTCCAAGCCGCTCAGGTTCGGCGCTCAGGCAGCCCTCAGAGGCACAAATGCGGCTGGGACTGCGCTTTGTGCCCTTCCCAGGTCCGAGTAGCTCAGGAGTTTGGCGAGCGCGATCGCCGCGGCTTGTCACCTTTTCTGCCGCTGCTGCTCAGCTTTCTGGGTGGACCGCTGGCCCCGCCCCACCCCGTGAGGCAGATGGTGACTGTCCAGCACCCCCAGAAGTCTTAGCAAAGAAGCCTGCTTGCAGTTAGGTAAGTAAAGTCTCTCCGGGTCTGCAATTGCCCCTTTCCAGTCCTTAGACAGCAGCCCACCAGGCTCCACTGTCCCTGGGATTCTCCAGGCAAGAATGCTGGAGTGGGTTGCCATTTCCTTCTCCAATGGATGAAAGTGAAAAATGAAAGTGAAGTCACTCAGTCGTGTCCGACTCTTAGTAACCCCATGGACTGCAGCCTACCAGGCTCCTCTGTCCATGGGATTTTCCAGGCAAGAGTACTAGAGTGGGGTGCCATTGCCTTCTCCGACAGAAAGCTGTACCTACTTAATATTAATATATACATCTCGATGAGTTTGCAGGTAAATGTAAACCTGTGAAACCATGACCATAAACAATGCTGTAAACAAAGCCATTATCTCTAAAAATTTCCTCCCCTCCCTCTTTAAGAAATTCTTGTTACAAGTATGTCAGTGGGATTTACCTAAAACTGTAGCATTCCTATGTCAACATGACTTCCTAGTTCATTCCTGAGAATTCGTTCAAAACAGATACAGTTGCAAACCAATAAATAACTTCAATGTTTGCTTCAGGAAATTCCCACAAACCAAGTCATTAGAGATAATAAGTTGCTTACCTGGACAAAATCTTGTTCGTTAACCACAGGTTACTTATTCAAGACCCTTGCTTTGCTGTGTTGACCAACCTAGATATAAATAAATAAATAATAAAGTAATTTTAACATATTATATGTAAAAATAAACTCTATATTTATGTACAATATAAATAAATTTCCCTGCCTTGAAGACCCAACTTAAACCCATCTTGAGCTCAGACCCCAGAGCTGAATTAATATCTTACTTCTGAGTTTCCTCTTTAAAATGCTCCTAAGATTGTCAAGATTGTCTTCTCTTTTTGGGAGAAACTTCTAATAAATTTAGCTTTGTTTTATTAAAAGGTGGTATTTTGGAGAGATGAACAGAGCAAATAAATATTTTCTAATTTATCTTATGTTCTTGGTAACTACGTGTTTAAAAGACACATAGAAAGAACTGCCTGTATTTATAATTTGCTCTTTTCCAGAGAATCCTTTTATTTTATTTATTTATATTTTAAATTGAACTATAGTTGATTTACAAGGTTGTGTTAATCTCTGCTATACAGCAAACTGTACACATATATATACCTTCCTTTTCAAATATTCTTTTCTATTATGGTTTATCCTAGGAGGTTTTATATAGTTTCTATACAGTAGGACCATGGTGTTTATCTATTGTAAATGTAATGGTTCGCATCTACCAATCCCAATTTCCCAGTCCATCCCTTCCCCACTTCCTTCCTCCACCTCCTCCTTGGAAACCACAAGTCTGATCTCTGTGTCTATGAGTCTGTTTCTGAAGAATCCTACTTTTAATTAGAAGAAATACTTAGATCAAGCTCGTGAACTAGCTTTATTTCTGAAAGTGAAAGTGTTAGTCACTCAGTTGTGTCCTGTTCTTTGTGATGCCATGGGTTGTAGCTTGCCAGGCTCCTCCGTCCAAAGAATTCTCCAGGCAAGAAGACTGGAGTGGGTTGCCATCTCCCACTCCAGGGGATCTTCCTGACCCAGGGATCGAACCCAGGTCTCCTGCACTGCAGACAGATTCTTTACCCTCTGAGCCATCAGGGCTCGTATCTTTATTTCTGGGATGTGCTTAACTTCTAGTGGACAGGACTACAGCTGGCCTTAGGCAAAATTGTGAAGTAGGTTAAAATGAATTTCAGTATAATAAGTTTGCTTTGTCTCCTATTCCTCAAGAGTCTTTTACAAACCTACCTGCGTTAACCCAGATTCTCCTGCTGTCCTGGGGCCTGTACTCAGTTAAGTCAACTTGTTCCCCAAGTTCTCCCCTGTCCCCTCCCCCCTTCCGCTCAGCCACATGTACCCCTCCCACCATCACCCTGAGACAGGCTGGGCTCTGGGACCCTTTGCTGTGGTGCTGCAGTGCTTGCTCCTGGACCTCTCCTAGAACAACAAAATACAAAGAAACTATACGGGACTAAAAATAAATGTGTGCATTCTCAGTTCAGTTGCTCAGTCGTGTCCGACTCTTTGTGACCCCATGAATCGCAGCATGCCAGGCCTCCCTGTCCATCACCAACTGAGTTCACTCAGACTCATGTCCATCAAGTCAGTGATGCCATCCAGCCATCTCATCCTCTGTCGTCCCCATCTCCTCCTGCCCCCAATCCCTCCCAGCATCAGAGTCTTTTCCAATGAGTCAACTCTTCGCATGAGGTGGCCAAAGTACTGGAGTTTCAGCTTCAGCATCAGTACCTCCAATGAAAATCCAGGACTGATCTCCTTTAGAATGGACTGGTTGGATCTCCTTGCAGTCCAAGGGACTCTCAAGAGTCTATTCCAACACCACAACTCAAAAGCATCAATTCTTTGGCGCTCAGCTTTCTTCACTGTGCATTCTCACTCAGGGCAAATTCTGGACAAAAGATGCAAAGAGACCAAAAGAACCAATTGTTACTTCTGAAGCTCCTGGAGCAAAAGCAAGTTACTGAGCAAGCTCACTTGCACACAACACCACCTAAGGGCAAACCACCCAGCCACCCCTCCAGCTCGACTCCTCGACACATCCTATCCCCATTCCATATAAGGAACAAGCTTGTCCCCACCTTGGGGAATGAGCAAGCAAGGGGACTGGTTGTTGGTTATCACTCCCTCCTACTGCAGCAGGGACCCCAATACAGCCTTGCCTGAATTTCTTCTGTGGCCTCTGATCAATTTCTGTTGATTAAGGAGGTCAAGAATCTCATTAACAATTTTCTCACTCCTTGGTATGTTCTTGATTTTTAACAGGTTTATAGCCCTAGGTGGCTCAGACGGTAAAGTGTCTGCCTACAATGCAGGAGACCAGGGTTCAATCCTTGGGTCGGGAAGATCTCCTAGAGAAGGAAATGGCAACCCACTCCAGTATTCTTGCCTGGAAAATCCCATGGACAGAGGAGCCTGGTAGGCTACAGTCCTTGGGATTGCAAAGAGTCAGACACAACTGAGCGACTTCACTCACTCATAGCCCTAGGAATCAGAGAGGAATTCCCATCTCTGAACTCATGTCCAGGACCAAGGGCCTCTGAAAGCCTGCATTGCTAACAATATGTTCAGAATTTAGCTTTATCCATTTTGGGCTGAGTGTTGAAGAATTGATGCTTTTGAACTGTGGGGTCGGAGAAGACTCTTGAGGGTCCCTTGGGCTGCAAGGAGATCAAACCAGTCAATCCTAAAGGAAATCAGTCTTGAATATTCATTGGAAGAACTGATGCTGAAGCTGAAGCTCCAATACTTTGGCCACCTGATGCAAAGAGCTGACCCTGGGTCATTAGAAAAGACCCTGATGCTGGGAAAGATGGAGGGCAGGAGGAGAAAGGGACAACAGAGGATGAGATGGTTAGATGGCATCACTGATTCAATGGACATGAGTTTGAGCAAGCTCTGGGAGATGGTGTAGGATAGGGAGGCCTGACATGCTGCAGTCCATGGGGTCACAAAGAGGCAAACACGACTGAGTGACTGAACAAAAACAACATTTTGGGGTGTGAGCAGGTGGGAAGACAGGGCATGTGGACGAAGGGGAGGACGGGGAGGGTGGAGGTACAGAGGACCAAGAAGAGAGATAAGATTGGCATCTCCTGGCATGTGACCCTGGCAGTCTCTGAAAATAACATACATTAGCATGTTGAAGCTTGGAGTTGCGACCTTCCAGTGAACCTTCTTATTTAATCTGTGATGCCCAGAAAGTGCTTAAAGTTCTATAATGACAGGCAGAACCCAAAAGACAATTGATCTATGAGCACTCAACATCTAAAGAGGGGAGTTAACTAGGGAAAAAAAGTAGGTAATCCACTGGCCCTGATAAATAAGGTTTTAGTCCCCAAAAGAGGAACCTCATATTACTATTCTAGGGAGAATGGAATGACCCAAAAGCAAGTCTCAGGCTTCAAGACTTTTGGTAATAAGGGACATCCCAGTTGGTTCAGCAGCTAAGACTCTGCTCTCCCAATGCAGGGGCCCAGGGTTCGATCCCTCATTAGGGAAATGACCCCACATGCTGCAGCTAAGACTTGTGCAGCCAAATAAGTAAATAAACAGAAATAAATATATAAAAATACTTTCTGTGATAAATAATTATTGAGTGACTGCTGTGTACCAGGTACCAACAATGGAATATGTTTTATTCTTTTTTTCTCAAAATTCACTAAGAGGTGAACATTGTTAGGGATCATTATACTTTTTTAAGAAATTTGCCAACTGTTTTTAACTGCCTGTCAATTTTAGTTGTTAGGTGTGAAATTAACAGTGGTGTGCATAAGAAAGAATTTAAAACTGACATGCTGACTCCATCTTCTCCTCCCTTGTGCCACTTAATTATAAAACATCATAAAGTAATTACTGTGGCCTCTAATAATGAACTTCATTTGTAATGGAGAAACTTCTTAATGATTGTTATGTTGCAGTCAATTTTGCTGATGATTTTGGAGGTTGATACGTGTTGAAAATGACTTGGGAAGTAGCACTGACTTAATCTAGGTAAAAATATGCTTCTCCTTGCCTGTGCTCACAGGATTTATGCTGTATTTGCAAAACTGAACTATGGTAAGGAATGCTCTATAATATGTCTTAATTGCAAGAGAACAGACTGTTTATTCTTCTCAATCATTTACTGAGTTTTTGCTGTGTCAGTAAGTGATGTGAGACTGATAAGAAATGCTTCAATCATATGACCTGAATTCATGTAAAAAAGGACTATTAGAGTCCATCTTTTTTTATTGCATAGATTACTTAGCTATGAGAAAGTAAAGTAGTGAGGAAATTTGGCTAAGAATGCAGACCAGAATATATTAATTTGAGGACATGTTTTAAGAGGACCAAAAAACATAAGAAATCATGCAAATTGGGAAAATTCTGTGTTAAAAGAAATAAGTGAAGAAGAGGCAGAGAAGACTGTTACCCAAGGGCAATAAGACAATGTGTCCTAATGGGGGTTTGCATGGAATGAGGGGTTGGTCTGAGAAGTAGGGAGAGTCACCAAAATTATTAGGAGAGTCAGGGGACAGCCAGGGTGATTGAGATGGAGGAGCCTCCTTGGGGGCACCGGGAAGCTTGTGAACCAGAGGATGAGCCCACTGGAACACAGGGCTCCTCATGATGAAGCTTGCCTGCAGTGAGCAGACCTAAGCTCCTAGCTACACAGCTTCTGTAGTCACAGCCATTGTCAATGCCAGCTTGAATCCTCATGCTCCACCAGTCTCTTCTCCCTTGAAAATATCCCTTCCCATTTCTGTGATCAGATATACCCAATCAGCTCAGTTTGGTTCAGTTCTGTCGCTCAGTCGTGTCCGACTCTTTGCCACCCCATGAATCGCAGCATGCCAGGCCTCCCTGTCCATCACCATCTCCCGGAGTTCACTCAGACTCACGTCCATCGAGTCAGTGATGCCATCTAGCCATCTCATCCCCAGTCGTCCCCTTCTCCTCCTGCCCCTAATCCCTCCCAGCATCAGGGTCTTCTCCAACGAGTCAACTCTTCGCATGAGGTGGCCAAAGTATTGGAGTTTCAGCTTCAGCATCAGTACCTCCAATGAATATCCAGGACTGATCTCCTTTAGAATGGACTGGTTGGATCTCCTTGCAGTCCAAGGGACTCTCAAGAGTCTTCTCCAACACCACAGTTCAAAAGCATCAATTCTTTGGTGCTCAGCTTTCTTCACAGTCCAACTCTCACATCCATACATGACCACTGGAAAACCATAGCCTTGACTAGATGGACCTTTGTTGGCAAAGTAATGTGTCTGCTTTTGAATATGCTATCTAAGTTTGTCATAACTTTCCTTCCAAGGAGTAAGCATCTTTCAATTTCATGGCTGCAGTCACCATCTGCAGTGATTTTGGAGCCCCCCAAAATAAAGTCTGACACTGTTTCCACTGTTTCCTCATCTATTTCCCATGAAGTGATGGGACCAGATGCCATGATCTTCATTTTCTGAATGTTGAGCTTTAAGTCAACCTTTTCACTCTCCTCTTTCACTTTCATCAAGAGGCTTTTTAGTTCTTCTTCACTTTCTGCCATAAGGGTGGTGTCATCTGCATATCTGAGGTTATTGCTGTTTCTCCTGGCAATCTTGATTCCAGCTTGTGCTTCTTCCAGGCCCAGCGTTTCTCATGATGTACTCTGCATAGAAGTTAAATAAGCAGGGTGACAATATACAGCCTTGACGTACTCCTTTTCCTATTTGGAACCAGTCTGTTGTTCCATGTCCAGTTCTAACTGTTGCTTCCTGACCTGCATACAGATTTCTCAAGAGGCAGGTCAGGTGGCCTGTATTCCCATCTCTTTCAGAATTTTCCACGGTTTATAGTGATCCACACAGTCAAAGGCTTTGGCACAGTCAATAAAGCAAAATAGATGTTTTTCTGGAACTCTCTTGCTTTTTTGATGATCCAGCAGATGTTGACAATTTGATCTCTGGTTCCTCTGCCTTTTCTAAAACCAGCTTGAACATCTGGAAATTCATGGTTCACATATTGCTAAAGCCTGGCTTGGAGAATTTTGAGCATTACTTTACTAGCATGTGAGATGAGTGCAATTGTGTGGTAGTTTGACCATTCTTTGGCATTGCCTTTCTTTGGGATTGGAATGAAAACTGCCCTTTTCCAGTCCTTTGGCCACTGCTGAGTTTTCCAAATGTGCTGGCATATTGAGTACAGCACTTTCAAAGCATCATCTTCCAGGATTTGAAATAGCTCAACTAGCTTTGTTCATAGTGATGTTTTCTAAGGCTCATTTGACTTCACATTCCAGGATATCTGGCTCTAGGTGTATGGTCACACCATCGTGATTATCTGGGTTGTGAAGCTCTTTTTGTACAGTTCTTCTGTGTATTCTTGCCACCTCTTCTTAATATCTTCTGCTTCTGTTAGGTCCATACCATTTCTGTCCTTTATTGAGCCCATCTTTGCATGAAATGTTCCCTTGGTGTCTCTAATTTTCTTGACGAGATCTCTAGTCTTTCCCATTCTGTTGTTTTCCTCTATTTCTTTGCACTGATTGCTGAGGAAGGCTTTCTTATTTCTCCTTGCTATTCTTTGGAACTCTGGAGTCCAAGAGGAGCAACCCCACTTCCAAGGAGAGGTGGCTGTGTGGGCAAAGGAGGGCCGAGAGGAGCTACTCCACATTCAAGGTCAGGAGGGGTGGCCATGAGGAGATACTCCTCATCCAAGGTAAGGAGCAGCGACTATGCTTTGCTAGAGCAGCAGAGATACCCCACGTCCAAGGTAAGAGAAACCAAGATAAGATGGTAGGTGTTGCAAGAGGGCATCAGAGGGCAGACAGAGTGAAACCATAATCACAGAAAACTAGCCAATCTGATCAGCCTTGTCTAACTCAGTGAAACTAAGCCATGCCGTGTGGGGCTACCCAGGATGGGAGGGTCATGGAGAGGTCTGACAGAATGTGGTCCACTGGAGAAGGGAATGGCAAACCACTTCAGTATTCTTGCCTTGAGAACCCCATGAACAGTATGAAAAGGCAAAATGATAGGATACTGAAAGAGGAACTCCCCAGGTTGGTAAGGGCCCAATATGCTACTGGAGATCAGTGGAGAAATAACTCCAGAAAGGATGAAGGGATGGAGCCAAAGCAAAAACAATACCCAGTTGTGGATGTGACTGGTGATAGAAGCAAGGTCTGATGCTGTAAAGAGCAATATTGCATAGGAACCTGGAATGTCAGGTCCATGAATCAAGCCAAATTGGAAGTGGTCAAACAAGAGATGGCAAGAGTGAACATCAACATTCTAGGAATCAGTGAACTAAAATGGACTGGAATGGGTGAATTTAACTCAGATGACCATTATATCTACTACTGTGGGCAATAATCCCTTAGAAGAAATGGAGTAGACATTATGGTCAACAAAAGAGTCTGAAATGCAGTACTTGGATGCAATCTCAAAACGACAGAATGATCTCTGTTCGTTTCCAAGGCAAACCATTCAATATCATGGTAATCCAAGCCTATGCCCCAGCCAGTAATGCTGAAGAAGCTGAAGTTGAATGGTTCTATGAAGACCTACAAGACCTTTTAGAACTAACACCCAAAAAAGATGTCCTTTTCATTATAGGGGACAGGAATGCAAAAGTAGGAAGTCAAAAAACACCTGGAGTAACAGGCAAATTTGGCCTTGGAGTATGGAATGAAGCAGGGCAAAGGCTAATAGAGTTTTGCCAAGAGAATGCACTGGTCAGAGCAAATACCCTCTTCCAACAACACAAGAGAAGACTCTGCACATGGACATCACCAGATGGTCAACACCGAAATCAGACTGATTATATTCTTTGCCGCCAGAGATGGAGAAGCTCTATACAGTCAGCAAAAACAAGACCGGGAGCTGACTATGGCTCAGATCATGAGCTCCTTATTGCCAAATTCAGACTTAAATTGAAGAAAGTGGGGAAAACCACTAGACCATTCAGGTGTGACCTAAATTAAATCCCTTATGGTTATACAGTGGAAGTGAGAAATAGATTTAAGGGACTAGATCTGATAGACAGAGTGCCTGATGAACTATGGATGGAGGTTTGTGACATTGTACAGGAAACAGGGATCAAGACCATCCCCATGGAAAAGAAACACAAAAAAGCAAAACAGCTGTCTGAGGAGGCCTTACAAATAGCTGTGAAAAGAAGAGAAGCGAAAAGCAAAGGAGAAAAGCAAAGATATACCCAATACCATGGTTCAATTGCCCCCCAAAGAGTGGCAGATAACCTGTAATTATTCCTTGAGCTACAGATGGTTTTGATAGACGGTATGGAGTCCAAACTTTGGAGGGGGAAAGGGTGAAGAGATTTTGGTGTGATGTAGGGGTCAAAACGTCAGTAAACTCCCAAGCTCTTAGGTCACCAGGTAATCTGCAGAACATTAATCCTCACCCTAGTCCTGAGCCTCAAATCTTTGCTGATTTGTATCCCTGGGGAGACGAAGAGTGACAGGGTGAGGAGTGAGGGAGCTCCTGGAGGAAGGAGAGGAGGTGTTACAGATAGTGATGATTTGAAAGGGAAGAAGGGCGCCTGCTGGGATGTGACTCTTCTTTTTTAAAAAAAGGTTTGTTTTTTTTTTTTTTTTTCCAATGTGGACTATTTTTAACATCTCTAATTGAATTTATTACAATATTGTTTCTATGTATATATGTCTGTGTGTGTTGCTGCTGCTAAGTCGCTTCAGTCTTGACCGACTCTGTGTGACCCCATAGATGGCAGCCCACCAGGCTCTGCTGTCCCTGGGATTCTCCAGGCAAGAATACTGGAGTGAGTTGCCATTTCCCTCTCCAATGCATGAAAGTGAAAAGTGAAAGCGAAGTTGCTCAGTCGTGTCCGACTCCTCGCGACCCCATGGACTGCAGCCCACCAGGCTCCTCTGTCCATGGGATTTTCCAGGCAAGAGTACTGGAGTGGGGTGCCATATATATGTATATATTTTTTTGGCATGTGAGGCATGTGGGATCTTAGCCCCCTGACCAGGGATCAAACCTGCACCTCTTGCATTGGAAGGCAGAGTCTTAACCACTGGACCACCAGGGAAGTCCCTAGGATGTGACTCTGATCCCAGCTGGTTGAAGGTTGGAATGTACTAGGGTCAGAAATGTTTGGGAAAATTCTGTACCTGTCATGAAGCTGTTCTTTGGAGAAGTGATCTTATGCTTTGACAGGAAATTTTCATTTGTCCAAGTCTCTCTTCTGTCAAACTATCTGCAGCAATGTTCCATTCTAGGAGCAAATCATGTGCAGTTTCAAGGGAAATTGAAGATGAGGAAAAGACAGACTTAGAATAATCTAGCTATTAGGTTCGGAGAAGGAAATGGCAACCCACTCCATTACTCTTGCTTGGAAAATCCCATGGACGGAGGAGCCTGGTGGGCTGCAGTCCATGGAGTCATGAAGAGTCGGACACGACTGAGCAACTTCTTTTTCACTTTTCACTTTCCTGGATTGGAGAAGGAAATGGCAACCCACTCCAGTGTTCTTTCCTGGAGAATCCCAGGAACGAGGGAGCCTGGTGGGCTGCCGTCTCTGGGGTCGCACAGAGTCAGACACGACTGAAGCGACTTAGCAGCAGCAGCAGCTATGAAGTTACTGGGGCTTGGGTTGGAGACCCAGCAGATGGCGTGATAACAGCTTATCTGAACATGGAGGATATATGAGATGCTAAATGGAAATCCATTCTGGTGAATCCCAGATGCTGGTCCAGGGCTCAGCTGGATCATAGAACAATACAGATTCCTGGGCTGCAGACCAGACTTTCTGATTTGAAAGGTCTGTGAGAGTCCTTGGGGGTGATTCTGAGGCAGATTGAAGGTCAGTCAGTTCAGTCATGTCCAACTCTTTGTGACCCCATGGACTGCAGCACGCCAGGCCTCCCTGTCCATCACCAACTCCTGGAGCTTTCTCAAACTCATGTCCATCAAGTCAGTGATGCCATCCAGCCCCCTCATCCTTTGTCATCCCTTTTGAAGGTAGGAGCCATTTACCACGGTTCAGAGGGCTCAGCCTTGGCTTCTGATTAGAATCACCTGGTGAACTTGAAACAGGTGGTGCTCTTCACCCCCCCACCCTGTACCATTTACGTGAGTCTTCAGGGGGAGCTCACACATACTAGTAAAAAGAAATCTCCCAGGTGATTCTAATGTGCAACCAAGTTTGAGAACCATGGCTGTAGGCCATAATGGTTGTTAGACTTCAGACTTCATGTTCTCAGAGCTTAGAAAAGTAGCAGGGAGAAGCACCTCCCCCAAAATGCTCCCCACCCTCCCACCACCGACAAAATCATGCGGCAGATGATAAGCTAGGCTAAGATATTTGGCATTTGGTACTTTCATTTTTAGGAAGCACATAAAACTGCTTGGGGGAAAAATGGCTGAATACCTAATTCAAAATATCACAATAGTGATATCTAGTGTCGAATTTAGATGCTTACTCAGAATTTCAGTATTTTCCTCCCTCTCCCACCCCTTTTGGTGAATATTATTTAAAGCAAAATGCAGAGAGATAATTTTCAGTAGCCTTTTAATAATTTCCAGAGTCTTCAGAGCTATAAATTGGATGATTTGGTGATGGCGTAGAGGAGCTGGTGAGTAGGGGGTGTGCCAACTCAGGAAATATAATTATTCCTCCTCTTGCTTTCTAGTAGATTTGGAAAAAAAACAAAAGCTCAAAACCTGACCCGGCATATAATTGAGCCTTTCAGAACAATGTGAAATAATTATTCCAATTACCCGTGTGCTGAGTTGAAGCAGATCTTTTTATATTCCTGTCTGACCTCAAATCTAGAGCTTTTTCACCCACTTCCCTGATCTGAGGTGTAGACATTCAACTTTCCAGGAGGATGGAGAATCTCATCCTGGCTCAGACCCAGCCACAGAGACCAGAGTGTTTTGGGTCCTCAGACCTCCCTTTCTTCCTGGCACGTTCATGGCTCACCGTGAACTGAAGGCGAAGGGGAAAGCCCTTAGGAAGACTGAGAAAGAACCACATGGGAGCCCAATCTTTGCCTCCACTGTCTCCACACAGGTGAGTCCATCCTTGTTTCAAGGCTAGCAGGTAGGGAAGAGGGATGGGGAAAGCCTTTGATACGCTTCCTTCCTCTCTGTAGAAATGATGAATTCTTTACTGTCTGAGCCACCAGGGAAGCCCGATAGATATGAGAACAGCAAGAAAATAAGCACCTCCTACCCCAACGGCAGGGCTTCCCAGGTGGTGCCAGTGGTAAAGAACCCACCTGCCAATGCAGGAGACATAAGAGACACAGGTTCAATCCCTGGGTCAGGAAGATCCCCTGGAGAAGGGAATGGCAACCCACTCCTGTATTCTTGCCTGGAGAATCTCATGAACAGAGGAGCCTGACAGGTTACAGTCCATAGGGTCGCACAGAGTCGGACACAACTGAAGTGACTTACCATGCCCGCTCCCCAACTGCGCACAGACATTCTTCTGAGTAAAAGGTGTCATTTTCTGCAAATGATTCCCCTTTAATTTAAATAATGAAAAGATAAACCTAAAGTCTCTTCAGTGTCTTCTTGGAATCTCAAAAAGCTAATGCAATAAGTGAAAATGTGTATAGAGAATATTCAATATAAAGTCTTAATGAAAATGTAACCTATTAAACCTAAGAGGGAGTTCCCTGGTGGTCTAGTGGTTAAGACTTCACCTTTCAGAGGAGGGAGTACAGCTTGATCCCTGGTTGGAGAGCTAAGATCCCATATGCCTCGGTGCTAAAAAAACAAAACAAAACAGAAGCAATAAAAAAAGGTTCTTATAATGGGGGGAAAGCAACCTGAAAATAGAGTGCTACAAAGAATCAGCACCATTTCAAATTAAGTCATGAGCCCCACATTAGACACAGAGCCTGAGGGCCACATGGAAATCACAACTTGCAATTTCAAACTGTGTCCCAGTGGCCTTTATTTTTGACAATGATCTTTTAGTTTGTGATCAGTAGATTTTCCATTTCATTTCACTTGTCACTGAGATAAGCCATCATAAAAAAATTTGTATCTTAATCTTTCACACCGAGGAATAGGCCATTTTGCTAATTCCATAATCGTATCAACAAATGAGTGTTTATTCAATTTGTTAGAAATTTTTGAATCTCACTTGATATTTGGCTGTCTTTGCTTGCCAAATGAATTGTAGTGAATGACCTAATTTAGGTAAATGAATTTGAAAACAATCTCAGATCAAATAGGTCTGTGACTGAGAGGTAGAATTATTAGGTTGCCCTGTTCCCAGTACCCGTGAAATCCCATTTTTGGGCTTGTGTGCTGTGCTAAGTCGCTTCAGTTGTGTCCAACTCGGTGATGCTATGGACTGTAGCCCGTCAGGCTCCTCTGTCCATGGGATTCTCCAGGCAAGAATGCTGGAGTGGGTTGCCCCTTCCTTCTCCAGGAGATCTTCCTGACCCTGGGATCGAACCCACATCTCTTATGTCTCCTGCATTAACAGGCGGGTTCTTCACCACTAGTGCCACCTGGGAAGCCCCATTTTGGGGCTTGGAGCTCTATTAACAAATTCGCTTTCTAACAAGACCTTCGTTGGTCCTCAGTCAGCTCCCAAAATTACCTGCTGCTGCTGCTGCTAAGTCGCTTCAGTCTCTGTGCGACCCCATAGATGGCAGCCCATCAGGCTCCCTGTCCCTGGGATGAAGCAAGTTGAGAATAATACAGCAGTGTGAATTTGAAGGCCAGCGCTATGTTTGATAAGCAAAATGGGACTGGATGTTCAGTTCCTATTTTTAAAGGACTGGAAACTTAGACATGTCCATCCTGGCAGCTCCAGCCCTACATGCCTGCCCTATCTGTTTCTGATCACATCTGATTGTCCCTGTAAATAATGAAAGCGCAGGGGCCTGTCTATTTTGGGCAGCCTGTGAATGTGGCCCTAGTACATGCTGCCTTCAGATCTCCCCTGCTGAAGAACCTGAGCCTACTTATAAACAGAAAAAATAACAAAAAGACTATTTTTTAAAAATGTATTGGAGTATAGTTGCTGTACAATGTTGCGTTAGTTTCTGCTGCACAGCAAAGTAAATCACTATGTGTTTATTTATTTGTTGTTCAGTTGTTCAGTTGTGTCCAACTCTTTGCAACCCCATGGACTGCAGCACATCAGGCTTCCCTGCCCTTCACCATCTCCTGGAGTTTGCTCAAACTCATGTCCGTTAGTTGACGATGCCATCTTCTGTTGTCTCCTTCTCCTCCTGCCCTCCATCTTTCCCAGCCTCAGGGTCTTTCCAAAGAGTTGCCTCTTCTTATCAGGTGGCCAAAGTATTGGAGCTTCAGCTTCAGCGTCAGTCCTTCCAATGAATATTCAGGGTTGATTTCCTTTAGGATTGACTGGTTTGATCTCCTTGCAGTCCAAGGGACTCTCCAGAGTCTTCTCCAGCACCACTGTTCAAAAGTATCAATTCTTTGTCGCTCAGCCTTCTTTATGGTCCAGTTCTCACATCCATACATGACTACTGGAAAAACCATAGCCTTGACTAGACGGACCTTTGTCAGCAAAGTAATGTCTCTGCTTTTTAATATACTACCTAGGTTTGTCATGGGCTTCCCAGGTGACTCCAGTCATAAAGAACCCGCCTGCCAATGCAAGAGACATAAGAGTCTGGGGTTCGATCCCTGGGGAGATCCCTCCAGGGGATTGAAAGGTTGTTGCTGAACGAAAAGACGCCAGGATTCTTGGCCTCCGGAGGAGAAGAGTTCGAACTGGGGCCAGAGATGAGGCTTGATTGCTCAGAGCTTTTGTATAATAAAGTTTTATTAAAGTGTAAAGGAGATAGAGAAAGCTTCTGACATAGGCATCAGAAGGGGGCAGAAAGAGTACCCCCTGCTAGTCTTCAGCTGGATGTTATATAGTTACTAGCAGTCTGTTGGAGAAGGCAATGGCACCCCACTCCAGTACTCTTGCCTGGAAAATCCCATGGATGGAGGAGCCTGGTGGGCTGCAGTCCATGGGGTCGCTAAGAGTCGGGCACGACTGAGCAACTTCACTTTCACCTTTCACTTTCATGCATTGGAGAAGGAAATGGCAACCCACTCCAGTATTCTTGCCTGGAGAATCCCAGGGATGGGGGAGCTTGGCGGGCTGCTGTCTAGGGGGTCGCACAGAGTCAGACACTACTGAAGCGACTTGGCAGCAGCAGTCTGTTAATGAAAGAAAGGAATGTCTTAAAACTCAATGGCACCAGGCCCCTCATCCATAAGATGCATTTTGGGATAATCTTGGCACCAAATGGTTCATCCTGGGCCATAAAATGATTAACTTGAATCTTGTAGAAGGACAGATTACCATATAAATAGTTTCATTTACATAGATTAGGGGAACAATATCTGAGTATAACATACTGGTTTGTCAAGTAGGTTCTGAGCCATTAGGCGAAACAGACTTGAAGACAGAGTTTGGGGTAAATGCATAGTAATTAGCATAGCTTAAGACAAATATTTCCATAAAAAAATACATTGGTTAACTCAAGATTTGAGAATAGTTAACTTCAGGTGAAACCAGGTGTCATTATGGCAACACAATATTTTAAGAGAAGCCTCCTTTTAAATTTGTATAGAGAAGGAAGAAAGTATTGCTAGTTTGTTTCCTCCTGTGCTTAAGAGAGCTAAAAATGTCTGACACTTGCAGGCTGTTTCCTCCATTTGGAGACCCCTGGCCTTCCTGCCTGTTACCCTCTCATTCCCTCCCAGATCCTCCCTCCAGGGGAGATCCCCTGGAGGAGGGCATGGCAACTCGCTCCAATATTCTTGCCTGGAGAATCCCATGGACAGAGGAGTCTGGCAGACTATACTCCATAGAGTTGCAAAGAGTTAGAAACAACTGAAGCAGCTTGGCACATAGGTTGGTCACAGCTTTTCTTCCAAGGAGCAAGTGTCTTTTAATTTCATGGCTGCAGTCACCTTCTTCAGCGATTTTGGAGCTCAAGAAAATAAAGTCTTTCAGTGTTTCCATTGTTTCCCCATCTATTTGCCACGAAGTGATGGATACCAAGATCTTAGTGTTTTGAATGTCGCGTTTTAAGCCAGCTTTTTCACTCTCCTCTTTCACCTTCATCAAGAGGCATAACATTCAGATGGCAAATGAATTCATTCGTTCTTTAAAATTGTGTGTTTCTTCTGCTATGTCTCCTATGCATCCACCGTGTGTTGCACTGGCCTCCTGGGGTGTCATCAGGGAAGACGGCGAACAAATTCCTTGCCTCCACGAGTCTCACATTCTAGTTGAAGGAGCAGAAAAGAAGCAGACAGACATATCTTTCAGGTAAATATGCATTTTAAAGAAAAATAAAGCGGAGCAAGGTTGCTGGATGGGAGACTATTTGAAATGGTGTTCTCAGCTACTGTGTCTTTGGGGAGAGGACACGTGTAGGTGTGGGGAGAGTCGAGCAAAAATCTTGGGAAGTGTTCTGAACAACAGGAGCACTGAAAGGTGGACTGGACCTTGGTATTTTCAAGAGATGCAGTCAGAGTGGAGCAGAGGGGCAAGAGGAATAACGTTAAGAACTGACTCTGGATATGTATCTTCGTGTCTATGTTCAGCTGTTCAGTCGTATCTGACTCTTTGTGACCCCATGGACTGCAGCATGCCTGGGGTTGGAATGAAAAGCGATCATCTAGAGTCCTGTAGCCATTGCCGAGTTTTCCAAATGTACAGGGCATACTGAGTGCAGCACTTTAACCTCATCACCTTTTAGGATTTGAAATAGCTCAGCTGGAATTCCATTACCTCCACTAGTTTTATTTTAGTAATCCTTCCTAAGGCCCACTTCATTTCATATTCCAGGATGTCTGCACTACTCCAAAAAAATATTCTAAGTCTGACCCCAGTGTGCCTAATTCCAGGAAAATGGCCACTCTTGTAAACAACTGCTCTGGGTACTAGGGAAAACTCCTGAAATACAATTATTAATGAAGATGGCTATTATAGTTCACATGTGCGTTGCCTCAGATGGATTTTTAAACATTAACACGATTCTAAGATTCATTTATTTGGTCCCAAATATCAGTTGATTACAAGTGTTCTTTTCTTTTTTTAAAAAAGGGTTATCTATTTGGCTGTTCCAGATCTTTGTTGCACCATGCAGGTTCTTTTAGTTGCTGCATATGAGATCTGGTTCCCTGAACAGGGGTTGAACCCAGGCCCCCTGCATTGGGAATGCAGAGTTTTACCCACTGGATCATCAGGGAAGTTCTCAAGTGTTCCTTTCTAAGTCAGTTCAGAATGCATTTTCCAACAACTGTAGTTCTTATGCATGCGGGTGTGCTAAGTCGCTGTAGTCGTGTCTGACTCTTTGCAACCCCATGAACTGTGGCCCTCCAGGCTCCTCTGTCCATGGATTCACCAGGCAAGAATACTGGAGTGGGTTGCTATGCCCTCCTTCAGGGGATATTTCTGACCTAGGGATTGAAGCCGCGTCTCTTATGTCTCCTGCACTGGCAGGCAGGTTCTTTACCACTAGCACCAATTTTCCAGAATGACCTTCAAAGTCCTATTTGGCACCTCTGTACTTGATGGTATTAATAATAGCACATAACCAGGATGATAGCGTTATTTCTATGAGGAAGTCAATTCTGGGTTCCACTCAGTGGGGTCTGTTTACACCCTCCTCTCTCCTGTTCTGCATTCAGCTCATTCTGGTTCTGCTGCTTTGTAGCCTCAGAAGCAGCATCCAACAGCGAGGTTTCCAGGGTTCTTGTGATATCAGAGAGAGCCCTGAGCCATCAAATAGGGCTCTGATAATCAAAGTGGCAGTAGGGAATCACACACGTACTTCCCCAGAACCATCAGGAAGGGACACGTGTCCTCAGCTGTGCAAGGAAATGGGAATTACTGTAAGTCCCCTACAGATGAACAAGTTCTGTTCTGAAAGTGCATTCGTTAAGTCCAACAAAGTTAGCTTTGGTGCCCAATGAACATAATCGGCTAAATACTGCTGCTTTAATGTTTGCTTCCAGACCTCCTGGGCTTGAAATAAAGATACTGTTCTTCTGTACTCTATTCAGTACTGCACAGTAAAGTACACAAAAGCACAGCCATTTGTAGAGAATGCACGCGCATGACAATGTACACCAGACACAGGAACATGTGACATTTGAGCACACATTCACATCTCTGAAAGTTTGCAGCTTGAAGGTTCATATGTAGGGAACTTACTATAAAGGTGATGGGGAAGCAAGCAGCAGAGAAGGGGAAAGAATCACTGACTCTGAATCACTCGCTACAGCACTGTAGGGAGAAGTTATCCAGCTAGTACTTCTCTGTGGCCAACACTAGGGAGCACCATTGTAGCTGAAGGTGCGCCCCTCACTGGGAATCTAATGCCCTTGGAGTTGTACAAGTGGAGGCTCTGCAGGAAATCGGAGGAAGAGACTCTTGATGAGACACCTATGTCCGGGTAAGAGATGTTTATATATCAGGCGTTTTAATGTTGTAAATGACCTTACAAACTTTTCTTAATACTTTATAACATTATCCATGTGTTAAAAAAGTATACATTTAATAAACCAGGAGAAACAGTAGGATTATCTGCCTTCATGCTTTTTCATAGACCAGATTTTATGACCTCAAGTGGTATTTTCTCTCCAGAAGTGCATTTTGGACGCAACCTTCTGGTGGCATTGAGGATGAATGCAGAGAAAGCTAAACTCGGATGCAGAAAGGATAATTAGGAAGTGATTGAAATAATGCAGGTAAGAGATGTTCAGAGCCTGATCTTGGGCAGGAAAATGGACAATGCTTAGGTTGTAAAATTGAACAGGCTTGAGAAATCTGACATGAAGGCAAGGAAGAATAGCAAAGGGTGCTCACTGGCTCTAGGCTGAATAAGCAGGTGAAAGCGAACACTGATGAAGGAACAGTCGGGGTGGGGGGGTGGGAAATGGTGAGTTCACTTCTAGACATGTTGAGTTAGATGCATCCAGGGAATATGTGTATGGAAAGATGCAGCAAGCTTGGAGGTCAGTGAGGAGTCTAGAGTTGCAGACAGTGATCCAGGTATCACATGCAGGTGACAGCTAAGCCCGGAGACCGCAAGGAACCTGCACTACAAGTTTATAGAGGACAGGATATCTAGGAAAGAATCTCGAGGCTCAGCAACATTTAATTTTCAGAGAGAGGAGAGGTACTGGTAAGAGTTTATATACTGGAAAATCAAAGGGTGTGTCTTTAACTGGGTTTACAAAGACCCAAACCAGTCTATCTGCTCCCCAGCTACTTAAGATGGCTCAGTGATGACTGCTGAGACTACTCACAAGGAACAGGGAAGCCTGGTGTGCTGCAGTTCATGGGGTCACAAAGAGTCAGACGTGACTTTCGACGGACCAACCACAACAAAACAATTAATATAAATTAAGTTGCTTCTTCTTCCTTTAAACTATTACTGAAATATATCCTTATGTAATAGCGTGCAAAGAATTTAGCACAAAACAGGATTAAATAGTCTTTGGTGATCTTTTAGAAGAGACTTTTGAAAGTTAGGAATATGCGCCTTGACTTGAAAAGTCTTGTTGCAGAAACAGTAGACTTATTTCTGTCAGCTTCATATTGTTTTAATTACTCCTGATAACAGTGTTAAATTTTCCATATTTTTGACATTGTCAATAATGAATCTGTCATCATTTTCTAATTGGAAAATATATCTTAGTTTTTTAAGGAAGAAATTAGTTGGAAGCAAATATGAAAAATATTATCAATGACTGTGCGACGCTGGAAATATATTATTATTAAGTTTAAAATTATGTAAATTTTTAAAAATTAAGTGTTTAAAAAAACTCTATTTTCCAGCTGTAGCTTTCAGTGAGGACATGTGATTGTAAAATTCTTTCTATATATTTTGTGTGTGCCAGGATTTAAAATCTGACATCCATGATTTATTATGTAAGTCATTTTTATGTCAAAGGCTACCCTCATAAATAGAAAAATCATTCCACAATTTTATTTTCTAGTTTTCTATTTTTGAACATAATAAAAAATTATCAGTATTTCGTTCATGACTGAAGACCTAGGCTCAGTTCTGTTTTAACATGTGTGATTCTAAGATTTCAACAGAGCTATGGTTTTTGAAGTTCTGATTCCTCTTGCTTTAGTAGTCATTGACATCACCATTACAGGAACCACTGGCTTGTAGGCAGGGGAAAACCATCTTGTAAACAATCACTGCATGCCTGTACTCCCAGACTAATTGGAGGCTGGATGGTGAGGGGTCCGCAGTAAGCGTATTTCAGGTTCTTCTCAAGGCAGCCTCTAGAGGGCAGAGAAATCACAAGCCTGTTAGCAATTCTGTACAGGTATTCAGGATTCTACATCCTTTCTTTAATGTTATTCTGCTTTTCAACTTCATTTCAAATTGATGTTTTCATGATTTATTTTTACAAAATTTAAAAGTTACAAAAGAATATTCTTATTCCCCAGAAACAACTAACACTTCCCTACCCAACAACCCAACATCACCAATTCCTTATATATCTTTCCAGAGGCAGTGGTGTGTGGTGTGTGTGTGTGTGTATCACCCTGTCTTCTCCCTTGAAGTGAAAGTGTTAATCACTCAGTCGCGTCTGACTCTTTGAGACCCCATGGACTGTAGGCTCCTCTGTCCATGGAACTCTTCAGGAAATAATATGGGAGTGGGTTGCCATTTCCTCCTCCCGGGGATGGCCCCAACTCAGGAATCGAACCCAGGTCTTTTGCATTGACAAGTGGATTCTTTACCATCTGAATCATCAGGGAAGCCCCATCTTCTCCCTTATTTTTATACAAACATTAACTTCCATATATGTTATGCTGTATCTTGCCTTTTCCACTTAATATTGCTTTGGATAAAATTCAGTGTAAGGATAGAGAGCTTTTTTCTTTATGACTGCAAATTCTAGCTACAGGGTGCATAATTTTCCAGGTAATACTTCAGTGAAGGGCACTTAATTGTTTCTGCAGTGCTGCTGGACCTTAGACATGTAAAATTTCACTAGCAATAGCAATAGCTCCACCTGAGTCATATCTTACAGTGTTTTGGAGGCTGTTCTTAATTTTGCTGGGGAAGGAGGGGAAAATGATACTGAACTTGATTTTTAAAACATCTCCTTCAAACTTTAAATTCTCTCTGTAAACTAAATCTTTCCTGAGAAAGCCTCTCCATTCCCCTCCTAGCCTACCTCCCCCTGCCCCCGCCCCGCAACAAGACACTGCTTTCTCTGTAGGCAAGAAGAGTGCTAAGAATTGTTTTTCTCTTGTTTGGCTCTTCTAGGTGATTTTATCTCCTCCCCAAATACCTATTCTTAAATCTCAAGTCACCAGGCTTTTCAACCACTTCTCTTCTTTGCTGGTATTCTCCACCAGCCCCCAGGTCACATTCCTTCATTTCTCTCTATTTTTTTAAGTTCCCGAATGACTGTTATTCTCTTCAACTCTATTTCTGTTCCAGTGATCGGCTATTTTAATATCTACACATGTGAAAATTTCACATTCTGCTCTGGTTGAACTGGATTTCTAAGGACATACAGTAAAGATCTAGGCAAACAAGGTGAGAAAGGGCTAAAATTAAGGTTTTGTGACTAGGAAAGCACGGTGTGAAATTCGAGTTAAATTGGGACAAGATCTTGGCCAAATATAACTTTCTTTCTTCTTTCCTTCCTTCTTTTCTTTCTATTGAAGATTATTGACGTGTGTGTGCGCGCACATGCGCGCAAGCGAGTGCTTAAGTCGCTTCGGCCGTGTTTGACTCTTTGGAGATCCTATGGGCAGTAGCCCACCAGACTCCTCTGTTGATGGGATTCTCCAGGTGAGAATACTAGAGTGGGTTGCCGTTTCCTGCTCCAGGGGATCTTCCTGACCCAGGGATCGAACCGACATCTCTTATGTCTCCTGCATTGAAAGGCAGGTTCTTTACCACTAGCACTACCTGAGAAGCCCATGATTGACATACGTTATACTGAATACTGGAGAAGGCAGTGGCACCCCACTCCAGTACTCTTGCCTGGAGAATCCCATGGACGGAGGAGCCTGGTAGGCTGCAGTCCATGGGGTCGCTAGGAGTCAGACACGACTGAGCAGCTTCACTTTCACTTTTCACTTTCATGTATTGGAGAAGGAAATGGCAACCCACTCCAGTATTCTTGCCTGGAGAATCCCAGGGATGACGCAGCCTGGTGGGCTGCCGTCTATGGGGTCGCACAGAGTCGGCCGCTACTGAAGCAACTTAGCAGCAGCAGCAGCAGCATGTTGAATATTAGATTGGAATGTACAACATAATGATTCGATGTTTGTATACATTGCAAAATAACTATTTTATTTAGACTCTATTGGGTAGATGATGAAAGTCTCAAATATTTTCACTGTAGGAGTAACAGGCTAAAATTTGTGTTTGTGAAGATAACTCTGATTGTATTGTAGAAGATCGATTGGAGAGAATTGTTGTCATGGATTCTACCCAGCTAAAGAGGTGTATTTCTTGGTCACGTTATTATTTAGATGATGTATTTGTTCATCATGCCACATCCTGGATTTTGGAGGTCAAGGTAAACATATCCTGATTGGCACTGTCACCCCTCACCCTGGCTGGAGTTGTGCTCACTAGTGAAATATCTTCAGGGCATCCAAGATAAATTAGGTAGGTGGGATACCGTAGCCCTGTGGGTCCCCTCCCCTAAGCAGAGTAGAACTAGGGGGAATTTTATTTTAATTTCTCTGAAGATGGATGGGAGTAGGAACTGTATTGTAGTAGATAAGTGTGTAGTTTTGAAGCCAGGAAGCCTGGGTTCAAATCTGAGGTCTGTCTTCCAGTTGGCTATGGGATCTTGACTTCCCTGGTGGCTCAGTGGTAAAGAATCCACCTGCCAGTGCAGGAGATGTGGGTTCCATCCCTGGGTGGGGAAGATCCCCTGGAGAAGGAAATGGCAACTCACTCCAGCATTCTTACCTGAAAAATCCCATGGACAGAGGAGCCTGGAGGGCTACAGTCCACGGGGTCACAAAGAGTCAGACATGGCTGAGCACGTGCACATATATGCACACACATGCGCACACACACAGGTCTCCTGAGAGACCAAATTCAAGCTTCTAGAAGAAATAACAGTAGGAGAAAAAACGATTACAGCCAATCACAACATAGATTTTCTTCTTCATCAGCATGGAGTTGGCATCACGACAGCAGACACAATCACACTGATTTTTGTAAAGAGAGAAACAAGTATTAAAGCTTGGGAGAAAATGAGTAAGCATGAGTTGTGCCAGCCTAAAGGCTAGCATTTATCTCCAGCAAATACTGGGGCATTCGGGCCCAGAGATTTCTAGAAGCCCTCCCTCTTTGCCCTCTTGCTTCAGTTCCTGATGCCCTATCTCCCACAGTGGCTATGCCCTCTGTCATCCTGGAGGTCTGACCTCTCACTTGCCTATGCACATGCTCTTCGTTACCTAGCAACTTCAACTCTCAACCCTGAGCCTAGTTGGTGACCAGTTGTCAGCATCATGATTATTCTTGGTACAATATCAGAATGGACCTAGTGGGAAATTTTCCTCAAAAGAGATAACACACTGGCTATTTTCTTTCGTCTCCCATTTATGCTGGTTTAGGGGCAGGAACTGGAGAAGGAAATGGCAGCCCACTCCAGTGTTCTTGCCTGGAGAATCCTAGGGATGGGGGAATCTGGTGGGCTGCTGTCTCTGGGGTCGCACAGAGTCGGACATGACTGAAGCGACTTATCAGCAGCATCAGCAGGGGCAGGAACGCATATTTGCTGTTTAAACGTTTTATTTTGGTAAGTGTGCATTTGCTCACGTAATATGGGTCTGGAAATGAGTCTGGAAATAACTTCTAAAGCTCTCTGATCTCTAACCTTTTTATTTCCATGGAGGACTATTGTTAAACCAACCAGCACATAAGCTCATAGACCCTATTTTTAAAAACTCTAATGTCTTATTAAAAGCAAGAGCATGATGTTTTTAGCCTCAGTCAGAAGAAATTCCTTGGGAAAATAATTTTTAGGTTGTTTTCCCTGGTTTTTGGAGGAGGTCATCGAAAGGACACAACCATCAGTTCAACTACAAGCTGGACCTGAGTGATCAGAGGTTCCTCACCCCTGCCCCTGACCTTGAAATCAATGTTCTGCCACTGTTCCCACAGGGGTAACTGTTCTGAGGACACAGTCATGAGGGAGGAAGATGTCGTTGAGACCATGTGGATGGTATACATCATAGAACCCCATGAAAACGTCTACGTAAACTTGTAAGATTCTGGTGGGCAGGTGTAGAGATCTACTTGTCTTGCAGTACCCCAGACAAGCCGCATCAGTAAGTTCCCTTGCTTATTGGACCTGCCACTGCCAGTCTGGATGGTCTACATCTTCCTTCTATCTCTTCTTGCCTTCTGTGCACGGGGGCCAGTTTGCAAACCAATACTGGTCGCGTGCAGGAAACAATGCTTTAGGCTTCTTGTGCCTCAGGCTCTTGGCAAGCTTAGAAATTCTCAATCTCATTACCGTGAAAGAGTGAAGGAGAAAGCTGACTGCAAATCTAAGTATTTGGTGCATTTTGCGTGCGAAGTACTGATAGTATTATATATTATTCAGGAGCACTATTTGAGTGCTTTGGAGGTTAACAGAGAAAGAGACTTCCAAAATGATTCTGTCTGAGCTTTTCTCATGAGGGTCACATGTCTATTCATAATAACTCATTCACTCTGCTACAACCCAATAAGGGTGCATTGTTTAGTTATTAAGAACATTAACGAGGAACAACAGGATGCTGAGTGTGTGTTCTCCCATGCTTGATGTGCTGATGGAACATGACATCCAGGCTTACATGTCTGACACTTGATTGAGAGTGGGGACCTCTCAATCAAGTGTCAGAATTCAGGGATATTTCAAGATTCAGTGGGCTTCCCCAGTGGTGCTCAGTGGTAAAGAATATGCCTGCAGTACAGGAACCACGGGAGATGTGGGTTCAATCCCTGGGTCGGGAAGATCTCCTGGAAGAGGGCATGGCACCCCACTCCAGTATTCTTGCCTGGAGAATCCTCATGGACAGAGGAGCCTGATGGACACAGTCCATAGAGTTGCAAAGAGTCAGACACGACTGAATCGACTTAGCATGCACACATGCCCAAGATTCAGTATATTAATAGCTCAGAGAAAAGGTTAAACAAGAGATGTACTAAAATGGATAGATGCTGCTTCAACTCCTCTAATTCTTCTGGAAATTTGCTTTACTAATTGTATTTCTCAGAACTGAATAGATCTCGTCTGGTAGCACATTAATGTTCAATATTATTATGGATGTGTGATGACTTGAGGCACCTGCAGTAAATCGCTCTCAACAGCAAAGAGCTTAAGGGTATGAGTTCTGGAGGCAGCTCCGCTTCTGACATTCCCTCCGGGCATTCATTTCAGTGAAGCCGTTTTCTGTCCTCTGATGCCTAAAAGCCTAGTTTACCAGGTCTCTCTACTTTGCCTTCTTCCCCAGTGGTAACCCCTCTCTGACCCTGTTTACGGCAAGGCAGCCCAAAGGGTCAGTTCAGGTGCAGAGCCATTCATTATGTTACTGTGAGGAAATTCCAGGGTATGAGCTAGGTGGTTGAGGTAAATTACAGGCAGAGTATCTCATTACTCAGTTTAACAACTGTTCTGAGCACAAAACATTCTTTCAGGCATTCTCTGTCATCATTCTCATTACTAGTCCCAAAGCCAATTTCTAGACTATTTTTTGTATTACCTAGTTCTGAGTTCTCTCTGAGACCCCAAGATTCCTGGGGACTTGGGACCTTTTGAATTCTGGGTCCCTAGTCTGCCCCTTCAGCCTCTTAGTTGACTGGTGGGTAAGAGAACTGTGAGTTTGGACTTCCCTAGTGGCCCAGTGTCTAAGATTCTGCACTGCCAATGCAGGGGGTCTGGGTTTGATCCCTGGTCAGAGAACTAGATCCCACATGCAGCAACTAAGACTCAGCAGTCAAATAAATTGGAAAAAGAGAGAGTGAGAGCTGTGAGTTAACAGAATGGAAAGAACCCGCCTGCCAAGTAGGAGGTGCAGGTTTGATCCCTGGGTCCAATAGATCCAGAGAGGGAAATGGCAACCCCCTCCAGTGTTCTTGCCTGGAAAATTCCATGGACAGAGAAGCCTGGCGGGCTATAGTTCATAGGGTCACCAAAGTGTCGAACACAACTTAGTGACTGAACAACAACAATTGGTTGTCAAACTTTTGATGAAACATTCTCTAATTCAATTTCTTTCTTTCTTTGTATCTGATATTAATCTGATCCCCTTTCACTCTCATCCTGATGAGTTGAATGAGCATTGAAATTGGAACCCAGAAAACTTGAGTGTGAGCCCTAGATTTGCTATTTACTAGCGGTTGTGCCTGGGAAATTTCTTTAATTCTTTGAGCCTCAGTTTTTTCACTGACAACATGGAGAGACTGTTGCCTTTCTTACTTTACAGGGTTGTTGTGAAGATCATAATGAAGGCCACAGACATGCTTAGCTTTATATTTCACCATAGGAGACTATGATTCCATGAAAAAGACAGCTCTAAATGTGATAGAGACTTGACTAAGAAATGAAACATGGCTGAAAGGCATGTGAATTGACTATGGGCCATCATGCCTAAATCTGAGTGACTTAGAATTAGTAGGGTCAGAAAAACAGTATTTTTATAAGAGCACCACAGGATTTCCAGATCAAACACACATTGCACAGCATGTGGGGCCTCTTTATACTAAAAAGTTACTCATTATTTAGCTGAAACTCAATTTAACTTGGGTTTCCCTGATAGCTCAGTTGGTAAAGAATCTGCCTGCAATGCAGGAGACCCCAGTTCAATTCCTGGGTCAGGAAGATTCGCTGGAGAAGGGCCTAGGAGAAGGGATAGGCTACCCACTCCAGTATTCTTGGGCTTCCCTTGTGGCTCAGCTGGTAAAGAATCCTCCCGGGAATTTTGTATTTTACTTGCTCAAGCTGGTGATTCTACACAGGTGATCCTCATGAGTGAGCTGCTTTTGAAACTTCTGACCTGGATCTTGAGTAGGGCCTCATTGAGAGCCAGGAAAATGGGGTGACTGACTCCATGGCAGGACATCAGATGCCACGGTGAGAAGATCATGGTGTCTTCCTATGAGAATAGAAAGTCCTGCCTCACCACCCACGGCTGTGACATTTTCTTCTTAGAACTGTATACACTGCAAATGTAAACAACCAAGGAAAAGATAGAGAAGCATCAGGCAAGTATCCATGCAAGTATCCATTATTTACATTTGACTAGTAGTCAGACAACCAAGAAATAAGTTAAAAAAATTTTTTATTGGAGTGCAGTTGCTTTATAATATTGTGTTAATTTCTGCTATATGACACAGTGGATCAGCTATATGTATACACATATCCTCTCTTTCTTGGATTTCCTTCCCATTTAGGTCACCACAGAGTGCTGAGTAGAGTTCCCTGTGCTATATAGAAGGTTCTCATTCAGTTCAGTTCAGTTCAGTCACTCAGTCATGTCCGACTCTTTGCAACCCCATGAATCATAGCACGCCAGGCCTCCCTGTCCATCACCAACTCCCGGAGTTCACTCAGACTCACGTCCATCGGGTCAGTGATGCCATCCAGCTATCTCATCCTCTTTTGTCCCCTTTTCCTCCTGCCCCCAATCCCTCCCAGCATCAGAGTCATTTCCAATGAGTTTCAGCTTTACCATCATTCCTTCCAAAGAAATCCCAGGGCTGATCTCCTTTAGAATGGACTGGTTGGATCTCCTTGCAGTCCAAGGGACTCTCAAGAGTCCCACAGTTCAAAAGCATCAATTCTTCAGTGCTCAGCTTTCTTCACAGTCCAACTCTCACATCCATACATGACCACTGGAAAAACCATAGCCCTGATTAGACGGACCTTTGTTGGCAAAGTAATGTCTCTGCTCTTGAATATGCTATCTAGGTTGGTCATAACTTTTCTTCCAAGGAGTAAGTGTCTTTTAATTTCATGGCTGCAGTCACCATCTGTCGTGATTTTGGACCCCCAAAAAATAAAGTCTGACACTGTTTCTACTGTTTCCTCATCTATTTCCCATGAAGTGATGGGACTGGATGCCATGATCTTTATTTTCTGAATGTTGAGCTTTAGGCCAACTTTTTCACTCTCCTCTTTCACTTTCATCAAGAGGCTTTTAGTTCCTCTTCACTTTCTGCCATAAGGGTGGTGTCATCTGCATATCTGAGGCTATTGATATTTCTCCTGGCAATCTTGATTCCAGCTTGTGCTTCTTCCAGCCCAGCATTTCTCATGATGTACTCTGCATAGAAATTAAATAAGCAGGGTGACAATATACAGCCTTGATGTACTCCTTTTCCTATTTGGAACCAGTCTGTTGTTCCATGTCCAGTTCTAACTGTTGCTTCCTGACCTGCATATATGTTTCTCAAGAGGCAGGTCAGGTGGTCTGGTATTCCCATCTCTTTCAATATTTTCCACAGTTTATTGTGATCCACACAGTCAAAGGCTTTGGCATAGTCAATAAAGCAGAAATAGATGTTTTTCTGGAACTCTCTCGCTTTTTCGATGATACAGTGGATGTTGACAATTTGATCTCTGGTTCCTCTGCCTTTTCAAAAACCAGCTTGAACATCTGGAAGTTCATGGTTCACGTATTGCTGAAGCCTGGCTTGGAGAATTTTGAGCATTACTTTACTAGAGTGTGAGATGAGTGCAATTGTGTGGTAGTTTGAGCATCCTTTGGCATTGCCTTTCTTTGGGATTGGAATGAAAAGTGACCTTTTCCAGTCCTGTGGCCACTGCTGAGTTTTCCAAATTTGACCCATTAACTTGAATTTATCAGCAGTTGTTTTGCTTTTGATTTATTTTACACCCCGCCTGCTTTCCTCATTTATTTTATCTGCCTGGCTGCCGTGGGCATTGATTTGGGGGTCCCTGTTTGAGAAGCAGCATTTTGGTTTCACCTTTATGAAAACAAATGAATTAAAGACTAACTTTGAGGTGCTTTTTACAAATATCAATTAGAAGCTGCCTCTCACACTGACTAAAAAAGGGGGCCCACGTACAGGAAAGAAGTAGCTTCAAGCTCTGTCAAAGCAGGATAGCAAGCTGGATGACTCATGTCCCATGTGGACAACTTTGGAACAGTCCTTTTGCCTATCAGAAACTCAGTTTCTCCACCTATAAAATGAAGCCAATAATGGTAGCTACCTCTTGGTGTTGTTATGAGGTTGTTCTACAGTGAGGTATATAAAGAACTTTATAGCCACACTCAATAATAAGCTTAAAATTTAGAAAGTAACATTTTCATTTAAGTCATAGTTTTTATATTTAGATAACATCAATTTTGAAAGAAACTGGTGAGAACTAAGTGCCTGGAAAAAACTTTCTTCATTAATAAAGGAAGAAATAAAGTGCTACAACCACATAGAGGAAATTTTTAGAAAAGGTTCTTTTCATATGTTTCCTGGGTTAAACTCACTGTCATAATCTAATATACCTCACAAAAAGTAACTGCATTTTGAGGAGTTAATTCAAGATGGAATTAGCTCATGAACACACTTTTCCTTGCTTAGTGGCATTGCTAATTTTGGAATTTGAAAGAAACCAAAAGTTGAAAACAAATAAAATTCAGATGGAATTCAACATCACCGAAAGCCCTTAAACATGGGGCAATAAATATAAATGTGAGCACAACAAAGCAAATTACAAAGGAAGAAGTAAAAACAGTCTTCCTGAAAGATACTATGTGAGGAAAGCAAAATAAAAGACTATGTATCGATAGAGGAGCAAAAACCAGTGGCGACCACAAACTGCTGCAGAAACCCAATGGTAAACAAGAAAAGGACTTTATACTATAGACTGTCTACATCACCGGAAGGGACGGCAGGCAAAACTCGTCAAGCTTGAAGAATGGCAAGAGTCTAAACTTGAGTGACTATAATTCTTTTAAGATATTTGGTAATTTAAGAATGTTTAGGAAACAAACATTTGAGCATAAACTAAGTGCAGGGAAATGGGAGCAATCAGTCAGGGCCCTGCTCTCAAAGAATTATCATCAAGCTGAGAGAGGTAGGAGTAAATAGAGAATCATATGTAAAAGATAGATGACGACTGGTGAATTCAGAGAGGCGTTGCCTAATCTTCACTTTTTAATCATTCAATTTCTTTCATTTATAAATGGGGTTTGAAGGGGGAATAGGTAAATAAGAATTTACCAGGTGGACAAGGGGAGAAAGTGATAACAAGCATAGGGACCAGCATGTTCAAAGGCTCAGAGATGTAAAATAGTGAATAAAAGATGGAGAAAATTTTACCCTCCAGAGTATGGTACACAGAGAAGATTGGTGGGATGGCTTATACTAGGAGCAGACGTCTGTGTACGGATTTTGGGATTTTGGAAAGGAGAGGATAACATGAGGGGAAAACAGCACGATGTTGAAATTGTACGGTATGTGATGTATTTTTCCTCTACGCTACCCTCACCCAACTGGGTAATTCTAATAGTCTCAAGAAATGCTTGATGTTTGGGAATTATTTATGGGTACCAGTCTTGGGAAAGAGCCAAGATCATGAGATCAGGGCAAGAGGACAGACACAAAGAACCACTAAGACTACGGCTGATGTTATGTCATTTTTGTACAAATTTTACAAAGAAACCTCTTTGGGACTGGGTGGTGGCTTTGTGCCAAAAAGAGGCATTTGTAGCCCCACAGCAGGGGCACAGCTTTGAGGGCAAAGTGCCAGTTCGTCGCAGCTCCCACTTGCCCCCATGGCTGCACACCGTTTTGCTGTGCACAGCCTGAGCAACCCAATGTGGCAACCCTCAATGGTGAGATAGTATGCATGGAGGAGGGTTTGTGACTGTAAGAGGTCATGGAAGTAGCGTTTAGGCCAGCATCACTTATCCCTAAAGGACTCAGAGATTATATCTCATGTGCCTTTGTACAGTGTGTTCAGGGAACCCTGAGCAGATCAGTATTTTTGGAAACTATATTTCTAAGGGAGTGTGTTTGTTTCCTAGGGCTGCTGTGACATATTACCACAACCTGGATAGTTTAAAATAGCAAAAATGAATTCTGTCACTCTTATGGAGGCCAGAAATCCAGAAGGCTGAAATCAAGGTCATCAGCAGGGTTGGTTCCTCCTGTGGCTCTAGACAGGGTTTTCATCCTGGGTCTCTCTCCTGCCTCTGGTGGCCATGGGCAATCCTTGGGTTATAGACACCATTGACTCTCTGCCTCTGTCTTCACATCATCTCTTCCTCTTTTATGCACACACTTACCACTGGATTTAGGGTGGCTCAGTGGTAAAGAATCTGCCTGCAATGCAGGAGATGTGGGTTCCATCCCTGGGTTGGGAAGATGCCCTGGAGAAGGAAATGGCAACCCACTCTGGTATTCTCACCTGGAAAGTCCCATTGACAGAGGAGCCTGGTGGGCTACACTCCATGGGGTCGCAAAGAGCTGGACATGACTGAATGAGCACAGCACAGCAGCACATGTTACATTTGCAAAGACCTTGCAGCAAATTAGGTCACAACCACAAGTCCTGGGTGGACATATCTTTTGGGGGCCATGATTCAATCCACCACAAGAGGAGTCATGGTATCCATTGGGCCAACAAGCAAGCAGGAACCTCCCGTCTGACCCTGTGTGATCAACATATGGTATTGGCTTATGGTTCACTGATGCTGAACTATTTGTCACTTACTTGGTGTTTATTTCAGCCTAAGCAGTCTTTCTTCGTTTTATACTGTGTGGTTTGGTCTTTTCCTGACAAGCTGCTGCTGCTGCTAAGTCACTTCAGTCATGTCCGACTCTGTACAACCCCACAGATGGCAGCCCACCAGGCTCTGCCATCCCTGGGATTCTCCAGGCAAGAACACTGGAGTGGGTTGCCATTGCCTTCTCTGTATCCTGACAAGTCAATTGCTTTAATAAGAAAAACACAGTTTTGGGCTTCCCCAGTGGCTTAGTCAGAGAAGGCACTGGCACTCCACTCCAGTACGCTTGCCTGGAAAATCCCATGGATGGAGGAGCCTGGTGGGCTGCAGTCCATGAGGTTGCTAAGAGTCGGACACGACTGAGCGACTTCACTTTCACTTTTCACTTTCATGCACTGGAGAAGGAAATGGCAACCCACTCCAGTGTTCTTGCTTGGTGAATCCCAGGGACAGAGGAGCCTGGTGGGCTGCCGTCTATGGGGTCGCACAGAGTCTGACACGACTGAAGCGACTTAGCAGCAGCAGCAGCAGCAGTAGCTCAGTGGTAAAGAATCCATTTGCCAATGAAGGAGAAACGGGTTTGATCCCTGATCTGGGAAGATCCCGTATGCTGTGGAACAACTAAGCGCCACCACTATTGAGCTTGTGCTCTGGAGCCCAGGAGCCACAACTGCTGAGCCCGTGTGCCACAGCTGGTCAAGCCTGAACACCACAGAGCCCATGCTCTGCAAGAAGTGAAACCACCGCAATGAGCAGCCCTTACACCACAACTAGAGAGGAGCCCCTGCTCACTGCAGCTAGAGAAAAGCCCACGCAGCAATGAAGACCCAGCACAGCCAAAAATAAATAAATAAAATTATTTTTTAAGAAAAACACCATTTTCACTGATGCACTTCTTACTGCAGAAAGATGAAAAGTCCCAGAGTTGTCATTTGGTAATCTTTGAGTTTAAGCCTAAATTTTCCATTTGCCTAGAATTTGTTTAAAATTGTCCCTATCCTAGAGATATCATTTCCCCACTTGTAACTCTTTGTGGCTTGATTTCCACTGAGCTATTAAAACCTTCCCACAGTCGAGGAGTTCTCTCTGGGCCTCTGTGTTAGAATAACGTGTGGTATCTGATGCATCTTGAATGAGAAAGGTTATAGAAGGATGTACGTTTATGGTTGCAAAATGTCCATAGTCACATACCCCAAGGCCCATGGGTTTTAAAATTAGACTAAAGAAAAGGAAGAATAAATAAATAAATAAAAATTTTAAAAAAAGAAAAGGAAAAGGCTCTTTTTCTTTCTTTCCTTGACTGGAGGAAAAGTGCTTTGCAATGTTGTACTGGTTTCTGCCTTACAACAAGGCAAGTCCGTCATAATTATACGTATGTCACCTCCCTCTTGAGCCTCCCCCCTCTCCATCCCGCTCCTCTCGGTCGTCGCAGAGCACCAGGCTGGCCCCCTGTACTGCACACTGGCTTCTCGCCTGCTCCCTATTGTACGCACGGTCATGCATCTATGTCAGCGCTGCTTTCTTCATTCGTCCCATTCTTTCCCCCGCTGTGTCAAGTCTGTTCTCTATATCTGCATCTCTCTTAAGAAAAGCCTATTTTTTCTGAAATGGGGTTAATTACAAAATAAAATAAACTGCTGTCTCATAGAATTAAAGAATATTGGAGGCAAATGACGCTTGTAGATTAAGCTAGCTCACCCATTTGACAGAGAAACTGACGCAAGAGAGATGGGCTTGCTGAACATGACACAGCTAGCAAGTGAAAGAGAACTCATTTGCTTTTACTGCTTACATTTGCAACAGTTGTGAAAACTAAATGCATGAGGTAGACGTCCTGATGAAACGAAAACCGGCTTGAAACAAGCATTTCTGTTTCATAAGGATACATCTAAAATAACCCACCCGGTCGCACGTTTCTTCAGTCACTTAATTCCAAAACCTGAGGATAGCCTCTCTACCTCATTACATCACCATTTTGCATCTTTCTAATTAAATGCATCGGTTAAATTAATGAATGCTTTGCCTTTTTGACAACATTATTTTCTTCCCTTCTGCCAGTATCTCCCACTATTATCTGTTGAACTCCTTTTTTGGTCCAAGTTTCCTTCAGCACTTTGTTTTCTCCTAAATCTATCCAATCTTTTACTATGGAGAAAGTGGGAAAATCAGAGACAAGGGCAGAAACAAGGAGGAAAGCTGGAAAGGAATAAAGGGAGGGAGAGAAATTAGATTCTTCCTAACTTTCTACCTTGGAGCGTATTAAAAAGCAGAGACGTTACTTTGCCAACAAAGGTCTGTCTAGTCAAAGGTGTGGTTTTTCCAGTAGTCATGTATGAATGTGAGAATTGGACTGAAAAGAAGGCTGAGCACCAAAAAAACTGATGCTATAGAATTGTGATATTGGAGAAGACTTTTGAGAGTCCCTTGGACACCAAGGAGATCAAACCAGTCAATCCTAAAAGAAATCAATCCTGAATATTCATTGGAAGGACTGATGCTAAAACAAAGGTTCCAATATTTTGGTCACCTGATGCAAAGAGCTGACTCATTGGAAAAGACCCTGATGTTGTGAAAGATTGAGGGAAGGAGAAGGGGGCAACAGAGGATGAGATGGTTGGATGGCATCATTGACTCAATAGACATGCATTTGAGCAAGCTCTGGGAGATGGTAAAGGACAGGGAAGCCTGGTGTGCTGCAATACATGGGGTTACAAAGAGTTGGATACGATTGAGCAACTGAAAAACAATTTTCTGCTTCTGTTTTCAGATGTCAATATTCTTACAGTATTATAAATAAATTTAAAAAAGAAACTAAATATCCACCAACAAGAAAGTTGTTAACTAAGTGGTTCACAAATTTTGGCCTGTATTAGAATCTCTTCTGAACACTCTTAAAAATATGGATATTTGAGCCAAACACTAGACCTGAATCTAAATATGTATAAGTTTGGACACTGGAAGCAGGACAATCACCAAACCTCATAGGTGATCCTAATGTAAATTGCAATTTGTTAATTAATACATTAAATTATTTCATGATACAGTCATACAAAGGAATATTATGCAGCTACCAAAAAGGACAGTGTAGGTCCATGTGAATTGACACTAATATATGTCTATAATGTGTGAGTGAAAAGGTCAGGTTAAAGAATAATATATTTAAAATTATTTCATTTATTTTTATAATATATATCATATGTATAATACATACAACGTATAGACTGGTTCCAAATAGGAAAAGAAGTACTTCAAGGCTGTATATTGTCACCCTGCTTATTTAACTTCTATGCAGAGTACATCATGCGAAATGCTGGGCTGGAAGAAGCACAAGCTGGAATCAAGATTGCCAGGAGAAATATCGATAACCTCAGATATGTAGATGACATCACCCTATGGCAGAAAGTGAAGAGGAACTCAAAAGCCTCTTGATGAAAGTGAAAGAGGAGAGTGAAAAAGTTGGCTTAAAGCTCAACATTCAGAAAACGAAGATCATGGCATGTGGTCCCATCACTTCATGGGAAATAGATGGGGAAACAGTGGAAACAGTGTCAGACTTTATTTTGGGGGGGTCCAAAATCACTGCAGATGGTGACTGTAGCCATGAAATTAAAAGATGCTTACTCCTTAGAAAGAAAGTTATGACCCACCTAGATAGCATATTGAAAAGAAGAGACATTACTTTGCCAACAAAGGTCCGTCTAATCAGGGCTATGGTTTTTCCAGTGGTCATGTATGGATGTGAGAGTTGGACTGTGAAGAAAGCTGAGCGCCGAAGAATTGAGGCTTTTGAACTGTGGTGTTGGAGAAGACTCTTGAGAGTCCCTTGGACTGCAAGGAGATCCAACCAGTCCATTCTGAAGGAGATCAGCCCTGGGATTTCTTTGGAAGGAATGAGGCTAACGCTGAAACTCCAGTACTTCGGCCACCTCATGCAAAGAGTTGACTCATTGGAAAAGACTCTGATGCTGGGAGGGATTGGGGGCAGGAAGAGAAGGGGACGACAGAGGATGAGATGGCTGGTAAAGATCATTAAAACAGTCTGCCTATTTTGTCTAAAAAAAAAAAAAAAAAAAAAAAAAAAAAAATAAAACAACAAGAAGCATAATATTAAAAAAAAATACAGATGGTGTTCTACAGTGGTATTGAGACTTTTGCTCTTCGTTCAATATATCTCTGTTTTCACGTTTTTATAATGAGTCTATTATGAACCATGTATAATTGGGGGGAAATATTAAAATAAGTAACTGCCTAGAAGCCCTTGTCCTTAAACGACAATGCCAGGGAAGATTCTTCAGAGGATTAAGTTAGTTAATACCATTTAAATAATTTACTACTGTGAAAAGTGTTTTATTCATCTCTTTCCTGACCTTACTCTTTACAAATGTTCTAAATTACAGATAGCGCATGTTTAACTTGTCCTTTAAATTAACCTTTTCAACTAGAACAGGGAAGAATACAAAATTTCCCTCCCACCTTATTCATTGTGGTGAAAGTGAAAACTCTTAATGACATCAGTTGATCAGCTTCTGTGAGTGAAGAAGCAATAAAATGATCATCTTTCAAGGCAGACACATTGGGTCACAGGCACTACTGAAATATTTTACCATGTACTAAGTCTATGGGGTTGCAAAGAGTCAGACAGGACTAAGCGACTGAACTGACCTGAACACTATAGAATCTTGGAATATAAATGACTATTAAAAAATTTTTTTTAATTGAAGGATAATTGTTTTACAAGGTTGGGTTGGTTTCTGCCAGGTAACTATTTTATTGACGAGGGAGAAACAGATTCTTTTTCCTCTTGTTGTTTGGTCACCAGATTGCGTCTGACTCTCTGCTACTCTGTGGACCCCTCCAGGCTCACTCGTGCATGGAATCTCCCAGGCAAGAATGCTATGGTGGGTTGCCATTTCCTTCTCCAGGGGATCTTCCTGACCCAGGGATGGACCCCATGTCTCCTGCCTTGTAGGTGGATTCTTTACCACTGAGCCACCAGGGAAGCTCCTGTTTCCCTAGGTGAAATTAAATGCCTAAAATTTTTTTAAAAATAAATTGATTGACTGTTTCTCATAGTTAGAGATATAGTTAATCATTTTGGGTGCCTCCCTGAGTAAAAAGTTTTAGGATAAGTCTTCCTTCATATTTTTATTTGCAAGGCATTGGGTTGGCCGAAATGTTCATTCAGTCAAAAGATGCTATGGGGACCCAAACGAGCTTTTTGGCCAACCCAATAAATAGTTTCCCAGATACTCTGTGGTTACTTTGACCAAGAGAGAAGTACAGACAAGTAGTGCTTATTTATCTTTTTCTGTGCTGTTTCCTCCTGCCTTTTATCCACCTCCCCTACATACACCTTGGCCACATGAGTAAATGTCTGTTCAAGATGGATATTCATAAATGAGTGATTCTTGTGATTTAGGCAGGTCATGTGGTTAGTATTTCTCAAGAAGTCTGTAAGTGCCTCTTTGAATTAGTACAGTTCTCAGAGTTAACTTTATGGTACTGCTATTATTTCTACTTTGATCTGTTTAAGCACGTTCAGTTCAGAGATATAAAGCCAAAATCAGACTTGAGTGTATTGGTATTGGTTATTAATATTAATATTTTCTATAAAATATTAAAGTCAATTATAGGAATATGGAAATATGGAGGTTTCCTAGAAGTTATCTAAGATTCCTATAGTAAATGTTTTATGTATATGATACCTATAACAGTATAATAGATATAGTATGTATGCATGTATACGTATTGAACAGATTTATATACCGTATGTATATATATTCATTCCCTCTGTGAATAGCGTTACATTTTTCTTTTATAGAGCCTGAAACTTGATAAAATCTAACACTGATGGAGCATTTACTATGTTCTAGGTATATTATCTTATTTAACCATCATAACTACCTGTCTAAATAAAATTTTCAAGAAGCTAAAAACATGATTATCATTTCAAAATAGTATGAAGACATGCTAAAATGTTTATTAACTCATTAGTGAGAGAATCAGCAGGATAAAAAAGCTGTTCAAGAAGTAGGTTTTTATAGGCATTTAAGAGGACATGCCTTAGGGACTAAATATCAACGAGAGAGAAATGTTAATATAAGATTGATCAGTAGGGCAATTAAAAAAATTACTTTGGGGGCTATCTTTTCTACCCAACAGAAATTACTTGTGGTTCCACTGTAGCTACCTTCAAGTTAGCACTTATCTCCTAAGAGTCTAAGATCTTAATTCATGTACTCATACCAAAATTTCTGTACAAATGTAAAACAAAGGAAAGTTACACTAGATAATAAAATAATCCATGAGTGGGCTGATTAAACAGTGTCCGCGTATGACACTGAAAACTCATGCTAGGACTTCCGTAGTGGTAATGCAGGGAACATGAGTTCGATCCCTGGTCTGGGAACTAAGATCCCACATGCTGAGGGACAACTAAACCCATGTTCCTTTGTTGCCTTATAGTCAAGTTTTAGATCATATCGTATCTTTTAACACACCCTGTCGTGTAAGTGGGGGCCTCCCTGGTGTGATCCAGTGGTAAAGAATCCACTTGTTAATGCAGAAGATGTGGGTTTGATCCCTGAGTCAGGAAGAGCACCTGGAGAAGGAAATGGCAACCCACTCCAGTATTCTTGCAAAGGAAATCCCATGGACAGAGGAGTCTGGCCAGCTATAGTCCATGGGGTTGCAAAAGAGTTAGACATGACTTAGCAACTAAAACAACAACAAAATTGTGTAAATAATTTTATTATCCTCATTAATTTGGTAGAGATAAATCAGATTCAAATAAGCAAAATCACATATATTTTATAAGGCAATGAAGCGATCTGAGGTAGAGCAGATATATTCTACTCTATATTCCCATCTATAAATAGAAAATAGCTATCATTACCATTAATATCTATAAATAGACAATAACCAAATCCATAGAGTTTCATATTTATTACCTAGCTTTTGTCTTATTTGACTGATTTGGCATTGTTGTATCTGTGATTTTTAAATGACAGGCTATGCCAAATTCTTTTGATGGGTAAACAATATTAATATAGAGTTTTATCTATAAAGATTGAACTTTGTATGCCTATTGTAAATTAATTACTAATCACGTGACTCTTTCCTCTTTGCCAAAACCCAGAGCCACTTAGCCCAGCTGATTATTGTATGTATTGTCAACAAATGAGGTCCATATGGGTTGCTTGATTCTAATATAAAAAACTCTTCAATAACCATTGTCTGCATTCCTAAACCAATTGGTTAATTCACAAATATGTATAAGTGGTGAGGAGAGAGTAAAAACCTACATATTATGTCTTCTAAAGATTCAATCCATCATCACTCTTAGAAAATTAAGTCCAAATACTTGATTTTATCATATTTTATATATTTGGGACAAGGCATGTAAAAAACTTTAGTAAGGAAGGATGCAGGCCTTTTTTGATATGAAAAAGCTCTTTCATGCCCCTTTATACATTATCTTGGTTTTGCTCATCCAGTTCTATTTTTCTATGTATCTTAAAGTCCTCTAAGTTATACAGATTATTAATTAATTGTAAAATTATTATTAATGTTTTGTATTTGATATTCTGATTTATCATTTACTGCAAAACTTGCAGGGCTAGTTTTTCACATTCAGTTTTTGTCATTGTCATTAACGTCATCATTTTTGTTGAAAACAGAGATAACAAAGAAGGATTAAAGTCCCAGGGCCTGGGTACATGATTTATTATGACAGAAAAGTTTTGGTAGTTCATTATCTTGAGTCATGAAGCACTGACTCTCAGCTCCCAGAATAATATTTAAACCTCTTAACCCTACTGCTATGCAAAAAAAAAAAAGTGTGCTAGTATCTCAGTTATGTCTGACTCTTTGTGACCCCATGGACTGTAGCCCAGCAGGCTCCTCTGTCCGTGGATTTCTCTAGGCAAGAACACTGGAGTGGGGTTGTCATTCCCTTCTCCAGGGGAATCTTCCTGACCCAGGGATCAAGCTCAGGTCTCCTGCATTGCAGGTGGATTCTTCACAGTCTGAGCCACCAGGGAAGCCCAATATGCCAAAGAACCAGTGCAAATTAGCCGCTCAGAGCTTTACATATTCCTCCATATATTCTTAGACGTTTACGAAATATACCCGAGTCAGGTCTGTCCTTGAATACACTTATTTGGCTCTCACTTGATTCTATTTATATCACACAGCTTCCCCAGGTGTTCTCAGAGCTCCAGCTATATAGGCTCCCTCTTAATACTGGTGTGATCTCTGACCTTAAATGTGATACCGATGAAGACTTTCTAGGGGCTTATGTTTTTCAAAGTCTCGCCTTGTATCTGGTTTAGGATGAAATTTGATGTTAATGTCTGTCCATCTGTAACTCTTTTTCACTCTTATTCTAAAGCAGCTGGAATAGCAAACAGAATTTCTATTCCTTTAATCTCTCCCACCTACCCTATCCACATAGCATAAACACAAGGTTTTTCTGAAGGATTGGGGTGACACAAAATGGCATGTACACATTCCGTTCTTCAATTCTGGTTCGACCTGGTCTTCTTTCTCCTCGGGCTCAGCCACCCAGCGTTTTCCAGGCCCTTGTATTTCTCCTCGAATTTTTCACTTCTCCCTATAGTCTACCTATTCTTGGATTCCCTTGCCCTCTCCAAAGGATTCTTATTTTGTTATGAAAATAATTTTTCTTTTGTTTTTCTTTGTCTTTCTTTTTTGCCTTCCTGATACCCTTTTCTTCAGCCAGGATAACTTACCAACAGTTTTCTCCCTGAATTCTGCCACCAGCTAGTTTTAAGATAATTATATATACACACACACACACATATATATATGTATACATACACATGTAGTTACAAAAAATTCAACAATAAACAAATATAAAATTATAAATAAAATGAGTTTATAAATAAAAATAAAATAATAAATAAAATGCATAAAAATGAAGATAAAAAGAATGCAGAGAAAATATGATTTTCTTTTATACTTCAACAGCTCCTTTTTTTAAATTTTTCTATTTATTTATTTTTATGTTTGGCTGAGCTGGCTCTCCGTAGCTGTTTGTAGGGTTTCTGTAGTTGTGGTGCCAGGATTTCTCGTTGCAGCGGCTTCTCTTGTTGCGGAGTACAGTCTCTAGGGTGTGCAGGCTCAGTTGCTGTGACAAACAGGCTTAGTTGCTCCTTGGCATGTGGGATCTTCCCAGACCAGGGATCAAACCTGTTCCCCTGTACTGGAAGGTGCATTCTTAACACTCAACCACCAAGGAAGACCAAAGACTCTTATTTTTATATGATTCTCCTTTCCAAAGGCCCCTCATGCCAGATTTTTGGGTGCTTAAGTATGTGTATAACTCTGCTTTCCAGAAAACAGAGCTCTGCGTATCTCCCATTTCCCCCTCCAGACCTACTCTGTACTTTTTGTTCACTCATTAGAGCTCTGTAATTGATTCATCCTCAGACTTCCTCACCTCTGGCTTCAGGTTGAAAGATCTAAGTGGGAGAAGAGAGAGATGGGGCCTTGGCCTGGCTTCCTAAGGTCCCCTGGTGGCTCTCTCCAACCACTCTCTCCTTCCAGTTCACGTAACTGGGCCTTTCCTTCCCCTCTTCAGGTCTATTTTGTGGTTATACTGTGCCTTGTAGTACTACCTCTAGGGGTTTCTAGAGAAACCCCTGTCCAGAATGTATAAGCAGTTTCCTTTGAAAACTCTTTAGATATTCAGTTTGAGTGTTGCCTGCTAGAATCCTGAAGATGTAAATGGGAGCACCAAATGCATGAGTTTTAGGAACTGTGATGTCAGGCTGTACTGACTCATACGAAATTGATCTTAGGCCTTTACAAGCATAATTTTCAATTGCACTGGTATAATTTTTCCACCCAATCCATTATTGTTGGCAGTTAGGTTATTTCCAGTCATTCTATGCTTATAATGTTGCTGCAAACGTATATCCTTGTGTTCATTTCTTTGCATATAGGTACAAGTAGGACTGGAGGATACTTTTTAAAATTAGTAATTGCTGTACCAAAAACTATATGCATTTAAGACGTTAATATAATGCTGACATTTGCCCCCGTAGAGGTTTGTACTAGTTTATACTGCCACTTGATAATGCGGTTGATTCTTTCTCAAACCAGTCGTTGGAATATGGTATCTCATTGCCATTTTAATTTGCATTTTTAACATTTTGAGTAAAAGACAACAACTTTCTGGTTATTTAAAACTTTTTTTCCCGTGAGAACTTCCTTTCCTTATATCTCTTATTGATATGTAAGTGATTTTTTAATATACTAATTAATACTTTGTCTCTTTTATGTGTTTCAAATATTTATTTTCAGATTGTCCTTGATTCTTAAAAATTCTTTATTTCATTTATTTCTTTTTGGCCGTGCCAGGTCTTTGTTACCGTGAGCAAGGGCTACTCTCTGGTTGCGGTGTGCAGGCTTCTCCTTGCAGTGGCTTCTCTTGTTGCAGAGCACGGGCTCTAGGGCTCGAGGGCTTCAGTAGTTGCGGCACATGAGCTCAGTAGTTGCAGCTCCAGGGTTCCACAGCACACAGGCTCAACAGTTGTGGTGCACAGGCTCAGTTGCTCCGAGGCATGTGGAATCATCTCAGATTGGGGATCAAACCTGTGTCTCCTGCACTGGCAGGTGAATTCTTTACCACTGAGCCACCAGGAAAGCCCTGTCCTTGGTTTTTATCTTTGCTTAAGGGACATTTGAAATTTTGCTTTGTAACATTTCTTAATCATCTCTTTTAATGTCTCAGTTACAAAGACCTTGCTCATTCTATAACGAAGATTCACCTTTCTTTCTTCCAGTATTTTTACCATCTCACTTTTTATATTTTTGTGTTTAAAACTTTAAACTCTCTGGGTATAAAATTAGTGCATGATATTTTCTTTCCCTGGTGACTTCTGAAAATTATTGAAGAAGTCAGGGTCCCTGTGGAGAAGCCTGGAGTCATTCTTTGAACTCTTATTTCTTTCTCTATTTATATTCCAGATGTGTGTATGAATATTCTTTTTAATTAAAAAAAATCTATACTGATCTCATTCATGGTATAATCTTTTATGATATAATCTTTCACACTCTTGGTTTTTTTTTCCCCCTCCTGTTTTTCTTGTGTTTTATGCTGCCCCTTCTTGATCAATCCTCTTTTGTCTGGAGTTACTCCCAGTCTATGGAAGGAATGGCAACCCATTCCAGTAGTCTTTCCTGGAGAATCCCATGGACAGAGGAGCCTGGTGGGTTACGGTCCATAGGGTTGCAGAGAGCAGGACATGACTGAAGTGACTTAGTAGGCACACACACACTCTCAGCCTAGTAGGGGTGAGGGTCAAGGAGTGCACCTGAGGAGGGTCTACATGACCAGGTGTTCCCTACAAAAATTTTCATGAGGAATTTTGCCTTGTGGCATGATTCTAACCCAGGTTAGGAGATGTTGCACTGCTCTTTCATGAATTTCCGTATAATCTAAGTTCCTAGTATGCTTACGTGTGGCTTAGCGTTTACCACTCTTCAGATTGCCTTTGACTTTGACAGTGTGGATCATAACAAACTGTGGAAAATTCTTCAAGAAATGGGAATACCAGACCACCTGACCTGCCTCCTAAGAAATCTGTACGCAGGTCAAGAAGCAACAGTTAGAACTGGATATGGAACAACAGACTGGTTCCAAATCGGGAAAGGAGTACGTCAAGGTTGTATATTGCCACTCTGCTTATTTAACTTATATGTGGACTATATCATGTGAAATGCTGGGCTGGATGAAGCACAAGCTGAACTCAAGATTGCCAGGAGAAATATCAGTAACCTCAGATATGCAGATAACACCACCCTTATGGCAGAAAGTGAAGCAGAGCTAAAGAGCCTCTTGATGAAAGTGAAAGAGGAGAGTGAGAAAGTTGTCTTAAAACTCAGCATGTGAATTGAATCGCCAGTCTATGTCTGACGCAGGATGCAGCATGCTTGGGGCTGGTGCATGGGGATGACCCAGAAAGATGTTATGGGGAGGGAAGTGGGAGGGGGGTTCATGTTTGGGAATGCATGTAAGAATTAAAGATTTTAAAATTTAAAAAATAAATAAATAAATAAATAAAAAAGAAAAAAAATAAATTAAAAAAATAAAGTAATGTAGAGATGATTTAAAATATAAAAAAAAAAAAAACAAAAAACAAAAAAAAACTCAGCATTCAGAAAATGAAGATCATGGCATCCAGTCCCATAAATTCATGGCAAATAGATGGGGAAACAATGGAAACAGTGACAGACTTTATTTTTGGGGGCTCCAAAATCACTGCAGATGGTGACTGCAGCCATGAAATTACAAGACTCTTTCTCCTTGGAAGAAAAGCTATGACCAACCTAGACAGCGTATTCAAAAGCAGAGACATTACTTTGCCAACAAATGTCCGTCTAGTCAAAGCTATGGTTTTTCCAGCAGTCATGTATGGATGTGAGAGTTGGGCTATAAAGAAAGCTGAGCACTGAAGAACTGATGCTTTTGAACTGTGGTGTTGAATGAGACTCTTGAGAGTCCCTTGGACTGCAAGGAGATCATACAATTCAGTCCTAAAGGAGATCAGTCCTGAATATTCATCGGAAGGACTGATGCTGAAGCTGAAACTCCAATACTTTGGCCACCTGATGCGAAGAACTGACTCATTTGAAAAGACCCTGATGCTGGGAAAGATTGAAGGCAGGAAAAGAAGGGGATGACAGAGGATGAGATGGTTAGATGGCATCACCGACTAGATGGACATGAGTTTGAGTAGGCTCTGGGAGTTAGTGATGGACAGGAAAGACTGGCGTGCTGCAGTCCATGGGGTTGTAAAGAGTTGGACACGACTGAGTGACTGAACTGAACTGAACTCTTCAGATTATAAAATATTGGCATCTCAGGACGACAAGTCATCCAAGGTTTTGTCTCCACAGGCCACACCGACAGCCTGCTTCTTAGAGAAATGGTGTGGCTATATTTTGCTGTTGAATACTTTCCCTGCCATGTTGTGAGAAGAAGTCAGGGAGACTGTCTCCGCGTCCTGGCACCAGCTTGCCTTCCACGGATGCAGTGTTGGTTTTGCCTCTCAGGGCTCCAAGCCTCAGAGAACTCCGAGCTCTGACACCTCTGTCTCAAACGTTCTGAGCAGGAAGCCTTTGCCAGCATTCTCTCTGATGGGGCATCGTCTTCCCAGACTTTCTTCCTATAGGCTTGCTCAGAGTTTTAGGTATTTTCCAACATCAGTGAAGATTTTTCTTGTACTCCTTGTTATTTTTGGTTGATTTCAGGCAGGAGAGGTGGCAGACTGTTTTCATTTTATTGGTTTACACTGGAAACTTCTTTCTGCCAACCTGGCCTTTAATAACAAGCTTTCTTTCTGCTACATGTGTAATATTTTTATTGCTTCAGCCCCTTTTCTCTGTGGCAGTGGAAGAGGGTTGACCAGAATTGTTTTCTTAAAGATAGGAAAAAAGTCAAGGCCATCTCATTTTGATGAAATTTTAATTTCATGGTATTAATATTCCCTCTCCGCATACTGCATGGTTCTTGAGAGTTGCCATACATGATAAAGGCTCCTAGGGGATTTTAATGTTATTTTAAATAGGATTGAGTCAGGAATTCAATGAGAGTGTTTAAAATTAAGTGTCTTTATTAACTGCCATGAAGTTCATGTTGATAAAATTCTACCATTTACAATTTAAAGATACATGAGGTGTGGGGATGCCTGGATGTGAAGTGTGGAAAGGTACATTTCAGTTCTTTCACGTCATCCTACCAGTTTCTCAGCTCTGCGTATTATTGTGATAACGTGGGGTTTGGGGTTAAGCCAAAATAGGGAGTTTTTCTTTCCACTGAAACAAGTTATTTAAAAAAAAAACTTATATCAGGACCAGAACCTAAATCAACAATAACTCAGTAATAATGGCCAGTTGTTGTGAATATCCATGTGAACAAAAACCCTATAGATCGTGACTTCCCTGGAAGTCCAATGGTTAAGACTTTGCCTTCCAATGCAGGGGCTGCAGGTTTGATCCCTGGCCAGGGAACTAAGATCCCACATGCCTCATGGCTAAAAAAACCAAAACATATAACAGAAGCTATTTGGCAACAAATTCAATAAAGACTTTAAAAATGGGTCCATATCAAAAATATCTTAAAAAACAAAACCCTATGGATGCTTATCATTTGACTAAGGAAGATCATACAGTAAAGGACTCTGAACTCACTGAGGTACTTTCCTTGGTACTTTGTCTCTTTTAACCCACTGGGAAGTCTGGAGAGACTATAAGCAATCATTCTCTATCCTCTAGCCTCCTGAAAAGGTTGATGTGTTTACAGATATCCAGTCTTGCTGGGGATGTATCTGTGCTCTGGATAATGAGCAAAGGGGTATTATGTTTAGTGCAAGCAATAATGCTTCCACCTAGGAAGGTAAAGTGTTGTTTACAAGTGCTGACCTTCTCCATCTCAGACACCTGAGCTGATTAGCTGGGAAATGTTTCCTCTTCACCTTACATCTTCCTGAAGGAGCAAGTCCACTTATTTAAAGATAGATCAATCATCTTTCTCACCCTCACAATAACCATATCATTCCTGTCTTGTCAGATGAATAATACAGGAAACATAATTGGTAGTGATTATGAATATTGTTGGGCTTCCCAAGTGGTTCTAGTGCTAAAGAATGCACCTACCAATGCAGGAGACAGAAGAGATGTGGGTTCAGTCCCTGGGTCAGGAAAATCCCATGCAGGAGGGCATGGCAACCCACTCCAGTATTCTTGCCTGGAGAATCCCATGGACAGAGGAGCCTGGTGGGCTGCAGCCCATCGGATTGCAAGTAGTCGAACATGACTGAAGCAACTTAGCACGCACACATGCATGCACGCATGAATATTGTTACTTTACATCTTGAGAGTTGTCTCTTGGTTTGGAGGCCTGCTTATTTCTGTGTGTCCTGTCTTAAAGCATCTATTTTGGGAGAAGTGACTGTAACTCTCTAACCTGGTCATTCTCTAACATTCATTGTCACGTTTAAGGAGATCCTTATCTTTATCATATTGCATTTCCCACCCTTTCCATTTTCAAGCCTTCTATTTGATCTCCATTTGGGGGGAAGCAAATTAACTTAAAAAAATCTGATTTTCAACATGAATTAAACTCATTTTATTTATTTTGCTGTGCCACTTCTTAGCTGTAGCATGAGGGATCTTTGACCTTCATTGCAGCATGTGGGCTCCAGTTCCCTGATCAGGGATCCCCTGCATTAGAAATTCAAAGTCTCAGCCACGGGACCACCAGGGAAGTCCCTAAACTGATTTTTAAATTGGCCCCTTATTTTAAGAGATTGGCCTTTTAAAAATTGCTTTTCAAGTGCAGTTTCAGGATTGCAGACAAGTTGAGAGGGAGGTACAGAGATTTCTCCATGTACTCCCAGCTTCCACTTATTCATATCTCCCCAACCTCCTCCATCATCAACATCCTCCACCAGAAAGCGGTGCATTTGCTACCATCGATGAACCTCCAATGACACATCATTATCACCCAAAGTCCACCGTTTATATCAGGGTTTACTCTTGGTGTTGTACAGTCTACTGGTTTGAACAAATGTACAGTAACATACGGGCTTCCCAGATGGCCCTAGTGGTAAAGAACCCACTTGCCAATGTAGAGACATAAAGAGACGCAAGTTCAATTTCTGGGTCGGGAAGATCCCCTGAAGGAGGGCATGGCAACCCACTCCAGTGTCTTGCCTGGAGAATCCCATGGATAGAGGAGCCTGGCGTGCTACAGTCCTTAGGGTTGAAAAGAGTGGGACACGACTGAAGCAACTTAGCAGGCATGCATAATGACATATATTCATCATTACTGGAGAAGGAAAGGGCAGCCCAGTCCATTATTCTTGCCTGGGAAATCCCATGGACAGAGGATTTGAGTGGGCTACAGTCCACAGGGTTCCAAAGAGTTGGACACAGCTGAGCGAGCGTGCGCACACACACACTCATTCACCACTGCAGTATAATAGAGTATTTTTCACTGCCCTAAAAACACTCTGTGCTCTGCCTATTCATTCTCCTCTCTTCAACCCTGGCAAGCACGGGGCTTTTCACTGTCTTCAGAGTTTTGGAATCATATAGTATGTAGCCTTTTCAGATTGACTTCTTTCATCTAGTAATAAGCACTTAAGTTTCTTCCATGACTTTTCATGGTTTGATAACTCACTTCCTTTTAGCCTAGAATAATATTCCATTGTCTGGATGGATCACAGTTTATGTATCCATTCACCTACCGAAGGACATCTTGGTTGCCTCTAAGTTTTGACAGTTATAAATAGAAAGCTGCTGTAAGTAGCTGTCTGCTGATTTTTGTGTTGACATAAGTTTTCAGCTTCTTTAGGGTTAGTATCAAGGAGTGTGATTGCTGCATCATACGGCTAAAGTGTGTTTAGTTTGGCAAGAAACTGCCCAACTGTCTTCCAAAGAGGCTACACCATTTTCCATTCTGGGCAACAGTGAATTTGAGTTCCAGTTGCTCCATATCTTCATCAGCATTTGGTATTGTCAGTATTCTGGATTTTGGACATTCTTATAGGTTTGTAGTAGTATCTTGTTGCTTTTTTTTTCAATTTGCATTTCCTAATGATACATGATGTGGAGCATCTTTGCATATCCTTATTTGCTATCTATAATCTTTGGAGAAATGTCCATTAAGGTCTTTGCCCTATTTTTAATTGAGTTGTTTGTTTTCTTAATATTGAGCTTTAAGAGTCCCTTGTATATTCTGTTTTGTTTTCTTGGCTGCATTGTGTCTTTGTTGCAGCTCACGGGCTTAGTTGCCGTGAAGCATGTGGGATCTTAGTTCCCTGACTAGGGATCAAACCTGTGTCCTCTGCATTGGAAATTGGATTCTCAGTCAGTGGACCACCAGGTAAGCACCAAGTGTTCCTTGCGCATTTTGTATAACGGTCATTATACATCTGATAGATGTATTTTTGGCAAATATTTCCTCATAGACTGTGGCTTGTTTTCTCATCCTCTTGACATTGTCTTTTGCAGAGAAGATTTTTCTTTAAGCCTAGCTTATTGTGTCTTTTATGGATCATACTTTTGGTGTTGTACCTAAAAAGTCATCATCAAATTCAAGGGATTTTAGTTTTTCTCATACGTTATCTTCTAGGAGTTTCATAGTTTTGCATATTACATTTAGGTCTCTGGTCTATTTTGAGTTAATTTTTATGAAGAGTATAAGCTTAATTTTTTTTAAATGTGGATGTCTAGTTATTACAGTATCATTTGTTGAACAGACTATCTTTGCTTTATGTTATTGCTTTGCTCCCTTTCAAATATCAGATGATTAAATTTATGTGAGCCTACTTGTCTGTTCTTTGGCAATTTAAAACTAGCTTGATTATCACAGCTTTATAATAAGTCTTGAAGTTGGGAAGTATCAGTTCTCCAACTTTGTTCTCCTTCCATATTGTGTTGGCAATTCTGGGTCTTTTGCCTTTTAAGAGTCAGTTTGTTGATATCTACAAAATAACTTGCTGGGATTTAATTGGTGTTACATTGAGTCTGTATGTCAATTTGGTAATAACTGACATCTTAACGATATTAAGTTTTCCAATCCATGAAGAAGAAATATCTCTCCATTTAGCTTTTATATTTCATTCATCAGTGTTTTGTAGTTTTCCTCATATAGACCTTGTACATTGTTTGTTAAATTTTATACCTAAGTTTTTAAATTTTTAAGATCCAATGTAAATGGTACTATGTATTTAATTGCAAATCCCACTTGTTCATTGTTGATATACAGGAAAGTGATTGACTTTAAAAAAGGATTTATTTTTGTTTTTGGTTGTGAGTCTTTGTTGCTGTGCGTGGACTTTCTCTGGTTGCGGGGAGTAAGCTTATTCTTCGCTGCGGTGCATGGGCCTTTCACCGTGGTGGCTGCTCTTGTGGCAGTGCACAGGCTCTTGGCACACGGGCTTCAGGAGTTGTAGCACACAGGCTCAGTAGCTGTTGCTCATGGGTTTCAGTTGCTCTGTGGCACGTGGAATCCTGGAGCAGGGATCTAACCTCTGGCCTTTTCATTGGCAGGCAGATTTACCATCAGGAGAGTCCAGTAATTGGCTTTTTTATATGAACCCTGTACCTCACAAACCTGTTATAATTGCTGATTCATTTCAAATGTTTGTTTGCTTGCTTTTTGTAGATTCTTTTGGATTTTTTTACATTGATCATGTCATCTGTAAAAGACGGTTATATTTCTTCCTTCCCAATCTGTATATCGTTTATGCCCCCCCTTTTATTTTTGCCTTGTTGCATTAGTTAGAACTTCCAGTATGATGCTGAAAATGGGTGGTGAGAAGGAACACCCTTGCCTTGCTCCTGATCTTAGTGGGAAGCTTTGAGTTTCTCATCATTAAATGTGATGCTAGATGTAGGGGTTTTTTTTTTTTTTTTTTGGTAGCTAGTCTTTATCAAGTTGAGGAAGTTTTCCTCTATTTTTAGTTTACTGAGAGGTTTTTTTTTTTTTTTTTAATTTTTACCATTAGTGGATGTTAGTGTTGGATTTTGTCAAATGTGTTTCTGTATCTATTGATATAATCTGTAATTTTTATTTTTTAGCCTGTTGATGTGATAGGATTACATTAGTTTTAAATATTGAACTAGTTTTGCATACCTGGGATAAATCCATCTTGGTCATAGCACATGATTCATTTTAGACATTGTTGGATTTGATTTGGTAATACTTTGTTGAGGATTTTTGCATCTGTGGACATGAAAGATATTGGTCTGTAATTTTCTTGTCTTGTACTATCTTTGGTTTTGGTGTTAGGATAATGCTGGCCACATTGTATGGATTAAGAAGTATTTCCTCTCCTTTTACCTCTTGGACGAAAATGTACAAAATTGGTGCAATTTCTCTCTTGAAAGTTTGGCAGTGAACCTATCTGGGCCTCATACTTTTTGTTTTGGAAGGTTATTAATTATTGATTTAATTTCTTTAATAGATATAAGCTTATTCAGATGCTCTATTTCTTCTTGTGTGCATTTTGGTAGTTAGTATCTTTCAAGAACTACATCATTCCACTCTCTTCTTGATTTCTGAGCAGAAATCAAAGATGACTCTTATCTTTGTTCATCTATAGGTAAGGTATTTTTTCCCTCTGGCTCTTTCAAGAATTTTTTTCCTTGATTTTCTCCAGTTTGAGAATGATATCTCTAGGTGTAGTTTCCTTTGGCATTTATCTTGCTTGGTGTTATCTGAGCTTCCTGGATCTGTGGTTTGATGTCTGGCATTAATTTGGGAGAAATTCTCAGACATCATTGTTTCAAATATTTCTTCTCATTTTCCTGGTTTTCTCATTATGTGTACGTTGTCCCACAGTCCTTGGATATTCTGTTTTGTTTTTTTTTTTTTTTTTCTCAGTCTTATTTTTCTTCACTTTTCAGTTTGAGGGGAAGGGTTTCTACTGATATATTTTCAAGACTATAGAGTCTTTCCTGAGCTGTGTCTATTGTAGTAAAAAGACCATGAGAGACTTTCTTCATTTTTCTCAAAGTATTTTTTGTCACTAGCATTTCTGCTTACTTCTTAGGATTTGCATTGCCTACTTGTTCTTGCATGTTGTCTACTTTATTAATTAGAGCCCTTAGCATATTAATTACAGTTGTTTTAAATTCCCTGTCTGATCATTCCAATATCCCACCATGTCTGATTCTGATGCTTGCTCTGTCTCAAGTTACACTTTTTAACTTTTCATATGCCTAGTGTTTTTTTCTTGATGGTTGGACAGATGTATTACACAAAAGGAACTACTATAAGTAGGCCTGTAGTAATGAATTGGTGTGGGGGAAGGGAAGGTGTTCTGTGCCCCGACGGGTAGGTCTCAGTCTTTTAGGGAGTCTCTGCCTCTGGGCTATGAACTTCACAAGTGTTTCTCAGCTGTTTTTCCTCCCCCTTAGGTGGGACCAGATGACTGGAACTGATTGGAGTTGGACAGTTCCCTTCCCCAGGACAGTTACACTCTGATAATGCCTCAATCAGTCAGACTCTGGTTAGCTAGTTTCTCCTAGGGGCATGCCTTGTTAAGAACATAATGCTCTCCTGTAATCATGAGGGGATTTTTTGCTGATATTTATTATGGGAACATGTTTGAGCTCCTGGACACAACAGTCACAAAAGTGTGGAGTCCTCCATGACTGGCCCCCTAGAGGTTTTAACCCTCAGGTTTGTTCATATTGAGCCTGTGTGTGTGTGTGTGTGTGTGTGTGCGTGTGTGTGCGTGTGTGTGTGTGTGTGTGTGTGTGTGTGCTAGTCGCTCAGTCCTGTTTGACTCTTTGTGACCCCATGGATTGTAGCCCACGGTCAGGCTCCTCTGTCCATGGAATTCTCCAGGCAAGAATCCTGGAGTTAGTAGCCTTTCCCTTCTCTAGAGGATCTCCCTGACCCAGGGACTGAACCCAGGTCTCCTGCATTGCAGGCAGATTTCTTTGCCATCTGAGCCACCAGGGAAGCCCACAGAGCTGCTAGCAATTTGTTATTAATAGTTACCGTCAGGTTTTCCTACACCAGCACTGATTCCATAGATGATTTCTGCTTATCACTTTCTGCCTCCAGAAGTCCTAACTCCCTGTATTTGCTTGTTTCTCCAAACTTGGGGATAGCAGCTTATCGTGTATCCTCATCTCTCTTAAGAATCCAAGAAAAGTTTTTGACTTTTTTCCAGTTTGTTCAGTGTTTTGCTTGTTGATGGGACAGAATAGTGATTTCTAAGCTCCTTAAGTCTAGTCTCCATTTTTTTTCTTCATGTTATTTTTATGCATTTCCTTTACAGTTTATTTCTAAGTATTGTGTATGTATGTGTGTTAGTTGCTCAGTCATGTTTCACTCTTTGCAACCTCATGGACTGTAGCCCATCAGGCTCCTCTGTCCATGGATTTCTCCAGGCAAAAATACTGAAGTGGGTTGCCAGTTCCTTTTCCAGGGGATCTTCCTGACCCAGGGATCAAACCCAGGTATCCTGCATTACAGGTGGATTCTTTACCACCTGAGCCACCAGGGAAGTCCATTTATAAATATTACTTGCATGTATTTTCTGCTGTTCTTGAGTTCTTTTTGTTGTTGTGTATTTATTATATCGTTTCCAAGGTTAATGTTTGTGCCAGGTAATTTGATTCAATTTTATCTATTTTTGTAATATAATCAGGTATTTATAGCTTCCATTTGCTATTCATCTTTATATTTTTATTTACTTATTTGGCTGTGCCACATGGCTTGAGAAATCTTTGTTCCTCTGCCAGGGACTGAGCCAGGGCCCTGGCAGTGAAAGCTCCGAGTCCTAACCACTGGACCACCAGGGAATTCCCTGTCTTTACATTTTAAAAGCATATGTTATACATATGCTATATATATATAAGCAATGCATTTAGATATAGAATAATCTATCATATCATCCTGTTACTAAGGCTTTCTCTATGCTCTGAGTGCCATCATATGTTAGCCCTATGAGGTACCAGTGGAATACACTGCTACTAATCATAAACAGTGAGGGATGTCCTAGCTGTCTTGAGATGAATAATTCTATTGTATATGTTGTTTTCTCTGCTCTGTCCTCTCCAGAGATTTATTTTGAGTTCTGGTAAATAATTCTGACACGAATTGACTTCCAAAGTTATGGGACCATAGTACTCTACCTACTAAAAAGGAAAAGGGTGAAGGACTAGGCACTAGGTTAGAAACATAAATTTTCTGGCAACTTATGATGATTTAAGGAAATGCTTCAGGAAGCAGAGGATAAAGATAATTAGGAGATTGGTAGAAATCTTTTGACATTTTGAAGGACATCCTAAACAAGCAAAGCTGAGATGACTGGGCAATTGCTTAAATACAATGCTTAAAATACTTCTCCATAGGAACTATGGGACTCTGTATAATCAAGCCCAGTTAGAGCTCTAATATGTAGGGATGCATCCCCATGCTGAACTATGTGTGTGTATGTGTGTGTGTGTAGTGTGTATGTATATATATATATATATATATATATATATATATATGAGTGGCTGTTTATTTTTTCAACTGTATTTTTTAATTTTTAAAGCTTAATTGGAGCTTAATTGTTTTGCAATATTGTGTGGGTTTCTGCTGCACAACAATGGGAATCAGCCATAGGTCTACATATGCATCCTCTCCCTCTTGAGCCTCCCTCCTACCCTGGAATTTCACCCGTCACTGCAGAGCACCAAGCTGGGCTCTCCGTGCTGTATGTACTGCGGCTTCCTTCCCGCTCTGTTTTACACACGGTAGGGTATATATGTAAATGCTACTCTCCCCATTTGTCCTGCCCTGTCCTCCCCCTGCCATGTCCAAAGTCTGTTCTCCAAGTCTGCATCGCTATTCTAGCCCTGCAAATCGGTTTATCAGTACCATTTTTCTAGATTCCATATGTATGCATTAATATATGATATTTGTTTTTTCTCCTTCTGACTTGAGGGGCTCTTTATTAATCTCTATTAGATATAATATGTTTTCCAGTTAATGCTTTTTATGGTAATCATAAACCTATAAATAATAATTTTTCTTATCACATTCTTTCTATTTTTAGCACTTAATTTTATTATCCAAGTGCATTGGCTAATTCTTTCCAATCCAAATCTTCTTGTGACTCGAGTGAGTATGATTCTACATTAATCATACTGATGCAATTTGCTTGCAATAGCTCTTTACAAACTAGAACATATCTTCATCTTTATTTTATGAAGAGTTTCAACATCAGAAATTGTTTCATTGTATCCTATGCTTTTCAAGCCTCAGGAGACATTGTACGTCAATAAATTTATGAAAAATTATTCAATCCCACTAGCCCTCAGGAAAAGTGCAAATTAAAACCAAAATGAGACACTCATCACATTCTACCTGAAATGCTAATGTTAATAGGGTTGAATATACTAAGTGTTGGTTAAGTGAACAACTTGAACTCAAATGCTGATGAAGAGATTGTGAACTGGTGTAATCATCTTGGGAAATTGTCTGCCATTGTCTCTGAAATCCGATCATTCACATATCATAAAATCTAGAATTTTGACTACTAGGTATATAACCAAAATGAAATGTATAGTATGTGTATATGTTAATATATTTTTATTCATGATTGAGTCAAACTGAAAAGCCATGTCCTTTAACAATTAATAGCCTTCCCTGGTAGCTCAGAGGGTAAAGAATCTGCCCGCAATTCAGGAAACCCGGGTTTTATCCCTGGGTCAGGAAGATCCCCTGGAGAAAGAAATGGCAACCCACTCCAGTATTCTTGCCTGGAGAATTCCATGGACAGAGGAGCCTGGCAGGCTATAGTCCATGGGGTCACAAAGAATTGGACACAACTAAGTGACTAACACACAAGGTAGGTAAATAAATTGTGCTATATTTATACATTCACCTATTGAAAAAAGACACTGTATTTTTTTCTCTAACCTGTCAATAATTTGTTTAATGTTGCCAGGTGGTTGCATTTCGGAGGCATTCCTTATTGGTCATGGTAGGCTGGTAGTATTCATACTTTTTAGGATGAATACATTTTGGTTTCTTTCTTTCTTTCAGTTAGCTCTGATGTATCTCAAGTTCTTCCTTTTTCACATGTCTTGTTACAATAACTTACATCGAGCATGTGGATATGAACTCGGGGATTTCAGCGTGCCAGGACCTCAGTATTCCAAAATTCCATTTCCAGACACAGAGGCCCTGAAATTCTTTATTGAATTTACCTGAGACCTATTTATCACTTCAACATTTACCCATTTAAGCTCTGAAACCAGTATTTTTCCCAGAATGATTTAGTCAGACTGAGAAAATCCTGTGAGGCATATGTTAAACATGAAAATAAATGGATAGAAAGTGGCCTATCACTGTCCTTCATTAAAAGCTATTCTGTGTCATAATTTCATTTTTTAAAAAGCTTTCGTCTGTCACAGCTATTAAGATTGTTGATATGAGAGAACACTTTCATAGCATACATCTTTCACCTATTTATTTTATCCTCTACTTTTCTTAGTCATTCACCTACAAAGATGGACCTTTTGATAAAAAACCTCTGGAAGAGACAAGGTTAACTAACTTGTACTCCTTGTTACACTAAACTGAAAAGACTATACATAACTGTGTAAAAGTTAAGACTGTGTTAATTAATTAATTCACTAATTATCTACTGTCTTACTTTTGTACTGAGTCCTGGGAAATAACTATAAATCATCAAAATAGAATCATGTTCAGGAAATGACTTCTTAAAAAAATCAAGTGACTGAGGGTAGGCTCTTTCGACTCTAATGAGCAGATTCTTTTAACTGCATCAAGCAAGACATTGTTTTTTCCTTCTTTATATTATGAAGTGAAGTGAAATTTGCTCAGTGTCTGACTCTTTGCAACCTAGTAGACTATACAGTCCATGGAATTCTCCAGGCAGAATACTGGCGTGGGCAGCTGTTCCATTCTCCAGGGGATCTTCCCAACCCAGGGATCAAACCCAGACCTCCTGCACTGCAGGCAGATTCTTTACCAGCCGAGCCACCAGGGAAGCCTTTATATTATGGATATGTATATTAACAAGAAAGGTCTTTCTCAGAGTTACCCAGGACTAACTGCTGTTCAGAATTCTAGGCTGCCCTAGGAATGTGTATATTTGTCTCTTCAGTAGCCAAGTTTATGGGTCTTCTCTCTAGGGCTGAGTTGCCCAGCTGGTGTATACATCACCATGTGCCAGGACTCTGATTTTCCTCAGCTTTCAGAGGAAGCCTCAAGCAGGTCCGGAGACAGCCTCTGTGTTTACCCTGAAGAAGCCAGAATAGTGTCCTCTCCACATAAGGCACAGTGCACTGCCTGGCATGTGACTTGCCTACTTTTTCAATCTCCTATCTTTGCTTTTTGTCGTCTGTCGTCTGTCTCTACCCTCCAAGTTTTCCAAACAGATTCTAATCCCATTGCTGTTGGTAGGCTTCTTTCTCAGGGGGAAAATCAGTGGCTGCTCAGATTCCCTTTAAGGCAAAACCAGCCATCTGTGGTGGAGAAGGCAATGGCACCCCACACCAGTACTCTTGCCTGGAAATCCCATGGATGGAGGAGACTGGTAGGCTGCAGTCCATGGGGTCGCGAAGAGTCAGACATGATTGAGCGACTTCACTTTCATTTTTCATGTACGTGCATTGGAGAAGGAAATGGCAACCCACTCCAGTGTTCTTGCCCGGAGAATCCCAGGGACGGGGGAGCCTGGTGGGCTGCCGTCTATGGGGTCGCAGAGTCGGACACGACTGAAGTGACTTAGCAGCAGCAGCAGCAACAGCAGCAGCCATCTGTGGACTAAACCTAGCATGAAACTGAGAAGAATGGATGGAGCCAACAGGATCAATTCTTTTTCTCATTCTGACTTAACAACTGATGACAGGCAAGGACTAAACAATTGGGCCCTAACTTTATGCACCACGCTGTTATGCTCAGAAACTCAGTTGTGTCTGACTCTTTGAGAGCCCATGGGCTGTAGCGCCCCTGACTGCTCTGTCCATGGGATTCTATTGGCAAGAATACTAGAGTGGGTTCCAATCCAATGAATATAGTTCCTGAAACAGATGTCTGAGACAAAATTGGTAGAGAAAGTTTGAAAAAAATGGATTGCATATATTCATTTCTAGAAAAATTGAAAATATGCAGCAAATCAAACATTTGCCCAGATAGGGAAAGAAATATGTGTGAAAATGGGAGCCAGTGTAGTTTGTGGAAAGGGCACTGAATGAAGCTGTTAACATTCTGGCTCTCTCCTCAGTTCTGTTACTACTGATCACCATGTGACCCAAGGCCAGATATTGTACCTCACTGAGCTTTAGTTTTCCCACGCCCAAATGATATACTAATAATACTTGCCATGCCTACCCCAAAGGGATGTTATGAAAATGATAGGAAAGTGATTTGAATATTTGAAAATGCTACCAGGCATTCTTATGATGTGGAAGAATGATCTTGGATTCAGGATGAAAAGATTAAGGCAATGTAAGATGAGTATGAAATTTGGGTCAACTGCTGAATTAGGGATTGTTGCCACTATGGTGGTTTTCTTTTTCAACTTTAAGTATAATATAATGCAATAATAAAATTATATATACAACTTTTAAAATTTGGCTTTAAGGGGATTATGTTTGATCTCAAATGTAAGATAACTTAAAGATAGGGACTAATATTTTTTTCTCAGCAGAACTCTGACTATATTTATAATGGAAATCAGTGGGAAAATGGACTTTATTTAAGGGAAGTTTCTGTAATAATATTTTGGAATATGTACTCCATTTTATAAATAAAGCCAATATCTAACTCATACAATCTACATTCCAATTATGTAAGTAAAAAAATTCAACTGTCTAAGCACAATTTATCAACCTAACAATTTTCTTGAAATGAATCTTAGATGCTGAGACCATGTACTTAAACATGTAAAATTACTATACTTAATCAGTGATTGTAATATGGAGGTCTGAACCCTAAGCAATCATAGAAGTGAGATTCTATGTGCTCTTTCATTTTCTTTCCCCCCAATTCACAAGGAAAAAAACTTACTGATTTTTACTTAACCAAGGTTATGAGCAAGGCCAAAACACTTAATGGATATTATTTATCTTAGCATAAACCAAGTGAAATGTCACCCATCTCATTAAACAAGTACATTTTCCTTTTTTTTCATGGTAATTACAATCTCAGTAACATATTTTTGATTAATATAAATAGAAAACCATTAGTTATAACTTAATTAAGGTGGTTCTCTCCTCAGCTCAGTATCTCAGCTGGTAAAGAATCTGCCTGCAACACAGGAGACCCTGGTTCAATTTCTGGGTCAGGAAGAGCCACTGCAGAAGGGATAGGCTACCCACTCCAATATTCTTGGGCTTCCCTGGTGGCTCAGCTGGTAAAGCAGCCACCTGCAATGCAGGAGACCTGGGTTCGATCCCTGGGTTGGGAAGATCTCCTGGAGAAGGGAACAGCTACCCACTTCAGTATTCTAGCCTGGAGAACTCCAAGGACTGTATAGTCCGTGGTGTTGCAAAGAGTCAGACACAACTGAGCGACTTTCCCTTCACTTCAGCTCAAAACAGCTAACATGACATTTACTGGGTCTCACCATCTGAAGTTTAAGGTCTCTTTGGTATCATAAAATGAAACTGAGTAGGTCACCCTTCTGCTGTGGGCGTTACCGGGCTCCTAAGAAAGGATCAGGTGATAATTTGGGCTGAAAAGTTTTGGTCCTGAGTATTTTGTTGCTCGTTGCTTTATAAATAAGCTGAGACTTTGAGGCATACTTCAGACTATTAGAGACTGAGACTTCAAGGCTGACTCAGTAGGTGTTTTTAAACAGGAATAGACCAGCACAACTTGTTACTGTTGGCACAGAGTGATCTAAAGGAAAGATTAAAAAAAATTTTTTTAAACAAATATTCAAATAGTGCTTATTAGGTACCAGGTTCTCCCAAGCTTTTTAAAGCACTGACTCACTCAATTTAATCCTCACGATGATCCTAACAGGTACTATGGTTATTTTCTTTAGCTTATGAGAGAGTGGAAGCGCAGGGAGTTTTAAGTAACCTTTGAGGTCACTTGACCAGAATGACTGAGATTCAACCCCAGGCTGCTAGGCAAGAGGCATGGTTACCTCTCTGTGTGGCTGGTGACCAATGGTGCTAAAGAGCACACCGACTAAACTGGTTTTCTAGTACTTGCTCAAATCCAGGGAAGAACTAATCAGTTCTAACAAGTACTGCAGTGAACCAGGGATAGATAGCAATAGCAGTTGTCTATGCCAGCCAAGCCCATCTATACAGAGGCTTCAGAGTTCTTAAAATAAGATTAATCATTAATTTCTAAGATGTTAATCTGCTCATTCAGTTTTATAGTAAACTTTCCTTTCAAAAACCCAATCTTCCCTGAGAATTATCCATTGCCAAGCCAGCAGTGGTATTAGTGGTATTAAGCACTGTAAACAATAGCTGACGTGGTGAAAATAAAGACAGATAAAAGTCAGCAGGGTGAGAGAGGGAAACAAGACAATTTTGCTTTCTCACTATTCATGGATTTCTTTCTCACTTGTATAGGTTATTTTTTTTTACAAGAAATTTTTATCTCTTATTTTATATATTGCTCCATTTTGTATTTCAGATGTTACAAAACTGTTACAAAAATGTCATGTACTTTCACACTAAATATCAAATTAGCCAGAGAAGTTGAATAACTCGTATGTACTCCAAAAAGCAAAATGAAGATGAATTTGCTGATTCTATCCAGTCGACCCTCTAAAGAGATGTAAGGAAACCCCTTAGGTGCCAGAACTCATGTTTAGGGTTTTGCACGGTTATCAGGTTTAATCCCATAACCTGCAAGTTGGTATCACACCCACCATTTGAAGACTGAGAAGACAGGCTTGGAGAGGGTAGTGGCTTGGCATAAGTTTCAGTTAATAAAAGGTCTTGGCAGAATTATAAACTCAGGTATTTCGGGCTCCACAGAGCATAGTGCTATATCAGAGTCGATGGAAGGCATGGGTCTCTTGCTAAGATACTAAATCTCCTGGCAATCAAGCGGTTAATTCAATACCACTGCATCTAGAAATACTGAGCAAGTAATGGCAGCAGGGGGCATCCAGCCACCTCCTACGTGACTAGTTGCAAAAGAAACACCCACAAACACACTTTGGAAAAATGTAATATAGCTAGTAGGAAAAAAGTAGCTTTTGAACAAAGGATAGACCACGACCTTGGAGGTGCAGTAAAACAATTTGCCCATTGAAGCTGGCTGGTACGGCAGCATTTAAGGGTACATTGGTTGCACAGAAGTCTTTTCTGTGCCGCCTGAACGGATACAGCTAAAGCAGGGCTACCCAGGGCTCACCTTCAGAGCAGAAGGCAAGTTCTATTATGAGAGATATACGTAGATCGTTATCACATCCCGACGGTAATATCTCTATAGTTAGTGCGGGATGGGAGGTTTCATTAATCCAGGATCAGAAAACACCTTGTTTCCGGAGAGTGTATTTCGGGAGGAACGCACATCACTGAAGCCTCCTCGTTGAGATACAAGCACAGCATAGTTCATTATCGATCCCCAGGGTGGAACGTATCCGAGGCTCAAGAGCAGTCCCTCAGCCCCCGAGAGCGCGGCGACCGCCGGGGACCCCGTGCGCTGGCGGGGGCCGCGGTGACGCAGGACGCGGTCGGGGCGCGGGTCTTCGCGCGGGGAGCGGGGGTGGCGGCGCGGGCCAATCAGGAGGCGCGGTGTTTCGGGCGAGGGGAGGGGAAGGGAAGGGTGGGCGGGGGCCGCTAGGTTTCCTCGCGGCCGCCGCAGCGCCGCCTGCAGTTCCGAGCGAGCGCGCTGAGCCCCCGGGGGTCTCCGGACGCGTCGCCGGGCCCGATTTCCTTCGCGGCTCCCCCCGCCCTCTGGAGTTCGCCTCTTCAGCGACCCGGACGCGGCTCCGGGCTCCCCCGTCTTTGGGCTCCTCGGCCCTGCCCGCCGCGCAAGTCGTCCCGCGGCTCTCCGCCTGGTGTCCGCGGGCCGTGCGGGGGCGGCGCCGGCGGGGGCGCTTCACCCCGGGCCGGCGGCGGTAATGCTGCTGCGGTTGCCGCCCTTGCGGCCGGGCGGACAGCGGGCGGAGGCAGGAGCCGGAGCCGGAGCCAGAGCCGGAGCGCGCTCGCTGCTGGCCGGGACGCCGCCCTCGCTTGTGCTCGGCTCCCGCGGCCGCCGGGGAACGCCGGGGCCCCGCGCGGCATGAGGAGGAGGCTGTGCGCCGGCGAGCGCCCAGCTCCTCGGCCCCCAGGGCCCCTGCGGGCCCCCGCGCCTCGCGCGCGCCGGCTGCGGCCCCGGCGCCCACGCTAGCCCAGCGCAGGCACGAGACGCCGCGGCCCCGAGGAGGAGGAGGCGGCGGCGCAGGCCTGCCTGGCGCGGGCGGCCCGGACCCCGAGCGCGGGGGCTTCGCGACCTGGACCCCGGCAGGCGCAGACAGCCGGAGCCGCGGGGGAGCCGCGCGTGCTGCAGTCGGCCGGCCTCTCCGCAGGGGCGCCGCGGCGCGCAGCCAGCGCCTCTCCCCACCTGCAGCCCCTCCTCCCGCCGCCACCGGGCGCGTCGAACGCCGCTCCTCGCCCTTCCACGGCCTCCTCGGGTCCTTTGGTCCCCGGACCCGGGCCCCGCGTCCGCTCCCTTCCCCCGCCCCGCATCCTCCCAGCCTCTCATTCATTCCGTCCGCTCCTTCCTCTCTCCTCCTTCCCGCTTCCCCAGAGCCTCCCCGCGCGGCCCCGCTGCAGTCTCGGGGTGGTGGTGTTTTTTTAGCACATTCATGGAAGTTTAGGGCCTGGACGGTGCCCCCAAGTCCGGCCTGAGAGTGCAGCCCGAGCTGCCGGCCGGGAAGAGGAAGATGTCTGTGCTTAAGCGGATGATGCGGGTCTCCAATCGCTCGCTCCTCGCCTTCATCTTCTTCTTCTCCCTGTCCTCGTCTTGCCTCTACTTCATCTATGTGGCTCCGGGCATCGGTAAGCACCGAGGCACCCTCCCTTCCCACGGTAGCGGTAAAGGAAGTGTAGCATGTTACTTATGGGATTGGGAAGCTGTATGGTATGTACCGGGGCCCGGCAGAAAGCATTTTATTTCAAATGAGACGTGTCATATAACCCGCTTTGGGGCATGGTTTTGGCACGTGAGTTTTGTTAATGAACGTTTAACTAACTTAAAAGACTGCTTTAAATGGACAGAGCAAAGTGCGGTCTGATGGACCTCATTTTGATGGACCTGAGATACCCCTGGACGGTTTGTTGAGTATTCCTGACACTTTTATCCATTTAATATTAAGTTTTTAAGCTTAGACTTAGTGCTTATTCAAATACCCTCAGTTATGTTAACTGGTTGTAAATACGATGGAGAAACCCACAGTAAGGAATGTGATTGAGCTCAAGAATGTACTAGTGTAGTGTTCCAGGTCACTTTTTTAGAATGGGGTCAGTGAACATTTGTGCCTCACTTCAGGAATTTTTAGGCGATGAGTTGTCTATTAAAAACAATGCTCCATTATTTAGTCTGCTTGGGTTGTTTTTCAAGCGTAGGTAACTTCTGCTACCTGTCAGGATGAATTCTGAAATACAATAATAATTAAAAGAACAATTATGTAAAATAGCTTAAATGGTAACTGTTTAGTTTTTTGTTTTTGTTTGTTTGTTTCTGGTCCAGAACACACTTTTGTATAATCTGCTTGAATTAGCCTCTTTATTAAATATCCTAGTTTCTCAGCACCTTTGATTGAAAAGGTACCAGTGTGGCATTCTCATAAGAAACAGACCATCACCAGACCTCATCAGGACTGTTGAATTTCCTAAAATCACTGTGACATTTCTTGATTAAATTTTCAGGTTCAAGTAAGATGTATAGGCTCAGAATGATACTTGAGAAGGCATAAATTGTTGAAACCTTAATAACCCAAAATAGAAGTTTGAGGTTAAAAGTTTGAAAAAAATGTGAATATTTTAACAGTATTTTCTTTTATTGCATTTTTTTTTTTCTTTAGGCTAAATCAGACACCTCCTGAAGCCTGTAGCAGAAATGACAGCGATAGCTCAGTGGATTCCAGAGTTGTTAGCCAAAATACTCAGCAGGCTTTTTCTTAAGATCCTCTGCCATTTTGGAAATCTTATCAATTAACTACTCATTCTACAGCAGTTTTTTTACTTGTAGCTCTTTAAATATTGGACATCATTGGGGGATGTTAGTTTATCTGATATTTCAAGTTTGAGAAATTTTGGAGAAAAAAGGTTTTTTTTTTTGCACTGAGCTAACAGTTTTGTTACTTTCTTGGTATTTTGAGTAACATTACAATTATGTTACTCAAAAAGCTAACCAAAGGAACTCAGAATTCCATTTTTCACTTCATAATCAGCCAGTTTTTGTTATTGTATTAATGTATTGTGTATATATTCTTAAAGTTCTGTTGGTGTGAAATACTTAGACATTTTCCTTATTTGCATACTTAGTATTTACCATAGAACAGCCACTGATAAGTCATAAAAATTTTGGCAGTTGTCTTCTAGGCAACTAGATTAAAATTATTCTTGTGGGTCTTTGAATTTATTCTTAAAAAGATTGATTGAAACCAGTAAGAAGAATGAAAACCAAAACTTAATGTTAAGGATTTGTTAAACTGAATCTGTTTCTCAAACTAGTATTACTTAGCAAAAAAAAAAAAAAAAGCCCGCTTATCTTTTAATTATTGAGAAGCAGTTTTCCAAAATTCATATTTTTGTTTGAAAGCTCTGATTTTGTCATTGGTAACACATACTATCAGTTTTTCTGACAGAATGTCAAGCTCATTTTGCTTACTTTTTGGGAAAATGTAGGTCAGATACAGAAATTAAATAACCATAGTTTTGCAGTTTACCTTTAAAAAAAAAAAAACTAATGTCACGTTAAATTTTTTTGGTTTATTTTTGGCTGTGTTGGATCTTCGTTGCTCTTCGGGCTTTTCTCTAGTTGAGGCGATTGGAAGCTACTCTTCACTGTGGTGTGTGAGCTTCTCATTGCGGTGGCTTCTCTTGTTTCGGAACACGGGCTCTAGGGTGTGTGGGTTTCGGTAGTTGCGGTTCCTGGGCTCTAGAACACAGCCTCAATAGTTGTGACCCATGGGCTTAGTTGCTCCAAGACGTGTGGGATCTTATTGAATGAGGGATCAAACCCATGTCTCCTGCATTGACAAGTGGATTCTTTACCACTGAGCCATCAGGGAGACTCTTCAGTTGTACCTTTAAGTAAAAATGATGTTCCGTGAGAAAAATGTGGCTAGTTCAGCTCACAGTGCAATGATCTATTACACGGTTTGATTTTCAAGATAACCACGGTCCTTTGGTATGCTGCTGAAATGCCTTACGTGTGCTTCCCATTTCATCACAGATTTCTTTTGTTTTTAATTTTTATTAGAGTATAGTTGACTTACAATGTTGTGTTTCTGCTGTACAGCAAAGTGCATCTGTTCCACATACACGTATATCCACTCTTTCTTAGATTCTTTTCCCATACAGGTCATTACAGAGTATTCAGTTGAGTTCCCTATGCTTCACAGTAGATCCTTATTAGTTACCTAGTTGATATTGGGTTGGCCAAAAAGTTCGTTCGGGAAAGCCTGACGGAATCTCCCAATTTATCCCTCCCCCTTCCCTCTTGATAACCATAAGTTTGATTTCCTACTTCTGCGTCACAGATATCTTATGAGACATACCCTAAACTAAGTAGTTTCTTACGGCTAGTTTACATTAGATGTCCATAGACTCTTTTGGAAATAATTCATATTTTAGCCTGGGTTAACATCTTGGAGCAGAGTTTTCTTATGACTAAAATACATGTTGTATAAGAGAGTTGTTTTAATTGATCTGAAATGTTTCAAATCTCTTGTTTAAAAAAAAAAATCCATATGAGCTGTATCCACATCAACCTGTTTAGTAGCCATCAGTTGTATTTTCCTCACTTTTCTGCCCAGAGACTCATTTTTCTTGTGTGCCTCCCCCCAGACAGTCCTGTCATTTTAGTGACTCTTGTTAGTCTCCATCGCCCGTGTTCCTCCCTCCCTCTCTAGTACTATATAGTAGTACACGCGTGCTCATCTGCTCAGTCGTGTCCGACCCTTTACGATTCCATGGACTGTAGCCCACCAGGCTGTTCTGTCCATAGGATTTCCCAGGCAGGAGTACTGGAGTGGGTTGTCACATCCTTCTCCAGGAGATCTTCCTGATCCAGGGATCAAACCCGTGTTGCTGCGTTGGCAGCAGATTCTTCACCTGGGAAGCCCCTTCTTCCTTTGTGATTGCAAAATGATGAGCAAAGTTTCCCTCAAAGGTCTTGCCTTGGCTGAATTGAAACTGGAATTCCATTTAGCATGGAAATGTTTCCAATATAACATAGCATTGTCATTTTCCTGCTGTCATATCAGAGGAGTAGGTGAAGTGACTTAGATTCATTCACCTAACATGAATAGAGCACCTTGGATGGGATAGACTTTGTCTGAGGAAGACAGATGGCTAAGACAGGCCACCTTCCCTCATGTGGTGGGGTGAGCACCCTGCAAGGGCTGCAGCCAGTCCTCAGAAAGCACGCAGTGGAGTGTGCAGGCTGGTGAAGGATTTCCTGAGGAGGTGACAGATGGGATTTATCTGGACTGAGCAGAGGGATTCTAGTTGGAGGGAGCAGCAGGAACAAAGGTCGGTTCCAGAAAGTAGGAATATTTCCGTCTGATACCACTTAAGGTGTGGGGTGGTGGATTGGCCAGACCAGGAAGACTCGTGGGTCTCCCCTGCCCAGCCTGGTGTTCTGGCTCTTTAGGTCCCTAAACTTCCTGGCTGAGAGTGACTGGCCTCGATTCGCACAGCTTTATGAAAGTGGTCTGTGATTAAGGCGTTGATGTGCCTTGACTCAGTGGGGCAGTATCATGGGGAAGATTGTTCAGCTGCCCTGGGAGTGGGGATTTTGCTGTCCATTTGACTCACCAGCCATCCTGACCTTTGCTTGACTCGCTGATAGGCTCTTTCTTTCTTTGAGCAGAGGAAGAATCTGGTTGGATCAGTTTGGTGTGAATTCCTGTGGGGCCTTCGAGGAATTACCGGGCTGTGTGCCTCACTTTTTGGCTCTCAAGTGGGTGGATGCCTGGCTGGGACAGGTGGAGTTGTTGATGGATGGGCTGGGCATGGAGGGTGTGTTGTGGGAGGGTATGGCTTAGTAGAGCCTTGCTCAGAGCCTCCCTGACATTTCTGGCTGGTTTCTGTCACTTTGCTCAGAGAGTAGCTTGTTTCATTGGAGAAGGCAATGGCACCCCACTCCAGTACTCTTGCCTGGAAAATCTCGTGGATGGAGGAACCTGGTGGGCTGCAGTCCATGGGGTTGCTAAGAGTCGGACACGACTGAGCAACTTCACTTTTGCTTCTTACTTTCATGCACTGGAGAAGGAAATGGCAACCCATTCCAGTGTTCTTGCCTGGAGAATCCCAGGGACGGGGGAGTCTGGTGGGCTGCTGTCTATGGGGTCTCACAGAGTCGGACACAACTGAAGCGACTTACCAGCAGCAGCAGCAGCTTTCTCATCACAGCCTTTCACCCTCCTGGGGGTGAGCCTGATTGTGGTTTTAAGCTGTTACACTTTGCTTGGTATTTCAAAGTTCCTCTTAGTTATTTTCCTCACCAAGTTCTCTGGTCACTCACTGTGACTCCTTTTGAGGATTCTTTTGGTTGGGCCACATGTTGGGCATTTCTTTTTTGTGGGCCTCTCTTACCGGACAGACTTCCCAGGCTAATGTTTTTGTCCTGTGAGTAGCAGGAGACATCAGACATTCTGAACCTGGGAATGCTGGAATCCTTTGTTTTAGAGCAGTTCTTCTAGCCGGAGTACAGTTTATACAGGACAGAGGGACCAGGTGGGAAGTTATTTCAGTGGCTCAGGCGATAGAAGTCTTGAACCTAATCAAGGCAGACTTGAAGAATATGGACAGTGGAATTGAAGGAAAGGTAGATGCTTTAAGACAATGCTTGTATTGTGGCCTAGACACTTGTATTCTAGTGGGGCGAAGGGGCTGTAGAAAGGCAGGTGCCTTGAGGGGGCCATTTTGCTCTTAGAGAAATTGAGTTGGGATGCTTGTAGGATAGCGAGGAAGAACTTGTCAGCAGGTGGGCAGATGGAAAAAAGGGCTTAGAGCCCACGACAGAGGTCTAACAGGAGAGAGATGTCATCAGCGTATAGGTGGATGATAGATACCTGTTTTCCCCTACACATCTGAGTTAATAAAACTCATGCAAGTGACTCACTAAGTTAGTTACTCGTAAATATGGAACAGTAGGTGTCAGATGGGATTATGATGGAGGCTCAAGTGTAGTTTGAGGGCTTCTCTGGTGGCTCAGCAGTAAAGAATCTGCCTGCAGTGCAGGAGATGCAGGTCATCTGGAGGAGGAAGTGACAACCACTCTAGTTTCTTTCCTGGAAACTTACATGGACAGAGGAGCCTGGCAGGCTGCAGTCCACGGACACCACTGAGTGACTAAACAAGTGTAGTTTGAAGGATTTCCCATAAGGCTGTTACCTTTTTCACTCCCCGGCCCCCAAAGCGGGTAGTGTGATCAACACTGTGGAAAAGTTCAGGTGGCCACCCAAGGAGAGCTTGTGGAGGCTGAAGACAAGGTAGCCAGGGATGAAATCCATCAGCCTAGGGTGAGTGAAGAAATAGAAACAGGAAAATGAAGGGAGAGAGGTACCATGAAAATGAAGAGAGTTAGAGGCCTTTGCAAAAATGGATCCATCGACAAGTGAAAATGAAGATCAGCAAGACAAGCATTGCAGTGGGGTAGGGTAAAGTCTTGAAGGAGAATCATGGATTTGGTAAGTAGGAACTCTGTGACGGCCACTAGTGGACCTGTTTTTGTGCTGTTAGAGGGCACCAGTAAGACTGCCTGAGGTTGGATAGTATTAATAAAAGTCAGATGAAAGTGGCTGATTTCCAGGAAAGTGGGATCAAAGGGATCTTAGAAGATGGAAAGACCTGAGCTTATGTGGATTTTCAGGGAGTGAGGATATGCTTTAAAGATTTGAAGAAGGGAACAAATTATGACGTGATCTTGTTCAGTCGCTCAGTTGTGTCTGAATCCTTGCGACCCTGTGGACGGCAGCACACCAGACTTTCCTGTCTATCAGTATCTCCCGGAGTTTGCTCAAGATAATGTCCAGTAAGTTGGTGATACCACCCAGTCCTCTCAACCTCTGTCATTGCCTTCTCCTGCCTTCACTCTTTCCCAGCCTCAGAGTCTTTTTTCAGTGAGTTGGCTCTTTGCATCAGGTGGCTGAAGTATTGGAGCTTCAGCATCAGTCCTTGCAGTGAATATTCAGGGTTGATTTCCTTTAGGATTGACTGATCTGATTTTGCTGTCCAAGGGACTCTCGGGCCTCTTCTGCAGGACCCACAGTCTGAAAGCATCGATTTACTCCTCCATACATGTTTGTCTGGTTCTGCATTGAACAGGATCCACGTGGTCCCTGTTTTCCTAGAGCTGAAGCATGCATGCTAGGTCGCTTCAGTCGTGTCCGACTCTTTGCAACCCCATGGATTGTAGCCCGCCAGGCTCCTCTGTCCATGGGATTCTCCTGGCAAGAGTATTGGAGTGGGTTGCCATGCCTTTCTCCAGGGGATGATGCCAGGGTCCATCATTTTGTTGCCTGTTTGCTGTTTGGTCGCTGTAAGTCGTGTCTGACTCTTCTGTGACTCCGTGGAGGCTCATCTGTCCATGGGATTCTCCAGGAAAGAATACTGGAGTGAGTTTCCATTTCCTTCTCCAGGAGATCTTCCCAACCCAGGGACTGAACCCACGTCTCCTGAATGGGTAGGCGGATTCTTTACCACTAAGCCACCAGGGAATTACCTCCAAATTTAGGGCCTTAAAACAACAAACATATGTTATCTCCTAGTTTCTGTGGCCAGGAATCTGGACATGATTTGGCTAGATGGCTCTGGTTCAAGGTCTCTTACTTGGCTACAGAATGTAGGTCAGAGCTGTGGTTGGAGGCTCCACTGGGAAAGAATCCACTTCCAAGTTCAGCCATGTGCACTCAGGTAGGATTCTGCCCCCTGAGGGTTGTTGCACTGAGGACCTTGGTTCTTTGCTGGTAGTTGGCTAGAGACCTCACTCAGTTCCTTGCCCCGGAGCCTCTCCACTGGGTATTTACAACCCCATCACTTTGGCCATATTGTCTTTGTCAGAAAAGAGTCATTTTGGGCCAGTGCACAGTCATGGGCTGGGGAGCCATCTCAGAAATTGCTTACCTCCATCAGGTTGCCATTCTTTTATTTTTACTTTATTTTCTGGCCACCGTTCTTGAGCCTATATGTTAATTCAGCTGTATTGTTCCTGCAGAAGTGAACCTCAATTCTTTGATCTTGTGAGGAATCAGGTAGTTTTAAAGGGAAAATGAATTCATTGAAATCTCACAGTGCTTCACACCATTGTCCATGTTACTGTTTTATGAGTAAATTTTCTTTTGTAATCGGCAGATAATTGCTTTACAATATTGTGCTGGTTTCTGCCCTACAACAGTGTGAATCAGCCATAAGTGTACGTACGTTCCCCTCCCTCCTGAACCTCCGTCCCACCTCCCACCCTACCCCACCCCTCTTGATTGTCACAGAGCACCAGGCTCTCCACTCCTGTCTGTTTTACATGTGGCAATGTATTTGTTTCAGTGCTTCTCTCATTCATCCCGCCCTTTCCTTCCCCTGCTGTATCCATTTCTGAGAGATTGTTCTAGAACTTGGATTGCCTAGGTGCTGCTTGGGCATTCCTGGTCAATGGAGAGCCCCACAGGCCTTGTGTATTTCCGGTTTTCTCCCTCTGGTCCATTTCCCTCGCCACTTGAGACCAAACTGAGTCTTGTCACCACTGCTTGAACTGCACTTGACCGGTTTCATCACAGCAGCCTGCCCCCAGCTCTTTCTCCCTCTTCTTTCTCCTTTTTCTTCTGAATCATTTTTTTTTCTTAATTCCCAAAAGACCCAGTGATTGAGTATATAAAAGATATGTTTCTGCCTTTTCTCAGGATAATAACAGAATAATATGTGGGTAATATTGTGGTTAGAGTTGAAGATTGGGTCAGTTGAAGGTTAAAAGTAAGTTTTCTGAGAATACGTACAAGGCCATTAACATGCCACTGGGAAATCAAGAGTTTTACTCCAGTTATTATTAGGTATTTTCTCCTCATGTTTTAGACCCACTGGAGAATTTCAGGTAGCATTCCAGTTTTATTTTTCTGTAGCATGTATATCCTACATTGGGCCGACTAGATTTGTTGTGTTTCATGGGCATACTTGTTTTTGGTTGTAGCAGAACTTGATGGTGTTTGGTTTAAGCCACAGCAAAAACCCTCCTCAGTTAAAGTAGGCAAGAAAGGATGTTTATCCTTGTTTGTTGGTTTGAAAGTATGCTCTGGCTGTGGAAATCTTTGAAATTCATTTTCCATGCTCTGTCCCCTTCTCTCCTGGTTTTAGAGGCATTTTCCTTTCATGAATAAGTAAATTGAAATTATGAAATGTTTTATTTTTGGCTATGTGGCATGGCAAAATGTTTAAGAAAACATAACTTAGTGCTTTTAAATCTAAATTGTAATTAATTTTTTTTCCTCCAGAGGGATAATGGATATGACTTTTTACTTACATCTTGGTTTTCATGATTAAATACTCAAGTTAGTAAAAGTCTTTGGCTCTCAATCCAGTCTTTATGTTGCATACTCCTTGAGAATGAAACATAGATTCTTCATTGTCTGAATGAATTGCACATAAATTAGGAAGCTGTATAAAAGAGGATGTATTTATACAAGTTAAACTGTGAAAGGAGACTTCTGTTTTTTGGCCTGTTACAAATGTTAGTGATGTTTAGAGAATTACTATAAGCAGTAGTTTTCAAACATGAGGGTGCTCAAGCCTTATTTCAGGCAACCGAGGTCTTATCATTAGAGAATCTAATTGGGATCCTGATTGATTTTAAAAATATATTTATTTATTTGGCTGCATTAGGTCTTAGTTGTGTGCAGGGTCTTTTTTCTCTTTTGCATTAAAAATTTTATTTTTAATTGGAGGATAATTACTTTACAATATTGTGTTGGTTTCTGCCATGAATCAGCCATAGGTATACACGTGTCTCTCCCTCCCTCCCACCTGAGTTTGATTCCTGGTCCAGGAACCAGATCCCACATACTTTAACTAAGAGTTCACATGTGGCAAGTAAACGATCCTGCATGCTGGGAATGAAACTACCATGCAGAATCTTCAGTTGTGGCATGTGCCCTATTAGTTACGGTATGTGGGATCTAGTTCCTGGATCAGGGATTGAACCCTGCCTCACCCTCCAATTTTGGGAGTATGGAGTGTTGGTCACTGGACCACCAGGGAAGTCCCTGATTGATTTTTTTAATTAGTCCTTCACCCTGGGAACTTTATTTCTGGCACACACCCCAAACAGTTGGGAAATCCTTTAGTGTGAAATAGTTTTACATTTGAAATTGGTTATCTCATTTGATCCTTCATCTAGCTAATCTTACCTGTTAAAAACCAGAGTAATTTGTTTATAGCATTGTATGTTACTGGAAAAAGAGTTTTCATGGTGAAGAATTTCTTTCCTCCAGGATAAAAATGGGCAGAATGTACAGAAAACTTAAGGCAACTAGGATCATGTGTTTATGAACCCACTATGTGATTGAGCTATAGGTTGATCCCGAATTTGTTATTTAATGTTTTTAATTATTAGAGAGATACATTATAATTCAGTTAATAGGATCAATATAAATAGTACATCATGAGAAATGATGGGCTGGATGAAGCACAAGCTGGAATCAAGATTGCCAGGAGAAATATCAGTAACCTCAAATATGCAGATGATACCACCCTCATGGCAGAAAGTAAAGAAGAACTAAAGAGCCTCTTGATGAAAGTGAAAGAGGAGAGTGAAAAACTTGACTTAAAGCTCAACATTCAGAAAACTAAGATCATGACATCTGGTCCCATCACTTCATGGCAAATAGATGGGGAAACAGTGGAAACAGTGAGAGACTTTATTTTTTGGGCTCCAAACACATTGCAGATGGTGACTGCAGCCATGAAATTAAAAGACGCTTGCTTCTAGGAAGGAAAGTTATGACCAACCTAGACAGCATATTAAAAAGCAGAAACATTTCTTTGCCAACAAATGTCCATCTAGTCAAAGCTATGGTTTTTCCAGTGGTCATGTATGGATGTGAGAGTTGGACTATAAAGAAAGCTGAGCACCAAGAATTGATGGTTTTGAACTGTGGTGTCAGAGAACACTCTTGAGAGTCCTTTGGACTGTAAGGAGATCCAACCAGTCCATCCTAAAGGAAATCAGTCCTGAATATTCATTGGAAGGACTAAAACTGCAACTCCAATACTTTGGCCACCTGATGCGAAGAGCTGATTCATTTGAAAAGACCCTGATGCTGGGAAAGATTGAAGGTGAGAGGAGAAGGGGACGACAGAGGATGAGATGGTTGGATGGTATCACCAACTCAATGGACATGAGTTTGAGTAGACTCTGGGAGTTGGTGATGGACAGGGAGGCCAGGCGTGCTGCAGTCCATAGGGTCGCAAGGAGTCGGATATGACTGAGCGACTGAACTGAACTGATGGCCCTACATGTTAGCCAGTGGAAATAATTTCAAAACAAAAGACTTATAAAAATCTCTCTATAACATATTCATAGTTAAGCACCTCTGTGAAGTTTGTTACTGTACCATCACGCCTTGATTGAAATATTATCTCTTTTTAAGTATTTGAGGCTTGCTAGTGTTAATAATTCTTTACTGAAATCATGTTTTATATATTGCCTTCTTGGTAATTAAGTAATGGCTCAGATATTATGACTTCTAATCATAGTGCAGTGTCCAGCTTGACTTGGAGGAAGAGAACTCGGACTTCATTTTCATTTCACTCAAGGGGACCAGCGGTAGAGAATTAAAAGATGCCTTGTTTTTTAATTTGAGAGTATGCTCTGGCTTCAGAAATCATTGAAATTTATTTTCCATGCTGTGTCCCCTTCTCTCCTGCTTGTTTTAGAGTCATTCTCCTTTCATGAATAAGTAAGTTGAGATTATGAACGGTATTTTAATTGTGAAAATACAGGGAAATTGTGGATAATTATAAAGCATATAGTTCACATAGGTCTCCCTTTTATGTCCTCTTCATTATGATAGCATTCTCAAGTGGGTAGTGGTTCATTTCATTCACCTTAAGTCCATTCTGAAGTCATTTATTTTCAGCAGATTTACAATGTTTCCTGGGTGTGTTTATTTACAGCTTCATCCTTTAGTCTGTAATTTCATTAGGTAAGTTTCCTTACTGATTAGATTAAAAATGTAATTGCCTGCATTTTTCCTTTCCTGGTTCCCTCATTTCCTCCTGATTCTACTTTTCTCCCATGTGGTTTATAACTCTTGAGTCTTTAGGCTCCTGTCGCACTGTAAAGAAGCCATATGTTTAAGTGAGTAACAATGAATTAACAAAGGACAGTGCTGAAAGCTGTCATGTGTTAGATCATGTGTTCAGAGTCTGGTTTTTGAATTTTCAGCTAAGTTTAAACCAGGCTGAGCTTGTCATCTGGTTGTTGTAGAAGTAATTCCGATGTTTTAGGCAGTTTACCCTTTCTTAGGATTTTGGTTTTTACAGAGGGGCCCCATGGCTCCTTAGTTGCTGACGCTGCTTGGCAGTTGGTGGTTATTCAACACATATTTATTGTGAATAAACACATGTCTCTACCTTGAACATCTTTAACAAGACTGTTAGAAAAGTTATCCTCAAATAACTTAAGGCTGTTAAACTGCAGAGTGGAAGTGGTAAAAAACACCTGTCGGAAAGAATTTCTTGTTAATTTTTGGTGCCTACATCAGCAAAGCTTGAGCTATTGGCTAAGATCTGAAATAGATCTACACTGTATGTGATCAGTGTATTCATGATTGCTTGATAAAATGGGATTCTGAGCACAGAATTCTTTCATTCTACTTATTAGTCAGTCTGTGATTTACTGGAAGGATGGGGAGGAGGATATTATAAGCTAGTAATTACTTGCTCTGCAGATTTTCTTGAGCCCATACTTGACTTTGAATTATTATCACCATGGTATGTTTAAAAAGTGCTTTGACATAAAGGGAATCATTTGCACAGCCTAGAAGTCTGTTATGTTTTGTTTTTAACTTAAGCAATGCTTTGGTTTTAGGCAAAGTATGGACTCTTTTTCATATGTCATGTGGAGGTTACGGCATTGTTATTAGGAGATAATATATTTAGCTTTTACAGACTCAGATGAGTAATTTCTGGGAACTCATTGAACAAGGGGCTAGATGTGGAAAGAAGAAAACTTACAGGCATGTGAAATAGATGTTTAAAAGGTTATTGTGAGTTCTTAGCAGTTCATAGAATACATGATTCAAGTGTTTGTGGTTACTATCAAGGGATGTATATATGCAGCTGGGCTCTAAAGGCTGAGTGCCAGAGAATTGATGCTTTCAAATTGTGGTGCTGGAGAAGACTCTTGAGAGTCTCTTAGACAGCAAGGAGATCAAACCAGTCAATCCTAAGGGAAATCAACCCTGAATATTCATTGGAAGGACTGATGCTGAAGTTCCAATGCTTTGGCTACTTGACGTGAAGAGTCGACTCACCAGAAGAAACCTTGATGCGGGGAAAGATTGAAGGCAAAAGGTGAAGAGGGTAGGACATGAATTTGAGCAAACACGGGGAGATAGTGAAGGATGGGGAGTGTGGTGGGCTGCAGTCCATGGGGTCACCAAGAGTTGGACACAACTTAGCAGCTGAACAACAACAAAAATATGAAGTGGTTTGCTTTTTTCCATGTTGTTTATTTCATTGCATTGTTCTGTAGATTATACGGGAAACCATTTTCTCTCCTGTGGCTTTGAAGTACTACTACTGATATCTTCCTTGCATTGGTTGCAATCTGCTAATCCCCTCTGTTGTCACTTCCCTCATAACTTTTTGCACTGAAGAGTTTTCTTTTTCTTAGTCTCTCTCTCTCTCTCTCTCCTGTAGGACTTCCAATCATCGCTTCTCCCAGATTGCTGCCTCAGTGTCGTTCAGAGCAGTCCTTGAATCTTGAGTTTTTAAAATTCTACCTGTGTAACTTCCGAGTTTGTCTTTCGATCTCTTTTTAAAAACGTCTATTTACTTGCCTGCAGCAGGTCTTAGTCTCAGCATGTGGGATCTTTGCGTCGTGGGAGATCTTTCACTGCAGCACACCGATTCTTTGATTGTGGTGACAGTGAAAGACAGGTCGCTTAGTCGTCTTCAACTCTTTGTGACCCCATGGACTGTAGCCCACCAGGCCCCTCCATCCATGGAATTTTCCAGGCAAGAGTATTGAAGTGGGTCGCCATTTCCTTCTCCAGGGATCTTCCCGGCCCAGGGATCGAACCCGGGTCTCCCGCATTGCAGGCAGATGCTTTACCATCTGAGCCAGTTGTGGCTTGCGGCGCAGTTCTGGAGTTTCGGCATGCGGGCTCAGTGGTTACGGTGCACGGGCTTAGTTACTCTGAGGCATGTGGGATCTTCCCAGACCAGGGATTGAACCCATGTCCCTGCATTGGAGGGTGAATTCTTAACCACTTCACCACCAGGGAAGTCAGTTTTCTGGTCTTAAAATGCGGAAAGTTGTGCCTGTTTCCTGAGAGGGTATATTTGTTTCCTAGGGCTGCAATACAAATTACCACAGTCTGAGTGGCTTAAAGCAGGAAGGCATTCCCTCACAGTTTCGTTGGCCAGAAGTTCAAAATCAAGGAGTCGGCAGAGCTGTGCAGCCTCTGAAGGCCCTGCGAGACCCTCCCTTGTCTCTAGCTTTGGGTGCCTGTTGGCATTCCTTGGCTTCTTAGGCTGGTGGCCAGTCCCTCTAACCTGCCTTCGTCCTCACTTTACTTTCTTGTGCATGTATGTGTGTGTAGCAGTCTCACTCTGCCTTGCTCTGTATGTGTACTTTCATTGGATTTAGGGCCAACCCAGATAATCCAGGATGATCTCCTCATCTCGAGATCCTTAACTTAATTACATCTACAAAGACTCCTTTTCCAAATAAGATAACATTTGCAGGTCTGGGAATTAGGATGTGCACACACATCTTTTGGGGGGGTCTCTGTTCAACCTGCTACAGAAGAATTAAATGAAATGTAATACATAGCATTTAGCTCAGTGCCTGATGAATGGAGGTATTCAATTCATGTTAATTCATTTCCCTTCTCTTTAGAAACCCACGCCCTCCAACATTCCACACCTGGGATGATTTCTGAGTTATGCTCAATTCAGAGCCTTCCTGTTCCACCCCGTCCCCCTTCTCTGCAGACCACAGTCTTCCTGACCTTCTACATCTGGGACTTTCTCACCTTCATTAATGTTACTACTACTTTTTTTTTTAGTGCTGAGAATAACCTAGTTAACTGGTCATAGGGAAGTATTTAAAATTATTTGTTTTAGCTGTTGCATGTGAACTCTTGGTTGTGGCATGTGGGAACTAGTTCCCTGACCAGGGATCAAACCCAGGTCCCCTGCGTTGGAAACGTGGAGTCTTAGCCACTGGCCCACCAGGGAAGTCCCCATTAATGTTATTTCTCATCTTCACAGAGACCCCCGAATCCTCTCCTCGCCTTTCTGTTTCTTCATACCATTTACCTCCTGGGACCGTTAGAGCTTACTGTCCATTGCTGCCAGCGCTCCTCAGGTTGGATGGCTCATCTCCGAGTGTCCTCTGCAGCTGTGCCTCCCAGAGCCTCTGCTCGTGCCGTCCCACCAGTGGAGACGTTCTCCCTCTTTCGTCTTACTCGCTTAGAGCCTTCACTTTAAATTTCTTCTGTCCTTGCTCTGCTCAGGTCATGCTGCGGTCCCTCCTGCCCAAGAAAACGTCCCTTGACCTGGCTCTCTCTTACCTGTTCCAGCACTGGACTGTTTTCACTTTGTCTGCACAACTCTCTACTAATTTCTTTTTTTCCCCATTAGTTGGGTGAAACTGCTCTCTTGAAGGTTGACCAAGATCTAATAGCACTTTGATTTATTTGTTTAAAAAAAATGTTTATTTGGCTGCATCAGGTCCTAGTTGTGGCATTTGGGATCTTGGATCTTTGTTGCAGCGTGTAGGAACTAGTTCCTTGACCAGGGATTGAACCCAGGCACCCCTGCATTGGGAGAGCAGGATCTCAGTACTGAACCACCAGGCAAGTCCCTGTAGTAGTATTTTAAAAGGCTGACTGGGACGGTGATGAAGAGTTGGGTTGCTGGCGCTGTCTGCTGGGGGTAAATCCTACTTCCACTGCGTGCTGGTAAATTACTGTGTGACCTTCAGCAAATCACGGAACTCCATTTACCTTATCTGTGAAATAGGAATATTAGTATCTACCTTACAAGGTTGTCAATTAGTTTATATAAAGAACTTCTAAGGAGGCCCAGTAGAGTAAGTGCTAGGTATTAGCTTTTCACTTTTTAAGCTTCTTTCTTTTTTTCCTTATTGTCTGTCTTCTCCTCTGTGTTGACATTTGTCATGGTTGACCATTCCCTTTTTCTTTTGTCCAGTGGCTTCTTCACTGTGTTCCAGCTCAGATTAATTCATCTTGAGGTCTTTTAGTTTTATATCTTCTATTTGTGGTCTGAACTCCAGCTTCTTATCTCCTTTCTAGATAATTTTTCCTGTGGTAATTCATCATCGTGGTTCCCACTTTTGCTTTTGTATGAACATTTCTCCCAATTGTATTTGCACCCCACTCTCCTTAGCTCTGCTGCTGCTAGGTCGCTTCAGTCGTGTCTGACTCTGTGCAACCCCATAGACGGCAGCCCACCAGGCTCCCCCGTCCCTGGGATCCTCCAGGCAAGAACACTGGAGTGGGTGGCCATTTCCTTCTCCATTGCATGAAAAGTGAAAGTGAAATTGCTCAGTCGTGTCTGACTCTTTGCGACCCCATGGACTACAGCCTACCAGGCTCCTCTTTCCATGGGGTTTTCCAGGCAAGAGTACTGGAGTGGGGTGCCATCACCTTCTCCACTTCTTAGCTCTAGCACTGTGTTTATAATTGTGTGTGAGAATGTCTGACAACACAGACTCCCTCTCAGAATCAGCTGTGCAGTTGACTTCTGATTTGTTAAAGGACCTGGAGATTGTGGCAGTCAGGAACAAGGATGTTGAGGTCAGAGGGATGTTGTGTTTGAATCCTTCAGAGCCTAGGAAGCCTTTGCCAGATCACTGCAGACTGCAGAGCTCCTTGACTTGAATCCATTCTGTGCTTTGAAGGAGCGAAGCTGCATGTGGAAAAGGGTGTGGAGACACAACTTTACAGCAGATACGTTCCCTAGTTTTCTCACGTTGAGAATGAGGCATGTTCATAACTCTCTTCCTTATGAACCCAGGGTAAGATGCCTACAAGCTATTGTAAAGTGTTGATTTTTTGAAGTGTTTTTCCCCGTAAGGTATAGCTTCCCTTCCAACCCCTGGAAAACAGACCAGGTAAATAAGTGAAATTTATGTCTCACAGTGCAGAGGCAAATAGCAAATGAACTAAATTAGAGAACATGACATCATTTTAATGAAGCAGGACTGGCTTTTAGTGTTCGTCTTGAGACCAAAGGGCAAGCATGGGGAAGAATTGCCTATTTTCTGAAATGTAGTCACTTGTAAGCTGGAATAGAAAAATCTCTTTTTTAAAAAATACTATTTTTTGCAGCATTTGGGCTTCTTAATTCCCCTACCAGGGATCGACCCCTAGCCCCTTGAAGTGGAAGCATGGAGTCTTTACTACTGGACCACCAGAGTAGTCCCTGGAATAGAAATTTTAGACAAGGATTTCCTGGCTTGCCAATAAGACATTCTATTTTACAATAATGATGATTAGCAGGCATGTAGAATTACCTGAGTGTGGGTTACTATAGTTTTATGATGTTTGGTAGTCAGTCTGGATTATTCCATGCTGGTTTCTTATGCCTTGAAACACTTTGACACATGGCCTTCCTCCTGTTAACAGTGCCTCTATTTAAATACAGCTTCATTCCTTAATGGGTTTTGATCTTTAGGGATTAAACCCATGAGGACCATTAACCTAAGGAATGTAACTCAATTAGCTGTGAATGATTTAAAATAAACTAATAGATTTTCCGTTTGGAGAGCTTGGTGTCTCACCTTGATTTTTTCTCCATCTGTCTAATGCATAGTAAACACATGCTTTTGGTAAATCATCCTTGTCGCAGGTGCCATCAGTAATCTTTTTTCTTTCTTTTTTTCTTAACAGTTTGGTTACCTGATATTTTGAAGGTTTTTAGGAAAATTTGACTTTGTCCTTTTCTATGCTTGTTGTTGTCCTTGTTTCCTAAATTTGACTTGGTTTCAAGATTTGGATTTGATTCCTGGGTGGGGAAAGGTCCGCTGGAGGAAGGCATGGCAACCCACTCCAGTATTCTTGCCTGGAGGAGCCCATGGTCAGAGGAGCCTGGCAGGCAAAGTCCATGGGGTTGCAAAGAGTTGGACACGACTGAGCGACTAAGCACACAAGATTCAAGCAGTTTTCTCTATTAGAGTAGGTATGTTAATTAAAAGAAAAAGCTATGTAGTTTGTGAAAATTCTATTTCCAGGACACACATGTATTCTTACTTTGTGTATCCTTGTTTGGGGCAGTACTGTTTCTCCCAGTACTGATCTTGGCCTAATAACTCTTGACTCAGTCCTCGTTCTCCAGGTTCCCCTCCCGCCCCAGTTTGGTGCCTAACAAATAGTATAGGCTATTTACACCACTGATAACAAATTTCATATATAATTTTAGGATTAAATGATCCAAGATAATGGTAAAGTAATCCATTTCATTTTTTTCTCTGCATCGTTTCAGTTGAAATCTTGGTTTAGGTAGAATTGCTAATGTCACTTTGGCTTTTCTTGAACATTTTACCACATTTTTGGTTGGCTGTTCTCTTTAGTTTCATTTTTCGCTTTGTCTCATCTGTCTTTGAAAGTCCACTAAAAAAACAAAAATTAATAAAAACTTGTGGGGTTTGTAAGCCTGGTTTAATAAATTCAAGCCTAAACAAGTTAGATCTAATTATAGGACTGATTTCCAGAGAGGATGTGGTGCATATGTGCCAAGTCGCTCAGTCATGTCCGACTCTTGGCAGCCCTGTGTGGATTGTCTATCCATGGGATTTTCCAGGCAAGAATACTGGAGTGGGTCGCCATGCCCTTCTCCATGGGTTCTTCCTGACGCAAGAATTGAACCCATGCCTTACATTTCCTGCATTGGCAGGCAGGTTCCGGACAGGCGCCTAAAAACGATTGAGCGGGAGCTTATGTGAAAGCTGCGTTTCTCTCTTATGGATTAAAGGTGAAAAAATAAGTGTTAGTGTACTCCACTTCTCTGTTCTATTTATTCGCTGCTCATTTGTACTTCGAGCAAGTTCAGATTTCAATAAAAGGAGAAAGGAGGTAGCAAACATTTTGCTCATCTCCCTGTGCCATCTCAAAGAGGCAGAACTGGGCCCAGAAAATGAGTTGGCATTTTTTATCTTTTAATTCAGGATTCATTTTTCAAGAGTGCCATTAGTGTGTTGAGAGACAGCTTATCTTAAAATTGAAAGAGTCATTAACCAAGCCTTGCAGTTTCCTGGTTTTGCTGTGAAAATGAGCCTCCTCCTCTTGCCTGAATGGAGCTTATGATTTTTAGCTTTATGCCTGGAGCATTTAGCGTAGAAGGGGCTTCTGAGAAACCCAGTGAAGTACTGCCATTTTTAGGTGAGAGAGCTGAGATCTGGTGCACTGTCCAGAGTTATGCCCAGCACTAGCAGAATCAGGACAAAGAAGGAAAGGGTCTTGCGACTTCTGTGATTTTCTGAGGAGGCCTGGCGTCTCAAAAGGCAGTGACTTTTGTAATCTTTATCCAATTACCAGTTTCTCCCAGAGGAAAAAATAGAAATTATTCTTGAAGCACTTACCTTGGAGATTGAAATTAACAACTTGAAAATGCCACGTTGATTTTTTAAAATTAAAATGAGACCACTAATGATGTATTAAAAATTTTTTTTTCCTATTGAAGGATAGTTGCTTTACAGTATTGTGGAGGTCTCTGCTATACATGAATGTGAATCAGCCATGACTATGCATGTATCATCCCGCCCTTCTCGGTCATCTTAGAGCGCCAGGCTAGTTATCTGTTTTACACATGATGTATACATGTCAATGCTACTCTCTCCATTTGTCCCACCTCTTCTCCCGCTGTCTCCACAGCCCACTCTCTACGTCTGTGTCTCCATTTCTTCTCTGTAAATAGGTTCATCAGTACTATTTCTAGATTGCATGCTGACGTGCTCAGTTGTGGCCAACTCTTTGCAACCCCATGGATTGTAGCCTGCCAGGTTCCTCTGTCCATGGAATTTTCCAGGCAAGAATACTGGAGTGGGTTGCCATTTCCTTCTCCATTAGATTCCATATGAATGCTTTAATAGATGATATTATACATGATAATAGATGATTCGTTTTTCTGACTTCACTCTGTGTAACAGGTTCTAGGTTCATCCGCCTCACTACAACCAACTCAGATTTGTTCCTTTTGAGGGTTGAGTTGTATTCCATTGTGCATAGGTGCCATGTCTGCTTCACCTACTCCTCTGCCATTGGCCGTCTAGGTTGCTCCCATGTGCTGGCTGTTGTAAATAGTGCTGCCACGTTGGTTTCGATTTTGTCTGCTTTTACAATCCTGGTAGGTAGACTGGTGACTGAGAGTGTAAAATTTCAGGTGATCAAGAGAAATTGCCAAAAGAGATTGTGATTCGAGATTATCCTATGTGTGCCCCTCAACACTGAGAATGTGAAAGATCTGTATCCAGATTAGACATGGAGATTTGTGACATATGTTTATGATTCATGAGGGAATTCTTATCTCTGTGCAGTCCTTGGTTTGAGGGTATTAATACAGAATTAGAGGAAATGAATTTTAGGATTATGTGGTTGAATGTGGTAAAGAATTATGTGGTAAAGAATGCCTTTCTGAGATTCCTGAGTATATTTTATAGTGGAAAATCATATGTGGATAAAGGAATTATAATATTTTGGATTGTTCATTTAGTCTCATTCTAGTTGACGGGTGGATATTACTACTTTTAATCTTTCATTTTAGTGTGTTTTAAAAGGAGTTTGTTTTTGTGAGTTTTTGATAATGGGAAATAGTAATTTTATATTTGTTTTCCCGTTCAATGTCCTGATTGAATCAGTTCGGGTCTGTTGAGCAGTTCCTCAATTCTGAATATTATTTTTTTAATTTAAAAAAGCTAATTGAGTCATGTCATTCTTTTTTTTTTTTTCTTTTATAGCCAACACATATCTCTTTATGGTACAAGCTCGAGGAATAATGTTAAGAGAAAATGTGAAAACAATAGGACATATGATCAGGCTGTACACAAATAAAAACACTACACTCAACGGTACAGGTAAGACTGCTTCCTGCTTTAATTTTGCTTTACTTCTGCTTCTTAGCCTTGTCATCATAAATTAGTAAACCAAATCTCTTCATCTTTGTCTTGCCTCCAAGTAACTTTCTGTTAAAGAGGAAGGTCTCCTGACTGCACTGGGAGGGCCCTTCACTGTGAGGACTGTCAAGTATTCTAGGACGTAAAAGATGTGATCACCCAGGTGATGGGGTTTTGTATAAAGATACTTAGGTTAATTCTTGAAAGCATAAGCAAAATATGAAAAATAACTTGTATTTTTCAATTCACCTTCCATATTAAAGACAAATTAACCACAAAGAGAGTCACTTATGCATCTTAGCCCTGCTGCCATCTCTCTTCGTGCCCATTTTAATTCCTAAGATGATTTGCCAACTTTGTGTAGAAAATACTTGTTCCAGTTACAGAAGAGTGTTAATCATTGTATGGCATTTTTAGGAGCAAAAGGAAGAAATCATATAACATTGGAAATCAGTAGCTGCTCTTGCCTTTTTAAAATATAACTTAGAAGAAGATTCTCCATCAGAATCACAGGAAGTTAAAGCCTCAGTAATAGGCCCAACTCATGATTTAATGATGGTAGAGCTAATGTGAGTAGCTCTCCTGTTGTGGAAGAATGCATGTGCTCCTCTGTAGCAGTGTTCTCCACATTGTCTCTGGAAGCTGTATTAGATGCTATTTTAAGGGTTCAGCGGCTGATTGTCAGTTGTTGCATCCACTGTATTCTTATTTTAAGCAGTTAAAATTCAAGATTTAACTTATGTCACCAGGTCTTCATTCATTGTGTCACTATAAATCACACACATGCACCCCCAACTGTCCCTCCCAGTCATAGGTACATTTTTTTAAAATGTATGTTAAGGTGGGTAATAGTTTTAGACCCTTCTCAGATCTCAAGACTGTTGCATATTGATTCTTAATTTCAGTGTCTCACATGCTTCTACAAAATCTGTTCTAGTCATTTGCCTAATTTGTGCTTTGATGCCACCAATCAATGTTTTTTAATCACTCTTAATTTTCTTCTTCCTTTTAACTTTAAAGAAATTTCCTTCAGAAGGATGGTCTCATCTGAGTTGGTACTTTAATAGTACAGTGAAAGTCTCATGAACTGGTCTTCTGCCTGAATTAGTCTTCTGAATAATAGGTCAATTTTAGAGAAGTTGAAACGTTTTAAAAGCTTCACTGGGATTTGTCCTGGTTGAATAAGTTGGTTGTGAAAGTGTTCATTAAAAGTTCGTTCAACTGAACAGAAGTGTTAAGCATCTTTAGGTTACTGTATTTGTGTGAGTGAGTGCTTATAAAATCTGTGTATAATTAGGTTCTTTTCCCAGGGTGTGAATAAGTTATATGTGTGAGTATTGTGCTTCATTAGGAGAATTAGTTATTTGGGCAAGATGAACCTCACCTCCAACCCCAACTGCAGTACTTCACAACTGAAAAGAAATTACCTCCTCCCCTCACTAAATTAGAGTTTCAGTGAAGACCAAACAACGAATGCATCCTTTGATTGATTAAAGTTTGCTTTTTATGAACCTTTGGAAGCCTTTCAGTTGGTTCCTTTACTGATGGTGCAGCTCTTCTCAGGAGACTGTAATTGTCAGTTAGGAATTGGGTTTGGTTGTAAGAGAAAGCTGACTACAGTGGTTTAAACACACGAGGCTTATGTTCTTGTGTAAATGAAGTCTGGAGGTTGGATAACTTCCTTTTGTTGAGAAACTCTTCACACGCTTTCCCCTTCTGCTCTGTCAGGTTTCACAGGCTGAGACACTGGGGGTCTCCAGGCTTCATGCTGGTCTTGGGTCATTAGAAGGAGCAGTGGAAGAAAGGGAAAAGAAACAGTTCCCCCTTGGTAAAGATCCTTCCCAGACGTCCCATGTGGTAATTCCACTCATGTCTTGTTGCTGTTGTTCAGTTGCTAAGTCGTGTGTGGCTCTGTGGCCCCATGGACTGCAGCATGCCAGGCTTCCCTGTCCTTTACTATCTCCTGGAATTTTCTGATTCATGTCCACTGAGTCAGTGGTGCTATCTGTCTCATCCTCTGCCTCCCTCTTCTCCTCTGGCCTTCAGTCTCTCTCAGCATTAGACTCTTTCCCAATGAATTAGCTCTTCGCATCAGGTAGCCTAAGTATTGGAGCTTCAGCATCAGCTTCAATCCTTCCAGTGAACATTCAGGGTTGATTTCCTTTAGGATTGACTGGTCTGGTCTTGTTGCAGTCCAAGCAAGAGACTCTCAAGAGTCTTCTCCAACACCACAGTTCAAAAGCATCGAGTCTTCAGCACCCAGCCTTCTCTATGGTCCAACTTCACATCTGTACATGACTACTGGAAAAACCTTGGAAGAAAAGTTATGACCAACCTAGATAGTATATTCAAAAGCAGAGACATTACTTTGCCGACTAAGGTCCATCTAGTCAAGGCTATGGTTTTTCCAGTGGTCATGTATGGATGTGAGAGTTGGACCGTAAAGAAGGCTGAGTGCCGAAGAATTGATGCTTTTGAACTGTGGTGTTGGAGAAGACTCTTGAGAGTCCCTTGGACTGCAAGGAGATCCAACCAGTCCATTCTGAAGGAGATCAGTCCTGGGATTTCTTTGGAAGGAATGATGCTAAAGCTGAAGCTCCAGTACTTTGGCCACATCATGTGAAGAGTTGACTCATTGGAAAAGGCTCTGATGCTGGGAGGGATTGGGGGCAGGAGGAGAAGGGGACGACAGAGGATGAGATGGCTGGATGGCATCACTGCCTTGATGGACGTGAGTCTGAGTGAACTCCGGGAGTTGGTCCTGGCGTGCTGCGATTCATGGGGCCGCAAAGAGTCGGACACGACTGAGCGACTGCACTGAACTGGAAAAACCATAGTTTTGACTATACAGACCTTTGTCAGCAAAGTGACATACTTAATTGTGAGGGCGACTGGGAATGATAGTCTTTGAGCTGGGCTCCTGGTGCTCTGAATGAAATTGGGATTCTGTCCCTGGTGGCTCAGATAGTAAAAAATCTACCTGCAATGCAGGAGATGCGGGTTGGGAAGATCCCTTGGAGAAAGGAATGGCAACCCAGTCTAGTATTTTTGCCTGGAGAATTCCATGGACTGAGGAGCCTGGCAGTCTACAGTCCATGGGATTACAAAGATTCAGACACAACTGAGTAACTAACACTTTCATTTTACCTAGGAAGAAAGGGAAAATGGAGTTTGAATAGGTAGCTATGAAGCACTGCCGTGTTCATTTATATTGAGCAGCTAGTATAGTTAATACTCAGCTTGATATTGGAGATACAACATGAAGAGAAATATCCTTTCGAAACTGTGCTTTCCAACAGCATGGTCTTTCTCCCACGTTGCCACATTACATTTTTTAGGGAAAATAATCTTGAAACTTTAGATCTAGAAGGACCATTAGAGATCACTTGCTTCAACCCCATTATTATACATCTGGGACGACAGAGCCTAGATGAAGTGACCGACCCAGGGCTGCACAGCTTGTAACTGGTCAACCAGGGCGAGAGCTTGTCTTCCCTACTGCTGATGTTCTCTGGTTTAAGGATCAAAAGATTCTGGATCTAGTACTTGTTCTTATACCAACTAACCTGTGAATATTTAAAAGATTCTGCAAGTTCTTTATGCCCAGCTTTTTCATTTACCTTGTTTCATAGAATTATAAGACTAAAATGAAAATCTGGCATGTAGCATTCACTGTAAAAGGCAGATATTATTGTAAGTCATGTCCAAATCTTTTGCAACCCTGCGGACTATAGCCTGCTAAGTTCCTCTGTCCCTGGGATTGTGGGCAAGAATCATGGAATGGGTTGCGGTTTCCTTCTCCTGGGGGTCTTCCTGACTCAGAGATTGAATCCAAATCTCCTGAATCAGCATGGAGATTCTTTACCACTGAGTCACCAGGAAAGCCCCAAAGGCAGATAGTACAATTTAAAAATAAAGGATTCCTACCTCCCCCACCCCCCAACCCCAAAAAGAATAAAAGATCTTCATTTTATGGACGATCTCTAGGAGATCTTCTGGGAGAGATGGAACTGTAAATAGCTACTTATAATGCAGTGATATATTTCTGTGCAGATGTGTACAGATAAAATCTGCCCAAAAAGAGACAGTGGTCAGTAAGGTGTACAAAGGACTAATTGGGCTCCAGGGAAGAGTTGAAGAATATGTATTGACTCACTGAAAATTTATCACTCAGATTAGATCTTTAAAATACTCATCATAAGAAAAAAAATGTAACCATGTGATGGATGTTAATTAATTAGCCTGGTGATAATCATTTCACAATATATCCAAGTATCAAATCATTATGTGGTACACTTTAAACAATACAGTGTTATATGCCAATAAAACTAGTTAGCAAAAAGCATAATATTTAACACTTAGTGGCAAATTGTGATATTTCTAAGTACATTTGATTCCAAATAGGATTTTTTAACCTGTGCCTGACATTCTGAAGCATCAAGTGTAAAGAGATTTACATAAAACTTTTGTAAAGAAATCATGTACTTTTATAATCAAATGGTACCTTGCCTTGGAGTCAGTCAAATTAGGAAAACAAAATGTATTCAGTGGGCAGTTATCAGAACGGATGACAAAGGTCACGTGCTGTTAGAGCCAGTAGGCCTGTTAGAAATAAGCCAGCACACTTCCTCATTTGGCGGGTGTATGATGGGAGGCCCTCGGACTTGGCCAGCCTGACACGGCAAGCAGTAAATAGGCCAGAACACTCACTGGGTTTCCATTACCTGCTTTAAGCCGCAAGGGAAACAAAGCCCTGGAGAGGGCTCGTTTGGCCTGTTCTCCTAAGATCCAGTGAGAGCCAAGGAGGGGCTTGTCTAACAGTTTTCACTCTGGGTTCCTTTTTTTTCCGGTGTAGCTCTGAAAGGGAGGAAGAAGGCAGGGGCCCAGGTCTCACTGTGTTTTCATCCGTTCATTAGATGAAATAGTGTCTGCATTTTACAGCGGTTGTGGTAGATCAGCCTCTGGAGCATGTGTCATGCATCACCTTTTAAAGCTCCTGGGTTTTGAAGCTGGGGGTGTGCTACATGGGCCTCAGCACTTTGGTAGGAATAACAATTTTGTGGGTTTATTACATCATAGTCTCCCAGAGTTTAAATCATTGTTGGCCACATTCTCAGTTGTGAAGTATTCGTTTGTAGTAAGTGTCTTCTGTGTTGTAGATGCTGTATTAGATGCTAGAAATCAAAGGCAATTTGATTTCAATTAAAAGAGATTCACAGACATGGCAAGGGGGTGCATAGTTCTTATATACACAATACACTGGGATGATGTAACTACCACTGGATGCATTACTGAAGGGTACAGACATTTTTATTAGCCTGACAGTGAGTTAGTGCTCTTGTGAGCATTTATAAGGATGTTGTCAAGAGTCACATGTTTTAGCTAAAAAACTTTGTATTTAAAGGATAAAATTTAATGATACTGCATGTCTCTGAGGGTTTTTTTAAATTGATTCTTTATAAATTGATAAAAGGGATCCATGGTTTCTTTCGTGACAAATTCAGTCATTTAAGCATGAAAATAAAAAGTGAAAACAGTCCTCCAGCCCTCCCATTGACACGAGACTCCCCAGAGAGAGCCATGTTAACAGTCTGTTTTGCAGCGAGGTCTGGAGAGCTTTAAACCTTTGTGACTTGGATGTGGATTTAGAGTCAGAGTCTGTGGCTAAAAGAGGGGGCCCGGGCTTTAATGACAAGAATTAATAAATTATGTATAGTAAGAAAATGCTCTTATTTAAATTTATATGACATTAAGAAATTACTTTGGGATTGTGTGTTAATATTTGTCTTCTTTGGGATTATAAGAAAATGGGCCTTTGGACCACAGAAAGGCAGTGGACTCCCAGGGACAAGCTTATTTATCTTCTATTTTCAGCTCCTACAAATGCACAGTATAGAGTAGATGCTTGGCTGGCATCATTTGAGTCCCCAATAAAAGGAGAAGAGTTTGTTTGTTTTACTAGAAATTATATATATATATATATATATATATATATGTACACACACACAGTTTTTAAAGGATTTTGAAAAAAGAATCAGAACTTTCCTGGACTTCCTGACACTTATTTTGAAGCTTCCCAGGTGACGCTAGTGGTAAAGAACCTGCCTGCCATTGCAGGAGATGAGGGTTTGTTCCCTGGATTGGGAAGATCTCCTGGAGAAGGAAATGGCAACCCATTCTGGAATTCTTGCCTGGAGAATCCCATGGACAGAGGAGCCTGGTGGGCTACAGTCCATAGGGTCACAGAAAGACAGACATGATTGAAGTGACTCGGCACGCACACTTGTGTCATGCTTTAGTTCAGTCGCTCAGTCGTGTCTGACTCTTTGTGACCCCGTGAATCGCAGCACGCCAGGCCTCCCTGTCTATCACCAACTCCCGGAGTTCACCCAAACTCATGTGCATCGAGTCACTGATGCCATCCAGTCATCTTATCCCCTGTCGTCCCCTTCTCCTTCTGCCCCCATTCCCTCCCAGCATCAGGGTATTTTCCAATGAGTCAGCTCTTCACATCAGGTGGCCAAAGTATTGGAGTTTCAGTTTCAGCATCCGTCCTTCCAATGAATACCCAGGACTGATCACCTTTAGAATGGACTGGTTGGATCTCTTTGCAGTCCAAGGTACTCTCAAGAGTCTTCTCCAACACCACAATTCAAAAGCATCAATTCCTCGGTGCTCAGCTTTTTTCACAGTCCAACTCTCACATCCATACATGACCACTGGAAAAACCGTAGCTGTGACTAAACGGACCTTTGTTGGCAAAGTAATGTCTCTACTTTTAAATATGCTATCTAGGTTGGTCATAACTCTTTTCTTCCAAGGAGTAAGCGTCTTTTAATTTCATGGCTGCAGTCACCATCTGTCGTGATTTTGGAGCCCCCCCCCCAAAAAAGTCTGACACTGTTTCCACTGTTTCCCCATCAATTTGTCATGAAGTGATGGGACCAGATGCCATGATCTTAGTTTTCTGAATGTTGAGCTTTAAGCCATCTTTTTCACTCTCCTCTTTCACTTTTCATCAAGAGGCTTTTTAGTTCCTCTTCACTTTCTGCCATAAGGGTGGTGTCATCTGCATATCTGAGGTTATTGATATTTCTCCCGGCAATCTTGATTCCAGCTTGTGCTTCTTCAGCCCAGCATTTCGCATGATGTACTCTGCATATAAGTTAAATAAGCAGGGTGACAATATACAGCCTTGACGTACTCCTTTTCCTATTTGGAACCAGTCTGTTGTTCCATGTCTAGTTCTAACTGTTGCTTCCTGACCCGCATACAGGTTTCTCAGGAGACAGGTCAGGTCGTCTGGTATTTCCATCTCTTGAAGAGTTTTCCACAGTTTATTGTAATCCACACAGTCAAAGGCTTTGGCATAGTCAATAAAGCAGAAATAGATGTTTTTCTGGAACTCTCTTGCTTTTTCGATGATCCAGCGGATGTTGGCAATTTGATCTCTGGTTCCTGTGCCTTTTCTAAAACCAGCTTGAACATCTGGGACTTCGTATCTTTAAATCTTTAAGGTATCTATGGATGAGATACAGGTGTGGCCTCCTAGAGGGGTTTGTTTTTGTCATTTTTGTCTGTCCCTGCATGTATTGGCATAAAAACCGGTAATGTCCACTGAACCCCTCAGCCCTCTGTCTTCAAGGGCTTTCCTTACAAAACGGTCTGCAGGCTTCCCTGGAGAAAGGCATGAGTCGGGGAGGACTTTGTTACTGGGGCTTTCTCACTTTCTGTTGGAATAGGTCTTAGCCACTGTACCGTCACTGGGTCCTATTTGTCACGTTGAGGTTTTCTGGTAATACACTTACCTTCAAACCTGACTGACAACTTACGAAATTCATGAGGAGTTTCCACTTATTAATAAGGGGCTCTGGTCTGCAGGCCCCCTCCCAGCAGGTAGGCCTGAAGGGTGTGTGTCTTTGCTCCAAAGTGTCTTCCTGGCTCCCAGGCTGCATCTCCATCTACTGTTTGTTTGTTTGTTTGTTTGTTTTTAAGAATGTCTTCAGTTTACTTTGTTATTTATTGGTCACACCTGTGGCTTGTAGATCTTCGTTCCCTGATGAGGGATTGAACCTGGACCCTTGGCAGTGAAAGCAAGAAATCTTAACCACTGGACCACCAGGGAATTCCCTTCATTGTATTTCGATGATGCATGAATGTTTGTTAGGTCGTGACATGGACCAGAGGTATTTAGGTTTTTTTGATTCTTCTCAGGTGCTTCATATTCAATTTCCAGGAGTCTGCGGTGAGAAGGTTTAACTTTTGCAGTGATTTTGACCCTCACTCTTCTGCTTGCTGGTCACTGGTAGGCAGACCTCCCTTTTAAGTCATATGTCCATTTTCCCCTTTCCTAATTCTCTTCTTGCTGGCCAGTTCTTATAGGAATGCCTTTTTCATTAGAGCAGATTACTGAGGACTGAAATAAAGTCTTCATATTTTCCAAAGTGGCTGCTGGAACTTTATTTCCTGTGGGTACAGAGTTTGTGATCCAGAAGAGAGACAGTGGTGTAATCAGCTGTTTCCATTTCTCGGCTGTTACTGCGTGCTGGTCTCATTCTCTTACGCCACCTTCCTCTTGCATAGCAGGAAGCTATCAGGTCATGGTTCCCAGATTTGCATCTCAGAATTGCTCAGAACTTTGTTCCAGAAAGGGACTGAGATGTGATCTCCTCGGTTCCAAGTTAAAAAATTCCTAAGGCTCTTGATTGTTGCAGGTTGAGGGGCTCATTTCTAAAGCAGTCACTCCCAGCTGAAGTTCGTGAATATGCATATGGACTTGGGGTTGTTCTGAGCACTTTGTATACTTACCTTTCTGAAATCTGAAAATGACAACAGGAGGCAGGTGCAGAAGAGAAACTTTTCTTCTCTTGCTTTGTACCACCAAGCTAGTGCGTGTTGGCGCAGGATTTGAACTCAGTACTTGATTTTGGCACTCTAAACCAGTACCTCTGTGTTCCATAATTTGCTGACTCTAAAAATAATAGACCTAATGTAATAATAGCTCCAGGGTGCTCCAGAAACTGCAGCCCACGGGTTGAGTATGACCAATTTAAGACTTTTAACTGGGCTGTATTGCAGAAGTCAGTTGAGTGGGTAAATCTCAGTTTCTTAAGTGTGAGGCGGTGAGGAAAACATTACTCCCACCGTCTACTCTCTTTGGCTGCAAATGCAGCGTGCTGTGGCCATGTGGGTGTCCAGAGCACCCTGGGCTGCCTGATAGTGGTGATCATCCCCCTGGAGCACTTTCTTTGTATATATATTAATATATATGTATATATATTACTGTATTTTATTTTTGGCTGTGCTGGGTTTTCATTGCTGCACGTGGGCCTTCTCTAGTTGTGGCAAGAAGAGGCTACTCTTTGTTGTGGTGCACGGGCTTCTCATTGTGGTGGCTTCCTTGGCCAGGGGGTTAAGAATCTCCCTGCCAGTGCAGGGGACACCAGTTTGATCCCTGGTTGGGGAAGATCCCACATGCCACAGGGCAACTAAGCCCAAGCACCACAACTGCTGAGCCGACGCTCTCACCCCCCTGGTATACTTTCACTCCCCCTTTGCATCTAGCTCGGCTGGGGGAGGGATGGGAGCAGGTGTTTTCTGCTGGTGGCAAATGAGTCTGCTGTGTGTGTACAGGCACGGACCTGGCTGCTCTGCTCCCAGACTCATCCCAGGGTCCCCGGGGAAATCATGCTGAGAGGTCCCTTCTGGCAGCCGTGAAGGGTGAATGGGAGAGCAGTCCTGGCAGGTGTGGTTTGCTTTTCCTGAGTTCTTTCTAGATAATTGCCTTTTAAGTGCTGCTGTGGATCGCAGAGTGTAGTCTTTACACAGTGACAGCAACATATTTCATACTAGGAGCAAAGCAAAAGGCAATTTTTTGGTTGTAACTTTTTTTTTCTCTCTCTCTCTGTCTAAGATTATCCTGAAGGCAATAATTCAAGTGATTATCTTGTTCAAACAACAACATATCTTCCGGAAAACTTCACATATTCACCATACCTCCCCTGCCCAGAAAAACTGCCTTACATGCGTAAGTTTCATCTCGTTTTCACTTCAAGTATGTGCTTGTATTATAATAACATAATAAAATTCACATGGTTTGAGCACACCACCCTCAGGTCATTATCAGGGTGCTCATGTTCATATCATGTAGCATGTTATTATATTTGACTTTTGGGGGTGCAGAGCAATTCTTTTGTAGTGAAGAGGAGGATTGAAAACCTGAAGAAAAGCTTTTCACTTACCCAGAAATAACCTCTGTTGTGAGTTTCATGTGTATTCTTAAAATTACTCTTAGAGTGACTTTAATATCTTTTATATAGATAGAAAATTAGAATATTGCAAAGGCTTTCAGAATTTATATAAGTGGTTTTAAAACTGCATTTTTTCCTGTAACTTGCTTTCTTAATTATTTTTTGAGAACTGTCCATGTTGATACATTTATTGTCATTAACTATCGTGCAGTATAAAAAAGTGAACTGTGTGCGTGTGTGCTCAGTCGTGGCCGACCCCATGGACTGTAGCCCTCCAGGCTCCTCTGTCCGTGGGATTTTCCAGGCAAGAATACTGGAGTGGGTTGCCATGTCCTTCTCCAGGGTCTCTCCCGACCCCGGGATCAAACCTGCATCTCCTGTGTCTTCCTGCCTTGCAGGTGGTGTGTTCACCACCAAGCCACGGGGGAAGCCCACTGTAGAGTGTATTTTTGAATAAATGTATGATATTTCATTTACCTTTCTCTCTGCTGATGAAAATTTAGTTTGTTTCTAATACTTTGCTATCACAAAGCAGCGCTGTAAGGACAGCATCAGGCATTTCCTTGTGCCTAGAAGCATTATTGCTGGGCTGGCTGGCAAGGTTGCACTGCCCAGCAGCTATCCCCATTGATATCCCCAGGAGCAAAGCACGAATGCATTGCTCTGATACTGATGGACTTTTAAGATTTTTGCCTTTCTTATGGATAAAACACTTTCTGCTATTATGATAAATTTAAAAAGATATCTTGTCTAAGTGTTTACTTTTCTTCATTACTAGCGGCCTTGAGTGACTTTTCCTGTGTTTGTGAGTAGTTTTGAATTTTCTCCCCTGTGACTCAGTCACTGCTTTATTGGTTCCTTATTGGTTAGTTAGATTTTTGTATGGATCAGTGGGAGTTCTTTATATATTCTAGCGGTGTCCTACTGTCTGCTATTTGTGTTGTAATTGGCTTGTCTTTTCATTTTGTTTATGGAATCATGTATTTTAAAATTATGTTTCTAAGTGTATCAGTCACATTAAGGCTTTCACTTTTTTTTGGTCTCAAGAAAGCTTTCCTTGTTACCCAAAAGCCATACAAATACTCTGTTATTTACTTCTAATAATTTTGTTTCATATTTTTGTGTATAATGTGAGATAAGGGCAAGATACTATGTCTTTTTTTCAAAATTATGAAGATAATACATTATCATTAAAAAGAAAAAAAAGCTCTGTAATCACTCAGAAGCCACGGAGCTGTTATTTGCAGGTTTTCATTGTTTGTATCTGCACCTCCCCTGCCCCGATTTTAAGCATACTTCATACATATAAGTTAGTATCTTGATCTTTGTATAGTTAAAATTTAAATAAACATTATTTGGAATTGCTTATTTTTAATGTCCTAAGTAAGTGTGTTTTTATGTCTTTATATAACTTTTCTTTATTGAGGAAGTTAGCCTGGCGTATTTGTAGGATTTTTCAGTGTATTTTTGATAGATAGTGTATAACTATAATTAAGAGTAAGAGTCACCTTTTCTCACCATCTAAGGCCATGGCTCTCACACTTTCGGTGCTTCAGAATCTCTGGACAGTCTTGTAAAGTGCACGTTTCTGTGCCCAGCCCTCAGAGTTCTGGTCAGTAGATGTGGAGTGGGGTGTGAGAAGTTCCACTTCTAACAAGCTGCCAGGTCACGTTGATGTTGGTGATCCTTGGGCCACAGACTCACTGATCTGGACTCAATCTTGGTTGCGCTGTAGCCTGGGGAACGTTTATAATTCTTGGGCCCAATCCCTGAGTTTCTGATTTTTATTAATTGAATGTGAGGCCTCAGGTTTTTTTTTTAATTAATTAGTTTATTTTGGCTGTGCTGGGTTTTTGTTGCTGCGAGGGCTTTTCTCTAGTTGCGGTGAGGGGGGCTACTCTAGCTGCAGAGCTGGGGCTCCTCGTTGCGCTGGCTTCTCTTATTGCGGAGCACAGGCTCTGCGGGGCACGGGCTTCAGTCGTTGCAGCGTGTGGACTCAGCAGTTGCGGCTCCTGGGCGCTAGGGCACAGGCTCAGTAGTTGTGGCTCACGGGTTTGGTTGCCTCTCGACATGCAGGGTCTTCCTGGACTAGGGATCGAACTTGTGTCTCCTGCACTGGCAAGTGGATCCTTTACTACTGAGCCATCAGGGAAGCCTGGGGCCTCAGTATTGGGTTTTTTTTTCTTTTCAAATCTCAGTTGATTCTAGTACTGTAACCTTCTTTGCTGCTGCTAAGTTGCTTGTTGATTCTAGTACTGTAACCTTCTTTGCTGCTGCTAAGTTGCTTCAGTCGTGTCCGACTCTGTGCGACCCCACCAGACTCCCCTGTCCCTGGCATTCTCCAGGCAAGAACACTTGAGTGGGTTGCCATTTCCTTCTCCAGTGTATGAAAGTGAAAAGTGAAAGTGAAGTCGCTCAGTCACGTTCGACTCTTCGCGACCCCGTGGACTGCAGCCTACCAGGCTCCTCCGTCCATGGGATTTTCCAGGCAAGAGTACTGGAGTGGGGTGCCATTGCCTTCTCCAGTAACCTCCTTTACTGTCTCATAATAGGGGCTGAAGCTGTGGTGTTTGTGCCTGTATATTTGTCAACTTTGTCATTGCAGTTTAGGCCTTCTAAAAATGAATGTTTCTGTCTGTGCAGTGCTGAAACCACTGGGTGATGCTCTGTTGAAATATTGATTATAATAATTTCATTTTCATAATTTGCATATTCAGGGGTTGAGAGTTTTAGGAAGTCTTTGTGTTCTTGGTTTAGCTGCCACTTTCTTAATTAGTGCTTTGTGGGTGCTAATTGAAGTCTTGTTTCGGAGCATCTGCTGGCCAGGCCATCCTGTTCCCCGTCCCGTCCCCGCCCTTTCCCCCAGCACCGTAACTCATGAACGCTCCTGTCACGGGCTTGAAAGATGGTGTCACAGCTGCCCTCCCTGCCTTTCTCGGAATGTCTGCTCGTTCCCTCTGCTTCCATCAGTCTTACATTCTTTTGAAGAAGAAGATCACATCAATTTGTCTAGTCACTTTTTCATAGAAGGACTTTTCAGGGCTCTGTTGGCTTTGCATCCAGCTCCAATCCCTTGTCCAGTTAGCTGTGGCCAGCATGATGGGACGTTTAACAGAAAATATCATCACATGCAGAAACTCCTGAGGAGGGGGCCACGGGCACAGCTACCATATTGAGGCTTCTACCAAGAGGGCTGGTGTGAGGCACCCTGGAGACCCCTTCATTAGCCTTGTGACTGCTGCACAGTCGAGCCTGTTTGCCTGTCTGTAAAATCTGGAATCATATGTGAACTTCATGAGGATAAAGAGAAGCACAGCGCCTGAAGCTTGGTGGTTGTTAATTTGCTATTCCCTCTCCTTTTCCTCATTTCTTTGAATGACGGAGCCAGATTTTACAATGATCAGGGGCGTAAGAAACCTAGGAGAAATGTGTAGAGTGAAGGCATTTATTTTTACTTATCTATGCATCCTTAAATTTTTTTTTAATTAGCAGATTTTTTTCCCATCAGTGACAGAGAAAAGCATAATAAAATACCTAATTATAAAAATCTTGTCAGAATGTCACAGAAAGTGATTGAATTCTATACCTCTCCAAGTAATAGTTAAGGAGAGGCTGTGTAAAAAGAGAAAAGGAAAGATATAAGCATCTGAATGCAGAGTTCCAAAGAATAGCAAGAAGAGATAAGAAAGCCTTCTTCAGCGATCAATGCAAAGAAATAGAGGAAAACAACAGAATGGGAAAGACTAGAGATCTCTTCAAGAAAATTAGAGACACCAAGGGAACATTTCATGCAAAGATGGGCTTGATAAAGGACAGAAATGGCATGGACCTAACAGAAGCAGACAATATTAAGAAGAGGTGGCAAGAATACATGGAAGAACTGTACAAAAAAGATCTTCACAACCCAGATAATCATGATGATGTGATCACTAATCTAGAGCCAGACATCTTGGAATGTGAAGTCAAATGGGCCTTAGAAAGCATCACTATGAACAAAGCTAGTGGAGGTGATGGAATTCTAGTTGAGCTATTTCAAATCCTGAAAGATGATGCTATGAAAGTGTTGCACTCAATATGCCAGCAAATTTGGAAAACTCAGCAGTGGCCACAGAACTGGAAAAGGGCAGTTTTCATTCCAAATCCAAAGAAAGGCAATGCAAAAGAATACTCAAACTACCGCACAATTGCACTCATCTCACATGCTAATAAAGTAATGCTCAAAATTCTCCAAGCCAGGCTTCAGCAATACATGAACCGTGAACTCCCTGATGTTCAAGCTGGTTTTAGAAAAGGCAGCGGAACCAGAGATCAAATTGCCAACATCCGCTGGATCATGGAAAAAGCAAGAGAGTTCCAGAAAAACATCTATTTCTGCTTTATTAACTATGCCAAAGCCTTTCACTGTGTGGATCACAATAAACTGTGGAAAATTCTGAAAGAGATGGGAATACCAGACGGCCTAACCTGTTAGCCTCTTGAGAAATCTGTATGCAGGTCAGAAAGCAACAGTTAGAACTGGACATGGAACAATAGACTGGTTCCAAATAGGAAAAAGGAGTATGTCAAGGCTATATATTGTCACCCTGCTTATTTAACTTATATGCAGACTACATCATGAGAAACGCTGGACTGGAAGAAACACAAGCTGGAATCAAGATTGCCGAGAGAAATATAAAAAACCTCTTATGTGCAGATGACACCACCCTTAACGGCAGAAAGTGAAGAGGAGCTAAAAAGCCTCTTGACGAAAAGTGAAAGAGGAGAGCGAAAACGTTGGCTTAAAGCTCAACATTCAGAAAACAAAGATCATGGCATCCGGTCCCATCACTTCATGGGAAATAGATGGGGAAACAGTGGCAACAGTGTCAGACTTTATTTTTGGGGACTCCAAAATCACTGCAGATGGTGATTGCAGCCATGAAATTAAAAGACACTTATGCCTTGGAAGAAAAGTTATGACCAACCTAGATAGCATATTCAAAAGCAGAGACATTACTTTGCCGACTAAGGTCCATCTAGTCAAGGCTATGGTTTCTCCTGTGGTCATGTATGGATGTGAGAGTTGGACTGTGAAGAAGGTTGAGCGCCAAAGAATTGATGCTTTTGAACTGTGGTGTTGGAGAAGACTCTTGAGAGTCCCTTGGACTGCAAGGAGATCAGTCCTGGGATTTCTTTGGAAGGAATGATGCTAAAGCTGAAACTCCAGTACTTTGGCCACCTCATGTGAAGAGTTGACTCATTGGAAAAGACTCTGATGCTTGGAGGGATTGGATGCAGGAGGAGAAGGGGACGACAGAGGAAGAGATGGCTGGATGGCATCACGGACTCGGTGGACGTGAGTCTGAGTGAACTCCAGGAGATGGTGATGGACAGGGAGGCCTGGCGTGCTGTGATTCATGGGGTGGCAAAGAGTCGGACACGACTGAGCGACTGAACTGAAGTGAACTGTGTAAAAAGATGATCTACTTAGATGGAAACCATTCAGGTAGGAATGATACTGTATTTCCCTGTAATCACTGAAAATAAGGTTAGGGCTTAAAGTTGTTGTTTGATTATCTAGCTGTAACTTTTTTGACTTTTCTGGCACTTGATTACCATAAAGAGTGAACTTCTCCAGTTGGAATTCACATACAGTTGACTGCATGGGTTTCAGCATTTATTTCACAATTACATTATAAAATCTATTTTAGATATTATTTATGCAATATGAGTGAATACTTCTTTATTGTTAGGGTTTATAGATTCTCCAGAGGGCAAATCCATTTTCAGCTTTATTAAATTTACAGGAGACTTTCCGTAGTCACCTGAAGAGGGAATGGCAACACACTCCAGTATTCTTGCCTGGAGAATTCCATGGACAGAGGGGAGCCTGGCGGGCCACAGTCCTTAGGGTTGCAGAGTCGGACAGGACTGAGTGCCTGAGCAAGCACTCCGTATTAATAATATTCACTTTATCTGGAGCTGAAAAATAATGCTTAGTATTGATGTTTTGATTTGTCTGTGTGAGGTTAGTGATAGAAAATGTCAGCTGTACACTCTGCATTAAAATGAAGACATACGTACTTGCCTGTAGATTTCCCGTCATTCAATTCCTATTCAAAGAGAGTGCCTCTGTAGTGACCCCTTAATGCATTTAGTCCTAGCGTTTTTGGAATAGTTGCCTTTTTGGTTTAGCGTTGATAGTTTCTATGGTTGCTAGTCTTAGGACTACAACAAAAGCCACAAGGACTTTTTGAGATGAGTTTAAATAGTTCGAATGAAAATGAGCAGAGAGGGAAAAGATAAGCAAATAAACTTCAGACAAGCTCAAGTAGTGCTTACTGTAACAAACCGTCATGCCTGTGTTTATCATAGAGAAAAGCCACGGGAGCCGTCGCAGAGTCGTGAGCCGCCTGCGACAGGGCCTCTGTTGTTCAGGGGGCTGGTGGGGAGAAACGCAGCTGAGTACGTGCCTGCCAGCTGAGCAGGCGACACAGCCAGAGAAGAGGCTGTGACAAAAGGGAGACAGCACTTCCTTCTGTAAGGAAAGAGACACTTCAGAGAGAGGGGGCACGCTGAAAGTGGGTCTCGCAGCATGGTTTAGTAGATAGCTGAAGGGCAGGCACAGGAGGCTCTGTATCCTGAGAGTGGGGAGTGGTCGGCTATGACTGGGGTGGGTGTGTTGTGAGACGTGTGGGAGGTGAGGCTACACAGCAAGGTGAAATAGTCGTAGTCTCAGTCACTCAGTCGTGTCTGACTCTTCATGACACCATGGACTGTAGTCCGCCAGGCTCCTCTGTCCATGGAATTCCCGAGGCAGGAATCCTGGAGTGGGTAGCCATTCCCTTCTCCAGGGGATCTTCCCAGCCCAGGGTCTTCTGCATTGCAGGCAGATTCTTTACCATCTGAGCCACTGTGTAAAGGACTCACCAGTCCGAGGGCTGCCTGGGTCCCATGAATTGCTGGGCATCCATGAGGTGGGCATCAGGGGAGTGGAGCCCTGAGCGCGTGTGCAGAGGGTTCACTTCCAGCCAGGGGTGCATCTAAAAAGGTGCATGGTTTTCCAAGAATCCAGGGACAGAAAAGGGTAAAACAATGTGGAAAACACTGCTTTGGGAAATGTAACCTTTACCTGCTTTCAGGAGATGCGTGGTGGGACTAGGACAGGGCTTCAGAAAGGTGCTTTGGATGAGCAGTTGAGAATGAATAAGAGTGGGGAAGTATCAGGCCCTGGAAGAGCCACTCGGAGCTCCCCGCATGGCCTGGAGGGGCGGCTGGGGTACGTGCCCGGCAGTGGTGCTAAAGAGAAGAGAGATGCTTTTGGTCCAGTGTGGTGACCAACTGAGGGATCAGGGTTGATTTCCAGGTTTTGGCTCAGTGGTGGTTAACCGAAAGGCAGATGGCAGGATAAACCTCACACTTGGGAGAACGAGGAAATGACTGAGTTCGGTGTTGGGCTTGTTGAAAGCTCAGGAGACTTTGTTTGGGGTCTGAATTTTTTCAGAGAGATCTGGGCTGGAGGTGGTAGCAAGTGAGCCTGGAAGAAGGCTGCATATGAGTGGGCCCTTGAAGAAAATCAGAGCCCGAGGGTCAGCAAAGAAGGGAAAGAAGCCAGGGAAGGGGGGATGGCGGGGGTCGGGGGACGTGTCCCAAAGGACAAGGAGTAGGCTCTGCCTTGTCCCATATCTCAGAGCAGTAAAGGGAGTGTCTGTGAGAGGCTGTTGAACTGGGCACATCTTACACTCACGGGACCACAGCCAGCATGATTCAGTGGGGTGGTGACATGAGAAGCCAGGTATCCTGTCCTGAGAAGGCCAGGTATCCTGACCCAGAAGCGTGTAAAAACTAGTTGGTTTAAAACAAAGAAGTTCAGGATTTCCCTGGCGGTCCAGTGGTTAGGACTCAGTGCTTCCATGCAGTGGGGTACAAGTTCAACCCCTGGTCAGGGAACTAAGATCCTTACACGCCTCAGGTCATGACCAAAAAGAAGTTTTGTGGGAAAGGGAAGGAGACTTGGGGGAAGGAGTCTGTGGACAAAGTGGCGTTAAGGGAAGAACGATTTAGGAGGAGATGGGCTTAAGTGAGTTTTAAGCTCCATGGGGAGGACGCTGTGGACAGACTGAGATGCGAGTGAAGGGAGGAGGAGGGAGGTGTCCAGGGAGCCCGGATCATGGCGAAAGTGGCAGGAGACAGAATGTGCTCCTGGGGAGGAACTGGTAGGGACTAGGAGGAACACCGCCTCCTCCAAGCAGGAGTGAGACCCATTTGGAGATGAGGGGGAGAAAAGTCCAGGGGGCTCAGCCCTGTTGCTTCTACGTTCCCAATGGAGTAGGGACCACATGCATATGAGGGGTCGGCCATGAAGGACTGGGCAACTTGAACCATGAGATGTAAAATATTTAAAAAGTAGTTGTAGGCTAACAAACACATGAAAGATGCTCAGCATCACTCATTATTAGAGAAATGCAAATCAAAACCACAATGAGGTACCACTTCACACCAGTCAGAATGGCTGCGATCCAAAAATCTGCAAGCAATAAATGCTGGAGAGGTGTGGAGAAAGGAACCCTCCTACACTGTTGGTGGGAATGCAAAACTAGTACACATACACCGAGAAACCAGAATTGAAAGAGACACATGTACCCCAATGTTCATCGCAGCACTGTTTATAATAGCCAGGACATGGAAACAACCTAGATGTCCATCAGCAGATGAATGGATAAGCAAGCTGTGGTACATATACACAATGGAGTATTACTCAGCCGTTAAAAAGAATACATTTGAATCAGTTCTGATGAGATGGATGAAACTGGAGCCAATTATACAGAGTGAAGTAAGCCAGAAAGAAAAACACCAATACAGTATACTAACACATATATATGGAATTTAGAAGATGGCAATGATGACCCTGTATGCAAGACAGGAAAAAAGACACAGATGTGTATAACGGACTTCTGGACTCAGAGGGAGAGGGAGAGGGTGGGATGATTTGGGAGAATGGGAATTCTAACATGTATACTATCATGTAAGAATTGAATCGCCAGTCCATGTCTGACGTAGGGTGCAGCATACTTGGGGCTGGTGCATGGGGATGACCCAGAGAGATGTTGTGGGGAGGGAGGTGGGAGGGGGGTTCATGTTTGGGAACGCATGTAAGAATTAAAGATTTTAAAATTAAAAAAATAATAAAAATAAAAATTTGAAAAAAAAAACAAAACAAAAAAAACAAAAACAAAAAAAATAAAAATAAAAAGTAGTTGTAGGGAATGCAAAGTGGAGTCAATAAATCATACATTAAAAGGTGCTGATTTACCTGTTAGCCAAGAGAGCCCTCCCCACACAGGGGTGGTCAGAAGCTACGGACAATGTGACTCTCTTTCTGTTGAAAGCTTATTCTGTTTAAGGCAATCAATTGGGTACTATCACCTCAATGATGAGTTTAATCTGTGTGCTTACTTGATTTTCTAGGGGGAAGAATTTGAGTGGCATTTCTCAGGTGATGAATTTGAGCATGGGAAATTGTTGACCAGATGTGGCAGGTCAGGAAGGGAGGGAAAATAACAGTGTCTGAGTATCTGGGTGTGTCTTAGTCTGTTTGGGCTGCTAAAGCAAAAATACCCTAGACTGGATTACTTAAACAGCAGATATTTATTTCTCAGTTTTGGTGGTTGGACATCTGAGTTCAGGGTGTCAGCAGGTTTGATAACTGATGAGAGCCTGATTGCTGGTTCATCGATGGCTGTCTTCTTGCTTGGCGTCATGTGGTGGAAGGGGTAAGGGGTCTCTCTGGGGTCTCTTCTATAAGGGTACTAATCCCATTCACGAGGGCCTCATCCTTATGATGTAATCACTCCCAAAGGCCCTGCCTCCTAACACCGCCACATTTGAGGTTAGGATTTTGCCATGTGAATTTGGAGGTGGGGGACCACATACATTCAGCCCATTTCTCCACAGGTGTGCTGTGATTGGGTGAAACTCATGGAGCTGTGTTGCTCCAAGTGTGGTCCAGAGATGATCAATGTGTGCCAGAAGCAAGGAGGAGGAGGGTTAAAAATGCAGGCCTCTAAGCCAGCAGTCCCCACCCTTTTTGGCACCAGAGGCTGGTTTTATGGAAGACAGTTTGTCCATGGAATGGTGGGGGGATGGTTTCAGGATGATTCAAGCGCACTACATTTATTGTGCACATATTTCCATTATTACATCAGCTCCACCTCAGATCATCAGGCATCAGATCCCAGAAGTTGGGGACCCCTGCTCTAAGCCAAAGCTCAGAGCCGTAAAGAAAGGTTTCTGGGTTGCCAACCACAGGATGTAACTTGATTGGGTTAAAGAGGAAAGGGAATCCATAAAGAGATATCAGTCAGCCCCAGAAAACCTGGGTGGCGGTACAGTTCGGTTCAGAGGCTGAGCAGCCAGAGCAAGGCCCAGACCACTCTGGGAAGAATCTCCTGCCGCCATGTGGCTGGGATCGCAGCTCCTGCTACGCCTGTGTAGGTCTGGGGACCAGAGGTGCCACTCCTGGGGCCCCTGACACCAGAAGCTTCTGCCGTCACTGTGACGTCTGCTTCAGCGTCACCATCTGTGCATCTCATCACTTGATTGCTTCTCTCTGCTGAGAGGTTGGGAGAGGTTCTAGCTTCTTCCTCTGGGAGGTAGGACTCAACAGTGGGCAGTTGTGCAAGCCCTGAAATGTGTTGACATGTAAAGCTGGCTGCCCACAAACATGACCATTTACTGACACAGGAGCTCTGAGAATGGGCCCGAGACCTTCTTTCTCAACAGGCAGGCCTGGTGATCCTCAGCCACTGCACCAAAATTAGCTATTGCTTTTTTAGGAGACCGGGGAGACAGAAAAAATGGGGAGAGCAGAGAGAATGTAAAGCCAGAACTGGCTGGCTGTCACCGCTGACGCTGCCGGTCATTCTAGGTGACGGTGGGGTTCAGGGTGTGAATTCAGAGCTGGTGTTACCAGGAGGATGTCCAGGGAAGGAGGTGAATGTCGCTGAACATGGCTGCATTTTGAAAGGTAGTTTGGCTAAAAGCCAGAAACTTCAAAGGAAGTAAATTTATGAAAAAAGAAAGTAATGATTTTTTATGAAGTGTAGGTATAAGTCTGCAGTGTACCTTCTTCTTTGCCTCACCCCAACCTTGTGGAGCTCAGAGACTAAGCAATGAGCACAGTTTAAGAATAGTGTTTCACTTAAAATGAAGAGTTGGGGTGATATCCTAGAAAGACGTTGAAGTACAGTATATGGGAAACTTCTCGGCCAGAGTAGGAGATGTGGGTTTAATCCCTAGGTTGGGAAGATCCCCTGGGGGAAGAAATGGCTACCCACTCCAGTGTTCTTGCCTGGGAAAGCCCAAGGACAGAGGAGCCTGGTGGGCTACCGTCCAGGGGGTCTCAGAGAGTCGGACACGACTGAGGGACTAACACTTTCACTATGCTGTTTTCCGTGGTGATTATACCAGTTGACATTCCCACCAATAGTGTTGGAGGGTGGAACACTTTCTTGAGTGAAACACCGGGTATGTAAGGAGATGAGAGTAGCCTTGGTGGGTACCGTGGGAGGAGGGACTTGGGGTCCTACCACAGGCTCACCTGTGAGGTTCTTTCCTCTGAGGGTAGTTTGGAAACCGTGTCACCACTTGCTCACCTGTGCTGTGCCTCTTCCTGGCCACTCTCTATAATATGTCCCTTTTCCTTCACTTTCTGTGCACGGGAATAAGTATTTTTTTCTGATACCCCGTGTTGAGTAGCTGCGGCTGGTGTATGAAGTTAATAATAGGCAGATTATGACCTGTTTGAATAAAGGGGCACAAGCTCCTGACACGTGGTTGGCGGGGAGCTCCCTCAGCATCAGAGCTTCTACTCTGGGGAAGTGGGACCCACAGGATTGTTTTGATTCAAGGTGCCATTTCAGTACACCTCACACGGAAAGAAGAGTCATGAGGTTTATTACTCACGGATCCCAGAAACTGGCAGGGGCACAGAGAGCTGGTGGAAGGGTGGCCTGCCGCCCCTGGAGGTAGAGAGCAGGCACCAGGGATCTGTTGCTGATAAGGTGGTTGGGGCAGAGGTCACTGAGTTTTCTTGGCCTTAGTTCTAAGTGGTTGTTATTAAAGGGGCCTCTGGAAAAGCAAAGTGGGAGCTTTTTGGCAGGAATCCCAAACTCAACCCCTTATCTGAATGTCCAGACTCAGGATGTGAGCAGGGTTATCACACAGTGAAATGCTGAGGCAGCAGCTCAGGAAAACAAAGGTTGTTTTTCTCATCACAATTGATCCCGTGATGCCTCAGCATTATTAATCTTCAGGGCAGATCACAGACACTGTGTGAATGGTGGAGATATTAAAGGCCATTGGCAAGGGTGTTGTTCACCAGCACACAAAGCAGAAATGCCATTGGCATTATCAATAGACAAATGCCAGTTTGCAGTCCCTTTGTAGCCACCCACTCCATTATTTGGGATCCAGCCAAAAAAATTAAGCCCTTGGATAACGTTCGGGTAGGTATTTGATTTAAAAACCCAGGCGAGATTGTGGAACACTAGTACCTGTTGGGCCATCTTTTGAATGTTTGTGTAAAGTTTGTGTGGAATTATTGACGTACACACAGAGGGGGTTCCACTTACAGCATGCACACACCTTCCTGGGCCACTGAGTACACCATTTGTGCTGAAGAATCTCACTGCCACTGCTGCTGCCTGAAGGCTGGGCTTTGTGCGGTGTGCTCAGCCGCGGCGGCTCACAGGTTGGCATTTGCTGTAATGACGTGTTGTTTTGTGCCCAGAGCGGAGGCACCTTGAGTCACCTCAGTCCCATTGAGGGAGGGAGGTGGCTGACCTACTCCCAGTGTAATGGCCTGAATGTCTCAGGCTTTGACGTGAAGGGGCAGACAAAGAATTGCGGGGTTCTGTTCAGTGATGCAGGTGTTCCCAGGGAGACTGAAGGGCCCTGGTGTGAAAACGGGTGCAGGGAAGTGGAGGGAAGGAGAAGTCAGGGGTCTTCCCCAGATGGCTGCACTGTGAGACCCAAGATGGCTGAGCTGTGAGACCCAAGATGGCTGCGCTGTGAGGCCCAGATAGCTGAGCTGTGAGACCCAAGATGGCTGCGTTGTGAGACCCAAGATGGCTGCCTTGTGAGACCCAAGATGGCTGTGCTGTGAGACCCAAGATGGCTGTGCTGTGAGACCCAAGATGGCTGCGTTGTGAGACCCAAGATGGCTGCGCTGTGAGACCCAAGATGGCTGCACTGTGAGACCCAAGATGGCTGCGCTGTGAGACCCAAGATGGCTGTGCTGTGAGACCCAAGATGGCTGCGCTGTGAGACCCAAGATGGCTGTGCTGTGAGACCCAAGATGGCGGAGATTATACTCCTTGGGACCAGGTCTGGGTCCTAGGACTCCATGGGTGTGGTCAGGGCATCCATATCAGTGCCAGTAAAGGGTCGGGGTAGATGGCCACCACCAGGAGGTTGTTAAGAAAGATGGTTTCAGTAGTGACATCTGTTGTCCTACTTGTTACGCCTCGTAACAGGGTGCCCTTCACATCTGTTTGGAGCAGTTCCAGGGAAGCAATGCAATTTGGCCTCCAGTGTCAGTGAGAACATCCCACTGGATAATTAGAGAACAGGTGATCATCCCCCAGAGGAAGGGACAAGTTCAGGGACCTGCAGGGTCCCTACGGCAGGGGTCTTGGTGGCTGTCACTCTCAGGGATCAGGTGTGGGATCCTGGGTTCTGCTTCTGGGGCATAGCACCGCAAGAGGTGACAGCAGCTTCCTCCAGGATGGGACCACCGTCTGCTGAAGAGCACCTGGACAGAGGCATCTAACTTGTGTTCGGCTGTCCCGAGGTTAAGTCACCAGGGACCTGGATCTCCAGAGCTCCAGTATGGAGCCTGTCGCTCATCTCGTGAGGGAGGCCAAGCTGCTTGCTTCTGTCTCTATAGGCTTGGAAGGTTCTCTTTCGCTGTGAACAGAGCCCGGAACCAGTTCCAAAGACTTCTAAGAGCCAATTGGTGCCCTCTCCCTCTCCCTTTGAATGAATTTTCCTAAAAACAAAAAACAAACTCTTGCATTTCTATCATGGTATAGCTAGGTGTCTTGTTCCTCACTCACACTGGCCGTTGCTGGACGTTTTGGTATATGCTGCATAGTAACAAGGAACGCCTAGGGCAGAAGTCACCTCTTCTCCAACTCCTGTGCTGCCACCTCCCATTCCAGGGGGTCCCAGTCGACCACCGAGGGGTCGGGACCTGCCTCTATTAGTGCAGCATTAACAGACACATTTGGGAAAGCTCCAGACACTGAGAACGTAGGTTCACAACTTGCTATGTGCATATGCCACCAGTAATGCCCAGATCATGAGGATCTTACAAGCTTCCAGTAGTTTTTTTTTTTTTTTTTCTTCTAGTATTTATTTATTTGACTGTGCCTGGTGTTAGTTGCGGCATGTGGGATCTAGTTCCCTGACCAGGGATTGAGCCCGGATCCTCTATACAATGGGAGCGTGGAGTCTTAGCCACTCGACCGCCAGGGAAGTCCCTCTAGTAGTTTTTTCACCTCCTCTGGGGGCTTGGGAGGAGCTGGTACCCAGGGCTTGGGGCCCCGCTTTCAACAGTGTATGATGCACTTGCCTCCTGGGTGCCATGAAGGCCCTGGTAGAGCTGCACCTCTCAAGGGTTAGAGCAGCTCTCCAAGCTCAGCACTCAGTCCTGGCCCAACACAGTGGCCCCGTAGCTGGCCTCCCCCTCTGGCTCCAGGCCTCCAGGGAGCTCTCCTTGGCTCCTAGAGCCTCAGGGCCCATGCCTCCGCCTCTGCCCAGAGAGAGAGAGGCAGAGCCCTACCATCCAGCGCCCAGACTTCCACAGGTGGTCGTAGCCAATCACCTCCACAGCCGACGCCAGGTGGGGTCTCATTCAGAGAATAAAGGGAAGCAGAGGCGCTTCAGCCTAGGGGCTGCTGGCCGGGCTCTGCGGGGGAAGCTGACCCGGCACAGCACCAGCAGTTCGGCAGGGGTGGGAGGCTTCTCTGCCAGGCCTGGCATCAGCGACACACAGCAACTCAGAGGAGCCGACCTCCAGCCAGCAGTGGTTCCTTCCCCGAGAGACTGAACAACCTGGAGGAGGAAGTTAGCCGTTTGCAACTCCTAGGCATCTAGGAGTATGGGGCCCCAGCCGTACCCAGCATCCCATCCTCCTTCTCAAGTGTATTGAGCAGCTGGAGCTGGTGTATTAAGAACATGGAGATGATGACCTCCTGAATGAGGGGGCACCGGCCACCCATACTAGTTGGCAGGTGGCTCCCTTAGCATCTGAGCTCTCACTTGGGGGAAGTGGAGCTCGGGGGTCATTTTGATGGAAGGTGCAGTTTCAGTACACCACAAAAAGGAAGTAGAGTCTCAGGATTTACTCACAGATTCCAGAGGGGGCCAGGGCCCAGGGAGCTGCGGGGTGGGGGCCGCCCTCCGTCCCAGCTCACCAGCCAGCAGATGGAGAGCAGGACAACATGCACCTGTCACTTACAAGGTGGTTGGGGTGGAGGCTTAACTCTGAGTGTTTATTTGAGAAGCTTCCCCAGGAAAAGCAGAGTGATGGGCATCTTGCACTCAAGTTCTTATCTAAATGTCCAGACTCCGGGTGTGAGCAGGGTGGTCACACTGTGAAATGCATAGGCAGCAACTCAGAAAGAAATGGCTGTGTTTTCAGAGAAACAGAAGTTGGTTTTTCTCATCAACCCACCCCACCCCACCTCCACTAATCAGTGTTTATTTTTCCTTCTCTCTTTGTGATCACACTCTTGCTGTTCCCAGTGGTGGTGGTGTCTGTCCTGGAGCCTGTCCCCCACCCCTTCATACCCACCCCCCAGTAGTGAGGTTGCTATTACTCCTGGCATGACAACCTCATGCCACTGGGTCATGTTTGGCCTCAGCCCATAAGATATTAATATTAAGATTTCAGAGCAAAGAGCAATAAGCACATAGAAAAGATGCTGAGGGTCTCTGAGGAATGTGAATGGGGGGCTGCTGGGGGGAGGAAGGTGAACTTCGGGTGCCTCAGGCATCAGAGATTGTTAAGTGATGGACACTGAAGCCCCCTCCCCCATTGAGGAGAAAGATATAAGGCCCGCCTCTTAATTTGCTGGCGCATGTGTGTTCAAAATGAAAATTAAACTACAAATTATGCTAGAGCAGACTGCTGACAATAATGATGATTGCAGCTGTTGAAGCTATAAAGCTGGGCAAAAGGCAAAAAAATTGGTTTAACAGTGCATAAAGAATACCAACTTAGGTTCCTTATATGAACTGCTTATTTAGTCTAATTACTGTCATTTGGGGAATCATGCATACCAAGAAATGCATCAGATTTACTTGTGTGAATTTTATCTGATTACAGTTATAGATTCTGTTTCTGTCAGCTGAGTCATGAGAGTCTGTGCTGACATCGACTGATGGATCTTACATTTGATCTGTCCTTCCTCTGCAAGTTCATAGATTAGGTAAATCTGCCCTTTCTAAGATTAGCTACTTTGCATGTCTTGTCACAGCACACATTAGAGGAACAGCCGCGAGAGGATTTTAGATTTTTTCCTAGCTTACTCTAGGTAGCAAAGCCATTTGCATTTTGAAATACTTCTCTCTAGTGTGCCTGCCAGTGCAGGAGATCCAAGCGATGCTGGTTCAATCCCTGGGTGGGGAAGATCCCCTGGAGTAGGAAATAGCAATCCACTCCAGTATCTCGCCTGGAAAAGCCCATGGACAGAGGAGCCTGGAGGACTATAGTCCGCAAGGTCTCATAGAGTCAGACATGACCGAGAATGCACACAACAAATGAACCAAGTAGTGCCTGAGTGCTTAATGGTAGTGACTGTGTTCCTGCCTCATTAGGTTGAGGAGGGAGATGGGAAGACGGGTGGCTGTGAAATCTTACAGAATAGAAAGTAGCAGGAGGAAAGGAAAGGGGCTCTCTTGAAGAGCGACCGTGTGTTTTTCAGTTGTCCCTTGGTATCTGAGGGGCATTGGATCAAGGGCCAAAATATGAGGATGTTCATGTTTTTCCCTTACTCTGTCGGCCCTCCACATGTAGGCTCTGCATTCACAGATTTCAGCCAACCTCATGGATACATGCACTTCCCTGGTGGCTCAGACGGTAAAGCGTCTGTCTACAATGCAGGAGACCCGGGGTCGAGCCCTGGGTTGGGAAGATCCCCTGGAGAAGGAAATGGCAATCCAGTCCAGTACTATTGCCTGGAAAATCCCATGGACAGAGTAGCCTGGTAGGCCCCAGTCAATAGGGTCGCAAAGAGTCGGGCATGACTGAGTGACTTCACATGGATATAGAGGGCTGGCTGACTGCATGTATGGAATCATGGCCACTGAGCTCAGACACCTTGAAATAGGAAGCCTCAATATTTGTTGGTTTGCATTTTATGAGACAAGGAGGTGAAAGAACTTAGTTGTTAGTCCTTAGTTCTTGTTTGCTTTTTTAAGTTTAATTTTTGTAACTTTTTATTCTGTATTGGGGGTATAGCTGACTAACAGTGTTGTGATCATTTCAGGTGAACAGCAAAGGGGCTCAGCCATTCATGCATGGTTGCCAGGGGGAGGATGGCAGGAAAGGAGAGTTAGGGAGTTTGGGATGGACATGTACACTCTGCTGTATATAAAATGGATAACCAGCAAGGACCTACCATATAGCACAGGGAACTCTGTTCAGTATTATGTGGCAGCTTGGATGGGAGGGAAATTTGGGGAAGAATAGATATATGTATGCGTCTGTAGTTCTTGGTTGGTTTTGACTGAGTTAATGGAAATGGTTTTCCATGCAAGAGTCGTTCCTGTTTCCATAGTATATGTTAGAAAAACTATTAGTAAAACAGCTCCAGGAATATAATTTATCTGTTAATTTGAAGAGAGAGTGCCTAGCAGACCAGGAACATCTTAGAAGTTTATAGTTTTCATTTTGCATGTCATGGTAATGCATGGTAGGTGCTCAAAATAAATTTGTTGAATTGTGTTTGCAGATTCTCTCTAAGAAATGTCAGTAAACTGGATGACAGTAGTCACAGCTAGATTTCCTGCCGGTGTACCTTTGTGCCCACATCTAATGGGCATGGCCACAGTGGGAGGCAGATCTCTTTTTACAAATAAGGAAACTGAGGCACAGAGAAGTTAAGTAATTTCCCTAAGACACAGAAGCTAGGATTCACCTCCCAAACTAACTGCTTAATTAACTTTTATATACTGGGTGTTCATGCCTACTATGTTGATTATGTTGAAATTAAAAATGGTTTCTAAATAGTTGATTAAATTGAAATGATAAGCTATACTGTAATGGCTGGAAACATTTACTAAAGAATACTGTAATATTCATCATATTAAAAAGCTTAAGTGCTTTGGTTTTCTTTGGCTGATTTGCCAAAGATAGTAGGGTAACCATATGATTTATCATCCAAAGTAACACTGAAAGGTGGTATTAACAATTATATGGTGAAAACAGGACTAAATGGTACTATGCCAGCAAATATGTTACGCCAGCACGCTACTGAATGTTGTTTGTCTGACTTCATATTAAAGTGGTTCTTCACATTTTTCACCTTCTAGGGGGATTCCTCAATGTCAATGTAAGTGAAGTCAGTTTTGATGAAATTCATCAGCTCTTCTCCAAGGATTTAGATATTGAGCCAGGAGGTCACTGGAGGCCTAAAGACTGTAAACCCAGGTGGAAGGTGAGGTCCATTGTTTCATAAATCATGTGACTGTTACTATGCATTCGAGAAAAGTGTTTTCAATTCAGAATATATAGTGGACTCCTTGTGTCTTGATAAATGAAGACAGTTTGGTGTTTAGTGTTTAAGTATTGACAGTTCAGATGTGGGTTAGTTGTGTTACCTGTGAAGATGAGCTACACCTGTGCTTACACAAATACTAGGCTCCTGTGTTCAGTCTCTCAGAGAGCCTGCTGATAAGTTCCTCACTTGGGACTGGCTTGGGAAACAAATGGTTTTCTGTTCTGTTTGGAAGAGAGGCAGTGATTTCTTTGCCTCCCAGTGCTGCCCCTGATGGTTACTGACACCTGCAGGCGTGTCCCCACTGAGGCCTGGAGCCAGTGGTTTCCAGCTGGGTCTAGCATTGGGGCTCCTGAGTCCCAGGATTCTAAAGAGGCTGCTTGGCGGTCCCTGCAGGACACACAGAACAACTTTGGGCCCTTTTTCGCCTCTATTTCAGAAAGCAGAGTATAAGCTTTTCATCTTTTTGATATGTCAGAATCCTACTTTTAATGTTGTGTTTGAAAAACTGTAAGGGAGTCAGCATGCCCTGCTGCTTGAAAAAAAAAAAAAAGAAAACCGTGGTTTAAGTCAGAGTTGCTCTCAATACTGTGAAACTGATTAATAAGTACATGCCGATGTAATGTTGTTATGTTTGAATAAGAAGTAGCATTTATGCCATTCAAGTGAAAACTGCATATGATTAAATCAGATGTATGATTAAATTGGATGTTATATCCTGAAGGGCTGTGATGTAACCTTAATCTGGGAACATTTTTCAGTTCTTCTTTTAGTATTTTAGTATTTTTACTATTTTTTAATATTAGTATTTTGTTAAAATATTTATCCTTTGGTACCAAAAAATGATAATCACTCCTGGGAAGGAGAATTGTACGCTGTTGAGCTTCTGATGAAAGCTGTCTGACTTGACTGGCCTTGAGTCCTTTGTGTTTGGGGTGTTGGGGATCTGTATTACTCACGTTGGCTTCCCTAATGTAGACACCAGTCTCTTGTGTAAGGTAAGCACTAAACCCAGCTTTGCCGAGTTGAGTTTATGAGACAGATAAATGCCTTGTTATAAATTATTAAATCATTTTTTTTCCTCAAAAAAGTTGTAAAACTGCTGAAATGGATTCCAGTACAAATGTTGGCAATGCATTCTGTTTTACAGTTGCCTTATGCTGTTTTCCAGAGCAGATTCAGATAATAAATTGATTTCATGATTGGTTTTATCATGTTTGTGTATAAAATATGGCCCAGTTTACATAATAACTACTTTTTTAAATGTCCTGGGCAAAATAAATTATTTTTCTTATTTGGGTGATGAGTATGTATGTTGAATGCTAATGGGGAAAGTGTCCTCAATCACAGAGGCTGTGGGAGAGTGTGGAGGTTGGTCCTCAGATGTGTTAATACGCGTGATGCATCCCCCTCAGGTGTGCATTGTGCGGTATCAAGGGATAACTTGGGGTCAGAAAAATTGAGTATTTTGTCCTCTCTCTAGTGGTCTATATCAGATGTTGCATTTTAAAGTGTTTTAGGGTTTGTTTTCTTCTCATTTTCTGGGAGAGAGGTATGTATCACACATAGGTAGCTCCTACTTACAGATTTTAGTAGACTGTAAACTCCAGTGGATGGATAGGTAACACTGTTGAAAGTGGTGTTTCAGGAGCCAGCTAATTCAGGATTCTAAAAATTAGCTTATTTTTATTCAAGAACTATATGGTACTGTTGCTCTTATTAGAGTTATGTCTAGTCTCAGCTTCCGAGCTATGCAGCTCAAGGTATGGGAGGAAATTTGGAGATAGCTCAGAGATGACTTGTACTTCCATGTTTAATCAAATGACCTTCCCCCTGACCCCAGCCTCTGTTTACATTCTGATAATGCCCCATTTTAATCTTGGAACTGAGGTGAGAGAGAAGATGCAACTAGATTTATATGAAACATCTGCTGCCAAGTTGATTCTTAATATTTGAGAATTTTTTTTTTTAAGACAACAACTAAGTTGTCTTAAAAAAAACAAACAAACTCAGTTTGTTGATGGCCAGTTAATTGGAACTGAGATCTGCTAAAACTAGTGGTTTCAGCAATTCCTAGGTATTCTGAGCACCACAGGTCCCCATTGAAGGTTTAGCACAGGACAGATGCCTTATAGAGGCAAGGTGGTTTCTAAAAGGGAGGTTGAAAGAGGAGGAAGGTAATGCTTTTCAGATCATTAAAGTGTTTACCTATGATGTTACCTGTGTTCCATTCGGGGTCCAGGTGAAGGCCCGAACCACTCTGGTCTAAAACCTGAAGGCTTTAAAGAACCAGGCAGCTACTTGTTGGGCTTATCTGGTCGGAGGCCTAGAATTGTGCTTCTAGTCTGAGGTTCTTCAGAGATGGGTCTTGACCACCTGCTCCAGAGCTCCCTGGGGTGTTTGGTAAAAATGAAGATTGTTGAGCTCCTTCCTCAGACATTCGGAGTGAAGGCTTGTCAGCTTCTACTCTGTTCTGTCTTGGTCGCAGACAGCTAGTGCTCCCTTAAGGTAGGCAAGTCGGAAGCCAAGTCATTTAGGGACCCTGTAGCAGGAGGTGTGATTAAAGTCTGAAAGTAGAACAGAATCTTGGTGGGGACAATGTATGTAGTCAACATTTTTCTTGCTGATCTCTTCATGGTGAGTGTAGGAGAAAATGAGCAGGGAAGAAGAATAGGTGCATAAATTCAGTAAGTTTAGCAGTTTTAAAGAGGTGTGGAGAGATTCACGAAGATGCCTTGTTTTTCCAAAGATAATAATCAGATGTTCTCCATCTCCAGTGGAGATGCATCAACAGGAAAGTGGCTCCAGCAGCAAATTAGGGCGCATGTAAGGAAGAATCTCCTGAAACAAAGGCTATCAAACTTCGAAATAGATTACCACCACATACCCAGAGCTTCTTTTTCTAGAAAGTGAGCTATAAACTATTGAGAGTCATTCCAAGCCACAGGGAGGGACATACCAAATGAATCTTTAGATGCTGTTTAGCTTTGTTTTAATAAAAGCTTCAGGCATATTTAAAATCTTTATTATCTGCCTCATTAAAATGTGGGCATGTATTTGTTATAAAAATGTCAGTTTAACTTTGAACTTGCCGTGACAGTGGGGCATTTTTTCCTCTTATAAACTCTCAGTTTCCACATAAGATTAAGAAAGAAAAAAAACTCAGTATTTTAAATGGTCTGTTGGAGAAATTACTGTGTTAGAGGCCATGACTACCTTTGTCTATTCTTATGTTCAATTGATTACTCAGACTAATTGTACTTAATTAATATGAGCTGTCTTTAATTTGACTCTACATTTTTAAAATAGCTTCTTTCCTTAAATATAGGACTTCCCTGTATCTCAGATGGTGAAGAATTTGCTTGCAACACAGGAGACCTGGGTTCGATTCCTGGGTTTGAAAGGTCCTCTGGAGAAGGGAATGGCAACCCACTCCAGTATTCTTGCCTGGAGAATTCTTCCTCCTGGCGAGAGGAGCCTGACAGGCTACAGTTTGTGGGGTCGCAAAGAGTCAGGCACGACTGAGCAACTAACACCACCACTACTCCCTTAAATATCTGTTTAGTTCAGTCGCTCCGTTGTGTCCGACTCTGTGACCTCATGGATTGCAGCCATATCTGTAATTGACCTTAACTGCTTTTATAGCCCATTTATATCATAGGCTGCCAACTTGTGGCCAAATTCAAAACCAAGAAGGGCAAGCTCAAGCCTAATTTGCTAGAAATCGGGTCTCCTGCATTACAGGCAGATTCTTTACCATCTGAGCCACCAGGAAAGCCCAAATAAGTTACTGCACTGATACAAATCAGATAAGGTCAGTGGTAGAGGTTGGTACTCAATCATCCACCTCCTTTTTCTCCTTCTACTTTTCATAACAGTTTTCTGTCCTGAGAGTAAGCCTAGGGGCTCCTGAACTGCTCTGTGAGTTGTGTAGATTCGGGAATTCTGTAAATATGTTAGCAGTTGATCCTGAGGCCCATCAGCAAGTCCTGGGTCAGTAGGGAGCGCCCAGCACCAGCAGTGACCGTTGTGTGTGGAACGGAAGGGACGCCCTAGCTCTGGGTTCCGAGTTGCTCTGGCAGTCTCGTGATCCTTAGGCTGATAAGCCAAGAGATTCCTTATGGAGCAAACCAAAGGAGAATGGGGCCCAAAGTGCAGCTGGCAGATACGCCAGAACCTCTCTAGTTCCTGCCACGTACCAAGCCTGGCACAGTGTGGACATGAAAATGTCAGCTTCCAGCAGACATAGGTCTCTTCCTTTTTCCACTGTCTTTGTCATCATTAAGGAAAAATTAGTGGCCGAGTTTTTAGTTCAGATGTCAATTTTCTGAAACCATCTTTTGTTCTCTTTTAAAATAAAACTATTTTAATAATCTGAAATTTTCTCTCATGTATGATCCTGGTAATGTAAAATACACAGGTAAACATTACTATTTTCTATGTCTCTAATGTTATGTCCTGATTCTGCAAGTAGGATTAGATCTTAAACCTATGTTCTGTCAATTATTTGCATCTGTTCATTCATTAGTAAAAGTATTTGGTATAGTTGAAGTTTTAATAAATCCCAGATTTTCTCTTTAACCAGTTTATTAGGCTTTATTAAAAAAAACCCAGAATATAGAATGACACATAAGCATTGTTATTAGACATATTTTGACTCATAAACTCTTTGAAAATCTCATGATTTTGGAATTTATTATTTGTTCAGCATCCTTTTATTGAACTCTAGTTGATTTACAATATCTTGTTATACCTTTTTATTAAATGAAAAATATTAATATAATTATCAAACTTCATTTATTTCCATGCTATGTCTATTAATAATATCTCTAGGCAGATAAGCCATATTAGATACTAGATGTTCAAGTGGAATCTCTTCTGAATGCAGTTTGAAATCCATAAAGTTATTACTTATGATCTAATTAAAAACCTAGAATTAGTCTTGACACATCCCTCTCACTCACTGCTTATATATCCAATCCATGAACAGATCCTGGTACTTCGCCTCTTAAATGTTTCAAACGTCCATGTGCTCCTACCCTTCTGGTTCTTCTCAAGCTACCAACACCTCTTGCCTGGACTTTGCATTCATTTTCTAACCAGCACCCTGAATCCGTTTTTGGTTTTCTCCAGTCTGCCCTCTCCAGTAGTGTTTGCTGACACAGTTATATCTCTGCTTTCAAATCTTCCCATGATTCTGTTGTCTTCATGGGAGAAAGACCACTATCCTTAGGATGGCCCGTTTATACCACAGCAGGTTCACAGGCGCATAAATGGTACAAAAGCAGGGGCCATGTTTGTTTGTGTTCACTGTTGGATCTCTGGTGAGGCAATTCTTAAGTAAGAGGATTTCAAGGGTCAGTTTTATCTTTACATCTAGGGCTTATTGCTGTATTTGTTTATATATGTGACTATTTTGTTTTAAAGGTGGCAGTCCTCATTCCTTTCCGCAATCGCCATGAACATCTTCCAATTTTTTTCTTGCATCTGATCCCGATGCTCCAAAAACAGCGGCTGGAATTTGCCTTTTATGTCATTGAACAGGTGAGAATAATTTTCAAAATGGTAACTAGGTATACTAGAACTTAATAAACTCTTAGATATTGTGTGATTAGAGATGCTTATTACCTTGGTTTTATATTTGTATACAATTCCATTTTGGATTGTGTATACCACATTTGGTTAATCCATTTATCAGTTGATATGCTTCTATCATTTTTAATAACCTAATGTCTTACCTATTAAAGTAAAATACACATGTAATTATTCTTCGTACTATCAGCTCGTTTTTCTCTCTGTAAATATTTTTGTCTGGGGATTCAATGTGAAGTTTCTTTGGTCCTAACCCTTTTGGAAATATTCTCTATACGTCTGTGTCTTCCTCCTCTGTCATCACCTAGTTTTGTCCTTAGGGTGTCATCTTGGATTTCTTCCTTGTTCTTTCCCTCCTCTCACTTCCCAAACACTAGAGTCCTTGCTGAATTTTATCACTGATTTCTATATGCTGTTTCTAAAATGGTGCATTTTGTTCATGTTTTGAATACATTGTAATTTGGAGACTTTTGGTTTTAACATTGTTGACCTGGTTTTATCCTGATTGTTCCTTCTTTTTACTAAATCTGACTAAAAGCGTATTTCCTTATTTATCAGTAGACAGAAAGTGGCCTAGTTTATATTAGATGGTTCTGATTTTTTGTTTTTGAAATATTAGAAAATATTCAAATTTTCTTCCTAAGATTGTTCCATTTAGTATGTTTTCCCAGCTCTTTTATGGCTGATTCTCCATCTTTTTTTATTTTATTTTTTCACTCTTAGCTTTTTTGCCTACATTTCCCACCCTGAAAATACTTGGTATTTAATATAACTTAAACTTGGTCTGTATGTAAATCACCCTTTTAAGGCCTGTTTCCTGTTCATATGATGATGTATTAATATATAATGCATATGTGCTTTTTAATGCAACTGCCTATATTATCAAAATTAACTTTTTTAACCTGATAGTAAATTAAAAATTTTAGCCACTTTCTTGGTAGCTATGGGACTTCCCAGGTGGTGCAATGATAAAGAATCCACCTACCAATGCAAAACATATAGGAGACATAGGTTCAGTCCTTGGGTCAGAAAGATCCCCTGGAGAAAGAAAGGGCAAAGGTATTCTTGCCTGGAAAATCCCATGGACAGAGGAGCCTGGTGGGGTACAGTCCATAGGGTCACAGAGAGTCAGGCACAACTGAGCACACATACATGGTAGCCAAACTTCTAGGCCTGTTTTACCAACTGCTAGCTTCCTTTTTTGAGTCAGTCTTCATAATGTGGACGATGAGATACCTATAGCTACCTGTGTCTTTAAAGGCTTTTCGTCTGGGAGTCTGACACGATTGAATCACTTTGTGTATGTGATGAAAAAATCTGCAAAGCAGCTAAGATCCTTATTTTCTAAACCTCTTAAGTCTGAATCTCAGCCTTGATCAGTATTAATTCAGGCTTGTATATTTGATAGTGTGGGGTTTTGAGCTAGTAACATCTTCACCACGTAGGAAATGTGAAGTTATTTTCCTGCTGGACTGGTGCCTAGAAGAGCCAATCCTTTGACGAGCAGCTCAGAACCCCCAGTTATATATGAAGGATAGTACACATATTTCTGTCTCTTCCTTCTTTTGCTATTGAATCAGGTGTACATTTCGAGTGATGGAGAACGGTCAACCAGGATGCAACCTTTTTGTCTTGAACAAGGGCGTTGCCGTTTTCTGAGCTGTAGGCACACAGAATACTAGTGAGGAGAAATGGGGCTTCTGTTTTTGTTTCAGTTTGGTTTTGCTCGAGCATATGCATGTGTGTGTGTGTGTGTGTGTGTGTGTGAGTGTGAGTGTGAGTGCTATACCACAATCTCATGTACCTATGTGGAGGTTCCCCTTCGCTTTTTAGTGCCTTACTCTCAACCATGATGGAAAGCCAAGAGTTCCCACAAGAGGAGACAAAGGCAGTCTAACAAAAAGGATTATAGAAAATGGACACAGTGGAAGGAAGAGAGCACATTTTTGAAAAAAATTAATAGTAATACAAATTCATAATCACTATCCACAGAGAGAAAAGGAAAGATAATGAGCCCGTGAAATGAAAACAGGACTTCATTAAAAGAGAGAGAGAGAATCAGAAAAAGTTAGAAAAGAAAATGGGATAAGTGAAACAAAGCTTTCAGTAGACAAACTTAAGAAGATAACTCTTAAACTAGAATCAGAGCAGGAGAAGTTAAGAAAGTTAATCAAAAAGGACCAGTACAGCACAGAGGTGACCATCTCCAAGATGGTCCCCAACTAGCCCTGCCTCCTTGTGTGGCCTCCTGCCCCAGTGACCATGGGAAGCATGCTGAGGAGTGGCAGTGTGTGCCTCTCGAAGCTGGGTCATAAAGGATGTTGCTGCTTCTGCTTTGGTCTCTCGGATCTCTTGCTCTTGAGGAAGCCAACTTCCATGTCATGAAGACACTCAGGCAACCCCAGGAGAAAATCGACTTGCTAGCACTCTTACTGGCCTTGTGACTTAGCTATTTTGGAAGTGGATCTGCCAGCTGAAGTCCACACAATCACGGAGCAGTGATCAGGGATCTTTGTCAGAATTTCCTATCACAGTGCTTTGAGCATTGTAAATGCTGTGGTGTGATTAACCACTGGTTTTGCTGTGATTTGTTACATATCAGTTGATGAAGAATGTATTTCCTAATCAGAGTTCTGGAAAAATATAGCAAAAAAAAAAAAAACCAAAAGGTGGGGGGACAGGGAGGGGTAAAACAACCAAAGAAATAATGTAAGAATATTTTCCCAGAAGCAAAGACGTGAGTCTTCAGATTAAAAGGGTCCACGTGTACCCATGAATAAAATACAGATCTATAAAGCATACTACCTTAAAATTTTTTAATACAAATTAAAAAGAGAAGATAACAAAAACATTCTGTAGGAACAATTGCTCATGATTATGTGTCAGAATCATATGAACCTTCTCAGCAGTGCTGATACCTAGATGATTGTGGAGCCACATGCCTTTAAGATTCTAGGGGAAAGTAATTTTTACCTAGAATTTTTTTACCCAGTCAGTGTATCAATCAAGTGTGCAAGTAGACTGATGGCATTTTCATTCACTCATTAGCTAAATACACACACACACACATACACACACACACACACACACACACACACACATACATACATGCATACATACATATATGTGTGTGCTCAGTCACTTAGTCCTGTCTGACTCTCTGCAGCCCAGTGGAATGTAGCCTGCCCATGGCTCCTCTGTCCATAGGATTTCCCAGGCAAGAACACCGGAGTGGGTTGCATTTCCTTCTCCAGGATATCTTCCTAACCCAGGGATGGAATCTCCATCTCCTGCATTGGCAGGTGGATTCCTTTCCACTGAGCAACCTGGGAAACCCTCTCCCTCTCCCTCTCTCTCTCTCTCTCTCTCTCTCTCTCTATATATATATATATATATATATATATATATATATATATACACACACACACATATACATATACATATATATACATACACACACACATACACATACATATATATGTTGCTAAGTCGCTTCAGTTGTGTCCGACTCTGTGTGACCCCATAGAGAGCAGCCCTCAGGCTCCTCTGTCCATGGGATTCTCCAGGCAAGAATACTGGAGTGGGTTGTCCTGCCCCCTCCAGGGGATCAAACCCCTATGTTTTAGTCTTTTATGTCTCCTGCATTGGCAGGTGGATTCTTTACCTCTAGAGCTACCTGGGAAGCCTATATATATATATATACATATACACACACACACGTTTATGATGTATATATGTGTATGTATATATATACACACACAGCATTATATATATATATATAGAGAGAGAGAGCTATATTTACATAGCATATATATGCTATGTAAGTATGTATATATTTAATTTTCCCCATGGATCCTGACCTAGGAAGCTGCTGAAGGAAGTTCCTCAACAAATTGACAGAGCCAAGTGAAGGACACAGCTGATGTAGGGAGCACAGGAGGAGGCCCAGGATGATGGCCACAGCTGCTCAGACCAGGCCAGACTGGAGCAGGATGTGAGGGCAGTGGGAGCTAGAGCTGAGCTTGGAGGTTGGAGGAGGAAGTGATAGATGGTTTGATGTATTTGAATGATTGCATCAGTTATTAACAAAACGGCATACCTTTGGGGGCTTTTGTACAAAATAACAACAGTTACATATTAAGAAAAGTGAAGATAGTTATTAATCCCAGTTTGAGGAAGAAAACAGAATCGTAATTTATTCAACACAAATACTTGCATAGTTGTAGTAATGCAAACACCATTGATTTAACAAAAATTTGTGACATAACTCTGTTGGGAGAGTGGATGGAGGGGCAGTGAGTGTGGAGGTATAAATCCTCAGTGACCATGATAAGAAATCAATAGTGTCTAAAAAGTGAATGAGGCAAGGGGATATTAGAACTATCATTACCTTGAAATATAGAGGTGAGTCTAGAATAAACTTCTAGATGTGTATAAATGTATTGCTTTTGGAAGATGAAGGGCGTTAGATATAGAACTTATTTTTATTATAAGCCATTAAATATTAGGTCCACATTTAATAAAAACAATATTTTTAAATCTTAAAGTCATTTGTTCAAACCGATGATGTACCAGTAATAACATTATAATTTAACTGCCTTTTGTTTTTATCCTCTCCATCTCACTGGTGAGGGAAAGCTTTAAACAATAAAGTGATTTCTGTTATCTCAAGTTAGTGCAGGACTCAGGACTGAAACTTAGTAATTTTGCACTGTTGAGGGAGCACTGGTGATGACTGCATTGTGTATCTCATTTGCTTCTGTCATAATCCTTTTTTTGTTGTAAGTTTTGGAAATGATTGCTAAGAAATATTGCTAAGGCATAGGTAATTTTGCTCTAATTTTCTTTAGCTGTAGAATGAAAGTTTTTATTGCCAATGTACCTTTATATAATTTCCCTTGTAAGTAAAGGGAAGTGGTTATAATATAGGAAGTTGGATTCTGTGTAGTAAGTTCCCACTTTGTTTGTCTCTTAAATTGTTCTTGCTCTGTATCATAAACAAGAATAATAAAAATAGAAACTCTTTGCCTGGGTACTATACAGTGGAAGTGACAAATAAATTCAAGGGATTAGATCTGATAGAGTGCCTGAAGAACTGTGGACAGAGGATTGTGACATTGTAAAGGAGGCAGTGATCAAAACTGACCCAAGAAAAAGAAATGCAAAAAGGCAAAATGGTTGTCTGAGGAGGCCTTACAAATAGCTGAGAAAAGAAGAGAAGCAAAAGGCAAAGGAGAAAAGGAAAGATACATCCATCTGAATGCAGAGTTCCAGAGAATAGCAAGGAGAGATAAGACAGCCTTCCTAAGTGATCGATGCAAAGAATAGAGGAAAACGACAGGATGGGAAAGACTAGAGATATTTTCAAGAAAATTACAGATACCAAGGGAACATTTCATGCAAAGATGGGCTCAATAACGGACAAAAACGGTAGGGACCTAACAGAAGTAGAAGATATTAAGAGGTGGCAGGAATACCCAGAAGAACTATACAAAAAAGATGTTCATGACCCAGATAACCACTGGCTCTAGGTGAGTGATCACACTCACCTAGAGCCAGACATCCTGGAATGCAAAGTTAAGTGGGCCCTAGGAAGCGTTATCGGAGAAGGCAATGGCAACCCACTCCAGTACTCTTGCCTGGAAAATCCCATGGGCGGAGGAGCCTGGTGGGCTGCAGTCCATGGGGTTGCTAAGAGTCGGACACGACTGAGCGACTTCCCTTTCATTTTTCATTTTCATGCATTGGAGAAGGAAATGGCAGCCCACTCCAGTGTTCTTGCCTGGAGAATCCCAGGGACAGGGAAGCCTGGTGGGCTGCCGTCTATGGGGTTACACAGAGTCGGACACGACTGAAGCGACTTAGCAGCAGCAGCAGCAGCAGCAGCAGCAGCAGCAGCTGGAAGCATTACTACCAACAAAGCTAGTGGAGGTGATGGAATTCCAGTTGAGCAATTTCAGATCCTAGAAGATGATGCTGTGAGAGTGCACTCAGTATGCCAGCAAATTTGGAAAACACAATGGCCACAGAACTGGAAAAGGTCAGTTTGCATTCCAATCCCGAGGAAAGGCAATGACAAAAAATGTTCAAACTACCATACAATTACACTCATCTCACATGTTAGCAAAGTATGCTCAAAATTTTCCAAGCCAGGCTTCAACAGTACGTGAACTGTGAACTTCCAGATGTTCAAGCTGGATTTAGAAAAGGAAGAGGAATCAGATCAAATTGCCAACATCCATTGGATCATTGAAAAAGCATGACAGTTCCAGAAAAACATCAACTTCTGCTTCGTTGACTACACTAAAGCCTTTGACTGTGTGGATCATGACAAACTGTGGAAAATTCTTAAAGAGATGGAAATACCAGCCCACCTTCACTGCCTCCTGAGAAATCTGTATGCAGGTCAAGCAGCAACAATTAGAATGGACGTGGAACAACAGACTGGCTCCAGATTGGGAAAGGAGTACGTCAAGGCTGTATATTGTCAGCCTGCTTATTTAACTTCTATTCAGAGTACATCATGTGAAATGTTGGGCTAGATGAAGCTCAAGCTGGAATCAAGATTGCCAGGAGAAGTAGCAATAACTTCAGATATGCAGATGACACCACCTTTATGGCAGAAAGTGAGGAAAAACCAAAAAGCCTCGATGAAAATGAAAGAGGAGAGTGAAAAGGCTGGCTTAAAACTCAACATTCAAAAAACTAAGATCACGGTATCCAGTCCCATCACTTCATGGCAAATAGATGGGGAAACAGTGAGAGACTTTATTTTCTGGGGTTCCAGAATCACTGCAGATGGTGACTGCAGCCATGAAATTAAAAGATGCTTGCTTCTTGAAAGAAAAGCTATGACCAACCTAGAGAGCATATTAAAAAGCAGAAAGCAGACATTACTTTGCTGATAGAGGTCCATATAGTCAAAGCTGTGGTTTTTCTAATAGTCATGTATGGATGTGAGAGTTGGACTGAAAGGAAAACTGAGCACTGAAGAATTGATGCCTTTGAACTGTGATGTTGGAGAAGACTCTTGAGAGTCCCTTGGACTGCAAGGAGATCCAACCAGTCCATCCTAAAGGAAATGAGTCCTGAATATTCATTGGAAGGACTGATGTTGAAGCTGAAGCTCCAGTAAATCCTTTGGCCACCTGATGCGAAGAACTGACTTATTAGGAAAGACCCTGATGCTGGGAAAGATTGAAGGTAGGAGGAGAAGGGGACGAAGGAAAATGAGATGGTTGAATGGCATCAGTTCAGTTCAGTCGCTCAGTCATGTCTGACTCTTTGCGACCCCACGAACTGCAGCATGCTAGGCCTCCCTATCCATCACCAACTCCCAGAGTTCACTCAAACTCATGTCCATCGAGTCGGTGATGCCATCCAGCCATCTCATCCTCTGTCGTCCCCTTCTACTCTTGCCCCCAAATCCCTCCCAGCATCAGGGTCTTTTCCAGTGAGTCAACTCTTCACATCAGGTGGCATCACCCATTCAAAAGATACAAGTTTGAGCAAGCTCTGGGAGTTGGTGATGGACAAGGAGGCCTGGCATGCTACAGTTCATGGGGTTGTAAAGAGTTGGACACGACTGAGCAACTGAACTGAAAGGGAAATGGTTGTAAGAAAGGTAGTTGGGTTTTGTATAAGTTCCAGTTGTTTTTGTCTCTGCAGATGCCTTTGTGTCTATTATAAGCAATACAAAGTTAGCACCCCCCCGCCCCGGCCTTATTATGTAAGAGAAGGGTCCCTGCTTCCTGATTCACTTTGTTTCCCACTTCTAGTCTTGACAACATATGGAAAGCTTCACTAAAAAATGCCACCTGTATTATTTTCGGTGGCTTTGTGTTTTTTTTTTTTTTCCCCCTGGTCATAAATAACCTGTATCCTGATGTATTTGAAGTAAAACAGAAACATGAATTCCATCATTATATAAATATGATGATCTCCCAATGGACTTGATAATAATAGTGTTTTCTCCTGTGTTACCAAAGTATAAAATAAAGTAAAAATTCAAATAGTATATTTGATAATCCTAAAGCATTCATCTGTTTGATGTGGATGTGTTTATTTTTGCTGTTTGACCATGATTCAACAAGTTAGAAAGCTACAGAAAAGTGTCATAGCGGAGCCTGAGTACATTTCTGTTTTTCTTTGCTCCGTGTAGACTGGCACACAGCCTTTTAACCGAGCAATGCTCTTCAACGTGGGCTTCAAAGAGGCCATGAAAGACAGCGTCTGGGACTGTGTCATCTTCCACGATGTGGATCATCTACCTGAAAATGACCGAAACTATTATGGATGTGGAGAAATGCCACGTCACTTTGCAGCCAAGCTGGATAAATACATGTATATGTAAGTAACGGCAGTCTTCCTGATACGGTACAACATGCTTGCGCTCAGTCATGCCCAAGTCTGTGCAAGCCCATGGGCTGTAGCCCGCCAGGTTCTTCTGTTCGTGAAATTCTCCAGGCAAGGATACTGGAGTGTGTTGCCAGACCCTCCTCCAGGAGATCTTCCCAACCCAGGGACTGAACCTGCCATCTCCTGCCTTCGCAGGCAGGTTCTTTACCATCTGAGCCGCCCGGGAAGCCAGATATGGTGCAACATACCTGCAAAATTATATCATTAAAATGGAAGCAGCCTTATGTGCCTGGATCTGAGGGGGTCCAAGAGCCTAGAGAATACCTGTCACTCCAGCCCACCTTCACAGGGAGCTGGTCCATAGAGTCGCTTGTTATCCTGATGCTTCCTCACACACAGGATTCAGCGTGGGGTGGTAGGAAAGAAAGCCTGGTTTCTATGGTCAAGGAAGTGTGGACCCAGTTTCTGGCTTTTATATTTGGCAGTCAGAGGGCTTGGTTGTCCCAGGACGTGCATTTCTGAACGCTGGTGTCCTTGTTCAGGAAGCAGGAGAGCCTACCCATGGGTTCTGCGAGTTCCCAGGCTCTGGGCTGCCCAGGCGGGAGCAGGGCACAGGCTGGCTCCCCTGTGTTCCCCTCCTCCGGGGATGTTCCAGTGCAGGGAAAGCCCTCTCTTCTGCAGCCCATTTTCTCTTCTTCTGAAGCTGTGTTTTCTTGACCTGCCTTTAATATTAAGAAACATGTTTTTCGTTCTGTGATGGGAGATATGTTGAAATGATACCATCGTTGGAGCTGTGACAGTAAACTTAAATTGACATTAAAGCAAGCAGGCCTGGTCTGGGAAATAGATCACAGTTTTTATTGGCTAACGGAAGTGGAGAGGAGAGAAGATAGCTTGGAGCAGGGAGATGTTGGCTCCGTCACTGTTTCACCGCTGCCCAACCTGCAGAGCTCGAGAAGCAGGAAGTCTCTGTGGTAGGACCTGGCAAATCAGCTTGGAAATGAGAAAAGAGTGCTTTTAAAAAAAAAAAACAACTGGTCATTGTCATCATTAGAAAATCTCCTTTTGACCATGGTATCAGAAATCCAAGTCTGGCATTACCTTGGGAAGATCACCCTGGTTCAGGATCTGATTCTTTGCACTTCTAGAAACTCAACTGTGGTCAGCCTGCTAGAGTCACATTATATTCAGGCAAATTGATTTTTGCTAGGACTTTCCTGATAACTCAGTTGTTAAAGAATCTGCCTGCAATGCGGGAGACCCCGGTTCAAGTCCTGGGTCGGGAAGATCCGCTGGAGAAGGAATAGGCTACCTTGTGCTTGGGCTTCCTTTGTGGCTCAGCTGGTAAAAAATCTGTTTGTTTACTAAATTTTACTGAAGATTTAATAAATTTTAATAAAGATTTTTGCTAAAAGATAATCATGAGTGTCATAGAAATGAAAAGTTCTCAATTTTTGTTTGAAAATATTGATTTCTAATGAATAAAGTCATCTACCTAGACTAATCCTAGGAGTTCCCAGGTGGTGCTGATGGATGATAATGATGACCCAAATGCGAGACAGCAAAAGATATAAGAACACAAAAGATATAAAGAACAGACTTTTGGATTTTTGGACTCTGTGGGAGAAGCCAAGGGTGGGATGATTTGAGAGAATAGCATTGAAACATGTATATTACCATATGTGAAATAGATCACCAGTCCAAATTCAGTGCATGAAACAGGGCACTCAAAGCTGGTGCACTGGGACGACCCTGAAGGATGGGGTGGGGAGGGAGGGAGGTTCAGGACGGGGGACTCATGTACACCCATGCTTGATTCATGTCAGCATATGGCAAAAACCAGTGTAATAGTGTAATGTAATTAGCCTCCAATTAAAATAAATAATTTTTTTAAAAACCCACCAGCCAGTGCAGGAGACAGAAGATACGTGGGTTCAGTCCCTGGATGGGGAAGATCCCCTGGAGGAGGGCATGGCAACACACGCTAGTGTTCTTGACTGGAGAATCCCATGGACAGAGGAGCCTAGTGGGCTACAGTCCATAGGGTTTCAAAGGGTCGGATACAACTGAAGCGACTTAGCATACAGACTAATCCCAGGGTTCATAGGTATCTGGGGAAGAGCATTGCAGGGATAGGCAGCTTGTTTTTTCAAAATTAAATGCTAGACTTGCTTTTACTAGTTTATATTTATCCTCATCTATCTAACAATGTATTTAATGAATAAAGATCAATTAGGAAATTAGCTTGGTAACATCTAACATTGCATTAGCACCTATTGATGTATTTGATCAAGTTTACATTTGGTGTGAAAATAGACCATTTTTTGAACCCTAGGTTTTGATTTGAGTCTTACAAAGTAACAATACTTAACAGTGAATTTCAGTTACCACAAGTGTTTTATGTAATACAGTTAGGTGTACCTATTTCACTAGAATATGAAGACGCTTTGTTTCTTGGTGTGCTGTTTACTTCCAAAAATATGATTTAATCAACATGATTGTTTATATGGAAATGGAGGTATATTTTGCAAAGCACGTAGAAGATCTAAAAGTCAACTTCATGTGGCGAACTGTCTTGACTTCACTTTTAGAATGCTGTTTTCTGCTTTCTTTTGTAGTCTTCCTTATAAGGAGTTTTTTGGTGGTGTAAGTGGACTGACAGTGGAACAGTTCAGAAAGATCAATGGTTTTCCTAACGCCTTCTGGGGCTGGGGAGGGGAAGATGATGACCTTTGGAATAGGTATGTTGAGGTACAGATTACTTAAATTGAAATTTCTAATGATTTCCTTTCTGTTAAATAAACTATACTTTCTATCCCAGGAAAGGGTTCTTTAGGATGGAAAATCTTTGTGGTTCCTAAATCCTATTTTGTGTTTTTCCGTTTTTCCATTGAGTGCCCTTTTGAAATTACTGACAGCACATACATTCGAGCATTCTCTTGTATTTTAAATAGAATTCAAATAATTATTTTTATATTTTATTTCTTAATGTATTTTCATTTCCGTATATTGTATCTTAGGGTTCACTATGCTGGATATAATGTAACAAGACCAGAGGGGGACCTGGGAAAATACAAATCTATTCCTCATCACCATCGAGGCGAAGTCCAGTTCTTAGGACGGTAAGTTTAATATCATCTTTAGATAGCGAGGTTTCAAAGTTATTTAACACATGAAAGATCTTCTTAAAAATGCATGACACTACCCACAAAAAAAAAAAAAAAACTTTTGAAGGGAATTATCTGTTGATATCGTTTTTCTTTATAAAAGTAAGGCATTCTTGTGCTTGTTTTTTTAAATAGTTTTGTTTATTTATTTATTGTTTTTGGCTGCGCTGAGGCTCTGTTGCTCTGTGGGCTTTTTTCTAGTTGTGGCGAGGCGGGGCCTTCTCTCTAGTTGCAGTGCGCAGGCCTCTCGTTGCAGGAGCTTCTCTTGCTATGGAGCCCAGGCTCTGGGGCATGCCGGGTCAGTAGGTGTGGCACTCGGACTCAGCTACTCTGCGACACGTGGGATCTTCCCACATCGGGGGTCAAACCCCTGTCTCCTGCACTGGCAAGGTGGATTCTCCACCACTGAGCTACCAGGGAAGTCCTTGTACTTGTTTTGAAAAGATACATACACATGTATGTATACTTACACACATACACACCCCTATATGTTAAAGAGCCTCGTTAATTGTTTACATAAAGTTTTTCCTTAGCATAAAGCCTAATGCATTTTATTTCTTAAGGATATCTAAGTTGTAAGAGTACAAAATAATTATTTTTCAGGTAGCATTTTAAGACTAGTAAAAATGCTAATTTAGAATGTGGTGTAGAACCGTTTTTAATTATGTGTAAGAACCCCAAATTGTAAAGAGCTTTAAATGCTTTACTGATAAGAATGACCTTGAGCATATTCTCATGTTTTTCTTTTGAAACATGTTTCTGTTACTTTTTCTTTAATGCTGTAGGTATAAATTACTCAGATACTCAAAAGAGCGCCAGTACATCGATGGGTTGAACAATTTAGTATACACGCCAAAAATACTGGTTGATAGGTTGTATACAAATATATCTGTAAACCTCATGCCGGAGTTAGCTCCAATCGAAGACTATTAAAGAAAGTAGCTCTCCTGGCAAGACCGCAATGCTGGATCGGAAACTGGGAGTGCGCCCCTAGTGGAGGTCAGTGAGTGGATGCGTCACAGCGCTCTGCGCGGTGAGAAGAGCCTGCGTTCTCAGTGGTTATTTGTGGGATTGTAGTCAGCCTTCTTCCGCCCACCCATCTTTTACCGAGACACACCCCCTGGCGAGCGCTGCAGAGACCAGATGCAGTTAAGTCTGGCAGTTACAGGAGCTCCCTAAGAAGAGAGAATTTTTATACTAAAATCTATAATTTAATTCAAGAGAATGCTTTATTTCCATTTAAACATATTTTGTACATATGTGGTGTAAATTAATGTGTTTAAATTGTTGAAAAATAAGATGTGTTACAGTTTTGCATGTAACAGGTGATGCCTTTATGGGACTTTTATAAACATTTTTTATTTGCATGGAATAAAACCCTGTAAATTTATGTCACTAAACAAAGGTTAACCTTGTGTGAAATGAAGGAACTGTCAATAATTGACAGCCAACTAATACAGTACACTGTTATACTAGTTCTGAGCTTTAGCCCTTCAGCTTTTTGTGTGGAAGAAGTCACAGCTTCCGTAGCGTTTTTAAGGATAAGAAGAAAGGACTTAAATAGCTTTTCTTCCTACCAGAATTACCTTTTTTTTCCCTTGCTTGCAATCTCATCAGATTTTGCTAAATCACAACCGTATTATTTATGCATATTGCATGAGTCTTACTGAGAAAATCTTAAAAGTTGTGATGTTACATGATGTAGAGGACCTCTTTGTTAAACGTCTCTCATGTACCTCTGGTGTGTGTGTCAGGGATTTTGTGCCTCAAAAAATGTTCCCAAGGTTGCGTGTGGTTGTGCACTGTATTTTTTTAATTCACAGTAAATAGCACTTTTATTATTTCCAGTTCAGAAGAGCCAAAAAAAATTTTCATTTAAGAAAAAAGCAAAACAATTTTTTAGAAGATTGAGTTATGGAAAACCCAGTAGTACTTAAAACATACAAATGAATTATACTATTAGATAAAACAGTAAATGTTCTATTTTTATGAAGATAAATGCTTAGTAGATAAAAGCAGATTTTAAGTTTAATTATCAGACTCATCGAACTTCAAGTTTGGAAGGGACCCTTTTTAATGTTGGCTGGTTTCATTCAAACTACATGTATTTTTTTCACTTCTAAGTTATTACATCTCTGGTGTTAAAATTTCCTCACTAAAACATAAATTAATAGAATTATATTAAAATACACTACCAATTATTTAAATGCATTGGCTTTATTAAGACACTTCTCTAAAAACAGGTCCCTCTACCTGACATCAAGTGTATTACTTATTCTTGAATTTGGATGGCATTTTCATAACAAAACCAAACAGTATCCTTACTTTGAAAATTATCAATTATGATTGACCAAAGATTCTTTAAAATGTCTTAAGATATTTTCACAAATTTAAAACAAAAAATTATGTATCTATAAAATGAACCTTCAATATCGAGGAACAAAATGGGTCACTCACCTGACACAGATATAGTTAGTTATGTCTCAGGTTGTAAGTTTAATTTTAAAATTTTCATTTTCTGTGGCAAATATTGATAACACAAATGACTGCAAACAAAACCATAAAATAATTGAAATTCTTACACTTTGAGAAAAACTGATAGCTCTCTGTTACGACAAACAAAATTTTCTACATTTATTTCTTAGAAATATTTCCAAAATATTTGTTTTTCGCTTTTTGATGAAAAGTCAGACCTTCTGGAAAGCAAGGTATTAAATTGTGTATCTCTCAAAGCCAATGTAGTTTTTTAATTTGATGAAATGAAAGAAAGTAGATTGAAAAAGTTAACATTTGTTGATCACTAACAAGATAGTAGGGGCATAGGAGCATAATTAACCCAATAATACTTAAATATTTTAGTCATGGGGGAATTTGGGGCTGTTTCTGAGTCTTATTAGGAAAACATATTTTTCTCTTTAATATGGAGCTGCCCACATTTTGGAATCTTCTCATTTTGATACACATTTTTATAGTTTCAAGAGAATTCCCTTCAACTAGATTTGCCTTATTTTCTTGGATTAAGTCTATTAGTAATTTTGTTTTAAGTGAGGGCCATAACTATTTTGCTTTTCTCAGTTTTGGGTACAGTGTGGCATCCTGTGAAAGCCATCTCATTAGTTTGCTTTTTGTCCTTTGTTTTGCTTTTTAAGTGCAGACCTCAAATTGATTTTTGCATATAAATGGTAACTTTTATGTTTGCATATATGTGATAGAGCTTTGCCAATTATCTGTATAAAAAGAACTCTATCCCATGGTGATGGTGGTGGTTTAGTACCTAAATTGTGTCCCACTCTTTGCAACCCCATGGACTGTAGCCCTCCAGGCTCCTCTGTCCATGGGATTTCCAGGCAGGAATACTGGAATAGGTTGCCATTTTCTTCCCCAGGGGATCTTCCCAGCCCAGGGACTGAACCCTGGTCTCTTGGGTCTCCTGCCTTGCTGACGGTGTCTTTACCGACCGAGCCACCAGTTATAGCCACCAGCCTGTAACTCTGTCCCATAAAAATTAACAAATACATTACAAATGCAGACTGTCTTTATAGTTCAGTGGATTTATTAGCGTGCATGTATTGATTACCTGCTTGATTAGGTACAGTGCTAGGTATGTCTACAGGAAACATCTTATTTCAGTTCTAAACAAATCAAGTCAAGGAAGTTAAAACCTTTCTAAAATTATTTAAACGTCTTCTGTTAACTTATGCATTGTATTTTTTAGTCTCAAAGGCAAGAAATGTATATAGACAGACATAATTCTGAGCTCCCTGTAGCACTGCTGGGAAAGTTATACAGTGCCTTTCGACTAGAGAGAGTAGTAATGATTAATGGGCCTGTTTGTAGAAAAGAAAAGGAAAAAGTATACACATTCACTGTAACATTATGTCTCATTCACAGTGGAGATTGTCATTTAAGTCTTTGCCAAAACTGGGGTTTAATGAATATTTTTTTAGTCTAAATATAAATTTCTGTTTGTAGTTTGTGAAAAGGTGTTCCATAAAAATAAACCCTTATTTGCCATATTATGTAAATACAAAATTATGTGTTAAAACTTGCTTATTCTCCTTTCCTAGCCAAGGTATTGATAATCCATTTTAAAACAAAATGGAAAAATATCCGGTTCAATATTCTCCTTCATTTTGGAGGTTCTGTACAAGTCGAAGCAGATTGTGTGTCATTTTATTTGGCCTTTGTTTGTCTCTGTTATATTTCTTTGTGTACTTTTCAGACAAATGCTGGTACTCTAGTTGTATTATCTTGTATTTGCAAATATGCCAATGAGAGAACTGAAATGGTCATAGTGTTTATCAGAAAAAGGAAGTGTACTTAAGATTATTTTATTTATTAAGATCTAAAAGGCTTCTATATAAATGCACTGAAATAAATGCTAGTAATTTCTTGTACTCTCATTTTTTTTTTTTTTTGCTTCTCATGGAAATGTTTGTACTTTTTTATCATTGTCTTTTATGAAATATAATGTTCTAAAGACCTTGTGTGATGATGTAATTATTTTCTCAGGACCTGTTTCTGGGGTTGTCTGGGGTTTTGTTGTGTTTGTGTCCCTGATTTTCAGGTGGATTATTGCTGACTACTGTGGTTGTACTAGGATTTACACTGTAAGCATGAGGTGATCACATCTACCTGTGCAGCAGTGTCAGTTAAATGCATTTAGATATGACCTCATAGCGTGGACCTCAGAGGACACACAGTGACATTTAAATACTGTTCATCAATACAATTAGTAATTTACTGTATCAAAATGAATAGTTAAGAAGTCATTTTTGGAATAACTTTCTTCTCCCTGCACAACTTCAGTAAGCTGGTGTGTTGTAGGCAGGAATCTGAAGATCTTTCAGTTCAGTTCAGTCGCTCAGTCGTGTCCGACTCTTAGCGACCCCATGAATCGCAGCACGCCAGGCCTCCCTGTTCATCACCAATTCCTGGAGTTCACTCAGACTCACGTCCATCCAGTCAGTGATGCCATCCAGCCATCTCATCCTCTGTCATCCCCTTCTCCTCCTGCCCCCAATCCCTCCCAGCATCAGAGTCTTTTCCAATGAGTCAGCTCTTCTCATGAGGTGGCCAAAGTACTGGAGTTTCAGCTTTAGCATCATTCCTTCCAAAGAAATCCCAGGGTTAATCTCCTTCAGAATGGACTGGTTGGATGTCCTTGCAGTCCAAGGGACTCTCAAGAGTCTTCTCCAACACCACAGTTCAAAAGCATCAAGGAAGTCAAATCTCAAAAATACCTTGAGACTGGATTTGCATTTGGGACCAGATCATGAGATCATGACTTCTGTCAATTTGAATTATTTGTGTAATGAATTCTCAGTGTTATTAATTTTTATGGATAGTGTGACTTACTGGGATATTGTCATTATACATCACAAAGCCAGTTATTAAATCCTAATCATTTAGGTATTCAAATCCTGCTAAGCCAGAAAATGGAGTTTGCTTAGTCTGCCCCAGTTTCCCAGCTATAGTATTAGTGTGTCCTCTGATGAATAATCCAGCATCATGTAATGGTTTTATATTTTTTTGTTGTCTTTATTGTTTTTTCCAATTTTATTGAGATATAATTGACATATAGCACTGTCTGAATAATGGTGTACAGCATAATGAAATAATGACCACAGTAAGTTTAGTTGAACACCCATCGTCTCATATAGATGCAAAAGAAGGCTTTTCCTTGTATGGATTTAAGGTTGTGGAGATATTCTGAACCAAAGTTATTTTTTTAGAAAAGGTGCTTCTTAAGGTGCACTTGATTTAAGTGACTTCAGAAAAGATAGTCCTGTATCACCCACAAATTAATACAAGAAAAATATATGGGTTGAAAAGTAAAATTTGTGTCTTTCTCAATGCATTCCTAAGATACATTTTGGTGGACCTGAATTCGATAGTTAATTTAATCTTCTCAACTCCGTCAGCTGAAGTCTGTGCTCTGGAAGATCTCCAAGAAGCATCAGACATTAACTACTTTCAGGGAGTTTACTGTCCTCTGTGTAAAACTGACAGAATGGGACACTTGAAAACCCATGTATCACTGAGTCATGTCTGACTCTTTGCAACCCCATGGACTGTAGCCCGCCAGACTCCTCTGTCCATGGGATTCTCCAGGCAAGAATACTGGAGTGGGTTGCCATGCCCTTCTCCAGGGGATCTTCCTGTCAAGTGAGGTGCTCGATTTTGCCTTCTGCAGACATCAGTTGTATAGTTCACTCATGCATTATTAGAGAGCCAATGGAGTGTCTCGAAGGAGCAACTTTTTTCCAGGTGCAGAATATTTCTCAGCCAATAAATAACCAACACAGATCTACTATAGAGCACAGGGAACTCTGCTCAATGTTATGTGGCAGCCTGGTTGGGGGTTTGGGGGAGAATGGATACATGTTATACATGTGGCTGAGGCTCTCTACCTTGCACCTGAAACTGTCACAGCATTGTTAATTGGCTATACTAAAATACGAGTTTTCAAAAAAGCCAGAAATAGACTATTTCTCTGCTGGAAACACTACATATCAGAAGGATAGTTGAAATAATTGCTTTTCTGCAACTGTGGGCCTTGATTTGCAGTTATGTCTTAGTAGAACTTTGTTGAAAGGTGGTAGTGATAAGTGAAGACTCTGGAATCAGACTGAATTGAGTTTGAATTCACAGATTCACTGTTACTAGCTGTGTGCTCAGTCGCTAAGTTGTGTCTTGACTCTTGTGACCCCATGGACTGTAGCCCACCAGGCACCTCTGTCCATGGGATTTCCCAGGCAAGAATACTGAAGAGGTTTGTCATTTCCTCCTCCAGGGGATCTTTCCAGCTCAGGGATCCAACTCCTGTCTCCCGTGTGTCCTGCATTAGCAGACAGGACTCTTTACCACTGAGGTACCTGGGATATTTTAACAAAAATTTAAACTACTGTGGCCCTCGATTTCTTGGTCTCTATGGAAGATGAGAGAACTACCCAAGGGTCACTCAAATGATTAAAGTAACATTCTCATAGAGCGCTTTGCACAGTGCTGGACTCTGAGCACAAACTTGGCTTATATTAAGTCAATATCCAGTTTTAGAGTGAAATTCTGTTAATACAAGTTGTCTTGGGTCATATTTTAAGAATGGTACTACGCTGCTTAATTCTGCTAGGAAATGAAGTCAGTGATTACCCTATGCAGGAGAATGTATGTAAACAATTAGTAAACTGACAAAAGTACACAATTATAACTTGGCGATAATAGTCATGAGAAGAAATGTATGGCAAATGAGAGTCTGGCTTTGTTGTTGATCTTAAGCAGATGATGTGGCAAGCACCTGTTACAATACTGAACTCATGGAAAGGATTCCGTAGTTTTCTCTCTTACAGCTGAAGAAGTTCAGCGTCCACCTGGGCCTGAACTCCTATTTCTCTCCTACCTTTTGGGTGTGGCTTCTTCACTTATTCTCTTCTCAGTTTCTTGGAAGATCCTTCTTTTTCTGCCTTCCTTTCTTCCTCCCCTCTCTGCTCTGAGCAGTAATTCGCCCTCTAGGACACTTTCCAGCACTGCCCAGTAGAATATCCTCTGATGATGTACGTGTTCTGTGATATTACTGTATGAGAGTCACTAGCCACGCATGGTGGTTCAGCACTTGAAATGTGGCAGGAACGAGTAAGGAACTGGATTTTTAATTTTGTTCAGTTGTAAATAAATAGCCACATACACCAGATGATCTCTTGTATTTGCAAAACTGAGCACATGGTCCGCCAGGTGTGTGCGGAGACTTCCAGTATCTGTGTCAGTTCATCTCTGTGCTCCCAGCGTCTAGTTCCGTGCTCAGTGAATGAATGCTTCTCTCAGGGGAGACTGTTTACCATCTAACAGAGCAGATCCCACCGCAGCGGTACCAGTGACTGCTTCATTAATGCACACCCGTCTTACCCTCTTACTGAACGGTTAAGTAGGATCGGTGCCTTATTATTAAAGGTCATTGTCAGAATGTGTTATGTTCCACCTACAGATTTACCAAGTTTTAAAAAATTAAAGTGGATTAGTTTATAAAACCAAAAAACCAGAATAGCAAAGAATTCACTGCCGAGATAATTTTTGCTTGCTAAATTAAAAAATCTAACAAGGAACGTGACAGTCATCCCTACTGTAAAATAAATGTCTCAAGGAAGAAATATGGTGATGAAAGAGTTTGAGGGCAGATGCTGAAAACACCTGCTTGATTTCTCAAAGAGAAGGTGTTAACTTATGTCTGGAATGTTATTTCCAGTTTACTTAGTTCATTTCCAAGGATTTGCTTCATTTACAGTCTTCCCTCCCCTTTTTCCCTTCCTTCACCTGCTCTTCTCTCTCCTTCCACCATCACCATCGTTGTTAGAATCAGGAAACATCATGGCGGATGGTGGCTGTTAGTTTCCCTGAAGTCTTAATGAAATCCCCAGAGTACTTTTGTTCAGGCAGAACAGGGTTGCTATGGTAACTAGACCTCCCCTTTATTCCTGTATCCCTTGACCTTGTATAAATGTCATTTGGCATAGGGTAACTGCAGTCTTTCTGTCTGTGTAGCAGCTTCTGGCAGCCTAGTCTCTAGTCTCTGATTCCAGTATTTTAGGCCATTTATTAAGCACCTGCTCTGTCCCAGGCACTGGGCTGTGCTGGTGGCGTGAGAGTGAATAAGACCAGGTTCCTTCCCCCGAGGGGACTACAGCCAAGTAAGGGAGATGCTTGCCAAGGGCTTCTCATAGGGGCCAACCGTTTATCCCTTCATTTTTTATATAATTTTATTTATTTCTGGCTGTGCTGGGTCTTTGTCGCTGTGCGGGCTTTTCCTCTAGTTGCGGCGAGTGGAGGCTGCTCTCTCGTGGTGCATGGGCTTCTCATTGCGATGGCTTCTGTTTCTGCAGAGCATGGGTTCTAGGGTGCGTGGACTTCAGTAGCTTCCATGCAAGGGCGTTCGTCGTGGCTCCCAGGCTCTGGAGCACAGGCTCAATAGTTGTGGGCACACAGGCTTAGTTGTTCTTCACATGTGGCATCTTCCTTGGACCAGGGATTGAACCCATGTCTCCTGCATTGGCAGGCGGATTCCTTACCACTGAGCCACCAGGGAAGCCCTGTGTATTTTATAACCTACCTGGAAACCCAATAGAAAAGGGGGCAGAAGTCTGAGGCTGCATACAGGAGGGGAGTCCCCAGAGTTCCTTCCCACAGGCTCCTCACCACTGAGGGCATGGGGGTGGGTGCTGGTGGGGAACAGGTTTGGCCACCACTGCTCCCCAGTGGGGGCGGGGAGTGCCCTGGCTATTCTTGGGGTGCTCTTCTGAAGAACAGACTGTATGGTTGAATGGTGCCTGCTGCTCTGCACCCTTCTAGGTTCTCAGGCTGAGGACAGCAGGCTTTTCTTGTGGGGCTTTTTCTACTTGGGTCAGTTATGTTGCTGACCTTTTTAGCACCCAGCCTGGGATATCTAATGAAGAGGCAAGTGAACTCCTAGGATTCATGGCTGAGTTGTTACTTGAGTCTCTGGGTCCCCAGGGAGCTGGTCTTCCTTACCCCACCTTTCAGAATCTCCCGATAGGCTTTCATGGTTGTCGTTTGGTCATTGGTGGGAGAAGTGAGTGGGATGCATTTACCCCAATTTGTCCAACTCACAAAAAAAAGGCTCGTAAAAAGGAAGATTGGGAACTCTGCTGGACTTGATGGTGTGGATGTCAGTTTGGTGGCTGTGACATTGCGTTCTAATTTTGCACCATGTGAGCACAGGGAGGAGAGCTGGGTAATGGGTCCAGGGATCTCTCTGTATTATTTCTTACAACTTCATGAGAGTCTACCGTGACTTCAGAATTTTAAAATTATGTTTTTTGGCAGAAACCAAAAAAATATTGCAAAGCAATTATCCTTCAATTAAAAATTTAATTTTTTTTAAAATGGCAACCCACTCCAGTATTCTTGCTTGGAGAATTCCATGGACAGAGGAGCCTGGCGGGCTACAGTCCATAGTGTCGCATAGAGCCGAACATGACTTGAGCAACTAACACTATCTATATGAAAGATAATCAATTCCACTCGCAATAAGAGAAATGCAGATTCAGGTCACATCAAAGTATCAATTCCAACCTATCAGATTGGCAAAAATCCAGAAGTTTCACCAACACTATCAGTGAGACTGTAGAGAATCAAGGACTCTCATACATATATACAAAATGTCACAACCTCTGGAGGGGAATTTAGCCATAACCAGCAAAATGATGAATTTGCCCTTTGTTCCAGAAATACTTTAGGCATCTTCGCTAAAGACACACCTCGACAGATACGAAACAACAGACGTACAAGTTTATTCATGGAGGCATAAGAGTAGCAGAGGTTTGGGAGCACCCGAATGTCTGCAGGGGACAGCTGGTTGAATGGCACCGGTCACCTACTCCGTGGGCCCCTCTCGGCCATATGAGAGAGGAGGCGCAAACTCTTCATTCTGATATGTAGTGATTTCCAGACTAGTAGTGTCCTCTGGGAAAAAATAAAGCTCACACACTATCTAAAATGCTACTTTTTGTGTCTAAAAGAAGGGGAAATAAAAATATATGCGTTCTTGTTTGTGGTGTTTTTTTCCCTACAAAACCTAGCAGAAAAAACCAGAAACTAATAAAAATGGCCTGTGGGGAGAGAGTGGCAGGGGGTGGAGGGCACAGGACTGGCAGTGAGACTGAGCCTTTAATACATTTTTAAATAGTTAGGAACTGGAACTGTGTCAGTGTTGTTTATATGATCAAAAAATCCAATTTAAAAAGCAAACCCTAAAATAGATCTTAAACAGAAACAAATTTTAAAAATTATTAGAACAAAGCAGAGCAAATGTTTAATGAGTTTGTCTTTCGTTAGCTGGTGATCAGCCTTAACAAGTAGAAAGATGATGATTCCTATTCGATCACTGTTCTTGCTGCATTATGTAAATGTCCCTAATGCATTTTGCAGGGTCTTATTTTCTTCCTACTTTTTACTGAGCATTTTTCTTTTTTTGTACAATTTACTTTGCATTGTTAAGGTCGTATAAAAACCTTTCTAGAAATGAATGCCTGACTCTAGACTTTAACTTCAAAGTCCAATAATTTATTAAAGTTAAAAGAAAAGCTGAACAGCAAGCATTGCTTGTTCTTCTAAGTCTGTAGTCTGAGGAGTTTTGCTGCTTCTAGGTTACAAAAAAATATGGCATTGCTTTTATAGTCTGCTTTTGTAAGGGAAAACACTAGGCTTATTAGTATATGTTGGAGGAAATAGGAGTAATAAAAATTTTAGTAGCTATTTATCTAAATACTTCTTTTATGAGTCATTTACTGTAAGTAAGTGTTAGTTGCTCAGTCTCGTCCGAGTCTTTGTGATCCCATGGACTCTAGCCTGCCTGGCTCCTCTGCCCATGAAATTCTCCAGGCAAGAATACTGGAGTAGGTTGCCATTTCCTTCTCCGGGATTCCTGTAGGGGAAATTAGAATTTAATCATTTACTGGGAGTACAGCAAATACAATTTTTTATTCTAGGCCTAGTAGCTAAAGTATAATTCCCAATCCCATTGGGAGAACAAATGGAATCATGAAACCACAGAACTTGAGATCAGGAAGGTAACTTTGAAATCAACTAGTTTATTTCTTTCATTTTCATTTCTTTTACTACATATCAATTTAAAATATTTATAAATGGAATTTACTACCCTCCCCTGGACAGTTGTGACAGCCTTCAGGCATCCCTCAGTCAGTCCGCCCTAGACTCAAGACTGGGATCTCAAAAACCTGGGTCAAATCAGCTCATTTATTTACCTTCACTAACTTCCCCGTTTCCCACAGGACTCCTGATGAAAGTGAAAGAGGAGAGTGAAAAAGTTGGCTTAAAGCTCAACATTCAGAAAACAAAGATCATGACATCTGGTCCCATCACTTCATGGGAAATAGATGGGGAAACAGTGGAAACAGTGTCAGACTTTATTTTGGGGGGCTCCAAAATCACTGCAGATGGTGATTGCAGCCATGAAATTAAAAGATGCTTACTCCTTGGAAGGAAAGTTATGACCAACCTAGATAGCATATTCAAAAGCAGAGACATTGCCAACAAAGGTCCATCTAGTCAAGGCTATGGTTTTTCCAGTGGTCATGTATGGATGTGAGAGTTGGACTGTGTGAAGAAAGCTGAGCCCTGAAGAATTGATGCTTTTGAACTGTGGTGTTGGAGAAGACTCTACAGAGTCCCTTGGACTGCAAGGAGATCCAACCAGTCCATCCTAAAGGAGATCAGTCCTGGGTGCTCACTGGAAGGACTGATGCTAAAGCTGAAACTCCAGTATTTTGGCCCCCTCATGTGAAGAGTTGACTCATTGGAAAAGACTCTGATGCTGAGAAGGGGATGACAGAATGAGGTGTTTGGATGGCATCACTGACTCAATGGACATGAGTTTGAGTGAACTCCAGGAGTTGGTGATGGGCAGGGAGGCCTGGCGTGCTGCAGTTCATGGGGTCGCAAAGAGTCGGACACGACTGAGCGACTGAACTGAATTGAACTGAACGTCCCTGTTTCCCACAGGACTTCAACCTGGTAGCACAGCCCTTCAGTCTTCTTGCTACTTCGGTCTGAAATCTCCTAGCCTCTAACTAACTAAACCAATTGCTTGCCTTTCTGTGCATATTTAATGTACTCTCAAATCTTCGTCCCTCTGCAATTCAGTCTCCTCTCCAGAAGTGGTTTTTTCCTACTTATGTGCCTGCCTCCTACTTAGCTTGGGAGGACAAGCTTAGCTCTCCTTTCCTCTGTTGAGGCCTCCAGGATCCCAGGAATGAAAACAAGTGTTTCTGTTCTGTTACTGTAGCATTTTACTTTTTGTGGCAGTACTGACTTCCATTCCTCATTTCCTTTCCTGCCTTTTCTCCTCCCTTCCTCCCTCTCTCTTTCCCTTTCATGTCTGTCTCCATTGCTTAAGAACAGACATGAATTCCTTGCAGGCAAACCCTCTGTCTTAATGCATCCTTACAGCTCTAGCCCCCGGTCTCAATCAGTGTGTGTTGGATAAATCAATACCTGTACGATGTCATAGATGGAATAATGGCCACCCGCATGCTAATTCCCAGAACCTGTGCCAGGAACTTTGCAGGTGTGATGCTTTATTTATTTATTTGGCTGCACAGGTCTTAGTTGCAACACACAGGATAGTCCATCTTCATTGTGGCATGCAGGATCTTTAGTTAGAGCATGTGGGATCTAGTTCTCCCACCAGGGATTGAACCTGGGTCCCCTGCATTGGGAGCTCGCAGTCTTAGCCACTGGACCACCAGGGAAGTGCCTTGCAGGTGTGATTAAATTAGGCTCTTGAGGTGGATAAATTTTCCTGGATTATTTGAGAGATCCAATGTAATTGCAAGTGTCCTTATAAGGAGGGGTGATGAGTCAAGGAGGCAAGGGGCCTCTAGAAATTTAAAAAGGGCAGGAGAGAGTAAAGCGGAGGCAGCGGGGGAAGATGGCGGCCGCCGTTCCGCAGCGGGCCTGGACCGTGGAGCAGCTGCGCAGCGAGCAGCTGCCCAAGAAGGACATTATCAAGTTTCTGCAGGATCACGGTTCAGATTCGTTTCTTGCAGAACATAAATTACTAGGTAACATTAAAAATGTGGCCAAGACAGCTAATAAGGACCATTTGGTTACAGCCTATAACCATCTTTTTGAAAGTAAGCGTTTCAAGGGTACTGAAAGTATAAGTAAAGTGTCTGAGCAGGTGAAAAATGTGAAGCTTAATGAAGATAAACCCAAAGAAACCAAGTCTGAAGAGACTCTGGATGAGGTCCACCAAAATATACAAAATCTGTTCTTAAAAGGAGATAAAACCAACTTTCCCAAAGGAGATGTTGTTCACTGCTGGTATACAGGAACACTACAAGACGGGACTGTTTTTGATACTAATATTCAAACGAGTTCAAAGAAGAAGAAAAATGCCAAGCCTTTAAGTTTTAAGGTTGGGATAGGCAAAGTTATCAGAGGGTGGGATGAAGCACTCTTGACTATGAGTAAAGGAGAAAAGGCTCGACTGGAGATTGAACCAGAATGGGCTTATGGAAAGAAAGGACAGCCTGATGCCAAAATTCCACCAAATGCAAAACTTATTTTTGAAGTGGAATTAGTGGATATTGACTGAAATGGAAGAAACCATCAACAATAAAACATGGCCGTGAAGAAACTCATGTATTTAGTTAGAGCTGGTTACTATTGTTAAGCGAAGAGTCAACTGGAAAATTCAAGTTAGAATATGTTTACTTGATCCCGCAACTTTTAAGAAATGTAATCCATTATAAACCCTTGAACTTTAAAATATTTTACTACAGTTGTGTAAAATATCACTTAAAGAGAACTGATTTGCCTTTTACCTCATGTAAACTAAAAGGCTCAATAAAAATGTATTCAATGTCTTGAAAAAAAAAAAAAAAAGGGGGCAGGAGAACTACTTTGTGAGGCCAAGTATCCAGAGGGAACACACCTCTGCCAACACCTTGATTTTGGACTTCTGGCCTCTAGAAGTGTAAGAGAATAAGTTGGGGTTGTTTTAACCCACTGAATTTGTGGTATTTGTTACATCATCAAGAGGAAACTGATGTACATGCCCTGTGAATTAATAAGTCACAAACATTTTAGACTGTTAGACATACTTGAAAAACATTTTAGTAAAGGGAATAAACAATACAGGAAACATAAATACAGGAGAAATGTTTAGTAATCAAGTAAAAAGTGAAGCAATTGTGAGATATAATGATGTATCTATTAAAGTGGCAAAAAAACTTTAATAAGAACTTGTAAGTCTTCAGTGTCATAGAATTTATGACAGTAATGTGTTCATATTCTAATATTATTCCAAATAATTATACTTGTAGTTACAGGCCCTGATAATGTATATGGTGCATGTTTTGGGCTTTCCAGGTGGTGCTAGTGGTAAAGAAACTGTCTAACAATGCAGAAGATGTAAAGAGACTCGGGTTTGGTCCCTGGGTCAGGAAGATCCCCTGGAGGAGGGCACAGCAACCCACTCCAGTATTCTTGCCTGGAGAATCCCATGGACAGAGGAACCTGGCGGTATACAGTCCATGGTGTCTCAAAGAGTCGGACGATTGAATCGACTTGGCACACACATCCATTGCTTTAAACCCCTTTATGTGTCTTATGACAATTGGTCTTAAATAACTCTTGAGGTGGTACTATGATTATTCCCATTTTACAAATGAAACCAAGGCAAAGTAAGTTTATGTAATCTGTCCAAAATCAAAGAGCTTGTAATGGTGGAGACAAGACTCATTTCCAGGCAGCTTGATGTCCAAGGCATCAGCCTGAGTTATAACCTTCTAGAAATGTTAGGTCATTCACTTAATTCAACAGAATTAAAAAATCTGTATGCTTCCTAAAAATGTTCATTACAGCACTAGCTACAAGTGCAAAAAGTTGAGACTAAGTATATCACATTATGAGCAGGGTGTAATTAAACTGTAATATATAAGATAAGATTTTCAAAAAAGTTGTAAAGATCACAGAAATATTAGAAATTGTTCATGGGAAATTACAGCATGAAAATTTACATTATGGCTTCAACTTTCAATATGTTTATCATATTAATAATCTCTGGTGCTACATTTTATGGTGGTCTATTCTATTAACATTCTATGGTGGTATAACTAGGGTTTACTATAATTTTAGTTTATTGGACATTATTATAGTATCTTTGGGAAAACTGCCAATTTTATTCTTAACAAAGGATAAATTCTTTCAATTTAATAATATACATGCAAAAGCCTATTTCCAAACCCTTCCTGATTTTTTTGTACTTTTTAAAATCAAGGTGAACATCAACTGAGATGTTTCAGTCACAAGTGACAAAATAACTAAATTAGTAAATCTACAGCTGTTCTAAATTATCTTAAAAACTTTTTTAAAAGCATAAAACATTTTAAAAAGCCATGGTTTTGAATAAATAAAAAGTCATGGTTTTGAAAAGTTGATTTACAGAAACTGAATCAAATGCTCTTGAAAAATAAGGATATTATCGGTTAATGCCACTGAAAATTTGAGAAATATTCAATGCTTCAGCTGCTCTGCCTTGTCATCAAGACTGACTTGCCACCTTTTTGGAACTGGCTCTCTCCTGAGGATTGCTCACTTTGTGGTCATAAGATGGCTGCCAGTACCTCCCAGAGCTGTGTTCTTCCAGGAAACATCTCGTTTGATCTCATCAGGAAAAAGAAGCCCTGAGTTTCCTTCTGATGGGGCCGTTTCAGACCTCAAGTGCCCCTAAGCTAAACACCAGGGCAAAGATGGTGAGATTTCACTGGTTGACTTAGATGGAGAAGCTTCCATTCCCCTTCTCTGGGAGCTAAGAGCATTTTCATTGCTACTCAGTGGAAAAGAGATGGATGGAACGGATGCTGGCGATAGAGCTGTAATGTTCATCGTAGAATTGATGCTTTCATACTTTGGTGCTGGAGAAGACTCTTCAGAGACCCTTGAACTGCAAGGAGATCAAACCAGTCAATTCTAAAGGAAATCAACCCTGAATATTCGTTGGAAGGACTTAACGTTGAAGCTGAAGCTCCAATACTTTGACCACCTGATGGAAAGAGCCGACTTATTAGAAAAGACCCTGTTGCTGGGAAAGATTGAAGACAGGAGGAGAAGGGGACAACAGGATGAGATGGTTGGATGGCATCATCGACTCAATGGACATAAGTTTGAGCAAACTCCAGGAAATGGTGAAGGACAAGGAAGCCTGGCATGCTGCAGTCCATGGGATCGCAAGGAGTCAGACATGACAGAGCGACTGAACAATAGCAAATTCGTTATAGAGCATTTGCAAAATTTGCTGGGTATTTGCCTCTATATAGAGGATGCCCAGACAAGCAGGGTCTTGCCTCTGGCAAAGCCTCATCTTCCCTGCAGGGCTCAGACCCTCTGCAGTGCCCCAGGCAGGCCCCCTATCCCATCCTGCTTCTCTATGGGCAGACCGGGAATGGCAAAGGGTCTCTGCCTTTCAAGACAATAAGGCAAAACCCACCCAGTGGGCTTTAGTTGTGGTTTTGAATGAAGGTCCTTTTTCTCTTGGTCCTGGGCCTAGGCAGTGGAACATTTTAAGAGTCTCACGCTCTACTGACTGAGCTAGCCAGGCACCCAATGGGACATTTTAAGTCAACTGATTTTACAGTAGACATTCTCAATGACTTACGTTCTTGAAGTCATTCCAAGGATGCGGAACTTGGCTCTGAATATTTGAGATTACTCCCAAGAGCTGATAGCCTTTTAGTGTTTCCCAACAAACTGGTCCATTTCATGGCGCCGTTCCTCACACGTCTATGTGAGAGGGGAACATGCCCTGGTAAAACCCAAGGGACTTGTAAAGGCTCAGAGGAGAACTAGTTGCCTACCTGGAGCCAACTTTCTGTTCACTCCTTCAGCAAATAATTACGGAGCCCTGATTATATACTAGGGACTATCTTCCGTGTGCTTGGAAATACATTCCCGTGTATTTTCCAAATACACTTTCCTGAGGAAGGCAGTTGAGTCCTGTGCTTTCAGCTCAGTGCAAGTCTTCATCTGGGCAGCTGCCAGGACTTACACAACAGTCCCAGTGCCCTCTCCCAAGCCCACCACTGCATTCCCACCTTATACCCAGTCTCCCAACCTTCAACCTCCCCAGGAGCGACATTAGTGGCAGCAGCAGAAAGTGGGTGACTGCCGAGCCCTGGAAGAAGCTCCACATCTCAGGGCTTATTTAAGCAGCTACATGTAACCCTGCTCTCCCTGCTGACGACAGTGGTTCTGGAACAGACCTCAGCGTTTGCCTTGATTGCCAGAGATGAATTACCATCTGCCTCGGCTTTAAATTAACTGGGGCAGTTCTAACCCACAGAGAATGGGGCGCGAGGAAAATGGAATTGATTCTGAGCTCATTTCCATTTTGAAAGGCAGGAAGAAGTAGTCATGGGGTTAAGGGGGGTGGGGTGTTCTGTGAACCGAGACGTAAAAGAAAGGAATGGTTATAATACTGAGGGTTTGGGTGAGAAATAAAAGTTCTTAGAAGGGTCACCTTTGTGAACAAAATACAGGTTATAAAGCATATGTATCCTAAATTTCCTTTCAGGAGGTATTTTAATATTAGTTTTGTTTTCTGGCTCTGTGTGGATACCCAGTGCTGATTTCCAAGGTGTGAGATTGAAAACTGGCTTGATCACTTCAAGCTTGGTGTGACTAAAATTGAGCTCACTGTTGCTGACTACAAATCTGCCCTTTGCGCATGTTCCCAAGCTCTCTTCCTGGCTGGTCCATTCAATCCACTGACCAGCACTGATGCCTAAGGTTTCATGTGTGCATGCAGGCTCCGTCACTTGGGTCGTGTCCAACTCTTTACAGCCTCATTGACTGTAGGCCACCAGGCTCCTCTATCCAGGGGATTCTCCAGGCAAGAAACTAGAGTTGGGTTGCCATGCCCTCCTCTAGGGGATCTTCCCAACCCAGGGATCGAACCTGCATTTCTTAGGTCTTCTGCATTGGCAGGTGGGTTCTTTACCACTAGCACCAAGACTTCATGGATTTCTCTAATTCTCTCCCCCTTTCGCAACAAAGCTATCTCAGCTATTTGCTGATATTTTGCAGATCAGCAGCTCTATAGACATTGAGGAAGAAGGTGGGGAGGCAGCTCCTGACCTCTGGGAACTGGCCTCAAGGTTATTACAAGCTGGTTGGGGTCACTGGTGCTCTGTTGGGTGTGACAGTCTCATGGAACATCAAACAGTGTCGGTCTAAGACCATGATAAAGCCAAAAAAATCACTGTGGAACTCACAAGATCGCAAACCTCCCTTCTCACTAAAAGGAGTAACTATGTCTGCTTTTCCAAGTACAGCTTTGTGTCTGCACTGGTCTGTCTGCCCTGCAGATAAACAGAGACTGTCATGGAACTGCCCCCACTTTCTAATGACATCCAATCTAGAGTGAAGTTCCGCTTTTTTAGACTCCCCCAAGTCACCTGGCCAACGCATAAAATCCTTCTGTAGGATCTAATACTTTCTTAGTGAGAGTATTGTGTGTTCTGTCTTGCTGAGATGAGTAGTAAGTCCAGCGGGTTCAACCACACAGATCTGTTCCTCTTTGTGGATTTGGGCTGGAGAGAATTGACACACTGTCTTCTCTCCATTTGTTGAATCTTGTTATCATCCTGCATGTGTGCTAAGTCGCTTGAGTTGTGTCCAACTCTTTGCAATGCTGTGGACTATAGCCTGCCAAACTCCTCTGTCCATGGGATTCTCCAGGCAAGAATACTGGAGTGGGGCTGCCATTTCCTTCTCCATGGGAATCTTTCCGACCCAAGGATTGAACACACATTTGCTCCACTGGCAGGTGGATTCTTTACCACTGAGCCATCGGGGAAGCCTGCCTTGGATCATACCATAGCCCTTGTCAAATCATGTTGACACAGTTATCTTCTTAAAAGGCTGTGAGCTCTTCATTTGCAGGCACTCTATCTATCCTTAGGTTCACAGCATCTAAAGTAATGCTTGGCATACAGCAGTCTCTCAGTACCTGAAGTTTGGGTTAGTCTAGGTGAATTAGGGGTGCGAGGGTCCACTGATTACATCTCCTAGTCTGAGTCGGATTACAGGGCTCGAGTCACTCTAAGCCTGTCCCAGTGGAGCTGGGCTACTCTTGAGATCAGTAAAGCACTTAAAGGAAATGCACAGAATAAAGAAGAGGACTTTAGGATTTGCCTTTTGCCATTCACCAAAGGTGAGAGGCAAAGATAGCTTTCTCATTTTCAGAATGTGCGTTTTTAATAGCCGCCAACCAGAACAAATATGTGCTTAGCTTGGAAAACAATGGAAATTTGGAGTTCCCCAGAATGTATCTAGAGATATTTCTTTTAGTTCCTTCGCATCTCCGTCAAATTTAGATTCTTTTTTTTTTTTTTTTTTTTGAGAAAGGATGACAAGGGAATCAAAAAAGGCAAGGACAAATGAAATGGGAAGTGCTTTAATAGGCATGTTTTATTGTTTCTGCCTGTTTTCTAACACAGCTTATAAAGTGAAAACACTGCTTTAATAAAAATGAAATACTCTTGGTTACACAAAATCCTGTCCTTCATCCTTTGAGTCCACCGAGGCAGGCGCCCTCACTCCTTGGGACTGCTGACAAGGGCGGTGGTAGAGTACGAGTAGGGGCTGAGCAGGGCAGCGATGGTGTAGTGGCGGAGACCAGAGTCGTTGGCTGTGAACACCACCTGCAGGGAACACAGACAGGATTGCTTTCCAACTGTGAATCAGAGCCCCCAACCATGAATCATTCAGAGACCGTGGGAAGTCCAGTGCCAAAGAAATTATTTTTATTTTCTTGCTTTCTGAAACAGTGGGCGCAAAGGCAAAATTCCAAATACACTGGCCAACTAAGCTGTCCGAACCTTGCACAGCCCTTTCAATAAGATTCTTCACTCCCCACCCCCACCCATATAATTATATCTCTCTTTGTGGGGGGCAAATTTGCACTGATAATCAAGGTGGCTCTAACCTGACCGAGGGAAATCACAGATCTCCTTAGTGCTTGTGTCTCGTGTTCTTGGTTTTAGAAAAAGGAAGAGAGAATGTAGAAACTGCCATTAGTGACCCCAAAGCCTAAGAATGATGGTTGCAAGCCCACTGCAGACTTAGAGACCCTAGAATTTTGAAGCCGGAAGGGAGCATTCTTCCCATTTCACAGATGAGTGAACCAGACCTCTGAGTTAGGGTGTTTGGCCCACGTTCATGAAGCGGCAGAGCCAGGCTAGGAGTTAAGCCACCTGTCTCCAAACTCGAGACATTTTTTCCCCCTACTATTCCTTTTTATCTCCTAACATGCAGAAGAATAAGTGTATTTTGTGTATATGACATGCAATGTAGTATGGAGTCAAAGCATCGGAGGGTTCTATTTACAGTGCAAGCAGAGTATGGAAGATCATGTTGGAATTCTGCAATGCACGTGTTGGGGCTCTTTTAAGCTTTGGAACTGGGCAAATTGTCTATGAGAGCATGGTTCCCATTAGTTATATACTTCAGGCAAATTTCGTAGAGGTGAGACTCCAAGTGCTGGGATAGTCTAGGTGCCCAGAGTGAGGCAAGTTGAGATAACAGTTCAGAAGGGAGATGGAGGGCAGCAAGCAGGTATTTAATTTTACTTATTTTATACAGAGGTCCTGGATTGAACTTTGAATACACACTATATAAGCACCTTTTATTTTAAATAGGGACAAAGGAAACCTTGATGACTTGGGGATGGGAGAAGAAAAGATCCAATTAAACTGTACTTAAAACACAAATATCATCAGAACAGGAGGAGGTGACAATTACTTAAGAGTCTCTACAAGAAGAAGAAATATCGTATGACATCCCTTAAATGTGGAATCTAAAAAGAAACGATACAAATGAACTAAGGTACAAAACAGACCCACAGAATTAGAAAACAAACTTGGGGGGAGGGATAGTCAGGGAGTTTGGGAAGGTCATGTACACACTGTTGTATTGAAAATGGGCAACCAACAAGGACCTACTGTAAAGCACATGGAACTCTATTCAATGTCATGTGCCAGCCTGGGTGGGAAAGGGGTTGGGGGAGAGTGGATACAAGTATATGTGTGGCTGAGTCCCTTCACTGTTACCCGAAACTATCATGACATTGTTAATTGGCTATACCCCAATACAAAATAGAAAGTTTAAAGTCTGAAACCAAACAAAGAATATCTCTGCAGGAGAAAGGGCATTCCTTAAAGGCCAAGTTTCTGGAAGCAGGTCAGGAGAATTTCTGATCTCTTGTAATGACATTGGCCTGCAGACTCATTTGATTCTTCCTAAAAATTGTAAATGGCATGATCTGCATTCAGAAATCCATGAGGTCGAGAGGACTAATAGTTCCAAAGGGAATTTCTTGTCTTGTTTAGTCTAATATGGCCCCCTGGGTCGTTGGCCAAGGCAGAGGTGACTAATGCTGAAGGATGGCAGTGTTTTGGAAGAAGCTGACGGAAAAGGAACTTATAGTTGAACCCACCACAAACCCACCAGTCACCCAAGTGAGACACTGGGACTTAGGTATGACTCCTCACGCTCTCTCTCTCCTCCCCCGTATCCATTCAGGCTCCAAGTTGGGTTCATGGTCCTGCCTGCAGTGTCTTACATCAGTCACTTTCCCTCCATCCCAAGGGCAGGGATGTGTTTTCACTTCTGAATCTCTAGCTTCTAGCAGCCTTCTCAGCAATAGCAGGTTTTCATTTTTCAAATGTTTGTTTAGTGAATACTGAAAGAGTGAGGAGCAGGCTAGGAAGCTAACATCTGATGGGCAAGAATAGCAGATCACGGGCAGGACAGTGCTGAGTCTCAGATGGTCTCATCAGGCTGAGACCAGGGGGGATAAGGATTACAGGGGGTTGATCTGGTGCTCCAGGGTGGGGCCTAAGACTCTAGGGGCAAAAGTCTTGTGCTGGGCAACATCTAAAGCCTGAAACCACCCAAGACAGGAGCTCCGCATCTTGTTGCCTGGCCGAGAAGTAGCCAGAGGCATGCGTCTGGGTAGATAGGGCTCCCTCAGTGACCTGTGGGCCCCAGAACTCAAACAGGCCTAAGGTTTCCCTGGCAACACTGTCTACTAAAAGATCCGTTTTATGTCAATGAAAAGTCTCATCCATGACTAAGCCAGAGAGAATGGTTCCCTTTCATGCTGAGCTATTTTTGATGCAATTAGTTGATCTTTAACTCTGACCAGCATGTCTGGATTCTATTTCCGTGGCAGCTCATCTGTTTTACATGACTTGAGGAATTACAGGCAAGGAAGACATAGGGATAACTTTGAGGTTCCCACTGCCTCATCAGCAGAGGAACAGAGTGTGAACCAGGGGTTACGACTGTGTCTTTAATATTATTATTAGCTCTTCTCACAGGAAGAAAGCTGAAGCACACCTGAGGCTAAACCCAGCCTTGGCCCTGGTGGCAAATACTACTGTTCCTCCTGTTACTGGCCCCGTGACCTCGACAAGTTATTTCACTTCCCTGTGCCTCACTTTCTTCACCTGTAAAATGGGGATAATAATAGGAATGACTGCAGGCATTGTTTACAAAGATCAAATAGGTTAAATATAGAAAACGGTAGTAGTTTATGCTTGATAAGTTTCATCTGTTGTGTGGCTATTATTATTTTGAATTTACTGTTTCTGTATGTACTGTCTGAATTCAATTATCCAAACCTCTGGAAGCCAGATGAGTTCTAGAATAAAAAAGTTGTCAGATTTTAGAGAAGTAAAATGATGCATCTAATTTTTCTTGTGGAACACCCTAAGTTGGGGTGTGGAGCATTGCCTAATAATCCAGTCTATTAGTATTTTTTCAGCAGACAAATAGACACATTCAGGGGAAGGAATGAAATCTCTCAGGAGCATGTCTTAAGTTCAGGTCCTGTTGCTGAATGAATTATCTTGAAACCGAGAAAAAGCTTGCTTTTCAGAGTTTTGTGGATTTCTGATTGGAGAAATGAGAAAGGCGCTGTACTAGTCTGACATTTTCTTTGACTTTTCTGTGGTGTGCAAAGTGTAAGTGGCGCATTTCCTGGGATTGCAAACAAACAGACAAAAAATAAAACACAATGCTCGCATCCTTACACTCACCTCTGCATATTCATGGAACGGGGAAATGCCAAGCGACTTCCAGTAGGATTTGGTGTCTAATTCTACTTTGTATAGTCCTTCTACAAATTTGTCCTCTGTCGTGAGCCCGTGGAGCTCTCCAGAGTCACTGGTTTTCCTAAAAGGTGCAAAAGCCCAGGTTAAGTTAGGCATTGAGGGAATAAATGCCATGGAAATGTGACACCACACACAGACACACACACACAGACAAACATGCACACACATGGGAGTGTGTGTGTTAGTCACTTAGTCGTGTCTGAGTCTTTGTGACCCCATGGATTGTAGCCCACTAGGCTCCTCTGTTCATGGAATTCTCCAGCCCAGAATGCTGGAGTGTGTAACCACTTCCTTCTCCAGGGGATCTTCCTGATCCATGGATTGATCCTGAGTCTCCTGCATTGCAGGCAGATTCTTGACCACCTGCGCCACCAGGGAAGCCCAAGAATACTGCAGAGGGTAACCATTCCCTTCTCCAGGGGATCTTACCAACCCATGTGAAGATATATATATATATATTTTTTTTTTTTCCTCAATTAGGTCAGGATAGGGAAAATTCTAGTGACTGTCTAAAATTAACTAACGGAAAACTTGTCAGGAATGTTTCCAAAAGCTCATTGTAGATTTTTTTCTCTTGAGGTTTCACTTCAAAAGAGACTTTGCAGCTAACCGTTGGTGTCTGGGTGAAGTTTCGTAACTACCCTGGAAGTGGCAGTGAGCTGCTCTGACTGTGGTTCCTTTGACCCCAGGGCCTCGCTCCTCTCCCCTGTGGTGTGAGTGTCTTCCAGAGGTGGTATCATCTGTGCACATGGTGGGGACCCCAGAGTGCAAGGAGAAACCTGTATCTGACTCTTCCATGGTTTACATAATTAAGTTCATTGGCAGCTCTGTGCCATCAACAAATACTAGGCAATTCATTTTTCTTTTTAAACTAAGCAACTTTTATTTGCATGTAAGAACCCATTTGGTAGGCTTCCCAGGTGGCTCAGTGGTGAAGAATCCACCTGCCAATGCAGGAGGCATGGGTTCTACCCCTGGGTTGGAAAGATCCCCTGGAGAAGAAAATACTCCAGTATTCTTGCCTCGGAAATCCCATGGACAGAAGAGCCTGGTGGGCTACACAGTCCAGGGGGTTGCAAAGAGTCAGACCTGACTTAGCAACTAAAATGACAATCTGTCTGATGGCTGGTGTTATAAATCATTCTCAGTTAGACAGCAAACAGAATGGCTCTGTTCATTACTCTCCTACCTTTCTTCTTTGCTAGGAAGAAAACAATGATTTTTCCTTTTTTTGTCATCAGAAAAAAAAAATTCCCACAAACATCTGAATGCTTATGGCATCCATTTTATCTCATGCTTAGAATATTCTCTTAACTACTTTCCATGGTGTGCTTGGCATTTTATAGAAACATAAATGAATTAACAAATAGAAACTCAGTTGAAACCACACCAAAGAAAATGGTCTTTCCAGTGATGGATGAAGAGTCATCATGTGATGACTTGGGGTTCAATTAAAACCCACAGAAAATCTCTTCCTGGGAAACATAAACACTTAGAAGTATTGCTTGGTACTGAGGATTTCTTGGTTGTTCATTCTTTTAGTTAGTTTGTGGAAAAGAATCAGCCTGCCAATACAGAAAACATAAGAGACATGGGTTCAATCCCTGGGTTGGGCAGGTCCCCTGGAGGAGGGCATGGCAACCCACTCCAGTATTCTTGCCTGGAGAATCCCATGGACTGAGAAGCCTGGTGGGCTATGGTCCACAGGTTCATGAAGAGTCAGACACGACTGAAGTGACTTAGCATGCAATGATGGATGAAGCATCATTGTGTGATTCTTGGGATTCAGTTAGAACCCACAGACACTCTCTTGCTGGGAGACATAAACACTTAGCAGTATTGCTTGGTACTGAGGGTTTCTTAATTGTTCATTCTTTTAGTGAGTTAGTTTAGATTTACTAATATGTATTTTCTTTGAAATGGTTACTAGTAGAGGTGGAGAAACTCAATGAAAGTTCTAAAGCAGCCAGTGAAGGGGAGAAATCATTTGGGCTCCTGGTGCACGGGAATGCAAGGCTGGTCTGGGTCTGTGCTTGATGTCATGTATCTTTCTCTTCTGTGTCCTTTCTTATGGAGCTTGACAATCCCAGCCTCACAGAGCAGATGCTCCACTAGGCTTTGCTGGACAATAGCCCTGGACTTGGGATGATCCAGATAAACTATGGACAGCTGCCTAGTCCGTGCTATCCCTCAATTCCTTTTCCTTCATTAATATATTAACAAAAATTCTACATCTTTCCTAATAGCACAAATCAAGGACTTTCAGCTTGAGTGATATGTGAAGGCATCTAGGAACCTGGAGCTCCTGAAATTAAATACACATTTTTGTAGGCGCGTGTATATGTGCATTTTTCTTGGCATGGAATTCACAGTTTTCATCACCCTTTTTGAGTGGTTTGTGACCTCAGAAGGTGGTGAACTGGAGTGGGGCGATGGGAAGCTGTTCGGGGTTCTGGTCACTCCCAGCTGGGCCAGGCAAGAAGGCATCCTTCTCAGGGCCCACGTTCCCTCTGCCCACATTTTCAGTCTACTTGCTGGTTCCCTTAGTGAATAATGTTATGAGGGACACTTTGGCTGAACCCACCTTCATTGGCCAGGGCACAATAATAACTTCTTGCCTGAGCCATCTCACAATAGGAGGTCCTGAGAAGTAACCTGGAGTTGCTGCCAAAAACTAACCAAGAGAACTCAGGAGGGGTCAAACGGAGGGAGGAGATGCCAGACCATGTGTCCTGCCAACCTCCCAGAAACCCTTGGGCTGGAATCCATCTTGGCTGAGAGGTGTGCTTGCCACCAGCTGGGACCTTAAGTCAGACCAAATATGGGCACAAGCAAAATGATTGGCCAGAGACAACCGAGAAAGCCAAGCCCACTTCCATAAACCCTGAGACTGAGAGCCAAGAGTAAGAGCGGACCTCCTGCCGCTCTCCACTTGGGTGTCCCTTCCCAATAAAGTCTTTTGCTTTGTCAGCACATGTGTCTCCTCTGACAATTCATTTCCAAGTGTTAGACAAGAGCCCACTGTCGGACCCTAGACGGGGTCCCCCTTTAGGTAACAGTGTGATCCAGATAAACCATGGCCATCTGCCTAGTCCATGCTGTCCCTCAATTCCTTTCCTTCCATTAATACATTAACACAAACTCTACATGTTTCCTAACATCACAAGACAAGGACTCTCAGCTTGAGTGGTTATGTGAAGCCATAACAATGAGTGATGGCGGAACAGAAAGATATAACCAAGCCCCACGCCTGGGAGCCCCAGGCAGCTCACCCCGAGGCAAATGGCTCCCAGGTCTCGTCAGCAGCCTTCTTGAACACCTTCACGCCAACATTCGCAGCAGGGCTACCCCGGACGGCGTCCAGGACCTTGACCATCAGAGGACACTTGGATTCACCAGCGCCCTGGGTGGAGAGAAGACAAGTGACAAGTCAACAAAGTTGATCAGAGCCACAGGCTGCATCCTTTGTGGTGTGAGACCAGGAACAAGGCAGCAAAGATGCGAGAATCCCATTTTCAGTGACAAACGGGTTGACGGTTAATGAACTTCCTTACTCAGTGTACACAGACACAATTGTCTCCAAAGAAAGAATAGTTTCTGCCTCCGGACATGCTGTACTCTCCTGGGGTTGTGTATTATGAACTTGAAGGGAGATAATGGTCCCTCTGAAAAGAGTGGCTTTGTTAAGCCTCCTCATCTGAGTGGAGTTACTGCAAAGATATAATATGCCACAGGACCAAATAGGGGCTTCCCTGGTAGCTCAACTGGTAAAGAAGCCACCTGCAGTGCGGGAGACCTGTGTTCGATCCCTGAGTCGGGAAGATCCCCTGGAGGAGGGCATGGCAACCCACCCCAATATTCTTATCAGGAGAATCCCACGGACAGAGGAGTCTGGTGGGCTATGGTCCATGGGGTCCCAAAGAGTCGGACATGACTGAGTGACTAGGTATAGCACAGGACCAAATAGCTTTTCCTGAGAACATTTTACTCAGCTGCGGCTGTAGCAGTTTCTTCTTACTAGTTGCTGTAAAATAAAGTCAGATGATTTCATGATCCTTTTCATAGTTTCATTCTTCTAAGCCAAGCATCCCCAACTTCTGGGATCTAATGCCTGATGATCTGAGGTCGAGCTGATGTCATAATGATAGAAATAAAGTGCATGATAAATATAATACTCTTAAATCATCCCCCAACCATCCCCCAACCCCCACCTTCCAGTCTGTGGAAAAATTGTCTTCCATGAAACCAGTTCCTGATGCCAAAAAGGTTGGGGTCCACTGTCCTAGGGGATTTAAGAATTAGATATTGGACTAGAAGTTTGTGCACCAAGCCTTTGAAGAATTAATCGGTACATACTTTTCGATTAGCTAAAGGGAAATCAGCTTTATCGAAGGTCAAGCTTCTGAAACTTCAGTAGTCACAGCTTCCAGAATATCGGATCTTCATTTCTACCATTCACCTGAGGGAAACGAGGCACCACTGCAAAGTCATAGAGGAGGGTGCCCAGGATCCGAGCCCCAGTTTAGTAAGCTCTGTAGAACTTCATTCTTTCTGAAGTTTGGATCAATGACATTTAAAAATAGATGCCGGCTGCCCTGGCCCCAGTAACAAAAGCTGGTTGGCAAAGCAGGAAGAAGTCACTTGTACTTCATCCGCAGGAGACAGATGAAAGAGAGTCAGACACTCACCGCAGGGCTGGCCTCAGACACAAACACCAGTCCAGCGAGGCAAAGGAGGAGCAGACGGAAGGAAGCCATCCTGCCAAGAACTGCTGGGTCCCTGAGCAGACTGCCTCCAGCTCCAGGGTTTTATACTCACTTCACCCCAGCCAAGCTGCTGATCCCTGCCAACCGGACTCCAAACCTGCTGATTCTGATTATTGACTTAGTCAACAAAGGGAGAATAAGTAACCCACACAAATATGAACCTTGCCTAGAGAGATTAGAGCATCAAAACATTAGCTCTATGAAATATTCCTTTTTTAAAAAAAAAAAAAAAAAGCCTTTATGGACATATTCTTAACAGGTCATTTGACCAGCTAAATCACCAAAACAAAACCATCAAAACAAAACAAAAATATTCTTCTCTGTGCTCGGCTGGATGCAGTAACATTCTTGGAATTTTTTTTCTCCCATAATATTTCTATGCATGTTTTTCCACTTTCTACACATTTTATCATTTATTTTAAATGATCGATGCAAGTTGTGATAATTTATTTCACATGCAATGACATTTGGCTGTGCTCAGTCGTGTCTGACTTCTTGCGACCCCATGGACTGTAGCCCACCAGCCTCCTCTGTCCATGGAATTTTCCAGGCAAGAATACTGGAGGAGGTTGCCATTTCCTCCTCCAGGGGATCTTCCCCACCTAGGGATCGAACCCGGACCTCCTGCATTGGCAGGTGGATTCTTAACCACTGAGCCACCTGGGAAGCCCAATGACATTTGGCTGCACAGACTTAAATACAGTGCACCGGAAAACATCGCTACACTTGATCTATGTCTATGAGTCAACAAGGAAAAACCTTTGGCAGTGCTTACAGTTTAAAAACTCACATTTCAGCCAAACTGAAAGTCATTTGGAAGTTTGGCTTAGTCAGCAATTTCTCCACAATTTTTGTATTCTTTTGAGAAAAGATTCTTGACCCAAGGAATAATGACACATTTAAAACTGTCATCCATGAGCCTGAAATATAGAGAGCCAGAGTTTTTTTATGGCCTCTCCTGCACTGTATGTGCAGAAACAAGTTTCCCCAGCTGACTTTTGTCAGAATCCAAATTTCTGGATGGAAATAGAAATGACCGTGAGAGCTAGAAGCCATCGTTGACACCAGATTCTCTTTGTCTTGACCGACTTCCAAGTCCAGGATTTATATTCATTTCATGATTCACTGATTAAGTACCAGCTCTCGTGGGCATGTGTGTGCACCTGTATGGATGTGGTTTTGTTCAGGGATTAAGACAGGTTTTGTCCTGATAGAGACATACATGGAGAATATGCAGAGAAGATGGACAGCCATTGTGGACAACCACATGTCAAGGGCTAGTTCAGTTTCAAGCTTGAGAGCTGGGGAAGGATTCCCCTAGTCGACAGCTTGGAAGACACTACACAAAAGATCATGAAGAGCTTTTTAGAAAGTGGTAGAAGGGACAGGAAGGCATTCTAGGAATATGGAAATGTGCAGGGGAATTGGTTGACCTCAGGAAACCACCAACAAGCAAATCCAGTTGAGAGCATAGCTAGAAATGGAATCTCACAGGCTTAGAGTCTGACTCTGAAGTAGCAAAGCAAAGAGTTTTGAATTTGAAGTTCGATGACCTGAGTCCCAAACCTCGGTCCAGTTCCCAGGATTACCTTCTTTGAATTATTTAATATCTCAGATACTAAACTTACATATTTGTAAAACAGAAATACCTACTTTTTTTTTTTTGGCCGCTCCTCACAGCTTGTGGAATCTTAGTTCCCTGACCAGGGACTGAACCCAGGTCTTGGCAGTGAAAGTGCTAAGCCCTAACCACTGGGAAGCCAGGGAATTCCTTGAAATACCCACTTCAAAGAACTATTCTAGTAACTTTTTACATGTGATAATACAAAAACTCCTAGTAAACTGTTAGCCTCATTCTGTTATAAAGTATAATTATTGTTTACAGAAAAGAGTTCAACATCTCTGCTAAGGAGAAAATCCTTTCTCATATCTTTCATATATTGTCAACTAATATTCTCTGGACTATTTCTCAATGCTCATAACTTGGATGGGGAGTCTGTTTTTTGACTATGGATCTTAAACATTTGAATAGGCTCTCATACCCCAAGTCAATCTTCCTTCAAAGCATCTTAGTGCTGCTTCTGTTAAAGCCTAGAAATAACTCCTAGAAATGTCTGAGTTAAAACCTAGACATTGTGAACTGGCAACCCTGGGCTGCCTCCAGCCCATTGATGCCAGTATGTTTGGCCTGAGGAATGTGTCTTTAAAAAATTTTTGAAACAGTTGTTAAAATTAAAATGGAGACTTTGCATAAAAATGTGGATTTCTGGCTTCTCTTGGGAAAACAGAAAAGAATGTAGCATTAGGCCTGTTTGCACACATGATGATAATCAGCAGGGTCTCATTCTACAATGCCCAGGCCTCTCCCTCCACCCCAAGCCTAGGTAATATCACTAGTGGCACTCTCACGCCTGAGCATTTTTCTCTCCTTACACATGTTCTGTTTCTCTCATCTATGTTCCCGCCCGGCCTCTTGAAAATTTGAGTTTGAAACTGCTGGTCTTCTAACAGCCACTTGAGAGGTGAGTGACAGCTTGTTTCTATTTGCCAAATAGTCCCGCTTCTCTGAACAATTCCTTTTCAGACATACTTCCCAGAATCCTCACCACCCAGAACTTCCTCCTCTGATACATCCCAATTGGTGGCCAGGGCTTCTTTTCAAATGGGGCCCTCTGAACTGGACACATGCTTCAGCTGAAATCAGGCCACTGTGCAGGACTTTGAGACTGTAACCTTCTTTTGGTCAGAGCTATGGTTTTTCCAGTAGTCATGTACGGATGTGAGGGTTGGACCATAAAGAAGGCTGAGCACCAAAGAATTGATGCTTTTGAATTATGGTATTGAAGAAGACTCCTGAGAGTCCCTTGGACTGCAAGGAGATCAAATCAGTCAACCCTAAACAAAATTAACTCTGAATATTCATTGGAAGGGCTGATGCTGAAGCTGAAGCTCCAATACTTTGGCCACCTGATGCAAAGAGCCAACTCATTGGAAAAGACCCTGATGCTGGGAAAGATTGAAGGCAGGAGGAGAAGTGGGTAACAGAGGATGAGATGGGTAGATGGCATCACTGACTCAATGGACATGAGTCTGAGCAAACTCCAGGAGACACTGAGGGACAAGGAAGCCTGGTGTGCTGCAGTCCATGGGGTTGCAAAGAGTCAGATTTGACTTCCACAATGACAGTTCAGTTCAGTCGCTCAGTCGTGTCCAACTTTTTGTGACCCCATGAATCGCAGCACACCAGGCCTCCCTGTCCATCACCATCTCCCGGAGTTCACTCAGACTCATGTCCATCAAGTCCGTGATGCCATCCAGTCATCTCATCCTCGGTCGTCCCCTTCTCCTCCTGCCCCCAATCCCTCCCAGTATCAAAGTCTTTTCCAATGAGTCAACTCTTCTCATGAGGTGGCCAAAGTACTGGAGCTTCAGCTTTAGCATCGTTCCTTCCAAAGAAATCCCAGGGCTGATCTCCTTCAGAATGGACTGGTTGGATCTCCTTGCAGTCCAAGGGACTCTCAAGAGTCTTCTCCAACACCACAGTTTAAAAGCATCAATTCTTCGGCACTCAGCCTTCTTCACAGTCCAACTCTCACATCCATACATGACCACAGGAAAAACCATAGCCTCGACTAGGTGGAGCGCATCCTTAACTCTAGTAGCTGTGACCACATCTCCCCATCCTAACACTACCCATTTTGACTGCTTGGTCACAATGGTCTAAAATCACCATGTATCATCCATCTGTGCTTTTGTCATTTATGAATCTTATTTGGTTTTTAGCTTTATTGAGGTGTAATGGACAAATGAAGTTGTAAGATATTTCAAGTGTATATTGTGGTGGTTTAGTATATGTATACCTTGTGGAAGGATTCCCACCATCTAATTAATGAACATCCATCTCCTTGTGTATTTATGTATTTTTTCTCTTTAGTGAGAGCATTTATGTTCTACTCTCTTAGCAAATTTTAATTATATAATACAATGTTACCAACTTGGCCCTGTGTGCTCGTACTCAGTCGTGTCTGACTTTGTGACCCCATGGACTGTAGCCAGCCAGGCTCCTCTGTCTATGGAATTTTCCAGGCAAGAATCCTGGAGTGGTTTGCCATTTCCTACTCCAGGGGATCTTCCCAGCCCAGGGATCGCACCCAGGTCCGCTGCATCTCTTGAACTGGTGGGCAGATTCTTTACCACTAGTGCCACCTGGGAAGCTCATTATAAACTTTAGTCACCATGTTTTACATTAGCTCTTCAGACTTTATTTATCTTATAGCTGGAAGCTTGTAGCCTTTCACCAAACCCTTTCTATTTCTTCCACCCCTCCAGCTCCTGGCAACCACTTTTCTACTCTCTGTTTCTGAGTTCAACTTTTTTATACTCTACACATGGGTAAGATCATACCACGTTTGTCTTTCTCTGGCTTATCTTACTTAACATAATGCCCTCAAGGTTTATCCATGTTGTTGTAAATGGCATTTTTCCCCTTCTTTCTCATGGCTGGATTATATTTCATTGTATGTATACATAGCACACCTTATTTATCCATTCATTCATAGACAGATATCGAGTTGTTTCCATATCTTGGCTGTTGTGAATAATGCCGCAATGAACACGGGAGTATACATATCTCTTCAAGATCCTTTTTTCATGTTCTTTGGATATATACTGAGAAGTGAGGTTGCTGGATTTTATGCTAGTTCTATTTTTAATTGTTTGAGGAACCTCCATACTGTTTTCAATAGTTGCTGTACCAGTTTACATTCCATCAGCAGCACACAAAGTTTTCCTTTTCTTTACATCCTGGCCAGCACTAATTATCTCTTGTCTTCTTTATGGGCCTTCTCGGGTGGCTCAGTGGTAAAGAATCCACCTGCCAATGCAAGAGACGCAGGAGACCTGGGTTTGATCCCTGGGAAGATCCCCTGGAGGAGGAAATGACAACACACTCCAGTATTCTCACCTAAAAATCCCATGGACAGAGCCTGACAGGCTACAGTCCACGGGGTCTCAAAGAGTCAAACCATCATTGAATGAGAGTGCCCCCACATCTTCTTTATGATAGCCATTCTATCAGGTATGAGGCAATATCTTACTGTGGTTACCATCACGAATTTTAACCTAAACACAGGAACCTATATTCATGTCTGATCTATCTCCTCGTGTCAGTTCCACCCCCAACGCCACTCATTTACATCACCTGCTAGTTGACTCTAGCGTTTGTTGTAGCAGCGCACTCTCCAAGTCTCACGCTCTTGGCTGCTTTGATTTGCTTGCCTTCTAAACTACCACTGACCTGGAAATCATTAATAAGTTTTGAGTCTGAACAACACAAGGAGGTCGAGGGAAACTGAAACTACAGGGAGCATCTTGAATCTGATTGTGGAATCACCCATAAACTTACAGAGATGGAGATGATTTTTAACATAAAAAGAGAAAATTCTGACAGAGACCTAAAGAGCAAATGTAAATAATGTGAATTAAAAGTAAGAGAGTCCCAGGAGAAGATATTTCTCCAAAGAAGACATACGGATGGCTAACAAACACATGAAAAGATGCTCAACATCACTCATTATTAGAGAAATGCAAATCAAAACCACAATGAGGTACCACTTCACACCAGTCAGAATGGCTGCGATCCAAAAATCTGCAAGCAATAAATGCTGGAGAGGGTGTGGAGAAAAGGGAACCCTCCTACACTGTTGGTGGGAATGCAAACTAGTACAGCCACTATGGAGAAGAGTGTGGAGATTCCTTTAAAAATTGCAAATAGAACTACCTTATGACCCAGCAATCCCCCTGCTGGGCATACACACCGAGGAAACCAGAATTGAAAGAGACACATGTACCCCAATGTTCATCGCAGCACTGTTTATAATAGCCAGGACATGGAAACAACCTAGATGTCCATCAGCAGATGAATGGATAAGCAAGCTGTGGTACATATACACAATGGAGTATTACTCAGCCGTTAAAAAGAATTCATTTGAATCAGTTCTGATGAGATGGATGAAACTGGAGCCAATTATACAGAGTGAAGTAAGCCAGAAAGAAAAACACCAATACAGTATACTAACACATATATATGGAATTTAGAAAGATGGCAATGACGACCCTGTATGCAAGACAGCAAAAAAGACACAGATATGTATAACGGACTTTTGGACTCAGAGGGAGAGGGAGAGGGTGGGATGATTTGGGAGAATGGCATTCTAACATGTATACTATCATGTAAGAATTGAATCGCCAGTCTATGTCCGACACAGGATACAGCATGCTTGGGGCTGGTGCATGGGGATGACCCAGAGAGATGTTATGGGGAGGGAGGTGGGAGGGGGTTCATGCTTGGGAACGCATGTACACCCGTGGTGGATTCATGTCAATGTATGGCAAAACCAATACAGTATTGTAAAGTAAAATAAAGTAAAAATTAAAATTAAAAAAAAAAAAGTAAGAGAGTCCCAGGAGAAGATGCTAACAGCATTTTTGGTGAGAGAAGAGCAAGGCCGAGTATGAAGGAGGAAATGAAGCTAGTGGAAGTGCATTCTTGCTTGAGTTTGTACGGAGCAAATGGCAATGCCAAATAAAAGAGAACTCCAGTGTTTCTTGCCTAAGAGGCAATTTGTGATGAAAGAGGGTTATAAGGATAAACAGAAACTTCCAAAGATAAGAGGGCCTGCCTTTCCATGTTTGTTTGAGTTTGTGAAAGCTCTTTTAGAAAGGTGGTTACCTGGGGTCCATCAGGAGAGAAGATTTAAGGTCAAGGGTCACCATGTTCCTGGAGTCTTAAGTGGTTGCTGTAGCAACTGTGCTTTCTAGAGGGAATATTAGCAGCCGAAGGAGCCAGTGCCAGAAAACAAAGGCGCATTAGTGAAACATTTCCACCATAAATGTTTGTCTTGTCTTAGCCATGTACTGTTTTTCTTCACATTCTGAGCATGGGGCTGATGCCTAGATGTTTGCTGTTCACTCACTAAATCATGTCCGACCCTTCACAACCCCATGGACTGCAGCACACCAGGCTTCCCTGTCCTTCCCTATCTCCTGGAGTTTGCTCAAACTCATGTCCATTGAGTCAATGTTGCCATCCAACCATCTCATCTTCTGTCGCTTCCTTCTCCTCTTGTCCCCAACTTTCCCAGCATCAGGCTCTTTTCCAATGAGTCAGCTCTTCACCTAGATGTTTAGTTGAGGTAGAAAAGACCAATTTGATGACCCAATTCCTCCTTTTACTACAGACATATGTGATAGTTAATGAACAACTCGGGACTGCTCTCTATTTACGATTCTTCTACCTTCGCCCTTTTAATGGACAAGCTTATTTATTAATTTTTTAAAAAATCACAAATTCTTTCTTCTTCGTTTGTTTTCTGAGGGTGCCTGGCAACTGCATTTCAGTGACCTGTTGACCTGAAATGCCCACTAATGTTCTTGTGAGTAAGCCGATTAGCTAGAGTAGCGAGTTGGTTGGCCAGGTATTTGGACTGGATCTCACGGGGGAAGGGAGCTGGAAGGGAATGACACGGGGCCCTGGATCGCTGCAGGCTAAAGAATGCAATTTTGTCAGCTCCCCTTGAGGTGACTAAACCCTGAGGATTTCCTTAATGGTAAGAAAATCATAAAAGACTCATTTTAAAACCATAATACCAATTTAATTAACAGTCAGATGGTTACTGAGTAAACAAGGAATTAGAGCAAAGGGACTTGACTAATTTTTTTGAGCCTGTTTCCAGCCAGTGGGAGAGCCTAGAACATTTCCTTACTTCATTCAGGACAGAACACACTTTTCTTGTGCTCGGAATGCTTCTGTCTTGTCTACTGTGTCTTTCCTCTGGAAATTTCTGAATAAACACAGAAAAAGTCTTTTTCTTTGTCTTTCCTTTTTTTCATTGCCCATAAAGGCAGCCATAGAAATGGGATCACACAGTATGTAGCCTTTTGATTCTGGCTTATTTCTATTAACAAAATTCTTTGGATATTCACCCATGTTGTTGCATGTTTCATTAATTTTCCTGTTAATTTATAAGTAGTAGTCATTTGAATGGATATACCACAATGTGTTTGTCCACTCAGCACTTGTTGGATGCTTCAGTTTCCAGTTTTTGATGATGATCTTGTGCTTTTCACATGTAAAAAGCAGTGTTCTTAAACAGATGGGGAACATATCTGAGAACTGTGGGTAGTATGTATAGACTGAAATAAATCACCTGAAAAACTCAGAACTTATGATATGAGAAATGCATTATAAAATCAGCCTGTAATGGAAGAAAGCAGAGCCATTCCAAGTCATCTTAATAGAGATTCTTAAGCTGGGGTCTGCAAACTGTTAGTGTCTGTGGGTAAAATTCAGAAAACTTGTAATGTGTCCGTGCAATGTCACTTCAATCCTGTCCAACTCTTTGCAACCCTATGGACTGTAGCCTGCTAGGCTCCTCTGTCCATGGAGCAAAAATACTGGAGTGGGTTGCCATTTCCTTCTCAAGGGAATCTTCCCAACCCAGGGATTGAACCCAGGTTTCTTGCATTGCAGGCAGATTCTTTACCATCTGAGCCACTTTATAAATGTAGACAACAAAACAAAATAGTTATTAGCAGTATCTGTGACTTTGCCACAAGTAGAAACCACAGATATTTTCATAATCATCTAGTTGGTGGATATATTTTGAAATGGTTTTTATGCTCATTACTTTGCCAACAAAGGTCCGTCTAGTCAAGGCTATGGTTTTTCCAGTAATCATGTATGGTTGTGAGAGTTGGACCATAAAGAAAGCTGAGTGCTGAAGAACTGATGCTTTTGAACTGTGGTGTTGGAGAAGACTCTTGAGAGTCCCTTGGACTGCAAGGAGATCCAACCAGTCCATCCTAAAAGAAATCAGTCTTGAATATTCATTGGAAGGACTGACATCACAGCTGAAACTCCAATACTTTGGCCACTTGATGCGAAGAACTGACTCATTTGAAAAGAGCCTGATCCTGGGAAAGATTGAGGGCAGGAGGAGAAGGGGACAACAGAGGATGAAATGGTGGGATGGCATCACCAACTCAAGGACATGAGTTTGAGTAAACTCTGGGAGATGGTGATGGACAAGGAGGCCTGGTGTGCTGCAGTTCATGGGGTCGCAAAGAGTCAGACACGACTGAGTGACGGAACTGACTAATGCTCATCACTGCTTTGAAGTTATGGTAGTTATTAGATCCAATGCTAGATTTTGTAGTTAATAATGATACACGTATATCACAATTTGAAAAATATTTTAAAGTGTCATTTCAATGTCATTGATTTCCTTTGTAATCCTCTATATTTAATTTTATGAACAATGAGATTAAAAATCTGGGGAAAGAGAGAGGATGGACCCAAGGCCAGCGTGGCATGGCTGTACTCTAATGGAATCTACTAGCATATGTCAAGTAAGAAAATGGGAGTTATCCTTAAGATTGGTCAGCAGTGGAAGGAAATAAAGAGGAAATTGGACGTTGGTCATTGGACTGAAGATTTACAGGTTTATGAACAGGATTTCCCCTGGATTAGGAAAGGATGTCATAAAGAATTCCCTGAAATGTAGAGAAATTATCTGTCGTTCTGGCCTGCGGGGTGCTAAGTTTCTCATGGGATGTCACTACATCAAATTCTTATTGATACTTCAGTATTTGTGAGCTTGGTTGTAAGAGTCCATCTCTGAGATTTCAGATGAGACAGTGGTTCTGAGACTGCACAGTTGACTTTGAACGTTGATCAGCCATGTGATTTGGCAAATTCACCCAGCAAATGGCCGCTAGGGAAAGGCCAGCTGGGCCCCATCAGGAGACACTCACTGACCTCAGCAAAAGCCCTTCTTACAAGGTCAATAACAGTAGGTGAGCTGGTGCGGTTTCACTGGTTTTGAAGGAAGGAGCGGATGCAACAGGAGTGATAGATGATTCTCCACTGTTTAGAACCCGAGCAGAGGAAAGAGGGGCTCTCTAACAGAAAGACAGAAGGCAGTGAATCAGAACAACAGCCAAGTAAGCTGAAGTTCTCATTTATGGAAAGGGCAGTCATCTTAAAGGCAGAGGCCAGGGAGACCTGGCCTGCAAGTTTAATGTCCCCAAACAACCATGCTTTCCCAAAACGTGGTCCTTAGACTTTCTTGGAGATCCAGTGGTTAAGACTCCACCCTTCCACTGCAGGGGGCACGGGGTCAGTCTCTGGTCCAGGAACTAAGATCTTGCATGCATCAGGGGCTGTGGCCAAAAAAAACTCCACCGAACACAAGGTTCTTAGTGTCCTAGAGGAGAACATTCTGGACCACTGGACCAAGAGAATGTAACAGGGTAGGGATTCTTAGGTCGATCTACATCATCACTTAAAGATGCAAAAGTATGATTGATTTTTCCAGTTGACATGACCTTGAGACCTGCTGGGGGAAAAAAAAAGGGAGGGGGGGTTAACATACAAACCAGCTTGCTCTTGTCTGTCCCCATGGGCGCAGACTCGCTCTTCTCTCCCTTTTCAGCTTTTCTGTTCACTTGTGCTCTGTTCCCTGCCTCTTGCATCACTCCCCTGCCCATTCCTTCCACTGAGTTCCGGAAGACTTCGGTCCTCCTGTGCCCAGACTGCCCTGTTTCCTTAGCTGGTGTCCCCAGTGCTCTACCTCTTCATTGTAACTGAAATCTGGTTTATCCCCAAAACAGCATTTCTTTTGAGATTTCTTTCATGGTACCAATTTCTCCATCTGACAAAAAACCCTAGAGTCCTCATTACTCCTATTAGGGATTTGCTTGCCTGTGTCCCACAGTCAGACTTCAGTTTTTCTCACCAGGCACCTTTTATACCTCTAATCCTCAATCTTCTGCCATTTCCCCATCCAGGTGTCCCCCCACCATCTGACTGGAGGAAGATGGCAATGTGCTAAGCTTGCTTTAAGGAAAAGTGACAGAATTACCTTGATCATGCCCTCAAAAAATTCATTTAATTCTTGTGTAACCCTCATTTCAGCTTGCCTATTCTTACATCCATACCCATGCCTCATTGATTCCTTGTTGCCCTTCCTATATATTCTTAGATTTGGGTTAAACACTCAATCTTCATTTCTTTTGTGAACTATTCTGTGACCCTTCTGCTTCCACTCCCCCATTCAGAAGACAGACCATTATTCTTTTTTAAATTACCCTCCTAGTTTTCACCTTTCTAGACTGATGTTCCCACTTTGACCTTGATCTTGATTTGTCTTCTTTTAAGATCATCCATGACCTACTTTTCATTGTATTTCACCCATTCTCCCCACCTCTTTCCTTCTTTTGTGCCTGAAAACTAACTCATGTCAGCCAAGGTGACACCTCCCTCCCATGCTTCCATTCCCACCACCGCTAAAAGAGTAGTCACTTTTCCCTTCTTATCATGCACGGTGGTGGTGACAGCTTCCCTGCCACTTCGCTCTTCCAAGAGCACCTTTTACGGCAAGGATTCTTGTCATCACAAAACCCAGCGGTACCCTATCAGCTGTGTCTATCTTGATCCTTTGCTCCACAGCTGCTCTATCACCTCTTTGTAGAAACATCCAGCTTGGTTCTTTCTGGCCTGACTCGTTGGTCCTGTAATTGCTCTTCTATCTGAGTATCCCAATCATGTCTCCAACAACATGCCTAAATGTGAACTTCGCAATCCCCGTTGCCTCCCACCTTCTTCCTGCCGCCATCACTCTTTCTCCAAGTGACATTACTATGCTCTCTGTTGGTCAGGATTAAACCTCTGGAGTTACGTTTGAATTCTCCCCCTCTTTAGCACCAAAATTTAAAAGTAAAAGCACTTCTCTGTCCAAAATATTTCCTCCACTTCTCACTTTCTGTTTCCACAGCTGCCAACTGAATTTCAACTTTCCTTGCTAATCACATAGCCTTTTCTAAGTATGTCTAATTGGTCTCCTTCCTCCTAATCTATTTTCCATATAATCTTTTCTATAAGCTACTGCCAAGTTAATCTTCTTAATACATACCTCTGATTACATCACATCTCTCTTCAAAAGCTTGCTCTCACTCCCCATGGTCAGCTAAGTAAAGTCAAATGTCCTTTGCCTGACATTCAAGAATGGCCAAGATTTGGTTCTATTCCATTGACTCCATTGACTGTGATGGTCCTCCAGCACTAGCTGGACCTTGAACAGATCCCATGACATGCTGCCCCTGGGTCCTCACCCCTTTATCCTGCTGCCTGCCCAAAGGAGCAAACAGAGCTTCCCAGAGGCTCCTAGCGTTTGAAAGGCAACCCGTTAGGGAGGGGTGAGACTTGAGGCTGAGGTTTCAGAGAGAAAGTGGTTTCAGAAACCCAGAGAAGTGATGATGAAGGCAATGATAACAGAGAGAAAAGTCCAGGTGAGACACGGTGTGTGTGTTACAGAGTGTGTGTGTGTGTCTGTGTGTGTGTGTGTGTGCGCGCGCACACATGAGCTCAGTCATGTCCTCCTCTTTGCAACCCCATGGACTGTAGCCTGCCCAGCTCCTCTGTCCATGGAATTTTCCATAAGTGGGTTGCCATTTCCTTCCCCAGGACATCTTCCTGACCCACAGATCTAACCCCTGTCTCCTGCTTGTCAGACCGATTCTTTACCACTGTGTCACCTGCGAAGCCTTGAGACACAATGGTGGAGGTAGAAATAAGAGATCCTGGTGACTTCAGGAACAGAAAATGAGTGAGAGGGAAGAACCAAGTTCCACTTGAGTGTTTTAGCTTGGAAGGTTGTTTAGATGATAAAATCATTGGCTTATACAACTAGAAATGTGAAAGAAAGTGAACCCAGCTTCGGACATGAAGTGTTGATATCCAGGCAACGCAGCTCAGATAACAGTTGGAAATGATAGCCTGGGAGATGCAGCTTGGGGAAAATCATGCTGGAGGTGGAGATTCAGGGTCATGAGCCTGTAGGATGGACCCAGCATTTGGAAGTCACCAATAGACATTAGCGGTAAGAAGTGTGAAGACAGAACCCTGGGGTAAAGTAACATTTAGTCAATGATAAGACCAAGGGAAGCCTGAAACCTAGGTTTTTCCTAGGCAGAAGTTACCTCTTTCCTTTAATATGGTTTATACATCCCTTAAGGGCTTCACAGATGGTGCTAGTGGTAAAGAACCCACCTGCCAATGTAGAAAACATTAAAGACATGGATTCTATCCCTGGGTTGGGAAGATCCCCTGGAGGAGGGCACGGCAACCCACTCCAGTATTCTTGCCTGGAGAATCCCATGGATAGAGACGCCTGGCAGACTATAGTCCATGGGATCACAAAGAGTCTGACACTACTTGAAGCAACTTAACCTGTAGCATACATCCCTTAAACATTTATGCTGTTCATCAGAGCTGTGTGTACTCAGTGTTTCTTTTTCCTTGAGTGTTCATGCCTTAAGAACAGAGGCAACGCCTTCTGATGTTTTAAGTCCTAGTCTCTAGTTAGTGTAGGGCCTGGCACACAGGAAACACCCCCAAAATGCTGACCAAATAATTTAATAAATGAAAGAAGAGTCGCCTCCAGTTGCAGCTAGGTTCTGCTTACTCTCTCAATGAACCAACACTTGCATTGCCCTCCACAACCAACTTTTGGTATTTCTGATGGCAGATCAACAATCTAACTGCCATTTTCCTATGTTCTCATTTTAAAAAGTGTTTGTATTGAAATACACTTGCTTTACAATATTATATAAGTTATAGGTATATAGTATAGTGGTTCACAACTCTTAAAGGCTAGACTATGTTTATAGTTGTTGTAAAATACTGGCTCTATCCCCCATATTGTATAATACATCCTTATAGCTTATTTTATACCTGATAGTTTGTACCTCTTAACCCCATTCCCCTGTATTGCCCCTCCCCCTTCCCTCTCCCCACTGGTAACCACTAGTCTGTTCTCTACATCTGTGAGTCTGCTTCTTTTTTGTTATATCCTCTAGTTTGTTGTGTGTGTTTTTTTTTTAATCCAAATATAAGTGATAGAAAGAAAGAAAAGAAAGTGAAGTTATTCAGTTGTGTCCGACTCTTTGCGACCCCTTGGACTGTGGAGCCCACCAGGCTCCTCCGTCCATGGAATTTTCCAGGCAAGAGTATTGGAGTGGGTTGCCATTTCTTTCTCCAGGGGATCTTCCTGACCTAGGGATTGAACCCGGGTTTCCCACATTGCAGGCAGACCCTTTACCATCTGAGCCACCAGGGAACATGATAGCATACAGTAATTGTCTTTCTCTGTCGGACTTATTTTACTTTTTAGCATAATATCCTCCAAGTCCACCCATGTTGCTACAGAGAGTAAAGTGTCATTCTTTTCTAAGGCTGAGTAGTACTCCACTGTATATGTCTATCACATCTTCTTTATCTGTTCATCTGTTGATGGATGCTTAGATTGCTCCCATATCTTTGCAACTGTAAACAATGCTGCTGTGAACATTGGGGAGCATGTTTCGTTTTGAGTGTAATTTTTTTGATAAGTACCTAGGAGGGTAATTGCAGAAATTGGTGATGGACAGGGAAGCCTGGCATGCTGTGGTTCGTGGGGTCGCAAAGAGTTGGACACAACTGAGCAACTGAACTGAACTGAATGCTAGTTCTTTTTTCAATTTTTTGAGAAACCTCCATACTGTTTTCCACAGTGGCTGAGTCAACATTGTTCTATGTTCTTGACTGCACATGCCAGACAGAGCCAGACAGAGCCACACTGAGCGTGAGTGCCAAAGTTCCTCGTTTCAGCCCTCGACCAGTACCTTTGTTTTCCTGCTCACTCATCTGCTCCTCACCTGCTATCTTCACCCTGGTTAATCTTCTATGCACCTCTATCTGTCTTCTGCATTTGTCTGAGGTTTGGTTTTTTCATTCATTGATTTCAGACTCAGTTTCAAAACTCCTTTACTGTGATTCAGCAGAAGGGTAGAAGACTTTTCCTCTGACCCTTCATTGCCTCCAAAATGTGCCTTCTAGATGACAATTTCACCTAACTTACTTAGCCCAGAACAGACTTAGAAACTGGAGCAAACTTCTTTATTCTGAGCTTGGGGATAAATTTACTGCATTTTTGGATCCAAGGAGCAATTTCTCCTTCCTTATCATACATCTTAGAACAGTGGTTCTTCAAGTGTTGGCTCCTGATGAACAGTATCAGGATTCCCCGGGAACTTACTAAGAAGTGTAAATTCTAGGGTCCCACTCTGGAAATGTGGAATCTGAAACTCTGGGAGTGGGGCCCCACAGTCTGCACTTTAACAAGGCCTCCAGGGGATTCTAATATGCTGCTGCTGGTGCTGCTGCTAAGTCATTTCAGTCGTTTCCGACTGCGTGACCCCACAGATGGCAGTCCATCAGGCTTTCCCCTCCCTGGGATTCTCCAGGCAAGAACACTGGAGTAGGTTGCCATTTCCTATGCTAGAAAGTCTGAAAACCGTTGTCTTAGATGCAACATACATTCAGGAGTGAGGTTGGGCAGTGGAGTCCAGAGGCAGGTTTCTTTAACAGATCTCCCACCTCCTAGCTAGGTCACCTTAGACAAGTTCCTTACTTACCTTGTTACTTATCAAGCTTCTTACCAAGTTACTTATCTTACCTCTGGATCTTAGTTTTCTTTTTAATAAGATTTGCATTTCTGAGTCAGCGATTACAAATTTGAGTCATAGAATTCTTGGGCTCTGTGAACACCTATGAAGACAATATAAATCTCCATGGGTTCAAGTAATCAGAGCCTCAGGGCTGGCCAGACACATTAAAAGGGCTAGGCTGGTTGTGGCCAGGTATATGGCTGTCTTTAGAGCCCCTCAGTCTTGCTCAGGAACAAATCCATTTAGCCAGGTGTCTATGAGGCAAATTAGAACCTCCTGACCTCTGTGTCAAAGTCCTGTTTTGAGAGCAGCTAAGTGAATGATCTATGTCAAGTGGTTGTTATTGAATCAGTGTCTTTAACCTGTAAAGAAAGAACTATTTGCAGATATTAGTAGCTTAGGAGGGCTGATGCATGAAGAATGATCAACCCCAGATTTCAACAGGCAAAGAGTTGCCTATTGAAAAGCCCAGAAATTGGCTTAGGACTGCTGGGTGTGTGTTACTTATGAATTCAGTGGAAGAACTTGTTCATTGTATTCTCCACTTCAAGAGTTTAAACTACAAGGTCACTCTGAAAATGAGCGCTGATTCTTCTCGAGAAGTAAACCATGTCATTAGCTGCCTGTAGAGTCAATACAACTCTCTTGGAACACACTCAGCTTCTGTTCTTTTAATGCGTATTCATGCCAACATGGTAATTCTTCAGTTGGGACAAATGTTGGCATAAAAGACAAAATCAATTTATCCATAGCTTTATTTGAGTCATGTTTAACCCCACTTGGCCTTCTCCCCACTGCTTAGTTCTGAGAACTGCTCCACAGTCGTCATGAAGACAAGGGCTCTTGCTGACTGATTTGGACAGAGCCGTGTTCCTAGCGGCATAGCGGCAGTCAGCTCACAGTATTCACAATCTCTTATCTCCATTCTTGAGGGTGCTGGCGGGTTCAAGACAGCTCCTGAAGCAGGTAAGCTGCCCCATCTTGCACCATGCCCACCCTCTGGGTCCTCAGACTTGGTCTCCATCTAGAGACCTCAAGGGCTATTGAAATGATACTCACACTTAGAACCCAAATCGGTGACTCAGTGTCCATCTTTTAAAGAAGGTCACAAATATGAATAAGTGGGACATGTCTGCTCATATTTGGTTGTTGTTGTTCAGTTGCTAAGTGTGTCCAACTCTTGGCAACCCCATGGACTGCAGCACGCCAGGCTTCCCTGTCCTTCACTATCTCCCAGAGTTTGCTCATGTTTGGTTATTTATTTATTTATTTGGCCGCATCAGGTCTTAGCTGTGGCACATGGGATCTTTTGTTGTGACGCACAGACTCTCCAGTGGTGGTGCCTGGGCTCAGTAGTTGCAGTACTTGGGCTTAGTTGCTCGATGACATGTGGGATCTTAGTTCCCTGACCAGGGATTGAACCCGTGTCCCCAGCATTGGAAGGTGGATTCTTAACCACTGGACCACCAGGGAAGTCGCTCATATATGGTTTTTGAAATCTCTGTTAGCAGGGCTAGTTCCTGGGCATATTGATTAAAAACCTCGGCTGGGGCTTATGTGTGAAGGAGGCAGTTTGAATTTTTGATGCCATCATTTTTAAGAAGCCTTCCAAGCATCTCCCCACTTTATTATACTGAGGCCATCTCCAAATGTCCATGTCCACCCTTGCTGTGAGAGCTGATTGGCAAAGAAATACTATTTTCTTTGACAGGCAATGTAGTACAGTAGAAAATGCATGCACTTTGGAATCAGAAAGTGTTGGTTCGAGTTTGACTTTCTTGCATCCTAGGTGCTTTACCTGGGTTTTCTTATACAACCCATGAGGATTAATGTACTTGACTAAACAGGGGTAAGAATAGCATCCTCTACCTGTTGGGGAGGATTGAACACAATAATGAATAAGAAGCATGGCAGGGTGATTGGGCACATAGTAATTCATAAATGGGCTCCCCAGATGGCTCAGTGGTAAAGAATCCATTCGCCAATGCAGGAGACACGGGTTCAATTCCTGGGTCAGGAAGATCCCCTGGAGGAGCAAATGGCAACCCACTCCAGCATTCTTGCCTGGGAACTCCCACGGAAGAGGAGCTGGGAGGGCTGCCTTCGTGGGGTAGCAAGGAGTTGGACACAACTGAGTGACTGAACATACAGGCAGTTCATAAACGCTGGTCTAGTCGGTAGAGGTGGGAGGGGGGATGGGGGTTGGCTGGCCCTCCTGGACTTTTTAAAGCTATTTATTTATTTATTTTTAATTTTTATTGGAATATAATTGCTTTACAGTTTTATGTTAGTGTCTACAAACACTAACAAACTGAAATCAGTGGAGGTAGAGCAAATTGAAATCAGTGATTTGTACACACGTATCCCCTCTCTTTTGAATTTCCTTCCCTTTGGCTCGGTTTGTTGTGGACACCCTATAGAGAAACTTGCAAGCCTCTGTCTGCTCAATTCTAGGTCCCAGCTTTTGGGATAGGAATCACTATCCCATATCTCAGTCGAAGACTCATTGCATTTTTGCCCAAATGCAAAGGTTGATATCATAAACTATGGGAGCCCTGTCAGAATTAGGGTGTCTGTTAACTTGGCAGTTGCCTCTTGGATTATGAAGCATGTAGAAATGAAGTGGAAGTAATAATCATAGCATTCGAGTGATGTCTGTTTATTTCAGTGAAATTCACTGTGTCCAGGGGTCCCCAGCCTCCAGGATCTAATGCCTGATAATCAGAGGTGGAGCTGAGGTAAAGCTGATGTTATAATAATATTAGAAATAAATGTGATGTCCTTGAATCATCCCCAAACCACCCCCTCCACGCCCCTGGTCCGTCAAAAATTGTCAACCATGAAACCAGTCCCTGCTGCCTAAAAGGCTGGGGACAGCTGCTCTATTTGGTATGACTATCACACCAGTTTGTGAAAATAAAGGTAGTACATTAGGTCAAGGAGCGGGAGGAACTCTGCTGTCTCCATCACTGCTGGGAAATACGAAGAAGAGTTGTGGTCTCTTCCTCCTGGCCATTCAAGGATGAGACTCTGAATAATCTGCCCTGGGTAGGGGGAAAAGTTGCAACTGGACCTTGTTGATTGTAGGCTGAAGTAGAACTGCTCCAATCATACTTCTAGATTGGGTCTGACTGCAGAGGTCAAGGGTGATGATTGCATCAGTAGTATTTACACTTTGCCCTGGGATTTGAGCTTCTGCGCATTCAGAAGGGCATCTTTGGCAGGTTCCAAAAAAAATATTCACTCAGAGGTACTAACTCTGCAGCAAGTTGAGGTCATAAATGGGGACTCAAGGCCCTGTGCTCCGGTGAGCAGCATGTTGCCTGCATTCGGTATGTGGCTCAGGCATTCCAAACTCTTCTAATATGATGTAGAAATTCTTTTTCCAAGGTGAAAAAATGTCTTGGACCCAAACTTCTAATATCTACCTGAAAACACCCTATGACAAAAAATTAATAAGAGGTCATCAGTGCCTTGAAAGGACTCTGTGTTTTATTAATCGAGTGTGCGGGTGTGTTTGAAGAACAGTTATCGATTTCTGGATGAAATACCGACTTCAATCACCTTCCGTGGTTGGGCTGGCAGGCCCCATCTAGTGCCTTCATCTACGAGGCCCCTGAACCTGCAGTTAGTCCTGTAGGGGGAGCTCTCGAGCGTTCTTCTGCCAATGCCTGGCGAAAGGAAGTGCAATTAGAGAGTCAACACATGCATTGCGCTGAAGAGCTTAACTGCTGTACGAGGTCTTAGCTGCTGTACTAGGTCTTAGCTGCAAGGGACGTTTCAAGCATAATCTTGTCCTCTATAACTGAGACCTCTTGCTAGACGACGGACCAGGTTCATACACTTGAAACCAGAGGCATGTCATCAAGCACTTGACTGGCAGTTCAGACTGAAATTGTGCAACAAGCTTGGGGGAAAGAGAGGTTGCCAGAGTCAGGTGACAGTGAAGAAGACTCAATGGAGGGGAGTTTTGAAGAGGGGGGCAGGGCTAGAGCAAAATATGATTCAAAGATCCAGAAAAGAAGGGGGAGAGGGAAGGGAGGTGGGTTTTGCATCCTGACATGTCCACGACTCTGCCAATCTAGACCCCATCTTCATTTCCCCAACTGTCCTGCCTCCCACCCTCCTCATAGTCCCCTAGTCTCTCATACCCTCCTTTTATCCATTCTGCTAGCGTGGTGTCTTTGTTTTGTGGCTGGTTAGCACCTCTAGCGGCTTCCCTTGTGGCTTAGCTGGTAAAGAATCCGCCTGTAACGTGGGAGACCTGGGTTCAATCCCTGGGTTGGAAAGATCCCCTTTAGAAGGAAAAGGCTACCCACTCCAGTATTCTGGTTTATGGGCTTCCCTGATAGCTCAGTTGGTAAAGAATCTGCCTGTAGTGCAGGAGACCCCAGTTTGATTCCTGGGTGAGGTAGATCCGCTGGAGAAGGGATAGGCTACCCACTTGAGTATTCTTGGGCTTCCCTTGTGGCTCAGCTGGTAAAGAATCCGCCTGCAATTCAGGAGACCTGGGTTCGATTCCTGGGTTGGGAAGATCCCCTGGAGAAGGGAATTGCAACCCACTCAAGTATTCTTGCCTGGAGAATTCCATGGACTATACAGTCCATGGGGTCACAAAGAGTCAGACACGACTGAGCAACTTTCATTCATCATAGCACCTCTAGAGGAGAGTCAGGAGAAGCACAAGGCAGGTAACTCTCCCACGGAAGGCTATATTGATCAGTGGTGAGGTACCTCCAGCTTTACCTGGGCAACCAGGTAAAGATGGCATCCTGGGGAGAGGGCAGCAGTGGACCATCCTGGGACCAAGGTCCCCAGGCTGTCTGCTCAGTGTTAAGGACCCTTGGGCACAATTGCTCTCGAAACCACTCTGGCTCTTTCTTGTTATTTCCTGGTTTTGCCCACTGGAGGCTTTTAGAGCCAAATCAGAGTTTAAGATCCCAGTCTCAGAGGCAGCCAGCCTGTGCTCCGACCTGGGCTGATGGCAATGGGCTGCTCTGCACCTGCTTCCTCCAGCCTAGAAGTGGCCTCCTTGCCTCTTCTGAGGCTGTAAGTGCAGGTCTGGGACTTTCTGAGAGGAATGGGCTTGAGAGTTGGAAGCTTCTTGGGGCCCTGATGCCATGTTTGGTTGGATTCTTGGATTAGACTTGACATTCAAAGCCATCAACCCTTCTTTGCTTGTTCTTTCCATTTAGAGCTTGGGCTTTCTGGGAAAGCAGTATTTAAAAAAAAAAAACCAGCACAAATGAGGTTGGGGGATTATCTGGGGATTTCAACAATGGTTGATTCCCTTTAAGAAGGATAATCTGGACTTGAATGTGTAAGGGCTGCAATTTCAAGTCTCACACAGCCTGCAGGGGGCCAAACTGGGTGAATGAAAGTCAGTGAATAAGAGGGAAATGATGTCTCCACAAAGGACACATGTCTCACCATTAGAACACAGGAAACTTGGTCATCTCATCACTGTTTCCTCTTTGCTCTAGGGCCAGAGCCGCTGGATCAGCAGGAAATCAGGGCTGAGAGGCACTCAGAAAACACTCCTGTTCTTAAAAAAGACAGGACAGACTCTCATTCAGTGCCGTCTTGCTGGGGTATCACTGTGACTGTGAACCTTCTGAGATATTCATCTTTCTGTTTCTCCCTGGGATTTCTCTCATTTGTTAGCAGGATTCAGTATGTTCTGTTCTTGCAGAGAAAAATCTCCCTAGGCCATTGCATTGCATTGCTTTTAAAGTTAGTATATGTTTTGTTTATTTTTAGTTGCTCTGGGTCTTCGCTGCTGCACGCTGCTTTTCTCTAGCTGTGGTACATGGGCTTCTCATCCCAGTGGCTTCTAGTGTGTGGAACACAGGCTTCAGAGCTCGGGCTCAGTAGTTGTTTTATTTTATTTATTTATTTATTTTTGGCTGTGCCTTGCAGCAGGTGGGATCTTAGTTCCCTGACCAGGGATTGAACCCATGCCCCCTGGCAGTAGAGGGCTGGAGTCTTAACCACTGGACCACCAGGGAAAACCTTACTTTAAAAAAAAATCTACACTTTTTAAAGGCAAATACATCATGACCAATTGGGGTTTATCTTTTAAAAAATACTTTCATTTATTTTTGGCTGGGCTGGGTCTTCGTTGCTGCATGGTCTTTCCTCTAGTGGTGAGGGGGAGCTACTGTCTAGTTGCCATGTGCCGGCTTCTTCATTGCGCTGGCTTTTCTTATGGAACACAGGCTCTAGGGCTCCAGGGCTTCAGTAGGTGAGGCTCCCGGGCTCTAGAGCAATAGCTGTGGTACTGGGGCTTAGTTGCTCCACAGCATGTGGGGTCTGTCTGGATCAGGGATCGAACCTGTGTCTCCTGCGCTGGCAGGCAGATTCTCTACATTTGAGCCACTAGGGAAGCCTTAAACCTACATTTTATAGATGAGAAATTGAGAAATATTTGGGCAAGGTTGACCCGTACCAGACCACTCAAGGCCATACACCTCTTCAGTGAGGAAACTAGAGCTGATACTAAAATAGATTCCACCTTTTTCCTGCATGAGAATACCTTTCCAAGGCCCTGAATGGGACACTCTGCCTCAAAGTTACTATGTGTTCTTTGAGGTAAAGAAAGGTCTTTAACAACATCTAAGAGAGCTTACTCCTTGGAAGAAAGGTTATGACCAACCTAGATAGTATATTCAAAAGCAGAGACATTACTTTGCCGACTAAGGTCTGTAGATAGACTAAGGTCATAGATAGCTATGGTTTTTCCTGTGGTCATGTATGGATGTGAGAGTTGGACTGTGAAGAAGGCTGAGCGCCGAAGAATTGATGCTTTTGAACTGTGGTGTTGGAGAAGACTCTTGAGAGTCCCTTGGACTGCAAGGAGATCCAACCAGTCCATTCTGAAGGAGATCAGCCCTGGGATTTCTTTGGAGGGAATGATGCTGAAGCTGAAACTCCAGTACTTTGGACACCTCATGCGAAGAGTTGACTCACTGGAAAAGACTTTGTTGCTGGGAAGGATTGGGGACAGGAGAAGAAGGGGGCGACAGAGGATGAGATGGCTGGATGGCATCACTGACTCGATGGATGCGAGTCTGAGTGAACTTCAGGAATTGGTGATGGACAGGGAGGCCTGGCATGCTGCGATTCATGGGGTTGCATAGAGTCGGACACGACTGAGCGACTGAACTGAGCTGAACTGAAGAGAGCATTATATAAAGGGAAACACCTAGAAATGTTTTTTAAATAGAGAGTATTCTTAGAGCAGTTTTAGGTTTACCAAAAATAAGTACAGAGTACAGAGGGTCCCACACACCCCCTCAAACACCCCCCCACCCCACTACAATTTCACTTATTAGCAACATCTTGCATTAGCCTGGCATATTTGTTGCAATTGATGGGGAAAATTCAATACATTATTATTAACTGAACTTGGTAGTTTGATTAGGACTGACTCTTTGTGTTATACATTCTTTGGTTTTAACAAATGTAGTGACATGTATTCACCACTGTCCTATTACACAGACTAGTTAAATTGCCCTAAAAATCCTCTCTGCTTCTCCTATTCATCCCTTTTCCCCCTGTCTTGCATAACCACTGATCTTTTTACTCTCCATAGTGTTTGCTTTTTCTGTAATGTCATCTGGTGGGAGCCATACAATATATCACTTCCCTGGTGGCTCAGATGGTAAAGAATCTGCCTGCCTGTGCAGGAGACCCTGGTTCGATCCCTGGGTCAGGAAGATCTGCTGGAGAAGGAAATGGTAACGCCCTCAGTGTCCATGCCTGGAGAATCCCATGGGCAGAGGAGCCTGGCAGGCTCCAGTCTATGGGGTCACAAAGAGTCAGACACGACTGAGCAACTAAGCGTACATACAATAGATAGCCTTCCTAATTGGCCTCTTTCACTTAGTAACATGTATTTAACGTTTCTCCATGTCTTATCATGACTTCATAGTTTATTTTACTTTGTGGCTGAATGACGTTTCATTGTGTGGATGTACCACTGTTTGTTTATCCATTCACCACCTGGGGGACATCTTGGTTGCTTTCACATTTTGACAGTTATGAGCAAAGCCACTATACATGTCTGTATGCAGGCTGTTGTATAGTAGAAATGGTTTTTGATTGGCAGCTAGAATGACTGGCCGAGCTTTAAGAATAGTCTCAACTCTCCACCCTTATTTTAGTCTCATTTAGTTCATCTAATATACATGGGTATTCCTTGGTTCCCCAAACCCATGCTCTCTTCTTTAAAGAGGAACAGTCTATACCATTTAACAGAACTCTGAAGCTTTGGAAACTCTCAGACTCTAAGTTCACAAAATGTCCCCTTGGCCCCCAGATTTAATTAGATTTAAGGGAACTTATCGTTCTCAGAAATAATCAACAACCGAGGAGTCTTGCTTAACCCATGCCAATTTCACATAAAGGATTCTAGAACATTGCCGGCAGTTTTCGACACCTTGATCACAGGCAAGATTCTTCATGAATTTCAATCTCATTGTTCCTTCTTCTAAAGTTCCCTCAGGAAAGAGTGATTTCTCAACAGCTAATGTTCTCCAGAGCACCACTCAGGTTTAGCAGAGCAGATGTGCAGCCATTAGACCACACGTAGCCCAAGGGGGAAAGACCGGATTTTAATATTGTCCTGTTACTATTTAGGCAAAGCGGTTGTCTCCACAATCACACATTTCCCAATCACCCTGCTGACTCAGCCCCGTCCTTCCTTTCGCTGGTGGGCTGAGACTTGCAAAATTCTCGTGTTCTGTTTTGCTTCTATTAACATTTTTACACACACATTTCTTTTCCTCTCGCCTTTATTTGCCTCCAAAGAACCCTGCTAGAGAGAACTCCTCTAGTGGTAATGGTGTCATGTTGTATTTCAAACCATTAGGATTTTCATTCGATTATTACTTCCTGTTCTTTTTGGTAACCTTGGTCAAAACTTGAAATGAAAATAAAAATACGTTCTTGCAGTCATTTGGGAATGATTTGTTGGGGTGATGGAATTTAAACATCCCCTTTTTAGTTGCTAATGTTGAAAAAGGAAGAAACTGAGGTGAGAGAAGGCAAAAATAAAATGAGACAGACACCCTTTTTCTTCATGTCAGAGATGTCTTTATATTTTTCAAAAATTTTTGTTGGAGTATAGTTGAACTACAGTGTTGGGATAGTTTCAGGTGTACAGCAAAGTGAATCAGTTATATAAATATCTGATTACATATGTATAATATATATTCTTTTTCAGATTCTTTTTGCACATAGAATATTGAGTTCCCTCTGCTATACAGTAGGTCCTTATTATAATAGTTATCTATTTTATATACAGTAGTGTGTATATGTTAATCCTAATCTCCTAATTTGTCACTCCCCACTGCCCCCCCCCCACTACGTTTTGCCTCTGGTAGCCATAAGTTTGATTTCAAGATCTGTGAGTCTGTTTCTTTTTTTGCAAATAAATTCATTTGTATCATTTTTTAAGATTCCACATAGAAGTGATATCATATGATATTTGTCTTTGTCTGGCTTAATTCGCTTAGTTTGATAATCTCTAGGTCCATCCATGTTGCTGCAAATAGCATTATTTTGTTCTTTTTATGGCTGAGTAATAGTCCATTGTATATATGTACCACAGCTTCTTTATCCATGCCTCTGCTGATGGACATTTAGGTTGCTTCCATGTCTTGGCTATCGTAAACAGTACAGAGCTGACTCGTTCTACTGTTATTAATGAAAGAGCCCTGGGGACACATATTCCAATAAACCACTTGTGAAAGTGCACTCATTACATTTATAAACCGGGTGTCCAGGTAGTTTGACACTTAGAAAAAAATACACAAAGGACCCCAATTGATGGTGGAGTAGAGGGAAGGGATAGAGTTGGGGGGGGTGGCAGGTGGGCCTGGGCAAACAGGCAACACTTAGAACAGTTTGATATCGATTCGTGGGGCCAAGAGGCAGCATTTAACCTGTGGTAGACCTAGCTGCTGAAGTTGCTGCACTGTATCAGGAACAGGCTCAGTACATGTGATGGGAAAATGTTTGATGTCCTGGCCCTGTTCTCTGTCTAGACAAGGATGTCAGAATAATGTGTGCCCAAATGTATTTAATGTCAGAGATGAGCCAAAGTGGAAGTCTTCGACCAAGAAGGGTGATTAACAAAATTCATGCCCAAGATCCTGCTTACTTTCTATGATGAAGTGTATGTGCTTTTATTATGAAGTCAGTCACTTCAGTGTGTCTGACTGTTTGTGACCCCATGGACCGTAGCCCACCAGGCTTCTCTGTCCATGGGATTCTCCAGGCAAGAATACTGGAGTGGGTTGTCATGCCCTTCTCCAGGGGATCTTCTTGGTGCAGGATTCAAACCCGTGTCTCCTGCATCTCCTTCATTGGCAGGAGAGTTCTTTACCATTAGTGCCACCTGGGAAGCCCATTATGAAGTATGCACAAACTCAAGGCCGATTGGATGCCTTAATTATAACATAAATAATTATTGAAATTAGTGTTTAACTCTGAAATAATGGCAGTACAATTCTCAACCTGTGCCTACAGTGAAAATTTGATTACATTCTTTATGTTAATAAAGACAGCCTCTTCCATGAAGTATGATAAGAATTATTTGTTGAATGAATTATCCATCAACAGTACCAGTATTGCTGCCATTATTATTGCAGAAGACTGCCAAGCAAAGAAATACTTGATTAGGGTTGATACACAAGAATGTCTTAAGTCTCTGGTGAATTTGATATTATTCCTCCTCTAGGCATTGATTTCTTCTTGGAATTATATCTGATTTTCACAGTTCCTTCTTTTGTGGTGGACATACATTCAACTCTAAGGAATCACATAAAGGAGCATATATTGTAAATCTAGAAAAATCCCATGAGGCTTTCCTGCAGTCTTCTGGGCCAGATGTCATGGTCTCCATTTATCCTTTTGGGGCCTGTAGGGGGAGCAGTGGGACAGGTCCGGTGGGTGTGGGGTGGTCCTGGCTGACAGTATCAGGTTGGAGCATGAGGTTACCAGGGATACAAAGATGCTCTGGGCAAGAACTGGAAGTCATATTCAGAAGGAGAGCAAAGGTCAACGTGTGTTAATACCTCCAAAGCTTACAATGAATGAAAAAGACTACTTGGCCTGCACATCTTTGACAAGAGAAAGTAGCAAAGCCAAGAGTCAGCAGAATCTGACCAGGAGAATGAAAGGAAAGCCTGGAGGTCCAGGGCAGACCGCTGGGCACTTCAGTGGATTGAATGTCCTAGGGCAGTGGATTCCTTGCAAAATTGGGAATACTGAGATGGTATAAAGCTTGGAGGTGAGTCTGTGTGGAGCAGAACACTGGAGGAGGTGTGCCTGGAACACGTGCGTCTCTGCTCAGCTGTGAGTGGCCAAGACATAGATGGGTCAGGAATCTCAGCTTACAGTGTCACTGCTCTGGGCCCAGCTTCTCTGTGACTCGCTTGACTCTCCCGAGGGCTGTTGCCCACCCACCATGGTTGCCCCATGTGTCTTCATTATTATTTTTTTCCCCCGCACCACATGTTATGTGGGATCTTAGTTCCCTGACGAGGGATGGAACCACGTTCCCTGCGGTGGAAGCACTGAGTCCTAACCACTGGACCACCAGGGACGTCCCCCGCATTGTGTCTTCAAACAACAGAAAAAGGGCATTTCTGTTTATTAGAAAGAGAAGCCTTCCCACGTCTTTCCCTCTGAGTCTGTTAGCCAGGATGAGGCCAGAAACCCAGGACCTGGCACCAGGGTAAGCTGTAAAGCTGGTGTCTGGCATTTTTAACTTGAATCAGCCAGAAAAGAAGCCAGTCCAAGGAATGGCAATTGTGACTCTGCAGACAGTGCCGGCTGCAGGTGTCCATACTTTGGGGATCTTTTAAGTCTTGTTCAGAAAATATAAAGTTCAACCACATTACTCTTTCACAACTCAGCCAGCTCATTTGACTGTGCTCCATTGTGGTTGAAAGAAGAGTTATAGACGTGCCAAGTGCTCTTCAGAAGCTAAGTCTGAGCCAAACAGGAAGCGGTATTTCCTACCCTCTTGTTTCATGTATCCTGCTGTTGTTTGTGGAGTCGCTGGAGATGGCAGGACCTGGTCAAGAGCTCTCTGCTGAGGGAGAGTGGGCGTTTGGGCGGAAGTGCAAGTATCAGGGATGGAACATGTGTGGGTCATGCCGGTTTCTCATCAGAGAATCTGTCCCATGCCAACTACCATGAGACAGATACTTCATCTGTAACAAGAATTTTAGATCTGCTCTCAGAGTCAGCTTTTGTCCTGGCTTTCTCTAAATTTAGCCCTGTGTCCATGTGTCTAATAAGCTTCGAGCTGTTCTCAGCAGGATGGAAATGTAGACACTACGTGCTGTGTTGGCTTTTGTTTTTAATTTTTGGCTGTGCTGGGTTTTCATTGCGGCGTGGGCTTCCTCTATTTGTGGCGAGTAGGTGCTCCTCTCTAGCTGTGGCCGAGGGCTTCTCATTGTGGCGGCTTCTTTCGCCGTGAAGCACAGGCTCTAGGCTCATGGGCTCAGCAGTTGTGATGCATGGGTTTAGTTGCCCCATAGCATGTGGGATCTTCCCAGACCAGGGATCAAGCCCCATGCCCCCTGCATTGGCAGACAGATTTTTAACCACTGGACCACCAGGGAAGTCCCTGGATTGTTCTGTAGCCACTTTTAAGGAACAGAAGGGTCAATGATCCAGGAATTCAGGAAACCAGGAGGGTTCACGCTGGGGACATGGAGATGCTGAGAGGACAGGTGAGCCTGGGGAGACCTGGGGTCAGGAGATGAGGGCAGAGAGGGCAGTCCCCTCAGCAGCCCAAGCAAACGTCAAGGCCTTTCGGGGATTTCCTTAGTGGTCTAGTGGTCGACTCCACGCTTCCAACGCAGGGGACACAGGTTCGATCCCTGGTTGGGGAGCTAGGATCCCACATGCCACGCAGCACAGCCAAAATGAAAAAAGTGAGATCTTGGTTCTGTTGTGTTGCAGGGTCCCCTTCCCTCTGTGTCTGAGTGAGAGTTGGCTATCAGAGACACCTGCATGAGATCTCAGAGGCAGATGGGAAGTAGTGACCTGTAGGCTTGAAAGCTCTTTGCAGGCTGGTAACGTGGCAGCTGAAAGGGGGCATCCAGTGGCTTCAGCCTATCCTCGCTGCATCCCTCTGGTGTCCGGCTCTTTTTCCTGGTCATTGGCCCATCTGAACAACAATCTAGCACCAGCCCTGTGGCTGCGGGTCTCTAGTACACCCCCCGCCCCCCTCCACCCCATACAAGCAATTACTGTTCTCCTAGTGACTAGCCAGCACTTGGCCAGCTCTGAGCAGCCCACCCAGCCACCACTTCAGGGGGTCTGGACAGGGAGTTTTCTCTGATTATCTCACTTCTCTGTCCAGATTTTTGCTTCCCAAGCTCCTCCGAGTGGGGCCAGGTCCACTTCCTAGACTAAATCTTACCCCATAACATACAGGGCAGCTCCCCTTTCCTGAGCTGGCTGAGGAGAGCATGGAGCCTGCCTGAGACGCACGCTACTCCAGTGTGCATACAGCTAGCCTCCACTCATGTTCTCTACACCATGTTTGCAGCCCCCATCTCTGCTAAGGGTGGGGGGTGTGGGGTGCTACTTAAACTTGCCAAATTAAGGAAATTCTGTCTCTTAGAGTTTAAAACACTGATTTCTGGGTTAACTTAAACTGCTTTGCATCCGCCTCCCTCCTCTGTTCGCTGGGTGCCCTGTCCCTGGGCGACAGGAGAAACACCCATATTCCTGGTGGGATAGCCCTCTCTCGGCATGTGGATCTCCACTTGGTCCAGTCAAGCCAGCCCCTGGAGGCCCTGGACTGCTCTCCCTTGAGATGGAGCTAATTCCATATGGTCTTCCAGTCAAGGTGCTGGACCCTTCTACTGGATTCCAAGATCTCTGACTTTTTAAAAATTATTATTATTTTGGCTGTGCTGCGTGGCATGTGGGATCCTAGTTCCCCAACCGGGGATCGAACCTGTGTCCCCTGCGTTGGAAGCGTGGAGTCAACCACTAGACCACCAGGGAAGTCCCCCAGAGGCCTTGATGTTTGCTTGGGCTGTTGAGGGGACTGCCCTCTCTGCCCTCATCTCCTGACCCCAGGTCTCCCCAGGCTCACCTGTCCTCTCAGCATCTCCATGTCCCCAGCGTGGACCCTCCTGGTTTCCTGAATTCCTGAATGCCCAGGCTGTGTGGGAACCAGGGTATGGTCAGAACCATTTAGGGAATGTCTAGAACCCATGAGGAGGGGAGAGGGTTTCCAGAAGTCTCCAGAAGATTGAAGAGTAGGTGCAGTGGGAATGGAGACCCGCCTGAGAAAGCGGGACTTGAGATTGAGGTGTCTGAAGTGGAGGAGTTTCCTGGAGCTGACAGACCCAAGGATATTCCTCAGAAGTGGGGATGGAGTGAAATGGACCAGAAATGGAGCACATGGCAAGGTTACCTTCCTGAGTGAAAACTCACCTGTGAACGTGCTGGGGCGAGGCTTCAAGGAGAGCAGCAGAAAGCCTAAGAAGGAAGCTTAGGAGACTGGAATGATGGTGGACTTTGTAAGCCAACTTCCTGAGTTTAAATCCTGGGTCTAAGGTTGAGGTAAATCCTTTTGTAACCAAAGGTGGGATCCGGCTGCTCAAAAGCCAATAAAGAGGCCAGGTTGGTGGAAATCAAAGTTTGCTTTATTTTGGATGCTGGCGAGGGGGAGGAGAGAGAGGGTGGGCTCCTGTCCAAAAGTCAACTCCCCCGACCCCGATAAGCAGTGGGCAAGAACTTTTATAGACAGAGGGAGGGGGCTACATCCAGAAACAGCACAGTTGCTCATCTTGAAACAGCTCAGATGCTCATCTTGAAACTGGTCGTCGGCAGCCTGACTAACGTCATCTTGACTGTTTTAAGCACAGTTAATCTTCAGTTCTGGGGTTGGTTTGTTCTCATTTTCTAGAGGCCAGTTCTCAGAATTGTGGCAGCTTATGTCGTGGCTACAGTCTTCGTGTCTTGGCTACAGTCATTGTGTAGTTACCTCTTCCATCCAGTGGGCATTTCAGTATCTGTAAGACAGCTCACAAGGTATGGTTTAGAATATTATCTATAGGTCTTGAGAAGGAACTGAAGGTCCTTGACTTTGCCTACTCACTAAACCAGTCTTGTTTTGTCCTGTTTGACTGCTTTTATCTGCTTCTGCATTTTCTCATTTCTCTGGTTAAACTTATTCTTTGGGTGAAGTTATTCCACAAGCAGAAGGCAGGCAGAGAACACGGCAGGGAAGGCCCCTAGGGTCCTCCTCTGTTTCGCGATCTTTGAGCCTCGCTTTGCCCAGTGTTAAACAGGGGCTGTGATGTTCCTTCTGCAGGATGACCGACACAGTCGGCAGGTGCCTGTCGCTCTGCAGTCCATCATTAGTTGCATTTATCGCTCATCATTAGCCAGCAACAGCCAGAAAAGAAAGCAATAAAAACGCAGCACCATTCTTCCGTGGACTGGCCCCTTGCACTGCCCTCGGACTTCTAGAATCCAGAGGGCACAGGCGTTTGTTGTGCTCACTCCCGCTTCCGTTCTCTTAGTAAAGCTGTGGGCCCATCTCATAATTATGAACAAGTCCAGGAAAGATACGGATTTACTGCCGCTCCGTGTAGTACCTGGGGACAGGACACGATTTGATGTTCCTTTCATCTCATTTCGCAACTAGAGGGCGTCAATCAGTTCAGTCGCCCAGTCGATCCTCTGCGGCCCGTGGACGGCAGCACGCCAGGCCTCCCTGTCCATCACCAACTCCCAGAGCTTGCTCAAACTCACGTCCACTGAATCGGTGATGCCATCCAGCCATCTTATCCTCTGTCGTCCCCTTCTTCTCCTGCCTTCAATCTTTCCCAGCATCAGCGTCCTTTCCAAGGAGTCAGTTCTGTGCATCAGTTGAGGGCGTGCCCACCTGCTCTTTCGGCCCCAACTCTTCCTGGCTCTGCGCCTCTCTCTCCCAGAGGAAATTAAGAAATGATTGGGTTTTAGTGTTAAGACAGAGTTGAAACTTCGAAATGGAAAAATTAAAGTAGTCTTGATTGGTAGCTCCAACACAATGCAAAATTTCAAAAGAGAGCCCTCCTGGGACTTCCCTGGTGGTCTACCAGTTAAAACCCCGCATTTCCACTTCCAGGGGGTGCAGGTTCAGTCCCTGGTCTGGAAACTGGAGTCCCACATGCCACATGGCAAGGCCAAAAGGATTTAAAAATTTAAAAAAAAAAAAAAGAAAGAAAAGAGCACTCCTGAAACTCACACAGCTCATCTGCTGCCATTATTTCATTAAATATCTGTGTCACCACAGGAGACCACAAGCTCCTTGCCAGCAAGGACCATGTCTTAAGAATCTTTGTATGTCCAGGACTTAGCCTAGAGCCAGGCCTAGTAAATGTCTTTCCAATGAGTGATTGAAAATTTGAACCTGGAGAAGAGAAAGATCCATGTGAATTCATGATGCCTGTCAACTTAATAAGAGACTAAGGAAAATCTTAAGAAAAATAGATTTCTCTCTTACGAATAATAAAGGAAGAGATTGGCTTAAAATAGCAGCATGAGGGATTCCAGTGAGACCTAGGGAAGAACTTCCTGATATAGAAGCTGTGAATGGGAGTGGATAACAAAGAACAATGGTGCCCACCCACACCCCACTTTCCTTTCATTGGTCAGGAGGTGCCTCTGAAAGAGAGGCTGCTTTTAGCTATCTTCCAAGCTCCTTTTTAGCTCTGAGACTATGTTTTCTTCACTTACAGCAAATTGTTGCTGCTTTCTCCACTGCCTTGACAAATTTTCTGGAGGCTTCAGAGCATTTGACTGCTTAACTGTCATGGGCTGGAGTGGATTTCTGTGGATGTAGAAAGTTTGAGAAGCTTCAGAGGCTGAGTAATGAGTTCAAAGCCCACCTGGGTGGGGGAAGAAAGACTGAGTGAGCTGGAGACCCTCCCCACAGCCCAGAATCTGGTCTCTTTATAGGCCCAACAAGTGATGAAGGCTTGTTTTGCACTGAAGGAAAAAAAAAAATGAAAAACAAACCAAACTGAAAACAACTTTGCCTGACCTTTTAAAACCCCTGTAAGCCTCAGGGCTGTTGGCTGTATTTTGCAATAACTCTGATCTTTTGACTAAAAAAGAATGCTGATCAGTCCGGGGACGCCAACTTCCATTTGTTACCCGGTTGCTAAGTGATAGCTAAAGAGGATTAGCCATCATAGATCACAGGTGCATGGAAATTTCTGCCCCCTGCTTTTGTTTGTAGTGATGAAAAATAGTTTAGAGCATTTGAGGAAAAAAATCGTTTCCTGTGTCTTTGGCACTTGAATTGTTTTTAAAGAGCTGCTCTCTGCCCCAACAAATCCAAAGATGAGAAGATGGAATTCAGATTTCTGCAGTCCTGCAGTGCCTCCTAAACTTAGTTTTTTCTTTTCCCATCATCATTTCTTTAGCTCGGGCTAAATGTCTGATGATGCAGAGGGTATGAGATCCTCTAGATTTACATATTGTTTAACTGCACTAACCCTCAGCTTACTCATCCATAAAATGGGGGGAAATGATAGGAGGTATTTCTAGGATTGTTGAGAGGATAAAAATAGATTAGTATGAGAAATTTTAATTAGCATTGTATCTGCCCATAGAAAGTACCCAGTAAATACTGAATGCTGTTATTAGTATCATTGCTATTGTCATGAATAAGTATTTCTCTGGCCTTAGAGTATTATTATTTCAAAGTGAAATGTGCATTTATTTTCCTGTCTTAAAGACTGGTTGCAGTTACAACAAGTTTTGACCAGGGTGAGGACCACCCAGGGATAAGGGTCACCAAGTGCAACAGCTTTGCCCAGCAGCACGTACATGGATGGGGCCACATACTTTGGTTTGCTTGTCTGAAAAGTGAGTTTTTAAGCCCACTGTAACTGACACACGCTGTCATGAAGGTCAGAGGGAGTAGTAGGAATATGGATTCCACGTCCCCTTTTATCCTTGGAGTTGTATGTGTGTGTGTGTGCTAAGTCACTTCAGTTGTGTCCAGCTCTTTGCAACCCTATGGACTATAGCCTGCCAGGCTCTTCTGCCCATGGGATTCTCCAGGCAAGAGTACTGGAGTGGGTTGCCTTTTCCTTCTCCAGGGGATCTTCCCAACCCAGGGATGGAACCCAAGGCTCTTATGTCTCCTACATTGGCAGGAGGGTTCTTTACCACTGAGCCACCTCAGAAGCCCTATCCTTGGAGTTTCTGAAAGTAATTTAAGAAATATCACTAGCATACTTGGGGATTCCCTGCTGGCTCACACAGTAAAGCAGGAGCCCCGGGCTCAATCCCTGGGTCAGGGAGATCCCCTGGAGAAGGAAATGGCAACCCGCTCCAGTATTCTTGCCTGGAGAATCCCATGGACAGAGGAGCCTTGTGGGCTATAGTCCACGGTGTTGCAAAGAGTCAGACACTACTGAATGACTAACACTAGCTAACTAACTAGCAGTATCACAGGAAGCCCCTCACCTGGTAGCAGAGGTTCCTCAGTTTTGCCATTAGAGCTGTGTCAGAGCTGGGGGCAGGGGGTAGTGGGGGCGACCTGGAGAATTTGTTTCTCTCTGCACTCCTTCTCCTTCTTTGCATGTTTCTCTGCTGCTTTTTTCAAACCTCCTGATTTGTACTTATGACGAAATATCTGGAGACAGACAGACAGAAAGACAGAAAGGAGAGAGAGAAAATATTCCTCTTGATTGTTACCTTTATTTCTATTTCAACCAAGCGGTTGTTTGTGGATATAGGTCCCTAAACCAATTTTTTTCCTAATTTTTAAGAATTGAAATCTTGCATGAACAACAATAAGGTAGATTATACAACCCTTTCTGAGAATGCTCAGAAATCCAGGGAAGCTCCTGGATGAAAAAGTTCATTCCTTAAAAAAGCAAGAATCCCTATTTGTCTCTTTAACTACCAGCTTTAGCTGTTCTCAAAGAAATCAGAAGAGTGATTAGTTTCTTTTTTCTTCTGTGTCTACTTTTAACTAAATGCTTCCTTCCAGTGTCTCCATTTCAAATTCTCAGAGAAAGGAATTACTGGGCCAGTTACTCACCATCAGTGCGCCGTGAGCAGATCTTTGAATCAGTCTATCTTTTTGGCTTCTAGACATCCTGCAGATGACCACTCTTGGGTTAAACATTTCTCTCTCATCTAATCAGCTTTCAGTTCAGTGTGTGTGTGTGTGTGCGTGTGTGTGTATTGCCACTCTGTTTGAGCTGCTATAATAGACTGGGAAGCTAATAAACAAATTATGAGAACAAATTAATTTCTCACAGTTCTGGAGGCTCAGAAATCCAAGAACAAGAACATATTCAGTGTCTGGTGAGAATCCACTTCCTGGTTCACAGACCAGGAGGTGTCTTCCCAGGGTGGAAGGGGTGAGGGAGTTAGTTCTCTGGGGTCTCAAGGGCACTAACCCCATTCATGAGGGCTTCATCCTCACACCCTAATCACCTCCCAAAGGCCCCACCTCCTAATGCCATCACATTGGGAGTTAGTTTGAATTGTGGGGGACACAAGTATTTGGTCTATAGTGGGTGTGTATCACATGGAGTGGGAAGATTCTTCTGAAGTTCTGGAGTTCTGAGTGAGGTGTATAGCATTCAGCGGACCTGTGTGGATGCTCACACTCCAGGTTTCTCTTAGATTGTCAAGCCAAGGCAGATAAAGTAGATGGAGAATTACCAAACATTTTATAAAAAGGAACTCCTGAAAATATCTAACCATTTACACTGGGCCCAGCAATCGCAGTCCTAGTTATTTGCCCAGGAGAAATGAAAATATATGGCTGCAAATGCCTGAACAAGAATGTTCATAGTATCTTTATTCTTGATAACACAAAATTGGAAAAACCCCCAGCTGTCCATCAAAATGAGAATGGGTAATTAACTTTGACACAATTAAAAATAGAATACTGCTGCTAACAAAAAGAAATATATTACTGATACACACAACACAAGGGAATCTGAAAAAACATTATTCTGAATGAAAAAAAGACTTATACCCAAACACACATGCTATATGACTCCATTATGAAGTCATAAAGAGGCAAAACTAAAACATTTTTAAATGATTAAAAAAGGTGATAAAATGAAAAAAGTGATTAAAAAAAATATCTCTGGGTTTGGGAGTGGGGCTTTGGCAGGAAGAGACATTAGTATTTTCTGTTGTGATGATAATTTCTACATCTTGAAAGGGGTTTGAGTTGCAGAGGTATAAGCATTTGTCAAAACTTGGCAAATGTACACTTAAAATTGATACATTATCCGTAATTTTACATCTGAGGGGGAAAATATAAGCAAATCTTGAACTCTAGTTAAAGACATGCACACTGACATATATAGGCGGAAATTTACTTATGGCTATATTGTAATTTGAAATTGACTAAAAATAAGATGGACTGATGGATGGAAAGAGAAATGGGTGGGTAGACCTATGTGATAAAGAAAGAATAATGAAATATTAGTGGTGGAGTTTGGTGATGGGATTTTGGGTATTCTCTGAAAATGCTTTCAAATTCACTGCATGCATGAAATTTCTCAATAAAATACTAGGGAAATATCTGACAAGTAATGCCTTTCAAATAATTTAATTAGTCCTCAGTTTAAGATGAATTCAATAACAACAAAGAATGATTGAGCACCTGTCATCTATAAAGCAGTGTTATGCATTATACTAAGAATATAAGAATAAAGAAAAAGCACTTGGCTCAGAAAGCTTGCAATTTCATTTTTGTGGTTGTTCACTTGCTAAGTCATGCCCAACTCTTTTTGACCCCATGGATGCCACCAGGCTTCCCTATCCCTCACCGTCTCCTGGAGTTGGTTCAAACTCATGTCCATTGATTCAGGGATGCCATCCAACCATCTCATCCTCCGTCTCCCTCTTCTCCTCCTGCCCTCGGTCTTTCCCAGCATCAGGGTCTTTTTCATCGAGTCAGTTTTTCCCTTCAGGTGGCCAAAGTATTGGAGCTTCAGCTTCAGCATCAGTCCTTCCAGCGAAATTTCATAAGGCAGACCAAACCCAACCCAAACTGTCATGGGGACAAACATAGGTCAGTGACTTTCTGGAATAGTCTAATTGCAAGTATTTTCATTATTTTTTTTAAATATAAGGGATTCATTAATAAATAACTCAGTGTTCTTTTGACTGCTTAACTTTGAAAGGCTTTGTATATAAACAAATTCAGAAGTCAGGAAAAAATCTTTTGTCACGTGCTGTCTGCTGATTTTGTTTAGGAAAAAGGTTTTTGCTATAATTGTATCTGGCCTCTCTGTTGGTTCAGAGACATTGTTGACATGACATTTAAAATTTACTTTACACCAAGGAACTAGGCACCACAATACATGGAAAAATCAATGAACGTCAGAGAAAAATGAGGTTACTATTTAAGGTTCACTTGGGTTGTAGTTATTTTCAACTTTCCCCCACTCTCTTGCTTTAGGATTTCCCACCTGCAGCCCAGCCCCAACAACAACCTAGGGCTCGTTCTAAACCCTGATCATAAGATTGTCCTGCTCAGAAATTTCTTGTGGCTTTCAATTACATAGAGTCTGGTCCCATGGGCTTCTCCTGTGCTCTATATGGATCCCTTCATTCATACCTTCTGCTGAGCTCTGCATGTTGTTTAGTTGCTGAGTTGTGTTCAACTCTTTGTGACTCCATGGACTGTAGCCCCCCAGGCTCCTCTGTCCACGGGATTCTACAGACAAGAATACTGGAGTGGGCTGCCATTTCCTCCTGCAGGGGATCTTCCCGACCCAGGGATTGAACCTGCATCTCCTGCATTGGCAGGTGAATTCTTTACCACTGAGCCACCAGGGAAGCCCAGTGCATTCTCTGTTACGGCATTTCCCAAACACTAACCACCCACAGCTCTGTGTGATGAGCCTCTGGTCCAGCTGATCCTTCTTACTCAATCCTTACTTTTCATGAAAAGCCCTCCTCTCTCAGAAGGCTCTTTAAATGTTCCCACCCCCAACCTCACAGAAGAATTAATCTTGCCCAGCAGCTTTGGGGCTTTCTATCTTTGAAGTCTTGTTTGTTACAGACCGTCTTGGTTTTCAGAATAAGGTGTTAGTAACCAGCAGCTCCACTACTGTGTGGGCCCTTGAAGGGCAAAGTCTGGGTCTCACTCACCTTTGAATAAACTTTAAGTCACTAAACAATGCTGTGCACGTCGTGAGAAGATGACAAATGTTGGTTTAATTGAATCTTGTTTTGCAGAAAAAGTCAACATCTCTTCTTAAAATCAGCCCACCAGGCTGAATGTGTTATTTGTAAATCCATTGGCCAATCTGTCCTCCAAAGTGCAGCGTTTTTAAAAGAACCAAAATCCCATGACTGACCTTCCAAAAGGAATTTTGTATTTTGACACCAAAGGAGCCTACAAGTTTTGTCAGACTTCCATAAGCTGGGCCTCATTTCCCAGGCATTTCTTTTTTTTTTTTTTAACTTTACAATATTGTATTGGTTTTGCCATACATCAACATGGATCTGCCATGGGTGTACACGTGTTCCCAGTCCTGAATCCCGCCTCCCACCTCCCTCCCCAGCCATCTCTCTGGGTCATCCCAGTGCACCAGTCCCAAGCATCCTGTATCCTGCATCGAACCTAGACTGGCAATTTGTTTCTTATATGATATCATACATGTTTCAATGCCATTCTCCCAAATCATCCCACCCTCTCCCTCTCCCACGGAGTCCAAAAGACTGTTCTATACATCTGTGTCTCTTTTGCTGTCTCGCATACAGGGTTATCATTACCATCTTTCTAAATTCCATATATATGTGTTAGTATACTGTATTGGTGTTTTTCTTTCTGGCTTACTTCACTCTGTATAATAGGCTCCAGTTTCATCCACCTCATTAGAACCCAGGCACTTCTGAAGGAGATCACACTTTACCTGGGAGGAGCACAGTTAGCAAGCAAAGGCAGGTAGGGGCATTTGTGTGTTTGCGTTGCTAATAAACTTATTCAGTTCAGTTCAGTTGCTCAGTCATGTCCAACTCTTTGTGACCCCATGGACTGCAGCATGCCAGGCTTCCCTGTCCATCACCAACTCCTGGAGCCTACTCAAACCCATGTCCATCAAGTCGGTGATGTCATCCAGCAATCTCATCCTCTGTCGTCTCCTTCTTCTTCCACCTTCAACCTTTCCCAGCATCAGAGTCTTTTCAAATGAGTCAGTTCTTCCCATCAAGTGGCCAAAGTATTGGAGATTCAGCTTCAGCATCAGTCCTTCCAATGAATATTCAGGACTAATTTCCTTTAGGATGGACTGGTTTGATCTCCTTGCAGTCCAAGGGACTCTCAAGAGTCTTCTCCAACACCACAGTCCAAAAGCATCAATTCTTCGGCACTCAGCTTTCTTTATAGTCTAACTCTCACATCCATACATGAGTACTGGAAAAACCATAGCTTTGACTAGATGGACCTTTGTTGGCAAAGTAATGTCTCTGCTTTTGAATACGCTGTCTAGATTGGTCATAGCTTTTCTTCCGAGGAGCAAGTGTCTTTTAATTTCGTGGCTGCAGACACTATCTGCAAGTGATTTTGAAGCCTAAAAAATAAAGTCTGTCACTGTTTCCAGTTTCCTCATCTATTTGCCAAGAAGCAATGGGATCAGATGCCATGCCCTTCATTTTCTGAATGCTGAGTTTTAAGCCAACTCTTTCACTCTCCTCTTTCACTTTCATCAAGAGGCTCTTTAGTTCTTCTCTTTCTGCCATATGAGTGGTGTCATCTGCATATCTGAGGTTACTGGCAATCTTGATTCCAGCTTGTGCTTCATCCAGCCCAGCATTTAGCATGATGTACCCTGAATATCTTTGGAAGGAATGATGCTAAAGCTGAAACTCCAGTACTTTGGCCACCTCATGTGAAGAGCTGACTTGTTGGAAAAGACTCTGATGCTGGGAGGGATTGGGGGCAGGAGGAGAAGGGGATGACAGAGGATGAGATGGCTGGATGGCATCACTGACTCAATGGACATGAGTTTGAGTGAACTCCAGGAGTTGGTGATGGACAGGCGTGCTGCGATTCATGGGGTCGCAAAGAGTCGGACATGACTGAGCGACTGAACTGAACTGAACTGAACCCTGACTATAAGTTAAATAAGCAGGGTGACAATATACAGCCTTGACATACTCCTTTCCAGATTTGGAACCAGTCTGTTCCATGTCCAGTTCTAACTGTTGCTTCTTGACCTGCATACGGATTTCTCAGGGGGCAAGCCAGGTGGTCTGGTATTCCCATCTCTTTAAGAATTTTCCATAGTTTGTTGTGATCCACACAGTCAAAGGCTTTGGTGTAGTCAGTAAAGCAGAAGTAGATATTTTTCTTGAACTCTCTTGCTTTTTCTATGATTCAAAGGGTGTTGGCAATTTGATCTCTGGTTTCTCTGCCTTTTCTAAATCCAGCTTGAATATCTGGAAGTTTACGGTTCACGTACTGTTGAAGCCTGGCTTGGAGAATTTTGAGCATTACTTTGCTAGCATGTGAGATGAGTGCAATTGTGCAGTAGTTTGAACATTCTTTAGCATTGCCTTTCTTTGGGATTGGAATGAAAAGTGACCTTTTCCAGTCTTGTGGCCACTGCTGAGTTTTCCAAATGTGCTGGCATATTGAGTGCAGCACTTTCACAGCATTATCTTTTAGGATTTGAAATAACTTAACTAGAATTCCATCACCTCCACTAGCTTTGTTCATAGTGATGCCTCCTAAGGCCCTCTTGATTTCAAATTCCAGAATGTCTGGCTCTAGGTGAGTGATCACACCATCATGGTTATCTGCGTCATGAAGATCTTTTTTTGTATAGTTCTGTGTATTCTTGCCACTTCTTCTTAATGTCTTCTGTTAGGACTGTACCATTTCTGTCCTTAATTGTGTCCGTCTTTGCATGACATGTTCCCTTGGTGTCACTGATTTTCTTGAAGAGATCTCTAGTCTTCCCCATTCTATTGTTTCTCTCTATTTCTTTGCATTGATCATTGAAGAAGGCTTTCTTATCTCTTCTTGCTATTCTTTGGAACTCTGTATTCAAGTGAGTATATCTTTCCTTTTTTCCTTTGCTTTTTGTGTCTTTTCTCAGCTATTTGTAAGGCCTCCTCAGACAACCATTTTGCCTCTTTGCATTTCTTTTTCTTGGGGATGGTCTTGATCACTGCCTCTTATACAATGTCATGAACTTCCATCCATAGTTCTTCAGGCACTCTTTCTATTGTATCTATTCCCTTAAATCTATTTCTCACTTCCATTGTATAATCGAAAGGGATTTGATTTAGGTCATACCTGAATGCAGTTTTCCCTACTTTCTTCAATTTCAAGCTGAATTTGGCAATAAGGAGTTCATGATCTGAGCCACAGTCAGCTCCCAGTCTTGTTTTTGTTGACTGTATAGAGGTTCTCCATCTTTGGCTGCAAAGAATGTAACCAATCTGATTTCTGTATTGACCATCTGGTGATGTCCATATGTAGAGTATTCTCTTGTGTTTTTGGAAGAGGGTGTTTGCTATGACCAGTGCGTTCTCTTAGTAAAACTCTGTTAGCCTTTGACCTGCTTCGTTTTGTACTCCAAGGCCAAATTTACCTGTTATTCCAGGTATCTTTTGATTTCTTACTTTTGCATTCCAGTCCCCTGTAATAGAAAGGATATCTTTTTTCGGTGTTAGTTCTAGAAGGTATTGTAAGTCTTCATAGAACCATTCAACTTCAGCTTCTTCAGCATTACTAGTTGGGGCATAGACTTGGATTACTGTAATATTGAATGGTTTGCCTTGGAAACGAACAGAGATCATTCTGTCGTTTTTGACATTGCATCCATACATTGCTTAATTTTTTTCCCTAGCCTGATTTTGGGACTGATTGACTTTGCCTCTGTTGCTGCATGCATAGTGCCATCCTGTGGCCAAGATGCATATAACACCAGTATTTGTTTATTCCAATAAATACTGTGGTAAGCTGACTCATTTGAAAAGACCCTGATGTTGGGAAAGATTGAAGGCAGGAGGGAAAGGGTACGACAGAGGATGAGATGGTTAGATGGTATCACCGACTCAATGAACATGAGTTTGGGTAAACTCTGGGAGTTGGTGATGGACAGGGAGGCCTGGTGGCTGCGATTCATGGGGTCGCGAAGAGTCGGACATAACTGAGCAACTGAACTGAACTGAACTGAATGGTTTTTGAGCATTAGGTCATTTTGCTTCTGCTATTCCATCTCTTTCTGTGGTCCAGAGGATCTCCAAACGGAGAAACATGTGATCTACCACTAGGTGAATGTACACATAATTGAGTACTAAGCCAACTCAGCTTGGGCTTCATCTATTAAGAGTAATTTAAGAAGGGTTTATGGTGTTTGTCCTTTGTGTGTTTTTTCACCTTCTCATAGCAGTACTCCAAGGCATGTTTTTCGCTTCTCACCCCAGTAGTTTTCCTCTGAGAAAGAGTCCTATAAAACTGGGGCGATGGTAGGTGTGGTCCTTGGAGAGGTTGGGAATAACAAAACGGGAGAGTACTCTAACTGGGTCCAGCTTAAAGCGTTGTGAAACCACTTCCTGCTAGAAGAAGCTGAACGCAGTAGATGAAGGGAAGCAGAACATCTGGGTTCCATGCCAGTGTCAGCCGTGGGTAAAAGGACAGAACAATGAAACGGGTCTTTAATACAGTGAGTAAAATGTCTTGACCATCTAAGTAACCAGATTCTAGAAAGAAACTCTGAAATAAACAGACTTGCTGAGTCATTGCAAACAGTTTCCACTCTGCACTAAACCCTTCATAGTGTTTTTAAAAAGATTTTTTGATATGGACCGTTTTAAAAGTCTTTATTCATTGTAATATTGCTTCTGTTTTATGTTTTGGTTTTTTGGCCCCAAGGTGTGTGAGATCGTAGCTCCCCGACCAGCATAAGCATTTCTACTCTCTGCCCTAACCTAGACCTGCCCCTGCTGCATTGGAAGGCAAAGTCTTAACTACTGAACCTCCAGAGAAGTCCCCATAGTTCTCTTTATATCAGAACCCCCTGGTCCCTTCTCAGAATTTACTGATAAGACTCTACAGTGAGAACAAACTTGGGTTTGGGATGCAGCAAGTTAGAGGTTGCAAGTTAAATGAAGGACGGACAGATGAGACAGTGATATCATAGAACACAAAGGTTTAGGAAATCCACTTTCAAAATTTTGTTGGATTTTCAAAGTTCACAGTTGTTTGAGTGTATCGTGAGAAGACACATCAAAAAGGCCCATTCCTGCCTTCAGTGATCTCAATTCCTAGGGCAGATAGGGATAAGAAACAAGATTAATATAAACAAAATAGTTTGTCTTTTGCTTCTTTAATCTGTATTTTGCCTTTTATTCCCCAACAGAGTACATATAATACAATAAAAACATTTTGGTAAAATAATACTTTAAAAGTGAGAAAATTGGAGTGATTGAGAAAAGAGATTGAACCTAGGCAGTAGTACATCTGCAAAGAAAAATAACTGGATTAAATGAAAATTCTGTTTAGCAAATGACAACTTTTTAAGATTTTAAATATTGATATTTCTGCTAGTTGGAGGTAATTAGGGGGCCATACCAAGGGTTTATTACAAAGCAAGTAAATATTAAACCAAGTCGACAAAATGTACAAATATTTATTAGCAGACATGCACAGAAAGTCAAACAACCTGATTTTGTAACTCAGGGCATTTCTACTCTTTGCCCTAACCCTTCTGACTAGGAGTTGATGAAAGGTGGACGGAATTGTGTTCAGATGACGGGACGAGCCAGCGTTGTGTTTGGCCAGATGGTGGGAATCTCCCAGAAGGAGAAGGACACACGGCTGGTGAAACTCCAGTGCTTCAGTGGACCCATCAGAGTCTTGCAGCCTCCGTATTCTCATGCTTCCTTCATGGATCTGCATGCTGGGGGGTGATGTACCCAATGTCTCAGCAATCGCCAGTCTCAAAACCACTTGTGATTGTTCAAACGCCCAGTCACATCCAGCTCTTTGCAACCCCATGGACTGCAGCATGCCGGGCCTCCGTGTCCCTCACCGTCTCCTGGAGTTTGCCCAAGTTCATGTTCATTGCATCGGTGATGCCATCTAGCCATCTCATCCTCTGATGCCCTCTTCTCTTTCTGCTTTCAATCTTTCCCAGCATCAGGGACTTTTCCAATGAATCATCTGTTCACAGTCAGATAACCAAAATACTGGAGCTTCAGCTTCAGCATTAGTCCTTCCAGTGAATATTCAGGGTTGATCTCTCTTAAGATTGACTTACTACTTACTTCACCAATTAACAAACTTCTATCCCTTGTGCTAATTAGCTAATCTTCCAATGTGGATTTTTTAAAATATATTTTTAATTGAAATATAATTGGTTTACAATGTGTTGGTTACTGCTGTGCAGCGAAGTGATTCTGCTACACACACACACACACATATATATACACACAATCTTTTTAGATATTCTTTTCCATTATGATTTATCACAGCATAGTGACTATAGTGGGATTCCTGGTTGGCGCAGTGGTGTAGAATCCATACACCAAGCAGGAGACCCGGGGTTTGATCTCTGGGTTGGGAAGGTCCCCTGGAGAAGGAAATGGTAACCCACTCCAGTATTCTTGCCTGGAGAATCCCATGGGCAGAGGAGACTGTTGGGCTACAGTCCAGGGGGCCGCAAAGAGTTGGACATGATTGAGTGACTGAATACACATCATTTTGTGAAACTAGAAGGCAAGATAGAGGGAGAGTATTTGTACTGATCTAAATTTAGACTACAAGAGAAAAAGGCCCCATGAGCTATGTATGGGCCTTAGAAGAAAGTGAAAAAAAAAATTAATCCTTAGAATGGGTTCCATGGGAGAGGATCATTGTGCTTCCCCTCGATTAGCTGAAGAGTCATTCGCGGTGCTGCGACAACCTCTGAGGAAGCAGAAATTTTCTACATAAAGCCCGTGTCTGATGCCACTGGACTGGGGCGTCCACAATCGTAGGTCTTGGACTCTGGAACCTGTACATATTACAAGTGTACTTTTGCTTTGATTGCCTTTGAAGTTTTCTCTAAAGATTCAATAGATACTCTGTAGTCTCTTCATTCAGGCTACTTTCAAGCCAGCTTTAAATTTTATTACTGTTTCAAGCAATCTGTGTTAATTATTAACCAAATAGTTGGATGAAGAAACTCCTGGATTACACGGGGAAAAAAACAGTGCAGCTTTTCAGGCTAAGTCTGTTTACTGCTTCCCCCATGGCTCAGCAAATAAAGATTCCGCCTCCAACTCAGCAGTCACAGGAGACACGGGCTTGATCCCTGGGTCGGTAAGATCCCCTGGAGGAGGACGTGGCAACCCACTTCAGTATTCCTGCCTGGAAAATCCCATGGATGGAGGAGTCCGGCGGGCTCCAGTCCATGGGGTCACAAAGACCCAGACATGACTGAAGGGACAGAGCATGCATGCATGCATGCTGTTTGTTTACTGGATGTTACCAGCTGAGTTCTGTTCCCTCAAAGTTCATCTGTTGAAATCCTAGTTCTTAGAACCACGGAATGTGACTACATGTGGAGCTAAGTTAAAATAGGGTAGTTAAGTTACAATGAGGTCATCAGGATGGGCCTAATTCAGTATAACCAGGGTCCTTATAAGAAAAATTTGGACATAGACATATACAGAGTAAAGATATAGGGGAAGACAGCTGTCTACAAGCTTTAGAAAAGAGGCCTCAGAAGTAACCAACCCTGCTGACATCTTGATATTAGACTTCTGGCCTCTAGATGTGTGAAAAGGTAAATGTCTATGGTTTAAGCCCCCCAGTCTGAGGTGCGTGTATTGGCAGTGCAAGACGACTGATATAATAGTATTAAAACAGGAATTCTTATGATCTTTTGTTAGTGAGTTTGGCTATACTGGGTCTTTGTGTCGTGTGGGATCTCCCCATTTTGGCATACGCAGACTCTCCAGTTTTGGCCGCAGGCTCAGTAGCTCTGCGGCAAGTAGGATCTTAGCTCCCTGCCCAGGTCAAACCTGAGAGTCCTCTGCATCGCAAGGCTGATTCTTAACCACTGGACCACCAGGGAAGTCCCTCTTATGACTTTACAAACGAATCATCATTTAGTTGCTGAATCCTGAGTCAGTGAGTGTCCCCTTGGGAGGCAGACAGACGGGAGGGGGGTTTAGTGCATCAAATACTAAAGGTGGGGCAGGTGGGGGAATCCTCATGGGATGGTCCAGTACTTCAAGTCTGGTGACATTTGAGGAGGAGACGGTCACACCAGCAGACCTCCAGATGCAGAAGGGAAGTCAGACAGGGAGTTGCTGTGGTAGAGACGCCTGGCTGGTGCAGGAAGTAGGAGACGGGAAAGAAATGCCCGGATCCTATTTTTCTTCCTCTCCAATCTCCAGCCAATGTCTTGCACTGGCGGAACCCGTCTACAAGCCAGGGGGCAAGGATGCCTGGTGAAGCACCTGTTGTTAAAACAGGAGAGGAAGGGCCGAGAACAACACGAAGGGACATCTGGAGAATCGACAACTCCAGGTGTGTGTGGATTTATAAGGGGTATATTCCTCATTTTCGCCACTTGATTCCTGGGTGTGTGGTGCTTCTGTAATCTGTGAACTTTTGAGTCCATTTCCACTCATAAATGGGCTTGATGGTTTCAGAATCTTCACGCCAATAATGCATAACAGTCACTGAGGTGTATAAAGGAAGGGGTGGGGGATGGAAGAGACCACGTTTGAGGGTCTCTGAATGACAGTATGGGTGTGAAGCTCAGAGACTAGTGACTTTCAAAATCCACAAAGTGAAAGTTCAAAGCTTATGCACATCGTGAAGTAGAATATTTGAAGGCAGACGACAGTAAAGATGCAGACTGTAATTCTAGAGCTGTGGTGCCAGAAACCTTTCCACAATGATAAAAATGGTCTGTACTTGCGTTGTTGTTAGTCATTTGCCACTTACAGTGCAGCCCTAGAATTCAAGAGCAAGCAGAAATCTTAAAAATGAAAAAATGGAATTTTCCTGATGCAAAAAGGAAATATATCTTCCCTGAATCCTCTTTAGAAAACTTGTCATCGTTTATTCTCTGCCCCGTTTGGATGGTATATTGATCTTTTAAAAACTAAGTGAGCCTCTTGCCAGCTTTACAAGCAGGGCTATCTTTCTCAAGGACTTGGGAGCCATCTCTTTCAACATCAAGGAAAAAATGTACCATGCTAACAGTAGGCTTCAGGAAGCTGGTGTGGTGACATTATTAGGAAAAGTAGATTCAAGACAAAAAATATAACCAGAGAAAAGACCTTCTGAGTTAATTCTTCAGAGACAATAATTCTAAATGTATTTGTATCTAATAACACAGGTGTAACAAGTTTCAAAGTATTGTTAAGAAATAAACAGAAAGAAATAAAGAGGAAACAGGGAAAACCACAATCAACTGGTGAGTGTAACTTTCCCCTCTCAACAATTAATGGAAAGAGTAGACAAAAAATCAATAAGCATACAGAGGATTTTAGATACACCAATATAGTGAAACTGAGAAATTTGTGTTAAGGAATATTTAACTGATAGTTGTTCTGTGAAAACCCCTCATTTCTAGATGACACTTGATAAGCAGTGTTTACTGTATAAATTTTGGTGTCACGGTGAACGGCATATGTCTGTAGCGTTTCATGAAATCAATGAAGAATTGCTCCCATGTGCCACTCGGAATAGGAGTCCAGGGGTTACAGCAGAGAAGGCTTCACGCTTTAGGATGTGTTGACATACCTGTGTTATGAAATACTTACTGATATGACACTTCAGTATAGGCAGAAACTCATCTTTTCTCTTGTAAGCTATAAGCAATTAAAACAGCCTGTCTACATCGGTTGAATGATTTCATCTCTTGGGGTCAACTGTTACTTTCTGGGCAGAGAGTAAACCTCGGCCCCTTAGAACAAGGTTCCCACACTTGGCAAACAGAAATACAGAGCTCCCTGTTAAATTTGAATTTCAGAAAAAAGGTAATTTTTAACCTATGGGACATAATTTACACTAAAAATACTATTTATTATTGATCTGAGACTCAAGTTTCAGACAGGCCTTCTGTGTTCTACCCTACTTAGGAAGGGAAATATATTCTTCCAGGGAGTCTGGCTGAGCAGGATGTAAGCAGTTCTGTTAATAATTAAAATACCAAGGTCCACAAACACCTGCCTCCTCCCTAACGACGGGCTGTATTTCTTGTAAAATATGATGGGGCCAATACAAAGATACAGGCAGAGGGTTGCACAAAGATCATCTTTTTATTTAAATATTTTGTTGATATACATACAAATATAATGTTTCTTCTGTAGGACAAATGTAAAAACTAATACAAATTATCACCCTTTCAGAAACAAAGAAAATCATCTAGAAAATATGATGACTTTACAGGAAGTTTAAGACCAGGTTTTGCTTGGCGTATGCAGTTCACATTCACAAGTTCACACAGTAATGATGGTCTTGTGGCAGACTTGGCACACAATAATTACTAAGTCTATAACGCAAAGACAAAAGCAACAATAATTACAAGTAGAGAGTACAAAATTTAGAGTATCAAAGAGAGACCTTCATTTTGGCCACAGGTTTAAGGTGTATAAAAATATTTGCTTTTTCTTTGTACATATTAGTGGGAGTAGAAAAGTATAAATCTTTTGCATAACACAGGTCATCAATATTTTTTTTAATGTGCTACAAAATGAGTTTTTCGAGATTTCACTTTCCTAGTAAAATATACTCAAAATTCACGAAATTATAGCCTTTAAATTTTATGGAAATTATTTTGTTGTGGAGAATATTTATATAATTGATGACCGATAGGCACTTACACTTTGAAACTTGAAATGGATCATTTCTTCAAGGAGGAATAAAAATACAATCTATTTATTTGGCAAAACATCCAGATCACTTTTCAGAAAGAAAGGTAAGATGCTGTAGAAGTGCAGGTCAGCTCTACAATATTCAATAGTCCACGTAGTCAGCCATGGCCAATTAGCCAGTGACTTTGAGACATGGAATAAATCATAATTTCAAACTCAAAACTACAGCAATTATAAGGACTTCCAATATTTTTTTGCAACCGTAGATAAAAAGAGAGTGGATTCTAAAAGTTGCCTAATTGTATCCATGTTGACTTGGCATCCACGGTAGGCACTTGAGGATATACAGCAGTGCAAAGGGCTCTTACCACAGTGCACATGGATTATTGTGTTTTACTAAATTAGAAGATAATGTATCCTGAGTTTTTTTAATAGTCTATTATTGCTATAAAAATAAAGTGATTTTATATTTATGAATTTCACCCTGGATTATTCTACTGAAGTATTTAATATTTTCATGATTACTGAGAGACAAAGAAAAGGAATGATGCTATTTTTTAGGTCATATAACACACACACACACACACACACACACACACACTTACATGCACAGAACACACAATGTTTTACCATATCATGTTCCAAAATTCAATTAACCTTACATGGATTGAAGGGCATCTAGTTTTAAAGAATCCAAACAAGCAAAACAGGTAATTCCGACTATACAAGTATCTTTGGATAAAAAAGCTGTTGGTAATCTGCTAGGTGCAAGAAGTATGGAACACAGAACAGCAAAGTTAAATGTTAACACGGCAGGCCAAGAACCCACTCAGTTTCATGGACGGCTCTACCAGAAGGCTCATGCACTACAGACACTGTGAATCTGATAAGTCAGAAGCCAGATTTACTCTCTAATTAACTTTTTTGGTGAGTATTATTTGGCCATAAGTCACTCAAAGGCACCTAAGACCAGCTTCATCATTCTGTCCCTTCAGGAAGTCCTGGGGTATCTCTGAAGTGCAATCCTAGAAGCTGAGACAGTGAGGCTCTTTGTGTAATAGTGACTGAGAAAAATTTGAGGCCCATAGGATGTATGCCCCTTACATCTACAAGGCTCCTGAAAAGCCAGGTCCTTTGAGAACATGACCTGAGTCACTGATGGCTAAACTCTGGAGTGGCTGACGGCTGCTTAGAAGGACTGCTGGACGGTGCTCTGCTTGGAGACCCTGGTGGAAGACGTGGTTACTGTGTAATTAGAATGACTTGACTCCTCTAAGCCTGAGTCTGGCAGGGAACCTGGGACTCCAGCTGCAGAAGCCACAGTCTTTCTGGCCATTACCGAGGTTTCGGCAGGGATCTGGTAATTAGATTGCAGAGCGGAGGCTGGCGTCAGCACTGTTTCCGTCACTGTCACGTTCTGACCTAAGGCTACACTGGGCGCGGCCAGCAGGGGCTGCAGGCTGGAGCTAGGGGTGAGGAAGCGCTCTCTTTCCTGCACCATGACATAGTGAGCGTCAGGCAGAGGCGGGGTGTCTTCCAGGGGGATAGACATGCCCCCGTGGGGTTGGATGACCCTCTCGGTGACCACCACGTGCCCCTCGCTAGCGTACTGCTGGTTCCCTAGGGTGGATGCTGGGGCGTAGACCCGCTCTGTCACGATCAGGCCCTGGGACTGTTGGGGGCCCAGGACCACTGTACTTGGGGGCCCCGTGGCGCCCGTGGCATAGGACGTTTCGGTCACTACCACGCTACCAGAAGCCAGTGTATCAGGAAGTGGTGCAGTGACCTTTTGAGCCTGCCTAGTGGATATAACAGACTTTTCATTGACTATTTCCTGAGTTACCTTCTCTGTGTCTGCCTCATGCAAAGGCTTGGGACCCTGAAAGCTGCCACCTGAGGCATAAGCATTCTCGGAGTTAAGCCTGGTTTGCTCATAGAGGGACCGTGAAACCGCCTTCCCATCTGCTTCTCTTGCGGGTTTTGCCCTCTTCTGAGTTTCCGCATCCATCTCTATTTTTCGACCCAAGCAAACTTCAGCAAGGGTCTTGAATTTCAATCCTAAGTCATCTAAGAAGCGGTCATCTAGCTCTCCTTCAATGAAACTGCAGCAGCCGATGGAACCCCGGAGAGACTCCGTTTCTTCCTGAGAATAAACCAGAAGGCAATCTTTGGCTGTGTGGATGTCATCTTCCTCGGTGTAAGAGGCTGCTTTCTGAAACAGAAAGAGAAACAGGCATATACCAGTGACACGCTTCGTTTAAGGACAGTGCTCTCGATTCCTGCTCAAAATGTGAAACCTCTAACTAGAAGGAAACATCAGAGAAACACAAATTGAAGGACATCCTACCACACGATTGGCCTGTATTCTTAAAATAGTATTATTAGATGAGAAAGGCAGAGGGAACGGTTTCGGATTAAGAGGAGAAACAAGGGCCATGACAAGCAAATGCAAAGCAGCACCCTGGAGTGGGTCTGAGATGGGAAAACAACGGGTATAAAAGACATTACTGGGAAGATTGGCTAAACCGAGACATGGAATCTGTTATTAAGTCTCTGTACCATGGTGATTTAAGAGGATGTGTGTGCATGCGTGCGTGTGAGAGAGAAAGCAAGCAAATGTGGCAAAACGCTAACATTTGGGTAATCTGGGATGTGTGTGTGCATGCTAAGTCGCTTCAGTTGTGTCTGTTTGCAACACCACAGACTGTAGCCCACCAGGCTCCTCTGACCATGGGATTCTCAGGCAAGAAAACTGGAGCGGGTTGCCGTGCCTTTTTCCAGGGGATCCTCCCAACCCAGGGATCATATTTGCATCTCTATGTCTCTTGCATTGGCAGACAGGTTCTTTACCACTAGCACCACCCGAGAGGCCCTGAGTAAAGCATACATAGGAGTTCAAACTTTATATTATTCTTGCAAATTTCCAGATGAGTTTGAAATTATTTCCCAATTGAAAGCTGTGCACACATACATAATTAAGACTGACTCACGCAGGATTAGAGCAGAGTGGGAAAAAGATACTAAAATAAAACAAACAGGGTACCAGAATGGAGCCTGGCCATGAGACAGAAAATGGATGAGAAGCGCTTTTCCTTGACACTGACCAAACCACCATCTCCCTGGGGTCTAGCTGATACTTGGGGGTGGGCAGCTGGGATGAAAGCAGAAAGCAGGGAAGCACTCAGGTACTTTGTGGCCATGTAGAAAGGAGATGGCAGGAATAAAGTGGCCTCTATGGAAGCCCATTGGGTCCCTAGCAATCTGACTCTGCCCATCCCATGCCCAGGCATGATCCTGTTCTCCAGAAAGGCTTCTAATTCCTAATTTTAGTCATCAACTTCCTGACTGCATTGCATCATCTTTTCTGCAACTTGCTCCTAATTTTATGTAAACTGCCGCAACGGTGAACCAAGTACTTGCCTTCAAAAGAAAACACTTAAACAGGCTTAGTAGATTGTGTTTTTTAGGTTACGTAGTCTCTCCCTTCCCACCCTACCGGCTCTGCAGAGGACCGCGGTTTCGGACCCACCTACATCAGCCTGGTCATGTGACCTGCTCTGGCCAATGACACACGAGTGGGCGTGGCTTTAGGGGGTGCAATAACCCGGTTCTCATTGTTCTGTTCTCCACGTCCCAAGGACGGGAGCTTCCTGGGCACAACCTGAGCTGAGCTGCACGGAATGGCAAAAGCATGACTGTGGGAAAGACGCCCTGGTGAGAAGTAAACCTGTGAGGCCACTTGTCACCACCACATAATGGACTAACTTGGTCCCATCTCTCCTTCCTCACTGCCTGTAAGCACCCTCTTCAAAGGAACACAGTCCCATTTAGACCCAAGAAAACGATTCCCCTCATAACATCACGTTCACATATAGATGCAACTTCTCCCACACAGAGAAACCAACGCTTACCTCAGTGAAGTAACTTCTCAGGAACTCCTCGTTCACCGCCACCGCGCCTGCCCGAGCTCCGGCCACTTCTTTGGCTGCCCCTGTGGCTCTCGTGGCCCTGAAGGTGTCCGAGGTCACCATGGCCCCGGTCGTCCCAGTGGCCTGGGTGGCCCCGCCTGAGACGAGGCTTCTGTATTCTTCCCAGCGGCCTTCCGCCTCGGACATCTCCTGCTGCCCTTTGGTAAAGGAGGCAGAGCTGCTTCCTTTCACGATAGCTTCCTTGGCCGTCACACCTCCGCCTACCCCAGCGCCTACCGCAGCGCCTACCGCGGCACCATCTCTGAGATCCGCGCCCAGAAGAGGCACCACCACCTGTGAGAGCACATACCATCGAGTCATGGACGGCCAGTACGCTGACCGTCTGAGCTAAGTGAGGTTCTGAGCTCAGTGAGCCGGTGAGACTGTTATAGTCACTCATTGCAACCTCAGTCGTGTCTCACTCTGCGACCCCATAGACTGTAGCCTGCCAGGCTCCTCTGCCCATGGAATTTTCCAGGCCAGAATACTGGAGTGGGTTGCCATTCCCTTCTCCAGGGGATCTTCCCCACCAGAGAGCAAACCTGGGTCTCCTGCATCGCAGGCGGATTCTTTACCATCTGAGCCACCAGGGAAGCCCAAGCATATGAAGGGAGTAAGACATTTGCCCAAGGCAAATTAGTAAAAACTTTATCTGAATGACTTCTCTGAGTCTTCTGAAGATCTCTGCTCTATCTTCTCATTCTCTTGTGTGCTAAGTCACTTCAGTCATGTTTGACTCTTTGAAACCCCAAGCACGGTAGCCTGCCAGGCTCCTCTGTCCATGGGACTCTCCAGGCCAGAATACTGGAGTGGGTTGCCATTTCTTTCTCCAGGGGATCTTCCCCATCCTAGGATCGAACCTGCATCTCTTATGTCTCCTGCATTGGCAGGCAGGTTCTTTACCACTAGTGCCACCTGGGACGCCCAGTAAGTGGGTAGCAAAGGGGATTTTGCAACATTTTACAACTGTCCTGGGGGCTGTGGGTGCACCTCTGCAGACCTTATGTATTGTTTGGACCGGAAATGGAGAAGCACCTGGTTATGAAGGATTGCCCATTTAAATATTGGGACAAATCTTCCTACCTAAACCCCTACACACTCTTGCTCACTTCAGCATTTGTTCTACATTCCTGGCATCACTACCTGACCCTCCGTCCACGTTCTCTGTAACTCAGGACCTGCGGCAGTAGAGCAAAACCAACTCAACGCTGCCCTGGCAACAGATACAAAGTAGGCTGCATTTAATGAAAGCATGTGAATGAAATCTGTAGGAACTAGCTTACTCTCATGACTTGTGACGTCAGAGGCACTTCCTAAGACTCCTTTAAAGCAGAAAAGAAGACACATTCCACTGACACTGGATTATCTGACCTTGTCTTCAGGTGGTGCCCCCTCGTTGTTCCACGGATGCAGCATCTCTATGGTACCCGGGATGGGGGTAAAGCCTTTGGCGCCCTTTCCACAATGGCACACCAGCAGCAGAAGTGGTATAACTGCACAGAACAAAATCCAGCACAGAGGTTAGTCTTGACAGATTTTTGAATTTATCTTGCATAGTTTTGGAATTTGCATATCACTTTCTAGAGTTCAGTCTTCACTTACTTATAGCCCTATTTTTCTGTTTTTCTTTTCTTCCCCTGATCCAAACTCACCAAGTCTGTTTTGGGTGAGTCATACCAAAGCTGAAAAGCAGAATGACGGAGTCTTACAGATTCAGAGTTCCTGTCCATCACAAAGACTATGGTCACTGTCTGTGGTCACTCAGTGGAACATCAAGACTGGATTTGACACTATCCAAATCATCAAAATCAATTTATTAGCTTAATTAAAAAAAAAAAAACCACTTTAAATTTTAACATATGCTTCCACAATGGCTCAAAAGGTAAAGAACCTGCCTGCATTGCAGGGGACCAGAGTTTGATTCCTGGGTGGGGAAGATCCCCTGGAGAAGGGAATGGCTACCCACTCTAGTATTCTTGCCTGGAGAATTCTATGGACAGAGGAGCCTGGCGGGCTACAGTCCACGGGGTCACAAACAGTCAGACACAACTGAGTGACTAATACTTTCACTGACTATGGTTACTGTGTGTAATAAAAAGACTGAAGATAGCAAATGTTTATCAAGTGTCTGCCATGTGCTAAGCAGCCCCATTAAACCCAGGGAAATCTGAGGTGAGACGGTCGTGCAAGGAATCCCAGGTTGGTCAGCTGAGACAAGTCATTATCATCAGGTCAGTATTTTAACTCATTAAATGCAGATGATGATATAAAAGTGCACTGCAAACTGTTGAGTGCTGTGTATTCAACTGCACATCTACTGATGGCTTGGATGTACCCCTCTTCTAACAGAGAAACAGTGGACGCTGCCTTGGAGGTGGTTGTCTGCCCATGAGCGGTGGGCAAGTGGAGTGGTTCCATGTGACCCCAGGCTGCAGTCTTCTGTTCTTCCATGAAGGGAAACCCAAAGTCACTGGAGGGCACTGGAGGGCAGGCAGGAAGGGATGGGACGGTTGTCACTGCTGGGAAACATGAAAGTGCTCAGAGGGTCTGGCTCCTGTTGGTGCAGGGGAAGGGGTAAGCCAAGCAGAGCCTGTGGGGAGGTGGAGCTCTGATGAGTCAAGTGTGCAAAAAGCAAGAACTGATGGGAATCAGATGAGTTTGTAAAATAACCTTGAACCACGCAACAAGTCTTTTCTGAGAGTTTTCCATGCACAAGGCACTGTGTGTGAAAGAACAGATAACCCACCTCCCTCACAGAGCTTAACAAAGTGGGGACACCCACAAGGTTGAAACGTATGTCTAATAATCCTGGTTACTGAAATCAGGAAATGATACATTTTTATAAAACAAAATTCTGAAGAGAGCTCTGATAACTTTTGGTGAATTGATCAATTCTTGCTTCCCTTCTCACCCTCAATAGCATTCTAGTGTGATTACAGAAAAACTAAAGAAATCAATGAGTCCTATAGTAACAAAATAGTAAAAACACCCTAAAAAGACACTAGAAATTACTGAAAGAGGAAGTGCTCAGTTATGTCTGGCTCTTCGCGGCCCCATGGACCGTAGCCGACTGGGCTCCTCTGTCCATGGGATTTTCCAGGCAAGGATACTGGAGTGGGTTGTCATTCTTCCTCCAGGGGATCCTTCTGACTCAGGAATCAAACGTGACTCTCCTGCGTGGCAGGCAGATTCTTGACCACTGAGCCACCTGGGAAGGGCCCCAAAAGGGAACATTCAGCTTTTAAAATACTTACGTAGCAAGAGCAGAAGGGCAAGAATTATGAGTGCAATTGCTGCAGGTCCCAAGCCAACGGAGGAGTCAGCCCACATGTTCACACAGCCACTGCCTTCCACACAATTGCAAACTGTGAGTTTAAGGATCTGCTCTTCAGGACAGCTGAAGCCTTGACTATCTGCGATCCGGAAGCGAATTTCACTTGTCCCATGCTGTCTTTTGGTTTGTTGCAGTAGCACACTGGTATCTGTAAGGGACAAGAAAATAAAGGAAATAAAGTGAGTGGTTACCAAGAAAGGGGCAAGATTAAATTATAGAAACAGTCTCTCTTTTTTTCTTCAATTTACTGAGGTATATTTAATTTACAATATTATATAAGTTTCAGGTATACAACACTGTAATTCACACTTTTTAAAGGTTATACTCCATTTACAGTTATTGTAAAATATTGGCTATAACCCCTGTGATATATAATATATCCTTGCAGCTTATTTATTTTAACATAGTAGATGGTACCTCTTAATCCCCTATCCCTGTCTGGTTCCTCCTCACTAGCCTCCCCCAGTGGTAACCATCAGTTTGTTTATTGTATCCCTGAGTCTACAGAAACATTCTTTAATTGCTAACCATATTTAGTTCCAGTTAGTTTTATTATTCCATAATTTCTCTGTTGAATTCACAGTGTGCTCGATGAGATTAGTCCAAATATGCAGGTGAAGATCACAGCACCATTTCTGAACACACCTTCCTTTTATGATGACTAATGTTAACAAATGTGTGTAATCTATCTGATGCTAGGAACTCTTTCCATTACTGGGATACAGTGATAAATAAGTGGTGGGTTAAATGCTATTTCCATCGAATGACCATTTTTTTTAAAATTTAGTTTTTCCTGTTTAAAATAATTACTTATTTGGCTGCACTGGGTCTTAGTTGCAGGATCTCTGAACTTCATTGTGGAATTTGGGATCTTTAGTTGTGTTTCATGTGAACTCTTAGTTGTGACCTGTGTGGCCTAGTTCCCTTGAGCAGGGATCGAACCCAGCCTCCCTGAATCAAGAGCTCAGAGTCTTAGCCACTGGACCAGCAGGGACGTTCCTATCCTACCATTTCTTAAAAGAACTTTATCAAGGCAAATTTCAAACAGAGAGTGATCAAGGAAAGAACATAATTAACCCTCATCGTACCCATCTCCAGCTTTAATCATTTTCAAGAATGGGCCAATCTTGTTCCATCCTTTTTGTTTCCAACGTGGTATGTCTGAAATTTTGAAACATTTCAAATCTACAGAAAACTTGAAAGACTATTACTGATACAATGAGTTTTGATATACTCTTCATGAATTGTTTACATTTTATAACAATACTATCTCTCTACAAGCACACTTTTTTTTTATTTGAAGGATAATTGCTTTACAGAATTTTGTTGTTTTCTGTCAAACCTCAACATGAATCAGCCACATGTATATATATATCCCTTCCCTTTTAAACCTCCCTCCCATATCCCTCCCCATCCCACTCCTCTATTTTAAGGTAAGCTGCAGATCTCAAGACCTCCTTCAGCATATATCTTCTAAGACCAAAGGATATTAAGCCCTTCTAAGAATTAATTATTGATATAATATCTAACATATAACTCATATTTAAACTTTTCAACTGTTGTAAAAACAGCCTTTATAATTCTCTCTCTCTGTGGCTTTATGTTCATTACTTTGCCAACAAAGGTCCACCTAGTCAAGGCTATGGTTTTTCCAGTGGTCATGTATGGATGTGAGAGTTGGACTGTGAAGAAAGCTGAGCGCCAAAGAATTGATGCAACTATGGTGCTGGAGAAGACTCTTGTGAGTCCCTTGGACTGCAAGGAGATCCAACCAGTCCATCCTAAAGGAGACCAGTCCTGGGTGTTCTTTGGAAGGACTGATGCTAAAGCTGAAACTCCAATACTTTGGCGACCTGATGCAAAGAGCTGACTCACTGGAAAAGACCCTGATGCTGGGAGGGATTGGGGGCAGGAGGAGAAGGGGACGACAGAGGATGAGATGGCTGGATAGCATCACTGACTCGATGGACATGAGTTTGAGTGAACTCCGGGAGTTGGTGATGGACAGGTCTGCCGTGCTGTGATTCATGGGGTCGCAGAGAGTCGGACACGACTGAGCAACTGAACTGAACTGAAAAAACCAGTAAACTTGTAAGTTAAGAAAAATTGAGGTATTATGTTTAAAACTCTTCTGAAATGAATCAGTTCAGTTCAGTACCAACTGTTTAAAACAAGAGAGTCTTCTGGAGATTATTTTTCAGCATTCGAAACCCAAAAGAACATGTCAACAAAGGAATATGTCCCAAGATTTGGATATATGCTCATGTCCTTCTGGCACGGGGTTATGTCCATCACTCACCAGCTCTGTGACTTCAGACAAGCTACCTAATTATACTTAAGTCAAAATTCTCTCAGCTGTGATCAGGGAATGATGGTACGGGGAATAAATGTGATAAAGAAGGGTTAGCAGAGTGTCTGGCACATGGTATATACTCCACAAGTGTTATTTTTAATGGAATCATCATTACCATACCTCAAGATTTTTAGACGGCATCTACTAGGATTACTGTGCTTAGAAAGGCAAAGTACTCCTCAAGCTTATAAGACAACCACTTCAAGAGTGATTTGGGGAATACCCAGCTACTTTTAAGATATTAGAGGGGACTTCCCTGGTGGTCCAGTGGTTAAGAATCCACAGTGCAATGCAGGGGATGTGGGTTTGACTCCTGGTCTGGGAACTAGGATCCAGCCCACTACAACTACTGCGTGCGTGTGTGCACCTGATGTCGCTTCAGTCGTGTCCAACTCTTTGTGACCCCATGGACTGTAGCCCACCAGGCTCCTCTGTCCATGAGATTCTCCAGGCAAGAATACTGGAGTGGGTTGCCATGCTCTCCTCCAGGCGATCTTCCCAACCCAGGGATCAAACCCATCTCTCTTATGTCTCCTGCATTGGCAGGTGGGTTCTTACCACTAGCACCACCTGGGAAGCCTGACAACTACTACTGAGCCTGGCACCATAACTAGAGAGTCGACATACCACAAGGAAGATCCAGCATGCCACAGCTAAGATATAAATAAATAAATATTTTTAAAAAAGGTATTAGACATCCATTTTTCTTCTTTCCCTCCAGGTAGATTATTTATCATTAGGCAGATCAAAGACACTATGCCTGAGGTTCAGAACTTCATTTTAGAAACTCAACTGTATTGGAAATACAATTTATGCAAAGCAAATAAATAACTGTTATTATGAAGATTTTGCTTTGCCAATAGATTTCTATCAGGTTTAACGTTTAAATATATAGTCTAGTGATTTTTGCTTACCTTCTCGGCGTACTATTTTCCATCTTTCTGCCATTCCAGCTGGTTTATCAATGACAGAGAAACCGAAAGGCCAGCTGTTTTGGGGTCCGTCCAGGTCCTGAGCAGTCACGTTCACGAACGGCACGTAGTCACAGACAGTCTGCACAGGATCGACCAGTGTGGGACAATTGTCATTGATGTCTTCAACATTGATAACAACAGTGCCAGTGATGGTTTTCCTAGGATATTCTTAAAGACAGGAAAAAAAAAAAAGTACACTTTGGTCATACTGCTCAAAATGGACATAGTTTGAATTCTCTAGTCAATTTCATAAGGAGAACTAGTATCCAAATTAGGACACTTATCTTGGATGTGCTTTCATATTCAGATCAAGTAATGTCTTTTAATCCACTAAATACATAGAAATGTGAAGGTTTACCCATGTGACCTTTCTATAAGGCCAAAACAAAGGTCTCAAGGGTTGGAAAATAAAATCTAAATACATATAACCAAGAAAAGATGTTTCTTTAATAACTTACCTTCTGTTATAGCCAAAATCTTTGCAGTGTATGTACCATTTTGGACATATCTGGATTCATAATCAGGAATCTTCACGAGTTTAATTTCAGATGTGGCAGAATTCACAGAGATCCAATTGTCTATATCTTCAAATTTGGCATATCTGTTAGAAAAGAGGAAATTAATTCTGAACTCTGGATAAACTGAGACTATCTACAAACTAATATCTATAACTCTTTTAAGCTTAATTTCTGCTTTATTATATATGTTCTTATTACAGGCATGTTTGGAGTGTTTTTAAATTTCTTGAGACTATCCTAAAAGTCCCTGTTTATCACACCTACTTTGGAATCCTCCTTATTTCTGTAACATACCCCAGACATGTGTGCAAGGGCAACTACCCCCTGCCTACTCGCCTGGGAGGTTTATGAGTTGCTCTTAGCCTGTCTTACAGCTTTCAGTCTAGTGTCCCTTAAATTTGGAGTTCACCTTTTGAGGATAACTTTAGTCACCCAACAAGAACTCATGGAGAAAAGCCACCTTACATCCTATTGTTTCTTTGCATATTATCAATATTTTAAAAATAACAGTTTTTTAAAAAAATCAATGCCTTAAATGGAAGTGCTTTAAATTTGCTGGACATATGTATACCTATGGCTGATTCATGTTGATGTCTGACAAAAAATAAAATTCTGTAAAGCAATTATCCTTCAACTGAAAAATAAATAAATAAATTTGCAGGATATTGTTGGTTGTTAGGAATAACAGTCTTCTTTTGGTTATAAACAGCTAAAAGTGAAAACAAAGCTGATAAGGTGACTTCTGGTTTTCTTCTCTCAAGGCAAAGGAAAATTAGAGTGGAAAGACAGCTTCAGGAAGGCAAGTAGAACTTTCATAGTATGTTTTCACAAACGTATGTTAATTTAATCCCATTGAGTTTAAAACGTATCCAAATACAAACATAAACTAAATAAACATAGAGTATTTGGTTCAAGCAGTCAGATTATTATTTTGTATTAAGTGGCAGTTTAGGCATACAAAAATGAGTGGCTAATATACAGCAATATTTATTTATAGTTACCATTAAAAAATTCTAATTATACACTTGAACTGAATTTTCCTGCCTTTTAATAATTTTACCAGTAAATGATGATACCTTTGGATAGTCACAGATATTTTTGAATTTCATGGCTGGAATTTTAAAGCTTGAACTGAGCTCAATGTTTTTCCACATTATACTTATAACCAAGACAGAGCTACAGTGCTAAGAATCACATTTCACAATGGAATGCTCTGTGTGATCTCATTTAAGGAATTTTCTGTTTCCTATTGTTAAAATTAGACACTTCAAGGTAGGATGGTGGCTCACATGTCATGTCAAATATCCGTACAACTGATGCACATGGATAATCACTTAAAGTAAATCATGACAAGGTTGAGAGTGTTTCTTCTACTGTTCTCATTGACATTTCAATTAGGTGAATACTGGAAAATTATTTCACTTAGCTGTGCCTCTCATTCCTTATCTGTAAAATAAGGTTTGACTTAATCTTTAAGATCACTCCCTTTCTAAAGTTGTATGCTAAAGAATAAGGTACTTTTGAGAAGAAAAATGGTTCATTATTTTTCAAGGTAGCGCACATCATCTTTTGATATGGTCATAACTCTTACTGAAAACACCAACCAAAATTAAACAGGTAGATGGAAATAGAAGTTCCAGTAGACAGCCACAGTATTATTGGAGAGTAATTAATCAGAACACTTAAACCTCTCAGCGGACAGTCTGAGAAGTCATTAGGAATGTACATCCTCAGGTTTAGAGCCACAGAAATAAAAATTAGGCTACAAAACTCAAGAGAAGCTGGACTGGTGCCTGAAGGTAAGCTGCACAAAAAAGGATCACCAAAGACATTGCAGAAAACACAATGGAAACTGTTTGTTAATATTATTTTGGAAAAAGGTCATTTGCTACTATTGGCTGATGAATTCTATGAGGAGATTCTCCAAAACGAAAGAGATTGTTGAAAAGGTTCCTCCATATCCCCACTTTTGCTATGGTTGGCAGTGTTTCATGAAGTGCTGGCACCCAGGGACACGGGCCCAAGCAGAGTGAAGCAACCGAGTAACTCTGGTATTGACGGCAGGAAAACAGGAGCCACGTGATGGACATCCAGGATTCCACAGAGGCTGTAGACATTGGGAGCTCGTGCTGAAGCACACAGCTGCCCCTGGTCAGCCACTGCAAGACCTTCAACGACACCAAGCAGGATACTTGCAGTGCCCCCTGACGGTCATCTTGGGTGGTAGGTGAGGATTCTTGTACTGTGCTGTGCTTAGAGACTCAGTTGTGTCTGACTCTTTGTGACCCCATGGACTGAAACCCACCAGGCTTCTCTGTCTATGGGGATTCTCCAGGCAAGAATATTGGAGTGGGTTGCCATGCCCTCCTCCAGGGGATCTTACCAATCCAGGGATCAAACCCAGGTCTCCTACATTGCAGGCAGATTTTTTACTGTCTTGAGCCACCAGGGAAGCTCACGAATACTGGAGTGGGTAGCCTATCCCTTCTCCAGGGAATCTTCCCAACCCAGGAATTGAACCAGGGTCGCCTTCATTGCAGGAGGTTCTTTACCAGTTGAGCTACCAGGGAAGCTTAACTTCAACCAAATAACTACAGGTAAGCAGAGCTTCAAAAATTACAGCTCTGTAGAGTTATCTCTTGATGGCAAGGCTCTGAGAGCTAAGATGTAAACTCACTTTGCAAATGTGAATGGATCATGCAAACCTAAGGCGCTGCTACGGAATGGGTACAATACAGGGTTGGCATATGATAGGTTCTTTAAAAAAAAATTTTTTTTTTAAATTTTGTATCGGAAGATAGCCAACTAACAATGTTGCCATAGTTTCAGGTGGACAGCAAAGGGATTCAGCCATACCTGGATATGTATCCATTCTCCTCCAAACTCCCCTCCCATCCAGGCTGCTCTATAACATTGAACAGAGTCCCCTGTGCTATAGAGTAGGTCCTTGTTGGTTATCCATTTTAAATATAGCAGTGTGTACATGTTGAACCCAAACTCGATCCTGTCCCCCCTCTTCACCTTGGCAACCGTAAGTTGGTTATCGAAGTCTGTGAGTCTCTTTCTGTTTTGTAAAGAAGTTCGTCTGTATCATTTCTTTTCAGGCATCTAGTAGGTTCCTAATAATATATTCTGAATACAGGTCACCAGGATCAAGACAAACGTTACAAGTTTCATCAATCCCTGGACCAAAGAGCCTGGTTTGAATGAAGACCAATTTTCAAGGCTGATGATCAATTAAAACTGGTTTCCCCATTATTAAAATTTCAATGCATTATGCAGCTTTTTTTTCCCCTCTTAATCAAAATTAAAGTGAACTTGCAGTAAATTTTACTTGCTACTTTCTTACCTCTAAAGACAGATTTTAGAAAGTTTCTTTCTGAACTTTTTCTTTGTTGCTATTTAGCCTTCTCAACCCAGAACTTTTTAATTAAAAAAAATTTTACAATGTTGCATTGGTTTCTGTCATACAACAATGCAAATCAGCCATAATTATACATACACTCCCTCCCTCCCTAGTCTTCCTCCCCTCCCCCGAGCCCATCTCTCCAGGTCATCATGGAGCACCAAAGGGGGCTCCCTTTGCCATGTGCAACTCCTCACTAGCTCTCCATCCTACACCCGATGGTCTATGCATGTTGACGCCACTTTCTCCATTCTTCTCACTCACTCCCTCCCCCAATGTCCACAAGCCCCTTCTCTATATCTGTGTCTCCTTTCCTCCCCTGCAAATAGGTTCATCAGCATCATTTTTCTGAACCCAGCCAGCCTTTGCCTCCCACTCGGGTCATGGAGGGAAGGGGGTTCCTGGGGAAACACCTGGCCTCTCAATGACAACACAACTCCAGAAACTTCATTTACAGGCCTTTTGGGGTTTGTAGGCGCCCAATGGCACGGTTCAAAGGACTGAAGTGTCCAAATTCCATTATGATTTTTGAAAAGAAGCATTCAAAGTAACTTAGAATGAGGAAATAATATTCATAACCATCTCTTACTTTACATTGGTTACTTTTCCAGTGTCTTCATCAAAAGCTTGAAATTTTCCCAGTATTTGGCCCTGGCTTAATTTCTCCATGCTCTCGCTAGTGTGAAATTGGATTGTGCTGCTTTTAAAATAAATGCCTTCTTTCACATTTTTCACTTTGACTTTGATGGGAATGGATGTCGGCTTGTATTTATCCTTAATTGATTTGTGAAAAGCTGCTTTGTTAGTGACGATAATGCTCAAGTCAAGATTCTTCATTGTTTCATAGTCTACTTCCTAGAAAGGCAAAATCAGAGGGAATTCTTTTAAAAGGGAAAACAACAGAACACATGCGTGTGGCTTCGGTGTCAGATATTATATAGTCATTTAAAACATGAAAAATACAGCAGTACTGACTACAGTAAATCCCCAATATATAAATGAATTCCATTCTGAGAGCATGTTCGTAGTCCAACTTTGTTCATTAAGTCCAACAAAGCTAGCCTAGGTATCCAACTAACACAACTGGCTATACAGTACTGTAATAATACTGTCAAACAAACAATACATAAAAAACAAACACAAAAAATAAAGAAAACATTTTCAATCTTACAGTACAGTACCTTGAGAAGTACAGTAGTACCGTACAACAGATGGCATACTGGGGCTAGCATCCAGTGAACTGCCAAGAAGAGTTATGGGGTGGAGGTGGGAGAGGAGGAGGGAGGTGGTAGAGTTGAAGGATCGTCAGCAACAGGAGATGGAGGGCGAGTCGCAGTTTCACTCATACTTTAACGTGATTGGACGCACAAACACACATTCTCAGTTTTGCAAGTTCACTACCTGAAGGCTTGTATATAGGGGACTACTGTGCTCCAACTCTTAAGTTGATACCATGTCATTAAAAATCTGCAGCCCCATAGACTGCAGCCCACTAGGCTCCTCTGTCCATGGGATTTCCCAGGCAAGAATACTGGAGCAGGTTGCCATTTCCTTCTCCAAGGGATAGTCCCGACCCAGGAAATCAAATCCTCCTGCGTTTGCAGGTGGATTCTTTATCACTAGCACCACCTGGGAAGCCTAAGGATGTTTAGGAAGCATCCCCAATTTTATTTTAAGATCAAAATCGTTTCAAATATATATATTATCTTTAGCAATCTGAAGTGATTCTTTGCTTAATTAAAAATAGTTAAGGGACACTCAATATGGGTTAATATTCCTTAAAAACTGTTCCATGGGTTTTTTCTGGCAAAAAGGGCTACAGAAGTAGCAGCAGACTGCCAGCTCTGTCCCATAGCGTATCATAAAGCTGAGACCTCACTGCATCTTATTAGGTAACCCATAACATTAATTTGTCTCATTAATGATGTTCATTTTGATCCTTTGATCAAGGTGCTGTCTCTGAGGCTTCCCCACTGTAAAGTTAGTTTTTGGCCTTTGTGATTCACGTATATTTTGTGTGGCAGTACTTTGAAACTATTTAAGTTCCCCATTTCTCTGCAAATTTTCTATTTATGTTTGTTTCTGTTAGTATAAAAAAATAAAAGGAGGCCTCCTGGAGAAAAAAACATTTTTGACTATATTAATATAAACCCAGGAAGGGGTTTTCAAATTTGTTTAAAAATCTGCAGCCTCATGGACTACAGCCCACTGTCTCCTCTGTCCATGGGATTTCCCAGGCAAGAATACTGGAGCAGGTTGCCATTTCCTTCTCCAAGGGATAGTCCTGACCCAGGAATTGAACCCGTGAGTCTTGCATCTCCTGTATTTGCAGGATTCTTTATCACTAGCGCCACCTGGGAAGCCTAATGTTTAAGAAGAGAATCTAACCCCTATTAATCTATTAATAACTGGTTAATGCCATAAAAGATTAACCCTTTTCCAAATACTCTGTTCTTTGCAAGTTGTGGTATTACATTTGATTTGATCAGTTTATCACTCTCTATATATATATTTTCCAATTTGTCCATTTTCTTTTTATAAACATTTCTATATTGTTCTACTATTTAAATACACTTAATTTACTTAGCTATTCTGTTACTAGGCATTTGGACTATTTGCAATTAACATTGCTCTGAACATTTGCATGCAAGTTTTTTTGGAGATAATGTATATGTTTTTATTTTTCATGGGTGAACACCTAGGACTAAATTGTTGGGTCACTGGATTAGTACTCTATTTAATTTTTATGAAACTGCCAAACTGGCTCTCCCATTTAATGTTTCCACTGGCAATATACAGGAGCTCTGGTCTGTCTATATTCTCACTGATACTTGGTGGTGTTGGTCTTTTCTGATTGTAGCTTCTTTCTAGCCAGGCGTGCAGTGATAGCCCACACAGGCTTAATCTGCACCTTCCCTAATGGCTACTGATGCCGGGTATCCTTTACGGGCACACTTGCTATTTGCATATCTTCTCTAACTTCCTGTGAATGGAATCTGATGGTTGCCCTTATACTTTGGAAGCGATTCTTTATACAATTGAGAAAGTAAATTCATAATTTTCTTAATCTGGTGCTGTCATTTTACTACTAAATTTACAGCAACTTTGTCCCTTTTTGTGCCACCATGGTGCATTGAGGGTATTTTTATTATTCATCACTATGTGACTGCTTCTCCTTCTGTATATTACTGGCTTTTAATCTCAAGCACTGAGCAGGGTTGCACCTATAATCTATGACTGAAAAGGGATGCTTAGTTCAATACAAGAAGGTAAATTGATTTTGTCTCTAATGCCATTATCTATTTATTTAGTAATCATAAAATCTGTCTTCCCTTTAATTCAAAATCACTGCAGATGGTGATTGCAGCCATGAAATTAAAAGACGCTTACTCCTTGGAAGGAAAGTTATGACCAACCTAGATAGCATACTCAAAAGCAGAGACGTTACTTTGCCAACAAAGGTCCGCCTAGTCAAGGCTATGGTTTTTCCAGTGGTCATGTATGGATGTGAGAGTTGGACTGTGAAGAAAGCTGAACACCGAAGAATTGATGCTTTTGAACTGTGGTGTTGGAGAAGACTCTTGAGAGTCCCTTGGACTGCAAGGAGATCCAACCGGTCCATTCTAAAGGAGATCAACCCTGGGATTTCTTTGGAAAGAATGATGCTAAAGCTGAAACTCCAGTACTCTGGCCACCTCATGTGAAAAGTTGACTCATTGGAAAAGACTCTGATGCTGGGATGGATTGGGGGCAGGAGGAAAACAGGACAACAGAGGATGAGATGGCTAGATGGCATCACTGACTCGATGGACATGAGTTTGAGTGAACTCTGGGAGTTGGTGATGGACAGGGAGGTCTGGCATGCTGCAATTCATGGGGTCGCAAAGAGTCAGACACAACTGAGCAACTGAACTGAACTGAACTGAATTTTATTCTGTTTTCCTCTGCTTTACAAAAAGTGGTCTATATACATATGGTAGCCTATTGATAAATGGTATCCATAATTATTACAATGAAACTTCAAGTTAATTTTCCTCTATTCTGTTATACATTATATTATCATCCTTCCTTTATTAGGATTTACTTACTTTACTGTGTAATAAAGTTATAAAAATGTGGATGCTTCTGGAATCAATTTTTTGTCTGTGACTTAATGAAATGTTTTGAAAGCTTTAGCTTTGCATTTTATTTTAAAATTAGATATTCTATCATTAACCATTTAACATACAGTGGTATTCTTCCTTTTTAATTTTGTTTAAAAAAAAAAAATCCATCCTCTAGATTTGTTTAAAAAATTCTGTAGGAGTCAGGGTTTTAAATGTTTAAGACCCATACACTTATAACATGATTTTAATTTTTATTGATTCAATTAAGTAGAATTATACACTGTGTTTCAAAATGTGACCCTCACACTACTGACATTAGAAATACAAAGTGTGACCACTTACAACCACAGAACTTGGGCAAATAGGGATGGCGCCTATCTCTAACATTGTGGCACCAGTACTAATAAATATTTGTAGCTCAAAATAGATCAGAGTCCTACTCTTGACCAACTTCTCTCATTCCAGGTTTGAACACTAAGTCCTTACCTTAATCAGGGTCACGATTCCTTCATTAGTTTGAGTATCAGTTTCTATGCGGAAATAACCCCCTTCGTTTCCTGATGCGAAAGTAAAATTTGCTAACCAATTATCCGAGCCTACTTCATCTGCATCGGACACTTTTATGCGTAAAACCTCTACGTTGGCTTGGTTTTCTTCAACTGATCCTTCATACTGCAAAACACAAATAGGAGGTTTTTATTCTGATGGAACACAAGCATAAGTGATATATTTTTAGTTATGACTGACATTTAAGTAGGCACATTTGTTATAAAAATAATAGTTACCACGTTTCTGTCAACTACAGGTATATTGTCATTGACGTCCAAAATACGAATCTGAACTTGAGCTTGTTTTACTGGTTTATCTGTTATTTGTCCATTGCCATCTCTTGCTTCTACCGTCAAAGTGTAGCTGCTGTATTCCTGCAAGGCAATGAAAAAGATCCAGCTGGGGTGAAGATGAATTGCTCCCAAATCTGTCTTTCTGGTCAGGGGAATGAACCTCAGTACATTTTATTCATAAGTAAGTTTCATGGGGGCTTCCCTGGTGGCTCAGTGGTAAAGAATCTGCCTGCCAATGCAGGACACACAGGTTCGATTCCTGATCTGGGATGATCCCACATACCTCGGAGCAAGTAAGCCTGTACGCCGCAACTACTGAGCCTGTGCTCTAGACCCCAGGAGCTGCAACTACTGAAGCCTGAGGGCCCTACAGTTTGTGCTAAACAACAAGAGAAGCCATCGCAATGAGCAGTCTGTGCACCATAACTAGAGAGCAGCTCCCGCTCGCTGCCACTAGAGAAAAGCCGGTACAGCAACAAAGACCTAGAGCAGCCAAAAATAAATAAGTAAATATTAAAAGACATCTCATGACCTGCTGTTAATTCTATGAAGATACTGTCTGTTTGCCATCAGAGCTTTTTTTAAAAGGGCAGAAAAGCCTAGAGCCGTTGTTGACATCAAAATTCTTAATTACATCATTGGTGATATTTATCAGGAGATGAGTCTCTCCTTAAAATAGTCTAGGCACAAAAGTGCTTTCAAAAGGTAGCCAGCATTACACTGGAAGTGATGAGACTCTAGAAATTAGTTTTTTTTCTAGCCCACACTTCATTTTAGGTTAAAAGTTAAGTCATGAAGACTTAACCCCCCAAGAACACTGGGTCTGTAAAGGCAAAACTTGGTGCATGGGAAAGAAGATTCTTGGAGAACACGACCTAGAGAACAACATCTCAGATGTTACTCCAAAGGGGATCCGTCTCTTCCATGTGGTCCCTTCTGATGGCTCCATCAGTGTGGTTGAAGTTTAAGAAGGAGCCAGGTAGCAAGTGCCCATGCCCGGGACCCTGTGCAGAGCAAAACTGCTCAGTGAAAGGCAGGATGGCAGAGACTCTGGGACCAGCTGCCTGAGTTCCAATTCTGACATGCTAGCTATGTCAGACACACATTTGACTCTTGGTTGCCTTCTACATAAAATGAGGATAATAACTGGATCTGCTTCACAGGGTTTATAGGTTCATTAACTGAGTTAATCCATGTAAAAGGCTTGGAATAGCACTGGGCACATGGCTTGCCCAGCAAGTGACAGCCAGTATTTTTTTTTGCTAAATGTTTCAGAGACAGAATCACACTACTACTTCAAAATAGTACTTTTCCATTCTCATTTTATGTGAAAAGGTAGAGTAGAATTCTAGGAGTAATAATACTCTTTAGGGATTCCCTGGTGGTTCAGATGGTAAAGAATGTGCCTGCAATGCGGGAGACCCAGGTTCAATCCCTGGGTCAGGAAGATCCCCTGGAGAAAGGAATGGCAACCCACTCCAGTACTCTTGTCTGGAGAATCACACGGACAGAGAAGTCTGGCGGGCTAGAGTCCATGGGGTTGTAAAGAGTCAGATACAGCTGAGCGACTAACACTTTAACTATCCTTTAGAAAGATATCAAAGGAATGTTGACCCGAATCCTCTTCCTCTCTGGCCAGAGTTAAATCATTTTTTTAAGCATTACAAAATACACTGATTGTTTCTGATAATGATTTATATTTGATGACAATACAGCGCTCTAAGGATCATCAACATTTTACCATGCATGCTGTTAACATCTTTAGATGTGTAGCATTTATGAAATCTTGTCTTCTCTTTTCAACTAAAATGTTCCCTTTGACTTAGAAATAAAAAAATGAGATGTTTGAGAAAATATCCTTTAGGAAACAACTCAAATTTTCCTCCAATTTGGGATTTACAATAACTCTTTCCTTTACAAATACTTCTGTTACTCTAAACAGGAGTAATAGAATCTCTTTTCCTTCCTCTGAAAATGTATTAGCAGTAGGAAAGATTCCTGAAGTTTCATTACAGAAACACAAAGTAAGGAACATTGCTTTAGAACTCTCTAGCAAACAGATCCTGACTGGAGAGGCCCTAGGTCAATGCTTATGTAATTTAAAAATTTCCAGGAGCCACATGAAAAAGAAATAAAGAGGGAATTCCTTGGTGGTCCAGTGGTTAGGACTTGGCACTTCACTGCTGGGGCCTGGGTTCAATCCTTGGTCAGGGAACTAAGATCCCACAACCACATGGTGTGGCCAAATAAATAAATAATTAAAAAAAAAAGTAAAAAGAGACAGTTGATACTAATTTTATTTTTTCTTTGGGAGAGTAGAAGTATATTGGTTTGCCTTTTCATTTATAAAAACATTTGGGGGGTTTTCTGGTTGATTATCTTCCTCCTTTACCATGATGCCTACTTACAGTAATGACAGGGGATTGTTTAAACACCAGGTGATACTAGTTTTAAACAAAGAAATTTCATTTAACCCATGTTATCCAAAATGTTATCAATTCAACAAGTGATCAACCAAAAATTATTAAGGTGATATTTTAACATTCTTCTTTTTTTTTCATATTATATCTTCCCAATCTGGTGTATATTTTCCACTTACAGCACATCTCAATTGGGACTAGTCACATTCTGAGTGGCCAACGGCCACATATGACTGATGGCTACGATACTAGACAGCAAATCCCTAGAGGAGGATCATTCTGAGTTATCCTATGAGTGAGTAACACAAAACAAAGTCAGCAAATTAGACTAGAGAGAGAATAAACTGGAAGGAGAGGAGAGCAGAAAAGATGAATAACATGAAATATTAATTTACCTCTCTGTCCAAGGTGATACTGGTTGTATAGATCTCTCCTGTATCTTTATTTAGGTAAAACACTGGAGAACTAGCAGGCTCCTGAGACACGATCCTATAGGAAATTTTAGAATTCAGAGTGTTGGGCTCATCTGCATCGGTTGCGGTGATTTTCATCACAAGTGTATCTGATAGCAGAAAACGAAGGGGTCCAAGATGAAACACAACTTTTAGCACACTTATGTTGTTATTATTTTATATATCATATCAGCTTGTTCCAAAAAGGATTTTAGGTATGTATCAAATTCAGTTTACTAAGATCAAAGAATTTAATTGCTTGAGGGAGCAAGTGTGAATGGAGGTAGGAATAGGAAAAATAAGATAAAAGTGAGGCTGAGGTTAGTATATATAATTTTTAAGATGAAGTTCTAGACACGCTATAGGAGGGCCACAGATTTGCTTATCACATTTCTAATAACCAATACAAAAAAAGAAAAATGAACAGATACACATACATGCTTATTAAAATACAAGCAATTCAGGAGAAGCATAGCTATTCTTTACATTCAGATCTAAGAGAAATTTCTCCTGCAAGCCCCCATATAGAAAGCTGCATTTAACACTTGCATTGAAGCCTGGAGGTAGAAATAATATGTCTAAGGTTAGCAAACTACGGACAGTGGGCCCAAGCCAGCCAGCCACCTGATTCTGTGAATAAAACTTTACTGGAACATAACCATACCTATTTGTTTACATAGCATCTTATGGCTACTTTCCTGACACAGGGTGAAACTGACAAGTTGCAACACATACCTAACCTAGCACATCAATCTACCGTATCTGTTTTGAGGGTAAAAAAACTTAAAACAGAAAATCAGTTCCAAACCTAGACCAATCAGTTTATTATTTTTCCTGTGGGTAACAGTCAGCCTCCACCAAGACAGAGGCTTCAGTGTTCAGTGACATGCTGGGCACAGAATGATCTTGGGTACTCATTCATAAAAACAATAAACTCTTACTTGCTGCACTCAGCTCTTCAACAGACCCAACAAAGACGTCCTGTGTGAACACTGGCTCATTGTCATTGATGTCAAGAACTTTAATTCTGAGTTCTATTGGTTTCTCTAAGTTTTTTCCTCTTTCATCCAAAGCGTAGCCAGTTAGCTGGAATCATGACATACATAATAGAAGGCATTTAGGCTGAGGTCCTTCAAGTAGCACAATTTCAAAAACATAATAAAACGTAACTATTACCCAAGAAAAGCTACCAATGCATAAATTATTCTTACCAGAAAAAATGGCGTTTCTTCTCGATCTAGAATGGTGGTAACGTTCAGTTCTCCGGTGTCTTTGTTAAAGACAAACACACCAAAAGGCGGCTCCGTGATGCCCTTTCCAGTGTATTTGTATGTAATTTTTAGGTTTTTTTCTTCTGCAAGATCAGAGTGTATCTAACATAAAAATAAGAAGGAATGCTTCAAGTTAAACGCTAACTTACAGGTAATGGTTTTAATTGAAAATTTCGCTCTGAAGCTGTTGGACGTTGAAAGGAGGGAGGTGGGAGACACAGGTGATCAGAGCAGAGGTGCTGGGTTCAGAGCACCTGGGTCTAGGCATGTCACAGCTACACTAGGTGGGATGCTGATGGTTACCTACCCTCCCACGAGTCAGTGTTCTTACCTGCAATGTGAAGAGACACTTCTGCTTACCTCTTAGGGTTGTTATGAAATTAAGATATCATTAGGGGGGTACATCTTGGTAAGAGTGGATTTTAAATTTAGGTAAGGTAACATTTGCAGACTCAAAACCACCTTAATAACTGATCATCAGGAAGGTATGAGTAAGGCATCCTTTCACAGGAAGGTTAAAATAGTCAAGCGCTTCACCTACTTGGAACGTTCCTGCAGATTAGAGTTTCTAACTGGGGGACTTCTGTAGTTAACACCTTCCTCCCCTAGAAAGAGCTCTAGTTGTATCTCTGACTTGTTTGTTTGCCATTTCTGTTATCTCTAATTATTCATCGCTAAGTGTATTTCTGTCGCCCCCTACTGGATCCTCAATTTCTCTTTTCAGACATCATTGAAGCCATTACCCCCCTCTGCCCCTCCGGTTCTTCATCCTGAAATCTCAGAATTAGCTACACATGCTTCCCACAGGATTCCCAACATGCTCTGGGGCTGAGGGTGCTGCTGAGAATGAGATGCGGCTCCAACCTCCTGCCACGCCTGCTCTGCTCCTGGAGGAATGGGGACCCTGGGGCAGTCCGGTGATCACTTTTCACTGTTTTTCCCTGTGTTTCTTTTATCTTTCTCTTTTTTTTTTTTTTGCCAAGAACATGCATACACACACACAACCCATGTGTATGTGTATACACATACATCAGTATTTATAGAGAATATCCTAGATCTTTATGTGCTGACTATATATATAATTTCACTTATATTAAAAATAAAATCAAACTGTGTGAATCTAGCAGTTGGTTTGCATATACACAGGTATGCACATAAGAGTATGTAAGTATATACATACTTATGTATTTCAAAAGATATGGAAGATACTAAGCTGTTGACAGTATTACTTTTAGATAAAGAATCTATAAAGTTGGGGAAATACAACAGAATGTTTTGCTTTGTATGTAAATTTTACTCTTAAAAACTTTTATAATTAAAATTAGTAAGAAGAATAGCTAATGCTTACTGAATCCCATGTATTTTAGGGAAACCTATTGAAAAAATGAGTGAACAATTCAGATAACTCATCAAACCAGCACTAACCAAACCAGAAAGCTTAACTGCTTATATACAAACTATTACGTAAAGTCATGGGCTTCACTGGAGGCTCAGACTGTAAAGAATCTGCTTGCAATGCAAGAGACCCAGGTTTGATCCCTGGAGAAGGGAATGGCTATCCAACTCCAGTATGCTTGCCTGGGAAATCCTATGGACAGAGGAGACTGGCAGACTACTGTCCTTGGGGCTGCATAGAGTCGGACACAACTAAGCGACTTTCACTCACTTCATGTAAAGCCATAATCAAACATATAGATTTAAGAGGGCTTTTATCAAAATAATATATTGCTGGAAAAAGGAAAAGTGTCTTCTGTTCCTGGCTGCTCTTTTTTTAAAGGAGCTTGTTGTGTGTGCTGTTTATAAGGTTGGAAAGATGAAGGTACCACTTGCCTATGAACATTTATTCATTCACACAAATGTTTACAGGATGTTGGCTTTGCTTGGGGCACAGGGTGTGCACAAGCTGTGAGTCCTGAGGACCAACCCCTGCCCTCAGGGAGCTTACACTGTACTGGGGGAACCAGACAACAAGCAAGCAACTTATGACATAATGTCCTGGAGGTGCTACTGCTACTGCTGCTAAGTTGCTTCAGTCATGTCCAACTCTGTGTGACCCCATAGATAGCAGCCCACCAGGATCCCCCGTCCCTGGGATTTTCCAGGCAAGAACACTGGAGTGGGTTGCCATTTCCTTCTCCAATGCATGACAGTGAAAAGTGAAAGTGAAGTCGCTCAGTCGTGTCCGACTCTCTGTGACCCCATGGACTTGCAGCCTACCAGGCTCCTACGTCCATGGGACTTTCCAGGCAAGAGTACTGGAGTGGGTTGCCATTGCCTTCTCCGCCTGGAGGTGAATGAGCTATAAACCGAGCTGATCAAAGTGGATGGGGTGAGGCCGGGAAGGGAATTCTTGGCCAGAGGCTTTATGCTGTGAGATACTGCAAATACCTATGGGGAGGGGTTCCAAGCAGAGGGAACAGCAAGTGCTAAGGACTGATGCTAAAGCTGAAGCTCTAATACTTTGGCCACCTGATGAGAAGAGCTGACTCATTGGAAAAGACCCTGATGCTGGGCAAGATTGAGGGCAGGAGAAGGGGAAGATAGAGAATGAGATGGTTGGATGGCATCACCGACTCAATGGACATGAGTTTGAGCATACTCTGCGAGATAGTGAAAGACAGGGAAGCCTGGAGTGCTGCAGTCCATGGGGTCGAAAAGAGTCAGACACGACTAAGCGACTGAACAACGAAAGGGTGGGAGGCTGGCATGGGCTTTGGGCTTGTGTCAGCTTAGGGAGGTGGCAGAGTGTGGGATACAGGCTGAGAGGAGCTGGGGTCAGAGAGGAGGTCAAAGTCAACAAATCCTAAGAGAGCTCTTGTTGGCAGAAGTGAGGAGTATATTTCTTCCACTGCAGTGTACAGCTGTTGAAAGGGCCTCATGAAGGGGATGAAAATTTCAGTTCAGAAGACCACTTTGGCTGTTTTCTGGAGAATGGTGGGGGAGGGGCAGGCAAGAGTGAAGGCAGGGAGACCAGGTCAGGGTGCTTTTGGCAACACAGGTCAGAGTTGACATTGATGGGTATGAGAAGCGTGGCAGTGGAGAGAAGTGGGCAGTTTCAGGATACACTTTTGGCATAGAACTGACAGTATCTGCTACAGTTTTGAAAATACTGAAAAAAAGTATAGTACCATTTACTGAAATGGATAGAACTTAGGGAGAACAGCTTTCGAAAAAAGCAAGGGTTCAGACTTTGCACGTGCTAAATCTAAGATACAAATGAATGGAACTACCATGTTATTTATCAAAACAATAGGGCATTTTGAGAGTTGAAAGGGGAGTTATTAATAATTAGGTCAGGACAATGGCCGTAAACCCAGACTGTTTCAGGCAAGATGAGTTAGATAGCAGTTTCTTTTCATTTTGAAAACTACTTTCATGGGTAGGGCAGCAGAATGCATGACTCTGATATAATAGTTTTAAGCTGAAAGCGATTGAGAAGAAGCAGATACAAGAAAAACTCTCTGTCCTCCTCCTATTTGCCTAAGACTGTTGTGGTTTAGTCATTAAGTAGTGTCTCACTCTTGCAACCCCACAGATTGCAGCCCGCCTGGCTCCTTTTTCCTGGAATTTCTCAGGTGAGAATACTGGGGTGCGTTGCCATGCCCGTCTCCAGGGGATCTTCCCAACTCATGAACTGAACTAGTGTCTCTTACATCTCTTGCATTGGCAGATGGGTTCCTTACCACAGAGCCACCTGGGAAGCCTTACTTGCCCAAGAGCAGGACGTAAGTTTGTAAAGGTGCCCTTTCGAAACCCCTCTCGACAGCAAGGACAAAAAAGTTAATCACTGGAGGGGAGTTTACATCCCTATCAGCCTGGAGACAGGACCAGGAGAATCTACAAAACAAACCTGACTAACTAGCTTTTTCTAGTATTAGTTGCCCATCTATCTGCCTTTCCAGGTTGCTGCCCCTGGGGATTCGAGGTCTTTCTTGTCTGTCTTGTCACTTTCCTAAAAATTTATTGTCCTTCTACTATGTAGCTTATATAAACCCAAATCCTAATCAAACCTTTGATTTACTCATCTCAGGGTACTCTCACATGTTTCATGCGGGATAGACAAGTTTCTAGGGGCTTCCCAGGTGGCTCAACGGGTAAAGAATCTGCCTGTAATGTAGGAGACACAGGCGATGCGGTTCAATCTCTGGGTCTGGAAAAATCCCCTGGAGGAGGGCATGGCAACCCACTCCAGTATTCTTGCCTGGAGAATCCCATGAACTGAGGAGCCTGGCAGGCTATAGTCCATGGGGCAGCAGAGTCAGACAGGACTGAACTGACTGAGCACAGAGCACATACAGACACGTTACTAAGCTTGTTTTTCTCTTGTTAATTATTTTTCGTCAGTCCAATTCACAGGGCTCCTGCCAGAGAACCTAGGTAGGTTCTAGAGAAAACAAATGATGAGATCTCCTTTTAAGCATTGTTAACACTCTGTTAAACAAGGATTCAACTAGTGCCTGAGTCCACTCTTAGTTGAATCAAACAGTGAAAGTCACTCAATCATGTCCAGCTCTTTGAGATCCCCTGGACTTCTCCAGGCCAGAATACTGGAGTGGGTAGCTGTTCCCTTCTCCAGGGGATCTTCCCAACCCAGGGATCAAACCCAGGTCTCCCTCATTGCAGGCAGATTCTTTACAAGCTGAGCCACCAGGAAAGCCCAAGAATACTGGAGTAGTAGCCTCTCCCTTCTATAGCAGATCTTCCCACCCCAGGAATCGAACCAGGGTCTCCTGCATTGCAGGCGCATTCTTTACCAGCTGAGCTACCAGGGAGGCCCAGCTGAATCAAAGCCCTCCATAAAATACAGGTTCACCACTAATGCTGCATCTTCTAGAACAGGAAATCGGATCTTCAGGGTGACATCTAGAATATTAAAAAGTTCAGTGAGTACCTCATGGAACAGTCCTAAAATTTTACAGTGAACATGGACGATCTCAGACCACATTTCATACGTGTACTTCCTTTCCCTCTTTAGACAGTACCTTGGCAATCGGATTCTTCCTGGACAGGTCCTCTCCCTCCCGGAGGGCCACAGGGGCGGTGATCCAAGCACGCTTCTGTCTCACTGGGTGAATGTGTTTAGGAAGCAACTTGCTTTCATTTCTTGAGTGTAAGACCTAAAGCAATAAAATGTTGCCAAAAAATTAGTAAAACATTAGTAAGGAATCATAAAATGTACTAGAAGTTGAGAGAAAGCTGTGCAAATTCTAAGGTATAAATTATTTCATACTTTTTGATATGGCTTTAATATAGGCTTTGGACTTCCCAGGTGGTGCTAGTGGTAAAGAACCCACCTGCCAACGTAGGAGACATAAGAGAAAAACAGGTTCAGTCTCTGGGTGAGGAACATCCCCTGGAGGAGGGCACGGCAACCCACTCCAGTATTCTTATTTGGAGAATCCCATGGACAGGGGAGTCTGGAGGGCTACAGTCCATACGGTTACAAAGAGTTGGACATGACTAAAGCGACTTGGCACACATGCACAGGTTTCATTTTCAAACAGAAAACATATACTCTGGAACAAACACTATCTACCTGAAGAGCTTGTTTCCAAACCAGTAAAGCAGTTTTGTTTTGTTGTTTTTTTATCGGCAAGGAAAGATCTCCCAGAGGGAGGACTTAAAAAGGCTAGAGTAGTTTAGTGACCTTACAAATGGGCAAATTACAATTAACACGGCAAGTCAAGAAATGTTTCTAACTGAAAATGAAGTCTTATTTTTCTGTGGTGGCTTATAATTTAAAAATGAATTACTAATGCTTTAAGACAAAATTATCAGTAACCTGTTGATATCAATTTAACTAAAACTAGTGAAAGTGTCAGTTAATGAATTTATTGTTTTAAGAATGAAGTTAAAGGATTAAATGGCCCATCTCTGGTTTATCAAAAACTAGGCAGAAAACTAATCTATAAGTTTTCAGTTGGGCTTTAATAGATGAATATATATTTTATCCAAGGAAAATTTTAATGCAGTATTAAAATTAAATGACCTAGTATTTGAAGATCAGAGATGATTTTTATACTAAGTTAACCATTTTATTCATTTTATTGCTTTATATAATAACTTGCATTTTACTTCAAAATATTTACACTGGTTATCACTAGATCATTGATTTTTTTCCTTTGTTTTCAGTGGAAAAATTCTTCTATAATTAAAAAATTAATTATGTATCAAAACATTAAAATAATATAAAGTTTATAACGTAAAAATGTAAAACTGCCTTCCAGTTTTTCACTCATGTTTTAGAAAATGCATTGTTAACAGCTTGATAAATATCTTTTGATATTTTCTTATGATCATACAGCTGCACATGTAAAAAAGGTCTCCTTTTTTTTCCCCATAAAAATGGAATTATATTAGGATGGCGGAAAAGTTCATTCAGGTTTTTTTCTGCAACAGCTTATGGAAAACCCCAAATTTCATGGCCAGCCCAATACTATACATCACATTCTGTCCCTTGATTTTTCATTCAGTACCTCATCATGGACATTCCTTCATGTACCATGAGTTGTTTTACCATTCTCTCACTGACGGATATTTAGATTGTCAAAAATGCTGCATAATCTTCCCTGGGTAGAGGTTCCTGTGAATGTGGTTCAGTGGGAATGGCTGAGTCTGAGGTGATAGGATAGAGTTGTTGTTTAGTTGCTAAGTCACGTCTGACTCTTTGTAACCCCATAGACTGTAGCCCACCGCATAGACTGTGGAGTTGATGATGGACAGGGAAGCCTAGTGTGCTGCAGTCCATGGGGTCGCAAAGAGTCGGACACGACTGAGCAACTGAACTGAGACTGTAGCCCACCAGGCTCCTCTGTCCATGGGATTTCCCAGGCAAGAATACTGGAGTGGGTAATCATTTCTTTCTCCAAGGGATCTTCCTGACCCAGGGATTAAACCCACATTTCCTGCTTGGTAGGAAATCCCATTAGGAGACTGTTAATAGAGAGGGAACTTCAGTGGGCTTTGGGAGACAACAGTAAGTAAATAATCACTCAAGCAAGTAATGGAAAAATCCCAAAACAATGTGGGCTTACTTAATTCATAAAGCTGAACAAGTCGCTTAGCATCGAAGCTAGATGGGTTTGCTTAACAAGATAACCAAGTTAACTTGCTTAACAACAAAACCATGTAACAGAAGCAAAAGACATGTCCCAAAATAAACAAAAAAACAATAGTGGAAAATAAGGCCCCAAACCTGCCCAGTGACAACAAGTTAATGACCCTTAAGACATACTCTCTGCAAATACAAAAAACAATAATTAACGGGAAGGTGACATTTCAAAGTGAAAGACCCGCACTGTACTGAGACCTAATATAATTTTTCCAAAGTGCCATGAAGGATGCACCATATAGGGTCAATAACTCCCCCACCCAACACATAGGAGTTAATGACCTAAGAATCAAAGAATGAAAAACAAGGTGATCTTCTTTCCATTCCCTTTCTTCCTTTTATTTATAAAAATGTAACCCACTAATATTCCGGGCAGCACAACATTGACCACCTGCCTGGAAGCCTCACAATCATCCTATTCTAGTAAATCTCTTACCTATCACTATGCCTGCCTCTCGCTGAACTGTTTCCTGTGCTGAGACATAAAGGACCACAGCTCCGAGGCACCTCCCTCAAAACGCCACCTAGCGGTTTCAGTGGCAGTGTGTGCTTTCAATCTGGTGAAGGCACAACTGTCTTCTATAAAATTCAAGATAGGAATAATCCCCTTTGTTTCTTACCTCAAAATGGAGTCCATTTCCAAAGTCAAAGCAGATCTAGAAAATAAAAATTATTTGTTGTTTAATACAACGTATCAGTCAATTCAGCTTAAATATTTCACTAATGAGTAACCTACCACCTCGCATATTATAGACACTAAAAAAGGATGTGTGTTTAACCACCACTCTCCTCCTTTGTCAAAAGGAAACACATTTTAATTCTCCTGTTTGTTCCCCACCAAGACCAGAGCCGGAGAGCAGAACCCAAATCCAGCTTCCTTTAGATGCACACTGCCTCCCCCAGCAACTCAGAACACAGCTACCATCTGAAAAACAGGCAGACTCATCTTGAATCTGAGCCACTCCCTGATCCTTCTCTCCTTAGCCGGTGGTTTTCACCTCGTGTTCTCGGGGCCCCACGTAGCTTTCCTCAAGGTCTTTAGTGCGAGACGAGCCCCCCAGCCCTGCCCCCTACTAACTCCCCTCATGCCCTGCGGGTCACACATGACTGCCCATATGCAGACTTCATTCCTCAACAACCACCCGCTCCACCCACCCCCCCTACTAGCTGTTTTCTTTGGTTCTTATCAAGCACTGTCACACTTGGGATTTCATCGCTATTCACAACTATGTAAATGTAAATATAGTTACATATACGCTCAATCTGCACAACAAACTCCCATTTTGCCTTCCGACACCTGCTGCGTTCTTTATAGTCCATTAATCTCTTGGCTTAATATGAACCAGCGCTTCTAGTAGGGTAGCTTCACATGACTAGTTGCTGTTGTTTAGATACTAAGTCATGTCTGACTTTTTCAACCCCATGGACTGTAGCCCATCAGGCTCCTCTGTCCATGGGATTTGCCAGGCAAGAATACTGGAGTGTGTTGCCACCTCCTTCTCCAAGGGATATTCCCCATTCAGGGATTGAACCCACAGCTGCATTGGCAGGCCGATTCTTTACCGCTGAGTCATCAGGGAAGCTAATTATTTTCAATTAATAATTCATTTGCTCGGTTGCCACATGAGGTAAGAGGCTTAAGAACACTTCCATCATTGCAGACAATTCTGTTGGACAATGCTAGCACATGGCTGCACCCATTCCAAAGTTGTTGTCTATGACTCAGGGATTCTCAGTCTCTTGCTGTTCTAATATTCTGGCCTCACTTTTTCCCCAACTCCGGAAGCCTAACTATGATTCTCTTAGACCTTGTATTGGCAACATTGCTGGGAAGGGCCATAGAGGCTGAAGGGACCCGCCACACATCCATGCTTCCTTCACAGCAGTGATGTTTCCAGGGTATGTTTATGTTTGTTCAGAAGAGTTCTGTTGTGCAGACATCCTGTCTGTGAGCATCTCCTTCATTCTCAACAGTGTGCTCACTCAGACCGTAAATTATACAATTGCCTTATCTTTGCTTCTTGTATTGCATCCCTCACACTGACCACATTCCTGAACCCACTCACTCTTAGGAAATGACCCCACGTTTTATTTGATGGATTGTATCTCCGATTTCCCTCTCCTTCCCTTCTTTCCCTAAGGAAGAGCCGTCCTAATGCCTTTTCAAGGTTAACCATCATCTGTGTGCTTTATTTGCAACTTTTCCACCTACTCTCCCACATTTACCTTCTCAAGAACCTTATTCCTTCCACTTATCTTTTACCTGGATTTGCTACTTCATTTGCTAATCAAATGTTTATTTCCTTCACCAATAATGGCCAAACATATTTAGATCTTCACCATCATAAAAATAATCAGAACTTTTCCTTGTTTCTGCCAACATTTAACCTACTGTTCCATATCCTGATTCCACTATAATTCCAAACTGAAATCTGTATTTATTGCCTTTACGTCCTCACCTGCTGTTTATGTATTCTTTGTAATCTGTCTTAAATTTGGATTTTTCTCAGGCTTTCCTGCTTTTTTTTTAATGTGGCATCTCAGGTCACATGGATCCATGAAGCCTTGATGGGTACATCATGGAAAGCAGGGCTTTCCCTAAAATTCCTAAGTCTCTTTCGCTTACATCCTTTTGAAGCATCTCGCAGGGTCTGTTCTACACATTGATCTTTCATTTTCCTTTCTTTCCTCTACCTTGTAGTACGTGTTCTTGTTTCCACTTGGCAAAGAGGTACTTAAGGATAGTGTTCAGCCTGTAGTATGAGTTTCTCTTGCGCAGATGAACAACTGTGGCTAATTTTCTATTTTATAGTCAGAATATTATCTCTTCCTCATCTTGTTACTACTAGTTTACCAGCTAGCAATGGCTAGAGATACCTCTAACCAAAGTCATGCTCCCCAAATTATGTACTTTCAAAGGTGGTGTGATGTAACAAAAAAGGGAAAGCAATGCTGAATGGATTACTCCTCTCTGCATGTTCCTCTGGTGGGTATTTTCGAAGGGAAAGAATAGGGATGAGATTCAGGGTTCCTCATTGTCACATCATCAGGGGACATTCTTAAAATGTGATACATTTCTTGCCCAGTCTCCTAACTACTGTTTTCTCTGAACAAACTCTCCTGAGGAGTTGCCCAGGTAATATATTCACCACTTTTATTCTTCCCTAGAATCTTATTGGGGCTAGCAAAGGTGTGATATCATATGTAACTTTACATAAATGTTATTCTGACCAAATATATATTCCAGGATATAAGTAAAGGGGGGCAGTTCATAGTTTTCAAGTCACATGTAAACTCTTTATAAAAGTATTTTCATTTTTTATTGGAGTGTACCTTTTCAAATGTTACTTGTTAAGAAATGTAGAAAACCACATGACTATAAGCAGTGCTTCTTAAGTTTTAATCTGTATTTTGTTCACTGGGGTTCTTGTTAAAATGAAGACTTCATTTCAATATGCCTGAATTTAAGCGTTACCCTTGGCATTTCTAACCAGCTCTCAGATGATGCCTATGTTGCAGGTTCTTGAACCGCACTTTGAGTAGCAAAAGTTGTAGAGCTGCAATATACAACATCATTCATTCATTGAGGGATACAGACAACAAAGCTCACCTATTCATTATTATCTCAGTAGTTGACCCAAGAAGCTTTGTCACGCTTGATTGCTAATTATCTTGAAAGCAGAGAATCTTTTATTTCATGAATTTACTTATTTTTAACTGCTTAAAATGTTTACATTGCAATTTACTCATCACTGTGAATGGAGAACTTCGGATACAGAACTCACAGATATGGAGTAAGATGCGCTATGACTATATATACAAAAGCAGAGTTAACAGGACAATGAACATACGCAAAATCAGTTTCAACAGCTGTCTAGCATACACTTTGCTTTTTTCATTGCCCATTGCTTCTCAAGGGGTTTTATCCCATTTACTTTTTACTGTTGTTACATGCTTCTGCCATTGCAGCATTTGATTTTTGAGAATTTCCCTAAATTCTTTAATTGAAGTATTATCTGACATACAATATTGGTTTCCTCACACATTTCTTTTTAACTGAATTTTTAACTCAGGGGTATTTGTAGATTTACACAAATATTGTAGAAAGAGTGCCAAGTGCCTTTATTCATTTTCCCCTAAAGTTAACATTTTAAATAACTGTGGTACATTTGTCAAAACTAAGAGCTCAACATTGGTACAGTTAACTAAACTCCATACTTCAGTCCTAAGAGCTCAACATTGGTACGGCTAACTAAACTCCACACTTCAGATTTCAGCATTTCCTCCATTAATGCCCCATGTTGCAGGAAGTTGTCATGCTTCCTTAATCCACTCTAGTCTGTGACCATTTTCAGGCTTTCCTTGTTTATGACCTTGACCGCTTTGAGGCCTTGACTCTGGCCAATTATCCTGCAGAATATCTTCTTACTTGGATGTATCTGTTATTTTTCTTACATTTAGAACTGCGTGGTGTGTTTTTGTAAAGAATACCACAGAGTGGTGGTGAAGTGCCCTTTTCATCACAGCATATCGGGGTGCGTGATACCCACGCGACAGTATTTGTTAAAGCAGCCTTTGTAGGTTTCTCTTCTGTAAAGCTGCGACTCTCCCTTCACGTGCTGTATTCTTTGAAGTGAGTCATTAAGTCGAGCTCACCTCAGAGTGGAGATGCTGAATGGCCATATGCCGGAGGAGAGAGGTTAAGCTCTGCTTCACAGGTGCTGGGAATCTATGCTTGTTGTTCGGAATTCTTTTGTGAGAAAGATTTGTCTCTTTTTCTCTCACTCATTTACTAATTCAATCATTTTTATCAGCTTGGACTCATGCATATTGATGTTACTCTGTGGGTTATAATCCAACACTATTTTATTTATTTTGGTGTTCCAATAGTTCCAGCTGTGGCCACTGGAAGATCTTGATGGTTAAATTCTATGTCCCTCTGACACGTCCCCAAGCTTTGGTATTTGAACTCTTTCTTACTGTCTAGTATTACTAGATATTCCAGATCCATCTGGTATTTTCTCTGTCCCAGCTTTAGAATGAACCATTTCATCAGGAAGCCTTGATTTCTAATACTGAATGGTATTCAGAAGCCAAGATCTGGGTGTGTAGGTGTAGTACCTTACAATCTTGTTTCCAGTCTCCGCGCCTCTTTTTAGGAGAGGGCATAAAGATAGGGCTTTTCTTCTGAACTTTGTTATTACTAGAGGCTGTTTTAATTATTTAGAGTAGCAAAAAGTTTCCTCTAAACCTAATTACCTCCCAAAGGCCCCACCCTCAAATGCTATCACATTGAAAGTTAGGGCTTCCGCATATGAATTTGGGTTAGGACACAAACATTACGTTTATAACAGCGTGTAAGAGAATTCAGCCAATGAGATATCAAGGAGCTTCCAGAAGAAGATTCTTCCCTCTGATAAGAAAAAAACAAATGCACAGCCTCTCTTTGTACCTGCTTCTGGAGACTGCTGAGCAAGGATGTGATATTTGGAATGGCGAGGGACACCTGTGACCATGAGCAGAAAGCTTATAAGACGGCAGAGAAGCCAAACTGAAACCATAACATCTTTGAGTTACAGGACTGCTCAAATATGGAACCAGCCCCTATCTCTGGACCATTTCTTATGAGATAATAAGTATTCTTTTTATTTAATCTTTTAGCTGGCTTTTGGTACTTATATCTGAAAGCAGCCTAATAACATCCATTTTGCAGAGTTATTATAGAAGTAAAAGAAATAATACATACATGTACTTATTGCAATGACTGGCACATAGCAGGCACTCAATGAATAGAATTATGATGCTATTTCCTCATTTCTAAGACTTGAATGAATTTTTCTCACCTTAAAATTTCAGAAATTTGGATTTAACCATGCCTTTAATTTTCCAAGCTCCCACCATATGCTAAATTAGAGTGTTTCTGTCCTCTTGGATTCTTACATGTTGGGAAGATGGACACAAATAGGGTGTGATAATAAGAGCTGTAAGGAAAATTCAAGCAAGTTCAGGGTGGTAGAGAGGATTTAGGACTTCAGGGAGGCTCTCAGAGGTTATATCTTTAGAGAGACTGGAATGGGATGAGACAGCAAGTCAGGCAGAGCCCTGCAAAAGGAACAGCCAGGCCAGGAGTGTGAGAGAGCACCATAGCGGTGCTGCTAGGGGGAGGGAGTCGGTGCAAATGGTGTCGCGGTGCTGGTTATATTTCTTATCTGGCTGCTGTTTACGTGGTAGGCTCAATTTGTGAAAATCCAGTAATTCAGTATGCTTCCTTAAAAACTTACCAAAATAGATTTTGAAGCCCCTGGGGGCTCTGGTAAAGAATCAGCCTGCAAAGCAGGAGACCTGGGGTTTGATCCCTGGGTGGGGAAGATTCCCTGGAGAAGGAAATTGCAATCCATTCCAGTATTCTTGCCGGAAGAACTCCATGGACAGAGGAGGCTGGTGGGCTACAGTCCATGGGGTCACAAAGTCAGGCATGACCGACAACCGAGCGACTAACATTTAAAACTGAGGGTTTCTTGGAATCAACCTAATAGTTCTGCTATTTGCGTTTTAGAACCATCGACTGCAGTAGCCTATTTTCACAGACACTTAATAAAGAGGTGACAGACTGAGATATTTGCTCCACAGTTATGGTACAAAAACCCCAAGAGACCTGTACCAACGTTTTGTCAACTGTGGAACTCTGCGTGACTAAGGAGATGGCTGAAATCTTAACTGCTGCTGCTGCTAAGTCGCTTCAGTTGTGTCCGACTCTGTGCGACCCCATAGACGGCAGCCCAACTACTCCTTCCTAAAGGAGATGGTTTGGACGTTTCCTTAGGGCTTGCACCTCACAGCACACACTCTTAAGTTCAAACAGTAGTTCTCAGTTGGGGGAGATTTGGTGCACACACACCCCAAACCCGCCCCCACCTCCCTGTGGACACCTGGGATATTTGGTAAAGTCTGGAGACGTTTTTGCTCATCGAAGCAGAGTTCTGTGTTGGGGGGGTGGGGTTGGGGTGGGGGAGAAGAGGAAGTGAGTGCTACTGACAACTATTGGGAAGAAGAGACCAGAGAAGCTGCTCAACCTCCTGTGATGCACAGGACAGCCCCTCCGCCAACACGGCTCTCTCTGGCTCTAAATGGCAAAGTGCCAAGCTTCAGAAACCCTAACTTAGACCACGTGTTTCTAATTCGAAGTTACCCCAATAACTAGGGTCAAGAAGGTCATACAAGTTCTGGAGGACCATGAATTGATGGAAATTTCCAAACTGGTGCAGACAATACAAATGGAGTAACTGATACACGCTGTCTTCTGTCCCGCATTTCTACTCTTCCCACTTCTCTGAATAGTTTCAGTTCTGTAAGTTTGAGTGATGCCCTGTGGGGATGGTATGAAAGGATTTCAAGCATTAGAAGGATGTCTGGACAAAGCGGACACTATGGTTTCTCTCAACTATGAAATCTGTAACTTTTTTTTTTTTTTCTCACAAGGAACTTGGTGATTGAAAAATGTCACATATATGACATGCCTTCAGCATTTAAGACTGAAGAAGAAAAGTAAGCTTCTAGTTTCTGTAGCCAAACAAGTAGTGTTTTTAGATGAACCAGACACATCCTTCAAGAGAGTCCCAATTTACTGATTTAGGAAAAAAAAAATTCTATCGTTAGAAGAACCTATGCATCTTGTAAAAACTGGCCTTCTTGGTCACTGGAAAGAAAATAATTGTTTTTTTGTGTGTGTGTATGTGTGTGTGTGCAAAGGAATGGGGGAAGGTCAGTTTTACAATCAATGCCTCTTTGTTCCCAAGGTCGGCACCTTTAGAAAAGACTTCCTTTTCTGAAGTCACCTTGATGAGCTTAACAAACAGAACCCTGGAGGACAAGTTTAACAAACAGAACCCAGGAGGACTTACAAGTCATTGGATGACAGCTGCTCCTGGCTAATAGACTATTGGCCTTAAGCAGATGATTTTTAAGCTTTCTGTTGTGATTCTTTGAGTCCATGGTTAGTTCAGTTCAGTTCAGTGGCTCAGTCGTGTCCGACTCTTTGCGACCCCATGAATCGCAGCACGCCAGGCCTCCCTGTCCATCACCAACTCCCGGGGTTCACTCAGACTCACGTCCATCGAGTCAGTGATGTCATCTAGCCATCTCATCCTCTGTCGTCCCCTTCTCCTCCTGCCCCTAATCCCTCCCAACATCAGAGTCTTTTCCAATGAGTCAACTCTTCGCATGAGGTGGCCAAAGTATTGGAGTTTCAGCTTTAGCATCAGTCCTTCCAAAGAACACCCAGGACTGATCTCCTTTAGAATGGACCAGTTGGATCTCCTTGCAGTCCAAGGGACTCTCAAGAGTCTTCTCCAACACCACAGTTCAAAAGCATCAATACTTCAATGCTCACCTTTCTTCACAGTCCAACTCTCACATCCATACATGACCATAGGAAAAACCATAGCCTTGACTAGACAGACCTTTGTTGGCAAAATAATGTCTCTGCTTTTGAATATGCTATCTGGGTTGGTCATAACTTTCCTTCCAAGAGTAAGTGTCTTTTAATTTCATGGCTGCAATCACCATCTGCAGTGATTTTGGAGCCCAAAAAAATAAAGTCTGACACTGTCTCCACTGTTTCCTCATCTATTTCCCATGAAGTGATGGGACCAGAAGCCATGATCTTTGTTTTCTGAATGTTGAGCTTTAAGCCAACTTTTCGCTCTCCTCTTTCACTTTCATCAAGAAGCTTTTTAGTTCCTCTTCACTTTCTGCCATAAGGGTGGTGTCATCTGCATATCTGAGGTTATTATTTCTCCAGGCAATCTTGATTCCAGCTTGTGCTTCTTCCAGCCCAGCGTTTCTCATGATGCACTCTGCATATAGGTTAAATAAGCAGGGTGACAATATACAGCCTTGACGTACTCCTTTTCCTGTTAGGAACCAGTCTGTTGTTCCATGTCCAGTTCTAACTGTTGCTTCCTGAGTCTGGTTAAGTGACCATTTAAACTTTAATATCTCAGACTAATCAATAACTTTTTGCAGATGAGATGTAGAGGAGTACAAAGAAGTTTAAAATATTGTTTTAACTTTGAGGCATTATAATGGCTTATTATTTCCATTCAGCCAGAAAGAACTGTAGCCTGCTTTAGAATGGTGGTCAATGGATGATGTTTGGGGACCCAAATAGAGGTGACCTGACATGCCTGCTGCTGCTCGTCCATCTCATCCCCACCACCCGACAGTCACAGAAACACCTGTTACTTCCCTTTCTTATCCACCCTTCCAACCAGGCCAAGTGTTTTACAAATTCTGTTTCCTTCCTTTGAACACAAGGCAGAATCAGAAACTGCCTTTAGGGTCCCTGGCTTACACCCAACCCATTCTTAAAGAGTTTTCAGCTTTGGCTAAAATAATTTAAGGGAAATAAAATGAGATAAATAAAGGCCATGGATGCCATTTGTTTGTTTCCTCTGATCAGTTCAGTTCAGTCGCGCAGTTGGGTTGACTTTGCGACCCCATGGACTGCAGCACGCCAGGCTTCTCTGTCCATCACCAACTCCCAGAACTTGCTCAAACTCATGTTCCTCAAGTTGGTGATGCCATCCAACCATCTCATCCTCTGTCATCCCCTTCTCTTCCCGCCTTCAATCTTTCCCAGCATCAGGGTCTTTTCAAATGAATCAGTTCTTTGCATCAGGTGGCCAAAGTATTGGAGCTTTAGCTTCTGCATCAGTCCTTCCCATGAATATTCAGGACTGAGTTCCTTTAGGATTGACTGGTTTGATCTCCTTGAGAGTCCAAGGGAAAACATAAATGTTTCTTATGACACCAAGAATTTTAAAACAGAGAGTTAACAATGCTGTGCTACACTTGAGTTGTTAGATCATGTTGCAAACTGTCATTTCAAGGGAAGTTGTATAATCTTGGACAGCTCCTATTTTTAACTTGGCATAGACAAACTGAAGATCCCAAAAAGCCAACATTATTTTATTTAGTGTCAATTTCCTTGGCCTCTAAAACATCTTAAAAAAATTAGAGTTACTAACAAATATCTAAATATGCTTTTTAATATTTAACTTTCTTTTCCATTCCCAATTATTTTCCAAGAGGGATGTTAATAAGCAGTGATTCTCAAGAATGAGTGGCATGTGAATCATCTTGTTAAAACAGAAGACTCCCGGGCCGCATAAAAGCAGTTTCTGATTCAGTAGGTCTGGGATGAGGCTTCCCAAGTGGTGTGGTGGTAAAGAACCCACCTGCCAATGCAGGAGACATAGGAGACTCGGGTTCCATCCCTGGGTTGGAAGATCCTGCGGAGGAGGGCACTGCAACCCCACTCCAATATTCTTGCCTGGAGAATCCCATGGACAGAGAAGCCTGGCAGACTATGGACCATATGATCGCAAAGAGTTGGACAGGAATGAAGCAACTTAGCATGCACACACCCAGGTCTGGAGTGGGGTATAAAAATCTGCATTTCCTGCACAAGTTTCCAGGTAACGCTGATGCTGCTGGTCTAGGGACCACACTTGTGAAATCAACTGTGTAAAATCACAGAGTAGCAGGGGAATGAGAAGGAGAGCCTGCATAATTCACAGCCTGGATAAGGAGCCCTTAATTACAGAGATGCATGCAATAGTATACTCCAAATAAGGACATTCAGCAACTGAATTATTCCCATCACAAGATTTTCCACTTCACAAGCAGTAATCAAATAGACTACAAGATTGCCTTAAATGGTGTTCACACCTTTCTCCTGATTCATCTCTCTTCTTCTGGCTTACGTTTTACTGATCCTGAGAATTTATCATTTCTGAAATATTTTATCTACCATTGTATTGGTGTTTTCTATAGTTGCTACAAATGCTTTGAGAATCAGCACAATATAAGGAAACCTGTATAATGCATCTTTTCAGATATATCTATATAATACATAATTGCTCAGACATAAGTGACAGGCTATTTGGACCTTTAGGCTGCAATGTACTCCTGAAAATGACACTAAAAATAGAATGGAGAAAACCAGATTCCCCCTGACCCCTCCTGCCCAGAAGCTTAAGAAAACCAAGAGCTTCAAGTTTTCCTTTTACATCACTAGATGGCACTGCTCTGTCAGTGAATCAAACTGCAGGAATTGCCAAAAACTGCCCAACAGCACAACCCACTCCAGTGTTCTTGCCTGGAGAACCCCAGGGACGGCGGAGCCTGGTGGGCTGCCGTCTATGGGGTGGCACAGAGTCGGACACGACTGAAGCGACTTAGCAGCAGCCCAACAACTGTCTCCAAGGTCCAAAGTGGAAAACAGGCTTTTCAATTGACTTCAAATAAGCAAACTGGCAAAACCCAACAGTGAAAAGCAATGGTTTTAGAAAGCGGTGAGAATACTTCTGCAAGACAGTGAAATTAGGCAAATTTCAATGTATGTTTCTCCTTTTTTTCCCCTTTCTTGAATGATTCTATCTTGTAACGAAACTAAACCAATTATGTAATTCCATAAATTCAGGTCTTTCATATGACTAACTATGGGAAACTGCTTATTTTGGAGGTGGTGGTCTAACTAACTATAGGAAGCTGCTACAGTGGAGGTGGTGATCTCACCTTTGGCTTGACAGAGAGGCATTTGGTGTCGGGGGTACCTGGGCTCTCCCCAGCTTCATGCATTAACAACAATCACCAAATCCCGCTACTGGCACATGGTGGTGGTGGTGTTCAGTCGCTAAGTCATGTCCGACTCTGTGTCTCCATGGACTGCAGCACGCCAGGCTCCCCTTCACCATCTCCCAGAGCTTGCGCAAACTCATATGCATTCAGTCGGTGATGCCATCCAACCATCTCATCCAAAAAGAATCTGACATTTTTGGAGCACCCCATGTTCAGTATGAAAAGGCACACAGTGGCTGCTCCAGAAACGTCAAATTGTTTTCCCTACACCTGCCTTTCCCCTACTGTAGGCTCCACGATCATGGGGCTGCTCATAAGCATCTAGAAGGCAGGTTGGCACACAGTGGAAGCACAGCTAGTAACTGCTGAATGTGTTCAAGTCGAACAAAAGTTTACCCCTCACTCCATCCAGACATTAAAGATTTCTTCTAAACAAATGACAGTCAGATTATTATTCCAACTTTTTCCAAACATAGAAAGATACATTAACTCTTAGGTTTTTAAAGGATTCTTCTGTGTCCAAGGCATTGAGCTAGTTTATAGATAAATGGTACACTAATTCTATTTCAAAGAGGTTCAGTTTGTCAGGAGAGATAAAGTAGACATAGGGTTTCCCTAGTGGCTCAGACAGTAAAGAATCTGCCTGCAGTGGAGGGGACTGGGGTTGGATCCCTGAGTCAGGCCGATCCCCTGGAGAAAGAATGGTTACCCACTCCAGTATTCTTGCCTAGAGAATATCACAGACAGAGGAGCCTCGTGGGCTACAGTCCACAGGGCTGCAAAGAGGTGGACACGACTGAGCAACTAACACACACTTTACTACAAGAGGAGGTTGTTGTTTATTTGCTTTGCGACCCCGTGGACTGTAGCCCGCCAGGCTCCTCTATCCCTGGGATGTCCCAGGCAAGAATATTGGAGTGGGTTGCCATTTCCTTCTCCAACATTACTATAAGAGGTAGAACAACTTCATTGTGTGAATAGCAGCTGCAAAAACAGTTCTGGGGAGCTCAGAAAAGGCAGAAAGGATCTCCTCTAGAGACTCTGGGAGAGGATGAGGGGAGGGAGCAGATAGGAGGTGGAAGGAAACAATCTGCTTTAAGGACTGTAGGTGTCAGAACAAGGAAAGGGCAAAGAAGAAGAAAGGGTGGATTTTGACAGCCAGACCATATGAGCAGAAAATAAGGACAAAGCCTTGTGCTAAGATCTTCACAGATCCTGTAAGAATGAACTTCCAAAGAGGGATTCTATGCATTCAGAGCTTCGAGATTTTTTGGCAGTACTGCAGGGCGGGACCCAGGAGACGGTTTGAGGGTTAGTGTAGTAAGCCAAGGGAGATGCAGTAAGGACCGGGAATGGGGTCATGGCGCCCAGATGGATGGGTGGGGTGAGTCTTTATGGGGACCACATGAACCCCTGGCAATGCCCTGCGTGTGGAGGCTAGGAGAAGGCGGCAGATGGTGTCAACATTTTAAGTGTGAGTAGCTAGAAGGATGCAGTTCTCAGAGCCCAGGTTGCAGAGATGCTAAGGCAGCATCCTGAGCATCCTCCTTTGAGTAGGGAAGTGACAGCAGACACTGGGCAGTGCAGCGCTGTGGCTCACAGCGAGGCAGGGGTCACGCGCAGGGTCCCCAGGGGGCACCCCGCCAGCCACTGCTGCCGCTGCCCACGTGCCGCCTCCCATCTGTGGGTCGTAGGTCCAGCATGTCCTTCTGTGCTGGGTTGGAAAACCACGACAACCTCCCTGAGGTGAAGAGACCCCTGGCAGAGTACTATGCAAACAAAGGAAGGAGGAAATTGAAAGAAGAGCTGATTGGTTGGGAGCCTGTTATACAGAGAGAAGTCAGAAAGAGAAAACCAAATATTGTATATTACTGTATATATGTGGAATCTAGAAAGATGGGACTGATGAACCTATTTGCGGGGCAGGAATAGAGGGAAGAGAATGGGTTTGCAGACATCATGAGGGAATGAGAGTGGCAACTGAGAGAGTAGCAATGAAACACACATTACCATATGCAAAAGAGCTAACGGGAGGTTGGGAGGTTGCTGTATAACACGGGGGACTCAACCCGGTGCTCTGTGACAACCTAGAGGGGGTGGGAGGAGGTTCAGGAGGGAGGGGACGGATGTATCCTTATGGCTGATACACGCTGTTGTATGGCAGAAACCAACACAACGCTGGGAAGCAAGTATCCTCCAATTAAAAATAAATTTTAAAAAATAAGGAAAAAAAAATAACGATGACTGGGCTGGGCCACTGGTGCCATTTCTTGGGGTCTAAGGACTCTGATGCTGGGAGGGATTGGGGGCAGGAGGAGAAGGGGACGACCGAGGATGAGACGGCTGGATGGCATCACGGACTCGATGGACATGAGTCTGAGTGAACTCCGGGAGATGGTGATGGACAGGGAGGCCTGGCGTGCTGCGATTCATGGGGTCGCAAAGAGTCCGACACGACTGAGCGACTGAACTGAACTGAAGGAGACTGGATCTCTAACACGAGGCACTTTATGGGCCATCTATTTCAGTTAATTTAGTTTGTATCGTAGGGAACTTGGAAGAATAGCGGGATGGAGGTATTTTAGAATAGGGAAAATTGGACCTCTCACTTCTTGTCTCCAACCAAATCTCCCTTCTCATTTTCCCATCAGCCAGGCAGTACCTGCTGGACTGATGAAAGGCATTCCCATGAAGGTGTGATTTTGAGACAAGACCTAGGGAAGTGTTTGGCACAGAGCAGGTAGGTGCTCAGCAATACCTGATGAGTAAATGAATGTATCAAGGCTTAATTTAATCAGCCTAGAGGATATTTGCATTTTAAAAAGAGGTAAGATGAATCCCTACTGAGAATCTCTCACAACCTATCACCATTTCTCACTGGGGGAGCTATTGGCATTTCTGATAGGCAAAGTCTTTTTGAGTGGCTAACTTTTTTCTTGAAGGTTTTGTGGATTGCTGGAAGTTTAGCATCCTGCCTTTGGAGTAGTAAATACCAGCAGCATTCTGTGCCCATCAGGCTCCTCTGTCCGTGGGATATCCCAGGCAAGAATACTGGAGTGTGTTGCCATTTCCTTCTCCAGGGGATCTTCCTGACCCGGGGATCAAACCTGTGTCTCCTGTGTTTGCTGCATCAGCAGGCAGATTCTTTGCCACTGCGCCTCCTGGGAAGTCCCTTGTTGTCAAACCAAGCCTCCTGCCACGCTGCACACTCCCTCCACTGTACTGCTTGGGCTTTTCTGCCAGCCTTAGATCACAGCTTCCCAAATTCTGAAAGATCTCTCTTTTTTTTTTAAATAATGAGGCAAAAATGAGTCACCTACAATCTCTTCTTTCTCCACCCTTTCGTGACCAACTCAACCAACATTCATCTCTCCATTTTCTTAATGATTTGAACACCTCCCTAAAAACACTCACTTGTCAATAGATCTTTTGAGGCTTCCTTGGTACCAAGAAGGCTGCAGGCTCATCTTTCTGCATGTCCTTCTGTCCTGCCTGCTGTGTTCCAGCTACATGGACTCTGTTCAAGAAACCATGCACCCTTGTCTTCAGGCCTTTGCATAAGCTCTTCTCTCTACCTAGAAGCTTCTTCCCCCCTTTTCTCTTTGTATCATCTTAATGATTTATAATTACTCTCAGGTCTTTGCTGGACACTCAGTGCCAGGGCCCCTTCTGGAGGCTCCATGGCACCATGTGTTCTGTTATCATTACTCTTTTTAGCATCACCACCTGGGGTTTTCCCATTTACTTTTTTACCAGACTGTAAGTATCATGAGGGCACAACACTTCTGGAGTTTTCTTCGTCTCCCAACATCTGATACATTGTCTAGACTGAGCAGGAAGCTGCTAACTGGGGTCACCTGTGGTTAGTTCTTAGCTAGTTTACTTTCTTGAGGGCATCGTTCATCTTATCATTAGACTATGGTATAAATCTTGATGTTCCAGCTTCTGTAACTCCAATCACCAAGCTTTACATATGATAAAAAATTTCAAAAAATTTAAAAAATAATTTGAAATCAACAAAACAGTGCAATGTAATATGTGGTATACATCTGAAACTTTAAGATAAACTTAACTAAGAAAATAATCTTCCATCATATTTGGGCTATATGTTTGAAAAGTGTTATCAGCTGCTAAAATCTTTGGCACACTGAAAGATAGAAACAGCTGTATTTTTTGTTGTTGCTGCTGTTTATTAAGAAATATTAAAATTGATCTAAAGTACATTTACACTTTTAATTAAGGTCTCTGATTTTTACTGCAATTTGGCAGTTTTAAAAATACAAACCCTTATTCAATGTGTAATTTCTTTATCATATAAATGTTTGTATGCATTACTGATCAATAAACTATTTTGCAAAATTTAGACTGGTAATTCTCACTCTTATACCTGTCTGATAATGAAATTAACTGGAAAATATATAAGGGCTTCCCTGATGGCTTAGACAGTAAAGAACCTGCCTGCAATGCAGGAGACCTGGGTTTGAACTCTGGGTCAGGAAGGTCCCCTGGAGGAGGAAATGGCAACCCACTCTAGTATTCTTGCCTGAAAAATCCCATGAACAGAGGAGCCTGGCAGGCTACAGTCCATGAGGTCACAAAGACTCAGATACAACTAAGTGAAATTTTCTAGCAATATATACTTTTGGACTTTAGCCTTGGGGATTTAATTTATCTCATCAGATATTTCCAATGATCAGGGAGAATTTAAACTCAATTATCATGTCTTTTTGCAAAGTAATTTCCCCTAATTTTATAACTAAAGAAATTTCTGTTAAACAGTTGCCATTTCCCATTAATTTTTAGGAACAAAAACAGATGTGAAATCATACATTTCTAAAAGCCCCTGGATATGATAATTTACTCTTATAAGCTTCAATACTTACCATCTCACATAGATTTTAATTTCTTCTAAAATCTGTCATCCACTTGCATATTAGAATCTGAAGCACAACTCCAGTGTTACTGATAATTTATAAGTAGTCACACCTACTTGTTACAAGTTAAATTATGTCTCTTAAAAGAAGATATATTGAAGTCTTAACCCCAGTACATCAGAATAAGACTTTATTTGGAAACAAGGTCTTTGCAGATTTAACCAAGTTGAGGTCACTAGTGTGAGTCCTGATATAATTGTTGCTGTTGTTTAGTTGCTAAATTATTTCTGACTCTTGCAACCCCATGGGCTATAGGTCACCAGGCTCCTCTGTCCATGGGATTTCCCAGGCAAGAATACTGGAGTGGGTTGCCATTTCCTTCTTCAGGGGATCTTCCCAGCCCAGGGTTCAAACCTGCCTTTCCTGCACTGGCAGGCACATTCTTTACCACTGAGCCACCAGGAAAGCCCTAAAGCTATGCTGTGGCTATGCTACTGTAGTGCCTTTTCTACATCCATAATTCAAAGGAATACTAGATTTCAGTTAGATAACGAGACTGGACATGGAATTTATTCCCAGCCATGTCTAAGGACCTTCTGAATTCTCTCCATGGACCATTTGGAAGTCAGTAGATCCCATGTAAAGAACTCATGGAAAGCAAAGGTTCTCTGACTTTATTTACAAAATTGCTTCTGTTTCCCATCTGACAGCAGAGTTGGGCTCTATTTGTATGCTAGGTCTGTGAGTGCCACTTGGCACCTTGCTTCTGGTTTGTCTCTCGGAACTTCAGAAGAAAGTTAGAGACCACACATCACAGACTCAGAAGCTAAGGTTCAGCGTATGATCTAGCATGAACAATCAGCATTTACATGAGATTTGAAAGAAGTGAAGCAGAAGCCGTGTGTCTGCTCTTCTTGCTGGCAAGCACAGATGTGGATGGAGCTGGGTCTTTGCAGTCATCTTTCTCTAGCTCTAGGGTCCATCTAGTAAAATCCATATTAGATTCCTGAGTGCCAAGATGTAGGGTCCTGGGACATATCGGTGTTATACATCCTAGCAAACATGGCATGGTTCTGGAGCTGGCAACAGAAGTAACACCCTGATTTGTCTGTTTTCACATTGTGGGGTGGCAGTGTGGGTTCCTAATCACGGGAGAGGCAGCAGTTCCCTAAGTGCTTGGGCTTGGCTGGATGGCTCTGAAGCCATTGCTGATAGCTCAGAATGGAGTGCTTCCTCAGTCTTTGTCACACGGACGCAATGGACACAATGCCCTTCCTGCTTTAACTAGCCAGAGTGAATTCTGTGATCTGCAACTGAACTCTGACCCACAGACACTACAATTTATATTCCTTTCCATAAAAGACCCGTGTCCTGGAGAACTACGTCTGTTGGAATAGATGCTTCTCAAATATTCTTCCCTGAATCTATAATTCCAACTCCAAACACATCAGGGGCAAAATGCTGAACTGCCCACTGATCTTTGATCAAATATAAACACACTCAAATTCATATCATTTAAAGTACTACAGAAAATACAAAGAACTGTCCAAGAGTTTTGCTTATTCAATTAGTTATAATCACTTTTTAAAGAGGCGGTCAGTTCATGTCCAGTAAACAAAAAATACTGAACTGCTGGAGTAAAAAGTATGCCAAAGTTATGTACCTATTTTTCTGTAAATGTACTTTAATTGGTCTGCTTGTTATACCACTTGAGGATAAAGGCAATTTCTTTTCTAGGATTTAATATTTAAACTTCAAACTGAGCCAGGTGCTATGCTAGCGTGATAATTTCCTTTAGCTAGGAAATACAATGAGGCGGGAACTAGTTGCTCTGTTATTCTGAAGGCCAGAAAGGAAACTGCAAATTATCTTTGAAAAGTTTTACTAACAGAATAAACTTGAATTGAACATCACCTCAATGACCTCAATGACTTGGGCAAAATGAAATAAAAAGCAGGAAAATTAAACGGTGTGACAAAGATCTGCAGGTCCTAAACAGCTCACAAGTGAGAATTCACTGAAATTCCTAGATTGTATTAGCCATGTTTCTTCTTATGTGATAAATATGTGTGCTGTTGTTCAGTCTGTAAGTTGTGTCCGACTTTGACATGAATACATACATATAAAACCCACAAGGGGAAAATGTCCTTCCTTCATTGTAATTCTGGGATAGAGAGAAGGCAATCTTTTGGAAGTTAGAACTTTTACTACAGAGAACGTACTTGTATTTTTTTTATTTTTACCATTATATAAGAAAACAGAATATGATTTTGTACCTATCTCTCTGAACACACATTTAAGTCTCTGTAAGGTGAAGGCAAACCTATATTAGCAGGATAACTGTCACTTTATCAAAACCCATTTGGCAAGCCTCTTCCAGAGTCAAGTACGTCTCAGTCCTGTCCAACTCTTTGCGACCCCATGGACTGCAGTCCTCCAGGCTCCGCTATCCATGGGATTCTCTAGGCAAGAATACTGGAGTGGATTGCCATGCCGTCCTCCAGGGGATCTTTCTGACCAGGGTCTCCCAAATTGCAGGCGGATTCTTTACCGTCTAAGCCACCAGAGAAGCCAAACCCTTTAATTATGCGCAATTCCCTCAACAAACAAAAATGTATTTAAAAACCAATCCGAGTATAGAAGTAAAGCATAAGAAATGCAGATCTAGAGAGCGAACATTGTTTGCCAGTTTAATAACCTCCGAAAACCCCATTTGCCTGTTGCGCTGCACGTCGACTTTCTGTAATCTTTTAAAGTGAAAAAAAAAAAAAAAAAAAAACAACCTTAAAACGATTCCATATGTTCATTACCTTCAATACTAGGCGATGTTTTATAACATCAACTTTGTGAACTTTAAGTTCTAGCTATAGGTGGGTGATTTGAAGCGTAACGTGGCTTTAAGAAAAAAACTAAACTTTGTAGAATACATTAGAGAAACTCTCTGGGGCCCCTTTCTGCAGTCTCAGAATACAGGTGTGTTCCCCAGGTCACTGCCGCGTTCGAGCGGCGGGAGCCCGGGGAGGTAGGCGCGGCCGCCGCCTCCATGTTGCGGTCGGAGGAGACTCGGGACAAAGCCCGGGTCTCCAGGAAAGGTGTGCCCGCCTCAGGGCTCCCTGCACCCGCAGATCGCAGATCCAGAAACGTGCTGGGGCCTGTGTGCGACCGCAAGAGAAACGGAACGGCAGCCCGGTTCCCACCGGCCGCCCGGCCCCAGCGGAGCCGCAGGGTCCCCGCTCGCGGCCGCCTGCCCGGCCCTCTCCCACCTCGGGGCACAAAGAGGGATCGCCGGGCGGGCCAGCCCTCCCCCGGCGGAAGCGGGCAGGTCGAGGCGCGGGCCCCGTGCCCAGCGCCGCCCCGGCCCGCCCGGGGCTCCGCGCCGCAGGCTCCCCGCACTTACCAGGAAGAGCAGCAGCGCGCCCTCCGCGCCCCGCGCCATCGCGCCTCCGCCGCCAGCTCCCCGCGTCTCCGCGCGCGCGCGCCGGCTCCTCCCCGGCGCCCCCGCCCCAAGGGTCCCCTCCCCGGCGGCGGCCGCTCGGCCCTGCCCAGAGGGGCGGCTCCAGGTGTGGCCTCCGCTAGGAAATGGAGCCCTGAGCCGGACCGAGCGGCTCGGGCCGAGGTGGGAATGGCGCGGAGGAGGGAGGCGCCCGGGGGACGCCCGCCCCGCGCCGCACGCGCACCTGGAGCCGGGACGCCCCGGGCTGGGAACTCCGAGACCGGCCCCGCCCCGCCGCCTCCCCGCCCCGAGCCCCTCTCCGCCGAGGGCGGCCGGCTCCCTGCGCCCGGTGCCGCGGTGATGAGGTGCGCTGGGTGGCCGCGCGCGGGGCCCAGGTGGCGCCGAGGAGAAGGACGAGCGACGCGCGGACCCGTGTCCTCCCCGCGTCCTCCGCGCGGCCTGCTGTCCGGGGCCAGCTCTCCGGGAGCGAAGGTTCTGGAGCCGGATTCCGGTGGTGGTCTCCGTGAAGGCTTCTCACCTCCTTCCCACGGCCCCTTCCCACAGGTTTGCCGCTTGTCTGACTCAGGGAGAAACAGTTATTAGAAGAATCACAAAGGATCCCAAGGAACGGTTGTTGTTGTTTTTTTTTGGGGGGGGGGACCCCTTGTTAACTAACCTCGACTGGGAGAAAAGTCTAGAAAGGCTAAGGGAAAGTCACACTCTTCGCTTTATTTACAAAATCACATAGCGTCACTAGGAGTCAGAATCCTCTAACCCATAGTTATTTAGCTGTGTGACCTGGACGACCTTTCTGTGCCTCAGTTTCCCGATCTGTCAAGTGGAATAGATACCACATACCCCACAGAGGGGGCTTCCCTCATAGCTTAGTCGGTAAAGAATCTGCCTGCAATGCAGGAGCCCCGGGTTTGATCCCTGGGTCGAGAAGAGAAGGAAATGGCAACCCACTCCAGTGTTCTTACTTGGAAAATCCCATGGACAGAGGCGGCTGTAGCCCCGCCGCCTACAGCTACAGCCCATGGGGTCGCAAGAGTTGGACACAGCTTGGCTACTCAGCCACCAGCAAACAGGGCTGCTGTGATTAAATCAGAAATATCTTTATGATGCATTCTATAGTGTCTAGCTCCTAGTGCACCGGATTCAACTAACAGTGATAGTGTGATTGTTTTTGCAAGCGTAAATATTAAGTTGAAGTCTTCTTGAAAAACAGAAGCTCTAGAATAAGCACCAGATTAGGAGACTTCTGCTGCTGCTGCTAAATCGCTTCAGTTGTGTCCGACTCTGTGCGACCCCATAGACGGCAGCCCATCAGGCTCCCCCGTCCCTGGGATTCTCCAGGCAAGAACACTGGAGCCGGTTGCCATTTCCTTCTCCAATGCATGAAAGTGAAAGGAGACTTCTAAGAAAGTCTAATTATTGACACTGACCTATTGGAAGAGCCTGTAATAGTATAAAGGGTTGATTTGCTACTATAAAGAGATGTTTGGCATCAAAGTTGATCGATAAAGCAGAGTTCCCTTTGTGATTAGATGTACCTTCCTCTCTCTTCCCCAGTGTCTCCTACCCTTTCTCCATTTCTAATCTTGCCACTTTTCAGGATCCAGTACAGTGGCCTTAATCCCTTTCTTCCTCAGCTGCCAAGGACCAGAACCACCTTTTACTCTGTTTGTTTAGGGATTAACTGGCCAGTGACTTTTCTCATAATGTTACTTAAGGTCAGCAGCTAAATAGAGGACTGAATGTCTAGGAGGAGTGTCTGCTTAGTTTTTCGCTGTTTGCAGTACCTGGAACAGTGCTGAGTACCCTGATAGACTTTCAGTAAATACTGGTCAGGTAGCTGAGTCAGGAGGGAAGAATGTCTTCTAGTTTCCATACCTTTTTCTTGAATTACGTGTGGATGGTAGTATACCTTGGAGATAATTCTCATCCCCCATCACTGCCAGGAGGATTCCTAATTAAACAAGGCAGACTTGACCAAAACACTCTCAAATCATCCCTGGAAACTATACATACATAAAAAAAGAAAAAAAAACTGAAGTCGCTCAGTCATGTCCAACTGTTTGCGACCCCATGGACACCAGGCTCCTCTGTCCATGGGATTTTCCAGGCAAGAATACTGGAGTGGGTTGCCATTTCCTTCTCCAGGGAATTCCCGACCCAGGGATCGAACCCAGGTCTCTCACATTATAGACAGACGCTTTCTGTCTGAGCTACCACTTGGTCTTAGCCAAAAGGCCAAGAAGTGTTAAGTCCTACCCAAAATGAGTGCTCTTGCAACTGAGTCCTATAGGCAAGTATTTATGCCTCATTATCTAGAATTTGATCTCTGTTTAGTAATGAAGATAATTGTAGCTTCCAGAATGAGAAAAGCTAATGCAAAGTGTATTTCTGTTGGATTATTTAGTCTCCCCTGGAGGCTGTCAAAGGCAATTTAAGGATGATGTTCCTCTGTAAGACATGTATTGCAAGGCTTTGAGAGAAGATGTACAATCCAGTGCCATTGGATGACATTCTTGAATTAGCTCCTCTTTAAAAACCTATGACTGAAACCTATGACTCAGTGAGCTGAAGGCACTTGGAAGTTAGATCATACACAGCTCACTCTCTCACTCCTGACTTCTTTCTGCTGGCATGAGAGTCAATCTATTTCATAAATCTCTTTGTACAACATCAAATGCCTTTACCAATGACATGCTGATTGCTTTAAAATGAATTAACAAGATATGAAAGATTACTTACAGGTTTTTCTCCCTCTAAATTAGTTGAACATTATGGTAAATGTACTTTTCTTAAGACTTAATTTTCTTCAGACATACTTGCAATACATCAGTTAAAAAATGTGTTTTGTGCAAATAATTGGCTTTAACATTTATATATATTCAAAATATCTGTGTTGTATTTCCCAGCATATTTTGTTTCACATGTACACAAAAGTGATTATTAGCTTATTAGAATCATCTCTTAGTATTATCTAAAACAAAAATGTTATTTTTAAAAAAAGCCTTCATAAAGATCAACAAAAATTAATGTGTCCCCTTTCTACCATCGCCTCTTCCTTACTCCCCACCCACTCCAGCATTTAAAAATCACTTTATAAATCATCATGGTATAAATGGCTGATGGTTTGATAGATCACTGACCATTTAATTCCATTGAAAATCCCAATGAGGGTATGTGTTAGAAATAACATGTAAGAGGTGCATGCTGAATCTGCTGCTCTCCTACGACATGCCTTAGAAGCAAAGAACTGAAATGTGTGGCTGTTCCAACATGAGAAATGGTTATCATGGCTGGGAGGCTTACTCATACGACATTGATTAATAAAGGGTATGTGTAACAGGGCATATAGCCAATATTTTATAATAGCTATAAATGGAGAATAACTTTTAAAAATTATGAATCACTGTAGAGTATACCTGTAACTTATATAACACATCAACTGTACTTCAGTTAAAAAAAAAAAGATTACTTGGATAAAGGGAAAATTTATGACATACATCGAGGTCAGTAAAGTAAGAAGGGTGAAAAAAGGAGGAAATTGTTTTCTGGTTTGGTTATATTCATTTGTTTCTTCATTTATTCAAACTGAGTTTGTTCGCCAAGCATTTAATTTGTATTTTATTGGCAATACAGATAAGCAATCCAAGAAACAAAAATAGATGCCTATGAAATAGTATAGCTATAACTAACATAAACTTATTGATGCAATGGTAGAACTCTGCATGGTATGAAGCAAACAGAGGGAAGAGAGTAGTGAACTCACGCTTTGGACAGTGAGGTTGGGGTGGAGTGGTATGGTGAGCTGACTCTTAAAGGATGAATAATTGTGAAGGAGGCATGACACCAGTCAGGATAGAGTCACTCAAAGCATAAATGCTGCTGGTGAAGAGTTGGGGATTCAGGAAGAGTCAAGAGTTTCAGATTTATCTGAAAAAAAAAAAAATTAAAAAAAAATCATATTGACAAAATTGAATTTGAGATATAAGAGCAGTATCCAATGAGAAAAGTCTCACAAGTAGTTTGAAATGAGAATACAATTACAGGACGATTTAGGAGGCAGAAAAAGTTACCTAATTTTCTTTATCTTCGGCTGTTGTTTCTCAATACATTTCTTATTCTTTGCCTACCTGCTAAATGCTTATGCCTCTTGAGTTCTTTCCTTTCCATCTTTTCTTACTTGGTACCCGGCATGACTCTGTAGCCACTTGCATTGTGCAAATCCTTCACAGCTTTCTCTCCTGAGCTTCAAACATGGGCCATTACCATTTGGATATCTCATAAGGATCTCCAACTATCATCATAACTTTGTGAAAGTCACTCATTCATGTCTAACTCTTTGTGACCCCATGGACTATACAGTCCATGGAATTCTCCAGGCAAGAATATCAGAGTGGGTTGCCACGCCCTTCTCCAGGGGATCTTCCCAACCCAGGGATCGAACCCACGTCTCCCCCATTGCAAGTGGATTCTTTACCAGCAGAGCCACCAGGGAAGTGCTAACAGAATACTGATAAACAGCATACTGATAAAAAAAGATTTCCCCATCCCTCTACACCTCTCCAGCTCAAGCTTGCTACTTCCTCCTGTGCTTGGTCACCTTGACCACTCAAGCCAGGAACCCGAGAATCATTCTCAATTCTTCTTGTTGTATTCTCTGCAATTACTGTACTTTCATTCTCTGTGGCTCTGTTCAAGATGATTCACAGAATGTGCATCGCAGCATCACTGTGATGTATGGTTAATTCATTCACGTCTGCTGCTGTGATGCCTCTTCTTTCCCAAGATGGTTACTTCTTTAAGAGCAGAGGCTATATCATATTCATAGTCGGCCCAGACTTCCGTATCCAGCACATATAAGATGATCAATAAAGAGTTGTTGAACCAAGCCCACATAGAAGGGACTAATTACAAGTAAAAAAGGAGTATTGTAGGGGAAGGTATTTGAATATATCCACTCCGGATGTATTAATAGTGGATCTGGCCAGAAAACGGTCTGGGATTGTGTGTGGGGAGTTACGCACATGCATACAGGCATGCAAACATATGTACAGGTGTGTTGGTGGATGTTTGTGTGTTTCCTCCAAGGATGCTACAGTCCAGGAGCAGGAGAGAAATGGCAAATGGTGGGTGTGAGTCAGAGTTTCAGAGTGGCCTGACAGAGGTGTGTCAGGATGTGGTGTCTCCAGGGTTGAATGTGGCAGGAGGGGTGTGGACAGAGCAAAGCTGAAGGAGTTCAGGGACAGGTTAAGAAGAGTGTGTTAGCTGCGGGTGGAGAAATGGCAAGGGATTGTCCACCCCCTTAATCCTAGAAAAGAAGTATGGTCCTTTTCCACAGAAGCCAAAGTAGGAGTGACATCACAGACATTAGGTGTCTGGGTGTTGAAATTTTCATGGCTTAGCTGGACCAAGAACCTTAGGCAGTGAGAGGGGAGAACTGGGTGACTTGCAGGTGGGGGATGATCTCTTAATAACAGGGTGGGAAAGAGCTTTGCTGCCTTTCTGAGCTGGGACTTGCAGAGTAATAATCAAAGCCCAGCAGACTGCAAGCCCCATGGTCTACTGTAGAGAAACCAGCACGTCCTTAGTGAACAGTCACCGCTCTGTGCTGCAGCAACAGTCAGCCCTGGGAGCACAGCCACGGAGGCCAACACCCTGCCCGAGAGATAGAGAGCCGCATGTGGTGAGTCACGGGCTGGAGCTGAGCTGTTCCCCGCAGGCTCCTCCTGTGAGTCAGTAGATGAGGACTGACTCCTTGCGTGCAAAGTCCCTAACCAGATGACTTCAGGAAATTGTCAGCAGTGTTTGTGGACCAGAGAATCAGAGGGAGACACAACAGTGGCAAAATGAAGACTTGACTCAGCAGAGAAAACAAAGTTGTCTGTTTTGGGGTCTAAGCAGAGTGCTGAACCGACATCATAAGAGATTTTTTTCCAAATACATCATGCACTAGTTTTACAAGGTGATGAGACTATAATAGTCCTAAATTGAGGTGTGTTCAAAACAGGGATTGCCTACTAAACCTCGGCAAGGTCTTGATGGCCCATTAGAATGCCTCACCCTCCCACTAAGATCTGAAATCCCTTAGCTGAAGGCTCCCTTGACGTGCATATTCCTGGGAGGGTGGTGTGCTAATCCTTATCAATCATTTACATCATAGCCTGACACCACAAATATACCAGGCAAGCCCCACCTGAGAGCCCTTGTCCTCTCTGTTCCTTTTCTCGAGAAGGTTCTGTTCCAGCCACATACAAGGGTTACTCCCTCGCTCTTCAGTTCTCCTCAAATATTAGTTTATCAGTGACATCTTCGGCTACCCGTATAAAAATTATAATAACTCCCACCCCCAAATCTCCCCACTCACCTTTCTTACTTCATTTTTCTTCTTGGCACATTGCAACTTAAAAGGCGGTGCATTTGCTTATTTATTATCTGTCACCATTCATTAGCATGTAAACTTCCTGAAGGCTGAGGTCTTTACTTGTGAACTGCCATGGATTCTGATGGGGACTTCCCTGGTGGTCTAGTGGCTGAGACTCGTTACTCCCAATGCAGGAGGCCTGGGTTCGATCCCTGATCGGGAAACAGAGCCGACATGCTGCAACTAAGACCCAGCACAGGCAAATAGATGAGATGGTTGGATGGCACCACTGACTCAGTGGACAGGAGTCCCGGAGTAGACTCCGGGAGTTGGTGATGGACAGGGAGGCCTGGCATGCTGCAGTCCATGGTGTTGCAAAGAGTCGGACACGACTGAGCGACTGAACTGAACTGAACTGAACTGAACTGAACTGAACTGATAGATTCTGGTGGCTCAGATGGTAAAGAATCTGCCTGCAATGCAAGAGACTTGATTTTGATTCCTGGGTGGGGAAGATGCCCTGGAGAAGGGAATGGCCACCCACTCCAGTATTCTTGCCTGGAGAATTCCATAGACCTAGGAGCCTGGTGGGCTATAGTCCATGAGGTCGAAGGTCAGACATGACTGAGTGACTAACACACACAAAACGCAGATCACCTAAATAGTGCTTGATCAATTGTAAGCCTTCAGTTTGGCACTCACTCCAGAACTCTTGCTTGGAAAATCCCAAGGATGGAGGAGCCTGGTAGGCTACAGTCCATGGGGTCTCGAAGAGTTGGACATGACTGAGCGACTTTCACTTTTCACTTTCATGCATTGGAGAAGGAAATGGCAACCCACTCCAGTGTTCTTGCCTGGAGAATCCCAGGGGTGGCAGAGCCTGTTGGGCTGCCATCTATGGGGTCGCACAGAGTCGGACACAACTGAAGCGACTTAGCAGCAGCAGCAGTTTATACTAGTTGAATGTGTGAACGAAAGAATAGCAAATATATTTTCAAGGTTATTTGGGAGGAAAGGGTGTGTGTGTGAGAGAGAGTGTGTACATGTAAAATGAAAAGAGAAGAGACTAATATTCCTGGAAGGATGTAAATCTCACCAAACTGAGGTGGGGGTGTACTGGAAGGTCTCCAATATTGTGGACAACCTCCCCCCACCACACAAATTTATCCCAGACAAGCCTGCTAGGGCTTCTTGAACCATGTCAAGTTGGAGGAGTTCAGAGGCCAGTGGAGAGTGTTTCTGTGTTCTTCCCCTTCTTCGAGACTCCCTTCCTTACAGGAGGGACAAAGTGCAAAACCATAAACCACATGGAAAATCCCTTTTCCCTCTGGAGATGAACAAAGCTAGCATTCATTCCCAGAGCTTGGCACTTGGGAATGTTGGTTTTATCTCCCCACCTACGTTTTCTGAAAAACATCCCAGAATAAATCTCTAGCTTTGATTTCACCTTAGGGTTTGTTTATAAGAATTCTTGGAAAGATAAGGGAAGTGGCTGGGGAATAAGGGTGGAGAGTTTGGTTGCTAATAGTAGCACTGAAGTGGTGCCCATCGCCTGTGAGATGCGAACTGTAGGGCTTATGGGCAGTACAGGAGTGTTTACTGAGAGTGTCAGACATGTTGACCCAAATGTGACTAATGAGCCTCCGGAGGAAGACCCACCAAAAAAAAACCCCTCAGAAGACAGAAAAGAATACTGGTTTCTCAGCAGTTACCTCAGTCATTTGAACATGAACAAGTAACATTCTTGCATATCAAGAAAAAGTGAGAAAGAAGTGATATAATGGCTTTGGAAAAGGTGGATGTAAAATACTGGCTTTGAAGTTCTTTTCAAAGCAGTCCAATGGATGATTATAAATACTTTAGCAAAGAGAAGCAGAATTTCAAAAATAAACAATTTCCATGTTAAAGAGAAAGCAAGGATTCAAAGAAATTAACTCATTTTGATTTACTTTCCGAACTAACCTTGGTGCTTTTAAAAATTATTGTACCATGCAGTGACTTGTTAAGTATCAAGTTCCAAAATCTGTGATTGATTTACTTGTTATAAAATGATTAGAGAACATTTAAAGTTATTTAGTAATGATATTATTATTATTATTTTTAATGATGTTATTTACTTGCATTTTTGGCATCCCCTCGGGTGGAAAAGGAGGCTTGATTCCAGTGGGGGAGGCAAACGGTGCCCAAGGGTGAACTTGTCCAAGGGAGGGTGTGACCTTGTGAAGGTCATTTGCAGAAATTACACAGAAGAAATATTGAGAATCACTGCTCTGCTGAGCAAAAGTTGCTGCTGCTGCTGCTAAGTCGCTTCAGTTGTGTCCGACTCTGTGCGACCCCATGGACGGCAGCCCACAAGGCTTCCCCATCCCTGGGATTCTCCAGGCAAGAACACTGGAGTGGGTTGCCATTTCCTTCTCCAATGCATGAAAGTGAAAAGTGAAAGTGAAGTCGCTCAGTCGTGTCCGACTCTCAGCGACCCCATGGACTGCAGCCTTCCAGGCTCCTCCATCCATGCGATTTTCCAGGCAAGAGTACTGGAGTGGGGTGCCATTGGATATTGTTATTCTTGAATCCCAGACTTGATATTATGAATGCAAATTGTTTTTATGGAGTAACTTTATAACAAAAATAATCTAAAGTCTCTTAATAGAAATAACAACCTAGTTAACTCACATCTATATGTGCCTAGGGAATTGGAAAGTTGAAACAGTCATTCAGCTATCATGTCCCTGGTGCCTGAGCATTTTAGAAAAGTGTTCTTAAAGCTGTTTTGCCTGAAATGTAACTTTTTTTTTTTTTTTTTTGGTTTGTTTTTGCCGTGGACCTAGTTTGAGTTTCAGACTTCCTTGGTGGCTCAGACAGTAAAGAATCTGCCTGCAATGCAGGAGATCCAGGTTCGAATCCTGGGTTGAGCAGATCCCCTGGAGAAGGGAATGGCTATCCTCTCCAGTATTCTTGCCTGGAGAATTCCATGGACCGAGGACCCTGGTGGGTTACGGTCCATGGGGTTGCAGGGAGTTAGATGTGACTCAGCGACTAACACTTTCACTTAGTTTGAGTTTTATCACCTTCTCTAGCTCCCATTTAGAGATTTTATTAGATAGAAATGTGTTCAAACATTACCAAACCAGGTAAGCAAAACTTAGTTACAAAAAATACAATAGGAAAGAATCTGCTCCTGATATTTTAAATGACCACAGTAACCCTTACCAGCTTGTCTGAAAACATTTGTGGTTAAAGATTTTTTTGTTAAAACGTAATATTTATTATGAATATTACTGTATGCCCTTGGACCTCTTGTTTTATAAGACAATTGTCTGCTAATTTACGGTAACATTATTTTAGGTGAGCTTCTCAATTTCTACTGAAACAGTATCTGAATGAGTCATACCTTTGGAGAGAGAGTCACACCCATTTCATGCAGAATCAGCTACAATAAAGGTAAGTCAGCCAATAAAGACTTCTTGTGACTAATTCTTCTGTGAGTACAAAAGAAGAGAGTGTATCCTTGTTCTTCTTTCTTAACTTTAGGATTAGAACATTGAAGTAATCAGTAAATTTATGACAAGTCAGGCAGAACAGTAGTACTACAAGGAAAACTAAAGAGTTGAACAAAGTAAAATAGTGTGAGAGCTCACATGGAGAGTTGTTTTATGATTCATAAAGTGCCATTGTGAGTTTCCATTGTTTGGACCTTGAAATTTCAGTAATTAGAATCTCAAGTCCATAGAATTTGATTTACTGTTCTTTATACCTGCGATTTTCCCTTTAGAAGTGTGAATAAGCCACCTAAAACCAAACACACACACACTAAAAAAAGGAAGATTTTTATTCTAAGGCTTTCAGGACTAAAAAGATGATGGGATTTCTAAGGAACATTTTGCTTACTTTTATTTCTAGAGAGGATGTGTTAGGTCAGTTGGTCAGAATATGAAACCTGAGTCTTGGATTTGCCCTGGGTGGTCCTAATGTAGAGGTAGAGGCCCACATATGTGATTTCGCAGGTAAATGTCCCTGCAGGAAACACTCTACCTCCTGACCTATGACCTTATGATAATGAAATTTTATTTTGTTTTCTAAGTCAGCAGATATTTAAGTATTTAAGATACATACTTCAAGGAGGAGAACAAAGCATTTTCTGTGATTTATGCTTTGCCGTGAATTAATTTATCAAATAATTAAAAACTTGATTAACTAGTTATGATCACATTTTAAAGGAAATAGGAAGTAATTATGAAAACCTTTATTGTTGTATCCGACTCTTTGTGACCCCATGAACTGCAGTGTGCCAGGCTTCCCTGTCCTTCACTATCTCCCATATTATATTCTGGAAATAAGGTAATACAATATGCAAAGGTAAAGACGGTTTAACTTCCTTCTATTTTATGTTGAGTCAACTGGCTTTTGTAAATAAAATTCCTTTTCAGCTGGCACCATAAATCCTGTAAAATTGTAAAGTGAGATAATTTTCTTCATACAGTAATTACTATTCTAACATGTCTCCTACTGGAGGTTGGGTCAGTAGCAGCATTCTTTTTATGCTGATTTTCAAGTATAACTACTTTTTTTTCCACCTAAAACTACCTGGTTGCCCTGTTCTATTTGGTGGAAATGACATAGTTAGAACTCTTAACAGGAAAAAAAGGCCTCTATTCTGTCCTTTTAAGGAAGCCCAGCTGAAAAATTCCAGTGATCTGGTGATTCTCATCACTTTGGCTACAAGATCACAATTTGATATGAATGAATTCATCTCTATTTGCTTGTGTATTCAGAGGAATTTCTAGTGCCATGTAGGGTAGACAGGACAGGCTCTGTGGTTAAGGCGAAAGATTAGGGAAAAGGAAATAGTGCACTCACAGTTTGGAGTCACAAGAAGAGAATTGGCTTAGTTAGTTCCTAACTCTGCCTTTGATCAACAGATTACTTTTCAGCCTGTTTGAGCATCTGTAAAACAGGATTTTGGGTCAGATAATCTAGAAGTTTTGAGTTTGTATGGTTTCAGTGGCTTTGGATGTCACCCTCATAACTTTCTGAGTTTAGTTTATTTTGAAGATTGAAAAAAAATTCTTTTATGTCAGATCTTCATGAGTACTTCTATTAATATGTCCTAAGGGTATTCTGTTTTGTGTGTGTGTGTGGTACAGGGAATCTATTTCCCTGACTAGTGATCGAACCTAGGCCCCCTGCATTGGGAATGTGGAGTCTTAGCCACTGGACCTAAGTACATTCTTATTACTTCTTGACGGAAACTTCATGAAGTAGAGTCTGTTACTCTCTCCATAAGAACAGTCCAGAGATGTGTGAAAAGTTGAAGTAACTTGCCAAAGACACACAACTAGTAAGTGATGAAGCTGGGATTTAAACTCAAGTAGTTTATCTCCAAAACCTGAACTCTTAACCATTAACTTATACACACAATTGAAAACAAAGCAAAAACGTTTTAAGTTTATCTTTTGTTAGTTATAACAAAACTTATAATAAGTTTTAACTTGTAACTTCCTAATAAGTTTTGATTTTTCACCACTAGCAGATTTTCTTTGCTTGACAACTCATAGTTTCCTACCAAAATATTCAACATCTCCCGACTTGTTCTTTCAGTGAAGATATCCTTCCCTAACCAAGGTTGGCAAAGTGGTAATAGCGTGCATTGGCTTGTTCTGGAAGCCCTGGGAGAGTCTTTGATCCCTAGAATAGAAGGCCTTATGTCATCCCGACAGCATATGCCTTTGTTGTTAGTTTGCAATTTGAAAGAATATTCAAAGACCAACACAAAGAGGGCCCATAAAAGTGTGTACAGAAAGAGTGGCTAGTTAGAGAATCAGCTTAGATTTCAACCACTAGCAGCCATAAATATCTTCTGAGGAAGAATCCATAGCAGTTTATAACAACTGAGAGGAAGATACGGAAAAATATTGTCAAAAGGGTTGGACTAAGGGTTTATTATATATTAAAATTTTTTTACATACAAAAAGTTGTACATAATTAATATATACCACTTGATGAGTTTGAGATAAGTCTAAACCCATGAAGCCATTGTCATAATCTATACCATAAACTTATGTGTCACCTTCAAAAGTTTCCTCGTACACTCTTTATTACTGTTACTTTGTGCATGTGACAAGAACACTTAACGTAAGACTTACCCTCTTAATAAAAGTTAAAGTATACAGTACAGAGTTGTTAAGTATAAGCTTTATGCTACACATTAGTCTGTAGAACTTATTCATCTGGTACAACCGAAACTTTGTACCCATTGACTAATATCTTCATTTCCTATTACACATGTTTTTACTAATCAAAAGTTGTGGGTGTCCGCCCTGGATAAGTATAATTAAGATTAGTTTAAAAAAGATAAAAGTTTGGTCAAACAAGGCCTCTTCATTGTGTCTTACTGAAAGAAATTTAAGTGGAAAATCTAGGTGATTATTTCTTTTTAATTATGCATCTAGAGAGCAGATTCCTTGTATGGAGAAACTTTGTGTCTGCAGCACCACTGAGCATTAGTATTTGGTCCATGGGTCTAAGAATGAAAAGACACCACTTCAGCTCTACCAAGCTACATGGTTACTGGTGGCAAACACATGTGCTGTGGTGCATGTGTATATGTGTGTGTGTGTGTGTGTGTGTGTGTGTGTGTGTGTGTGTGTATGTGTGTATGTATGTTTCTCCTAATAGTTAGGACCATAACAGTCAGTACTAGTGAGTAGGACATGAAAGGCATGACTAAGTTAATCTCACATTTTGTGTTTAAATACCCAATTTTGGTTTAGTAACAATGCCTTCTTGCAGGAGCAGAAACTATATCATTATGCCATTTACATAAATCCAGGATTACCTGATTCTGTACTGCTTTATAATTAAGAAAGTTCTTTGCAATCCTCTTTTGATTATGAAAGAATATAAATATCTCCTCTACCTTCTACAGAAATGAGGACATACTTATTCAGTATCAATATTTTGCTTTTATCATAATTTGATGCTCTGTTTTTATACAAAATTTATTGTTTGCTAACTTAATAGTGACAAATTCAGCCCACAGAAAACATCAGGGATATTCTGAGAGATAAAATTAAAAATAAGGTGGTCCCATATCCTTCACGGGAATAAAGGCAATAAGTAGAATTGGCTTTAAGTAGTAAATATTTGCTGTAGTTGTTTAAAATGTGTTGTTTCCCACAAATCATGGAAACACTGAGGTGGAAGGACTCATTTAAAGTTATTATTTAAAAAAAACAAAACCAAGTTCACAGATACAGAGCAAGACTGGTGATTGCCAGAGGTGAAGTGGTTGGGAGATGGGCAAAATGGATGGAAGCAAAAGGTACAAACTTCTAGCTATAAAATAAATAACTTCTGGGGATGTAAGGTACAGCAGGGTCATATAGTTAGCAGTATTGAACTGCATATTTAAAAGTTGCTAAGAGTAAACCTTAAAAGTCCTTATCACAGAAAAAAGATTTTTTTGTATGGTGAAGGATATTAACTATACTTATTATAATAATTTTGCACTATACATAAATATCAAATAAAAAGTTTAACATATAAAAGTATTTTTATATCTAGATGCATGTCAAATTACCTCTTCTGTTAAAATGTGTTATCAAAGTAATTTTTAAGGAGTTTATTGGGAAAGAGGTTCCATGACCTCCAGGTAGCTTGTTTCTGTTATTAAATGTGGAGGAAAGCTGCTTACTGTGACCTGAAAAATAAACTCACATAGCTGTCAAAATAGTGGCAAATCAAGTACATACATTCTTTCATCTGTGCCTACCTTTTTATTTCTCTACCTGTATCTTTCAGTCATAATATATATATGCCAACATTGTACTGCTTCTTTAATCTTTAGAATTATATTTGGATTTATGATCTTTTTATTTTATAATTTTTACTGTTTTCTTTCCAATTTTTCATGTTCTACTTAAAGTCTTAGATCTTAAAATAAACAGGTTATTCTGACAAACTAATAAGTATTAATATTGCTGAATGATATAGATCAACTTTTACATTTGTGTCACTTATTCTATGATCTTAAGGAAGTTACTTTGATTTTCTGAGTTTCTGTTTTTGTGGCTGTAATCTCAAAGTTACCATAAGAGATAAACTAGAATATAATGCTCTTGGCTGTCTGGTAGACCTCAAAAGTGTCACTCCTCCTTTTTTAGTAACTGTATCCTTTTACACTTTAGACCATCATTATGTTGAGTTTTAACTATACCTGCATTGTTCTTATATTTTTTTGTTTGTTTTGCATTTGTTTAAAAAAAAAAAAAGGCAATGTATAAAAGAAAAAGAAAGCAAAGACACCAACCTGTGGAATGGCCTGTGTCTTGTCTTGGAGGGGATCATGGTGAACTCTGGATCAGGCAAAGCAGAAGGAATCTCAGTATTCTTTGTGGAAGATGTGTTGTTTCTGGCACCTGGAATTTAAATGATTACCTTCTTTTCTCATCAAATATCCCCCTTATGTAAAAATAAGATCTCAAGACTGTGTTGTTGAGCAAGCGCTAAATTATGTGATCTCTGATTCACAATTACTCTTATAGACTCAGTAAAGGAGTTGAGAAAATACTGGATTGCCAATAACAGGAAGGAAAGATCCTTAACTTTTACTTAATTGCTAGTTGTTTCTTAATCACCAGTTACATTGAAGCTAGTCAGTTGAATGTATTCATTTACACCTTACTTGACTTTTGAAAATTAGATAAGAGAAACTGATCTTGCTGTTTTTATTCCTTCACCTTCCTATGGGTAAGAGGAACTGGTGATGTTTTTGGAATTTACCTGCATGGTTTTCGTTTTCCTGGGGTTGATCTAGGACATCTGAGTTAAGCCATCCACTTTTCTTCACTCAGCATTCACTCGAATCCAGTTTCTGCTCACCTTACCCCAGGTCCAAGTTGAATTGTCTGTATTTAAAAATGAGGAGGGTCAGCGAAACCAAGATGTCAGGCTCTGAAGGGACTTGTTTTGTGGTATCCCTTTAAAGGAAGACATAAAATTTACAGACATTTGTTGTTGTTCAGTTACTAAGTTGTTTCTGACTCTTCTGTGACCCCGTGGACTGTAGCCCACCAGGCTCCTCTGTCCATGGGATTTTCCAGGTGAGAATACTGGAGTGGGTTGCCATTTCCTTTTCCAGGGGATCTTCCTAACCTGGGGATCAAACCTGTGTCTCCTATTTGGCAGGCAGATTCTTTGCCACTGAGCCATCTCAGACATTTACTGGCAGACGGACTCACTGCAGGGGCTAATGGCTGTCACCAAAGTCATGGTACATTTTTGTCATCATGTTAGGCTGGAAACCTTACCTTCTCCTTCTCCACCTTTTCTCTCTTGAGTCTTCATAGGGTGTTAACATTTTTGCCTGAGAAACCATCCAATTTACCCAATAGATCATAAATGAGTTAAATCATCCAGTTAATAAAAATCTGCCCTGACCTCATCCAACATCTATTTCCACCTGAAGAAGAGATCCCAAGTCCCCATGTACTTCCTGTTGGGGAGGATTCAGAAAAAGTGTCAGCTTTAAAAAAAGAAAAAGGAAAAATAGTGATAAAAATACACATGCAATCACTTTCTTACATCATATTTCTTAATAGTTATTAACTCAGAGAATAGTTCAGTTTTTGCTAAATGGTTACGGAAGTACTCATAAATTTGTTGCCAAACAGTTTTATTATAACAATGTTACCACTCTATAAGTTTTAATATATACTGTTTACAATTTATAATACATCAAGTAAAAAGATAGTTTTTAAAGAGTTTTTCTGCTTAAAACATTTTTTATTTTTAGTGAAAAAATACAGATACATTTTTGCTTTGAATTTAATTTTACATGGCAGATTAAAATTATAGGTCCTCTTAGATGAGAGTGATCTACTTTTGTTTCAAAACTCCCCTGATTTCACTTTCCCCCTTACTTCACTTTACTACTGTGGCATAGTTTTCTCTGTAGTTTGGCAGTGCAGCAAAATCCCCGTTTCATGATTCGGATTTTAAGAGGAAATATTAGAATACCTTGAGGATCCTGAAAACACTTCTGAACTTGGAACAAGGGTTGTTCTGATTATTAGTTTAATTCTCACGCATAAACAGAGTCACAGGTCAGCTCTGTGGGTTCTAGACCCCAGAGCAAGCTTCTGTTGAGAATAGGTCCCGGAGGTAACAGCAAGGCGACTTCCTCAGGACCTGCAAGGCTGCTCCAAAGGGTCTAGTTCCTCTCACCTCAAGGTGGCACCCTGCAGACCTTGTTGCTATAGCAACCTTGTCTTGGAAGAAGTGATTGCCTGTGCTTCTTGGGCTTTCTGGTAGTCATGACACCAGGGAGAGGGAAGAATGCTAGATGTAAGGATATTTTAGGGGGTCTCCTCCCCACCAGGAATCCTCAGGACTGCACCCTTCTGGGTTAAAACACAAACACTTTATACTTTGCCTTTCATCTGAAAACAAATATAGATTTGAATATGGCAAAAACCAGAAAAGAGTATTTTATATACAATTAGAGATAATAGAGCCAAATAATGACCTTGTAAAGACTCAGCTAAGACAATAATATTAATTAATAAGAGGTAGGATGCTCTCTATGGGCTAAAGGATGAGGACCTTGAATGATCAGAAATGACTTGAAGAACTACATTGTCGTCAGGGTAACACACGTGAAATGACATATTCTAAGCCGTCACTAACCTAACATGGTTATATTCAAGGATTAAATTGTGGTAGCAGCTTCATTTAAAAGGAGTGAGGCTTAATAAAATTAAGTTACTCATAATCTCTTTCTATATCCCTTTTTGACCTGAAACACGGCATATAATACACATTCACAAATTTCACTATGTGTTACTCTAGTCAGAGGCCTCTTTTGCTTGTGAGAAAAGCCATATTTTGTATTCCTAGGAAGTCTGTAGACATTGTTAACATGATAAATATCACTACATGTCATATGTAAGTTACATCTACCTACTAACATTTAAAAAATAAAGAGTAATTTTCAAAGACTATTAACACAGGATTGCTATTATTGAGAAGTGTAGGGAGGGGCTTAATGTAAAATATTTTCTTTAGGTAGATCCTTTCAAGGTGATTTAAAAAAACACAAAAATATTTACACCATACTGAACTTTCCTAAATTTCCTATGATACTTTTATTTCAAAACTGTCTTATTGTGAGAGTATGAAGAATATAGATGCAGCAAGTTTAATGTGTAAACCAATACCCTTAGCATGAGCAAAAGATGTCCCTAGGGTCTCCCAACACCAAGAAGATGGAAGAAGTTCAAATGCAATTATTTTCTTTTCCCCAAGCAGCTCAAAATGCTTTAGCGAAGACTTTATGATTCTTACATCATTACTAATGATGTAAGCAAAGGTGAAAAATTCAAGAACTGGGGGTCTTGATTCCAAGTCCTTAATCCACTAAAACACACTGCATTTTTTCCTAAAAATTATTAGGAAAATTTCCCACTGAATATGATCTTAAGATATTTCAGAAAACATTTAAGATCTTCTAGGACTTGAATTTGAGAAGAGTGACCACACATCCAGTGTGGGGATATAAACTAGACAATTTAGACTGTAATCATGACCAGTTTATGAAAGAGTAGCAAATAAGTGCCAAATCAGACCAAAACTGTGAGATTTGCTGTGCTATTTTGGATAATTTGGTTCAAGTATCCGTATTTGGCCAGTATGTAATTCCAGTTCACTCTGCTTATATCAGACGGGAAGAAGGATCTTCTGTAAAGATCTTACTGCCTGATCCTCGTAGCTCTGTAGGACCATGTAGGTTGCTAGTAATACTAGGAATCGGACAAATCACTCTTTCTGTCACTATCACATTTTGCGTGAGAAGTGGATCAAAAACGGCAGCGGGAGGTTGCACAAGGGAACCAGAAGAAGCCGAGTAAGTCTCCGTTACCAGATAGCTACCATGCTGCAAAGGGTCAGCGATGGAAATGGCGGGCTGGAGGACAGAGCTGGAAGCAGACAGTGCAGATGCCCCCTGGCTGCCTGACAAAGTCTGGTGCCTAACAGACTCTGACTGCTGGACTTGTACATGTTGGTCATAGGCGTCAACCCTAGAACTGCTGTCTTTGGTAGGCGACTGAGAGTTTTTGGTTTCTTCATCCATCCCGAGGCTTATCTCGGCCAGCTTTTTAAATTTGGGGCCGAGGGAGTCCAAGAAGCTCTCGTCAAAATCGTCGGCAATAAAACTGCAACAACCCAGGGAGCCGACGGGAGAACTGGGGGCCTCGATTCCTTCATTATCATAGATCAGCAAGCAGTCATTTGCTTCCTGGCCATCGTCTTCATCTGCACAGGCAAATGCTTTCTAAAGGTGGAGACAAGAGGAGAAAATGAACTGTAAGAGACACTCAGGGGAAGGATGTAATACCTTTCGTAGAACTCAGCATTTGATCGTGACTGTGTGATTGAGGTAATCCATCGAAGTCATGTATGGATGTGAGAGTTGGACCATGAGGAAGGCTGAATGCCAAAGAACTGATGCTTTTGAATTGCAGTGCTGGAGAAGATTCTTGAGAGTCCCTTGCGCAGCAAGGAGATCAAACCAGTCAATTCTAAAGGAAATCAACCCTGGATATTCACTGGAAGGGCTGATCCTGAAGCTGAAGCTCTTTGGCCACATGATGCAAAGAACCAACTCACTGGAAAAAAACCCTGATGCTGGGAAAGATTGAGGGCAGGAGAAGGGGGCGACAGACGATGAGATGGTTGGATGGCATCACTGACTCAATGGACGTGAGTTTGAGCAAAATCAGGGAGAGAGTGATGGACAGGGAAGCCTGTCGTGCTGCAATTCATGGGGGTCCCAAAGAGTAGGATATGACTCATTGATTGAACAGCAACAACAATGATAGAAGTAAGGTCATACTCCATATCAGCAATCTTGTTACAGAAGTTATCTGTGTTTGGAGAATGATGAAATTGATATTTCTTCAAACTTGAGTCTGTTGTAGGCTCATATTTGAACTCTTGAGTTTTAAGATTTGCACTGACATGGACTTAGCCAAACAGAGCAAGTGTGCGGAGCCTGGAGGTTATTTGCTGGGCCATCTGTGAAGATCCCTGTGTGTGCTTGGGTTACTGCAGGTCATTGTGTGGGGCAGGGTGCAGGCTTCCTCACCATCTGAGGCAGCTCTCACCAGCCTGGGGCCTTGGCCAAGACACTGTAACCCTTGTGAGAGTCTGACCCCTAACTGGGAGTCTGATCCTTCCTGTCAGTCTGTCCTCAAACACTGTGTCAGCCTTCATCTGCTTGGCCACCAGGCCAAATGCCATCACTTACAGCTCTGATAGCAAAGGTGTAGGTGAGATCCATTCTAGTGATGCACCAACCAGGAGGCAAGCTACCCACTTCCCAGCGTCCTCTCTGTCCTTACACCCCTGTCCCTTTGTAGATTCTCTGCTTCCTGACACTTTGCCTCATCTTGGACCGCATCCCTTGTTTCCCTTTTTATGTTTGGGTCATTAATGTTTCTTCAGCACTTTTGGACATGGACTCCTTGACAATGTGAAGAATACAATAACCCTCTTGGAAAAATGTATGCCGATGTATTCTGACATACTTTATGGTACAGGAAATGAGAAATAACTGCTTTGTATGTCTAAAGAGGATGCCGCTGATCTGAAAAGCAAAGGGTTTTGTTTTTTGCTGTTATCTCAGTGGGAGGAATGAGGTGCCATGTTCTCTCATTTTGTGTCTACCCATCCCTTCTTTCTTTTGACCAGTAGCCGGATTTTGGCAGCCACCTTAGGTTATCCTTGTTATTTTTAACAAGGAGCCTTTACCTCTTTTTTCTTGTCTTAAAAAGCTGCGAAAGAACCGAAGTGCAAAACCGAAGTTCAGTCAAGTAGAAAGCTCTCTAATGTAAACAAGACAACAAAGCCACAGAGTTTTCCATCAGATTACCTGAGAAAAGTAGGAGTCCAGGAATTTCATGTTTATCGCCCCTTCCCCAAAGTCCTTGTTGGTTCCTCCCGTGGAATGCCTTGTTCTCATCGTCCCAGACTGCCCCATGGAAAAGTTGCTCAGACCAGCGGTTGCTCCGAACCCTGCAGCACCCCCAGATCCTGCAGCTGCTCCAAGCCTGGTGGTCAGTTCCATTCCTGAAGCTCCTTCTACCACCGTCCCTCCAGCATATGTATTTGTACAGACTTCTAAAAACAGGGGAGAAAGTGCTGTAACATCTCATGATGTGATTTGTTTTGTTCTGTTTTTTACTGATCTTTGATATCCAAGAGCACATGCCAAGTAAAGCCAGCATGTGGGAGAAAATACAATTTTATGACTCAAGGTGAGAAGAACGCCCCACAGTCTGTAATATGAGAGTAACAGAGGAGGTGAGGGAGTAACAGAGGGTATTGTTTTCAGAGAGGTATTGTTTCTGAAAACATATCAATTAAAAAAATAAAAAAGATTTTCAGTGACAACAGCCAGAAATGGAAAAATATAAATGAAACATTCAGCACACAGCCATGGAAGGCTTCTAATGTGATGCTTGTTTTCAGGAAAAAAGAAGTTGTAATTTAGCTGTCATACTGGCTCAATATGGAAACCAAAGAGGAGACATACATAATGTAATCATGCAAATTAGCCAATGCTAATTAGGTGTCTTAGTGCCTGATGAAAATTTAATGAGCTGTGACTATTCTGCCTGTTACCTTTACTCTGCATTTTCATGGATAGCTGTTTTTCCTAGAGAATTCAAAATATTGTTTTTGTGATGTAATGGGAGAAGCAAATAAGGATTAAGGTAGCTGATAAAGACAGATAGTTACATTTTGGGGGCGATCTTATGTAGATTTTTCAGGCTGGACATTTAAAAACAATCTATTGCTAAGCATGGAATTAAGAACAATTTGAATATTAGGCATTAGATCTTATTGTTCTGTAGGCTTCCCAGGTAATGCTAGTGATAAAGAATGTGCCTGCCAATGCAGGAGACATAGGGGATTTGTGTTCGACTGAAGCAACTACTGCACATTTGCACTCATCTCACATACTAGTAAAGTAATGCTCAAAATTCTCCAAGCCAGGCTGCAACAATATGTGAACCGTGAACTCCCTGATGTTCAAGCTGGTTTTAGAAAAGGCAGAGGAACCAGAGATCAAATTGCCAACATCCGCTGGATCATGGAAAAGCAAGAGTTCCAGAAAAACATCTATTTCTGCTTTATTGACTATGCCAAAGCCTTTGACTGTGTGGATCACAATAAACTGTGGAAAATTCTGAGAGAGGTGGGAATACCAGACCACCTGACCTGCCTCTTGAGAAATCTGTATGCAGGTGAGGAAGCAACAGTTAGAACTGGACATGGAACAACAGACTGGTTCCAAACAGGAAAAGGAGTGCATCAAGGCTTTTGTCACTCTGCTTATTTAACTTATATGCAGAGTACATCATGAGAAACGCTGAACTGGAAGAAACACAAGCTGGAATCAAGATTTCCGGGAGAAATATCAATAACCTCAGATATGCAGATGACACCACCCTTATGGCAGAAAGTGAAGAGGAACTAAAAAGCCTCTTGATGAAAGTGAAAGAGGAGAGCGAAAAAGTTGGCTTAAAGCTCAACATTCAGAAAATGAAGATCATGGCATCCTGTCCTGTCACTTCATGGGAAATAGATGGGGAAACAGTGGAAATAGTGTCAGAGTTTATTTTTGGGGGCTCCAAAATCACTGCAGATGGTGCTTGCAGCCATGAAATTAAAAGACGCTTACTCCTTGGAAGAAAAGTTATGACCAACCTAGATAGTATATTCAAAAGCAGAGACATTACTTTGCCGACTAAGGTCCGTCTAGTCAAGGCTATGGTTTTCCTGTATTGGTCATGTATGGATGTGAGAGTTGGACTGTGAAGAAGGCTGAGCGCCGAAGAATTGATGCTTTTGAACTGTGGTGTTGGAGAAGACTCTTGAGAGTCCCTTGGACTGCAAGGAGATCCAACCAGTCCATTCTGAAGGAGATCAGCCCTGGGATTTCTTTGGAAGGAATGATGCTAAAGTTGAAACTCCAATACTTTGGCCACCTCATGCAAAGAGTTGACTCATTGGAAAAGATTCTGATGCTGGGAAGGATTGAGGGCAGGAGGAGAAGGGGACGACAGAAGATGAGATGGCTGGATGGCATCACTGACTCGATGGACGTGAGTTTGAGTGAACTCTGGGAGTTGGTGATGGGCAGGGAGGCCTGGCGTGCTGCAATTCATGGGGTCGCAAAGAGTCGGACATGACTGAGGGACTGAACTGAACTGAACTGAACTGAAGCAACTTAGCATGCTTCTTGTTCTAGTTTACACCTTAGTGTGATACTGAGATAAGATGAATGAAATAGTCATTTGGTAAACTAAAGAAATAAATAATTTCACCTATATGACAACACAAGCGATCCTTGTCCCATTACGATTAAATATTGTTGTTGTTTAGTTGCTCAGTTGTGTCCAATTCGTGATCCCATGGACTGTAGTCCACCAGGCTCCTCTGTCCATAGGATTTTCCAGGTAAGAATACTGAGTGGGTTGCCATTTCCTGCTCCAGGGGATCTTCCTGACCCAGGGATCAAACTCCCATCTCCAGCATTGGCAAGCAGATTCTTTACCACTGAGCCACCAGGGAAACCCGTGATTAAATACAAGAATTTGTTATTGAATTGAAATCAGGTTCCTGTTCTGGGGAAGAGAGAAGGGCAACAAGATCTAGGATGGGCACACACAGCACTTTAACTGCAGATATCACCAGTGTTAAGAGGCAGAGTTGGATGGTGGGTACATAGTGTGTTTTATATTCTCCTTTACATTTTTCTGTATATGTAAAATCCTTAACTTTTTAAAAAATTAGTAATCAACTATCAGAGAGCTATACTTCAGTTTACTGAAGTTTGGAGAAATATAACAAATCTGCTAGTAAAAATGGTGATATCAGTAGACAAATGAACTTATTGAAGTCAGAACTAGGTCACAAAATAGACTGCTATACTAAGAGTAAACCGATTCATTGAAACCCTGTTTCAGTGGTAATATCTCAGTATGTGCACAAATTATTAAGGAGAGAATTTAGAACATTTCTTAGTTTTTAATATTTCTTATTTAACCCATTGTTCCTTTCAGAAATAAATTTGATGTTGACTTACCAGAATTCTCCATGAAATCAACTCCATTGGCAGTTATAGGTGGCACAGAGATATTTGTGATTTCCTACAAACAATGTGCAAAAAATATATTTAAAAATTAACCAGATTTCACCAATATAAGTGAAATATGCTCCCTTTTAAATGGAGACATTACAAGAATTCCAAATTCTTGCAGGAGTAACCATTTTTATGATGTGACATCTGAAGAGCTAAGGTCCTAAAAGGCTCTGTTCATTTCAGCACTTGATGGTCCTTGATGGTCAGGAGTCTTATTTTTTATACCCCATTACCCCCTTTTCTATCTAGCATGTAAATTGAATTTTGCTCTGTATGAGTGAAGTCAATGTTTTATAAAGTGGATCTTCACCTTGTCTTCAGGTTGGGCTCCTTCGATTCCCCACGGGTGAATTGTTCCTTCTGAACCATCCGGCACTGGGACAAATCCACCGGTCACTCCCCCAATAGGACCTGCCCCACAGTCACAGGTCAGCAGCAGGAGGAGAGCCACTAGTATGAAGGAAAACAAAATATCAGAACATTTGAATCACTTGGAAATGACTTGACAGGGCAATTGTTGGAAACATTACAGAGAAATACAGTATCTTTAATGCTTATGGAAAATCTAATAGAAAGTGAGATTAATTTCCACAAGGTAAAATTTTATAAACTAAGCATACTAAAATTTCACAAAATTATGAAACTGAAGGAGACAGATCATTCTTGTGACCTATATATTTTCTTAAAAGAGGCACTGTTTGATGAATGATAAAAGTGGTCATTCATTTCCTCAATTATTTTCTATATTTTTATTATGATCGCTTTTATTTGTACATATTGAAGCTCAGTATACGATGTGGGGTGAATACACACCTGAATAGTCAAGATTTTAGGTGGGCATCATAATGATATGGTAATCTGGTCTCTAAACATCTCTTTATAGAACAGCCATTAACCTACAAACTCCCTCTGCAACTGATGATCTAATATCATTACACTCTTAATGGTGACTTAGGAATCCTTAGCTTGGAGGGGCCTTCCTGCCTGGATAGTTATCATTCTCTCTGTGCAGATAGGTCACATCTTGGCAATAAAGATTAGCATCATTCTCAGGCTAATAGGCCAAGAAAGAAATGAAACACTTCCTAGGCAGGGAGGTTGATGACCCCACCTCCACCTCTGCTCTGCTTGCTGGATGTTTGTGTCCGACTGCGTTTGTGTCTGATTCTTGTGATCCCATGGACTGTAGCCTGCTAGGCTCCTCTGTCCATGGGATTCTCCAGACAAGTATACTGGAGTGGTTTGCCATTTCCTTCTCTAGAGGATCTTCCCGACCCAAGAATCTAACCTGGGTCTCCTGCATTGCAGGCAGATTCTTTAGTGACTGAGCTATGAGGGAAGTCCTGCCCTGCAGAAGGAAGACGCTAAATCCTAGTCTGAATTCTTTCACTTACTGGCAGCTTAGTGAGGGGTTTAAGAGTATATAGTCTCTGGAGTCAGTCTTCTAGGGTTTGAATTTTGGCTTCACCATTCACCAGCTGGACAATTAAATCATCTTTTCTTGCCTCCATTAACTATCCTAAGAATGGGAGGATATATAGTATCATAGGTTGTTGTGAGGATTATGAGTTGATGAAGATAAAGGATGGTATTGAGTGCCATGAGGACTCCCCAGTATTGTTTGAATGAGATACATCAGTTATACAAATTAGGTCAGTTACATATATATATATATATATATGTATGTATGTATGTAAATATATGATGAAAAAATTAGCCCAAGTATATAAAATAAAATAAGTTGACAAAGCACATTTTCTCAGAATTTAACATAATGTTCATATAAATGATACCTTTAAAGGCTTTCTTTATTGCCATCCTCAATTCTGTGACTTAATTAAATGTATGGGAAGAGTTGAATATTTTAAGTGGGCAAATTCGTTTTGAAAAGTGATGAATATATATATATATGTATGGTCAGTATTTTTAGATGAGTATAACAGTCTTTTAGAAGTCTTGTTGATCATTGTATGTACAATATGTATTCGATTTTTATATACGCATCCAGAGAAAGTTTTTCAAAGTGTTGACTGTGTTTCCACAGAAACATGTGTATGTTCTGTCCACAAAATTCAGGATATGATCTTTTGCAAATGGTAGGATCACATGAAGCAAATATGACTGTGGGAATATCACAGTATATTTCCTCTGACTGCCATCCTGAGCTACAATCTCAAATGCATAGTAGCCTAGAGGATATATCTGTACCTCAAAATTCAACATTTCAAAATCAGATTTATGGTTGCCACCCTACTTATCTGCACTTCGTCTGATATTTTCAATTTCATTTAATGGTTTCAGTAGCAACTGAATTCAGTGGTTCATCTGGACTTCTCATGCATTCATTCTATCCATTAGAATAGATCTCCAGATCTTCTCCATTTACTCCAACTGTGCCTCGCATACATACTCGTTCCTTTCCAGTCTTATGCCGTGGCTCAAAGCCTGGCCTCCATCATCCCATGTGAGCTATAATATTACAATAACCTCCTAACTGTTCTTCCCTTTTAAATTTGCAGTACACACTGCTGTCAGTGTTATCTTTCTAAAATACAAATAAAATCATGTTGGTCTTTTATTCAGATATTCTCAGCAAGTCTCCCTCTCGGAATGGAACTTGTCTTATATCCCTGGGTATGGTCCAGTGTCTCCTAGTTTATAGCCTATGGGAACTTGAATAGAATTTGTTGTATCCTACTATTGTGTGAAAATTGTATGAATCTTAATTATGTTGAATTGGTTCCTAGTGCTTTTCAGGTCTACTCTATCCTTCTTCATTTCTGTACATTTTGTTAGTTTTTGAGAGCTTGATATTGCAACTCTAAAAATCTTCATTTACCTACTTAAAAAATAATTATATGTAGTGGAACTATAACAGAAACATATGTATCTAAATACAAATAACTTTGTCTTCTCCAACTCTCTCCTGTAAATGTGTTATCATACTTTCATAATTTAAAAACATAAAAAAGAAAGAGAAAAATTACATGTATGTAAATTCCCCTAATGTGTTCAGTAAACTTCATCATGTTAAGTTTGAGCCTTAAAGGAGTGTATTTTCAGGTGAAAAGCTGTTTTGAGGAAATTCTGGGTGAAGCAACAACTTCTCAAAGTGCGATATATTTATATGCATTGTAAAGCTCAAAGCTTATGCTATCTTAGAATTTTTCCTAAATTTTTTTGGTCAGGATTCTATTGTATTTTAGAATTTCATGAGACTTGTAGAGGGAATAGACATTTTAGAAAGTGCTGCGATCTTGGATAAAGTCATTATTTTGACCGTGAACACTACAGGCAGTGTGTAGACTGTCTGTGCTTTCTTTGATTCTCTGGTGCTGGTATCTATATGTCTAACATACATGACCTGCTCTGCTGTATTATAAATATAGATTGTTGGCAAGTCACATGTTAACTTTAAGCATTTCTGGTTCTTCCTGAAAATGTCTGTGCACCCCCCGCCCCCACCTCACCCTGTGAGCTCTGCCTCTAAAACAACTGCAGAGATGCTTTATCCGTGCACATGCTACCATCCCCGTGGCATACTCACGCAGCAGCAGCAAAAGGCCGAGGAATAGCAGGCCGATGGCGGCAGCCCCCATCCGAGACCCCTCTCTAATTGTATGAGGGCTGCTGGTCGGAGGCGCATTTCGACAGATGTCCCTGTAGTCACACTGGCAGACTTCCAGGGTCAAGCTCTCTGGTGTCTCGCACCGCCTCCCCTCACTGTCCGTGACCACGACGGAGATTCTGTACACTCCGGGAGAGACTGGCTGTGGGGCTGTGAGGAGTGCGGACGTAGCTGTAGGGGAACCGTCAAACACATCAGCGGTAGGACAAGGTGACTCTGGCTCTTAAAACTACTTCTTGTTTTGGATGAATAGGGCCACAATTGACACATCACTGTTACAAATAGTAGGGTGAGACTGGAGCAGTTATGAGGGCTGTTGGGGTTCAGTTGGGTATACATTATTTCAGAAAAGAGCAAGCGATTCATTTACAAAGGACTTGAAGTGGCCCGATGGTCACTTTTGTTGTTTTTCAGTCGCTAAGTCATGTCCAGCTCCTTTGCAACAGAGAAGCCTGGTGGCCTACAGTTCATACCATTTCCCAAGCAAGAATACTGGAGTAGGTTACCATTTACTTCTCCAGGGGATCTTCCCGACCCAGGGATTGAACCTGTGTCTTCTGCTTGGCAGGCAGGTTCTTTACCACTGAGCCACCTGGGAAGCCCTGCTGGTCACTATGAAATCTAAAAAGAGAGAAGATTCTTATTATGTCTAATGGCTTTTTCTATGAGATTCCTGGAAAACATAGGAAATGTGAAATTAGCATGATAAAAGTTAGGAGAAAAGTAAGGATGGATTAACTCTTGCCCATTGGCTTATGAGTTTGAGAATTTCAGCCTACCGTGCTTTCAAGATTCCTGACTAGTTACAGACTAGGGGCAACCTTGAGCAGGCTGACCCCTCCAGTATTTCATGTCTGCTGACAGCCTGGCCAGTTAGGAAAAGTTTATGTATTTAGAAATCTAAACAGCTCAGCAGTAAAATAGGTGCCTGACTGTAATCTTTTCATTATTTATTTATTTTGGTCTACTGAGGAGATACAGATAAAAAATTGAAAATATAAAAATATCCAATATGAGAAAAACAGAAAATTTTAAATAGTGCTAATATCTTATATTGTTCCTTTTCTGAAGACAGAGGAAATTCATGAGGATAGGACGTCATCTTCATTGCAAAGAATTTTTAAAATTGGACATGAGTTTGAGTGAACTCTGGGAGTTGGTGATGGACAGGGACACCTGGCATGCTGCAACTCATGGGGTCGCAAAGAGTCGGACATGACTGAGTGACTGAACTGAACTGAATATCTTATATTGTTCCTTTTCTGAAGACAGAGGAAATTCATGAGGATAGGACATCATCTTCATTGCAAAGAATTTTTAAAATTACTCTTGGAAAGGACCTGCTCCCAAATGGACTCCCTCTTAACCTTCTGGAAATATGAAGAAGCAGCAGTTTTCATTTGTGGAAGCAGCTTTACAATTACTCACCATCTGTTCCTGAGATACTCCATGCAACTGGAAGTTTTACGCTTTGCCCTTCCACCGAAAATTCATAGGGGCCAGCATATTTATCCCTTTGCAGTGGTGAAGCTCTGACAACCACGGAAGGTGATGAACTACAGACTACTTCCTTTTCCAGGGCAATTGTTGGACAATTTTCATTAAAATCAGGTACATAGACAATTATGGTGCCTGTAGAAGTTTTACCAGTGTTTTCTATAAGAATAACATTTTAGAGTTAGAGAACTATCCAGAGCAAGTTGTGCAAAATAAAGAAATAAGCCCATAAAATTTCTCTCACATGCATGGACTTCTCTAGTGGCACAAGTGGATAAGAATCCACCTGGCAGCGCAGGGGACATGGGTTTGATCACTGGTCGAGGAAGACACCACATTGCTGTGGAGTAACTGAGCCCGTGCACCTCAACTACTAAGCTTGTGCTCTAGTGCCTGTGAGTTGCAACTACTGAGCCCTCATGCTACAACTACTGAAGCTGAGAGCCTGTGCTCCGCAACAAGGGAAGCCACCACAATGAAAATCCCGTGCACCGCAGCTAGAGAGTAGCCCCTGCTTGCTGCAACTAGAGAAAGCCTGAGTACAGCAAAGAAGACCCAGTGCAACCAGAAGTAAATAAATAAATATTAGAAAAAAATTATCTCATGTGCACCAGATTAGTGTGTGTACTCGTGAAATTGTGTCTGTTATTCCTGCAAATAAAAAGATGTCACCCAATTTCTGTACCTTGTTAAAAGGAAATCTAATTATCAGCTTGGCTGCTGTCTTTAATTAGTAGCTTGTTGTTGTTGTTCAGTCACTAAGTCATGTCTGACTCTTTGTGACCCCTTGGACTGTAGCCCACAAGGCTCCTCTCTCCATGGGATTCTCCAGGCAAGAATACTGGAGTGGGTTGCCATTTCCTTCTCCCGGGGATCTTCCCGACCCACAGGTGGAATCCTGCATTAGCAGGTGGATTTTTCACCTCTGAGCCACCTTAATTAGTAGCATCAGCTATTAATTCAAAGTTATTGGAACCAAGACCTTTAAGGTGATAAATTCCACTGATTATAAATGAAATCAACATAAAAATAATAGGTTTATTAAATATATTCTAGTGCATGAGCCCAGACTATGTGGAAGATTTCTGCTTTTAAAGCTTGAGCCAAAATATTTGGAATAAACTATGATTTATTTTTATTACCCAAGATATAAGATCTCTCAGTGATGGGATTAAGAATTACTTCTGTTGTTTCCCTTAGTGCTTTTTTCTGTTTTTCCAGATAATATGATTTTTTATTTTATTTTCATGTTTGCTGAGATTGCCTTGAGTATAAATTAATTTTACACTTAGAGAAGCACATAGTCAATGTGCTTTGACCAGGTGCTTCATTTAGAAGATTTTTCAGAAGATTTTTCCTGTTCTGTGATATAAGCATATAAGTCTCTGTAAGTAACTCACTCTGTGTGTAAGTAAGTCACTCTGTGTGTAAGTAACTCACAAAGGCACCTCACATTTGAGCTGAGCTTCCCTGATAGGCTTTCTGTATCAATCTTTGTCCACATTCTCAAATCAAGAAATTCTTGCGCCAACCACAGCAAGCAGTAGGACTAAACCCAGAATTCACTGGTCCAGCGAACTCCATTGAGAACCTAGGATGCTCAGTCGTTGCCTAGATTTAGCCACCTCAGACTTAAGACCCAAGGCCCCTAAGGTAATCAACTTTATCTAGTGATAAAGGTTCTTCCCTGGTGTCTCAGTGGTAAAGAATCTGCCTGCTACTCAGGAGGCGCAGTTTCGATCCCTGGGTCAGGATGATCCCTTGGAGAAGGAAATGGCAACCCACTCCAGGATTCTTGCCTGGGAAATTTCATGGACAGAGGAGCCTGGTGGGCTACAGTTCATGGGGTTGCAAAGAGTTGGACACGACTGAAGTGACTTAGCACATATGCATGCAGTGATAAAGGTAATGTGTTAGTAATCAAAAGCATCTATTCATAAAGAAATGCCAATTGGAATAATATTTTTTTCTTACCATCTATGGCCAGAACCTCAGCTGTGATTGTCTTGTTAACTATGAAAGTGACGTCTCGATCAATGTTTTTGACAAATTTGATTTCAGCAGTTTTTGAATCAATCGTTAGCAAACCACCATCATTACGTCCCAAGACATATCTGTTTTGTAACAGAAAACAGTAAGTTTTTTTTCAAACATGGAATGTTACCTATTTAATGAAAATGACTTATATTTAATGTATTTTCATAAGACTCTGAAATATGCTTTTTAAAAAGCAGCAGAAAATTAACATATTAGCATAGACAAGGAGTATTTCATAAGCCTTAAGAATATGTTAGCCTGGGTTTTAAATTTTCTGCTCTGCTCAGTAAAATAACTGTGTCCTTGTTCTTTATACTATAGCAGCAACTTTTCATGGTGTTTTATTATTTTAGGCACCATGCTTTGTAGGTACTGTTCTATGTCTGACTACACCATGGTCTTCTGGTGAAATTCTACTTTTTGAAGGCTCAACTGAAAGTTTGCATGACACTTTTTCTAGATCTCACTAGACAGGCTGTCATTCTTCACTTCCATTTTCACTTATGTTTTTGCTACCTTAGCTCATAGCACATCTCTTCTTGAGTTATATAGGTCCTTGAGTTGGTTACCATTGTATCTCTTTACATTCTTGGCATAGAGTAGTTTAGATATTATTTTGCAGTAGTTTATAAGTTAAAACTAGTCAAGGTAAACAGCAAGATCCTACTGTCCAGCCCAGGAAATTATATTCAATATCCTGTGATAAACTGAAATGGAGAATATGAAAAAGATTATATCTGTATAACTTAGTCACTTTACTGTACATAAGAAATGAACACAACATTGTAAACCAACTATACTTCAATAAAATTAAGAGAAACTTCATCAAGGAATAATGAGATATTAAATTATTCTCACCTGACAAATGAGGCAACTTCGCCAGTGTCTTCATCAATGGCTTGATAGGTTCCCAGGACATAATTGATCAACTGTCTACTACTTACGCCCTTTCGGACAATAAATGTCTTGGAAGAAGGACGGAATGTAATTCCTTCCCTCACATTTATTACTTCAACTATAAGTGGGGTTGACTGGACTTGATATTGAGAGATTACGGATTGGTGAAATTCAGCTTTGTTTTTGACGGCGATACCAAGTTGCATGCTTTGTACTTGTTCATAATCTAGAGACTAGAGTAAAAATAAAAATAGAAGGAAAGAGGTGTCACAAAAATATGATCAGGTAAGAGGACCAGAGAACTCTATGTTACGTGCTATGAATGAATCCTTTATTTCTATACAGCAAAATAATGCTCTGATGAGGGTCCTTCAGAATTCTTTGCTTATGAAACCTCAGTTTGGTGACTGATACTTATGAAGCACAGTTACTTCTTTTAAGACTAACAAAACACCTTTACAGTTTCTTTAGGCTGTGTGATGCATTGGAAAGAATTCCAAATTTGTTGTTGTTTCTTGGTTTGAATCCTGGTTCTGCTACTTAATAGCTGTGTGACTCAGGGCACAATATTTAATATCTCTGATCCTCAACTATTTACTTCTGAAAAAGAAAAAAAAAACACTCTTACCTCATCAGATTGTTGTAAGGACTGAACAAATTACAGCCTACAATACATTCCTGCAAATGGTACCTACATCCACTCCCAGAATAGTGAATTCTGTGCAGTAGTATCTTTCCTGACTTTAAAAAATTCAGAGATGACAAATTATCTTACCAAACTTGGTTGGCACATAGGCTTCTGTAAAGCAGTGAGAGTGTGGCCCACCAACTCTCCATAGAACCATTTTCATATGGTCTTATGTGTTCACTATTTGTTTGACTCTTATATTGAAGTGGCACGAGTCAAGGCCAGAGATATCCCAGGATAGCTCTTTTCATTCACTAGTAAATTTTCTAAGGGCGATGGGATAAGGAAATGTTCATTTTGGTTACATTGGAGTATAACTGAAAATAAGGTATGAGATCTAGATTTGAGTTTTAATTTGGCAGTGACTGGATTGGTGGACTCAAGTGTTTCCTAGTGGAGAGGAAGAGAAAGATGCTCAAACTGGTCATTATAATGTAAGGGCTAAGTGACAAAAGAGATGGTAGAGTCTCTCTGTGAAGGCGAGTGAAGACTTGTACTTGAGAAAAATCAGGAAAGGCTTCCTAGAGGTTTTTGTGCAAGCATTTCAGGGTGAGGAAGAGTCAGGCAGAGTAAATGCCAGATTTAGCAGAAGGTGATAGGGAGCTGGTGATAGTGAGAGGCCTGGGGTACAACTCTGAGGGGGTTGAAGGTCATCTCCAAGGCCAGCAGGTGGTCATCAACCCTGGCTCCATATTGGAGCCCCCTGAGGAGCTGCGTGGCCTTCCCTGAAGACAAACTGGCAACCGCTCCTGTGTTCCCACGGGCTAGGAGAAGCGGCAGCGGATTCAAAGGGACAGTCTAACTGGGGGCCATTTTCACAGCCAGTAAGAACAAGGAAAGTTTTTAAGGGAGAGTAATTGGTCCAAACTGTTTTTCAGAAGAATGTGGTAGACAGAGAATGACGAGGGGTAGACACAGGAGGTGGGGGTGAGGAAGTCTACCAGAAGGGATTGCCAGCATCTCGAAGAGAGGGAGGCCAGGCCGGCGCAGCACAGGCCATAGGAAGGAAGGTCAGAGCCAGACTATAACAAAACCTTGCAACGGAGGAGGGCTGTAGCTCCCTCTCTGAAAAGCAGAGTAATAGGAAGTCTTACAGGGCTTCCAGCAATCTGGAATTACAGCAGTCACCCTGTTAAGGGAATATTATGGGTCTGTCATTCTGCTGGACTCATGGAATTAAAGAGAGAAGCTCATATAGTCCAATGTCCTATGCCAAGGAATGTCCTAAAACTGGTAATATTTTTCTAGTCTATACAATCAGTTCAGTTCAGTTCAGTGGCTCAGTCGTGTCCGACTCTTTGCGACCCCATGAATCGCAGCACACCAGGTCTCCCTGTCCATCACCATCTCCCGGAGTTCACTCAGACTCACAGCCATTGAGTCCGTGATGCCATCCAGCCATCTCATCCTGGGTCGTCCCCTTCTCCTCCTGCCCCCAACCCCTCCCAGCAACAGAGTCTTTTCCAATGAGTCAACTCTTTGCATGAGGTGGCCAAAGTACTGGAGCTTCAGCTTTAGCATCATTCCTTCCAAAGAAATCCCAGGGTTGATCTTCAGAATGGACTGGTTGGATCTCCTTGCAGTCCAAGGGACCCTCAGGAGTCTTCTCCAACACCACAGTTCAAACGCATCAATTCGTCAGCGCTCAGCCTTCTTCACAGTCCAACTCTCACATCCATACATGACCACAGGAAAAACCATAGCCTTGACTAGACGGACCTTAGTCGGCAAAGTAATGTCTCTGCTTTTGAATATGCTGTCTAGGTTGGTCATAACTTTTCTTCCAAGGAGTAATCGTCTTTCAATTTCATGGCTGCAGTCACCATCTGCAGTGATTTTGGAGCCCGAAAAAATAAAGTCTGACACTGTCTCTACTGTCTTCCCATCTATTTCCCATGAAGTGATGGGACCAGATGCCATGATCTTCATTTTCTGAATGTTGAGCTTTAAGCCAACTTTTTCACTCTCCTCTTTCACTTTCATCAGACATAAATAGGTTTATGTTATTTCAGATGAAGTGTCTGTTGTAACCAAGTCTGTTAAATGGAAGTTTTACTCAATTGTTTATTTTGCAAACTTAGTTTATATATTCCCATTTTCTAGAAAAGGTTGCCATTTTTCCCTTCCAAGGACTGTAGCTAATCCATTTAAAGTAAGTTGACAAATTCGCAAGCCACTATTCCATGTATTCTTGTCTGTTCCTGAGTTTAAGTCAGGAAATGTTTTAATTTCTTGTGCTTAAAACAGGCACACTGATAAATATATGTCTACTAGTGTGTTTGTGTTTCTGTAGAAAGGATGATAGTTTGGAAGGAAATAAATCAACATGTTAAGAAAAGTCTCCTTAGGAAATGGGGCTGTGTTTTCAAAATTCTCTCTACTTTTGTGTATTTTTTATATTTTCTGTAGAGAAGTGGTATTATTATTTGTAAGTGAATAAAGTTTATTTGTGACAGTTTCGGCTAACATAAAGTAACAGTTTTGGTTAATACAGAATGTTTTTCCCCCTGAAAGGAAATCAGACCTTACCTTAACTACTTGCAGGATACCTTCGTTAGTTTGGGGGTCAGTTTGTATTTCAAACCAATTCCCTTCATTTCCAGAGGTAAAGAAGAACTCTGCAAGCCAATTATCAGTGAACTCTTCATCCAAATCTATTACTTGAAATCGAAGCAACTCAGAACTTAAAGTGTTTTCTTTAATACGTGCTAAATACTAGAAAAAAGCAGAATTTAAGTTTCAATGTCAGGTTTTTATCTAAAAGAATTATATTCATTCTGAATGGCATTAGTCATTAATTCCCAAATTATGTATTGTCTCTTTGCTGGTCCCTGAATTCTTATCTTTTACAATAGCTTATTTTAAAAGAACAATGCAGAGAATGTAACTAAAAGCCAGCAAGCCAGCAAATCCTGAATTATGGTGGTAAGGTATAACATAATATATATATATATATATATATACATATAATTATTTTATAATTATGTTTTAAATTATTTTTCAAGGAATGAAAGGCATACCTGTGATTCTCTGAGTGTTGGGAAATTATCATTGACATCTTTCACTTTAATGCTACATTCACACTGAGTTGATAGTCCTTCTCCATCTCTGTCTGCACCACTCACAACCAGGCGATAGCTGCTAACTTGCTAAATTTGGAGGCAAAAATAAAGAAAAATGATTAATCTCTAGTGTCAGGGATACGAATGACAACTACTTGTTTCCTATGGGAAAGAAGTGAAAATATTTAAATTCATGGTTCATTCTCTAGAAGGACCACATGCACTTTCATTGTCCACCGTAGACAAAGCCTGTGGGGCACATGCCCCACGTGGGAGGAAGTCTTTATGGGGCTGAAACAAGTTTTCTCTTTTGTGAGCTTCTCAGGGCAGGAAAGTGCACTAAGAGCAAAAATGGACAATGAGGATGGTACTCTGTTTATCTGAGGGAACCTCATTTATAGAGCTTCCTTGCTGGTCTGTTCAGAAAATCATTTGTGTGAAAGTAATACAGAGTCTGATGGGGTCTTGTGTGTTGTTGGAGATGTGTTGGTAGAACAATGGAGAAGAGAGAGTAAGGGGATTCTTTTTCCTTTTTCCCTTGTGGCCGCTCCATGTGGCTTGTGGGACCTTAGTTTCCTAACCAAGGATTGAATCCGGTTTGCTCAGCAGAGAGAGCATGAAGCCCTACCATTGGACCATCAGGTAATTCCTGGGGATTCTCTAGTGTTCTAGAAACAGGAGTAAAATGGAAAGAAGTCAGGAGAAAAAGCACGGCATCAGAGAAGGCTTTATTCCAGATACAAATTTCTCCTTAGGAAATTTCCTTTTCCTCCATCACATGAGGGATTAGCCCCAGTTCAGTCTCTGTCCGTGGATACAATACCTTCTCTTATTCCCTCAGTTTAACTTCCATGGATATGGGATACTCATTTGTTGAGGTACAATCGATTGTGCAGATCTCAGACACACAACCCACCCCAGCAAAATCACAGTAGGATGCGATGAGCTTCCCTCAGTTGGGTCAGTTGAATCCAGAGAACCCCTCTTCCTTCCCTCTTTCATTCTTAGGTAGAAGGGAGTCACCTCTCTTAGGTTTCTTACAACTGAATCCTGAGTTATTGAATGCTCCCAAGTGCCTTGCTTTACCTCTCGATCAAGTGAACTGGTCAAAGTGCGGACTTCCCCCGTGTGTCTGCTTAGGAGGAACATGGGTGTGCCTGCAGGTTCCTGAGAGATGATTTTGAAGGCAATTTTAGAGTTCAAGTGGTTCGGTTCATCTGCGTCTGTGGCATTTAGGATCATCACCAGTGAGTCTAGGAGTACAGAAGTTCATTAAAGACTATGTAAAGATTGACATTATGTTCACGTTAAATATCCAACACAATTTCAAATTGACCTTTGTCTTTTAAGATCTTAAAACTATCTGTGTGCCAAAAATCTACATGTCACGTGCAATATCTCTTAGTCAGGTGACTGAGTCAGTTGACCCATGCTGCCTTCCATAAAAATCCTCCACTTCTCACTAAGCCTTGGTTGGTTGTGTTGAGGTTGAGACTGTTTTGTCTTCATCTTTTTACCCTTGCTGAATGGCTTTATGGTTCTCCCTTTCCCCCCAATTATCCATGTAAGGAGTGTGTCTCTGTCTCTTATAATCTAAGAAGGCCCAGCTGATGCATCTGGGTTGTCTAAAGCCACCTCTTCAGCTTTGTGACTAGAATAAGCTTTGACTTGATAACACAACCACAACCGAGAAGTACAATGGCAGTGGGTAAGTAGCTCAATCATAAATATTAGCAAGGAAGACTCAGACTGTCTTCATGAATTTTTCTACAAAGCTACTGATGAAACTAAGAGAATAAAATGATGTACTATAATGATGCTTGTATCTGAAGTTAAACAAAAATAATTAAAAGTGGTAGTTACGGCAGCAGACTTACTCGAAGCACTATTTTCTTCAATTTCACCCTGGAATATGCTTTGTGAAAATACTGGAGCATTGTCGTTTATATCTAAAATTTTGACCGTTAGTATAAGTGGTTTTTCTACCTCTTGTCCTAGGGTGTTAAGAGCACGACACGTAATCTAGAAAAGGAGAGGACATGTTAATCAATGTTCTACAACATCAGTTTGCTTATTATTAAAACTTGTCAAGATAAGGCCTCTCCTTGCATATACAGTACTTCTGTGCAAAGAGGGAAAATATTTTTTCCAAAGAGGAGACAAAGTAGGAAAGTGTCTTCTCTGGGTAGACTAGTTGTCCAAGTTGCCCTTTCTTGTGGGCTGGTACTGTGTCTCCTGTTAGCCTGAAAGTCTTGGCCAGAAGCATGCTGGAGTTCAGTGTTCATTCACCCTCCTGGGTTGTTCCTTCAGGGGCACAACCTTCAGAGGCTCTTTGTTTTATTTGTTTTTTTACTTTTACGCTGCACATTGCAGCCTGTGGGATTTTAGTTTCCCAACCAGGGATTGAACCTGCGGCCCCTGCAGTGGAAGCCCAGAGTCCTGACCACTGGATCACCAGGGACATCCAAGGAAGGCTCTTTGTTATTTGACCGTGGATGGATTCACGCACTGATATCCTTCTAGATTAACCTTCTAAAGTCACTGCCACAAGGGAAAGGGTGGCTGATATCGAGGACGCACACTTACCTGGAAGCTTGGGGTTACTTCTCTATCAACTATGGCCGTTATGTTAATTTCTCCAGTGTTTTTGTCAATGACAAAGATTCCAAAAGGGGGCTGATCAATTCCTATTCCAGAGATGTGGTAGGTAATTTTTTGGGTTGCTTCGAAGTCTGATGTAATCTGCAGCCCAAAATACCCAAAATGTTAAGGTGATCATCACTCAGACCTCTTCCTTCCCACTATGCTCCACACTCTCAAGTCATCTGTTCATTTTATTCATGCTTTCTGACACTGTGTTGTTCATTTTTTTGCCTTGATAGCTACTAGGAATATGAAATAAATTCAAATTGTTTCCTCTGTTGGCCAGTATGGACCAATGTGCCTTAACCTTTCCAGCCTTAGAATATTTGCTCAGATTGTGGTCACCATGGTGATGTTAAAAAGTTGAGAGAAAGTCAAGGACACCTAATATTGACAAGCCTACTACTGAATGCCTCCTTGCTTAGCAGATAACACTAAAAAAAAACCACAAAAAGACATTTAGTTTTAAATAGGAGAAGCTGGAGAAAAAAGTGGAAAGTGATAATATACTGTGTTAAAAATATTAGAATGAATTGCTTTTATTATTATTAATCTTTAGATTTTTAATAGGGAAAATTTCAAGTATATTATAAAGTTAGAATGTATAATGAACCTGATATATCCATCACCCAACTTCAACAGTTCTGAATACATGGCCAATCCAATGCTGATTGTCAACCATCTTTAATTATCTTATTGCTGTTTGCTATGATTTCAAATCTACTTTTTTGTTTTTATTTAGGAATAGAATTGCTTTGTTTTAAGAGTGTGGTTGTTTGCACTGAGGAAGCTGTCAGGATGTTGCTGTGGACGTCTGTGACTGTCAATATACATTCAGCTCAGCTCTCACTGAGCAACACTGGGGCTTATTGATTCAAGCGCGTGGAGAAGTCACTATGGCTGGGAGACGTTTAAGCTTTAAATAGGAAGTTTATGAGGACTTCTTGAGAGTGTTCAGTTTGGGCAAGGCAACTCTTAGCTGATCTAAATGCCTCTCTGAAGAGCTTGGGGCATTAGCTCCTGCCTGGGCAAGGCATCTTTTGCCTGGCAGTGGTGAAAACTGTAATCTTGCTTGCCACGACCTCTGTTCCCTAGCAGCGTGCTCTAGTGATAAGAGACTTTTGCTTTTGCACTGGCAGCCAGACCTCAGCTTGTGATTGACTAAACTGACTCTCGTGAGAACCAACTGGTAGAAAGGTCCACCTCAGCTTAATCTGGACGCTATGCCTTTAACCTCTCTTGCCTGGGACAATAATGTGATCAATCTACACTTGACTAGGAGTATGGTATTTTTTGGTTTATTGAGAGACATTATCCTATATGTTTTTAGCTTGTGAAATTGTCATAACTCCTGCAGTGAACCCGTGTTAAATACATTATTGGTAAAGACAGTCACATTCTCTGGGGATAATTTGCTGCCCCGAACAAAGCACTTGGCCATATACATTTTTCTCTTCCTTTGCTAGAATCTGAATCCCAAAAGGCATATCCATTGAAATATATTGAAATGGCTGTTAATTATTTTTAATTACTCTGGAAGCTGTAATTCCTTCATCTTTCTCTTTTAAGTTGATATTATTAATACTATTGTATTTTTTGTGTTATTGAAAATACCAAGTTATTTGTTCTATGGACCCCTCAATCTATATTTTGCTAATTGGAATTTCTGCATTATTCTAATTTACATCTAGTACATTTATTCTCAAAAATCACATTGCTTCTGCTCGGAAGACTTACTTTGGCAATTGGATTTCTGTTCGAGTTGTCTTCTCCTTCTCTGCAGGGTCTTGCGAATTTCACCCACTCACGTTTGTATCTCCTTTTGCCTTGTTGTATTGCTGTCTCATATTCTTCGTATTGTCCTTTTGTCTTATTCAAAAAGGGATTACATTTTATTATGCACATTATTGGAAATTTTTGCTGTGAGTGTTAATTACAGACATCTAGGTTGAGGAGTCTCCTATGTTTCAAGATATTTAAGATGGTTAAATACCCAATTTTCTCTCCCTGACACTATCATGCAAAGAAGAAACAGTAAATAACTAAAACAACTACAGAGCTATATGATTTTTAATCTTAGCATTTAATCGTATTTTATATTTCCTATATATATTCCACAACATCTAACTGTTCTGAGCACAAATACTGGTTTATCTGTTGATATTTTTAAGATAAGACAAAAGAAAGCATGAGGTAAATTACAATAATGACATTGATTCATGCTAGTATTTAGGTATTACTAGGTTAGTTGTTAGAATTGTATTTTCACAATTAAATTATTTAGTAATTTGCAATATTAAATAAATATTTATTTTTCCAGTACAATTTTTAAACTAAACCATTTTAATTGCAAAAATCTTTTTCATACTTTACCTGTATTCTCAATTCTCCATGAACCAAAAGAACCACCTGTAGACATTTAAATAAAGTCAAATTAAACATGAATTCTTCAAATAAGTAATTACATAAGATAATAATTCTGATTTTTACATTCTGCTGTTCATATTGTAGTTGTTTCTGTTTCAAGAGGGAGGGAACACAGGTACACCTATGGCTGACTCATATTGATGTATGGCAGAAACCAGCACAACATTGTAAAGCAATTATCCTCCAATTAAAAGTAATAAAAATAGGAAAGAAGTAGATTTGGAGAAGCTGTATTCAAAGAGCAAAAAAGAAAATAGTCTTCATGTAAATAGTTCCTTCAGTTGTGTAATCTGTAATCTGTAATCTATAATCTATAATCTGTAACCTATAAATTATAGAATGTTAATGATGTTCAGGAGAATCTATTGGACTTTTCAAAATTCTAACAACTGTTGCAACAACCAGACATTTCTTACCTGGCTGCTCTATAAACACTTCCCAGGAGCTATGAAAGCTATTGCTTTGGGAAACACTGGTGAGCATCATTCTAATAAGCTTCAAAAAGTACCACAGGAGATTATTCAAAGCTGTGAACTACTCTACTGACTTGGCAAAGCTGTTTTCGTTAGTTGCGATTCCAGACTAAGGCATTTTCTTAGTCATATAAAAGTTGAGAGAATGGAAAGGAACTAGTCTAATTTAGGAAGAAGGCAATGGCAACCCACTCCACTACTCTCGCCCGGAAAATCCCATGGATGGAGGAGCCTGGTAGGCTACAGTCCATGGGGTCGCTAAGAGTCAGACACGACTGAATGACTTCACTTTCACTTTTCACTTTCATGCATTGGAGAAGGAAATGGCAACCCACTGCAGTGTTCCTGCCTGGAGAATCCCAGGGACGGGGGAGCCTGATGGGCTGCCGCCTGTGGGGTCGCACAGAGTCGGACACGACTGAAGTGACTTAGCAGCAGCAGCAGTCTAATTTAGAGAATGAAATGTAAAAGATGGGGATGTGCTATTCCAATCACAAGTACTGTTTGCTGTGGAATGCGGATTTGTGCATCTCTGCTCTACTAGTTCAATTTAAATTTGAGCTTAATTTTCCTATTGATCTAAAAGAAATAAAGATAAGATGAAGCCAGGCCAGGCTAGGTCTTCACCTTCTCAAGAGTATACAGGACCTTCATCTGTGTCATTTTCAGTGTTGTTTTCTACCTGGAATGCATTCTTCTTACCTTCACACACTTGAATACTGTAGTACTCATCATTTTAAGTTCCAACAGTCTCCATGAAACTGTCCTTACTGATGTCTCTTTTTCTAAGTTTGCAGAACACATATTCTGTACTGTGCAATTTAGCCCATAATGGTTTACCGTGATTTATTATTTCTTATGGTTTTGTGTGCATTATATGGTGTCGAGCCAAGAGAATTGCAAACTTTCCAAATCGGTGCTTCTATATTATTATTAATGTATTTTGCAATCCTTACAATACGGATCCCTTAGCAGATGTTTAAAAATGGTTTTCTGACTGACTGATTAACTAATTTGAAGACAATCTGGAAGGGAAAAGATTATGAAAAATAAATCAGGACAAAAGAATTATGTTTTATGTGTCAGATGCTATTCACAGAGCTTTATGTTTACCGTTTCACTTAACACAGCAGCTATCTGAAGGAGACTGTAATCTGTCTTTTAGGGATGAAGAAAAGGAGAAAACTCATGAGAAAATGAGTACTTTGCCCCAACTAACAGCCCTCGGATTTGAATCTCTGCAGCCTGACTCTAAAGTGTGCACATCACCACTACACTAGATTCTTAAGTCAGCGTAGATAAATAGAAAATAAAAGCGAGTCATAAAAAAAAGTTATGTGATAGTCAATTTAGATTTCTTCCTGGCAAAGGCTGCAGTTAATTCTGAAACAATGTAGATTTATTACATCACTTATTTTGGAAGGCTATAATAAAGAGGCAAGTCCCAGTTTGAACCAAAGGAAAAATGATATCAGACGTAGAATGTGAGGACCCTTCCATTCTAAAAATTTCAGTAAAATCTTTATTTCAAAGGATGTTTGCTAAAATTGTCATGGAAAAGAACCATGACTTGTGGTTATAACAGATCTCAAAATGATTTTACAGCATTGCTGCTCTTTTTTAAACAGTATCATGAGTTACTTGGGGGCTTCCCAGTGGGCACTAGTGGTAAAGAATCCACCTGCTAATGCAGGAGACATAAGAGAGGCAGGTCCGAACCCTGGGTTGGGAAGATCCCCCGAAGAAGGAAATGGCAACCCACTTCAGTATCCTTGCCTAGAAAGTTCCATGGACAGAGGAGCCCAGTGGACTGCAGTCCATGGAGTTGCAGAGAGTCAGACACGACTGAGTACATATGCACACACGCATTACGTGGGAGGAAAGATCAGGGCAGTGAAGTCATTGCACACCTTTCTCAGTTCCCAAGAACAACTCAGCCCCACGTGCAGGGAGGGATGGACCAGGCATGATCCCTTTTACAGGAAAACTGGAGTCATCCTGAAAATATGAATCATGTTTGTACTAGCCCTGTGGAGAATGATTCTTCTAATAGACGCTAAGACAAGATTTCTGTTTTTCTGGGAAGTGAAGGAAGGACAAACCCTAAACTGTGGAAATCGAGCGCTGCAGACAGGTTTTTCTTACTTGTTAAGTCATTTCTTTGACTCAGAGCCCTTAAAGAAGCTACTCAGCCAAACCTTTACTCTTTCCCATCCTCTCTTTCAAAGTCAGACCACCAGGAATGTTTTCCAATTTGGGGGAATATTGTGAAAATATAATCTTTGTTGTGTTTTTAGGAATATGGGGACAGTTACTAAGAACACTTTTGAATAATGCAGTGCTTTTAAAATATGGATTTGGACATATAGTCATAGCTTTACATTATTCCCAAGTATTTTTTAAAAAACTTTACTATTTGAGTTAATTAGTACTTACCATGCAGCTACTTAGTTATTTTAGTTACATTGTTTGTATAATTATTTTGAATACCTAATAAATATTTCAATAGCTTCTTGACAATATAAATCAATTAAGTTGTCCTTTTTGTGGCCTAGAGTCTAGAAAATAGCAGTGCGGAGAAAACACTCTGTATCTTGTGAATTTATTTTTCTTTCTTCCCTGTGTTCCCTGGTTATGGTTTTATAATTTTGACTGTATGATTTATAAAGCAGCGATATGGTCTAAATGCCTTGGTATACATAAGAATTAGAAATGTTTTATTAAAAGCAAATAAGATGTTTAAGTTAATAAAAAGCATGTGACATAAAGTGACCTGATGTCCACGTGCCCTATTTGCTAGCTAAAATGTATGTAGTTATATCATTAAGATTCCTATTGAGTATGGTAGGTGCTGCCAAGTGGCTTCAGTCGTATCCGACTCTGTGCGATCCCGTAGATGGCAGCCCACCAGGCTCCCCCGTCCCTGGGATTCTCCAGGCAAGAACACTGGAGTGGGCTGCCATTTCCTTCTCCAGTATGGTAGGTTTGTAATAAACATATTTTGAGGATGTGGGTGACTGGATTTTTAAAAATCTTGTATAATAACAATTGCTTTTTACTGAGTTTGGCTAAGGTTTTGTTTAGAGCACTCTGAAACTTCAGCATGGGGAAGGAAGGTCAGATTGTTTGAGTATGCACTGGATTCAGGAAGCTAGTCCTAGCCAGCATAAGGCATGGCCATTTGTCTCTGCATGGCTTAAGATCACACCTACTCCTGTCTAGGAAATTTGCAGAATGAGCTGGGTAATTCAAAGGAATCATAACAAATTGTAAACTTGATTTCTAAAATTAATAATTATTTTTGAAAAGTTCATGAAATATATGTATGTATATAGGTTGGTGATACTATTTTTATAATTGGTTAGATGCAAGATTATGTGTCAGATTAAAGAGATCAATAGATATGTATCAACTTTTTGAAATCAAGATTTTAAAAAATCCAGAAGTATTTTAATAAGCTTCATGTTTATCAAGGAAAATTCCTTAATTGAATGAAAATGATTTATGTTTAATTACTTAGGAAGTATTTAATTTAGGAGAGTTCAACACTTTAATAACTGATATTTAGAGTAAATTCAATTTAGAAGATTAAGCCCTTTTTCAGGAGCTCATTTTAAGTACTGGGTAAGAGACAGTTTCTTCCCAGGTGGCTCAGTGGTAAAGAATCCACCAGCCAATGCAGGAGACGTAAGAGAGGCAGGTTCGATCCCTGGGTTGGGAAGATCCTCTGGAGAAGGAAATGGCAATCCACTCCAATATTCTTGCCTGGGAAATCCCATGGACAGAGGGGCCTTGTGGGCTATAGTCCACGGGGTCGCAAAGAGTCATACACAACCTAGTCACTAAACAACAAGAACAAAGGTGCAGTTAAGTGTAGAAATACAAAACTGGACATTGGATGTTGAATCCCTCAATTAAAATCCTAGTCTCATCATGTCCTAGCTGAAAAACTTGAGAACATTATTTGATTTTTCAGTTTCCTTACCCATAAAATAGGTATAATAATTCTAGTAACTTTATAGGTATGTTGTGAGGGTTAAATGAAAACAGGTCTGAAACGCATAGATGAACCCTAGCCTGCAGTAAATGCTTAATAAGTGTTAATTACCTCTGTTTGGACTTAAAAAAGATGTAAAGAGCCACTGTGATATGATCTTTTATTATTATCACTTATGTCAAGGCACATAGAACTCTTTCTTGAGCCTCAGAAAGAGATGAGAACCAGTGTTCCACTGTCCAGTGGTGTGATTTTCCCCCTGTGCAACTCCAGGGGACATTGTTCACATTGTAGTTTATGTGAATGTACCTCCTGGTATTGTGCAGTGTACAGCCTGGTCAACTGTGCAGTGGTCATATAAGGAACATGTGCACATTACACAGATTCAATTATTCGTAGTATAATTATGGATGGTAAACAGTTGCCTGTGTAATTCTTGTAATGAACTTCACAAAGCAAGCCGTCTCCTTGGTGGTTTAGTTGCCAAGTTGTGTCCAACTCTTGCCCTAATTCTGGTAATGAACCTCACAAAGCAAACCCTCTCCTTAGGCTATCAGATTGACTCTTAACTGGAAAGGAAGAGCCAAAGGCTAAGAGGTTTATGAGAAGCATCATGGAGACCAAGTCTTCTAGTTCTAAATGAAAACCTGTTTCGAGTATTAAGCAACTGGGAGTGGTAATTGATGGAAGTAAATAATTACATCTTTCCCAAGGTTTGCATGTCAGTCAGGGCTGGCTGGAATCGCCTGGCAAGGTTATTCTGATTTTAGAATTTTAACTGTTGGAGAGGTTCAGGAGGAAATTAATTTTCATATATTCACCAGAATTGGAAATTGGATTGCTTCATCAGTGAAGAGAAGGAAGGATGTGTCGAAGATTTTCGTTCTGTTAAAAATCTGGGCCACTTAGCTAACAATTCTTTTCTTAACAATTTGCTTTCTGGATGTTCTGTAGCGAAAGTGGTTGAAGGGTGTTCTGCTGTATCTGGGGCTTCCCTCATAGCTCAGTCCGTATAGAATCTGCCTGCAATATCGGAAACCCTGGTTCGATCCCTGGGTCGGAAAGATCCTCTGGAGAAAGAAATGGCAACTCACTCCAGTCTTCTCGCCTGGAGAATCCCATGTACAGAGGAGCCTGGCAGGCTACAGTCCATGGGATCCCAAGAGTCGGACACGACTTAGTGACTAAATCATCACCACTGCTGTATTTAGAACACATTCTAACTCAGAGCTTGGTATTTAAACTACTTTTCTTTTTTTTCCAGCATGAACACTATTAATTTGTTTAAAACATCATGCTTTAAACATCTTTGGATTTCAAACGCTTGTATTAGTTTTGTAATGAGTAAATCTTTACATAATAATATTGTAACATGAAATTAAATGGCTTATTGTTTAGATGCTATAGGAGTGTTATTTGACAGACCATGTTTCAGATTTAATGGACTTTTGAAATACTGACCAGTAGTCTCCTTTGAAGACAAACATTGTTTTGAAAAGTTTAAATCTTTGAAGACAAGTATTTTTCAATCACAAAACCTTTCCCCAAAATATTTACTTGGTGTTGCGCAAAACAGATCAAGCAAACATGGGAAACAGATAAATGTTAAATTTTACAACATGCTGGTGTTCCTCACACAGTCCCCTCTCAATGAATCTAGAAGACTAAAGCAGTTAAAATTTGGGGTAATGCTCCAAGTTTAAAATTTTGTCATTTCCCTATACCCACTATCATTTAAAATTCAGGTTTAATTTTTTTCTGTCAATTTTCAAAAAATTAATCTCATAACTGTTTTTGATATGCCCTTTCACTCAGGAAAAATGTAGGTTCTTGACATTAAAACTAATGTCGGTCGTTGTTTAAAATAGGAAGGCAGAATATTAAGGCGTTATCAAGTTTCATCTTTATTACTAAAACATTACAAATAATAGGAAGTAGAGTCTTACAAAGCACTTTATATTTTCCGGAACACTTTTTTGCATTCATTGCTGTTTCATTTTTACTATGGTCATTCTCATTAGTCAGGGGGATATGATTATTCTTATTTGACAGCTGAGGAAGCAAAACCTGGAGTGAGTCAGTGGTACAGGCATAGACTGAAGTCTGTGATTTAGCTTTTATGTATTACCTCTCTAGGCAACCTTTGTATGGTCATAGGTTGGGGGAATTAACTCAAAACCTCTGAACAGGTCTTCCAACTTTCACACCCCACCCTTCAATAACAAAAGATGTACATTTCCACTCCACAGTGCTTCTAAGAACATTGTTCTTTTCCCATCACCACACCATTTCGAAACTCTGGGTGGCTCCCCACTTCTAAAAGGATTTCACTACCCTTGACAGAATGCACTTTTCTGTCTGACCCTTATCTGCCGTTCTAACGCACATCCGGATTCTCCAATGCAGCCAAACTAGTGTGTCCCTTACCCCTAGGCAAGCGCTGTAGTTGCCCTTGCCTTTGCTCACGCTGGGCTGACGACAAAAATATGTCCCTGTGGCCCGTCTATATTTATCAGAGAGCAGCCCGAATCTCTCCTGGTCCATGAAGCCTGGTTTGCCTACCTCACTTAAAAAAATTTTTTTTTGATGTGGACTGTCTTTATTGAATTTGTTACAATGCTATTTCTGTACTTTTTATGTTTTGGTGTTTTGGCCCCAAGGCATACAGGATCTTAGCTTCCCAACTAGTGACTGAACCCACACCCTTTGGAAGGCAAAGTCTTAACCACTGGACCACCAGGGAAGTCCCTGCCTACCTCACTTCTGACTGACACTGCTTTCCATTAATGGGATTAAGAGTAGACCAGCACTGTCCAGCTGAAATAAAGTAACGAATCTGAATCGCATTATCGAATTTTAAATTTTTTAATATTCATATTAAAAACAGCTAAAAAGGTGAAATTAATATTTTCAACATATTTTTAATGAAAGTACCCCAAATACTGTCATTTCAAATTATAGTCAACATAAAAATTATTGATGACATATTTTATGTTCTTTTTTGGACTTCCCCTGTGGCTCAGTGGTAAGGAATCTGCCTGCAGTTCAGGAGACGCAGGTTCAATCCCTGGGTCGAGAAGATCCCCTGGAGGAAGGCATGGCGACCCACTCCAGTATTCTTGCATGGAGAATCCCATGAACTGAGGAGCGTGGCAGGCTGCAGTCCATAGGGTTGCAAAGAGTTGGATGCAACTGAGCACATATGCATGCCTGTTATTTTTTTTCATACAGAGTCTTCAAAATATAATGTATACTTTATGCTTAACAGCACATCTCAATACAGATCAACCACGTTTCATGTGGTTAATAGCCACATGTGGCTCGTGGCTACCGTATTGGGCAGAGCAGTTCTAGACCTTTTAGTTTAATAATTATATATGACATTATATTGTTGTGTAAATAACTTGTATGTTTTTGTATGTGAGCCTGTGCAATTTTCCTGAGGGAGCTTCCCCCATGGCTAGGATTATAGAGGCACTGGGGTGCGGGTTATAGTTTAGAGAGGCCTCATTCAATCATTCATTTACCCATTCTTTGAATAATTGTGGGTCCACTGTAAGGGAGATATGATGGTAGGTGTTGGGGATGCAAAGAGGAATAGAACAGCCCTCGGTGTAAGGATCTTACAGCCACTCCAGAACCAGAAGGGTAACTGAGAGGGGTACACATCAGAGAAGGGAAAGAAACCCCCCTAAGTATGTGGCAGTCTAATTCTGCGACAACACTATTCCGGCACACCCTGCCGCATATCCCCTAGCTTCAGAGGCTGGTCATTGGCTGGGACACATGGCCTATCAGGCTACCTGCAGTTCATTTAGTTCAGAAATGACCATCTGGAAAGGTGGGGAAGTCATACAACTGCCAGATTTCTCTTTACAACATTCTTGGGTCAATTAAATTCATTAGATTGCCGAAACAATTAGTTACACTCTTATAATAGAAACAGACTCGAACAGAAGGGTGTGATACCAATTTTCTGCTTGACCATTGCCATGACAGAGAAGGCTAAGAAGTGCTGGCTAACAGGCAGTCTATTTTAATTTAAGCATATTTAATTTTTAGAAAGTTCTTTCTTGAGCTCTATTTCCCTGTAACTTCTTGAAGTTCAATTATCGCGATTTTTTAGATGAGGACATGAGAGAAACTAAAGCTTAGGCCAACCCAACTTATTGTTGATAAAATGAAGAATTATTATTAGGGATTTAAAAAACATTCATTATGGTATATTTCACTATTTTGATATCTATGTGGAACTGATAATATTGTGACCAGTTTTTTTCTTCACTAAAACAACACAGTTAAGGAACACACTAGTTTGTAACATCTAGTCTAGTTCTTTGCTCTCCAGATTCCACTACTCTTTTATCCAGTACTGTATAAAACTTTCCCAGTCAGTAAAAGTTTTACTTTTCTGGAAAACTGGCTTATAAAATAGTTTTTTCTCCCTAAAGATTAGATATATTTTGCGCATAATGGCTAAACATAAACATTCTTTTCTTAATAACCCTCCCAACTTCTCCAGAATCAAACATTGCTTTGATTTTAATTCAGTGGTCTTAGACTACTTAAAAACATGCAGGTATCAAGACCAGGCATGTATAATTCTTAGCCATGTGCTTGAGAGATATATATAACTTTGGGAAATAGACCTCGTTCTCTTTTATGTGTTTTACTTTGTGTAATAGAATAAAAGCCTGAACAAAAGGGTGAATAAAAGCATGACTTTAAAGAAAGTGAAGATACTGTGGAAAATAGACCTGCAATTAGGATTAATTAGTTCGCCAACTAAATATGCTAAATGGCGACTTTCAAATTCGTTTCTATCTGGCTTGGTTTTCCATGTGAAAATACAGCATTAAAAAAAAAACAAAACACAAAACCAACAACAACAAAAGGGGGAAATTGGTAATCTTTGCAGTTTCATTTGCAGTTTGCAGTTTCTTTCCACTGAACTCTTTTTAGAATTTTTAATAGGGATTCAGCAATCAAATTAACATTCTCTAACAAGGAGGCAAACAGGGAAAGTTTGCAATTATTAGGGGGGGAAAAAAAAGGACTTACCGTTAAAATGGCCAGAGCCCCTGTGGTTCTGAAAGGGAGCCAAGCCATGGTTTCTGATTTCCTTGGTAAACGAAGGGAGCTGCTGTTTTAGTCCTTCCAACCGTCAGCATAGGATGTCTCAGGAAAGCCCTTTCTCAGCGCCTCTCCTGTCTTCAGGAGTCTGCAGATGGCCTGTTATGCAGATCCTCCCCACCCTAAACCAAGGATTGGTCTCACCAGAAACGCTTGCATCACTTTTGCTCCCAGGTAAAAACTTTGACACACCTCAATTCCTGAAGCAATGAAATCCTTTGTTGGAAGCTGAAAGAGAAGTTCACAGGCTAAAAACCAGTTCTAATAGGAAGGTACCAGATGAATAATAAATTAATCACAGTGTGGAAGGGCAAAAGCTAGCCTTGACTACACTGTAAAAGGATCTAGTTGGCTGGTTCTCATGGTGCCAATTAAAACTGAAAAGTAAAACAAAACATCCAAAATTCCCCCAAATCTAACTTGTGGAAGAGCACTTATTTTTAGCTTGAGTATATGTGAGTAGATTTAAAGTTGAGCAAAATATATTTTGGGGGCTTCCCAGGTGGCACAGTGGTAAAGAATCTGTCTGCCAGTGCAGGAGACGTTGGTTTGATCCCTGAGTTGGGAAGATCCCCTGGAGAAGGAAATGGCAACCCACTCCAGTAATCTTGCCTGAAAAATCCCATGAACAGAAGAGCTTGGTGGGCTACAGTCCATGAAGATCTCAAAGTGTTAGACCTGACTGGGTGATTGAGCACACACACGCGAAATATATTTTAGGTGTTCAGCAATATATATTTTTTGAAAGAAACTGCAGATCTGAAGAAGAAAATCATCACATCAAGCAGTTGTTAATAATAGGTTTTGAGTGAAAACAATTAGAAATAAAATTAGACTAAACACAAATGGTGCCTTGGATATTTGAAATCTATAAACCAAGTGTTGCAAAATCAGGTATCTGATAATACTAAGTTGACATCTTTCTGTTGTATTTCTTTTCATTTATAAATTTAAAAAAAAGCAGTTTGCAGGGATTTCCTTGGTGGCCCAGTGGTTAAGAATCCACCTCCCAGCGCAGGGGACGTGGGTTCAATCCTAGGTTGGAGAACTAAGATCCCGCATGCTGTGGTGCAACTAAGCCTGTGTGCCACAACTACTGAAGCCTTTGTGCTTTCAGCATTCCAGATTGTTTTTAAAGGTTTGGTAGAAGAACAATATTATCCTTATAAGTATTTATGCATCAGGTTTTGGAAGATTTTTAGTTTCAGAAAAACCATTTAATGAGAGTATTTCAGACAGAAAGGATTTCATAGTCAAGGAGTTGGGGAAAAACACCTTATAGGCAAAATGTTGTGCATTTGGGGGTTTTATGTGTGTATTTTTAAAAATTTTGGTAAAGTATACATAATAAAATTTACTATTTTAACTATTTTCAAGTTATAGCTGAGTGACATTAAATGTATTCACATTGTTGTACAGCCATCATTACCACCCATTTCCAGAAAAAAAAATCTTGATTTTGTGATAAAGTTTTTGTAAATAAAGTTTTATTGGAACACAGACACTCCCATTTGTTTATGTGTTGTAAACACCACTTTGTGGTGAAAGGGCCAAGTTGAGGCGAGTTGAGAATGAACAGAGACTGTATGGCTGCAAAGCCAAAACTATTCAATACTAACTTATAGAAAATGGGCTTCTCTGGTGGCTCAGATAGTAAAGAATCTGCCTACAAGGCAGGAAACTCAGGCTTGATCCTGGGTTGGGAAGATCCCCTGGAGAAAGTAATGGCAATCCATTCCAGTGTTCTTGCCTGGAAAATCCCACGGACAGAGAATCCTGGTGGGCTATAGTCATGGGGTTGCAAAGAGTCGGACACAACTTAGTGACTGAAGTTCCACCACCACCACCAATTTATAAGAAATGTTGGCTTTATTTATTTACTTTCAGGAAACACTTGATGACTGCTGACTAACATTGTATACCTTAAATAGCATTTGTGGCAAATCTGTTGGATGTTGGTGCTAATGGAGGAATAATTAGTGAATCGTTTAAACTTAAAAACTTGGAAATTTTCCAAAGATCAGGTTTGATATCCTTTGTAGAATTCCTTCTAAGTTTAATAATGTGTATTTTATTCACTTTTTGATTAGAATCATAAAGTGAGCAAATACTGAATCCTTACTAACATGGAAAGACTGAAGCACACGGCAAGTCTTTCTTGAATTAGGAAGTGGTTTCTCCATGACAGGACTAGCTAACAAGTTTAGGAGGATAGAAGCTGAGATGAGCTTTATTGAACTTATTACTGATTTGTGGAATGCAGAATTCAGCAGTTGAAATGTTGGTTACTTGTGAATTTAGCATCTGAATTTGTTTAACATTGGTGAGAGTTTTGGGTTTAGATGTATGTGTACTCGGGCCATTTTCTTATAAGATAATGAAAAGAAATACATATAAACTAGAAACTAGAATGGACTACCGTAATATACTAGAACTTATTTTTAAATGAAGTGATTATGAATGTATTTAACTTTTTTCATTATGATTATATACATTAAAAAAAATTTTTAAGAGAGCATATTAGCTTTACAATTAGAAAAGAAAATCCTTTAAAAATAATATGAGTACAGAAAATCTTTATGTATAACATTCTAAACTTTCGGGCAGGGAAAAAGAGAAGAAATGAACTTTAGTTGCTTCCTTTTCTATAATATCTTGCAATTTCTTCAAAGCAGAGTTAGTGGAGGATGAAGGAGCCTGTTACACTTCAATTCATGGGGTTGCAAAGAGTCAGACATTACTTAGAAAACAATTATTGTGCTAGAGACAAAAGAGATTTTTAAAATGATAGCAGTGAATTATGATATTCCTAGGAATACCCATAAATTGCATTGTGGACTAAATTCTAGATATGGCTCATTTTTTCCCCTCCTGATTTGCCTTTCCTAAAATTCTAGTTCTTTGACAATTTTAATTAATTAGGCTTAAAAATATTAATTATCACTTTGCTCTTTCCTCACCTAAACACAGGTTAAGGATTTAACTGGTACTTCATTTTTGTATTTTGAAATACCAGTAAGTAAATTCTTGGTTGGGTGGTGAAAATAGAGTATGGGCACCCTTGTAGGAGAGTTATATACCATACATAGCCTGATGCAGGCCAAGTTAAGGAAGCTTGTAGAAAGGAAGGACAGATCCCGTTGTCCACTGGTAGGCAGACAGGCGGAGAAGGCAATGGCAACCCACTCCAGTACTTTTGCCTGGAAAATCCCAGGGACAGGGGAGCCTGGAGGGCTGCTGTCTATGGGGTCGCACAGAGTCGGACACGACTGAAGCGACTTAGCAGCAGCAGCAGCAGGAGGCAGACAGGACTCCCCTAATCTTCTAGGTGCTCTAGATAATGCTTTAAGCTAGCACTTCTTTTTCTTTGCAGGATTGGGGAGCTCAGTAAGGTAATAAAACATCCTTGTATTGGGGCCACATTTACAAGGCAAGAGGAAGGTAGACTGAGGTTACCCCTGCTGGGTAGTGCCTCTGCCTTCTGGACTCAGCGTGTTTTCACTTGCTAATTTGTTTGTTTTTGTTTGTGAAAAGGAAAGAAGGGAGGATTTTCCAGTGGTTTCTGTTGAGAGATTATGTTATTACTCTCCAGATAATGGCTTTGGAAGCAAGCCCCAACTTGAAGCTAGCTTTTACTCAAGAAGCTGAGATGAAAATGAGGGTCATAACAATAATAATCATAATCATTGAAAAGAAGCTTCATTGTACTTGTGTATTGTGCTTCATTTGATGCATTGTATTAAAAATATAAGAATGGAACAATAGATACAATGCATCATAGGTTAAAGAAGAAACTGTTCTTCAATCTGCTGAAGGCTGAACATGGAATAAGAAATGAAACAATAAGTATGAGTGTTTATTTAAGTGGCAGTGGCTTCAGAGGTTCCCATGATGTCCCCAGTGTTCCTAATTTCCTACAGTAGTTCTGTTAGTCATCAAGTAGAGAACCTTAATAAGACTGCCTTCACTGGCAAGCCCTTACTGGTTTTTGCTTGTTTTGACTGGAAATGTATATAATGTATCTTACATATCAGACATCACTACTTTTTGACATTTAATGGTTCTTGAATGTCTACCAATTCATGAATTAAAGTATGAGTTCCACAAATTATGCATTAACAAAATGTTACACACATCCTGAAATGGCCCGTCACTGTAGTGATCCATCACTTTTTGTTATTCAAGATAATGGGAATCATGCACTTCCATTAAGATCATCACTTGAAGACATCCAGAAATGTCAAAGAACGTCATAATTGTGCATTTGGAGAGAACAGCCTACAACTGTAAAAATCAGTGAAAATAGAGCTTTGATCTAATTAGGTGGTATTCAACGTGGTCACCACAGTTCTGTGATTCTTGGAATTCTTTCTTTCAAAAGATTTGTGTAGTTTTTATTATATACTGATTTAAACTCAAACTTCAGAAGGGTGAATACAGGTGAACGTGCATTTAAAAATTTTCACTTATGTCGTGAACCAGGGTCCACTTCTTTTGGCTTCGTTTAGTCTGATTAGGCAATTGCTTATTCGTGGAAATATTTTTGTTAGGTAATAAAGAGTGAGAAGGGAGGAATTCTCCAAATGAACCTCATGTTCACTTCAGCAGTGTGTTTCTTTAGAAAAAGCTTTTCTTTGGTTCTTGTGGTTGAGTGAGTGAAAGTCACTCAGTCATGTCCGACTCTTTGTGACCCCATGGACTATATAGTCTATGAAATTCTCTAGGCCAAAATACTGGAGTGGGTAGCCTTTCCCTTCTCCAGGGGATCTTCCAAACCAGGAATTGAACCCAGGTCTCACACATTGCAGGGGAATTCACTACCAGCTGAGCCACAAGGGAAGCCCAAGAATACTGGAGTGGGCAGCCTATCCCCTTCTCCAGGGGATCTTCCTGATCCATGAATTGAACCAGGGTCTCTTGCATTGCAGGCAGATTCTTTACCAACTGAACTATCAGGGAAGCCATAAGGTGAAATCTATTTATAAGACCTGTTTTGAATCCATCTAGTTCCCTCCTTCTCTGGGCTTCCACACTTGCCAGATTCCTGGAATCTCTCAAGGTAGCTTAGGCAAGGGGCTTAGGACTCAGTTCCTGTTTCTTTCTCGCCTCTCACCCAATCTGCCTCTCAGTCAGCAACCTGACTGCTATTTTTAAAAGGATTGCAGCTTGCAGTGTACTTGGAACAGAATCAAAACTGCCTATCGTGGCTTCCAGGGAACTGCCTGGTCCATTCCTTGTGTTCCTCTCCAGCCACATCGCAAACTCCCTTCTTCTCACATGCACCTTCTTTTGTTCTTCGAAAATCATCAACTCTTTTCCTGTCCCAGGTCATCACTCATTGATCAGGTGGTGGCTTCTGAGGCCTTCTCAGAGGGGTCCTTTCTTCCTCTTCTGTAGCATGGGCCTGCTCATCCCCATTTTTTTATCCATCATCCCAATTTGCTGCCTGTATAGGGCGTAATGGGGCTTCCCAGGTGGCTCAGTGGTAAAGAATCTGCCTGCCAATATAGAAGACACAAGAGATGCCAGTTTGATCCCTGGGTGGGGAAGATTACCTGGAGTAGAAAATGGCAACTTACTCCAGTATTCTCGCCTTGAAAATTTCATGACAGAGGAGCCTGGCAGGCTATAGACCATGGGGTCACAAAGAGTCAAACATGACTGGGTGACTTGGTGCATGCATGCCCACACACACAGGGCTTAGTGTCACGTGTCCATTGTTATTTCTTATTTGGAACACTTAAATGACCTTTCTCCACTTGGCTGTGTGCTCTATAAGGAGGGATCATGTCTGTTTCATTTAATAGCATATTCCTAGCACTTTGCAGGGTGAATAAATGAACATATCTTTAAAAATTTTGTGCAAGTATGTCTGCTGGATCAAAAGGCATGTATACTTCAGATTTTTAATAGCTCATCATCCCAGAAGGCTCTATCAATTTATGTTTCTACTGATAGTGTAAGAAATTATCTCTCCTTTTCCCCCTCCCCCTGAGGCATAACATTTATTATAGGTAATCCTTTTCTACTTCTTTTATGAGAAAATAGTACTCATATAAAATATATATTTTAGTGCTACTAAGAGGTTTTAGCTTTAAATCTCCTAGTAGAGTGAAACTCTCTCTTAGTAGAGCTAAAATATATATTTTTATATGAGTACTATTTTCTCATAAAAGAAGTAGAAAAGAATTACCTATGGTAAGAGATTTAAAGGGGGCTTCCCTGATGGCTCAATGGTAAAGAATCTGCCTGCTGTACAGAAGACCCCAGTTGTATCTCTGGGTGGGGAAGGTCCTCTGGAGAAGGGAATGGCTACCCACTCCAGTATTCTCGTCTGGAGAATTCCATGGACAGAGGAGACTAAAGGGTCTCCATAGGGTCACAACGAGTCGGACACAACTGAGTGGCTATACTCTCACTTCTACTTTCAAGAGATTTAAATGTGGTTCTTATAAATGCAAATAATAATTTATTGGATTATAATAAATTAAATGAAGTTAAGATTCTGAGTATAGCAATCTAAGAAACTGGAGCCAAAACTAAGTAAGTTCTGGATCTTGGTTTGATCCAAAGAACCTGATACCCCTCCTCGATCTAACCTCATCTGACCTTTTCAGGGGAGGTGACAAAATGATATGATTTTTCACCATCTCAGGTAATAAAATGATACAATTTGAAGAGATAGGACAATGAAATATGCAAAGTCAAGTATTAATTTCCTGTACTCCCTAGTTATTGTTAGATCCCTGTATTTGTATATTTTTAATATTCCTTTTGATGATAAAGAGCACATTTCACAGAAGTTCTCAAATATTTTTAAGTATTGTGAGGGCCATGACTTATGTATTTCTAGGAGTCAAATTGTACCAGTATCATTGCTGGTAATTTCTAAGGAAGGAGAAATAATTTTTAGAATTTAAAGCTCAACCCAGGGACTTCCCTGGTGGTCCAGTGGCTAAGGCTCCATGCTCCCAATGCAGGGGGCCTGGGATTTGATCCCTGGTCAGGGAACTAGGTCCCGCATGCTGCAACTAAGACCTGGCACAGTCAAATAAATAAATAAATAAAGCTCAACCCACCACTCCACCCGTGGGAAGCAATGTCATGTGGAATGTTCCACCAGCTTCTCAAACCACACGTCACAAGGCGTGGCTGCTGGTGGAATGGACACACTGCATTGTTTGCTGCAGCAGCTCCCTGCTCCCTGCTGTGCCTCAGATGGGCTCTGAAAACAGCATGGGACATTTGAGAAAATGATCTCCAAGGATTTTAGCAACAACTGTAGTTAAGAACTACTAGCTCTAATGAAGGCAGGGTATTTCCGAAATATGAGCAGTCCATCACACTTCATTCTTCTGGGTCAAAGACAGATGTGTTTAATCTCTACAAAGACTCATGGGTTGCTGACATTTTATCTAGTGAGGCATCATCCACTGATACTTTTATGATTAGTAAGTTGCAAGGAAGTTTGGCAAACCTGTAAAACTTGCACAACGGATCATCCCGTGCATTTTAAGCATTGGGGTCCTGACTAGGAGCGACAAAACCTCCTGAAAAGATTAATGAGAGGAAAAAAATTGCAAGTGTATTTTGCTGCTTGTGTTTTTCAGGGGCCCGATAATTCTCGTATTGTGCAGATCAGTTTTACAGTCACATAAGACTTAGGAAGGCACTGAACTTCCTGTTCAAACACATGAGCATGTTTCTTCTGCAGTTTGGGACATGTCTAATTGGCCTTCTTTTGAATAAACACCATTATGCTATTTGCTGACATTAAGAAGAGGATCAGAATCCATTATGTACCTGAATAGGTAATAAATCTATGTCTTGTAGGAAAATGTTGCTTAGCCTATGGAATTTTGTTCTCTATTATTTCATGTTAACTTTTTTGAACATCATTTCAGTTTACTTTCCTTTACTGAAACTTCTGAAGATTCCTGTGGATTCACTTTAGCTGAGCATTTCTCAAAGCACAATCTTTATAGTAAAGTTTTATGGTTTTTGACCCAGTATTGGCACAGGTGGAGCCTGTTTGGTTTTCTGGAAGGCTACACCTCAAGAGAGATTAAAGTTGAGAAAACTCCACCTCTAGTCTCCCTTGTTCTTACAGCACGCTCATGAGTCAGTTTGGGCTTCATTTTTGAAGCCTTAGACACATGGCCAATTTTATGGATGTTTGTACACGTTGATTAACTTGTGCAACATGGTGACAATATTAATCTTTAGTTCTCTGCATGAAGTCATGTTTGACAAATTTTCGGAACACCTTTTTATTCCTTTAGACTTTGAAGTGATGTAGTGTGTACTAATTTGGATTGGTCAGCCTGCATCGTAAGGAAGAATTTTGAGCTTAGGAAATTTATCTCCAGTTACTACAGGTTTCACTATGGTCAGTTGGTCTGTAGAAGTTTTATGTTTTGGGGGCCACCTTTCAATGATTTACATTTTTCAAGGAAATTATCCATATCTTCTAGCATTTCATCCATATCTTTTATCTGTATCTTCTAGCATCTTCAAATTTATTATCACACATTTGCATGTAGTGCTTATCTTAGAAATTTTAATATGGATTTTTATATAATAAGTTAGTAACATTTTTTTACCCTAGTAGTAAAAAAGGACCTAGAAAGTGAAATAAGAATCCATTCAGACTCTGAGAAACTGTAAAATATTTGCAAGTAACTTTCTTAAGAATGATTAGAGACTATTAATGAAGGGTATAAAATAAGACCTAAGTAAATAGAAAGATATTAATGTGTTCCAGGATGAAATGAATTACTGTGTCAATTCTTTAGAGATAAATTCTCAATGCAGTTCTCAGACTTGATCCATAGTCTATGTGAAAGATGGAGGTGGAGAAAGATTAAAAAAAATGTAAAGTCTGCATAGAAGAAAAATATATATCCCCACCAGCCAATTAAGAATGATTAACAAGAATATTGTGGGAAAACTGGACAGCGATAATGTAAAAGAATGAAATTAGAACATTTTCTCACCCCATATATAAAACTAAATTCAAAATGGATTAAAGACCTAAGTGAAAGACCAGAAACTATAAATATCCTGGAAGAAAACATAGACAGAACACCCTGGGACACAAATCATAGCCATATTTTGGGGGGTCTATCTCCTAATGCAAAGGAAATGAAATAAAAATAAACAAATGAGACCTCATTAGACTTAAAAAGTTTTGTATAGCAAAGGAAACCCTCAACAAAACAAAAAGACAACCCACTGAATGGGAGAAAATACTTGCTAAGGGGTTAATATCCAAAATATATAATAGTTCATACAGCTGAACATCACAGGAAACAACTCAATTAAAAAATGGACAGAAGACTTAAATAGACATTTTTCCAAATAGGACATACGGGTAGCCAACAGGTATGTGAAAAGATATTCTATTTCACTAGTCATCAGGGAAATGCTAATCGAAACTGCAATGAACTGTCACCTCACACCTGTCAGAATGGCTGCGTTCATAAAGAACACAACAAATGCTGGAAAGGATGTGGAGAAAAGGGAACCCTCATATACTGTTTATGGGAACATAATTTGGTACAGTCACTGTGAAAACCAGTATGGGAGTTTCTCAAACAACTAAAAATAGAGCTACCATATGACCCAGCAATTCCACTGCTGGGTATTTAGCTGAAAACAAAAACAAAAACACTGATTCAAAAAGCTACATGGCAGCGTTATTTACAGTTGCCAACATATGGAAGCAAACTAAGTGTCCATTAAAGATGAATGACTCGGGACCTGCCTGGTGGTCCAGTGGCTGAGACTCTGCTCAGTGCAGGGGCCTAGGCTCCATCTGCGGTCAGGGAACTAGACCCCACACGCTGCAACTAAGACCAGGCATGGCCAAATGAATAAATTAAAATAAATATTAAAAAAAGGCGAATGGACAAAGAAGTGTAGTATGTGTGTGTGTGTGTGTATATATATATATATTATATATATATATATACATGCAATATATAATATATTAATAGTTGAGGATTCATATTCTCCAGACACCATCTCCTATCTCCCAAACTAGCCTGTGCTCTGGGTCTGCATTCCCACACATGGGTTGTTGTTTAGTTGCTCAGTTGTGTCTGACTCTTTCGGGCCCTCATGGACTATAGCCTGACAGGCTCTTCTCTTCATGGGATTCTCTAGGCAGGAATACTGGATTGGGTTGCCATTTCCTTCTCCAGGGGATCTCTCCTCTCTCCCTGACCTAGGAATCAAACCCATGTCTCCTGCATTGGTGAGTGAGTTCTTTACCCCTGAGCCAATGGGAAAGCACATGGGTAGGAATTTCTTAAAGATTATCCTGAAATGTTTGCTTACATGTTGATCCCTCTTACTAGTCTGTAGCATTCCCAAGGGTTGGAGCTGTGTCTGGTACCTCCTTGTAGCCCCCATGCCTCACCCGTCCATGCCAGATATTAAGTGCTTGTTGAATTGAAAGTGTGAGCAAAACGTGCATTAGGAATCCTGCTTCTGAGTGTTACACTGAAAGAACAGATATGGGAATCCTGGGAGAAAGTCTGAGATCAGGGTCAGAGAGTCCAGGTCAGACTGTGGGCACCTTTCAGTGTCTGAAAAAGTTCTTGTTATGCTCACAGTCAGGTCTAAGGGAGATGAAGTCATAATAAAAAGTCAAAGGGGTTGGCATTTTTGACTAATATGAGAAAAACAACAAAAATGGAAATGGAGTACAAATTAGGAACAAGAGCAGGCAACTAGTCAGTTTAACAAGCTCCAAACCAGGAAATGACTGTCTATCCTAGAACAAGGATTATCTCTTCTCTGTCTTGTGTTGGCTTCCTGGCGAGGAGGCCATAGATCTCACTGTGGCTAGACCAAGGGTGAAGGGGTGGAGAAGTCAGGGTGGAGGAGTCGGGGTGGAGGAGTGGGAGGCGTGTGTGTGTGTGTGTGTGTGTGTGTGTGTGTGTGTGAGCTTCCAGAGTGTGACAGGCTCCTTGGGGCTAGGGAACCCAGCATCCGCTCCTGACTGCCTTTCAAGGCACATCCCCTTTCCAGTTTGCCTGTCTGGATGTAGCTTGCTCTTTCCATTTCTAATTATTATTCCCTTTCCCTCTCTCTCATCCTTTTACTTCCTGCTCCTTCAGCAGTGCCCCACCCCCACCCCATTCTTTCTTTTCTTTTTATTAATTTCCCTTTCCATACTACCTCTGGGCAAAGTGTAGATCTGAAATTTGTGTTCCTCTGCTTATCAGAGGAAATTTTATGTTCTGTATTTTCGCTCTAAAAGGTAAATGCCCTCTCTTCCAATTTTTTTTCCACTCTTAAAAATAGAAGATCCAACTAATAAAATTGCTCAGTATTTATTGGGACTTAATTAAAACCCATTCTGCTAGAACTTGAGGAAAAGCAAGCTTCTGTGTGTGTGGAGGGGGGAGTGAGCATGTGGGAGTGGTTGCACTGAGTCTGACCACCCCACTTCAGTCCACTAAGAAGGGGAGTACGCAGAAAGGGGAGGGGTAACACAAAATCTCAAGGAATTCTGAAGTTTTTTCAGAAAATTTGTCCCTCGGGGAACAACAGTTCATTGCTCTCCAAGAGCCTTCATTCCTAATTTTCTCAGCTGACCATAAAACACCCTGGAAATTCCGTACCTGGGGCTTTACTCACAAAGGGGATTCTCTGTAATTGGTTTCTTCTTGCACAAGTGCCTGGAGTGCCTCAGGTCACTCTCCTTTTAGGGAAGGACTTAGTATCTATAGGGATTATCTTGTTAAGTGAGGGTAGATGCTATCTGGGCAATTTCGTACCCAGAAATATGTGTTGTCCAGGAAACTCACATTTTGAAGGTGAAGCCTATGAAGCCCAGAGAGGTAAGGGACTCACCTTTCACTTCATGGTTCCTCAGTGGTGAAGACCGAGCAGCAATCCCATATCCAGGTTAGGTTGACAGGATCCCACTGGGCAGGAATTATAGGTACCTGTTTCATCATCTACAAATGGCAAGCTATATCATACTCCCAAAGTGGAAGATAGTCAGAGTAGGGTTTGCTAGGTTCAATGTAAATGAATGAAGATAGGATATACCTAAAACCTACATGGAGCCTTTCTTTCTTCCATGTAGATGAACTGTCTTTCCCTTGTTGCTAATTCATTAAGTTGTGTCTGATTCTTGTGACCCCATGGACTGCAACACACTGGTTCCTCTGTCCTCTACTCTCTCCTGGAGTTTGCTCAAACTCATTTCCATTGAGTTGGTGATGCTCTCTAACCATCTCATCCTCTATTACCCCCTTCTCTTGCCTTCAGTCTTTCCCAGCATCAGGGTCTTTTCCAGTGAGTCAGCTCTTCACATCAGGTGGCCAAAGTATTGGAACTTCAGCTTCATCAACAGTCCTTCCAGTGAATATTCAGGACTGATTTTCTTTAGGATTTACTGGTTTGAGCTCCTTGCAGTTCAAGGGACTCTCAAGAGCCTTCTCCAGCGCCATAATTCAAAAGCATCAATTCTTCTGTGCTCAACCTTCTTTATGGACCAACTCTTACATTCATACCTGACTACTGGAAAAATAATAGCTTTGAATAAACATGATCTTTCCTCCAGCTTCCCAGGTGGCTCAATGGTAAAGAATCCGCCTGCCAATGCAGGAGATGCAGGAGACTCACGGGCTACAGTCCACGGGGTCACAGAGTCAGAGATGACCAAGTGACAGCACGCACACCCCTTTCCTTAGTAACCACTATAATAGGCTTTTGGTCACTGAGGATCGCCGAGTCCTCATTTTACAAACTCTAGTCCTCCAGGGATTTGATGACTTGACTTTCCCAGTACTCTCCAGGAAGAGGTATTCTGTAAAAAGATTTACCTACTGCTTATCTTCAGATGATGTGAATAATATTAAAGGGACTGAAGCATCTCTCACCGGCACAACTTTTGCTCTGCTCCAAGAGACACTGTCCTCTATCTGTGACTCTTACTCCCCCATTCCTACCTCTAAAGCCCTTCCTGTTTCTCCTTAAATCTATTCCTAAAATTCAAACATTTGAGACTAAAGAAGCTTAAGATGATCTAGTCTAGTGGTATTCAAACTTCTTTTAACCATGGTCAAAAATAGAGTTATGTCAACAACCAGTAAGTGTGTACTCTGCCTCTGTGTGATATACTCTCCTATTTCCTTTTCTTTTATGTTCTATCTAATTCCGTAAGAATATTTGTCTAGATAGGCATGCTGAATTGACGTCGTGACTCCTTGCTGGGGGAGTGTGACCTACAGTATTAAAAACACTGTGTGTGTCAGTGCTCAGTCGTGTCTGACTCTTTGCGACCCCATGGACCGTAGCCCACCAGGCTCTTTTGTCCATGGAATTTTCCAGGCAGGAATACTGGAGTGGGTGCCATTTCATCCTCCCGGGGACCTTCTCAATCCAGGGATTGAACTTGAGTCTCTTGTGTCTCCTGCACTGGCAGGCGGATCCTTTACCATTAGTGCCACCTGGGAAGCCCGATAAAAAAAACACTGGTTTAATCCGATTCTCTAATTTTACAAATAAGCAAAGTATGTTGAAAAATTTAAATGACTTGTCCAAGAACTGAATCCAAATATGAATAGAATTCTGAGACCTGTTGTGAGAGCTGCAAATCTTGGAACGTACAAGTTTAATAATATCTCTTCATGATTTTTCTTGTAGAAACATAGATCCTCCCATAACCTACAGCTACTAGAAGAGACAGTTTTGATAACAATGTTAAGAATTGACTGAATAAGGATGATTCAGTCAATGAGTATACATTCCACATATATGGAATATATTTATATTTATTAAGAGTCTAATGTACCAGGCACAATTTAAACTAAGCCTTGAGATACAAAGATTAATGAGATAATGGTGGAGTCTTGGATCAAAGTGTATCAATAGGCATGGAAAGCATTGAGCTAATTCAGTCCATGCTGTGAAAGTTTTTACATGACTAATTGGTCATGTGAAATTGACGGATATTTAATGAATGCCTACGAGAGTGACTGTATTTTCTAAAACTCAGTTTAGTCTAACAAGAATGAGTACATAAGGGGGCAACAGATATGATTTTAAGTTAAGACTAAAAGAACTGGTGATAAATATGAATCCATCTTAGAAATCCAGAAGGCATGGTTACTATTGTTATTATTGTACTCAACCCTAAGAATCACCAGTTATTCCAGATTTCAAAACTCAATATAAAGCAATGTTCATTTTGCCCAGATTTTCCAGCTGACAACGTGATGGATGTTTTCTAAGTTATCCCTGCTAATCAGTCTGTCATGGAGCTTAGTGGCTTCAATTTCAGGTACCATTTCTCAGCCCTTCTTTTCCTGTTAAGCTACATACTTTTCCGTCTTGTCAAGTACTTTGCCAAAACATGCAGTGAGCTGAACACACCCTTATCTTCAGAGAAAGGACATCCCTTTCAGTTCCTGAGAAACCACAATGGCTAAGCCAGTGGGATTTTCTGTGGTCTTTGCTTGCCTCCCTTCTTCTCTCTCTAGAGGAGGGAGAAGCATGGAGGGAGGAATTCGGGAGGAGTCTGATGCCCTCCTGACCTGGATCCTCCTGTCTGAGGAAGCCTGTGGTGCAGGCAGAAAGGAACTGTTGACTTGGAGAGAGAGACTGGGAGAGGCCGGAGTCAGTGGAGGGTATGTGTCCTGTTCCCTCTAGTTCTTGCTCTCTCTCTCTGATTCTCATGCTTGCTTCCTCTTAGCAGTAAACATGACTCCTCAGAGCCTCCCGCCAGAAAATCTGAAGACAGAGAGGAAGGCATTAACGCCCTAAACTAGTTGATTACCAGAATATGGTAAAGGATTTAACTTTCTTTATTTTTTCATTTCTATAGATAATCAGTTGTTTTTCACTGATAAATTTTATGAAACTGCAAAGGGTGGGAAAGTATTAAGCTTCTAGTTAACTGTTTTAGTGCTTCTGTGTGGTTTGGTCCAAAAGTACTGCTGGATTTTAGTAGTCGACTGGAAGCATCTTGATTCTGCTCTATATGAATATGAAGATTATGCTCTGTGTGAATAGATAACAGCCATCAGAAACAGCTAATGAATCTTGTTAGCTTGTGACACTTGTCTGGGGTTTGCACTTCAGCCTGTAACTGTTGGGAAAGCAATGACTGTAGAGGCCAGGTTTGCTCATAGGTCCAGGTCTTCCATTCTCTCTCTTCAAGAGTTGAAACTTTTGTCTTAATTTTTCAATGTTACTTATCACAGTATCCTCTCAGTATCTCAGTGCAGGTGAAGCAGAAGATGTAAATGCTCCAAGTTGAGGGAGGCAGGGTGAGAGGGGAAAACATTGGTTTGAAACAGTGGAAATGAAAAGTAACAGGGAATAGGCTAGAACTTGACTGAAATCTACCAATTGTGAAAGGTTAGTCAGGGTTTAATGCATTTTGGGTGGTGTAAAAAATCTCAAATTTCTTGAAATTAAGAACAAAGGTAAGTAATAAGTGCCATCCTGGGATGAGATTTACTATCATCATGTCAGGTCATGTCTGTCCTGTTTTTATTGGGAATATTTTTTTTCTCTGTAAAGCACATACTTAAATCTGAGGATCCTTTCTGATGGATAGCTAACCTAGTTTTGTCAGTCCGCCCACAGGTGGTACCTGGGCGTGCTGGTGTGCATTGTGGTTCAGACTTTCTTATGACTTTTTTGGGGGAAGAGATGTTTTTCCGGGTTTAAATTCTTAAATGATAATTTGGTACTTTCTTAGAAAATTGTAACCCATTTTTTTGATTGTAGGGTTATATGTACATCAGTTCAGTTCAGTTCAGTCGCTCAGTCATGTCTGATTCTTTGTGACCCCATGAATCGCATGCAGCACACCAAGCCTCCCTGTCCATCACCAACTCCCAGAGTTCACTCAGACTTGCGTTCATCGAGTCAGTGATGCCATCCAGCCATCTCATCCTCGGTCGTCCCCTTCTTCTCCTGCCCCCAATCTCACCCAGCATCAGAGTCTTTTCCAATGAGTCAACTCTTCGCATGAGGTGGCCAAAGTACTGGAGTTTCAGCTTTAGCATCATTCCTTCCAAAAGAAATCCCAGGGCTGATCTCCTTCAGAATGGACGGGTTGGATCTCCTTGCAGTCCAAGGGACTCTCAAGAGTCTTCTCCAACACCACAGTTCAAAAGCATCAATTCTTCGGCACTCAGCCTTCTTCACAATCCAACTCTCACATCCATACGCGACCACAGAAAAAACCATAGCCTTGACTAGACGGACCTTAGTCGGCAAAGTAATGTCTCTGCTTTTGAATATGCTATCTAGGTTGGTCATAACTTTTCTTCCAAGGAGTAAGCGTCTTTTAATTTCATGGCTGCAATCACCATCTGCAGTGATTTTGGAGTCCCCCCAAAATAAAGTCTGACACTGTTTCCACTGTTTCTCCATCTATTTCCCATGGAGTGATGGTACATAGATCAGGGCTAACATGTTATTTATAGACAGTAGGAGAAGGGGGCAACAGAGGATGAGATGTTTGGATGGTATTAACAATTCAATGCACATGAGTTTGAGCAAACTCCAGGAAACAGTGAAGGACAGGGAAGCCTGAGGTGCTGCAGTCCATGGGATTGCAAAGAGATGGACACAACTTACTGAACAACAATAACAAGAGTAAGGAAAATAATCAATGGTGCACTAATAGCAAAAAAATAAAAATAAAAAAATAAGGCTTAAACTCCTAACACTGACTTTGCTTTGATTTCATTTCTATTCCTTGTATATGTAGAAAACATGTTATTCTCAAGGTGAAAGGCTTAGTCTTGTGTCCATGTTCTGTTCCTTGTGCCGATGGTCCTCCAGGGAGAGCTGCCTCATTTCCAGGGCCTTGATAGGCTTGATGTCTTTAGCTTATAGTGCCATCTTTGGGAGAGAGCTGGCATAACTGCTTGCCACCACTGGCTGATGATGTGAAATGCACAAATTCAAATAGGATTTTAAATTATTCAGTTAGCCCCAGGATCAGGATGTGTAGAGGAAGCTCAAAGCAGGCAGGCCCTCACTGCCTTGTTTCGTTGAAAGAACCTCCTCTATCCTCTCACCAACAGCCTCCTCCTCCTCCTGTCTACACCAGTGCAAACTTCCCAAATGATTCCACAGCCACTGTTCTTTAAATATTTTAGTGGTTCTTTTAAACTTTCTTTAGAGAAAGTTTCTCTTTAACTTTCTTTAGAGAATGGTTTTCTTTAACTTGAAAAAGCCCTGGGTGGCTCAGAGGTTAGAGTCTGCCTGCATTGCAGGAGACATGGGTTCGATCTCTGGAAGGGGAAGATTCCCTGGAGAAGGAAATGGCAACCCACTCCAGTCTTCTTGCCTGAAGACTCCTATGGAGAGAGGAGCCTGGCGGGCTACAGTCCATGCGTCGCAAAGAGTCAGACTCAACTGAGGGTCTTTCACTTCACTCTGACGTTTGGATTAAAAATTAAAATACCTTAGGCTGTCATGCATATTTAGGCCTCTGACTTCTCATTTATACAAGCATCTTCCTTCATTCCCAGCCTTAATAAGCTACTTTCATTTCTCAGAAAGAGCACATCTCTTTCTTCATGTTCCCCATCCCCACCCCACCCTGTGTCTCTCCCCCAGTCTGTTCTATTAACCTGGAATGCCATTCCTATTTCTTTACTTGGCTATTTCCTGTAGTCCTGCCAGACTCAGCTCAAAGGTCATTTCTTAGGAGAAGCCATTCTCGACTCTATTCAGCTGGGCGACCCTTCTCTTTCCCCTTAATCCTCACATTCATACCCCTTATGAAACACTTGTCATACTGTTTTTTTTTTTTTTCTTAAAATTTTTTTTGGGGGATGTGGACCATTTTTAAAGTCTTTATTGAATTTTTTACTATATGGCTTCTGTTTTATGTTGTGGTTGCCTCCCGTGAGGCATGTGGGATCTTTAGTTCCTCAATAAAGAATTGAAACTGCACCCCTTGCATTGGAAGTCTAAGTCTTAATCACTGGATGGCCAAGGAAGTCCCATGTCATACTGTACTGTAGCTCTTACTACTTCCTGCATCTGACTGTGAGGGCCTTAATGGCAAAGACCCTAATTCAGCCTCTTTATTCCTAGCACTCAGCCCATAGGCCCTGGTGGCTCAGCTGGTAAAGAATCTGCCTGCAATGTAGAAGACCCGGGTTATAGTTAGAATTAAAGGGATAAGTACAAATGTAACACAGCACTAATTTCCTCTAAAGGACTGAGTAGGGCTTCCCTGGTGGCTCAGATGGTAAAGAATCTGCCTGCAATGCAGAAGACCTGGGTTCAGTCCCTGGATCAGGAAGATCCCTTGGAGAAAGAAATGACAATCCACTTCAGAATTCTTGCCTGGGAAATCCCATGGATAGAGGAGCCTGGTGGACTACAGTCCATGGGGTCACAAAGAGTCGAACAGGGCTGAGCAACTAACAAAAGATGTTTTTAATTAAAGAATGAATGAGCATTGGAAATAGATCACAGTGACTCCCATATCATTTTTCTTTTTCTCACTTTTCCTCATCTTGAAAAGGAAGATCATAGAGTAGATTAAATTAGAAAATTTTTGAAAAGTAATTACCATGATGCTTGGTGCATAATAATAATAAATACTTGTTCTTTCATTCTTCTTTCTTTACAACTCTCATCTGTGAGTTGTAAAGGTTTCAGATTTCCCACACCTGATGGTTATGCCTCACTGGTACCAGAGTACTGGTTCCACCCTATCAGTACCTCCTTGTTAAAGACATAAGGAAGACTTCCCAGTCAACCAATATTTATGCTGATCACATGTAAACACTGTGACTTTTGTACTAACACCTCATCATCACTCACCGCACACACTCACTGCCTCTATTAAACACACACTCAGCATCTCTCTTACCTTTAACTCAGTCATCTTACTAATCACAGGGAAACTCAGCTCTAGGATTTCTAACCAGAGTGTGGTCTTCTTTTTAAGAAAAACATTTTCAATACTTAAGGTTAATTCTTTATATCAACAACAGTAAATACAGGTAGTCCTCGGCTTTCATTTTTTCCCACCCAATTCAACTCACTTTTTCTACATTGTGTACTAGTATCCTTGTGTTACCGTCCTTGTGCGCAGTTCAGCCTGCCCGTGAGCTAATGGACAAGCACCCTGTGTTAGCAGCACCTGGTACACCCTGCCGACAGTTCAGTACCAATCACCACCTTTATCTGGAAAGAAGAGTTTATTTGCATCATTATTGGACTGGTTTTTATTGCCTTTTCCTTTATTTTTTCTGCACTTGATTTTATTATTTTTTTGAAAATGCTAAGATGAAATCTCTTGCTTATTCACTTTCTCAACAATCCATAAAAGTACGGGCAGATCTCCACCAATAATTCTTTCTTCATATAAATTCTGTTTTTTTGCTCCTAATTTTATTTCAAATAAGCTGAAATAGAATTTAAATAGCAAATTAATTTTCATTATCTGTATTTAATATTTAGTCCATGTTTAAAATATTGCAACAATCATTTATACACGGACACATGGTAACATCTGGGAATTTCCATGTAATATGTTTAGTAGTATATTGTTTAGGGTCTGTTTGTTTGGTTTTCATAGTTGTTTTGTGAAATATATTATGATGACAAGAACTTTTATCTTACTATTGGGAAATTTATTTTACCCTGCACTGTATGATTTTCTTTTCTTTTCTTTTTTTGGTTACTGAACTTACACATAAGAAGTAGAAGAAATGATTTTGAAAGAAAATAAAACTATCAATCAATCAATGGCTATAATGAAAAGTAATCTTATTAACAGTCTCAAATTTCTGGAAGTTTTACATTTTTTCTGAAATATTCATCCTATGTAAAATATCACACCAGAAAAGGCAAAGCATTAGATTAATGCTAATTTTGAAAGCCTCAAAGTTATTCATCTATAAATTTAATTTAATTTTATTTTCAATCAAAATTCCATTGTTTATTGTTTTTTTTTTTTAAAACTGAGTGCATCAGAAGTGTCAAGATAATTTAAAAAAATTAAGTAATGGATGCAGACTACACCTACCAGATATTATAAAGTGAAAGTGAAGTCACTCAGTCGTGTCCAACTCTTTGTGACCCCATAGATTGTAGCCTACCAGGCTTCTCCCTCCGTGGGATTCTCCAGTGGGTTGCCATTTCCTTCTCCAGGGGATCTTCCCGACCCAGGGATTGAACCCAGGTCTTCTGAATTCCAGGCAGACGCTTTAACCTCTGAGCCAGCAGGGAAGCCAGAAATTATAAACACTAAAAACAATGTCATACACCTATAACAATAGTCAGGATTATCAGCATACTTGACTAATACATCAGTGTAATAAAGGAGAGACTAGAAATATATCTAAGCATATATGGTAATTTATAATAATTTAATGGCTCATTCTATGATTCAATCAACTCATATTTATTGATTGTTAGCATGTATGCAGATAATGGGTATACATCAGGTAATCATAATTCTTCAGTTCAGTTCAGTTCAGTTCAGTCACTCAGTCGTGTCCGACTCTTTGCGACCCCATGAATCATAGCATGCCAGGCCTCCCTGTCCATCACCATCTCCCGGAGTTCACTCAGACTCACGTCCATCGAGTCCGTGATGCCATCCAGCCATTTCATCCTCTGTCATCCCCTTCTTCTCCTGCCCCCAATCTCACCCAGCATCAGAGTCTTTTCCAATGAGTCAACTCTTCGCATGAGGTGGCCAAAGTACTGGAGTTTCAGCTTTAGCATCATTCCTTCCAAAGAAATCCCAGGGCCGATCTCCTTTAGAATGGGCTGGTTGGATCTCCTTGCAGTCCAAGGGACTCTCAAGAGTCTTCTCCAACACCACAGTTCAAAAGCATCAATTCTTTGGCGCTCAGCCTTCTTCACAGTCCAACTCTCACGTCCATACATGACCACTGGAAAAACCATAGCCTTGACTAGGCAGACCTTTGTTGGCAGATTATTAAAAATTTAAAAACTGATTAAATCAGCTGATTAATGATTATTAAGTTTGTGGTTAAGAAGTCCTATTAAGAACTGTTGGTGGGAATGTAAATTGATACACTTTGTTGAGAGGGAAATTTAGGAAAACTAAAAAATTATTTGCATGTATCTTTGATATGGCAACCTCCTTTTTAAGAGTCTATCCTATCAAAATATATCAACATATGTATGTGCTCCTGTGATTATGTACATGTGTATGTATGTGTATATATGAATGTCCACTGAAGCTTTGTTAACAGCAAAAGTTGGAATCAGCCTAGTTCTTTGGGATTAAGGGAATGGTTAGAAGTGTGTGTGCAAATTTATGAATATTTTGCAGAATTTTGAAAGAATGATGTTCATGGTAATGTGGGAAAATCAAAGTATAGAAGAGTACTATAATAGAAAAATTCAGAATCCAATCACAGAATCATGATGCTAAACTAGAATACCTTTATACTCTAGAAAAACAAATCTGTCATCATTGCTTTAAAACCAGTTGTTTTGGATACCTGATGGCCAGCTTCACCATCACTCACTTTTAAGGTCTTCAAGGAACTACATTCCCCAGATGCATCTTCTCTGTAACATTTTAGAATTTATTAATATGTTATTCATCTGTCTCATAACTTCTTTCAAAAAGCACACGAGATTGCTTTCAATGACTTTATTACTCTTCCTGTAAAATGGTGAATTTCTCCCAAAGTGTAATTGTCTTCATGAGTTTATATCTGTGTCTTCCTGCTAAGGATGGCATTTACACAAACCTTTCAAAGGTCATTCAAAGGGCTGTTGTCTAGAGGTAACACTGCTGAACAAGAAGTATTGGCTTTCTGGGAATGGGATTTTTTCATGTAGCATGTTTAGTCAGTATAATGTTTAGGGTTAATTTATTTGGTTTTCATGGTTGTTTTGAGAAATATGGGCTTCCCTTATAGCTCAGTTGGTAAAGAATCCGTCTGCAATGCGGAAGACCAAGGTTTGATTCCTGGGTCGGAAAGATCCGCTGGAGAAGGGATAGGCTACCCAGTCCAGTATTCTTGGACTTCCCTTGTGGCTCAGCTGGTAAAGAATCTGCTCTCAATGCAGGAGACCTGGGTTCGATCCCTGGATTGGGAAGATCCCCTGGAGAAGGGAAATGCTGCCCACTCCAGTATTCTGGCCTGGAGAATTCCATGGACTGTATAGTCCACAGGGTCACAAATACAGAAATGATGTGTGTGCTAGTCACTCAGTTGTGTCCAACTCTTTGCGATCCCATGGACCGTAACCCTCCAGGCTCTTCTGTCCATGGGACTCTCCAGGCAAGAATACTGCAGTGGGTTGCCAGTTCCTTCTCCAACAGAAATGATAAAATTGCCCTTATTTTCAGGGAGCTCACAGACTGGCAGGCATAGGAAAAATATAGTATCTTTGTTGCTGAAGGGAGCAGAGAAGTAGCTGAGCAAGTAGGTTGAGTCAATAGGAACAGGTATCAAGAAATTCTCCTAGAAAGTGACAATGCTCGAAGTGGGTGTTGAGAGACAAGAATGAAGAAGCTGAGCAGATGAAGGAAGGGAAGAGGGTTTCAGGTTAAGGAGCCAGGGTGGGGCAGAGTGATAGCTATGAGAAAGCATGCTCTACTCTAGAAACTGAAATTGTCCATCTGCCTCACCTGAAGTAATGAAATAGGTCAAGGCCATGCAATGTATACAGCCTTCAATTAACATAGAGAATGATCGACTGGAGTTGTTTTAGACAGTGCACCATCGGCTTGCCCACCTCAGCAGTGTACAGGCCATCTCCAGGCTTTGGGGCCAGCAAGCTCACCTTGGAATGCTGGCTTTTCGGAAGATCCTGACACCATACTGGGCTCTCTGCCTTAGTGATCTGGCCATGGGGATATCTCTGTATCGTATAATCAACAGCACAGCACATATCATGAGATTTCTGAGGCCTGTCCCAGTGTCATCTCATGAAATAGGACTTAGTCACTCATTAACACAAAAATTTTCACTGGGACCCTCATTTTCTATGAAAAGTGAAAATGTTAGTTGCTCAGTCGTGTCCAACTCTTTGTGGCCCATGGACTGTAGCCTGCCAGATTCCTTGGTCCATGGAATTCTCCAGGCAGGAATACTGAAGTGGGTTGCCATTTCCTTCTCCAGGGGCTCTTCCTGAGCCAGGTATTGAACCCAGGTCTTTTGCATTGAAGACAGATTCTTAATTATCTGAGCCACTTTCTACAAAGTTAAATCCAAAACCCTAATGGGATTCAAGATCCTCTGCCATCTGTCTCCCATATGTCCTTCTAGAATTAAGTTGGAAGAATTTGATGAGTAATAATAATAAGGTCTTTGAGGTTAGGCTGTTCTGCGGTTGAATTTTAACTCTGCTATTTACTTAAGCTCACATAACATGTTTACCTGTGGCTGATTCATGTAAATGTATGGAAAAAACCACCACAATATTGTAATTAGCCTCCAATTAAAATAAATAAATTAATTTTAAAAAAGATAAAAAGAGAATTCAATAAAATATAATTTCAAGTAATTCGTATGGCAAGCATTATATAAAATGGCTGACTGTGTGATAATTCATATTTTGCTTCAGACATTTTAAATTATTTTTTACTGTTAATGCTTCTGAATATACCCTGTATTTCTGATGTTGATACTTTCGGAACCACTGTCAGATAGAATTCTACTTGGGGGGCCTACCTCAGGTGTCACCATCTTCAAGGAGCCTTTAAAAAATAATTGAAATTAATTATCCTCTTATTTCAACAGAAATTGATACCTCTGGTACAGAAATAATACTAATAACTTTAAAAATAATTTTAGAGGTTGAATCTTTACTTATTTATTTGTTGTGCTGAGTCTTTGTTGGTGTGCACGGGCTTTCTCTAGTTGTGGAGAGCGGGGTTACTCCTTATGGCAGTGAGAGGGCTTCTCATTGTGGTGGCTTCTCTTGTTGCAGAGCACACATTCTAGGTGCAAGCTTCAGTAATTGCAGCACACGGGTCTAGCTGTGGCCCATGGGCTTTAGTTGCTCCACAGCTTGGGAATCTTCCTGGACCAGAGGTGGAACCCATGTACCCAGCATTGGCTACTGTACCACCAGGGAAGCCAGCCCTATTTTGCTAAATTTAAATACAGTGGGAAAGAGATGGTGTTTTATAATTTATACAATGTCTAGAACAATGGAGCTTATTCAATTGATTTGTTAGTTTATAATGAGCCATTTACTTGTAAAATAATGATGCTATTGAGAAATTCTACCACTGATAAATACATTATTCTGAATTTCGGTTTATAAGTGGATTCATGTTCCTATATTGTGCATATAATGATAAAGATGATAATCACCTAGTAACAAAATGGGAAACAGTTTTCCAAGTGTGTATTTGTGTATGGAATACTGCATGCACCAAAGAGAAAATAAAAGATATATTTTCTTATCACATATTTTTTTATTGAAGACATTTATAAAACATTATTATATTCAGTAATATATTGCAATCAGAAGTATCTAATCCAAAAGAGGGAACATTTTAAAAGAATGCTTTTCTGAAAGAAGTTTATAAATTCTGTCTTGTCAATGTCTTCTTTTCCCTTCACCTGATAAGACTTTTCTAAAAGAACCCATTTATTCACTCTATGGGGCAGTAGATATAATTCAAACTACTTCTATTGTATTTGTTTATTGAATCTCATTTCCTGGACTCCTGGGTTCATTTTCAAATGTTAATACAAATGCTGTGTCATCTTTATCAGTACCCTCTTAAGCAGGAGAAATCTTGCTTTTTGCCTTTTATTTTGTTTGGGATGATGTTTTTAACATATGCCAATTTCAGAGGCTTGAGTCACATATGATTGATTCCTAGAATGATGGAGAATTTCCTCTCCACTGATAATGTTGAGAGAAAAAAATGGTTCTGATCTCATTTACATGGATAGTATGGAGGAATGCATCCACCAGAAGTAGGATTTCTCTTTTTGAAGCACCATTAAATCTTTGCATATTGATAGTGGGACAGATCACAGAAAATTTTTCTATAAAATGAAAGAACTGGACAAGAGATTGTGAAAGGCCCCAAATGCTTCAACACTTTTACTTATAAAAATATTAAGCAAGAAGCACTACAGTTATTTCCTTCCAGAAGAAAATAAGCCCTGAAAATAAATTTATTCCATTTATATTATTTTGCTAGTCACATCATTATACTTACTACTATATAGTTTACATATTCTACAGAATTAAATAAAACTATCTGTCTAGAATTTCTTTTTCTCAGGACAGCTTGATGCCTAGTAAAAATAAGCAATCTGTGCATGGGTTTCCATTTTATTTATTCAACATTACTAGTAGCATTAAAAAGAGAAACACAACTTGGTAATGGAATTAAATATTTTGTTAATTATTTTTGGTAGGAACTCAAAGCCATATCCTCAGAGTTTTAAGTCTAGAAATGAATTAGAAGCTTTTTGAAGACAGGAATCTTGCCAGTTGTCTTCAACTAACATTCAGAATCAAGACCAGCACTCAACACAGAGAAGCTTCCAAGTAAATATTGTTGAATGTATGCATAATTAGAGAGGTGCTTTCAGAGGCTATCTGGTTGCCAAAGGAATAGTCTATGACTTAGGTCAGTTAAACTGATTAAACCACATTTCATATGGTTTTCTGGCACAATTAACAAAAGCAGGGAAAAAAACGTTCTCTAAGGAGTAAAATCTCCAATACTTCTCCTGGAAACTGTTTCTGTTGTCATGTTGTCATAATTATATTTCTGCTAGTCTAAATTAATTTACGGTTGATGATATAAATGAATAAAGTGCAATAAGAATTCATCCATATTGATATGAATATATGCATATTTATATATGTATATAATTCCTTTTGATGGACCGTTTTCAGTGACACATTCAGCTAAGAACTCTTTCCCTGTATTATATTAAGCATGTCCTAATCATTGCATATCTTGAGAAACCATTTGATGAGACAAGTGACTTTAGATCTCTATTAACAGATTCTCCATCTTCTTTTTCAATTTCACTTCAAAAGTGTACATTTAATTCATTTTTTCCATTTAAAAGTTTTAAATAGAAATATGTATTTATGTATGTATTCATAACATATGTATTCATGGCTATTGAAAGCAGACAAGGCTTGTCTATGCAACCTTCAAGAACAAGAGCATCTTGGTTTATGTGACCAGTTTTACAGGCCTGAAGTCCTTAATATTCACTGTATGAATTATGTGCTATTTATTAAACAGTATCAAAGGATGTAACACATTTTCTTTAAGTTTTTTTGGCACATAATAAATCAGAAAAAAAATTTTTTTAAGGCTTATCTAAAGTGCTTAGCCATATTTACCCCCCAAAAGATATAATCAAAGAATCTCACTGAATTTAGAATTTTTGAACATTTGTTGACTTAAAATGTTAAATATGGTGCACTGTGCATCTTTGATGGATATGTTGGTGATTACAAGGTGCATGGTCTCCACAGAGAGTATTGACCGTATAACACTTACTGTTGGGAGTAATGTATGTTACTGTACCGTGTTACTCTGTGTCGAGAGGTCACTGGGGATGTGGAACCAATAGTTTGGCTTATGCGAATGTCTGGACTCACCATTTGTGTCACTTGAATTTCTGGTCCTACCAAAATACCACCGCTCATCACAGGTCCCCGACAACCATCACTCACGCTACTACTGCTCACATCAGGCCTACCAGGACTAGACACCACTCTCTCAGCATAGATTACATTGTGTGTGTTGGCTAACTCAGCAGGGACGCAGATGTTCCCCTGAACCTCATAGACAGGTGCCATTACTGTTTCCGTTACTACAACATTGGGTGCAAGCGGAGGATCAAAGACAATCGTAGTGGGTTGCACGCACGGATCAGCAGTAGTGTAAGTCTCGGTCACTACAATATCCCCGTGCATCACGGGTTCAGGTATTGCCATTTCTTCTTTGATCTCAGCCTCTGAGAGAGTCATTCCTGAAGATTCATTAACAAAGTAGTTCGGTCCAAGTAAAGGGAGGTCAGTGCTGATGGGGATACAGGACTGCTGTGAAGGAAATGGGTCAATTTCCGTGTCTAAGCAGATTTCAGCAAGAGTCTTAAATTTTGGATCTAAAGTTTCCATGTAGCTCTCATCTAAATCATCCACAATCCAACTGCAACAGCCAATGGAGCCCACAGGAGACCCTACTCCTTCGTGGTCATAAATGAGCAAACAGTCGTTTGCAGGGCGGCCTTCATCTTCGCCTGCATAAGCATATGCTTTCTAAAGTTGGAAGAAAAACAGACAATTAGAAGTTTCTTTTCTCTATAAAATAATTAAAGAAGAACAGCAACAATGCCTTAGAGACATCTGATCTAAGATGATTTAATGGAATGAACTGAGAGATACCCTGATTGATTGCCGTATTTCTAAATAATTGGAACTCTGAAAGGAGATCAGTGTGCATAGTCTTTTGTTTCTGAGGTGGTCTAAAATAACATATTTAGTTATGTACAAAACATTATTTATTTAAGGAGAGATATTTGATCAACTTGGAATAAAAACATCTATAGAGGTGTACATAGCTCTATGTTTCAGAGGCTTATTTTATGTGGCCTAGGTGAAGAGAGCTGGGGTGTTTTTGAGTTATGTTATCAGGAGGGACTTATCTACTGTGATTTTTAAAATTTTTTAAAATGACAGACCCTTTAAATGAAATCCTAGGCATGACCTCAACATATAGAAGTGATGAAATGATAACTTCTTTGTTTGAAGGTGTGGGGAGGGAGCAGAGACCTGGTGTTTCCCTTCCCTATTTGCCTCAACTGCTATAGCCCTTGGTGGTTTCCATGAAATCCCACAGGGCCTGCCCAACACCATCCAAAATCCCCTGATACAATCTGACCCTTTTTTTCTTTTATAAGTAAGGTAACCGCAGGCCCAGAGAAGGTGAATGTCATGCCCAAGACTTAAATAGTTGTCCAACACAACGTCAAACCCACCTATCTTTTCTCCACTGCATCATGCTGCTTTCCCTATGGTCTGTACCAGTGTCTACATCCCTGCTTTTTCTTAAAAAAATATTTCTATTTATTTATTTGGCTGTGCCAGTTCTTAGTTGCGGCACACAGGATCTTTAGTTGTGGTATGCTGGATATAGTTCCCTGCTTCTGCTGCTGCTAAGTCCCTTCAGTTGTGTCCGACTCTGTGCGACCCCAAAGACGGCAGCCCACCGGCAGCCTGTTGGCTCCCCCATCCCTGGGATTCTCCAGGCAAGAAAACTGGGGTGGGTTGCCATTTCCTTCTCAGTTCCCTGACCAGGAAGCAAACCCAGGGCCTCCCACACTGGGAGTGTGGAGTCTTAGCCAGTGGACCATCAGAAAGTGAAAGTGAAGTCTCAACCCCTAGACTGTAGCCTACCAGGCTCCTTCATCCATGGAATTTTCCAGGCAAGAATACTGGAGTGGGGTGCCATTTCCTTCCCCAGGAGATCTTCCTGACCCAGGGATTGAACCTGGGTCTCCTGCATTGCAGGCAGACGCTTTACCGTCTGAGCCACCAGGGAAGTCCATCTGGACCACCAGGGAAGACCCTAAATCCTACCTTTAGAAGTAAATGATTTTAGGTCTTGAAATCAATTACTCATGAGTTTGGTATCACCTTAAAACTTTGCTGTTGAATATTTTACATGCCTAGTAAAATGGGCTAGGAAGAGGACAGCCCTCTCTTGCCTGCAGCACAAGTTAGCTGCTGGGCTGGGTGGTGGTGGTGCAAAAAAAGTGACTGGAAGGAAGCATGGATACCACTCTGCAGAGGCTTTACCTTGCAGAGGGCAAGGCCGGTTCTCACCACTTGAAATTCAGTGCCATGTTTTAATGTAAGAAAAACGCTAAAATGTTTGGCATGACCTCACTGCCCATAGAGAAAGAAGAATGAACTCTGATTTTCTTGGTCCCATAAAACACCAGTTGAAACCAAATGGAAAAAAGAAAAAAAAAAAAAAAAGCCCAGTGCAATTTTGACAGGAATGGCAAAGTTCCTTAAATATTAGTGTGACTTTTATGAATGACTCTTTGAGTATAATTTCTAGGACACTTCTACGACATGTATATAATTTGTGCCCATTTGCCAAATGTACTTGAGTGGTGTGGATGACTCATTTAAATTACTGATACTATTCATGCTCTGTCTATAGTGGTATTGGTAACCACCAATTTTATGATACAACTTACAACAACATCTTTAGCATCTTTTGTTAAGAGCAGTGGTGAAACTCATGTGTTGCCACCATAAGGAGTAAAATGGGCAATTAGAATATGAGATAAAATGGACTGCTAAATAAGAGAAATAAAGGTACTAAATAGGAATTCACAAGATAATTTACATAAATCCTCTGTTTATCCTTTGTGCTACCTTGTTAGGCCATCCCAGTGCCTTGCGTCTTTCCTCCTGGCATGCTCATAGACCCACGATCCTCTCCCCTAGTGAGGGACACAGTGCCTGGGGCCCTGAGTAGAGATGAGGAGACCTGGGTTCCAGGCCCTAATCTGTCATCAAATCTTGGTGATGCCCTGTTCCTCAGTTTCTGCTCTCTTTCTTCCCTAATTCTGGCTTTTGATTTATTTTTTCTCCTTTCTGTTGGAGGTATCTGCAGGCCTGAAAGGACACCGTGAAGAACAGACATGAACACACAGTTTTTCTTGATCGGGATTCTCTTGCTTTGCTCTTTGCTGTGGGAAACACTGGGAACACCAGAAAGAAACAGAATACAGGAAAATAGCAGAAGGGAAATAGAAACTGATGAGATATTATCCTTTTTCACAGTCGTCAGAGGTTGGATATGACATGTTTCAGTAAGTTGGCTTTTTGTATTTTAAGGAAGAGTGAAATATTTTCAGTTCAAGATTGGGGATAGAGTTAAAAGTAACTGAATATATCTCAGAAAAGAATCTTCTGCCATTGTTATTATTATGCAGTCTCAAGAGTGAATGATAATATTGTTGAACTGTGTGCAGGGGAATTACCTCAGAGAAATGCTTTTTTTATTCAGGATTGGGATAGAATTAAGAGTTGCTGACTATATTTCAGGAGACTCTACTGCCATTGTTATTACTGTTATTCGGTCTCAAGACTATTTTGTAGAACTGTGTGCAGGGGAATTACCTCAGAGAAATATTTTTTTATTCAGGATTGGGGTAGAGTTAAGAGTCCCCGAATAGATTTCAGAAGACTCTACCACCATCGTTATTATTATTATTCAGTCCCAAGACTATTTTGTGGAGCTGTGTGCAGGGAAGTTACCTCAGAGAAATAGCTGTCCAGGAAAGCCAGGTTCAGGCCGGTGTCCCCATAGTCCCTCTGGATGCCCACCGCCGAGCTCCTCCTGCCCGCAGTGCCCGCTGCCCCTCCTGCTGCCAGGCCGGCGGCCGCCCCCAGACCGGTACTGAGCTCCACTCCCGAGACACCCCCTTCAACTGTTCCTCCTCCTGCATAGGTGTTAGTGTAGATTTCTGAAAGGAGACGGGGTTCAACGGTGCTGGAGTCATCTGCATTGTTTACCCGCGTAGACACTGTCAGCAACACCACCACCCCTTCCCCCCAGCAAAGGGAAGGCTCTGGAACACTAGTATATATAGGAGCAATTCCAACTATATCTATAATCTTCAGGCTTGCTGATAAAAATAAAACTAAATAAACAGTTCAAAGGGAGCCGGGTATCAGGCGTGGCTTTGTCACCTTTTGGGAACCTCCATCCCAAAGACTTGAAGGCGCAGAAGAGGCCAAAAGGACCAGAGCCTCCGTTTTGCCCGTACCAGTTCCTTCTCTGGCTGCCTCTGGCAAGCTCCCCAGGCCTGGCTGAGAAGACTTGCACTCACTCATGAGCCCTCCAGAGCAAGGCCAGCCACACATTTGCAGAAACTGAAACTCACGGTCCTCATTCACCCTGGTGCTGGATGGGGAATGGGCTTCCATAGGAGTGTTCAGTCACCTTAAGGCTCTTTACAGTCAGAGTCTGGCTTGGGACACTCAGAAACCATCGCTGAGAAATCACAAACCTGCTCTAGAACTGGGCAGCCTCTCGACTTTGTTCAGTTATTGCCCAATGCTGGGTATTTTTCCAGTATTTTAGGGTGTTTCTGGGACTTGGTAAATTAGGAGAGGATAAGAGTGGTGAGGCAAATGCATGTATGAATTTAAGAAAAGTTCCTCATTTCAGCTCAGTCACTCAGTCGTGTCCAACTCTTTGCGACCCCATGGACTGCAGCACGCCAGGCTTCCCTGTCCATCACCAATGCCCAGAGCTTGTGCAAACTCATGTCCATCGAGTCCATGATGCCATCCAACCGCTCATCCTCTGTTGTCCCCTTCAGTGTATTCTTGCTGCTGCTACTGCTAAGTCGCTTCAGTCGTGTCCGACTCTGTGCGACCCCATAGACAGCAGCCCGTGAGGCTCCCCCGTCCCTGGGATTCTCCAGGCAAGAACACTGGAGTGGGTTGCCATTTCCTTCTCCATCAGTGTATTCTTAGGAGAACGTATTTGCTGCTTTGTTTTTTCTTTCTTTCTTTTTTTTGAACTGCTTTTTTTATAAATAATGGTTGCACTTACTGTGCAAGGTACTATTCTAATGTATATTTTGTGATATACATATACACATACAGCACATATATCATCCATACATTCGTATACAATATATGTAACATATATGATCCATATTATATATCACATACATATAATATGTAATATCCATACTATACATATATAATATGCATACTATACCTATAATAGATAATATGTAGACTATACATATAACATATAATATGTATATATATGTATGATCGTTTACTCTTCATAGCAACACTTTGAAGTAGGTACTATCATAAATTCAGTTTCAAAGAAGGAAATTGAGGCCCAGAGAGGTGAGGTGTCTTACTCAAGGACTTAATTACTAGTAAGAGGCTGAGCTGGGAATAAAACTTAAGCATTCTGGTTCCAGACTTTGCCCTTTGAATTGCTACATCGTTCTTCATTGACAGTAGTTTAAGACAGAAAAATAAAGTCACCACTTCAAATATGTAACTTTCTCTCCACTCACACTGTCCTCCAAGGAAAATGACAGATGTGCTGATTTTTGGTAAGGTACTTATACATGAGATTTGTCTGGCTGAACAATTTGCAAATTTTAAAAAGGAAAACAGATTTTGACATGCACTGACCAGAGGAATCCATACGGTCCTGGGTGTTAGAGGCTGTCATTGGTACACATATGTTGGACACATCCTGAAAAGAAAAAAAAAAGATTTTAAATAAATGTTTTATGTTAAACATTTTGAAATATATATTTAATCACTTATTTTGTCTGCACTGGTCTTAGTTGTAGCACATGAGACCTTTAGTTGTGGCATGCGGGATCTAGATCTCTGACCAGGGATCGAACATGGACCCCCTGCATTGGGAGCACAGGGTTTTAGCCACTGGACCAGGGAAGTGCCTGTGTTAAACATTTCAAAAGTGATGTATGTTCAACTTTGTGCAGTTTATAATTATCAGGACATGCTGGATCCCACTGAAACACCGAGCTTCTGTGGAACCTGACGAATCCACTCACCCTGTCCTCAGGATGGGCCCCTTCTATTCTCCAGGACTGCACCACTCCTTCTCCCCCCTCAGGCACAGGAGCAAAACTCGTCCCCAGCCCTTCTGGCTGTTTTCGTTTGCAGCAGCAGCAGAGGAGCAGCAAGAGCGGTGCCACTGCCCAAGAAAGTGGAACGGAAGAGTTAACACATACTGCTCAATTTAGGAAGTCACCAAATGCATCGCTTTTGGGAAAATGTGGCATGATATTCAGAACTAGAGGGAAAAATACCAATGTAATGCATTAATTTCCCCTGAAGGACTGAGTGGGGCTTCCCTGGTGGCTCAGATGGTAAAGAATATGCCTGCAGTATAGGAGACCCAAGCTCGATCCTTGGGTCGGGAAGATCCCCGGGAGAAGGAAATGGCAACTCACGCCAGTATTCTTGCCTGGGAAATCCCATGGACAGAGGAGCCTGGTAGGCTACAGTCCATGGGGTTGCAAAGAGTCGGACATGACTGATTGAGTAACATTAAGGATTGAGGATACGTATCCGTGTTTATCAATACAAATCCACTAATCACTTAAGATCAGGTAAACTTTAATGACAGATTAGGCAAAAAAGTTTCTTTCTTCCTGCTAATCTAAGACTCCAGACTGGTTGTTGGCAGATCCAGGGTTCAAATCCAGTTTTATATTTCCTAGTCCCCTGTGTACATGTGTGCACATTTATACACGTGTGTTTATGTCTGTGCTTTTCCTATGTCCTAGACTGCTTTTCTGGATTTCCCCACACACCATGTTCCTTCTAAGAAGATCTTCAGCTTAACGTCATTTTCTCCATCAGGACTTCCCCAACTTTCCTATTTAGACTTAATTACTTCTGCCTTTCTGCTCTTAAAGGACTCTGCTGAAATTGTCATGACGGGATTACTTTATGCTCTGCTATGTTACCGGACACAACTGAGCGACTGAACAACAGCAAAAATCCTATACTTAGGGACTTGCATGTTTCCCATCTTTTTGACCCTCACTAACCCTGGTCTTTATTTTGTTGTTGTTGTTGTTGTTCAGTTGCTCAGTCATGTCCGACTCTTTGGGACTCTTTGGGACTCTTTTGGGACTCTTTGGGACTGCAGCACACGAGGCTTCCCTGTCCTTCACTATCTTCCAGCGTTTGCTCAAACTCATGTCCATTGAGTTGGTGATGTCATCCAACCATCTAATCCTCTGTCATCCCCTTCTCCTCCTACCCTCAGTCTTTCCCAGTATCAGGGTCTTTTCCAGTGAGTTGGTTCTTCACGTCCGGTGGCCAGAGTATTAGAGTTTCAGCTTCAGCATTTGTCCTTCCAGTGAATATTCTTACTTTACCATTACTGAACAAGTAATATGCCCATATCAGTCCCATTGCTTATTTCCAGATTTCCACAAACATTGCCATAGGTACCAAAAAGAAATGGCCATTCCAGTGAACCTGATTACAGTCCTATTTTGAAGAACTGCTGAAAAGAGGGATTTAATCCAGTACTTACGAAGCAGCAGTAAGACGCCCATAGTGATCATGCCAATCCCTGTTGATCCTATACCAACATTTGAAGCCTCAGTTTGGTCGTCAGTGACAGACACACTGGTAACAGAGCTACCATCCCCGGTGCTGACGCCTGTGGTGCCCGAGGACAAGCACATGTGGTTGATGTCACAGTCACAGGCCCTTAACTCTATGATCTGTGGCAATTCGCATGCTCTGTTAAAACTGTCCTTTACTAGGACTGGGATTTCGTAGTATCCGGAATATAAAGTCTGCTCAGCTTTCAGGATTGCAGAGGTAGCTGAAAAGCAAGAGAGAAAATAAATTAAAGATGGGGTACATATATACAATGGAATATTACACAGTCATAAAAAAGAATGAAGTCGTATTGCAACAACATGAACAGATCTAGAAATTATAATACTAAGTGAAGTCAGACAGAGAAAGAAAAATATCATATGATATAGCTTATATGTGAAATCTAAAAAGATGACACAGATGAATTTATTCACAAAACAGAAATAGACTCACAAACATAGAAAACAAACTTTTGATTACCAAAGGGGAAATGGGGGAGGGATAAATTAGGAATTGGGGATTAACAGATAGATACCACAATATATAAAATAGATAAAAAAATAAGGTTCTACTGTATAGTAGAGGGAACTCTACTCAATACTCTGTAAAAATCCATATGGAAAAAGAGTTTGGAAAAGAATGGGTATATTTGTATGTATAATCACTTTGTTGTATACCTGAAAGCAACACAGAAATTGTCAAGTGACTATACTTGAATATACAGGAAAAATTAAAAAATTTTTTGGGGAGTGACTCTTCCTAATACCCATGATTAACTTAGGATCTGACTTTTTTTCATGCTCCTTTAGTCACAGAATACATTGTCAGTTTTTAAAAATGAACACTTATGATGCTTATTTCCAGAGCAACAATACTTGGCATATAATATGCACTCAGTGGATATTTGTCCAATGAATGAAGAATATTGAGCTGAAAGGAAATATTAGAAGTTTTCTGTTTGGGATGACAGCTTCCAAATACCCTCATGAAGACTGTTGTTCATCTCTTATTCAAAATCACTGTCTTAACATTTAAAATTATTCTAAAAACTATTATTTTACTAATTCTTTGTGCTGTGATTATCTATTGATTTTTATAGAAACCATTGCTTAAAACATAGGTTGAAATTGATCAACCTGAGGAGGCCTTAGAAATGATTTACTCCTAAATCATGAATAGTAATTGATGAATCCTTAACAATTATTATTATTGTTAATTATTATTATTATGGATTATTGCTTTCAGTTAGCTATGTAATAACCTAGCTATGTAATAACCTGGCTATGTCTACCAAAATGTAACCTGAGCTCAAAATAAGAGTCAAATAAGGCACGGCCCCAACCTTTAAGTGGGATTTTTTCTTTTCTTCAAGACCAGCATGTAAGTAGGACCCTAAGAATATTCTTTCCAATAAGACTATATTTTTTACTGGCAAATCTGTGATAGAAATATCTCATGTTGAATATTTTTTCTTGTTTTTCCTCATAAAATCTAGGATATGAATGAGGAAAAAGTAGTTAGCAATTATTTAAGAATAACACATTGAATTTTGTAGGGAAGAATGAACTCAGAGTTATCTTGATTTTAATGCAACTGCTTAGCTTTTAAAAATATTAAGGTGGTTTTGTGTGAAAGGGCTAAAAGGTTTTATGGTGAAAACAGGTTACCTAATTTCCTCCAAGTCCTTAATGGTGGCATTTTTTTTTTTCCTGGCATCATTTTAGGATGAATGGAAAAGTTTGGTGGCCTCAGAAAGGTGGATTTTCCCTCTTACCTTGAACTCTGATTGCCATCTTACCACCCTACCCACAACGTCTCTCCTGTTTCTCCAAATGAATGTCTGATGAGGGAGCTATTGTGGCCAGAATGGGGGCTTCCCAAGTGGCAATTTACCAGGTGGTAAAGAACCCCCTGGCCAATGCAGGAGATTTAAGAGATGCAGGTTTGATCTCTGGGTTGGGAAGATCCCCTGGAGGAGGAAATGGCAACCCTCTCTAGTATTCTTGCCTGGAGAATCCCATGGAAAGTATAGTCCATAGGGTCGCAAAGAGTTGGACACGACTGAAGAGACTTAGTATGCACATGTCCAGAATGAAATTCTCTCAAAACATTTCATTTTCTATTATACATCTAACATCTCAGGAAAAATAACCCAAGCTACATAAATTGTTAAGATGCCTGAAATGATATCTCAACTTTTATCAATGTGAGGCCTTTATTTTAAAGTAGCAAGAGTTACCATAAACACGCATACTATTATGGACTCTTTACACTTTTGGTGGACACAGAGTTGGAAAGTATTATTATGTGACTTGACAAATTATTTAGTAATTATTTTTGCTTTTGTCCTTAGAGTGTAAGCAAATTTGCATTCTACTTACCATTTACTGATCTGATATCCCAAATGTCCGCTGTCCCTGGGGGTTCATTAACAACACAGAACGTAAAGGGAGACCCATAAGAGTGACTGTTAACGCCTGCAGCAGAGATAAGGATGGAGGGAGAGGCAATGCAGATGGTTTCTCTCTCAGCAACAATGACTGGGCAGTAATCGTTGACGTCAGGAACTTCGATACATATGGTTCCCGTGGCCGTTTTTACAGAAACATCTGAAACAGCAAGACATATAGGGTGTTGGGGTAAATGTTGTTGGGGAGAAAATTCTTTCTCATCTCCCATGATGATGCCACAGCATAGAGGAATAGCATGACTTGACTCCTGAGCTGGGCTTCCCTGGTGGCTCAGAGGTTAAAGCGTCTGCCTCCAATGCGGGAGACCCGGGTTTGATCCCTGGGTCGGGAAGATCCCCTGGAGAAGGAAATGGCAATCCACTCCAGTATTCTTGCTTGGAGAATCCCATGGACGGAGAAGCCTAGTAGGTTACAGTCCACGTGGTCCCTGAGCTGGTGCGTGATAGGATCCTGCCTGCTTAAATCTCCTGAAGCCACTCTTGCCTTTGCTCAGCACCTTCCTGGCACAGTGGCTTCTTTTTAGTTCTTTGGGCTCGTTGTTTCCTAAACCGCAGTTGAGCCTTCTAATCACTCTTCCTAAAATGTTTTTCATCGCTGTTTCATTCAGCTACATATCTCAGAATGCAAAATTCAGTGTCCTTTCTCAGAGGTTTACTGCTTTCTAGTCCACCATATCTCCCCAAATGAGACCCCTGTAGTCATTTAGAGCCTTTCATTCTGGGTGCTTTTTGAGTCCAGTGTTTGTGGAAATAACTGCAATTGAAGTTAAATAATTGTTTGAGTATTTTTTTTTCCTGTTTCATTGTTTAAATCCATCCATTAGATAGACACTGTTTCTCTCTGAAATGGTACTTCTGAAAACAAATATAAATATATTTGCTTTTTTCCTAACCCATTTGAAACAAATTTTGGGTTAGTATATTATTAGAAGGTACAGAGGATCAAGAAATAGGAGTCTGGGCTTTTAGTCTACTTTTATACTTTATATTGAATAAATAATTGTTTTGTTTTTTACTTGCAGAGAATCTTACTATTTTCATTTGTAATTCAGAACATTATCATCTCTAGGTATTTTGCTAGGTCACTCTTTGTGAAGTTAATAAATGTCTTTTAAAGATGTCTTCTGTATGCCTAAATGGTAGAGTCATTTAGTTACTCGAATGATAACAAACCAGGAGCCTATTCATACTGTATATGGTTTTGTACAGGGTGTTCTTATACTCGATTTGGGAGTTGACTTTCTATTCTAGACTTAGGTTCATTAGAGAGACACTAGATTGTCCTGAAGATTAGATTATGTGCTGTGTTGTTCTCTCATCCTCTTGAACTTTCTTATGGCCCTGGGCTGTGGGCTTCCCTGGTGGCTCAGCTGGTAAAGACTCCGCCTGCAATGCTGGATATCTGGGTTCAATCCCTGGGTTAGGAAGATCCCCTGGAGAAGGGAAAGTCTACCCTCTCCAGTATTCTGACCAGGAGAATTCCATGGACTGTATAGTCCATGGGGTCGTAAAGAGTCAGACACGGCTGAGCGACTTTCACTTTCTGTGGCAAACCACAGCTAAAGCCACTGTTGACAGCATCTGCTCCTTGTTGTGTCTGCTATAGGCAGAGCTCTGCTTCTTTACCTAGTGGCCGAGCATCCTTGAGCAAACTTATTCCAACTCTGGAAGGCTTGTGCCAGTGCAGATACTCGGCTTAGGGGAATAAACAATGGCCCTCGTTTTTAGGTTTCTGTGGGTACATTTTCATATAGTTTTCTTTTTATTTACTTGACTAATTTTTTATTCTAGTTTTTGAACTAGAATTGGATTTTCTCATATGACCCATTGGCTGTGATCAACCTGGCTAGAATTCATTTGCAGAATACTGATGCTAAATAAGACTGATAATAAATATTTATATAACTCGCGTAGATGCTGAAAGTGACGCTCATAGGATGAAGACTAGAATGTATGGACTGTAATTGTTTGGGTATTACCATGGTTTCTCTTTCAATCCTATACTGACTGTTTATCTTTCTCTTTGTTTGGCTACTGTAAATCTCAGGAATAAACTTAATGCAGTGCTGCAATATCTATCTTCTATTAGGTATGTACTTGAGACATCTATCTTCTCCCTTCTTTCCTGGTTACTGACCTTTTTCTGCTGTTTTGTTTCATAGTGGCTGGTTTCCTAGTTACTGCTAGGAAATAGCAGTAGTTGCCTTTGCTCTAGAGAATCATTAACTGTTGCTAAACAAATTCCTGTTGCTACTCACCAAGAGGAACACTTAATAGATTTTCCCACATGAGGAACTGCTCAATTACAAGTTACTTCAGTGCATCTGCACTTTCGAATGTAATTTGAATCTTATATTTGTAATAACCTTGTGCTTTCTTGGTCTTCCAGCATTTTTCTTTGGACAACACTCACACAGGCCTCTTATTGTAGCTCAGTTTCAGTGGTTCTGAAATAACTATACACTTCGGGATGCTGCCTTACCTGCGGGTGAATTTTGAGCACACTTTGTAGCACTTACTTAAGTAAACATTTCTAACATACTCTACAAGCTGATCAATTCTCTCAAGAGATGAGGTCGAAAGCAGAAACTGAATTTTATTTATATATTTTAACTTTTATGTTTCACACTGTAAATCACCTACAATTCTTTTTTGTAAATAGGTGAAATAAATTATGACTTAAATGTAAATTATGTTTATAAGGATACTGAACTCAGTCCTTGATCTAAGGTATTTGGAACTCTCTATAAGTCTTACAGACACCAATAAACTGTATGTTGGATTTGAGTCAATCTAGTATTAACATTAGAATGTTAGTTGTATTGAATGTAATAGTAATAATTTTATTAAGAATTGACAATAAATTTTCTTACCATCTATAGCCAGGATCTCTGCTGTGTATATCCCATTGGTAATATATTTTGACTTCTTATCAAATTCCCTAGAAAATTGTATCTCGCCAGTCCTTGAATCTATTTTTAACCAGTTGCCTGCGTCATGTCCTATGATATACCTGTTTTTAGATAAATACATTCATCATTTGCTTATATAAAAGATAATCATTTTAAGCCGCACAATGTGTTAATCTTATATATGGTATTTACATGCTTTATACTGATGAGTCAGTTTATAAAATGTATAGAGAATAATATTCCAGTATTGAACATATTTATGTACAGATTTGCAACAGAATTTTATAATTCTTACTCTTCTAGCTCTTAATATAGTTGTTAATAGAATGTATGAAATTATTTCAGGGCTATTTATAAAATCATAATAGTGTTTATTGAAAGAATGTGAGAATGTGCTTTATTCATTTTCACATGTGGTATATTTTTTTCTTAGATTTTAATACATATTGGTTTCAGAGCCCCTCATTGTTGGCCTGTTAGGGGTTGTGGTATCATCTAGTCTGCTTGTGTATGTGGATTTTTTTTTAAACATATAATGGATTCAAAGCTTTTGACCTTATTGGTAGAACATCTGTTCTCTGTACCAGGCATAAATTCAAACGTCCAAGACACTTATCTGGCACACTCTTTCCTCTGATAGACTTCACAGTTTCTGTTGTCTACCTATTTATTAGTTGATTAAGTAATCAAAATTTTTTATGTCAAAAGTAATTTATAGGTCAGTAGACTTTGTTCATTCCAAAAATATTGGAAGGAAAAGATAAAGAGAATATGTATATATTTCACTATAGTTATTTTCCAGGATATCTTACATAATCTAACTCATATATAATCTATGTATCTAATGACCCTAATACCCACCTTTCTATTTTTTTCAGCTCTGATTCTCTTAAGATTCATCAAATTTCTGAAACATCTATTTTTTAGCCTCTTCTTTTTTAATTTACTTTTTCGTTTTAGGTCAAGTAGGAGATTGAAATTAGCCCCAAAGTCATTAGATAACACAGATTTTAAGGAAAAAAAGTGACTCATCTTTTATGATGTCTGATTGTTTATAATATAGCTTAATCATCCTGGGGCCAGGGTAGTACAGCCAGGCACAAAAGGTCAGAGAGACTCATAGAGTATCTGTAGGTGGCTCTTTGATCTTACAATTGCTCGCTGGACGCAATTACTCCTTTAACTTGGTGGAGCCCTTACTGCCTCTAAAGCACTTTTAAAATTCTGAAATAAAGTTAATACCGCAATCATCTTCTAAAACGAAGACAAAAAGCAAAGCAAAACTTCAAAAATAGCACCTTCTAGTGAATTAATATAGGAAGAGCTGAGCTTTATCTCTTTAACACAAGCAAAATATCTGCAGTACCTGACGTTTGTTGCAGGATTTCCTGTATCCAAATCTATAGCTGTGTATGTGCCAAGCACAAAATTCAATAAGGAATTTCCTTTTAGTCCTTCTCGAACACTGAATGTCATAGAATTTGGATGAAATGCAGGTCCTTCTCTCACATTAACAACCTGAATTCTCACAGGGGTTGAGTGCATTCGGAATTGAGAAGCAACCGAGTGGTGAAACTCAGCTTGGTTTTTAACTCCAATGCTAAGATGAATATTAGGCACTTGTTCATAATCCAGCATCTGAAATGATAGAAAGTTAAAACAAAATAACAACAAAACTCTGAAACAGAAAAAAGACTTTCTTGGTAGAATTAGAAGTCAAAATTTAAAAAGCAGTACACTAAAATAAAGGCCAGGAGCTATGCAATTCTGCTCCTGAACCGATCGAACTTTGTTTGTTCCCGCATTAAGTATATCATGGGCTTCCCTGGTGTCTCAGATGGTAAAGAATGTGCCTGCAGTGCAGGAGACCCTGGTTTTATCCCTGGGTGGGGAAGATCCCCTGGAGAAGGGCATGGCAACCCATTCCAGTATTCTTGCCTGGAGAATTCCATGGACAGAGGACCTGGTGGGCTGCAGTTCATGGGGTCACAAAGATTGATTGACTAACACTTTCACTTTCACTTACATATATCAGACATGTTATTTCCTTTATCTTTTGGCATAATCAGGTACATGGTACATGGATCATTCAGGCCTGTGACTTTAAGTTGGACTCTAGTTTCAGAGTTTTGAACTTCCTACATAAAACCCTAAAATGAAAGATGACCCTTCTTCCCAAATGCGGTGCTTATGAAAAATAAAAAGTAAAACTTACTAGAATGAGATAAAAAAATTCACAGTTATTAAATGAATAAATAGTAGCCAGGTCTCTTTTGTAGAATGCCTTTCTGAGAATATCTTGGAAGTATAATCAGAGAACCTCGAAGCCAATATATATGATGTAATTGAACCTGTAATTTTGAAAAATGATGCAAACAACTTCTAAAGGAGAATTTGTGACTGTTATAGTCTATAGCTATTATAGACTATTAGAGCCCTCAACTATAATTTAATTGTGCTGAGTCTGGTGAACAAGAAGACTCCTTCATAGGGCACATTCAAATGAGAAAAGTCACCTTTGAGATGGGTTCTTTGGATAAAAGATGAATAGAATCTTTTGATCCAGAATGACTGATGTGGTGACATGAAAAGTCACCAACAATGATTCAGCACAAAGCTGAAATGAATTGTGGGCTCAAAAATGAATTTTCAATTGGAAGAGATCCATTTTCTCCATTTGTAAAGAAACAGTTGTAGAAAAGGGAGTACTGGGTGCTGTTAGTAGTGCCCTGGGAGCTGAGATAAGCATCAATTGCAACACATTTACCAATAACAGAAGTTAAGACATGAGTAACATCAGCAAGAATCTTAGACAAATCTGTGCTTCTCAGGGAAATTCCATAACCTCATGAATGTTCTTCTAGATTTTGGTTAAATTCCTCACAGGAGGTAATAAGATAGAAATATTCACAGGAATTTACTGGGGTTCTTGTTTGGGGCTGGTTCAACATGCCTCACTTAAAAATCAGCTAAAATCCTTGAGATTTGGGATTTCAGTTGCTGAAATTCCCAGAATTGACATTTTTCTGGTACAGATGTGTCCGGAAGAGACCAGCAGGGCACACACAATCAGGAAAGATATTACAGAAGTCAACAGAGGGAAAAATCTTCAGATGCTAGTTCTTTCCTAAAACTTGGTTTACTGGCCCTGGATTATACTGTAGAGCACAGAGGTGGCAGTTAAGTGTGAGTCTGGAATCAGAGACATCTGGTTGGAACTTGTCTTTGTCATATGCTGCCTAGGTGCACTTAGACAAATTAGTTTTCCTCTTTGGTTTTGTTTCACTTTCTATAAAAAAAAGGAATCATAATATTTTCTTCCCTTAGTTGTGATGACTGAGATAATATGCACAGAGCCTTTATACATATAATACAACCCAATAACTGGTGTCCAGAGAGTGTGTGCGTGCATGCTCAGTCGTGTCTGACTCTTTGGGACCCCATGGGCTATAGCTCAGCAGGCTCCTCTGTCCAAGGAATTTTCCAGACAAGCGTACTGAAGCAGGTGGCCATTTCTTCTTCCAGGGAATCTTCCCGACCCAGGGATCAAACCCACGTCTCTTGCCTCTTTCGTATTGGCAGGTGGATTCTTTACCAGTGTGCCATGTAGGAACAGGATCAGCAAGTGTGTTATAAATCTTGGTTAGAGTTTTTATAAAAATACACAACCAGTATTTCTTTGTTAGAATTCCAATTGGATAGTATTTTGCTTTTCTTCTTGATGTTGAAGAGAATGTGTGCTTACTCCCCCATCTATTTATATTGTTATCCATACATAGGTATTCATAAATACCAAACAAATTTATTTTTGACAAAGAGATTTTTCACTTTCTTAGAGGTCTTTCTCTTGGTTAGCTACACCACAGGGGCCAATCCTAAGGAGGGTGGGCCTGCCAGGATTCCATACCCAAGAAATGGGGTTAATTAATTATGGGCAATATTGAGAGCTGATGGGGAAAAGGAGAAAAAGGTTTGCTAAATTAAGGATACCACAGCCCTGAAAGGAGCAAGGTTTCTAGAACAAAGGGAAAACCATGAGGATGAATCTGTTAGGATTTTCTGCTCAGGAAATCCTCATAAGTGATTTATAAGTGGGATGGCTATAAAGTGGGATAGTTCCTGTAGAACTGGGACTATGTCTGATTTATATTCCTGGTACCCTTCATTTCTCAAATTTGGGTTGAACTGAATTATTTATAATGTCCTCAGACTAAGAAAAGGGTTCTAGAAATCTTAGTCAAAAGCTTGTGACTTAGAGGTCACTTCCTAACGAGGTTAAGTGATAGCTTGAGTGACTATGGAGAGAGTCCCAGAGGACATTAGTGACCTTGTTCCAAATGCCAGATCTTGGAAAATTACATATATATCCTCTACATTCATAGCTCTTTTGGTTGTGTGCTAGCATACATATTCAGTTCAGTTCAGTTGCTCAGTTGTGTCCGACTCTTTGTGACCCCATGGACTGCAGCACACCAGGCTTCCTTGTCCATCACCAACTCCTGGAGCTTACTCAGACTCATGCCTATTGAGTTGGTGATGCCATTCAACCATCTCATCCTCTGTCATCCCCTTCTCCTCCTGTCTTCAATCTTTCCCCAGCATCAGGGCACACATATTAAGATTTTAAATTTCATTAGCCCTTCTACATTATTTTTATGTTTTAAAGCATATTGTTTTCTGCTGTTTGTAAGACATTTGGGAAGTTATCATTCTGAAAAAATATACATACTTTGTTTACACCATGTCTAATACTACCTTGACCAATTTTTCATGAAATTGAAATTTCCAGTAGTTTTTTTCTCTTTTTTGCAATAATGTAAGTAGATCTTTGAAAAAGTTTTAGCTCTCACAGAAGACATTATGTATGTCATAGATAGTGCACTGCCTGAGTGATGAACGTGTTTTCTTTTTCATTTTTCTAATTTTGTAGAAATGATGAATTCTGCATTCAAGCTCAGTGACTCCTGTTTCGGTGAGAGCAGCAGTTTCAGTAAGTGGCATCATCATTACTCTCAAAGTTTGGTGAGCGGCTGCTATCTTCTGGACATGGGACCAGGTGCAAGGGATGGAAAGATATTTAGGTCAGGTTGTTTATGCTCAAAGATTTTTTGTTTTGCTCTTATTTTAGTAGTTTAGGAGGCAGATTAAAAGCAAAAAAAAAGTTATATATTGCAAGATAATATATGAAGACAGTGATAAAGGTAATAAGAATTTCATGACGTGTCTAGATCTTGATTTTTAACTAAGATGCAAGGTAGAACAAATTCTGATCCCTGGAAAGAAATGTGACTAAATATTCAGAGTTTGATGAGGTGACAGGCAACCTCCTGTCTCTCTCTTTCTATCCGTGTCACATTTGGCAGTTGCTCCTATTTGTTCCTTAATTTGTATTTTGACCGCATTCGCTTTAGATCAGGTTCCTAACTTCGAGACTTGTTCAATATAATAGTTATTTTCTTTCATCTTTCTGGAGTTGAGCTCATAATGTTACAGCTATTTAAAAACATACCTCAAAGCTTTTCTTGGTGTATAAATAGAGCTGGTGAATTTTTTTGGTTAAGGGAAGATAGTAAATATTTTAGGCTTTGAAGGTCAGATACAGTTTCCGTCTTGAGCATTCAGTTCAGCCAATGGAGTGTGGAAACAGCCGTAGGAAATATACGAATGAATGTGTGTGGCTGTGTTCCAGTAAAACTTTATTTGCAAGAAAGTGGCAGGTCAGAGTTGGCCTGAGAGTCATAGTTTGCTGATCTTTGGCCCAAAGCCATGTTTCTCAAACAGGAAGTTCATCACTTGTTCTTGGAGTCCTTGTGTTCTCTTAAGGAATTTTGAAATGTCGTATTGATTTGAATGGCAATTTAAAAAGCACATACAGATGTTTTCCATGTTTTTGATGACTGCATTATAAATTAATACACTGCATGACTTCTGTGCTAGTGGTTGTATTTTGTGGTAAAGTAGTAATACTTTAATTTCTCCAAACAGTGGCAAAAAGGACAGAAAAAATTCAATATATAAACAATGTGTTTGCATCAGATGAGGGCTAAATGGCTTCCTAATTTACTGTCTGGAAAAAAGTATCACAGTAACTGGAATAGAGAAAAGTAATAACAACTGAATAATCACAGTTCACACTGCGTGCTCAAATAAATATGTACATAGGTCTACTAGCATATGTTTTCATAGCTATAAGTTCTGTTTATGTTGTTAGAAGTAATTTTGTTTGTGAAAAATTAATTTTCCTTATTGCATTAATGCTAACTTGAATCTTATTGGTTTGTAGTTTTATTTGTATTTTTAGATTTTATTGTTGTCTCTAAAGCATAAAGTAGTTCAAGAAAAATTAATCTATAAGAAAAAAGTCGAACCCTGCAGTCCAGTACTCAAGGTTCTTAACATGTGTCCTTGCATCTCATCACTTTTCTCCATGAATACTCTCCAACAGCCCCACAGAACTGCTCATCCTGCCCGAACATGCTTTATGCTTTCTCACCTGTGTGTTTGTGGATTTTGTTACTCACATTAACAATCTCGGTTATAAAGTCCTAAACCTGATTCCATGACTGAAACCCTTTCAGCCACCTCTTGCTCAGAAAGATCTTATCTGTTAGAACTTATTTCATATTTCACCCATCTAGCTATTAATTGGGGCTTCCCAGGTGGTGCTAATGGTAAAGAACCCGCCTGCCAATGCAGGAGATGTAAGAGACATGGGTTCCATCCCTGGGTTGGGAAGATCCTCTGGAGGAGGGCATGGCAGCCCACTCCAGTTTACACCTAATACCATAACATCTACAATGTGTTTTGTTTTTAACTCATATTATTACCTAGTTTGGAAGTACCTGCCTTATTTTCTCAACTAGGTGTTGGGCATTGTGAGAACAAAACAGACTTCTTATTTCTCTCGGTAATAAACACTGCGTTGCTGAACAGACCACTAACCCAGGTCACTTGTCCACACAAGTAGTATGCAAGGTTATGGTGCACTTGCTGCAGACAGATTCTCTCTCTGAGTATTCTAACCCTTCTTGGAAAGCGAATATTGTAGATCCCATACCGTACCTTGACGACTTTCAAAATGCCTTCGTTGGTTTGTGGATCTGTTTGAATATCAAACCAATTCCCATCATTTCCAGAGAGAATTAAATATTTTGCCAACCAGTTGTCAGTGCCTTCTTCGTCGAGATCAATTGTTTGAAATCGGATCAGTTCCGAACTTAAACAGTTCTCTTCGATACTCGCTGAGTACTGAAATGGCATAGATCAATTTTATAATCAATTAATTTTCAAAAGGAAAGAGATTGACATCATAATTATTATTTGAAATACTAACAACAGGTTATGCCAATGATTTCTGCATCAGCCATCTGTCCTATCAGAAATATAAGAATAAAATGATTACAAGATAATAAAACTGGTTTCTTGTGCTGCAGGTGCAATCAAGGTCAAATGGGCACTTTGTTTTATTTTTCTTGCTTACTTTAAATTTTCCTTAGTTCTTCCTTTTACGTAAAGGGCAGGATGGTAATTATATTAGACTTTGTGGACCAGAGAGTTTGTGTCGGTTACTCATCTCTGCTGTTGTTAAGATCAAAGCAGCCACAGACAACACAGGACAGTGGTGGCCCAATAAAACTTCTAAATTTTAACCAAAACAGGCAGTGAGCCAGGTTTAGCCCTACTGTTTTCAATTGTGTGGCTCTTTATGAATATGGAAGTTGGAATGTTTGGGACTTTTCTGGAATTGATTCAGCAAATCATCAGGCAGAGAAAAATACCTGAATGTTGTTACATGATTCCCAGAGTTATGTTCATAAATGTCTACATTTCTGAGAGTAGAGAGTATGGAGGAGATAGTCCATTGCTGCCAAAGAAGAGATTTACCCAGAATAGTGGAACAAAGGCAAACGTACTATTCAGCGAAAGTGGAAGTCGCTCAGTTGTGTCTAACTCTTTGCGATCCCATGGACTATATAGTCCATGGAATTCTCCAGGCCAGAATACTGGAGTGAGAAGCCATTGCCTTCTCCAGGGGATCTTTCCAACCCAAGGATCAAACCCAGGTCTGTCGCATTGCAGGTGGATTCTTTACCAGCTGAGTCACCAGGGAAGCCCCCAAGAATACTGGAGTGGGTAGCCTATTCCTTCTCCAGCGGATTATGTATATGATTATATGTAAGAAGTTCCAAAGTTTGTATAGCGAGAAAGTTGAGTATCTATACATGTCATAACCCCATGCACAGAGGAGCCTGGTGGGCTGCAGTTCATGGGGTTGCCAAGAGTTGGACATGACTTAGCACCGCACAGCAGCATACATGTCATAGAACCAGGTTAACAAACCAGCAGGAAAGTAGATCTATTATCAACACTTATGGGGAAAAAGGAGTAGAAGAGTAACTTACGGAAGTTTTCTCCAAAGTAGGGAAATTATCATTGACATCTAAAACCTTGATTCTGCAGTCACACTCTGAAGACAGTCCATCCGTAGCTCCATCCCGATCTGAGCCCCTCACGAGGAGGTTATACATGCTGTGTTGCTTAAGATGAAAGAGAATTTTAAGACTTTGACCTTGTTTGAAATACAATCCAACACATTCTGATTATTCCACTTTTCTTTTATAATTTTCTGTCATCTTTATAACACAGTATTTTTTTTCTTTTCATCATTTTCATTGAAAAGTAACGGCTGGACTATTTTTACTCTTCTTTACACGAAAAAGGCATGGGCACACATGAATCATTTCATCTTTGTCTCTTCAAAACTGAACTCCTTGTTTTTAAAAATTCATTCACAGCAGGCTTTACCTCTCTGTCGAGGAGATTGGACGTCGTGCGCACTTCTCCAGTGTACCTGTTCATGATGAACATCGGTGAGCCCGCCGGCTCCTGAGACACGATCTTATAGGCAATTTTAGAATTCAGATGATTGTCTTCATCTGCGTCTGTGGCACTTAACTTTACCACCAGGGTGTCTAGAAATGAAGACGGGGGTGAAGAAGGTTTGGGAGTGTGTTAGAATCAACTCTGCAAATCATCAGGCATAGGAGGAAAGAGTAGTTGGCCTTCTCCTGAATTCTGTTGTTCTAATTTTCCATGAGAATATAGAACCATGACTTTCTGCTTCACTGCTGATTACAAAAATAATGGTGGTTTGCGTCTGTAAAATCCTTTACCACTTATGAAGTTCTTATACTCTTTAAATGGTTAGATGGCAAATTAGCAAAATATAGGAGTCTTTTAAAAAAATCGATACTCTTTGTTTTTAAATGTACTTATTGATTTATTTAAAGTGACAACAATAAACTCATTCTGTTTACAAAAGTCACATCTTTTTTATAAAAAATGAACTATATCACGATGGAATTTAGTGACGTGGTTGACATTGTCTCATGTTTCCGCAAATGTATTTTTAAAAATCTTAGAAAATTAATACAATTTTTAAAAATTACTTTCCATTTTCAAATACAAATTTGGCTTTTTCTGATATTGAAATTGCCTGTATTTCAATCTACTAAAGCTTTTGACCAAGACAAATAGATGATGTAATGCAGTGAAGGCGTGTCACTCTACTTACTCGCATCGCTGTTTTCTTCAATGCTGGCTGTGTACACATTTTGTGTAAAGACGGGGGGGTTATCATTTATGTCCATAACTTTGACTCGAAGTTCAAGAGGCCTTTCTAAGTCTTCACCCCGTGAATTCAGAGCCCGGCAATAAATCTGTGGAAAGTTGGGGGAAAAAAAACCACTGTTTTCATCAAAAGAAGTTAAGCAAGAATCTGAAAATATAATAGGTAGTGTGCAAAGCACAATTTTCCCAGTAAATTCAGACTGTATTACTATCTAGGACTTTAAATATTATCAAGATAGTTGATTACATACATAATGTAACACATGAGAGAATCCTGAACTATAACTTTATATTTTCATGTATTTAAGTCATTTATTTGATTTTGGTCTACTGTGTTTTATCAAAAGTAAGCAAACCCCATGGACAGTAGCCTGCACCAAGCTCCTCCGTCCACGGGATTTTCAAGGCAAGAGTACTGGAGTGGGTTGCCATTTCCTTCTTCAGGGAATCTTCCCAACCCAGGGATTGAACCCAGTCTCTTGCATTGTAGGCAGACACTTTACCTTCTGAGCCACCAGGGAAGTCCATTTTCATACTCTTTTCATCTATTCAAGTCATTTATTTGATTTTGGTCTACTGTGTTTTATCAAAAGTAAGCATTCGTCCTGAGATGATATTTTTTAAAGAAAAAAAAACATGCATAACTCAGAGCACACTGCTGTGACTTACCAGGAAAAGTGGTGTTATCTCTCTGTCCACCACTGAAGTGATGTTAATTTCCCCCGTCCGAGGGTTAATGGTGAACACTCCATAGGGCGGTCGATCGATTCCTGCCCCAGAGATGCGGTATGTAATCTTCTGATTCACTTCACAGTCTGATCGAATCTATGAAGAAAATGGCCAAAAGTGTGATTTAATTTAGAGCAGGTCATAATCTGTCGAGTGTAGTGAACTGAGAAGGGAATGGGCTTTGTAGTCAAGTGGGCTTTGAACCAAAACCTGGAACCATGACTTATGCCTGTGTAACTCTGGAAAATTCACTTAGCTTTGCCACGCACCAGCCGATAATGAGATATTAATAATACCGCCTATACCCTAGGTTCACTAATACCACCTATACCTTAGGTTTGCTGTGGTGATTGTATGAGGTGGCATATACACCCCACCTCACTTCACCCCAATTCCTGGCATATGGCACATACGTGCTTGATGCTACACTTGTTATTATGAAAATATTCTTCAATTCTCTGGTTCTCTTTGCTCCTGGAGAAAAAGAATTTGAGAGAAGAAAACACCATCTTTACTATTTTTTTCAAAAGGTGTTTCGCTGTCTAGACTTTAGTTAGAGATTAAATCAAAATTACCAATAAATTAGGAAAGCCAGGAGAGAAATACAGTGCTTAGAGATATTGGCAATAATTTTATCAATTGAAACCTACTGTATCACTCATTTGCCAAACAGATTTTGTGACAAATATTTTTGCAATATAGGTTTTGAGTAGTTTTGTATATGTTGTTTATAAATTTAAACAAAGATATTTCAATTCTGAAGTCTCACCTATATATTGAAGATGAGAACACCCAGTAAGATTCTAAGATTTGTTGCCCAAATATCCACACTTAAACAATGACAGCTAGAAATACAACTTGGATTAGTTCCCCCTAATCTAAAGATCTTATTTATATAAATGAAAATCCAGGAAATCCCCCAAATGTGAATAAAAAGAGAAGAAAAGGAAATGGCAACCCACTCCAGTATTCTTGCCTGGGAAATCTCATGGACAGAGGAGCCTGGGTGACTACAGTCCATGGGGTTACAAAGAGTCGGACACGACTGAGCGACTGGCACACAAGATCCCATACAAATGGGATAACAGAAAGCTGTAACTGTGAGTTGAATGGAAATGGTAACAATTTAAAGCTTTCCAAAAATTTCCAAGAGTTTGAAAACTTCTGAGAGAAAATAATCTCTTTTCTTGAGGTGAGGTTATAGCTTTAATATCAGTGGGATGCTTATTATATATGTACAGCTTTCTATATACATTTAAGCTATGCATATATGTAATACTTTAAGGAGAGAATTCTGGTAGATCCCTGTACTGTTGATTTCACCATGAGGGCAGAGCCAAGATGTCCAGAAAGAGCTAGTGAGGCTGTTAATGTAGATCCCTTCCTTCATGAATCAGTTTATTATGTATTCTTTTCTTCACTCTCCTTCCTTACTGATTGCCAGTATTTAGAGTACTTTTTAAGACTCTTCTAAATTCTGAATGTAGGAATCTAGTGGAAATTTTTGACCCTGTCCTGACTCTCTTGGAAGGGATTAATCAATACTGTAAACTTTCCCAGGTGGTGCTAGCAGTAAAGAACCCGCCTGCCAATGCAGGAGACTCAAGAGATATGGGTTCAATCCCTGGGTCAGGAAGATCCTCTGGAGAAGGAAATAGCAACCCACTCCAGTATTCTTGCCTGGGAAATCCCATGGATAGAGGAGCCTGGCAGGCTACAACACATAGAGTCGCAGAGTCAGACACGACGGAAGCGACTTCATACAGGAATCTAATGGAAACTTTTGACACTATCCTGACTCTCTTGGAGGGGATTAATCAGTACTGTAAACCTTTGATTTTGTAATATGAGACTATTGCATACATCATGCATACCCTTCCTATAATGTAGACATGTAAGTACACAGAATGCAAACCAACAGATAAAGCTCAGTTGTGCAGGCGATCCAGATCTCCCTGGGTCACTCAAGGACCCTCTGCTCTGTATTATCAGCTCCCAGAATGTGATATTCAAAACTATCTCAACAATGCAAACAAATTACTCCACAGCACCCATCTTCGTAAGTCACTATAGTGTCCTGGAGGCTGCAAGTCCTCAACGTGTCTGGGGCCTTTCCTGCCCTGCAGGGGCCTTTCCTGCCCTGCAGAGGCCTTTGTTATCAGCACAGCCTCCTCCTGTTTGTTTCATCACTTACTCTGGCAATCGGATTCCTCTTGGAGTTATCCTCTCCTTCCCGACAGGCCGCAGCAAACTTGACCCACTCCCGCTTCTGTCTTCTGACCGTTTGCCATTTTGTGGTGCCATTTTCCGCATCCAGTTCCTTCACCTTAAGCAAAAAACGTCCCCATTTTGCAGTGTTAGAGCAGTTTTACTCAGTAAGGACATTTATTCAACACTGTAAGGAGCACCCAGGGGAAGCAACAGTATCGAATTTGAGAAACAAAGAACCTGTTTACTGTGTCACAACCCTGGATGGGCATAGCCTGGTCACCTTGATTTAGCAACTTCCCTTGGAATTGTCTCTTTTTAACTATAGGATTCTAGTGAAACAAATTTTCTTAGCTGTGTATGGAACTCATAGTATGTTCTAATGGGTAACAGGTATGGCTTTTCTTTTCCTCAATCTGTCCTCGCCATGAGGAGTCCTGCCCGCCTCGCCCTTCACTCTGCTGTGACCAGATTTCCTGGTCTCCAGAGTATAAAAACTGCAGTGTTCCATGTGAGTATATCCCCTGTGAAAAGAGCTTTTTGCTGGTCAGTGTGCTCAGCTAAGAGTGGGAAGGGATTTTTTTCTCCTCTCTTGATAAGGACATTGCCCTGGCTAAACATCCAAATAGATAAGTGCAGGATTAGAGGGGATATTTTAGCTGAGTTGATGGTACCTACAGTAATCCCATGGATGTCTAGATGGCTTCTCAGAGTTGTCTGTTTGTATCTCTGCTTACTATATGTTTTCCTCTTTGTAGTCTTATGTTGCTATTGTTGGAGGATATTTAAGAATTTTATAGTTAAAGAATTTACATGGGAGGTGAGAAGCAGGCTCAAAAGGGAGGGGACATATGTATAGTACCTGTGGCTGATTCATGTGATGTATGGCAGAAACCAACACAATATCATAAAACAATTATCCTTCAATTAAAAATAAATAAAGAAGAAAAGAATTTAGAAATATTTCTACCTGCATATTTGTATACCTGTGTACTTATGTGTAGAGATTTTTAGCAGTAAATCCTAATGTATTTATAAAGATGTGGATAAGTGTGTTTGCTTTAATCAAGGCTTTATTTAATTCCCACTTTGGGGAAAGAATTCAGTGAATGGAATTTATCCTCTCAAGAATCAAAGAATTTCTCATTTCCCTCCCATTTTGATGCAACTTCCATTTGATACAAATGTTCCCCTGTTTGCAACAGAGATTTGAAAACTAATTTTATTTTTTTCAAAGGTTTGAGATCATCATAATGGAAATTTAACTACTGAAATAAAGTCCTGCTGGAGATAGAGGACAGTAGCTTTGTATGCTGAGTCCTGCTCTAAGAATCTGCACCAGATTCTCTGTTGTTTTATTTAGTTGTGATTACGTATTTTTTCCTTTTGTATCTTTTACTCATCGATTTACTGTCAGTTGTCTTTTTGCTGATGTAACTGTCGAAAAAATCCTCTCCCACTCTAATTTGTAGTTTTGCTTCTTTTTCTTTGATTGAGGTTGGAAAATGTATAGATAAGCTGATGGCATAGTTTGATAAGTAGGAGTTACTACACTGAGCTGTCACAAGCCATGGCTAAATGCATGGCTATTGGGGAATATAGGTTTTACCATTGCTATTTCAATTTGGAAGAGGTTCTTTCTCTTATCTTTTATCTCAACTATTATGGTTTCTGATTTTTGACATATGATGCATTACAAAATTCAGTTTTCTTTTGTTTTTAAATTGAAAAATAGCTTTATTATACATTACCTCAACAACAAATTCACTGTTTACTTCCAGCACCACCTGTTACGGAAGGTAAAATATAAGCATAAATTTTCATAATTTAAAGGAAGCAGTACCAGAAAAGCATCGACAGTGTTTTTATTAATTCATTTGTTAAATACTATTTTGTTAATAATATGGAATAAACATGGGTGATGCAAAATACAGGCTTTTTGCCCTCTAAAGGCTTAACTTTTAGGGAAGACATAATTTTAACTTAAAGCAAGGTAGGTTAGGATACATGTTTCAACATAGATACTGATGGGCTCAGTGAAAGGACAGAGTGGACCACTCAAGTTATCAAGGTGAATCCTGGGAAAGACTCATAGGAGAGGAGGCCATTGAAAGGGTCTGTAGGATGAACCTGCTTTGATAAGAGGAATTGATGGGGAAGAAAATTTTCGCAAGAGGAAAACACAAGTACAGTTGTAAAGGCACTGTTTTAGAGGATGTTCTGGAAATGGTAAATAATATTCAGTCAGTTCAGTTCAGTAGCTCAGTCATGTCCAACTCTTTGTGACCTCATGAAGCGCAGCATGCCAGGCCTCCCTGTCCATCACCAACTGCCGGAGTCTACCCAAACGCATGTCCACTGAGTTGGTGATATCATCCAACCATCTCATCCTCTATTGTCCCCTTCTCCTCCTGCCCTCAATCTTTCCCAGCATCAGAGTCTTTGCCAGTGAGTCAGCTCTTCACATCAGGTGGCCAAAGCATTGGAGTTTCAGCTTCAACATTAGTCCTTCCAGTGAATACCCAGGACTGATCTCCTTTAGGATGGACCAGTTGAATCTCCTTGCAGTCCAAGGGACTTGAGGAATTAGAGGAAATGATGAGGAGGGATGGGCGACAAGGCTTAGATGTGAGCTTGGAGCCGGATCATGAAGTTTTATATGCCAGACTCAAGAGTCTAGACTTTATTAGGTAAGAGATTGGGAGTGATGAGAACATGATTTTTAAAACATGTCATTGATACAAAGAGGAGATTACAAGGAGAAAGCACTTGAAGTTTGACACCCTTAGATAGCAGTTGCTTAGGTAAGACGTAGAACATGAACATCGGTGCTAAGGTGGCACTGGGAAGGAGAGAGGATGGATGCTTGTGGGCTGTGGGGCGAGAGAGAGGCAGAGTCACATGATTCTGGTGACGTGAGTGAGGCTTTCTTGGAGAATTGAGGTACTATTATAGAAACAGAAAATTCAGCAGGAGATTATCACTGCAGGAAAATGGTGTCCTAAGTTTGTTTTAGGTCCCTGGTGGCTCAGATGGTAAACCATCTGCCTACAATGAGGGAGACCTGGGTTCGATCCCTGGGTTGGGAAGATCCTCTGGAGAAGGAAATGGCAACCCACTCCAGTACTCTTGCCTGGAAAACCCCATGGATGGAAGAGCTTGGTAGGCTACAGTCCGTGGGGTCACAAAGAGTCGGACACGACTGAGCGACTTTGTTTTATTTGTTTGCAATGGGTTTCTGAAATTTGGAATAGATATAAAAGCTATATGTGTGTGTGTACCCAGTCGCGTCTGACTCTTTGCAACCCCATGGACTGTAGCCCACCAAATTCCTCTGTCCGTGGGATTCTCCAGGCAAGAGTGCTGGAATGGGTAGCTGTTCTCTTCTCCAGGAAATCTTCCCAACCCAGGGATCAAACCCACATCTCTTGAATCTCCTGAATTGGCAGGCAGATTCTTTACCAAGTATGCCACCTGTACAAGTAGAATTTATCCCACAGGAGTGCTGTTTACAGTTGAAGGAAATGAGGCTATGGCTTGAAACAGTTTAAGATAAAAGAAGTAGGCAGGGATTGGAATCTAATGGGAACTGCTTGTGCAGAGGTCAGGAGGAAGAAGTCTGGAAACAGAGGGCATCCAAAGACTAACAGAAAAGAGAGGTCAAGGGATCAGGGCTGTGGGTGTATAGCAGATTCTGTTAGTGTGAGAATGCTAAGAAGGGATAGGGGTTGTGGTCCTTGCGGTGGAGGGTTGGAGAGGATATGTAGTTCAGAAAGGAAAAGAAGTTGGGTAAGTAGGTTAAGGAGAAGTAGCCCAAGAGCAGGCGGAGTGAGCGGACTGGAGTGACAAGCTAGACGAAGAGGGGGTCTTTAGTGGTTTACGTGCCATAACAAGGACAAGGAGAATGGGGATGAGGACGTCAGGGGATCTAAAGTGGTCAGTCTTTGCTAGCTTTTCCCAGGGGCATAAATCAAATTACAGGAGTCAAGAAATAAGTTATTGAGAAAAATGGAAAGAGCAATGATAGATTACATTTTCAAGTTCAGAGATTTTTAAAGTGTGAGGTGCAGTGAGGATTAACTAGATCCAGGCATATGTTGGGACACAGTCTACAGGGAGAGGAAATGGGATTGTGGAGAAAGAGTCATAGGAAGAGAAAGGAAATGGAGGAGGAGAAGGGCGAAGAAATCAGAGAGTAGTTACGACTGTGACTGAGAAAGTTGTGTTGTTCTTATTCACTCAGTTGTGTCCAGCTGTTTGAGACACCACAGACTGTAGTCCTCCAGGCTCCTCTGTTCATGGGATTTCCGAGGCAAGAATACTGGAGTGAGTTGCCATTCCCTTCTCCATGGGCTCTTTCCAGCCCAGGGATAGAACTCACGTCTCCTGCTCCGGCAGTTGGACTGTTTGCCACTGAGCCACCAGGGAAGCCCTGGTTGAGAGAATGGGCATGGCTGAATGAGGACTGTGGGTGAGAGAGACCCAGATACGAGGAAGACTGTTTCTTCTTTTGAAACAGAAGAGCAAAAGAACACAATGAAGAGAGAAAATCATTTGGAGGTGTAATTGGGGGAAAATTACACACATACCTACTCCATAGTTCTGAACAATTGGAGTGAGCAGGCGTGGGGAGGGCTACATGAGACTGTCAAAGACCTCTGGAGTCTGCCAGAGGGGAGGTGACAGGAAGCCAGCCCAACAGCCCAAGTCAGAGAGGAGCGGTAGGCCCACCTAGCATTCTTGAAATGATCATTCCCTCATTGTGCATTTGTTTTGTGCCTTTTCTAGCAGTGCTTGACAGTCTGGGAGAGGGTGGACAAAGAATACAAGGGCTGTCCTGGCTTTGGGGATTGTTGTCAAGAACAGAGCAGAGATGCAGGGAGGGGATCAGACACCACTGTGAACTCCAGAGAGTCAGTGAACTGAGACCAGAGAGCCTGGGACTGGTGGAGGGGGGCAGAGTAGATTTTGCAGGTGTGAAATGGGGGTGTAAGAGGGAGTGTAGGGTGGGGATTTGGAATGACAGCTGAGTCCAGAGAGGGTAAAACACGGATGAGAAATTTGGCAGTAGGGCCCAGTATTTCCTTTTAACTTACTTTCTCACTCGTGTACTTTTATTAGACATAGTAAAATATCTAGACCTGGGAAGAAAGTTTATTATTAAACAGAAGATGGTTTTAATTGGTTGCATAAGATCTCTTATTTCATAGTTAATATTGCCTTTTGGGGACTTCCCTGGTGGTCCAGTGATTAAGAAATCCACCTTCCATTGCAAAGGATTCAGGTTTGATCCCTGGTCGGGGAACTAAGATCCCACATGCTGTGGGGCAACTAAGCCACTGAGCCACAACGAAGATCCAAAGTATCACAACTCAGACCCAACATAGCCAAATAAATAAATAAATAGTTTTTTTTTTTAAATATTGCCTTTTGGGAGTTAGGTATTCTTTTTGTTAGAAAGATAAATGATTCTGGAAGGTCTACGAAAGTAAAAAATCACACAGTATACCACTACTTGGAAATCACCATCGTTGATATTTGGAGAAATTCTTCCAGGACTTTTATTTTTTTAACACATATACAACTTGTAATTTTTTTTAACCAAAAAGAAATCATATTATAACATGCCATTTGATAATTTGTTTTTTTGCACTGATTATTGGGGTAAAATTCCATGTCAGTGAATACATAAAGACATCGTATATTTTGAAGGTTGCCTTATGTATCACTTTAATAGATGTCTTCCATTCAGGGCATCAGGATACTAGGATAACAGAGAACTGACAGGTTCTGTGATTTAGATTCCCCCTTGTCTCTCTTCTCTCTCTCCTCTGCTTCTCCTCCTTTTTTCTCTCTCCTTTGATATTCTCTTCCACCTATTCCTCTCGTCCTACCTGATGTTGTCTTAGGTTTGACTGAGAATCAGGCTAGCCTCAGTATCCTGCTTCCTCTCTGAGTTATAATCAACCCAGTAACCTAATTTTAACTGGAAGATAGTGAGAGTGAGTCCTAGTGGGGTTCTGCTCATAACTCAGTCAGTGATGTGGCAGTAATTTTCCACTGTATCCACCCTAGTTTCTGCCTACTTAAAAGTCTGCCAGGTTAATATTGGATGTGTGTGGTATGAAAACACCCTCTGGAGGATGGACCCAAATTACTGACTCTTTTTGTTAATTAATTAAGCAGGAGGCTATTAAACTGGGGTGGCTCTGATGCTCTGGTGTTGAGGCAAGCAAACTGAAATCTAAGCCTGTTAATGCCTCAAGGATAGCTGTGCACAGATAGTCCACTAGGCTTTAGGCTGTGCTTGTGCGTGTGCTCAGTTGCTTTAGCTGAGCCCAACTCTTTGCAACTCCATGGACTGTAGCCCCCCAGGCTCCTTTGTCCATGGGATTCTCCAGGCAAGACTACTGGAGTGGGTTGCCATGCCCTCCACCAGGGGATCTTCCCAGGGATCGAACCTGTGCCCCTTGCATCTCCTGCAGTGCAGGTCTTTACTCACTGAGCCACCTGGGAAATCTCAGGCTTTAGACTGCAGCACCAATAATTTCCTAACTTCGCTTTTGCTTTTTCTCTATAAAAGCTTTCCCCCAGCCTCTGTGGGCAGAGTGTTTCTAACTGCTTACAGTTTGGTGATAACCTGATTCGAATCAGTTTTTGTTCAAATAAATTCTAAAATTTTAATATGTTTTAGTTCATCTTTTAACAATTCATTTACTCAATCCCTAAAACTTCTCTTGAATCACCTGATATTATTTTGCCAAATTGCCCTGGTTTTGCTTAAACCTTGCTGTCACATAATTATTCTTCTGACTGGGAGAATATTGGTGTTTGTGTTGAACTATTCCTAATACTGTCTTATAGAAATCTTCAGAAATTTTTGCTTATGTGGCCCTAATGTTTTTTAAAAAATGATGTGCTTCTTCAAAATTTTCTAAAAAATTTGACCTAATTTTTTGTTTTAATTTATTAAATAAATAATTTAATTTAATTAATTAGACAATTAATTAGTTAACTTAATTTAACAAAAAGAATCAGTGCTTTGGGTCCATCCTCCAGCAGGTATTTTCATACCACACACATCCAATATTAACTTTGCAGACTTTTAAGTAGGCAGAAACTAGGGTGGATACAGTGGAAACCAACCTAAGACATCTAAAAAATTTCATCATGAGTTTAAATAGCTGTAAAGGATGGAATTTAAGAATATTGTAAATGTTGATATTTTGAAATAAAACTGTTACACTACTTTTTAAATATAGCCAGTAGAATCCAAAAGTTGCAGTCATTTGATGCCAAAGAACCCATCAGCAAAATGAAAAGACAAGTACTCAATGGGAGAAAACATTTGTAAATGATATGACCAATGAGTCAATATCCAAAATATGTAAATAGCTCATACAAGGCAACATCAAAACCAAAACCCAACTGAAAAATGCAGAAGACCTGAATAGTCACTTATCCAAAGGACATTCATATGGCCAACAGGTACTTGAAAAGATGTGCAGTATCATTAATCACGATGAAATGAGAAATGCAAATTAAAAACTGTAATGAAATATCAAGTAACACCTGTCAGAAGGACTATCATCAAAAAGACCACAAATAACAAATGTTGGCGACGATATGGAGGAAAGGGGACCTTAGTACACTGTTGATAGAAGTGTAAATTGGTTCAGCCACAGTGGAACAAAATGTGGAAGTTTTTCAGAAAACCAAAAATAAAACTATCATGTGACCCAGAAATGCCACTCCCAGTCTCTGTGCCCTAGTTGATGAGTTTCCTGTCTTCCTTTTTTTTCTCTGGAGGTCCTTACAATAAATGGTGTTAACTTTAGTAACCTGAATAGGACTTTTTCTAGCAATGTAAAAGTGCCAAGGAAATTAAAATGTATGTGCCTATGCTAATCTCCAAGAATATGATGAAGACTCAGATGGGGTAAAGAGCTCACAGGTTAAAAGAGGGAGGAAAACAGACAAGAAAAGATACCGGAATATCATATACATTATAAAAGAAGGTTACAACATTGGCTCATTTCGGGAAAGGGGTCCATTTTGGAACTGTAGATTGAGTTTGGGACATGTGATATTGGGTTCAAATCCCACTGTACCCCTTATGGTACATTTATGAATCATTTATGCCCCCAGTTTTATTTATAAAATGAGGATATCTCTATTTATCTTTCAGGGTTTTTGTTATGTGTGTGAAATAACTCTGTTATCTGTAAGATGTTTTGCTAGTGGAAGGTGGTGAAATGGGATGGCAGTGACAGAGCAAATACCAGAGACCAACCCCTTGGTTGTCTCAATTTTTAACCCTCAAACTCACTTTGAAACTCACAGCCCCATTGAAGTTGCCTGTTGCATATAAGTGGGAAATATGGTAAAGTGACTTGGTAAGAAAGACAAATTAGAAACTAAACCCATGCATTCATTCACAAAGTTTTATAGACAAAATATTATGTGACACGCATTATCTTTTGTGTACAAGTTCCAACCTTTTATGATGTGTATATTCCAGGGAGAATAATAGGATATGTAATATTCTCTAGTCAACTAATTTTTGGCAAATTGCTGGAGTTTTTTATGGGTCTAGTTTTCTTTTAAAATACTTTCTAGTAGAGGGAAAATGATGATTTTATATATGATATGGAGAATCTAAGTCATTACATGTGCTGATTGCAGTGTTGAAATACATATTACTCTGTTTCATACTGAGTGTATTTCAAGCAGTAGCCACAGAACAAGGCTATTTTTCACCTGCATAACTTATCTTTTTGAAGTCAGTTTTCGAAGTCATTTGCACACCTAGGACCAATTTATTAATAAGCAGTTCTCCCCTGACTAAGACTTGTAAAAATAATTGAGGAAAGCAATTGCTGTTCTGAGGGAGATGCCAAGTTCAAGCCTAATTATACCACTTTTGTTTGTAATTGAAGGTATATTAAGTAGTGGCATTTTCGTTTGGAAGCCATATAACTTTCTGTGTAGAAAGGCAGGCCAAACGTTTCTCAGGCAGGGAATATCTGAAGGTTTCACTCCAGTCCCTCCTCTGACAACTTTGTCATCAGAGTTGCTCTCTTTGAGTGGAGAATTCTAACCTCGATCCCAAGTCATCACTGCAGCTCAAACAACAGGTTCATTCCTTTACAAGGATTCTTCTCTGGATGCTTAAGTATAGACAAGAGTCATCCAGAAGTTCTCTAAAAAAGAGAAATGTCTTTGAAAGAGGGAGAGCATCATAGAGTCTCAAGAGCCATGAAATATTTTGAGAGCAGGACTTTTATGCTACAACTGGACAGGGAGATATTATTTAGAAGGCTATTAAAATTGTAGGTCATGCTAGGGTAATAGAGATATATCTTGTTGTTGTTTAGTCAGTTAGTCATGTCCGACTCTTTGCGACCCTGTGGACTGTAGTCTGCTAGGCTCCTCTGTTCGTGGGATTTCTCAGGCAAGAATGCTGGAGTGGGTTACCATTCCCTTGTATAGGGAATCTTCCCAACCCAGGGGTAGAACCCGTGTCTCCTGCCTTGCAGGCGGATTCTTTACCACTGAACCACTAGGGAAGCTCTGATATATCATAGAATGGAACATTTATTTTTTTTAGTTTATCATGAAGTCTGCAGTTATTTGAAGGCAAAAATACATTTTTTCCCACTGGGGGGCGGTTAAAATGTATAATTTCTTAGCCGTTTATATTAACAAAAAATAATAAAGATGAGGGTTGCTTCTATATAACCTTTGGTGTGATGAAGACATTTTTTAATGCTCTATAACAAGCAGTACTTATACCAGTCATTTAAGGCTGTCTAGGGAAAAGACTGATGCTGGGAGGGATTGGGGGCAGGAGAAGAAGGGGACGACCGAGGATGAGATGGCTGGATGGCATCACAGACTCGATGGACGTGAGTCTGAGTGAACTCTGGGAGTTGGTGATGGACAGAGAGGCCTCACGTGCTGCGATTCATGGGGTTGCAAAGAGTTGGACACGACTGAGTGACTGAACTGAACTGAACTGAGGGTATTCTGTTTAATACAAGTAAAAAAACCAAATCAGATAATGGTTTTTTTTTCCCTTCTTGCTTATACTTCTAGAAATTTTCCTGTCAATTATATAAATAAAAACAAAATTCTGTTCCACATATCAGAATAGCATTGTTTTAAGTGAGAGATTGATAAGTTAATTCTAAATACGTTTTAAAATCTTGATGCTTGTTTTCAGCTTACAGTGAGATAGTATCTATATGCTTTGCCACCAACCTTTCTGGTACTTTCCAAGAACCAGAATATTTTATTGTAATGTTTACATTTTATATATAGCACAAATGATCACCATAGGTGTATGAAAATTCTTATCTGATAAAAGCTATGTGCGTGTTTTTAATGATTTTATCAACTTGGTAAAATATATCCTCTCACAGCTAATAACTGCCCTGCTTTAAGGTGATTCCTTCCTAATAAAACCTATAGTAGTAGTGTTACTTGCTCAGTTGTGTCTGACTCTTTGTGACCCCAGGGACTGTAACTCACCAGGCTCCTCTGTCCATGGGTTTCTCCAGGCAAGAATACTGGAGTGGGTTGCCATTTCCTTCTCCAGAGGTTCTTCCTGATCCAGGGATTGAACCCAGGCCTCCTGCGTTGCAGGCAGATTCTTTACCATCTGAGCTATAGAGAAGTCCAATAAAACATATAATTCAAAATAAAAAAAAACCATGTAATTCATAGCATGACTTCTAGCTTTGGATTCTACAACCAAAGTTATGAAAATAATATTCAGGAGCCAGTTATGATTTGCAGAGTTTCTGCACTGGAAGAAACTTGGTGACATCATGTCTAACTGTGTGTCCAGATGTGGGGCACAGTGAGGCCTTGCGAGGCTGGGTGCCTTGGCCAAAAGCACGCAGCCCCTTTAAGGGGAAGCTGTGACTCAACCTTGGGGCTTCTGAGTCTCAGTTCAATGTTGACTGCACCGTCCCACCCTGGTTTGTTTTATAGAAGTGCATGATGAGCAGCATCCTTAAAAAGAAGATGCCAAAGGACTCCTGTGGTATAATGAAACACCCTCTTGTATTGTAGAGTTTGGGGGTACCTTTTATAGGTTAAGTCAGTCAAAATCTTGCTTAAAGTACTTTTTGTGGTAGATGACACAGAGGACCGTCTCTGAGAGGCTGCCACACCCTCGTTAGTGTAAGCTGCAGTGATGCTCCAGAGAGCCTTTGATTTAGTTCATGAAAAAAGGTCAGAGTTCAGGTTCAGGAAATGAAAGATAATTTGTTGTTGTTTAGTCACTAAGTCATGTCTGACTCTTTGTGACCCCATGGACTGTAACCCTCCAGGCTCCTCTGTTCATGGGATATCCCAGGCAAGAATACTGGAATGAGGTACCATTTCCTCCTCCAAGGAATCTTCCTGACCCAGCGATCAAACCCAAGTCTCTTGCATCGCAAGTGTATTCTTTACCATTGGGGCTCCCTGGTGGTTCAGATGGCAAAGAGTCTGAATACAGTTCATGGGGTTGCAAAGAGTCGGAAATGAATGAGTGACTAACACTTTCATTTTGCTTGCTCAGTGGCCACTGGGAAGCCTGAAAGACAAGTAGGCATGCCTGTTTTCCACAGCATCTATAATATTGTATTGATTGTCCTTTAACATTTCTTGAATTTATTCCAATGTTGAAACATGCTAGAAGTTTCTACTTCCCAATTCCAAAAGTTATTAATTGATACGTTAAGGGATCTATTAGAAATGCAAGTCTTTAAGTCTATCACCATTATTAAGAAATGTAAAACACAAATACTTTAGTGGGGAGTAGAGAGAAATTTGGGTGTCCCTCGTGGCTCAGCAGTAAAGAATCCACCTGTAGTGCAGGAGCCACAGAAGATGCGAGTTTGATCCCTGGGTCAGAAAGATCCCCTGAAGGAGGGCATGGAAACCCACTTCAGTATTCTTGCCTGCAGAATCCCATGGACAGAGGAGCATGGTGGGCTACTGTCCATAGGGTTGCAAAGAGTCGGACATAACTGAAGTGACTTAGCACGCAGGCATGCTGGGAGAAATTTAGTATCAAAAACTCCCAAATTACTAAGGATTGATTAATAAATCAATACTACCAAAAAGAGATCCCAAGAATCTGGAATATAATACTCTTTCAAGATCAAGAGAAGAAAGATGAACTCTTCAGTTAATAATATTGTCATAAAACATGCTGTGTATAGAGGAATAGGAGGCAAAATTTAGTGCTCAAAAGTCACCTTTAAACTCTTGATACATGTGATCAGTTTTTCTTACAGAAACAAAAAGTTTTTCTGAGTCAAAATATGCAGTTAACCCACAGAAGTGGAATGAACAGTGATCATTACAGCAGGGCATTGCAATTCTATTTGGAGTTTTTCAGTTTACACATATTTTTCAAGAATTGTCATTTTGTACTCTGTCTTCCAAGCTCAGAGAATGGAATGTTCTACTGGTGTTCCCTTCCAAGCTTGGACTGTGTGCCCTTTGGCAGCGACGGGCTCCTGCACCACTTTTGAAGTTCATGGAAACGTGAACTGCGGAAGGACAGTGCCTGCCAGACCAACTGTACAACGATTCCTTATCTTCCCCGCTTGGCTCCTTTCTGCCCTTTTGAGCTGACATTCACATGAGTCTCATATAACACCACTGCCTGAGAATAGGGTGGAAATCATTTACCAAGCTTATGTTGCGGCACCACTGCTGACATTCCTGGGAGACTGAGGTGCAGCCAGCTATAGGTATTTGGCTTTATTTGCTTGGGAACAAAACCCCTACAATTTCCAACAATTCTCTTCTCTTTCCACTTATATTTTAGCTGTTTTGACCGAATTGTTCTGTCACTTGACCAATAATAGATTTAAGTCTAATCTGACTTATTTTATTCTCAAATAGACTTTTCTAGTTGAATTGACAGTTGTTTGGTGAATTAACTAACCTGATCTTTGTTCCTCTAAGGATCTGGTATTAGGAGCTGCCTAATCTCTTTCTAATGGGCCTCCTTAGTGGTTCAGTGATAAGGAATATACCTGCCAATGCAGGAGATGCGGGTTCCATCCCTGAGTTGGGAAGATCCCCTGGAGAAGGAAATGGCAACACACTCCAGTATGCTTGCCTAGGAAATCCCATGGACAGAGGAGCCTGGCGGGCTACGATCCATAGGGTTGCAGAAGAGTCAGACAGGACTTAGCGACTACACAACAACAGCAACAATCTCTTTGAAGGCTGGAATACTCACTATGCGTTATGAGGGTTGGAGGAAAGTAATATAATATCCAAAATGCCATGTTTACACTGAAAAAATAGGTCTTGTAATTGTTCCCTTCTTGGACTATAGGAATGCCTTAATAATTCCAGAAAGGGTTTCTCTTCATGGCATTCATTTTTCTTTAGTCATTTCTGAGGAAAAAATTCCTATGACTTAAATATTTTATAAGTAATTGCAGGCATAGTTAACATTCTTCCACATTGAAACAAACTCTCAGGGAAATAACTGTTTAAAAGAAATGGGGTTGATCGACTTTACTTCCCTATAACCCATTTGCATTGAGAATTTTGACAGCAATCAGTCTGATTTAAGTCTAAGTAAAAGAAAATAGAAAAATAATTGCATTTCTGATTATAAATTATAAAAACATTCCAGAAGTTAATCTGAATTAGAGTCTGTCTCTGATGTCATTTAGGTCTAATTCAACCAGATTCTCACCCTGCTTCTCTATGGCATTTATCCAGCATGGAGAGTCCTTTGAAGTCCCAGAGGCTAGACTCATAGAACTCTCTTGGCAGGAAAACGTTTAAAAATGGAGCAAATCCCAGGTAGAAAGTCCAAGGGCTGACCCAGGAGGCAAGGCCTCGGGTCTGTACTTCTTTCCCAGGCCTTTAGATTCTACTTACTGTTAAAATGATCAGAAGGCAAATGTTCCTGAAAAGGAGCCAGTCCATTCCTCTGGGTCTCTCTTGCACGGGCAGTGAGATTTGATTTGAGCCTGGTCCTCGTCCTGAATTCGGCTCTGGAAAATGTGCTTTGAAATGCCCTTCGAGGAGGGCCTGGGTGATGACTCTGCTGCTCTCTGGGCCAAGGGATGAAGATGTTCTATAATGACTCTGTTTCCCCACCCCAAACTCCTGGGCTGGCCTGAAGGACGGGCATTGCCTGGGTTCTGGGTAACAGCATAGACACACCTTGATTCTTATTGCAATGAAACCCTTTGTTGGGCACCAAAGAAAAACCCTACAGAGTGCGGACAAGATTTACAGGGAAGATACCCAATGAATAATAAATTACTCACAACATGAAAAATAATTAAAATGCTAGGGCCTGTCATCATGCTGAATGAAATTAGTAGGCTTCTTCTTACTGCCAACATTGTAAAAGCAAAATTACATATACTCACACACGTACATATACACACGCACATGTTCACTACAGAGTCAACTTCAAGGACTGACACTTTGAGCACAGGACATTGTGAAAAGGTACCAGGCCTAAGTAGGGAAACAGACAGAATAATGGAATTCTCATGTCTTAATTCTAGTGATTCTTCCCTCGCTCCTAAAGAAGTCCTGTTGTTGAGGTGCATTCTTCAATTTTAAAGATCTTCTAAAAATAAAGTTAAGACAAAGAAACGCTTGAGTTCACTAGAATATTTGTTTGCACGTTTTAGCATCTTCTTAGTATACAGTCAAACCAGTGTGGTATAACATTAATTAAATTGTTCTAAGGTAACCACAGTACAGAGTGTGTTTATCCCTCATGGCATTTCTGCTGATAAAAAAGTATATAACATGGCTGAGGAGCACCTGTTAAGTCCTCATAAAGATGTATCGAGAAGCCGAAATTGGAAATCTAAGAACTGAAGGGGAAAAGAGCAGAGCAACATCTGGTTATTTCTGAAAATCATTTTCCCTTTTTCATTTCTTTCTTCTCCTTTGTTTGTCTGGGTTTAGAATAGGTATAGTTTTCTCATGAAAAAAAACTGCTAGCTGGCATCAACTTTCACAAACATAAAAAGAAAATGTTAAATGTTCTCTAATTGCTAGTAGGTGTTGTTGGAGAATTTCAAAAGGAGACTGTGTCTTGTCTTCAGAAACAATGCAGAAGCAATCCCTACTCATGGAATGTATTCCAAATAACACTTAGTCTTTTGAGAACCTTAGTTTAGCATTTTTGGAAGCACAGGATAGAATCTAGGCAGTTGGAGGGCTGGCATAGTATTCTAAAGTGAAGAGAAATGAGTGATATGTTAAAAGTATTGGTGGGACAGAGAGCAGGAAATTATACTTAAGCAACGTTAAAAAATGAATTGTTACAAAGAGACAGTATTTGGATGTATCTGCCTTGGCTAACCTATGTATCTGGGTGTGTTGGTTGCTTGGTCATACCTGACTCTTTGCGACCCCGTGGACTGCAGCCCACCAGGCTCCTCTGTCCATGGGATTCTCAGGCAAAAATACTGGAGTGGGTTGCCATGCCCTTCTCCAGGGGATCTTCCTGACCCAGGGATCAAACTCAGGTCTGCTGCATTGCAGGCAGATTCTTTACTATCTGAGCCACCAGGAAAGCCCCTAAACAGGGGACACTGTGGCTGCATAGGCCAGAAAATGAACCCGGACCTCCTGTGTGACAGGTGAGAATTCTACCACTGAACAACCTATATCTGCCTAATTCAAGAATATAGAAGATGACCTGATAAAGCAGGCGTGTGGATTGTGTTTTAAAATACATCTTTGAGTGGCTCTTCAGAATGTACAAGACTAATGCACATACCTTCATGGGGTGGATATTAACCAACTGTTTAACTGTATGCTAGATTAGTCTTTAAACCAAGAATTATGGAAACCTGGGGGCAGGAGGAGAAGGGGACAACAGAGGATGAGATGGCTGGATGGCATCACCGACTCGATGGACGTGAGTTTGAGTGAACTCCGAGAGTTGGTGATGGACAGGGAGGCCTGGAGTGCTGTGATTCATGGGGTCACAAAGAGTTGGACACGACTGAGCGACTGAACTGAACTGAACTGATGCTTGAGTAAATAAGCATTCAAAGCATTCTCTTGTAACGTTTTTATATCCAACTGAGCTTTCATCCTTCTTCATTTGCATAAATTTTTGTCCAGAGGTTTGAAATGTGACAATTGTATCTACCATAGAAAAGTTTTCTTTTATAGCTACGTCAGAACAGCATTAAATTATTTTTTACTCTTTGAGATATATCCTGTCTCAATGGTGCTAGTGAGCTTGGGGCTTTTGGAATGCACAGCATTTTCCCCTTTGTTTTTCTGAATATCAAAGGTGCAAATGATGCTGTTGCTTGAGATTATTTCTAAGAGAAAGGGTGGTAAGAGATGGTTCTCTCCAATCCGGCTTCCCAGAGACCTTTTCATTGGCTATAATTACACTATGACCTTGTTTTAATTTTTGTATGAAGGATTTGACTTAGCTTGGAATAAAGAAGGACAATGAGAATTTGCGCTGTGTCAGTGAGTGGGGTTATTCCTCGGCTAACTGTGGCATTATTTCCACCCCTAGAAACATACCACCAACAGCTCTGGAGATGGTTTGTGTCTTGTGGAAACGTAATGTGCAATATTGCTTGAATTTGAATTGTGAAAACACAGGAGAAGAAAATAAAGTGTCTCAAATAAATGGAATTTCAGGCTTAAAAAATATATGACTGACACCTTCTTTCTATGTTCCACCACTTTATCATGGCCCATATACCAGTTCTTTTTTGGTGTCCACATCAAAAGGAGAATATGAGAGGATGGTAGAGAGTTATGGGAGCTTCACTGCTTCCAGTACCATGCTCTGGACCAAGAGGCAGGAATAAATGTGGGAGATCTTGGATTGCAGTGAGAGTCACTACAGAACAGTAGCGAATGGGAGAGGCCAGCAGGGATTTATGGTTCTGAATGCTGGGTCAGTCCGAGTTTAAGAAGGAACTAAAGGATCAGGGAGAAGTCAGTGACTATCATGATGGTTTTATTTCTATAAAAACTTCCAAGCAGGCTCTGAGGTAACCTCTAATGGTGTATTATACTAAGATCATCATACGAAAACTGACCATTGTTTAGCCAGTTAAAGGAATTTATTTTGTTTTATTTTAGTTAATATTGAATCATAATAATTTAATTTGCCTAAGCAAATTAATGAAACAAGTTTAGATCCCTATGAGTTTTTGTTTTTCACAAGGAGAAAATTATACTTTTCCCTTGGAGAAAAGTATGGAGATATTTTACAAGGATTTCCTTCTTTTGTTTATAACATTGTTGATTGATTTCTTCTGAAATACAGAATTTTCTATCTGAATTGCTATTCATAGGGTGAATTTCAAAGAAAAGAAACAATAAGCAATAGAAATAAGGACTACATTGTGGCTCAGACGGTAACGAATCTGTCTGCAATGCAGGAGACGCGAGTGGCATCCCTGGGTTGGGAAGATCCCCTGGAGAAGAGAAAGCTACACACTCCAGTACTTTGCCTGGGAAACCCCATGGACAGAGGAGCTGGTGGGCTACAGTCCATGGAATTGCAAAGAGTTGGACGACTGAGTGACCAACACTTTTAAGCCACTTTTCAGTAATGGTAGATATGTGAAGGCAAAATAGAAAAGAGTTGACGGCTGAATGTTACCTTTCTTTTTAAATGAGAGGTTTATTGAGGTATAATCCACATACTGAAAAATTTAGTCATTTAATGTGTATAAGTGAATACATTTTTTTGGTATATTTACCAATGTGTGCAACTTTGACCATAGTCAGTTTTTTTTAAAATTTAAATGTACTTGTAATTGGAGGTTAATTTATTAAAATATTGTGCTGGTTTCTGCCATATATCAACATGAATCAGCCTTTCTATGTTGTAGAGTTGACCAAAAACTATTGAGTTTACCACCTAACTCTGTAAATGGAAATTTTCAAGTTAAGCGTGCCCTACTATTTATGTTTGAAATCAAACCAGTAGTATTTCATTTCCTCACATGAAAGTGTACATTGAATTTCAGGGATGCTTTTGATATTTAATTACAGTTCTTGTGCTTCTATAATATTGTCTCTTCCTGCTTCCAAAGTCATAGCATATTTTCATCCCAAACGTCATACCCTCCTAACACATAGAGAGCACTTTAATACGATTTTTAAAAAGAATGCCACAGAGGACAGCCAATTCAGTACATTCCAGTACAAATTCTTTTTAGAAAAAAAAGAAAGACATCTCTACAGGCAAAGATACTATGAAAATAATGTTAGGGCAAAGTATTACATGAAATTATAGTTTAGGATAACTGGTGGATGTGATTTAAGTATCTAAGGGCAGCTTAATTTCTTGAAAACCGGTTTTAAAGGAAAGGAAAATTTAAAAGTATTTATGGTCCCAAACTATGTCAAATGCTGGAGACAAGTAGGTTCTAGAGTTGACTTAAGCAAAAGGGTTTTCATTAGCATGGGCCTAGGGGGATGGGCAAAAGGTAAACAAAGCTGTTTTGGTTTTGACCTAGAGCAGTTACTATGAATACATGTCTGTTCACTTTGAGATAATGGCATTGAAGACAAAAACCTGTCTCCTCATTAAAACCAGTTTATGTATGACAACCAGGGTGCTGGCAAACCAGGTTATTTAGTGGGTGTTCAAAATCACGGAGTTAAACATCAGCTTCCTAAAGAGTTACGTTGGTACCATAAGGATGATGTTAGTTTACACCCTAAAATCATACTTGCCCACAGACAGAAGTGCCTTGTCGGTTCTCTGTGACTTCATGTCCTTGGTGTGGGATGTATTCCAAACAAGGGCAGAAAGAACAGCGTGGCTTCTAGCTCTGTGTTAATTATTACTTACATGCTTGTTGCATGGGCTTCCCAGGTGGCAGTGGTGGTAAAGAACCCACCTGCCAATGCAGGAGACATATACTTACTGCATACTTCTCCCCACAGATGTCATTGTACTTCACCCCCCGACTCCTGGTCATTAGAGCAGTGGCAGCTGTTCCACAATGTGGTCAGTACTTATATGTCACTCTGGCTACTTTGATGGCACTGGCTGTGCCCCTCTTTAGCAAAGTTGTAATGTGTATGTAGTTTACCTTTGATGCTGTTAGTTAAGCACCAAGCAGACTCTGAATGTGATCTGGGCTCAGGTTGTTTTGGAAGAAATCCAGATACAGGAAAGTTAAAAGCTAGGCAGTGCTTATATATATATATATTTCTTGGACTACTTGCATCAAAATCATTTGGTCCATATACAAAACAAATGCAGGTTTCTGGACCCCAGATTTACTGAATCAGAATCTCTGGAGGTGAAACCTAGAATCATTTATTCTTAACAAACTTTCTAGGTAATTCTGGAGTTGCAGGCTGAAATTAAGAGTCACTGAACCAGGGTAATTAACCAGGACCCATGGATAATCCAAAATGGCAGCAGAAAAACATGGACATTTTTCTAATATGGTAAGATGAGCACCTCTTCATGGGAGGGAAGTGCTATTGGCTTTTAGTGTTTCTTTTTCTGTGAAAAGTTTGCTTCCTTTTTCCTGTTTGAGGTCTTAATTATGGATTTATAAACACTCTTCACATGTAAGGGAAATTAACCTCTGTCATATGTGTTGTAATTATTTTCAGCTATTTTTTTCTCTTTTGAGTTTCTCTTGGGTGTGTTTTAATTTTGAAATTGAAAATGATTATATTTTTACACTGAATAGGCAGTTATAAAGAACCCTGCTATCTCTTAGTTCCCTATTGCTGCTGTTTAAGAAGTTTTCTCATGAAGTTTAGCTGGATAAGTCTCTGGGTTACCTTGAATGTGCTGTAGTGTTCTCTTGCTGCCTTCCTCATTTCTATGGAGTCAGAAAGTACAGAGGACATCTTTAAGGAGTCTGCCTTTCAGCTTTGACTCATCTACCAACCAGTGATATGGAATGGGTTTCCTAAAAATGCTCTCTCATGATTCTTTAGCCTGCCTACATCACTAAATCTTGAAAGGCTGTGTCATTTGTTTTTAGAGAAATCTTCACAAGAGATCTAGAGGAATATCTACTGTCTCAAAGCTGGAACTTCCTAGTTTTGGCCCACGTTTCAGTGTACTTAGTGGATGTTGCCTGTGTGTATGTAGGCTTTTGAAAGTAGATTGTTATTTTCAACTATTACCTCATTTCATAGAGTTGAGTAGCATAAAAATATCTTGACTCAACTATCATTAATTGGAAATCTTCATTGTGTTCACTTTTATCACATTTGTTAGTTTTTACTGTTAGAAGTTAAAATATACTTTTATTCATTTCACATACTTTATCTCTAATTATAGCATCTTATTTGTCATGCTCATAGAATTACCTATTTACAGTTAAGGTCAATGTACTATGCCAGTGTGGCATATTGAAATGGGTAAAAATTTACATATGGTTCAAATTCCAGAAATTTTTTTTTTTCAATTCCAGAAATTTTATAAACTGGGTTTGTTTCCATGAGTGAGTTAATTTATCACTGTAAATAGCAGATTCCTTACTTATTTTTTTCCCTTGTAGATTTTAGGACATTAAATTAGATATATTTTTATAGAAAAACTAGCACTCAGTGCATTCTCTTTGAGTGTTATTCTTTCTTTCATGATTTATAGAGTGTATATATCTTTAATAGATTTGACATTTATTAAAACTTTTGGCATTAGGTGTAGATATACACTTTTTTCTGTAAACTAGTATTCAGTTTTTAGTGTTACATATTAAATGTGATTTTATTATTGTTTTCTACTCTAGGTTGTAACACATTAATTTCTAACAATTTTGTATGTGTTTAAAATTTTGTTCTATATAGTTAGTTTTTAATCCTCACCTTGGTTTTAATAATTTTAGAAATTCATTATATGTCTTAAAAATATGGCTTATTATTCTTACTTTGTGAATAATAATGTTTTAGACGGAGAGCTTTTAGGTTGTTAATAATGAGTATTGCAAAGAGAAGTCCAGCCAGATAGTTACTCAAATAGGACCTATAAATTACCTAACTTGGCCTGAGTTCTCCATTGCAGTTTACATCTGTGTTTTCTAGGGTCACATTTATTTTTGTCTTTATATTGAAAACAGATCAGTTTTCCTGGTGATAGATGTTCAATAATCATGTTTATAGAAGACAATCTATAAAGTAGAATATTAACTTATGAGTTTGTAGTGGGGGGATTTTTGCCTTGGTAGGAAAACTGTAAAGTTAATTTTCTCTCTCCAGGTGCCCTCTACTTGTCCTAGCATTTAAGTTACCAACCACAAAATTGTTTATTGATCATTAATAGAGAGCAACGGAGAAGGCAGTGGCACCCCACTCTCAGTACTCTTGCCTGGAAAATCCCATGGATGGAGGAGCCTTGTAGGCTGCAGTCCATGGGGTTGCTAAGAGTCGGATACAACTGAGTGACTTCACTTTCACTTTTCACTTTCATGCATTGGAGAAGGAAATGGCAACCCACTCCAGTGTTCTTGCCTGGAGAATCCCAGGGATGGGGGAGCCTGGTGGGCTGCTGTCTATGGGGTTGCACAGAGTCGGACACAACTGAAGTGACTTAGCAGAGAGCAAAGATGGATAGATATTTTGACATGCTCTTCACCTAAGCAGCAGGGGTATCTAGTAAAATATTCTTCCCATGTGAAAGAAATACCTTTATTTTTTATCCCAGAGAACAGCATATGAAAAGGTATGAATGTCTACATATATTTGATTTCACCTGTCAGATGATCACTGATACAGGATTCTCAGAGCACTTCTCTATTACTATCATGATCTTTGTCATATGAAGAAAGCAACATTCTCATTGCAGTTTTTTGGACTCATTTTTCAGATATTTGAAAAATAGTTATATTTGGAAATAAACTATTTTTCTTTCATTAACCACTTAATTTTAACCACCTGCTAGTAAGGTCTAAATTTTTATATATCTAATTTTTCCCCAAATGTATTTAAGACATTTTAAGGAAAGGTACATTTTACAATCTAATGAATTATATTGTTCCTCGCAAGACATCATCATGCCAAAGAATAATTTCAAAAGAGAATTTCTGGTGAGAACAGTGGAATTTGACATGCTCTGTGATGTAATCTAGGGGCTCAGTTCTCATACAGACTGTCAAGGCGAGAATGGGTTTTAGAAAAACTGAAGTGTGAATGAATTGCATTTATTCATGTATCTAGAAAATAATTATTGAGTTTCTGCTTGTCACTATGCTGACCTCTCTGCATCACACATTAATTCAAGGCTTATTATTTAATTGCTTCCATATTCAAATAATGACAATAGAAATTTCAATGTACATTTTTCAATAAGCTAAGTGCAAGAATATATCTTCAAAATAGAGTAAATGATCATGTTGTCTTTAGAAATAAGTTGTTTGAGTGTTGGGACTACATACACAGAAAATGATGAATTTAAATGACTCATAGCCCTTGTTTTTGACAGTGAGTAGACATCAAAACCGATTATCTATCAAGGTCACTCCTAAATGGGTAACAGTAAAGCTAAGTCATGTATTATAAGAGAATGATTATATGTCTATACACTTTACAGGGACAAGCATCTAATTAATATAAATGATATAATATCATAAAGGTACAAGTTAATGACAAGGGGGACCTGAAGACTTTCCTATTTTACTTCATTGGATTTTATTATCCACTCTGTTGCTATATTAACTCATGATCATTCTTATTTACAGTGGAATGTTCAAGAAAGGCCTGTCAGATTAGAAAATTCTGAGGTTTTGTGTCACATATTTTATCAGAGAGTGCTCTATAGAGGGTACCAGTGTTTGTGACAGATCCCTCAGTACCCTCTGCATATATTGCCCTCATTCCTAGGATAGTTTATCTTTATGGTGCAAGTACCACGCCAGCTCCCAGGGTTTTCCCCAGGAGGGATTTTCCCTTCCCAGACATGCTGAGCTTCAGTTGTCCATGATGATTCCTAGCTTTTATTGCCTGCTTTCCCTCCTCTCTTTCATCTCACCATTTACTACCTGTGGTTCCTCCTCTCCATCCTTTCCCTACAGATTACCCTCACATCCTATCTTAAGGTCTACTTCTGGGTGAAACCAATTGAAAATGTGATTAAAATAAACCAAGAAGCCTGGAGGAGTAATTTATCAAGCAGAAAACAGGCATATGTTTGGAAAGAGATATCTATTAATTTGAATGCAGCAAAGTGTTTTCCTTTGAAAAATGTGACCAATTCCATTCTGGGTCCCACCGGATAGGAACTTTTATTTATTTATGTGTTTATGACTGTTCTGGATCTTTGTTGCTACGGGCTTTCTCTAGTTGCGGTGTTCGGGCCTCTCGTGGCAGTGCCTTCTCTTGCTGTGGAGTGTGAGCTCTAGGTGCGTGGGCTTCAGTAGTTGTGGCTCTCTGGCTTAGTTGCACCATGGCATGTGGGATCTTCTTGGACCAGGGATTGAACCCATATCCCCTGCATTAGTAGGCAGATCCTTAACCACTGGACCACAGGACAGTCCCAGATAGGAACTTTGATAAGAATTATAGCCTGAGATTTTGAGCAGTTGCAGGAAAGCTCTAGAGGCAGGGGATTTCGTCCCTAGGCTTTACATAAGGATGGCTAGGACACAGGCGCAGAGCAGACTGGGATATCCCAAGTCTGGCATAATTAAGCTTGGTTTGTAAAACTAGAAAAAGTTAGCCTCCCAGAGTCAGCTGGAGTTTGTATTATTTGAACTCAGTCACCAAGTCCATGCTAAGAAACTGGCATCTGTTCAAAATTTTTGGCCAGTATTCTCCTTTTATATTTATTATACTTGAGTTCTTTCAAGATACTTTATAGTGGGATTTTAACTTACTGCTCAGTGCTTTCCAGTTTCTTTTTGCATGTTGCTGTTAAACTGTTTAGGGCTTTTGGTTTATTTTTGTCACTTGTTTTTCTACCAAATTGTATGGTCAAACCAGGTACTAGGACTCCATGGTGTCACAAAGAGTGGGCAAAACTGAAGCAACTTAGCACACATGTACACATGGAAGAGCTGGCAACAAGTGATCTTTTAAAAATACAAGCCTGATCAGAGTACTCCTCTGTCCAGGCTTTCCAGTGGCTCTCCATGTCACCGAGGAAGTCAGAATTCTTACAATGACCTGTGAGGTCAAACTCCATCCCACCCCTGGTACATCCCACCCCTGGTACCTCTCAGATTTCATTTCTCATTGCTTTCCTTCTTTCACTCCACATGTAGGTCTCTTCTTCTTCCTTGAATCCCCCAAGCCACATGCCTACCTCAGAATGCTTGCAACTTTGTTGTCCCCTCGGCCTGTGCCTGTTGTCCCCTGTGCCTAGACAGACAAGGAGGGAAGTGAAGCTGACAGATGCGGAGAAAGTGGTGGGAGTCCAAAGAGTAATGAAGTGGAGGAATTGCAACAATTGGAATTTGTCAGCAAGTGAGCTGGGAGGATAAGGAGAAATTGAAAGAGAGGCATTTGAGGTCCTGCCATGCTGGGTTATGATGAGGAAGCAAGTGACTGAGGAAGCCGGGGGAGTGGAGGTGTAGGAGCTGAGAATGTGGGGTACCGAATGCTTCATCCATGGAGTTGGAGAAGCCACAGAAGACAGAGGGCCAGAGTACAAGAGTCTTTAGTAAAAGTGGTAATGTTATAAAGAGGTCAGTAAATTAGCATAAGAAGAAGAGAGGGAGGGAGAGATAAGCAGATCCCATATGTCTGAAAAGGGGAAGATGATAATGATGAAGATGATAATGTTTTGAAAGTGGCATTGGAAAGCAAAAAGGAGATGTACCTCAATAAAGATGATGATATGATAATAAAGGCATGATTTTAAAAGTAAATAAGAAAATCTACTTAAAAGATATAAAATGCTGTAACAAAAAAATCAGAGTATGAAAGAAAAAGGTGAAAACATAAAGATGCTTAAAATATCAAATAAAAGCTTAAAATGCATTATTGATCATTGACTTAGTTACATGATGCTGCTTAAGGCTGTGTTCTGATATAACTGAGTAGCATTCTAGAGCGAGGGTTCCTCAGTAAACATGAGAAGAAATGAATTAGGAAATCAAAAGTAAAAAATTTTAACAGCATGAAAATAAAATGATTTCTTCCCTTATATGGACTGCAAATTATAACTAGATTTGATAACTCCTAGTTATACTTTATATGTTGAAACCCATCCCCACCTTGCAATTCAGAAAAGATAATGAAGGCATATGAATCATTTTATTGCTGTAAACATAACTCTTTAGAAATTACAAACCAACTTAAAATAGCCAACAGATGACCATGCAAGGAATTAGGACCCAAACAATCCCAAAATATTTGTACTGAAAATGGAAGAAAAGCACCTTGTTATAAACATCACCCAAGATGAATATTAGAGTTTAAAACTAGTTGTAAAATAGCGAAAGAAAAATAAGTTAGACTAAGTACAGTTTGATGATAAAGTGTTTAGTAATTCAAATATAACAAAATGGAGGAATGTAGACAACTAAACAATAGCTTATTCATTGTTTTAAAATTATTTGATGGAGAATAGATTGATCCACTTATGCTTTCATCCTAACATGATTTGAATAACTTAGAACTGGAAGACAAATTCTCTTTCATGGACCCGTGTATTCTAATACAATGTGAAATAAGTCTTACAAACACCAGGAGTCCCTCAAAAGTTAGAATTGATTAAATAGGCATGAGGAAATGTGGCAATTCCTTCAAAAGTTTGTTCTGGGTTTCATACGTTTTTCTGAAAAAGTGGGGCCGTTTTAGCCAAGATTAAAACACCTTTAAACTCCTGATAAAGTCAAAGGCTGTCATATATGTTATACCCTGACTAACATTCAAATATTGGTATAAACTTAGAAATGAATTGTATATGTAGCAACTGAAAACATCCAGAATGAATATGTAATTTTTGAAGCTATATAATTAAAATTGTGTCAGAATAGTACATTGAATAAAGATTATGAGGCTAAAAACTTTATACAAAAATGTAGAGCAGATGTCCAGATGAAGGCCTATAAATGACCCCTAATAGATACTTTTTCTATAAATTTTTCAGTGCAAATATGGTTATATCAGGCAAGCTAATACTACCTAGCAGATGTATTTGAAATTCAGTGTTAAAATTAGCTCAAAATGGAGAGTAGGATGTTTTGTAAATATTAAACACTTTATTTTCAAACTATATATACATAACATATAAATAACTCTTTCTTCCTTCTCTTTTGTTAAGAGCAAGCTGATCTGAGACTCAGCTTGCAATATGGGTTTGAAATATAACTATTCATTTATAAAGATATTTTCATATCTTTATATCTATGGAATGATATAAGGTATATGAATTAGAGTAAAGCATCTAAAGAGAAGGATTAAATTCTTCCTAAAGGCTGATCATTTAAAAAAAATTACATGCCTTTAAATGACTTAGAATGGTTGCTGTCTTAAAAAGATTGTTTTAAAATTTAGGGATAAAGAATTAGAACATCAATGTGTAATCCTGAAAAAAAATTTTATTTTGAAATTATCTTCCTAGGAAGATTGATGACTAACACTGCCATTTTTCTCTTTTATCTCCCATAATTTTATGTAACTAATGGATCTTAATAACAATAGTTATTAAAGACAGTTACTCTGGCATTTGTTAGATTATCTAAAAAATGCCTCTGGAAGATATCAGGAGTCTTAAGAAAATACTTCTGTATGATATGTCATATCAAAGTGACAAATACTAGCAATTAATTAATAATTATTTTTATTTCTTCAAACTCCTGGATCTAGGCATACTCAAGTATGCTTTATTTCTGGAAAGATTACCCATTATTAATGGAAACTCTAAATGAGAGAAATAAAAGAAAGACTCCCTGTGAATGATTTTATTTACATCTCTGCATTTTGGCATGCTAAAGACTATCAAAATTTTACATAGTCTACAGAGTCAATATAAGATGTATATTGTGGATTTGAAAATATTGATATCATTTGCTGTAACATAGAGCAAAATAGCTCTGGGTAGAATAATTCACTCACAATCCCCCTTTGACAAGTGTTGGAAGTCCAATAACTATTCTTTGATCTTATAACACTCTGGAAAATTAAGTAATTGGGGAAGACTAATCCTTAAAAGATTTTTGTCATATCTAGTTTCACATTAGTGAGCACATATTAACACTGAATTTAGAAAAGAGAAAAAAAATGCCTCTACCATACAATAGTAAATTTACCTCTAAGAATGCTTTGATTCTATTCAGAGATTTTTTTTTAACCAGGTAACATTATATAGCAAATTCACAGAAATGACTTACCATAAATAGCATGTTACTAAAATTTTGAAGTTATAAAAATATATCATAATATATAATTTGGAAACTATTTATAAATTGGAGCATAGATAATCCAAGAGCTTATGACAAATCAAGAATGTAAAATTTAGGCTAGTGAGAAAATTCAGTTTGAGGGTGGAATAGAATAAGAAAATGGTTTATCTAGTACAACTTCACTCATGTTAACACAATATCATCAACTCTGTTAAAAGTTCCTAGTTGACCTCTTCAAAATAGCAGCAGAAGGTTGTTTTAAAAAGTATGAAACTTAGTTAAAACCAATAGTATGGTATTAATTTACTGAAACATTCTAGCTCCCCCCATTAAACATTTTACATTTTCTAAAAACAATTTTTTTAGATCCCATTCAAATAATCTCCCCAAAGCATAACTATACTGCAGGCTTTTTCTCACAGCTCCTCCCAAATCCTTTAACTTAGAAAATGTGTAACAAAGAGCTGGAAATATAAAGGAATAACACTAAAAACACAATCTGAAAATGCAGTCCTCTGGTTCTTTGGAAGATAATTTACCACTAGTAATGACAACCGTGTCAGGTGTTACTTGCTTCAGTCAGAGAAGTACACCTGGTAGGTTCTCCTTTATTAGGTCAGAGTCACAGTGGGAAAGGGAGAAATGAGCGTGATACCCTGCAACCTCACCAGTATACAATATTCATCACTATTGCATCTACCGCTAAATACAAACTAGAATCAGAGAAGTCCTTGACTTCATAGGAACTGTAGCTGAAGCTCCAGCGCAGGATCCAGGCTCACACAGCACCAGTTCACCCCTAGTCAGTCTCACTCTGTTGTCACTCTTTCAGAGAATTTCCCTCCCAGGAAACATTTCCTAATTTGAGGTTTGTTTCATCTAATGCCGTTATTAAGGTGGGAGTGGCTGGTCGCTTCTGGACTTGGATGTGTAGCCAGGTTTTTACTCTTTAATGGTTAAAGTGAAAGTGAAAGTGTTAGAAGCTCAGTTGTGTCCGACTCTTTGCGACCCCATGGGCTGTAGCGCACCAGTCTCCTCTGTCCATGGGATTTTTCCAGGCAAGAATACTGGAGTGGGTTGCCATTCCCTTCTCCGGGGATCTTCCTGACCCAGGATTGAACTCTGGTCTCCAGCATTGCAGGCAGATTCTTCACCCACTGAGCTGAGGGAAGCCCTCTTTAATGGTTAACCCTGGTCTAAATATGTGGTTGAGTTTTTATTTATATCATCTGTGACACTGACCAGACCAGGCATTTGGGGCACATTTCAAATTCTTCCCACATACTGGAGTGTCTATTGCATGTTTACTTGTCTTTAAATATTGCCTGAGCTATATGAAATTTCAAAACCAAGCAAGGAGAATGATGACCATTGCCATCTTAAGGTCACTGTTCTGTTCCACGTGCTGGAGATACACTAGAGGCCACACAAACGCACAGAAGACCCTACAGGCACAAAGAAGCCCCTGTCTCAAGTTTTAGTTCATGGTCATGATTGCCTTAGTATTAATATACAAAAAAAAAGTTATAAAGGCTCAGGAGAGCTCTTGCCCAATGGCACTGTTTCCATCGATTTTTCTCACTGTGGTGTCTCACCTTGTGCCACAATTTTCTTAGCACATGGCTGTGCATCCTAAATCACATTGTTAGTTTTGTGGTGATGGGAATTAAACCTAAATCACAACGATGGTGAAAAAAGCATGCTGGGGTCCCTGGCTACTTGGTATACTGAACTGTACTGTACTTTGTGATTCGACTCCGGGTTGTGGTAGGGGAGGCGGAACCGAGCGTGTTGCTAAAGTGATGCTCAGAGGAACCCCTCAAGTGGCCGATGGTGGCTGTGCCCCCTAGGCTGCTACTCAGGCCCACGCCACCTCCTAGGCTGCCCAGCCCGATGCCGCCACCACTTCCTCCACTGGCACTGCCCAGCAGGCTGCTGCTGCCGGTGATGCCGGAGCCGGAAACTACCCTCTCGGTCACAATCACATTGTGGGTGTTCGATAACTCAGGGTGCATGCTCAGATTGCCCACTATGCCGGAAGTTGGTTGGATCACTCTTTCCGTCACTACTACATTCGAAGACTGCCTAGGATCAGGGATGGTCAGAGTGGTGGGCAGACTTGAACTTGGTGCTATTACCCTTTCTGTCACTATCACATTTGACCCGTCTCTCAAGTCAGGCATCTCTAGCATCCCCTGCAAGTCGGCACCGGAGATCGGACCGACTACCCGCTCTGTCACTACCACGTTTGATGCGTGTCGGTTATCGTGAATGTGGACAGCGGGCTTCAGAGTGCCCGAGGAGGTGTAAGACTCGGTCACGGTGACATTACCATAGCCCAGAGGATCAGGAATCGGCGTAGGGTGCTGTACCCCAGGTCCCGAGGGGTAGGTGTTCTCAGAGATGACGGTGGTGGTGCCGAAACGTGGGGAAATGGGTGGGTGTCCACCACCAGTGGGCTCTGTTCCCTGCGGAGGGCAGACCGGCTCAGTGCTGTCCGGTGGCCAAGAGGGATCAGAGTCTGGAAATGGCTCAACGTCTTTTCCCAGGCTGATGTCTGCCAACTTCTTAAACTTCGGCCCTAGTGTATCCAAGAAGCTGTCATCCAAGTCTTCTCCAATGAAGCTACAACAGCCCACAGAGCCCGCAGGGGAGCCTGCACCTTCAATATCGTAGATGAGCAGACAGTCATTGGATGGGCGTCCTTCGTCTTCATCCGCATAAGCATATGCTTTCTGAATTTGTAGATGAAAGAGAAAATGGAATAATGAATACATTTTTAATAGCAATAGAGGTCTTTATCATTATTTCTTCTTCCAGGGGTTTACCAGAAAACTACACGTGAAGCAAAATTCTAGCATCTTCCAGAGACCCTTGTTGTTTAGTTGCTAAGTCGTGTCTGACTCTTTGCAACCCCATGGACTGTAGCCCACCAGGTTCCTCTCTCCATGGGATTTTCTAGGCAAGGATACTGGAGCAGGCTTCCATTTCCTTCTCCACAGAATCTTTAGTAGAAGTCGTTATGTAATTACTTGAAAGAGTTTGGTTAGAAATTACCTTAACCGTAATTTTGATAATATATTTTGATATTTATTTAGATGGACTTTTTCATGTTGGTGCACTTTGGACACAAAATCATGAAAAGAATCACATGAATTATTTTTCAGCCAACTTAGAAGGACATACTTACACAGAGCTTAAAGTATGCCAGAATTGTGTATTTTTTGGATTTGTTTAAAAGACACAGTTTATAGTTGATTTGGGTTCATTTGGGATTGTACTTGTCTTCCTTCAGATGAAGTGAATATGGTGATTTATTTCAATGTGGTTTTTAAAGCAAAATAAGAGGAGAATTTGACCTTGGGTCTATGCTACTTTGAGGTTCAAAATCGAAGGTGACCAAAGACAGTTCTTAAAAATGGAACTTCTGTCAAGTCAAAGTGAAAGCACACAGACGTGTGTGCTTTTATCTCATCTCTCTTGTCTGCGATACTGGATTGCAAACTTTCAGGTTAAACAGAAACACCTAGCAAACCACTCCTTGTGCCATTTCAACTCAGAATTGTGTTTTGAGTCCTTACTGTTTGCCAGACACTCTATTAGGAAGTTGGCAATAAAGTAATGAGCAAAACCAGGTAAAGTCCCTTTCTCATAGGGCTTACGTTTCTGTAGGATGAACCAGAAAATAACACATAAAGGTATCTGTCAGAAGGTGCAGACTAAAGGAATAGAGAGATGGGGTTTCTCTTTCAGACAGAGAGGTCAGGGAAGGCATCTCATAAAGTGATGTTTGTTCAGAAACTGGAGTAAAGTCACTGGGAGAGTAAAGCAGAGAGAGAGAGGGTTCTGGACAGAAGGAACTACAAGTGCAAAAGTTTTGAGGCAGAAATTGTACTTTTCATGAAAATAATATTCATGTGTAGGGACACAGATAAGAAATATGCCTATAGATTTCAGCAACAGTTTTCTTATTATTTGCTACTATTTGAAAGATTTTTACTGGTATTTCAGTTCAAAATATCAGCCACTGGGTTGGGAAGATTCCCTGGAGAAGGAAATGGCAACCACTCCACTATTCTTGCCTGGAAAATCCCATGGACAGAGGAGCCTGGCAGACTGCAGCCCATGGAGTCAGACATAGACACGACTGAGCGACTTTTTCACTGTTTTTCTGATTAGGAGAGTTAATAAATGTGTTTTAGGCCAGGATGTATAAGGACATAAAAGTATGAGAGACAGTCTCAGAGGTAAGAAATTTTTGAAGGTTTAAGTGCCCTATGGAGTATGCTACAGCTAAGTCGCTTCAGTCGTGTCCGACTGTGCGACCCCATAGACGGCAGCCCACCAGGCTCCTCTGTCCATGGGATTTTCCAGGCAAGAGTACTGGAGTGGGGTGCCATTGCCTTCTCCACTATGAAGTATAACTAAGGGCAATTCTGTCTCTACCTGGAGATAGAAAAATTAATTCTCTGTGGTTCTTAGAATATCCTAGAAGTGTACTATGGCTCTTGGGCGTACTCTTTCTTTTTTTAAAAAAATTTTATTGGAGTATTGTTGCTTTACAATGCTTTTGTTAGTTTCAGCTGTATAGCAAAGGGAATCAGTTATATGTGTTTATATATATATCCCCTTTTTAAAATTGCCTTTACTCTTACTGTATCACTCCTTTACTCTGTGCTTGAAACTGAGCCAGGTACCAGCAACATAATGTAGAGCATGTATGGATGTGGGCATGTGACTAACAGATTCTAACAATGGAACATTCCATAAAACGTACAAAGTACTACAGAAATACACATATAGAAACATCAATCCTATTTTGGATGAGAGGATTAACAGTTAACAATTTCAGAAAGGTGGAAATGTTTGAAGTGGATTGAAAGATGAGTGGGGGTTGGTAAGAGAGATGATCAGATAGAAGCATTCCAGGACGAGCACAGCATGAAAAAAGACAGGGAGGGGAGTGGACCAGCGTGAATAAGGCAGAGGCGCTTGGCAAGTGGGGTTGTTGGTAAGGAGTAACTGGAGGTGTGAGGGCAGAGGTCAGCTGGTTAACGGCTATGTGAAGGAATTTTGGATTTTATTCCACAGGCAAAACAGAGCTGGGAGCCACTGGCTGTTTTAAAGCAGGGGAGTGCCGTCTATGGGGTTGCACAGAGTCGGACACGACTGAAGCGCCTTAGCAGCAGCAGCAGCAAAGTGCTCAAGTCAGAGTTTTAGAAATGTTATTCAAATGGAATATAGATTGCCAGCATCCATATCTAAAGACCAGAGGCTGGGAACCTAGTTAGGAGATGGCCACCATAACCTCGTTGAAAACAGTGGGGGTCTGGGGTAGACGCGGGGCTTCCTTGATGGCTCAGCGGTGGAGAATCCACCTGCAATGCAGGAGACAGAGGAGATGGGTTCAATTCCTGGGTCGGAAAGATCCCCTGGAGGAGGGAATGGCAACCCACTCCAGTATTCTTGCCTGAAAAATCCCTTGGACAGAGGAACCTGGTGGGTTATAGTCCAAAGGGTCGTAGAGTTGGGCATGACTGAGCTACTGAGCAAGGGGTAAAGATGTGGGTGCAGGATGGAGGGAAGGCATGGGGACAGAGAGCTTACCTGGCAGAAGTAACTTTCCATGAAGTTCATATTCAGCCCTCCTTCTCTGCATTCCCTCATAGAATTTCTTCTTAGTGTTCCAGGATATTCTTGACATATCTCGGGTCCTCCTGACATTTTAACTCCATCTGTTAGTTCAAATCCTGTCGTTCTTTCTCCTCCTCCCAGATCTTGCATTTCTCTGCCACCATACTCATTTGTGTAAACTCCTAAAAGTGTTGATCAAATTAAATTTTACTTTTCAGTAAACTATATTTTAAATCTAGTAAACTATGTTTTCTCTAGCGTATTGTAAACTAAAAATTAGTAAGTTACTCTAATGTATAGTTTCTTCATTTAGGTATGCAGTTGTGAGCGAGCAAAGAAATAAAACGAAGGTAATACATAAAGAATGGAGATTATAAATATGATATTGAGTTCAAAATAATATTATTAACCAATTTGTTAATCCAGTAATTATTTTTTGTCTGTTACATGTGTTAGTCACTAAGTCATGTCGAACTCTTTGTGACCCCATGGACTGTAGCCCACAGTCTACTCTGTCCATGGAATTCTCAGTAGCCATACCTTCTCCAGCGGATTTTCCCAACTCAGGGATCGAACCCGGGTTTCCTGCACTGCAGGTGGAATTTTTTACTGTCTGAGCTACCAGGGAAGCCCATCATTTGTTGAGAGGTTACTGTATGTTGTACTGGGATAAGAGGGCTCCCTACAGGTTACAAAACCCTATCTATACTTAAGAGAGTTTGATTTCAAATTGGAGGAAAATACCCAAATTCTAAAAGTTAAAGAAAAAGTATAAGAATACTCAGTGTATATATATTAGACTCTAGCACAGGCACTCCAAAGCTTTCAGAGAAGAAAACATGGCTATGATGAGGGCAAAGGTTTGCATGGAGACTTTGGGATTTGCATTTGAATGTGAGGAGTGAGTAGAAGTCTGTTATAGTATTCTATATAGATGAGATGAAAGGGTGGCCTAGACTATGCAAGTGCCATTGACAGAGAGTGTTGACAATGGAACAGTCCTATGGCTTTCATATTTTAAAGCTGTTGAGTTTAGGTACAGCATTTCGTACTTCTTATTCTGATGCTGTTCATTATGCTTTGTTCAAGGTTTGTAGACTTAATAAGGGAATAAATGCATAAATAAATCCTCGTGGATTTGAAGATTTGTCAAGTCTTGAGAACTGATTGGGTGTCAATGAATAGGAAGCTATGAGAGTCAACAATAAGTTTCTGCTTTTGAGGTGGAAGGTGTTGGTGTCATTAACAAAAATGGATGCCTCATGGGGAGAAATAAGTTTAAAGACTAGCGTCTCCCGCCTTTTGAATGTAGTCTAGTTCTGTAAGTTATAAACATTCTATGTCTTTTCCATTTTGAAGAGTTCAAAGTGGAAAGGTCATGATCACAAGTTTGAAAAGGACTGAAAAAAAAAAAGAATTGGTAATATTTATTTGCCTTGAAAAGAAGCAAGATGGTATAATTATTTTCAAAATATGAGTTTTTAATTAATTGCTCTTTTTATTAGACTGATTTTGTGAATTGTAGAAGCAGAGGCTAGCCTCAATAAATGAGTATACATCTATTTAATAGGGTTGTTTTTAAGTTCAAATGAGTAGTTTTTAATAAATAACAATTGCTCTATTAAACAAAAAAATCTCAACCAAAATTGACTTTTGTACTTCTCTATTTACAGACATCCCAATCATCACCTGTGTACTTTCTGATGATTATGGAAGATTTTAAAAAATACCAGCTTAAAAGAATAATAATTACTGTAGGTTTTTCTTTATCATTTAATTTGCAAATTAGTCATCTAAAAAAGAATGATAGGAACAATTGTAAAGATAAGACGGTTGGAAAATAGTAAGGTATACAAAGACAGAGAACAGAGTTCCTTCTTAGTAATTGAATTGTTAAAACTTTAAAAAAATTTTTCTTACCTGAGTTGTCAACGTACTCAATTACATTTGCATTAGTGCCTGGTATGCATGGTACACCAATATTGGTCAGAGCCTAAAGGACAGGAAACATTTTCCCATTTGTAATGATTCTTTTCTTTCAATGATTATACAGTGGGCTTGTTCTCAAATTATCTGAGACATTAAAAAGAAGAGCACTAAAAGCAATGTGAACCTTATTGATAAAGGCTTTCTTGGTTACTGTCACCCAATTCTGATGCACCTTTGATTTCTCTTGGTTCTCCCTTTTGGCTCTTTCAGAAAAAAGAACAGTCTAGACTGTGAGTGATTCCCTGTGTCTTGGTTCAAGAGTTTTGAAGCCTGTGAAGGGGCCACCTGTTATTGATGAACACTTACCCCAGGATCGGCCTGTGCACCTTCCACTGCCCACGAGTGAATTGCTCCGTCGGAACATTCAGGAACAGGCTCAAAGCCAGCCCCGCCGCCAGGGGCGCCTCCATAGTCACAGCAGATCAGCAAGAACGGGACCACTGATGGGGAAAAGACAGGAATATTGGAATTACCAGTGGGACCACAGTAAAAGAAAACGACCTACCCTTATGATTACATTTGAATCCCTAATTTAACTCCACTTGATCAATAACCTCAGATATGCAGATGACAGCACCCTTATGGCCGAAAGTGAAGAGGGACTAAAAAGGCTCTGATGAAAGTGAAAGTGGAGAGTGAAAAAGTTGGCTTAAAGCTCAACATTCAGAAAATGAAGATCATGGCATCCGGTCCCATCACTTCATGGGAAATAGATGGGGAAACAGTGGAAACAGTGTCACTATTTTTGGGGGCTCCAAAATCACTGCAGATGGTGACTGCAGCCATGAAATTAAAAGACGCTTACTCCTTGGAAGGAAAGTTATGACCAACCTAGATAGTATATTCAAAAGCAGAGACATTACTTTGCCAACTAAGGTCCATCTAGTCAAGGCTATGGTTTTTCCTGTGGTCATGTATGGATGTGAGAGTTGGACTGTGAAGAAGGCTGAGTGCCGAAGAAGTGATGCTTTTGAACTGTGGTGTTGGAGAAGACTCTTGAGGGTCCCTTGGACTGCAAGGAGATCCAACCAGTCCATTCTGAAGGAGATCAACCCTGGGATTTCTTTGGAAGGAATGATGCTGAAGCTGAAACTCCAGTTCTTTGGCTACCTCATGCGAAGAGTTGACTCATTGGAAAAGACTCTGATTCTGGGAGGGATTGGGGGCAGGAAGAGAAGGATGATGAGATGATGATGAGGCAGAGGATGAGATGGCTGGATGGCATCACTGACTTGATGGACGTGAGTCTGAGTGAACTCCGGGAGTTGGTGATGGACAGGGAGGCCTGGCGTGCTGCGATTCATGGGGTCGCAAAGAGTCGGACATGACTGAGTGACTGAACTGAACTGATTCTAACATAATTATGAAAGTTTCAGAAAACAAGCTGAATATTGGTGAGATACCAAAATCAGTGTGAGCTTCAGACTGCAGTCAATTTTTACTTGTTACAGAGTATTCCAATTACAGATGGTATTATACTATTAAAACAGATGAGTTCCCCCCCCCACCCCCGCCCTGTCATTACTTAGGGAAGTATTAAAGGAGAAATATTCCTCAGAGATTGTAACATTTGGCTCATCTCCACTCTGTCATCCTCTAAAGCAGTGTTAAAGATTGTTTGGAGAATCCATTGAACATTATACCCTCATATTTAGATCTTTGACTAGGTCCTCTCTAGTGACCACAGGATGTGGTCTGTCTCTTTTTTAAAAAATTTAAATTTATTTGCTTAATTATTTTATTATTTTTGGCTGTGCTGGGTTTTTGGTTGCTGCACGCAGGGGCTTTTCTCCGGTTGTGGCAATTGGGGGCTGCTCTTTAGTTGTGGCGTGTGGGCTTTTCACTGCTGTGGCTTCTCTTGTGGCTGAATACAGGCTCTAGGCCCACAGGCTTCAGTAGCTGTGGCTTGTGGACTCAGTAGCTGTGGCTTGTGGACTCAGTAGCTGAAGCTCCCAGCTACCGGAGAACAGAATCAATAGCTGTGGCACGTAGGCTTAATGTCTCAGGAGCATGTGAGATCTTCCCGGATCAGGACTTGAACCCATGTCTCCTGCACTGGCAGGCAGATTCTTTACCACTGAGCTACCAGGGGAGCCTGTGGTCTACTTCTAAAAGCTCGCATGCATGATACTTCTTTTTCATTATCAAAGTGTTATTGTGAAGTAAGTCTTATTATTTCACAGAAGGCAAAAGCAAGGCCCAGAGAGTTCGATATTGAAACTCCAAATAAAAATCTTATCTACTTAAAAATATTGTAATATATAGTGGAACTATGTGTAACTTTGTTCTGTGTTTTCCAGGTTTCCCTATAAATGTATTATCATACCTTCATAATTTAAAAAATAAAAATTAGAAAATAGATACTAAAAAAAAACCAAGGCTCAGAAAAGCTGGGTAACCATGGAAAGACTCAGACAATTGAATTTAGAAGCTGAGGTTCACCCCTTCTTCTCTTTGGCTCTCCTTTTCTTAGACTGTGCAGCTTTAGCATAGCTTTTGAACTGTGGTGTTGGAGAAGACTCTTGACAGTCCCTTGGACTGCAGGGAGATCCAATCAGTCAATCCTAAAGGAAATCAGTCCTGAATATTCATTTGAAGGACTAATGCTGAAGCTGAAGCTCTAATACTCTGGCCACCTGATGCGAAGAACTGACTCACTGGAAAAGACCCTGATGCTGGGAAAGATTGAAGGCAGGAGAAAACGGGGACAATAGAGGATGAGATGGCTGGATGGCATCACTGACTAGATGGGCATGAGTTTGAGCAAGCTGCGGGAGTTGGTGATGGACAGGGAAGCGTGGCATGCTGCACTTCATGGGGTTGCAAAGAGTCGGACGCAACTGAGCAACTGAACTAAAGTGAGATGAAGTCCCCTCAAGGTCAACCCCTGCCTATGTTTGTAGTACCAGCCCTCATCACACTGTCAGACACATCCTTTATTTCTTCTCTGCTGGAGTCCTTTATGCGATTGCTTGTACTCTCATTCTTTTGGGACTGTGCACATGGATTTTTTCTTCTTCTTATCCAGTAGGCTAGCTCCTAGTCATCTGTTAAAACCCAACTCAGAGTTTACTTGCTCTATGTAGCCTTTTCTGATTGTTTCAACCAATTGTTTCTTACTGTCTTCACTCAAACAGCAATTTGAACCTGTCTGTTATGGTGGTGGTTGGTGGTGATTTAGTTGCTGTGTTTGACTGTTGTAACCCCATAGACTATAGCCCACCAGGCTCCTCTGTCCATGGGATTTCCCAGGCCAGAATACTGGAGTGGGTTGCCGTTTCCTTCCTCAGAGAATCTGCCCCTCCCAAGGATCAAACTCAAGTCTCTTGCATTTCAGGCAGTCTCCTGCCTTGCAGGTGAATTCTTAACCAACTGAGCCACCAGGGAAGCCTGTTATGGTACTTCCCTACTACAGTCAGACTCAATGCAAACTAGTTTTTATCCTCCACTGAACTCTAAGAAATCAAACTGATTTTTTTTTTCATGTCATAAACCCAACACCAAACAGAAATTTCTTGATAATTGCACAAAATAAGAATGTATAGAATATATTTCATCAAAGAGACAGAAAACTAATTGCCTCCCTAGTTTTTTTGGAGGGACACATAAAAACAGAACTGTTCAAATACTTACATCCTAGGACCAAGAATCCCATGATGAGTAGTCCAATGCCAGCAGGACCAAAATGTACATTATCTCCTAGTGGCTGATAAACACCAGGTTGCTCTCCAACATAACCATTTGTGTCACCAGCATAAGTATTTTTGTCAATACCAACACCAGTTGTGTAGCCATTAGTGGCAACATGTCTGGAAGTAAGGCCATATTCAGTGGTAGTACTTCCATTTAAATTTGTACGATCAGTTTCCCAGCCACCGTTTTCAAGGTTAATAACAATTGTACCAGTACATGTTCTTTGAAGAGCATCTGTAACAAAGTTTAAAATGGAAGAAATATTTTATACATGTAGGTCAATAATTGTTGGACGATACCAAACTATTTTCTCTTTGCATAAATACTTATTTCAGTGTCTTCATTCCTACCAATTCAGTAACCCCCCACATTGTCTTTTGTCTGTGACTCAGTTTTTAAATCAGATCATTACGAGTAAATATTAGTGCTTGAGAAAAACTGTTCCATGTGTTGAGAAACATACAGTAAACATCACGTTATGTGTTGGTCAGCAGTGTGTTATAAGCCCATGTGGAGACATTTCTAGACTATAGGTTGCATACTTCTCCATATTTTGTTTGCTGTTTTACTGTCTTTCATCTTCAGTTCTTGTTTTGTTTTTTTTTTTTTTTTTTTTCCTTTTATAGGCTGACAAAACCAACAGACTTTGAGCAGGTTGGTCTGTCATTTGTATAGAAATCACCTACTGATAAAACATCATATCCTCAAACTCATAACTGTCAGTTAAAAACGACTCATAGGAGGGAGAATTTGGCACTGTTGGAGGTGGGGGGTGGATTTTCATTATTAATAAAGTGAAGAACTTTTGTTTCACTATCAGATATTCCAAATTTGCTTTCTTCTTGTCCTTCGAAGTTTCAGTAAATTATTGTCTTTGTTGGCTACACATGAGAGGAGAGATCTTTGTGATTTGTTTCAACTTAATGGCTCCACACTTGCTATTGGTTTCAGCAAGTTACTATAATTGTTATTGTTGTTCAGTTGCTAGGTTGTATCAGACTCTTGCAACCCCATGAGCTGTATTATCTCTATTTTATAGATGTAAGTTTTGTTGTCAGACTTTGTTCATCATTGTCATTCTAGAATCTGGCACAACGGCTAGCGTTTGGTTAGAATTCAACACATAGTTTCTGAATAAATGGATAAGAGTATTCCTGAAAGCAGGTGATAGAGACAGGCTCATCCTAGTCTGTGTGCATGTGTGCCCAGTCGTGTCCGACTCTTTGCAACCCCCTGGACTGCAGCCCAGCAGGCTCCTCTGTCCATGGAATTTTCTAGGCAAGAATTCTGGAGCAGGTTGCCATTGTCTGCTCCAGGGGGTCTGCCTGACCCAGCGATTGAACCCACATCTCTTGAGTCTCCTGCATTGGCAAGCAGATTCTTGGCTACTGCACCACCCAAGAAGCCCACATCCTAATCTACCTGAAATCAAAATCCATGTCATTTCAGTCAAGCTAAGCTGATTCTATTGTTATTGCTGTGTCAGAGTACAACAATTCTATTGTTACTGTTTTTGTTATTTTTATTATTATCATTAGATCCAATGTTTATCCCAGAAAACTACATTTTTTAATGACAAAGCTAATGTTCCCTACTTGCCGTAAACCAACAGTTTTAGTAAGCTGAAGTTTCAATTTCCCCTTCATGTGTCCAGTTAAGCTTGATGTTGGGTGTAAGAAAAGGAGTAAACTAGCAATTGCTTAAGACAATTTCAGCACTGAAATAAGCTCTATCTGTGGATGGAATAAACATTTCTATTTGTAATATACTTTCCTCCTAGTGATCTAACCTAGTTTAAAGCTGTTGGTCTTGAAAAGTAATATACTTGCTAATTCCAAATTGTTTACATGAAGTTGTACATCAAGTAAGGATCATATAAAGTTAAGCTAGCTTGGCTTTGTGTCTATTTGAAAATAATTTTGCAATATCATTAAAAATTTTCAATTACCGACATTAATCGGAACTAACATTTATTGAAAGTCAGCACTTGTCTAGCACTTGACTGTAATGACTCCTTGAATGTGAAAGTGTTAGTTGCTCAGTCATCTCTGACTCTTTGCAACCCCATGGACTGTATAGCTCACTGGGCTCCCCTGTCCATGGAATTTTCCTGGAAGGAATAATGGAGTGGGTTGCCATGCCCTTCTCCAGGGGATTTTCCCCACCCTGGGATCGAACCCAGGTCTCTCACATCGCAGGCAGATTCTTTACTGTCTGAGGAAGTACTTACCAGGAAAGTACCTAATAACTCCTTAAGTACTTCTAAATCCTTAATGTTACTGTCCCACTTTATGGAAGAAAATCTGAGGGATAAATGGGTTAAATAACTTCTCTAAAATTTGTAGCTAGTAAGTGATGGTACAATATACCAATCCAGTTTCATCCCAGAGCTCACTGTCCTAACCATAAATTATAATGTCTCTTGTATCATTCAGGATTTGATTCTATAATGCCCAGTATGATAACTATTGTTGGAAAAAGGGTACTTCAAAATACAATAATTAAAATTTTAGTTTCTGAATGTATATGTATATACAAATTCCATATATATATAATATAACTGTATACATAAATTTCATGAGAAGGGAAAAAAATAAGTTGATTTCTTACCATCAATAGATAGAATTGTTCCTTCGTATTTTCCCCCAAGTATTTTGTATTGTTCCCTAGTAACTTTATTTCTCAAAGTAATTGCGGCTGTTTTTGAGTCAATAGCGAGCAAGTCAGTTGGATTTCTTCCCATTACGTATCTGTTTTTGAAAGACAGTGGTACAAATTAATGTTAGTTATGTAGAGAGAGAGAGATTGACTTTGATTTTTTTTAAAGGATAATTGCTTTACAGTGTTGTGTTGGTTTCTGCTGCCATCCAGCGTGAATCAGCCCTAGGTAAACGTATGTTCCTTCCCTCTTAGACTTCCCTTCCACCCCCCATCCCCTCCCACCCCTCTAGGTTTTCCCAGAGCTCGCTGTGCTACACAGCAACTTCCCACTAGCTATCTATTTTACATATGTTAATGTATATGTTTCAGTGCTTCTCTCTCAATTTGTCCCACCCTCTCCTTCCCCTGCTGTGACCACAAGTCTGTTCTCTATGTCTGTGTCTCTATTCCTGCCTGCAAATAGGCTCATCAGTACCATTTTTCTAGATTCCATAGATTTGCATTACTATACAATATTTATTTTTCCCTTTCTGACTTCACTCTGTGTAATAAGCTCTAGGTTCATCCACCTCGCTAGAACTGACTCAATCATTCCTTTTTATAGCTGAGTAATATTCCATTGTATATGAGTACCACATCTTATCCATTCATCTGTCAATGGACATCTTCCATGCCCTAACTTATTGTAAATAGTGCTGCAGTGAACGTTAGGGTACATGTGTCTTTTTGAATTATGGTTTTTTCAGGGTATGTGCCCAGTAGTGGGATTGCTGGGTCAAATGGTAGCTTTAGTCCTAGATTTTTTTAAAAAGAAATCTCCATACTGTTCTCCATCATGGCTGTCTCAGTTTACATTCCCACCAACAGGAGGGAATGTAGGAGGGTTCCCTTCTCTCTATACCCTCTCTAGCATTTATTGTTTGTAGATTTTTTGATGATGGCCATTCTAACTGGTGCGAGGTGATGGTTTTGATTTTAAAACATGTTTCCTGCCAGTAGATGTAACCCCTGGATATAATTTTCAATCAGTAGAAACTTTGTCTGAGGACATTCAGAAATGGAGGGAGATTTAAATTTAAGAAAAAGAATTAAGCAACCACTTGTGATGGAATGTCTATTATACCCATTTGGATGTCTGAATAATCCCTTGATACTTTCAGCCTCATTTTCATTTGATTTTGGTAGCATCAGAACTGTCCTGGACAACCCAGATACTGGGACTTCCTGGACTGCTGCCAATTCTAAACTTTTGTCTTACCAAAGAAGTTATTTCTTCAGAGCTTGGCTTTCATCCCTTTCCTATTTCTAACCCCTCCCCATACACACAGTGAATTTACAGGATTTCTTGTGGATTCCAAACTCCATCCTTATCTTGCACCTCTATCCTATTCTCTATTCTCTTCCTCTCTTCATCTTTGACTTTGAAGTTTTCCTTCCATTTATATGTTTGTTAGACCTACATTGGTTAGAGAACTCTCTGTGTTGGGCCTTGTGGTAACGTGGGGAATAGAACTTGGAAAGGAGTCAGAGGTAGGGGTGTGATCTTCCCTCAGTGAACTCACATCAGTGGAGTACAAGAGAGCTTATCAGCAATGGTGGTGTGAAGACCGTAGATAGTAATGCCTATATGTGGAATCTGAAAACAATTCGTGTGGATGATCTTATTTATAAAGCAGAAATAGAGACAGATATAGAGAACAGATGTATGGATACCAAGGTGGAAGGAGGGGTGTGATGAATTAGGAGACTGGAACTGACATGTATACTCTATTGATACCATGTATAAAATAGGTGACTAATAAGAAGCTACTGTATAGCTCAGGGAACTCTAGGCAGTACTCTGTGGTGTCCTGTGGGGAGGAAACCAAAATGAAGGGATATATATATATATATGTTTAGCTGAATAACTTTGCTGTATAGTAGAAGCTAACAAAACACTGGAAAGCAACATGCTCCAGCTCCTGCTCAATCACTCTTTCGTGTCCACCTCTTTACGACCCCATGGACTGTAGCCTACCAGGCTCCTCTGTCCATAGAATTCTCCACTGGGGCAAGAATATGGGTTGCCATGCCCTCCTCCGGGGGATCTTCCTGACCCAGGGATTGAACCCATGTCTCTTGCTTCTCCTGCATTGGCAACTGGATTCTTTACCACTAAGCCACCTGCGAAGCCTTAAGCAACTATATTCCAATAACATTAAAAAAAAAACAAAACAGTAATGGCACAGTGTGGTAAGAGCTATAATACTCATATGGGTGAGTTGACTACAGAGCAAAAATCTTTTAAAACTAATTTGTGAGATCTTTCCACCCCACCATTGTTCTTGACTACAGACACTTTTCAAAATACATGTGCACATATAATACAGTGATTTTTCAGGATCAAGTAGAAACATTTGGATATGTAGAGTTTAAAAGAAACTACAAAGCATGACCTTTTCCTTAATGTAACCAACTTTTTCATATCAAGGTTATTGTTGATCAATATTAAGTGCTGATTAAAGTAAGAAAGTAACTCATATGAGTTAGCTAAATCTAATTAATTTCAATGGGTGGATTTGCAATGGGAAAATCAATCAATCAAATCTTCCAAGGGGAATACCATGATATGTGGAAATCAGCTAACTGATCAATAAAATATCTAAACACAGGAGTGTCAAACTTTCAAGATACGATTATTTTCACATTTTAAACCTTCACAGTTTCCATCTTACATTTTTCACAGATTTTTATACTTTTTTAAACACTCTAAGTAACAGTTCACCAGTTTGTATGTTATATGATTGAATTTCAAAAATAGTGAAAATTATTTTAATTCAGATACAGTTCAATATGTGGTGAAAATTAGTTGTAAAAAATCAGTCTTACCTAACAGTTGTTGAAGGCCGACCAGTGTCAAGATCCAAAGCTACATAGTCTCCTACTTTATAGTTTTGTCCCATGTTACTATTTATTACAAATGTCCTTGAACCTGGACGGAACACTGAGCCTTCAATTACATTTAACACGGTCACAGAGACTGCAGTTGCTGTGAGTTTATATTGAGACATAATTGATTGATGAAATTCAGCTTTATTTCTAACACCAAGACTAAGCTGCAGATTATTCATAGCTTCAAAATCTAGGGGCTAGAAAATACAGAGTGAAATGGTTTTACTAGAAGGAGAAAAAGCATTCTAGAGGAAAAAGAAATTCTTTGATTAGAGGCAAAAGAAATTCTTATATCTTTAATAAAATATAAATACATATAAGTACACAATCTATTCTTACTTTATGTTCAATTCAATACAAACACATGAAAATACAGTAAGAAAAAAATCCAGTAGTCTTAGATCCTTTGTTGAAAAAGTTAAAAATGTGTGAGTTCTAACTGTCCACCAAATTAAAAAATTTAAAATAATACAGATGGTCAAATCCATTGATTTTGTAGTGCAAAGAGAGCTTATGTTAGTTGCTATCATTTCACGTTTCTCAGAAAATAGCCCTATTTATTACAAACAATGGGCCAAATACATCTAGTCTCAATCATTTGACTGATTTTATCCATAAAGAACTATTTACAAGAAATTTTATTTTGTATATGTAATTTCTTTCAATAAATCAAATAATAGAATAGAATATGTAAATAATGAAATCCATAGTTCATTCATATATCCAGGAAAAAATTCATCTTACATTATAAAATTATCAAGTAGTCTTTTTCATTATGAAAGATGTTGTCAAAATCCACTACTCATATAATCCACAACTATGCAGTATGCACGTAAATACCAACTACATTTTTCTAAATTTTCACAAGAGTAGATTAGATGACCATCAATTCACACATTGAGCCCTCCAGTTAGCTAAAATTTTCAGTCTTTGCTCTAAAATTATCTCTATTTGCAACTCCAAGAAAGGTTATAAAACTATGTATATATACACATCATATGCAATTATTGTGGTGGACGGGGGAGCCTGGTGGGCTGCTGTCTATGGGGTCGCACAGAGTCGGACACGACTGAAGTGACTTAGCAGCAGCAGCAGCAGTCACTAAGTCATGTCCAACTCTTGCGACCCCATGGAATATAGCCCACCATGCTCCTCTGTCCATAGGATTTTCCAGGCAGAAATACTGGAGTAGATTGCCATTTCCTTCTCTAGGGGGATCTGCCTGACCTAGGGGTCGAACCTGGGTCTCCTGCACTGCAGACAAATTCTTTACTGACTGAGCTACCAGGGAAGCTCTATGCACTTACTACATGCATAGAATCCTAACACAAAATTGATACATGATGTCACACACATCTGGGAAAAAAATCAACATTAATCCCATTTTACAGATAGAGATATTGAGGCCAGATAGATAAATCAATTTTCTAAAGTAACATCATAGTTTGGAGTGTAATAGATTAGGACTCAGTTTTCCCAGCATGGAATTCTAGATAGGATTGTGGAAAAAAGAATGTGAACTTAATAGCTAGAAAAGTTGAGGTTTGAATGTCAGTTATCCCACTTACTAGAGATGAGAACTGAGCAGGTTACGAACTCTCTCTGAACCTCAGTATGTGGGCATAGAACCTAATTTGCAGGGATACTGTAGAGAATAAATTAAGGCATGTGCTCAATGAGTAAGTGAATGGGAGCTCTAGGTATGGTGGCATTTATGAAGACATATGAGACAAATGATCACACATTCCTATAGGGACACAATTCCTCAGGAGTTCATTTCCCAGGGCAGTTTTGAAGGAAGGAAATAGTTAAAAAAGGATTGCACTTTACCATGAGGAATACGTGTTGCATGCATCAGATACAATCCATGCACAGCTATTGCAGATTTTAAAAAACTGACTGACAAGTCTAACAGCAGAGGGTGAAACTTTCACTGTCGACTCCCTAGGAGTCAGACATTTTTTCTCATTGAATCCCAGAGAAAATTCTACTGCAGTTAAATTGGTGGATAAATAATGTAGTGGAGACACAGAAGAACTCTGTTGACTGGGGTGATCTGGACCAAATCTCTAGTGTATGTATGCCTGTAATAAGCCTGGATCAGCAGCCAATGTGAGATGAGAATTTGATAATCCTACAATTACAGTGGGCTTCCCTTGTACCTCAGCTGGTAAAGAATCTGCCTGAAATCCAGGAGACCCCGGTTTGATTCCTGGGTTGGAAAGATCTGCTGGAGAAGGGATAGGCTGCCCACTCCAGTATTCTTGGGCTTCGCTGGTGGCTAGGCTGGTAAAGAATCCACTTACAATGTGGGAGATATGGGTTCCATCCCTGGGTTGGGAAGATCCCCTGGAGGAGGGCATGGCTACCCACTCCAGTGTTCTGGCCCAGAGAATTCCATGGACTGTAGTCTAATTTTAATTTTGTAAAAAACTCTGGATAAACTAACAACTTTTAATTCATATGATGAATATTGTTAGTGAATAATAATTGATGTACAGTATTGACAAGGACACCTTTTTTTAGGCCATGTTGAATCTGCTTCAAAATAAAATTCTTCAAACTGAAAGGATTAATCAATTATTGTTGCAAGCATAAAACAAGATTCATGTTTAAAAATGCTTTCCCTTTATATGATCCGTGAGGGGATATTGTATTGGTAGGAAAGAGTTTCAAGTAAAAACTTCAGTGCCTATTTTTATAAAATGATATGAGCAGAAAAACTCTCTATAAAAGGCTCTATATCATATATAACCCTAAAACACAGTAATTTTTATTCTTTTACCTATTCAAGTTTGTGAAGTGTCAACATCATTTTAAGATTACCACTTTGAAAAAAGCCAAGAAAACAAAATATTGGATAGGATATAATATAATAGAGTACCATACCTTAACAACCTTTAAAGTTCCCACATTTGTTCTTTCATTCATTTCTATTTCAAACCAATTCCCCTCATTTCCAGAGATGAAGAAAATGACTGCCATCCAGTTAGCTGAGAACTCCTCATCCAAATCTATTACTCTAATCTGGAGCAAATTTGAATTCAGAGTATTTTCTTCAATGCTTATGGATTGCTGAAACAAGAAATAAAAATATTTTAGCACAAACTATGTGAGAAAGAGAATTATACTAGTTTTATATAGAATGTTTATAATTATTCATGATATAGAAAGGGGGTCCATGTTTGTGGTCTGACTTTTCATTGTTCAAATAAGGGTTTTTTTCATATGTATTATATAAACAAACATGAGATGAAATATGTGTGTACCTTTGTGTTATGACTTAAAAATAACTAACATGTACATCTGTAAAGAGAATTGTTAGAACAAATTTTAGAAGGTAAGGAAACTAAAGTTATTAAATTCAAGGACTGGACTTTGCTGGTGGTCCAGTGGCTAAGGCTCCATCTTCCAGTGCAGGGGGTAGGGGTTTGATCCCTGGCTGGGGAACTAAGATCCCACATGCTGCATGGTGCCACACACATACACACACACACAGACCCCAAACTTTGGGACTTTCCTGGTGGTCCAGTGGCTAAGACTGAAAGCTTCTAATGCAGGGGGCCCAAGTTCAATCCATGGTCAGGGAATTAGATCCCACATGCTGCAACTAAGACCAGGTGCAGACTAATAAATAAATACTTTTAAAAAATTCAAGGACTATTACTTACTGTTGGCAGTTCTATGTATGGGATGTTATCATTGACATCGAGGATTTTAATGTTGCATTCACACTCTGCTGACATACCATCTGCCCCACCATCTCGGTCTGAGCCTCTTACAGCTAGAGAGTACTGGCCATATTGCTAAAAAGACACAACAAACAATATCACAGTTGATGTAGACAGTTCTTATTTTGTCTTGTACAAAGATCTTTTAAAATGTTTGCTCAACATTTGCATAAATCTATGTTGAAGATAGAGGTAACACAGAATGTTGAAAATTCACAAATCTCACATGAATCAATATGAAGTTGCCACTTCTATTCTTAACAATGCCTATCCAGCGTTATTTAAAAGAAGCAAAAATTTTAAAAGCCCTCATTCCTTATTATATGCTGAAAAATAATATAAAGGACGAAGCAGACCAGAATTGTCAGGAGGGGAGAGATTGTTTACCAGGAATTTATAGAATGAAAATTCTGTACCTAAATTATTAGCCCCTGAATGTGCAAGTAGAATAAAGAGATAGCAAATGTTTGCATTTCTGGGGAGTGGCAGGATGTGGCAGAACAGTTACTGATGATCTGTTTTCTTGATTCTATTCGATGGTACTTAAATTTTTAGAAGCTGCTAAAAGCCATGAAGCCTTTTCTAGATATATGTATGTGTGCATCCTCACTCAAAGTTCATATACTTTTAGAGGATTCATAGTTAGAGATGTCTTGAGGGCTCTCCACAAATCCCAGGTTAAGAATATCTGCTCTGAAAAAAAGGGAGAGGCCTCAAATTAATAAGATTAGATATGAAAAAAAGAGAAGTAACAATGGACACACAGAAATCATGAGAAACTACTACAAGCAACTGTACACCATAAAATGGACAACCTGGAATAATAAAGACAAGTTCTTAGAAAGGTACAATCTCCCAAGACTGAACCAGAAAGGAACAGAAAATATGAACAGACTAGTCACAAGTACTAAAATTGAAACTGTGATTTTAAAACTCCCAACAAATAAAAGTCTAGGACCAGATGGCTTTGCCAGTGAATTCTATCAAACATTTAGAGAAGAGTTAACACCTATTCTTTTGAAACTATTCCAAAAAATTGCAGGGGAAGGAATATTCCCAAACTTATTCTATGAGGCCACCATCACCCTCTTACAAAAACCAGACAAAGATACCACAAAAAAGAAAATTATAGGCCCATATCACTGATGAAAATGGACATGAAAATCCTCAACAAAATACTAGCAATCCAAATCCAACAATGCATTAAGAGGATTATACCCCATGATCAAGAGGGATTTATCCCAGGCATACAAAGATTTTTCAGCACCTGCAAATCAATCAGTGTGATACATCACATCAACAAATGGAAGAATAAAAACATATGATCATCTTCATTATCATCATCAAAAGAAAAGCTTTTGATAAAATTCAATACCCATTTATGATAAAACTCTTCATAAAGTGAGCATAGAAGGAACATACCTCAACATAATAAAGGCCAAATATGATAAACCTACAACTAAAATTCTACTCAGTGGTGAAAAGCTAGAAAATATTTCCTCTGAGATCAGGAACAAAGGAACAAGACAAGGATATCCACTCTTGCCACCTTTACTCAGCATAGTTTTGGAAGTCCTAGCCACAACAATCAGAGAAAATGAAATAAACTAAATCCAAATTGGGGAAGAAAGAGTAAAACTGTCACTATTTGCAGATGACATGATACTATATATAGAAAATCCCAAAGATGCTATCAGAAAGCTAGAGCTCATCAATGTATTTGGTAAAGTTGCAGGATACAAAATTAATACACAGAAATCTGCTGCTCTCACAATGAAATCTGTACTCTCACAATGAAGGTCAGAGAGAGAAATTAAACAATTTTGTTTCTCATCACATCAAAAAGAATAAAATACCTGGGGATAAACCTACCTAAGGAGACAAAAGACCTGTACTCTGAAAACTATAAGATGCTGATGAAAGAAATCAAAGATGACACAAACAGATGGAAGAATATACCATGTTCTTGAATTGGAAGAATAAATATTGTCAAAATGACTGCAGTACCCAAGGGAATCTACAAATTCAATGCAATTCCTACCAAATTACCAATGGTGTTTTTCACAAAACTAGAACAAAAAATCTTCAAAGTTGTATGGAGACACAAAAGATCCTGAAAAGCCAATGCTCTCTTGACAAAAATGAAGCTGAGAAAATTAGACTTCCTGACTTCAGACTATACTGCAAAGGTACAGTCATCAAAACAGTATGTAACTGATACAAAAATAGAAGCATAGATCAATGGAACAAGATAGAAACCCAGAAGTAAATCCATGCACCTATGATCAGTTAATTTACAACAAAAGAAGCAAGACTTTACAATGGAGGAAAGACAGTCTCTTCAATATTAAGAGGTATTCAGTGCTGAGAAAACTGGACAGCTACATGTAAAAAATGAAACTAGAAGATTCTTTAACATCATATACAAAAATAACATCATACACAAAATAGATTAAAGATTTAAATGTAAGACTGGATATTATAAAACTTTTAGAAGGAAATATAGGCAGAACAGTCTTTCATATAAATTTCAGCAATATTTTTCTCTGAGCCATCTCCTATAGTAATGGAAATAAAAATAACAGGACAGCAATGGAGAAACAGACATAGAGAGTACACTTATGGACATGGGGAGAGGGGAGGAGAGGGTGAGATGTATGAAAAGAGTAATGTGGAAACTTACATTACCATATTTAAAATAGATAGCCAACGGGAATTTACTATATGGCTCAGGAAACGAAAACAGGGGCTCTGTTATCAACCTAGAGGGGTGGGATAGGGAGGGAGATGGGAGGAAGGTTCAAAAGGGAGGGGATATATGTATACCTATGGCTGATTCATATTGAAGTTTGACAGAAAACAATAAAATTCTGTAAAGCAATTATCCTTCCATTAAAAAAAATAAACAAGTGAAACATAAATAAATTCAAAAGCTTGTGCACAGCTAAGGAGACCATAAACAAAATGAAAGGACAACCCAGAGACTGGGACAAAATGAGTTGAACACAAGGGATTAGTCTCCAAAATTTACAAACAGCCCATGTGGCTCTATATATGAAAAAACAAACAACCCGATCAAAAAAATGGGCAGAAGATCTAAGTAGACATATATTCAAGGAAGACATCAGATGGCCAAAAGTACCTGAAAAGATGCTAAGCATCACTAAAAATTAGATGCAAATCAAAACTACATTGAGATATTACCTCACACCAGAGGTAGTATCAGCAAATCAAAACTACATTGAGATACTACCTCACACCAGAGGTAATTTCAGCCAGAATGGCTGTCATCAAAAAATCTACACACAATAAATGCTGGAGAGGGTATAGAGAAAAGGGAACCCTACTACACTGTTGTTGGGAATGTAAATTGCTGCCGCCACTATGAAAAATAATATGGAAGTTCCTTAAGAAACTAAAAATAGAGCTGCTGTCTAATCAGCAATCCCACTCCTGGGCAATATCCAGAGAAAAACATGGTTTGAAAGGATACATGCACCCCAGTGTTCACTGAAGTGCTGTTTACAATGACTAAGACATGGAAGCAACCTAAGTGTCCATTGACAAATGAATGGGTAAAGAAGATGTGGTAAATACGTACAATGGAATATTACCCAGCCATTAAAAAGAAAGAAATAACGCCTTTTCAGCAACATGGGTGAAACTGGAGATGATCATACTAAGTGAAGTAAGTCAGACAGAGAAAGACAAATATCATATGATATTGGTTATATGTGGAATCTAAAAAAAAAAATTATGCAAATGAACTTATTTACAAAGAGGAAACAGGCTCACAGACTTAGAGAACAAACTTGTGCTTACCAGAAGGAAGGCTGGTTGGGGAAGGATAGATTGTGGGTCTTGGATTGACTTGTACAAACTGCTATATTTAAAACAGATAAGCAACAAGGACCCATTTTGTAGCACAGGGAGTGAAAGTGAAGTCGCTCAGTCGTGTCTGACTCTCTGCGACCCCTTGGACTGTAGCCTACCAGGCTCCTCTGTCCATGGAATTTTCCAGGCAATAGTACTGGAGTGGATTGCCATTTCCTTCTCCAGCGGATCTTCCCCACCCAGGGATCGAACCCAGGTCTCCTGCAGCGTAGACAGACGCTTTACCGTCTGAGCCACCAGGGAAGTCAACTCTGCTCAATATCATGTAACAATTTAAATGGGAAAGAATTTGAAAAGAATAGATACATGTATATGTATAGCTGAATCACTTTGCTGTACACCTAAAACAAATGCAACATTGTTAATTAACTATACTCCAATATAGACTAAAATTATAATAAAATAATATGTGCTCTAGTGGCTTGCCAGTGACTGCACAGTTCCTTTATTGTTTAGAGTTCTTCACCATTACAACTCTTTTCATGTTAAAGGTATCCCATTGGGCTCCTTAAGAAAGTTTGAGAGGGAAAAAACAGCTAAATAGTCAATTTTTTCTGATGGTAATTTTCAAACAAGTAATAAAGGACAGAGTGATAACCTGGAAACTGATGGCATTTGGGTTATTATAGAGCACTAAAATAATCTGATTTATCCTAAATCCTGAATTGTTAGCAGGGAGATGGTCATTTAAAAATAGCTATTGCACTTAAAATTTAATTTATCAAGTATGAAATAAAATTTCCTTATTTATAACCCTGAAATTATGCCCATCAGTTATATTCTATCAATATTAAAAAACATAATGAAAAGTTGCTATTTTAAAATTAAATCAAGGGACCACATGGTATTATAGAAACCATGTGATGCTGATTCTCATTTGGTAACAATCAGTAATTATTTTTAAATTTGTAAGTGAATAGACTGGTCTGGATGTTACTGAATTCCTCTCCATCCTTCTGATTCTGTGAGTCATTTCCCAAAGTAATCAGTGGGCTGTCAGTATGTGAGACATAGGAAGAGAAAAGGGAAAAAAGAGTTCTCTTGTCAAATGAGCCTATGATAGGCTGGATTAAAGAAAGATCAGCAAACAAAACAAAAAAGAAAGATAAGCAAGTTTCTTAACCTGTAAAAATTCTTGGGGCCTCTACTGTGTTCACCTGCATTGTGACTCACCAAGATGGGGGACATTACAGCAATTGTTTCTTAAATTTATTTCATTGTAGAACATACTTGGAAAAAATAGAGCTTTTACATCGACCTTGTGTGTATTTTTATGTACTTTTAGAATGTAGTTTTCTCAAATTGAGACAAATTCAGTAAATTAACTGGGAAATGAGTATAAAATCTATTTGAGGAATTATTTTCATCTCACAGATATTTCTTATGTCATTCCCATTATGTGAAAAGTTTATGTAATCAAAATTTTAAACTATTGTTTTCTTTTCCATTTTTTTTCTTAGAACTCTTGTTTTTAGAATCAGTTCCATTGAGACTACAACCCACTGAAAAGAAAAAAAAATACCTCTCTGTCTAGAAAATTATTCATTGTTCGAATTTCTCCAGTGTATCTGTTGATAATAAACATCGGTGAATCTGAAGGTTCTTGTCTTATGATCTTGAAGGCTATTTTTGAGTTCAAATTATTTGGTTCATCTGCATCAGTGGCATTGAGTACCATCACCAGTGTATCTAGAAGTCAAGAAAATTGATTGCAAATGGACAATTTGCATTTTTGTTGTAATATAGTATACTGCTTTTCTAAAAAGTTAGTCCATGTAATGGGAACTCCACCATTTCCCCTTTCTCTTTTTTCAACATATCAATATCTTAGCTCCTTTTCTATACCTTTGTCTTGATAAAAAGATCATATTTTACCAGGAACTATAGACATTACTGATATTTAAAACACAAGGAAATATTTTCTTCTGCTTTTACATTTCTTATTCTAGTGTAATTATTTTTTAAAGGCTTCTATGGTGAAACAAAGTGATATAAGGACAGACTAACTCTCCCAGCTACGGCACTTTCTAGCTATGTGATCTTGGCTTCAGTTTCCGCATCTATAAATGGGGATGAAATTGGATTGTCCTCACTGAGTTCATGAAAGAATGAAATAGTTATATGCAATAAAATTATGTGAAGTTCCTATTGAATAATACACATTCAGTAAATATATTTTATTATTTTATTTTGCGTGGTCTCTAGTAAAGTGCTAGATATCTAGTGGTTTAAAGAGATGCATATGTAATTACATACTGCATCTGTTCTTCACCTCTTCCGGTAATCTTGTTGGTAGTCTTGATGAAGGATGCTGGAAATGTGAGGAGCTGCAAGCATTCATAAACTAGACTTTTCTATACTCAATTCTGCACAATTGGCCTTGTCTTTAGACATAAACTATCAGCTCCTGTCTCTCTCTCTCAATCTCTGTATGTATTTATTTCAGCAGTTTTAAGTGTTTTCAGAGGCAATTATTTCGTTAATTATGGTGCATTCATACAATCAAATCTCATGAAAATCTTAAATGATGAAACCTGTATTTCCTAATATGAAAATGTGTTCAAAATATATTTAAAAATTCACACTGTAGATTAGTATGTAAAATATGGTCATATTTGTTTCTTCTTTGGAAATATGTTTATATATATTTACATGATTATAGAAAGTATGTACCTAAGTAACTAGTGATTCTATTTGCCTCTGAATAATGGTACAAAGGAGAGCAAAGAATGCATATTATTACACTCACATTTTGTGAAATTTTTATAGTATACCTTCTTATAGTAGTATTTTTAAAAGTTTAAAATATAGGTATAATATTTTAACAAATAAAAATTAAAATGTAAGAATTATTTGAATTTACAAGAAATTATACCGCTTAAAGGAGCAGGCAATGACACCCCACTCCAGTACTCTTGCCTGGAAAATCCCATGCACAGAGGAGCCTGGTAGGCTGCAGTCCATGGGGTCGCCGAGGATCGGACACAACTGAGCAACTTCACTTTCACTTTTTGCTTTCATGCATTGGAGAAGGAAATGGCAACCCACTCCAGTGTTCTTGCCTGGAGAATCCTAGGGAAAGGGGAGCCTGGTGGGCTGCCGTCTATGGGGTCGCACAGAATCGGACACGACTGAAGCGACTTAGCAGCAGCAGCAGCAGCATACTGCTTAAAAGTACTATGGTAAGTTGAAGTTTTGAATTTAAATGAGACAGCATCTCTGGTGTTTTTTGATATATTTAGGACAATCTTCAGTGGTAACCTAAGAAGTTAATACACTGTCTGCACAAGTGATTGAATGTTTGGCAGTTAAAATATTGCTTTTAACACTAATCCACAAGGAAGTAATTGCACGTTTAGATTGTGAAAGCTCTTGAGAGTAAATACTGGATCTAGTTTCTAGATTTTCTGGTTCCCTTCCACTGGCATCGCTTGAGATGGTCCAAATCCACATGGAGGACCAAACAGGATTAGATTTAAAATACATTTCAAATACATAAATCGGTGATTTGACTAAAAAGCAAACAAAACGTATATTTATTAATATGAAGGGGGAAATGCTTGTTTTGTATTTAGTGAAAGTTAGTCATGTCCGACTCTTTGCGACCCCATGGACTATAGGCTCCTCTGTCCATGAAATTCTCCAGGCAAGAATACTGGAGTGGGGAGCCGTTCCCTTCTCCAGGGGATTTTCCCAACCCAGGGATCAAACCCAGGTCTTCCGCATTGTAGGTGTTTTGTTTTTCTTTGCTGTCAAAAAAAGCTCTTGAAGATTATGAATACCAAATAGATTGTCTAGAGGTGATTTCTGTGAGTTAAAGTAGTTAAATTTTTTAAAAAAAGCAATACGAATAGAAGCGAATGAGATTCCCCTTTAAGTAGTCAGTGTGTGTGTGTGTGTGTGTGTGTGTGTGTGTGTGTGTGTGTGTGTGTGTTAGTCACTCAGTCGTACCTGACTCTTTGCGACCCCGTGAACTGTAGCCTGCTAGGCTCCTCTGTCTATGGAATTTTCCAGTCAAGAATACTGGAGTGGGTAGCCATTCCCTTCTCCAGGGGATCTTCCCTACCCTGGGGTTGAACCCAGGTCTCCTGCATTGCAGGCAGATTCTTTTCCCTTTGAGCCACCACGGAAACCCTCAAAGTAGTCAGACTGGGAGGCTAAATTCTCTGCACAGTACCTCTGTCATCACTGTGCAAAGCACTCTGGGAATTTTTCCTTAGGAATCTGCTACAGAGGTGGTGTGTGAGCATATTCCTCCCATTTCTTTAGCGTTGCTTCTTGTGTATGACAGCTGGAACTGCTTCCGTGGTTGAAGGGAAAGCCATCATGGAGCCTTCCTCATGCCCTCCTGTTCTACATGCTTCTCCAAACTTATCTTTCACATTTGTGATGTAGCATCTTGACAGAGTTTAGCCTCTAGATGCCTGACTGTTAAGAATGATCTGGAAACCCAATAGTCTTGTTTACTTAATAAAGTAGAATACTTACTTGCGTTAGAATTTTCTTCTATTTCTCCTACAAAAGTAGACATAGAAAATACTGGAGGGTTGTCATTTATATCCAAAACCCTGACTCTAAGCTCAAGAGGTTTCTCTAAATCTTGGCCCAGTGAATTCAGAGCCCGACAATAGATCTAGGAGAGAAAAGAGGAATAATTACATGGTGCAACCCATAATTATTAAGTTCTCGCTTTCTCTGAGCATTACGCTTAGGTATTGTGGGAAACTAAAAGGACAGTGAGACATATGATTTCCTACTCAAAGATAGGCACAAGCAGTACTTACAAGGGGAGGCAAACACAAAGTCAAAATCCCATTCGAGAAAAGGTAACATGATAAGTTATATAAAGGAAGAACAAAATAGCTATGACTTCATAGGAGGATGTAATGATTGAGAGATCTTCAAAGAAAATTTCAACGGGTGAAGCAGACAGTTGACAGAGTGTTCCAAGAAAAAGGATTCATGTGAGGAAGGAAGTGAAAAACTCATTGGAAGGCAAAAACTCATTGCTTGGAATTAGGAATAGGGGTTATGCGGTTTGAGAATATGACAAAGGAGAGTCACACAGGGGCTTCAAAATATAGCATTCATAGGATAAGTGGTAGCTATGTGGGTGTTTATATTATTATTATTTGTTTTTGTTGTTCATTCGTTCAGTCGTGTCTGACTCTTTGTGGCCCCAGGGACTGCAGCACACCAGCTTCACTTATTGGGTGGTACATAAGTGTTATGTGTACTATTTTGCCTATTTGATATACAATAAGTCCCCTACATATGAACCTGCAAGTTGCAAACTTTCAAAGATGCAAATGTATTATAAATCTATTCCAGTACAGTACCATATAGCCAATTGTATTAGTTGGGTACCTAGGCTCACTTTGCAGGACTTACGAATGCACTCCCAGAACAAAACTCATTGGTATATAGGGAACTTACTGTGCGTGTGTGCATGCTCAGTCACTTCAGTCGTGTCCAACTCTTTGTGACCCTATGGACTGTAGCCCACTGGGCTCCTCTGTCCCTGGGATTGTCCAGGCAAGAATACTGGAGCTGGGTGGCCATGTCCTCCGCCAGGGGATCTTCCTGACCCAGGGATCAAATCTGCCTCTCTTACCTCTCCTGCAGTGGCAGGTGGTTCTTTACCACTACTGCTATGTGGGAAGCCCAGGGAACTTACTGTGTTTCATACAAAAATGCATGTGTTTCAAGAGAAGCTAATAGGCTGGCATGTTGATTTAGACTTTTCAGGGAAACATTGTGGGAGACAAGGCAGGAATACCGATATGGAATAGAAGACTAAGGAATTAAAGCAGTTTGAGGCATACAGACAAGCAGTACGAGCGAAAACCTGTAGGCATAGATTACTATTTGAAGGCATTTTGGAAAATTATGGGGTTTGGATTGGAGAGGCTACAAAATCAAAGAAAGATATTAAAATTTCTCTATTTTTGTTTTTAAGGTATTAACAAGTGTTGACCCTAGTGATAGATGGAAATTGATTAGCAGCCAGTGGAGCAGTCAGAAGAGAGATGAAAGAACAAAGTAGATTGATTAAGGTTCTTGGACAGGTAATTATGGGAAAATAGCTAGCTCTTGTGGTAAGTCATTGGGAAAAAGCAGAAAATCGATCCTTTTTTTGGATTTAATTCAGAACATTTCTGAACTGGAGGAGAGAGAATTAATTATGGGAGTTTGTGATGGAAGGCCTCAGACTTTTTAACGAAGTGGGTCATCAGGTCAACTGCGTAAAGTGGAAATGAGGTTGAGAGTTTGAAGTTTTGTCACAGCGACTGTAAAGAATAGAGTGAGATTCATTAAGGGTGAGTTACAGTGACTGTGAAGAATAGAGTGAGATTCGTTAAGGGTGAGTTAAAGTTTCTCCAGGGCACATTCTGAGCTCAGGGGAGTCGAGCAATATGAATTTATCATCAAGTACGTTCACTCAGGAAAGGCTCCATCTGGAGTTCCAGAAATCATCATTTGGCATTGGAGTTAAGAGGAACTGATATTTTCAACTGAATTAGAGATAAAGAAGTAAGTTAGGCACTTGCTCTTCTTGACAAACATTTAGCTTGACACGGGAACTGACAAGAGGTTAGCCCTTTTGCTAAGGCTGTTAAGGAAACACTCCTTTTTCTCTTAATCTTTTGTTTCTGGGCATTGGATGCGCATGAAATAAGAGACAACCACAAATGCCCAATATTGGGACTCTTGAAATCAAATACATATGATCTGAACTTAAGATATTTCAAAAGTAATATAGGCCTGAACATACATATCCATGCACTTACAATGAAAAAAGGGGTGACCTCTCGATCAACTATGGATGTTATATTAATTTCACCAGTTTTTTGATTAATAACAAAGATTCCATAAGGTGGTTGATCAATTCCTACTCCAGAGATGCGGTATGTAACTTGCTGGTTTGCAGCACAGTCTGAGTGAATCTGCAAAGAGAGCACAGGTGAAAACCTTACAGAGAGGAAATCAAAAGTGCGACTGTTTGATGTAATAACTATCTTTCTGGAGAATTGTTGAATGTGAGTTATCCTGTTATCTTTTGAGAAATGTTGGAAATAGGAGTTATTTTCCTAGATAAGTGGAATAATTACAGTTCTAGTATTTTCAGCAGTACATGACAATGTAATAAAAGAAATTCAATTTTAGTCTCTACCAAATAAGAAAAAAGTAAAATATCACTCTCATAAATCTAAATCTGTGTAGTTCTCATTCATGCATTCAGTCATTCAACATTTAGAATGGATCATATTATTTTTAATGTCTGTGCTAATGGTGAGGCCAGTAGGGAACTTTTTACCCTCTGAAGGAGTTTCTCAATGTTATTATATAACTTTGATCTTCTGATTAACTGTTTTTTTAAATGTAAGGTTTTTGAAGAAAGTTTTAAGTGGATTTATGTAGGTGACAAGAGAGAGTTATCCAACTCTAGTGTAGAAGGTTTTAATTCTGAAAATAGGAAGCTGTATTAGCAGAAAAATCAGAGACCACCCCAGATAAATTTTATGGAAACCAGGGATCTCTTTGAAATTAAAAAATATATGATTATAAGCAATCTTATGGGGGAATCTCTGTGTAAATGTATATATATATGTGTTTGTATGTGTGAATCTGTGTGTGGAGATGTTTCCATGTGTGTCTATGTGCACATGTGCATGTGACTGGGTGTTTACTAAAGGAAAATAAGGGAAAACGAAGGGAAAAAAGAATGTGAAAGAGGGTACATTGTGAATGTTCATAGAAAGCTAAAAGTAGAAAGTCAGTTCTAAGAGATTATGAGGCAGAAAGAGCACACATTTAAATGGTTCCTGTGAATGTGCTGAGCATTAAATTCATTGTTTAAATCACTGTATTTTTTCATCTAGAGTTTAGGGTGACACATGATTGTGTATATTAATTTCATTAATGTTATGAGTCAGTGTTCAACTGTCTACCCAAGTGGATAAATTTCTTAATTTACACTTTTGATGGCTTCAATTTTTATAATCTGAATAGCTATAGTTTGTTCTGAATCATAACTTCTCAGTGAGATATGCTCATAAAATATTTCAAAGATAGGTTCTTTTGAAAATTTAACTCTGTCTGTTCTGATTTTTGGTTTTTTGCTTTGGGGTTGATACTTACTTTGGCGATCGGGTTCCTCTTTGAGTTGTCCTCACCTTCACGGCAGGCTGCAGCGAACTTGATCCACTCACGCTTTTGCCTCCTGATGGAATGCCACTTGATGGTGCCATTTTTAGTGTTATAATCTCTGACCTTGGGTGGGCAGGACAAAGTAATAGTATCTATTAACTTTTATTCATAATCCACATTCCACTGGAGATTTTAGAGGTCAGGGCAGTGTCAGAAAGAGAAGATGTTCAGTAGGAATAATTGGTAATTTTGATAATCCATTAATTTTAGCATAACATTAACTTTACTTATAAAGGATAAATTTTCATTGAAAAATATATTACTTCTCCCAAACTATTTTTTTTTACTTTTAATTTGGAAAAAATTAATTTGCTATCTATTACCTGGATTCTAAAGTCGCTGTTAACTTCCAGCACCACCTATAAAAAATAAGATAGTCATAATAGTTAATTTTTAATTGAATGCTCTACAATTCATGCTATCCCATTGCTTAAAAAAAAATTTAAACAGTCTTGTGGGTCATTAGCAGGTGGATTTGGTTTCTCTCTCAAGGTCTGAGGACAATACTAAGGATTCTTTTATGTTTGGTTTTTACCTTTAAATTTTGCTCTTCTTTTCAATACTTTTTATTGTTAACTTTTTTTTCATTCTTAGCCTGTACAGATACTTGTAATCATATGAGCTAGGATATTTGAAACTAGAACCCAGGGAGAATGAGGGCTGGGAACTCAAGATCTCTTAGTAAATCTTATGCCTGAAGAGTTGAAAGCACTTGGATGGTATTTAGTGATTTCAATAGTATGTAATGATGCTAAAATATTTGACTATAGTTTTGGGATCTGACTAGCCACAGATGGAAATAGAAAAGAAAATCTGAAGTAAAGAAAGCATGTAGAGCAGAAAATATCTGGAAAACTTTGGAATGTTTGCTTTTTCACAGTCCAGTTCTAGATGGAAGATTTTCGAGTATTCTTGAAAATCTGAAGATGATAAATCTTTAATTTGCTTTGAAATATGAGATCAAAACAATTTTCTTCATGTAAAAATGAGTTCATATTTGATGTTTTATTGCTGGCACTAAACAAAACAGATGATATAAATGCATCCTTCCACAGCAATGAAAATAAATTATAAGACTGTAAGGACAAATTGCTGTATAAGCAACTTTCATTAATCTTTCCTCCTGCATTGAACAATTTCCCTGTCAAATAAATGAAGTAGTCAAACAGAACTCTCCCTAGTTTCAGCTCTAGCCTTGATCTTTATATATGATTTGTAAAATTATACATATAATTTATTTTTTTCTAAAGACAAAGGCACTTCTAAAAATATACACTTATATATTAAGTCTACTATATCAATATACTAAAGACATTTAAAATATCTAAAATTAAGTGTGGATTTGAAGGATTTGTTTACATTCATTAAATTTAACTTAAAATTAGTTAAAGATGGTATAAATTCTTAGTTTTTATTCACCCCTAAATAAGAAAATTTTAACTTCTGTTTTTTTTTTTCAGAATCGCTAATTATGAAAGCTGTTATCATAATTAGACTTTATCTGGACCACTGATAAAAGAAAATTATAGTTTGTATTTTTAAAAATACTAATAATAGTAATTTCAAAATGTAATAATTACTTTTTATAGTCACTTTCAATTTTACCCTTAATAAAAATAAAATTTTAGTCTCCAAGTACATATTTTTAGAATTTTTCCATAATTCATAATGGTTAATATCAGTAGTATAAAGAGATTATGTTTTTATTTTATTTTATCATGGTATCAAATATCAATCATTATCATTAATCACCATTACAATTTACTGGATGATAACTAAGTATTGGAAAATGTGTTTAGAGAAATCCATGCACTCAATCTTCAGTAGTATATGTAGTCAATACTATAATTCTTTCCACTTTAAAGATGAAGAAATTGAGGTTTGGATATTAATTTAGGGCTAAATGCAAAAGCATCTGCCTGCCAATGCAGGAGACTCAGGAGACAGGGGTTTGATCCCTGGGTTGGGAAGATCCCTGGAGGAGGAAATGGCAACCCAGTCCAGTATTCTTGCCTGGAAGATCCCATGGAGAGAGGAGCCTGGCTGGGTCACAAAGAGTTGGACGTGACTGAGTGACTGAGCACATACTCACAGTCCAAAACAATTCAGCCTAAATTTGTGTTTGTGGTATGTGTAATATAAGATGGCTTATTCCAAGTAAATTTCTAAGTAAAATATACTATGAAGAATTGACATTTTCCTTCCCTGGTGGCTCAGACGGTAAAGCGTCTTGCTTACAATGCAGGAGACCTGGGTTTGATCCCTGGGTAGGGAAGATCCTCTGGAGAAGGAAATGGCAACCCACTCCAGTACTCTTGCCTGGAAAATCCCATGCACAGAGGAGCATGGTGGGCTACAGTCCATGGGGTTGCAAAGAGTCGGACACGACTGAGCGACTTCACTTTCAATTGACATTATTACAACTTTGAGAATTCAAAATAATTCTGATTTTAATCTAATCTGATAATATCCTTGTGAATTATTAACAAGAATGCTTATATACAATAATGACAGCTATAACAGTAATGCTATGCGTGGGGTAGGAGGGGAAAGAAAAATAAATGACCCAAATGGTCCAAGTTACTTTGGGCAAGTAACTGAGTTGTTATTGTAGAGTCCCTCTTGGGCACTGAATTGAAATGATTAATGCAGGTGTGTGTTTCTTGCTACCTGTGAACTCATGAACACTTTTCCTCTAATTTGTAGGTGTGGAACTGGAGAGTAGGGGTATCTTATTTGTCTGGGAGCCATTTCTTCATAGTTACAGAATTGTGGATGCATCTGTTATCTGTCTTGTGCTTCCCTTACCACACTGAAGTGTCAGTGCTTGCTGTTTGTTTTGGAGAGCTATGCCAGATGACTAAGAAACCTTCCAGCTTTATGAAGCTGGGTCATTCTTTTTCCCATGAGTAGCAACTCAGGCAGAAGACCAAGCAAGTTGCACCATACAGTCAGGCTGTCAACTGGATTAGTAATTAAAAAACTGCCAAGTCTGCTTAAAATTATGTTTCGTTAACATAATCTTACTGTGATTTGCTCAAAGTCCAGGAAAAAAAAATAACAAAACTGAAATAGTTATTCTTGGACTTTCAAAGGCAAAATAATGAAATAAACAAGGTAATTCATAGGGTCAGAGAACTTTCAGTGTACTTGCTGAATTCTCTTAGTTTAGTTTTCTCATTTGTGAAATGACAGGGATAGACTAAATTATATACAGTTACCTTTTCCATTCTAACGATAAATCTCCACGTGCAGTAGGAAAATATTGAAATTTTTTTATCTTGGGAAAGGCATGATAAAATTGTGGGTTTAAAAGATTACTCCAACCACAGGGAAGAGGCAGTGATTACAGGCCACCAGCAGTGAGTGTTTTACATCAAATTAGGCCAGAGATGCAGAGCTGAAGGGGAGTGGGAACAGACCAGAAAAGATTAAGGGAGATATACTGCATGGGTGAAACTGACAGGGCTCGAGAACCAATGGGACGTGGGAGTCAAGAGAGGGAAGAATTTCAGGTGATGGCAGTTTTAAACAGGCAGATCAGGAGCAAGGGCATAGCAGAATTCAGCAGGTTAGAACACAGCAAGTTTAAGATGCCAGAGAAGGGCCTGGGTGAAGAGGCTTAGCTATTTGAAAAACACATCAGCTCCATGAACAATGATGCTTCAGGCCTGATATATGGAGGAATAACTGCTCAGTTTGCTTAGTTGAAATCATGGGAGAATTTGAAATCGCTCAAGAATACAGCCAAGAAACAGCCTAGGGATGAGAATGAAACATGGGGATTCCTACATTTATGTAACTGGGAACAAGGACGAAAAATAAGAAATGAAAAGGAGAAAAAGAAGTTTCTGAAAAAACAGGAAGAAAATGTCATGCAAAATCAAGGATGTCAAAGGAAGGGAAAACTGAAAGACAGATGGGGTGTGAACCATATAAGATGATATAAAATAGCTGAGCAGAGTGATTCCTGAAGAAATCTGAGGTTTTCTAGGACTTTGAATAGGATGCTTTCAGTTGGACAGAACAGGCTCTTTCTGACTGAAACAAATTGGGGAGTAAGATAGAGGGGAAAAGGACATGAAAATGGTCACTTTCCCAAGGAATTTGGTGATCAAAAAAAAATCAAAAAGATATGATAGTAGAATTAAATTACTAATAGTGTGCAAGGAAATATTTTTGGAGAGGGAGACATGTGTTGGAGATGAAAGTCACTTGGTTGGAGAGGGAAGTTGAAGGACACTATCCTGAATAATTTAGACTTTGTCTCTAGAATAAGGATAAGGTTATTTGGGGGAAACTAGAGGACTAGTTTGGATTATGAGATGTGTTGGGGATGTGTTCTGTGGAGACCATGATGGAGATGCACTTAGGTATGAAGACTGGTCAAGCTGAGTACATCTCAGCTCTTTTGCCCACTGGATATGGGTGTTGGGGTGAATCACTTAGCCATTCAGTGCCTCAGTTTCCTCCTCTGTATATGAGACTAAACCCTTTTCCAATTAAAATATTCTAAGAAAGCAGTGAATAATTCACTTAAAACACATCCTCAATGAACCCTCCCTGCATCTCTATTTTAGGAGCCTATATATATATATATATATATATATATATATATATTTTTTTTTTTTTTTTAAGCCACAAGACACAAAGTTGCATGCTAATATCAATGATTCTAATTAAGCTCATTTTTTTTTCTTTTGATATTGAGGTTTACATTTCTTTACATATGGTAAAAATGGTCTTGAAAGTAATAAGTAGTCAGGACAACTTCTTGCATTTAATAATTGTATTAACCTTCAAAAGTCACATGACAGTTTTTAAAGCATTACATTTTGTGTCTAACTGTTATGTATATCATAAGAATGAACCTGAGATAAAGCCAAAATATGATAGGTGGATTCTTTTAAAAAAAACCTTCTGTTTTGTCTTTCCTTTGTGTTACTTGGACCATAGCTGGAGTTCACAGCATGTTGGTAGGTCATTCTTCTTATTTGTTGATTGGTTTATTTATTTCTTTGACAGATACATATCAGATGTGTGAAACCAGGGCTTTATTATTAGGACTTTTGAAGGACTTAAGCCCTAAAAATATTATGGCAAGCCTTAGATAAAATATAAATGTATACTGCATCATGAAAGTAACAGGAAAATTCGTTGTGGCTGTTTTCATGTGTAATACCCTCATGATTATTTGGAGTGTGTGTGTGAGGGGGAATAGAAACCACCCAAAAATTCCCTATTTACCTCTTTTATTCCCTATTTACCTTTTCTTTGTGAATTAGATGTTTACCAAGCAATCTCACACAGGTGCAAGGCACTATGAAGGATACAGAAGTGACTTGGACACAGAACCTGCTCTCTAATAACTTACAGCCAGCAACTGGTGGCATTTAAACCACTTTGACTTGCCTAAGTCCATTAGAGGACATTGCATGCCAGGCATAGCCAGCAAGAGTGACATGACCCAGTGCTCTGGAAGAAGGCCCCCTCACTGTGGGGAGCACAGTAAGTCTAACTGCTGTACCAAGTGTGCATCCTGCCTCGAGTGTCAGGCCAGTGCCTGTTAGGACACGGAGGCAGCCAACAACAACGTTTTCGAAGAATGTGTAGCAGATGAATTATCAGAAATAAAGTGCTCTGGGAATAGACAGTGTTATTTTTCTAGATTCATGAGCCTTGTTAAGTAGGTGAATCTTGTCCTTTAGCAGCCAAGTCATCAGATTTATCCAGTTAGCATTTCCTAGTTTTTTTGGTTTTTCTATCACCTTAATCAGCCACAGCAAATGATTTTATTCTGTAGCAACTCAAACCAATTAAATGATGACAGATTTGTACTCTTTATTTTCATAAATGTGAAAGAACAGGCCGATCTTAAATCTGCTGTGAAATTCCAAAGCTTTTAAGAGCATCATGATTTTGCTTAAATACAATTTATACATTTGACTTAACAGGTGAACAGAAATGCCACTTCCATCTTCTAGAAAATACTTTACTGAAACTCTGATATCTGTAATATGTATCACTATAATATGAGCATGAGAAAGCATAGATCCCTCCCTTTGCTTCTCTTCTGTTGTATCTGTACTAGTTCATTAGTTCTTCTCTTGCTTTAGGCATCAATGAACACAATTATGGAAATTTAAGATTCTGGTTCACATAGGTTGATGAACTATGTAATAAAGTATATATTATAGTCCGTGTATTTTAGCCCTGGGCTTGAGAAATACTCCAAATAAAACCTGCTTATATACTTAATAATTTCAGCTAAGTTCAAACTGTGGAATTAGTTTATCTGGTGGTCAGAATAAGTTTTTTTTTTTAAGGGAAGTATTAACCATGGAAAGGGGAGAAGCGAGGCTGGTATGATCAACTGAAGAAATCTATCATTCTTGGTAGTAAAGATAGGTTTATTTGTTCTTTGTATGCTGCAGAAGTTGACTTTTATAGGAAAAGACGCCTTGATATCTGTATTGATTTGAGTTGGTCGATTGGACCTGGTGAAGTTGCAGTGAGTTTTAGAAATCAATAGAACTATAAAATTTTACTGGTTCTACTTTGCTTTTTTCACAGTCACCATGCCATCCCTTATACCACAGTTACAGCCACTTACAAAGAGTTCTTATATTTGATACAAAGTTAACTTTGTTTTCTGGTGTAGAACTCATTCTAACCTTCCCCAGCCCCCTGCTAACCACCCATATACACAACAATCTCATGGAAACAAAAAGAAAGAAAAATAAAAATAAATGTAGCGTTAATAACATTTCTTTGGCCTGCAATGTTATAACAGCTGTAAGCTAGTGTCTGTTCAGGCACCTTGCCTAGATAATGGAATAGTCCTGTGGCAAGCTTGGCCTCCATAAGAAGTTTCTTCCACTTTATTTTCCCTTATCTAACCCTCTAATTTGAACAAACTCTTAAAATTTAAAGGAACATTGAGCAGATTACACAGCATACTTGCAAATACATGGTTGCCCAGCTCTCAGTGGGTTTGCATTAAAAATAGTATCAGTTTAAATGTCTTAAAAGTTTTCAAAATTGCCCAAATATGCTCCTTAATGTAGATTTTCACTTACTAATTTTGAGCAGAGGATATAAAGACTTAGATTTCTTTTTTTTAATTGATAAAAGCAAACATTCAGAATAAGGCTAGCATAAAAGTTTGCTATAGTGATGGTTCACATTCAGAAACAGTATTTTAAAGCAAAAATAGATTGGATAATTCCAAAGGATATTTATCCAGATCATCTGGTAAAATCAGTAGTAGAAATAACTTGTGATTTTTCTAAACCTTAGAAAGTGAATTTTTAAAAAAAGTTATGATATTTTAAATGAAAGATTTCAATTCTTTATAAAATAAGTTCTTCAAGAAATAATTTTCCTAATATGTATGAGAAACTTATGATTGATTCCAAAGTAAAATATGGCAAAAAAACAAATGATTCACATGCAAACAGGCAAAAACTATCCAGACACAGAAAATAAAGGACAAAGGCCCAGAAATCTCTCTACAAAGAGAGAAAGTTACATGAAAATACATGGTTTTGATAAAATGATATGCTGTACTGAAGAATGACTAGATACAAATGGCTATTTAAAGGAATTTTATAGGGTGTAATTAATTAGAAATAATCATAAAAATTTAAAAAGGCATCTTATACATTCAATGAAAATACATAAGCATCTGAATAAACTTTAATCAACTGACACTATAATGGACCTGAATTAGATCAAATGTATATGAAATTAAAAATAAAAGCATTTTCTTATTTCATAATTAACAAACACTCCTACTTTCAAATGACATACTGTGTGGTACTCATTAATCCCTGCCATGTCCCAAATTATGAAATTCTCAGTATCAAGTCCCTGGAATAAGGCTAGTGTTTGAAGGGCAGTTTGGAACTATATAGCTACCACTTACTGATGCTCATTTATTAATAAATCCGCTGGTTATGGCCTCAATTAATAAAGTGAATTCAAGTTAACCAGCATATGTTGAATCAAAGATCTCACTTGTTACTATAGACACCCAACAATCCAGTTCAAAAATGAAGCAAGTAGAGACAAATATTCACCACAGCGCTACATCCTGCCAAACTGGAAGACACAATTTACCTGGCATTTGCCTCTTTGTATTATATTAACATTATTGTGAAAGAGACTACAATTTTCAATTTTTCAACACAAGAGAAGTTGATACAACACACTAATGCTGCACTTAGAAGTCGTCTCTAAAGAGAGAAGACTAATAAAATGTAGGGTTGCAATAATAAAGTATTTTGTTATAGTTTCTCTGACCATCAAGCGTACAACTTTTGTCTCATGGTCATTACTGACTTTCCAGTAGTAAGAACCATTATCATAATAATTATACTTATTCCTTAATTATAGCCATTCCTTCACCTACTATGTCATTTATAAATCTCCCATACTGCCATTCTTTTGAAATTAAATAAATGTTTTAAATAAAATTACAGTTTAGAAGTGTGGGGCTTCTGATATTAGTGATATGAACCCCCAACCACATACAGAACTGATGAGACTGTTTGGGTGGTGAAGCCAGTTACAAACAGCTATGATTTTAATTTGTATGGATCCTATTTTTACATTTTAAAAATTATAGTGAATCTACCAGCAAAGATACCAAAAGTATGGGAAAATGTCTAGATTAAAAACCAAGATACACCTGTGAGATTAGTTTACCAAGCCCACCTGCAAAAGAGAATTTGAACAACAGAACGCTATTAAGTAGTGATCTGCCTTTCCCAAGTTCAGTGTTTCCCCGGCATGACTTGGCAATGACTCCGATGTCAGAGATATGATATGGTGAGTTGACACTGATGCACTAATATGATCTTGGAGTCTTCAATTAAGGAGAGAAACACTATTTAAAACTCAAGTCCATAAAAATCACCTTATCATTAGCATAAACTTTTAATGGGTTTAGGTGAGAAATAACACAAAATAACATTTTTCTGAAAGTTCTCCCTTGTTTACCATGAGATCCATGATGGAAACTTTTTAACAGGATTCACTTACCAGGAAAATGAGCAGCACCACAGCTGCTCCGAAGAAGGGCCAGTTCATCGCTGCTGGGTTCTCTTACATCCAAGATCAAGAGAGTTTTGTTTTTTCTTCTCTGTTCTTTCTCTTCCCCCCACTCAGCTGGCGTCTGCTTAAAAATAATTTCTCAGTAGATGTTCTTACATGCAGGCTTTGAGGTGTTTCTGCCTTCTCTGGGAGCAGGTCTGAAGGTACGTATAACCTGTCTAGATCCCCACCCTAAAAACTTGGGCTGGTCTCCCTGAAATGCTTAACAGGATCATCATTGCTCGCAGGTAAAAACTTAGGGACACACCCTCTTTCAGCTGAAAGGCAGCTCTCTGTGAGGCAGGGAAGATTCACCCCTTTGTCAGTGGCAGGCATTTAGAATGATCAGAAGTGTGAAGAGCTGTACAGTGGATAGGGGTTTTTCACCCCAGGTTCTATTTATAGGTTGTTCAGCTTCTTCCCATATTGAAAAGGGAAGTGGAGTCTGAATGTTTATACTATTCAAAGAGGATTATGTGACCCATGTTCATTGCCAGACCTTCAGGTCACAATAGAACATTATTAACTTTCCATTTCAGTGGACATTAGGAAACAGTCATTTTCTGAACTATTTTTAAGAGACAGAAACTCTGCTAATGTTAGGAGTGAGGATTTTTTTTTTTAAGCATTCGTTCAAACAAACAAAACGTACATGCTTACAATTTTACTTACAATTTTAAGGTCCCTTGCGTAAATCACAGTTTCCTTTAAGTGACCAGCCAAAGTCCAGGGATGTCTCTGTTGTCTCTCTAAATGAATATCTTCTTTCCCCAATTATTTCTCTCTTTTTAAGGTTCTGTCCTTTTCAAATGGAGTAAAATAAAATGTAAAATATCACTAGGGAAGATTAAATGTAAACAATCAAAACCACCAATTAAAATCTCAGTGATAATTTAAAAAGTGAGGATCAGAGCCTGAAATACTAATAGAAACACAGAAAGCTGTTTTTCAGGTGAGGTGGGTTAAAAGTCAGTGACGATTCCCAAGCACAGAGCCAAGAATCTGTATAGTAAGCCAATTAGAGCACAGGGAATACACTGGAGAAAATGCTGCCCACACATGCAAATAGGAAGCTGAATGTAGCCCTGAAGTCTTTGAAAATAAGTAGTGACTGTTGCAGGAAAGCCTTTGGAAGTGTTCTAAGGGTAATCTCCTCTTCACCTGACAATGTCTAGTATAAATATTGTGAGTGGCAGGAAATCTGTGGAGCTAGAAATAGCAGTCTGGAACAAGAGATCTATCTGGTAAGATGTTGATTATGGTCAAAAGGATGTTAAAAATTGTCCCAGAAAGGAAGGGTATCTCTGAGAGTCAGAGGTTCTCTAGAATGCTGTCATTTCACTACAGGTGTGTGGCTAAAAAGGTTACTCCTCAATGGTTTGGAAATGTCATGCTCTTTATCATGGAGCTTAGAAGGAGGAGATGGGCTGCCTATATTTACTTGAATAAATGGTTAAAAAAAAGTGAATAAGAATACTTATGATAGGAATTGGTTGATGTGAATAATTGGATCAACTTTCTCATTAGTCAAGTAGGATAGAATGTCTGAGCAATGTATTAGTAGTAAGAAAGTCTGACCATAAATGGCTGAAGACTCACTGGGCATGGGAGATGGAAGGATATACATTTACAAGCCTCCCAGTGGCAAGTGAATGTTCTTTCCACCTTGAATTCTGGGCATGGTGCTAAGATGTACACTGGTCCTCTTCATCCATGGAATGACTCTTCCCCACACCCAACCCTGTCTCCACCCCTAACTCAATGACTTGCTCCACAATCCCAACCAACTGGAGCACGTGTAAGGCAGCAGTGTCTCCAGGAGCCTTCTGGAGAGGAGGTGTGGAAGAACCTGGATGTTGCGGAGCAATGGCTGTCTTAATTGTCATATGAGAACTAGTGACATTAGGTAACAAGTGGAGAAGGGAGGTTATGAATCACCATTCCTCCTCCTTCATCTCCTTCTCTACCTTTTTTTCCCTACTCATCTTAATGTCCTTAAAGCAGTGTTGTTCAATAGACAACTTCCTGAAATGTGGAAGTGTTCTCTATCTGGGAGAACACTTGAATCGATTGTGGATCTGTGGATCCATTATGCTAGCCACTAACCATATGTGGCTATTGAGCAATTGAAACAGAACTCAGAAACTAAAATTTTTACTGTAAATTCCAATAACTGCACGAGGCCATTTTTCTTGTTTAGTCGCTAAATTGTGTCTGACTCTTTCATGACCCCATGGACTGTAGCCTGTGAGGCTTCTCTGTCCATGGGATTTCCCAGGCAAGAATACTGAAGTGGGTTGCCATTTCCTTCTCCAAGGAATCTTCCCAACCAACCCAGGGTCAAACCCACGTCTCCTATACTGGCAGGTGAATTTTTTACCACTGAGCCATCAGAGAAGCCCAACCACATATGGCCAGTGGTTACCATATGGCCCCAGTGCCAAGAGGTTGGAGCATCATTGTTTTTATTATCTTCTGTCTTATCCTAAGCCTAATTGCTGTTCTTTATCAGTTCAGCTCTTTCTAGTGAAATCTACCCTATTCTTTTTCTCAATTGAGGGAACTCCAGCTTTCTGCCCTTCCATTCAGCACATTTGATTCTTTTCCTATTATCTCAGTTGCCCAGTCCCTTATATTTGACTCCTTGCTGATCATATTTCCTAATGCCAGTGAGCTAAGAAACTAAAACAGAGGCAACAGCACACAACTCTCATTTCTGTGGTCATGTTTCCTTAAACATTCCTTCCAGTCCCCTTTTCTGTAACCCTCATCCCACTGAAACATAACTGTGCTGTACAATGTTGCTTAATCTTCCTGGTCTCATTTCATCCTGATTCTACTGTGAACAATGCTCAGTATGTGCATGTCCATTCCTTCATGGGAATTTGATGAAATCTGGGGTGATTTTTCTCTTTTGTTTTTTTTCCTGGTGTTTTCTGGTAAAATGGACAGATTTTTTCACAAGGATCAAAATTCTTGGGGGAAAGGATTTTGCTCTTTTCTAAGGCATTGCACACCCTAGAATGTCATGTCTACATTTCTATATTTTTTTCACAGCTCTTGAAAGACAAAGTAATCAGCATCTTTCACGGAAGCTGATGGATTCTACTGATCTAGAATTTCTTAAGCCTTATTTAAGCAACTGTTCTATCCCCCTTCGTTTACATGGCACCCATAGGGTGGACACATACATTCCAGAAAAACTCTTTGGAATATGTTTTTATGTTATATGTGAGCCTCTGGTGTCATATATATATCTAAATTACATAATAAGCTCTAGAAATTGTTTTAAAAATAGGTGAAAGATATTTTTAAAAATCTTAAAAATGGAGAAGAAATTGAGAGAAATGTTAACGATAATAGAACCAAAACCTTTTGTATTTGCCTCTATGTGAGTGTTCCTATGAGAGGTATTGAGTCTAGATCTTGCTCAAGTTGTTTAAAATCAGACTATTCCTCAATGAGTCAAATAAAAAGTCTGGGGGATGGAGGCAGCATTTGATTAAATGAGACTTTTCTTTTTGTGTATAACAGTCAAATGCAATGCCTGATCCTCAGTTGGATTCCTGATATGAACAAGACAACTCTAGAAATAACTTTGGGGATATTTGGAAAAATTTTTAAATAGGCTGTTAAGGAATTATACATTTTATTGCTAATGTATATATTAATAATTTGTTATATTGATTAATTTATATTTATGATTATATTTTATAATTATATAAAATTATACAATTGATGTGCAGTTGATACCAATTAGCTAATTATAATTTTATTTCTATGTATTAATATATTTATTGAGGTGTCTTTATTTTTTATTAAATTTATTTAGTTTTAATTGGAGGATATTTGCTTTACAATATTGTGCTGGTTTCTGCCATACATCAGCATGAATCAGCATGGAAGCAGCCTAGATGCCCATCAACAGATGAATGGGTAAAGAAGTTGTGGTACCTATATACAATGGAGTATTACTTGGTCATAAAAAGAACATATCAGATTCAGTTATAATGAAGTGGATGAACCTAGAGCCTATTATACACAGTGAAGTAGGTCAGAAAGAGAAAAATAAATATCATATATTAATGCATATGTATGGAATTTAGAAAGATGGTACTGATGAACCTGTTTGCAGGGCAGCATTGGAAACACATTGTGGCCACAATTGGGGAAGGAGAGAATGGGATGAACTGGGAGAGTAGCACTGAAAGGTATGTCTTTCTTTTTAAAGATGCATGCTGAATTATGTAAGAACAAAATCTCATGATAACAGAAGTCTTCTTCATGGTAATTCAGCAATAAAATGGATGAAGTGAATATGGCAAAATGTGAACTGTTAAATCTAAGTGATGGCTTATGGTTTTCTCTTTGTTTTCTGTATAGTTGAGAATTTTTGTAATAAAATTAAAAATAATGATAGGTAGATATTGGCAAATTATAGCCGTGGGCCAAGTCTGGCTCACTGCCTTGTTATTTTATTGGGACACAACCATTTTCATTGGCTTATGTATTACCTATGGCTGTGTTCCCTCTAGAACAGCAGAGCTGAGTAGTTATGACAGAGACCATGTAGCCTGCAAAGCCTAAAGTAATTACTTTTCTGGCCCTTTATAGAAAAAGTTTGCTGACTCCTGCACCAGATGGATAGATTGTATTTTGTAATACAAAATATGATTCATTATTACATTAGTTGATTTTAAGAGAATTCAGAAGATTGATCTGGAGATTATGAACAAAAATCAGGAAGACTGAAAATAACCACCAAAATTAAAGCAATTAATCATTGAGGAAAAGATACATCTTTATAATAAAATTATATTTTTAGCTTTTTATTTTGGGAAAGACTTTTAAAATTCACTAAAATAGCCTACAGTCTAACTCTTCTTCCTTTCCTTTAAATCAGGTATAAGGAGACTTTTCATTTTTCTCTAGTCAGTTCTAGAATGAGAGTCCAACATCATCACATCTTTATGTGGTTTTCTCTATACATAAAGATTATTCATTAGCAGGGGAATCCTATGTGACTCTGAAAACACTGGATTCTACTGAAATATCTTACCCTCAGAGTAGTGAAGAGATAGCTATTGTCAATACTTTTTTAAAAATTAAAATAAAAAAAATTTTTTTTTAGTTCTACTGGGTCTTTATTGCTGCTTTCTCTAGTTTCTTTTGTTGTGGAGCAAAGGCTCTAGGTGCGGACTTCAGGAGTTGCAGCACGTGGGCTTCCTGGCTCTAGAGCGTGCAGGCTTCGGTAATTGTGGCATGTGGGTTCAGTCACTCTGCAACACGTGGAATCTTCCCAGACAAGGAAGATGCATGTCTCCTGCATTGGCAGGCAGATTCTTTATCCACTGCACCACCAGGAAAGTCCCAAAACTGAAAAAAAAAAAAAAAATTTCTCATTGAACATCCACCGCATGACTGCATATTCAGTATTGTGCCAGGTGGAACTTTGAAAATAAGTTTGAACTCTGTTTTTAAAGATGTCATCCAAAGCTGGGACACAACCATGCTCATTGGCTTATGTATTGTCTATGGCTATGTTCCCTGTAGAGCAGCAGAGCTGAGTAGTTACGTAGCCATCGCTTAGATTTAACAGTTCACAGTTTGCCATATTCACTTCCTCCATTTTATTGCTGAATTACCATGAAGAAAATTTCTGTCATCATGAGATTTTGTTCCTACATAATTCAGCATGCATCTTTAAAAAGAAAGACATATCTTTCAATGCTACTCTCCCAGTTCATCCCATTCTCTCCATCCCCCACTGTGTCTCCAGTGTCTGCGTTTCCATTGCTGCCCTGCAAATAGGTTCATCACTACCATCTTTCTAGATTTCATATATACTGAAACAGAAGTATTACCACTCCCTTCTGGATGACTGTCCAACTCACACATGTGTGTATTAGGTACCACTGCAGGGTACTCTTTGAACTTCATGTACAAGTTCAGTCTTCCCTTTTACATGTAATAAATTGTCATCAGTTTAGTTCTATGAATTTTTTTTCTTTGGCCTTCTCTCAGGGAGTCATCTCAGATAGTCGTACATGACTAAAGCAACTTGGCACGCATACATACACACACACATGTGCTTATACTAGGGACTGGAGTTACAAAGATGGGTGCAACATGGTTTCTGCCCTTAAGTGGCTCCAAATGAGCTGGGATGAGAAATAAAACAGATTTTTTTTTTTCTACCAACATGTTAAATAGAAGCACACAAGTGCTTTGGGAACCTACATGTTTGTGATACAAAATTCTTGATTTCTTCTTTTTTCTGTAGCTTACCTAAATCAACTCTTGTTATATTAATACTTTAAATTTGTATCTGTGCTTTTCTGTCTTTATTATTGCTGTCATAACTCCCTTCCTGACCCTCTTCACCTGGCATTGCCAGGCCATACCTCTAATTGCACTTCTGTTTTCTTCTCTTCAGTCAGTTTTGTATTCATTTTCCAGAATACTCTTTCTGCAGCATTGCTTTCCTTAGGCCATGTCTCTTCTCAGGAAACTGCAGTAACCATATTACCTCCCAGGTCAAAAGGTCTTAATATTGCAACCTCTTGGAGACAAATTTGTGTCTCCAACTTACTATATCTGATGCAAACAAAATGCAGTCAGCCTCAGTGATTTTAATATTTTCCACCATGGCCTTTCATTTTGGAAGACTCTGCTTTTGATGATGATGATACTGATATGCTTCAGCAACATAAGTTCATTGATAGCTATCTAGAATATTTTCTATTTAAGGGTGAGTGTATAGCCTATGAGATGGTAAAAAGTTTTCTTCACCATTTTCAGAAACAGTTATTTGACTGCAGTTTTAAAAAATCAATCCATCAACATTCTTGAGCCCTGCTAGGGACTGTACTAGTTTTTAGGAGAGGTGAAAATGGATAATAGAAGTTTTTGTCTCTAAGAAGGCTAAAATCTTGACTGGCTCCCACAGGTGTGATGAGGCTTCTGTTTCAAGGTACTCTGAGGTATGTGCGGTAGGAAAAGTGTATAGTGAGTGTTTTGAGTCCTGCGAAAGGGAAATAATTTCCACACTAAGAGCATTGGAGAATATTTCATGGAAGTGGTAGATTTTGAAATTTTTAGGATGACTACCTTCTCAACAAATGGAAATGTAGATGGCAAAGAAGGTAAAAAGGGATATGTATTTTTCAGGCCAAATATGAGTCAGATTAGATCAACGTATATTATTTAGGTTGTTCAAGGTAGCAGGGTTGATGAACTGGCAGAATGTGGAGGACTTTGAATGCCATGTTGAGGAATTTGCATGGTATTATACTGCAGACCAAGAACCAGTATTTACCTAGTCAAAGCTGTGCTTAAGGAGTTTGTCCTGGAAGCTTCATGGTAAATGATAGAGAAGAGATACTGGAGAGAGAAAGATGAATTTGGAGGCCATCATAATGGTTTGGATAATGAATCTGAAATAGTGTGGTTTCAGAGAAAGGAAAAAGGAAACGGGTGTATTATGGAGTAAAATAGACAGTATTGAATGATAGAGTTAATGAAGATGGAGGAATAGGTTATGGGAACTAGAGAGCAACACCTCCCTCCTTTTGAAATCGGGTGCAATGGAAGAAAAAGGAATCTATCCGCGGTTTGGTGTAAGAACTGATCAGTTTTTAACATTTTGTTTGTGATTTTTTCCCTCTTCTACTTAAAAAAATCCAAACTTTTATCCAGACTTAAAATCTATTCATATTTTGGCACATTAGCTCTCTCATTGTGAGCAAATATCTTCTTGGTATATTTTTTATGATTTGTGTATTTGTATATTTTGAATAATTTGAAAGTTGCATATATCATGACACTTCATTTCTAAATGCTATCGTATATATCTCCTAATAGCAAAAACTCCTGCTATGTAATCAGTGTCAGTGTCCTTGAACCAAAAAGAATGTTGTTAATGAACAATGACACACTGAATAAAAAGGAAAATGCGAGTCCACAGTGTTGCTCAAAAAGGATAATGGTGCTAATAGTAAGATCTTCTTTCAAGGAGACTGTCAGCTAATAAATATACAAAAAAAAGTAGAATTAGAAAATTTTAATGTTGCACTTAGTGAGATACTAAGTGATTCAGGTAAAGATCATCAGTGAATGTTAATATTACTGAATGAAGCTTGGTTGGGAAACCAGGTATTTACATGGTCTCAATATATCACATCATCTCACCAACTGATAAAACTAAGCATTCTGTACAGTGGCAGAAGCTGAAAATAGGCAGCTCCTTGCATGATGCAGTCAAAACTATATAATGTCACCCATGTAATATTCCTGTCCAAAGTGCTTAACCTGAATCTCCAAACGAGAAAACAATCACGAAAATCTCAGTTTTGGAATATTCTATAATAAAAAACCCTGAAATTTAAAAAAAGTCAATGTTATAATGCATAAAATATAGTGGAGGCTTATGCTAGATTTGTTGTTGTCCAGTCACTCAGTCGTGTCTGACTCTTTTGGCCCATGAATTGCAGCATGCTAGGCTTCCCTGTCCTTCACCATCTCCTGGAGTTTGCTCAGACTCATGTCCATTGAGTCAGTGATGCCATCCAACCATCTCATCCTCTATCATCCCCTTCTTTTCCTGCCTTCAGTCTTTCCCAGCATCAGGGTCTTTTCCATTGATTAGGCTCTTCACATCAGGTGACCAAAGTATTGGAGTTTTAGCTTCAGCATCAGTCCTTCCAATGAATATTCAGGACTGATTGCCTTTAGGATTGACTGGTTTGATCTCCTTGCTGTCCCAGGGTCTCTCGAGAGTCTTTTCCAGCACCACAGTTCAAAAGCATCAATACTTTGGCGCTTAGCCTTTTTTATTGTCTAACTCTCATATCTGTACATGACTACTGGAAAAACCATAGCTTTGACTATATGGATCTTTGAAGATAAAGTAATATCTCTGCTTTTTAATATGCTGTCAAGATTTGTCATTGCTTTTCTTCCAAGGATCAAGCGTCTTAATTTCATGGCTGCAGTCACCATCCACAGTGATTTTGGAGCCTAAGAAAATAGTCTGTCATTGTTTCCATTGTTTCCCCATCTATTTGCCATGAAGTGATGGAACTAGATGCTGTGATCTTAGTTTTCTGATTGTGCCAACTTTATCACTCTCCTCTTTCACCTTCATCAAAAGGCTCTTTAGTTCCTCTTCACTTTCTGCCATAAGGGCAATGTCATCTGCATATCTGAGGTTATTGATATTTCTCCCAGCAATCTTGATTCCAGGTTGTGTTTCATCCAGCCCAGCATTTCACATGATGTACTCTGCATAGAAATTAAATAAGCAGGGTGACAATATACAGCCTTGATGTACTCCTTTCCCAGTTTTGAATTTGGCTTTGGAATTAAAACTGACCTTTTCCAGTCCTGGGGCCACTGCTAAGTTTTCCAAATTTGCTGGCATATTGAAGGACATCAAAACTCCACACAATATTTGATTCTTAATTGGATTCAATGCCATCAAGTAAAATAGCATGCTCAAAGGAAAAAATGCATAGGAAAGTGATAAAACTAAGAGATTTTAATTTATATCTTTAGTCATTGACAGATTATAAATATATGATTCTGAAAATAAGTTAGACAAAGACAACAAAAACAAAAAGTAACACAGCAACAAAACCAATGGAAAAGTATTATTCATGCTAAAATAGCTGAAGTTTGAAATAATATATTAACATTCTAGTCAAGGCTATGGTTTTTCCAGTGGTCATGTATGGATGTGATGATTTGGACTGTGAAGAAAGCTGAGCACCGAAGAATTGATGCTTTTGAACTGTGGTGTTGGAGAAGACTCTTGAGTGTCCCTTGGACTGCAAGGAGATCCAACCAGTCCATTCTGAAGGAGATCAACCCTGGGATTTCTTTGGAGGGAATGATGCTAAAGCTGAAACTCCAGTACTTTGGCCACCTCATGAGAAGAGTTGACTCACTGGAAAAGACTCTGATGCTGGGAGGGACTGGGGGCAGGAGGAGAAGGGGACGACAGAGAATGAGATGGCTGGATGGCATCACTGACTCAATGGATGTGAGTCTGAGTGAACTCCAGGAGTTAGTGATGGACAGGGAGGCTTGGCGTGCTGCGATTCATGGGGTCACAAAGAGTAGGACATGACTGAGTGACTGAACTGAACTGAATTGAACTGATTAACATTCAAATTTGAGGAGCATATTAAAAGAGTGTCATAACCAGTTGAAAATCTCTTTAGGAATGTAAGATGTTACAAAGTTAGAAAAATCTATTGCAATATTTAACTATTGTAACAACTCAAAAAAAATAACTTCCACAAGTGCTTTAAAAAGCTTGATGTAATTTACCACCTGTTCTAAAGTCAAAGAATGAAAAATAAAGAAATGGAATGATCATTAACTTTATTTTATTTTATTTTTATTTTTTGCTTTTCAATATTTACTTTTTTTTTTTTTTTTAATTTTAAAATCTTTAATTCTTACATGCATTCCCAAACATGAACCCCCCTCCCACCTCCCTCCCCATAACAACTTTCTGGGTCATCCCCATGCACCAGCCCCAAGCATGCTGCATCCTGCGTCAGACATAGACTGGCGATTCAATTCACATGATAGTATACATGTTAGAATGTCATTCTCCCAAATCATCCCACCCTCTCCCTCTCCCTCTGAGTCCAAAAGTCCGTTATACACATCTGTATCTCTTTCCCTGTCTTGCATACATGGTCGTCATTGCCATCTTCCTAAATTCCATATATATGTGTTAGTATACTGTATTGGTGTTTTTCTTTCTGGCTTACTTCACTCTGTATAATCGGCTCCAGTTTCATCCATCTCATCAGAACTGATTCAAATGAATTCTTTTTAACGGCTGAGTAATACTCCATTGTGTATATGTACCACAGCTTTCTTATCCATTCATCTGCTGATGGACATCTAGGTTGTTTCCATGTCCTGGCTATTATAAACAGTGCTGCAATGAACATTGGGGTACATGTGTCTCTTTCAATTCTGGTTTCCTCGCTGTGTGTGCCCAGCAGTGGGATTGCTGGGTCATAAGGTAGTTCTATTTGCAATTTTTTAAGGAATCTCCACACCGTTCTCCATAGTGGCTGTACTAGTTTGCATTCCCACCAACAGTGTAGGAGGGTTCCCTTTTCTCCACACCCTCTCCAGCATTTATTGCTTGCAGATTTTTGGATCGCAGCCATTCTGACTGGTGTGAAGTGGTACCTCATTGTGGTTTTGATTTGCATTTCTCTAATAATGAGTGATGTTGAGCATCTTTTCATGTGTTTGTTAGCCATCCGTATGTCTTCTTTGGAGAAATGTCTATTTAGTTCTTTGGCCCATTTTTTGATTGGGTCGTTTATTTTTCTGGAGTTGAGCTGCATAAGTTGCTTGTATATTTTTGAGATTAGTTGTTTGTCAGTTGCTTCATTTGCTATTATTTTCTCCCATTCAGAAGGCTGTCTTTTCACCTTGCTTATATTTTCCTTTGTTGTGCAGAAGCTTTTAATTTTAATTAGATCCCATTTGTTTATTTTTGCTTTTATTTCCAGAATTCTGGGAGGTGGATCATAGAGGATCCTGCTGTGATTTATGTCTGAGAGTGTTTTGCCTATGTTCTCCTCTAGGAGTTTTATAGTTTCTGATCTTACATTTAGATCTTTAATCCATTTTGAGTTTATTTTTGTGTGCGGTGTTAGAAAGTGATCTAGTTTCATTCTTTTACAAGTGGTTGACCAGTTTTCCCAGCACCACTTGTTAAAGAGATTGTCTTTACTCCATTGTATATTCTTGCCTCCTTTGTCGATCATTAACTTTATAAAAATGATGTATCATACAAAAGTCTGTCACTCATGCTTGACGTCAAATGCGAAACACATTTTTAAAAAATATATTGCAATTTATTGTGAGTGCACAGGATCTTAGTTGCAGGATTTCCAGTTTTTGTTGGGATATGTGGGATCTTTAGTTGCAGCATGTGGGATCTAGTTCCCTGACTAGGGATTGAACCCAGGTCCTCTGCCTTGGAAGCATGGAGTCCCAGCCATGGGACCACCAGGGAAGTCCCAAAACACATTTTTTAAATCATGAAAATGATCCCACTATTATATAATATTTTCTGGAAGTAATAGCCAAATATAAGTATTGGAAGGGAGTTAAAATTATGATTATTCATAAAGCATACATTTTTCTACATGGGAATTCCAAGAGAATCAATTTAAAAATTAATGCAAACAGCAAGAGAATTTATTAAGGTGGCTGAGTACCTAATTAATAACAAAATTCAATAATCTAAACAATTATCAGTTAGGAATATAATATACTAGTTTATAGGAACAACTATAAATGTAAACTACCTCATAATGAAGCAGAGAAGAAATGTGTAAAATCTGCATGATGAAAACTTTAGTGCTTTCCTGAGGGACATAAAGACAACATGAAGTGACTGAAAGACACGCCTTGTTTTTATGCAGAAAAACAATGTGATAAAAAGACTCTGAAAAGTCTTTTTTTTGTGGAATTGACAAATTCTAGTATATGTAAAGCATAGTAATGAATGAAGTCAAATCTTGAAAGTGAAGTGAAAGTGAAAGTTGCTCAATTGTGTCTTACTCTTTGCGACCCCATGGACTATATCGTCCATGGAATTCTCCAGGCCAGAATACTGGAGTGGGTATAGCATTTCCCTTCTCCAAGGGATCTTCCCAACCCCAGGGATCCAACCTTGGTCTCCTGCATTGCAGGCGGATTCTTTACCAACTGACCTATCAGGGAAGCCCTACAAGGCATTAAATATAACACTACAGTAGTTAACACTTTTGGGGATTGAAAATGAATAAAAAGATCAATGAAATAGATTAAGAATTTCAAAATAGATTTAACATATAGTTACAGATCTCTAGTGCACAATACAAATGGCTTCTCAGATCATTAAGAAGTATGTGCATAATTCAAAAGATGGTGTTGAGGCAAATGGCCAGCCACTTAGAACAAAATTAACCTGCCATTTATACCAGAAAAAATTCCAGAGGGAGAAAGCATTTAAATGTAAAAGAAGCCAGACATAGAAGAAAAGAACTGAGTAAAAATTAATACCTAAAATTGGGGGATGTCAATCTAAACTTCAGGGGTAAAGGATTAATGAATTTTAGCAATATAAAAATTAAAACATGAACGTAGCAAATAAGCATGTGCAAAGAAAAAATGAGAGATAAGCTAGAAAAAATATGTTGTATGTGTAACGAAGTTCAGTTCCCATAGTACGCAATGAACTCTTGCAAATCTGTAAGAAAAAGTTGACAACCCCTCCTAAAACAGGCAGACTACATAAATAGATCTTTCACTTTAAAAGGACATATAATGATTCATAGGCAAAAGTTATTCAATCTTAGTCAGAATTAGATATATAAATAATAATGACAACAAAAACAAGTAAAAATACGTCACCAGTCAGATTAGCATTTGATAACAAAATCATTAGATAACACCCATTGTTGGGGAGGAAGTAGAAAAATGGGAAATCAACTCCTTGAGTGAAAGTGAAGCTCCAGTTGGTAAATGTGAAGGCTATGTCTGGCTTCCTTTCCATTTAAATGCTTTCTCCATCTGGAATTTTTTCTGGTATAAATGGCAGGTTAATTTTGTTCTAAGTGGCTGGCCACTTGCCTCAACACCATCTTTTGAATTATGCACATACTTCTTAATGATCTGAGAAGCCATTTGTATTGTGCACCAGAGATCTGTAACTATATGTTAAGTCTATTTTGAAATTCTTAATCTATTTCATTGATCTTTTTATTCATTTTCAATCCCCAAAAGTGTTAACTACTGTAGTGTTATATTTAATGCCTTGTAGGGCTTCCCTGATAGGTCAATAGGTAAAGAATCCGCCTGCAATGCGGGAGACCTAGGTTTTGGGAAGGTGATTTAACAAGGTAACAAAAGCATTCAATATACTTGTACTTTGATGCAACAATTTCTATTCTCTGAATTCAACCTACTTATGCATTGTTTCATTAAGCTTGGTCCTATGTTTCTTTTCCATATTGATAATCTCTAGAGTGATCTCAGGCAATAAAAACCTCCAGCCCTGTTTTACTCTGAACTCCAGACCTATGTAACCAAATGTCTGCTAGACATCTCCTCTTGGAAGTTTCAAATATAGCTCCATTTTAGTATGTTGAAAATTCACGCTCTTTTTCTCACTTTGACCAGCATCCATTTCCCAAGCTTAATAAGACCACCAACTATTTCTATTCAGTTATTTAAGACTGAAGCCCAAGAGATGTTACTGACACCTTTTTCTTCTGTAACCTTCCACTTCTGATCTGTCACCAAATTCTTCTGATTTCATGACCAAAATATCTTTCAAGTTCACTCCCTTCTCTCCGTCTTGACCATCACTGTCTAAGGTTTGCGATAATGTTCCCTCACCTGGATTATTATCATTGTGGCTTCCTAATAGATCTGTATCCATTCTGATCAGCTTCCAATCAGTTTACTATGTGAGTGCAAGGAAAAGTATTTTCAAGAGCAAAACCCAAGCCTACGAATATGTCCAATGGCTTTTAGCATAAAACGGAACAGAAGTTCTTAATTTAGGCCAAAAGGTCCTGAATTGTCTGGCACTTGGTAATCTTGTGACCAAGTCTCACCTTGTACCACCTGCTATTTGTAAGGAGTCTGAAGGGCCCTCATATACCGTCTCCCTTACAGGTCTCATAATTACAAGTTTACATGTATTTGTCTGATTTTACTCTCAGTCCTCACCCCTAGATTGTTCTATCCATGAGAATAGGAACCATTCAGATTAATTTTGGAGAAATGCAGGGTATAAGGATCTGGAGGTCTCAATGAGATCAAAGACACGTCTATTAGGAGCAAAGGAATGAGATTTATGGAAGAATAGAAGGTTGTTGTCCTAAAACTTTCCCATTAGAATTTAAATGTTAGAAGTGGAACAATTTTGCAAGTCTTAGAGGTGGTCACAGGAACTGGTGTTTATGATGGTATGAATTGTACTCAAGATATTATGTACATGCTTACTGAGAAATCAAAATCTCCTTAAGTTGGGGAAGAGAACTAGTGGAGGTGATGAATTCCAGTTGAGCTGTTTCAAATCCTAAAAGATGATGCTATGAAAGTGCTGCACTCACTATGCCAAAAATTTGGAAAACTCAGCAGTGGCCACAAGACTGGAAAAGGTAAATTTTCATTTCAGTCCCAAAGAAAGGCAATGCCAAAGAATGCTCAAACTACTGTACAATTGCACTCATATCACACACTAGCAAAGTAATGCTCAAAATCCTCCAAGCCAGGCTTCAACAGTACATGAATCATGAACTTCCAGATGTTCAAGCTGGATTTAGAAAAGGGAGAGGAACCAGAGATCAAATTGCGAACATCCACTGGATCATCAAAAAAGCAAGAGAGTTCCAGAAAAACATCTGCTTGCTTTATTGTCTTTGCCAAAGCCTTTGACTGTGTGGATCACAAAAAACTGTGGAAAATTCTGAAAGAGATGGGAATACCAGACCACCTGACCTGCCTCCTGAGAAATCTGTATGCAGGTCAGGAAGCAATAGTTAGAACTGGACATGGAACAACAGACTGGTTCCAAGTTGGGAAAAGGGTACGTCAAGGCTGTATATTGTCACCCTGCTTATTTAACTTATATGCAGGGTACATCATGAGAAGCACTGGGCTGGATGAGGCACAAGCTGTAATTAAGATTGCTGGGAGAAATATCAATAACCTCAGATATGCAGATGATACCACCGTTATGGCATAAAGTGAAGAAGAACTAAAGAGCCTATTGATGAAAGTGAAAGAGGAGAGTGAAAGTTGGCTTAAAACTCAACATTCAGAAAACTAAGGTCATGGTCCCATCACTTCATGGCAAATAGATGGGGAAACAGTGGCTGACTGTTTTGGGGAGCTCAAAAATCACTCCAGATGGTGACTGGAGCCATAAAATTAAAAGACACTTGCTCCTTGGAAGAAAAGTTATGACCAACCTAGACAGCATACTAAAAAGCTGAGACATTACTTTGTCATCAAAGGTCTGTCTAGTCAAGGCTATGGTTTTTCCAGTGGTCATGTATGGATATGAGAGTTGGAGTATAAAGAAAGCTGAGGGCTAAAGAATTGATGCTTTTGAACTGTGGTGTTGGAGAATACTCTTATTTTTTTAAAAAATTTACTTTACTTTACTTTACAATACTGTATTGGTTGAGAGTCCCTTGGACTGCAAGGAGATCCAGCCAGTCCATCCTAAAGGAAATCAGTCCTGAATATTCATTGGAAGAACTGATGCTGAAGCTGAAACTCCAATACCTTGGCCACCTGATTCAAAGAACTGACACATTTGAAAAGACCCTGATACTGGAAAAGATTAAAGGCAGGTGGAGAAGAGGATGAGGCAGGATGAGGTGGCTGGATGGAATCACTGACGCAATGGACGTGAGTTTGAGTAAAGTCTGGGTGTTGGTGAAGGACAGGGAGGCCTGGCGTGCTGCAGTCCATGGGATCACAAGGAGTCGGACAGAACTGAGCGACTGAACTGAACTGAAATTTGGGGAGTTTATCTTTTTACTTCTGCTTCCCTAGTGTTGCCTGGCACCCCATAAATACCCAATAAACAGTTTAATTCAAAGTTGAATTCAAAGGTCCTATTTTAAAGAAATTCTGGGGACTTCCTTGGTGGTCCAGTGGCTAAGACTGTGCTCCCAATGCTGATGGCCTGGGTTCAATCCCTGGTCAGGGAAATAGATCCCACATGCTGCAACTAAGAGTCTGCATGTTGCGTGCTGCAACTGAGACTTGGCACAGCCAAATAAATTAATTAATTTTTTAAAAAAGAAATGCTGCCACTCTTGTTATAGCATTTTTCTAGACTCATCCCACAATTACTTCCATCACATCTTGAAAAGAAATTAGTATCTTCTGTATTCATTTTTTCATCACTTGATCTCAAGCAGTGATTTCTTTTTAAAAAAATTTTTATGCCACAGGAGATTTCCAAAGTGAATTGCTGTTGCAGTCAGTGAGCAGTGCATATTTTTTGGCAATTATGACAAACATAACAATAAGAAACTTGGGAACAGGTTTTTAAAACATGCTTCTGGTTCATGGGAGGATTTTTCAACTCAAGCAACTGCAGACCTCATCAAAATTTCATGATATAATTAACTAGTTAATATGAAATGATGATGACTAACCCCTGGAACTGCACATCCAAGCAGTCAAACTAGTATATTATGAGTCACAGAACTGTGAACTTAGAGTCAGTGAGAACACCCAAGAAAATCTGTATCCATTCAGAGCTATTGATTGTGAAGTAAGAATAAGAGAAATGCCCAGTCCTATCAGAAATTGTGTCAATATCACATCATCAACTCTTTATCTTGGACTAATCATATCAGGGAATAGCTATAAGATATTATGAAAGTTTTTACCATTAAACATATTTACTTCCATTCAGAGGTGTTAAGTTCGATTCTCTGCAAATTAAGTGAAGAGTGTATAGAAAACTGAGTCTCAAAATGTCATTAAAATATTGATTCTCAGGTCTTTGTATTTACTAAATTCATATTTCTAGAGAGGGGGACCCAGATAATGAGATTTTTAATTTGTGTCCAAAGTGGCTTGTATGTGCTTTAAAATTTGAGAGCCTCTGATATAGAAGCTTACTTAAGGGTTTTATTCCTAGATTCGGAGAAGGCAATGGCAACCCACTCCAGTACTCTTGCCTGGCAAACCTCATGGATGGAGGAGCCTGGTAGGCTGCAGTCCATGGGGTCGCTAGGAGTCAGACACGACTGAGCGACTTCACTTCTCACTTTCATGCATTGGAGAAGGAAATGGCAACCCACTCCAGTGTTCTTGCCTGGAGAATCCCAGGGACGGGGGAGCCTGGTGGGCTGCCGTCTCTGGTCGCAAGAGTCAGACATGACTGAAGCGACTTACCAGCAACAGCAGCAGCATTCCTAGATTGTCTTGGTGTAGACATCACAACTGTTACACAAATGAGTGGAGACTCAATGACCCCGGGAGTATTCTCTGATTTAAGTTGTTATTGCCAGTTTCTGACATTTTCAGCATTGGAGAAGGTTCTGGTGTTTCTGTTCTGTTCAGTTCAGTCACTCAGTCGTGTCTGACTCTTTGTGACTCCATGCATGCCAGGCCTCCCTGTCTATCACCAACTCCTGGAGTTTACCAAATTCATGTCCATTCAGTCGGTGATGCCATCCAACCATCTCACCCTCTGTTGTCCCCTTCTCCTCCTGCCCTCAATCTTTCCCAGCGTCAGGGTCTTTTCAAATGACTCAGCTCTTTGCATCAGGTGGCCAAAGTATTGGAGTTTCAGTTTCAGCATCAGTCTTTCCAATGAACACCCAGGACTGATCTCCTTTAGGATGGACTGGCTTGATCTCCTTGCAGTCCAAGGGACTCTCAAGAGTCTTCTCCAAAACCACAGTTCAAAAGTATCAATTCTTCTGTGCTCAGCTTTCTTCATAGTCCAACTTTCATATGACTACTGGAAAAACCATAGCCTTGACTAAGACGGACCTTTGTTGACAAAGTAATGTCTCTGCTTTTTAATATGCTGTCTAGGTTGGTCCTAGCTTTTCTTCCAAGAAACAAGTGTCTTTTAATTTCATGGCTGCAATCACCATCTGCAGTGATTTTGGAGCCCCCCAAAATAAAGTCTGACATTGTTTCCACTGTTTCCCCATCTATTTGCCATGAAGTGATGGGACTGGATGCCAACCAGTGTTTCTGTTAATAAGGAGAAACTGCCTGAAATTGCAAAGAAGACAAACTTTGGAGTCAATTCCCTGGTGGCTTCATGGTAAAGAACGATGCAGGAGACACAGATTTGATCCCTGGGATGGGAAGATATCTGGGAGGAGGACTTGGCAACCCACTCCAGTATTCTTGCCTGGAGAATCCATGTACAGAGAAACCTGGCAGGCCATGGTCCATAGGGTTGCAAAGAGTTGGACACAACTGAAGTGACTTAGCACACGCTCATGCACTCATGGGTTATTAAGCAACACAGTCTTGGGTGAATATATGGAGGTAAAAAAGAATTAAGATGTTGCATGACAACTTCTGCAATAGAAGTTTGTACAAAATTCTCTAGGAAAAGAGTAAAAGGCAAACACTCATCTGCTTCAAAGAATGAGAGGGATCTTCACAGAGGAGTTAGCATTTGAAATGAATACTGATGGGATGTGAAGGACGTCTGTAAGATGAAGAGGGAATGTAGGGGTAGGAGAAATGCGTCATCTTACAGGGAACTGCTTATGCCACAGTCACAATGAGCCAAAGCCTAGACAGTTGAAAGAAACAGGATTTGGCAAGTGATTGTTCTTTGGGTTAGCTCTGCTATAACTGGCTATGTTTTGTTTACTCCAAGAGGGCACATGGTGAGCTTCCTTTTTCTCCTGCAGCTGTTGTTGTTTAGTTGCTATCATGCCCAACTCTTTTGTGACCCCAGACTCCTCTTTCCATGAAATTTCCCAGGCAAGAATACTGGAGTGGGATGCCATTTCCTTCTCCAGGGGATCTTCCTGACCCAGGGATTGAACCCAAGCGTCCCACATTGACAGGCAGATTCTTTACCACTGAGCCACCAGGGAAGCTCTTTCTGCCATAGAGTGGGTTGCAAAAGGCCCCACAGGGATGGCATGCCACGTGGGTTATCATTCTCCGCTTCCTCCATCATTGCCTCATTGGGACACACCCTAGCAGGTGTCTATGCAATCATCACCCACTTGCTCACATCAGCCCACATCAGAATTATTTTTCTGAAGGCCAAGCAATGCTTTCTGGTGTTTGTTCAACAGTTGGTTTATGTTACTCATCTGTGAAGCATCTTAAGATGCCCAGTGATAAGTTGCTTCTCCTCCATGCAAGCTGGGGATGAGACTCTGGCTGGGAAAGTTTCATGCCCATTTTATTTATATAGTCAGGATCTAAAACAACTCTCTTAAATGCTGGGTCTTCCTCTACAAACATTTGTTTAACTGTTAATACTGTTGCTTATCTGTTTTGTATCTTCTTTCTGGAGGATGGATGACCTCAGCCTGTGTGTATGTTGGTGTGTATGTCTTTGCTATAAACTCCTCACACTATACTGAAGATTCTTCTTCTCTCATTGTCTTTTGTTTATTGTCAGGACTTCTGGATTTAGAAAGAGTCTCATGGGGCTAGATAGTCCATTGTGAAATCTCCACAGGTCTTTCTTCCTAATTGTAGAAATAGGGGCTTTTTGGCATTGAATAAGACCTTAATTATAAAGCCTGCTAGGCTCGGGGTTCCTCCATGATGGAATGTTTCATAAAATGAGGTTTGACCTCCCGTGGTCACTTTCTCTTTAAAGAGAGTATTTCCCAGAGGCCTTCTGTGTGATGAGGCAGGTGGTACAAAGAGGGCCACACCCACTGCATGCTCTGGTCCATGAGCCAGCCAGGATTCCACCTGCGCCTCAAAATGTTCTTCTTCCCCCCACACTCAGATCCCAACAAATACTTGTCATAAGAATATCCACCAATTATTAAAACAAAAAAATGTTCTGTCAGTGTAATATTTTGAGAAAGTGATGGATGATGAATTTATAGATGCCTGCCAATGAATGAAATTCAGTAATTTACTCATGCAATAAACTTGGGTTGTGTTCTGATTATGTGTCGTATGCTATGCTCGATGTTAGAGAGTCAGCATATCCATATGGAGGTCACAGTTCGAAGAGCATGGGGCCCTTGTGGAAAAAAATGACAGTGTTATTTTATATTTGTATTATCTATTTTCCTTAAAGTCAGTGGAGTCACTTTCCTTTAAGTCATATTCTGCAAGCCAGGAATGTGACAGGATAAAGTTATTGCAAGGAACCTCTGACAGCTTATATTTTCCTATCATTGTAGACTAAGTATAGACCTCCAATTTATATATTCTCCATTTATTAGCTAAACAGTGGTAATTCCAAAAATTAGTTCAAATTTTCACATGTGTAAAATATTTCAAATATTTATAAAAATTATCTTCTTCATAAAATTAATAAAATACAAATAAAATTAATTAATTGTAATTTCAGTAATTGAGTATTTTCTTGGAAGATATTCATTAGTGATATTACAATCCAATAAAAAGCTTTTATATAAATGCAAACTATGTAAATATTTAAAAGGAGAACTGCGTACTTTAAAAACAGAAACCACTCAGAACCTCTGACCATTAAACTGTTAACATGAATGAGCCTAAGTCATGTTTATTTTAAAACAAATAATGAGTAATCACTCGCCTGCGTACTAAGTCGCTTCAGTCATGTCTGACTCTTTGTGACCCTATGGACTGTAACCCACCAGGCTCCTCTGTCCATGGGATCCTCCAGGTAGGAATATTGGAGTGGGTTGCCATGCCCTCTTCCAGGGGAACTTCCTGATACAGGGATCACAACCCTGTCTCTTATGTCTCCTGCATTGGCAGACAGGTTCTACCTGGGAAACCCTGAGTAGTCCCCTAATATTCCTTTTTTTTTTTTTTTTACCCACAAGGAATTTTGCAAGAGTTTTTTGAGAATTTAATATTATTCTTTCATTTATTCCACTAGTATTTATTGAGTGCCTACAAGTAGGCACTCAATGCTGTATCTAGCACAAAATATGGCACAACAACCTGACAGATATTGGAGAGAGTAACTATTTAAGAAGGTATAAATTCCTTTTTTTTGTGACAAATTTGCTTTTCTCATAAATTTACAGAAAGTTGTTAATGTTTCAAATAAAACATTATTGACCCTGATAAACAATATGGTCTTCAATATGAATGCAGAAAAAAATGGATAAAGCAAAATTTTTTTTTTAATTACAGAAATTGTAAATATGGTCAGATTTCCTCCCAGTTGCTCTTGGATGGGCCTAAGGCTTGAATTATCTTTTTAAACCACATGTTTGATACAAAAACGTTAAATAGTTTTAAGCTTTCCAAAGTTCAAAACTTAATAGATTTATTGAAATAGTCTCTAGTAGTATTTTTAAAATTTAATTTATTGTACTTTTGGCTCACTGGGTCTTGTTGCTGCTGGGGCTTTCTCTGATTGTGGTGAGCTGGGGACTCCTCTCTGTTTGCCATGTGCGAGCTTCTCATTGCGGTGGCTTCTCTTGTTACAGAGTGCGGGCTCTAGGGTGTGCAGGCTCAGTAGTTGTGGCTCATAGGCTCCAGAGCACAGGCTGAGAAGTTGTGGTGCATGGGTTCAGTTGCCCCGTGGCATGTCAGATCTTCCTGGATCAGGGATTGAGCCCGTGTTCCCTGCATTGGCATGCAAACCACTGGACCACCAGGGAAGTCCAATATTGTTTTATATTCACAATTCGTAGTAGAATATAAGCACTGAAAATAAAAACTGAGTATAAAATTCCATGTGATTATCTGCCACATGTATTTTACTGCAATATAGCAGACCAAAAGACTTTCAGAGTTAATGAGAGTATTTGAAAACCTCCTTAACTCCTGAAGTGTATTTTAAATGAACATTCACTACTTTTGTGTACATGATGAAATGAATCGTTCACCATTTTTAAAAGCATCTTTCTTTTTAAGGATCTTATACGGAGTTTATTTAACTGTCTTTCAATTTCAGGGTATATTGCACTTAAAATGAAAGGCCATCAAAACTGGCTGAAAGATAAGTGAGTGCTCCAGTAGTTGAGTTGTGTCTAGAGTCAGCTGATTCTTTTTAGCAATGAGCGAATGAGTGCATTGTGACAGTTTACCCATCTTTTCAACTTAACTGTATAGATACTTAATTAAGAGCTTGTTGCTTACTAGTGGTTATTAATATATCAAGATGGTATTTGTGGAATCTTAGGTAGGTTGTGACTTTTCGGACTTTGACAGTTGATAAATTGTGAGTTTGATACACGCTAGAGTCTCCCAGACCCCATCCTGAAAGCAGTCTCAGGACCAAGTGGTGATGTATGGTCATTGGATTCTCTAAGTTAGGGTGAATAGTTGAATTAAATAGTACTCTAATTTTAAAATGAAATAGAAACGCTACTAGAAACTGAACGGACTCAACAGAGAGGATGAACTCAATAGAGACACTATAAAAACTGAATGGGCCTGGGAGAGACAATGGACTCAACAGAGACTCTACTAGAAGCAGAATGGACTCAACAGAAACAATGAACTCAACAGAGAAACTGCTGAAAACTGATCGCACTCAGTAGAGACAATGGACTCAACAGGGACACTACTAGAAATAGAATGGACTTTCTGTTATTGTCTAACTCCATATTTGTCCCTCTGGAGGTACCTCCCAGCTCTGACCGTAACTGTAAATGTTATCTCACTCAGTCTGAGGAGAGGTACCTGGTGAATTGGAATCAAATTTGTGGGTTTGACTATTATTTCATGTCCATTGCTATCTTATTATCTTACCACTAGTCACAGGGGCTTTGTATTAATATTGTTTTGCTAGATTTGTAAGTCTTATAAATGTCTGTTCTCAGCAAGAACTCAAACTTTCTTTTCTGGCGGGTGTGACCAGTTAGTATAACTTCACAGACATACTCATTGTTCTCTGTAACAACTTAAATTACTCAGATAGAACTTTGGGTTTTTTCTTCCCCCTTTAGAATTTTTTTTTTAATCGTAAGTATACAACTGCTTCTTTACATACACATTTAACATTACACCAGATTCTTGGTTAATAGCTTTCCAAAACTTTGAGAAAAACCTTGAAAAAGGTTTCACTTGTCATTTGAAACATTATCAAAGAAGGAGAAGAAAAGATGAAGAAGAAAAAGGCAACCTACTCCCATATTCTTGCCTGGAAAATCCCATGGACAGAGGAGCCTGGTGGGCTATGGTCCATGGGGTCGCAAAAGAATCACACACGATTTAGTGACTACACAATGATACTCTCACAAAGATTACAGGAACATGATTGTCATGGTTATGGAGGAGGACCTGGAGGTGGTAATTTTGGAGATCTCTCTGGTTATGGAGGAGGAAGAGGAAGATATGGTGATGGAGGTCCTGGATTTGGCAACCAGGGTGGGCTCTAGATGTGGTTATGGCAACTGTGAAAGTGGAGATAATAGAAGTGGAATTTACAATGATTTTGGAAATGATAACCACCAACTTTCTAATTATGGTCCAATGTAGAACTTAGTTTTGAAGACAAAACATTTCACATACTTCAAAGACATGGAAACATTTAGAAGATAAACTGTATTTTTAAAGTCCTGTTTAAATTTTTGTGATATTAAAAGTGAGTTTTCCTTAGAAATATTTAAGGAAAATTATGGTTATTTATTAAGCCTTTCTACCACTCATTTTTAAGTCATACCTTGAATGAGGCTGACATATTTCTGGGTGGCAAAGTTCTTTCTCACAAAGAAATGTTATGTTGTATCAGATGCAAGGAGATTTCTTCCAATTCTGATAGTTTATGATGCTACAAAAGAAATATTTTTATAATAAGTACATTTTGTTATAAATTTAAGAGAGAGGGAAATTTGGAATTGCATTACGTGAAGCTGCAAGGTTAAGGTTATGTGTAATTCTCTGATGATTTTTTGTGTAGTAAACTTTTCTATCCTCTATAGTTGTAAATTATTATTATTTTATACCACAGTACTTATCATACAGTATGAACTCAGTGTATTTTTGGATTATAATCACATCTTCGGGAACAACAGTGATTATTGCCTGCTCTACCACTTCAGTTCACAAAAGACACATGAGGGCCTGACACGTCAAGAAAGACGTCCAAGGTCACCTCCGGTCTTAGGCTTTTTCAATGCTTTTTTCTACACCAGCCTAGCCTGTCTATGTAAGATTTCATAACTTGAGCCGTTTTTATTGACAGAAAAAATACCAGTGAGATAAAAGATTGAAATTAGTGGAAGTGAGAAATAGGTTTAAGGGACTAGATCTGATAGACAGAGAGCCTGATGAACTATCCTTGGAGGTTCATGACATTGTACAGGAGACAGGGATCAAGACCATCCCCATGGAAAAGAAATGAAAAAAAGCAAAATGGCTGTCTGGGAAGGGCTTACAAATAGCTGTGAAAAGAAGAGAAGAGAAAAGCAAAGGAGAAAAAGAAAGATATACCCAGTTGAATGCAGAGTTCCAAAAGAATAGCAAGGAGAGATAAGAAAGCCTTCCTCAGTGATTAATGCAAAGAAATAGAGGAAAACAACAGAATGGGAAAGATTAGAGATCTCTTCAAGAAAATCAGAGATACCAAGGGAACATTTCACGCAAAGATGGGCTCAATAAAGGACAGAAATGGTATAGACCTAACAGAATAAGAAGATATTAAGAAGAGGTGGCAAAAATACACAGAACTGTACAAAAAAGATCTTCATGACTCAGATAATTATGATGGTGTGATCACTCACCTAGAGCCACACATCCTGGAATGTGAAGTCAAGTGGGCCTTAGGAAGCATCACTATGAACAAAGCTAGTGGAGGTGATGGAATTCTAGTAGAGCTATTTCAGATCCTAAAAGATGATGCTGTCAATATGCCAGCAAATTTGGAAAACTCAGCAGTGGCCACAGGACTGGAAAAGGTCAGTTTTCATTCCAGTCTCTAAGAAAGGCAATGCCAAAGAATGCTAAAACTACCACACAATTGCACTCATCTCACATGCTAGCAAAGTAATGCTCAAAATTCTCCAAGCCAGGCTTCAACAATATGTGAACCGTCAACTTCCAGATGTTCAAGCTGGTTTTAGAAAAGGCCGAGGAACCAGAGATCAAATTGCGAACATCCGCTGGATCATGGAAAAAGCAAGAGAGTTCCAGAAAAACATCTATTTCTGCTTTATTGACTATGCCAAAGTTTTTGACTGTGTGGATCACAATAAACTGTGGAAAATTCTGAAAGAGATGGGAATACCAGACCACCTGACCTTCCTCTTGAGAAATCTGTATGCAGGTGAGGAAGCAACAGTTAGAACTGGACATGGAACAACAGACTGGTTCCAAATAGGAAAAAAAGTATGTCAAGGATGTATATTGTCACCCTGCATATTTAACTTCTATGCAGAGTACATCAAGAGAAATTCTGGGCTGGATAAAGCACAAGCTGGAATCAAGATTGCCGGGAGAAATATCAATAACCTCAGATATGCAGATGACACCACCCTTATGGCAGAAAGTGAAGAAGAACTAAAGAGCCTCATGATGAAAATGAAAGAGGAGAGTGAAAAAGTTGGCTTAAACTTAACATTCAGAAAACTAAGAACATGGCATCTGGTCCCATGACTTCATGGGAAATAGATGGGGAAACAGTGGCAAACTTTATTTTTTTCAGCTCCAACATCACTGTAGATGGTGACTGCAGCCATGAAATTAAAAGATGCTTACTCCTGGGCAGGAAAGTTGTGAACAACCTAGACAGCATATTAAAAAGCAGAGACATTACTTTGCCAACAAAGGTCTGTCTAGTCAAGGCTATGGTTTTTCCAGTAGTCGTGGATGAATGTGAGAGTTGGACTATAAAGAAAGCTGAGCACAGAAGAATTGATGCTTTTGAACTGTGCTGCTGGAGAAGACTCTTGAGAGTCCCCTGGACTGCAAAGAGATCCAGCCAGTCCATCCTAAAGGAGATCAGTCCTGGGTGTTCATTGGAAGGACTGGTGCTGAAACTGAAACTCCAATACTTTGGCTACCTGATGTGAAGAGCTGACTCATTTGAAAAGACCCTGAGAAAGATTGAAAGCGGGAGGAGAAGGGGATGACAGAGGATTAGATGGTTGGATGGCATTACCGACTCAATGGTCATGAGTTTGGGTAAACACCGGGAGCTGGTGATGGACAGGAAGGTGTGCTGCAGTCCATGGGGTCGCAAAGAGTTGGATGTGACTGAGTGGCTGAACTGAACTGAACTGAACTGACTGATCATGACAATCAGGATGATGGATAAAGATAGCCCTCAGGCATTCCTAGAATTAAAGGAAGCAAAAGAGTCATATTACCTTCACAGTTATAAAAAGAATGGAAAATTTAGCCAATAACTGATTAAATTATTACTGATAAAATAGCAAAAATTTTTCATTATTGTTTTCATCCTGTTAATGATAGAAGTTGGAATTGTTCAGTTTTCCCAGGTTTATGATGTTAAGATTGCCTGGTCATTAGCACATAGTTATCGTTTTTTAGAGGTAGGTTTTTTAGTTGTTATTTGATTGAAATGATAGCATTAATGTAAATGTTTACCCCTTTTATTTAAAAGAATAATAGAAAGATACACTGGTAAATTACTATTTTTGTATTTTATTCATAATATTGATCTGCCCCTTGATTTAGAAATGTAATTTACTAAAACTGCTTTATATTTAACTAGAAACACTATATTAATTTTTAACGTCAGTTTATTCCATTATGAATTTCATCTCAGAAAGAGTAAGATTATTGTAAAGTAAGTGGATGGAACCAAAATCACATTGATAATAACCTACAAAAAACCTTTCAATTATCCATCAACAGCAATATACTTTGTTTTGTTAACATAGCCCTACATAGTGACATAAAGTTACACATGGCTAACGTAGGAGGATAGGGCACTTGTCCCAGAGTGTGGCAGGCAGCCTGGTTTCAAATCCTAGTCTGTTAATTTTCAATCCCTGTGACCCTGAAAGGTTATTTCACCTTTCTGTGCCTGTTTCCTTATTGCTAAAGTAAGTATAATATCAGTATCTGCCTCATAGTGTTAGAAGAATTTCATGATTTAATATATGTGCCAAGCATAGAACAAGTACTGAATAAGTGTCAATTATTATCATTATAACACAGAAATGTACAGAATATAATAAACATTATGCACGTACCATGTAAGTTTCCAGTTTTTTAAAATGTGTGATTGAATTGATGTAAATTACTGGCTCCAAATACGAAAAGGAGTACGTCAAGACTGTATATTGTCACCCTGCTTATTTAACTTATATGCAGAGTACATCATGAGAAACGCTGGGCTGGAAGAAGCACAAGCTGGAATCAAGATTGCCGGGAGAAATATCAATAACCTCAGATATGCAGATGACACCACCCTTATGGCAGAAAGTGAAGAGGAACTAAAAGCCTCTTGATGAAAGTGAAAGAAGAGAGTTAAAAAGTTGGCTTAAAGCTCAACATTCAGAAAACGAAGATCATGGCATCTGGTCCCATCACGTCATGGCAAATAGATGGGGAAACAGTGGAAACAGTGGCTGACTTTATTTTGGGGGGCTCCAAAATCACTGCAGATGGTGACTGCAGCCATGAAATTCAAAGACACTTACTCCTTGGAAGGAAAGTTATGACCAACCTAGATAGCATATTCAAAAGCAGAGACATTACTTTGTCAACAAAGGTTTGTCTAGTCAAGGCTATGGTTTTTCAGTGGTCATGTATGGATGTGAGAGTTGAACTGTGAAGAAAGCTGAGCACCGAAGAATTGATGCTTTTGAACTGTGGTGTTGGGGAAGACTTGAGTCCCTTGGATTGCAAGGAGATCCAACCAGTCCATTTTAAAGGAGATCAGTCCTGGGTGTTCTTTGGAAGGACTGATGCTAAAGCTGAAACTCCAGTACTTTGGCCACCTCATGTGCAGAGTTGACTCATTGGAAAAGACTCTGATGCTGGGAGGGGTTGGGGGCAGGAAGAGAAGGGGATGACAGAGGATGAGATGGCTGGATGGCATCACCGACTCAATGGATGTGAGTTTGAGTGAACTTCTAGAGTTGGTAATGGACAGAGAGGCCTGGTGTGCTGCAATTCATGGGGTCACAAAGGGCCGGACACGAGCGAGCGACTGAACTGAACTGAACTGAACTGAATCCTATGCTTGATGATGTACTTGGTATATTCTATTCTTTCCTTTGGTGTGTTGTATTAATTTATAAATTCTTCAGTATATGTGTATGTACTGGATATGGATGTGAGAGCTAGACTGTAAAGAAGGCTGAGCGCTGAAGAACTGATGCTTTCAAACTGTGGTGCTGGAGAAGACTCTTGAGAGTCCCTTGGACAGCAAAGAGATCAAATCAGTCAATCCTAAAGGAAATCAACCCTGAATATTCACTGGAAGGACTGATGCTAAAGCTCTAAAATTTTGCTGGCTGATGCAAAGAGCCGACTCATTGGAAAAGACCCTTCTGCTGGGAAAGATTGAAAGTAGGAGGAGAAAAAGGTGACAGAGGATGAGATGGTTAGATAGCATCACCAACTCGATAGATGTGAATGTGAGAGAACTCCAGGAGATAGTGAGGGACAGCGGAGCCTGGCAGGCTTCAGTCCTGGGGTCACAAAGAGTCGGACAGGACTTAACAACTGAACAACTGGATCAGTATATAAACTATTTTCTTGTGATGAGTTATGGTTTTAAAAAAATGAAAGTGACTGTCTAGAGCATCTGTATTCCTCCTCAGCTGCCTCCTCAAAGTTACCTGGGTGCTGTCTCAGTGGTTTTTGCTTTTTTTTTTTTTCTCCTTTAGTGAACAATGAGCAGTAAAACTGGCTCTCAGGATGGGCAGTCTAAGTAGCTTGGGAGAGCAGGAGATTGCCTCTGGGTGTAGACTGGGCGGGGGACCGGGGCGGTGGGTGGAAAAGGATAGTGGGAGGAGGAGAAGCCCAGAGCATGCAGCAACCTGTGCTCTGACTCCGGGTTGGGCAGCAGGCGGGGTGGAGAGGCTCTGCTGAGATTAGGCGTGTTGGGTCCTTGAAAAGAGGCAGGTTGAGAAAAGGGAGAGGGAAAAAGTTAAGTAGGCTAGTGTTTGCATGGCGTGAGATGCAGTTCTGAGGAGGTTAGCACTCTTGAAAACTTGCTGCGAAAAGATGGATGGATGGGGGAAGGGTGAAAGGAGGAAAGAAGTTGGAAGAGATAAGGAAAGATTGGAGTCACTTGAATAAGAATCTTGACACGCCTGACTCCTTCTGACTCAGGATGATGTGGTTCAGGCACTGCTTGAAAGCCAATTAAGAGCTCATTGAACTAATTTGGCCTAGATGCAGTATATAAGGACAAAAAGCTGTTGCTGCATTCATAAAATCTCAAATTTGGTTTCTGTAGCTGGTGAGGAACTTTTGTCCGATGGTAGAGTTCATAGTGAACTGAAGAAACACTAAGGACAATGATGTGCTTTTCAGAGCAGGGACTTTTCAGGGACTTTCCTAAGGAGATTGTGAACCGCCCAAGAAACTTGCCCAAGGTTATGGTTGTGCTAAAAATGATAAACAAAATGGTAGAGAGGCAATAAAGGACAGGCTATGGGGGAAAGAGGGGAAAAATAGATCTGGTCCTTTTAATTGAAATTGATCTTTCATCAGACAGGGCACCCATCTGCTGATACACACCCACCCCTCAGTTGCAAACAAACCACTCTTTGAACCTGAGATTTCTTGGAGGATTTCCTCAAAGTGTTCCTGAGCTGATCTGGTGATGCCAAGTAGACCACTTCCCTTGCCCAGTCAATGCCCCCTGTCCCACTGAAGAGAGTTGGATCCCATGATACAGTAGTCTTGGTGAGAGGAAAATAAGAATGTCATCCTCTTTTGTAATGGTGAACGTGTTAGTTGCTCAGTCATGTTCAACTATTTGTGACCCCATGGACTGTAGCCTGCCAGGCTCCTCTGTCCATGGGATTTCCAGGCAAGAGCACTGGAGTGGGCAGGGTTCCTTCTCCAGGGGATCTTCTTGACTCAGGGATCCAACCTGGGTCTCCTGCATTGCAGGCAGATTCTTTACCCCCTGAGCCACGAGGGAAACCCTTTATTATGGAGGGACATCAAATTAATGATGCATTATCATATCTTTCAAAGGTGAAGGTTTTTGTACCACGGTCTCCCGAAGTGTCTGGAGAGGCAATGGCACCCCACTCCAGTACTCTTGCCTGGGAAATCCCATGGATGGAGCAGCCAGGTAGGCTACAGTCCATGGGGTCATGAAGAGTCAGACATGACTGACGTGACTTAGCAGCAGCAGCAGCAGCTCTGCAAGTCTCAGGCATGGGCACGGCAGGAGCCCATACCATCCTGTTCTCAAGTGTGCTTCTCTCTCCCAGGACAAGGCTTTGCTCCTGGGCCATGCCATGCTGGTCCCTTTCCAGTACTTGAGACCTCTACCTCCTCTCCTGACCTCATACTTATTATCACTGTATCTTTTGTAAATGACTCCATTCGATTATTTTTCAAACACGTTTCAAAAGATGCTGTTGTTTATTGATAAGTTGTCTCCAACTCTTTGTCACCCTGCGAACTGCAGTGGACCAGGCTTCCCTGTCTTTCACTATCTCCTGGAGTTTGCTCAGACTCATGTCCATTGAGTCAGTGATGCTATTTAAACATCTCATCCTCTGCCACCCCCTTCTCCTTTTACCTTCAAAAGATGCTAAAAGGAAATAAAAGATTTGCTTTCATTTTAGAGCTTTTAAAGCATTTTTTTTCATAGAAAGCTCTTTTAGCATTTGGTAGCTTCAGTGAATAAATATATAACTATATGTATCTCTCTCCTTTTGTGGCTCTTCCTCACAGACAGTGGCTGCTGACATGCAGAGGCACGAACTGAAGTGCAAGTAAAGGTCCCTTTCTCTCACCCAGTTGTGTGTCTCTATGTGTGTATAGGCTCATCAGAAATTTAGACATGCATGAGGGACTGATGAGCTACCTAGGAGAGGTTCTCACCCATGGAGAGAGACAGGAGGACAAGTTTGGTCTAGGAAACAAAGCACTGACTGTCAGAGAAGCAGCAGCAATCATGAATACACCATGTTGTTCATACATCGATCTGTCTCTTGACATACTGATGCATACTCGATTCTGTTGGAAAAGGAGGGGTTGAATGTAAAACTGAAATGATATCTTCACTAAAACCTATTGCTGGCAACCTAAAACATGGCTCCCAGTAGGAAAGAAGAGTGTGACGCGTCTTCTTTACAGAACCCACTGTAGACTGTACAGTTTGAGGATTCCAGGAGGAGACCGTGGCACACGGCAGACGGTGATGATCGTAATGGAAAAGTGGCTTATCTCTGGAGCAGACAACTTGAGGGGGCCAGTGAGGAGAGGGAGAAAATGGTAGATGTCGTGTAATGTTCAGTTGAGCACTTTCAGGAGCATGCAGGAGACATCCTGGGAATTCTGGGTGTTCTAGGCATATCTGGGGTACAGGATAAATTTCACAGGGAAAGGAGGTCCTCTCATAATAGCTGGAAACAAGAACCAGCTGGACAATAGGTATACCAAAGATCTGTGTGCAGGGGTGTTCAGGTCTTTTAGTCTGTTAGATAAGTCATAAATTAATTGAATGGGTTCAGATATCCCCTGTGGGTCAATAAATACCATATGTACATCTCCTGTAAGGAAGAACAGTGTAACAGAGGAAGTGCTAAAAACTGCACCAGAAACCTTCTGGGTTGTGCTGTGGTCCCATTCTGAGGAAAATGAGTCGAGACTGACAACTTGGAATCTTACCATTAGCATGATATAACACCCAATGAACTACCTACACAGGCCCCATAGGTTTGCTTACATGAAGTTGTATTTCTCTAAACCAGTGAGGGGGGCAGGTTACTGGCTAGAAGAGTTTTCTTCACTTGCTATCTCAAGTCTAAATATCTGACCAAAATCTTCCTCTCTTCTCTCATCACTTCCAAAGATCCCCTAGAGAAGGGAATGGCTACCCACTCCAGTATTCTTGCCTGGAGAATTCCATGGAGAAAGGAGCCTGGCGGGCTTCAGTCCATATAATGTCTGAAGAGCCAGACATGACTAACATGCGCTCCACTGGACTAAGTAACCTTTCTCCAGTTGCTGAGCCTTTTCATTCCTCTACGACTGTGCTCATGTGGTTTCATTCTGTTGTGTTGACTTTCCCCCAACCCTCGCCTCATTTCTCAGCCTGACAAATTCTTTATTAATCTTTAAAATACATCTCAAAAGGCTTCTCTTCTTTGCAGTATTCCCTGACATTCTAGAAAGAACTACAGTTTCAGTGTAATTTTTTATTCTACTATAGCCATAACTTGGGCCTTGGTTACAGTATTTTACCCACAGTAGAACTACTGTAAAAATTGTGGTCTGTCCTCTCAAACCCTGTCACTGCTTTATTAACTAAGTTTATGGAATATTCAATATCCTCTGTTGGCATTTCATCAATCTTCACAGCATCTTCACAAGGAGTAGATCTCATCTCAGGGAATCGCTTTCTTTGCTCATCCATAAGAAACAAATTTTTCATCAAAGTTTTATCACCAGATCACAACAATTCAATCACACTTTCAGGCACCACTTCTCATTCTCACCACATCTACATTTACTTCCTCCATTGAAGTCTTGAAACTCTCAAAGTCATTCATAAGAGTTGGAATTAATTTCTTCCAGTTTCTTGTTAATGTTGATATTTTGACCTCATCCCATTGGCGCTAGTGGTAAAGAACTTGCCTGCCAATGCAGGAGACATAAGAGCCTTGGGTTCAATCCCTGGTCAGGAAATCCCTTGGAGACAGAAAAGGCAAAAGAAGTTGGCCTCCAGCTGCTATCTCTGAGAAGATCTCTTGTAAAATATTAACAGGGAAAACTAACATGTTACTTTAGCCATGTAAACAGAAATTTATAGTCAAATTCTGCTGCCAAGGCATCATACTCTATAATACATGAAAAGACCAAGAATATGAAGATAAAACGCTCTATCAACCTCCCATGCCTCTACCACACCTGCCCACCAAATAAAAAAAAAAAGAATGTTTTTTAAAACGTTGATAGATAATGATAGCAAGGTGGCATCAAGGTAAACATGATAGGTTCAAGGCTGCATTTTCTTAGCTGTTATTAACTCTGAAACTTGGTCACATTCAGTTCTTTAACATGAGTTACCCTCAAATAGCAAATGAATTCCTCGTATATCTTCCAGAATACTCTAGCCGTTTCTCATTGGCAACAAGAAAAGCCACAGGAAAGGGTCGTGTGTCCTTTTGAAGCACAAATGGTACTAATGCGGAATGATGTATGAAGCTGGTAGATAATTACTCTAGATTCTATTGTATGTAAAACCATAGGGTTCTATAGTCTAGCTGAAAGAATCCATAGGGAGGTCAGGGATATATTTTACTAGAGAACAAATAGTCTGCCATTAAAATCATATGGTTATCAGAAGCCAGGTATACTTGTCATTGAATAAAGAGCTCAGGTTTATTGTTTTTTCTTCTGGGACAAATTTGTCTCTAGTTCTTGGTATAATATCAGAAATACAGTAGGAATTCTGTGATAAATATGGAAGAATACTTGGCAAATTTCATTGTGAATATTCTTCTACTCTCAGACTACAGACATTATTGAAGTGCTAAATTTCATTTGGATACATGACATGTAAACTTCTAAGAATATGGAGAAAATCTAGAGGAGAATCATAAAAAATTATTCATGTTGGAAAGTAGGCCTAATGTGATCAACCATATGTATTCAGTCTAGAAAGCTAGAGCTTGAGAAAGGGGAGTTATTTTCATATCTATTCATTCAGCAAACCCTCAGTTCCTGCCATCTGCTAGGCACTATTTTAGGCATTTGGAATAAACAGACAAAGGAGTAAACAAACAAACAGTCCAAAAACTCCCTGAGTTATTGAAATTTATAGTCTAGTGGGTGAGAAGATAAGTATAATAAAATAATAAATAAACTGTATACATAAGAAAGTGATAAGTGCATGGAAAAGAGTAATTTCCACGCAGGGAAAGAGTAATTTAAGAGTGGGGATGTGCCAGTGTTAAATAGATGATCAGGATAAATGTACTGAACACATGATTTTTGAGTCCAACTTTGAGGTAGAAAGAGTTGTCCATGCAGATATCTGCAGGAGGAACATCTTAGGTGAAGGAAATACACAGGCAAATATCTTAAAGCAGAAATTCCTTACATAGATTTGAGGGGAAGGAGATAGTGCACAGGACAGATGATGTGGGGCCACCTTAAAGGCATCATGAGTAATTTAACTTTTATTCTGTTACATGAAAAAAATATTGCAGGGTTGTAAACAGTGGTGATGGGATTTGACTTTCATTTTCAAAGGACTCCTTATATTGCAATATGGAATATAGACTTTAGAGAGAGAGAAGAGCACAGACATTCCATCTAGGAGGATATTCCAGAAACCCAGGTGAAGGATCTTGTGTGCTAGTATTAGTATTGGTGCAATGGAGGTGGAGTGGAAAAGGTCAGTCTTCATGCCAATCCCAGAAAAGGTAATGCCAAAGAATGTTCAAACTACCATACGATTGCGTTCATTTCACATGCTAGTAAGGTTATCCTTCAAGCTAGGCTTCAGCAGTATGTGAACCAGAACTTCCACATATAGAAGCTCGGTTTAGAAAAGGCAGAGGGATCAGAGCTCAAATTGCCAACATTCATAGGATCATGGTGAAAGCAAGGGAATTCCAGAAAAACATCTACTTCTGCTTCATTGACTAAAGCCTTTGACTGTGTGGATCACATCAAACTGTGGAAAAGTCTTAAAGAGATGGGAATACCAGACTAGCTTACCTGCCTCCTGAGAAAACTGTATGCAGGTCAAGAACAACAGTTAGAACCGTGCATGGCACAATAGACTGTTCAAAGTTGGGAAAGGAGTATGTCAAGGCTGTATATTGTCACCCTGCTTGTTTTACTTATATACAAAGTACATCATGTGAAATGCCAGGCTGGATGACTCACAAGCTGGAATCAAGATTGCCAGGGAGAAATATCAACAGCCTCAGATATACAGATAATACCACTTTAATGGCAGAAAGTGAAGAGGAACTAAAGAACCTCTTGATGAGGGTGAAAGAGGAGAGTGAAAAAGCTGGCTTGAAACTCAGCATTCAAAAAATTAAGATCAAGGCATCTGGTCCCATCACTTCATGTCAAATAGAAGGGGAGAAAGTGATAACAGTGACAGACTTTATTTTCTTGGATTCCAAGGCTTTCCAGGTGGGGCAAGTGGTAAAGAATCTGCTTGCTAATGCAGAAGACACAAAAGACATGTTTGATACTTGGGTTCGGAGGATCCCCTGGAGTAGGAAATAGCACCACCACTCCAGTATCTTGCCTGGAAGATTTCATAGAGGAGCCTGGTGGGCTATAGTCATGGGGTCGCAAAGAGTCAGATATGACTGAGTATGCATTACAAAATATATATATTAAAAAAACTGCAGATGGTGACTGCAACATTGAAATTTAAGAAACCCTTGCTCCTTGGAAGGAAAGCTGTGACAAACCTAGACAAGTGTATTAAAAAGCAGAGACATTAGCTTGCCAACAAAGATCTGTATAGTCAAAGCTATGGTTTTTCCATTAGTCATGTATGGATGTGAGAGTTGGATCATAAAGAAGATTGAGCGCTGAAGAATTGATGCTTTCCTGTTGTGGTGTTGGAGAACACTCTTGCGAGTCCCTTGGCCTGCAAGGAGATCAAACCAGTCAGTCCTAAAGGAAATCAACTCTGAATATTCATTGGAAGGACTGATGCTGAAGCTGAAACTCCAATACTTTGGCTGCCTGATGCAAAGAGCTGACTTATTGGACAAGACACTGATGCTGGGAAAGATTGAAGGCACAAGCGTGTGTGTGCGTGTGTGGGCACACGTGTGCACACACGCGCGTGCATGCACACACACATGCACACATTCAAATGTAAGCTCAGAAGAAAAAGATTAGAGAGCCTTTTATATTGTAATTTAGTAAGCATTTGGAAAAGGAGGATATTAATATTCAAGAATGAATACACAGAAAGTGCTTAGTAAATTGTCAATTGTTTTTAGAATAGAGGATAATAGATGAAAAAAGAAAGAAACGAAGAGAAATTTGGGCACAGAATTTATTGAGATGATTAATTCAGTTAGATAGCACCATTTATACAGCCTTGAATTGGGGATATTAGAGTAGACTGTTTATGTGTCTGTCTTTTTAATAAAGAATTTACTATAAAAGGACATTTTATAGGTCTTCCCTTGTGTCCCAGCTGGTAAAGAATCTGCCTGCAATACACAAGCCCTGGGTTTGATCCCTAGGTTGGAAAGTTCCCCTGGAGAAGGGAAAGGCTACCCACTCCAGTATTCTGGCCTGGAGAATTCCATGGACTACAGTCTGTGGGGTCACAAAGAATCGGACATGACTGAACTGAACTGAACAACTTTCACTTCATAAAAAGACATTATATAAGGGAAGAAAGGGAATATGGTTAAGGAAAATGGAAAGATCTACTCTAATGGAAAGATCTATTCAGTTTTGAACAGGGTGTAGATTGTGACACCTGGAAATAGGCAAGCTTGTACTTAATGGATTCTGTGAAAAGTAAAATGGGAGAACCTACTTCATCTAATTGAGATCTTGGCATAGTCAAAGGTAATGAAACCTAGGTTTCTTAGCTGATTAAAGTTATAAAATGGGGGCATTTTCAGAAATAAGGTGTCAGACAAGTTCTTTTAATTTTTCCTACTGGAGGTTAGTCAGTCAGTCAGTTAGTTCAGTCGCTCAGTCGTGTCTGACTCTTTGCGACCCCATGAACCACAGCACGCCAGGCCTCCCTGTCCATCACCAACTCCCAGAGTCCACCCAAACCCATGTCCATTAAGTCGGTGATGCTGTCCAACCATCTCATCCTCTGTTGTCCCCTTCTTCTCCAGCCCTCAATCTTTCCCGGCATCAGGGTCTTTTCAAATGAGTCAGCTCTTCGCAACTGGTGAATAATACGACAAGATCTGTGGTTTAGAATTTTGCCCCTCTTCCAAACTCAAGAACAATACAAATGGCATAGTAATGCAATGTTTATATATTTTAAGTCAAAAGTGCCTTAACGTGAAAGGAAGTCGTTCATTTTCTGGGTCAAAAGTAAAGTCTATGACCATGTGAAAGACACAAACATTTTCAAACTTCTGTTATTATTTCTACATCCATATACATTATTAATTCTGTTTAGCCCTTTTCACTTACAGTGGCATTCATCTCAAATCTTGCCTCTAAAATTGTACTCTCATAAGCTGTATGGCAAAAGCCCATCCAAATCTGCCATCACTACCACTTTCAAAAGCGCTCGTCAACCCTCAAGTGGAGTGCTTTGCCAGTTACCAGTGCAGAAGCCACTCCCGAGATGAGTGGATTGTCTGATTCATCAGAGAAAGGGCGTGTGTGTGTGTGTGTGTGTGCATGTGTGTGTGAGTGATACTTCTGAAGGTGGGTTTGAAGAGGAATCGGAGACTTTAAAACCTCACCGTATGCCCTCATCATTCTGTAGAAACCTCTCCATCTTTCTTTAGAATATCAACTCAGCTCATGAGGATTTTTCTTTTTTCTTCTTCATAAGCACACAATCTGTGTTGTTCTAAATCAAAGCAATTCCTGATAGAGAAAGCTTGGACCAGGCCTCTCTGGAGAGCTTAGATATTTTTCCCAGGTCAAACAAGACAAAAATTAATCCTGAGCTTTTATATTCAGAAGGGTAAGAAACTGTTTTGTGCTTTAATGGTGTCAGGGTTCTTTTTTTAGAGTATGGCTTAAGTACATTCACCTTCTAAAAAGGAACTAACTCAAAGACATGCTCATTTATAACATCATGAAAGATGATAATATTAAAGAAGATGTTCTTTTGGAATGGTAGAGATGAAGGACTTAAAAAACAGATTAAGAAAAGAATTATAACTTGTTTTTTAAGAAAACTTTTATGCTGTGTAAAATATGTGTTATTTGGGATTTTAAAAACTTGGTAATAAAGGTTGTAAATTTCAGAATTTAATTTCTAAAGAAAAAAACAACAGCAGTACATATTCTTCTATGTGAAAGCTACTTTGTTGGCTTAATCTACAAACAGATCTTCATTAAGAAAAATACACACACACCAAGTGAAAACTGCTTATTCAGTGACGCTGCTCACCAAAGGAATTATTCTTTGACTCTGTTTTTAGTTGGGTGTGGGAAGGTAATTTTCCCTCTTGGCTGCAAGCTTGGAGAGGGGCCAAAGTGAACACCCATGTGAACACAAAATAATTAGGAAAGATTCACTCTGAATCAGTATGTTCCCATGAACAAGCTGGGATTTTTAAATCTGCTCTGATTGAAACTGCTTAAAATATAGACTTTGGAGTGGGTAAGAAGTGATAAGAGGAAAAAAAACTAAATCAGGAACAGCTAAATATTTGTTCTAAGATAATTAGGATGGATCAAAATGAACATTCAGAAGAAATAATTAGAGCCTTTGTTACTTTTCTTATTAATCATCATTTTAAAAGAACAAGAAAAAATTAGTATTATAATCTCTGTCTCACAAATTTCATTTTGTGAAAGCATAGATAAAAAATTCTAGAAAGTTAGATATTCTCAATACTTAGAATAAATAGTTCTTTTTTTCCTAAAGAAAGAATCTTATTTCAGTTTTCTATTAGTAGACTATGCAAAGTCAAGTTAATACCCACTTGAGGTATTTTCTTTAAGAAATTAAAAATAACTTATTAGAGAACATAACTTTGTTTTTCAACTTTTATAGTTAAAGAATTTTATGGGATTGTTAGAGTATATAATAACATTGTTATATAAAATATTTGTTTGAAAGACGGGACCAACAAAAATTGTTATAGATAGTTGCCTAAAATGTACATGGTATACTCGTCTTCAGTGTTATGAGTAAGAAGTCAAATTGTACCCATCAAGCTTGTTGGTAACACTTCAAATAGCTTTGGGGGGGGGAAAGGCACAACCCAAGCATCATTATTTAATTCATAAGTGCAATTAGTTACAAGGGCTTTACCCACAATTCTTTAAAGTCTTAGTGTATTATTCCAACTAATAACAGCAGAGGTCAATGCTGAAAAGTTGATCTAGTAATAGTATAATTCTGAGAGCTACTTTTCTTGTAATAACAATTCCTTGCTCTGATCATGAAAATACGTAGTGTGCACATATATTGAGAACAAAACCTCATAGGATTTTTTCTTTTTGAGAAAAATTTTACTGGCCAAACTTATTTTCAAAATTTTGTATCTCTGTACTTTATACATCTATCACCTAGATTTTTGTGACTCAGTGGGGCTGGGCTTTCCTAAGCACCAAATGTGCTATGAGGGAGTAACACCATTAAGTGAAGAGCATCTAATCTGATATCAATCCGTGTGAAACCAAACAGTCACGAAAAGATGCAATTTTCAATTAGTTGTTTTAATTTATGATTGATTTAAATGTACCAGTATGAATCAAATGCATTTATGTGTGCATATATATGTGGGTAAGCTATTTACAGCTATGTTATGTATACATTTTTATGTGTAGAAAATGAAAATACACATTGATTAGCCCTTTTGAGGCTTTTGAACAACTTTCTTCTTCCTGCTTTCCACTGATTTGAGAATTTAGATAATTCATATGAGGTATGTACACAATCACACCCATAGTATGTACATCCTAATCACACAACACAGAGGTATTGTGTTGTGTGAAATAAAGAAAATACCTCAAGATTCCTCAAGGAGTACAGTTTATGTTGACCCCATCTTTCAAGCAAATATTGTATACAGTAAACTTATTACATACTCTAGTATTCCCATAAATTCTTTGACCGTAAAAGTTGAAAAAGAAAGTTATATTCTCTAATAAGTTATTTTTAATTTCTTACATTTATGTTAAAGTAGAACATCTATGTTCTACTTTATTAGAACATAGTTGTAGTTGGACTTCCAGAGTGACTTTATGGTGCTATATGATAATCTCCAGTGGAGAAAACATGGGGTTCTAAATTCAGAGTTTGGCAGATAAAGAAAAAGTTGGTTTAAAAAGTTCTGATTAGAAGCTAGTGAGCCCTTTGGGAATCATTGTTGGCTTAAGATAGAGAGACCTCAGCCCTTGTAATCAAGCAAATGACACGTCACTGAAATAATCTCAGCTCTCTCACTTGAGAAATATGGAGATAGTCACCAATCAACACCCACTTCTTTAACAGAAATATTGTGTTCATGATGATAATAATTGAGGAAGATTTTGAACTGGGAAGATCTGGTACAAATATAAAAATATTGGGTTGTCAACATTCTGCAACTTAATGTATCAGAGTTTTTACCTTAATATTTAGGTATAATCTCTATAATTTTACCATCTGAATATTTTCCCTTTAATTTTCCAGAAATTATTAAATGAGTAAAGTTTACCTTTTATTATAAACAAAATACAATCTTAAATGCCATTTTTTATTAAAATTTTCTTTTTGTCAAGCTGATCAACTTTTGTTCATTACTTCATATCTGTATATTTTTACATGCTACAATCATGTTGTGTAAACAATTTTGCATGATAATTTGTACTGAATATGGTTTTTCATTTTTAAAAATATTTCGTACTCCATTTTGTCTTATCAGAATGCTTTAAATTGTTTCATTAAGTCAATATATAGCGGGGGTTGACCTTTTTTATTCTCCTTGATTTCATTTTATTATTGCAGATGCCCAATTAACAGCCTCATGAATTTCTTTTTGCTGTCCCAGATGGTTTCCTTAAGATAACCTATATTTAGTTTCCTCTTCCCTCCATGCATACCATTCTTTATAAAAGTCACTAAACTTAAAGGTAGTATTTTGTTTTATTTTTCAAGTTCACTCTCAATTAGTAGATTAGCTTCTTGAAGGAATGGACTATATGTTGCTGATATTTATCTTCTAGATCCCTACCACAGATGCTCAATAACCATTGTATAAATAAATGAGCAAATTTCTGGAAATAGAATAACTATGACATAGAGTTCTTCATGATTCTTGAATACATTGTTCCCAAAAGCATGGCATAATTTTAGAGGTACTAACTGTGTTTTCTTGGGGCAGTATCACCTCAGCATAGCCATCATTATCATCAAAAATATTTTTGGACTTCTTACAGGTGTTCATTGGAAGGACTGATGCTGAAGCTGAAACTCCAATACTCTGGCCACCTCATGCGAAGAGTTGACTCATTGGAAAAGACCCTGCTGCTGGGAGGGATTGGGGGCAGGAGGAGAAGGGGATGACAGAGGATGAGATGGTTGGATGGCATCACTGACTCGATGGACATGTGTTTGAGTAAACTCCAGGAGTTGGTGATAGACAGGGAGGCCTGGCGTGCTGCGATTCATGGGGTCGCCAAGAGTTGGACACGACTGAGCGACTGAACTGAACTGATAGGTGTACTATATCATCTCCAGGTTGTTATAATTTATGCTTCTTTGATTATAAGCAAGGATGAACATTTTCCAAGTACTTTTGCAGTAATAATTTAAAAATATCTATTTCTTCTCTTTAATGCCAAAATAATATTTTGGGTCAGTGATTTTTTTATCATTTTAAAATAAAATTTTAAAACAATGAGGTGAAGATAACACTACTGAAAGTGATTTGAAATTTGGCCTGGTTTCTATACAATTAAATTTAACAATCCTTTAGCAAAACCACTCCCAGAATTGAAGATCCCACATTATAAAATAAATTTTACAGAATGAGAAATTGTAAACCTTAGGCTGAGGTTCTACTTCAGTTATGCAGACCTCAAAGTGCTGCGCTCCTGAATGTAGCCTTTACCCACTTATTCACTCTCTCATCTGTCAGCTGCTTGAACGGCAGTGCAAGACTACATGCTGCATAAAATACTTGCGTGTGTACACGCTCACTCATGTCCAACTCTTTGGGAACTCATGGACTATCGCCCGCCAGGCTCCTCTGTCCATGGGATTTCCCAGGCGAGAATACTGGAGTGGGTTGCCATGCCTTTCTCCAGCGGATCTTCCTGATCCAGGGACTGAACCCGCATCTTTTACATCTCCTGCACTGGCTGGTGGATTCTTTATCACTATGCCACCTGGGAAGCCTGCATAAAATCCTCGACATCCTCTAAATTCCTGTGTCCATTCTGTGTCCGTTTGTTAACTCACTTTCTTCTAGTCTCTTGTGTTACACTTCCTTCTCCAAGAAATTTTGAATCTGTGTTACTTCCTCTACATGAGGTTCCATTCCTTCTCACTTTTTTCCTTCAAAGTACTACCTAATTTTCAAGACCCAGCTCATCCTATGCGTTTTCCATAAGGTTTCCAACTTCCTCAGTCAGAATTCATCTTTCCCACTTGGATCTCTGTTTTGTTTTGATAACTTTGTTTTCAGCCCTATTTTAAAGCACATATCCTATTCTGTCTTTTGTCATAGACATAGGATGGTGTCATGGTTAAAATCATAGTGGCTTTGAATGCCATTTCTACATCACTGCCACCTCGGGCAAGTTTATTCATGTCTCTGTGCCTCAGCCTCCTCATCCATAGAAGGGGCCAATAATCAACCCTGCACCTATGTTGTTAAGGAGGATTAAATGAGATAAGTGTGTGAAGCTCATACACCAAAGACTCAAAGTATGTAAGCTATTATCTTTCTCCTAAGTTTGTGAGTTGCTGAAAAGGAGGATTCTATTTTAATGATCTTTGCATCTCTGATAATTATCACAGAAAATATCAGGTAGTAATAACATAATAAATAACATTTTAAGCTAGAACAAGTTTTCCAGTGGGTCTATATTCTGCTTTGGAAAACACCAATGCAGTCTGGATAAATCTGTAAAGGAATAGACAATCAGATTGATTAAAAGTAAAAGTATTAGGAAAAAACAAAATTGAAAAACTGTGTATCCTTGAAACTGCAGCTTCATTTGATGTGCTTGAATTGAAGAATTGACCCCTCAACTGTTTTTCAAAGTGTTGGTTGATGGGTAAAGTTGGTTTTTTGGGTATATTTCTTAAAATCAATTTATTTTCATTTAAAAGATGCTGCATGTAATAGTGGAATCTGAGACACAGATACATCATTTACAAGTGGAATTATCAAGATCTGGGTCCAAGACTCCTCAGCCAGTGTTAAGAGTACATTTCTAAATCCCCATGGTCACCCATCAGAAAAGCTAAAGTAAAAAAATGGAAAAGATTGTCAAAGATGTAGATTAATTGTAACTCTCACACATGACAGTTGCAATGTAAATTGGTAGAAACATTTTGGAAAATTGTTTGGCAGTATCTATTAAAACAAATGAACATGCACCTACCCTAAGGCTTAGCAATTCCACTTGTTTGATATATACCTATCTTAAATGAATGGATATGTACACTGAAAGACACATATATGAGAATGTTTATCATAGCACTGTTCATAACATCCCCAGATTAGAAGCTGCTCAAGTGTTCATCAATAGTAGAATTGGATAATATATTACAGCATATTCATATAATAGACTACTATACAGCAATGAGAATAACCCTTCCAGTCCATAATACCCCCAAATATATGAATGAAACATACAAGCATAATATCTGAGTGGGAGCCAGATACATATGAGAACAGGCAGCATTATTTCATTTATTCAAAATAAATGAACAAAGCCTAAAAGGAAAAAATAGGCAAAGCTCTGCTGTTAGAACTCAGGCTAGTAGTTACATTTAAAGTCCTTTCTGTTAGTGCTCTAGATCATGATCCAGGAGCTCGTTACATGAGATGTAATTATATGATAAAAACTCACTGAGTCATACGCCTGTGATAGGTCCACTTTTCAGAGGCATAGTAGGTATACCATATTTATATTATATGTTCATTTAAAAAAGCAGGTAGGGGTTTCCCTGGTGGTCCAGTAGTTAAGACTTCGCCTTCCAGTGCAGGGGGTTCAGGTTTGATCTGTGGTCAGGGAACTAAGACGCCACATGCCTTATGGCCCAAACACCAAAACATAAAATAGAAGCAATATTGTAACAAAAACAATAAAGACCAAAAAAAAAAAATGGTCCACATCAAAGAAAAAACTTTTTAAAAGATAAAAAGTAACTGAACCTTCTCTATGAGTCTGTGTAGAACTTCTTAAAAATTTGCTTTTATAAAGAACATTTCAAATCCCTTTACAGCAGGTAGCAAAATACGTTGTGAAGTCCCTTTCCTAAGCCCAGGACTTCTTGGGTCCAAGAGGCATCCACATTTATGCTTCTCCATCTGGAAGACCAACTCTAAGGCTACCTTCCAAGAGTTTGAAGCTAAATAAATAAATAAATAAAATAGCCCTTTCCCTAATCTTTAGTGTTTTAACTCAGTCACAGTAGAATCTGGCAGTAAGCTCAAGTGTTTATTCATCCTGTTTAAAATCTTGGGACCCTTCTTGTAAATGGAATTCCTCTGACACCACAACTGTTTCCAAAGAGGTCAAGAATTCTGGGATGCTTCAGGAATAATTAATATCGACTATTTTCTCCCAGTAGTCAAAACTAAGAGCTTATGTTCCACTCTTGTGTTCTCATTTCCTTGTACTGGAGGTCCATAGAGGAAAGTCAGTATTTCAATGGGAAGCTTGAAAATGGGTGGAGGCAATGGATGCCCCACTTCTGATACGACTAACTTGTTACGTTGTGTGCTGTGTGCTCAGTCATGTTCAACTCTTTGTGACCCTGTGGACAGTAGCCGGTCAGGCTCCTCTACCCATGGACTTTTCCAGACAAGAAAACTGGAGTGGGTTGCCACTTCTTTACTCCAGGGTGTCTTCCAGACCCAGGGATCAAACCCACATTTCTTGTGTCTCCTAGCTTTTTCTACACGTAGGCGAAGGAGGAGAGCGATATATGCTTAGGGTGACTCTGCCCTGTCTCTCCTTTCTGGGTTCACTTTGGCAAAGAACTGCTTATATTACCTTTATTTTGCTAGAAGGATCAGGAAACAAGAAAATCTGTCTCAAATGCAAAGTACCTAAGATTTTTCCAGGTAGCTAATATAGAATAATAATACAAATTTCTTCTTGCTAACTTTAATTTCATTGTGCACCTTTATTTGGGCATCAGAATGAGCTTGATGCTGTCCACAGTTCACTTATTATCACATTCCATGAGATTATGAAGAGTTTGAAACATAATTAGTGTCATTTCTGCTTTCAGTGATAATTAGATTATATATTTGTTGTTCTTTTCATACGTGATATAAGAATCAGCTTGCTGGTTTTCACTCGACTTGATTTAGGGCAAAACTGACTTCTTGTACAATAGTCATGGATATGTCTTCTGTTTGGCTCAGATGCTTAAATCTTCTCCACTTGGCAGATGATCTAACCAGCCCTTCCTTCCACTCATGGCAAAATCTTACTGCTCCTTCCACCTGTTTAGGCCCTCAGTCACGTCCAACTCTTTACAACCCCTTGGACTGCAGCACACCAGGCTCCTCTGTCCAAGGGATTTCCCAGGCAAGAATACTGAAGTGGGTTGCCATTTCCTTCTCTAAGGGAATCTTCTTGATCCAGAATTGAACCAGTGTCTCCTGCATTTGTAGGCAGATTTTTTTTACCACTGAGCCACCAGGGAAGCCTCTTCTACCATGTTACGTTCCAAATTTATTTCCTTCTTATTATTGCAGTCAACAAGATTTTTTTTTTTCTGGCTTCTAGACCTCGTGTCTCTCTCCCTCTCTCTGTCATTCCCTAATATTATAATATTGATTTTTGTCTTACTTTCCTCCAAGGCAATTGCTAGTTGCATATATGAATGCTTTCACTGTTTCTTGTATTTCAACTTTCATTTCTCGCTAATCTCAAGTTCCTCATACTAGAATCATGCCTATTTTCTCTTCTTTATACTTCTGTCTTCTGTCACTCATGCTCAAGTGATCTCATTTTGTTTGAAATAGCCTTCTCATTTATTTCTTTAAATCTTTTCTTTATTAAGCCCTGTTTCGAAAAATATAGAAAAAGAATTCACTTCCTCATCTGTATCTATAATATCTTGTTGGGTGTATTCTATAGCATTAACTGAGGAGTTTAAGCCAAATATTTTAAGAATTTTTAACTTGCTAGTCCTAAGTATGTAAAAAATAAGATTCATTGGATGAGTTATGTTGGAAATTTTTTGGTTTTAAATTTATAAGGAAACTTCATAGAACTTTCCTTGTCCCTATTCTGTGATGATATCTGGATAAATCATCATTCTAACCATTGTCCATCACCACCCAGAATCTATGTTATTATTGCTTTTGTGACCTCAAGTCCCAGACCTTGTGTTTTTCTCAAATTTGCCTTGGAGGAAAGCAAGAAAAAAAAAACATAATCAATATTATAATGTTAGGGAATGACAGAGAGAGGGAGAAGAAGAGAAGTGGTCTAGAGGCCAGAAAAAAAAAAATTGTGTTATGCTCACAGAATCATAAACTGCAGAGAAAAGGGACAGAGTTTTTTTTAAAAAAAAAAAAAAGGAGGAGGAGGAGAAAAGAAGAAGAATGGAAGAATGGAAGAATGGAAGAATAATGATATGGCAAAGAGTAAAGGAAAAAGTGGAAAGAAGGAAAAATGAAAACCAATAGAGATAAAGAGGAAAGCTTGTTTGGGGAAACTCTAGATGGGGGGAAAAATGCTGAGTTTGCATTTACTGACTTCCAGGGATTTTTCTTTGCTAAAAACCACATGGTCACACATGGATTAGCTGGCTTGCATGTTACCATCTGCAGAGACACACTATGTCTTTGTACTCATGGCACAAAAGACTTCATTCTCTTTCTAAGAAACATTTGATTGTATGACAGTCTAATTTATACTTGATGAATTCGCCTTAACATTTAGATAGGAGGTTACTGGCAAACACAATAGAATTTAGAAAAGGAGTAACCAACAGCTAGAAGTCAACCAAACAACAAGTATGAATGGAGAAGCACATCTCATCTTAAATGAAAAACAACCTGAGTCCAGAGGAACTCCACTGATGAATGACACAGCAAAGGATTGTGTATGTGTGTGTGAGTTGCTCAATCGTGTCCAGCTCTTGCAACCCCATGGACTGTAGTTCACCAGATCCTGTGCCATGGGAATTTCCAGGCAGGAATACTGGAGTGGGCTGTCATTCCCTTCTCCAGGGGATCTTCCAGAGGAGTTCCACTGATGAATGACACTGCAAAGGATTAATGGCTGCTATTCCTGAGAAAATGCCAATTCTTTTTTCAGATAGTGTACGTGTATAGGAGAATTTAGGTACAAGTCAGTGGGGATGGATGGAAAGAACTAGATATTGTAAGATTCTTATCAAAGAACCATATGTTTCAGTTGTTCCTGCAGGCTAACATTTCCCTTGAGATGACTGTGATCTCCTGTGGAGTTACAGGGATGACAGTGATTATCTGGCCATGCTTATGAACTCTCTCTTCTTAGAAGAGTCCCTAATGGCAAAGTATAGGTCAGGAAACTTGCCTTTTAATATTAAAGATAACAGTCACAACCATCAATATAGAAAATTATAGCTTCAAAAGTATATCATCAAATAATATTTTATTGGCAGCCATGAATCTTTATGGGTTTTCATTTAAAACTGTGAATGGAATTGAATAAGTACTTTATTATTTTTTTTTTAGTTTTTTATTTTTTAAATTTTAAAATCTTTAATTCTTACATGCGTTCCCAAACATGAACCCCCTCCCACCTCCCTCCCCATAATATCTCTCTGGGTCATCCCCATGCGCCAGCCCCAAGCATGCTGTATCCTGCGTCAGACATAGACTGGCGATTCAATTCTTACATGATAGTATACATGTTAGAATGCCATTCTCCCAAATCATCCCACCCTCTCCCTCTCCCTCTGAGTCCAAAAGTCCGTTATACACCTCTGTGTCTTTTTTCCTGTCTTGCATACAGGGTCGTCATTGCCATCTTTCTAAATTCCATATATATGTGTTAGTATACTGTATTGGTGTTTTTCTTTCTGGCTTACTTCACTCTGTATAATCGGCTCCAGTTTCATCCATCTCATCAGAACTGATTCAAATGAATTCTTTTTAACGGCTGAGTAATACTCCATTGTGTATATGTACCACAGCTTTCTTATCCATTCATCTGCTGATGGACATGTAGGTTGTTTCCATGTCCTGGCTATTATAAACAGTGCTGCGATGAACATTGGGGTACATGTGTCTCTTTCCATTCTGGTTTCCTTGGTGTGTATGCCCAGCAGGGGGATTGCTGGGTCATAAGGTAGTTCTATTTGCAATTTTTTAAGGAATCTCCACACTATTCTCCATAGTGGCTGTACTAGTTTGCATTCCCACCAACAGTGTAGGAGGGTTCCCTTTTCTCCACACCCTCTCCAGCATTTATTGCTTGCAGATTTTTGGATCGCAGCCATTCTGACTGGTGTGAAGTGGTACCTCATTGTGGTTTTGATTTGCATTTCTCTGATAATGAGTGATGTTGAGCATCTTTTCATGTGTTTGTTAGCCATTCGTATGTCTTCTTTGGAGAAATGTCTATTTAGTTCTTTGGCCCATTTTTTGATTGGGTCGTTTATTTTTCTGGAGTTGAGCTGCATAAGTTGCTTGTATATTTTTGAGATGAGTTGTTTGTCAGTTGCTTCATTTGCTATTATTTTCTCCCATTCAGAAGGCTGTCTTTTCACCTTGCTTATATTTTCCTTTGTTGTGCAGAAGCTTTTAATTTTAATTAGATCCCATTTGTTTATTTTTGCTTTTATTTCCAGAATTCTGGGAGGTGGATCATAGAGGATCCTGCTGTGATTTATGTCTGAGAGTGTTTTGCCTATGTTCTCCTCTAGGAGTTTTATAGTTTCTGATCTTACATTTAGATCTTTAATCCATTTTGAGTTTATTTTTGTGTGCAGTGTTAGAAAGTGATCTAGTTTCATTCTTTTACAAGTGGTTGACCAGTTTTCCCAGCACCACTTGTTAAAGAGATTGTCTTTACTCCATTGTATATTCTTGCCTCCTTTGTCAAAGATAAGGTGTCCATATGTATGTGGATTTGTCTCTGGGCTTTCTATTTTGTTCCATTGATCTATATGTCTGTCTTTGTGCCAGTACCATACTGTCTTGATGACTGTGGCTTTGTAGTAGAGCCTGAAGTCAGGCAAGTTGATTCCTCCAGTTCCATTCTTCTTTCTCAAGATTGCTTTGGCAATTCGAGGTTTTTGTATTTCCATACAAATCTTGAAATTATTTGTTCTAGTTCTGTGAAAAATATGGCTGGTAGCTTGATAGGGATTGCATTGAATTTGTAAATTGCTTTGGGTAGTATACTCATTTTCACTATATTGATTCTTCCAATCCATGAACATGGTATATTTCTCCATCTATTAGTGTCCTCTTTGATTTCTTTCATCAGTGTTTTATAGTTTTCTATATATAGGTCTTTAGTTTCTTTAGGTAGATATATTCCTAAGTATTTTATTTTTTTCATTGCAATGGTGAATGGAATTGTTTCCTTAATTTCTTTTTCTACTTTCTCATTATTCGTGTATAGGAATGCAAGGGATTTCTGTGTGTTGATTTTATATCCTGCAACTTTACTATATTCATTGATGAGCTCTAGTAATTTTCTGGTGGAGTCTTTAGGGTTTTCCATGTAGAGGATCATGTCATCTGCAAACAGTGAGAGTTTTACTTCTTCTTTTCCAATTTGGATTCCTTTTATTTCTTTTTCTGCTCTGATTGCTGTGGCCAAAACTTCCAGAACTATGTTGAATAGTAGCGGTGAAAGTGGACACCATTGTCTTGTTCCTGACTTTAGGGGAAATGCTTTCAATTTTTCACCATTGAGGATAATGTTTGCTGTGGGTTTGTCATAGATAGCTTTTATTATGTTGAGGTATGTTCCTTCTATTCCTGCTTTCTGGAGAGTTTTTATCAGAAATGGATGTTGAATTTTGTCAAAGGCCTTCTCTGCATCTATTGAGATAATCATATGGTTTTTATTTTTCAATTTGTTAATGTGGTGAATTACATTGATTGATTTGCAGATATTGAAGAATCCTTGCATCCCTGGGATAAAGCCCACTTGGTCATGGTGTATGATCTTTTTAATGTGTTGTTGGATTCTGATTGCTAGAATTTTGTTGAGGATTTTTGCATCTATGTTCATCAGTGATATTGGCCTGTATACTTTAAAGCTCAATGTTTAAATTGGAATTTGTCTTCTGATTTACAGGGGCCATTCTTAGTTCAAGAATCATAGCCATAATATTCATCATGATTATTTTCCTCTTATTTCAAGAAATGTAGAGAAAGAATTGGCATTAAAATTAATTTCCTCTGATTCAAAGTTGAAAATTGGAATATTGAAATGCATCTTTGGCACCTTGTCATTTTGCTAACATTTATTAGTATGAAAATTAATGTACTATCTCAGGAAACAGACGTTTTCATAGATATATAAGCCCTTAAAAGTATATATTTGTGTTTGCATGATGTATATATTGAGTATTTAGTCTTATATGTGTATTTGTGTTTCCCTGGTCTTCCTGGCATTCACAGGGCTTCCCTGGTGGCTCAGCTGCTAAAGAATCTGCCCTCAATGAGGGAGACCTGGGTTTGATTCCTGGGTTGGGAAGACCCCCTGGAGAAGAGAAAGGCTACTCACCCCAATATTCTGGGCTGGAGAATTCCATAGACTACAGTCCACGGGGTCGCAGAGTCAGACATGACTGAGCAACTTTCACTTTCTTTCATATATTTGTGCAAGATATATATGTATATACCAGAGGCCCCAAGCTTCAGAATCTAATGCCTGATGATCTGAGGTGGGGCTGATGTAATAATAGTAGAAATAAAGTATAAAATAAATGTAATGTGCTTGAATCATCCTGAAACCATCTCCACCCCACCCCCACCCACCCCAGTCCATGGAAGAATTGCCTTCCACAAAACTGGTCCCTGGTGCTAAAAAGGTTAGGGACAGCAGATACATAGCATATGCTTATATATAGAAGAATAACTTAAAGTATAGACTATAACTAGTAGGAGTTCTTTTGAAATCCCATCAGTATGATGGTTACAGTGACATTGTTTTCATAATTACTAATGGTTTGTAATATTACCAGCCATTTTAAACAGCAAATGTAATAATGCTTCATAAATAAGAGCTTGCTGCATAAGTTGAGGACAGGTTTGCTTAGAATGCTGCCACCTTCAGGAAATTTTACCTTATGATAATTTGTGTACATGATATTGAGGAACATATTCCCGTTTAAGAAGCATTAAACATTCTCTGTGTTCAAACTGTAATTCTTCTTTACCTGATAACAAAATGTTGAATAGTACTGCTTATATAAAAAAATTCTATTTTGGAAATCATTTGAAATGGGCTATGTTACTCTATTAAGAAAAAGGAATCATTTTTACTAATAAAACTATAATGTGAATTTTACATACTTTAAAATATTATCCTTGACTTAGCAAAATACTAGTTATGCTTCATTATATAGTTATGCTTCAAAATATAGTTATGCTTCATTAACTCTGTAAGATACGCTGAAGAAAATTATGCTGTTATTTCAAAAATCATCTTTCAGGCAATACTGGGTTGAAATATTATTAATTATTTTGAAATACGTTCGTGGTCATCAGTTCAGTTCAGTTCAATTGCTCAGTCGTGTTCGACTCTTTGCAACCCCATGAATCGAGCACGCCAGGTCTCCCTGTCTATCACCAACTCCATAGCTCACTACAATGTAAATCTACCTAAATCTAAGGATTTATAGAATTTGTAATTGACAATAAACTCCTCACATTTCCTCAATTTTTACCATGTTTTGAAGACTAAAATCACAGATCAATAATAATGAAAAGGCATTTTTAAAAAACATCTTTCTGTGTATAATAACAGTCATATTTATGTTTCTGTGGAAGTAGCATTCTTCCAAAATACTCATTCCTATATAAGAGATATTATCTTATTCTTTTTCAACAAAAAGAACAAATATTGGCCAAAAAATTCATTCAGGATTTTTCATATAAGATGTTACTGGAAAACCCAAATGAACTTTTTGGCCAACTAAGTATTTAATCACCAAAATGATACACTTATTACAAGAGTTAACCATTTTTTCCACTTCACCTCTAAACCCCTATCTCTTTTCTGAGTATCTTTCTCTTCAATGAAATTGATAGAAACATGATGCATATACACAGATGCACGCATTCATACACATACTCATGCACATACATATACAATCACATATAAATTTTGGTTTTGTTTTAATTTTTGCAAAAATTGGATCATATTTTACAAACATAACACTTGAAATAGATTGTATCACTTAGCAACATGTTGGAGATACCCGCTCAGATTATTAGGTATTGACAGATTAATTCATTCACCTTCATGACTATACAATATTTTATACACACAGAAGAATTATTCTTTATTCAATAATTTTGGTTTTGATTTTTGATTTTTAATTTTTAAATTATCATACAGTATAATTGATTGGTGGGCTGTACAGTTTTTGAATTTTAGATTTGTGTAAAACTGAAATTTACAGGTTACATCAGATTATAGAACAATTTCATCACCTTCAAAAACTCTCATGCTATCTTTTTACAGTCACATGCTTCCTCTGTGGGCTTCCCAGGTGGGGCTAGGGGTAAAGAAGACAGTGCAGGAAACATAATGAGAAGTGGTTCGATCTTTGGAACAGGAAGGTCACTTGGAGAAGGAAATGGCAACCCACTCCAGTATTCTTGCCTGGAGAATCCCATGGACAGGAGCCTGGTGAGCTTCAGTCCATGGGGTTGCAAAGAGTTGGAGACACCTGAAGAGCATGCATGCTTGCTTCCTGCATCCCTAACTCTTTGAAACCATTGAACTGTTCTCAAACTGATAGCTTAGTTTTTTGGAAAATATTGTATACCTGGAGTCATTAATGTACACCTTTTGAGACTATAAAAGCTAAAGTGTGATGATTTCTTTTACTTAGCACAATGTCTTTGAGATTCAGCCAATCTGTAGAGTTTATCAATAGTTTGTTCCTTTGATGTGAATTTACAAAAGTTTATTTATCCATTAGAAATTGATGGAGTTTTTGGTTGATGAAGTTTTTGATTATTATGAATAAAGATGCTATAAACATTCAGGTACAGATCTTTCAGTGTGAAAATAATTTTTATTTCTCTCCAGTAAAGGATTAATTTTGAAGAAATTGCCCAACTTTTCCAAACTGGCTGTACCATTTTGTATTCCAGGAAGCAATACATGAGTGGTCCAGTTGCTCCACATCTTTACCAGCACTTGACGTTGTTGGTATTTTTTATTTTAGTTGCTCTAATAGTTTTGTAGTAGTATTTTACCTTGGTTTTAATTTGCATTTACATAATAGCTAGTGATGGGACTTCCCTGATAGCTCAAATGGTGAGGAGTCTTCCTGCAATGCAAAGACCTGGGTTTGATCCCTGGGTCAGGAAGGTCCCTTAGAGAAGGAAATGGCAACCACTCCAGTATTCTAGTCTGGAAAATCCCATGGATGGAGGAGTCTGCTGGGCTATAGTCCGTGGGGTAGTGATATTGATATTGGATATTGATATATTGATATTAATGGCTAGTGGTATTGATTATCTTTCCAAGTGCTGTTTGCTGTCTGTAGATCCTCTTTGGTGAAGTGTCTGTTCAATTTTTTTGTGGAAATGGGAACCCACTCCAGTGTTCTTGCCTGGAGAATCCCAGGGACGGGGGAGCTTGGTGGGCTGCTGTCTATGGGCTTGCAGAGTCGGACATGACTGAAGCGACTTAGCAGCAGCAGCAGCATATAGGTTTTTAAGTTTTCTTACTGTTGAATTTTGAGAGTTCATCATATAGTCTTGATATAGGTAATTTATTGTATATGTGATTTTGCAAACATTATCTCCCAGGCTGTAGCTTGCCTTTCGATTTTCTTAATAATGTCTTAAACAAAGCAAACATTTTTAATTTGGATGAAGTTCAATTCATCATTTTTTTCTTGAATAGATTGAATTTTTGTATCACTTCTAAGAATATTTTACCTAACCCTGGGTCACAAAGATTAAAAAAAAATCTTCTAAGTACTCTAAGATTTAAATCTAGATATATGATCCTTGGCATAATGTATAAGATGTAGGTTGAAGTTCATTTTCTTACCTATAGCTGTCCCATTGTTCTAGCACGATTTCTTGAAAAGATTAACATTTTTTCCAATGAATGACTTTTAAACTGTTGTGGGTCTAGTTTTAATTTACATATTTAAGTGTGTATATACACATATTACTAAAAATGTATGCATATTATTGAGCGTCCCTGGTAGCTTAGATGGTAAAGAATCTGCCTGCAGTTCAGGAGACCCTGAGTTAGGAAGATCTCCTGGAGAAGAGAATGACTACCCACTCTAGTATTCTTGCCTAGAGAATTCCATAGATAGAGGAGCCTGGTGGGCTAAAGTCCATGGGAGTGCAAAGAGCTGGACACAACTGAGCAACTGTGATGTTGGAGAAGACTCTTGAGAGTCCCTTGGACTGCAAGGAGATCCAACCAGTCCATCCTAAAGGAGACCAGTCCTGGGAGTTCATTGGAAAGACTGATGCTGAGGCTGAAACTCTAATACTTTGGCTACGTCATGCAAAGAGTTGACTCATTGGAAAAGACCCTGATGCTGGGAGGAATGGGGGGCAGGAGGAGAAGGGGACGACAGAGGATGAGATGGCTGGATGGCATTACCAACTCGATGCACAGGAGTTTGAGTGAACTCCGGGAGTTGGTGATGACAGGGAGGCCTGGCATGCTGCGATTCATGGGGTCACAAAGAGTCGGACACAACTGAGTGACTGAACTGAACTGAACTGAGCAACTAACATTTTCACTTCACTACATATATTACTGCAAGTTCAGTTCAGTTCAGTTGGATCTCCTTGCAGTCCAAGGGACTCAAGAGTCTTCTCCAACACCACAGTTCAAAAACATCAATTCTTCGGTGCTCAGCCTTCTTCACAGTGTAAGAAGTAATAATTTTTATATGGTGACTTTGTAGCCCTTGACTGACTTTCTTAGTATTTATAAGCTTTTTTTTCTGATGCCTTATGACTTTTACACCCAGTTGTGCCATCTGTGAAGAAAAACCGTTTTTACTTCTTTTTTTCCAAAGTTCAGGCTTTGTATTTATCTCAAAAATTATTGATCAAAAGAAACCAGGCACCCAACAGTATAGACTTTATAATTTTACTCGTATTGAGCTCATGCAAAGAATATGTAAAATTAATTTTTGATGTTAGAAATCAGAAAAATCCTGGTGATTGGAAAGTGGTATGGAGAAATTTTCTAGAATGACAGACATGTTCTTCTATACTTCGATCTGCATGTTGGTTAACTGCGTACATATTTCAAAATTCACTGAACTGCACAATAAAGATTTATGCCTTCTCTATATAAACTACAGGGCAAACAATATCACATTTTGGTTGTATATTTGTTTTTGGTGGGGGAAGATATTGGAATAGTAAAGATTAAGGTAAAGCCCTCCACATGGTTCATTTTGACTCAGGACTCTATCCTTGACTGACTGGGAACAGCAACCCAAAATCTAAACCATGAAACACCCTGTTGGCTGCTATAGTTGAAGATTTATTTTAAATTTTTAGATAATTAAAAATCCAGGGCAACACATGTACACCCGTGGTGGATTCATGTTGATGTAGGGCAAAAACAATACAATATTGTAAAGTAATTAGCCTCCAATTAAAATAAATAAATTATATTTTTTAAAAAATCCAGTAACCAACTATAGAAAGAGAAATGATCATCTCTACTGGAATAATAGGGGATGAACCGTTTTGACTTGAAATCTTGCCCAATATCAAGGTCCTAATGAAAATAAAAGACTCAATTATAATACTTTTAAAATTTAGGATTCATTGTACACAAATATAAATTGATATATTTGATTATTTTTTGTAATTTGAGTTAACGGAGATTACTTTAAAATCATATGGTGGTAAGCAGGCAGTTGCTATATCCATTTGCAAGTAATATAAATAGGTTGGATACAGAATATAATTATGTGTGTTTATAAGTATAAAATATCTAAATGCAGTTGAATAAAATATATACTCAGCGCAGTTCAATGTGCATTCTTTCTCCTGGAATAAGTAAAATGTGTGAAATAAGTAGAACAAGTGTGAGTTACTCTGGTTGAACATTAAGCTGAGTGTAAGGCACCAGTCCCTGATAAGAAAAGAATGTGGATCTGTTTTTCAGAGTGAGAACTGTTAAGGAGGTGCAGTTAGCTTTGTCAATAGCAACTGTAAATAGCAAATGAAACAGAAAAACAGAGATGAGTTCTAGAACATTTGTTTCAATCTTCTATTTCCACTTTATTTGCCTACAAATTTCCAAAGGTATTAAGAATAATGAAATGGAAAAATACATTCCATCTTTTAAAATGTGAAATAAAAGTTTTTAAACATTCTTGTAAAAATATCTGATACATAGATATAAATTTGAGTTAAGAGGAAATCATGTTCTTTCCTTAAACCAATAGACACACGATGTCAAAAGGGTGCCTAGCTTCCTATTCCCCTGGCTTTTGACCTGTACAGCCGCCCCTTCTGCTCATACGGAATTGTTGCAAAGACTTGAGACTTGGAGTCTTTAAAATCCTGGGACATCCGAGATGCCTTGGAAATTCCTCTTGTCCCTTATCTTGGAATTATCTCTGAAGAGTTATGGGTCACTTTGGGCTTTATTATTCCTCAGCCTCTGTGGAATCCTTTTAACAGGGAGCTTGGGGTGGAGGGTGGAAGTCCAGTTGAGCAAAAATCTTTTGAAACCTTGATATGGGAAGAAGATATGGTCAAGTTGTGCTTTGTCAAGAATTTGGAACTTCTGGGTTTAGAAAATATGCTTAAAACGTGCCTAAGTGTCAAGGTAGAAAATATTTGGAGACTCGTTTTGTTTCAAAAACTACCCTTGAATTAATGTGGGTGCAGTTCAGGGGAGTCAATAAACCTGTCTAGGCTATTGAATAAACAGACCAGGGCAAGGATTTAAATCTAAGTAGTCTCTACTCATTAAAAAAAAAAAAAAAAAGCATCAATATTCTTTAACATGTCTAATAAAATGACCAAGTGTTTTATGAGAAAAATTAGCAATCTCATGCCCATTCCTTATGACCTGCCTACCAGGGGCAACCCACTTGCACGTCTGCTTCTTCTCGGGTTTCTTTCAAATTTTAAATGTACTCAAGTTTGAAAATTGAGGTACAATCCGTTAAATTCCTTTTATGGAATATGACATGATCATTTAGCTCTTTTTAAAACCAACAAATGGAAAAACAAAACAAAACAACAACCTGGTTTTGATACAGACGTTCCTCTCTCAACGCATGGTCCCAATGCAGCTATGCCATCATTTGGGCTAAGCGTAAAATTCAGTGCTTCCATTATTCTGACTGTATTGTTCACAGTGAATGACACAGCACATATGATCACATTTCCTTTTTGTGTGTGCAGTTTTCCATTTTCCTTGGAGTTTGTTAGCAGTCATTTCACTGCTTAGATTTCTATGTACTTTTCATTAAATAATTTCCAGTACTTTCACAGAGCTCTGAAAACTTAGATAATTATTCACCTAAGTGAATGAAAACAACTTTCTTTATTTGTTCAGTTGTTTGACTGTTTTTTTTTTTCAAGCTTCCCTTCTAGGGTATACTCTGTCAGCTCCAGTTTGACCTGCTGTTCTTATCATATTCGCTTTAGGGCTCCACTTCTCTCTTAGTCTTAGCATTTTCTATTCCTTCTCTTTTGCTGGATCTCTTATTCCCTAGGCCTCATCTCTCGTTCCAGGTCTCATCTTTTTGCTTTTTAATCTATTCCTTGAAGAGAGCAGCTTCTGAGAAAAGGCACATTAGAAATCATCATTTTGAGACTTGACCTTATGACAATGCCTTTATTTTACTCTTACACTTAATTGATTGTATGACTAGATATAGAATTCTAGGTAAGAAATTAATTTCCCTTCGAATTTCAAATATATTGCTCCATTATCTTCTGGCTTCCAAGATTGTTGTTCAGATTTTTAGTTAGTGGGATTTTGGCAAAGAGAATACATATTTGTGTTCAGTCAGTGATATTTAATCCTCTTTATTACACCACACTGATTTCTTATTCTCTCAAATATTTTCGATCTGTTCATGCATGAGAGATTTATTTTTTTTTAAAGGGCAAGAGGTAAAGCATTGATTTGCACTTTCAGTATGTTATTATAACATGAATAATAATTTGTAAAAAATGAAAACAAGTTTTGATAGAGCAGTGTTACAATACAGTTGAAAAAGAAAGTAAAGAGATCAGGAGAGTTCCAGAAGATATCAGAAGAACTTTGGCGTTATTGAATATTTTATAACCTTTCTGATTGAGTAGCTATTCCTTTTTTTATGGCTCTTAAATTTAAGATGGAAGCCTAAAAATTGTTTGGCCAGTTCTATAGTTTTGTTCCTATGTTACCAGAACTTTCTAAAACTCAGATTCTTTAAAGACTAATGATACAAAAAGAGTTCCATTGTAAAATCCTTAGTTATGCTTCACCTATGAAACATCATTTTTAGTAATATATCTCTGACATTGAAATCATACCCTTTATGATTATCCTTGAGCCTTGTAACTGTTCATGAATTCAATTAGCTTAAATCCACAAGCATCAGATTGAATGTAAAGAGATATAGCTTCTGATAGTTATACCAATTTCTATTTCTATCTCAAACATATAAAGTTTGAAACGTAAGCTTCTTCTTTTTTTTTTTTTTTACTTTACAATACTGTATTGGTTTTGCCATACATCAACATGAATCCACCACGGGTGTACATGAGTTCCCAATCCTGAACCCCCCTCCCACCTCCTTCCCCATACCATCTCTCTGGGTCATCCCAGTGCACCAGCCCCAAGCATCCTCTATCCTGCATTGAACCTAGACTGGCGATTTATTTCTTATATGATATTATACATGTTTCAATGCCATCCTCCCAAATCATCCCACCCTCTCTCTCTCCCACAGAGTCCAAAAGTCTGTTCTATACATCTGTGTCTCTTTTGCTGTCTCGCATACAGGGTTATCGTGCTTCTTATCTCTCACATTAGCACTTTTTTTAAATAACTTCCACTTAATTCTGCACAATGATGAAAGAAGATGACATTGGATCAAGAATCAGGAGATCCAACACAGGAGAGAAGAAAATGCTCAGGATGCTGGTGAAAGAAAGACCGAGTATGATAACTGAATATCCAGCCTGAAGAGCAAACTATTCAGGTCAGAGGAGGATAAGGATTTGTATAGACCAGTGATATATTTGAATGATTTGCATTTCTCCCAGATATTTCAGGCATGACAAGTACATACAAATCTCAGTAAACAAAGCAGAGAAAAGCATGAGATATCAAGCTGTACAAATGTTAAGCTCAGTGTACAGAACGTGTATTAGTGTTGACTGTACATGGTAGACCTAATGGGAACGTGGTTTAAATTTGAATGTAGCAAAGTTGGACATTGTTCATATGACCTTGAAAATGTAGTCAAGCTTCAGAAGAAATAGTTCATGGTCCTCCTTTGCTTAGACCTTATGTCTTGTGTTCTCTCTGGCCAGCATCACTTTGCCAACAAAGGTCCATATTGTCAAAGCTATGGTTTTTTTCCAGTAGTCGTGTACAGATGAACTGGACTGTAAAGAAGGCTGAACCCTGAAGAATTGATGCTTTTGAATGGTGGTGCTAGAGAAGACTCTTGAGAGTCCCTTGGGCAGCAAGGAGATCAAACCAGTCAATCCTAAGGGAAATCGACCCTGAATATTCATTGGAAGGACTGATGCTAAAGCTAAAGCTCCAATGTTTTGGCTACCTGATGTGAAAAGCCAACTCATTGGAAAAGACCCTGATTCTGGGAAAAATTGAGAACAGGAGGGAAAGGGGGCAACAGAGGATGAGATGATTGGATGGCATCACCAATTCAGTGGACATAAGTTTGAGCAAACTCCAGGAGGTAGTGAAGGACAGGGAAGCCTGGTGTGCTGTAGTTTCTGGGGTCACAAAGAGTCGAAAATGACTTAGTGACTGAACAACAGCAACAACTGCCCAGCATACTTTTCCACAGGAAATTGATTGATTCACTGTTTTAATCATGGAGGTCCTTGCTCAAACATCACTTCTGTGATCAATCTACTGAAAATAACACCTGCAATCACCTGCTCTGTTTCACTCCCTTCCTGCTGCTGCTGCTGAGTCGCTTCAGTCGTGCCCGACTCTGTGCGACCCCAGAGACGGCAGCCCACCAGGCTCCCCCGTCCCTGGGATTCTCCAGGCAAGAACACTGGAGTGGGTTGCCATGTCCTTCTCCAATGCATGAAAGTGAAAAGTGAAAGTGAAGTCGCTCAGTCGTGCCCGACTTTTAGAGACGCCATGGACTGCAGCCTACCAGGCTCCTCCGTCCATGGGGTTTTCCAGGCACGGGTACTGGAGTGGGGTGCTGTTGCCTTCTCTGCATTCTCTTCATAGGACATATTAATTCCTAAAATTACTCTATTTGAAAAACTTTTTATTTTCTGTCTGCTTCTCTGCTGTGTCCCTACACTTAGAACATGGTCTGGCATATGATAGATGCTCACGAAAGGCTGTGGAATGAGGAAACCCAGTGGATGGTGAGCTCCTGGAAGCAGAGAATGCCTTGTTCACCACTGTATCTTCAACTCTTCACCAAGTGTTTATAGTTCTAGGCATTCCAGGAATCTGTGGCGAATGACTGAATGAATGAAATCAAAGGTGAGCCATTCTCTTGAAGTGTGTAATAGAAGTATAATGTTGTAATCTTTGGAGTGTTTGCATGATTAGAGAGAAGTCCTCTGTGCAGTAGAATTCAGGATGACTGATGGAATACATTCTGTCCTCGTCTGTGGGGGATCTGAGAAGCAAGTTCTGATGTGTGTGTGCTATGTTCTCTCACCCCCAAGACAGTGAGTAAATTCAAATGAGCGTGATTACTAACACGGTTAAAATGGGATAAGTACATCCCAGGGTCACTGTCAGTTTGCAGTCCTTTTGGAGTTCTGTCTGTGAGAGGTACTCTGCTTCTTCCCTCTCTTCTCTGTATTTGTAGATATTCATGGTTTATACAAAGTTGGCCAAAAAAAAAAAAAAAAGGAAATAATTTTGTACATTATCTATGAATAATGTAACCAGAATCCTACCGATTTTTCTTAAAGTAATATGAAAAGGGATGAATACTTTAAGAAGTGGACCATCCCCTGAAAGTATAAACAACAAGTACAGACAAGCTGTGGGGATACAAACAGTTGTGAAATAGTGAACGAGGGGCCAGGGGTAGTGGTGGAGGGACGGGCCAGTGTTGGCATTCTTACTTCTCTGTCTATAAACGTCTCATAATAAGTTAGTTTTATATTTCTATTAGCTAAACACATTTTCACTGGCCTTCTTAATAAAGATATTTGTGTGACTTTTTTTCGGGAATCATGAAAAGAGGAAAAAAGAATCCAAATTCATTGAGATTTACGAAAACATGGACTGAAAGAGCACTCCAGTGAGTGTTTTGATGTTTTTAAGAGCTGAGGGTACGTTCCACCTTTGATCTGGGGGCTCCACTTTGAATCAGCAATGCTGGCAAAGCAAGGAATATAGTTGCCTGATGGGCTGTAGGCAAGATCGTACCTGTCGTCTCTGGGAACCTTAGCTATGTGGTCTGACTCTCTGATTCAGATAAACTGGATGAGTGAGAAAGAGCTCAGAAATCAAAAAGATTCCCAACCTGGATATACTAAAGGGTTTTACATATATATACACACGCATACATGTACATATGTGTGTATGTATATACACGAAGGGAGAGAAAAGCAAAGATGATTTAAATATTCTAAAGTAATCTAATTTAGATGCAGCTCTCTTCATTTACATCCAAATGTTTATCACTCTGGATTACCTATTGTTGTTTAGTTGCTCGGGCATGTCCTACCCTTTGAGACCCCATGGACTGAAGCACACCTGGCTTCCCTGTCCTTCACCTTCTCCCAGAGCTTGCTCAAACTCATGTCCATCACCAACCATGAGTTGGTGATGCCATCCAACCATCTTGTCCTCTGTTGTCCCCTTCTCCTCCTATCTCCAATCTTTCCCAGCATCAGGGTCTTTTCTAATGAATTGGCTCTTCGTATCAACTTCAGCATCAGTCCTTTCAATGAATATTCAGGGTTGATTTCCTTTAGGAAATCTGGCTACCCACTCCAGGATTCTTGCCTGGGGAATTCCATGGACAGAGGAACCTTGCAGGCTCTAATCTGTGGGGTCTCAATGAGTTAAACAAGACTGAGTGACTCTTTTCTTTCTTCCACTAGTAAATCCCTAGGCTCTATTTTCATTACAGCAATTGAAATTACCTCTCAAAATATATGTGTGTATGTGTGTGTGTGTGTGTGTGTGTGTGTGTGTGTAACCAGATCACACTATTTCAAACCTTCTAATAATAGCGTAGAGAAGAAATATATCCATCTGTAAATCCTTACATGGCCCAGCCTCTGCTTACCAGTCTGACTTCATTTCATGCCACTTTCCCTGTCATCCACTGCTCTCCAGCTCATCTCACTGTCAACATAGCCAGACTAGCCAGCTTTCTCTAGTCATTAAGGTCTCAGTCCAGATGCTATTTCCGCAAGGAGGCCTTCTCTGGTCATTCAATCAAGAGACACCAGTCACAATCATAGCACCGTATTTAATTCTTTGTAGAGTACTCATTTCCATTTGCTATTATTATCTACACGTGTGGCAGACAGACTTCAGGGTACCCCCGTCATCTTCATTTGGTATTTACACTTTTGTATAGTCTCCTCAAGGGCTTCCCTGGTGGCTCAGTGGTAAAGAATTCACCTGCCAATGCAGGAAAGCCAGGTGTGATCCCTGGGGTTGGGAAGATCCCCTGGATGAGGAAATAGCAACCCAGTCAGTATTTTTGCCTGGGAAATCTCATGAACAGAGAAGCCTGGTGGGCTACAGTCCATGGGGTCAAAAGGGTCAGACACGACTTAGGAACTAAACAACATAAATAATCTCCTCCCTTTGAGTATGGGCAGGACCTTTGACTTGCTTCTAGCCAATGGAATGTGGCAAAAGTGATGGGATGTCACCTTTTATTGCAAAGGTGATGGAGTGTCGTCCTGGGATTAGGGTACATTATAAAGGATTCCATTTCCTTAGAAGACTCGCTTTAGAGACTATATCTTTGCTGGCTTTGAAGAAGAAGCTGTTGTGTTTATAGAAAGCCATGTGGCGAGGAACTGCAGAAGTTGCTAGCAGCTAATAAACCCCAGAGTTCTATACCTGCAAGAAAAAAATGCTGCCAACAACCACATGAGCTTGGAAAAACCCTGAGCTGGGCTTGGTCAGTACCTTGATTGCAGCTGTGTGAGACTCTAATCAGAGAACCCAGTTAAGCTGTGCTTGGACCTTTGAACCACAGAAATTATGAGATATTAAATGTGCATTGTTTGAGCTGCTAAGTGAGTGGTAATTTGTTACAAAGCAAGAGAATGCGAAGACGCCAGTTTGTTGTCTCTCTCCAGTGGGATATAAACTTCAGAATTCAGAAAAATACCTGTCACATAGTGTTTAAAAATATTTGTTGCAGATGGACTTCCCTGGTGGTCCAGTAGTTAAGAATCTGCCTGGCCTGCAGGGGACGTAGGTTTGATCCCCGGTCTAGGAAAACTCCACATGTTGCTAGGCAACTAAGCCATTGTTCCACAACTACTGAGCCCTTGGTCTGGAGCCCTCAAACCACAACTACTGAACAGATATGCAGCAACTACTGAAGCCTCTGAGCTCTACAGCCCCTGCTCCACAGCAAGGGAAGTTATGCAATGAGAAGCCCATGCCCCACAACTAGAGAGTAGCCCACACTTGCTGCAACTAGAGAAAAACCCTTGTGCAGCTAAAAAGACCCAGCGAAGACAAAAATTAAAATAAAATAATTAATAAGTAATTTTAAAACTACAAAAATATTTGTTGAGGAATGAATGAAACTAATTGGATTATGAAACATTTTAAATGGCAGAGAAATCACCATGGTAATTTAATATATGAATATTGAAAAAATGGACCAAAGTAGTGGGGAGGCAGTCATTATCACAGTGGTCAAAGTATGGGCTTTGAAGTTGAACAAACCTGGATTTCAGCACTAGGTCTGGTTAGACTGACTCCAAGCAAGTCATCTTACTTCTGATCTTTTGCCTTCTCTTCTCTTAAATGGTGATAACAGTACCTACATCATATATGAAGTAGATTATGACAAGGATTAAATAAAATATAGTATTTAAGGCCTCAAACGTGACATATCATAGACACACAAGAAAATTGTTCTCAGATAATTTTTAAATTATTTCTTAAAGCCAAACAGAAATTCTAGATATCATTTGCCCATGAAACCATCAGTGCATTACTTTGATAAGGATTTTGGAGTTGAAGAGAAGAAAGTCAGATTTGCTATAAAGAGGAAAGATAAGGGACTACTTCCTGAGTATGAAGCTATAATTTAGAAGAGCATAAACAGAAACCAAAACACAGTAAAGATTAGATTAAGATTTTAAACAACACAGGGACTTAAAATTATCATAAAAATATTTAACATTTAATGAGAGTGTGTAAAATGACAGTCACTCCACTCAGTGCTTTATGCATAATTTAATGTTAGCAACTTAGCAACTGAACAACGATAATGTTAGCAAAAACACTGGGTTAGAATGCTCACTTCACAAGAGAAAATAAAATAGAACTATTAAAAAATGTGAAGTATCCTGTTTTTCCTCAAATCTATATTTCCTGCCCCCCCCCCCCTTTTTTTTGCCCTATATCACAGAGAACTACATTTCCCAGGCTTCCTGCTCTCTGACTTCTGGGAGACATGGCCAATGGGAGGTCTTGGTGGAACATGGGAGGGCGGGAGAAAGGGAGAAAGTAGGTATATCTCTCCTCTTCTCTTTCTGCTTCCGGGGACATCTCCAGGAACCGCTGCTTCTTCTCATTAGTTCTAGCTCCTACCAGATGGGCTTCTCTTCAAGCTCTCAGCTCTATCTGGCATCTCTTCCATGGTTCTAGCTCCCACTAGGCTTCTAAATCCTTGAGAACCTTATCCCCTCCCTCCAGTCCCTCCAGCTATCAGGGAGGGAACTTCTTCAGCCATCAGGGAGGGAACTTCTTCCTATTGTTGTTAATCTTTAAATAGCCTTGTAGATGGACTTCTCAGATCTTTTATCATTTGAGTAACTTTCTACTTAATTTTCTTTATTCAGGAGACTTAAAGTGGTTTCTGTTTCCTGGCTTTATCCTATTGGATTTACATTTCAATAAAATTTAAACCTAAAATTCAAAAAGTCTTCCAAGCCTGTGCTCTTAACAATTAATCTATAATGTTGATATGGAAAGAAATCAACTCCTTCAAGGTCAGAAAAAATGAATATAATTTATGCAACTATTCATGATAGGACCATGATATAATTACATAGCATTTATGAAATAATATCTGAGACTCTCAAGAATGAATACTAGATTATTTAGCAAGTATTATAGTTCATTTACAAATAATACTACTTAATTTTTCAACAATAATCAAACATTTTATTTATATCCACAATATAATGCATATAATTTCATGTACAACACGAATTGGATTTTGGTGAATAAAAAACTTAAATATTTGAAAAAAAACCCTTCAGTGCTACAATTCTACAAAGTCTTAGTATTACTTCTCCTTATATGATATAAATATGTAAAATTGGAAACATCATATAGTCAATTGACACAGTTGACTCTTTCTTAGGGATGAGTTAAGTTCTGATAAAAGAAGACAAGGAAAATAAACTTACTTTCTATGATTCAGTGGGACTGCTACAGTCAAATTGATAAGAATATTTCAAGGCAAACTCTGTTTCATTGCTATACATATTTATAATTGGACTCGCAAATCTGCACTTGCATATACTTCTGTCTTTGTCTCATTTCTGCCTTGTTTGGCTGCTTGATTTCCTACTCTATCAGAAATTTCTTCTTTTATCTTTCTTAATATCCTAATCACCCACTCCAGTGTTCTTGCCTGGAGAATCCCAGGGATGGGGGAGCCTGGTGGGCTGCTGTCTATGGGGTCGCACAAGAGTCGGACATGACTGAAGCAGCTTAGCAGTAGCAGCAGCAATATCCTAATCATATTTATTTTAAAATTATTTACAGACTGCTCCTACATGTTCATCGTATCTAGAATAATTACTTTTCTGATTGTTGATTTGGTTTATTGTCTTTCTTACTGCCATGTTTGCTTAAGCATGGGTTTGTTTTGAAATTCTGATTTGTGAACTCACTAAAACACTTATTTACTCTCCCCCTTTCTCCTTATTGATGCTTTCGTGTTGTTTGCAGTTTTGAGAAGACTTGGAGGGCATCACATCAAATCAGGGCTTATATTCATGTTTTATGAATATTCTACTATTCTTGGCAACATGCTGCACTAGTTACTAAGCTAGGAGATGTGTCAGCCCAGTTACTGCCTGCAAAAGTGTGTCCATTCTTCCAAATTCCCTAGTGACTTTGTATAAGCTTTCACTCTAGGCAGTAGTCTGAACCTTTTAAGGCTCATTTAAAAAGTGGTGGGTATTTCCACTACAACGTCCAAACTTAGGCAATTAACTGGAACCCAGTATTCTACTTCATACTGAGTACTTCTAGCAGCAAAAGTTGTATATCTATAGTTTTAGTATTTATCTTCAAATTTTAGCGCACACACACACACACACCACACATCTTTTTTTCTAAGAAAGTCTAGAGTTATTTTGTAATTTCTATTCTTTTCCAAATTAAGGCAAGAACTCTACTGCAGCTTAGCTTTATTAGACTATGTCTAATAGTCTATCCATTAGACAATGTCCCTATTTCTGTTCACAATTGCATTTATCTATTTTATTTTTTAGCATGTTTGAGTATTTTTACTTTCCATTTTAAAGAGTATACTTTATATGGTTAGGAACATGACAGTGATAGATTGCAGAGTTCAAAGCATATGCTTATCTGGGACTTCTCTGGGGGTCCAGTGGTTAAGACTTTGCCTCCCAGTGCAGCAGGTTCGATCCCTTGTCGGGGGAGCTAAGATCCCACATGCCTTGGGGTCAAAATATCAAAACATGAAACAGAAACAATGTTGTAACAAATTCAATAAAGCTTTTAAAATGGTCCACATTTTTTTAATCTATTTTTTTTTAAAAAGCAAGCTTATTTTGCCATCATAATCACTGTCTAACTCTCCACCATTGTTATATTATTGCCAAGTTAAAAAGTATGAAGAAATTACCATGTTTCTACTGGTCTACATACAGATTGTCAAAGGAGTTTAGCATTTCAAATGAATAAGTGGAATGTCCTTTTAAATAAAGATTTATTTATATCTTTTAAAATATTTAAGAACATTTAAAAATAATGCTAATAGTATAACATTATTAAATGAAATGTTCAAAAGAAAAAAGTATTCACTACTCAATATTCTTCCTCTCCTTGATATGGCTAATTTGGTTTATATACAAATGTACCTAGAAAATTAGTGATATTCCTTCAATGTATTCATATTGGAAAACTACCCAATTATTATACATTGTTGGCCATATCTCTCAGTGTTTTAGGACTCCTCTGCAATTAATTTTAAAGCTTGTGCCAAAATTTCTGGTGTCAAATTTCTGTACTTTGAGGTGGATTGATTTTTAATAATGACCAAAAATCATTCAGAAAACAAGTTTCTGAATTAGTTCTTTAAGTTGAGTGATGCATTTTTAGATGTAAGGAAATATTTTAGAATAAAAATTATAGTCTCTCTTTTGACATAAATTGAGTCTACAAATAGTTTTAAAAGAAGTACTTTAAAAAATGCTCTATGCCAGGACTTCCCTGGTAGTCCAGTGGTTAGGACTCCATGCTTCCTCTGTGTGTGGGGGTGGGGGGGCAGGGGGGACGTGGGTTCCATCCCTGGTGGAAGAACTAGGCTCCCATGCTGCACCACATGGCCAAAAAAAAAAAAAAAATTCTATAATGTTCTATGCCATTATTCCAGCTTTCTGAAGCCATTTTTATGCAGACATTCATTAAATAGTGTGTGTGTGTGTGTGTGTGCTTGGTCGCTCAGACGTGTCTGACTCTCTGTGATCCCATGGACTGTAACCCGCCAGCCTCCTCTGTCCTTGGGATTTCCCAGGCAAGGACACTGGAGTGGTTTGCCATTACTCCCTCCAGGGGATCTTCCCGACCAGGGACTCCAACCTGAGTCTCCTGGTCTCCTGCATTGGCAGGCAGATTCCTTACCACTGAGACACCTGGGGAGCCCTATACCACCGTGATAACATCTGAGAGAAAGTGGAAATGAGATCATGTACGAAAGACACACTGGTATTCATTCTTATTATTCCTATCAGTATTAACTACAGTGCTTCTATTTTAGCTGACATGTTTTGAAAGAGATATAAAGCCGTTAGGACCATTTGTAGGAACTTACGTGCTGTTGGAGGTTTCAGTCAACATTTTTAAGGAAGAGCTGCTCATTTGTAACACCTAGGTCATATTTCAAGAGAATGTTTAGAATATATCAAAGTGTTAACCAGATTACCATGTTGATTTTCCATATTTTCTTTAGCAAGGATGAGTATCAAATATCTCTGTTTGAAAAGTGGAAAAACATAACAATAGTTGACACCTATGCACTCCCACTTACCTCCTGCTGTTATGAGAGTAAATGAGTTTTAAATGAGTAAAACAGAAGTAGAAATAAACCTGTAAGTGTGTAATCACTACTCTTACACAATAGCTACACATGCTTGTGGAATTTGATGTGTTTCTCATCATAGGAGGTCCGAGGGCATTGTTTCTGGTACCTGCTCTTTATGGGTTAGAAAACAGTGAGGAAGGTGTTTAAAATGTTTGGCTTCTCAGAACGCATCGAGAGGAGACTATCTTTCTCTAGTACTGAGGTCACTTCTCACCTAAATGTTTGGCTTGTCTCCACACCCATGAAATCTCATTTTCTCTGCTGGCACTGCCAATTTAAATTTATTTTATGTGTGATATAGACAGATATATGCCAGGTGCTGGACTGAGTCCATTAAGACTTCACAGAGGAAGGGAGGTTGTTTTAACTACTTAAATGGTAGTTGGCAGCTCTGATTCTTGACCCTAGCTTGGTAAAAAGCCTGGGCTCCACATTTATAATGCAGATATGGCGACTGAATAAAGGTTAAGTATGTTGTATGTGTTTTTTTATACTGACTCAACCATAAATATCTGTCATACCTAACCCTAGACTAGACATAAAATCTTAGAAGTCTGTGATTCTCAGAGGATGATAAGCAATTGGGACAATTTTCTCTTCTTCAGATAAATTCCATATCAAGTAGACCCTGAAGCCAACTCTAAAAGAAGAAAAAGAAATAAAAAACAGTACAGTCAATCCCAAGGATGACGTCTGTAAAACATCAGCTTGGAATCCCCAACACAATCCCACAATGTCAGAAACGCACTGTGGTAACACCATTACATCAGCTCTCTGAGAATAAGTAATCAAGGAGATCAATGCTGGCTCTTTCTGCAAACATATCCTTTGTGTGAGCAGTGATTCAAGAACATGAAGAAAGAAAAGTACATATCTTGAAAAATGCAGACACTTGCACCATTCTTCTGAAAATACTTCCCTAGAATTCTCCAGAAGTTGTGATGTTGCAATAAAAATAAAACCAGGAAAAGAATATGTATGTATAGCTGAGTCACTTTGCTGTACAGTAGTAAAGCAATGGCACCCCACTCCAGCACTCTTGCCTGGAAAATCCCATGGGTGGAGGAGCCTGGTAGGCTGCAGTCCATGGGGTCCCTAAGAGTTGGACACGACTGAGTGACTTCCCTTTCACTTTTCACTTTCATGCATTGGAGAAGGAAATGACAACCCACTCCAGTGTTCTTGCCTGGAGAATCCCAGGGACGGGGAGCCTGATGGGCTGCCGTCTATGGGGTCGCACAGAGTCGGACACGACTAAAGCGACTTAGCAGCAATAATTAACACAACATTGTAATTCAACTATACTTAAATTTAAAAATTTTAATGGAAAAAAATACCCTGGGCTCCATACAACTTAACTAGTTTTTGATACACAAACTAGTTTCTTAGACATTTTTTTTTCTGTCATGAGCAAGAGAAAAACCAAGACATGTTCCTCAGTTGCTTCATCTTAAAGATGGATAAATCAATGATTTATTTAGAAGAGCTATCTCTCTCCCAAGACAGGGATGATGACACGTATTATCAATGCTGTGATAGCACCTCTTTGTATTCCATATTCTATGCATTTTCTGAGGGAGTTAATTTCATGGACTATTTCCAAGTGGCTGAATTCTCATCCTCATCGCTCCTTAGGGCATGCAAAACAAACAATAGTCCATAAAGGTGTATTTAAAATCTTAATGAACTGTCAATTTTATATATTATTATGATGGCAAAGATTCATAATTTCTGTAATTCATAGTCTACAATCTTGTTTCTTTCACAAAATCCTAGAGTTCTTTATTTCTTTCCAGGGCTAGCAGGCAAGGCTCATCCCTGTGAGCTGTCTTCCAGCTTTCTGAATGTGTTTGTTAAGTACTGGAGAAGAATCTCAGCTAACCTCCCAGGCTAACAAGCATCTCTCTGCTTGCAATTCTTGCTGCTTTTGCCTCTGACAAAGGTGGTCAAGATCTCTTTACTTCCTGCTTTCTAATCAGATTGTAGTAGTTGGTTGATTAATCTGGTGTTTCTCTGAGGCACAGCTGTCAGCAAAATTTACCCAATCTGAGCCATCTTTTCTCTGAGGGTAGCCCTTTTATCTCCTCCTTCTTGTCTTCATTGGTTCTTTCTCTTTAATGTGGACCATTTGTTAAGTCTTTGTTGAATTTGATATAATATTGCTTCTGTTATTTATGTTTCTGCTTTTTTGGCTGCAAGGCAGGTAGGATCTTAGCTCCCTGACCAGGGATCAAACCCTCACCTCCTGTTGTTTAAATTGAAATTGTGAAGGTCGCTCAGTCGTGGCTGACTCTTTGTGACCCCATGGACTATATGGAGTGGGTAGCCTATCCCTTCTCCAGGGGCTCTTCCCAACCCAGGAATCGAATCAGGGTCTCTTGCATCGTAGGTGGATTCTTTACCAACTGAGCTAAAGTCAAAACCACTGAACTGCCATGGAAGTCCCTGTTTTCTCTTTCCTAATTAGAGCAATCTCTAACAGATCTTCGGACATTTGGTATAAAATAAAATAATGTTTAAGTTTTGAAGTGCTTTCTGATGACTTTTTAGGAACTTTTACCAATAAACATAAAAGACTCAAGCCAGGTTTTTTTGTTTGTTTTTTACTCTCTTAACATAGGTGTCTTTTTGAAAGTTTGATTTACATGAGTTCCTATTTTGGCCTTCATTCAATCCCTTACCAATTAACCTATAGTTCACTTCATTCTAAACATGTCTTTTTTGTGTTTAAAGTTTCACCCTTCTTAAAACAACTCAGGGATATATAAAATGCTGTGCTTGATCAGGTAGAATGGATTAAAGAAGGGAGTGCTCTAGATGTTGGCAATGAAGACTGTCATTATTTGGCAAAGTACAATTTGAGATTCAGCAGTTTCCTTTCCAGTTTAAGAAGCCACGTCCCAAAAGACAAGTCAAATCATGAGTGCAAAAGAGATGAGAGACTATTATGTAAGAAATTAAATGTATGTTAGGAACCCTGAAGAGAGACCCCATTTTTCTCATTTGTTAGACTCTACTGTCAGATAGACTATTACTGTAGATCTTTCACTTTCCTATGATCATTTTACTTCATGTATTATTGCATCCTGGGCCTTTACAGATTACACTGCTGCTTGGCAATTTGCATGTGGTTCTGGTCTTCAGAAACATGGTTCCTGAATCTGTGTGTTTTTCCACTTCCTACTGCCCTCAGTCCTGCCATATTTCTTCAACAACGTGTGTGCCTGTTCAGTTGTATCCAACTCTTTGCGACCCCATGGACTGTAGCCCACGAGGCTCCTCCTATCTGTGGGATTTTCTAGGCAAGAAAACTGGAATGGGTTGCCATTTCCTCCTCCAGGGGATCTCCCTGATCCAGGGATCAAGCCCACATCTCTTGCATCTCCTGCATTGCAGGCAGATTCTGAACCATTGAGCCACCGTAAGACTAGCCAAAGCTAGCCAAGACCACGAGGCTCAAGGTATCACTGCTGTTCCTTACTAGAATAGCCTTCTCAGGGATGTTAGATTACCTTCATTTCCAGTCCTTTTCTGAAGCTTGTATCTCAAAAACCTGATGCTGACTTCGAATAATCCATTATTAGCCCAGTATTGTGTTCAGACTCTGATAAGTGTCCCACATGCCGTATGCAAGAACAGGCCAGTAACTGTTCAAGTTTTCTAAGTGTGCATTTGAATCTTACAGAGCATTTTCATATCCAAAGTATTTCTTATTTAATCCTCAAAAAATCTCTGTGGGTTGGATAATATCCACACATTACAGATACTTAGCCAGATTCAAGACTGGCAAATAGCCATTTCAGACTCTTACCTTCATCTTCCATTCCAGTGCAAGTGGAATTCTTTTTTTGTTTGGTTTGTTTCTTTATTATCCAAGATATCTTTACTTAGCACATTCTTCAAAGGCCAAGAAAAATGTAGGAAAGAGAGGAAAAGGGCTTTTCCAATAAGTGCAAATTTAGAATGCTGTTAGTATGAAAACATAGATATGTTGAAAACATATTCACTATCCCTTTTTTTAAGACCATAATTTATTTGTATTTATTTTCTAAAGTTTTATTTACTGACACCCACATGTGGCCTTTCTCTAGGTGCGGTGCTCAGGCTTCTCGTCGCAATAGCTTCTCTTGTCCTGGAGCACGAGTTCTAGCACACAGGCTTCTGTAGGTGCGGAACATGGGCTCAGTTGCCCTGCGGCATGTGGGATCTCCCCAGACTAGGGATCGAACCCCTGTCCCCTGTGTTGGCAGGTGGATTCTTAACCACTGGATCACCAGGGAAGTCCCGCCATCCCTTTTAAAAGCATTATTGGAGAGCTTTTTATCATACCCTGAAGACCCCCACGGTGCGTGGCCAATGTCTGATATGAGGAGAGAGCTCAAGGAACAAGCCAGGAAGGCTGCTATAGTTCTCCGCTCAGAGAAAGTGTGATGTCAATTCCATCTGCCCCATGGGTGGGTGATTGAAGCCCTGGCTCGGTTTTGTGGGGTTTCCCCATCCTGCAGTTCTTGAGCAGGCATACAGTGCTAAAGATAACAAGTGACTCCATCTTCTGTTCATGTCCATGCTTCGTGTGCCAAGTTTAAATAAGGAAGTCTTACCTGGCTAACCACAATGACCAGAGTGTAGCATTCCTACCCCTCTGAGCTCACATACCAAGTCTGGTTTCCAGTTTGCTAGATTCTCCTGGAAGTGAGTTATCTGAATTAATGAGTTATAATGCTTTGGGTTTATCAAATGTATTCAAGTCAGTTGTAATGAGGTATTTTAGAAGTCGACTCAGTCCATAGTTGTACTGCCTAAGGACAGTGAGGAAGTCAAAGTGAAGAAAACTTGGTGGTTTTCAAAATGCACTGCTTACAGAGCCTCACACTTAGAGATAACTGAAATATAAATGACACATACATACATTATTGTCCACTGCCTCCAGCAGATACCAGCATGTCTTCAGAGACTTTATGAAGACACTAGAGGTTTTAGGGCTGCAATTCTATAGCCTTAGTGTTTGCCATACTCTCCCATGAAACATTTAAAACCTGCATTTGTAGAACACGCCAGAGTTGATTCAGATAATTAAAGTAGTTTTTAACTATCAAAGTCCGCTAGATGTCCATCAGCAGATGAATGGATAAGAAAGCTGTGGTACATATACACAATAGAGTATTACTCAACCATTAAAAAGAATACATTTGAATCAGTTCTAATGAGGTGGATGAAACTGGAGCTGATTATACAGAGTGAAGTAAGCCAGAAAGAAAAACACCAATACAGTATACTAACGCATATATATGGAATTTAGAAAGATGGTAACAATAACCCTTGGAGAAGGCAATGGCACCGCACTCCAGTACTCTTGCCTGGAAAAGCCCATGGATGGAGGAGCCTGGTAGGCTGCAGTCCGTGGGATCGCTGAGGGTCGGACTCAACTGAGTGACTTCACTTTCACTTTTCACTTTCATGCATTGGAGAAGGAAATGGCAACCCACTCCAGTGTTCTTGCCTGGAGAATCCCAGGGGTGGGGGAGCCTGGTGGGCTGCCATCTATAGGGTTGCACAGAGTCGGACACGACTAAAGTGACTTAGCAGCAGCAGCAGCACGGGGGGCGCTCTGCAGAGAGAGGCAGTGGAACTTCCCTCAGCAAAGCCGAGGGGTCCCCAGGAGAGGTGAGCCTGCTGTCTGCCAACCCAGCCCCTCTGCGAAAGACAGACAATCAGACACGACAGGGGTTCAGTCTAAGCAGTTCCGCTTCAGTGCCACAAACTCTTGGTTTATATAGGCAAGCAAGGGGGTTTTGCCAGGGACTTTCTATAGTTGCACCAATCACATTAAAGGTCAAATCGTAATATGCCATAGTTGCACCAATCACGTTAAAGGTCGAATCTTCATGCGCCTTCATTGTAACAGGAGTCTATGTGATCGCAGGCTGTCCACCTGCACGGAAATCAAGAGAGCCAATCAAAAACTGTAACATAGACCACGCCCCTATCTCTTCCGCCAGGTGCCATCTTAGTTTCCGCTGGCAAAGCTAACCCATCTTTTTAAGGTTTCCCATCTAGGGCCCCGCACAGCAGCAACGATAACCCTGTATTCGAGACAGCAAAAGAGACACAGATGTATAGAACAGTCTTTTGGACTCTGTGGGAGAGGGAGAGGGTGGGACGATTTGGGAGAATGGCATTGAAACATGTATAATATCATATAAGAAACGAATCGCCAGTCTAGGTTCAATGCACGATACAGGATGCTTGGGGCTGGTGCACTGGATGACCCAGAGGGATGGAACGGGGGAGGGAGAAGAGAGGGGGGTTCAGGATGGAGAACACGTGTACACCTGTGGCGGATTCATGTTGATGTATGGCAAAACCAATACAATATTGTAAAATAATTAGCCTCCAATTAAAATACATTTAAATTTAAAAAAAAACTATCAAAGTCTGTTGATTTCTGTTTGAAGGAAAAGGAGAAATTTAAAACAAAACCGAAAAGCAAAGACATCTTAGGGGATTTAAAACAAAACCAAAAAGCAAAGACTAAGATTAGGGGATTTAGCTCTATTCTTTTCCCTTGCAGTCCTGTCTGCATAGCAGTTCTTACTGCTAGAAACCATCCCATTCACCTGTCATATATACTCCATGAGAGTATAAATATTCTTTTATTTTGCATTAAATAAACATTGAATGAATAAAAAACTACTTCAGAGGACACTTTTATCTACCCTACTCTATGTATTAAAACATTGAGACCCAGTACATTTAAGTGATTTAAGAATTTTCACAATTAGCAATGAATGAATCTGGATAAAGAAACATCTCTTTTCTGTGTGTTGGTTACTTTCAAGTGGTCACCTACTCAAATACATTCACCCGAATAGTACTTATTGATTGTCAGTCTATCAGGCACCTCATAAAGAAAATGAAATAACATTGTTCTTGCTGCAAGGAATTTATTATCTCATAAGAACAATAAAGCCAATCTACTGAAAGTACTCCTTCAAATGATTGCTCTTCCAATGTTAATTAAACAACTGAATCTTTGGCAAATCCATCAATGACACAGCACAGAACTTGGTTCAACACACTTTGGTAAAAAGTCAGTTATATTGTACAGTGTATAAATACTTTTTACCAAATGCACCTACCTATATGTCTATCATATAAGATATTGTTTTGGATCCTATGGACATATGGTTAGTCTATGACTTTTTGTCTGGAATTACCAGATGGGACTTTTTGTAGGTTCTGACACTGTACCATCTTTTGCCACACAATTCATTGATCCCCTAATGACTACCTTGATGAAAGGTGAGGAGGAGAGTGGAATAAACAATGGTTTAAGTTTCCTTTTCTAGGCCCTTAACCAGAGCCTGAATTTGCCAGTCTAATTACCTGAGGAATATACTTGTTAACATAGGGCAGGCATAATTTCCATGTTGTCAGCAGAACTCTGATGGTATCAAAATAAATGAGTCATGTAATTTGAGCTTTTGAAAGTAGGGTTTGAGAAACCAGAAAGAAGGTTTTCAAGATAGGCAGAGGGTAACATGGTGAGGCCTGGTGGGCCTGAGTGGGGGCTTCCCTCTCCACCACACAGAGTAATTGCATAGACTAGGACCTACATCTGGAGCATTAAAGCAAGGGAAGAATTCCCTTTCCTTGGTCAATATTCTGATGCACCATGAAACAAACACCTCTACTGTGAATCTTGCAGTCTCACACAGATCAAAGATTTCAGGAGGAGGTGTTGCTGAACAGTTTCATTGCTCAAGGCTAATTATTCATAGGAGAATCCACCCAGGAAAGTTGCTAAACTGGTTTGCTGGCTGTTTGGTGGAGAGTTTTAAAGAGACATTGCTACATTTGAACAGAGAACTTTATTTTATGTAAAAATTATACATGGAGAGAAGAGAGAAAGGACAAGTAGCTATGACAAAATAAATGGGACTTCTTTTAATTTCCAATCTTTAAAACTATATTTAAAAATGAACTAAAGAGCATGACTTAATTGTTGATCAAACATTCCACTAAAAGGGCATGTTTAAAGTTTCTTTGTGTTTTTAAGATGTGAATACAAGGAGAAAAGTTGGAAATATGCCATGTATTACTGTGGGAAGATCGTGATAAAATATTACTCATTGAAGTTCTGTTTAGAGACTCTACATACAGGCCTATGCACATACTAACCCCAAACAACCTTTCTTATATTGTAAAAACCAAAGAATATGCATACTTGATTCCTTCATCATTATTCTTTTTAGAATAAAAATTTTAAGGCAACCAAGAGTTTGGCGGTATATCCTTTTTACAACTACCATTTTCACATAGTTTCCTAGGAACTTGAGCAGAAATTCTGTGTCCCCAGGTACCTCTTCCCTGTATCTTAAAGGGAGAAATATAATTTTAAAAATACAACTAAGAGTTAACAATTTGACTTGATTAATTAATTTATTTAACATACAGAAGTCAATTTTATTTCTATACAATAGCGATGAACACAGGGACTCATCAAAATTAAAAATACAATCAAAATTAAAAATAAATTAAAATTTATTTCATCAAAATTAAAAATACAATTCCATTTATAGCTGCTCAAAAGAAAAAACAAAACATTTATGCTTAAATCAGCCAAAACACATATAAAGCTTGTCTGCTGAAACCTACAAAATATTGCTGAAAGTAATCAAAGAAGAAACAACTAAATGGAGATTGCATTTATGTTCATGAATTGGAAGATTGCAACACAGCAAAGATGTGAATGCAATTTCTGATCTGATTTAAAGACCTTGGCTTATTCCTGTTGTAGCCACATGTTCCGGTTCCTGGCCAATGCACCGCGTTGTAGCCACGCGTTCCCGGAAACAAACTCACTCAGAAGGACTATGCAGATAGTGGAGTGCAGTTTATTACACAGGCAGGCCCAAGGCAGAGTCTCCTCTTAGCCAAGGACCCCAACCAGCATTTGTGAAAATCTTTTATATCCCATGAGTATGTGTCTGAACCAACCACTCCAAATTCCTTGAGACTTACATAAACCAAGGAAAATACAATCCCAATAACCTCATCTTTCACGTGCTATGTGCTCATGTGCTCAAACAGTCAAACAATTAGCCAATAATCAATAAACCTGAGGTTACACTCCGACTGATACAGAAAAATTTATGGCCTGTCTGGAGGAAGGGGTGATTAGTGTTTGTTTTCTCTTAGGCAATGAGTAACCTAGGCACGATCTTCAAGGTTCCCCTGTCTCGGGGTGGGGGGGGGGGGGGGGGGGGGGGGGGGGGGGGGGGCGGATCTTATCCTTCTGTTGTTTCCATAGGCACTAAACACGGAGTTCAGAGTCCATTGGAAAGGTGGCCAAGCATGATCAGCATGAACAGGCCTAAGATGGAGTCCAGGCCCTATGAATTCCTTCTTCAGTCCCTCTCCAACAGGATTGGCTGCTTCCTCTTGGTCTTCATAGCTCATGATGTCTTTTTTGTCAGTGTCAAGTGTCCAGCATAGAGCCTGAACGAGGAGGGGTCTAGCAAGTGGTTTGTTGAATGAATTACTAGCTACATCTAAGGCTGTCTTGAGTTGGGTTTAGTGCATGAATATCTCTATATGTTTCTATTTATAATGTTTTACAAATATGCATTCTACTGAACATGGCTATGAAGCCTATGACAGAGTGAGAAATAAACTGAGTTGAGTGATCTAAAAAGGACTTCACGTTACAATACTGGCAATTTCAGATTTAGATATGTAAACAGGTTTCTTTTTTAACATACTTAGACATTGTCATAGACTCAAGTAGGAAGGCAACAATTTTTTGTAATCCAGTACATCAAGACACTATACTTTGCATAAATATTATTACATTTAATTGTCACAATGAGTCTGTGAGATATTATTCTGCCAAGTTTACAGAGATAAAGAAACTGAGGTTGAGAGAAACTCTTTCATTAGTAAAAATACTGTTCAAGCTTAGATCTTTCTGACTCTAAAGACAGTGCCCTTTAAACAAACTAGTTAGCATTTTTAGTGATTCACATCTTAGTACGAATTATTTTATTCAGATATATTTCCTGAATATAACATATCAATCTCCCTGAGAAAGGGGAGGTTTGAAGAAAGGGAAGAGAGGTGAACAGTTTTAAAGAAGGAAGTAAGAATAGAAATCTGGGGTACTTGGTGATGCTTTGTAAAGAGAGCACTATAACTTAGCCACCAGTTGTGAAGAACTGACTCACTGGAAAAGACCCTAATGCTGGGAAAGATTGAAGGCAGGAGGAGACGGGGATGGCAGAGGATGAGATGGTTGGATAGCATCACCAACTCAATGGACATGAGTTTGTAAACTCTGGGAGTTGGTGATGGACAGGGAGGCCTGGCGTGCTGCAGTCCATGGGGTCGCAAAGAGTCGGACATGACTGAGCGACTGAGCTGAGCTGAACTGTAAAGAGAGAATGACGTTTCAAGATGCTTGGTATGCTTGTGATTCTATTGAGGTTAAAGAGGGCATCTTGTGGGAAAGAAAGGAAACACTGAGGGGAAGAAAGACATTCTTTTACAATTTTGCCATATTTTATTTTAATAGTGGGAAACAGATCAGCACATCTTCAAATAGGGAAGTGATGCTAAATGCATCCTTGTTTGGGAACTTATTCCTAATTTATATTAGTTAACTTAAACAAGTGTATATTTTCTTTTCTAAAATTCATTTCATCTGTTCATTCTTTAGTTAGAGCTTACATGAGGAAGTAAATGATGATTAAGAAGAATATGAGTGGGAAAAAAATGTCAAGTTTGGAACAGAGGACTGAAGTTTTCTTTGCATGGGACCAAGGGCAAGCTGTAGGTCTACTTCAACTCTAGTAACTTGGCTTTTCGAAATGAGAAAGGCAGATTCACTCACTCATTCAGGAAGCCTAATGGGGCACAATATAAAGCCGAGATCTCTTTTATGCACATGTGTTTATGAACAAGCAGTTGTAAGGAATGGATAAAGATGTGGCGTATGTATACAATGAAACATTACTCAGCCATTAAAAAGGAGTGAAATTGTGCCATTTGCAGAGGCATGGATGGATCTACAAATTGTCGTACAGAGTAAAGCAAGTCAGAAAGAAGAAAATAAATACTATATATTAATGCATATATATGGAATCTAGAAAAATGATATGAACAAACCTATTTGCAAGGCAGAAATAAAGATGCAGTTGTAGGGAACAAATGTATGGATACCAAGAAGGGAAGGGCGTGTGTAGCATAAATGAGGAGACTGGGATTGACATATATACACCACTATGTAAAATAACTAATGAGGGCCTGGCGCTTCCCAGGTGGCACTAGTGGTAAAGAATCTGCCTGCCAATGCAGGAGATGCAAGAAACTCCAGTTCAATCCTTGGGCTGGGAAGATCCCTTGGAGTAGGGAATGGTACCCCATTCCAATATTCTTGCTTAGAAAATTCCATGGACAGAAGAGCCTGTTGGTCTACAGACCATAAGGCTACAAAGAGTCAGATATGACTGAGCAACTGAGCACACAATGAGAACCTACTTTATAGCACAGGGAACTCTAGCCAATGCTCTGTGGTGACCTAAATGGGGAGGCAATCCAAAAGAGGAAATATATGTGTATATATGGATAATTCAGTTTGCTGTACAGCAGAAACTAACATAACATTGTAAAGCAATATACTTTAATAAAAATTTTTTTTAAAAAAAGGAAGTGGTTTTAAGCACCACTCATTACTCAGTAAGTTTTTCTGTCTCTGTAGAACAAATCATAACATAGAAACTACAAATATATGCCAAATTAAAAAAAAAAAAAAACTGATGATACTTGAAGACATTCCATCACATGTTACAAACACCAATGGTTAAAAGTCCTGGAAGAAGAGCCTTCCTGGATTCAACTAAGGCTCTAACACTTACTGGTTGTATGACTTCAAGCAAGTTACTAAACATTTCCAAGCCTCAAGTACCTCATCTGTAACACAGGATGATTATTTTACCAAAGTTGTGAGATTCTTATTAGAAGATTAAAGAGGATGGCCCATGTACTATGCTCCATGTAGTGCTTAGCATGTATTGAGCTCTCAGTAAATATTGCCTTCTTTGCCCAGAAATGAATTTTGAGGATTTAAATTATCTTTAGTGCTTTCCAGGTGGCACCAGTGGTAAAGAACTTGCCTGCCAATGCAGGTCAGATATGAGATGGAAGGTTCAATCCCTGGGAAGATCCCCAGAAGGAAGGTATGGCAATCCACTCCATATTCTTGCCTTCAGACTCTCATGGACAGAAGAGGCTGGAGGGTTACTGTCCATAGTTCTGTGTGTGTGTGTGTGTGTGTGTGCGCATGTGTGTGTGTGTGTGCGTGTGATCACGGGCGAGCATGTGTGCTAAGTGGCTTCAGTCGTGTCCAACTCTGTGCGACCCTACGGACCATAGCCGACCATCCTCCTCTGTCCATAGGATTCTCCAGGCAAGAATCCTGGAGTGGGTTGCGTGCCCTCCTTCAGGGGCTCGTCCCCACCCAGGAATCAAACCCACACCATGTCTCTTAAGTCTAACCTGCATCGGCAGGCGAGTTCTTTACAACCAGCACCACCGGGAAAGCCCCTCAGTAGTTCTAACTTCCCCTCCAGTTTCAGTTTCAGTTTAAAATCCAGAGTTTAAACTGAAACCTACGCTAACTTTTAGGACAAATTTGATGGCAAAACATGGATAGTTTAGTTTGGAGATAAATTAGAATTGACCAAATAGGAACCACTTTCCAACCTTCTATGATTCTTATACACACACAGTGAATGGAAATTCACTTGTTCGCTCTATTTCTCCTTCAGAGGAGGAATAAGACAGGTTTTGTCCATAGAGTTAGACTTGAAAGTGAAAGTTTCTCAGTCGTGTCCAACTCTTTGCGACCTCATGGACTATACAGTTTATGGAATTCTCCAGGCCAGAATATTGGAAACAGTAGCCTTTCCCTTCTCCAGGGAATCTTCCCAACCCAGGGATCAAACCCAGGTCGCCCACATTGCAGTCAGGCTTGTTACCAACTGAGCTATCAGGGAAGCCCCAGAACTAGGCTTAAATGTACTTCATTCCAGATGGCCGAAGACTGAGAAATTCTAATAAAGGGAAGAAATTATCCCCCAAAGAATTAATATCCAGAGATACTGCAGTTGACCTTAATATAGGCTCCTGTTAATAGAACAAATATGAGTTTTTAAATCTACAGGAAATGTGAAAATCACCTTTCCATGTTTACTCCTCTTCTAAAATATACCAGAAAGTTCTCTGCCCTGGGGCCCTCTGCACATGCACTTCTGGCATGAGAAGACCCCCAAGAGAAGAGAAAATCATGAAGACTTGTGCTCTGCTAAAGATTTTATAATTTCCAGTCAAATTTGTGTCATTCTCAATCCAGCAAACACTAAATGGGTCTGAGACTCTACCCACCTATCCCATTTAAATGCAGTATTTACAAGTCTTCAACAACTATTAAAAGGTATTTTAATAGACTAATTTTGTTACATGATGCCAAGTATATTGTTTCAATTGTTGCTGCTAGTTTGGAATGTAATGTTTTATTTATTTTTGCTGTCTCTTTAATTGCCATGTACATTATTCAGAAGTTTCATTGCTTCAAAACTCAAGCAATAATGGTCTTCCTTCTGCCATTTGTGCCAACACATCACTGTTCGCACTAATGGGAGTAAGAAGACAGCAAATCCAAAAGCTAACTGGGCTTAGTTCTTATTCTAGTTTCTTGAGGCATAAAGTTAGGTTGTTTATTTGAAATCTTTCTATTTTCTTAATTATACATTTATCATTATAAACTTTCTTATTAGAATTGCTTTTGCTGCATCCCATAGGTTTTGTTATATTGTCCTCCTATTTCCGTTTCTTTCAAAATATTTCTTGATTTTTTTTTAAATTACTTCTTTGACCCATGGGTTAGCCAAGAGTATGTTGTTTAATTTCCACATATTTGTGGATTTTCCAACTTTCTTCTTGTTGATTTCTAATTTCATATCATGTGGTCAGAAAAGATACTTGTTATGATTTCAGTCTTCTTAAATTTATTAACTTTTCATGTTTTATCAGATAGTCTACTTTGGAGAATGATCTGTGTATACTTGAGAAAAGTGTGTGTTCTGTTTCTGTTAGGTGATATGTTCCATACATGTCTGTTAAGTCCACTTGTTCGAATATTTGGTTTAAGTTCAATATTTTTTCACTGGTTTTTTGTTGGGATAATTTAGCCATTGCTAAAAGAGGAGTATTAAAGCTCCCCTGCTATTATTATATTATTGCCTATTTTCCCATCAGATTTGTTAATAATTGTTAAATATATGTAAGTTGGATATGGGTATATATCTTAATATATGTTAGGTTGGTATATATGTTGGTTGCAGATGTATTTACTTGTTATATCTTTTCTATGAATTAATGCCTTCATCATTATATGTTGTTGTAACTTTTGTCTTGTTACCAGTTTTGTCTTAAACTGTTTATGTGGGTCTTTTCATAGTCGCCTTCTTTTGCTCTCATAATTCAGCCTAAGAGATTAGGAAGTTGGGAAGCAAGTGGTCTGCAGAAGACCTTTGTTTGCTTTAATCTCCAGTGCTTTTTCCTTAGGAAAAATTAAGGTAAAATTTGCTAACAACACCTTGTGAAAACAACAATGAAATAGAATGACTATAATTATAATCAGTTTCATTAATATAGTTCTAATATCCTTTGTGAAACACTTTACTAGTTGTACATTTATTTCTTTTCCATATGGTAATAGCCTAATTGTACAATCTTAGGTCCTTAGACTAAAACAGTCTAGGTTTCAGTTTTTCCATGAATATTCAGGGAAAGCTTTTTATGTTTTATGTTTTATTTGTATAATTTTGATGATTTATTTGCAAGAGAAAATTATTTAACATGAAAAGATACAGTATATGAGAGGAGCAAGTTTTAATCAAGTTCAATTTTTGTACAGGAATCAGAAATTCAAATTTAAGATGTATGAACACTTTCCTGGTGATCCAGTGGCTAAGAATCTGTGCTCTCAATGCAGGGGGCGCAGGTTCAATTCCTTGTCAGGGAACTAGATCTCACATGCTGCAACTAAGCACACGTGCTACAACCACTGATGTGCGCTCTAGAGCCTGTTAGCTGCAACGAGCACCCGACACAGCCAAGATTAAATAAATAAATAAATTTAAGATGTATGAAAATCTAGAAAAAGGTACATTGCACTTTCCCTCTCTTTTTAATGCTATTTCTCCTTTTTGGTAATAATTCAAAATCAACTTTATGAACAATCATTGTCCTTTTTATATGTATTTAACTCTCCTACTTGACTGTTCCTAATCATTCACTTCAGTTCAGTTCAGTCGCTCAGTCGTGTCTGACACTTTGCAACCCAATGGACTGCAGTACCCCAGGCCTCCCTATCCATCACCAACTCCCCGAGTTTACTCAAACTCATGTCCATTGAGTTGGTGATGCCTTCTAATCATCACATCCTCTGTCATCCCCTTCTCCTCCTGCCCTCATCTTTCCCAACATCAGGGTCTTTTCAAATGAATTAATTTTTCATATCAGGTGGCCAAAGTATTGGAGTTTCAGCTTCAGCATCAGTCCTTCCGATGAACATTCTGGACTGATTTCCTTTAGGATGGACTGGTTGGATCTCCTTGCAGTCCAAAGGACTCTCAAGAGTCTTCTCCAACAATACAGCTCAAAGAATCAGTTCTTTGGCACTCAGTTTTCTTTATAGTCCAACTCTCACATCCATACATGACCACAGGAAAAACCATAGCTTTGACTAGGTGGACCTTTGTTGGTAAAGTCATGGCTCTGCTTTTTAATATACTGTCTAGGTTGATCATAACTTTTCTTCCAAGGAGCAAGCGTCTTTGAATTTCATGGCTGCAGTCACCATCTGCAGTGATTTTGGACCCCAAAAATAAAATCTGTTACTGTTTCCACTGCTTCCCCATCTATTTGCCATGAAGTAATGGGACTGGATGCCATGATCTTAGTTTTCTGAATGTTGAACTTTAAGCCAACTTTTTCACTCTCCACTTTCACTGTCATCAAGAGGCTCTTTAGTTCTACTTTTCTTTCTGCCATAAGGGTGGTGTCATCTGCATATATGAGGTTATTGATATTTCTCCTGGCAATCTTGATTCCAGCTTGTGCTTCTTCCAGCTCAGCGTTTCTCATGATGTACTCTGCATAGAAGTTAAATAAGCAGAGTTACATTATACAGCCTTGATGTACTCCTTTTCCTATTTGGAACCAGTATGTTGTTCCTTGTCCAGTTCTAACTGTTGCTTCCTGACATGCATACAGATTTCTCAAGAGGCAGGTCAGGTGGTCTGGTATTCCCATCTCTTTCAGAATTTCCCACAGTTTATTTGTGATCCACACAGTCAAAGGCTTTGGCATAGTCAAGAAAGCAGAAATAGATGTTTTTCTGGAACTCTCTTGCTTTTTCCATGATCCAGTGGATGTTGGCAATTTGATCTCTGGTTCCTCTGCCTTTTCTAAAACCAGCTTGAACATCTGGAAGTTCTCGGTTCACTTACAGTTGAAGCCTGGCTTGGAGAATTTTGAGCATTACTTTGCTAGCATGTAAGATGAGTGCAATTGTGTGGTAGTTTGAGCATTCTTTGGCATTGCCTTTCTTAGGGATTGGAATGAAAATTGACCTTTTCCAGTCCTGTGGCCACTGCTGAGTTTTCCAAATTTGCTGGCATATTGAGTGCAGCACTTTCACAGCATCATCTTTCAGGATTTGAAACAGCTCAACTGGAATTCCATCACCTCCACTAGCTTTGTTTGTAGTGATGCTTCCTAAGGCCCACTTGACTTCGCATTCTAGGATGTCTGGCTCTAGGTTGATGATCACACTATTGTGATTATCTAGGTCATGAAATTCTTTTTTGTATAGTTCTTCTGTGTATTCTTGCCGCCTTCTCTTACTATCCTCTGCTTCTGTCAAGTCCATACCATTTCTGTCCTTTATTAAGCTCATCTTTGCATGAAATGTTCCCTTGGTATCTCTAATTTTCTTGAAGCAATCCTAAGCATTACTGGATTTGAAATCAAATTAATAATGCTTATCTATACATGTTCAAAGTAAAAGTAAACAGTTTCTGATAGAGTATTCAAGTGAATCTTCAATGCATAAAGTGCCTGTGCTTTAAGTCTGTTGATTTTATAACATCCATCCAGTCCACAACTTCATTATTGATCTTAGATTATTGAGTATAGATCTTGCCCATTCTAGTTAAATGAAGATTCTGATAGAAAAATTACTAAATTAAAATCCAGGTAAATATTTTAAGTTTTAATCTTTTTGGAAAGAAATAGGCTCACTTCTTTAAAAGAGTGTGATATTTCCCCTGATTTTCAAAACAACTTTACTTATAATCTGATATTCCGTAAAAACTATAAATCTATGAATCACTCTCAGTTTGACATTCCATTGAATTGGACTTATTCCATTGAGTAAGACCATATGTGTATGGTCTTATTAGAAAATAAACTACTAAATTTATTTTGAAGCATTTTTATACTCATTTGGCAATTAAATGTCTCACCTAATCAAAAATTTACTAACTAATATAGGTCACCTTTTCCTTTCTCAGAGAAGTCAGACAAAGCATGTATTATTCCCATACATTCACTGCATCATTCTGGCATGTCTTTGGTTAGGTATGACTCACTGAACACACAGGCCATCTTTCATTACTGAAAAGAAGACTTGTTTAAACAGAGCATTGTTAATCTTATTTAGTTAAAACAGATAGCTACCTGGGTGACTATTCTGCTGTTCTTTTACTGTGCATTTATACCTCTGAGTCATACCTAGGAGTTACAGCATGGGGTCATTATACAATCAAAAATGTAGAGAAAATAATAGAAGTAAAGTGGAAAATAATTTCACCATGATCAATAAAAATTATGTGATATTTTATGCAATGAGTTATTATTTATCATAAAACTGCAGGACTATTCAGTTCTCAGAAACTTACAGACAGTACGGTATTTTGTAATGTTAGGCGAGTGAATTAACTCTTGAAGATAGTTCTGTCTCACAGTCAAACTGCAAATTTCAGTTAGGAGACTTGAGTGAGAATATCTTTTCCATACCTCTTGGTTATTGTTATTTCTTATATGTCTCCAGTTTCACTTTTTTCTTTGGCCAAATGGGGATATTGCAGTGTTTGTTTGTCTTGTTCCAAGAAATTGTTAGAATGAGAACTGTTTATGTGTATAAAATGATCATAAATTCCTCAGACTTGGTGACTTGCCAAGCAGACCAATAGGTAGGGCCTATTGTAAACAATGCAAAAAAAATGAAGTCGCTCAGTCATGTCCAACTGTTTGCGACCCCCATGGACTGTAGCCTACCAGGCTCCTCTGTCCATGGGATTTTCTAGGCAATAGTATTGGAGTGGATTGCCATTTCCTTCTCCAGAGGATCTTCCCAACCCAGGGATCAAACCTCTGCCAGGGATCAAACCCGGATCTCCCGCATTGTAGACAGACGCTTTACCGTCTGAGCCACCAGGGAAGTCCAATGCAAAGAAACATAAAATGCAGCAGAGTTAAAAGGCAATTGCCTACTTACTGTTGACTTGATTAAATATTTGATATACAAAATATCTTTACTTATATTTCTCAAGTGAAAAATGATCTGCCTTGTGGTATTATTGTGATTGCTAATCATAAATAAAACATAACCACAATAAAGCAATAATCAAAGTACCAATGAAAGAAAACAGTTTATGGACTTTTTCTGAAGAGCATACAAAGTGTTACTCAAAATTAGAGAAAGGAAAAAACACCTGGCCATATACTAATAAAATATTACTGATTACTTGGCATAACATACATTATTTTTTAAAGTTTTTAAATGATATTAATAAAATACTGTATATCTTCACTTTGTTATGTTTCATTCCCAGTTATATATAGTATTAGAATTATATGGCTATTATATATGTGTGTGTGTGTGTGTGTGTGTGTGTGTGTGTGTGTGCTTATTCACTCAGTTTTGTCTGACTCTTTGCAACCCCTTGGAACTGCAGTCCACCGGGCTCCTATATCCATGGGGATTCTCCAGGCAAAAATACTGGAGTGGGTTGCCATGCCCTCCTCCAGGGGATCTTCCCAACCCAGGGATTGAACCCAGGTCTCCCTCATTGCAGGTGAATTCTTTACTGACTGAGCCAGCATGGAATCCCAATGAATACCTACATATTGAATACCTACATATATTATACCTACATATTGAATACCTACATATATTATATATATATATAATGAATATAGTTACAACCCTATGGACAGTAGCCTGCTAGGCTCTTCTGTCCATGGGATTTTCCAGGCAAGAATAATGGAGGGGTTGCCATTTCCTCCTCCAGGGAATCTTCCTGACCCAGGGATCGAACCCTTGTCTCCTGTGTCTCCTGCATTGCAGGCAGGTTCTTTACCACTGAGCCACTGGGGAAGGCCCAAATATAGTTATATATATATATAGTTATATATATATATATAGTTATATATATATAGTTATATATATATAGTTATATATATAATTTATGTGACATGATGATTCAGTGGGAAAAAGTATTTATTTATTTAATCAGTAAAAATTTATTACATGTATAATGGATGCCAGGAAATATACTAAGATCAACACAATTCTTGCCCTTACATTAGGTTTATTTTTTAACCAGGAGAAACACTGTACAAATAGAAAACTAAGTAATAGCTTAGAAATAATTTTTTAGAACTGGTTTAGGGAAGCACCAGAGTTATGGGTAGAATGAGTAAGAGAAGAAAGTATGGAAAATAAAAGCATTCTAAAAGTTTCTTTTTCAGTGTAGGAGATAGACAAATTGTTGGGGAATTATAAGAATTTTAAAAATTTAAATTAATAATAGAGAAATATTAATTTATTTGTGACTCTTAAAAATCGAAAGCTAACCATAGGGCATAAAAGAGGGTGCCTACTTGTGGTCATGTGACTAAGTAATCATCAGTGGATTGTATAGAAGTGACATGAAAAATCTCTGCTATAAATTAAAGAAAAAGTGGTTTTCCTCTTCCTGCCAGCTGAATACAAACATGTTCACATGCCAGTTTTAGCCATAAAGTTAAGAATAAAGTCTGAGATGTGATGAAACAACAGAATGGAAGGAACCTGGCTACCTCGACAGCTACATGGAGCAGAGTTACCTTGGAAAACGGAATCATCTATTTGGGCACTGTTATGTTACATATGAAAGAAATAAATGGTTATTTTAATAAAGCCGCTGTATTTGGGAGTCTCTGTTTTACTACAGCTTAGTTTTGCCATAACAGAGAAATTAGTACTAAAAGTGAGGTGCAGCCACTACAAAAACAGATGCAATATTGGCCTGAATATACAGCAAGGGCATACATATAGTAGACTGAGAAGATGGTTACCCTTGTTCATGCTATGAAAACATTTGGTAAAAGCATTGATATTACATGCAATCATTTGCAGGACAGATTTCCCACTGAGCTTGCACTTTTAGGTGAAGTAGTTGGAAATTTCTGTCATGACAAACTGAGAATGATAGTTACAACATAGGAGTCAGAAAACAGAAATGCTCAAGACTAAAAAAGTACAAAAACAAAAAACTGTGAGTGAGGTCATTGGAGCATGCAATACGCTGTAAGCAAACAAATTTTTGCAAAAGCAAAACAAATACGCTATAAGCAAAAAACACAGATGACTGTGTTTTTAAGGGATTGTGTTACTAAATCAGCCATCACCCTAGCCTGCAAAGCCCAGACTTCAAGGTCTGAAGCAGTTCTGAAGGAATGCATACTCTCCAACATTCACTTAAGAGTTACCATAGAGAATTAGAGACATGGGGGCTTCCCAGGGAGCTCAGGGGTAAAGAATGTGCCTGCCAGTGCAGGAGATGCAAGAGTTCTATCCCTGGGTCTGAAAGATCCCCTAGAGAAGAACATGGCAAGCCACTCCAGTATTCTTGCCTGGAGAATCCCATGGACGGAGGAGCCTGGCAGGCTGAAGTCTATGTTGTCACAAAGAGTTGGACACAACTGGGCAACTGAGCACATGTGCACACACACATTCAGTTCAGTTCACTTGCTCAGTCGTGTCCGACTCTTTGTGACCCCAAGGCCTGCAGCACACCAGGCCTCCCTGTCCATCACCAACTCCCCGAGTTTACTCAAACTCATGTCCATTGAATGGATGCCATCCAACCATCTCATCCTCTGTCGTCCTCTTCTCCTTCTGCCCCCAATCCCTCCCAGCATTAGGGTCTTTTCAAATGAGTCAGTTCTTTTACAACAGGTGGCCAAAGTATTGGAGTTTCAGCTTCAGCATCAGTCCTTCCAATGAATATCCAGGAATGATTTCCTTTAGGATGGACTTGTAGGAACTCCTTGCAGTCCAAGGGACTATCAAGAGTCTTCTCCAACACCATGGTTCAAAAGCATCAATTCTTCGGCGCTCAGCTTTCTTTATAGTCCAGTTCTCACATCCATACATGAGTACTGGAGAAACCATAGCCTTGACTAGATGGACCTTTGTTGGCAAAGTAATGTCTCTGCTTTTTAATATGCTGTCTAGGTTGGTCATAGCTTTTTTTCCAAGGACTACGTGTCTTTTAATTTCAAGGCTACAGTTACCATCTGCAGTGATTTTGGAGCCCCCCCAAATAAAATCTGTCACTGTTCCCACTGTTTCTCCATCTATTTGCCAAGAAGTGATGGTACCAGATGCCATGGTCTTTGTTTTCTGAATGTTGAGCTTTAAGCCAACTTTTTCGCTCTCCACTTTCATTTTCATCAAGAGACTCTTTAGTTCTACTTCCTGCATATCTGAGGTTATTGATATTTCTCCCAGCAATCTTGATTCCAGCTTGTGCTTCATCCAGCCCAGCATTTCTCATGATGAACTGTGCATAGAAGTTAAATAAGCAGGGTGACAATATACAGACTTGACGTACTCCTTTTCCTATTTGGAACCAGTCTGTTGTTCCATGTCCAATTCTAACTGTTGCTTCCTGAAATGTATATAAATTTCTTAGGAGGCAGGTCAGGTGGTCTGGTATTCCCATCTCTTTCAGAATTTCCCATGGTTTATTGTGATCCACATAGTCAAAGACTTTGGCATAGTCAAGAAAGCAGAAATAGATGTTTTTCTGGAACTCTCTTGCTTTTTCCATGATCCCGCAGATGTTGGCAATTTGATCTCTGGTTCCTCTGCCTTTTCTAAAACCAGCTTGAACATCTGGAAGTTCTCGGTTCACTTACAGTTGAAGCCTGGCTTGGAGAATTTTGAGCATTACTTTGCTAGCATGTAAGATGAGTGCAATTGTGTGGTAGTTTGAGCATTCTTTGGCATTGCCTTTCTTAGGGATTGGAATGAAAATTGACCTTTTCCAGTCCTGTGGCCACTGCTGAGTTTTCCAAATTTGCTGACATATTGAGTGCAGCACTTTCACAGCATCATCTTCAGGATTTGAAATAGCTCAACTGGAATTCCATCACCTCCACTAGCTTTGTTTATAGTGATGCTTCCTAAGGCCCACTTGACTTCACATTCTAGGATGTCTGGCTCTAGGTTGACGATCACACCATTGTGATTATCTGGGTCATGAAGATATTTTCTGTATAGTTCTTCTATGTATTCTTGCCACCTCTTAATATCTTCTGCTTCTGTTACATCTATACAATTTCTGTCCTTTATTAAGCTCATCTTTGCATGAAACCTTCCCTTGTTATCTCTAATTTTCTTGAAGAGATCTGTACTCTTTCCCATTCTCTTGCTTTTCCTCTATTTCTTTGTACTCATCACTGAGGAAGGCTTTCTTATTTCTCCTTGCTATTCTTTGGAACTCTGTATTCCAATGGATAAATCTTTACTTTTCTCCTTTGCTTTTGGCTTCTCTTCTTTTCACAGCTATTTGTAAGGCCTCCTCAGACAGCCATTTTGCTTTTTTGCATTTTTTTTTCTTGGGAATGGTCTTGATTCCTGTCTCCTGTTCAATGTCACGAACCTCTGTCCATAGTTTTTCAGGCATTCTGTCAGATCTAGTCCCTTAAATGTATTTCTCACTTCCACTGTATAATTGTTAGGGATTTGATTGATTCTTCAATTTAAGTCTGAATTTGGCAATAAGGAGTTCATGATCTGAGCCACAGTCAGCTCCTGGTCTTGTTTTTGCTGACTGTACAGAGCTTCTCCATCTTTGGCTGCAAAGAATGTAATCAATCTGATTTTGGTGTTGACCATCTGGTGATATCCATGTGTAGAGTTTTCTCTTGTGTTGTTGGAAGAGGGTGTTTGCTATGAACAGTGCATTCTCTTGGCAGAACTCTATTAGCCTTTGCCCTGCTTCATTCTGTACTCCAAGGCCAAATTTGCCTGTTACTCCAGGTGTTTCTTGACTTTCTACTTTTCCATTCCAGTCCTCAATAATGAAAAGGAGAGAAGGCCTTTAACAAAATTCAACATCTATTTATGATTAAAACTCTCCAGAAAGCAGGAATAGAAGGAACATACCTCAACATAATAAAAGCTATATATGACAAACCCACAGCAAACATTATCCTCAATGGTGAAAAATTAAAAGCATTTCCCCTAAAGTCAGGAACAAGACAAGGGTGTCCACCTTCACTGCTACTATTCAACATAGTTCTGGAAGTTTTGGCCACAGCAATCAGAGCAGAAAAAGAAATAAAAGGAATCCAAATTGGAAAAGAAGAAGTAAAACTCTCACTGTTTGCAGATGACATGATCCTCTACATGGAAAACCCTAAAGACTCCACCAGAAAATTACTAGAGCTCATCAATGAATATAGTAAAGTTGCAGGATATAAAATCAACACACAGAAATCCCTTGCATTCCTATACACGAATAATGAGAAAGTAGAAAAAGAAATTAAGGAAACAATTCCATTCACCATTGCAATGAAAAAAATAAAATACTTAGGAATATATCTACCTAAAGAAACTAAAGACCTATATATAGAAAACTATAAAACACTGATGAAAGAAATCAAAGAGGACACTAATAGATGGAGAAATATACCATGTTCATGGATCGGAAGAATCAATATAGTGAAAATAAGTATACTACCCAAAGCAATTTACAAATTCAATGCAATCCCTATCAAACTACCAGCCATATTTTTCACAGAACTAGAACAAATAATTTCAAGATTTGTATGGAAATACAAAAAACCTCGAATAGCCAAAGCAATCTTGAGAAATAAGAATGGAACTGGAGGAATCAACTTGCCTGACTTCAGGCTCTACTACAAAGCCACAGTCATCAAAACAGTATGGTACTGGCACAAAGACAGACATATAGATCAATGGAACAAAATAGAAAGCCCAGAGATAAATCCACACACATATGGACACATTATCTTTGACAAAGGAGGCAAGAATATACAATGGAGTAAAGACAATCTCTTTAACAAGTGGTGCTGGGAAAACTGGTCAACCACTTGTAAAAGAATGAAACTAGATCACTTTCTAACACCGCACACAAAAATAAACTCAAAATGGATTAAAGATCTAAATGTAAGACCAGAAACTATAAAACTCCTAGAGGAGAACATAGGCAAAACACTCTCCGACATAAATCACAGCAGGATCCTCTATGATCCACCTCCCAGAATTCTGGAAATAAAAGCAAAAATAAACAAATGGGATCTAATTAAAATTAAAAGCTTCTGCACAACAAAGGAAAATATAAGCAAGGTGAAAAGACAGCCTTCTGAATGGGAGAAAATAATAGCAAATGAAGCAACTGACAAACAACTAATCTCAAAAATATACAAGCAACTTATGCAGCTCAATTCCAGAAAAATAAATGACCCAATCAAAAAATGGGCCAAAGAACTAAATAGACATTTCTCCAAAGAAGACATACGGATGGCTAACAAACACATGAAAAGATGCTCAACATCACTCATTATCAGAGAAATGCAAATCAAAACCACAATGAGGTACCACTTCACACCAGTCAGAATGGCTGCGATCCAAAAATCTGCAAGCAATAAATGCTGGAGAGGGTGTGGAGAAAAGGGAACCCTCCTACACTGTTGGTGGGAATGCAAACTAGTACAGCCACTATGGAGAACAGTGTGGAGATTCCTTAAAAATTGCAAATAGAACTACCTTATGACCCAGCAATCCCACTGCCGGGCATACACACCAAGGAAACCAGAATGGAAAGAGACACATGTACCCCAATGTTCATCACAGCACTGTTTATAATAGCCAGGACATGGAAACAACCTAGATGTCCATCAGCAGATGAATGGATAAGAAAGCTGTGGTGCATATACACAATGGAGTATTACTCAGCCGTTAAAAAGAATTCATTTGAATCAGTTCTGATGAGATGGATGAAACTGGAGCCGATTATACAAAGTGAAGTAAGCCAGAAAGAAAAACACCAATACAGTATACTAACACATATATATGGACTTTAGAAAGATGGCAATGATGACCCTGTATGCAAGACAGGAAAAAAGACACAGCTGTGTATAACGGACTTTTGGACTCAGAGGGAGAGGGAGAGGGTGGGATGATTTGGGAGAATGGCATTCTAACATGTATACTATCATGTAAGAATGGAATCGCCAGTCTATGTCTGACGCAGGATACAGCATGCTTGGGGCTGGTGCATGGGGATGACCCAGAAAGATGTTATGGGGAGGGAGGAGGGAGGGGGTTCATGTTTGGGAATGCATGTAAGAATTACAGATTTTAAAATTAAAAAAATAAAAAACTTAAAAGAAAAAAAAAAGAACCCCCCCCCCAAAAAAATAATGAAAAGGACATCTTTTGGGGGTGTTAGTTCTAGAAGGTCTTGTAGATCTTCATAGAACCATTCAACTTCAGCTTCTTCAGCGTTACTGGTCTGGGCATAGACTTGGATTACCGTGATATTGAATGGTTTGCCTTGGAGACATGAACAGAGATCATTCTGTCATTTTTGAGACTGCATCCAAGTACTGCATTTTGGACTCTTTTATTGATCATGATGGCTACTCCATTTCTTCTAAGGGATTTTTGCCCACAGTAGTAGATATAATGGTCATCTGAGTTAAATTCACCCATTCCAGTCCATTTTAGTTTGCTGATTCCTAAAATGTCAGCTTTCACTCTTGCCATCTCCTGTTTGATCACTTCCAATTTGCATTGATTCATGGACCTAACATTCCAGGTTCCTATGCAGTATTGCTCTTTATAGCATTGGACCTGACTTCCATCACCAGTCACATCCACAACTGAGTGTTGTTTTCACTTTGGCTCCATCCCTTCATTCTTTCTTGAGTTATTTCTCCACTGATCTCTAGTACCGTATTGGGCACCTACCGACCTAGGGAGTTGATCTCTCAGTGTCCTATCTTTTGCCTTTTCATACTGTTCATGGGATTCTCAAGGCAGGAATACTGAAGTGGTTTGCCATTCCCTTCTCCAGTGGACCACGTTTTGTCAGAACTCTCCACAATGACCCATCCATCTTGGATGGCCCTACATGGCATGGCTCATAGTTTTATTGAGTTAGACAAGGCCGTGGTCCATGTGATTAGACAGGTTAGTTTTCTGTGATGGTGGTTTTCAGTCTGTCTGCCCTCTGATGGAGAAGGATAAGAGGCTTATGAAAGCTTTCTGATGGGGGAGACTGACTGAGGGGGACACTGGGTCTTGTTCTGATGGGTGGGGCCATGCTCAATAAATCTTTAATCCAATTTTCAGTTGATGGGTAGAGCTGTGTTCCCTCCCTAGCATTTACCTGGGGCCAAACTATGGTGGAGGTAATGAAGATAATGGTGACCTCCCTCAAAAGATCCCATGCATGTACTGCTACAGTCCATGCCCCCAAACCTGCAGCAGGCCACCAGTGACCCACGCCTTCACTGGAGACTCCTGGACACCCACAGGCAAGTCTCCTGTGGGGTCACTGTTCCTTTCTCCTGGGTCCTGGTGCATACCATTCTGTTGTGGCCTCCAAGAGTCTATTTCCCAGTCCTATGTAAGTTCTGGCAGCTCTAGAGTGGGGTTAATGGCGACCTCCTCCAAGAGGATTATGCCATACCCACACCCAGAGCCCCTGTTTCTGCGGCAGACCACTGCTGACCCATACCTCCACAGGAGATGCTCAAACACAGTTCTGTCTCAGTCTCTGTGGGGCCCCTGGGTCCTGGTGCACACAAGGTTTGTTTGAGCCCTCTGAGCATCTCTGGAAGAAAGGGGTTTGACTCTAAATGGGAATTCATCCCTTCTATAGTCTTGCTGGGGCTTCTCCTTTGCCCTTGGATGTGGGGTATCTCTTCACAGCCGCTCCAGTGCCTACCGTCTTACTGGGTAGACATGGGGTACAACATTTTTTTAATCTTGGACATGGGGTATCTCTTCACGGCTGCTCCACCGAAGCGCAGGTGCCGCTCCTGACCTTGGACAAGGGGTATCTCCTTTTGGCCGCTCGCTGCTCCAGCGCTGCGCAGCCACCCCTCGCTGCTCCAGCACACATCAGAGACGTGAAACAGCTCACAGAAGGCAAGGCCTGTAAGCACATTGAACAGAAGAGCTGCTCTCAGAGAGCAGAACGAAGGACAGCCAGATGGACCACCCAAGGACCTCCACTGTCAGCAGAGATGGATAAACGGCTCCTTTTAAGCAGAGTAAAAGTTGCGCTAGACCATTCTTTCAAGTGTGCTCTCAAATGTTCCTTTTCCAAATTGGAGATTCTGTTGGAGTCAACACTATACCTGGTCCTCTACTGTTTATTTAGGGGGTGGGGGTATGGAAGAGAGAGAATATGTTGACTTGAAGAGGACTGTAATTCAATCAGAGATCCTGAACTTTGAGCTGGATGAAATAACTGCGTCAGATGTTAAGACTCTCTCCCTTGGAAAGGAGATGAGTGTGTTCTAATTATGGAAAGAAGTTTATATCTAGTGGGGTGGCTAGAGCCAGAGATAGCTAGTGAAAGTGTAGTGAAATTGTTATTTGCTCAGTTGTGTCCAAATCTCTGTGACTGCTAGGCTTCTCTGCTCATGGACTTCTCCAGGCAAGAATACTGGAGTGAGCTGCTATTTCCACCTTCAGGGGATCTTCCAGACCCAGGGATCAAACCCAGGTCTCCTGCACTGCAGGCAGATTCCCTCTGAAAGCAGGAAATGAATCTCACAGGTGAAAGTTACCTTCCTAGTACCAGGAGGTAGAGCGGCAGAGTTAGAGAATTATCTTATCACCAGAGATGGAGAATTCAGAGTCAAGAAGGCTGTATAAACAAACTTTGCTACTTCTTCACTAATTTATTACCCCAACACAAACTTCTTGTGTTGTCAGTTCTTAACAAATTTGTTTCTTTGTCTAAAAGGCATAAAAACTGCCTGCTTTGGTCACTTCTTTGAGTCTCACATATTTTAATGAGCATCTGTGCATACAAAATTAAATTTGTTTTTCTCCTTTGAATCAGTCTTATGTCAATTTGTCAATCAGCCAAAAAACCTAGCAGGGAAGAAAGAAAAAGCTTTCCTCCTCTACGAGGACGAAACAAAATCAAAAGACAAATTGATCTAATGAAATGTTTGCAATGTGTCTGAGGTATGAAGTATTAAAAGAATTAATAAAAAGAACTCCACAATTAATTTTTTTAAAGGAAAAAGTAACTCAGTGAGCAAAGGATATGAATGAACAATTCCTCAAAGAAGAAATACAAATTATCCATAAATATATGAAGAAATGTCTCAAAGTCAATAGTAGTTGAGGAAACAAAAATTAAAGAACAATGAGATGTCATTTTTCATCTATTGGGCAAAAAATTTAAAGAATAGTAATTTCCAGTTTTGGCAGCTAAAAAAAAAAGGTGAATTTATGGAATGCTACTGTTTCTTTGGAAAGTATTTTGGCACTACCTATTAAAGTTTCTTAAATGCACTGTTCTTTGACACAAGATTCTACCTCCTTGAAAGTGTATCTGTTGAGACAGATTAAGTTATAATATATATTAAAATAGATATGCCAGAAGCTTAAGCCGATAGAGGTTTATTAGGGCCCCGTTGCAGTATAGGTGGACTGGGAAGATTGCTGATTGTAGTCACTTAAAGATCCAGGCTAAGGAGCTTCCCTGGTGGCTCAGTGGTAAAGAATCCATCTTCCAATGCAGGAGACACAAGTTCGATCCCTGATCTGGGAAGGTCCCACATGGTGGAGAGCAACTAAGCCTGTGTGCCACAACTATTGTACTCTAGAGCCTGAGAGGGGCAACTACCGAAGCCTGCATGTCTTAGAGTGCGTGCTCTGCAACAAGAGAAGCCATCGCAATGAGAAGCCTGTGCACGGCAATTAGAGAGTGGCCTCTGCTTGACACAACTGGAGAAAAGCCTGCACCTGCGCAGCAATGAAGACCCAGCACAGCCCAAAATTTAAAAATAAATAAATAAAATTAACAAAACAAAGACCCAGGCTAAGAGGGGCTCATTCTCAGAAGTGACATTCACCACCTTTGCTCACATTTGATTGGCTGAAGATGCCATATGATCATGCCTAACCAAAAGAGACCCAGGAAGGACAATGCTACTATATGCCAAGAAGAAGAGAGCCTTTATGATGATACTTTAAGAATCCATTCTATAGAAATCTATCTGCCTGCAAAACAAACTATGGTACATTCATATGATGGAATACTGTGTGTGTGTGTCACTCAGTCATGTCTGACTTTTTGCCATCCCATGGACTGTAACAGCTCACCAGCCTCCTCTGTCTGTGGAATTCTCCAGGCAAGAATACTGGAGTGGGTTGCCATTTCCTTCTTTAGGGGATCTTCCTGACCCAGGGATCAAACCCAGGTCTCCTACATTGCAGGCAGATTCTTCACCATCTGAGCAATCAGGAAGCCTAAGAAAATACTACTCAGCCATAAATAGGAACAGACATGGTACACACAGCAACATAGTTGAACCTTGAAAGCATTTGCTAAGTGAAAGAAGTCAAACCCCCAAAACTGTATACAGTAGAATTCCATTTATATGATGATCTGATAAAGGCAAAACTATAGAATGGAGAGGACTTCCTTGGTGGCTCAGTGGTAAAGAACCTGCCTGCCAGCGCAGGAGATGCAGGTTCAATCTCGGCATCTGAAAGATCTCCTGAAGAAGGAAATGGCAACCCACTCCAATATTCTTGCCTGGAGAATCCCATGGAGAGAGGAGCCTGGTGGGCTATAGTCTAAGGGGTTGCAAAAGAGTTGGACACAACTTAGCAACTAAACACAATAACAAATAGCACAGGATGGAGAACTTATCAGTGGATAAGGATTGGAAGTGGGAGGAAGAACTCCCTGCGAAGAGGCAAGATAAAGAAACTTGGGGAGAGAGAGTGATGGAACTGTTCCCTGGGATGATTTTGATGGTGGATATGACCCAATGTATTTGTCAAAAGGCTTAGAACTAATCATCACAGAAAGCAAAATTTACTGAGTGTAAGTTTAAAAACGCATTAAAAAATAAAGACATGAATTGTTTTTGTTTCTGTACACAGACTTTGCTATCAGAGTAGTTTTTAGGGTGGGTGATGCTTAGCAAGTATACAATACATGCATTTCAAATTTTTTCTTACTTTTTTTTTTTTTTGACTTTTGGCTTCACCCCACAGCATGTGGGATCTTAATTCCTGGACCAGGGACTGAACCCACATCCCCTGCATTGGAAGTCTGAGTCTTAATCACTGGACTGAAGAGGGAGTCCCCTATTCTTACTCTTAAATTTCTAAATGATTCCAAGTTGAAATTCCAAGAGAGTGCCTTCTCAAGTGGCCCTACCTTTCAGAGAACACTAAATTAAAATGTGAATGAATAGGACCTAGCCAGATTCTTTATAATGTGTGTTATAAAATTCACCAATTAAAAAAAATAATTGTTTCTTAATTACTTAACATTTGGATTAATCCTTTTCTTCTTCCTCACGAATATCCATTGTCGCTCTCTCCCCGTCGTTTTACAAGGCATCAGATTGTTCATTCACGAGGAATTCTTGTGGGAGTGTTAAAGAACTATGAGGTATGCTCCGTGTGACTATCTCTTGCTAAATAATTTGCATAATTACATGGTTAACTATTCAGTTTACCTTGCCGTGCTCTCCAAAGGAATAATAATGGTAATTTTTTATTATAATCAGCTTTATTCATATTTGTAATAACTCCTCTGAAATATTTCCTCAATTATTTGAATGATGTACATACAAAAAGAATGAATAAAATAATGGAAGTTTTAAGCACCATGGGAGCTATTTTTCAACAAGTATTCATTTTGGATTCAGTACTCATATATTGTAACACGTTTTCATTGATCAATAGCCTTGAAATATTTTAGTCACTAGCCCAAGTTCACCAATGTTAATGCAAATATTCCATTTAAAGTGTAGAGGAGGTTGATGACAGGAGCTTGAGATGGGACTCTTTCTTTCCTAATTCATAACATATTATTGTTACCAATAGCATTGAGGGGAAAACCCTGTAGCAACTATTTAAAGGCAAAGAAAAGCATAAACTATGAAAATGGATTCTAAATATGCTGGTGAGTTTCTGACTGATTGAAGCATAAAATGGTTCTGTTTTTAATATAGAATCTAGGATGTAATCTTTAGACTCAACAAGCAATTTTTCATTGCTCTGTTGGGTTTTTTTGACCTCACCGCTTTGCATGTGGGATCTTAGCTCCCCAACCAGGGATCAAACCTGTGCATCCTGCGTTGGAAAGGCAGGGTTAACCACTCGACCATCAGGGAAGTTCCTCAACATGCAATTTTAGAAATGAGATATGTCTTGGATGGTGAAAGCAAAAAAACATGTATTTGCTCAATTCATTTTGGTAGGTGTACCAGGTTATGTCAATAGCACCAAAAGTTTATCATCTCAAGATTAGGGATAAATTGGGTTAGAGCAAAATTTCAGTCTTTCTAGGTCAAATGTTCTCTTTGCTGTTCCCTCTTTGCATCACAGGCACCTTCTCATTCACTTAGATTCAAAGCCACACTATCTCTGACTCATTCTTTTTACTACTTCCTTCACCAGCACCCAGATTTCTCATTAAGTTGCCCCAGTCTTCTCTCTGCAGTATCTTCTGAATGAACCCGTTCCTTGTGAGTGCTCTTCCTGCCACTACAAAATTTATGGCCCTCAGTACTTCTCATCTCTCTGCCTGAAGCTGAGTCTTGCTTTCCTGCCCAATATCTCTGTGGAATCAGGTCCTTTATAGACATTTTAGTCATGATCCTCAGTCTGTCTGTGTAGTTGGTCTCTGTTTCCAAGCCCTTCCTGTGATATTTTATGACTCAGTTCAGTTCAGTTCAGTTCAGTCACTCAGTCGTGTCCGACTCTTTGCGATCCCATGAATCGCAGCACGCCAGGCCTCCCTGTCCATCAACAACTCCCAGAGTTCACTCAGACTCGCGTCCATCGAGTCAGTGGTGCCATCCAGCCATCTCATCCTCTGTTGTCCCCTTCTCCTCCTGCCCCCAATCCCTCCCAGCATCAGAGTCTTTTCCAATGAGTCAACTCTTCGCATGAGGTGGCCAAAGTATTGGAGTTTCAGCTTTAGCATCATTCCTTCCAAAGAACACCCAGGACTGATCTCCTTTAGAATAGACTGGCTGGAGCTCCTTGCAGTCCAAGGGACTCTCAAGAATCTTCTCCAACACCACAGTTCAAAAGCATCAATTCTTCGGTGCTCAGCTTTTTTCACAGTCCAACTCTCACATCCATACATGACCACAGGAAAAACCATAGCCTTGACTAGACGGACCTTTGTTGGCCAAGTAATGTCTCTGCTTTTGAATATGCTCTCTAGGTTGGTCATGACTTTCCTTCCAAGGAGTAAGCGTCTTTTAATTTCATGGCTGCAATCACCATCTGCAGTGATTTTGGAGCCCCCCAAAATAAAGTCTGACACTGTTTCCACTGTTTCTCCATCTATTTCCCATGAAGTGATGGGACCAGATGCCATGATCTTAGTTTTCTGAATGTTGAGCTTTAAGCCAACATTTTTACTTTCCTCTTTCACTTTCATCAAGAGGCTTTTAGTTCCTCTTCACTTTCTGCCATAAGGGTGGTGTCATCTGCATATCTGAGGTGATTGATTTTTCTCCCGGCAATCTTGATTCCAGCTTGTGCCTCCTCCAGCCCAGCATTTCTCATGATGTACTCTGCATACAAGTTAAATAAGCAGGGTGACAAGATACAGACTTGACGTACTCCTTTTCCTATTTGGAACCAGTCTGTTGTTCCATGTCCAGTTCTAACTATTGCTTCCTGACCTGCATCCAAGTTTCTCCCTTCTCTGTCTGAATTTCCCAGAGTTTATTGTGATCCACACAGTCAAAGGCTTTGGCATAGTCAAGAAAGCATAAATAGATGTTTTTCTGGAACTTTCTTGCTTTTCCGATGATCCAGCAGATGTTGGCAATTTGATCTCTGGTTCCTCTGCCTTTTCTAAAACCAGCTTGAACATCTGGAAGTTCACGGTTCACATATTGCTGAAGCCTGGCTTGGAGAATTTTGAGCATTACTTTGCTAGTGTGTGAGATGAGTGCAATTATGCGGTAGTTTGAGCATTCTTTGGCATTGCCTTTCTTAAGGATTGGAATGAAAACTGACCTTTTCCAGTCCTATGGCCACTGCTGAGTTTTCCAAATTTGCTGGCATATTGAGTGCAGCACTTTCACAGATTCATCTTTCAGGATTTGAAATAGTTCAACTGGAAGTCCATCACCTCCACTAGCCTTGTTCCTAGTGATGCTTTCTAAGGCCCATTTGACTTCACATTCCAGGATGTCTGGCTCTAGGTGAGTGACCACACCATCATCATTATCTTGGTCGTGAAGATCTTTTTTGTACAGTTTTGTGTATTCTTGCCACTTTTTCTTAATATCTTCTGCTTCTGTTACATCCATACCATTTCTGTCCTTTATCGAGCCCATCTTTGCATGATATGTTCCCTTGATATCTCTAATTTTCTTGAAGAGATCTCTAATCTTTCCCATTCTGTTGTTTTCCTCTATTTCTTTGCATTGATCACTGAAGAAGGCTTTCTTATCTCTTGCTATTCTTTGGAACTCTGCATTCAGATGCTTATATCTCTCCTTTTCTCCTTTGCTTTTCACTTCTCTTCTTTTCACAGCTATTTGTAAGGCCTCCCCAGACAGCCATTTTGCTCTTTTGCATTTCTGTTCCATGGGGATGGTCTTGATCCCTGTCTCCTGTACGATGTCATGAACCTCCGTCCATAGTTCATCAGGCACTCTGTCTATCAGATCTAATCCCTTGAATCTATTTCTCACTTCCACTGTATAATCATAAGGGATTTGATTTAGGTCATACCTGAATGGTCTAGTGGTTTTCCCTACTTTCTTCAATTTAAGTCTGAATTTGGCAATAAGGAGTTCATGATCTGAGCCACAGTCAGCTCCTGGTCTTGTTTTTGCTGACTGTATAGAGCTTCTTCATCTTTGGTTGCAAAGAATATAATCAATCTGATTTCGATGTTGACCATCTGGTGATGTCCATGTGTAGTCTTCTCTTGTGTTGTTGGAAGAGGGTGTTTGCTATGACCAGTGCATTTTCTTGGCAAAATTCAATTAGACTTTGCCTTGCTTCATTCTGTATTCCAAGGCCAAATTTTCCTGTTACTCCAGCTGTTTCTTGACTTCCTACTTTTGCATTCCAGTCCCCTATAATGAAAAGGACATCTTTGTTGGGTGTTAGTTCTAAAAGGTCTTGTAGGTCTTCATAGAACAGTTCAACTTCAGCTTCTTCAGCGTTACTGGTTGGGGCATAGACTTGGATTACTGGATTACATTTTATGACTACTTTAGGTAAATATGGCAACACATGGGCCAGATCTCATTTTAAGAAGGTTTTTTTGGGGTCAAGGGCAGGGTGAAACTTTTCCTTTATTCAAGTGGCAGAGAAAAGACACTCTTTTTTTTTTTTTTAAGTAGGAAGAAAGATACTGACTTTATTTATTTATTTATTTTTAAGAAAGATATGCAATAGTATGAAGACTGGATTTGGAGAGAGACTGAACAATCAGAATCAGAAGAGCACTGGGATACTTTGTTGTTGTTGATTAGTCTCTAAGTCATGTCTGACTTTTCTCAACCCCTTGGACTGTAGCCCACCAGGCTCCTCTGTCCATGGGATTCTCCAGGCAAGAATACTGGCATGGGTTGCCATTTCCTCCTCTAGGGGATCATCCCGACACAGGGATTGAACCCATGTCTTCTGCATTGGTGGGTTGATTCTTCACCACTGAGCCACCAGAGAAGCTCTTTGGGATAGTTTAGGAAAGGTAATGAAGGTCTGAGTTAGTGTGGTTACAGTGAGAAGGGAAAAAAGACCAACTATATAAAGTGTTAAATAGATACAAGGTATAGGGTTCTGGAGGAAGGCGTGGCAACCCACTCCAGTATTCTTGCCTGGAGAATCCCATGGACAGAGGAGCCTGGTGGGCTACAGTCCACGGGGTCGCAAAGAGTTGGACAGGACTTGAGTGACCTCACTGTATAGGATTCTAGCAAGGATTGTTTAAGGAAGGTGATGAATAAGGAGAAACCACTCATGACTATGTGGTTTGCGGTGTTAAGTGGTCAAGAGGGTGGAGATGCTGGTAATGGGTGGAGGGAAGAGCAGATGTTGGTGGCATTAGGAAGACTATACATTCTTAGAGACTGGGTTTGCGTCTGTTTCTGGTGCTTAATTCCATATAACAAATATCTATCTTCATTTCTTTCTGTCTTATTTTGAACATCTCTATTATTGTCGTTGAGTTGCTAAGTTGTGTCCAACTCTTTTTGATCCAGTGGACTGCAGCATCCCAGGCTTCCCTGCCACTCACTGTCTCCAGGAGTTCACTTAAATTCATGCCCATTGAGTCAGGAATCTGTGAATGGTTACTGCAGCCATGAAATAAGAAGACGATTGTTTCTTGGCAGGAAATCTATGACAAACCTAGACAGTGTGTTGAAAAGCAGAAAGCAGACCTTTGTCTGCTGACAAAGGTCCATATAGTCAAGGCTATGGTCTTCCCAGTGGTCACATATGGTTGTGAGAGCTGGACCATATGTGGCAGAGCACCAAAGAACTGATGCCTTCAAACTGAGGTGCTGGAGAAGACTCCTGAGAGTCCCTTGGACAGCAAAAAGATCAAACCAGTCAGTCTTAAGGAAAATCAGTCCTGAACATTCATTGGAAGAACTGATGTTGAAGCTCCAGTATTCTGGTCATCTGATGTGAATAGCCAGGTCATTGGAAAAGTCCCTGATGCTGGGAAAGATCGAGGGCAGGAGGAGAAGAGGGCATCACAGGATGAGATGGCTGGATGTCATCACAGGATGAGATGGCTGGATGGCACCACTGGTGCTATGGACACGAACTTGGGCAAATTTCGGGGGGTGGTGAGGGACAGGGAGGCCTGGCGTCCATGGGGTCGCAAAGCGTTGACAAGACTGGGTGACTGAACAACAGTGCCATCCAACCACCTAGTCCTCTGTCGCCCCCTTCTCTTCCTTCACATTTCTGCGGTGGTTTAGTCACTAAGTCGTGTCCAACTCTTGCAATGCCATGGACTATAGCCTGCCAGGTTTCTCTGTCCGTGGGATTCTCCAGGTGAGAATACTGGAGTGGGTTGCTATTTCCTTCTCCAGAGGATCTTCCCAACCCAGGAATCAAACCTGAGTCTCCTGCATTGCAGGCAAATTCTTTACCGACTGAGCTATGAGGAAAGCACATGTCTATAATGGAATAAAAATACCTACCTAAACAGGATGCTTAGGAGGACTGACTGAGTAACTACATGAAAGGCACCAGCCACACAATGAGTTCTGGACAAATACATGGAAGTTATTATTATTCTTGTTATTAGACGGTTACTGTAAGGAAATAAGAGCCATCCTAATTGTTAGTCAGTGGTATGTGGTTGTCTATCTGCACTGGAATGGACGTGATACAGCGTTTATAGGAGGCATTGCCTCATGACCAGGGAAGCTGGATTGACTGGTTGAGTCCAGCCGTCCATGCTTGCCAGGTTGATCTGTCCTTGGGAAGAGTCGTCCAGGAGGTTTCCTCAGTTGATCCGGTTTACTGGTGAGCTGAAGTAAATTAGGAAAAAATCCAAGATGAGAAGGGAAATTCAGGGAGACAGGCTGAAGAATCTAGGTGAGAACTACCTGCGGAGCAGTTAAGGAGAACCCCTTAATGGGAGGCTTTATTAAGGTAGAAGCGGGGGGTGGGGGTGGGTGGGAGGTGGGTGTGGGGGTTGAGAGTTGGGGCGAACAGGATCTGCTGGAGTCAGAGCTAGTGCAGTAGACAGGGTGTGGCATGTGAGCCCGGAGCTGCAGAGGTGCAATAACCCTAACAATCGGGAGGTGCCTGGGAAGGGCGGCCCAGGGTGGGGGTGGGGTGGGGAGGTGGAGACATGGGAGGGGCAGGATTGGAAAGGGACAAATGGGAAATTGCTGGGCTTGGTGGGGTGGGGCTCTCCCAATAAATCATCTGCAGTGGCTCCAATTGGCTTGAGTGTCTTTTTCTCTGGCGGCTCTATTATCAGGGCCCTGCCTCCTTTCTCTGTTGTCTTTAATCACTCATGACTCACCCAGGCAGCCAGAAGGCTTCACGCCGCTGGCGGGGTGAGTGGCCCAGAGCAGCTGAGTCTATTTTGCTTGAGCAAACACAGGATTGCACGTCTCTGGGACATGGAGGATGGTATTGGGAAAAGGACAGACCTGATATCGGGGTGGGACAGAATTATTACTTGAATTAATTATATTCCAAAAATGTGTTGCTCATGAAATGATGCACATACCTAAGTAGTATCTGGAGGTTTTATGATTAAAGTGTTTGTATTCAGTGTTTATAGCACTATGTGTTTGAAGTGTAAGAAATAGGAAAGAAGAGGAGAGAGAGCCTCCCTGGGGTGAAGAGTGAGGCTTCGGTGTAAACTGAAAGTGAAAAAGTGAATGTGTCAGTTGCTCAGTCATGTCCAGCTCTTTGCGACCCCATGAACTGTAGCCTGCCAGGCTCCTCTGTCCCTGCGATTCTCCAGGCAAGATACTGGAGTGTGTAGCCATTCCCTTCTCCAGGGGATCTTCCCAACCCAGGGATGCAACCCATGTCTCCTGTACTGCAGGCAGATTCCTTATCATCTGACCCACCAGGGAAGCCCAATATAAGCTAGAATCCAGTTCAAATCCCAACTCCTCCACTTAGCCATGTGGCTCTAGAGGCAAGTTGCCTAACCCCTTTAGAGGTTCTTTTCCTCACCTGTAGAAAGTGAAAAGTGATACCTATGAAGAGGTGTTATGGGGATTAAATAATGTAGCATAGCCAGACACAGTGCCTAAAAAATGACAGCTCTTGCTGTTTACCTTAGATGCTTTTTCTTATCAGTTATCTCAGATATCCTTTCAAAGTCATTGAAAGAGGAATGTGATTCCAGTTTCACAGAGGAAGGGCATGTGGCTACACTGGTTACACTATTTGCTGGAATCATAGAGCTGCCTGGTAGCAAGGCTAGCACTAAAGTTCGAACCTTTTGACTTCCAAGCCTAGTGCCCTTTGCATATACAATGTACAGACACAAGGAACTAGGAATCAGAACAGCTGCTCAGTATTTACTCAGCTTGACTTCTTAGCACAATGTGAAAATTATCACATGTTCCACTGCCAAGAAAGGAAGTTGTTGAGGCTGAGTTGGGGGTGGCTATTTGGGCTCCACGAGCTTTTTATAGATTCTCTATCCCTGAAGGATCTGAACATTCAGAACAATTTCCCTGCCTCACTTGCAAAGGATGGGGGTGGGTGGGGTGCCTCAGGAGATATGTCTATCATAGAGGTTCCGAAGATGGGAACTGTGGGAGGAAGCAGGGGTAGGAGCCTTTCTTGCTTCATCAATAATTGTTTTGAAAAGCAGACAGTTGCCTGCAAGTTGCCTGCAGGAATGGAACACGGGTCTCCTTTTCATGAAGTCTGCACTGGAGTTGCTAATGGGTGCTACCAATGCCAGCTCACTGCTTGGCTGCCTTGGCCCTTCCCACTCCCTCTCCTCCCCCCGCCCCCACCCCATCCCTCCCACATGCCCCACCTCCTCCCCCTCAGTGTTGTTTACTTATCAGACCACCCCCTCAAGAGCCCTCCTCCGAGGCAGGGCTCACAGCTTCCCAGTTCAGCACTGTGTCCCCTCATCCTAACTCCAGGCCCAGCAAACAGCTGTGCAGGCTCTCCATAAATATTTGTTGAAAGGGCAAAAGTATGCTCAGAAGTATAATTCTACAGTTTGGGAAGGCAACTTCTCAGGGAAAAAAACGGCATTTATGAGCAGAGCTTTCCAGCAAATTGTATTCAGCCATAATACTACAAGCACGCCTATAATTATCTCTGTATTTCTTGTTTTTGCATGATATTAATTATTTCTGCAAGATCTGAGTGTTTGCACCAATGTACAAAAATGAGCACTCTTAAACATGACAGTAGATGGCTCCTGTTTAAAAAAGTTCTGACACTTACATTTTAGAATTTAAGGACTTGATTTGGGATCTTCTGTTTTAGAAACAATATATTGTGGAAAGTGATAAGGAAATATTTTACTTCAAAAAAAGGAGAATACGAGCATTTTCTAAGCATAAATTCAATGAACACTGTGTTTGGTCTATACACGATAACATTTACAAATAATTTCAAGACATGTTAAGAAACTGATTTAAAAAGAAACAGGTAGGTAAACTTAGGGCGAAGTGCCTTTCCTGGTTATAGAATATACATTTCCCTAAAATACTCATAATTTGCCAATGTAGATGATTTTACTTCAGAAAAGTATATTTTTAAGACAATGTGTCTGGAATATTACATCTAGTGTTGTCAACACTGGTTTCTCTTGCTGTGTATTCTGTATTTTTATGATATCAAACATTCTCACGTGGGGAAGCAATAAAGGCATTTTTCTCTGCCAAGCTATAGGTCAAGGCTAATGTAAACAAACTGTCAACTTTTATATAAGAGGTTTCCTGAAGTTTGCAGAGTTTAAAGTTCCAAGACAAATCCCATGGTATCTAGGTGAGGGCTTTTGATACGGATAGAAATCTCTAGGAAGGCATTATGGAATCCCTCAATTATAATGATTGAACCACCACCACCGCCCAGCTGAGAAGTTGCAAAATGCAATAAAGTTATTCCAGATTATCTCAGCCAGCAATCAGGACTTTCTCCTGCATCTAGTGCGACCTTGGAAGACTAGTAGGGCAAGTCTCAACATGGAGGAGGTATGGGCTTGGGTGCTTGAGAATTTTATATAGATGGGTTTGCATAGAAATCATCACTAGCAGGGGAATTTACTTGTAAGTCCAGTGATTAAGACTCTGTGCTGTTAATGCAGGGGGCACGGGTTCAATCCCTGGTCAGGGAACTAAGATCTCCCATTCCATGTGGTGTGGCCAAAAGACTAAAAAAGAAGAAGAAAGAAAGGACAGGAAAGAAACCATCACTAGCAGGACACCTGGGGGAGACCTGGAGGCTGATGGCTGCTTCATTCTTCAGAAAATGGGCACAGGCACCGAGCCAGCAATATAACCTGCATTCCTCCATGTAAATGTTAATCACACACCTCAGTCTGGCACTTTGTTATTAAATTCTGACACATACATTCCATACATGTGTCAGAAGTTTTAGATTTTCTATAGACCAAAAGTTTTGCTTTGGGAAGGATTTTTACAAGGTACATTCAGTAAATTGTACTTTAATTTTGACCAAAGTACTAATTTCATGCCTCAGGATGGGTTTAAATGTGCCAACAGGATCATTTTTGCTTGGTGTGAGAGGTGGCCTGTTTCTTTGACCTGCCAACCCTGAATTTGTCCCCACTTTGTGAGCTGTGAAATGAAGCCAGTCACTGATGAAAGGAACAAGAGAAGCCAGTTGGAGTCTTGGAAGAAAATCAAATTTTATCTGCTTGTCTCAATTTAAAAGTCCAGTGTCTCATTTCTGAGCTCTTCCGAGCAGGGAGGCATTTGGATTTGAAGGATAAAAGAGCCAAAAGAGAGAGAAGGATGAGGTGGTGACATCAGAGCTGCTTTAACGTCAAGAGAGGAAATCTTAGATCTGTACTGCAGGGTCAGTGTGCCAGGGAGAACACTTGGAATGGAATTGTCTCTGTTTTCTTTGACATACAATATTATATTAGTTTCAGCTGTATAACATAATGATTTGATGTTTGTAAGTATTGCACAAGCGATCACTCCAATAAGTCTAGTTAACATCTGTCACCATACATAGTTATATATATTTTTTTCTTATGATATGTTCCAATCAGACCTTAAATGACTAGTCTACAATCTCAGTCATAACCTCTTGACTTGCTTGGGTGTTGTCTTAGAGCCAGGCCACCTCTCCTGGACCCTGCCTCTGCCCTGTTCTCCTCCCTGGTTTCTGATTCATATGTGTCCTTCTGCAGCTCATTGGAATTGTCTCACTGAGGGCAGTGTATTGCCAAGGTCCGAAGGCAGGTTTGCAATAAGGAAAGTGAGTCTTGTTGAATGACTCTAAAAGAAGCGACTTTGACTTTCATTCAAAGTAAATGAAAAAGTGGAGGCAGAGGAACCAAGATCTTGTAGGCTTTACTTTGATGAAGCTATTAGGGTGAAGAATCCCCCTGTCAATGCAGGAGACACAAGGGATGCAGGTTTGATCCCTGGGTCAGGAAGATCCCCTGGAGGAGGAAGTAATAACTCGCTCCAGCATTCTTACCTGGAAAATCCCACGGACAGAGGAGCCTGATGGGCTACAGTCCATGGGGTCACAAAGAGTTGGGCACAATTGAACGACTGAGCACAGACAACACTCTAAATAAAATTCGTGACTATTTCTCTTTTTTATTCTCCATTGTGTGACTGATATATATATAATAGCATTTATTAGCAAAGGAATGGAAGTGGGTTATTCAGGGTGCAAAAGAGTAAAGGTGGAAATAATCTCCGAAGTTTAAGAAATGGTTTAGCAGTCTCAACCATAGACCTGAAAGTCTAGCAGTCCCTATTTAATATTTAATCCACAACCATTAACCAATGGAATAGAATGAAAAGTAAATATGCTCACAGTTCAACTGAAGGGCATAAGAGAGCAATCCAAACATTTAGACCGTTTTATCACAGGTAATATTTTTAGGTTGAAGGCAATCTAAGAAAGGTAAGATTCTGTACTTCTAAACCGGGATATTTCTTTTGAGTGGTAGTATCTTCATCTGTAGGTTGTGAATTGTATCTTTTCCCAGGATGATAAGTGAGGGAGAGACCAAAGGAAGAAAAGCAGACGTATGTTTCAGTTGAGAGTACGCCAAATACAGTGATTCACGGCGTCCTAATCAGACAGGCATGACCTCTCACTGAAAAAAAAAGTTTTACTCCACCCATCCTGGAAACTGTTCTTTGCCCAAGCTCAGCATACTGACAACCACTTTCTAGACATGTCACCAAGCTGTTCTGGATTGGCAAGGAAATTATATGAAAATGCTGACCAAGTCAGCTTAAATCATTATATGACTTTACTGCTGGCTCTTGTGATAGATTCAGCTCTGAGTATGGATTTTTTCTTTAATTCAACAACTGATCTCATGTATGTGTGGCTTTTTGATTTGCTCTACATTTTTCTCTACAATTTTATATGAGCCATATGCTTTTGAAAAAAATTGTAAATACGCTTCTAACTGCATTTCTCTTTAATGTCTAATTCTGTAGGGTTACATAGGTTAAGAAAATTCATGACTTAAACGTTTAAGAATCATGTCATCTATACCTCTTATTTTATAGATGAGCAAAATAGAGGCCATACCTACTGTCACATAGGATTGGATTTTTGCTAATACTCTGATTTTTAAGAACAGCATTCTTTTGTGAGTTATATAAAATGAATACACACTACAAATTATTACTAATATCTGCAGAAAGATTAGTCATTTGAGTTTATATTTATGGTTTCCCCAAGATGGCAGTGCTTCTGAATCACCTGAGAAATCAGAAAAACAAAGGAAATAAACAGTTAAGGATCCAACACGGACCGACTGACTCAGGTTGGTAAGGCTGGACCCAGGTACTAGTATATAATGAAAAAACTCTCCGGGTGTTGCTAAAGTGATGAATATGGACCCGCTGTTTGAGAAATAGAGGATGTTGAACAGCAATACTTTGCTTTCCAAGGTGATTCAGCAGAAGGTTGGATAAGACAGCTAAAGTATTTGGCTACTTAAGGAATGCAACTGTAAAATTTTAGTCTGGTGAAACTCCAATAATTTTCAGTTTCAAGCTGATTCTTTCCAGGCTCCTTGTTGTCACTGTGTCATTTCTAGCTTTGGTAAGAGAACCTCTGAGCTTGATGAACAGGCAAGTCCACTTAATTTTCACCAAGGCATTTACAACTGACTCTATCACCAAAATGAATTTTGGAATATTTTAAACTGAGAACTCAGTGTTTGGACTAAATTCTGAATAAAAAACCCAATAGGAATTAATGAATGGTGCATTTTTAAAAATAGTAGTATAAGGATGTCTATGGTTGATTGATGTCTAAGAATAACATTTAAAAACTCAAAAAACAAAAAACAGAAACCACAGCATCTTAGGCCAAATAATTGACTTAATGACATTAGGCAGAGTCACAGACCAAGCTTGATGTGTAGAACAGTGGTCCCTAACCTTTTTGGCACCAAGGATTGGTTTTGTGGAAGACAATTTTTCCACGGACTGGTTTGAGGGGGGGGTGGCGGGAGATGGTTTCCCGATGATTCAAGTGCATCACTGTTGTTTGTGCACTTTATTTCTATTAGTATTACATTGTGATATATAATGAAATAATTATGCAACTCACCATACTGCAGAATCAGTGGGAGCCCTGAGCTTATTTTCCTGCAACTAGATGGTCCCATGCAGGCATAATGGGAGATGGTGACAGCAGGGTTTGTGTTCCTATGAGAATCTCATGCTACCCTTGATCCGACAGGAGAGGGAGCTTAGGTAGTAATGTGAGTGATGGGGAGCAGTTGTAAGTACAGATGAAACTTCACTCGCTGGCAGCTGCTCGTGCAACCTGGTTCCTAAAAGTCCTTAGGTCAACTGGTACCTGATCCATGCTCCAGGGGATGGGGACAGATAGTGTAGGGAATATATTTCATATAGGATTTTATAAACCCCAGTTTTCTAAGGTCTTTGTCATTTACTTCCTAACTGTGCCCCTGTTCATCACTTCAATGAGCTACATAATTAAAAGACCAAGAAAGATGTTTCTAATGGTGTCACATTTTGCTGATTCAAATAGGCTTCCAAAGACAGTCATTAGTTATAGGAGACAACTAAAGCCTTCTCCCCTTAACACTTTTCCACTTTCCTGGGAGCAACACTTCTGTTCTTCTGAAAATTCATCTTCCTATCCTTTTAAGCCATGCATTCAGAGGGTGGTATTAATCATAATATTCTCACTAAGCCGCAGGGGTTGACACATGGCTTAAGAATATCTGCACAGAGTCCCCTTGGGATTGATTAAAATGAGAATTAAGAGAAGAAAGCCTTCTCACCTCTGCTGTTGAAGGTACGAGACCATCTTCTATGGAAGAATGTGAAGGTAAAGGGAGGGACTGGAAATAGGGTAGGAGGCCTGGCAGAGCTGGAGTCCTTGTCCCGTCATCCCGTGAATCTCCTGCCCATCCTGTTCACCCTGCTTCTTTGTTTCGGTGAATCAATACTTTTTTTTACTTTTGGCTTCAAAACCAGTTTGGACTCCATGTGTGTAATTCGGAGCCAAAAGAGTTTTAAAACAATAAAAAGTGAATTTTCCCTAAATCCTAAGGGTTTAGTGAAAGTCAAAATTATTTGACTTTCTCATAGAATGCACTTGTTGAGTACAGAGGATGGCAGAGACAAATATATTACTGGCTGTTCTCACATAAGTTTTCATTGCTGGCTATTCTCCAGAAAAATAAGAAGCTCAAAACAGCAACAACAGAAGTCAAGAGAGGAATAGTACATATGAGAGTAGATTTCAATAGTTATTATTAAATATATATTTTGTATTTTGCATAAGTGCATATACCTAAACACTTCAATTTCCTATAGACTAAATTTAATGCCATATTTTGTATTATTATTTTTTAAAAATATTTGGCCATACCTGCAGCATATGGTGGAGAAGGCAATGGCACCCCACTCCAGTCCTATTGCCTGGAAAATCCCATGGACGGAGGAGCCTGGTAGGCTGCAGTCCATGAGGTCGCTAAGAGTCGGACACGATTGCCTACTTCACTTTCACTTTGCACTTTCCTGCATTGGAGAAGGAAACGGCAACCCACTCCAGTGTTCTTGCCTGGAGAATCCCAGGGACGGGGGAGCCTGGTGGGCTGCCATCTATGGGGTTGCACAGAGTCAGACATGACTGACGCGACTTAGCAGCAGCAGCAGCATATGGGATCTTAGTTCCCTGACCAGGAATTGAACCTGCACCTCTTACATTGAAAGTTCACAACTTGAAGGTTCATATGTAGAAGACTTACTGTAATTAGAAGGTTCTTTCTTATGTTTAATTGAGATTAATCTGAACTGAATTTTTGGCCCCATCTGGTAGTTGGGCCCCTGTCCTCTGCAGGCAGATATATCTGAAGTCTTGCTAGGAGTTACTAAGCTCCTGTCTTCTCATCTTCAGTTCAGTTCAGTTGCTCAGTCATGTCCGACTCTTTGTGACCCCATGGACTGCAGCATGCCAGGCCTCCCTGTCCATCACCAACTCCTGGAGTTTACACAAACTCATGTCCATTGTCGGTGATGCCATCCAATCATCTCATCCTCTGTTGTCCCCTTCTCCTCCTGCCCTCAATCTTTCCCAGTATCAGAGTCTTTTCCAATGGGTCAGTTCTTCGCATCAGGTGGCCAAACTATTGGAATTTTGGCTTCAGCATCAGTCCTTCCAGTGAATATTCATGACTGATTCCCTTTAGGAGGAACTGGTTGGATCTCCTTGCAGTCCAATGTTCCTCTAAGAAAGGAGTGTTAGGGACCTTGAGAATTCTTGGAATTGTCAGAAAATCCCTGTGCCAATGAGAACTTGATAAGGTGAAGAAGATGTTTCAACTCTTCAACATTTCTTTAGAATAGAATGGTTCTTAGAAGTTTCTTTTGATGTGATAAAGGGAAAAGGGAAATGAATAAACTGAGACTGAATAGACTGAGACGTGACCTTCTTGAGATATGCCAAGCCCTTCGAGGAGGGTGTGTAGAAGGGGGGGGAAGGAGGCACTTAACTTGTATTACTGCATTTAAGCCTCATAACAACAATATAAAGTAGATGACATCATTCATATTCCTTATGAGAAACTTAAGGATTAGAAAGGATAAGCAGAGCTGAACATTCTCTCTTTACTCGTTGAGGCTGTCTATTTCCTTTCTTCTAAAGAAAGATCTTTACATGTAGAACTATGCACTGAGGTTGAAGTGATCTTAGTGATCATGTATGTTCTTACCTAATCCAGAACATTTTGAAGTTGATGGATATTAATGTTATTATGTTGCAATAAATGGGTAGAGACTAGGACTGTCTGTGGGTTCTGGAACTTGGGGTCACCATAACATAAAGTCACTTCTAAGCCACCAGGAAGTCTTAGCCAAGGGCACTGTAAGTTAGGGACTTGATCATAGTAATTCCATCTTTTGTTTCTAACCTTCATGGGCCCGTCTCCATGCACATTATGAAAAAATATCTTCTTATATCAACATTGACTCAAGAAGTTAAGTGTTTTAATTTGTCCATGGGATACATTTTCACCTAAATCTGCTTGAGTTCCCAACAAAATTCCAAACAAAAGAGAGCTTCTCTAACCCTCTCAGGACAGTGGATGGGATGGAACTCAGTGCTGCCTGTCATGGTGCCAGCTCACTTTGGGCCTCTCTTTCACTGGGTTTCCCAAGGGTTGAACACGTTGGAGCTGTTTCCTAGCCCTTTTCTCTGTCCTGTACAATTGCTATCAGTACACATCTCAGGAAAAAGGTGAAATTAGTATTTATAGAATCCATTTGAGATTCCTGATGAAAGATGATTTGATAGTATGAGATATTATTATCATCAACAGACCCTGGGATTGTATCCTTAGGGTTATGTGTGATACTCTCTCAACATGAACACCATCTGAAGCAATGAACCTCAAATATCCACTTGGTAGTATCTTCTAGTGACTTTCATTATTTTGCATCAGCAAATGCTTAGTCAATTCATAATGAGAAATGCTCTGTGTGATCATTACTTAACAAGAAACTAAAACTTGTTCTGCGTGCACAGATAGACTGAATCATATTTTGAATTGGGATAAGCAGTAAGAATACAAGTAGAAACTTGTTCAATTATATGCCTTGGAAGACCCAACTCTCAAACAGAACTAGACGCTGAAGTTGTCAGCATTATCCCAAATGATTCAAGGTTGGATAAGCCAAATTAATAGAATCTTGTCCAGTTTTACTTCATGCCTGTGTGTGTGTGCACGCTAAGTCACTTCAGTTGGTCCAACTCTGTGCGACCCTATGGACTGTGCTCTCTTCAAAACTTAACAAGTCTCACAGGGAGCTCAAATCTGGTGCTCTGTGATAACCTAATGGCTCAGGGTTGGATGGAGTGGAAGGTGGAAGGGAGGTTCAAGAAGAGGGAGAAACATATGCCTATAGCTGATTCATGTTGCTGTATGGCAGAAGCTAACACAATATTATAAAGTGATCATCCTTCAATTAAAAATAAATAAAATTTTTAAAAATGTATATCTTAAAAGGAATGCTGTCACTTTATGTTAAACTAAAGAATAAGTTGAAGATGATTATATTCTATCCAGTTATTATGCAAATTAAAGACGTAAAATTATAAAATTCAATGTGGAAAAATAATTTGACTCTTTAGTTGATCTCTTTTTCTTAGCTCCCATCAGTGTGCAGATCTGGAGCATCATTCTTTGGCTCAGTTATATTTAGGATGATCTGAAGTGTACTGGTACTAGATTAAATGGTAGAATTATATATTGCTTAATGTTGCAACAGAAATTTATGTTTATGGACATTTTTTTATTGCTTGGCATTTGAAAATACATTTTAATCCACAAAATCAACATCAGAATACTTGATCCCAAGGATGTACTATGAGACACTTAACACAACCATTTCTTACATAAGTGACAAAAGATGCTTTTGACCACCTACGTAAGTGCGGTGTGCTCAGTCATGTCTGACTTTTTGCGACCCTATGGACTGTAGCCCGCCAGGCTCCTCTGGCCTTGGGATTTCCCAGGCAAGAACACTGGAGTGCGTTGCCATTTCCTTCTCCATTAGAGCAACTACAAATACTAGTAAAAGATATTATAATAGGAGACTAATGGGTTTTTGATTTTGAAAGTTCTTTACTTTTGATTTGTTAAGGTTAGGTTAGGTTAGTTATACTATACTAATCTTTTTGAGGTATACCTTTGGCTCTCTTTCATAGGAAAAGAGATGTTTTGTATTTTCCAATCTGTTTATTTGCTACATCAAGGGAACACTTGAGTTCTAAGGTGGACAAGCTCATCATTTATGTTGGGGTTCTGTACCCAAGAGGGCTTCCCTAGTGGCTCAGTGGTAAAAACTCACCTGCCAATGTGAGATGTGGGTTTGATCCCTGGGTCGGAAGTATCCCTTGGAGAAGAGAATGGTACCTACTCCAGTATACTTGCTTGGAGTATCCCATGGAGAGAGGAGCCTGGCCGGCGACAGTCCATGAGGTCACAAAGAGTCAAACACAACTGAAGTGACTTAGCACACAAGCGCCCAGGACTGTAGAATCTAGGTAAAGGGACCCACCTTGCAGTTATTTCAGTGCTTAGACACTCAGTCATGTCCGACTCTTTGTAACACTATGGACTGTAGCCTGCCAGGCTCCCCTGCCCAAGAGGATTCTCCAGGCAAGAATACTGGAGTGGGTTGCCACGCCCTCCTCCAGGAGATCTTTCTAACCCAGGTACTGAACCCAGGTCTCCTGCAATGCAGGCAGTTTCTTTACCATCTGAGCCCCCAGGGAAGCCCCACTGCTGACCAACATGAAAAACTCACCAGCAAAAAGCGGTCAAGCAGTGGTTTGCAACCTGTAGTTTGACATGCTGCCTGTGGTTCTTGCTAAAAGTGCATTTTCCTTGATTCCGCCCCCTCCCCCCACCCCAGGACACAGTCATCTGATCTGGAACCAGATCAGGAATATCAGGTTTGCTGAGCACCTGGGTGTTTCCCAATGCTTGTAATCCAGATCCAGAACACACCTGCAGGTTATCAGTGACTAGAACAGCAGCTGGAAATGTAAGACGGGTGTGGCTAAGGTAGCAACAGAATGTTTCTCATAGCCTGGTCCAGCCAGGGTGGAGATCCGCAGGGATAGAACCAAAACTGTAACCTTTCATTTTCTGTCATTTCACTTCCTTTTCTATCGGCTCCTCCTCCAAATCCACCCCATAGGCCCTTCAGATGAGACCCAATTTCTCTTCATTTTTCTAGGATGATAACTGCTAGGAATTTACAGTAAATTCCTTCCAAAGGAAGTGCTTTCACCATAAGAGGATACTCGTGAAACATATTCTTCATCAACTGCTCCACTATTTATTAGAGAAGTTTTGTGTAATGGTTGAGGCCAGGATTGCTGGCTTGGTGTTCAGTCGCTCAGTCATGTCCGACTCTTTGCGACCCCATGGACTGCAGCACACCAGGCTTCCCTGTCCATCACCAACTCCTGGAGTTTGCTCAGACTTATGTACATTGAGTCAGTGTTGCCATCCAATCGTCTCATCCTCTGTTGTCCCCTTCTCCTCCTGCCTTCAATCTTTCCCAGCATCAGGGTCTTTTCAAACGCGTCCTTACTTTGCATCAGGTAGCCAAAGTTTAAAACAGCACCAAGAAAATGTTAAGGTGGAAAGAGTTTTACTTATTATTTGTTATATTTAGGTCAGTGGACCAGTTTTCTGGGCCTAAATACCCGGTGTGAAACCAGTACGGTTTTGAGTCTTGGATTTAAGGAAAGAAGTTTTCTTTTTACTAATCTTTAGGAACCATTGGCTCCTCTCTATAAACATAAATAAATCCATACTTAGGCATAATAACCAACTTAAAGAAGGCAGGGGAGAACTGTGAAAATAAGTGAGATATCTGTGAATGAAGTTGAGTGTCTCCTATCAGTGTGAAAAACAGTAATAAAGAATTCTTTCAAAAGATACACAGAAAGCCATTTGACAGAATTTGCCAGCTATTCCTAATAACCTGACTGTAATATTTTTAACTGAGGAAGATAAAAACATTTCCTTAACTTTAGCTAAATTCGCCCAGCTTAACCTGTGAACTCATATTTGTCTGTTGTATTGCCTCATCCATGTCCCTGCTGGTGGTTGACCATCCTTATGAGGTAATCTTGACATCTGAACCCAAACCTTTGTCTTAGGAGAAAAATGCCCTTGTTCAAGGATATACTTTGATAAGTTTGTTGACATGAAGTGAGGACTTGAAGTAAAGACTGGGAAGAGTTAAGGAAACAAACCCCCAAAACGGATAAACCATTCTACATTAGAAGTAAAGTGGAATTTAGAGGGGAATAGAGAAGAGATCAGAGCAGAAAATAGAAAAGGAAAGAATAGAAAGCAGAGAGTAGAGAGAGGGAATTCAGGCGTGACCATATGGGTTGGAGCCAGAGAATGACAAAAGCTATCAGGCATTTGAGTAAATCCCAGGATTTTAAGAAGAAGCATTTTTTAATCTTGTAAATGTTTGTCTTCTTGTTTTTGCTTCCTAGCTTCTCCTACCCACTCCCTCATCTCTCCAAACCTCCAGCAAACCCTGGTGTGCCTGTGCAGTTCTGACAGGGGTGGCACTGTGGTCAGTAAAAGGCTAGGACAATGTGGCTGCCTGGACACTGACTCACAGAAAGCGTGGCCAGGGAGCTCCACGTGCTGAAGAGCAGAAAATCACTTTAAGTCTGTGGATCAGCGGAGGGATGTGGAGGCGCAGCTGCAGGGTCACCCTGACTCAGGAGGGGGCAGTGCCACCTTCTTGCTTCCCAATTTGATCAATTTTGTAGATCCATAATATTCCAACAATGGACGGAGGAGCCTGGTAAGCTGTAGTCCATAGGGTCGCTAAGAGTCAGACACGATTGAGCGACTTCACTTTCACTTTTCACTCTCGTGCATTGGAGAAGGAAATGGCAATCCACTCCAGTGTTCTTGCCTGGAGAATCCCGGGGGGCAGGGGGTGAGGGGGGGCACGGAGCCTGGTGGGCTGCCTTCTATGGGGTCGCACAGAGTCGGACACAACTGACGCGACTTAGCAGCAGCAGCAATATTCCAACAAGTATAATAAGATAATATTCCAACAAGCATAATATCCACAACAGAAAAGGAGATAGAAATTTAGAAAAATTGGAAGGGAATAGAGAAAAATTATTGCTGTTTGCACATAACATTTTAATCAACATATTGGTGGTGGTGGTTTAGTCGCTAAGTCGTGTCCAACTCTTGCGATCCCATGGACTGTAGCCTGCCAGGCTCCTCTGTCCAGGGACTCTCCAGGCAAAATACTGGAGTGGGTTGCCATTTCCTTCTCCAGGAGATCTTCCTGACTCAGGAATCAAACCCCGGTCTCCTGCATTGCAGGCAATCAACATATTACGGTGCGTGAAATAAACAACCAATAGAGAGTTGTGTATTGGTGCTTCATGGGAACCTCTGTGAAATGCGTCTTTATAATTTATTTTTTAGAAACATAGTAGGCTGACTACAGTTCCAATATAGAATACAGGTTTACTCATTCTTATAAATTCTTTTGCCTTGTTTATAGGGTTTGAGTTTAACCCTCTAGGTATTGTGAACTCTAAATACAGGGTCTTGCTAAGTCGAAATGAACGGCCAGAAACTAAGCAACACCAGCTAGTGTTTCCATCTTAGTGGACAGTGGAAAAAATAATTTAAAATATATTTGTTAAAATGAATGATAAGGAAAAGGAATATGTAAATCAATATATTTGGGATATAAATGATGATTAAAATCTCTCTCTCTCACACGTACACACACGCGCACACACACAGCATCCAGGAGATACCTGTGTGTGAGATAGACAAAGGAGCTCTTCCTTTTGGCAGATACAGCTTCACACCAGGGCATGCAGTTGATGTGAGGAGACCACGTCAGCTTCCACCTCCTACTCACCCTTCCCCAGCTCCCTCTGCTCAGAGATCAACCCAAACAAACGTATGCAGCAGATTTGTGGAAAGAGAACTTAAAAGTAACCATCAGAATAAAATATAGTATGGTTAGAGATGACTTGAATAAGATACATGCATCATCCAGATGAAAAAAATTCAAAACATTACTGATACATATAAAATAATAAATTGAGAGTCATAGCTTGTGACTAAATTGGAAGATTAAATATTTTAAACACATCAACTGTTCATGCAAATATTGACAGATTTTGGAAACTCTGACTAAAATACTGTGTTCTGCAGCAGAGGTCTGGTGAATGTAAAAGGTGTTTTTAGATTAGAAAACTCTTAAAAATTTTTTATTGATTAATTTATTTTTATTAGAGGATAATTGGTTTTCAGTATTTTTTAATTTCTATTTTAATTTTTTTATTATGAGTGAATCTGAAATTTATTTATTAGTTTACTTTAAAATGATTTTCATTGCAGTATAGTTGATTTACAATGCTGTGTTTCAGGTATACAGCAAACTGAGTCAGTTATAAATAGACATATATCCACTGATTTTTAGATTCTTTTCCCATATAGGTATTATAGAGTACTGAGTGGGCTTCCCTGATGGTTCAAGCAGGTAAAGAATCTGCCTGCAATACAGGAGACACGGGTTCGATACTTGGGTTGAGAAGATCCCCTAGAGGAGGAAATGGCAACCCATTCCAGTATTCTTGCCTGAAAAAAGCCCATGAACAAGGTCACAATCAGTTACAACTGAATGATTAAACAGACAGAACAGACAGAACTGAGTACAGTTCCCTGTGCTTTACAGTGAGTCCTTACCAGTTATCTATTTTATTTTATTCACTAGTGAAGTCACTCAGTTGTGTCCAACTCTTTGTGACCCCATGGACTGTAGCCTACCAGGCTCCTCTGTCCATGGGATTTTCCAGGCAATAGTACTGGAGTGGATTGCCATTCCCTTGACCCTTAATTGACCACAACACAATCCCACAGAAATATTCATCCTCTTCAGCTCTCCAAGTCTCTATAACTGCCTTCGAAATGGAGAAATTTTATAAGCAGTAGGGAAAGGAGAAAGGAGGCTGAAAGGGTGAGTATTTATGACAAATAGACACTATTCAGATGATACAATGGAACAAATGCTAGCAGATGGGTCTAGATGTCATTGCTTACTTTTGCCACTATTATCACTATTACCATCATCTTTCATTCTGAATTTCTCCAATCTTCTAATCTTGTGTTTTTGACAACTCTGACCAGTTAGCCTAGCCATTCATCCCCGCCCAGGAGTTCATGAATATCCCTGATTCAGGCTCCTTCTTCCTCTATACAAATTGAAAACCAAGTACACTGCTCTTGGCCTTGCCCTTTGGGAGGATTTCCCTTCACCAGCGTGGCCACCCCTGAGTGGGGTTGTAATGTGGCCACAGTCCTCCTCCACCTGGCTCTGACATACTGTGCTGACTCAGCTGTGAACCAGGAGCTTTTATTTCTAATCTTGTTTTTGTTTCCCTGCTTCATCTGTGAATCATAATTAATGCCCATGAGGTTATCTGTGTTAGCTGAGGAAGAGACAAGAATACAAAGGAAATAGGTGCCACAAGAGTCAGGGCCACCTAATCATATCATGTACTTGTGTCTTCTGGGCCTTCTTGGGACCCATCCCAAAATTTCAATTTCCATCAGGTAATAAAATTTTCATGTTCTCACAGGTAAGACCAAGGTCTTATTTCTAGGTTATTGATGGAAAGATTCAGTTGCAGGGTCCTTCCTCAAAGAAGGAATTTACCCTTCAATGAATGGACTCTGGGTCTATAAGCTTTCTTGCATCTGAAAAGTGGATGAGGGACCATGAATTTTCTGTCCTGATGACTATCAGTCTTTTGCTCACCATCTTTTGATGAAGCAGTATTTTGACTGATTATCTACTTCCACTCTGAGAACAACACAAACTGTGGTCCATTACCACAAATACCAGTTTCTGCAGACCTTAATAACTGTCATTCCAGCCTTGCCACTCACTGTAATGATTGTGTCAAACTTACCTCTGGCCTCTGCCGTTCTGGAATGTCATTACCATAGAGGTAATGGTGGCAGCATCTATCACAGTAAACTCCAGCCAATAGAGGACAACCACTGTCAGTCTCAAAGAGGCCAGTATCCTTGTACCAGCGCAGTCCTTTTTCCCTTGTTTAAGTCGTGCCGTGTAGGCCTTGGGGCTTCCCAGATGGCACTAGTGGTAAAGAATCCACCTGCCAGTGCAGGAGACATAAGAGACGCAGATTTGATCCCTGGGTCAGGAAGGTCCCTTGGAGGAGGGCATGGCAACCCACTCCAGTATTCTTGCTGGAGAATCCTATGGACAGAGGAGCCTGGTGGGCTACAGTCCATGGGGTCTCAAAGAGTCCGACATGACTGAACATGAGCACTATATATGCTTTCTCAAGGACATAATCAGATAGTGGATTCTACCATCTCACATAACACATTTGTTAAAATATTCCCACCTCCCAAACCTTCTAATCCTCAAACTTCAACATTGCCACTTCATTTACTGTAGGTCATTTCCATATCCAAATTCCAGGGAATATTCTCAGCAGCATCTTAGGAATGACTCCAACTGTTCTTGCAGACATTAAATCCTGAGGCACAAAGGAATATTCTCATATCAAATAATTCTTCCTTGAGTGAAGTAGCAAAAGTGTTTGCTCAGTCATGTTTGACTCCTTGCGACCCCATGGACTGTAGCCCACCAGGCTCTTCTGTCCATGAAATTTTCCAGGCAACGGTACTGGAGCGGGTAGCCATTCCCTTCTCCAGAGGATCTTCCTGACCCAGGGATTGAACCTGGGTCTCTGGCATTGCAGGCAGATTCTTTACAGTCTGAACTTTTCTTAACCAACTTTATATCCTACCTTCTAAAGCCCAACACCTATTCCTACATGTGATCTCAAAGTTCCTACCAGTATAGATAGACAAGCTCTTTTAGTTCCTTTGGTGTGTTAGCTATTTCCCCCCAGAGCAGAAATTGTATTTCTCCATAAAGCCCTGTGATACCTGTGATACTCAATCTTATATGTCAGCTTGGCTAGGCTATGGTGTCAGTTGTTTGGCCAAACACCAGTCTAGATGTTGTTGTGAAGGTATATTTTAGTTGTAAATTGTCAGTAGACTTGAAATAAAGCATATTACCCTCCACAACATGGGCAATCCTCATCCAATCCATTGAAGGACTTAAGAGTGAAGACAAAGTTTCCTTGAAACAAAAGAAATTCTCCTCAAGACTGCAACATAGAAATCCCCACCTGAGTTTCTAGTTTGTTCTTCAGCAGGTTTTGGACTCATGTTGAACACTTTCATAAATTTGCAGCTTGCTGGCCTACTGTATAGATTTCCAAGTTGGCAGACCTCACAATCATCCAGATCAATTTCTTAAAATAGACCTCTTTTTCTCTTTCAATCTGCATACACACACACAGTGTTTGATATATGTTTTTTCTGTTGGTTCTGATTCTCTGAAAACTCTAACCCCAAACCCAAACTTGATCATAGGTTTGAAGGCAATGAGAAGAAAATGGGTAGATTTGGAAAGAGAATGCTTATTCCCAGGAATGCCCATTCATCTTAAAGTTTTTTCTTCTAGGGATACTATATTATCTATTGTCTTGGCTTGGGTTCTCTTAGAAGCAGAGCCTGAGGCAACGTAGACTCTTAAACACAGGTTATTTATTTGAGAAGTAACCCTAGGAAGAGTAAAGTGTGGGAGAGAGAAAAATAGGGGAGGAAGAACCAGTACATGGGGACATTACTGGGTTGATCAACACTGTAGGTGACTGACCCTCAATCCCATGTCAGTTTTTGAGAGGCCTTATGAAATGTCCACGAAAACTTTTGAGAATAAAAAGGAGAACTACTTCTCCAGCAGTTTGTGTCCTCCGTTGTTTAAGATTGTGCATACTTGGGCATCATGTGTATTTGGTTTTGTCGCTTCATCACTAAGGCATATCCTAATCTCTGCAACCCCATCCACTGCAGCATGCCAGGCTTCCCTGTCCTTCACTATCTTCCAGAGTTTGCTCAAATTCATGTCCATTGAGTCGGTGATGGTATCTAACCATCTCATCCTTTGCCACCCTCTTCTCCTTTTACCTTCAATCTTTCCTAGCATCAGGGTATTTTACAATGAGTCCACTCTTCACATCAAGTGGCCAAAGTATTGGAGCTTCAACTTTAGCATCAGTCTTTCCAATGAATATTCAGGGTTGATTTCCTTTAGGATTGACTGGTTGGATCTCCTTGCTGTCCAAGGGACTCTCAAGAGTCTTCTCCAACACCACAATTCAAAAGCATCAATTCTTTGATGCTCAGCCTTCTCTGGTCCAACGCTCACATCGGTACATGACCACTGCAAAAACCACAGCTTTGACTATATGGACCTTTGTCAGCGAAGTGATGTCTCTGCTTTTTAATATGCTATGTTTGTCATGGCTTTCCTTCTAAGGAGCAAGTGTCTTTTAATTTTGTGTGTATTTACTAACCCATAATGAACCTTGGAGCTTGTCACCCAGAGCCACTGGAGGGGTAAGATAGTAACCCAAACATTCTGTTTTCTGACTTTAACCAATTTCCTGGAATTCAATCCACTCCCTTTCTTACTTTTATTTTACCAGTTTTCGAACTTGTAATAGTTTTACCCCCAATTTCTAATCTTTGATTCTTACATTTTGTCCATTCCACAGGGCTCTACTACTTTCAAGTAGGTTCAGATCTTATCTCCCTGACTTGCTGGTGCTCTGACTTTAAACTCTCTAGGCCTCAGTTTTCTGGTCTTTAAAAATGGGATAATAACAGTACCAACTTTATAAAATTGTTATGAGCATGGTTTGAGATAATGCACGTAGAGCATTTAGCAAGGTCTGATACATAGAAACTAGTCAATAAATGACAGCTAGTATGACTATGATGGTAATTATAATAATGATGGTGGTATTTGTCTAGCTCAGGTACTACAGTTCATCATTTACTCTTTCACCTTTTGACCCTTGGGTTTCTGCTGGTCCTAACCAATAAATGTCAAATTTGAATTTATGGTCTCTTTATCTTAGTTGGACTTTTCAAGTATAATTACCAAAAAAGTAAGATTAGGGCTCATACTTATTCATCTTCTTAAGCTTTAGCTACTTTTTCTACACAGTCATATTGTGCCCACTCAGTCAAGTCCAACTCTTTGCTACCCCATGGACTGTAACCCACCAGGCTCCTCTGTCCATGGGATTTTCCAGGCAGAGTCCTGGAGTGGGTTGCCATTTCCTCCTCCAAGGGATCTTCCCAACCCAGGGATCAAACCTGCATTTCCTGCATTGCAGGCTAATTCTTTACTGCTGAACCATCAGGGAAGACCTTTCTACACAGTGGTCATTGCAAAGGCTTGCCCTTTGCAGTTACCTCTCTTTTTTTTTTTTTTTTTTTTTTGAGTGATGTTTTTATTTATTTTGAGCAGAAACTTAAATCAAGACGAAGATCTCAAAACCATCCTCTATGGCATCTTCATCCAGTCTCCCCGCCTTTCCTTGAAGCTCAGAAGGCACTCTGCATCATTATCTAAATCTAAGAGTTCAACATTTGGTCTTGCTTCATTGATCAATGAACCTATGTGCCAGGCAGTGTATGAGACTCTGTCGCAAGAGCACTGGTAACCCACTGACTGCTGGCTTTCCATCTCTGCTCTGCCACTTTCTACTAGTGTAACATCTGGGGAGTTATTTGGCTACTGGGTTTCTCAGCTTAACTTCTGTGAAAATAATAATAATTATCACATTGGGTGGTTGTGAGAAGAAGCTAATGTCTGTGAAGTGCTCAGAACAGGACCTAGAACATCATATAAGCTATATCAGCAATAGTTATTATTGGAACGTCCCTAACAGTCTAATGGTTAAGACTTCATCCACACTCCCAATTCAGGGGACGCAGGTTCAATCCCTAGTCGGGGAACTAAGATCCCTCATGCCACACAGTGAGGCCAAAAAATGCAAGCTATTACTCTTCTTGATGCAGGGAACACATCTGTTGAGGAACTTCATGGGAGGCAATGCAAAGGTGAGGGATCTCCTCTCCCTGCCTTCTGGCATGTGAGCTTGGAGTTTAGACTCCCTTTCCTGGGGATTTGATACTTGAGCAAGGGAAACAAAGGCTGAGAAGATATTCCTGGCTGTATCAGAGGCTTTGAAAGCCTGTGAGGGCGACAGTGTTGTGTCCTGTCACTGCAGGGGCCATCCTAGCCAGAGGCATCCTGTAATAGGGTCTTCACTGTGTTTTCTCAGAGTGACGTCTCCCTGGCTCTTCCCAGTTTTCTGAACCTGGTTCATTAGCTTTTGTGCTGATTCTGTCATGTATGTCTTATTACTTCATCAAATTCCTTTTCTGTGATATTAACTGGTGTTCATTTCGCTTGTCTGAAGCCAGGAATCCTGACAGCTTACAGGGGAAGACAGCTTTCCTTCGTTATTGTTCCCTCACTCATTTGTGTCTGACTCTCTGCGACCTCATGGACTGAAGCTCGCCAGGCTTCTCTGTCCTGCACTGTCTCCCGGAGTTTGCTCAAACTCATGCCCATTGAGCCGGTGATGCCATCCAACCATTTCATCCCCTTCTTCTCCTGCCCTCAATCTCTCCCAGCATCAGGGTCTTTTCCAATGAGTCGGCTCTTTACATCAAGTGGCCAAAGTATTGGAGTTTCAGCATCAGTCCTTCCAATGAATATTCAGGGTTGATTTCCTTTGGGACTGATGAGTTTGATCTCCTTGCTGTCCAAAGGACTCTCAAGAGTCTTCAGCACCACAGGTCAAAATTATCTGGTCTTTGACAGCCTAAATTCATCTCTGAGAAATGAATGTAATGCATGGGACACACTGTATGTTCTACCCTCGATCTCTTAGCCTTGCCTTCTCTTGTTTCTTTCCCAGATCTGCATGTTTCCTGGCTGACTTAATACAGATACAAAGAGCATCTTGCCTCCGGATCATACAGTTTTTTTGCCATGTCACTTTCATTTCCCCATCACACAGGTTTGGAGTGACTCTGAGTCCTGAATAAGTTATTCCTCAGAAAATGTCACTTTATGCAATTTTATGATATTTAAAACACACTGGCAAGGATTATAAGCAGAATCTAAATACAGATACTTTCATGTTGTACACAGAGGATAACTGGGAGTTTATATCTTATGTTGTTATATTATCTTTAGTAGACTTGTAGTTTATAACAGTAGGAGTCATCTTTTTGAAGTAAATTCTCCTAAGAAGCCTAGCAGCTACTTTATTGGAATGATTTCCTAAATAAGTTTCCTAAGAATATTGTTTGACTCTATTTATTAATGCAATTCCACTAAGTTGCTAAGCGAAAACTAGAGTTTAATATTTAATATCCTCAGTAAAATAAAAAGAAATCAAATGATTTTTATTAAAATGTTCTCTCTCATACAAATGAAGAGGTCAAAAATGAAAACAAAAGCAGAAACTCTGCAACCTTATATCAGGATGCTGTTTGCTGTGAAATGTACTTACCTTTAGATTTATATATGAATATTTGAGGGACTCCCCTGGTGGGCCAGCGGTGAAGACTTTGCTTTCCAATGCAGGAGGTGGGGGCTTGATTCCTGGTCAGGAAGCTAAGATATCACCTGCTTCCCAACTCACAAACCAAAGTATAAAAACGAAACAATGTTGTAACAAATTCAATATTTAATCCAGGTAACTGCAAATTTCACAGATTAAGCAATTCATGTGCAAAAAAATGTTTTAACTCAAAACACACAAGCATAAGAGGCAAACCTACCCTTTAAAAGACTAAATGGCTAAATGACATTACCTATTATGCCAAATGGGGTTTTCCTGGTGGCTCAGACTGTAAAGAATCCACATACAATTCAGGAGACTCAGGTTTGATCCCTGGGTCCAAAAGATCCCCTGGATGAGGGCATGGCAATCCACTGCGATATTCTTGCCTGGAGAATTCCATGGACAGAGGAGTCTGGTGGGGTACAGTCCATGGGGTGGCAAAGAGTCAGACATGACTGAAGCGACTTAGCATGAGCGCATAATGCTAAATGAGAGCATTATTCCAGGAGCTCAGCCGTGTTTCCGATCTCTCCTCTTCCTTTTTCTTCTATCTTTACCTCTCTCCTTTTTATGCTTGCAAATAATTTATTTACTTATTTGGCTGTGCTGGCATGTGGGATCTTCGATCTCTGTTGCAGCATGTGGGATCATTCGAACTCTTAGTTACAGTGTGTGGGATCTAGTTCTCTGACCGGAGATGGAACCTGGGCCCCCTGCATTGGAAGCACAGAGGGAACCACCAGGGAAGTCTGCTGCTTGAAAATAATTTTTAGGACTCTGTAACAGATTTTTCGGTAAGGAATTCCAAACTCAGAATACAAAAGCCTGTTAATTTTTCCTAAAGGGACAAGAGAAATAGTCTATTCATCATAAGCTTTCCCCCACCCCCCCTCCAGGGAAACCCCAGCACCAGGGGAAGGGACAAAATCTGTGTGCTGGACCCAGCTGCTGGACTCTGTGGATACGATGATCAGCAAGACTCCTGGGGCCTTGCCCTAATGCAGGGCACATTCTAATGGAGAAGATAGACGAAGAGACAAAAATAGATGGGATACAGTGTGCAATCGTAATAACTGCTAGGAAGGAAGCAAAGAAGGGACTGGCAGAGAAAGTCATTGCGATCATGGGATCTGCCCTCAGGCGGCCAGGAGAAGCTCTCTGAGAGGAAGACATAAGCTGATTCATGGCTTCCCAGGTGGTAAGGAACCCACCTGCAAAGCAGGAGTCTCAGGTTGGATTCCTGGGTCAGGAGGATCCCCCAGAGAAGGAAATGGCAACCCGCTCCAGTTTCTTGCTTGGGAAATCCTATAGACAGAGAAGCCTGGAGGGCTACAGTCCATGAGGTCACAAAAGAGGGGGACATGACTGAGCGACTAAACCACCACCACCATGGAAAGGGGGATGAGCCAGGAGTGAACTAACTGCGGAGGAGGAATTCCAGACAGAAGGATAGGGAGTGGCTAAGTCAAGGCAAGAATGACGACTTACCGGTGTGGTCTCATGGGGACCAATTAATTTCTTAACACCTAATCCTGTTGTTTTCTTTTTTATTCAACAAAAATTTATTTGTTTCTCTGTGGGAGGCATAATTCTAGCCAATGGGATTAAACAGTCCCTGAACAGAAAGAATTTATTGTCCAGGAAGGAAAACTTGCCAGTCAACTGGAAATGACTAATCAGAGGAAAAGGAGGCTTTCTATGAGAAACACATCCAGTACCAATTCACGTGGGGGTAATGAACCAGGAAAGGTTTGCCTACACAGGTAATATCCAAGCAGACACCTGGGCATAAGGGGAATTATATGTCATTAACAGGGCGTGTAAACACAGGGAGTGAAATTGTCTCCTTTCATTGGATTGGAAGAGTTGAATAAATGACTTCAACATCTCTATGGTTGAATTGTGTTCCCCCATATTCATATGGGCTTCTCCAGTGACTCAGCAGTAAAGAATCCACCTGCAATGCAGGAGCTGCAGGGAACATGGGTTGATCCCTGGGTCGGGACGATCCCCTGGAGGAGCACATGGCAACCCACTCCAGTATTCTCACCTGGAGAATCCATAGACAGAGGAGCCTGGTGGGGTACAGTCCATACGGTCACAAAGAGTTGGACATGACTGAAGTGACTTAGCACGCACAGGAATATTTATATGCTGAGGACTGGTACCTCAGAATGTGACCTTACGTGGGATCAGGGTCATAGCATATGCCCATTAGCTAAAATGAGGCTATTATTATGGGCCCTAATCCAATATAATTGGTATCTTATAAAAAATGGGACATTTGGACACAGGGACACATAAAAAGGGAAGGTAATGTGAAGGGGCATGTGAAAAGACAGTCATCTCTAATCCAGGGAGACAGGACTGGAACAGATCCTTCCCCCTGGAAAAAACACTTTGCTCACATCTTGCGAACAATGAGATAATAAATTTCTGTTGTTTAAGTCACCTGGTTTGTGATATTTTGTTACAGCAGCCCTACTAAGCTAATATAAACATAAACTAGGAAATACCTACATGATTGTCTTAAATGAAAGGAATATACAGAAACGAACATACAGAAAGTATATGTGTTATGCATATGCGCTCATTGGTGTCCAACTCTTTTCAACCCCATGGACTGTAGCCCACCAGACTCCTCTGTCCATGGAATTTTCCAGGCAAGAATATTGGAGTAGGTTGCCATTTACTTCTCAAGGGATTTTCCTGACCCAGGAACTGAATCCTAGTCTCTTGAATTTCCTGCATTGGCAGGCAGATTCTTTACCATTGCACCATCTGGGAAGCCACAGAATGTATATATGTTCACCTATAACTTGGTAATGTATCCTAAAAGTACACACATACAAACAAAAATATTACACCTTTGGGAGAAAATATTTGTGAAAGATGTATCTGATAAAAGACTGGCAGCCAAAAATATACAAAGAATGTTTCAAAATTCAGCAGTAAAAAAACAAACAAGTCAACTAAAAAATGGGCCAAAGAACTTGAGTCCTCATCAAATATGATGTGTGTGTGTGTGTGTGTGTGTGTGTGTGTGTGTGTGTGTTAGTCACTCAGTCCTGTCCAACTCTTTGCAACCCCATGGACTGTAGCGTGCCAGGCTCCTCTGTCCACAGGATTCTCCAGGCAAGAATACTGGAGTGGGTTGCCATTACCTTCTCCAGATGATATACAGATGGCAAATAAGCATATGAAAATATGCTTCACATCATGTCATCAGGGAAACGCAAACTGAAATAACAATGAGATACCACTGCACACCTATTAGAACGGCTAAAATCTGGAACACTGACACCACTAAATGCTGACAAGGATGTGGAATAAAAGGAAAACAAAATGATAACAGCTGTTTTAAAGGCAGCTTGACAGTTTCTTTCCCTGGTGGCCCAGCTGTAAAGAACCAGTCTGCCAAAGCAGGAGACACAGGTTCAATCCCTGTGTCAGGAAGATCCCCTGGAGAAGAAAATGGCAACCCACTCCATTATTCTTGCCTGGAAAATCTCATGGACAGAGGAGCCTGGCGGGCTACAGTCCATAGGATCGTACAGAGTTGGACACAACAGAAGTGCCTCAGCATGCGTAAATGTTCTTGCCTGGAAAATCCCTTGGACAAAGGAACCTGATGGGCTACAGTCTGTGGGTTGCAAAGAGTCTAACACAACTGAGTGACTAAACAACAACAACAAGCATACTCATATGATCCAGCAATAGTATCTCTGTATTTACCTAAGAGAACCGAAAATTTATGTCCACCCAAAAACTCACACACAGATATTTATAGCACTTTTATTCACCAGTGCCAAAACTTAGAAGAAACCAAGATGTCCTTCAGCAGTCGAATGGACTCACCAATTGCAATACGTTCAGACAATGGAATATTAATTAGTACTAAAAAGAAATGAGCTGTCAAGTCATGAAGACAATGAGGAAACTTAAACATATATTACTAAATGAAAGAAACCAATTTGGAAAGGTTCCACCCTGTATAATTCCAACTATATGACATTCTGGAAAAGGCAACATTGTGGAGACAGTAAAATGATCAGTGGTCCGCAAAGGTTGGGGTGGGGAGGAAGGATGAATAGGTGGAACACAGCCTAATTTTAGGGTAGGTAAACTATTCTGTACAATACTATAATGGAGGCTACATGTACATTCACCAAACCCATACAGTATATACCACAGAAATAAACTCTAATGTGAACTCTGGACATTGGATAACAATGATGTATCAGTGTGCCATCAGTTGTAATAAATGTTCCATTCTGGTGGGGATGTTGCAAATAGGGGAAGCTACAATGTGTGGGGGTAGGAGGTATGTGGGAACTTTTTGTCCTTTCCTCTCAATGTTGCTGTGACCCTAAACCTGCTCTAAAAATAAGGTCGGGCTTCCCTGGTGGTCCAGTGGCCAAGACTCCGCCTTTCTAATGCTCGGGGTGTAGGTTCAAGCCCTGACTGCAGAACTAGGATCCTGCATTTCACACAAACGAAAAAACTTTTTAAAAAAGGTTTACTTTAAAAAATGCTGTACATTGTTTCATAGAGCCCTTTAATTAGAATATACAAAGTATGTGAAAGCAAGCTAAATCTTCCTAATTTGGTGAATACAAAGCATGACATTTCTCTTGACTGTTCAAAGAAAACCTTTATAGGTAAATCTGCAGCTTCGTATCTTGTTCTTGATCATTACCTTAGTTCTCTGTTTTATTGCATAAGTAACACTTGGGATTGACAACCAGTCTAAACTGGAAATTTTAAAGAAACATATTTTTTTAAAAAAGAAAGTTTTCTCCAATAATATTGATCTTAGCCATGAGCCACTTTTTATTTATTTTAATGTTCATTGGACCTTATTAAAATTAAAGAAGAAAATTTTATCTATAAGACTGACTAATGAAAATAAAGAGAAGATTCTTAAATAGCAAGCAGATATTTGTATACATAGGGTAGCATGTGTGTGTGCATGCACACTCAGACATGTCTGACTCTGCAACCCTCTAGACTGTAGCCTGCCAGGCTCCTCTGTCCATGGAATTTCCCAGGCAAGAATACTGGAGTGAGTTGCTATGTATGCCCTGGTTTAAATTGTTTGGGGAATGAGTGAGATGTCCTTAGAGATTTTAAATACTCAGAATATGCATGGAAGTAAATCCACTTTTTCTTCCTCTCTACCTTCCATTTCTCTATTTAAAAATTAATACATGAAATGGCAAGAGGAAGAAATAGACTCATTTCTGTGTAGTCATCAAAACACGCAGAAGTGCCCCAAATTTGCAACCTTTTATTTTAAATTTCTAAAGATATCCACAGATTGGCCAAAAGGCATTTCTTGTGAAAAGTTCGTTAGTTCTTGTTAGAGGAGGATTCTCTTAGCTTATTTAGATTGGCCAGTGGTCCTCACTCTTGGCAGCACATTAAAATCACCTGGAAGGATATCTTTGGTTTCTTTGTTTATTTAAGTATCTGAGCTCAAATCCCAGAGATTTGGATTTAATTGGCCTGGAGTGGGACCTAGACATCAGTAATTTTTTTTTTTTTAATTTTATAACTGGTTGAAGTTGAGAACCCCTGACCTAAGCAGTGTTTCTCTTCCTTGCCTAGTTATCAGAATCACCAGGGGCAACTGTTAAAACTGTAGCTTCCTTGGTCACTCCCTCAAGAATCTGATTCCTTAAGTCTGAAGTGGACCAAAGGAATCTGTGCTTTTAACAAGCACCCTCAGTGTTTTGATAATCAGCCAAGTTTGAGAAACACAGGATACGTCCAATAAAAATGCTAAACAAGCTCAACTGGTCTGTTTTTTGTTTGATGACAAAATTCCCTCCAATCCATCCTACTGCTGCCTCTCATTGAAAAAAAGAAAGTTTCTCTTTTAAAATTTTCTACCTTTTCCTTGCATATGTGTTTGTGTATGTGTATTTGGTTTAACTAACCATCCATCCCTTTCAGAGCATTCAAGGACCAATTCGCAATATTCATTTTATGCACACACAGTCACAGATGCCCACAATATAAATAAAACTAAATAGCGGCAAAATATTTGTGTATTTTTAATCACCCTAAACACTGGAAAGAGTTTTTTAAATGATATTTTTCTTTAGGGAAAATTGCTTTGCAATCAGATGCTACTTTCTTCACTGACTGAATCACCATGTTCTATCCACATGAATTTGGGATTCTTAAATGACATTCTCAGAGTCTGACATTGAATATAGAATGCATACGATCAAGCGCTTTCCTTCAAGTCCCCCCTGTCAGAACACCTAGTCCTCATCCTCCTTTGGGAGGTAATACCTGGTGTCTCATCTGGTAAAGAATCTGCCTGCAGTGCAGGAGACCTGGGTTCAACCCCTGGGTTGGGAAGATCCCCTGGAGAAGGGAATGGCAACCCACTCCAGTATTCTGGCCTGGAGAATTCCATGAACAGAGGAGCCTAGCAAGCTGCAGTCCATGGAATCACAGAGAAATCGACTAACACTTTCATCACTAACTGGGGTTGGGAAGGAAGCTCCATTCTGCTGACTAGACTTTTCAAGTGACTCTGCCCAGTGAGATTCTGTAAAAGGTGTTTCTTGTTAGACAGGTGCCTTTCAGCCAGGACTCAGATTGCAACTAAGTTTCTGGGGTGGGGTGAGAAGGAAGGAATTCTGTCTATATTTTCATAGTTTAAATGTTATAAGCAGCATTCTAATTTACAGTATCTATTAAGCACATTTGTACTTCTTAAATCAGCCCGGAGTTCTAGAAGTACGCATTTCACAGAGAAAGACTTCTTTGGAACTTGTATTCAGGAAATAAACCTCAAGTTTATTGAGGTTTCAAGCTTGCTGCTTCAAGCATACTAGGATTTCCAGATTTAACAAACAAACAAAAATGAATAGAACAGCATCATTACCAATGAAAATAATGACAAAATAAAGGGGCAAGAACCCACAGAGTTTCTTTCTCTATTTTCCTTTTTTGCTGAACTCTTTGCTTTTACCTGTGGCTGTTTTTCACTTGAATCTTCAAGCCCTCTGTAGTTAGATTTTTTACTTAGAAACCAAAATGTTTATTTTGTTTTAATTCTTTATAAGAAGGTGAAACATATTGATATATTTTCTTTCATTATTTCCCCCCCTCACAATCGAAAATAGAGTAAGACTATCCTAGTTTAAAAATAAAACAAATAAAATAAATAATCAATGTTATCCCTGTTGGTTGTTTAACAATCAATTCTCCAGAAAAATAAATTTTTGAAAAAATGTTCTGATTTAGAGCCTATGGTGTTTGCCATGGGGTAAATACTCCCACCATTGTTGATTTCAAGCTACCAACGTGATGTCTCTGAGAGCAGATTTTGGAACATAGTTCGGTATAAAGAACCAGGACACATGCCTTCCATGCATCCCTGGCGGTAATGTTATGAGCATTTATTCATTTAATTTAATCCATTATAACCTAATAAAGTGGAAGAAGAAACTTAAAATCAGTTGAGTCTGGGTTTTGGTCTAGCTACTTACTAGCCATGTGAACTCAGGCAAGGAACTTCATTCTCTCTGATCCTGAGTCCTTCTGACTAATGTATTTAAAGCTTTCTCTATAACCATCTCCTTTTGAATGTTATCTGTTTCTCAGCATGTTTCAAAACAAGTGTAAAGTATGTCATGTTGCTAGCATGTACTTTGATATGATGTAATGAAAATGGCACTTTTACTGCAATTTAATCATGGGAAAAACATCAGACAAATCCTGTAGGACACGCAGTCTCTGACCAGTACTCTTGAAAACTGTCAAGGTCATCGAAAGCAAGGACAATGTAAGAGACTACTCTAGTCAAGAAGAACGGAAGAAGATGCACTTACTGAATGTTATATGATATGACATCTGCCTCCTGATGGGAGGCTGGAACAGAAAAAGGAATCAAAATAAAAGCTAAAGAAAAATCTGAATAAAGTATGGACTTTAGTTAATAATAATGTATCAATCTTGGCTCACCAATTATAAGAAATGTATCACAATAATGTAAGATAATAGTAGGAGAAAGTGAGTGTAGAGTGTCTAGGAAGTTTGCACTCTTCTTGAAAATTTTCTAGAAGATTGAAACTGTTCTAAAACATAACAACAAGAAAAACAACAAAAAAATTCAAGTGTAAGATTTTCCCTGTGGGATAAATATTTGGAAAAACTATTATATAGTATCACCACTGAATCCTCTCTTCTATAGGATGGAAATTCCCAGTTTCTTTAATGATCCTTTACGTGTTACATCTTCAAGTTCCTCCATCCTGAGAGTTTCTCATCATTTCCTGAATAAGCGTTGTTCTTCACACTGTTTTTGGTTTTGGTTATAAACTTCTCTGAAGATTGTTCTTCCTTCGGATCACTTTAGTTGCTTAACTTCACTTCATCTTTCAAGAGCCACTCAGACAGCGCCTCCTCCTTTATGACGCACCAAATCTAACGCGCTGCTTTCCTATCCACCGTGCCAAGTGACTTTCTTTTCTCTGTACTCTCATGACATCTGTTCATAGCTCCGATTACATCAGGCAGTTGATAATTTTTCTCATCTGTCTCTTTTTTTCACACTTTAAGAAGAGGCCATGTCTGTAATCCTGGAAAACCTAGAAAAGCACCAGATACAAAGAAGGGGTGTGCTAATTATCAGTTGATAAGGTTGGTCCTACCTGTACTAGCCAGTAACGCTAATCCATTTTGGTCAGTCCTCCGTTCACATTTACAGTTGTCACTGGGTATCCAAGGGGAACTGGTTCCAGGATGCCCGACTCACACCACTGAGGATACAAAAATCTGTGGATGTTCAAGAAAGTCCCTTATATAAAATTACATAGGACAATTGGGTCTTGATAGCCACAGGTTGGAATCCAAGGCAGGTAACTGCAACCCTGGGCAGGGGCACCGTGTCCACGTGCCTCTTTTAGATCAGATGTTCTGCATCCTCTTTTCGCTTATCTAATTCCTATCTATCTTTCAATTCTCCATTTACAAGATACACTTTCTTTCTGAACCTCCGTTTCACTTACAGTTAGTGAGGCACCACTAACTTGTTTATCCTTGTTTTAATACGCACTTACTTTGATTTCAGGACCATTTTCTTGGTCTGTGCTTGAAGTCCTTGGTCTAGGCTTGAAGAACATGTTGGTATCTATGCTTGGTCACCTAACACTGGCTAAGATGTTCTGGTTTTCTGATTATTCCACTCTTCTGTGAATGTCCTTCCTCTGAATGCTGGAAAACTGAAATCCTGACCAATATTTAGCATGTGCTCATGTATTTCATGGGGCTTCCCTGGTGGCTCAGACAGTAAAGAATTTGCCTGCAATGTGGGACACCCAGGTTTGATCCCTGGGTTGGGAAGATCCTCTGGAGAAGAGAATGGGACCCCACCATAGTATTCTTGCCTGGAGAATTCTGTGAATAGAGGAGCTTCATGGGTTACAGTCCATGAGATTGCAAAGAGTCGAACATGACTGGGAACTAACACTTTCTTTCTTTCATATATTTCTTGTTCTGTTCTCTCTTCGAAACATAGGCATTTTGTCTACTTCACAGCATTGTAAGCATTTTTTAGGGCATAATTGTTTTCCCCTACAAATTTTGTTTTTCTCACATTCCCAGGCAGTGTGAGACACATCACTTCAGTTCAATTCAGTTCAGTCGCTCAGTCGTGTCCGACTCTTTGCAGTCCCATGAACTGCAGCACGCCAGGCCTCCCTGTCCATCACCAACTCCCGGAGTCCAACCAAAGCCATGTCCATTAAGTCGGTGATGCCATCCAACCATCTCATCGTCTGTCATCCCTTTCTCCTCCTGCCTTCAATCTTTCCCAGCATCAGAGTCTTTTCCAATGAGTCAGCTCTTCGCATCAGGTGGCCAAAGTATTGGAGTTTCAGCTTCAACATCAGTCCTTCCAATAGACACATAGCAAATCCTTATTGATAAATAGGGGTCTTATTCTAATTCACACTGTCTGACGACCTGGCAAAATACTGGGCCCATTCCAATACGAATCCAAACTCTGGGAGTTAAGTCTGGGAGTTCCTACGGTCAGTGCTTTCTAGACTCACTTTCCCTAAATTATTCCAGGGCTGGAGAATTGTATGTTACCAATTGATTGCAGAAGCATCTACAATGCAACAGTAATTTGAGTCCAGTGGCTAATTGAGGCTATTTCATAAAGGGAGTATGCTTTAAAAGGTGTGGTTTCTTTTGTTTAATGTTAATCACTCTTAATCCGTTTATATAAAGGAATGTGTTTACACAGTTAATACAAACGTAAAGTGTAGATGTGTATTTTTAATATAACTTAGTCCACAAATATTCATGGGGAACTATCTTCCCTTTCTCCATCAATCACTATTTCATGCGTTATATATTCTATGAGTTAAAAATTCTTATATAAGAATTTTAATGTGTTAAAATTTTAAGGTGTTAATGAAAGTAACACCATCGGGGTTCAGCAAAACAGACGACAGAATTCTTTTCTTTCTGAATAAAGGTAAAATAGCAAAAGAGTCAGCACAATAGTTGAGACCAAGTTGAGATAAAGCCGAGTTCTTTCATTGTACCTGAGACCTCTGATCAGTCTCAAGAGAAGCACAGTGGGCAGCCAGGCACATCTTCGAAGTACAAATATTCTCAGAAACAGTCTAGTTCAAATGTGTATAGGGAAACTTTTACTAAAACTTTTTACTAAAACCTTTTAATAAAACACTTAATAAAGTGTTTCTCTGTTCACGCGGGAGAACATGTTGTGTTTGATCATGCACAGCAGTTTCTGTTTCCCATTCTCATTATCTTCCTGAATATGACTCAGAATGTAAAGAATCCACCTGCCAATGCAGCAGAATTGGGTTTGATCCCTGGATGAAGAAGATCCCTTAAAGAAGGAAATGGCAACCCACCACTGTGTTCTTGCCTGGGAGATCCCACCATGGACAGAGGAGCCTACTGGACAGCAGTCCATGCAGTTGCAAAGAGTTAGACACTGCTATGGCAATGGCACCCCACTCCAGTACGCTTGCCTGGAAAATCCCATGGACGGAGGAGCCTGGTAGGCTGCAGTCCATGGGGTCGCTGAGAGCTGGACACAACTCAGTGACTTCACTTTCACTTTTCACTTTCATGCATTGGAGAAGGAAATGGCCACCCACTCCAGTGTTCTTGCCTGGAGAATCCCAGGGATGGCAGAGCCTGATGGGCTGCTGTCTATGGGGTTGCACAGAGTCGGACACTACTGAAGCAACTTAGCAGCAAGCAACTAAATAACACTACATATAAGAAATAGCTGCAGTTCATAGCAACCCTTAAGGACCAACAATTTAATCCCTCTTGTTTACTCTTTGAGCCTTAAGCAGCAGCAGGACCACTGATTTGATGATTTGACAGTCTGTTTGTTCAGTTAACCTTAGATAAGAACAAATTCTTAGGGGCATTTCATGAAACACTATACAAAATCTGATCAATAGAGATTTATTTTTATGACATCCAAAACAAGCTACAGGAACCTTAGGGAATGGGTTTTACTTTTAGTTCAAGAATGAAAGAAATTAGAATGGTTCCATTGAGTATGAATCACATTTGCTATAGAAATGACAACACATATTTCAATCTAGCCAAAAATCAATTTATAAAGCTCTGAGTGAGTTCATGGTTGTTACTTCAGAAAATATCAGTAGTTTCTTAGGGAAGATTAGTGTTTCAATGGACTTATAGGCAGAAATACTTTTGCAGTCAATGGGTTCTGTTGACTCAATCACAAAGTTACAAAAGGCTAGAAATTAAGTCTAAAAACTTTCTCATCTCAAGAAGCTCCATTGAAGAAAGTCTTTTAATTATTAACTTGTTTGGTATGTTCTGTAGTTTCAAATATGTGCCAATACATAAAAAAGAACATAGGCATTATAAAAAAAAAACTATAATGGCTTGGTAGTTGTGAAAAGTGCTATACATCATGATTAGGTAAATAATTCAAATTAAAATTATAACTTTTTTTACTTAGTAACATAGAAAGATTTTTAGTGATATGATAACTTTGACCCTGGTGAGAGTGTTTATTGTTGCATTCACTGTCAGTAAGAATGTACGTAGATAGCATCACTCATTATTAGAGAAATGCAAATCAAAACCACAATGAGCTATTATCTCATGCTAGTCAGAATGGCTGCCATCAAAGAGTTTACAAAAAAATAAATGATCTTGTGGAGAAAAGGGAACCCTTTTGCTCTGTTGGTGGGAATGCAAATTGTACAGCCACTGTGGAAAACAGTGTGGAGATTCCTTAAAAACCTGGAAATATAACTGCCATACAACCCAGCAATCTCAGTGCTGGGGGATTGCTCCCACACATGGAGGAAACTAGAACTGAAAGACACGTGTACCCCAATGCTCATTGTAGCACTGTTTACAACAGCTAGGACTTGGAAGCAACCTAGATGTCCATTGGGAGGCGGATGGATAAGGGAATATTATTACTCAGCTATAAAAAAAGAACACATTTCAGTCAATTCTAAAGAAGTGGATGAAACTGGAGCCTATTATTCAGAGTGAAGTAAGTCAGAAAGAGAAACACCAATGCAGTATATTAACTCACATATATGGAATTTAGAAAGATGGTAATGACGATACTATATGCAAGGCAGCAGAAGAGACACAGATGTAAAGAACAGACTTTTGGACTATGTGGGAGAAGGCAAGGGTGGGATGATTTGAGAGAATAGCATTTAAACATGTATATTACCATATGTAAAATAGACTACCAGTGCAAGTTCAATGCATGAAGCAGTGTTCTCAAAGCCGGTGCTCTGGGACAACCCAGATAGATGGGGTGGAGAGGGCGGTGGGAAGGGAGTTCAGGATGGGGGGACACATGTGCACCCATGGCCGATTCATATCAGTGTATGGCAAAAATCAACACAGTATTGTAAAGTAATTATCCTCCAATTAAAATTAATTAATTAATTTTAAAAAAGAAAATATCCAAGTTGACAAAATTAGGAAAAAAAAAAAAAAGAATGTACATGGGTACTCTGCTTTTGTGACACAAGTTGATTTTATATACTAAAAGCTATTAAGTCCCATTAAATTAAATATTTTTGATCTAGAACTTTGTAGGACTTTGTAGGACTCTATCTTGAAAAGATGCTCCTAAATCTAGAGAGAGCCATCCCAGATAGCACCAGTGGTAAAGAACCTGGCTGCCTATGCAGGAGATAAGAGACGCAGCTTTGATCCCTGGGTTGGGAAGATCCTCTGGAGGAGGAAATGGCAACCCACTCCAGTATTCTTGCCTGGAGAGTCCCATGTACAGAGAAGCCTGGTGGGCTATAGTCCATAGGATTGTAAAGAGTCAGACACAACTGAAGCAACTTAGCAAACAAATCTAGAGAAGGGGTGCATCTGTCAAGATGGTCTTTATAACCATAAAAATAAAAAATTAAATGACAGATACCCAATATTAAGGAGTTGGGTAAATCAATCATAAATCATTTATTTGAAGAAGTTTAATACAGTCACTGGTAAATCTATGTAGGACTTATGACATAGGACAACTGTTTGTTTTATTTTATTAAGTGGACAAAGCATGCTATGTAATTATATTTATAGCACAGTGTAACAATGTTAAAAAATTCTATATACAGAAACTGGACTGGAGTATATACCCTGGAAGATTACCTTTAGATCATAGGTGAAGATTCCCTTCCTCATTTTCTATCTTAACAAAGTTTAGGTAAGGAATATATACTTTTATGTTTAAAAATAAACATTTAAAAACATGATTTTAATATGTAATATGAATAACTGACAGTAAAATTCCATCTGTCATTTAAAAATACTTTTTAAAAACTTAATTTTGAAAACTAGCGCCGAAAGTAATAACTGGAGGAAATATCAGAAAGAGAATAAAAGTCTAAAATATTCATTGTGTTTCTTTCACCAGGATGAAGTACTTTAATTTTTAAAACTGATGGTAGACTGTAAGCTTCATGAGGGCAGAGATGGTGTTTTTATCCAGCTTCCATTCAGCAGCACCATGAGTAGTGCTTAGGAAACAGAAGGTGTTAATAAATGATTGATGGATAATCCACTGACATGGTTGAAATGAGAATAAAGAAAAGGTCAGTTTACTGGGCATCATATAATTTGTTTTTCCAGGTACTTTTTGCTGTCAATAGCTGACAATTGTCTTGGAGCAAGATCTTCCTCACCACTTCTCGCCCATGTGCTCTGGCCTTCCCTTGAGTTCAGCCTTTGGGGCAAGATTCTCTAGTGGGATTGTGTTTACTCCAACTAGTAAAAATGAGACATGCTCTTTCAACTATGGATTACTGAACAACTGACTAGTCTGAGAGTTTCTGGTTACCATCTTTGGCTCTGCACTGAGAAAACTGAATGATAGTGAAACCAACAGAAAGTCAGAGCTAAGAGATGGAGAGAACCAATAGCTTTATTTATTCACTTATTTTTGGCTGTGCTGGGTCTTTACTGTGGTTCACAGGCTTTTCACTGTGGTGGCTTCTCTTGTTGAAGAGCACAGACTTCAGGCCCATGGGCTTCAGTAGTTGTGATGTGCGAGCTCAGGTTCGGCATTTTACCCAGCTCACATTTTACCCAGATAAATGTGACACAAAGGCTTAGTTGCTGTGAAGCATGTGAAATCTTCCTGGACCAGGGATCAAACTGGTGTCCCCTGCATTGGCAGGCAGATTCTTAACCCCTGGGCCTCCAGGGAAGTCCGAGACAGCCAGTATCTTGGTGACATCATTTGATCGCTTGGCTTGAACTATGCTTGAATCCAGGACATCCCTGGACTTCCCAATTACATGACCTAACAAATGCCTTTATCCTCAATAATTTTGTTTTGTTTTGTTTCTCTTAAGCCAATTTAAGTTGGGTGTGTGTGCTGAATAGAGAGAGTTCTAAATTATGCAGATATTTATGCTGATGTTTCTTTTCATAAGTCTGCCAACAATTTCGATGATAATGGGAAGTGGTCATTTTTCATAAAATTAGTCAGTACTCTATGCAAACAGCCTTAAGAAATCCTTCCTCAGTAATTGTCAATAGCTATGAGTTACTTCTAACTTTTAGTAACATTTTACCCAGATAAAAGTCCATGAGTTCACTGGAATTGTAGGGACTTTCCATGGCACACTGGATCTCTGAGAACCAGATGGCTTCTACAGTTAACTTCTTTTTAACTCCTTTATACATTTCTGATCTTCCACATTAAGCCCACACACTCTGTTACTCCTGTAGTTTCTGTTTACTTCAGTCCTATACACTTAACCTAAATATGCTTTGTGAGGGCTTCATTAACATGTAAAGCATTCCTACCAGTCCAAAGTCTTTCAGAATAAACTGGGTAGCCTGACATAGATAATATTTTATGAGCAAGAGGCTATTTTGAGGCCTAGACTTTATTCATAAGCAGCACTTTCTGCAAGTTAGCTGTGAATATATATCTTTTATGAAAACTGTCACGTGCTTCTATAAGACACATTCTTTGAAATTCATAGAAAGGCGTGTATTCTTGACACTTCTTAAACTAAAAACTAAAGACCTGCAAAGGTCAGGTAGATCTTTAAACTTAAATCTTTCTCTGTGTGAGAAATAAATAAACCTAAACAAATAAATCTATGGTGGAAAGCAAAATATGCAATATATACATATTTTAAATTAATTCTTTTCTTTTACAGGAGTCTCTCTGTTAAGCATGTAATCCTTATCTTTCTTAATTTCTCTCTAAATTGTTAAGATATTTAATATTTGTTAAAGTGCCTCTTTTTAACCTATGTGCTGTGCTGCGATTTTGAACTAAAAGAGAATGCATTTGTGTTCTGCTCCACAAAGTACGCCCTTTTGACTAGTAGGATTTCATCTTCTTTTCTTTCTGTATATGGTGCTAATCGTCTAGCAGGGATCAGAGCCCAGTATACAAACCTTTAAATATTTCTTCAACGAATCTATCTGCTTATATATCTTTAGATAGCATTTTCAAGGGACCTTGGATTTGCAATAATTTAGTATGTATTTCATTTAAAATTTAGTCTCTGACTTTTTATTACACTCCTGGGCAATTATATGGTATAAAACATTAGTACTTGCTATGAACCAGACAGTGTTCAAAGTGTTCTATGTAATATCATATTTACCCTCATAATAGCCTAAATTAGCAGCTATTATTACCCCCATTTTACTATGAAGAGATTGAGGCACAAAAGGTTAAGTGACTTACCTAATGGCATATTGTGACTAAATAGTAAAGCCAGGAGTTGAAGCCAGAGTCTAAGCTCTTAACCACCGTACTACACTATCAGTCAGTTATGTTGTTAATTCAAACACAGATTAAAAGAAACAAAATACATCAAATGTACACATAAATATAAAATAGAACTCTTTTTGAAAAACCTGATGGCAGGAAATTGAAAGGGATAAATTTTGCTTTCATTTAACTTGATTTTAAGGTAATTGATTTATTATAATTTTATTTTATTATAAAAATAAATTGTTTTCATATAAAGTACTTAAATTTTAAGGAAAATTTTGTGCATAAGTAGCAAATACAGGGAAAATATTGTTGATGTGGTAAATTTACAAACCAATGATTCAGAGTTAGCCTTTTAAAAAGTTTTTAAAATTACTTTTAAGAAAGAGTTAATTGGAGGAAAAACAAAAACCATGTAGCAGGCAGGCTAAAAGAAGTAGAATTAAAAAAAAAAAGATTCCAGAACCATGGAGAAGATTCTGGATTAACTTGAACTTAGCGATAAATGCCTTGCATCTCTGCTACAGGTCATACATGCTAATTTTTTCAGTATCACCAATTTAATTTTTGTAATGCATTCTTCCCCATTTCAATGGAGAATGTCATAACATAGGAAGATGCAATTATGACTGCATTAATTGGAAAATATAACCCAACTTTCCAGGATTCAAGAGTTGAAGAACTTTAGTCTTTGAATTCAGGAATATATATATATAATTAAATATATGTTTATTATCTAAATCTATACTTAGATAATTATGCTTAAAATACACAGAATTTCAGTTGAATTTACACATATCAGTTCAGTTCAGTTCATTTCAGTAGCTCAGTCGTGTCTGACTCTTTGCGACCCCATGAATCGCAGCAGGCCAGGCCTCCCTGTCCATCACCATCTCCCAGAGTTTACTCAGACTCATGTCCATCGAGTCCGTGATGCCATCCAGCCATCTCATCCTGGGTCGTCCCCTTCTCCTCCTGCCCCCAATTTCTCCCAGCATCAGAGTCTTTTCCACCTCTTCACATGAGGTGTCCAAAGTACTGGAGCTTCAGCTTTGGTAATTATTCTTGTTTCTACATTTTCATTCTTTTCTTCTAAAACATCAAATATAAAATTTGCCAATTGAAATGATTTTATTTTCTTAGTGAAAATCAATTGCAACACAGATTCAGAACATATATTTATTGGTGATTCTATCTTTGGCAATAACATAGTACAAAATATCATTCAGTTCTTTTTCCAGGACCTTTTATTTTCCAGTTATATTATTATTTCCATCTCTATATATTCTGTCAGATTATCAAAAGAAAATCTTTAATTTTTCCTTTTTCTGAAGCATGGAGATTGAATTGTACCTTTTTTTCTTTCTTTTGAGGTAGAAATATAAGTAGCAAGAACAAGAAGACTAATTTCAAGTATATGTCTCTGTTAGTTGATCAGTCATGGTCAACTTGTGGTCCCACAGTCACGACCCCATGGTCTGTAACCCACCAGGCTCCTCTGTCCATGGGATTCTCCAGCCAAGCATACTGGAGTGGGTACCCATTCCCTTCTCCAGGGGATCCTCCCAAAACAGGGGTTGAATCTGGATCTCCTGCATTACAGGCAGATTCTTTACCATCTGAGCCACCAGGGAAGCTCAATTTCAAGTATAAACATTTATAAAGTAAGTAGTTGAATAGCCATTTTACTTTGCCTATAGAAAGACCCTCATAAAAGAGGGCAGATGCCCATAGTATTCTAGAATAATTGACTGCAATTAAGAGGTATAGCATATATCTGCTTCTGAATACATTTCACTGGTTTCAGACTGGCTTATCGTTCAACAAGACAGAATTCTCACATTCCTGATCATCATTTTCTGCCCATTTTCAGTATATTGATATACATTTATTATCAGAATAGCATGAAAGAGTGAAAGGAGTCGCACCTTGGTGACAGTCAGACCCGAGTTCACATGTTTACTTCTCCATTTTCTCTGGGTTAATGGGCGGAGGTTGGTTACTTCCTTTCTCACGGTTTCATTATCTAAAAGGAGCCCTCACCGGGCTGTTTGGGAGGATTTAGTGAAATGCCTGTTGGTGGTTTCTGATTCTTGCTGTTGCTGCTGCTAAGTCGCTTCAGTCACGTCCGACTCTGTGCAACCCCATAGACGGCAGCCCACCAGGCTCCTCTGTCCCTGGGATTCTCCAGGCAAGGATACTGGAGTGGGTTTGCCATTTTCTTCTCCCTCTGATTCTTAGTAGTGGCTAATTAAATATGAATTTAAGTTTCCTTTTGATGCTCCAAATTAAACAATTACCATATGAAAAGATTTACCCTCCTTTCCTAACTTCCATTGCTGCTGTGTGTGTGATATTGATATTGAACTCATTGAGTTATGATGGGAGAACTGATGCTAAAGTTGCCATTGCCAGGGTCATTAGTGTTTAAAAAAACTAAGCTTGATGGGAAAATGTACTTTTAGGCAAGAATGTCCTGCATGTAATGTACAAGTAATTTGGATGAATGGAGTGATTTTTTAAAAGAGTTGGTCTTAGATTACAGGTGTTCTCAAATAAAGATATTCAAGGGAAAACATCTTTACATGAGTAATAAAAAGAATGCAATAAGAAGAGAATTGATATTTTATATTCCAATGGTATTTTTCACAGAAAGAGAAAAAGCAGTCCTAAAATTTGTATGGAACCACATAAGGCCCAAAAGAGCCAAAGCAGTCTTGAGAAACAATAAAATTGGAGACATTGTGGGACCTGATTTCAAACTCCATCACAAAGCTATCACAATCAAAATAGTGTGGTATTACACTCAGAGAGTGGCTGCATGAGCAGGGTGGAGCAGTTGCAGCACCAGCTGAGCTAAAGACCCAGCATGTCTGGCCAGCTGGATCTGGACCCAGTGGTGCAGTGAGCAAGGCTTGGCAGCTCGAGCAGTGCACCATGTACCCATGGAGTTGCCGGTAAAGGGGGCATCTCCCTAGACCCACCTGCCAGGCTTGGAATGGCCAGAGGCCCAGGCACACAGGGGTGGGTGTCAGCCTCAGGGTTTCTCGAGTGAACCTTTAGGTAAGTGTGCCAAGGGAGGAGGATGTTGGCCAATGGGCGCTACCTCCTCAAGGAGGGAGAGGAGGACCCCAATCAGGAAGCACTCTATGAGAAGTACTGCCTAACATTATTTTTTAGAAAATAGTATGATATTGGCATGAAAACAGACAGATCAATGGAACAGAATAGAGAGCCCAGAAATAAACCTACAGTTAATGTGGTCAACTGATTTACAACAAAGGAGCTAAGCATATACAATGGGGAAAAGAGTTTCCTCAATAAATGGTGCTAGAAAAACTGGACAGCTAAATGCAAAAAAAAAAAAAAAAAAGAGAGAGAGAGAGAGAGAGAAAGAGACAGGACCACAATCTTCCACCACACACAAAAACTCAGAATGACTAAGACTTGAAGATAGGACCTGGAAGCGTAAAGCTCCTAAAAGAAAACAGAGGTGGTAAGCTCCTTGAACTAAATATTGGCCATGATTTTTTGAATCTAATCCAAAAGCAAAAACAACAAAATCAAATACTAATATAAGCAAGTGGGACTATATAAACTAAAAAGCTTCTTCACAGCAAGGGAAACTATCAACAGAATGAAATGATAATCTACTACATGGGAGAAAATAATTGCAAATCATATATTTGATAATGAGCTAATATCAAAACATGTAAAGAACTCATGCAACTCAACAGCAGAAAAGCAAATGATCCAGTATAAAAATGGACGGAAGATCTGAATAGACATTTCTCTAGAGGAGACATAGAGTTTGGTCAGTAGGTACATTCAGAGATGCTTAATATCACTGATCAACAGTGAAATGCTAATCAAAACCACAATGAGATATCACCTCATTCCTGTTAGAGTGGCTATCATCAAACAGATAAGAAATAATAAGTATTAGGGTGGATGTGGAGAAAAGGAACACTTCTACACGGCTGATGGGAATGTAAATTGGTACCACCACTATGAAAAGCAGTATGGAGGTTCCTCAAAAAATTAAAAATAGAACTACCATATCCAGTAATTCCACTTCTGGGTATTTATCCAAGGAAAAGGAAAACACTACTTTGAAAAGATATATGCAACCCCATATTCTTTGAAGCATTGTTTACAGTAGACAAGATATGGAATCAACCTGGATTCCATTGATCAAGTCTCCATCAATGAACGAGTGGATAAAGAAATTGTGGTGTGTGTATATACAATGGAATATTATTCATGGATGACATGAATGGACCTGAGGGCATTATGCTAAATGAAATAAATAGGACAGAGAAAGGTAAATGCCCATGATCTTACTTTCATGTGGAATCTAAGAAAAAAATAAATAGATGGAAAGCTAAGCTCATAGATACAGAGAACAGACTGGTGGTTTAGAAGAGAAGCAGGAGGTGGGAAATGGTGGAAGAAATGGGTGAACTCAGGGTTTTTTTTTTTTTTTTTTTCCAGCTTAAATAAATGGAATTTAAAAAAACTGAAGACTGCAATAAGAAAATTATATCTCATTCACTTACTGTTACAACATCGATATACACTGTAGTAAATTCCTCTGACAGCTAGAGAATCAAACCAGTGTGCAATGGATAATAAGGAGCAGACACAACGCCATCTGCGAAGTTGCTACTGTGGACGGCGGCCCTCGATCTCCAGCAGAACGGCTTTGCTGTGTGTGACAGACTACACCTAAATGCTTAGATGGGGAGATAACTCCTGATGTATGTGATTGCACTTGCCTGTGTATCCCTGATTTGCCAAGGGCGGTTGAGGAGGCATCGCTTCTTTGCATGGAGTTCATGCACAATCTATGTTTGTGCCCAGGGGCAAGACAGGTTAATAAGGCTAGGAAGGAGGGGAGGACGTGGGAGTGGGTAATAACCGGGGAGGACTTCAGAGCATCGACCTGGGGGGAAGGGAGGAGGGCCGAGGATGGAGGGTGTTCCCTGTTGCTTCTGCCGATGTGTCAAGTGGCAGGAGAAATTTTGAAAGCTGTGAGGAGGAGCCAGTGGCTGCGTTTGGGGGTGTTTTGTACCCCACCCTCCCTAGTTGTAGGAAAACCTCTTTCCATTCCGAGGTAACTGAATTGAAGGACGAAGACTAACCCGGGAATAGGAGGAAAGCAATTGTCCCGTTGCTCCCTCTCCTGTCATTTCTCCCGTTTGCCTGCTGACTTTTCTCCAAACCAAGTTCATCCGCGCCAAGGTGACAACAGGTTACCCTGCCCAGGTGCCAGCCGTGGGGAATCTGCTGAAGCCGCCCCGTGTATTCCAAACTGCCCTGTTATCCAGTCACCATCCCTGAGCATCAGGATCACTTCTGATGGCTGTGGCCTCTGCCGCCCCAGGGAGCATCTTCTGGAAGCAGCTCCTATTCTCTCTCCTGGTGAGTAACAAGCAAAGGATTAGGGAGTCTAAGCATGTTACTCGGTGCTGCCTTCCTTCAGGTCGGGCTTGAAAGAGAGGAGGGCGGGAGTGGAAGGCAGAGAAGGGAGACTGGAAGAACCGGAGGAGAGCTGAGTAAAATTCAAGGAAGCACAGAGAGACTTGTGGCCCAGGAGGCTGGTGTTTGGTTTGCTTCTCAAGTTTCCACCGCCAAGCTGTTCATTTTTCAAGGGAATCCCCTGTTCAGTCTTGCTAGGGTGTTTTTCTAGGGAGCAATGGGATGAATTCACTCCTCAGGCATTTGGCCCAGAAAGTTCTGAGGTTTGCTTTTGCTACTAGTCACTAAATAAGCTGTACTTGTTTCACCTGCTTAGTTCCCCTGAGCTTCGAGAAGAGGAAAAGGAGTCTGCTTAAGATGTGAACTATCCAGGACTCGCTTCATTTTAGCCAGAAAGGGCTGAGAGAAGGGCGGAGCTCTTAGTTCAAGGAAGGCATTTAACTGGAAAAAAAAAATAATAATAAAGAAAAATGTGACATTCATCGATAAAATACATGAACTTGACTTCCACTTATGTTTTTTTGTAACTGTGTATTTAGGTGCTAATTTTTTCTTTGGCGGGGGTTAGGGAGAGAGACATTGTCCCACATCTACATCTGGCGTTTCTGAGCACTGAATTTCTTTCTTGTTTTCATTTTAATAAAATATTTTAGCTTCAGATTATATTTTCAGTATTTAAAGATTTTATTGTAAAAGGGTAAATATTTTCTCTGTATAAATAGTACACTAGGGGACTTCCCTGGTGGTCCAGTGGCTAAGGCTCGATGCTCCCAACGCAGGTTCAATTCCTATATCAGGGAACTAGATCCCACATGCCACAGCTAAGAGTTCTCATGCCTCAACTAAGATCCCGTGACTAAAATCCAGCACAGCCAAATAAATAAATTAAAAAAAAATACAATAAGTGGGGTTAATGGTCATATGCTCATCCTATAATTGTCTGGGGGTATGTTTAGGGGGAAAACAGAGATCTTTAGTTAGTATTATTAGTTAGGTAAAATGAAGGGAAAGCTTTCCAAGATATTCACCCAGATTTCTTTTACTTTTGGTCTCTGCTTTGCACAGTACCCTTTGGTTCATCCACTGCCCATCCATTCCTTATGCCCATGATGCCTAAAAATGAGTCTGACCCCAGCTTCCTCCAAATAACTAAGCTGCTTGTTTAACTTGAAGACTGTGATATATTGTATGTCTTAGAGATCTGCTCTGTCTGTGAGGCAGAACCAGTGAAGTGGAGACCCTAGGGCAGGAAGGAAAAATGATGGAGGTATGAGAGGATATGTAGATGTATCCTCTGAGAATAATGTGTGACTATATAGTATAGATGTGTAGGTCTATGAATCTACATGTGTATATACACATATCTGTTTCTAATTATAAAATGCTCTTCCGCATTATATACTTAGACCATTATTAATATATAGTTTTTTATATACAGAAAGTTCTTTAGGTATATTTTTGTACATTCCGTGACATTAGAAATGAAAATATTAAGAAGTCAAGTAAGTAGTAAAAAGACCCATTTTTTAAAAAAAGGTTATTTAATTTAAAGCCAGAATACAAATACAACTTTTTAAATTCCAGTTTTTGGTGTTATCTAACAGAGTTATTGCAAAATTACAGACTATTTAAATAGGCCTACATGATATAGCCAATAGACTTGGGTTGAGTTAGAAAAGAAATGTACATCCATAGTATAGCTGATGGTTTTCTTTCCTTCTCTCAAATAATGGGTCCCCTAACTCTAGAAGGGCTTGCCTTGTGGCTCAACTGGCAAAGAATCTGCCTGCAATTCGGGAGATGTGGGTTTGATCCCTGGGTTGGGAATATCCCCTGGAGAAGGGAAAGGCTACACTCCAGTATTCTGGCCTAGAGAAGTCCATGGACTGTATGGTCCATGTGGTTGCAAAGAGTCGGACACAACTGAGCGACTTTCCCTTAACTCTAGAAATACGTCCTCAGAGAAATATCGGTTATAAAATTCACCTACCTGTTAAAGCTCTATTTTATATTTAAGTAATAACAAAACAGTCATTTTGAAAAAGAGTAGAGGAAGCAAATAAACAGAAAATGCCAAGAAAAATAGGTTCTGAATTTACAGACACTTCAGACGGTAAAGCGTCTGCCTGCAATGCTGGAGACCCAGGTTCGATTCCTGGGTCGGGAAGATCCCCTGGAGAAGGAAATGGCAACCCACTCCAGCACTCTTGCCTGGAAAATGCCATAGATGGAGGAGCCTGATAGGCTACAGTACATGGGGTCTCAAAGAGTCGGACACGACTGAGCGACTTCACTTTAAAACTGATAGCGTTTCTTTAATTTTTCAGGTAGGCTCGGTTTTTTCTTGAGTTAGGTATATGGCTTTGTAAAGCAATATTTGTGTCTTGAATTGAACTAAAAATCTTTACCCTGTTGAAGTCTACTCTCCATATTTTGAAATATATTTCTTTTTTAGACTAATTTTGTGAATGAGATCATTTAGACTTTGAAGTTTATGAGCCAAGCCTTTTTGAGGAGTAATTTGAGATCAGGGAATACTGGTGGATGTTGATCTTTAGGAGGTTAAAAACATCCTCAAGTACCTCAGTTTGCTTGGGGCTGTGAAAAGGATGATTTGTATACAAATACATAATTACTGAATTCCAAAGTTAAGTACTTTCTTCATGCTGAGAAATCAGAAAGACATTTATGAATGACCTTAGAGATGATAAACTCTACATATAAAGTCAATAGTTTGTAACTCATTTTCTTGAAATGATGCAATACAATCCAGGTTCTAAGAACTCTGTTCATTTTAATTTTTTCATTGCTACTAAATGACCGTTGTGTTCCTAAAGCCACTTTCTTTGCTATTTCCTTTTTAAATGAATATGAAAAATATTGAAAGATTAGAAGATTAATTTGTTATTGAAATTCGCAATATTTTTATCAGTAAGACAAAACTGTAATGTGAAAGCTTCTGATCAAATGTAACTGCTGATTTTTTTCTTTCTTTTGAGGTTTTAATATTATTTTGCGATGCTTGTCAGAAAATTTCTCTTCAAGTTCCTTCTCATCTTCGGGCTGAAGCACTTGTAGGCAAAGGTGAGAAAGGATGTTAAGAATTTCATAGTTTTGACTGCTACATTTCGCTTTCGGCTGCTCAAGCTATACGGTAGTCATTTTGGCATTAAAATTCGACTTGAAATGAAAGATAAACAACTTGTTTTTTGGTTGTGGTTAGAAACAATTAAAGCACCAAGTTAGCTGTGTTACTTTTCTTGGCAGGAAAATCAGCAAACATCAGAAGTCTAAATTATCTAAATTTAGTACAAACAAAGCACCAAAATGAGAAACGTATTTTAATTTCCTATGACTGATCTGCTGCCAAAATCGCCAAACCAACATTCTTTCATTGGTTAGATAGAAAATAGACATGACAAAACTGAAGTGCCCAAAAGAAAATTTATCCTGGAGATTGATGACAAAGACCAGGTGCCCAGCAAGAATTTATGTGATCTATTTTACAGAAAAGCTTCTGAAAGTCGAATAAAATTTTAAGTAGTCTTACTGTCGGAGAAGGCAATGGCAACCCACTCCAGTACTCTTGCCTGGCAAATCCCATGGACAGAGGAGCCTGGTGGGCTGCAATCCGTGGGGTCACTAGGAGTCGGACACTACTGAGCGACTTCACTTTCACTTTTCACTTTAATCATTGTAGAAGGAAATGGCAACCCACTCCAGTGTTCTTGCCTGGAGACTCCTAGGGACAGGGGAGCTTTGTGGGCTGCCATCTCTGGGGTTGCACAGAGTCGGACATGACTGAAGCGACTTAGCAGCAGCAGCAGCAGCAGCAGTCTTACTGTCACAGCCAGGGTTCCCCGGTGGCTCAGCGGTAAAGAATCTGCCTGCTAATGCAGGAGACGCAAGAGAATGTGGATTCAGTCCCTGGACTGGGACGATCTCCTGGAGAAGGAATTGACAACCCACTCCAGTATTCTTGCCTGGGAAATCCCATGGACAGAGGAGCCTGGTGGGCTACAATCATGGGGTTATAAAGAGTCAGACAAACTGAGTGCCTGAGGATGCATACACACACTGCTACAGCTATATCTGAGACATGAGTTGGTTGTTCTAAGTCCAGGAATAACATCCCTTTCATCAGTATTTTTCACTAGCCTTAAGTTTACGACTAGAAAAACATATCTCATATACAGAAGTGGTATTCTTTCCAAGACAGACAATGCTTTGCCCAGTGTTTGGAGGTTTTAAATTAATTCCTTTTTCTTTCAAAGGTACTGAAAGGATACACAGCCTACACTCTAAAGACACATAGTAAATATGATAAATATTGGGTTAGCCACAGAGTTCATTGGGGTTTCTTCTGTAACAGCCTATGGAAAAATCTGAATGAACTTTTTAGCCAATCCAATATATTAAATATGAATCTGCAAAGGAAATATTTTAATACAACCACTAGGGATTATTAAGCATGGAGTTTATTAAGTTTCCAAAAGATTTTATAGAAGTAGTACACGCAATATTACTGAGAAATATTATTCAAGTGTAGAACAGTTTTCTAATTTTTTTGCAAGACAGTTTTATTAATAGCTATCACCGATGATTTCAAAGAAGTTCAAAATCTGACATCATGCAGTTAGTTATACTACATGTAATAGAGAACAATGCATTTGTGCATAATAATGAGTTAAAGTGGAAACAATAAATCCAGTGACATTAAAAGTATTTTATATCTATCCATAAATTAATTGCTAATGAAATCAGTGGAGACAGCAACTCCATCAATTTAACTATTTAATTTTTATGGCCTATAAGTTTTAGAATAGTAAGTACTTCACACACCCCTAGCGTAACCTCCCTCTTTTTGCTTCTCCCACATTAACTAGAGGTTGTCATTCCTGTAAAACTTGTTCTATCCTTGTTTCACTTTACAAATTACTGTAAAATTTCTTCCCTGCAGTGAATCTGAAGGAGTGTCTCCAGTCCGCCAGCCTAATCCAGTCAAGTGATCCTGACTTCAGGATTCTAGAAGATGGCTCCATTTACACAACACATGACCTTGTTTTGTCTTCTGAAAAGAAGAGTTTTTCCATTTTGCTCTCAGACAGTCAGGGACAGGGGCAGAAGGAGATAGAAATCATACTGGAAGCAGGAGGAAAGAAGGTATATTAGACAAGACTTAAGCACAATAATCTGCTCACCAGAGCCCTTCATCTCATTTATTTCCATCCTTGTTAAAATTCTTGTTCTGGAATACTCAGTTTTTTTTCTATTCCGTTTATAACAAACATATGTAAAGACTAGACTGCTTTAATGAGCAATAGAGTGATTTATAAGTGGTGTAAAAATGAACAGCTCTGTAGCCAGGGAACAAAGGCAGAATATCAAAGGTTTCAAATGATGTTCTGAGGTGTGGCAACAAGAGTGACTTACCTGCAGAACAAGGCAGGGCAGGTCTAAGACTCATTGAAGATTGATTCTGGCTGGAGGCGTGACACTCCACCCTGTATGGCTTTCCCTCGAGTGACTGTGGCTTTGAGTCTCTCTTTAAAGAAAAGATAAGAAGGTCTCCAGTTTATTCTTATCTTAACAGAACATTTTACAGGGTCTTTTTCTTCAGAGAATGCTGTATGGCCAGTCCACAGGATTGGTTTGAATGTTCTGACTCTGAGCTAGTCTTCTTGCAGGGAGTGATGATGCTTAGGAAGGGAGAAGGTTCCTGGAATTCATATAAATCTCACTTTAAACAAATTATGCACAATGGATTTGGTCTTACAAGATAATTTATTAATAAGTGATTTGATTTATAAGGAAGTTTTTCAGCTCAATTCCTTTTGACTGTGAGAATCTTCATCAAATTTAGAATATGCTTACATATTACATATCCTTTACATTTGTTTAACATTTAGACTTAATGTTATATAGTTACATAACATTAATGTAAGCCTTAATGTAACATAAGGCTTATACAATATTATTTTATATCCAAATTGTAAAGAGTCTCCATATGAAATAAAATATGCTGGAACACACACTATGTGTCTTTATATAGGTATACAAATGCTTTTCAAGTTAGCTAGTATTTTAGCAAATTTTGGTTGTACCACTCTTAGTGGAATAAAATCAATTCTTTATTTTTGGGATTATTTCTTTTTAGCGGGTCAGTATTTCTTCAGATAGTATCTTTTATCAAAACCCTATAAAGTTCTGGTGATGGCTAGGTGATAAATGATTAAAACAGGAAATAGGTGAAACTGGTTTTGTGTGTGTGTGTGTGTGTGTGTGTTACTAACAAAAAAACAGAAATTGGGCATTATCCATAAAATTGTTATGTGCAACCATTACCTATTTTCTTCATGTTGCTGTTTATCTGAAAAATCACTGGATCTAGAATGATAAGCAATGCTATATTTTTTCACCTCTCATCCAATGCAGGTTCCTAAGAGACATATGAAAGACGCAGTCCTCAGGCGAAGCAAGAGGCGATGGGCGCCTATTCCATGTTCACTGATGGAGAACTCACTAGGTCCATTTCCACAGCATGTGCAGCAGGTACATGTCATCTCATTTGATGTTATATGTTAGCTTTGCTTCTTTGTTTTTAAAACTTTCCATTTGAGAAGCCTTGGTACTAATAAGGACCATCTATTTATGAGAACTGGGGTCCTGTAGAAGAGTTTGAATTTTATCACTTCCCTCCAAAAGTCACATTTTAGCATTAGAAACAAGTTGTATATTTTGAGTTTCTGATTCTTTTAGGTCTGCATCCAGATTCTCCCAAATATCTTGCCAGAATTTAGCATTCACATACAGAAGACATGCCTACAGATTTTGCATAATTCAATTCTCCCTTTCATTAGCACTTACCCTCACAAAAAAAGGCCAATATATCTGTTTTCCAAAAAGTGGTATTACTGCCACTTAATTTAGGCCAGTTTTCAGTTCAGTTCAGTTCAGTTGCTCAGTTTTGTCCAACTCTTTGCGACCCCATTGACTGCAGCACGCCAGGCTTCCCTGTCCATCACCAACTTCTGGAGCTTGATCAAACTCATGTCCATTGAGTCGGTGATGACATCCAACCATTTCATCCTCTGTCGTCCCCTTCTCCTCCTGCCTTCAATCTTTCCTGGCATCAGGGTCTTTTCCAATGAGTCAGTTCTTTATCCAGGTGGTCAAAGTATTGGAGTTTCAGCTTCAGCATCAGTCCTTCCAATGAAGATTCAGGACTGATTTCCTTTAGAATTGACTGGTTTGATCTCCTTGCATTCCAAGGAATTTTCAAGAGTCTTCCCCAACATCACAGTTCAAAGGCAACAGTTCTTTAGTACTCAGCTTTCTTTATAGTCCAATTCTCACATCCGTACATGACTACTGGAAAAACCATAGCTTTGACTAGATGGCAAAGTAGTGTCTCTGCCTTTTAATATGCTGTCTAGGTTGGTCATAGCTTTTCTTCCAAGGAGCAAGTGCCTTTTAATTTCATGGCTGTAGTCACCATCTGCAGTGATTTGGAGCCCAAGAAAATCAAGTCTGTCACTAATTCCATTGTTTCCCCATCTATTTGCCATGTGGGACCGGATGCCATGATCTTCAGTTGAAATTGTACAATTTATGATGCATTAACTATGGGAGGAAAGTTGTGTTTTTCCAGTTTTTTAGTCACAAAACTTTCCATTCCAAATAATTCAAAACCACTGAAATCATGGCTGTATACAGGAATAAGAATAAGTGAATAAGAATAGAAAAAGAATAATCAATGCAATAATCAATAATAATCAATGCATTTTTCCATACATATGCAGATAACGTCAAAGAATTTAGTATTCAATAATAAGTGACAGATTTTGTGGCTTTGCACAATGCAGGAAATAATTGAGAATTTAAAAATATGGGAGACACTGGGAAAGAAAGAATAGATATGTGGGAAAGAGAGCAAGAAATAAAAAATAAGGGCTTCCCTGGTGGCTCAGTAGTAAAGAGTCTGCCTGCCACTGCAGGAGACCTGGGTTTAATCCCTGGGTTGGGAAGATCCCTTGGAGAAGGAAAAGACAACCCACTCCAGTATTCTTGCCTGAGAAATTCCATGGACGGGGAAGCCTGTCTGGCTACAGTCTATGGGGTCACAAAAGAGTCGGACATGACTTAGTGACTAAACAACAACAATAAAAAATAAACTATCACAAGGGATTAGGTTGAAAGATTTATCATGATATATTTGCTCTTTTCCTAAACTGTCAGTTATTGTTACAGGTTCAGTCTGATGCTGCACAAAACTACACCATCTTTTACTCCATAAGTGGACCAGGGGTAGACAAAGAGCCCTTCAATCTGTTCTTCATAGAGAAAGATACAGGGGATATATTTTGTACAAGAAGCATAGACCGTGAGCAATATCAAGAGTTTCCGGTAAGATGATTGCATCATTAATTCAGATTTATGTTTTTTATTACTGGTTTAGTATTTTCAAGCTATTTATATATATCAGAAGAATCAATGATTTGTCTTAATATTTTAATTATTGTTCATGTGTCATACAGGCTTTAAATTTCTATTGGTACAATAGATGAAAAAGGATGATTATCACAAGGGAAGAAAAGAGAAGGGGAAGGGAATATATAATAACAATTTTAAAGGACAGGTTTTGATGTATATAATCCTGGGACAAGAGCAGTGAATTTTATTGAATTTAAAGTTCTCAATAATAACTTAGCTCTGATCACATGATAATTTAAAAAAATACTGATGATTGGGCCAGTTCCCAGAAATTCTGATTTAATTGTTTCAGGATGAAAGTAAAAGTGTTAGCTGCTCGGTCTTGTCCGACTCCTAGCGTCCCTATGGACTGTAGCCTACAGGCTCCTCCATCCATGGGATTTTCCAGGCAAGAGTACTGGATCCCTTAGTGTGGAATTTATTAAGATACAGGGATCAGACTGATGAAAACCAAAGTATAAGTTTTATTACTGAAAAAGCCCAGCTGGAGGTTGTTTGGGGAAAAGTGAAAAGGGGAACATAGGGAACATGGACGGTTATTTCAAAAACTTCTCTCCTAGAGGTTAGAAGTGGAAATGTCTTTCCTGTCAGGTGAGTATTCGAAGATGTAATATGAGGATTTTCTGTTACTTTGGTAGATAATGGTGAGATCACAGAAGAGTCTTATTCAGGAATATCATGATTAAAATTGTGCTTTATGGAAATGCATCTGACTCCTGAAAGCTACATAGTTTGGAGAAGGTCAGGACAATTATAGGAAAGTTTGTCGGATGTTGTTGGCAAGTTGGTCGGCCAATACTTTGGCCATCTGATGCAAAGAACTGACTCCTTGGAAAAGACCCTGATGCCGGGAAAGATTGAAGGCAGGAGGAGAAGGGGACGACAGAGGATGAGATGGTTGGATGGTATCACCAACTCCATGGACATGAGTTTGAGCAAGCTCTGGGAGTTGGTGATGGATAGGGAAGCCTGGTGTGCTGCAGTCCATGGGGTTCCAAAGAGTTGGCTATGACTGAGCAACTGAACTGAACTGGTTGGACGTGTGTGTAGGATACAAAGGAAAGTTGATAGGATGCATTTGGGGTCACATGAGGATGGTGGCTTTGGAAATAGAAAAGAGGAGATGAATGATAAAGAGACACAGAAATGCTGTAATCTCAAGAACCTAGTGCACAGAAATGCTTCACTCTCTAGGGTCTGGCAATTGACTAACATAAGGCTAAAGAGGGAGGGGTTAGATACCTGGGATTTTAATCTTGGTTCATTCTAGAAAATGGTTACAGTAGGGGAATCAAGAAAGTTAGCTACGGTGAAGAACTGAATTCACACCGAGTTCACTCTGGGCAGCTTTAGTTGTTTCTGTTAGTGGAGAAAATCTGTTTAACTCAAAAACCATTTACCAAAGACTGACTGTGTGTATACTGCATAAGAAGAGTTCAAAAATAATCTTATGGTATTTAAGAGAAAGGGCATTAAATCATTGCATTTGGGGCCAAGATATATCCTTTTGAGATAGAGTTTGGAATGCATATATAATTTTGCTAACACTCTTACTACACAAGAAATACATCTTTAAGGATAGAAAAATGAGAAAATACAGGTAAACAGAGAAAAGAGCATAAATGAATCACCCAGAAATAGTTGATATATATTGTTTATTTCTTAAGTCATTAAATCGTGTCCAGCTCTTTGCATCCCTATGGACTGTAGCCCACCATGCTCCTCTGTCCATGTGATTTCCCAGGCAAGAATCCTGGAGTGGATTACTATTTCCTTCTCCATATATGTGTATCAGTTCAATTCAGTTGCTCAGTCATATCTGACTCTTTGTGAACCCATGCACTGCAGCATGCCAGGCTTCCCTGTCCATCACCACCTCCTGGAGCTTGCTCAGACTCACGTCCATCAAGTTGGTGATACTGTCCAACCATCTCATCCTTTGTTGTCCATATATAAGTCTACAAATAACTAGAATCATATTTTGTACAAACTTTAGGAAAAAAAAAACCAATAACAACTTGTCATTAGCACAACCTGGGGAAGTCTACATGCATTCTAACAAGGAGAACAGTACGCAGTTAATTCAGGGACCAGAGAAGCCTCATTGAGCGGGAGTGTGTGATATTTGATGGGAAAACAATGAGAAAGGATTGAAGCTGGAGGGCGGGCATAGATTGTGTGGCTGTGTTGTCTCTCTGTTGCATACATTCTTAGATAGACCTTTGCCAATGATTTTTTTTTAAGTATTATGACTTTCCCCAACTGCTAAGTTCAATTTTGTGCCTGATTTGTTATTTAAGAATCAACTGATGGTGTTCATCTACCTTCCAGATCTATGCCTATGCAACCACTGCAGATGGTTATGCACCTGAGTACCCACTTCCCCTCGTATTCAAAGTGGAAGATGACAATGATAATGCCCCATATTTTGAAAACAAAGTGACTGTCTTTACTGTGCCTGAGAATTGCCGAACTGGTAAGTTCATGTTTTAGGAAAACATGAGATTTTTTGCTTCAGTTGAATTCTTTATTACTGTTTTAAGCACGGCTAGGCAAAATATTTTTAAATGTTTGACTTTCAAGGTATTATACATACAAACACTGGCAGTCCAATGGCTAAAACTACATGCTCCCATTGCAGAGGGTCCAGGTTCCATCCCTGGTCAGGGAGCTAGATCCCAAATGCCACAACTAAAACCCAGTGTGGCCAAATGAATAAATATTTTAAAAAATATTCTACATAAAACTTTGTAGTCTTGTAAGATCATAGGCTCTTCAAAGTCAAAGTCTTTGTATTAATTTTCTAGGCACATGTAGAAGGCTGCTAACTGATCCACAAAGTTTCTAACTTTGTTAGATTAATCCACAATGACAGACAAATGCTGTTTATATTTTCTATTTTGATCATGTGCATAGGTGTCCATGATGTATTTATAAAGCAATAGATCTTTTGAATCTTTACAAAGTCACAATACCTTTTCAAGGACTCAAAAATAGATTATGGTGGAAATGCTGATCAGGCTTATAACATATGTATTCCTTTACTTTGCTTATTTTCCAAACAAATTGGAAAAAAAATTTTTTTAACTAGTCTGATGCTCTTAGCAGCCAAGATTGTGACCTCATCAAACCAAAGGGTGTAACAAGTCTAATTTATAAAATCACAAGATATGTTCTTAGTGTCTAAGCCTTCTCCATTCTGTTGTCACTGTGTGTGCATATTTAATGTTACTCTCCACAAGAAATGGTTTGCTACGGTAACATTACCAATACTCTGATTTCTGAGCCATAAAGCTTGTCCAAATGACACTCAGACTGTTGTGTAATGTTTGTCTTGTATGTATTAGCAATTCAGCACATCTATTAAAGTATAATAGCATGAAACCTTAGTTATCATATGCAAAGCTAGTCTTTTCCTTTAACATTATCAAGTTGAATAGAAAAGAAACAAGATACATAGAAAAGGTCTCATCTAGAAATGGTCATGGACTAGATTAGGAGGAAGAATTTGAGCACCCCTGTTCCCAAGGGTAGGGTGAATATTCTTACCTATGTAGAATACAAATCATATTGTCAGTGGTAGCCACCTAATTGAAGTTTCCAGGTAAGGGGAGCTTAAAGCTGTGGGAGAGCATTTAGGCACTTCCCTGTTGGCTCAGTGATAAAAAAGATTTGCCTATCTGTGTACGAGCTGTAGGAGATGTGGATTCAATCCCTGGGTTGGGAAGATCCCCTGGAGGAAAAAATGGCAACCCACTCCAGTTCTCTTGCCTGAGAAATGGACAGAGGAGCCTGGAGGGCTACAGCCTATGGGGTCACAGAGTCAGACATGACTAAGCATGCATGCATGCTTCAGTTCAGTCACTCAGTCATGTCCAACTCTTTGTGACCCCAGGGACTGCAGCACACCAGGCTTTCCTCTCCATCACCAGCTCACGGAGCTTACTCAAACTCATGTCCGTCAAGTCAGTGATGCCATCCAACCATCTCATCCTCTGTCGTCCCCTTCTCCTCCCGCCTTCAATCTTTCCCAGCATCAGGGTCTTTTCTAATCAGTCAGTTCTTCTCATCAGGTGGTAGGCTTATTTATTGATAAATTAATCAACTTGGGGGTTTTAGGGGTGAATATGCCACAGCAATGCCTGGATTTTATTTTTGTTTGTAATTCAATTAGATCACTCCTTTAAGTTGTTGACAACATTGGATTTATCTAAACAGGAACCTCAGTGGGAAAAGTGACCGCAATAGACCTCGATGAACCTGACACTCTACATACTCGTCTGAAATACAAAATCTTGCAGCAAATTCCAAACAATCCAAGACATTTCACCGTACATCCAGACACAGGTGTCATCACCACAACTACACCTTTACTGGATAGAGAAGTAATGAATTGCTTAATTTCTCAATCACTAAACTATATTTAAACTGATCATGAATTCCCAGAGAAGTTAAAGTAAAGTTCTTGGTGGCCACCTCTCCAAGAATGTTTCCATTATAGAGATCTTCCTACAGAGATCGTGGGAAGATACAAGGTCTCAGAGATCGTTGACCTGGTTTGATGTGTGGATATTAAAATAGCTTTACTTTTTAAAATATTAAATCAGAAACACCAGCTTTTCATTGTACTGACTATCTTTTCTTTATTTGCATTTATGGTGGCTTCTTTTTTTTTAATCAAAAAAGAATGTTTGTGAAAGAATCAAAGCCTGAGAAATGGCTATGAGACTCACAAGTTATGTGTTCATCAGTGTATCTTTTTCCTTTCTTTCAGAAATGTGATATGTACAAGTTAATAATGGAAGTTCGAGACATGGGGGGCCAACCTTTTGGTTTATTTAATACAGGAACAATTACTATTTCTCTTGAGGATGAAAATGATAATGCACCATATTTTACAGAAACTTCTGTGAGTATATATGTGTATTCATTTATCTAGCTTCATTTACATCTTCAAAAAACAGATCTAGAGTCTGGTAGCTCCATGAGATTATATATTTTGGCTTTAATAGCTACCATTTACAAATAACATCCACATAAAAATATGATTTCTGTAAAAATAATCACAGTGCTAGGATGCAAGGAAAATAAGTACTCTTTTAGTCATCTACAAGTCTTTCAGTTCAGTTTAGTTGCTCAGTTGTGTCCAGTCTTTCCAATCCCATGGACTGCAGCATACCAGGCTTCCCTGTCCATCACCAACTCCTGGAGGTTGCTCAAACTCATGTCCATCAATTTGGTGATGCCATCCAACCATCTCATCCTCTGCCTTCCCTTTCTTCTCCTGTCTTCAATTTTTCCCAGCATCGGGGTTTTTTCTAACAAGTCAGTTCTTTGCATCAGGTTCTTAGCCCGGAATTCATTCATATAGTTGGTGTTTCTTGGATACCAAGCTTTGGAATCAAATTCTTTGGAGTTAAATTCCTTTTACAGGGTGAAGGAAAAGAGGGCATTTGTCTGCGTTCTTTACACCTCATCTTCATAAGAGAGCAAAGGGACTAGTTTATATCTTCTGCTCCACTGAGAGCTCAATAGTATAGGTTGCCCACTGCCATCTATACACAGGCTCTTTATATATGGGTTATATATGAGGAAGCTTTCACTTAGGAAGTACACAATACAAGATATATATATTGGATGATACTTCTAGAAAATGATTCTTCCTTGAACTTTTCGTAACTTCACATTTTCATTAACCTATACCAGAATACAAGTCAAAGAAGAGAAAACCTGCAGTGAGAAGCACATTCATCTAATTGTTTACATCAATCCTTGTAATTTATAAGGATATGTTTTATCTCATATTTCATAGGAGGAAATGAAAGTTCAGTTAGGTAACTTACCCATGCTCTCATACCAAGAGATCATATACGACAAAAATGTAGGATTAGAATCTATATCTATTATTAAAAAAAAAAAAAAAGAATCTAGACCTGTTATATTCCAAAGGCTATTAGGCTATCATCTTTCTAAAGTCCTTTTCTGTAACCATATTTCTTGAGGGGGTTAGGGGAGAGGAATTATGATTTCATTTCTCAAAGAAGGCAAATTTTTTTCCTTAAAGTGTTTGTCTGTGAATTAAAAGTTTAAAAAATACAATTTACAATTATCTTTAAATAACTGAAGGTTTAATATCTTAATAGAAAACATTTATGTATTTTAAAAAGAGGAGTAATAGACTATAAATATTGTAAAGGTTCAGACTAAAGCTAGATCTGAGGGCTTGAATTAGAAAAATCACCTCAGTCAGTCAATTCAGTTACTCAGTTTTGTCTGACTCTTTGCAACCACATGGCCTGCAGCACACCAGGCTTCCCTATCCATCACCAACTCCCAGAGCTTGCTCAAACTCATGTCCATCAAGTTGGTGGTGACATTCAACCATGTCATCCTCTGTCATCCCCTTCTCCTCCTGCCCTCAATCTTTCCCAGCATCAGGGTCTTTTCCAAGGAGTCAGCTCTTCTCATCAGGTGGCCAAAGTATTGGAGCTTCAGCTTCAGCATCAGTCCTTCCAAAGAATATTCAGGACTGATTTCCTTTAGGATGGACTGCTTGGATCTCCTTGCAGTCCAAGGGACTCTCAAGAGTCTTCTCCAACACCACAGTTTAAAAGTATCAATTCTTTGGTGCTCAGTTTCTTTATCATCCAACTCTCATATCCATACCTGACTACTGGAAAACCATAGCTTTGACTAGACAGGCCTTTGTTGGTCAGGAAGTTGAAAAGGTAAAGCATGAAGAATGGACAAGATTTGAAACAGCATTATGCGTTAAATGTGTACATCCTTCCCACTGTGTGTTTGCACATTTCCATATCACTTTGCTTTCTTTTCCTTTAAATAAAACTTTGAGTAGAAAATTAAAACTATGAATTTATAATAACAATGGGCAATTGTTTCAGTATACTGTAGAAGTAGAAGAAAACAGAATTGATGTTGAAATTTTACGAATGGCGGTACATGACCATGATTTGCCAAACACACCTCACTCGCGAGCTGTGTACCAGATCCTAAAGGGAAATGAAAACGGAACCTTCCAAATTAGTACAGACCCAAATACAAATGAAGCAGTCTTGTGTATTGTCAAGGTAAAAAATATTTATATATATATGTGTGTGTGTGTGTATGTATATAGTAATTCCTGTGTGTATATAACTAGAGTTGTTGCAATGCAATGCTGAAATGATTTATATTGTTTCATACATGAGCTTTATTATTATTATTTTATCCTCATTTTCTCTTAGACGAAAGAGGTGGTTGGTACAAAACTTATTGTTCTATATATGGGGAAAACCAAGGCAGAGAAATATTAAACTAATAAATAGATACTAACTTTAGAAGCGGTCTTAGACACCCACTTATCTAATTCCTTATGAAGTATAAGATGGAGAAAAATGGAAAAATCAATATTTGAAATTAACCTCTTGACTTTTCGATTCTCTTCACACTCATATTATAGTTTTACCACTCTACAGTATATTTTATAAAACAGACTATTTACTAAACATTTAGCATCTATTCCCATTAATTCTCCAATATTTGAGGTAACAAGTATGTTGGGATTTTAAAAATTTAATTGCATTTGCTGTCTCAGAGAATGTTCACTTTAACTGAACTTGGTTTCTTTCTGAGACCTTCTACCTGCAACGTTCACTAACTTGTTACAACTTCCATATTAATTTCTTAGAGGCAGTGTATTTTCTTAGAAGGGATATGCATAAATTTCGCCTTCCTCATTAAATTTTTAGAAAATGTCCTTTAATTATAATATTACCTAGTCTATCTTTTTTTCTCTATTTCTTTCTTTTTTAAATATTTGACCTTTTTTCCTAAGTTTAGTTCTCTCTTTTTTGTTATTTTGGTAGATTTAGTCTCTAATTGTTAATTGTTTGGAGATTCTTTCTAGTTATTCACTTCAGGAGCAAACCCAAATATAATGTACTTTGAAAAGGTGCTACTAGGTAATACAATTATATCTTTTGATTTAGATACTCACAGTAACTGCTCCATTATAGCCAAATCTCATGTCCTAGTAGTCTTATTACGGAGCCAAGCTTGGATCCACTCACTCCTGCGTGGTAAAGACAACCTACTGATGCTCAGTTGTGGTTAAGTGCAGCTTTCTTGTAAAAGTTCCAGTACAAGGAGAGTGACTGACTTGTGCTTGAAAACCCCAGACTCCCCTATACTGTGTGTGTGTTAGTTCCTCAGTCTTGTCCGACTCTTTGTGACCCCATGGACTGCAGCCCACCACGCTCCTCTGTTCATGGAATTCTCCAGGCAGAAATACTGGAGTGGGTTGCCATTCCCTTCTGCAGGGGATCTTCCCAACCCAGGAATCAAACCCAGGTCCGCATTGTGGGCAGATTCTTTACTGTCTGAGGCACCAGGGAAGCCCCTAAGGGTTTCAACAAGCCATTTACAAAGGCAAGGTGAGGAAGGGACATTCCAGGTCTGTGGTCAGCTACCACACAGTGCTCTGATTGGCTGATGGTGAGGTAACAGGAGTTAACAGTATAAATCTTTAGGTCTAAGGGCTATGTGCTCGTGGTCATCAAGGAGTTAACATCTTCCATTTGGTGGGTTGGGGGCAGAGTTTCACATCTTTAAAAGAACTCAACAAGTGTGCACCAGGTGTCATTATCTAGGTACTTCAGAAAGGAGCTAAAGCAGAGGATATGAGGGACAAGGCTGCCCTAGGAAGGCTCCATAGCGTCCTGCTTGATTACAGTCTATCTAATTATTTTATATACTTAGCTTAGAGGGACTTCTGCTGATTTAGTTATCACTGTTACCCTATTTGATAAATAATAAAATAATGAGAAATTGCCCATTGAAATTCCTTCAAATATTCTGTATTTTTATTCATATTCAAACTTGTTTAAAAAAAAAATGGAGGCAGGAACTTCCTGAAGGAAAGCAAGAAGAAAAATTGGTTGAATCTTAAAAATAAACAATTTTGCACTTGGTAGTGTTTGTCGCTTATAGGAAGCTGATTATCCATTGTTAAAACATGAGCTGCAACTTCTGGTAACATTTCATACATAATGATTCTCCCTTTGGTGCTAAAACTTAGAATCATACTTTTGTCTTCTGTATATAGTGTTAAATATTGACTCATTCAAGTGTGCTTATTGAACAGCCACTGAACTATGAAGTCAATCGCCAAGTTGTTTTGCAAATTGGTGTCCTTAACGAAGCACAATTCGCTAAAGCAGTAAACTCAAAAACGACGACGACTATGTGTACTACAATTGTCACTGTTAAAGTTAAAGACCATGATGAGGGTCCTGAATGCCAACCACCAGTAAAAGTTATTCAGAGTGAAGATTGCCTCCCTGCAGGCACAGAACTCCTTGGATACAAAGCGGTGGACCCGGATAGGGGCACTGGCGAGGGCTTAAGGTAAGATATTTTCAAAATTTTCTTCTTTTTAATTGTGATGTTCATCCTCACGCTCAGTTGCTCAATAGTGTCTGATTCTGTGACACCATGGACTGTGTAGACTCTGACTCTTTGTGACCCCATGGACGGTAGCCCACTAGGCTCCTTCGTCTATGGAATTTTTCAGACAGGAATACTGGATAAGGGTACCATTTCCTCCTCCAGGAGATCTTCCCACCCAGGGATGGAACTCACATCTCCTGCACTGGCAGGCAGATTCTTTGCCATTGAGCCACCGGGGAAGCCCCAGTTGTGATTGATGATTAATTTCGAATTTGGGAACATTCTATGTGTTTTTCAGAATGACAGATTTTGAGCTTGTGTCCACTCTTTGGTTTGAACTTTTACATTTGATTTCTGAAAACTAGGTATAAGAAGATACAAGATGAAGATAACTGGTTTGAAATTAATGAATACACTGGTGACTTGAAAACTGTAAAAGTGCTAGATAGAGAATCAACATTTGTAAAAAACAACCAATACAATGTTTCTGTGATTGCATTCGACGCAGGTGAGTGCAAGTTTCTGGAAATGAAATGTAGATATAGGACATATTTTTAAGGAAATCTTGGAGTTAAATTTGTTTGTTTCCACATCAAAATTTAATACAAACAGTGATTGTTTAATTGCAAACAATGGTTGCATCATGATTGCTTAATTTCTTGGCAGCCACACAGTTGAGGTCTCAGTGTATCACTAACTCAAAAGTTGCAGGTTTCAGTTTCAAGGTTCATATTATTTGATGTCTGCCATGGACCTGGTGGCATCATCAAGGATCTCTATTTTTTTTCAGGATTTTTAGGTTTAGATTATTCTGATTTGAACTTGCTGGAGGGGTTCAACTCCCTGAAACAGATGGGTTCAGATAGGTTTGTTCTGAGTCTTTCTTACTGGGGAATAAAACCTTTATCCTATTTCCTAAATAAATGTCCAAACAATGGTTTTTGAAGTCTTTTTTTTTACTGAGATTCGCAATCATTCTCCAAGGTTAATTCTAGAACCTGTCTTGTGAAGAAATGTCCTAAAATAGTGATCTCAAAACCCTTTTGAACATAACCCTCCAAGCAGGAAATCATTTTTTAATATGAACCTTTGCAGCGTAAGCTCTGTCAGTTGGTTTCTCTTTTTGCAATGCAAGTGCTTGACTTAAGCGTTGATTGCCATCTCAAATAAACAGATTCTGAGCCACAGAGCTAGATCCAGAACCATGTCAACCCCCTATCCTATCTCCCCAGGCTCCTTTGTTTTGGAGATCTTGGTTGATTTCAATAACTCACTGTTTGAGCTGCTTGTTTTTCTCTTCCTGTGCTTTAAATTCTTGCTCTTGTGTTTTAAATTTATCAATAAAGAGTGAGCCTGTGAAACCCAAGGCCCCAGCCTCCACCTCAATGCAAACAAAATCCCAGATGTCACTCCCCTTGTCCCACACCGCCCCCCACAAACTTACTCTGGCTGTGTGATGTATGATTTCCACGACTGGTAAATAATAAAACTTCCCCTGCCCCCAGAGCTTCCTGATGGTTTTTACTTAGGGCGTCTTGCAATCATTATGATCACAAGGGTCAGTTCAGCTGGGACTTTGATTATTGATAGACTGAGACCTGCCAAACAACTACCCCAGGATATTTATTGGTGTGTTTATATATATATATATATATATATATATATATATATATATACATATATACACACACTAATATGCTAACATCATAACATACTATGTATACATTATAAAAATAAACTTTAAGAGAAGATTATAAAAAACATAAGTAAAAGTGACAATATGGCATTTCATCTCATCAGTTATCCACTCACTCATTTGGGGTAAATTTCCATAAATGATAAAGATGAGTGAACTTGGGTTTTTCTGATAGAGCCTATGTTTTTGACTATCTGTTTAATCCAAGATGGTTGTCATGGTCTATACCTGGGTTGGAAAAGAATTTCCAGACATGAGGCAGAATGAGAGATGAATAAAGTTTATTAGAGTGGGAGAAGCTGTTAGAACAGGCCGGCTCAAGGGAGAATCAACCCTTTTCTTGGGCTAGTAGCTGATTTTTATGGCCTCAAGACAGAGAAAATTCCTACTGAAAATGGTGGCATTAGGTGATTGGTTAGGATGCTATAGGGTGGGTATTTTACCTAATATGGGGTCAAGGAACTGGCCAGTTTAGATCTAGAGGCTCATGGCAACAGTTGCTATGGGGCTTGGTCAGTTTCAGAGATTTTTGTCCTGTGACACTGCTGCAGGGTTCTACACCTGTGATCTTGGTATAGAGCTCTACAATGGTATGGTTAGCATATTTTTATACACTGGATATTCAAAACAAATAAGCTGGTACAGCAATGCTGTGGTCTTTTTCTCTGTTTTTGGTCTTTTTCTATAGAACCATTGAATTTCTTTAGCAGGAATGGGCAAGCGCATGAATAAACAAGTCCAATCCCATGGAAATAAAAAAAAGCTGAAATGGTCCAAAGTCATGAAATGACTTGTTCATTTTATGAAAAATTACTTCTTCATGCTTGTTCATTTTACCCTTTAATAGTTTGATAATAAGATAAAGACAAATATTTTCTCACACATTATACTTCTACTTTTTTCTATAGCTTTACAATAAAAGCCACATCTACTTAAAAAAAAATAGATTCTCTGTTGAGAGACAAAGGTTAAACTAATAAAGATGCTGCTGCTTATGATGTACATGGCAAGGGCAAGCCAGTCCATTCACATCTGTCCCATTTAGGTTTTTTCTTTACTTTCTCTCTCAGCCTCGGTGTATTCTTGTTGCCTGGGAATGGGAATGGTCTGTCGCACGTCGTAATCAATGAGAAAACCAAGCAGTCTGAAAAAAGTATGCCCACGAGTGGAAAATATTTCAGTTTCAAAGTCTGAAAGAAATCCACAATTTGAATATTGTTGCCTAATCATGTGATATGATCTTCCTTTAATTTTTTTTAAATTATTCGCTTATTATTTAGTTTCGGCTGTGTTGGGCCTTCATTGCTACATGGGCTCTTTTCTAGTTGCACTGAGTAGGGGCTACTCTCTAGTGGCCATGTGAGGGCTTCTCATGGCGGGGGCTTCTCATGTTGCAGAGCATGGGCTTTAGAGCTTGCAGGCTTCAGTAGCTGTGGCTCTAGGGGCTCTAGAGCGCTTGTTCCATAGTTGTGGTGTTCGGGGTTAACTGCATGTGCAATCTTTCCCGACCAGGGATTGAACCTGTGTCTCCCGCACTGACAGGCAGATTCTTAACCACTGGACCACTAGACAAGCCCTTCCTCTCCTCTTGGCAGCTCTCACAGAATCTTTTATTATAAACCTTTCAGTATAAGTAGGAAAAGAAAATACCCTACTAAACCCTGGGGGAAACAAGAACTGAGAAATACACTTAAAACTTCCACTGCTTTATAATCATGGTGATTTGCTGCTTATAAAAAAGCAAAGGTGAAATCTGATTGGTTCAGGAACACAATTATGATGTGAAACAAGGATTTATATTTACTCACTTATTGCACCGATGTTGATTGTCTTTTAAGTCCTAAGTTCTAAGCCATGAAAACTAGGATTCATAAGACAAAATCAAATTTTTCACATAATATCAATTGAAGGATGATTATATTCTTATAAAAGATTCTCTGGTATAAAAACTTTCCCCATCAAAGAATGTATGAATATCATAAGAAGTGGAAAGCAGTTAAAGTGTTACCAAGCTGAAAGGATAAAGGGAGGTGATTTCACAGAAATGGTGATAAAAAAGGAAATACTCTTCGGGGAGAAGGAAAATATGGAAAACAGAGATATAAGAAGTTAACTTTGTCTTTTGGTGATAAAAGGATGTCTGTAAGTATAGTGATCATAGTACAAACAAATGAAATGTCATATCTATGTCTCAAGCTCATGGATAACCTGGCTGTGCTCAAGAAGGAAAGATAGGGTGTTAGGAATTTTAATGGAAGATTATATGGTGAAGGATTTTGGTTATTTAAACTTTAATCCATTTTAATATATGCTTCCAAGGGTCAAATATATAAGTAATTACTTATATTTCTACATGAATATTTAGTTTTGATGCTCATATATAGTTCATGATGATCATCTAGGTATCCAGTTAATTTCCTTGTATCTTTTGTGTCAGTTCTTTTTTGTCAACCAGGTTGCTTGCTTCTCTGCTTTCGTTCTAAAAGCACTGTTTTGTACCCTCTCCACCTACAATAAGGCTGCCCCTTCTGTTTGAAATTCAGGTCCCTCTGCTTCTTCAAATGGATGGCAGTGATGACTTTTGTGATAACTCTCACTAATCTTTGTTTAGTTCCTCTCTGAATACGTTTTTAACCCTGCTTCCCTGGGAACAATACTGTAATTATCACAGTATAAGTATATATACTTATATATAATTAAGTATAAGACACATATAGATGATGTGTCTTCTCTATAAAATGGAGCTCTCTGTTTCTCATATACAGTCTTTCCCTCTAGCTAGGCTATGAACTCATGTTCATATGAAGACCCTTATCTTTGCTAAATATCTTTTTACCAAGCATCTAGCAGAGATCTTGGCATGTTTGCTTCATGTAGGTACTGGTATTCGCCATTCCTCTGCTGTTCTGTGAGTCTCCAGGTTCCAGGTTGTGAATTTTATTGCTTAGACCTTTGCAAATTCAGGTGCATAACAGGCACTTGGATCACTTAGTTTTAATGTAGAAACTTGAGTTCAAAAGTTTACAAATGCTTTGATATGCTTGAGTGTAAAAAGAATTTTCTTAAAATGAATATTTCAGGGTTGTCATGTGGAAGAAGTAAACTTTTTGCGTGTATAGTCCAAAAAAAGAAAAAAATTAGAAATGATTAGGAGATGTATTACAGCTTGGTAAGAAAGAATCTGAAAACTTTCCAGTCGTTCATTAAAGAGTTCTATATATGGAGTGGGCTGATTTATAACCCAGTAAACTTTCTGTTCCTGGAAACATTTAAATAACAATGGGGAACTCTTGCTTTTCAGAGTTCTTATTGTTGTAAATTTAGATTTTAGTTAACCCAAGATGTACTTTCTAGCCTGGAGATTATGACATTCCTTACTCACTGATTCTTGGCATTTGCTTATGTGTTTAACTTAAAATAAGGTTTGTTCTTATTTAGCTCCTTAGTTGTGTCTGACTCTTTTGCGACCTCACAGACTATTGCCCGCCAGACTCCTCTGTCCATGGGATTTCCCAAGAAAGAACTGAAATGGATTGCCATTTCCTTCTCCAGGGGATCTTCCTGACCCAGGGATTGAACTAGTGTCTCCTGAACTGTAGGCAGATTCTTTACCACTGAGCCACCTGGAAAACCCAAAATAAGGTTTAGAAACGGGCAAACAAACATACTTAATTACCTTTTCACAGTCTTCAACTATTATCAGGAATTACTTTTCTTTTTTTTTTTTTTGCTCTGTTTCCCAGAAGGAAAAAAATTGCAATCAGGCTTTCATACTTTCAGAAGACATCTAGGACTTATTTTTCAGCTGTGGCTTTGCCTACTAGCCGTTTTAACAGTTTCGAGTTTTCCTTTTTTAACATGCTTAAAACAGAGACTGTGATGGAAAATAATCATTTATGTGATAAATGTTGGTTGAATACGGAATTAAATGAGTCTTTATTTGCTTCTGGATGGCTGCCCTATTTCTTTATTTCACTTTTTAAAGTGTGATTTCTATTGTACCTTAAAGAGAAATAGCTTTCTTCTTATATTTTAATAGTTAAAATCCTAATACACATGTTGATTCATGCTAGTACCTGTAACTATTTTTTACATTAAAAAAAGCTTATTTTTTCCCACTTCTCACTTTTTTAGGTGTTGAAGTTGTCATTTGTACTCAAATTTATTTACAAATTTATGGCAATCTCAAAATGTTTATATGCTGTTGTGAAAGTAAAATCTTTCAGTCCTGTACAACTTTTTGTGACCCCATGAACTGTGGCCTACCAGGCTTTTCTATCCATAGGCTTTTCCAGGCAAGGGTACTGGATTGGGTTGCCATTTCCTTCTCCAGGGGCTCTTACCAATTCAGGGATCAAACTTGAGTCTCCTGCATTGCAGGCAGATGCTTTACCATCTGAATCACCAGGGAGATATCCATGCTGTTGTAGATTTTTTTTTAAACAAAACTTGTTATTTCTCTTCAATTTCTAGATGTTGTTAAATTTGTTTAGATTGAATAGTTTTTAAATAGGTATATACTGCTGTTACCTTGTAAGTAACTAATTTAAAAGTCACTTTGAATAAATTCTTATTCAACAGAAAAAAATTTCACTGAAATATGTTACTTGATATGGCTTAATTGTTATTTTAATCTAAAAAGAAAGAACGTTAAATTTGCACATGATTTATGGTAGTCTATATGATAAATTCAATGTTTATACACCAAAATTTAGACCAGCATTCAAAGCAACAAAAGAGAGGAATATCATCAGTTATTTTTCTGTTTATTTCAATTTTGAAACCTTACTATTTACAGTAGTTTGTAATTTTATCACAAGCTTTAAAATTTGAACATGTTCTCTGAACTTCATTCTCTTTTAAACACGCATGATAGGCATTATGCTAATTTAAGATATTTATTTAGATTTATGTGTTGAAGCACTAGGCCATTAATAGTGGAGTTCTGGAGGTAAGAGTTCTTATTCTCAAAAGCATACTAATTAGATTAGGGTGGGGGGATACAACGTTTTTACAGTTTGTTCAATTGATTTTTTTTTAAGTATAAAAATTAATGCTATGACAAACCTAAGCAGTAAAAAGCAGAGACATCACTTTGCTGACAAAGGTCCAAATAGTCAAAGCTACGGTTTTTCCAGTAGTTATGTAAGGATGTGAGAGTTGAACCATAAAGAAGGCTAAGCACCAAAGAACTAATGCTTTCAAATTATGGACAGCAAGGAGATCAAACCAGTTAATTCTAAAAGAAATCAACCCCAAATATTCAGTGGAAGGACTGATGCTGAAGCTGAAGTTCCCATAGTTTGGCCCCCTGATGCATAGAGTTGACTCATTGGAAAAGACCCTGATGCTGGTGTCACTTGAGTGTATGTTCCTCGGTTCTTTGTTTCGTCACAACAAAGATTTGGAGTGACGGACATTAAAGCCCCCTAGGTGTGTCACAGCTTCTTAGGTCTTGGATAGACCGTGTTATAGCTCTCAGGTCTCGAATGGACCATGTTATAGCTCTTAGACAAATCAGTGTTACAGCTCTATTTTACTTAGAAGATAGCAGGAAAATCGATCCAAAGACACAAGGAGAAGAGCGCCCCAGCGTGTGGGGGAGAGAGAGAGCTAGCTTTGGCTCCTCTATTTATATGTTTCTCTCTTCCTGGGCTTGTCCTATGTAAATTGGGCCAGCCAGGAGTGTTGTTTCATTTACCTGAGGTCCTCACTGCAGTCCTCAGACCTTCTCTTGTTCTGTTTTCGTGGGCTTTTCCCTTCCTTGTCTTTTAGCCACCGCCATTTTGGACTCCTTTTCCCTATTTTACCTAGCTAACACTGGGAAAGATCAAAGGTAAAACCAGAAGAAGGTGGCAGATGATGAGATGGTTGGATGGCATCACCAATTCAATGGACATGAGTTTGAGCAAACTGGGAAACAGTGAAGGACAGGGAAGTCTGGGGTGCTGCAGTTCATGGGGTTGTAAAGAGTTCAAAACAATTTACCAACTGAACTACAAGTGTTCAGTTAGCCAAGAAATACTGGGCAGATCACTGAACTGTCAAGATGAAAACAAAGTAGCCCTTAGGATGAAAAGTTAAGTGCGTGAGCTAAAGATGAACAAGGGTTTTGAGAAACTGAAGGAGAATGTGGCAAGCATTGTCCATAGAAGTCATGGCAAGTTTCATGCAGAGGTGACATTTGAATGGATTCTTAAAGGATAATAAGGTTTTATCAGGTGAAGGGGAGGAGAAAAGTATTCCCAGCAGTGGCAATAGCACGTGCCAAAGCTGCACACAGGATGGAGCACAGTTTCTGGGTTTGATGATCAGTTTTACAAAGTTTGGGCTTCCCTGGTGGCTCAGATGGTAAAGAATCTGCCTGCAATGCGGGAGACCTGGGTTTGATCCCTGGGTTGGGAAGATCCCCTGGAGGAGGGCATGACAACCCACTGCAATATTTTTGCATGGAGAATCCTCATGGAGAGAGAGGCCTGGCAGGCTATAGTCCATGGGGTCGCAAAGAGCTGGACATGACTGATTGACTAAGCACACACATGACAAAGTTTGAACAATGAGTATATGAGGAAAAGGGTCAGGAGAGAAAGTCAGGAAGTGATTGTGACCTAATGTAAAGTGTTCATATTTTAAACACCGAATGCACTTTCAAAGAAGGATGGAAGAAATCCATTATCTTCTAAATCGGTCATTCTGTAGTGACATTACTCATAATCTCATACCTTTTAATTTTAAAAACCACTTATCTGATACAGCTACCAATCTCCAGGGAAGAGTAATGTCACTATTTTGTACTGGTAGCAGTGGTATTTGTGGTTTGGAAAGTGTGTGAAATTCAAGTTCAGACAACTAGTAGAAAGCAGATGTCAACTGTACATCATAGAGATTGTTGAAAATAAGTGTTCAAGTGGAGAAAGATCCTATCTTTTATTTTTCTTAGACGGCAGATCTTGCACTGGAACGTTAGTAGTTCTTTTGGAAGATAAAAACGACCACCCACCGCAGATAAAAGAAGAAGAACTGACAATGTGCCGGCATGATAAGGATTATGTTGTCCTCGAACCTACAGATCAAGATGGACCTGACAATGGACCACCTTTTCAATTCATTCTCGATAATTCTGCCAGCAGACTTTGGACAGTAGAGACAAGGGATGGTGTGTAATTATGCTAAACCTTCTAATCAATAGGACCTTAGAATGTTTGGTGGCCTAGACTTTTACCTTAGTTACTTATACTAAATAAATCTTAATTTTAGTAAAATATTTTATTGATCCCAGATAAAGGATAATACCTTGTTTCTTGAGACAATGAGTAATATGATTAGATTCTTATTCTGAATATCTTTAAGAAAACAGACAAATCCATTTTAATAAAATATTTGAATAACATAATAAATATAGAATAGTAAAGATGAGCATAAAGCAATATCCATTACTTTTCCTGTCTTTTCAAGAAATCAAAATCTCTTTTTTTTTTTCGCATAGGTAAAACTGCCATTCTTCGGGGGCGGCAAGATCTTGATTATAACTATTACACTGTTCCTATCCAAATAAAAGACAGACATGGCGCTTCTGCAACACACATGTTATCAGTGAGAGTATGTGATTGTACAATTCCATCCGAATGTAGAATGCCTAATAAACTTTCGAGAGAGGCGTCACTAGCAAATGTATTCCTTGGAAAATGGGCAATTCTTGCCATGGTGTTGGGTTCTGTGTTGTTGTTATGTAAGTATAATTATATAGAATGTGTTATCTAATATTTTAAAAAATATATGACAATTCTTTACATTAGTGACAATGATAGCCTTTGAGAAGTGTGTCCTTTTAAAAATCTTGTGCAAATTCAATGGCTTGGAGTTGTGAGTCATAGAAGAAAAGGAGTTTTCAGAACTATGGCCACAGTTCTTCCAATAATTAGCTGTGAGACACTGGATAAATCATTTCCTCTTCTTTAAGCTCTTTTTGTTTTTTAATGGTGCAATGAAGAGGTTGGGTAAAATTAATAAGTTTCCCTCCCATGCAAAGTATGATTATCTTTCAACCAGCCACATTCATGGAGTGGATGCATAAAAAGAGTTAGTGAAAAGAGCAGTTTAAAAATTTACTTAGATGTTTGTGTTCAATGATATTAATGAATATTAATGACATCATTTAGCACACATCTTAATTAGACTCCAGAGTGTGAGGGAAACGGGCATATGATGAGTCGCTGAGGAAAAGCAATGGAAGATTTTGCATTCTGCAAACTGGTTTTTGGAGATGCAAAAGTGATGGAAATCTTGGCTCAGGCTTCTCCCCTCCCTTCCTCTCCCTCTTTTCCTTCCTTTGCTTCTTTTCCCTTCCCTCCTTCCTTCTTTCTTTTTCAAAAATCTGTTTGACTGCACGCAGTCTATTTGCATTTACAGACCTTTCCCATAGCCTTTGCTGTGTTCAGTGATTTGTGTTTCGGGTTAAACTGGATATTCCTCTTAGCACCTGATGGATGCTTTCAAAACCAAGCGCTGGTTTTATGTAATGGCTTTTCCTGTTTGATTTATGTCTAATGTTCTTTGTTTTGTGATTCTAAGATCTTTGAGTTGTTCCTTATGGACTTTAATGCCAATAATACTAGCTTAAAGTCCAATCAAATGAAGTTACTATTTCAGTGTGGAGAAAAGAAGGAAAATGTTGAAATCTGAACCTGGGAAGAGAGCTATTCACAGACTATGTTCACTTCCTCTTTCTATTGATTTGTTTCTTGTTTAGCCTAATAACATAACCTCACTAAGACAGAGATAGTCTCTATATATTTGTTAATAATCTCTTTTAAATTGTATGACCCAAAGAAATCTCAATTTATGGAGCCAATTTTCTAAAGTTCTGTGAAGAAACTTAAAAAAAATCTGATTCAAATGATTTACTATATAATTCAAATGATTATAATAATTTACTATAAATCAAATGATCTACAGTGCCAGCATGAAAAATTGTGATTTTACTTATATATTTTTTATTTTTTAGGTATTTTGTTCACATGTTTCTGTGTTACTGTTAAGAAAACAGTAAAGAAGTGTTTTCCAGAAGATGTAGCCCAGCAAAATTTAATTGTATCAAATACTGAAGGACCTGGAGAAGAAGTGATGGTAAATCAGATTTCACCGTTTTTGGTATGGTAGTTTAATGAGGCTGTGCTGTGCTTAGTCACTCAGTCAAGTCCAACTAACTCTTTGCAACCCCATGGACTGTAGCCCCACAGGATCCTCTGTCCGTGGGATTCTCCAGGCAAGAATACTGGAGGGGGTTGCCATTCTCTTATTCGTCAAACCCAGGTCTCCTGCATTACAGGCAGATTCTTTACCATCTGAGCCATCAGGGAAGCCCAAGTTCAATGATAACAGTTGATTATTATGTAAAATAGTAATAATGGTAACCTGCACGCAAGCTAAGTTGCTTCACGTATCCAACTCTGTGCAGCCCTATGGACTGCAGCCTGCCAGGCTCCTTTGTCCATGAGATTCTCTAGACAAAAATACTAAAGTGGGTTGCCTGTCCTCCTCCAGGGGATTTTCTTGATCCAGGGATCAAACCTGAGTCTCTTCAGCCTGCCTGCCTTGGAATTGGGTCCTTTAACACTAGCGCTACCTGGGAAGCCCAAATAATGATGATAGCTAATGCTCCTGAGAAATCTGTAGGCAGGTCAAGAAGCAACAGCTAGAACCAGACATGGAACAACAGACTGGTTCCAAATTGGGAAAGGAGTACAAAAAGGCTGTATATTGCCATCCTGCTTATTTGACTTATATACAGAGTACATCATGAGAAATGCTGGGCTGGATGAAGCACAAGCTGAAATCAAGATTGCCAGGGAAAATATCAATAACCTCAGATATGCCGATGACATCACCCTTATGGTAGAAAGGGAAGAGGAACTAAAGAGACTCTTGATAAAAATGAAAGAGGAGAGTGAAAAGCTGGCTTAAAACAACAGTCAAAAAACCAAGATCATGGCATCCCATCACTTCATGGCAAATAAATGGAGAAACAATGGAAACAGTGACAGAGTTTATTTTCTTAGGCTCCAAAATCACTGCAGATGGTGACTGCAGCCATGAAATTAAAAGATGCTCGCTTGTCGGCAATAAAGCTATGAAAAACCTAGACAGCATATTAAGAGCAGAGACATTACTGACCAAGGTCTGTATAGTCGAAGCTATGGTTTTTCTAGCCATGTATGGATGTAGTCGTGTATGGATGTGAGAGCTGGACTACAAAGAAGACTGAGCGCTAAAGAATTGATGCCTTTGAACTGTGGTGTTGAAGAAGACTCTTGAGAGTCCCTTGGACTGAAAAGAGATCAAAGCAGTCAATCCTAAAGGAAATCAACCCCGAGTATTCATTGGAAGGACTCATGTTGAAGCTGAAGCTCCAATATTTTGGCCACCTGATGCAAAGAGCTGACTGATTGGAAAAGACCCTGATGCTGGGAAAGATTAAAGGCAGGAGGAGAAGGGGATGACAGAGGCTGAGATGGTTGAATGGCATCACCAACTTGGTGGACATGAGTTTGAGCAAGCTCCAGGAGTTGGTGATGGACAGGAAAGCCTGGCATGCTGCAGTCCGTGCGGTAACAAAGAGCTGGACATGACTAAGTGACTGAAATGAACTGAATACTTTTGAGCACTTACTAAGCCAAACAGGGGCTTCCCTGGTAGCTCTGTTGGTAAAGAATCCACCTGCAATGCGGGAGACCTGGGTTTGATCCCTGAGTTAGGAAGATCCCCTGGAGGAGGGCATGGCAACGCAGTAACAAAGCATGACAAAATGAATGTAACTGAATTGAAATTTATTGTCTCACAGTTCAGAAGGCTAAACATTAGAGATGAGGTGTTGACAGAATCCTACTCCCTCTGAAGGTGCTAGGATTCTATTACACTTCTCCCTCCCAGCTTTTGGTAATTCTTTGGCTTATGACATCATTGATTGAGTCTTCATATGGCTTTGTGTATGTGTGTGTGTGTCCAACTTTCCCCTTTTGGATTAGAGACCCATCTTACTTGATCAAGACCTTGTCTTAATTTAACTAATTTCAACTCAAAATGACTCTATCTTCAAATAAGATCATATTCTGAGACACTTGAGGGTTAGGACTTTAACAATTGAATTGGGATGGGGGATGCGATTTGACCTATAACACCAATGATATGAGTATTATTATTATCTTGATTTTACATATGGGGAATTAGAGAGCCACAGCAGTTAAGTGATTTGCCCTTGTGAAAGTGAAAGTTGCTCAGTCATGTCCTACTCTTTGCAACCCCATGAATTATGCAGTCCATGGGATTCTCCAGGCCAGAATACTGGAGTGGGTAGCCTTTCCCTTCTCCAGGGGATCTTCCCAACCCAGGGATCGAACCCAGGGATCGAACCCAGGTCACCCACATTGCCGGCAGATTCTTTACCAGCTGAGCCACAAGGGAAGCCCAAGAACACTGCAGTGGGTAGCCTATCCCTTCTTCAGGGGATCTTCCTGACCCAGGAATCGAACTGGGGTTTCCTGTATTGTAGGCAGATTCTGAGCTATCAGGGAAGCCCTCAGATTTACCCCTATGAGATTTGTCCATGGTGGGAAATAAATGAAAGAAAACTGTTCGTTACAATTTGATTTGTTTATTTTAGGATGCAAATATTAGACTCCCCACACAGACCTCCAACGTTTGTGACACAAGCATGTCTGTTGGCACCCTTGGTGGCCAAGGAGTCAAAACACAGCAAAGTTTTGAGATGGTCAAAGGCGGCTACACTTTGGATACCAACAAAGGAGGCGGACATCAGACCCTGGAATCTGTTAAGGGAGTGACGGACACTGGCAGATACACATACAGTGACTGGCACAACTTCACCCAACCTCGGCTCGGCGAAGTAAGTGCCAGTGTCTTCATCTTCATTTCTTTACGTGAAAGTTAAACTCTGTTTATAAATCAGGATTTCCCCAAAGTTTCACTCCTTATACATCTGGAGCTCACCACCTTTTTCATGTTGAATTATCATAGATACATGAATAGTAGGTCCTAACCCAAAGAGAAAATGACCTCGTATCAGTTTTTAAAATAAGGTTTCCAAAACTTGACCTAGGAGTGGCATATGTAGGCATTTCTCTACTTTAGTAAGTATAAAAAGACTCAGCAGCAGCAGCAGCATAGCTTCTTTCCTAAAAATTGCCAGGAAAATCACCTAGAGTGAAATGTTACAGGGCACTACGTGGATCACAAATTATACATATTCTTAGTATGCTGAATCTTCCATGTGATTATGAAATCTTAATGATTGCCATCAACCAGACGGATCATTAAGCTTTTATTTTGGGTTTTAGTTCCTCATTTTATGTTCAGATCAGTCAATGTAGATTAATATTAGCCAGTTATATATATTATTATAAGTATGTAATAATGTATAAACATAAGGGTCATAGCTTATATTTGTTTCCCCTAAATATGTAAAAAAAGTTGTAGACACATTTCAGTGATACAAATCTCATGTTTAAATGGGAAATTGTAAGCTAGTTGTGTGATGCATGTGGAGCTTTAGTTTTTATCAATGTGTTCAGTAGGAGCATTTATATATTTGCTATATTTTAAGAATGAATATAATACAGACCAATCATGTGCATTTTTTATATGTAGGAATCCATTAGAGGACACACTCTGGTTAAAAATTAAACAGTAAAAGGTAAATCAAAGCCATTATTTTTAAGCTAATACATTTAGGTGTTTTTTAAAAAAACTAATAAAATGTGCTCTTTCTCGACACAGAAGGTGTATCTGTGCGGACAAGACGAGGAACACAAGCTCTGCGAAGACTACGTTCGCTCCTATAACTATGAAGGGAAAGGGTCTGTGGCCGGCTCAGTGGGCTGTTGCAGCGATCGGCAGGAAGAAGAGGGGCTTGACTTCCTAGATCATCTGGAACCCAAATTTAGGACGCTAGCGAAAACATGTGTAAAAAAATAAAATGTGCCTTTTAATAGCGTAACATCTACCAGCGCATGTGTAGGAGCTTATTGAATGTAAAACAATAGCAGCAACTGCTAAAGTATTTGTTTATGGAGATAAACTTCCAGTTGTGTACAGATAAGGCTCCCCTAAATTCTTCTTGTCTGAGATAACTTTTGTCTTCCCTAGAAATCAGTGTTTCATTTGTTAATTTCCTTTTCTATGCATGTACATTTTCTTGCCCTTTCCGGGCTTGCACTGTGTGCTTCTCACACCTTCTGCTTGAAAACTTATGTTACTTGGTATGCTCTGGAAGAGTATGTGAGGGAGTCAGGGATTGTGGAGATTAAAGAAAAATACCTTGTTATTTTAAATGAAAATGAAACATTTTCTTCAGAATCTTGGGGACAATTATGCTTTTAGAAGTATTGTCTTTGGTGCTACAGAATTGCTTCCTTTACCTGAATGGCTTATGCTGAAGAATTTTTTATGCATTCTCTGATGCAGTCTTTCATTTGGTGAATAAGAGCTCATCTTTCATTGTGTTTTCACCCTGTGGAGGTGCTCCCAGCTTGATCCTGGGATCTCTGTTGATGTGGATGGGTTATCAGATTCCTACAGGTTCTAGAACTGTTGGAAAGATGTGAACCAGAAGAGGCTCACAGAAATTTGAGTCACTGAGATTTTTTTAGAAAAGCATTTCCATGAATGACTTGCAGCCTTAATGCCCACGGGTTGACTGAAACACGAAAATCTGTTTTGTTGGTCCACTGTGATGCATTATTACTTTTAAAAAATGTAAATACCTTGGCAAGGACATGTTCTCTCTAGTTTGACACCATCCCACCATCCTCAAGCATTTGAGTAACTAGACCAGTAGGCATTAGGCTTACAACCTGATAGCCCTTTGAATATGCTAAACACTGAATGGCTATCCATACTGGAATGGATACTCAGGCTACATTGGTAATCACTTTCAGAAAATGTTAAATAAGAAAAAGTGTCTGGCATATATATGTTAAAAAACTGAAATGTGTTAACTTAATTCTTACCAAACATTTGTTGAGTGATGCTGGATAAAAGAATGAAAACATGAGTTAATGAGCTATTTTGAATACATAGCATTTTAATAAAATATTCTATTTTATTAATTTAGAAAAAACCATATATTTAAATAATATTTTAATTTTTTGTGCCAAATGCGATAGATTCATAAAACATTAGCACTATATATCACAAGGAAATTTTTCATTCAGACAAAAAAACTTTTTTCATCTTTTAGCTACTTAATCTTCAAAAACAATGAGTGACTAATTTTCTTAAATTTTGTGAATTATTCTCCTTCTTAGTCACAGGATCTAAATAAAGATGTTTCTTGAAATGAAATTGAATAGTAGAGCAGAATAAATAAGTAGCTTTAGCAAGTAAAATTTTTATTTTTAAAGGTGTCCTCTCTGTATTATTTTTATGGGCATTGTCAGTAAAATAATTTTGGAGCGTAATGCAGCTTCTGAATATCTGTTATCTGGTGTACATGTTATTCTGACAATGATGCTAGTTTTGAAATTTTATAATATTAAAATTTTGGAAATATATCATAATAATGTTCTAAGTTATATTTTTGAACATAGGTGCAGAATGTTTGCTGAGCAATTAAAAATAATTAGTTGAAAATTAGCTTACGTTTGTTTTATGTCTTCATATTTCTTAAATTTAAGTGTGAAAGAGAAAATTTGTATCTGAACATAGGTACAAATAAAGGCCAAAGGCTGATTTCTCAAATCAACAAGAGAAGATACTTTAGAACTATGACCAGAATTGTTAGAAAGTGTAGGAAATGAATTTGTATTAAGGAATTTTGACTATTTTAAGATGTTTCAAAATATCATTAAAATTCGTCTCATAGAAGAACTATGATGTCTTTTGATTTATTTAGGAATTTCAAAGTTATTCTCTAGTTACACTCAAAATCAAATGTTAATTGTATGATTAATGAAATTTATGAAACTTTGCTAGACTGTTTATGAATTTAGTTAATAGAATATTATATATTATGAATTATTTCATGTATGTTAATTTTCACTTAATTGTTGGTAAGTTAATCATTCTGAATTGTTTTCAGTAATGAAATCTATAGTTATGGAAAACATACAATTAAAACTTTCTTATTTTATCAAGATCTCAAACTATTTCATGTGAAAAACTTAATGGAAACTCCATCAAGAAACTCCAAAATAGAAGAAAATTGGCAGAATTGTTACAAATGAACTTTTGTTAAATACTTCCTTAACTTTATTGAGCTTTTAATTCCTCCTAGGTTTTAAAAAAAATATTCTGTAAAACTTGATATCTATGCATGTGTTTACTTTTAGAGAATGGAATATGCTATTATTTGGAAAATATTCACAATAGTTGTTCTAGAGTTGAAGACTTTCATCATAGAGACGAAAAGCTAACTTTTTTTGTTGTGTTTAGTCATACAAGTCCTGTACTACTTGAAATTCCTTAATTAGATTAATGAAACAAACTGTATATTGCTGCATATTTTTGGTCTCTTTTATCTGCTTTTCTAATAAATCTGAAGGAACATTTTTCATTTGGCCAGACACTGCATTTGTCTTACTACATGGTTAGATTAAAGAAAAGAGGACTATTTATAGCAGCAGAAAGCATTACTAAGAATGGATAGACCTTTGCCTACTTCATAGGGCCTAGTAAATTTGAGTGAGCATAGTATCAAAAAAATTCTTTGAAAGGATAGTGTTGCATGAGAAGTAAAAACCACACTTGATCTCAAATCCTTGCCACTACAAATGAAATGATAACCACTTTCTAATATATAAGTGGAATAATTGTTTAAGAAATGTTATGTGCCAAGTATATTTATAATATGCATTTCATGCAGGTAGATAAAATTATTTAAAAATATTTACTTCTTAAAGTAAGTGTTTTGAACAATAGGAATAAAAAGCATTCTATACAATCAATCTGTAGAGAAGATGTGTATTTACTAATGTTAGAGAAAAAACAATTAAGAAATAAGTGTGACTGTCCTCTGTATTTGGCCTGAGAATACATGAGATTTCAAAATGTTTAAAGTTTATTTGTCAGTGTGCAACAGTGAATACCTATAATCATGGAGTGTTTTTATTTGTTCATATTTAGGGACCGTTAAATGCTAAAACATGGAATTATTATTAAAAAGAAACTTCAATGCTTCCTTTGAGATACCTGAGTTTTTACCTAGAATTCATACCAAAAATTCAAATAGAATTATTTTCTGCCAGGTATAGTTCAAGAAAAACTAAAAGGAACCCTTTGATCCAATGTGGAAATGAAAGAATTTTCTTGTTTTGATTTTGTCTTTCTTAAAATATTTAGAAAACTTTTTAGAAATTAAGAGTGAAATGACTTTTATATAATTCATTTACACAAAATTTAAAATCCAACTTCACAAAGACCTTTTGTTCATACTAGGCATTCCACAAGGGGGACAGATTATTGTTCTACATTCACCATATTTCTCACCTCTTGGAGATCCATAATGAAAACTCTAAACCAGTGGTTCTTGAAGTGTGATTCCTGAACTGGCAGCATCAGCATTGCCTGGGAGTGTGCCAGAGATGCTAATTCTTGGGTTCTCCCTCAGATTCACTAAAAACTCCCAGGGGAGGCCCTCCAGGTGTTTGCAGGGTACAAGTTCACAACTCTGTACAAGGTCTTTGCTACTCAGTGCTGTTCACAGCACCTGAGGGCAGGTGAAGAAGGTGGATTCAGGCCCCACCCCAGACCTATTGAATCAGAATCTGCACTTCAGCAAGATCCTCCAGGAAATCCCTCTGTATGTGAAATTTTGACATGCACTGTGTAGACGATCCCATGATTGGAATCAGAAAAAACTAAAAGAAGAACAACACGATTAGCCAGTTAAAGTGAGTGCACAGATAGTCTCAGACAGCAGGTCTATGGGGGCCAAAGGGTAGGGAAATTTGTCCCGGCTCACCTCGTGACCCCAGTTCAAGACCAGCTGTCTTCTGTCTTCTGTCCACCCACACAGCAGAACCCTCCACCCCACTCTGTGTTATTCTGTACTTGGATAATTGACTCCCTGTGAATTTTGTACCTTATGGTGCCGTATGTCGGAGAATATACAATGGTAGACTTTGACATTATTTCTGATTATGTCTAGGCAACAAATTTACCAAACTATGTTTAAAAACCAACTTAAATAACCTGGACAGTGTAAGCAATGCATGCAGTACCCTGAGATCATTTTAGCAAATAGGTGTCTTGACATATTCTTTTCTTACTAAGCCAGTTCATCACCACGTACCTTTTCAACCTTTTATTTTTCTGGGTGTAGCTGACTTAGAGTATCATAGGTGTGGCTAGGAAGCTGTCAGAACCAGTTGTGTTTTACTGAGTAAACATATTCTTTCATTATTATTTCTTTTAGTTTCAAACTGGAAAATCAAGCAGAAGAAAATGAAAACAAATTTTCAGAGTTATTTTCATTTTAATAATTTAATATTTATACATGATTGAAGTGAAGTGAAGTCTCTCAGTCGTGTCCGACTCTTTGCAACCCCATGGATTGTAGCCTGCCAGGCTCCTCTGTCCATAGGATTCTCTAGGCAAGAATACTGGAGTGGGTTACCATTTCTTTCTCCAGGGTATCTTCCCGACCCAGGGATTGAACCCAGGTCTCCCACATTGGAGGCAGACTCTTTAACCTCTGAGCCACCAGGGAAGCCCCTTATACATGATATTAAATATATAACAAATGTACTTCCCTGGTGGCTCAGAGGTAAGGAATCCATCTGCCCGTGCAGGCAACATGGGTTCCGTCCCTGGATTGTGAAGATCTTTTGGAGAAGGGAATGGCAACCCACTTCGTATTAGTGCCTGGGAAGTCCCATGGACCAAGGAGCCTGGAGGGATATAGTCCATTGGGTTGCAAAGAGTCGGATATGACTTATCTACTAAACAGCAACAAATATTGCAAATACTTATTAAAAATTAAATGTTAATTTAGTGTTGAGGTTTTAATATTAAACCTATTTAAAGCTAAATATTAGTAACTTCCCTGGTGGTCTAGTGGTTAAGACTTAGCTCCGAAATGCAGGGAGTGTGGGTTGGACCCTTGAGCAGGAAGCTAAGATCCACACGCCTCACAGCCAAAGCACCAGAACCTAAACATCATAACAAATTTAATAAAGACTTCAAAAATGGTCCACATCAAAAAAAAATCTTAAAGAAAATAAAGTTAAATATTAAGGAGACATTTGACACTGACAAACATATATCCCTTGATAGCTCATGAGAGTCCACTGGGGGACCCTGCTGATTGTCTACCAACTATCCCCTAACCTAGCTATCGCTTACAGATTGAGCTTAATTTCATTTGAGATTGCTATAGGAAACCATTATGTCCCAATCCCTCGAACTGAATTCTGGTCAGTGAGAAGTAAGTGAATTGCTGTGTCTGAAATTTTTGAGTAGGTGTTTTAAAGGAGCTGATTTAGCTGGAAGATGTCTTTAGTTTCTGTGTTTGTTTTGTTTCCTTCAGTTGCATTTCATGATTTCTGGAACATAGATGTGATACCTGGTGCTCAAGCAGCCATCTTGTGATGCTGCAAATTGGTAACCATGAGCCACTTGTTCAGAGTGGCAGAGCACAAAGACGAAGGAGCCCGGATCCCTAGTGGCTTTGTGGAGCCTGGACTTCACGCCTCTAGACTTGTCCACTTGAGTGAATAAAGCTTTCTGTGTTTAAGCAAGGCAATTTTAGATTTTCTGTTAAAAGTAGCTAGTCTAATCTGATGTAGGGAGAATAGAGGTTGGATAGAAATAATTGTTTTACTTAAGTTATGATTCAATAAAATTAAAATTAATCTGCATTGGGAACTCATTTTCTTTAGGCTAAGATGTCAAAAATGGTTGATTTGAAGATGGTTCAGTGTTCTCTGAGCAGTCCCGAGACAAAATAAAGCATTAATTATTTGTTGTTTTGTTGCTTAATTGTGTCGGACTCTTTTGTGACTGAACTGTAGCTTGCCAGATTCCTCTATCAGTGGGGTTTCCCAGGCAAGAATACTGGACTGGGTTGCCATTTCCTCCTCCAGGGGATCTTCCTGTCCCAGGGATCATCTCCTGCTGGGCAGGTGGATTCGTTACCACTGAGCATTACTTGGGAAGTTGGAAGTCCAGAAGGTGTACCTTTTCTGAGTCATTTGAACACACTCTTTTTTTTTTTTTTTTAAACTCTTGAAGCCTGACTTTGTCAGAAGCCGTGTTTTTAGCAGTAAAGGATCTGGATTCTTCTATTAATCTGGTGTATGATCTTTAACAATTCATCGAATCTCATTTACTTCAACTCTTCAACTATAAAAAGGATTTTACTGTTGATTTTATCAGCCAGACAGATGTTCTTCAATGCAAGGATGAAGTTTCAGCCATCATTGTGTTCTCCCTTATACCTGTGCTTGATAAGTGTTTTTATTTGTTTGCTTGTGTGTATGTTTATAGTATATATACATGACATTTAATATTTAATTGATGCATTAAGTAAAAATCTTCAATAAAAATATCTTCTCTAATTTTAAAACACTTTTAAATATTTAACATACTATTTCTACTGCTTCAGTCTCTGTCCCTGTAAATTGTGTGATCAAATGGATGTGCTCCATTAAGTCTGAGGGATTCAGTGTTTGGTTGCATTCTAATATCCCAAGGCACTGTTTTTCAGTTAATTACTATAGGTGTATGCTAAGTCGCTTCAGTCACGTCTTTGTGACCCCATGGACTGTAGCCCACCAGGTTCTTCTGTCCACGGTATTCTCCAGGCAAGAATACTGGAGTGGGTTGTCATGCCTTCCTCCAGGGGATCTTCTTGACCCAGGGATCGAACCTGCATCTCTTATGCCTCCTGCATTGGCAAGTGGGTTCTTCACTATTAGTGTCACCTGGAAGGCCCCAATTACTATACAGATAAATAAAAATAAATACAACTTATTTTCCTATTATTCAATCTAACGAATTACATCACAATCTAAAATGCTTCTTATGCCAACTCAACTAGACTTCACAATGAGTAAAGGTGAGTTCAACAAACACAGGAAGTTGAAGAGGTTTCAGCAGGTGACAAAGAAGACAACTTTATGGTTTTGCTGTATGACAAATGGTGATCCCATACACTGATTGATTTAGATGGAATTCTATTCTTTCATATTAGAGACTATACAAAAAGATATTTTTAAAATGACCTCAGTGAATTAGCTAGGACTTGCATTAGACTATTTGATGACAGAGATAAAGTGGTTTATTTATTTATTTATTTATATTTAAGTCATGCACCATCTGATCCTGCCAGTTCAGGGCATGGTGTCTCCCAGTAGTCCAAGCCAGGACCATAGGCAACACCCTTGACTCCTTCCCCCACATCAGTATCCCACATAGAATTACAGCCAGTTCACTCTACCTCCTAATTATCTCTTAATCAATTACTTATAAAGTGGTTTAAGAAAATCAATAGGTAAAAGTTGATTTTCACTAATGTAGAACAAGTTTAGAGAGTCTTAGACTTGTACGAAGGCTTCTTAATGTCATCTGTATTCCAGGAGCCTTCCCCTTTTCTGCTCAACCATCCTCTGTACAAGTTGCTTCACAATCACAAAATGGGTAATGCAATGCCAGCCATCACATCTGAGTCTGGAGGAGAAAAACAAGGAAGGAGGAAGACTTTCTTTTTAGGGAGCATTTCCAGAGACTTCCTCCAACAAATTCTGCCTACATACACTTTGTAGAACTTAGTCACTTGTCTATTCCTATCTTTAAGAGAGTGAGAAATGTGGTATTTCAGCTGACTAAAGTCAGGGCACTGTAACTAAGGAAGATGTTTAATAATGATAGGAGGTAATCTGTGGGTGAACACAATGGAAAAATATGGTTTCTTAGTCTTTAAAAAAAATCTCATTTTAATTTTTCTGGCTGTGCTGCACTGCATGTGGGACAGAGCCTGCAACCCTTGCAGTGGAAACATGGAGCCCTAACCATTGGACTACCAGGGAAGCCCATGGTTTCTTATTCTTAACCAGTATTATCCTGCTCCAGGCAAAGAAGGGGCATCCCTGGTGGCTTAGACAGTGAAGAATCTACTTGCAATGCAGGAGACCTGGAGTCGATCCCTGAGTTAGGAAGATCACCTGGAGGAGGGCATTGCAACCCACTCCAGTATTCTTGCCTAAAGAACCCCATGGAGGAGTCTGGTGGGCTACAGTCCATGGGGTCGCAAAAAGTGGGACACGACTGAGTGACCAATACTTTCACTTTTTTTAGGCAAGTAAGATTCTTAGCAAAATATTTATCCCTTATATAATAGTTAAGGGCCTACAGAGTAGTTAGGCTGAAGGGTCATGCTCTTTCACTTATCAAGTTTTAAAAAATATTGCAAAGCATAAGTTTTAAAAGTCACACAAATAAAACCTCAGTCTTTTCAGAGATTAAAACCTGTTTACATCCTTAAGCCAGATGTGATGTGACCTGCAAATTTTGTTGGGGGAGGGGAGGGAGGAGTTGAGGTTGAGGAGAAGAGAAGCTTTTACAGTTGAAAATATTACGAGTAAACTGCTATGTTAAAAAACTAGGACATTTCACTCCACGTGCAAATTTGTGACTTCCCTTGAAAAATTGGCAGGTGTGGCAACACTGAGTCTATATTCCCAAAGGCTACCAATTGCTAAGAAGTGACAAGTGACTTCTTGAGGGCCCCTGCCAGCGCCAGTGCCCTCTGAGGCTTGCCATTTCTGTCTCAGATAAGAAGGCTGTCGACTGCCATTTATCATGACATTTGTACTATTGTTCTCTGAAGGTGGATGTAGTGAAGAAAAGAGACGTATTTTCTGTGCTTTTATCTTCTCAAGAGCAGAGTAATGAAAAAGCACTGCTTTTTTAAAGCAACCTAATATGTTTAATTACTTTCCTGGACCCTGCAGGCATTAAAGGTTATGACTGCTTGCACTCCATGACTTTTCAATACAAAATGGATTATGTTGCCATTTTCTGTACAGTGTAATTTGCTTCTTCATTATGTTCATTGTTATTGTCTTCACTCCCATCCTCACATTTAAGTGGAAGCTCTATGAGGGCAGAGATCTTTGTGTCTAGAACAGTGCCTCAAACATGGAAGGAACTCAGTAAATATTTGTTGAACACATTTATTGAGCCCCTACTATGTGAAAGCATTATAGGATACATATACAAATGTTATCTCATTGATAAAAATTATTAACATACTTCCAAGTTTAGATGTTTACTCTCCTTTGACCAATAAGAAAACTGAGGCTAGGAGAGGTTAACTCACTTAAGATCAGACTGCTAGGCTTCCATAGAGCAAAGATTTAAATCAAAGTCTGAGCAAAGATGACCCCATGAGCATTGTTCCTGAAATGGCTCTCTCAGGTCCACAATACAGTGGGAAAAGCATGTTAAGCTTATCAATCCTGAAAGAAAATATGCTTCCTATGAATCTGTGTTAAATATTAATATTTTACATACAACCTTTTATAATATAAATTTTGATCTTCACTTGGGACATTTCTGTGGTAAAGAGGAAGACACATCATCTTCCTCACATCAGACCCATTCTCTCCACATCAAAATCAATGGGTTAAATAGATGGCTTCCATTTGGAATTGCTCTTAACTCTTCATATCCTGATAGTATGCAAATTTGCATTTCCAAAGCAGATGTCTGTCTTCAATTCCATATCCATACTGCTTATTCCAGGCTTCCCTGGTGACTCAGATGGTAAAGAATCCACCTGCCAATGCAGGAGACCCAAGTTCGAACCCTGAGTTGGGAAGATTCCCTAAAGAAGGGAATGGCTACCCACTCCAGTATTCTTGCCTAGAGAATTCCATGGACAAAGGAGCCTGGTGGGCTACATTCCATGAGGAAGCAAAGAGTTGGACACAACTGAGTGACTTTCACTTCACTTCACTGCTTTTTCTGGTTTGATGGCTCCCAGAAATCTCAAATTCAGTACCTTCAGAAGCAGGTGATTTAACTCCTACATGCACTAACACTTTCCTGCCATCCCTAACTTTGTTAGTAACAACACCATCGCCTCTTTGTCCAAACAAACATCAAACCCAGAATTCTGCAATTAGCAGAGCATAAAAAGAATAGCACATGAATGCATCCAAAAGAGATAGATTAATGAAGTGAATAATTACAACGCTTTGGCCAGATAACAGATTACAGAGGCACACTATGAAAGCTAGTGAGCACACAGAAAACTCACAATGCTTCCCCTCCATGGGCAAGTAGAGAAAGCTCCATGAATAAAGTGGTAGAAGACATTCTAGGTGGAACGAAAGTAAGGATTCCAAAACCAAGCAAAGCCAAAAGCAAGTGATCCAAAGCAAAATGAAACAAGCAAAAACCAAGGTCTACTTGAGCTCCAAAAATCACAGTTTGAAAACCACTTGGGGGCAGGGGCGGGGCTGGAGGGGTTGTAGAGCTGGAGGACCAGCGAAGATGGTCCAGATAAGGGTTGAGTGGTTAAACACAGCAATGAATCTGGAGACTGACAGTATGTGAGGGTGTGAGGACAAGGCCCTAGATACTTTCTTGAGTAAGTGGGAGGATCATGAAACCATTAATCACAAGGAGAGAAGCAAAGCTGTTTTGTTGTGGAGAGATAGTGGCTGCTGTTCGGAATATTCTGAGCTTGTGGTGTTTACAGGAGTCTCAGGAAGGTACTTCCTGTTCAATGAACAGACTTGATGCTCCGCACACCCACTACGCATTCTTTATTGCTTAATACCCATGTAATCCTTCCCCAAACACTGGATGCTCACTTAGGGCAGGGAGCACTTTTTATTAACATTTAGTTTTCTATCTAGTTAATAAATGGTATAACTACTTTTTCCTGCATGTATATTCAAAGCATTTTTTCCTTCCTCTGCTTGATGAGGACTGACTAGGCATTCCCCTTATACCTCTTTCATTCTCTGACCCCCAACTCTCCCCCCCAACTCCTCACCCCAACTCTAAGCTAGAGGGTTTTGTTATGAAAATCAAGTTGTCAATGGCATGTCAGTGAGGATTACTAAATAAATAAATAAAATAAATAAATAAATAAATAAATAAAATAAATAAAATAAATAAAATAAATAAAATAAATAAAATAAATAAAATAAATAAATAAAATCAATGTGAGAAAGGATGTGGATTATATCTGGATGAAACTTTTATCAAAAAATGAAGGAAAAGGGATTCATGTCAATGTATGGCAAAACCAATACAGTACTGCAAAGTAAAAATATAAAAAAATTAAAAAATTTTAAAAAAGTGAAGGAAAAAAGATGGAAAAAAAAAGACTTCAGAGAGTGAGGAGGAGGTTCATTTTATTTATGTGGTGATGATTGTTATTGCTGAGGCTGAGAAAACAAAAAGTAGAAAAAAGGTACATTTAAATTTTCAGGAACCAGCAGCAAACTGTATAAAGGGCACTCAGAAGGTTAGCCACAGCAAGAAAATATTTTTTAAAAATGTATTTATTTGACTGTGTCAAGTCTTGGTTCCTGCTCATGGGAGCTTCGTTGCTTCATATGGGATCTTTCCTTGTGGCCCAAGGACTCTCCAGTTGTGGAGCAAGAGCTCAGTTGCTCCTCAGCACGTGGGATCTTAGTTCTACAACCAGGAATCAAATCCTGTACTGCAAGGCAGATTCTTAACCACTGGACCACCAGGAAAGTCCCTAAGAAGACAATTTAGAGGCAATTGCTGTGTATTGAGAATATTCCTGAAAAGGCTAGTTAGTGTCAGGGAAGAGGAAATTTCCCCTCTATCCTCTTGAGTTCTTGTGCCCAGACTAATAATAAAATCTACAGGAAACAGATTAATGGGAGAAAAAAAAAACATTTTAATTTGCAAGCTCAGAAGTGTCATAGAGTGGTGAAAGCAGGCAACTTTTATACTTTTTTAGACAAAGAAACAAGAAATTTGTGAGGAATTGACAGGACAAAGCAGCTTAGGTTTTGGTTCTTAATTGGTAAAGAATCTAAACAGAGTTTGGGCTTGGGGTAGTCAATTAAAGAAGTAAAAGGTTTGTTTATACAGGTTTCTCAGCCCAAATTCCTTGTCTCTGTGATAAGGATGACCTTTTACCTCCAGATCCAGGAAGGCATAGAGAGATTTATTTCTCACGTTCAGGGAGACAGAGAGGAGGGTCAGAGTGTCCTTCCTGTATTGGACATTTCTTAAATAACTTTAACTCAAAATAATCACTATGCCATGGAGGCATGTTTTGAGATGGCCGAAGGCAATGGCAGCCCACTCCAGTACTCTTGCCTGGGAAATCCCATGGATGGAGGAGCCTGGTAGGCTGCGGTCCATGGGGTCACGAAGAGTCAGACACAACTGAGCGACTTCACTTTCCCTTTTCACTTTCATGCATTGGAGAAGGAAATGGCAACCCACTCCAGTGTTCTTGCCAGGAGAATCCCAGGGACGGGGGAGCCTGGTGGGCTGCCGTCTATGGTGTCGCACAGAGTCGGACACGACTGAAGAGACTTAGCAGCAGCAGCAGCAGCCCTGAGCCCTAGCAATAAAAAATATTTGAAATACTTGAACAGCTTTTCAAAATTAAAAACAAACTTTAGATTAGTGACTATGTCTCCCAGAAAACCCACTCTGCTGGGACTGAGCTCCGTGTGGAGCTAGGCTAAAAATACTAACGTGGTATCTGGCCAGGTAAATGCTTGGAGAATGATTGGATTGTTTTTGTTTTCAGTTTTATTGAGGTACAACTGACCAAATTGATATGTTTAAAGTGTACAATATGATGATTTCATATCTGTATACTTTATGACATGATTATTGGAATCAAGTTAACACATTCATCAACTCACATACTTTAATTTTTTTGTGTGTATCACAGACTCGGACATGACTGAGCGACTGAACAACAATCATAATTTATTAACTATAGTCATCATTCTGTACATTATATCCGCACAGCTTATTCATCTTGTATTGAAGGCTTGCACCTGTTGACCAGCTTTCCCTATTTCCCTACATACCAAATATCTATCTATCTATCTATCTATAGCTCTTTGTATATATCTACCTGTGTATCTCTCCACATTTTTAAGCTGGCTTCCCCAACACTGATCAGATGAAAAACATTTAACCTCAGTTTAGTAAATTAATCCCTCCTATCAGTTTCTTCGGAGGGAGTTACACAGAATTGTCTTTATGACAATTAAATTTCTATGCTTGTAATTACAAATCAATATTGTAACTAGAAGTTCATTTTGTTTATATATATACACTTGTGGGACATAGTGTGTGCTAAGTTGCTTCAGTCTTGTCTGATTCTTTGTGATCCTATGGACTATAGCCCACCAGGCTTCTCTGTCCCTGGGATTCTCCAGGCAAGAATCCTGGAGTGGGTTGCCACGTCTTCCTCCAGGGAATCTTCCTGACCCAGGGATAGAACTTGCATCTCTTGGGTCTCCTGCATTGCAGGAGGGTTCTTTCACCTCTAGTGCCACCTGGGAGGCCCAGGGGAGATAGAGATGGAATAAATTGAAGACATAGGAAAGAAGGAGAAGAATTGCTAGAGCGATGTTCTTGAGTAGGTGAGAGATGGGAATGGATGCCCAAATGGAAAAGGTGACCCTAGCCATGAGCAGAGAGTTCCTCCACATATAGAAGAAAAGGCCATGTACACGGCACAGATGCAGACAGCTGGGTCAGTGTGGGGAAGCTTGATAGTTTTCCTCAATAATTTCTCTTTTCTCTGTGAAATAGAAAGCTAAGTCAGTAACAGAAACTGAGGGTAAAGGAGGGTGTTTGGGAAGCTTGAGCAGAAGTAAGGAAATACAAAAATACTGCCAAGGAGAGTGAGAAAGCGAAAGGACTAGACATAGAGTAAGACTACTGGGCGGTTCTAAAACCTACCTAAGATACTGCTCATGACCTTAAAGGGAAACTCCTGAACTTGGACATGAGTTTATCTCTAACTGAGGTTAAGCAGAGAATCAGTTTTGTTTTTCTTTAATAATGAATCAATTTTCCTAACAAGACCACTAAATAATTTTCTTTTCTTTTCCGGTGGTGTATACTGTCCATACTTTCATCATATATAAGTTCCTGTTTCTGCACTGGTGTCTTTCTGAATTTTAATTTAAAAATAGGCTCTTTAGCCTATTAGTCTGTTTTTGTGCAAAAACCATGCTAGAAATTCTTGGTTGGCCCAGCTTACATTTTGACAAATATACCAATACTCCATCATGTTTGAGATCAGATGAGGGATGCCCACCCTGCTGAATTTGACTAAAGACACGATTTATTTTAATAGGCCAATAAGCATTAAAATTAGGTAAACAAAGAGCTTGTCAGGAATCATTCATTCATTTATTCATTTACTCACTCATTCAATAAATATTTATTAGGCATCTATTATGTGCCAGGACTCATGATGATTAATGCTGGTGAGATGGGCAGAATCAAACAAATTCAACTGCAGTCATGAAAATGTAGTCTTTGGTGAATGTGTGTGCATGCTCAGTCATTCAGTTGTGTCCAACTCTTGGCAACTCTATGGACTGTAGCCCACCAGGCTCCTCTGTGCATGAGATTTCCCAGGCAAGAACACTGGAGTGGGTTGCCATTTTCTTCTCCAGGGGATCTTCCCAACCCTGGAATGGAAACCACATCTCTGGTGTCTCCTGCAAATATTAATCAAATAATGATTCAAATTTAACATTGTAATTGTGACAGGTGTTCTAAAGAAGAGGCAGCTGTTTGGTAAGAAAGATTTGACCCTATCAGAGAGGGTTTGACCTTGTGGGGAAGGAAATAAGGGTTGCTATTTATAGGATGAGTGGGAGGAGAGACAGGAGAGAGACAGAAGAGAGTTCTAGGAGGCGGGAAGAGCAGACGCAAAGCACCCAGCGATGGTAGGAGCCTCCTGAGTCCAAAGATATGAAAAGATGTGTTTGTGTGCAGTCTTTAGAAATCAGATCGTGCAGAGGAAGCCAGGCAATGAGAATGCAGAGACACAGCCAGCAGAGAAAGAAAACAGGAGACTTGGCTGTCAGAGAAGCCAAGAGCAAATAGGTTCCAGATGAAGTGATCCCACAAAAGAGTGAGCTTCCTGTCCCTAGGTCCACTTCAGAAGGCTGTTGTTTAGTCACTAAGCTGTACCCAGCTCTTTGCAACTCCATGGACTGTAGCCCGCCAGATCTCTTTGTCCATGGGATTTTCCAGGCAAGAATATTGGAGTGGGTTGCCCTTTCCTTCTCCAAGGGATCTTCCCAACCAGGGATCAAACATGGCTCTCCTGCAATGGCAGGCAGATTCTTTACCACTGAGCCACCCAGGAGAGGCCCTCAGAAGGTGGTAACAGTTTGCGATTCATGAGCAGATTTAACAAATGATTTAAAAATGAATTTATTTTTAATTGGAGGATAATTGCTTTACCATATTGTTGTGTTAGTTTCTGCCACACATCGACATGAATCAACCGTAGGTATACATATGTCCCCTCCTCCATCCTCTGTCCCACCTTCCACCCCATCCCACCCATCTAGGTTGTCGCAGAGTACTGGGTTGAGCTCCTGCATCGTACAGCAAATTCCCACTGGTTGTCTATTTTTCAGGGCAGCAGTGGAGACCTAGACATAGATGACAAACTTATGGACACAGTGGGGGAAGGAGAGGGAAGTACAAATTGAGAGATTAACATTGCAACAAATGATTTTTATGCAAGGTGATTTTCCATCCTTATAGAATGCTGTTTATGTATCATTTTGCATACATAAATGATGTATGCATACATACAATCTCTTAACTTGAGATTAGCCTTTTCTTTTACAAAAGCATCAGCACGAGATGAATTGCAGATGAAGAAGTGTTTGCCTTAGGTGTTTGGAGCACAAGCCTTTTCCGTTTTAGGCACCACAGCGATCTCAGTGCTGGAAGCATGCCGGAGACAGAGTAGAGACTGAATAATACTTGTCAAAGTAGTTAGTAAATAATTCAAAATTCTGTGGTTCTAAGGATATATTTGTTCATAGCACTTCACGGTGGCACATGTCAATGGCATCTATTAAAGGTACGAGCAGACACGGTCAGGTTCACCACAACTGCCTGGGAATTCATTCATTGGCTTCTTTTTATTGCTGTGCTGTGCTTAGTTGCTCAGTCCTGCCCAACTCTTTGCAAACCCCTGGACCATAGCCCGCCAACCCTCTGTCCATGGGAATTCTCCAGGCAAGAATACTAGAGTGGGTTGCCTTACCCTCCTCCAGGGGATCTTCCCAACCCAGGGATCGAACCCAGGTCTCCCATATTGCAGGTGGATTCTTTACTGTCTGAGCCACCAAGGAAGCAAGTTTATAATAAGAATTGACTTACTGTTTGTTTCACTTATTTATTTTAAAAATACATTTTGAAAGGTAATCGAAATTGAAGAGTACACTCTTACTGAGCACAATTTGGAAGAAAACTTCAAAGAAATAAGGACAGCATTAAAAAAAGAATTTAATGGATAATTCGGCATTAGAAAGAAAAAAACATTTTTTCCTATCATAAAAGGACTTGGATGGTCCTTGCCCTAAGAAGCTCACAGTATAAAGGACAAATAGGAAAAATGAACAGAATTTCTATTGAACATGTTAATCACAATACTAGGAATGCATGCCAAGAGGGCTATGGAAATACATGGTGGACATTCAGTAAATGTTTGTTAAATGTTGAAAAAAATTGATCCAAATTTTCAGTAAGTAGGAAACTAGCACAGGCTGTAGCATCTCATCTTAGGGTTGCACCATTTAGTCCTTTTGAGTCAGACAAGGTCTGAAGGTCTTGTCAACAGGAAGGAGGCTTAAGGATCTGGGATCGGTGAATGCATTAACACTGGGTTTTAGCCCTCGAGCAGGACCTGAGGAGAGATACTGGAAAGGTAGGAACTAAGGAGCTATCACAGGGATGAGGTGGGTTGTAAAGGTATGGGGCTGTGGGGTAAAGAGGGATACCCATGTTAACCAACACTTACGGAGTTCTTAGAATATGCTAGGTTTTATTCTGCATGAATTCATGAACCTTATTTAATCCTGTAACAACTCTGAGAGGCAGTTTAATTGTGCTCTTTTTACTATGGCTATCAGACATTTTCCTCTCTACTCTCACCTGTAAATAACTAGCCAATGTCCTTCAATCCTGTTTTTGTTTTCTCCTTTCAGTCTGTTTCCTTTGCTTTGGGGTTCCATTCTGTGTCACTGGCCATGCCAAGAGAGATGCACCCTGAACATCACATGTCCACATGGACCCTTCTCAGTGGACTCGTGCAGCTCAGAGAGAGCTGTTGCTGTGTGCACATCAGTGATGAAGTGGCATTTTGTTGTTCTTGCCATTTATATTCAGTTACCACTTTCTGAAATTAGAGAATTGTGAAGCCTGGTTGCAGAGATGTGCTCCAAGGGCCTGGGGTTGCTATTGGTTCATCTTCTTAAGAACAACTCTGGTTCTCACTTTCTCTTTGAAAAGGAACACCCATCTCCAGCCAACTTTCTCAAAAATCAGCCACAAGGAGTCTAAATAGTTTAATTTTAGACATGGAAGCTGCCATAGACAGCATCCAGTATTATTTTAATTATCTTCCTTAATGAATGAGAGTGCTGAGGGCTGAGGTTACCTGAGCAGCCCAAAACACAAAGGAACTTGGTCCTAACTGTTGGTTTGGTGCGTCCTTTACTGTAGCCCAATGGAAAATCACTTCAAATCAGCAAAATCATGTTCACAGCCAAAAGACATTCTTAAAAAAAATTCCTCTTCTCACATTTCATGTCTCTTTAAATTATATCTGCTGTTTCAAGATCGTATTATTAAAGAAACTATTCCAGAAGCCATATAATCTAATCTAAAACTATTAAATAAACCTGGTCCCTTGTTTAGAGTTTATATTTCATTTCCTTAAGAAATTCATGAAGAAACAAATTACCATCTTAATAGCTTCAGTCAGTTACCTAGTGTGAAAGATGAAAATAAGGATCTAAGGCAAATTCTTTTCAAATTACCCTCTTCCCGTTTCTGGAATGTGGAAAAACATGAGTCACCCTTAGGTGTTTAAGGTTAAAGGGTAAGCAAGAATTTGAAAATGTTCTATTATCAAAGACCATAACAGCCTGAGTACATTTGTCGAACACGAAACTGGCATGATTATCATCATTAACAGGATGAGGAGTCTTAATGAAATCACTGCTGGAAAGACATAAGGGTTAAAAAATGTGGAAACAGAAGGATGTCAACCAGAGTCTCATGCCGATGACCCAGGCTGATTTTACAAGCAAAGTTTCAGTGATAATTTTATAAACATGGAGACAACAGAACAGCTCACTATGTGTCATTCAATAATAAAATAGAGCATGGGACTAATACTTAGAATGTAAGACAGGCACTGTTTGACAATACTCTTGAATTTAAGTATATGGTCAATATTATAATAATTTTGGCTCTGTGTATAATGGTATTGGGAGCACACATGTTTTCAACAGCTGAAATCTGAGTGTTATGGCTGGCTTTTCAAACAGGTTTCTCCACACACCCCTGTGCAGACAAACCAAATGAAATGGGACAGGTTTCTCCTTTGTGGTCAGACTTCTCTAGTTTAAGCCAGTAATTGAAAAGAGGTACGGCATAATGAGTCAGAATGCCCCGTCATTGCTTTCTGAAGAGCTGCAAGAATACCGCTTTTATATTTTAATCTTCCAGGTTAAGCACTCCTATAATTCACCTGGTTTAAGTATACTTCAAACCTAAACATAGATTCTATCCTATTCTTTTTCTTTTCTTACCACAAACTCTGGTTTGGGTGATGGGAAAGGAAGAAATCTCAGTGAGACGTCCAGGAGTCCAACTTAGGAGCTAAGTGATAAGAAGGTCAGTGGTTGGCTTTAACTGTGACAAAGAAGGGTCTTGGAGAAAATCAGGAGGCCACATTTAGCCAACGTCTAGGATCTCAGAAAGATTCCATAGTTAACTCACCCTTGATGCCTGGATTCCCTTATTTTAATTAACTAATTAATTATTTCAATTTCCTTGTATCGTTATTATTCTGGCCATGACATTTATTTACCAAAAAAAAAAAAAAAAGACAAACCCTCTCGCCGGAAACCAACGATCAAACAAGACCCCAAGAAAGGTGTGCATACTGGTTGTCCGCAGGAAATTAACTCCAGGAGAGTGTGGGAAACAGTCTCCCTGGGTGCTTGACCGCTCAGGCGTGTCCGACTCTGCGATCCCAAGGACTGCAGTCAGCCAGGCTCCTCTGTCCATGGGAATTCTCCAGGCAAGAATACTGGCGAATACATGCTCTCCTCCAGGGGATGTCCCCAACCCAGGGATCGAACCCGTTTCCCGCATTGCAGGCGGATTTTTTACCGTCTGAGCCACCAGGGAAGTCCAGTCCCCCTGGGGCCAATCCTCTACTAGGTGGGCCTCAGGCAGCCGCGACACCAAAGTCCGACCTCTCCACCTCCTTCCCCGGCGGCCTCTGCGGGTCTGCAACTGACCACAGCGCGCGGGGCGGAGTCGGGTCGGGAGCGCGCCCGGGTCCTCGCCCCCTCCCGCGGCCCGGCGCGCTCGGGGAGTGAGTCTTTGTACAGTCAGGGCTTCTGCTGGGCAGGGCCAGCTGTTAATCCTCCAGGCGGACACCGGGGCGTGGGGGGGTGGGGGGAGATGGGGCATATAGGTGGCGTCCGCTGGTGAGAAACACCTAGCGCAGGTAAAAGGGTGGCGGCGAAAGGGAGTTCCCACCTGTTGCGTTCTTCCAGAAATGAAGACTTAAGAAAATACCTAGGAGGGGCCGATCGGTGTCTTTCGGACGCGCCTGGAAACCCCACCCTCGGTCCGAGGAAAAGCCTTTGGGCTGAGAGGCTGGAGCTTCAGAAAAACCGAGAAGAAAAGCAGCTCCTCCGCGCGCCAGGTTCTTGGCCTCGCACTCCTGCGCCCCGGCCGCGGCCCTTCGCCCTGCCGCGCCCTCCCTCCCCCGGCCTCCGGGTGCCTCGGCCGGCGACCTACCCCGGAGTCCTCCCATGGCGCCAGCCCGAGCCCCAGGCTCCCCGAGCGGGGCCCTCTGCCGGCAACTCCTGCTGACCCTCGCGGTGAGTGGCCGCCTGGACACCGGGCCCGGAGGGCGCACGGACAGATTTTGGAGAGAGGGGCACCTTTGGGAGCAGAGATCTGTGGGTGGCGAGCCAGGCGGGGGTTCTTGGCCCTTGGGGCTGGCTGCAAAAGTGCAGTCGGTTAGGGTGGGGGAGGGCGGACAGAGGACGGCGACCTGGGTGCTTCGATCCCGCAGGGGACGAGGAGGAGGGTGTCTCCGGTAGCGGCTGCAAACGCCCATGCAAATCCGTGGCCCCTGGGTACGAGCCTCCGAGCGCCTCCAGCCCGCTCACCTCGCCGGGGAGGACAGTCCAGGCCGGCTCAGGGTCGGGTTCCGGCCACCGACCAGGCGAGCCGCTGGGCGGACGCGGCCAAACGCGCCGATCCTGGGGTGAAAGAGAGGTCTAGGCGCCTTTTGGGGAATTTATCTTAGGCTGTAGGTGAAAGGGAGGGAAGCGCCGAGACCAAGCGGTCTGGACCCTCTGCGCGTGAAAATGGTAGACAGCTCCCAGATGGTCCTCAGTTAAGGTTTCCTTTCTGGGTCCGCACGTGAGGTTTCACTCCCTTTAAACTTTGGGGAAATGGTCGCCTCGGGGGCATCCGGATTCTTCCTCCCACTGCCCGCCCCTCCTCGCCCTCCAGCTCCAGTTTCTTTTTCCACTTTGTGAAACACAATAGCTACAAGCCCACCTCCCCAAAGCGCTGAAAGAAAGTGGGGGTGGCCTTATTTGGAAAGGACAGCGCCACCACCCTCACCCCGCCGCCCCCGGGCAGAAAAGCCCGGGATCTCCTTGGGGGAGGGGCTGCAGGCACTGAATCTAGAGCGGGGTAGCAGCCGCTGAGAAAGTGTGGGACCAGGACTTCCCCAGACAGAGCTCCCGGGGTACCCTGGGAGGAGAAAAGTCCCGGAGACCGAGAGCAAGGGGGCTAAGCCCGTAGTGGCCTTTTCAAGCTGAGCCGCAGGCGTTAGGGCTCCAGGCAAACCTGAAGGACGCGGGGACGAACCTGGAGAACAGACAGTCAGGGAGTTCCTTCTGGGACTGGTGGAACTGGCGGCGTGAAATATCCAGTTAATTTCCCTTACTCTACCGCTCTCCTGTTTCACGGAATTCCTGAAATTTTTAATGAATGAAATTGTAGTTGTTGCTATCGTTAGAATGGCTTTCCTTCTGGACTTCAAACCTTAACTTATTTCCTGGGGCACGTTAATAACACAAAGGGCCCGGTGCACAGCAATTAACAGTTCACTGTCGAGGAACTCGAAAATGGAATATGTAAATAACGGTCATAAAATGTATCTTGATTTTGATTAGATTCTCAGTAAAGTCGCCCCCCCCCCCCCCCCCCCCCCCCGCCTTTTTTTTTTTTGGACACTTCTTTCTGAACCATTGCCCTTTAAGGAAAAGAGCACAATTAGGCTCAGGCAATGAAATGCACAGGTCATAAATACTCCCAGGCAGCTCAGATGGTAAAGAATCTGCCTCCAATGCAGGAGACCCAGGTTTGATCCCTGGGTCGGGAGGATCCCCTGGAGGTGGGAATGGCAACCCACTCCAGTATTCATGCCCGAAGAATTCCATGGGCAGAGGAGACTGGCAGGCTACAGTCCACCTGGTCGCAAAGAGTAGAACACGGCTGAGCAACTAACACTGATATACTAACAGAAGTTTCTGTGTGTCTTCTCAGACTCTTTTTAGAAAAGGCAGATATAGGGAATAATCTAAGGTTGAATAATCCTCTTCCTTTGACCTTCCTTAGCTTCAAAGCTGCATTGGCCAGAAGTGGGGTGACTCTGGCCGCACCCCTCATCCTGCTGCATTTTTGCTGGTCGGGTTGAGCTCTTCTGAGGCTCCTGTGCACGTCTGAAGAGCCCTGGCAGCCTCAGATATTTGTGGTTGTGAGCCTCGTGTGTGTGTGTGTGTGTGTGTGTGTGTGTGTAGAGAAGAGAAGCGTTACTGAATAAAAATGGCTTGTGAGACATAATCTCTTCCTCCCCATGCACCCAAGTAATCCTTCACCATTCCATGAACCAGCTCCCAACTTCCTAGTCCTGCCTCACCTCACACATTTGCACTCCGCCTCCACCTCAATGTACTTCCACTATGGCTCAGACGTAAAGAATTTGCCTGCAATGCAGGAGACCCGGGGTTGATCCCTGGGTGGAGAAGTTTCCCTGAAGGAGGGCATGGCAACCCACTCCAGTATTCTTGCCTGGAGAATCTTCACAAACAGAGGAGCCTGGTGGGCTACCGTCCAGGGAGTCTCAAAGAATCAGACATGACTGAGTGACTTTCTGCCCAACACCTAATGAAGCTTCTCTCTCTAAGGTAGTCAGGGATCTCCATTGTTAAATTCAGGTCATTCCTTAATGCAATTTCATCTTGTGATTGGAGCCTTTATGAAAAAGCTAATCTACCAATACATAAAGAGTTCTTATAAATCAAGTCCAGCATTAACATGAAAAACCATAAAGTAATAAAAATGTCTCATAAAATATTTCAGCCTCACTCATAATAGGGAAAGGTGAATTTTAAAACTATATTGAAATGTCATTTCTCATTTGGCAAACATCCAAAAGTTTGAGAGCAGGCTCTGTAGGCAAGAATGTGGAGAAATAGAAGCTCTTAGACGGTTGGTGAGTGTAACAAAAAATTACAACCTTTATGATCTATATGGGTTGTAACAAATGCGAATAGAAACTGTTTTGCTTCTTTCTATTCCATTTGTATGCACTTCCTTCTGTTGATATACCAAATGCCGCATTGTTTTAATTACTGAGACTTCCTAAGACCTTTCACTGTCATTTAAAGCTAATATACTTTCAGTGCTTTTTTTTTTCATAATTTTTCTGTTTTTGTTTATTAATTGTTTATTTTTTCCTTATGACCTCTTTGAAAACATATCAATTATCACTCCATTTTTTAAAAACCTTTTTATTTTGTATTGGGGTGTAGCTGACTGACAATGTTGTGATAGTTTCAGGAGAACAGTAAAAGGACTTAGTGGTACTTATAACTGTATCCATTCTTCCCCAAACTCCCCTCCCATCCAGGCTACCACATAATATTGAACAGAGTTCCCTGTGCTGTTTAGTAGGTTATCCATTTTATTATTATTTTTTAAGCCTGAATTGTTTTTTAAATTTATTTATTTTTGGCTGCACTGAGTCTTCCTGCGGTGCATGGTGGACTCTCTCATTGTGGCAAGCAGGGGGCTGCTCTTCGTTGTCATGAGTGGCCTTCTCATTGCAGTGGCTTCTCTTGTTGCTAGGCCTGGGCTTTGGTTGTTGCAGCATGGCATGTGGAATTTTCCCGATCAGGGGTCGAACCAGTATCTCCCTCATTGGCAGCAGATTCTTATCTACTGCACCACCAGGGAAGTCTGGTTATCCATTTAAAATATAGCAGTGTGTACATGTCCATTCCAGACTCCCTAACTATCCTTCCCACCCAGTTTATGCAACCATAAGTTTGTTCTCTTAAGTCTGTGAGTCTATTTCTGTTTTCTGAGTAAGTTCATTTGTATCATTTCTTTTTAGATTCTGTGTATAAGGGATGTCATAGGCTGTTTTTCCTGTCTGACTTAAGTTCGTTTGCTCATTATGACAATCTCTGGGTTTCCTTATGATCTTTTAAGTTAGCTTGTCTAGTTCTGGACAAAAAAGTACTTTTGGGATTTGTTAGGTTCATAAACTTCATAATTTAACTTTGTGTAAATTGGTATACTTACAGTGTTGTTTTTTTTCTATTCAAAATAATGATACATATTTATTTTTGTGCAAGTCTTCTTTTGTGTCCTTCAGAAAAATTTTCAGATTTTTCTCACTTAAGCTTCAGTTTACTTTTTGGTATTCTAGCTTTTTTTCTTTTACCACTTTTGAAAATGATTTCTTTTTTCCCAATATATTGCTTAACTGGCTTTATGTGGACGAAGACTAATGGTTTGTGTATTTTAGCAGTTATTTCTGCACCCTTACTGAAATTCTCTTACTGTTTTATGGTTAATTTGCTTGGGTTTTCCAGATAAATAGTCATATCAAATGCATTTTACCTCCTTCTTTTCATTCATATATCTAATATACTTTAATGTAATGTTAACTATAGGTGATGACCCTTGGGAAGTCCATCTTGTTTCTGTGTTTGGTGAGGCTATCCTAGTGCCTATTGGTGATGTGATTATCATGTAAAATAAAATTCATATTGAAATAGCACTTATCAATTCCTATTGGGGGCTCTTTTTAAAAAAAAGTTTAAGAATGGTTATTGAATTTGGCCAAATGGTTTTCAGCAGCCATGGTGCTGATCACATGCTAAGTCTACTTGCTTAGTGGCTTGAGTTTCCTAGAACATCCGAATGACATGAGGGTGGCTCACAAGTCCATGCGAGGCCAGTTTGCTTCTAGCTCATACCTCAGTGAAGGTTCTGCATTTGGGAATCCAGATTAACATGAGTGGCTCTTCCCTTAGATCTTGGGCAGATCCATGCTTTGATTTTACTCCCTTCTATTTGAGGCCAAAAAACCAAAATCTAATCTTTTCAGATTAGAAGTTTTTTCTGGTTACTCCTGTGTTCCATCTTAATCCTCAGTGTTTGCCTAGGACTTCCTTGTAAGATGTCTTAGGATGGTTTAAAAACATGTATCCATCATTTTTAGTTTCGGCCCGGGGACTTGACTGAATGCCCTAGGTCCCTTCTTGGCAAAGAAAATTGTTCCCCGAGTTCATTTGTCACACTGGTCAGAGTTACCTTATCTTATTCCAGTAGAAAGTTGCTTATGTCATTTGTGTGTGTGTGTGTGTGTGTGTGTGTGTGCACACGCTAAGTTGCTTCAATCTGGTCCAACTCTATCTAACCCCATGGACTGTAGCCCACCAGGCTCCTCTGTCCATGAGATTATCCAGGCAAGAATTCTGGAGTGTGTTGCCTTGCCCTCCTTCAGGGGATCTTCCCGCCCCAGGGATTGAACCCACATCTCCCGTGGTCCTGCTTTGCAGGCAAATTCTTTACAGCTGAGCCACCTGGAAAGCTTGCTTATGTCATTTATCTGCTTAAAACAAATCTTTGATTTCTTATTATCTTTAGGGGAAAAAGATCTATGTGTGTCCTGTGTGAAGGCTGTTGAGACTCCCTCCCACACCTGCTTCTCTGAATCCATTTTCACTTCCTCTCCCTCTTGTGCTATGTACATCAACCAGGGCAAATGGCATTTTCAGGTTGTAGCTTCTCTGGGCCTTCGCACATGCAGTTTCTGTGTTGGGAACAAGCTTGGCCTCCCTCGGACGTGACTAACATGTCTCCCCTCTTCGCCTGTGCCTTAGAAGGAGCTGGTTCCCAGCGCTCTCCCAAAGCACCCTGAACTTCCCTGTCATAGCTTTTATCCTCCTGTATTGAAATTGCAAATGTCTTACCTTTGACTTGAATGTTTCGTGAGAACCCTGTTTGCTGCTTGTGTCTGGAACGTATTAGACATTCAATACATATTTGTTGAATGGATGAATGAGTGGATGTCCAGAACACTGTTATCTGAGATGCTGTCTTAATTTGGCCATCCTCACCTTTTCCATCATTTTTACCTTAGTCCAAGTCACCACACCTCCTGTCTTAGACTCCTCCTTGCTTCCACTCTGGTCCTCTATAGTATGTTCTCTGGTGGCTCAGAAAATAAAGAATCTGCCTTCAATGCAGAAGATGTGCGTTCGATCCCTGGATTGGGAAGGCCCCCTGGAGAACGGAATGGCTACTCACTCCAGTATTCTTGCCTGGGGAATTCCATGGACAGAGCAGCCTGGCTACTGGTAAAGATGGTGAAGAATCAGATGGCAAAGAATGCTAAAAATCAGATGGTAAAAAATCCTCCTGCAATGCAGGAGATCCAGCTTTGATTCTTGGGTGGGAACGATCCCCTGGAGGAGGAAATGGCAACCCACTCCAGTATTCTTGCCTGGAGAATTCCATGGACAGAGGAGTCTGGTGGGCTACAGACCATGGGGTCACAAAGAGTTGGACTTGACTGAGCGACAAACACTTTCGCTTTTCTGTCTATTTTCCTGTGGCCACCTGAATGAATCTGTGTAAATGCTCACAACGTGATGCCACAGTCTCTAAACATATGGTTGCTTCTCTTTGCCCTCAGAATAAAACTGCACTCATTCCTGTGGCCCTTTAGACCTTGTCTGCTATGCCCACGACTATCTGTTCAGTATCGTCGTGTCACTCGTCCCTCTCTGTGTTTACTGCCGTTATGTTTGTTGTTTGAGTTGCTCAGTTGGGTCCAATTCTGTGATCCCATGGACTGTAGCCTACCAAGCTTCTCAGCCCATGGGATTTGTTAGGCAAGAATACTGGAGTGGGTAGCCATTCCCTTCTCCAGGGGATCTTCCTGACCCAGGGATCAAACCCATGTTTCCTGCTTGGCAGGCAGATTCTTTACCACTGAGCCACTTGGGAAACCTGTATTTACAGCTCCAGGCTCCTTTGTGTTCCTTTGACACTCCAGGTGAAGCCGCCTCTCAGGGCCTTTGCTGCGGTTTTGCTCCACTTGGAAGGCTCTCCCCTAGTCAGTGAATTGGTTTGCTTTCTTGTTTCATCCTGGACTTTTCTTTTATCACCCTCTCTCCCTGTTTTACTTTTCTTGTAATTCTTAACTCGTGGCGTTATGTGATCTTTGTGCATTTGTGTATTGACTTTTTGTCTCTCATTATAAAATAATCTCAGTGAAGTCAAGGAGTTCTCTTTGTTCACTGTGGTAGCCTTTGAACACTGCCTGGCACCTGGGCGGCAACCAAGAAACATGGGTTGAATGAATCAGTGGGTGTGTGCTTTCTGTCACCTTGAGCTGGGCTCTTCACATGTCCTCCTATTTGCTCTAGACTAGGCAACCAGTGACAATTCTCATCTTCTTGTTTCTCAATGTTTTTATTCGAGTATAGTCTCTTGGTTATGTTCATTGCTCAGTTCCAATTGAAATGTAATCTCTGCCATGCTTAGTCCTTCATACACAATTTAAATTGGATAATTAAAGGGTCTTTAATGTGTTTTGGGGGAGAAGGCAGTGGCATCCCACTCCAGTACTCCTGCCTGGAAAATCCCATGGACAGAGGAGCCTGGTAGGCTGCAGACCATGGGGTCGCTCTGAGCGATTTCACTTTCACTTTTCACTTACATGCATTGGAGAAGGAAATGGCAACCCACTCCAGTGTTCTTGCCTGGAGAATCCCAGGGACGGGGGAGCCTGGTGGGCTGCCGTCTCTGGGGTCACACAGAGTTGGACACGACTGAAGTGACTTAGCAGCAGCAGCAATGTGTTTTGGAGATAAAAATTTTCATTCCAATTTTGACAATTTTAATTTATGTTTATAGATTTTTAAATAACAATGTAAATGCTGGTTAGTTATTTTGCTTTTGGTCAAAAACCTTTGCAAAAATATAGGAAAAAAAGACTCAATCTTTCAGAAGCATCCGTTTATAGTTTCAGCGAGAACCAAATTTATTTTCAGTAGGCTCAGATATGTATTGTATTGGAACTCGTTCACCATAAATCACTAAATCGTTTACATTTAAAAAAAATTTTTTTTCACTTACATTTTTTAAGTGAAATATTTTTAACACTGACCTTAATTTTCATTAATGAGAAGTTCAAAGTAAGTTCATATTTCAAAGTTGTGTGCGTGTATGCGTGGGGACACATGTAAATAATTTTTAAATATCTCCATGGCAGTGAGTCAGGGCTTGTCTTTAAAAGTGTTGGGCTTTTCTTTAGAATATTTTTGATTTGGTACCACAACTCATAGGCAGTTCACAGATAATTGAAATGGTTTGCTGACTCATTAGATTTGTTTTTATTTTGTTATTTTTACATATCTGTGCTGCCTTCCTCGGAGAAGGCAATGGCACCCCACTCCAGTACTCTTGCCTGGAAAATCCCATGGATGGAGGAGTCTGGTGGGCTGCAGTCCATGGAGTCGCTAAGACTCGGACACGACTGAGCGACTTCACTTTCACTTTTCACTTTTATGCATTGGAGAAGGAAATGGCAACCCACTCCAGTATTCTTGCCTGGAGAATCCCAAGGATGGGGGAGCCTGGTGGGCTATCGTCTATGGGGTTGCACAGAGTCAGACACGACTGAAGCGACTTTGCAGCAGCAGCTGCCTTCCTAATAGTTTCCAGTGTTTTCCCACAAAAGGGTGTCATTACTGCTGCTATTGCCACTGCTGAGTCGCTTCCGTTGTGTCCGACTCTGTGCGACCTCATAGACAGCAGCCCATCAGGCTCCTCCATCCCTGGGATTTTCCAGGCAAGAATACTGGAGTGGGTTGCCATTTCCTTCTCCATTATTAACTCCATTTTCAGACTAGGAAACAAATCCCAAGAGGATAAGGAATTCTCTGGGTTTACATGCCTTTTGAGGGAAGGATCTATGGCTCTCTATTGGTTTTATTCTATGCAATTTTTTTTCTGAATTCTTAATCCCATTATATGCTTGGCATTTTATTTTGATAATTTTATAAACCGATTTATAATTATACAAATGTGTGCAAACTGTGTACACATGAAAAGGCTCTTTTTCATGCATAATATTGATTTATTTTAGATCTTAACATTTGCCTGTGATGCCTGCAAAACAGTTACACTACATGTTCCCGCTAAACTAGATGCTGAAAAATTTATTGGTAGAGGTAAGAAACTGCCACAGTATGTAATAAATCCTAATTTGCTGTGATCTTGTAAAATTAGTGTAATCTTTAGAACAGTGACTGTGTTGGAATTAACAGTTAAAACTAATACAATACATTGTAATACAATACTTTTTAATACATGTGTCAATCCAGTGAATGAAATATTGTTCTTTATTGAAAGACATTATATAACATTAAATTATTTTAATTTGCTTAATGAAGTAATTACTAATATTTACATTAGATGTAGGCTATGATATGCATCAAAACATGTCTTTGAAATTGAGAAATAGTATTGAAACTATTTCTTGAGTTTAAAGGTGTGGTTTTTGGATTTTTGTCCTAAACTATTTTGGCATCTTCCTGACATTTATTTCCAAGTTTTTTTTTTTTTTAATGGGCTTTTCTGGTAGGGAAGAATGGTAAAGATGATGATGAATCAGATGGCAAAGAATGGTAAAAATTAGATGGTAAAGAATCCACCTGCAATGCAGGAGATCTGGGGTTTGATTCTTGGGTGGGGATGATCCCTTGGAGGAGGAAGTGGCAACCCACGCCGGTATTCTTGCCTGGAGAATTCCATGGACAGAAGAGCCTGGTGGGCTCTAGTCCATGAGGTCGCAAAGAGTCAGACATGACTGAGAGACCAACGCTTTCATTGCTTTTTTATCAATTAGTGTTTTTCATATAACTCAAATGTATAACTAAAGATCGGATCAATGTAGAGGCAGAATATGATGACTATTTAACAACAGATGCAGAGTTCAGTAATAATTTAATAACTCCCAGTTTTAATTTCTAGGTTCTATTTAACTTAATTTTTGTGTTTTATTGTGTTGCTCTGTGGCTACTTTCAGTTAATAAAGAAAAACTTCTTTTGGTGTGAGTTTAATATTCAAACTGTGGAGTTTACATGTCTTGAAGAACAAATGTCTCTTTTTAAAAAAGGATGTGAAGTAGGTAAAAGACATGGTAGATATGTGTAATTAAGAACAACTTAATTAACCATGTAGTTTCATATGTCCTTTTAAAAAATGCAAAAATTTCAAGTGTCAATGTAGTTAAAGTTTTTGATTGTCCCACCTCGAATGCGTAGCTTACGGTTAAAATTATATATTGCTTTGATTTACCTCACAAATGAATGCTCTGTGCATTTTCTACAGTTAACCTAAAGGAGTGCTTTAAATCTGCAACTCTCATTCACTCAAGAGACCCTGATTTCCAAATCTTAGAAGATGGCTCAGTCTATACAACACATGCCATTCTTTTGTCCTCAGAGAAGAGCTCTTTTACCATACTGCTTTCCAACACAGAGACCCACGAAGAGAAGGAAATACTTGTCCTTTTAGAGCATCAAACAAAGGTATGCCAAAGTATGATGAAAAAAATGAAGTATGATGAATTGACTTCTTCAGGTGTAACTCACATGAGCAGAGAAGATGTGAATCAGACAAGATAGGGGTTAGTTTAGCTTGAAGAAGAAGGAAAACCATGACTCAAGATAACAGTGTGGAAATGGAAAAAGAGTGGCTCAACCTAGGTTATCCCAGGTTAGAATTTCCTTTTATTTGGGGCATAAAAGGAGAAGTTGGCATATGGGACAGAATGAGAACTTGAGATTAGACATGGAGCAACGTTTCTTGATCTTCACTGTGGAGTAGGTTTCCAAAACAATAGACATTATTGCTTAAGATATTCGTATGTAATTTGGGGTATGTAGCTTTTAAAGATTCAGGAACTCATATGACATGTTACTTACTTACTATGACATGTTACTTACTCGTATGACATGTTGCTTACTATGAAGTCTTATTTGGGCAGCGGTACTCGGGTCATCACACCTGAGGTCTTCAGAGATAGGTTTCATGTATCTTGGCATAATTTTTACTCTTAGAAAATGGAGGGCTATTTTAGGTGAAGGTTTGGATCTCATGCACGCAGTTGACTTTGTGACACCCAAGATCAAAATGACTTCTGTTCAGCCCCTGGCCATTACTCATGACGGCCGTCTGAGAGTTGTCACTGTGTTTCTCTCCTCCTTCTGACACAGATCTCTCTGTTGGTCCCCTGGCTCTTCCTAGTTGCTGGTGAGTGGAAGATGCTTATGCTGAATTTAGAAGGGCACCTATCCACTTAACGTTCTTTGCATATCTCTCCTCCTGTGTTTCTGCATGGCAATGTGGCAATAGTAAATTTTTCTTTCCAGTTTTGCTTCTAGGCTTCCGATTCCATTTCTCTCTCTTCCATGTTCCCACCAAGTTATTTTCTCAAGAGGATTGTTGAGATAACAGTTAGGGCAGGGTTTTCTTCTTCTTCTTCTTCTTCTTTTTTTAATGATATTGACATTTTGTTTAGTTTTCAAGCACTACTATGGTCCTACGCCTCCCCAGCTAATCCTCATGGGATAACAGGAGAAGAAAGATGTATCAGTTTTCAAGTTTAAAAATAAAGTAGCTGTTGACTTGATTATTTTTTTGTTGTTGTTGTTTTCTGAATTGAGGTACTAAAGAAAAGGCATTCTCAGGAAAAAGTTTTGAGACGTGCCAAGAGAAGATGGGCTCCTATTCCTTGCTCAGTGCCTGAGAATTCCTTGGGTCCATTCCCGCTTTTTCTTCAACAGGTACAATTTACTTTCTTTTCACTGTGAGAGTCTATGGTTTCCATCTCTTTTAAAAATTTGGACAATGAGTATGCAATTATTTTAAAAAGTGTGTATATAAGTGAATGAGTGTGTCTATCATATGCTTCAATATGTGGTATAAATACATCTCTCTATACCTGCATAAACTTTTTTGCATTTGTAGTCATGCAAAAGCCATTTATAAAGCTGTAAAGCCCATCTAGCACTCTCAAACACATGCTTCTTCAATGGGTTTTCATATCATCAAGTGTATCTCAGAGCCTGGACGTAGTCTAGAAAACCCCCAAACATCTTCAATAATAAAGGATGAAATTGTTGATAAAAAGTCAAATGCCATGAAAGGGAAAGACGGTACACCTTTCCATGGTTTCTTTCCAAGTTCAATGTTAAATCACACTGGGTCCACATTTTCTCTCTCTCTTTTAATTTTCAGTGGAAACGTCAGCAAATGTTTGTGCCTTCCTCCACCACCAGCACTCACTATGAGTCAGTCTAGCCCTTAGATTTCTTTTCCACCTATTCTTGAATCGGTGAGAAAGATACCTTATTTAGAGCCCACCAATAAATTCAGTGCAACTGAGAGAAGAGCATTTTAAAATTGAGAAAAAAATGTTCTGAAAATAATTGTGAGTCATCCTGATAGGTAGTCAATATCCTACTAAGAGATGAAAACACTTTGGAAAAAAATGTATTTTGATGTAGAATCTTAGTTCCCTGACCAGGGATCAAACACATGCCCCCTGCATTCAAAGGCAGTCTTAATCATTGGACTGCTGGGGAAATCCTAGAGAAAATTTTCCTTTTGAGTCAAATATCGAAGTAGCACATTCACCAGGATATTCTGTCATTTCCATTTTCACTCTTTTTCATCCTCCTGTTGAACCCCTATGATAAAGACAATGCTGAGAAATAAAAACTAATTAAGGAAACCACTTTCCAAATGTTTGCCCTACAGACAGTATACTTTAAATCCAGTGTCTCAAATATTCTGTTATATATAATAAAACTTCAGATGTTAAAACAGTGGACAAAAGGATAAATTTTCATGCTCAGAATATTTTGTTTTCTAAGACAAGAAAAGTCCAGAATGCTTGATCCATGTGGGTACAGGTAGTGAAAGTATTTGTTAGTTATTCTGGAAAATTAAGGTGCTACTTCATTATTTTCCTCATGTCTTGCTCTTGAATTTCTCAATTATTAGGCTTCCTTATTCTATTGTTGTCTTTTATTCATACATAATAATAAATTAAAGAAGGTAATTACTTATTGTAATAAAAAATATCAGTGTGATTGCATAAATATGTAGATGAAAGTTTTGCTGAGATACAAATTTGTCTTTTATGTATATACTGTCTACTTTCTAGATTCAATCTGATACAGCCCAAAACTACACTATTTACTATTCCATAAGTGGGCCTGGAGTTGACAAAGAACCTCGCAATTTATTTTATGTAGAGAGAGATACTGGAAACCTGTTTTGTACTCGTCCTGTAGATCGTGAAACATATCCATCGTTTGAGGTAACGTTTACGTATTGTTTAGTAGCATTAAGCTTGGCTCTTTCGCCTCTCTTCCTCAATTCAATTACTCTTTTCTGTCTCCTGAGTTTCTCATCTGTGCTCGGGTAGTATTGTACAGACCTGATAGTTGCCTGGAAGCGAAAAAGAATTTTATAAAATAAATAGTCTTCAGTTTTATTAGATTGTTCTGGGAATTATAGTTTTACTATTTCTGTTTTCCGAAGATAAAAGAGCACCACTTTGAAAGTAGTTATTTATTTGGCAGAAAAGATCTGTGAACCTCTTTATGGTACTGAGAATGATGCCGTAGGAGATAAGTCAAGCTCAGAAGTTAAGCCTCAGAACCTTTGCAATGAAAGAAAATTAATTTGTGAGCAAGTAAGGAGTGTGGACAGTGTTTAACTAAGATAACAAGGCATTTCATCATCTAGGCAACCTCCCATGGGGGATGAGTGTTAAAATGTAAGAATTTAACCTAATGTTGTATTGAATTTCCCACAGGAACTGGTCATTTTGATTAACTCAACTTTAGTTATATGTTTTTGGATGAATTAATTCTTTAGTTTGATAATTACTATGACATGGTCTTCTAAGTACCTGTGATGGTCTGTTCTTTCTATGACAGCTGTTAGGAGATAAAATGGAATTTAAATTCATATTGTATAATCAAAAGAATAAATTGCATTCTAGACACAATGTATGGCCCTTTGGTCCATTTCTGACTCCCCTTTTTAAATTAATTCTTATGAAGACAGTTATCTAACTATAGCCATCAATATGACTAAAATTCTAACTAAAAAATAAAATAGTATCTCAGTTGACTACATCTGGGGAGTTTGGAATCTTAAGAATTCAGTTATAAAAGATCCAGAAAATTGTATTTAAAATACATGCACTTGAAACTTTCAAACAAAACAATTCTCAGGACCCTTTCAAGAAAATAATAATAAAAACCATTACACTCATGAACAACAATACAGCAATGGTGAGGAAACCAAATTTATCTGTTATTATATTAGATATATTATAAATGCTATAGTACACCATGAAATTAGCCATCTCTTGTGGCATTAAGATTATGCTCACATTCAAAAGCAGTAACAAATGGTGATGCCTGACAGTCTCCAAATGAAAGGCAAAGCATAAGCAAGTTTGAACCATATTTTATTTTCGCTTTTTTTTCAATGTTACTGTCTTCACAGCTGGTTGCCTTTGCAACAACTCCAGATGGATATACTCCAGAATATCCATTGACCCTACTCATCAGAATTGAGGATGAAAATGATAACTACCCAATTTTTACAGAAACAAATTACATTTTTAAAGTTTTTGAAAACAGCAAAGTTGGTGAGTACCCACCTTGGCACTGTACGGCAATTTAGTGTTTCAGTTCATTAGCTGACTTTCATTCTGGCCACTGGGAGGTAGCATAGCCTGCTGCCACAAATAAGGGACTTGCCAGACAGGTGGCTGTGGGAGGCATTTTACTCTGCCTTTTGCTAGCTGTATGCTGTGACCTTGGGCAAGTTTCCTAATCTTGACAAGCTTTGGTTTCTTCATCTGTAACATGAGATATTAACATACAAGATTAAATGAAGTGCAGTATACCTTGAATGCCAAGCACAGTGGCTGAAAAATAGGAGTTACTCAATGTTATTTTGCCTTTCTGTGTGAGATAAAAGAAATACTTTTAAGAGGCCATATTTTCTAAATATTCTAAGAATTTTTTTTTTCTGAAAAGAAGTTATTGAGCAGTGGAAGTCTTAGCCTTGAAGAGATCTGCTGATGTTCTATTGTGATTAAATGATAGATTGTATTCTGGGCATCGCTGGGCTTCTCAGGTGACCCTAGTGGTAAAGAACCTGCCTACCAAGGCAGGAGATGTAAGATATGTGAGCTCAATGCCTGTATCGGGAAGATCCCCTGGAGAAGGACATGGCAACTCACTCCAGTATTCTTGCCTAGAGAATCCCATGGACAGTGGAGCCTGCTGGGCTACAGCCCATAGGGTCGCAAGAGTTGTACACGACTGGTGTGACTTAGCACGCATGCACACATGCATTCTGGGCATTGTTATAAAGGTCTTGGAGAATAAATTTTCTCAATCTCTTGAAAAATGGACCATTTCAACTAGGAGTTAGAATTAGATTTTTAGTCTTCCTCTAGAAAGATCTCAGTAAGCTAAGAATTTTCAGAGCAAAACTGACCCATAGGATCAATTTAAGTGCAGGCTTATAAATAGAAAAAGCTTAAAGAATAATTGGAATTCTTTAGTTAAGAAATACTAAGGCCATAGGGGGATATTATCAACATTTATAAAATTATGCAGTAAACGTAGTAAATATGGATATGGTCAAACACTGGGATATTTAAAAGGAAGTGATACTTTATATGGAATCCTGAAAATATACAAATGCTATTCCTATTATTAATTTTGTCATGCAAAACTTTTTTGTGGTAGAGAGAGAGGAGTCAAAGGGGAAGTTGAAACTGTAAAGGTTTTGGAAATTAAAGAGGATTTTTGTGTATGTAGGTACTACCGTGGGACAGGTTTGTGCAACAGACAAAGATGAGCCTGACACACTGCACACGCGTCTAAGGTACTCCATCATTGAGCAGTTTCCAGCATCACCCACCCTCTTTTCTATGCATCCAACTACAGGCGTGATCACCACAACGTCATCTCAGCTAGACAGAGAGGTAACAAATATTAACAAATAAAACCTGATTTGTTGTTCAATCACTGAGTCGTGTTCAACTCTTTGCGATCCCGTGGAGTGCAGCATGCCAACGCCAGGCTTCCCTGTCCTTCGCCACCTCTTAGAGCTTGCTCAGACTCATGTCCATTGAGTCAGTGATGCCATCCAACCGTCTCATCCTCTGTCATCCCCTTCTCGTCCTGCCCTCAATCTTCTCAGCATCAGGGTCTTTTCTAATGAGTTGGCTCTTTTGGTGCACCTGTGTTTCTCTGTATATCACCTGCAGATAAGCTTTTGAAAAGCATATTGTGAATCTAACAAAAATTATTTTAGGTAGGTTGATGGAGGTCATTAACCTTGCAGCTTGCTGATTTTGAACTGCTAATTCATTCTCTCCTGAATTATATGATTTATAAAATCAAATTTCCTAATATAAACATATTTATAGTTGGAAAAAAACAAGAAATATTGTAATTGTACAGTAAAACTTGGAATTTGTGGAATTTTCTTATCTACAGATAACAATGCTTCTCTATCTGTGTAACTTGATTAGCAATCTCATCTACATTTTCTTCTTACATAGGTTAAGTGAAAGTTTATCTCTTGCTGATGTCTGATTCAACATTTTCAGTTGACTGACGGGAATCCTATTTGAACATTTCACAGCTACCTAAGATGCAGTGCATCTAGAATTCTTTCCTTCTGAACATGCTCTCTTTCCCATGCTTTTAGTTAAAATGACATTAAAATGTTCTTTTCCTTTAGTGATTTTTCTATTTTCACCTTCGCTTTATGTTCTCAAAATTGTATTCGATGTCTCCTCTTGCAAGTCAAATTACTTTCCAAAGCATGTTATTAACTCCACAATGATCTTATATTCACGTCTATCCATTGTCCCTGCAGCTAAACTAGTTTAGTAATTACTCATTTTGTTATTCAACTGTTACTCAACTGTTAGCGTTTATTTATCTGAATTCTTATAATAGCTTATCTGGCCTACTTCCTATATTTATAATCCTTAATTTTAAAATATAGTAATATGTGTTTGTCAGGTTTCTCTTTGATTCCTAAAACTCTGTATTAATTCATTTCCTCTCCCATGAATTAGGGAAGTGGTCTGCAAGTTTTCTGGTCTCAGGAGCTCTATATAGGCTTAAATTTTATTGACAATTCCAGGCTTTTGTTTATGTGGGTTATATTGATCACTGTTTAATCCAAAAATGTTTAAAACTGATAGAAGTTAAAAAAATATATATTTACTTACCCATTTAAGATATTACATGTTAATGTAAATAATATTTTTATAAAAATAATTACATTTCCAAAACAATTTAATGAGGAGTAGCATTATTATACATTTTCCAAATCTGTTTAATACCCGACTTAATGTAAGGGTGATTAGTTTTCATATCCCCTGCATTCAGTCTGTTATCTAGTTTTAGTCAAGGTATGTAAAGAAAATCCAGGATGACCTGAAGTTAGAATAGAGAGGAGTGTTTTAATAGTAACTCCAGATCATTGTGGATAGTCTTTGATATACTACCCCAAAGCTTGACAGGTGGTAGTTTCATAAATGTTTTTTGCAGTGTGCACTCTTAAGAAGCCTTGTCTGTGAGCTTTCATACTTTGTCACATCAAAACCCATTGTCTTGTACTGTAAGTGACCAATTTATTTACCGTGTGTGGTTTTGTAACATCGTGCATGGGTCATATGGGAAATACTGGCTCACTGAGTTATGCAGATCCTCTAAATATTGACACATTTAATTAAACAATATTAAAACAATCACCTACTCATCTCCATTAATACCACAATAGTTCATAAACGTTTTCTAGAATCCTTATTTTTGCTTGAAAGCTCCAATTGATCATTTGCATCAGATAGCCTTTTCTTTAAAGGACAGATTTGCCTTATGTGTGTCAAAATGTCTTCCAGATACCAAACTGAATAACCTTATGTGTCTTTTATGTAAAAACAGTTTAGCTTCTAAATCAAACAATCCTGAAAGTACTTTTCCTTGGAAGAACATCGTATTATATTATGCAGAAGGGCTTTTACACATACCTCCCATTTCTTCATGTGGACTGAAGGTTGAGATTTAATAACAGTGGTTAAAATTAATCATTTTTACTGCATTTACAAGGACATTCCTAAGTAAAATTTCTATTTTTAAATTCAATTTTAGTATTTATAATTTATATATTCTTACAATGAGTCTGTGCCAGTGAAGGGGCTTCCTGGGTGGCTCACGGGTGAAGAATCCATCTGTAGTGCAGAGTGGGTTCAATCCCTGGGTCAGGAGGATTGCCTCGAGTAGGAACTGGCAACTCACTCCAGAGTTCTTGCCTGGAGAATCCCATGGACAGAGGAGCCTGGTGGGCTACGGTCCCTAGGGTCACAGAGTCAGACACGACTGAATCAACTGGGCAAGCATGCATGCACACACATGCCAGTGAAGAATGGGGTATCATTTGCTAAATGAATGGATTGCTGTCATAGGTCTACAGATTATAGAGATTCTTCATGGAATTTGTATGCTCAGGAAGAGCAGGTTATAAACCAAATTTTCTTTTATCATCAAGCCTTAAATAGATTATTCTGATAAAACACTTGAGAACATTTGACTAATGAAGGAGTCTTGGAGATCTTTTACCCAAGAAAGCGTTGGACTCACTTTCTGATCCCAGGTTTCTGATTTTTTTTCTGTTGGCCTTCCACACTTTAATCTCTTTAAGCATCAGAGCTTTTCTTCCATCTGAAGATAATCATAGGTTGATATTTAAGTCCCAACCTTCATTTCTGTCTTTGTGTTATCTGCTAGTTGATCATTCCCAATAAATCATAGCTTGCTACAAATAGAATCCATATTTCCTCCTAGAAGTATACTAGTCTGAGCTTTTAAAATTTTTGAATAAAAGAAGACCATTAATTGTTTCAACTCTACATATGTGATTGATTATGAGAGAGGAGTAAATCAGGAAAAGTCGGGAGTGTAAAAGTATACCCACTGAGAGAAATATTATTAATTGTTTTATTTTAGGTAATATTGAGTCCAGTGCATGAGTACTAGAAAGTTTAAGAAGTCTAAAGGAAGGAAAGGGCTTCCCTGATAGCTCAGTTGGTAAAGAAACTGCCTGCAGTGCAGGAGACCCCAGTTCAATTTGGTTTTCTAAGAGAACGGCAACTATTCTAGGTGGAAGGTCAGGAAGTTTTTTATATATTTTTTGTCTTATAAAAGGTCAGTTACTTAGCAAAGGTATTATTATCATTTTATAGAAGAGGAAAACTAAGGGAAAAGATTTTTTCAACTGCCAAAGATTACATTTGCTATTTTTGAGCTTGGCAATAGAACCCAAGCTTCCTAATGTTCAGTCTAAGTGGCATTATTATTAGAGTTGCTGTTAATCCTTCCCTATCTCAATACTTGTGACAGATGAGACCGTTATGAGGGGAAACACACTTTCTTAAACTTACTAGTGATGAGTCTGCAATCTCTAAAGAATGGAAAATCCTTTAAAAAAAGACACTATTTTCCATGAAGAGAAAAAAAAAATTTACAAAGCTCCAGAACTTTCTTCTCATGCTAATTTAATGATCTTTTAATAAATGTCAAGTAAATATTTAAAATCCACCACTTTTACAAGAGAGTATGTTATTGCTTTATCATAAGACTGGTATAGAGTCACTGTTAATGTATTTTTGAATGTAAGAATGTACTTTGAATAGGAGATAAAGATTTTAATTAATTACTAGGCAATTTTAAGTGTGCTATGACAATATTTTTTCTTTCTGTTAAGTAATACAAAAGCCAAGTTGATTCTATGAGTAGCGCTTTAAATTTGAGAAACTATTATATTTTCATAAATTAATTGAACATTAGTATGAGGAAATTATTCCTCTGGCAGTACATGAAAACTATAAAGTCTAATAGTGTACTTCTTAAATTTTCAATGCAAGGAAAATTATGTTATGATTTCATTTATAATGTTGCTTTCACTCAGTAATTAAATTCTTACTTTCTTTTCAGCTGATTGATAAATACCAGCTGAAAATTAAAGTGCAAGACATGGATGGTCAGTATTTTGGTTTGCAGACAACTGCAGCTTGTGTCATTAATATTGAAGATGTGAATGACAACTTGCCAACATTCACCCGTTCTTCTGTAAGTGTGTGATTTTAATATAAGAAAATGTAAAAGGCAGAGTTAGTTGCTAAATATGCACATCTCCCTTCATGCCCAGTGATTTCAAATGAAGTTTTCCCAGCCATATATAAGTAGTTTGGACTTAGGGTTTAAAATCATGTAAATATAGTTTGGGGCTTCCCTGATAGCTTAAGAAAGAAAGTGAAAGAAAGTGAAGTCGCTCAGTCGTCTCCAACTGTTTGTAACCCCATAGAGTGTAGCCTACCAGGCTCCTCCGTCCATGGGATTTTCCAGGCAAGAGTACTGGAGTGGGTTGCCATTTTCCTTCTCCAGAGGATCTTCCCTACCCAGGGATCGAACCTGGGTTTCCCGCATTGTAGGCAGATGCATTACCGTCTGAGACACCACTTAGTTGGTAAAGAATCTGCCTGCAATGCAGGAGACCCCGGTTCGATCTCTGGGTCGGGAATATCCCCTGGAGAAGGGATGGGCTGCTCCCTCCAGTATTCTTGGGCTTTCCTTGTGGCTCACCTGGTAAAGAATCCGCCTGTAATGGGGGAGGCCTGGGTTCGATCCGTGGGCTGGGAAGATTCCCTGGAGAAGGGATAAGGCTACCCACTCCACTATTCTGGCCTGGAGAATTCCAGAATTATAGTTCATGGGGTTGCAAAGAGTCGGACATGATTGAGCAACTTGTACTTACACTTTTCAAACATAATTTTTGAAAATTAGAAGAGCCAGGCTTACTTTACATGATGTTCTGCTTTTGTGAGAGTTACTAATTAAACTTCTTTTGTCATTTTTTGTTATCTTAGTATGTGGCATCGGTGGAGGAGAATAGAATTGATGTGGAAGTCTTACGTGTTGCTGTTCAGGATAAGGATTTAATTCATACTGCTAATTGGAGGGCTAATTATACCTTTTTAAAGGGTAATGAAGATGGAAATTTTAAAATTGTAACAGATTCCCAAACCAATGAAGGAGTTTTGTATGTGGTTAAGGTAAGAATAAATCAGCAGATTATTATTTGCAGTTTATAATATGATAGATTAGCATATTAGAGCTTAATGAAAAGAGAGGAATTCTAGTAAGTGTAAATCTAAAATAGTTCAGTAAATGTAAATACTGTGTTCTTCATGTATATAGTGGGATGATTGTACTCGTTTTGGGGAACATTTTGAAAAGGTATGATAGTTTAGAATTACTACATATATGTATGTTCAATTAATAAGATATAGTACCCACTTTTTAACGAGTATCTCTGGTTTTTTTTTTTTTTTTTTCCTTTTTTTGTTTTAACCAGTATCTCTTAACAGTCAAAAAGCTAGCACAGTTTTGGCACCAGTGAGACACTGCCAGGCTATCCTAGTCCATTCTTTCTATCACTGTGTCAAGGAGCTGCTAGTTCGTTATTGAATTTCCCAAATAATGAGTTATTCTTGGTCAGACTCATGGGGAAGCTGTTTTATAGATCTTTTCTTTTGGATACAGTGTACATTATGTTCTTTACTTCCTGGTTCAGAACGGGAGTCCTCAACCATTCAAAGATGTAAATACTTCCAAAACCTCTTTCTAATAATCTCTAATTATCTCAGGAGACATCACTGCTAATTCAGGTGGCAGAGTTAACCCATAAAGTCATCTGAGCTCTGGCTTTGGACAAAACCATAGGAGCCTATGGTTCTGCTGCTTCTTTTACTAGAACATGATTGTATCCTGGGTCTCTGGTTTCCCTTTTCTACATTCACAAGGAGAATGGGTTATAAAAATGATGATTGTTTTTTCTTACTGTGATGAAAATTAGCTGCATTCTGTGGGTTAATTTCTGCTTCAAACAGCAAAGGGATTGTCCCTTAAATCTTGTTTCTTTCTTTATCCAATCCTGCCCTAATCCTTGGCATGATAGAAAGGAAAATTATCTCCGTGAAATCTAAGACCTGACAACACAGGGAGCCCAGCTTGGCATTCTGTGATGACCTTGAGGGGTGGGAAGGAGGGAGGGAGGGATGGAAGGCTCAAGAGGGAGGGGATGTATGTATATATAGTTGTTGTAGTGCAGAAACCAACACAACATTGTAAAGCAATTTTCCTCCAATTAAAAAATAAAGGGAAAAAAATCTGTCTTCTGGGAAATGGTTTCACCCATTTTTAATACAGCTATGAATCAGGCAAAATAAAATTAATACCTTCTATTAAACTTGATAGTACACCATTTTTTAAAGAGTAACTGGGGTAAAAAAGGTAGAAAAGAAAAGTGTATCACCCATAATCTTTCTGTTTTCTTGTCTCTTATCTTAAAAACATCTTATAAAATTTGACCCACCTTTTCTGCCTTAAACAAGGTATAGATATTTGTTTTCATCTCAGGAGGATAGGATAAACTGTGTCCAAACTGATGGAATAGTAAGTTACTGTTGATTAGGGCATCGAGTCCCAAAAGTAATATTTCAAATAATAATAGTTAATTAAATACTATCTAAAATTGCCATTAGGACCTATGATATTGTGTTAAATTTGCAATTGAGGGATTTTTTTTTTTTTTTTTTTTTGGCTGGCTCTACCCAAATACTGAATCAGCACATTTGTGGGTATATGTTTAGTATTTTCATGACTCTTCCTGAGCCAGCACTTAGTACATATTCCCAAAGCTAACTAGTTACACACTAGTTCACATGGCCAAATACTGCATCTTGATCTGATTTTCAACATGCTTGCTTTTGTAGCCACTGAATTATGAAGAAAAACAGCAGCTGACCCTGCAAATTGGTGCAGTTAATGAAGCTCCATATATTGGTACTTCAAGATCAACCATGAACATGGCAACAGTCACTGTTAATGTACAAAATCAGGATGAGGGCCCTGAGTGTGACCCTCGGGTACAAACTGTTCGAATTAGAGAAAACGTACCAGTGGGAACAAAGAACGTTGGTTATAAAGCATACGACCCGGAAACAAGAAGTAGCAGTGGCATAAGGTACTTGTAATTCTATTTTGGTGAACATCAAATTGACCATGTTTTTTTTTCTTAAAAAAGAAAAAAAGTTTCTGTGTACATTGGGCTTCCCTGGTGGTTCAGCTGGTAAAGAATCCGCCTGCAATGTGGAAGACCTGGATTCAATCCCTGGGTTGGAAGATCCCCTGGAGAAGGGAAAGGCTACCCACTCCAGTATTCTGGCCTGGAGAATTCCACAGTCCATGGGGTCGCAAAGAGTCAGACACGCCTGAGCAACTTTCACTGTTTAAAATGTATAATTTATTTTGATACTGTTATTGCAATTTGACTTATGATCTGTTCTGCTATTTTAACTCATCATTATTTACAGGTATATGAAGTCAAGTGATCCAGAAGGGTGGGTTGATGTGGATGAAAACTCAGGAGTAATCACGATTTTGAAAAGACTCGATAGAGAAGCCAGAAGTGGTGTATATAATATTTCAATCCTTGCCTCAGACAAAGGTAAGGACTTTGTGTTTAAGGCAGCTATGTAGACTCTCAATCACGTACATCCTGTTTTTAAATTAACAATGTACATTCAAAGTTTGTTCCTCCCCAGATGACAAGTATTGAGGGGTTTGTTATAATTTATTAACTCGAGTTTGCTTTCCAGTAGCACCTTCAGTTTTGTATGTAAGTATAAAATAATTTAGTCATAGAAAATATATGACTGTACTTTATTAAAATTAAATAACCATTCATTTTAGTGAAGAAAATTACTTTAGTAAAATCAGCTTCAATTTATTTATTCATATCTCTTAAAAAATACTTCAGCAGGAAAATTCATTATAGAGATAATATACTTAATTTCCTCATAGACAATCCTAAAAGGGCTTCCCTGGTAGCCCTAGTGTTAGAGAACCTGCCTGCCAGTGTTGGAGACATAGGAGATTCTGGTTCAGTCCTTGGGTTGGGAAGATCCCTTTGAGGAGGACATGGCAACCCACTCCAATATTTTGCCTGGAGAATCCCAAGGACAGAGGGGCCTGGCAGGCTGCAGTCCATGGTGTGTAAAGAGTCAGACATAACTGAAGCAACTTAGCACACACAATCCTAAAAACATCGTATCTTTCTACAGGAAACTAACTACATACTTGGGGATTAGTATTCTGATACTATAAAATTAAAAAACAAATACTGTGAATCCACAAAATCATGTAAAATGTAAAGTCATTTTCTATGAGCGCTGTATGGAGAAGGAAACAGCAGCCCACTCCAGTATTCTTGCCTAGATAATCCCGTGGACAAGGGAGCCAGGTGGGCTGCTGTACATGGGGTCGCACAGAGTTGGACACGACTGAAGCGACTTAGCATGCATGCATGCATTGGAGAAGTAAATGGCAGCCCACTCCGGTATTCTTGCCTGGAGAATCCCAGGGACAGAGGAGCCTGTTGGGCTGCTGTCTATGGGGGTCGCACAGAGTCGGACATGACTGAAGCGACTTAGCAGCAGCAGCAGCAAGAGCCCTGTAAAACTGGAATGTGAGCACAATGATCAGGAATGGGATCCTCTTATTACATAAAATATAATTTTTACTGTAACATACACTTGAACTTTGTGCCTCTGTAAAATAAATGTTAATTACAGTAAACATAAATTATTATACCATAGCTTGCAAAATAAGATTTTAGAAGTGATTTTGGAAGATGTTTTAGGTACTTCAGCTTTTTCTAAATTAATGAGAAATGGCTCATATCCATTGATTGACTTGGTAAAGTTGAAACCATTTTTAATTTAACTTCATACAATTAAAGACTATCCTTAAAGACCTCAGCTTCCTTTGTCCCTTTGTCAAGACATGCTTTTTGGTCAAAGTCAAGTGAAAAGAGAAATAACATGAATATCAAGTCCATTATTTTTACATTTTATATTGCATTTGGCAAATGGTTTGTTCATTGATGAGATAAAAATTAGTCTGGAATGAGAGATTTTGGATATGATTTTATTCCACATTTTCCTCTGTTGCAGAGGAGATAAAAATAAGCAAGAGAGCAAATGTTTCATGGTGTTTAGAGAGGCATTGTATCATCCTTGTGGTCAAAAATAAATGTGTAATGGGGTCTTGTCCATTCATTTCTTTTGAAGCTGGTCAGGGATAAGTAACTCCACGTATTTTTTTTTTTTTATATGAACTGAGATTGTACTAAAGTATGTTTTTTGTTTATTTGTTTTCATTCTTTACCTTTTTAAAAGATCTATATCAACTCATTCCCTTTGGACTTTGCCCACCCCACGTACTTCCATGTGAGAAGTGCTGTCTCCTGTGAGCACTGACCTCTGGGCTTATGCTAAATTCCTCTCTCTGGCTTCCCTACAGCACTTGCTTCTTCCTCTTTTGAAAATTCTCCCTCAAGTCTTCAGTGTCTCAACTTTTCCACACATTCCTCTCATATCTCTGTACTTTTTAGCTGTACTGTCTTCCCCTCTTCTAAACATAGGTCTTTTTAAAGCTTTGAGATCAGTTTCGTTTCTTGATCTAACCTCAGTTGGCAGTTTCTCCCAGGTGTCTCCTCTGTGTAGTTGAGTTTTACATTTCTTCTCTTGTAAGAGTGACACTGTTGGGAGGAGGAGTGTGCTTTCAGATTTGTAAAAGCATTTAGCAGGAGAGTGTCATGCACATAAATTGTGGACCACCTTCCAGGACTTTTTTGAAATTGGTATTTACCCATATAGAATTAGGAACCAGGACTTCCCAAGTGGTGCTAGTGGTAAGAACCTGCCTGCCAACGCAGGAGACATAAGAGATGCGGGTTTGATCCCTGGGTCGGGAAGATCCCCTGGAGAAGGGCATGGCAATCCACTCCAGTATTCTTGCCTGAAGAATCGCATGAACAGAGGAGCTACAGTCCATAGGGTTTCAAAGAGCTGGACACAACTGAAGTGACTTAGCATGTGCACACACCTATAGAATTATATTAATATTAGAAGCTGAGCATTGCATGCATATACTCCAGTAAATAAAATAATATTATTTATTATTAACACATGAAGAACAGAGCTGTGAGACACTGAGTTGGATGTCTAAAATCTTTGGTTGACATATTCTATACCAATACTGATCACAATGTGAAAAAAAAAAAGTTTATTGAACAACTCTACACATTACATGACAGGGGAATTCAAGCATTTATTACAGTGGTAGAACAGCAAACAATGTAAACTAGGTCGATTTTTAAAGCCATTAAAATTAATCTGATTCAGTCAGTAAGACATGTGCTTTCAACTCTGTGTGTGGACCCAAATCATATCCTGTAATCCTTATTTTCAGAGGGAGCAAGAAAACACCATGAGAACCAGAAAAATCTGAGGGAAGAGAATATTCTGCCCTAATAGGAAAGTTTGTCAGGCAGATAAAATACATGTTTGCGTATATTCTTGCTACCTTTCTGTCTTTTTTTTTTTTTGAGTTGTCCTAAGTGAGAGATAGTTGCCTTGTTTCTTGTATCTCATTTCTTCTCTTCTAGTTCCCTTTCCTTCTTGCTGAACTATATCTTTCACTAGTTCTTTCAATGGTGCGATGTGGGTGATAAACCCTCAGTTTTCTTGTTCTGAAAAATATTTCAATATCATCCTCATGTTTGGTTTTGTCATTTGACTTGCTTTAAAATTTTGAGTTAACTCTTTCTTTCCCTCAGTACCCTGCAAGTGGTACTCCATCGTCCTGTGGCATTTCTTGTTGCCAATGCTTATTTTAGTGTCTGTTGTCTTTTTGTAGGTCATACATCCAGATAACTTTTGTAGCTCCCAAGGTTGTGTTCAATATATAGTTTTAATTCAGTGTTTATGCTGAGAATTTAGTTTTATTTACCCAGTAGTGCAGTCAGATCAGAACATTAAAAAAAAAAAAAAAAGTCCATGTTTTTCTTTAATTCTGGGATATTCTCAGCCAGTATTTCTTTAAGTATTGCTTCCTTACCATTTTATTTATCCTTTTCTTCTAGAGTCCCTATTAGATGATTATTAGATTATTTCTACTGGAATTTCAGCTGTCAATTGCATTCTTATTTAAACAGTTAACTTTATGTTTTTGAAAATAGTAAATATACATGATTTGAAGCTATCTTGCATAAAGTGAGTTAATCTTCTGATTAGTGATTTTGTTGGCTTTCCTTTAAACATTAACCTTGCTCATTCTGGAAGTTTAATTTGCAGGATATTAAATAGGAGGTACTGACTTGCCTTCATCTTCAGACTTTTCCTGTATTCCACTGTCAGTTCAGTTCAGTTCAGTTCAGTTCAGTCTCTGAGTTGTGTCGGACTCTTTGCGACCCCATGAATCACAGCACGCCAGGCCTCCCTGTCCATCACCAACTCCCGGAGTTTACCCAAACTCACGTCCATCGAGTTGGTGATGCCATCCAGCCATCTCATCCTCTGTCGTCCCCTTCTCCTCCTGCCCCCTATCCTTCCCAGCATCAGAGTCTTTTCCAATGAGTCAGCTCTTCACATGAGGTGGCCAAAGTATTGGAGTTTCAGCTTTAGCATCAGTCCTTCCAATGAGCACCCAGGACTGATCTCTTTTAGGATGGACTGGTTGGATCTCCTTGCAGTCCAAGGGACTCTCAAGAGTCTTCTCCAACACCACAGTTCAAAAGCATCAATTCTTTGGCACTCAGCTTTCTTTACAGTCCAACTCTCACATCCATACATGACCGCTGGAAAAACCATAGTCTTGACTAGATGGACCTTTGTTGGCAAAGTAATGTCTCTGCTTTTGAATATGCTCTCTAGGTTGGTCATAACTTTCCTTCCAAGGAGTAAGCATCTTTTAATTTCATGGCTGCAATCACCATCTGCAGTGATTTTGGATCCCAGAAAAATAAAGTCTGACACTGTTTCCACTGTTTCTCTGTCTATTTCCCATGAAGTGATGGAACCAGATGCCATGATCTTCATTTTCTGAATGTTGAGCTTTAAGCTAGCATTTTCACTCTCCTCTTTCAGTTTCATCAAGAGGCTCTTTAGTTCCTCTCCACTTTCGGCCATAAGGGTACCCCAGAGCAATTTTGTAGTTGCTTCCACCATGTCCTTTTCTGTGGCCCCCAGTTCAGCACCTGTTTCTTAACTTGATGGGCTGTGGCTCCTGGCCCATGATGACCCTGGAAATACAACTGGTCCTGTTGTTGGGTTGAGGTAGTGGCTGCAGGGCTCTGCCTGGTCTCCTCACTTTCCTTAGGAGGGCAGCTTCGTATAAGACACAGCCCTGGGTTGCAGATGGCACAAGTTTACTTCATCCTATTTTCCACTCTTCATAACCATGGCCTGCTTATTAATAAGCAGAAAGAAAAAATAGTTTATAGACACAAGTCCTGGATTTATGTTCACTTTTAGGCTTACAACTGTGTTACTCATTTGTAGCCGGGACCCATGCCCACTTCATCTTCGAATCTCCCAGATTTTCCACTGCAGAGCTCTGTGCCAAGTAATTACTCAGTAAGTTTATTGACTGTATTGATAGATGAATTCCTTAGGCTACCTCAGAGTGATTATTTGGGTTTGCAAGTGATTTTCCACTTCTGGGGTCTTTTGTGTGTTAAACATTTCTGTGTACTAATTTTGTTCTAATCTTCCAAATGCATATCTTATGCCTTTTACCCCTTTTACTTTTCCTGCCCCCAAACCTTCGGAGAAGGCAATGGCACCCCACTCCAGTACTCTTGCCTGGAAAAATCCCATGGATGGAGGAGCCTGGTAGGCTGCAGTCCATGGGGTCGCTAGGAATCGGACACGACTGAGCGATTTCACTTTCACTTTTCACTTTTCACTTTCATGCATTGGAGAAGGAAATGGCAACCCACTCCAGTGTTCTTGCCTGGAGAATCCCAGGGATGGGGGAGCCTGGTGGGCTGCCGTCTCTGGGGTTGCACAGAGTCAGACACAACTGAAGCAACTTAGCAGCAGCAGCAGCACCAGCCCCCAAACTTTAAGTGCTTTCCACATGCCTTCCCTTTCATTCTGTCCAGAACATAGGTCTGTGTATGTGTTTTCCCACCTTATTAAATCTCCTTGTGTTTTGACTATACCAGAAATGCCCTTTTCGGTCCTCTCTTCCTTCCTCTTTTTAAAAATCTGTCAAAACTCACCTCTACAAAAATTCCATGTCTATTGCAGCTTTTTAGTGAACAGACAAGAAATCTAAATAGCAGTTATTTTTTGTACAACGTCTTTGAAATGGATTATGTCTTTCTATTAACGTATCTTAATGATGTAACCTAAGACTGTACCTGTTCCTGTTATTTCTGTGGTACAAATACCTAATGTGTAATTGCCTAATAGAAACTCAAAAATCAAGAATTATATTTTCATATCCAATTTTCTAGATGGGAGAACATGTAATGGAGTACTGGGGATTATTCTTGAGGATGTGAATGATAATGGCCCAGTCATACGTCAGCGGAGAGTGATAATCTGTAAAACTGTCATGTCATCGGCCGAGATTGTTGCTGTAGATCCTGATGAACCCATCCACGGCCCACCCTTTGACTTCAGTTTGGAAGGTGTTTTGGATTCAGAGGTACTTAGAATGTGGAGACTGACAAAGGTTAACGGTATGTATTTCTAAATGTTGCTCTGTCATTTTCAGCATCAAAATGTCTAAAATATAGAGGAATAATTCGCTGTACAGTAACCAACAAATGAACATGAGTTTCTCAGCGTTGGTGGGAAGAGCCTGTTTTTGGTCAGTCCTGTGCCAGGATTCCCTACGATTTGTGTGAATTCTCATTCCCACGCTACACGCTATCCCTCCTGCCCCAACCCCACCAGACTAGATCTGATAGAACCACTGCCAGGCTTGTGTGCCTCCCACGCACACAGATTTTTCACATGACGGTGGTTTCCTTGGTCAGAAGGGAATCCCCATCCTTTGCAGGTGTGTTCCCAGGGAAGCGGACGCTGAGACCGTCTTTCTAGGCTGAATGTTTATCAAGGCGTTTCCTTGGCATCAGTACATGTGAATGGAAAGAAAGCAGAGTGGAGCAGAGAACTCAAGCTGCAGCTCAGGCCAAAGGACAGCCTTGACTAACGCATGAGTCGTCTCCATTCCTCAGTGGCCATTCTGTTCTGTGCTCTTTCGTGACTCTGTCAGTGGTTTGGGCTGCCCGAGGGGGCATGACCTTTGGCAGGAAGGCCCAGTCCCTGGCGGTGCTGATAGTCTCCCAAGCAGCTGGGACCATACATCCCTGGTTGCAGGGGATCTGGGAGTGCATCACAGTGTCCACTGTCTGATCCCTTTTCTGCTCTGCATTGACTTCCGACCATTTCTTATCTAACGTTTTTTATGTGGGATTCTTCCTCGACTTGGTCCCAGTGTGTACTTCCGACTTTACCTTTGTTAAAATCTATGGTGACAAGAATGGCAAAAGCAAAAGGAACTTCTCTTGGGGCCACCGTTGCCTCACTCCCTACATCAGCTCTCAACTTTCCAGCACATTCTGTGTCTCCTGACTGCACAACCTGTGCACCATGTCCTGTCACTCCAGCTTTCATGACCCTAACTCTAGCCTTCATCTACTGTAAACTGAATGGGGGTTGCCTTTAAAATGCCCTTGAATGGTTTTCCTCCCCACGATTTCAGTGAATACTTCTTGATTTCCTATTATAAGTTGCTCTGTGAACTGACAGACAAAATTTTTCAGTGTTTTTAATAACATTCCAATGAGTCCCAGGTGGAGCTAGTGGTAAAGAGTGTGCCTGCCAATGCAGACATAAGAACTGCGGGTTTGATCCCTGGGGGAAGATCCCCTGAAAAAGGGAATGGCAACCCACTCCAGTATTCTTGCCTGGAGAAGCCCACAGACAGAGGAGCTTGGAGGGCTATAGTCCTTGGAGTCACAAAAAGCTGGACATGACTGAAGTGACTTAGCATACCAATGAGTGTGCATGTGAGAAGCAACCTTATATTTAGATGACCTCTCTACTTCTTTGGTGTCATAACATCACATCTTTTTATGTAATGTTAAAAGAGGCAGTAATTTTAAAAAATTCCTACTTATTTAGTACAGTGAAATGCTAACAGGATTATGTTGGTCAAAACTACTAGTTTTAAGTTTTCCTGAGCTGTGAAATAGTCCAAAAGCCTGAAAAACGCTAAGTGGAGAAGACTGTGTTCTAAGGAGGCTTTAGGTCTCATTATACTATTTATTCTTCTTGGGCATTCATTCATTTATTCATGTGTAAGATGGGATTATAGGGGGAAGTAAACAAGACAGACAATGCAATAGACCATGGTATGTTTTGAATCATAAATCTTGGTTTTGTTAGTCTTATTATTATTTCTTACACATTCATGGACTCTGGGTTAATCATGCTTTCCTTTAAAATTGACTCAATTCAGTGACTTATTTTTTTTTACCCAAGTATTGAAGGTTTACATTTAGAGCATCAAATATGAAGTAATAAAAATGTCCCACTGGGCCAGCTAACTGGGGAGGATTATTCTTGGGCATGGGTACGTGTAATCTATATGTAAAGTAGCATATTTTTGGCTCTGTCCCCAAGACTGTATATTTTTCCACTCTTGACTTAAAAAAAAATCAAAAGCAAAAAATATAAGGTTGGTCCCAGTGTCTTATAGGATCATGAGAAGAAGTTCCAGCATCATGACTGATGCCTTGATAGTAAGTTCATGGTTTGGCATAATATATGAAAATAAAGTAAGGAGAAATATCTGGAATTCAGACTATGAAATTCTCTGATGAATCGTGCATAAAAGAAGATATATTAAAATTAAAATTTGGGTCATATTAAAATTTTTAAAGATACGATAAAAGTCAGTCTTTTAACAAATCTATTATTTGTGATGAGAAGGATTTGTGTATGGACAGATAAAATATATTATTACAAAAGCCATAAGACCTTTATACAAAGAGGCAGCATAAACAAACTTGTATATGATCAGAAAGACTTTGTCCAAGCACACTTATAATCGAGTAGGACTTGAGCCATTCCCATTAGGAATATCCATTGTATGGAAATGATGCTGAATATCCTGTCACTAGTTATTTATGCTCAGGAGAAATCAATGACATTCTGTAAGTCATGGTTTTATTTCCTTTCAGATACAGCAGCACGTCTCTCCTATCTGAATGACCTCCAGTTTGGAAAATATACAGTCCCTGTGAGAGTTACGGATAGACTTGGCCAGTCACTCGTCACTCAGTTAGACGTGATATTATGTGACTGTGTTACCCCAAATGACTGCAACACTTACCGAAGTCCGAGGACTGGCAACAGAGAAGTGATACTTGGAAAGTGGGCCATCCTTGCAATACTGTTGGGCATAGCATTGCTATTTTGTAAGTCCTTTCATGAATTTAAACGATAACCTTTAAAATAACTTTCAGGACACATTCTTAGACTCAACACTGTTATCTATGGCTGCTCATTTGTATGTAGCTACGTTTCTATTTAACACACACATGTTTAATTCTTATATTGAAAGTACATGTAGGTATCATATTAGTGCTGTCATAATTGGTGCAGACATAAAATTCAACACAAATACAGCACTGAGCGTGTCCTTGTTTGTGGCATATCTATTTAAGGCAGGCTTTTCTAATGGATGCTGCTTTGACTCAAGCAATAATATTTATGTTTTCTGGAAAGTTGTTTTTGTATTTGTCATCATAAATTCATAACAGTCTTTTATGATAAACCAAAGTCATCTCTCTTATCCTGCAGGTATCTTATTCACCTTGGTTTGTGGGGCTACTACTGGGGCAGCCAAAAAGCCAAAAGTATTTCCTGATGACTTAGCTCAGCAGAACCTTATTGTGTCAAACACTGAAGCTCCTGGCGATGACAAAGTGGTAAATGTTTGTCTTTTCAAAATAGATACAGACGATAGATAGGGATTTCCCTGGCGGTCACTGGTTAAGTTCAGTCCCTGGTCAGGGAGTTAAGATCCCTCCTGCCACGTGGTTCAGCCAAAATATTAGTATACATTCAAAGAATAAATTTGCCTAAACAACTGTAGTGATCTTTTCTGGGAAAAGTTTTTTTGAAATCAGATAACTTACAATATATAACATGTCATCAGTTGCAGGGGACAAATTAAATGACGTTGATCCCATGGTGATATGTGGCATTTCAATTTGGCCATGTAATGTTACTTAATAGTAAAAATCCTTTGGCATATCATTATTTTTTTTTCCCCTATTTCAAGTGTGTCACGGCTTCAACTTTAAATCCTGTCTTTTTTATATAATTGAAGCTGCTGGTTGTACTGTAAAAGGGTTTCATTTAGTTATTCACCAATCATCAGCATAATGATTTTAATTTTTTTCTGGCAGCAGCCATAAAATGACTACAGGCTTTAATCATCGTGGGAAGAACTTTAATGGAGGCTTTCAGGCTCTACTATGGGTTAGAAAGGAGCCTGCGGTCAAATGTATGAAGCAATCATGCTAAAAGGTGATTGCACTGCTTCAGCTTTGAGTTCCAGCCTTGTATGTGGATGAAGGAAAAAAGTGAAGTGAAAGTCGCTCAGTTGTGTCCAACTCTTTGCAACCCCATGAACTGTACGGTCCATGGAATTCTCCAGGCCAGAATACTGGAGTGGGTAGCCTTTCCCTTCTCCAGCAGATCTTCCCAATCCAGGAATAGATCCGGGGTCTCCTGTATTTCAGGCAGATTCTTTACCAACTGAGCTATGAGGCAAGCCCCACTATGTGGTTGAGGAATAAATAAATTCCCTACCAAAATGTAATTGATGATTAGAGCAGGAAGGATCTAGAAAACAAAAGGATGTTGACATCTAGGAAGGTATTAGAAAAAAGGAAACTTAGAGTTTCCTAGAAAAACGTAACATGGAAAGTTAGTGTCCAGAGCTTTGGTGTTCTTACTTTCTCTGCTGATTTGTCTTTATTTAATTAGATGACAAGGATTTAGTATTGCTGCTTTTTATGGCAACTTGTTATTTCTGTTAATTTTGTTTCAGTTGAAGGGAACTCAATTAGTCACTGAATAAAAATACCGATTATTATTTCTGTTTTTGTTCTAGTCAGGTGAAGGGAATGAATTTAAGCAGCATCAGTCTGTGTGAGACAATAGTATGGAATCCTGAGCCTGAGATGTGAGATGCTGGAAGGATTTCATAGATGAAGTTGTACAGTATTCTAAGAAGTTATTAAAAAAGGAGTACACATCAGGTTTTCTGACTTGTCTCAAGGCTCAGATCACTTGACATCTTGCAGTTGGCTTCCTGTATTGGAAGCTACCTAGTAAAGCAGTAGAATTAAGGTAGTTCGGTACCCAAGGTTGCCAAGATAGATTGAATTCCAGCCCTTGGAATGGTTACCTCCTAGCACATAAATTCATGGCATTATCTGCATGATTTGTTCTTTTTCTCATTTTTTGTTTTTCTCTGTATTTCCCCAATGCCAACTGTTTTGTTTCAGTATTCCACAAATGGTTTCACAACCCATGCCGTGGGTGGCTCTGCTCAGGGAATTTGTGGCACCCTGGGATCCAGAGTGAAAAGTGGAGGGCAAGAGACCATCGAGATGGTAAAAGGAGGGCACCAGACCATGGAGTCCTGCCAGGAAGCCGGGCATCATCACACCCTGGAACGGTGCAAGGAAGGTGGACAGCACACTCTGGATTCCTGTAGGGGAGGACCAACAGCAACCGACAACTGCAAATACACGTACTCCGAGTGGTACACTTACACTCAGCCCCGTCTTGGTGAAGTGAGTTTCCCATCAATCTGTTCTGCTTTCTTTTCAACTTTCTAAATGATTATGAAATGATTATGATCTTGATTTTTCACCGAATGATTAATCTACTCATTAGAAATTTGATTTTCCTTAATTTTGATTGAATTGCAATCAGAGGTTAAATGGGTATTGACTTTCCTTCCTGTTTTGTTTGGTTGTTCATTCTTTCTGAGAGAATAAGATGATACTTAAATTCTTTTTCTCATGGCTTTGTGTTGCCATTTCTCATTGGACAAATCAGGTCTTAGAGACCAACAGTGGAATCTGAGGCAACTCCAACCTGCAGTCACTCTGCCTATCTGGAAAGCTTTGAGCCACATGCATTCAGGTTCAGTTGTACGAATGCATTTTCACATTAGTCATAATCTGGAAAGGGAAAGCAATGATAACTTAAACGCTTGCATACTTGCTGCCACATGTGTGACTTTTAGAAACCTGCTATGTAGTTAATTAATTGATGGTTTAATTTATGATACAGACCAATCATGTGCATTTTTTATACATAGGAATCCATTAGAGGACACACTCTGGTTAAAAATTAAACAATGAAAGGTAAATCAAAGCAATTATTTTTATGCTAGTAAGTCTTGGTGTTTAAAATAATAATAATAAAATATGTTGTGTTTTTCCTCTTGGCAGAAGGTCCAGCAGTGTGATCAGGATAACACCCATATGCAAGCTCAAGACTACGTCCTGTCCTATAACTACGAAGGAAGAGGATCGGCAGCTGGATCTGTGGGCTGTTGCAGCGAACGACAAGAAGAAGATGGGCTTGAATTTTTGGATCATCTGGGACCCAAATTTAGGACACTTGCGGAAACATGCATGAAGAGATGAGTGCCTTCTAGATGGTCTACAAAAGCCAATGGGTTTATCGTCTTTTTTTTTTTTATAAGCTAAGATTTTTTTTTAAACATAAAAGATGCTATATTTGGGGCTTTTCCCCTTTATTTTGTTGGGATCTCTTTAGCCAAATGCGCATTCACTGAGGGATGCTGTAAATAACTACACAAATTTCCTGGCTTTTTCATAGTGTTTAATTACTTACCTTCCACCTAAGGACACCTGCAGATAGACAAGAAAGTCTGCGTTATTGTTTACATTTGGGTATAATGACAGCAGCCAATGTATAGTGCAATACAGTGTAATGAATTCACGTGTATAGCATAGACTACTTGAAGTAGAACCAAGTGGAAAATTGTGGAGACCTTGCTCTAACTTCATCTTCAGTTACCTAATTCATTAATCGTTTGCATGGTACTTAAAGACTGCTGTTCTCCTAAACATTCTAAAGTGTTTATACTGTGTTCTTGATGTTGTTTTAGTCTTGTAACATGACCTGTCTTCATAAACAAGTGTTGACTGTTATTATAATTCCATTTTGGTGGAGTTTAGTTTCTACCTTGTATTCTTTGTGAAATCTGGCACTGACTTACACTTGCTCTGTTACTCACCTTCTCCGAACATTTACATTTTAAAAAATGCTTTAAGGGTGTATTTTTATTTCTGTGAGGCTTTGGTCTTTGGTCTCCTTGCCCCCGCTCTCCACTGCCCCCTCGGGCTCTGCCTCTCACCTTCTCTCTCCTCCCTTCCTTCCCTTCTCCCTCTCTCTCTCTGTCTCTATCTTGTTTGTATTCTTAAAGTTTTTATTTGGGTTGGAGAATCTAAATATAGTTAAAAGCCATCTCTCTTTCCTCTCTTATAGCGTTCTGTGTTTCTCTTTTATATAAGCACCTATATTCTTGGCTTTTCTTAAAATCAATGTAATGTTGATTTTATTGTTGGGCCTGTTCTGGTGCTTGCTTCATTATCTTCTCTACAAAGACTCTTTAATTTTGCCACTAAATTGTAGAAATATATCATGCTTTTATTAGATGCAGCATTTTTTGTTAACAAAAGAAATACTGTAATTAACATTGGGATGTGGGCATTTTAGTATATTTGTTTGGTTCTCAGTTGCTCAGTGGTGTCTGACTCTATGTGACTGCATGGACTGTAGATGCCAGGCTCCTCTGTCCCTGGGATGTCCCAGGCAAGATTACTGGAGTGGATAGTCATTCCCTTCTCCAGGGGATCTTCCCGACCCAGGGATTGAATCCATGTCTCTTGCATCTCTTGCATTGGCAGGCGGATTCTTTACCACTGCAGCACCTGGGAAGCCCAGCAGTATATTTATAGTTTATTATTGTAAAGATCCAATTTATAAATGCAAAATAGTGATGGTTTTTGAAATAAGGTTTGAAATGCAGAGATCTTGAAAGCTGTGTAGGAATAATATAGCTTTTTAGATGAGATGGCTAGTTACAGCTATGTGTTTGTAAAGTTTGTTTTTTTTTTTAATATTATAAGATTAAAGTTTTTAATGAATGTAGAAGTGGTCCAAACAATTTAAATTTTGAACTAATAAGACAAAATTAAACTTAATAGCCAACCAAATTCCAGGGTAGGTTTCACAGCTGATTTCAATCAATGAATTTTCTATCTATACTAACCATTGGACATTTTAAAAATATTTCTAATATTTAGAATTGTTAGTAATATGCCTGCTTTTGAAATCACAAGATTGGCTTATACCAATTATTTTTAAGAATTAACATTGGGTAGTTTATTGAATAATCTGTTTATCTTTTCAGTAGTTTCATTGCTGCTCAGTCAAAAATACAGTTTCTCAATGTTATTTATAAAATCCTTGTACGTGACTAGTTATGATAAAGCAAGTCAGGTAGTTTTAAAAATCAGTGTGTTTGTTAATCATGTGCCTGATATGAGCTTATGGGATGGTGTTTTCTTACTTAAAGAAGTGAGGCTCTTTTAGAATCCTGTTCTACACATTTTAGGATTTTAGAGTTTGATTTGGAGAGGTCTTTGGTTGTTACCATCACATTTATCTAATTTTACTGTTCTAAAGACTGTGATTCTATGGAATGTTGGTTAAGTTGCATAATTTCTCCATGTCTGGTTTTTTTCACCTAAAATGCAGGATAATAAATAAAACTCCTTTTCTAGGGTTCTCCTGGGGTGGCTGTAAGACATTTGAATAAAAAATGGTTTTTAAGCATGAAAGTCACTCAGAGTGGTCCACCCAAAAGGCACTCCTAATAAAACTAAACAATTTAAAATAAGTTGCATTAATAACCCATTTCATGTTAACAAAAATCAATTAAGAAAATAAGATAATGGGAGGATTGTCTTTGTTGTTATTTTGTTTTGGACTTTTGAATATCTGTCAGTTGAGCGTATGTTTCTCTGTAATGATCATCCAGTGACTGAGTCTTCTGTTTCCAGTGTTCCAGAACATACATTGCAAAGACTGCTGAAGTTTCTGCAAAGGATTGCTTTGTTGCAAGTAATATGAAATTACTGTGTTCAAATTGGATGGAAAGAAGAACATCCACTTCTTAAAATGGGCACTAATTCTGGACCCCTATGAAAATTGCATGTGCTTAAGACTCCTCCTTCAAGCTTATTCTCAGCTGTTCTTCTAGCTTTTTCTGCAAAGGAATGGTTTTCCTCAGAGGCAAGCAATTGCTTGCCTGGGAGTTTAAGACTCTTTGGCATTCACCATGGTAACCTAAATGCAAACACTCCAGAAAGACTGCCTTGATGCAAATGCCCAGCCCCACACTTATTGGCTGTGGGATTGGAGAAGTCACTCAGACTTTGAGTCTAATTTCCTCACTTGTATGACCTGTACTGAGGGTGTTGGAAGAGTCTGCATGTGTGCTAAGTTGCTTCAGTTGTGTCTGACTCTTTGCAACCCCATGGACTATAGCCAGGCTCCTCTGTCCTCCAGGCAAGAACACTGAAGTGGGTTGCCAGGCCCTCCCCTCCTCCAGGGACTGGAAGAGTCTACTTCATAGTTGTCAGAATTAAAAGAGTTAATTCATGAAAAGACTTGGCACCAAGTTAGCCCTCAATATATGTACTGGGCTTCCCTGGTGGCTCAGATGGTAAAGAATCCACCTGCAATGCCGGAGACCTAGGTTTTGATCCCTGGGTTGGGAAGATCCCCTGGAGGAGGGCATAGCAACCCACTTCAGTATTCTTGCCTGGAGAATCCCCATAGACAGAGGAGCCTGGCAGGGTCACAAAGAAATATATGTATGTTACCTGCTGCTATTATCATAGGAGAGGAAGATGCCATAGTTGGGGATAATCATAGATCCAGGCTCCACTTTCTTTTTAGCTGACATCTTGCCACGGTGTTCCCATTTATTTTCCCCAGAAGCTCGGTCAGTGTTTTAACTATGATAGTCTTTGAGAACATCACGGCTAGTAATAGTGTTCAGATTGCTCATTCTTGGTAGTCAAGAAGTTAAATCATATTCATAGCCCACAAGTCAGTATGATCGATTTTCAGACTTAAACAAAAAGCAGATAAAATTCCTCATAAGCCATACACTGGTGTGGGAAGGAAAAAAGGAAGCAAAAATACTGCTTCAACAGGGGAAACCTACAGGGAATTGCCATTAGTTCAGTGCAGTCTGCATTTGGGGGTCTCCATGTAATCATTTTCTGCTTTTAGGGATCCCCCATTTTGATACTGGCTTTGTCTTGGTCCCCCCCCCCTTTTTTTTAGTGGAAAACCTGACTTTGACAACAAGCTTTCCTTTAATCTCCATCTCCAGCCTTTTCCTGGGCTCCTGATTGAAATCTCAAGCCCAGATTTTGCCCTGGTCGTCCCCTTAGGCAGTAATGTCCTGAAGACAAAATGCTTCCTTCTATTGACCTAGAACCATCATTTTTTCTACTTCCATGCATAACAAAGCCCTAAGAGGTTGCATGAGATCTGTGTAGGTCTGCACCTCTCATTCCCATTTTCTGTGAGACCCTGGTTACTTTGGTAATTTTTAACTCATTATGAGTAAAGACAAACAGTATGTTACCACATCCAGTCAGGCCTTCCTGAGTTTCCTGTGTAGTATCCTTGTAATTACATGAAACTCTAGAATTCTCAGTTTCTCTTTTTTTGCCTGCATGGCATATCCTTTTATTGCCCCAAGCTGCCAAACTTTCTGAGAATTTTAATCACAATTTCGTTTGTTCATTTCTTTGCATACAGTCATTTAATGTCTTCCCAGTACCGCCACGGAAGGCCTTCCTAATACAGACTGTGCTCGTATGTCAGAAGGAGCAAGCTGAATCAGCTATGCTCAGTGTCCACACTGGCACAGGACAAGGCATGGTGGAGTTGTCCCTTGTGCCCCTCAGAAAATCTGTGCAAAAGCTAAGAGGTTAGAGCTTTTGAGTTTCTGCTGATTGCCTGCCTACTCTTAGTTATGTTAGAATGTAGGAATGAGGATGGAGCAAAATGCTAATTCTGTCACAGTTGACAAAGAGTAGCAAATTTCGGCAAGTTGCTGAAATATTTGCTGGCACTATCTTTTAGAATGTGGGTTCATAGCTCATTTGCTTCAGAATCATCCATGATGTTTGTTAAAGATCTTGTATTGAATCAGAATCATAGGGTTGACAGGCTATTGAAAAGAAATATGGAAGGCTACGCTTTTTCATAAATTTCATAAAGTCTGAGAACCACAGAGAGGGATTGGTAACTAGGTTTGGGTAATTATTTGGAAGCTTATGAAACAAATATTTTTAAGTTTTGCTCCTTCATATCAGCTGCTTTGTGCAAAATGCTGGAAATGTATCAAAGTTGACACACGTGAGTTTGTAAAATCCCATAATTGCAGTTAATTAGCCATTTCTGAATGAATTTTCTGCTCTGTGATTCCTGCCAACCACATGGAGGGAAACTAGAGGCAAAGTCTTAAGGTAGGATCGTGGGATGAAGGTACTAAGTAAACACTCAATAACAGTGAACTAATTTTGCTGCATAAATGCTGCTAGCCAATAAAATACATGGAAGTTATGTTGTATATATTCCCAGAACAAATCTGGGTTGTCAAATCTCCAGAGACAAATGGGACAAGGAGGTCAGCACCAGGAGCAACAGGTGACTCTGTCTATGAAGCGGCAGATACTTGGCAGTGTTATACTGTTACATGGAAGCTGTGACAGGTAGGGTGACAGGCACTGATCATTGGATAACCATGATGGCTAGGAGCTTCAGAGGGCCTTATGAAAGAGGATGGGAACTTGGGGAAGAGTTGAGACTTTGGCTTAAAGAATGTTTCCTGTGGGAAGTGGGCCAACTGGAAAATTTCTGAGAACCAAGGACATGAGGTGGAGCCACGGGGAATGAGATGTTGTGAAAGCTAGAGTTGAAAGGAGAGTGATGGGGTCAACCTGCTGAACTTTGGTGCAAAATTACCAGTCAAATCAGGTAAAAGGAATTTATCCTGACAAAGTGAGATAATGGTGCAAAGACTCTACACACACGCAAGGATGTTTAGCTCAGTGACGTGAGATATGTGGATAATTGGAAATAAGCTCCATGTCCCATGATGGGAAAATAAATGATTTGTAATACATTATTGTGACACAAGGTACTATAAGTGAGGATTACGAATGTGGTGACTATGGACCCTGACTCTGAAAGACATGAATCCAGATACCAACTTTGTTTCCACTAACTGAGGAGCCTTGGTAAGTCATGGGAACCTCAGAATTCTTATGTATAACATGGGGACAAAATAGGAAGAAATGACATAATACATGTAAAGATTCTTAATGCTTGACTCATCAATGTATTAATAAATGTAGTTGTGATGATGATAATAGAATAGTAGGCTCTAGTCCATGGGGTCGCCAAAGAGTTGGACATGACTTGGCAGCTAAGGAAAGGTATAAAACATAGCATTCATTAAAAAATAGAATAATTCTCTAGATCAGTATAATTCCATAGTCATAAATGTAAAACTATGTAATATACTAAAATATTGAGTGATAATCGCAGATGAAATATTTCTTCATTATGTTTCTGTGTTTCCATTTTACAATGAGTCTTTATTGTAAAATCGAGGGAAATTAATAAATAACAAAAGTTCATGGACTTTAGGCTTTTGGAGATTTATAGACCTCTGAGAAAAAGAAAACAACTTTAAATCTTAGCCTTACAACATCAAGGCTACAATGAACATACATTCACAGTAAATGACTGAGTTGAAGTAAAAAAATTTTTATCATTTCATAATAGAGTGTACTCATGTTTTTGGTCTAAAATTTTACATTGTGTGTGTGTGTGTGTGTGTGTGTGTGTGTGTGTGTGTGTACTCAGTTATGTCCAGTTATTTGCAACCCTATGAACTGGAGCCCACCAGTCTCCTCTGTCTATGAGATTATCCAGGCAAGAATACTGGAGTGTGTTGCCACTTCCTCCTCCAGAAGACCTTCTCAACCCAAGGATCCAACCTTTGTCTCCCGAGTCTCTTGCATTGCAGGCTGATTCTTTACCACTGTGCCACATGTGAAGTCCTTTAACACACAAATTTTATTATCATTAAATTTTCATATGCTGGCTAGGGACCAAGAAAAAGTAATCAATTTTCTAGACATGCCAAATGAACTATTTCACATATTTGCATGAGTGCAACTGTGAACCAAGTAAATTGTTCATTTGTAGTAAGCCAAGCTTTACCACTTCCTCCTACCATGGACATGAAGTTAAGACTTTCAGAAGACTGCTGAAAAAGTCATTTTCTAGTTATTTTAATATCTCCTTTACACAACATTTCCATATAAACATCAGTAATTTAAATTCCTTCTTTTTGCATGATGCATATAGAAATGTTTTAGAGTATAAATATCATTTTAAAACTTCTAATTAATAAAATTATTTCCAAAACTCTTTATATGGTTCATTGACTGTTCACAATAAAAGAATTTGGATAGTTTCCTAGAACAGGATTTAACTTGCAGATAGAGTTTGATTGTTTTATGGTTATAATTGGGTGCTGTTTTCTTACAAGAATAATAATTTAAAACCTGCCATTGCATCTTTACATTTAAGAAGGAAAGAAAAAAAGCAACACAATGAGTTTCAACCATTTTTGGTTTTAACAGATTATCTCCATAAATTTTATTTTTAAGAAAAAGGAATATGGGTCCAAATTCTGAATTTTTATCTCAACTGCTTTGGAACTCATCTGCATCTTTAGCTAAATCACATAATTTCTTTGGGTGTATGTTTCTTCAGTAAAATTAGAAGTTAGACTAGATTAACTTCCTTGGTAGCTCTGATGGTGTAAGAATCTGCCTGCAATGCAGGAGACCCGGATTATATCCCTGGGTCAGAAGATCCTCTGGAGAAAGGAATGGCTTACCCACTCCAATATTCTTGCCTGGGAAATCCCATGGACAAAGGAGACTGGCAGGCTCGACTCTTTGGTTGCAAAGAGTTGAACGTGACAGTGCTTAACACACTAGACCAGATTAAATATCTAGTCACTTTGTTATAATTTTCTATGATCCTTTGATATAATTTTCTATGATCCTGTTAATTAAATATGAGTGAAGCGGTAATTCAGTCTTGGCTTATTACTGATCTCCAAATGTCCTCCAAGTCAAAGAGATTGCATTGCAGTATCTGTGGTGTAGGGGAATGTACGTCAAGGACTGGGAAGGGTAGTTGGATTAGTCTGGTATTGGTTCCAGGATAACATGAAGCTGGTTAGTGTCCCTGATAAAATGTCTTTGACAGACAAAATGCACAAGTCTATCCAAGATCTCTACTGATGCTTTGATTTATATCGTTGCCTGGATATGTGCCTAAAACTCAATTACTTAAGAAGTTCTCTTTTGCCTTTTTTGAGGTCTGAATTCCTTTCAGAATTCTTCCAATAACATTCTGGCAATTCTCAGTCTCTTGCAAAACCCTTCTACTTTTTCATTCTTTCTTTGTTCTCACCATTTCCTTCCTTTCTCAACTTCAGTTTACTTATTCATTACTATATTCCATTATAACCTCAACTTTCCCTTTCCGTCTTTGTAATTACTCAGTAAAACCCTATCACTGGATAAACCCCATTTGCCAACTATTTCATGAATCTTACTTGAACACGGCCCAAGAAAGAAAAAAAAAAACAGTTAACCATGCTGACTCTCACAATTCTGCCCTGTTACCCAAGTTCAGGGTTTTTCAAACAGGGAGACACAGACAACTGGTTGAAACACAGCCAGTTAACTTGAAGAATGATCACCTGCATTACTATGAATTAGAAGGCGATGAACAGAAATGGTCACTGTGTGTTACACATGGGAATAGTAGGTATTGTTCATGAAATTTAAGTTCCAGATTACAAGTATGAAATGTGTACTATTTTCACAACATTAAAAATACTTATTGTCTAGTAGAGTCAATAATTCAAAAGACTGGTCTGGTCAGTTTGCTATTTTACACCTACTCTCTGCATAAGTCTCAATTGACCTTCCGCACTTGGCAGATAACTTTGCATCTGCTTATAATGGCAAAATAAAAACAGAAGAGAACTCCCTTATCTTTCACCACCAACTCTACCAGACTCCAACTATACCATGTAATTTGACCTCCATCCTTTATAATGGTTGAATTTCTCTCCTTCCCTTTAAGGCAACCTCTCCAATAATACATTGGTTCCCATGCCCTTTTGCTTCTTCAAGATCTTTGTTCAAGAAATTAAACCTCTCCAGTGTGTGTGTGTGCTTAGCCGCTAAGTCATTTCCGACTCTTTGGGACCCCACAGATTGTAGCCTGCCAGGTTCCTCTATCCATGGGATTTCCCAGCAAGAATACTGGAGTGACTTGCTATTTCCTCCGCCAGGGGATCTTCCTGACCCAAGGATAGAACCCAAGTTTCCTATGTCTCCTGCATTACAAGCAGATTCTTTACCTGTTGAGTCACTGGGGAAGCCCAAACTTCTGCATTATCCATAATCTGTTCTGGCCTGGATCATTTCCTGGATCATTTTGTTTCCTGGATCATAAATAAAAATGCTTAATGGAAATAACAGCATGGATATAGTAGTTTTTATGTGCCATACTGTAAAGACTTTACATATGTTAGTTATTTTTATGCTCATTCAAATTAGGAACCATTATTATTCCCATTTTATGGATGAGAAAAGTGAGATAGAATTGTTAAATGACTATTCAGGGTAGTGGTACTAGGATCCAATAGAACCAGACTAAGCAATCTGACTCCAGAATCTAGGTTCTTAACCACTCTGCAATTGGCTTCTTTCATGTGAATACAACTTATTACCTCAAGTTGTTCTTCAGTTTTTGCCTCATTTTTTTTCTGTCCCCTTTCATAGAAAAACCTACATAACAGAGAACTGAATGATGTTTTGGCAGAAGACTTTGAGTCCCACAGAACATTTTAGAACCCAATTTCAAATTGCTGAGGCTGACAGCTCCACATACCTGTCTCAAACTTCACACATCTAAATGTGTCCAAACTTTACACATCCGAATAAAACCCTTCGTATCTTAAGCCAAATTCTGTCCCATTTCCTTCATTCATTTATTCATTGTGTTCATGCTGCTGCTTAGTCCAAAGCCCTTGTCTGACACTTTTGAATCTTCTCTTTCTCTCGCATCCCATCTCCAATCTATTGATGACTGCTACGAGGTTTAATTTCAAGTTATATCACAAATCTAAATTTCATCACTAGTTTCTTAACAGCAGCCATAATTGATTTATAAAATATATAACTCAGACCATGCCTCCCTCCCTCACCACTACCCAAAAATCTTTCTATATCTTTTTTTTCAAGAGGTTTCTATACATTTTTATGAGCAAATGAAATTTAAAATAAAACCTAAACTCTTTAACAGGGTTATGAGTTGTTTTTTTTTTTCCTTTGTTGCTTCTTTTTTACCATGTTATGTGCTAGCAGCTTTCATTCCACTCCAGCACCTGTTGGAGTCTCTGTGTTCTCAGAACAGACAAGCTTGTTCTTGATATCCAGGGCTTTTGCACTCTCTATTCTCTCAGACTGGGATGCTTTTCTTCCAGATTACTGGTCCCTTCTATCATTCAGGTCTCCAAGCTCACATCTTGATAAATCTGTCTAGATGACCTGTATAAAATACCCGTTTCCCAGGATATTTAAACTAGCTTGGGTATCAAGGCTGTTTGGTCTTTCTAAAAAAGGAGTGGCAGAAAGCTTATGGTTTTAGGAAGCATGACTTTGGCACTGCCAATTACATGTGCTTTGAGAACTCTTCTATTTTTATTGTCCCACTTGAGACTCTAGAATCTGCAATGGAAAAGCAAAAAAGTAGGCAAGCCATGAGCCAAAGTAAGAGATTTTTAAAAATACAAAACCCAAGGGGAGGGTTTTGTACATCTATGGCTATATACACCTATGGCTAATTCATGTTGATGTATGATAGAAATCAAACCAATATCATAAAACAATTATCAATCAATTAAAAATAAACATAATAAAAAAGAAAAGTAACCCCCAAATGTAAAAAAAAACCCAAAACCAAAAGGATTTTACTTGTGGTTCAGTGGTTATGAATCAGCCTTCCAATGCATGGGATGCCAGTTTGATCCCTGGCATCAGGGAGTTAAGATCCCACATGCCACAGGGCAACTAAGCCCACATGCCATAACTGCTTAGCCTGCTGGTCACAACTGATACTCGATGTAGCCAAATAGAAATAAATAAACACATAAATATTAAACCAAAAAACAAAACCCCTAACATCCAGGTAGAAATGAGCAGACGTATCTCAAAGGGACCTGTGGTTTTTTCAAACCACAGGTTTGAAAGTTATATCCTGATACTGCCTTGCAGTACTTTGTGTGAAGGCAATGGAAACACTGTTCTTTGTCCTGTGTTTACTGTGTTATGATGTTAAAAAGTCTCACATGATAGCTTTGGTTGTCTAAGTGGAATGAATACCAAAACAATACCTGATCTTTTTCTTCTCCCACGGTGGCATGTGGGATCTTCTCCGACCAGGGATCAAACCCATGTCCCCTGCATTAGCAGGCAGATTCTTTACCACTGGATCACTGGGGAAGTCGGGAATGTAGAAGCTCTTGACTCACTCTGAAATATGATGACAGATACAAAACCTAGGAAATGATGAGACTGATGTTGCAAGAATTCAAGTCTTTGGGTTTTCCTACGATGAAAATTCCTAACCTCTTTTCATCTACAAGTAAATCATTGGCTTGCGTGCATCTAAATAAATGGTGAGAATTGTGGCAATTGCAAGCAAAGTCTTAATAAACTGAAAAATCTGGTAATCACTTAAAACTCCAAGCCCCAAGAGTTAGAATAAATATTCTTGCCTTGAAATAGGAAAATGGAGCCATTAGAACCTTTCTAGCCATGAATATTTCACCAAAGATAGGAAACATGTAGACCTAAATGAGTCTGTGGAGGAAATACTTCCTTGATATAGATTGCTTTCATAATTGATTGCAATAAGAATAAAAAAATATAGGTAACAACAGTCCAGGTAATAAATGGACCAGAAACCACAATATAGTTCACCATGCTTACCATGAAAAAACTTGATGAAGTATACAAAAGCAGACCTGAGTCTTTCTTGTAAAGTATTGATGAAATAGAGTATATAAGTGCTAAAAAAAGGGCTGAAAAACGGGGAAATGATTTACTTGTAGATGAAAAGAGGTTAGGAATTTTCATCGTAGGAAAACCCAAAGACTTGAATTCTTGCAACATCAGTCTCATCATTTCCTAGGTTTTGTATCTGTCATCATATTTCAGAGTGAGTCAAGAGCTTCTACATTCCCGACTTCCCCAGTGATCCAGCGGTAAAGAATCTGCCTGCTAATGCAGGGGACATGGGTTTGGTCCCTGGTCGGAGAAGATCCCATATGCTACCACTACTGCACCAACGTGCTGCCACAGCTGAAATCCTTGTACTCGTGAGCCTGTGCTCAGAAACAAGAGAAGCCACTGCAAGAACTACTGATCCTGGTGATGATGTTCCTCAATTTGAAGGTAGTCTACTTGCGGTTCCACTGGATTTGTTTTTAAGTTCATGTACGTGACTTTTGGCATGTACAAATTTAGTAACATCATGATGCCTTTTGTCCTACGTAATCTACTACTGGGGACATGTAGGAAAGAAATGAAACTCTGTGCCTACAAAAAGACTTACACATGTTCACAGCAGCTTTATTCATAAATGATGGTATTAATAACACATTTACACACATAAATACATCAAGTTTCTGTCCCTGGTTTGGGAAGATCCTCTAGAGGAGGGCATGGCAACTCACTCTAGTTTCTTGCCTTGGAGAATCCCTATGGACAGAGGAGCCTGGCAGGCTATAGTCCATGGGGTCGCAGAGTCAACACGACTGAGTGACTAGGCACAGCATACCTGGTCAAACTTGTACACTTATATTTGTCAAAACTTACTGAAGTGAATGCTTAATGTCTATGAATTTTATCCTATGTAATTCAGATGTAAAAGGAAAATTCTTTTCTAAAAATTTACACGTTCACAAGATGGAGAGGCTAGAGACTTAATAACTACCTAGCCCAGAACAATTATGTCAAACAACTTAACAGGCAATTTAAAATTTCAGTTACAATCTCTAAATAGATGGGGTTAGAGTACCCAGATCAGGCTGTCTTGGATCCCTGTTATTTTTAGAGGGAATTTCTTTATTTTACTAATACTATGTTGTTGCCAAAAAGGTCTCTTTGATTTCGCCTCAACAATGGCCAAGTACAAAGGTTTACTGTGAACTAAAGAACATTGCTAAAAAAAAAAAAAAAAAAAAAGGAACATTGCTTCCACTTGTTCAAAATTAAAAGAAAGGATTAGGGGAAGAATAAGCTAGAGGGCCATGGACAAACTTGGGAAAAAAAAAAATACCTGGCATATTCCTGGCCAATTGACATTACATAGGATCTCCTGCCTCTTTGAATAGAAAAGTTTGGAGAACTATTGCTGAGAGAGACTAGTAGAGCAAGGCTCAGACCATCTGTTCTCAGAAACACTTTGTTTATTATGATAAAGAAATGTGGCTGAAAGTAAGATGTCTTTATCTTACATTATGTCATAAGAACAGTATGTGCTTATCACTTTCCAATATCTCTCTGAGAGAGAAAACCTTATTCCCAGTGTGCCAATGAAAAGGAAAAGTTGATATTGGGTGATATTAGTGTCAGATATCTTGGGAATATTGTCATTTAGTCAATAAGTCCTGTTCAGTTTATTTGTGACCTCACGGACTGTAGCCTGCCAGGCTCCTCTGTCCACGGGATTCCTCAGGCAAGAATATGGGAGTGGGTAGCCGTTTTCTTCTCCAGGAGATCTTCCTGGCCCAAGGATCAAACCTGTGTCTCCTGCTTGGCAGTCAAATTCTTTACCACTAAGCCATCTGGGAAGCCTTGCAAGTTAAAACTAGAACTTGTCAATTAGGAAAATATGTAGCTTATTATCACACTGAAAGGCAAATGCAAGTATGATCCTTCAAAGCCATGCAAGAAAAGAACCTTTGCTTTGTCCTTTAGTGTTTTAGTGAACACTAAGTAGCTAATTGGTGGAAAGCTACTGCTCATCTGGATACAGAAGGGCTTGGGAAACTGAGCAGGCTGAAAAGAGAAAGAAAAAATTAAGAAGAATAAATCTTGAGTAAATGACATTCAAGAGTAGATAATGAATAATCAATAAAATAAATGATTAATAGCAATAAATAATAATTGCTGAAGTAAATCATTGACTGCCCATAGAGAATTGGTGGGAAAAGCTGCTTCTTCCTTCCTGAGTGCGTTTCCTGAGCAGGGGGTCCGCCCCTTCCCCCAACTGATTTTGAGGGATGGTCCTTCTAAACTTCTGGAAAGAAAGAAGGCTGACGGTGCAATGAATCAGATGAATGACACATGGGATCTGGAAGGTGGCCTGTTCACACCTGTAGCCTTGGAGCTCAAGTAACGCCCTCTGAACAACGGAAGCACACAGTGAGCTCCTGGCATCATGAGAACATACAGGAGAAACTACAGCCTCACCCAGTGGGAGGACATCTTCACGCTGAATGAAGCAAAGGATTATGGGAAGGTTCTAAGTTGAGAAGAACCAAGTTCACCCTGTAACAGGGCTTTGTTACACTGGGTTCCTCCAGTTACTGTAAGAAGTCATCACTCACACAATGGAGTTGCTGTCTGTGTGGAAATTCCTATTCCTTCCAGCCTGATGTGAAGTCATCAAGAGACCACTCCTCTCTCCTTGAAAGGCTTGTTTGCAGAAGACAGGCTGTTGGTCAAGGCCTCTGAAGATTTCCCTGGAGGAAGAGTAAAACCATTGTCACAGTGGCTTGAATCATTTCTTAAGTAAGGAGAGACTGAAAGGGAGCATTTCTGAACCTGGCACACCCTATCTGGATTGAACTGTTGACAAGGTTGTTACTTAAATGGAATATTTCTGAATTTGAAAGATGTACCAATGCTCAAACTGTGTATGTTTGATGCAAAGTGAGAGCAAAAGGCCACACCTCTGTGGAGGGGAATGTTTTCTCTGAGAAGAAATGGATAGTCCTACTGTCAATCACTCTCTGTAGAGATCAATCCTCAAGATTAAGAACCGAGCATGAAAGATGAGAAAGTGTAAACTGCTGTTCCCCGGAAGGCCAGGGCTCATTGTGGTCTTGTTCTGAGGTTCTCTTTGCTTCCTGGAGCATTTCTGTAGGGGTGAAAGGAGAGCTTGGAGAGGTGGCTTGCCAGGGGGAAGACAGGAGGGGAAGGAGGCAGATGGAGATCCTGGGATGGCTCTTGTCCTGAGCAGCAGTGAAATATTATAGCTTACTCTTGACTTCAACTTTCTCCAGTAGTCTTTTTAAAAGACCGCCAAAATCAAGCTCTTCTTAGTGATGCTCTGGGAATTTAGTGGAGGAACTTCAGTCACACTTTGAAATGTGGTAACAGGAAAGCAGAGTCCTCTCCTGGAGGCTGGCATGGCAGTAGCAGAGTTTTTTACTCTTGGAGGAAAGGGGCAGCAGGGATGAGAGAATCCAACTGTCTAGCTCCCAAGCACCAGGGAGGAGCTTTCTCCAAAACAGCAAGTGTACACATTAAGGGGTGCGTTCCTGTGTGCTCAGTCATGTCTGACTCTTTGCAACCCCATGGACCATAGCCCGCCAGGCTCCTCCGTCCATGGGATTCTCCAGGCAAGAATACTGGAGTGGGTTGCTACGCCCTCCTCCAGGGGATCTTTCTGACACAGGGATCGAACCCACGTCTCCTATGTGTCCTATACTGGCAGATGGGTTCTTTACCACTGAACCACTTGGGAAGTCCACATTAAGAGGAGATAATCCTGGGGAGCTAATTTCTAAAACTAAAGTCTGGGAAGGCTCCTGGCATTTGAATACATGTTTGTACAGTCTTCCTCACTGTCGCTCCAATAAGCAATTTGTTTGGGTACTGTTTCTCAGGGTGACAATTTCTCCTAAACAATATTCTACAAATGCCTCGGAGCTAATGTTTCACCGCAGAGCTCATCTGTGTCACTAGCAGGATTGTTCAATGTGAAACTTGCACTCAGTTTATTCTCCGCTTTTCATAAATATTTCTTCCCTACCAGCAAATTTGTGCCAACTATCATACAGTTTTTCTGGTTGTGTTTCACAGGGATATGTGAGGAGACCCACATTTGGGGTGCCGTGCCTATTTAAACCACTGAGGAGAGTGGGTGTGTGAAACCAGCACCTGTGGACATGCAGTTGTGCAAGGCAGCCTTCTTAGTGGGCCAGGTGTCAGCTCCCAGCTCCGAGGGTCATTATCCTTTCTATGGCTAGAGAGTTCTCTTAGCTATGGAGAACTCTTCCTAGTGATCTTAAATTTGCTTTCTACTGAAAAATTTGATAGTTCACCTAGATCTCTGACATTTTATACGTTAGCATAAGCTCACCTTCCATTTTTGATCTATTTAATTATTGCTCTCACTCCTCAAACTAAGAAGATAACGAGGAAAACTAATATTTCTTTTCCATTTTTTTGCACATTATTCTTTTAGTAGTGACTTCCAACTGACTTTGCAATTTGGGGTAAAGTATTGAAATAAAGATATTTCAGAATAACTCTATGGTTTACAATGTCTCGTGATGATTTTAAAATAATGCTGTTATAGAAGGCATCTGATTCTAACCATATTCAAACCAAAGCTCATATTTTAAATACATTTTCAATAATCTCATTTACAATTATAATTTTCATAGGAAAAATAAAAGCAGTTTCAATTTATCTTCAAGTCATAGTTATGTTATAATCATAACTGCCCATGAAGATTAACTTCTAAATTATAAAAATGCATTGCTTTTTATTGGGACTAGGCTAATATACACATGATGGACAGATATATGCCTTAGCAAAACAGGAAATTCTAAGATAGTTGCTAACACTCCATATAGAAATTATTCAGTATTCATATTGCACCTAGAATTTTATAATACAAATAGAAAAATATCACCCATATGCTTTCTTTCAGCATTTCTAGAATAAATCCCTATAACTTTTATTTTGTAGAAGCTGTGGAAACCATGGAAGCTCAGAGTAGCTGTCATATAATCAGTAGGTTTAACAATTGGCTTAATTATACAGTACATGATAGTTATCTTATGGTTTTAGTCACATACAAGAGAGTAGGAATCAGGTCAGACTCTAGTGGACAAAGCTGAAAGTACTGAAAGACTCTGATGCTGGGAAAGATTGAGGGCAGGAGGAGAAGTAGGTAACAGAGGATGAGATGGCTGGATGGGATCACTGACTCAAATGGACATAAGTTTGAGCAAACTGCAGGAGATGGTGAAGGACAGGGAAGCCTGGGGTGCTACAGTCCACGGGGTCACAGAGTTGGACATGACTTAGCAACTGAACAACTACAACAACAAAGAATACCCATATAATGGCAGAAAGAGGTTCATTAATGAAGTTAGTGAGCCCATTTAACTCACCCAAAGTGATCATTTTACAGACTGAATGGCTGGCTCTCCATCTCATCCAGGATGAAATTCAACTCCTCAGCCTGGTTTGTTAGGAGACTATCTTTCTAACCTAATTCCCAGCTCAGGAGTTCTTCCATCCATGGTTCTGAATAAACTTCTTTCTGTTTCCTTGACGTGGGAAGCCCTCAAGATTCTCCAGAGTTCCACTAGGGTTATTTCTATGGCCTTAACCCCAAATATGCTCCTACCCTTCCCCTTTTCTCTGTTGGTTCTTATCTCAAGCATTATTCAGCCCTGGAGGCTGAGGGTTAAAAAAAATCAAGGGGCTAGTAGATTTCCTTTGTGATGAGAGCTATGGTCCAGGCTTATGTTTTAAAGTCTACCTGAGGCCAGAAAACACTTTGAGAGGCTCTCTTTTGAGGTCACGGTCAGAGTGAAGGTCCGGAGGATGGGAGATGAAAATAGTTGGAGTGAAGTGTGGAAAACTTTCTCTGAGACTGGAAGAGCTCCTCCATACAGAGGCTTCCAGAGGTGAGACAAAGACTCTGTTGAGTGCATGGGAGCCTTGCATGCCTCAGAGACAGGACTAGGAAACTGAGCTCAGTGTCTGCATCCTGAGAGTTTAGGCCTAGTAGTTCAGGAAAGCCCAAGACTTTAGGAAAACCCACGACTTAGACAAATAGCCTATAGGGGGTGACCAGCATTGGATGAATGAATGTCTTAGTGCCTTCTCTGAATAATCTGCACAGCCTGAGAATCCTGACCTTGGAATTTGTGTACAGACTTTGAGACAGCAACAACACATGTCCAAGAGGGAGTTCATCCTGAGTCTAGTAGGTGGAGGCTTAGAGAACACAACTCAGTCTAGAGAGAAATAAAGGAATGTGCCCTTATGTTACGGTGCTTCTCAGGTGGTGTTAGTGGTAAAGAACTTGACTGCCAATTCAGGAGATATAAGAGACTCAGTTCAAGCCCTGGGTTGGGAAGATCCCCAAGAGTGGAGAAGGGAATGGCTACTCACTCCAGTACTCTTGCCTGGAGAATTCCATGGGTTGAGAAGTCTGGCTGACTACAGTCCATAGGGGTTGCAAAGAATTGGACATGACTGAAGCGACTTGGCATGCACACCCTAATGTTATAAGCTACCTCTTTATTAAAAGGTTTAGCATACTGGGCAATGATCATTACCTTTAATCCCTTCTAGACTTTGCATTGCTCTGGGCGGGATCTGGGTTGTTTCCTTTCCTCCAGCGCCTGTGTAATTCTTGGCCCTGATGAACGTTTGTTAAATGATATTGAATCTGGAAGCCTCATTTTAGACTAGAAGCTTTTGTGTGGTGAATTTTTGTTTGACCACGAACTGAAAAACTGCATCTTAGTATAATTACCAGGTAATTCCTCAAATCAATAGTTTCATATAAGAAGAACAAATTCTTTCTTACAAGGTTCAAATAAGGCTACACCATCGGCTGGACATGAAAGCTCTGAGCTTAATCCCTCACATTTGGGGTGCGTGAAAATGGTGAGATGTCAGCATTTCCTTTATTTGCTTTCAATTTCTGATGTACCCAGTGTCAGCTTATTCGTGCCACTGGCGATAATTTCTCCTCTGTCCTTTATCTTATCGAGGGAGTGAAGTTTGGTAAGAATACATATATATTTTGCATTAACAAGGAGACTGCGCTCAACGTTTTATCAGAAGCTGGAGGGAGGATTCGCCGGTCCAGTGACAACGGTGTTCCTGGCACCTAGGAGCGCCCGTGTTGGGGCAGGGATCCCTGAAGGCGGTTTGGGGTTCTGCAGTGGGAATGCGCCGAGCGGCGTCTGCGAGGAGGACGCCCCAGGAGTCGGGGCGGAAGGCGGGGCAGCCGCGGGGTGCGGGGCGTGGGAGAGCAGGCCGAGAGGGGGTGGCCTGGACCGCTTTCCCGCGAGCGAGCACCCCGCCGGGCCGCCTGGAAGCCGAGGGGCAGGCTCGGGCAGCTCCCCCGGCGGCTCTCGCGGTGATAAAACTTGAGAAATAACAAGGAGGGGCGGCTCGGCGTCTTCAGAGTCCAATCCGGTCTCAGGAGCGAACACGCTCTCGGGCAAGACAAGCCTGAAAGAGGCCCGGGCGACTTAACGAGCAGCCGAGAGCAGCGCACCCGCGGCGCCCCTGCACCTCGGCGGCCTGTGGTCTCCTGCATCCCGCCCGGTGTCCGCATCCTCCCCTCCCGGGCCCCGCGCCCCGATGGCTGCGCCCCGGCCCCAGAGCTCCCTGCGCGGAGCCCTCTGCAGGCAGCTGCTCCTGACCCTCGTGGTGAGTGGAGCCCGGGTGGGGTGGGACCTACCCAGAGTCGAGATGGAGCAGGGGGTGGTGGGGGATGGGCCGTGGTCCTGCGGGGGGACCGATGCGGGCGAAGACGACCGAAAGGGGACGTCCGCGCCTCTGCTCAATCTTGCGAGGGCACGGAGGAGCCAAATTCGGGCTCGGTGGGATGAGGAGAGGAAACGCGTCCTAGCGAGACGCACCCGGACCGAGGTTTTTATTTGGGACTTATTCGACTGTTTGAACACGAGCTGGGCTCTGGTTTCGCTGAGCTCCCTTTTGCGCCGCCGCGAGTGGTCCGGGGTCGGGGTTCGCGCTCCCTTCTTGGCTCCTAGTGATGGTGGTGGGGGTAGGTTTGGGTAGAGAGGGAAGAAGAGTGTTTGGTTAGGTTTCTGAGGATCCCTGAGTGAGTTACAGGGCGTTACTGGTGGCTCAGACGGGTAAAGAATCTGCCTGCAATGCAGGAGACTTGGGAATCTATCCCGGGGTCGGGAAACCCCCCCGGAGATGGCAATGGCAACCCACTCCAGCATTCTTGCCTGGAGAATTCATGGACAGAGGAGTCTTGTGGGCTACAGTCCATGGGGTTTGTTGCAAAGAATCGGACACGGAGTGAGTTACTCCGGGGTCCCTTGGGATGGGGACATTGGTGGGTGGAGGGGTTGGAGCGGTGTCCCTGGGTCCCAGGGTTAAGTTACCCCTGAAAAGCGGCTTCCAGGTTTTGCCTCGTTTGAAGGTTATTCAGCAACTCACCGGAGTGGTCCACCCCCGTGAGCCACCCGGCTTGGGGCAGAGTGTACCTGGGGCGTCAGAGGGTGGACAGCTGAATTAGGGTTGGAGGTTGGGGTTCGGTGGTGTGTTTGGGGAGTGGGGTAGGATAGAGCAGAGCAGATAGAATCAGACTGAGGTTGGGGTAGGAGTGTGGGGTTGGGTGGCACTTTGTCCCGGTGCAAGGAGGATTGCATAAGTCTAGAGCCCAGCCTGGGGTCTTTTGTGCCCGGGATACCTGAGACCCAAGATGAGATTCACCCGGAGAGGAAGTTTGGGACGATTCTCGAACTCGGGAGACACAAAGCAAAAAGTGGGGACTCCTGATGGTGTGATCCCGCTGAGCTGCGTTCTGGGCGTGCTCTGGAAAGGAGCCTCGGACCCTCGCCTTCCCAGCGCGTGAGGTCGGGTGGCGAGAGGGACTAGCCTGGCTCGGGAGCCGGTCGACTCAGGCTAGCCAACTAGTGCTTAGTGCTCTTCTGCCCCCAAGCAGGGCGAGTAGGTGCAAGCTTTGTCCTCTGTTTGAATCATCGAACTACGAATAAAGGATTGGTAGCTATGATCTAACATATATTTATGGACAAAGCATCGCATAAATGGGCACGTTGATCTGCCTGGCAGCTATTCCAAAAAAAAAAAAAAAAAAAAAGAGCTGATGACAGGACTCTTTACATACGAGAGCTGCTCTCAGAGTGTGCTCTTTTCTGATATATTTTAAAGCGTTTCCAGCTAATCTGTTTAAAAGCGTGAATTTAGTGTTTCGTGGTTTCTCTGAGAAAGGAGTTCGGGAACGGAGAGAAGAAACTGTGGACGTGCTGTGTTCCCAAGATTTCCAGTGTATTCGCTGGAGGGGAGGGAGTGGTATTGGAGGAACTGTCTGGGTGGCAGGGGGTGGCGGATCGGGTGTTGGGATGTGGCAAGACAAGATAGTGCCTGTATCTAAATAGAGATAACATCAGCTATAGTATATGATTTTCTTGTTTAGGATTATTTTTTAAAAGAATTTCCTAAAGATTAGATTAAATGATATCTTGGCTTCCCTGACCAGGGATGAAGCCCACACCGGCTGCATGGGAAGAGAAGTCAGCCACTAGACCACCAGGATAGTCCTGAGACTCTTTGTTGACCATCTTATGTCTGTATTTCCTTTTGACTCCCAGGACCTCTCCACTTTTCAGTTTAATATTTAAGGGCATAGCATTTTGGAAACGCAACTTTCACTTTATAGAATCCTTAATGGCGCTCTGAAAGACAATCCCTTGTTTAAAGTGAGAGCCCTTCAGAGAGTTCTTTAACACAGAACTGAAACTTTTGACGTATTCACTTTCCCATGTAGCTGCCCCGTAGTTTGTGGGATCTACCTTTTTCACTTTTCTCTTCTGAATCTGCATCCCTGTCCCACCCTTCTAGCCTCAGTATACTTTGTGTGTGCTCTAAACTGCTATTTAACGCACTTAGTGGCTCAGTCGTGTCCGACTCTTTGACCCCAGGAACTGGAACCCACCAGGCTTCTCTGTCCATGGGGATTCTCCAGGCAAGAATACTGGAGTGGGTTGTCTTGCCCTCCTCCAGGGGATCTTCTCAACCCAAGGATCAAACCCAGGTCCCCTGCATTGCAGACAGATTCTTTACCTTCTGAGCTACCACGGAAGCCCCTAAACTGCTACAATTAACTGCAAATCCTAATCGTGTTTCCTTACACATATACAAAGAAGGGGGCTGGTGGGGAAGGGAAGAAAGGAGAGGGAGAATCTAGAAAAGAACCATGTCAGATCTTCCTATTACTACTGAAAGAACTGAGTGTCTCTTAAAATGTTTCTCCTTTTAATGTAACACAAATTGTTAGGAATGGTGAAAACTAATTCATATTAGCTCAGTTGCTCAGATGTCTTATCCTCTATTATAAATAATGAGATCCTTTTACATGTGTATTTAATGTGTTTGCCATATCAAATCCACTTTGGGAATTAAATTTTCTATTCTATATTATACATAGTGTGTACTTGGACATGGTTAATTTATCATTTGCTAAAAGGGCTCTTCAAAAGGAATTAAAATAGCATTTTCCTTTATAACATACTTTCCCCCTTGAAGTATGTGGAATTCTACCTGCAACCTATGTTGACAACCTATGTGTGCTGTGTCCTTTCCCAGAATTTATAGCATTAAATAATGAGAATAATATGACTCCTTTCCCACACTTTTTGTTTATTGCTGTTCTTGATAACATTTGACATATTCACCTTTTTAAGATAAAAGTGAGTATAATACTATTATCTTTTGCATTGGAGGGAAAAAAAGCTTAGGACAAATAAAGGAGGAGAACTAGCTTATTTCTAAACTGTGTGCTTAGGAAGTCAGAGTTGTATTTATTTACATCAGTGCATCTTTATTTACCTTCTTCAAAGAAGGTTATTGTTGTTGGTATTCACACTGAGATACAGCTATATTCCATTGTACTTTCTGAGTCACTAAATATGTGTAAGCCATGCACATTTTTTGGTCCTGTTGTAATCCTTGTGACAGTTGCTATGCCATATATGGTATCTCTGGTGACCTGTGGCTAATTATACTTCCCATTTAGGGTCCCATCTTATGGAGTTTGGATAGAAAGAAATTTAGTAGACTCATCAAATCATTGAGAATATAGAAAGGTAAATCTTACAATTCAAGGTGATAAGAGTTTGAAAGGTAAGATTTCTGTCTTGGAGACAGCCAGTGTCCACAGGAGAAATGATGAATTGGAAATTCTGTGATCTTTATGCTCAAGGAGATATCCTTTATTTTCAGATAGTCTATAAACGCCTATTCTTTGGCTTCTTTTTCCTCTGTTGAGAAAGGTGTCATTTTAGAAAGCCTACTTGTGCATTCACTCTAAAATTGAGCAATAGTACAAAGGTGAAACACTGGCAGGTACACTGTTTTTTTCATTCTCTCTTGGCACTTAGACAGTTCCTTGAGGATTTGATGATTTGTACGATAAGCTTTCTATGATATGATTAATTAAATTTGGACAGTACTGTGAAATGAAACAAAGCAATTTATTTTTCCCAAACTAGCATAGACAATACTTTATATTATCATTTTTTAAAAAAAATGATACATTAAACAAATGATACATTTGTTACATTTTAATTTAAAGTTACTTACAACTCTAAGTTCTATCAATCAGATATTTAAAGTTGTTCTAGAGGGTTCTTCATTAAAAGAAATTCTTTTATAACTCAGTCAATCCAGAATTCATTAATATTAACAAATTTTTGTTTTGTATCTTGTATTTTTCATTGGGCAGTCACCAGATATTCTTAAAATACCTTTAAAAGTTTGTCATGTAATGGTGGTTTTATTTTTTTCTACTTTATTTTCAGTAATATATCCAAGTCTCACTAGCATAGCATTACATGTCTTTATATTTCAGGAAACATAGCATGACTGAAATTTATATGTGAATATCATCCTTTGCAATATCCGTCCCTTATATTAGGGCATCTCTGATAGCTCTGCTGCTGCTGCTAAGTCGCTTCAGTCATGTCTGACTCTGTGCGACCCCATAGACGGCAGCCCATCAGGCTCCCCCGCCCCTGGGATTCTCCTGGCAAGAACACTGGAGTGGGTTGCCATTTCCTTCTCCAATGCATGAAAGTGAAAAGTGAAAGTGAAGTTGCTCAGTCGTGTCCGACCCTTAGCGATTCCATGGACTGCAGCCTACCAGGCTCCTCTATCCATGGGATTTTCCAGCCAAGAGTACTGGAGTGGGGTGCCATTGCCTTCAGATGGTAAAAAATCTGCCTGCAATACAGGAAACCCTGGTTGGATTCTTGGGTCGGGAAGATCCCCTGGAGAGGGGATACGCTACCCACTCCAGTATTCTTGGGTTTCCCTTGTGGCTCAGCTGGTAAAGAATCCGCCTGCAATGCAGGAGACCTGTGTTTGATCCCTGGGTTGGGAAGATACTCTGGAGAAGGGAAAGGCTATCCCCTCCAGTATTCTGGCCTGGAGAATTCCATGGACTGTATAGTCCATGGGGTTGCAGAAGCGACTTGCACTCACTCTCTCCCCGGAAATCCAATTCGTGCCATAATTTCAACCACTCTCCAGCTACTGCTGACTCCCTGATTTGTATATCTGGCCTTGAGTTGCCCTTAAGTGTAGGTCTATCTGTCTAGCTGTCTTCTGGACCTTTCTGCTTAGATTTCCCGTGTGTGTGTGTGTGCTCAGTCGTGTCTGACTCTTTGTGATCCTTTGGGCTGTAGCCCACCAGGCCCCTCTGTCCATGGGATTCTCTAGGCAAGAACACTGGAGTGGGTTGCCGTTCCCTCTAGGTGGAATCTTCCTGACCCAGGGATCGAACCTGCATCTCCTGAGTCTCCAGCATTACAGGTGAATTCTTTACCAATGAGCCATCAGGGAAGCCACTCTGCTTCCACTAGATTTCCCACAGGAATATGGAATTTAATATACACCAGACAAAACTCATTTTTTTCACCGTTTTTGCCATCCTTGCTAGTATTCTGCTCCTCAAGGAACTGCTCTCTTCCTATATTGGTTGGTGTTACTTCTGTCTGCTCATCTACTTTATCTATTCTATATTATAAATGGTACGTACTTGGACATGGTTAATATATCATTTGCTAAAAGGGCTTGTCAAGGGAATTAAAATAGCATTTTCCTTTATAGGATACTTTTCACCTTGAATTAATTGTACATCATTTCCGGTGATGTTTATTATACAGAGACAAAGACGAATGACCTGCTGCTATATATCCAGCATGGATAAATTACACAGCATAATTCATGCAAAGAAATCAAGTTGCTTACAATTAGTGTATGACTATATATATGTAAGGCTTAAAATTGATAAAATGAACCAGTCTTCTTTAGGGGTACATACACATGGGATACAATTAAGTGGAAGTAGGGACGTAAATGATTTACCGAAATAAGAAATCATCCGTTAGAGTTTACTTGAATTTGGAGAGGTCCCTCCATTAGGGAAGAAAATGCAATTGGGGAGAGTTAAATAGGAACTTTGAAAATAATAGTAATGTTTTATTTCTAAAACTTTATAACTTTAAGGCAAGTGCCCTAGTGTTTCTTTTATTTTTTATTAAAATACATGTATAGTTAGAATATATCTTAAGAGGGACAGTTTTTTAAAAAATGAAACAAACAATATAGAGGATTAACGAAACTAAACACTATTATTTGAAAGTACAGACAAACCTGCTACAATTGCATAAGTGAAAAATAGAAAAGGCATAGATAAAACAATATTAGGAATAAAAACAGTCACATTTATGGAGAGGATAGAAGTTTTAACAAATAGATAATAATATTTATGTATTATTCTAGCTAATCTGAAAAGAGACAAAATAGGCAATTTTCTACAAGGTAAAAATTGCCAACATTGACTTGAAGAGGTGTACAAATTCTAAACAGACTTATAAAGACACTGAATTGGAAGCCAAATACCTCCACTTACACACACCCTCATATCCATCAAGCCTAGACCTGTGTGATAGGTGAATTCTTCCACAAATTTATGGAACAGATAACCTCTACCTTTTATAAATTGTTTCAAAAAATAGGAAAAAAAAAACCCTGGAACTCTCCCTAACTCATTTTATGAAGATGGTATGAAAAATAAGTAGAAGCCTGATCTCTCTTATGATCAAGCATTTTAAATATTAAAATAAATGGCAGCAAACCAGACCAATAATGTATTTTTAAGAACATAAAGGCCTGTTTATGGAATTTCAGTTCTCTTCCATTCATCTATATGTTTATCCTTATACTAGTACCACTCTGCCTTGATTATTGTATTTTTGTAGTAAGTTTTGAAATTGGGAAAATTTTCAACTTTGTTCTTTTCTAGGTTAATTTGGGTCTTTCAGTGCTCTGAATTTCCTCAAGGATTGATTTTCAATTTCTGCAAAAAAAAAAAACCAAAACAAAACCAAAAACCTATTTGGGATTTTGATAGGAGTGCCTTGAATCTGCCAGATGAATTTTGGAAATATGTGTTTTGACCTATGAAGAGGGGTTTTCTATTGCAAATGAAATTGTTTGCTTGCTTTTGGTTTCAAATTCTTTTCATTGCTAGTGGACAGGAATGCAATCAGTTTTTGTGTGTTAACCTTGTATTCTGCAACCTTGCTGAAACGATTTATTATTTTTGATAGTCTTTTAGTGGATTCCTTAGGATTTTCTATGTGTAATACAAGATCATATTATTTGAAAATAGAAACTATCTTGCTTCTTCTTTCCCAATCTGGATGCCTTTTATTGTGTGTGTGTGTGTGTGTGTGTGTGTGTGTGTGTGTGTGTGTGTATCTGCCCTGGCTAGAAGCTAGAAGCCCCAGTACAATGTTGAATAGAAGTGATGAGAGCAGGCATCATCTTCTTGTTTCTTCTGTCAGAGGAAAGCATTCAGTCTTTCTCTGTTAATCATGATGTGTTTCTTAGATGCTCTTTATCATGTTGAGCAACTTCTCTTCTATTCCTAGTTTGTTGGAAAATTTTAAATTGTAAATCAGTGTTGGATTTTGTCAATTGCTTGCCCCTATTGAGGTGATCATATGGCTTTGTTCTTAATTCTTTAAAAAAAAAAAAACACCTGCTTTACTGAGGTGAAATGGACACACAAAAAGCTGTTCATATCAAAGCATACCCCCTGATGAGCTTGGTAATAAGTATCTAGCTGCAAGATCATCACGCTGTATACCATAAGCATATCTATTACCTCCAAGTTTTCTCTTGCCTTCTTCACTTATTGTTATATTTTATTTTGGTAAGAACACTTAAGTTTTATCCCCTTAGCAAAAATTTTAGTATACAATACAGTATTATTAACAGTAGGCACTATGCTATACAGGAAATCTCTAGGATTTATTTATTTTGCATATATAAAACTTTGTTCTCTATTCTATACTGTATTAATGTGACCAATTTTTCCCTTAGGTCTTCAGCTTTGCTTGTGAAGCCTGCAAAAAGGAGACATTTATTATACCTTACAAACTTGAGGCAGACAAAATGATTGGCAGAGGTGAGAACTTTCAAAACAATGTTTTTGAAACAGAAATGTAATTTACTTATGCTGGAAAGAGCGTATTATCCAATCTTTGCTTTTGGAATTAGCCTGAATGTATATATAATTAGATATAATTCAAGATATGTTAAAATATATGTTCTGTTCTTTATAACCCTATAGAATTCTGTCATCGATTCTAAGGCAAATGTTCTAATCCATGCTTTTGTAGTCATTTATGTTTTAACAGTAAAAATTATGTAAATAATTATATGTAGAATGTAGCCCTTTCATTACTCCAGGATCCAAGCATTTGAGAGACATATGTAAGGAGCTCAGAGAGTCGGGCAGAATTTTTACCAATGCTATAGCTGCAGTGAGAAATACGACATGGTGTGCTGTTCCTTTCAAAACTGGGTTTATCAGTCATTTATTTGCCCAGTGAGAAGTTGCTGCTGCTGCTGCTGCTGCTGGTGCTGCTGGTGCTGCTGGTGCTAAGTCGCTTCAGTCGTGTTCGACTCTGTGCGACCCCACAGACGGTAGCCCACTAGGCTCCTCTGTCTCTGGGATTCTCCAGGCAAGATTACCAGAGTGGGTTGCCATTTCCTTCTCCAATGCAGGAAAGTGAAAAGCGAAAGTGAAGTCGTTCAGTCGTGTCCGACTCTTAGCGAACCCATGGACTGCAGCCTACCAGGCTCCTCTGTCCATGGGATTTTCCAGGCAAGAGTGCTGGAGTGGGGTGCCATTGCCTTCGCAGCAGTGAGAAGTTGGAGAACCTCAAACTTTCCCAACAACCAGGCAGCTCTGTTCAGATGGAATTTCTCCATGGAACAGGAAATACTGGAAGAAAATATCATGATTTTGTTGAGAGATACAGCTTGTCCCAGAGATACCAAATTTACTTTTTCAAAAAGTGTCCCATTCCTGGGAAGGAAGAAAAGAAAGGATGTAAAGAAATGTCAGGGGTGTTCCTCTAGGGAAATGGACCAGAGTTTATCACTCTGGTAAAAACGTGAACAGAAGGGAAATAAATCATCACTTCTAAAGATGTTTAGTTTTCTTTCTTTCTTTTTTTTTTTTGACTTAACGTTTCCATCTGTGACAGATTTGAATTAAAGTGAAAACACTACACGTGGGTAACATGAATTCTTTGAGAGGATATTACTTAAGTGGGTATTAGAATATCACTTTGGTTTCTGTTAAGGCAGATGAGTGTATTTGATACTTTTAGATATGATATTGAAACACTGGTATGAGACTTGTATTTTATAACTTTGCACTTGGGAAAATTCCCAGGGAGAGAAGAATTTCAGAATTTCAGTAGGAAGCCCCAGAAAGAAAGGAACAACAACACAAAGAGAACCGCGGTCCCCAGGGGAGTTAGTGAGGTTGGGGTGGGGCAGGAAGAATTTAAAGATTTTTCGTATTTGACTATTTGCCGAACCCATATACTCTGTCACTCTTTGAGTTCCTGTGTATAATTTCTGGCTGAAGACAGGTGTATCTTAGAAGACTTACTATGTTGTTAAGAAAGGCTCTTCTGTTTGTTTATCCAGGTGTGCGTGTGTGTGTGTGGGTGTGCAGTTCAGCTTTGTCCTGATTGCAACATGCATATGTCTTCAATAGGAAGATCATTTTCATAAGCCTTTTAGAAGAATATAGAAGTTTTAAGTACCTTATTTAAACAAATATGCAATCCAGAATTATCATTTTTAACAGAAGAAGAATGATCACTTTTAAAAAGTACGTGTAAAGAAGCTGGCTAAAATATTTGCTAAATGAAGGCTGATTGGTTCATTTCATTCCACTTAATGGTTTTGAAGAAGATTGTATACATTATTAGAACATTCCCCCCACCCCCCCTTTTGCATGTGTTTCTTACTTTACAACTTGAAAATTCTTACTTGCAGTTAATTTGAAAGAGTGCCTTGGGTCTGTAGACCACATCCAGTCCAGTGATCCTGATTTCAGAGTTCTGGAAGATGGGTCAGTATACACAGCCCACGCTGTTGTGTTGTCTGATGAGAAAAGATCTTTCACCATACGGCTCTCTGACACAAAGAAACAGACACAGAAAGAGATTCTTGTGCTCCTGGAATATCAGAAGAAGGTATTCAAAGTCCATTGATATTTTCAGGCATGTTTTTCTTATCATTTAAATGCTCTCATTAAACATTGCAAAGAAAAGGATAAATAAGATTTATCTTCCTCTTCTTTTTTTCCCCTTTCTGTTTGCTTTCCCTTCCTCCCTGTCTCCTTTTCTCCCTCCTCTTCCCCTCTCGACTTTGGTTAGACATTGACTTTGGATCTGGCTTTATTGGATCTAATGGCACCTCTCTGGGAAGGCTTCTTCCACCTCCAAAGTCTACTTGCTTTTGCCTGCCTGCGTCAGTTTGGTAATCCCTCTGTTGCAGCCTTGGTAATTTTTTATTAGTGCAAACAACCTATCCACAGTTGTTAAGGACATGAGTCAATCTTTGTTACCTCTGTTACTACTGCTCAGTTACCCCTGACCCAGAGTCAATAGGTACATTTTAAATTAAGGCTAAGTGAAGTAGTTCCCAGTGATTTCAAGTGCCACAGTCATTCTGATGTTAAAATAGGATGGAAATCCTGTAGTATGTATGTGTCTGAACGGTATTAGCTGTCAGCCAGTGATTATTCACTGTAGTTCCAGATTCTACATCAAGAGGAAGGCTGTAGTGAATTACAACTAATCATTGTGAAGTGTATTATATTAATGAAAAAAGTCACTTAAATTAATAAATTTATGCTTAACACTTTAATAATTGCTTAATGTATTATTAATTAATTCTCAGGAAATACCGCATCTTCCTTACTATACCATGAAATGAAATGGAAATCACTAAAAACTCCAATAGAACTTTCAACAATGATGGAAAAGTTCTATAATCTGCACTGTGTGATATGGTCACCCAACATTAATTAATTAATGACTACTGACAATTATCATGTGACTAGTGCAACTGAAGAATGGAATATATGCTTTACTTAATCCTAATTAACTTAAATGGTCACATGTGGCTGTGGCTTCCTTATTGGACAGTGGAGTTAGAGTGTTTAGGCAATGAAGAAAATGCATGAGCTCACTCTGGTTCACCTGAGAGTATGAGGTTTTAGCAGAAAGAACAAGTAAGAGCTGTCTATAGCTTGTTAGAAAGAGGATGCATTCTCTGTTTCATTTTGGGACAGAACAGAAAGAACTGAAAGTACAGTGAGATGATTTTCCTAATCTGAAAGTTTGGTCAGGATTAATATAGAAATGTATACAAACGGAAATTCTTTGGTTCATGAAACCTTTAAACTCTGGTTACATTTTTTCAACCTAATTCAGAGAAGATCGTATTATCTAGTCTTTAGGTTCAGCATGCACATACTGGAGACTGGTCCATCTACTGTTTTACAATGAAGTAGGCTGTGATACTTTTTGTTTAAAATTGTTAATTGTCTTTCTCTCAATTCAGGTATTGAGGAAAAGACACACTAAAGAAACTGTTCTCAGGCGTTCCAAAAGGAGATGGGCGCCTATTCCCTGCTCAATGCAGGAGAATTCCCTGGGACCTTTCCCCTTGTTCCTTCAACAGGTAGGTTTTCCATTCCTTCTGACTGGGATTGCTTTAGTTCCAAGAGTCTGTTTTGTTCAGGTTTTAGTAATTCTTTAAACATTTAAAAATCAACAGATTTGAAGATATTCATGAAGAGTAAAATCACTAAAAAATTAATAATGAGAAAAACTAGAACATCACTAAAAACTAATAATTATAATATGGTAAAGACTCTGAAGCCATTAAATGATCTTTATTAGTTAATTCATTCATTTAGCAGCTGGCTATTGAGAACCTACTCTGTCCTGTCGAAAGCACTGCTCTAAGTACTTAAGCTAGAGATACATTTAGTCATTTGGGCTTCCCAGGTGGTGCTAGAAGTAAAGAAACTGCCTGCCAGTGCAGGAGAGTTAAGAGATATGGGTTTGATCCTTGGGTTGGGAAGATCCTTTGGAGAAGGGCTTGACAACCCATTCCAGTATTCTTGCCTGGAGAATCCCATGGACAGAGGAGCCTGGCAGGTTACAGTCCTTAGGGTCACACAGAGTTGGACACAACTGAAGTGACTTAGCATGGCATGGCCTTTGCTCTCATGACCTTCCCTGGTGGCTCAGATAGTAAAGAATCTGTCTGCAGTGTAGGAGATGTGGGTTTGATCCATGGGTCAGGGAGATCCCTTGGAGAAGGGAATGGCTACCTACTCTAGTATCCTTGCCTGGAGAATCCCGTGGACAGAGGAGCCTGGAGGGCTACAGTTCATGGGGTCACAAAGAGTTGTATATGACTGAGTGACTAACACTTGCTCTCATGTAGTTTATGAATCTAGTGAGGAAGATAGAAATAGGCAAATGATTGTAACATTAAGTGATAAGCCCTGAGATGGGAATGGATTGGGGTGATCTGAGAATTCATGGGGTGAGTACCATGTCCTGAGATGACAAGTGGTAAAAAACAAAAAGAAGACTTAGAGGGGGAGGCAACTAAGTTCAGTGCTGAAGGCTGGGAGAGTGTCGTGCAGGTAAATTGTTGCAGAAGAAGAAAGAGGGACAGAGGTGGAAGCAAGCATGGTTCCTCATAGGAGCTCTCAAGAGCTTAGTCTTCCTGTGTGTGATGGGAGTGGAACAGGAGATGGGGCAGAAAGGCAGGTAGGGTCCAGCTGGAATGGGCCATTTGTGCTCTGCTGGGCAGTTTAACTTCTTCCTAAAAACAAGTCTTTTTAAAGCAGGGTCAGATTTACTTTTCATAAATGAAAATAAATAATAAGTATGCAATGAAAATAATGACTGAGGTGGAGCTATGGCATGGAGCTCGCCTTTTTCCTTTAAATGTCTATTACTCTGGTCAATGTTTAATGCTAATGGTGCCACCTGTGTCCTACTTATTTACGTTTTTAACTATGCTTCCGGTGTCTTTCTCGCTTATAGGAAACTCTACCCAGTGCTGTCCCTTTGTTTCTTCTTTTAGGTAATTGTATTTTAAGCACTGATGAGGCCTATTAAGAAATTGATTTCTGATTATCAAAGTTATAGTGATCAGAGATAATTACGGCCTTAGTACTGTTAAGCCGGTCACCACCTCTCAATCCTCGTTTCCTTGATGTGTGTGTCCATTTGACTTAGCTGACCTCTCCCTTTCTTCATCCAGGACAACGCTCACCCAGCTTTCCACCTTTTTTGCTGGCCACTCCTTCTTGGTATGTCTTGCTGGTTCATCCTCACTCCCACTTCCCCCTATTCCCCACCACCCCAACCTCTGTCTTAAATTTTGGAGAGCTCACCTATGAACCTTGTCTCGTGTTTATTTACATTCATGTTCTCAATGATCTCATCCAGCTTCATTGCTTTAAGTACTTTTTATACACTGGAAACTTAAAACTTCATTATCTCTAGCCCAAAATGCCTAATTAAGATTTCCACCTGGAGGTTAAGTAGACACGCCAAACTTTGCATATAAAAATCAAACATTTGGATTTTCTTATTAAAAAATATCCTCTCTTCTCAATTAATGGCAGCTCCATCCTTTCAGTTGTTACCACAGTAGAGTCTGTTTGGTAAGGTTTTATTGTGGAGAGCATACTTCTTAAGGAATTAATAGATAGGAATTTACTGCGTTCGTGCCAAGTCGTTTCAGTTGTGTTCCACTCTGTGCGACCTGGGCACTGTGTAGCCTGCCAGACTCCTCTGTCCATGGGATTTTCCAGGTAAGAATACTGGAGTGGGTTGCCATTTCCTTCTCCAGGTGAAATAGATGTTGAGCCCCAATTTATCATATCCAACCATTCTTTACAATTAAAATTGTAATTCCTTTATTATTATAGGACAAGAATCTAGCTGTATTTTACTAAGATCTTAAATTATACAGGATAAATATGACAGAGATTAAGTCATTTCATGTCAAAGTATGATCCAGTAAAGAGATTCTAATTTGAGAAATCACCAGGGACCCAGGCTTCTTCCTTTTTAAGCTTGGCCATCCTTCAGGTTCAAGATGGCTCATCCTTCTGTCCAAATGATGGAACACACGCCTCCACTTTTCTAGAGCACAGTCTGAGTCTCACCTCTGTTGGGTTGGCCAAAAGTTCACTTGAGGTTTTCCATGAGATGTTATGGAAAACTCTAACAAACGTTTCTGGCCAGCCCAATATTATTAATTTTTTTTTTGCTAAATCCCATTGATCCCTTTTTGCATGATCATACCTAATTGCAAGGGAGATAGAAAAATCTTTCTTCTGGACCATCTTATGCTCAGCTGTAAGTTCTAACATTAAGGAAGACGGGCAGAATAGACATCGGGGAATACTAGCATCCTCTGACTTAGTGACATCCCTGACTTCAGTCTTCACACCACACAGCCAATCCATTGTCAAATCCTGCTGGCTGTATCGTCAGATTCGATCCAGAATCTAACTGTTTTTCACAACTGCTGCTGCCGCCATGCTAGTCTAACAAATAATTCTCTCCCCTGAATTCTTACAGTAACCTTTTTTTTTTTTAGCAGTAACTTTTAAATAGCCTTCCTGTTTCTTCCCTTCTCACCCAAGTCTAATCTTGACAGAACAGCAAGAATTAGCCTTCTAAAATATAAATTGGATATTGTTGTTTAGTTGCTTAGTCGTGTCTGACTCTGTGAGATGCCATGGACTGTCACCTTGAAGCTTTCTCTGCCCATGAGATGAGATTTCCCAGGCATACTGGCATGGGTTGCCATTTTCTCCAGGGAATCTTCCTGACCCAGCGATGGAACTCGCATCTCCTGCATTGGCAGGGGGATTCTTCACCATGGAGCTACTAGAACTCCAGAAATTGGATATTCCAGTTCCAGTTCAGTCGCTCAGTCGTGTCCGACTGTTTGTGACCCCATGAATCGCAGCACGCCAGGCCTCCCTGTCCATCACCATCTCCCGGAGTTCACTCAGACTCACATCCATTGAGTCAGTGATGCCATCCAGCCATCTCATCCTCGGTCGTCCCCTTCTCCTCCTGCCCCCAATCCCTCCCAGCATCAGAGTCTTTTCCAATGAGTCTTTTCCACCTCGCATGAGGTGTCCAAAGTACTGGAGCTTCAGCTTTAGCATCATTGCTTCCAAAGAAATCCCAAGGCTGGTCTTCAGAATGGACTGGTTGGATCTCCTTGCAGTCCAAGGAACTCTCAAGAGTCTTCTCCAGCACCACAGTTCAAAAGCATCAATTCTTCGGCACTCAGCCTTCTTCACAGTCCAACTCTCACATCCATACATGACCACAGGAAAAACCATAGCCTTGACTAGACGGACCTTAGTCGGCAAAGTAATGTCTCTGCTTTTGAATATACTATCTAGGTTGGTCATAACTTTTCTTCCAAGGAGTAAGCGTCTTTTAATTTCACGGCTGCAATCAGCATCTGCAGTGATTTTGGAGCCCCCCAAAATAAAGTCTGACACTGTTTTCCACTGTTTCCCCATCTATTTCCCATGAAGTGATGGGACCGGATGCCATGATCTTCGTTTTCTGAATGTTGAGCTTTAGGCCAACTTTTTCACTCTCCATTTTCACTTTCATCAAGAGGCTTTTAGCTCCTCTTCACTTTCTGCCATAAGGGTGGTGTCATCTGCATATCTGAGGTTATTAATATTTCTCCCGGCAATCTTGATTCCAGCTTGTGTTTCTTCCAGTCCAGCGTTTCTCATGATGTACTCTGCATATAAGTTAAATAATGAGGGTGACAATATACAGCCTTGATGTACTCCTTTTCCTATTTGGAACCAGTCTGTTGTTCCATGTCCAGTTCTAACTGCTGCTTCCTGACCTGCATACAGATTTCTCAAGAGGCAGATCAGGTGGTCTGGTATTCCCATCTCTTGAAGAATTTTCCACAGTTTATTGTGATCCACACAGTCAAAGGCTTTGGCATAGTCAGTAAAGCAGAATAGATGTTTTTCTAGAACTTTCTTGCCTTTTCCATGATCCAGTGGATGTTGGCAATTTGATCTCTGGTTCATCTGCCTCTTCTAAAACCAGCTTGAACATCAGGAAGTTCACGGTTCACGTATTGCTGAAGCCTGGCTTGGAGGATTTTGAGCATTACTTTACTAGCATGGGAGATGAGTGCAATTGTGCGGTAGTTTGAGCATTCTTTGGCATTGCCTTTCTTTGGAATTGGAATGAAAACTGACCTTTTCCAGTCCTGTGGCCACTGCTGAGTTTTCCAAATGTGCTGGCATATTGAGTGCAGCACTTTCACAGCATCATCTTTCAGGATTTGAAACAGCTCAGCTGGAATTCCATCACCTCCACTAGCTTTGTTCATAGCAATGCTTTCCAAGGCCCACTTAACTTCACATTCCAGGATATCTGGCTCTAGATTAGTGATCGCACCATCATGATTGTCTGGGTCGTGAAGACCTTTTTTGTACAATTCTTCTGTGTATTCTTGCCACCTCTTCTTAATATCTTCTGCTTCTGTTAGGTCCATACCATTTCTGTCCTTTTTCGAGCCCATCTTTGCATGAAATGTTCCCTTGGTATCTCTAATTTTCTTGAAGAGATCTCTAATCTTTCCCATTCTGTTCTTTTCTTCTATTTCTTTGCATTGATCGCTGAAGAAGGCTTTCTTATCTCTTCTTGCTATTCTCTGGAACTCTGCATTCAGATGCTTGTATCTTTCTCTTTTCTCCTTTGCTTTTCGCCTCTCTTCTTTTCACAGCTATTTGTAAGGCCTCCCCAGACAGCCATTTTGCTTTTTTGCATTTCTTTTCCATGGGGATGGTCTTGATCCCTGTCTCCTGTACAATGTCACGAACCTCATTCCGTAGTTCATCAGGCACTCTATCTATCAGATCTAGGCCCTTAAATCTGTTTCTATGTTACTATTATCTAAATTCTCCAATGGCTCTCAGTCTGACTCCAAGAAAAAGCCAACATCCTTGGAATCTCTTATATGCCATTGCCCTGTTACTGCATTCATCGTCATCTACGACTTTCTTTTCCCTTAGTCCTCTCTACTCCAATCACACTGCCTTCCTTGAACACTCCAGACATCACCCTGGTCTGATCACTTTACACTTCCTGTTTCCTCTGCCAGGAAGAGTCTTCTCTGTTTATTGTCATTCTTTTCAGTTTTGTTAATTCATCTCCCTAAGAAACATTCCAATTGACATTCCTTTCATCAGGATATGAGAGTCCTTGTTTGCCTCATCCCTGCCCACAATGGGTAGTATTGTTTTTTTCTACCTTTGCCAAATCACTAGATGGGAAACTATGCCTTTTTGTTTTCAATTAGGTTTTCTTTGGTTACTATTTATGTTGAACATTGTCTTCATTAAATTTGGGAGCTTTTAAAAAATCTTTTGCCAAATTATCATAGTTTGTTACCATTTTGGAGGTTGATGAAGTGACAAAGGTGATTATTCTTAAAATAATCTCTTTAAAATAAAAAATGTAAACATATATGTTGTATTTAAAAAACAGCATTTTAATGAAAAATTTTTTACATATGCTTTTTCCTTTTAGGTTCAATCTGATGCTGCGCAGAACTATACCATCTTCTATTCAATAAGTGGGCGAGGAGTTGACAAAGAACCTTTAAATTTGTTTTTCATAGAAAGAGACACTGGAAATCTGTATTGTACCCGGCCTGTGGATCGTGAAGAATATGATGTTTTTGATGTAGGAGCTTTATCAATACACATGACTTTTAAGTGATTAAACTATGTTTCTTCTGATACTCCATCTACTCTTTTCTGTCTTCTGCACTCTCTTTTTTGAGGGCATCTTAAAGACAAAGGAAATAGGTTGTATAATATTTTGGAATGCTTGGTCTGCTATTTATCTCAACTTCTGTTAGGTAAGCGTAAAATGAAGCCAAGAAATTTAATTGCATTTGGATGTAAATTCCAGCAAATTTCCAAAAGTTAGTATTGTTTCTGTGGTTTTCCTTCTCTCTTTGGTTATGGTCCTTTCTCCTCTCTCTAGGACATGGCCACAGTTGATTGGAAGAGTCATCTTCCAATGTCCCTCTTTTGCTCCTTTTTTTTTTTTTTCCTTTCTTTCTTGGTCTTTCTTCAGCATGTATGATTATCTGATGATACCTGAGAACTACATAATGCAGCAAAAGTGGGAGACCAAGCCCAAACAAGGCACAATAAGTCAGTATACTGATAAGGATGCTGCTGCTGCTGAGTCGCTTCAGCGTGTCCGACTCTGTGCGACCCCATAGATGGAAGCCTACCAGGCTCCCCCGTCCCTGGGATTCTCCAGGCAAGAACACTGGAGTGGAGGAATCAATGAGGAATAAGTCACTTAATTTTCAGTGTAATAATTCAGACAATTTTCAGCATGATATAATAAATGCTCTGGGGTTATGTAATTATTCCTGTGGTTCAGGGGAGCTGATTCTCCATAGAAAAGAGGGCTTCTCTTCCTAAAAGAAAAAGGAAGAGGTGCTAGGTAAGTAAAACATGACTGATGGTCACCATGTGACACTTTGCTTTTGGCTGGAAATTTTTCAGCTCAGTGTTATAGTCACATGCTAAAGAGAAATATATTCTATCTGACTTTACACTGCTTTTGGTTAACCAGTAACGCAGAAGTAAATGTAGTGGTTTTGTGAGAAAACCTCTTACAAATATGTGATCTATGAGGTAAAATAATAAAGGAGCTTAGTAGTGACAAAATTTGGTAATCTTTGCTTTATTTAGATGATGTAGTTTGGATTTTCCCCACTGCAGTGAAGTGACTTGTTTCTCCCTATATGATTTTATGATTATGGGGAGAATAAGGACTATAATCCACCCTGCTATATTCACATTTAATTCCTTAGTCTAATGGCCTGACACGCTGTATTCTCTGACACACTGTATTCTGATCTAGGATTTATTTGAAGTGTAGCCACTTCTACCAAACACTGAGTACTCTGAACTATAATATTAACAGTGATAGTCTTTCTACCTTCAATGCTTTGATAACTAAAGAAGTATTAAATAGAAATTTTTAGAATGATTTATTACTGAAAAGATTTGCAGAGAAGTTAGTAGATAAAGCATAGAATTTTTCCTTGCTGGAATCTTTCAAAATGGACTGTTCAGTTTGCTTTTCACTGTTTTACAGCTGATTGCTTACGCGTCAACTGCAGACGGATATTCAGCAGACTTCCCTCTTCCACTGCCCATCAGAGTGGAGGATGAAAATGACAACTATCCCATTTTCACAGAAGCAATTTATAATTTTGAAGTTCCAGAAAGCAGTAGAATTGGTAAGACAACACTGAAGAGCAAAATATGCTGTATTAAATGTTTATATACATTGTTTGAGAGATTGAGTTTTTGCTCAATGCCACATCATTGTGAGATGACACTGGACTCATATCTACTTAGTTGGATGCATATAATCCCACCAGATTCAATCAATGTGTAATTTACAAGGTATTGCAGGAGTTTGATATTATAGGCTTCCTAGGTGGCTCAGTGGTACTGAATCCACCTGCCAAGCAGAAGATGTGAGTTTGATCCCTGGGTCAGGAAGATGCCCTGGAGAAGGAAATGGCACCCCATTCCAGGATTCTTACCAGGAAAGTCTCATAGAGAGAGCCATGGGATTGCAAAAGAGTTGAAAATGACAGCGACTAAACAACAGCAACATAGGAGTTTGTGGTGTTGCCGGAATACCAATGAATTACAAAGGGAGATAACAGTTATTCAAGCTTTGTACCATATTTTGCTTTTATACTTCATTTCATTTTATTATTATGTAGGTTTATCATTATCCTCAGCTCCAAGGGAGGATATGCAGTGTAGACTCTAATAAAACTAAAATCAGTGTAGATATTTTTATTAGGTTTTATGTAGGAAGGTGTTGAATGACATCCACTGAGCATACAATTTTTTAAAGCTCTTATTTATCTCTTCTCTTTAAAGTACTGTTTGACTACTCCCAATTTAGAGTGAATACTGAAATAACTGTAAAGAAACGTGCATCACATGTTCTCCATCCTAAACACCTGCTCTCACATGAGGAAAAACCATATGTTTCACTTTAGTTCGTCCTTAAATGTGGCATTCTTGATGTCTTCTAGACTTGAAATGTGAAAAATTGTTGTTCGTGTATTTGTTGTTGCTTGGCTGTGTTCAACTCTGCAATTCTTTGGACTGCAGCCCGCCAGGCTCCTCTGTTCATGAGATTCCTCAGGCAAAACTGGAATGGGTTGCCATTTCCTCCTCCTGGGGATCTTCCCGACTCAGGGATTGAACCCACGTCTCCTGTGTCTCCTGCACTGCAGGCAGATTCCTTATTGTAGAGCCAGCAGAGAATTACCTCTTGCAATAAAGTTGAAAGGAAGCGAGCTGAACCATAAAGGAAACTTTACTAACTTGCTTATTAATGTTTCTTGTATATTTATTTACATCTTCACTGGATTCTTACAGCTGCTCTTTCTTTTTATATTTTGCTTTGATAATTTAGTGTCATAGATGTTAACCTCCTTAGTACTCACATGGTACAATTAAAAAAATAAAAATAGTTGATTTGGAGTTTAGGAAGCCTAGTTTTTGATTCAGGGTCTGTTATTATTTCACTGTGAGAACTCACTGAAGTTCCTTTGAGTTCTCTGATCTATAGAATGAGTTTAATTATGTTAGATGATTTAAAATGTTTTTAACCTCACAAGTCTATGACTTTTTTACATTTTTCTATTTTCAAAGAGGGATTATTGATCTTAGATTTTTTCTCTAGCATTCTCTCTCTTTGGTAGTAACAGAGAAAAATTGAGAATACTTTGATGCCCAGATTAACCCAGGATGCTTTAAGCATCTCACACCAGTAGGTTCAGACCAAGTTAAAGCTGTATTAGTCTAAAGGTGTTCCTTGAATTTATTTCACACACACATGCTTTGGGCAAAGGATGCTCAGCTAATACTGAAGTATACACTTGTGGAAAAGAATTTTCAAGTCAAGATTTTAGGATGATTTTATGTAATAAGTAAAGGTGTTCTATATCCAGAGAATTAAAATAGTGTTTATGTCTTCCTGTCAGTGAAATTGTAGAAAGAAAATTTATATTACAAAGCTTATAAATAGTTTTCTATGAGAAGATAATTTATTTTCTTATGATAAGATTATTACTTCATGTCTTCATACTGATCCACTGCAAAAATCTTTTTGTTAGTTATAAATATGTATTTGGACATTCTCTACAAATTTATATCTATATTTATATACATACTGGAGAAGGAAATGGCAACCCATTCCAGTATTCTTGCCTGGAGAATTCCATGGACAGAGGAGCCTGGCAGGATACATATATATATATGTATATATATGTGTATATATATATGTATATTTAAGCACAAATACATACACATATATAAGGTTTAAAAATATAATGACAAAATTATTAAAAATTAATACTTCTTTGCACTAATACTTTTACTTGCTTTTATTTCCTCAAATATAAAATTTCAATGAACATACGTATCATGTATATGATTGTATGTGTCTATATATTGTTCCTCAGGCCAGCCTCACATACAGGGCTATAGGTGAAGTGGATTTATGTATTATAATTTCATGGGAACACTCTTTTTACACTTTAAAATGCCATATGTATGTCCTCTTTGATACCTGAAATCTTTTACCAGAGCAATATTCATACTTTCCATACTGATGAAAAATACCAGTAGCTCCAACTGAAGCAACAGTTGACTTAAATTCTCCCTAAATAGTAAATAGTATGAAATAAGGTAATGTGGGGCTGGCAGCAATGGGGTTTGGATACTAATCTGGTGAAAGAATGAGGCAAGTCAAGAATTAGCAAAAAGAAAATTGTAGAAAGGAGAGACTGAGATGTGAAAGGTCAACATGATCATCTATCCAATTATATTCCAAGTCAGTCTCGATTAATTATTAATCAAAACTTTGATTTTGAAAAATCTGATTTACTTTAGAGATATGGTTTATCTCTCCATATTTCAATATGTGGGAATACGTGTTGAAATTATTCTTGGATGCTATTTATATGTTTTTTAGTAAATTTACTTTCAAATAGTTTAAACTGTGGACAAAGTAAATCTTGATTCTTAGCATTAAAGTTTTTCATGTTATAAATTTGAAGTCATCTTCACCAGTACTATGTAAAGACGGAATATTGCTGGTAAGAAATACAACTTAAATAAGGTTTCCACTGTCAATGTTAGACTTTGAGAAGTGTAGCTATGCCTAAACATATTTTGCAGTTCTGAAAAGACTCCTTTTTTCTTAAAAAAAAACCCAAACATGTAGGTACTACTGTGGGAGTGGTTTGTGCCACGGACAGAGATGAACCAGACACGATGCACACGCGCCTGAAGTACAGCATTTTGGAGCAGACACCGAGATCACCTGGGCTGTTTTCTGTGCATCCCAGCACAGGTGTGATCACCACAGTCTCTCATTATTTGGACAGAGAGGTAACTTTCACAATCTACAGATTTGTTATTTTACTGGAGGTTGAACCCACTACCTCCAATTTACTATAATTTGCTATCCTATGGATTAGGCATGTGTGCATGCCCAGTCATGTCTGACTCTTTGTGACCCCATGGACTGTAGTCCACCAGGCTCCTCAGTCCATGGGATTTTCTAGGCAAGAATACTGGAGTGGGTAGCCATTTCCTACTCCAGGGGATCTTCCCGACCCAGGGATTGAACCTACATCCCCCGTGTCTCCTGTATTGGCAGGTGGATTCTTTACCACTGAGCTACCTGAGAAGCTGGAGGATTAAGAGTTTCTCATTTTATTTTACTTAGGCATAAGACAATAAGAATTCCTGGCTATATTATTAAGACTTGTTATAATATGATTTCTATTTCCTTATATAAGAGAAACCATGAGAGATAGAAGTAAAAATCAATTAGTATTTGGGAGTGAGAAAAAAGATATTACTTATGAAAGTTGATATTATTGAATATTGTTTTAGTTCTTGTGTATGACTAGTTGGTTCTAGCTCAGTGTTCCAGCTCAGTTCTCATGTAGGACAATTAGTTTTGCTTGTTCCATGAGTATAGATTATACCCTGATCCCTATCCTGTTATTATAGATATGTACTTGGAGAAGGAAATGGCAACCCACTCCAGTGTTCTTCCTGGACAGAGTAACCTGGCAAGCTACAGTCCATGGGGTTGCAAAGAGTCAGACATGACTTAATGACTAAACAACAACAGAAAAAAACCCAACTTTTAATCAGGAAAAGATTAGTTAAGATAAAGTAGATGGATTGTCAAAAATTTGCAGCACTATTTGGATGATATTAATAGCATATTGTTATGTGTATAGCACTTGATGCTCAAATTCTTTATGCATAATTTTAATTCATCTTGATAATTTCCTTGTTGGATTATGTAGGGATTACATCCGCTCTATGGAGGAGAAAGGTGACAGTCAGAAGGATGGATTGACTTGCCCTGGTCAAATTACTGCACTGTATTTTCTGATCTTTCATTGTTGGTCTTATACATTTCATCAGCCCATATTTAATCCAGAGTCTTGCATTATTGACCAAAGCAGATCAATCAGTTTCACATGTACAAAGAAGCTTTATTAGAACACTTCAGTGGTACCTACTAAAACTAGAATAACATAAATGGAAGGATCGATATAACTGGGAGAGATATTAAAACAGAAATCAATGGTATTTGATCCCAGAGCAAAAGGGAAGGAGGTGAGAACATATCAAAAAGAATAAAAAAATTACAAAGCTTTTATTTATTATTATTTTTATTTTTGTGGGATAGTGACATTCTATGTGATAAAACACACAATGGTCATAACAAATGGGAATGTTTGAAGGGAATTATATGAATATATTTTTGTATCTGTGGGATGTGGTAATCAAGTGAAAACAAGGATTTTTCCTAATTTTTCAATATTGACAAATGAGACTTAGAGTAAATGAATAAATTAGGGTTACACAGCTTGTAAGATACAGATTTGGGATCAAACCCCAGATTTGCTCACTTGATAAAAAAAAATCGAATGGGATTTTGTGGGTAACAACCATGAAATGTGTTGTAGGGGACAATGCAGGAAGTAAAGAAATGAAAAAGGGAAATGAAGAAACTTCATTTAGAGGAGGATCTCAGAGAGTTCCAGAGCTTTTGGAAGGAATAGTTTGGGATGGGAATGTTAGTTTCCACTGTAAAAGAAGGATGAGTAAAATAAAGACCAAGGAAGGGATAGAGGGAAATAGAAAATGATGAAAAATAAAAGAACAAGAGGAGTGGCTAAAGAAGAGTAAAATGAAGAGAAGGCAACAGGGGTGATTGTGCCACAAACCAGTGAGTCCATTTCAGCATCAGCACACTATCTGCAAACTCCAATCTCAGAGGTCAACAGTGATCACCTAACTGCCTAATCCAGTGGTTAATTATTAAAGCTCTATTACTGGCAATTATGAAAACTCTCTTCTCTTGGATTTCTGGTTCTCCTCCTGCTTCCCTGATCTTTTGTTTTGAGCATCTGTCCTTTGCTTATTCTTCTTACTTCTCCTAAGCATGAAATACTAGTGTTCCTTACATCCTCTGCTTTTCTCATCCTTTATTCTCTCCCCTGATAACTCAGTTGGTAAATAATCCACCTGCAATGCAGGAGACCCTGGTTCGATTCCTGGGACAGGAAGATCCTCTGGAGAAGGGATAGGTTACCCACTTCAGTAGTCTTGGGCTTCCCTTGTGGCTCAGCTGGTAAAGAATCCACCTGCAATTCAGGAGATCTGGGTTCGATTCCTGGATTATGAAGATCCCCTGGAGAAGGGAAAGGCTACCCACTCCAGTATTCTGGCCTGGAGAATTCCATAGACTGTACAGCCCATGGCGTTGCAATGAGTCTGATATGACTGAGCGACTTTCACTCACTCTTTCCCTGGAAATTTGATTCTTGCCATAATTTCAATCACTCTCCAGCTACTGCTGACCCCAAGATTGGTATTTCAGTCCTTGAGCTTCCCTTAAGTATAAGTCTATCTATTCAGCTGTCTTCTGGACCTTTCTGCTTAGACTTCCCGTGTGTGTGTGTGTGTGTGTGTGTGTGTGTGTGTGTGTGTGCGCACTCACTCATGTCAGACTCTTTGTGATCCTTTGGACTGTAGCCCACCAGCCTCCTCTGTCCGTGGGATTCTCCAGGCAAGAATACTGGAGTGGGTTGCCATTTCCTCTAGGGGATCTTCCTGACCCAGGGATCGAACCTGGATCTCCTGAGTCTCTTGCATTACAAGCATATTCTTTACCACTGAGCCGTCAGGGAAGCCACTCTGCTTCCATTAGATTTCCCACAGGAATATAGAATTCAATATACACCAGGAAAAACTCATTTTTTTCACTCCTCCTTGCCAACCTTGCCAGTACTTTCCTCCTCAAGGAATCACTGTCTTCCTGTATTGGCTGGTGATACCTCTGTCTGCCCATCTATCTAAGTAGGACCCCAGAGCAGCATCCTCAGCCCCTCTTTCTTTCGTAACTATGCATACAATCTGTTCTCAAGTCAAACTGCATTTTGACTTATAAATAACTTTCCTATCACCCTTGCTTTTTGTCCTTATTGCTAATGCCCCAGCTTTTGACTGTTTCAGGAGGCTTCAACAGGTTCCTTGGAATTCCAGCTCAGTTCACTCCCAATTATGCTCAACCTTCTTTAAAAACATTCTTTCTAAAACTCAAATGTTCCTATTTTTTACTCCCCATATGACTCCCATAAAACCTTCTATTACCTGCAACCTAAAATGTAAATCTACTTTCTTACTATGGATCTTTGTCACTGAAGCTCTGCCTACTTTCAGCTTTCTTCCTGTCTACCATGCTTTTGGGTGTATACAAATAGGGAAGTCAAGTAAAAGCTTGGATACACATAATAGAAGTGTGTGCCACTGTGGTTTCCTTTATACATCTAAACAAAGGTTTTCAAAACTAATTACATATTTCCTTTGTTTTCAGGTTGCAGACAAATACTCATTGATAATGAAAGTACAAGATATGGATGGCCAGTTTTTTGGATTGATGAGCACAGCAACTTGCATCATAACAGTTAAAGATTCAAATGACAATTTGCCCACTTTCAGACAAAATGCTGTAAGTAGATAATATCAAAATTGATTTCTATTGCTGTTTTTAATTTAATCTGAATTAATAAAGTATTTATCATTCTTCAAAGTATCTATGCTTATTTTATAAAAAAAATGAAACAGATGGCATATAAATCTCTTTTATTTATTCATATTGGTATTTATACTATCTTTCTTTTGTTAAAGGCTATGGTATTAGTCTTCATTTGTATCAAAGTTCTTCATTCATGTAAAAGTAACCCTTAATAAAACAATGTTTTCATGATTCATGTTTTGAAATAATCTAGGCAAAAGCTTTAAGAACAAGTACTTTTGGAGTGAAAGACATGTTTTACTTTCTTTGTAGAAGTTTCCCTTATAAGATACGGTTTTAATGAGTTCTCTCTGTTTCAGTATGAAGCATCAGTCGAGGAAAACATGGTCAATGTGGAAATTCTAAGAATACCTATAGAAGATAAGGATTTGATTAACACTGCCAATTGGAGAGCCAATTTTACTATTTTAAAGGGCAATGAAAATGGACATTTCAAAATCAGTACAGACAAAGCAACTAATGAAGGTGTTTTGTCTGTTGTAAAGGTATAGTAAATAATGAGTAACTGACAATTTGGCAAGTTTTTTTTCTTTTGCTTTTATTTTTTAAAATTAATTTATTTTAATTGGAGGCTAATTACTTTACAATATTGTGATGGTTTTTGCCATACATTCATATGAATCAGCCATGGGTGTACATGTGTTCCCCATCCTGAGCCCCCCTGCCACCTCCCCCAACATCCCATCCCTCAGGGTCATCCCATTGCACCAGCCCTGAGTGCCCTGTCTCATGCATCAAACCTAGATGGCGATCTGTTTCACATATAATATTATACATGTTTCAGTGCTATTCTCTCAAATCATCCCACTCTCGCCTTCTCCCACAGAGTCCAAAAGACTGTTCTTTACATCTGTGTCTCTTTGCTGTCTCACATATAGGGTCATTGTTACCATCTTTCTAAATTCCATATGTATTTGCATTAATATACTGTACTGGTGTTTTTCTTTCTGACTTACTTCACTCTGTATAATAGGCTCCAGTGTTATCCACCTCATTAGAACTGATTCAAATGCATTCTTTTTAATAGTTGAGTAATGTTCCATTGTGTATATGTACCACAACATTCTTATCCATTCATCTGCTGATGGACATCTGGATTGCTTCCATGTCCTGGCTATTGTAAACAGTGTTGCGATGAACATTGGAGTACACGTGTCTCTTTCAACTTTGGTTTCCTTGGTGTGTATGCCCAGCAGTGGGATTACTGGGTCATATGGAAGTTCTATTTTCAGTTTTTTAAGGAATCTCCACACTGTTCTCCATAGTGGCTGTTCAGTTCAGTTCAGTCACTCAGTCATGTCCAACTCTTTGCAACCCCATGAATAGCAGCACACCAGGCCTCCCTGTCCATCGCCATCTCCCGGAGGTCACTCAAACTCATGTCCATCGAGTTGGTGATGCCATCCAGCCATCTCATCATCTGTTGTCCCATTTTCCTCCTGCCCCCAATCCCTCCCAGCATCAGAGTCTTTTCCAATGCATAGTGGCTGTACTAGTTTGCATTCCCACCAGCAGTGTAATAGGGTTCCTTTTTCACCACACCCTCTCCAGCATTTATTGTTTGTAGACTTTTTTTTTTAATTTTTATTTTTTTAGTTTTTTATTTTTTAAATTTTAAAATCTTTAATTCTTACATGCGTTCCCAAACATGAACCCCCCTCCCACCTCCCTCCCCACAACATCTCTCTGGGTCATCCCCATGCACCAGCCCCAAGCATGCTGTATCCTGCATCAGACATAGACTGGCGATTCAATTCTTACATGATAGTATACATGTTTCAATGCCATTCTCCCAAATCATCCCACCCTCTCCCTCTCCCTCTGAGTCCAAAAGTCCGTTATACACATCTGTGTCTTTTTTCCTGTCTTGCATACAGGGTCGTCATTGCCATCTTCCTAAATTCCATATATATGTGTTAGTATACTGTATTGGTGTTTTTCTTTCTGGCTTACTTCACTCTGTATAATCGGCTCCAGTTTCATCCATCTCATCAGAACTGATTCAAATGAATTCTTTTTAACGGCTGAGTAATACTCCATTGTGTATATGCACCACAGCTTTCTTATCCATTCATCTGCTGATGGACATCTAGGTTGTTTCCATGTCCTGGCTATTATAAACAGTGCTGCGATGAACATTGGGGTACATGTGTCTCTTTCCATTCTGGTTTCCTCGGTGTGTATGCCCAGAAGTGGGATTGCTGGGTCATAAGGTAGTTCTATTTGCAATTTTTAAGGAATCTCCACACTGTTCTCCATAGTGGCTGTACTAGTTTGCATTCCCACCAACAGTGTAGGAGGGTTCCCTTTCTCCACACCCTCTCCAGCATTTATTGCTTGCAGATTTTTGGATCGCAGCCATTCTGACTGGTGTGAAGTGGTACCTCATTGTAGTTTTGATTTGCATTTCTCTAATAATGAGTGATGTTGAGCATCTTTTCATGTGTTTGTTAGCCATCCGTATGTCTTCTTTGGAGAAATGTCTATTTAGTTCTTTGGCCCATTTTTTGATTGGGTCGTTTATTTTTCTGGAATTGAGCTGCATAAGTTGCTTGTATATTTTTGAGATTAGTTGTTTGTCAGTTGCTTCATTTGCTATTATTTTCTCCCATTCAGAAGGCTGTCTTTTCACCTTGCTTATATTTTCCTTTGTTGTGCAGAAGCTTTTAATTTTAATTAGATCCCATTTGTTTATTTTTGCTTTTATTTCCAGAATTCTGGGAGGTGGATCATAGAGGATCCTGCTGTGATTTATGTCTGAGAGTGTTTTGCCTATGTTCTCCTCTAGGAGTTTTATAGTTTCTGGTCTTACATTTAGATCTTTAATCCATTTTGAGTTTATTTTTGTGTGCGGTGTTAGAAAGTGATCTAGTTTCATTCTTTTACAAGTGGTTGACCAGTTTTCCCAGCACCACTTGTTAAAGAGATTGTCTTTCCTCCATTGTATATTCTTGCCTCCTTTGTCAAAGATAAGGTGTCCATATGTGTATGGACTTATCTCTGGGCTTTCTATTTTGTTCCATTAATCTATATTTCTGTCTTTGTGCCAGTACCATACTGTTTTGATGACTGTGGCTTTGTAGTAGAGCCTGAAGTCAGGCAGGTTGATTCCTCCAGTTCCATTCTTCTTTCTCAAGATTGCTTTGGCAATTCGAGGTTTTTGTATTTCCATATAAATCTTGAAATTATTTGTTCTAGTTCTGTGAAAAATATGGCTGGTAGCTTGATAGGGATTGCATTGAATTTGTAAATTGCTTTGGGTAGTATACTCATTTTCACTATATTGATTCTTCCAATCCATGAACATGGTATATTTCTCCATCTATTAGTGTCCTCTTTGATTTCTTTCATCAGTGTTTTATAGTTTTCTATATATAGGTCTTTAGTTTCTTTAGGTAGATATATTCCTAAGTATTTTATTCTTTTCGTTGCAATGGTGAATGGAATTGTTTCCTTAATTTCTTTTCTACTTTCTCATTATTCGTGTATAGGAATGCAAGGGATTTCTGTGTGTTGATTTTATATCCTGCAACTTTACTATATTCATTGATGAGCTCTAGTAATTTTCTGGTGGAGTCTTTAGGGTTTTCCATGTAGAGGATCATGTCATCTGCAAACAGTGAGAGTTTTACTTCTTCTTTTCCAATTTGGATTCCTTTTATTTCTTTTTCTGCTCTGATTGCTGTGGCCAAAACTTCCAGAACTATGTTGAATAGTAGCGGTGAAAGTGGACACCCTTGTCTTGTTCCTGACTTTAGGGGAAATGCTTTCAATTTTTCACCATTGAGGATAATGTTTGCTGTGGGTTTGTCATAGATAGCTTTTATTATGTTGAGGTATGTTCCTTCTATTCCTGCTTTCTGGAGAGTTTTTATCATAAATGGATGTTGAATTTTGTCAAAGGCCTTCTCTGCATCTATTGAGATAATCATATGGTTTTTATTTTTCAACTTGTTAATGTGGTGAATTACATTGATTGATTTGCGGATATTGAAGAATCCTTGCATCCCTGGGATAAAGCCCACTTGGTCATGGTGTATGATCTTTTTAATGTGTTGTTGGATTGTTTGTAGACTTTTTGATAGCAGCCATTCTGACTGGCGTGAGATGGTATCTCATTGTGGTTTTGATTTGCATTTCTCTGATAATGAGTGATGTTGAGCATCTTTTCATGGTGTTTGTTAACCATCTGTATGTCTTCTTCTTTGGCCCATTTTTTGATTGGGTTGCTTATTTTTCTGGAATTGAGCTGCAGGAGTTGCTTGTATATTTTTGAGATTAATTCTTTGTCAGTTGCTTCATTTGCTATTTTCTCCCATTCTGAAGTCTGTCTTTTCACCTTGCTTATAGTTTCCTTCATTGTGCAAAAGCTTTTAATTTTTATTAGGTCCCCCCATTTGTTTATTTTTGCTTTTATTTCCATTACTCTGGGAGGTGGGTCATAGAGGATCCTGCTATGATTTACATCAGAGAGTGTTTTGCGTATGTTTTCTTCTAGGAGTTTTATAGTTTCTGGTCTTACATTTAGATCTTTGATCCAGTTTGAGTTTATTTTTGTGTATGGTGTTAGAAAGTGTTCTAGTTTCATTCTTTTACAAGTGGTTGACCAGTTTTCCCAGCACCACTTGTTAAAGAGATTGTCTTTTCTCCATTGTGTATTCTTGCCTCCTTTGTCAAAGATAAGGTGTCCACAGGTGTGTGGATTTATCTCTGAGCTTTCTATTTTATTCCATTGCTCTATATTTCTGTCTTTGTGCCAGTACCATACTGTCTTGATGACTGTAGGTTTGTAGTAGAGCCTGAAATCATGCAGGTTGATTCCTCCAGTTCGATTCTTCTTTCTCAAGATTGTTTTGGCTATTCGAGGTTTTTTTGTATTTTCATACAAATTGTGAAATTATTTGTTCTAGTTCTCTGAAAAATACCATTGGTAGCTTGATAGGGATTGCATTGAATCTATAGATTGCTTTGGGTAGTATACTCATTTTCACTATATTGATTCTTCCAATCCATGAACATGGTATGTTTCTCCATCTATTTGTGTCATATCTGATTTCTTTCATCAATGTTTTATAGTTTTCTATATATCAGTCTTTTGTTTCTTTAGGTAGCTTCATTCCTAAGTATTTTATTCTTTTCATTGCAATGGTGAATGCAATTGTTTCCTTAATTTCTCTTTCTGTTTTTTCATTGTTAGTGTATAGGAATGCAAGGGATTTCTGTGTGTTAATTTTATATCCTGCAACTTTACTATATTCATTGATGAGCTCTAGTAATTTTCTGGTGGAGTCTTTAGGGTTTTCTATGTAGAGGATCATGTCATCTGCAAACAGTGAGAGTTTTACTTCTTCTTTTCCAATATGGCTTCCTTTTATTTCTTTTTCTTCTCTGATTGCTGTGGCTAAAACTTCCAAAACTGTGTTGAATAGTAGTGGTGAGAGTGGGCATCCTTGTCTTGTTCCTGACTTTAGGGGAAATGCTTTCAATTTTTCACCATTAAGGATAATGTTTGCTACAGGTTTATCGCATATGGCTTTTATTATGTTGAGGTATGTTCTTTTATGCCTGTTTTCTGAGGGTTTTTTTTTTATATCATAAATGGATGTTGAATTTTGTCAAAAGCTTTCTCAGCATCTATTGAGATAATCATATGATTTTTATCTTTCAATTTGTTGTGATATATCACATTGATTTGTGAATATTGAAGAGGCAAGTTAAGTTTTAATCAATTAGTGGTTTAATCAATTAAATGGTTTCAGATTATACACTTTACAAGTTGTAAGAGAACTTAATCTATTTAGTCCAGCAGTTCTGCTTTTATGCTGTCTTTCTTCTATAATTTTGTTATCAGTTATTAGGCACCTACTTATGCTTGAACATTCTCAATTATTAAGGATCTTGACATCTCCACTGGTAGCTTACTCCATGTCTGGAGAGCTCTGATCCTCAGAAGGTCTTATTTATACTGTGTCTAAATTATTCTCCCTGTAACCCATGTCTTGGACCAGGTTTTATATCTAATGCTTTACAGAACAGGTGTAATGCTTTGAAAAGGCTTTTATGTCCTTTGAGACTTACCCTGTCTAGGATAAATATTTCCAATTCCTTTAACAATAGTTAAATGATATAATTTATTAGATCATAGTGTTCTCACTCTTTCTCTTTTGAATATAAGCCTGGGTGTAGTTGATCTTTTTAAAAGGTGATATCGAAGATGAGATATAGTATTACCTCAAACAGCACTGAATAAACATACTCTTTGTTCTATATATTGTACTGTTGGTTGCACTACGACATCCTAGGATCCATGTTATGAGGGCAGAAAAAGGTCTTTCTGGAAAGACCCTTGGTTTTGTGTTCTTAACCCAGAACAAGAAAGAAAATTGTCTTGTAGTTTAAAGCACTTACTGTGTGCACTAGTGTTAAATGTCATTCTGAGAACTGTACAGAAGAGAAAACTTAGTCTCAGATACATTAAGAAACCTACACAAAGTGACACAGCTTGGATGTAGTAGAGACAAAATCTGAGTCTATGTTTCTTTGATTCCACCTTGTTGTTGTTCATTGGCTAAGTCATGTCTGACTCTTTGTGACACCATGAACTACATGCCAGGCTTCCCTGTCCTTCACTGTCTCCCGGAGTTGACTCAAACTCATGTCCATTTAGTCAGTGATGCCATCCAACCATTTTATCCTCTGTTGCCCCCTTCTACTGCTTGGTCATATTTTTCCCAGCTGAATTATAGTTGTTTTAATAAAATATTTAATACTAATATTCACTGTTATTCTTTCAACTTTGTGACTTTTTCCCCTTGGTCATTTTAACATAGAGCATCTTTAGTTCCATCTTCACATTACATTTTCTAGGGAGTTGTTAGCATCTTAGTGCAGGTAAGGGATATTATGGAATATTTTTGGACAGTTTTTTTCTGTTGATGAAACAAAAAGATACCCTGTGGTTGAGGAGAATTCATAATTCTTCAATAATCATTGTTTCATCTCACCAGATTTCTAATTTTGGAGAGTTTAAACCACTAAGGCAATATCTAGCTTGAGCCTTAAAAATTACATAAAGAAACTCTAGGGCTTATAGCAAGTGACTCTAGATCAAACAAACTGCACTTTTTCCAGGGCAGCAGCTGTTTTCTAAATTTCTATCCATTTCTCATCACTAGCAGATGCTCTAACTCTCAGCATGACCATAGCAATGCATGTAATTTGTGAGATAGTGTTCATTAGCAACAAATAAATAGACATCAATCCTTTTTCTCTCTTAGTGATACATTTTCTGAGCTTTTAATAAAAGAGTCAAAAAGAGTTTCACATGCATTTTGCAGATTCTAAGATTCAGAAATTTTTTTGACTTCTTATTGGACTAGTATTAGTATGCTTCCCAGGTGGTGCTAGTGGTAAAGAACCTGCCTGCCAATCCAGGAGATGTAAAAGACAGAGAAGCCTGGTGGGCTATGGTCCATAGTGTCACAAAGAGCCGGACATGACTGAAGCAACAAAGCACAGCACATTAGTACCTCAACTTGATAATACTCAGATGTGGAGAAAGGTTTAAATGAAAAATTTTGCTCTTCAGTTTTGCTTTTGTTTAATATTTAGCCAGTGATTATTTAATAAGCAGAAAAAGAATCAAAGAAAAATTGTTCTAATGTAGAGAACAAACGTGATTGCCAGGGGGGAGGAGGAGAAGAGGAAAGATGGACTGGGAGTTTGAGGTTAGTAGATGCAAATTATTACATACAGAATGGATAAACAACAAGGTCTTACTGTATAAAACAGGGAATAATATTCAACATTCTGAGATAAACCATTGTGGAAAAGAATATAAAAAACAATATATATGTATAACTGAATCACTTTGCTGTATAGCAGAAATTAATACAACACTATAAATCAGCTATACCTCAATAAAAAAGAAAATGCTTTAGTTTTTCAGTACAGTAAAATAGTGTTTTCTAGATTTAGCTTGATTTGCTGTATAAAAATCAGCTGTAATTAAAGAATTGGCTCAAAAGATTTCAGAGGCTGGTGAATCAATTAAGCATAATTGTAGTCGTGTGGTTAGGAATACTGACTTAAACCAGACTACATGGCTTCAAACTCTAGCGCAAGAGTTTCTTTTGGCCATGGGAAAACCAATTTATCTCCTCTTCTCTTTTTCCTGCTTTGTAAAATGGGGATGATGATAATAATAGTGCCAATTAGCGCATATATTTTTCTTGGGTGTGTGCATGCTAAGTTGCTTCATTTGCGTCTGACTCTTTTGCCACCCTATGGAACATAGCCCGCCAGGCTCCTCTGTCCATGTGATTCTGCATGCAAGAATACTAGAGTGGGTTGCCATGCCCTCTTCCAAGGGATCTTTCCAACACAGGGATTGAACCTGTGTCTCTTACATCTCCTGCATTGGCAGGTGAGTTCTTTACTGCAAGCACCACCTCCTCTGCATTTTCACTGTGAGAATTTCTTTGGATAAACTACAAGGGATACCAAAGTATAATTCTCAAATTGTCAAACAAAAAATTTTCATGCAAGTAGATGATGAACAGGGGTAAAAATTTTATTCAACAAAGAAGGAATTGGCAAAAAGCCAAAGCAGATTTCTAAGAAGAAATGAGAACCTGTGTGGATTTTGATAGAAGGAAAAGCTTAAATAAAGATTGCTTGGTTGTATGCCTTACAGGACAATTCAAACATGCATTTGAAATATGGTTTCTATCAGAGATAAAATCACTGCACCATTTCAGTTTCAAGTCAACATCTAATTTTATAAGAGCCCTTGTCAGTGGAAAATATTAATAGTAAGTTGAACATTCTCCATGAGTCACATGACCCTTAAGTTCGTCTTCTAAACAAGGCCAGAATTCTGTCTTGTTTTTGTATTATCTTCAGGTTCAGAATATTTTCCCTTTGTAAGAATGAGCTATAGAAATATTTTAGGAATTGGATTCCACAATTTTCAGGCCTCTTTTGCTAAAATCATAGTGAAAAATTACCTCTCTGTTTAGCGAAGGATGAAAGTCAATATTGGCTAAATGGGAGCACAGAATTTATGCAGCACTGTTCATAGTGACAAAAGTTCACTTGTTATTTGAAATACCTAATGTATTTTACACTGATGTTGATATACTTGTCCTTTTCTTTTTTGAAAGCCACTGGATTATGAAGAAAACCATCAAGTGGTCCTGGAAATTGGAGTGACCAATGAAGCTCCATTTACTAGAGATGTTGCACTCAGGATGACAACCATGAACAGAGCTGTGGTTACAGTTCATGTGAAGGATCAGGATGAAGGGCCTGAATGCCGCCCTGAAGTCCAGTATATACAGATTAAAGAAAACTCCGCAGTGGGTTCAAAGATCAATGGCTATGAGGCATATGACCCTGAAAGTAAAAGTTCCAGTGGTTTAAGGTACAAAGAAATCTATAACCACATACTTACAATGTATTTGTAATGATTGAGACACTAATATATCAATGCATTTTATAGTGCTAAAATCATTTTCATTTTTTATTAACAGGTACAAAATATTGCATGATCCTAAAGAGTGGATCACCATTAATGATGGTTCAGGCTCAGTACAGACTTCCAAAACTTTGGACAGGGAGGTTATAACGCCCAAAAATGAGTTGTATAACATTACCGTCCTGGCAATAGATCAAGGTAAAACACGAGTTTTCATTTGGGATGTTACAGAAGAGTTAGAGAATAAACTGCAGTTATTTCTGGGCAGAATTACTCCTGTGCTATGTGTGTGTGTGTGTGTGTGTGTGTGTGTGTGTGCTCAGTCTTATCCTACTCTTGGGACGCTATGGACTGTAGCTGGCCAGGCTCCTCTCTCCGTGGGATTTTCCAGGCAAGAATACTGGAGTGGGTTGCCATTTCCTTCTCCAGGGGATCTTCTTGACCCAGGAATCGAACCTGAGTCTCTTGTGTCTCCTGCATTGGCAGGAGGATTCTTTACCTCTGCGTCACCTGGGAAACCCATATTCTTGTGCTGAAAGTGAAGTCTTAGTCGCTTAGTCGTGTCCTACTCTTTGTGACCCCGTGGACTGTAGCCTACCAGGCTCCTGTATCCATGAGATTCTCTAGGCAAGAATACTGGACGGGGTAGCCATTCCCTTCTCCAAGGGATTTTCTCAACCCTGGTATCAAACCCAGGTCTCTTGCATTGCAGGCAGATTCTTCACCATCAGAGTCACCAAGTAGATAGAGTTCTTAGAAACTACTTTAAAGATTGTTTCTATTTATTTTAACCATAAGACAAGGTGAAACTGCTGTGACATGAAACCATGCCTTCTTTATCTTTGTGCCCCTAGCATGGCAACATCTTACAAGCTTATAGGTTTCTGTGTCAGAGGGCAGAGGTGAAACTCAAGTCTAGGACTAGATGAAATGGTCTCACCAGACTCTTCTAGATCTCTTTATGTCTTTTTAAATTAAATCATTAAATAGCTCAGCTGACTATAGAGTCAAAATGATTTTTTCTTTACATTCTGTTCCTTAAGGAAACCCAGAATTTCTCAACCCTGGCTAACTATGAAAATAATTGGGGATGTTTAAAAGTAATTTCAAGGTATAGACACTATCTTAGACCAACTGAATTAGAATCCCTGGTCTGGGAGCCTGGACATCATATATTTAAAAAAAAAATCTGCCTAGATGGTTAAAATGCATAGCAGGATTAGAAAAGCTTTTCTGTGGTCACTTTACTCTTTCTAACATTTGTACCAAAAGGAACCCAAGGAACTAGAGAGTTTGAGATTCAGACATTTATTTTTACTTTTTGGTAAAAATTCTGGTAAAAAGTTTATGGGCAGTTATATCTGATACTATCAACAGCACAGTAGTCATTTTAGATGCTCTACAGGTTTCATTTATCCATCTACCTTCTTATTTGCCATTTTCTCTAATTATCAGTTTATTTATTTAAAAAAACCCAGGAGCTTTCCTGGTGGCTCAGTGTTTTTTTTTTTTTTTTTTTTTTAAACAAATTTGCCTGCCAATGCAGGGGACTGGTCTGGGAAGATCCCACATGCTGTGGGACAACTAAGTCTGTGTGCCACAACTCCTGAGCCCATGTACCCCAGAGTCCATGCTCGGCAGCCAGAGAATCCAGTGCAATGTGAAGCCCGCGCACCGCAATTAGAGAGAGGCCTTGGCTTGCCACAACTAGTGAAAGCCCACGTGCAAGCAATGAAGACCTGGCACAGCCATAAATAAATAAATAAAATTAAAAAAATTAAAAAGCCCATGCATATTTAGAATCGAGCTGATTTTTTTTTTTCCCTTAAAAAGCTGTGAACTACACTCAGCTTTTTTTCTTTCTTCCTAGATGGTAGATCATGTACTGGAACCCTCGCAGTTAGCATTGAGGATGTGAATGACAATCCACCAGAAATACTTCAAGATTATCTAGTCATTTGCAAAGCAAACATGGAGTATGTTGACATTTCAGCTATTGATCGTGACAGTTCCGTCAACGGTGCTCCATTTTACTTCAGCCTGGCAAACACTTCTCCAGAAATCAACAGACTATGGACGATCACCAGAGTTAATGGTATTTTATGAAAAATAATGATTTGTATGCTCTGAAATAACTGAGGCTGTATTTACTGCTTTATTCACATGAAGCATAATGTAAAATGGGTTCTCGAGAACAGATTTTAGAAGGCTAACTTTAACTTTTGCAAATATTGTATGGGGCCTGTGTTATATATTATATTAATACATAAAATGAAAACAAAACTCATAATTTTTATGAAGGCAAAATTTGCATTTACAACAAAGACAAAAATCCTTGTTAAACTATGGGGCAACTTATTATTAAAACAAATTGCTTTTGCTGTGTTTTTGAAGTTACTACAGTAAGATGAAGAAAAAACAGAAGATGGGCACCTTAAATTTTAGTGTAAGCAAACTCTGGAAATGAGCTATCTGGGTATATGGGATAAGCACTCTGTGATGTTCTGGAAGGAAACATGGTAGGCTATGGATAGAGACCAGCCACTGAAGCCTGCAGCGCAACCTAGTCCAATGGTAGTTTCTAGAGGCTTCAATTTTCTATGTTACAGCCATAGATCACTATTGATTTGTTACTATGCTATGCTCTTTCATGCAATTCGACTGTTGCATGTGCTGTTCCTTCTGCCTAGAATACCTCCCTCCCACTTCTTTGTTGTCGTTGATTAGTTGCGGAGTCATGTCTGATTCTTTTGTGGCCCCATGGACTGCAGCTCGCAAGGATCCTCTGTCCATGGAATTTCCCAAGCAAGAATACTGGTGTGGGTTGCCATTTCCTTCTCCAGGGGATCCTCCTGAGAAGGAAGGATTGACTCTGCATCTGCTGCTTTGGCAGGCAGATTCTTTACCACTGAGCCATCAGGGAAGCCTGCCCACTTCTTAGCTTGGTATTAATTCATAATATTTATGAAGAACCTACCATCCACCTATTCTGTCTACATATAATCTTCATGTTTTATTATTATCTGTTTACCTTTCTGCTCTAATACATGACTTCCTCAGAACATTTGTAACCCAACTGTGTATTTCCAGCACCTAATCCAGTGCTTAGTAGATACCAACTCCTTAATAAATGTTTGATAAACAAATATGCATAAAAGAAGGAAAGTACCAGGACAATAAGTAAGCATTGGCGTTTAGAAGGTTTTAGTAGGAGAGCTTGGCAGGAGGAAGAATGGAATCTGGTGGTGAAGGGCCTTCTGTACCAGCCAGACTGACCTTTGTATGGCTGGTGATAGCAGGTACGCAATTGAGAGTGTGCATGCAAGGCAATGCTGTATTGGATTTGTCTTTAAAGAAGTGACAGGGATAACAATTAGGAGGGCAATCTGAAGAGGACAGAGTTGAATGGCAAGAAAAGTCAGAGGCTGCTGCACTAATATGAATGAATGAGACATAGATATGGCTCAGCTTGTGGTCTTGAGGGATGAGAGGGATTTGAAAGGTTTTGCTTACGGCACAATATAATCCTGCAAAAGTTCCAAATAACCCTCAGTGGTAATTCACATTCCTCTGGGGAACTTTGGGTCTGAGGTACAGCCAGAAATCTTTGAAGTTCTTAATAGCTCTAACAGTGCATTTAAGAAATGCTTAAACATTACAGATCATTTCCAGGAAGTACATTGCCGTATTTTGTCATTTCATTTATTACAAAACCCAAAAGATTGTCATTGCCATTGAAAGTGTGTGGAGTTTTTGGTCAGTTGATAATATGGATCATTGAAATAAGGTAACAAGATCATGGGGGAAATATTACAGTTTGTAGAAATTTGTGTTGTTAGGATATAACTATATCCATGTTGATGTGAGCCTACCTAGCCTGGAGGATGTTCATTAGCTTTCTGGTATTGAGATTACTTCCAGAGGGAAGGTGTTATTAACCAAGGGTCTGTTGTGTTTTGAAAAATTGTCTTATACCTAAAGACAGTGGACAGGTACCAGGAGGTAAATAAATAAGAGAATATGAACGTGGGACATCTGTTATGTATAACTGGTTGGTGTTAATTTTTTATGAGTATCGTAACCTGCTACTTTAGAGAAATGCTTAGAGTGTATGTCAAGAGCCAATCTAGTGTCATTAGCTTGTTGATAAGAGAAGAGATAAGGGGGTATTAAATATTGCTGAAATGCTACTGGGTCACTGCAATGCCAAGTTATTTCTTCAAGCCTCTCTTCAAAAAAGTTATAGTGGGTGACATATATACGGTGGTATTAGTGCTTGAAAAGGTTGAAGATCGTCACCTTTCTTTATCCATTTTCACGTGGCAGGTAGTTCCCTGAGAATGATATCTTTAAAAAATAGAGGTGGTAGAACAAATTTTAAAGGAGGAATCCACGTTCATTAAAAATATAATTCCTTTATTTTCTTTCAGATACAGCTGCCCGTCTTGCATATCAGAAAAATGCCCAATTTCAAGAATATTTCATTCCTGTTGCTGTAAAAGACAGAGCAGGGCTATCTGCAACAAAAACCTTGAGAGTGAACCTCTGTGATTGTACTAACCCGGTTCAATGCCGGAGCACCGCACGGAGCGCGGATGTGATACTTGGCAAATGGGCGATCCTTGCCATACTTCTGGGCATAGCACTACTTTTTTGTAAGTCCCTTTACTTACCCAATGTCAACATAAAAGATAAATATGAGCGCAAGAAAAGGTCTTTAAAAAGAAATCTTGTCCAACCATCCTTCACACATGAGTCCCCTTTACAAATTCCTTTTTGTGTTATTTTCTGAGTTCGGATTGCCTTTTTCTGTGAGAGGTAGCAAGATCCTTTTTGAGATCAGAGACTTCATACTGGGACAGAACCATTGAAAATTCCTTAGATCGTGCCAAACCCGTCATGGTGTAGCTTTTATTTCTTGGTCCTCGTACTACCCCTTTTAAGGTCAAATCAAACAATCTAAAAACTTCTGCCACATGCAAGTCCACCAGAAGCCACTTGCATTTTACATCATTTCGTTTCAGTTACAGATTTGTGGGAGATGTTCAAATCACAGCAGTATTTCTTCTTAGGTGTACCCTATCAGCTTTATTAAATTCTGTTAACCTCCTTCTTATCAGTTGTGTAGTTCCCAATGGTGCCATGTTTTTTCTTGTCTTTTCATTTTGATCCAGTCCTTCAGCCTATTTTAGCTGTTGTTCCTTTATTCTGTGATAGGACAAGTGGTTAAGAGTAAGACTCTGGAACCAGACTGTCTGGTTTTGGACTCCAGCTGTATTATTTTTAAGCCGTGTTATATGGGGCAAGTTACTTTTTACTGTGCTTCAGTTTCCTCCTCAGTAAAGGGGATGACTGTAGCAGCTTATTTTCTTCTTTATTTTTAAACAAGTTTTATTTATCTATTTATTTATGGCTGTGCTTGGTACTCATTGCTGCATGCCTGGGGATTTTTCTCAAGTTGCAGTGAGTGGGGGCTGCTCTCTAGTTCAGTGCGCAGGTTTCTCATTGCATGTATTCTCTTGTTGTGGAGCATGGGCTCAAGGGCATGGGCTTCAGGAACTGTGGCATGTGGGCTCAGTAGTTGTCACTCACGGGCTCTAGAACATGGGCTCAGTAATTGTGGCTCATGGGCTTGGTTGTCCCACAGCATGTGGGATCTTCCTGGACCAGGGTTTGAACCCATGTTTCCTGCATTGGCAAGTGGATTCTCTACCACTGAGCCACCAGGAAAGCCCTATAATAGCTATTTTATGGGGTAACACTGAAGATTCACTGAGTTAATGCATATGAAGAGCTTAAAACAGTGCATGGTACATTTTTATTGTGTTCATTGTTTTTCATCAACTCAACAAAATAAATACTAATATATGTTGAAAAAGAGAAAGTGAAAGTCACTCAGTCGTGTCTGACTCTTTGTAACCCCATATACAGTCCATGGAATTCTCCAGGCCAGAATACTGGAGCGGGTAGCCTTTCCTTTCTCCTTACTAGCTGAGCCACAAGGGAAGCCCAGGAATACTGGAGTGGGTAGCCTATCCCTTGTCCAGAGGATCTTACTGACCTAGGGTCTCCTGCGTTGCAGGTGGATTCTTTACCAACTGAACTATCAGGGAAGCCCAATATATGTTGAGCACCTACTATATACTGGAAGTGTCTAGGTGCTTGGGTTTCATCAATGGACAAAGCAGATGAAAATTAACAAACCAAAACAAAGTCTTCCTGTGACAGTAAAGTGATAAATAAATTAAACACCCTGGAGGGAAAAATAGAGCCAAATAATTAGGGTCTATAGTGTGGTAGAGTGTGTATGGGTGAGGGTGGGGTTGAATGTTAGTGATGGTCATTGTCAATAGATGATTGGGCCAGCCTAAGTGAGAAGGTTATCCTTGATGATTTTTCAAAGAATCAGCCAAGAGCTTTTGGTCAGAGGGTAAAGTCAGTTCAGAGGCCCTAAGGTGAGGGAATGCTTGGAGAAATCAAGGAAGGCAAGGAGCTTGAAGTGGCTTGAGAGTAGGGGATGAGGGAAGAGGAGTAAGAAATGGAGCCAGAAAAGTAACAAGGGGCCATAATGTAACTGGGGTTGGTCCACTTTCCATTTCCTCCTCCAGGGGATCTTCCGGACCCAGGGATTAAACCTGGGTCTCCTACATTGTAGGTGGATTCTTTTCCATCTAAGATACCAGGGGAAGCCCCTGTAAAGGGCCAGATAGTATATATTTTAGACATTGCAGGCTGTATGGTTTCAGTTGTAACCAATCACATTTGCTCTTGTAGCAAGAGAGCAGCCATAGAAAATATTTAAACCACTGGCATGATTGTGTTCCATTAGAATTGACTTATGGACATTAAAATTTGAATTTCATATAGTGTTCACATGTAATAAACTATTATTCTTTTGAATTTTTTCAGTCATTTACAAATATAAAAACCACAGCTCATGAGCAATTCATGGTAGGCTGGATTCAGGGCTATAGACTGGCAATCCTTGGTATGAGGGCTACTGAACCTTGTAAAGAATTGTGGTTGCTGTTGCTATTAGTTTTATTATCACATATTCCAGCTTTGTACATGAGGTAGAATAAGAATTCTGAATATGTAAATTACAAAGTAAATTTGATTAAGATACCTGGGGAGATAACTCTATTCTGGAGTGGGCGGTGGTGGGGGGAGAAGTCTGTTTTGTTATATTTTCACATTGGCGAATCATTCTTTTGTGAGTCAGTAAATCTTTTTAAAGTCTTTGTCTAAATAAATATCATTAATTTTTAAAAATTCATGATTTGAAATACTTAAATGGTGGGTGGAATTCAAACTCTTAAAGAGGGCTGTAATAAAAATATAAATATAATTACTTTAAATTTTAAAAGTAAGCTAAATCATGACCTATTACTTTAGAAAGGCCAAGGTCATCTGTGGGACACCACGTTCAGTGTCTTATTTTCTTCTTGTGTATCTTAGGTAATAAGAAATAAAAGATGAGTATTTTATTCTACACATGTTAAACTTTTGTTTTTGTTTTTAACTCAGCTATATTGCTAACTTTAGTATGTGGAATTGTTAGTGCCAGAAATAAAAAAGCTTTTCCAGAAGATTTGGCCCAGCAAAATCTAATTATATCAAACACAGAAGCACCTGGAGATGATAAGGTGGTAAGTGATTTTTTTAAAAAAACAGATATTTATCTCTGAGTATTTTCCATAATTTCTTTAACTCATCCTTAGAAAGTTACTACAAAATTTAGAAGTTAATTTATATTCTTAATTTGATCAGATTTTGTAGTCATAAATATTTTATCTGCCAATATTCAAAGAATTATGTAATGGCTTTTATTAAATATCTTACACCAGATATATTATTTTAGTTATCTTTTTTCCATTCTCTTGTGTTATGATTTACTACTACTGCTTTGATGTTGTGAATTTACTATAAGAGCAATCTTTCTGACTGCTCTCTACAACATGTATTTTCAGAAATTATTTGTTTATCTCACTCTTTGACCATTTATAATTGGAAAAACTTGCTGAGAACTCTCAAGATAAACTAAGAAAATATAAAAAAGATATATGTGTTTTAAAAAATGTATGTGTGTGGGGGACAGGTTTAGATTGGAAGATAACTGCCACTATTTTTTCTTACATATCTCTGTGGTGGTTGGGCCTATGCTTCTCTTTGGGGAGAAATATAGGAAAGAGTTCTTATAAGGCATATTCTCTCCTCAAAAAAGATTTCACTTTATGAAAAATTGAATCTACTCTTGTGGGAAAACTAAATAGGAACATGACAGTAAATAGCACCAATTTGTTAGGGTACAGGTGGAGTTCAAAGATATAGATGCTGCAAAAGTATATTCATGATGTCTGGATCAAACGGAATTGCCTGGTGGAAGATTCACAGATTAGTCTGTAACTTAAATAATAGGAAGGGTTTGCAAGTGAAGATATGAACAACAGCGTAATGAATGTAAAAAGGAGATGGCCAAATTTAAGGATTATTCAACAAATAGTACATAAATTGATTTAAAATGGAAGAAATGATGTTCTGGAATAGAGATTTGACACTTGAATTAGGTTCTGGAGGAAGAGGATATAATAAAAAAGCAGTGGGAGAGGAGACTTTCATATGCCACACTAAAGGGTTTTGGATTTATTCTCTTGATAAGGGAGAGCTAGGCATGGCTTTTCTGCTTGAAAGTGGCATAATGTAAGTAGTGTTATGCCGAACTTGTATGCTGACCAATAAGATCAGGAAGACATAGGACTGGGGAGGATAAATTATTGGGATCTTTTGGTAGTTTCAGCATGAGCTAGATAACTCTTCTAGAATAATGATTATGGGAAAATTAAAATATGGATGAATAAGAAATATTTTAAATGTATAAATAAGATTGTTGACCACCAACCATGGTGCAGTGGTAAAGAATCCGCCTGCCAAAGCAGGAGATGCAGGAGATGTGGGTTTGATCCCTGGGTCAGGAAGATCCCTAGAAGAGGAAATAGTAATCCAATCCAGTATTCTTGCCTGGAAAATCCTATGGACAGAGGAGCCTGGCAGGCCTGAGTTGATGGGGTTGCAGTCATTTAGTCGTGTCCGACTCTTGTAACCCCATGGACTACAGTCCTTGGAATTCTCCAGGTCAGGATATTGGAATGGGTAGCCTTTCCCTTCTCCAGGGGATCTTCCCAACTCAGGGATTGAACCTAGGTCTCCCACATTGCAGGCAGATTCTTCACCAGCTGAGCCACCAAGGAAGCCCAAGAATACTGGAGTGGGTAGGCTATCTCTTCTCCAGGGGATCTTCCCAACCCAGGAAGTGAACTGGGGTCTCCTGCATTGCAGGCAGATTCTTTACCAGCTGAGCTACCAGGGAAGCCCAGAGAGTATGAGTCAAGGACTGGGGACTAAATTTATTTTATGAATGGAGAAATAATGACAAGGTTCCTCATGCAGGCATGTCAAACATAGATGAGTTATGATTTTGTCTGATGGTGGGAAGGAAGTGAAAGAAAAACAGTTGATAAGAAATATCGATATTCACCTTGAGATGTAGAAAAGGCCTGATATAAAATCACTGTCCCTGGCTTATAGCTTCTGTCACATCGACTCTACTTTTTATTTTGTTATTTAAAAGTAAACAGTCTTGAGTGCTCAGTCATATCCGACTCTTTGTGACCCCATCAACTCTAGCTTGCCATGCTCTTCTGTCCATGGGATTTTCTAGGCAAGAATACTGGAGTGGGCTGCCATTTTCTCCTCTAGGGATCTCCCTAACTCAGGGATCAAACCCACATCTCCTGCATCTCCTGCATTGGCAGACAGATTCTTTTACCATTACACCATGGTTGGTGGTAAACAATCTTATTTATACATTTAAAATATTTCTTATCCCTTATTTACTCATAGTAACTTCTTATTTTATGTCTAGGAATGGAACGACTGAGTTGTACTCACTGTTTTTTCTTTGCCATTTGATGCTGGAGTCGGTGGCGCTGATCAGCTGCTTCACTATAACATACTCACACCTATTTACCTGTTCTCTGTTACTAGCACTTCTCAAGTGCAGTGAAGTCGCTCAGTCGTGTCCGACTCTTTGCGACCCCATGGATTACATGTAGCCTAACAGGCTCCTCTGTCCATGGGATTTTCCAGGCAATAGCACTGGAGTGGATTGCCATTTCCTTCTCCAGGGGATCTTCCCGACCCAGGGATTGAACCCGGGTCTCCCGCTTTGTAGACAGATGCTTAACCAAAAAGACTTGAAATTATTAATTTTATACCAGTTTGTAATTATAGGCATATTTTTACAAAATGCAACAATATTTCACAGTTTATATGTAAACTTATTTTAATGCAGTGAGTAAAGGTGTAAATTTAGATCCGTGTTTAAGTCAAAGGCATTCACTTGGGGTTACGAGTTGGGTAAAATATCAAAACTGAAAAAGTAAATCTGAAAATCCTTGATGCGGAGAAGGAGTTGCTAATGCCCTGTGAAAATAAACTTGAGGGAGGTCCTTGAAGGGGGGTAGGAAGGATCCAAGATGAGAGAGACTGTGAAACGGCTCTGTGGGTTCAGGTTTGATTTTAGTTTATTTCCAATTTCCCCTTCATTAGCTTCAAAATATGATCTCTGAACATGTAATGACTAAATCATGCCATCAAGGGGATTTGATAATAAGAATTTTTTTTTTTTGGTAATAGAATTTTACTGAAGCAACAACCTAAGCGAAAAATGTAGAGTAGCAGTGCCACCAAATGGCTACTTTTCAGTTCTCTTTCCTTGTAGTTTTTTCCTAAGGCAGTGAAATAGTATATATGACTTTTATGGATATATTTCAGATTCAGTGAATCATCTTGAAAACTTTTGATACCGACTCTGCCTATTAAACATAAAAAATAAATTGGTAAAAAGATGACATAACGGTACCTATTTATACTGGGGGTGTTGTCATGAAAGTGAAGCTTTACAGTTTGAACTGGTACACCAAGGTTATGATTTGCTATAACTCACATTCTCCCCAATGACCTGGAGGGTTGATGTGCAGTTCCACCATTAAGTTAATGTTTAATCAAATCTTTTCCATTTTCAAACATTGTCTTGACTCTGACTTCCCCTAGATCCCTCAGTATTTCTTTTTCTTTGAGACTGATTTTTTTGAGAGCAAGATTTTTACTCAATTTCTCCAAGATGATAGTCCTGTTCACCCAGCACTCTGTGGAAATTTTCCTGACAAGGATCACCACTGGCCACTTTTCTACTTGACTCATGGGTGCTTACTTTTTTTGAGCCCGTTCTTACCCTACTTGGATTGTTTCTGAACCATTGACCTTACCCTAATCCTCTCTTAGCTTCAGAGTCATGCTTTTTTGGTTCTATATTATCTCCGTGGCTATTCCAGAAACTGAATCAATTCTGTCACAATTCTGAATCAATTCTGAAAATTCAATTCTGTCACAGCTCTAATTCCTTTATCCACCCCTTAAAACATGATTTTTCTTGTTGTTCGATTCTTAGCTTGTTTTCTTTCAGTCTGCAGTTTTCTCCGGATGAGATCATTTACTCCCATGGTTTCAGCTCCCGCTACATGGAAGTGACTCCCAGAATTATACTTTAGCTCAGGTCTCTCACCTGAGGTCCAGACCACATTCTCATATACTCATCTTGGATAACCACAGGTTTCTCAAGTTTACCATGTCCCAAACTGACTTGCTCACCCTCCTCTCACCCACAAGTGCATCCTTCATTTCTGTGAATTATGCCATCTATCTAGTTGCACAAGCAGGACACATAGGAATAACTCCTGACCCTTCCCTGTGCTGCCTCATCCATCTAACCAACAGTAAACTCTCTATGAAGTCCATCCTCTTCTTTTAATCGTCACTGTTTCTACTTTGGTTTAGATCCTTGTCATTTTTCATCTAGAATTATTCGTGACTTCTCTGATATCCATGACATTAAACTTGTCTCCTTTGTATTGTCTTTCACATTGTTGTCTAATATTATTTAGAGAAAATATGTCACTTGGGACTTCCAAGTGGTCTAGTGGCTCCACACTTCCAATGCAGGGAGTCCAGGTTAGATCCCTGGTTAGGTAATTAGGTCCTGCATGCTACAAGGAGTTCACATGCGGAAACTAAAGTTCCTGCATGCCAAAACAAAGATTCCTCTTGCCGCAGCTAAGACCTAGTGCTGCAAAAGAAAAAACAAAAAAGTCCCCTGCCTGTTATTAAAACCCCATTTTGAGTCTCCATAGTCTTCAAGTTCTGACAAAACGTGGTCTACTGGGGAAGGGAATGGTAAACCACTTGAGTATTCTCGCCTTGAGAACCTCATGAACAGTATGAAAAGGCAAAAAGATAGGACACTGAAAGAGGAACTCCCCATGTTGGTAGACACCCAGTATGCTACTAGAGATCAGTGGAGAACTAACTCCAGAAAGAATGAAGAAACAGGACCAAAGCAAAAACAACATCCATTTGTGGATGTGACTGGTGATGGAAGTAAAGTCCAATGCTGTAAAAAGCAATGTTGCATAGGAGCCTGGAATGTTAGGTCCAAGAATCAAGGCAAATTGGAAGTGGTCAAACAGGAGATGGCAACAGTGAACATCGGAATTTTAGGAATCAGTGAACTAAAATGGACTGGAATGGGTGAATTTACTTCAGATGACCATTATATCTACTACTGTTGGCAAGAATCCCTTAAAAGAAATGGAGTAGCCATCATAGTCAACAAGAGTCCGAAATGCAGTACTTGGATGCAATCTGAAAAACAACAGAATGATCTCTGTTCATTTCCGAGGCAAACCATTCAATATCACGGTAATCAAAGTCTCTGCCCCGACCAATAATGCTGAAGAAGCTGAAGTTGAATGGTTCTATGAGGACCTACAAGACCTTCTAGAACTAACACCCAAAAAAGATGTCCTTCCCATTATAGGGGACTGGAATGCAAATGTAGGAAGTCAAGAAGCACCTAGCTGCTGCTGCTGCTAAGTTGCTTCAGTTGTATCTGACTCTGTGCGATCCCATAGACAGCAGCTCACCAGGCTCCCTCGTCCCTGGGATTCTCCAGGCAAGAACACTGGAGTGGGTTGCCATTTCCTTCTCCAATGCATGAAAGTGAAGAGTGAAAGTGAAATCGCTCAGTTGTGTCCGACTCTTAGCATCCCCATGGACTGCAGCCCACCAGGCTCCTCCGTCCATGAGATTCTCCAGGCAAGAGTACTGGAGTGGGTTGACGTTGCCTTCTCTGAAACACTTGGAGTAATGGGAAAATTTGGCTTTGAAGTCCAGAATGAAACAGGGCAAAGGATAACAGAGTTTTGCCAAGAGAATGCACTGTTCATAGCAAACACCCTCTTCCAACAACACAAGAGAAAACTCTACACATGAGCATCACCAGATGGTCAAAACCGAAATCAGACTGATTATAGTCTTTACAGCCCAAGATGGAGAAGCTCTATACAGTTGGCAAAAACAAGACTGGGAGCTGACTGTGGCTCAGATCATAAACTCCTTATTGCCAAATTCAGACTTAAATTGAAGAAAGTAGAGAAAACCACTAGGCCATTCAGGTATGACCTAAATCAAATCCCTTACGACTAACTATACAGTGGAAGTAACAAATAAATTCAAGGGATTAGATCTGATAGACAGACTGCCTGAAGAACTATGGATGGAGGTTCATGACATTGTACAGGAGGCAGTGATCAAGACCATCTCCAAGAAAAAGAAATGCAAAAAGACAAAATGGTTGTCTGAGGAAGTTTTACAAACAGCTATGAAGAGATGCAAAAGGCTAAGGAGAAAAGGAAAGATATATCCATTTGAATGCCGAGTTCCAAAGAATAGCAAGGAGAGATAAGAAAGCCTTCCTCAGTGATCAATGCAAAGAAATAGAGGAAAACAATAGAATGGGAAAGATTAGACATCTCTTCAAGAAAATTAGAGATATCAAGGGAACACTTTATTAAAGATGGGCACAATAAAAAACAGAAATGGTATGGACCTAACAGAAGCAGGAGATATTAAGAAGAGGTGGCAAGAATACACGGGAGAACTGTACAAAAAATATCTTCACAACCCAGATAACCGCGATGGTGTGATCACTTACCAAGAGCTGAACATCCTGGAAAGAAAAGTCAAGTGGGCCTTAGGAAGCATCACTACAAACAAAACTAGTGGAGGTGATGGAGTTTCAATTGAGCTATTTCAAACCTAAAAGATGATGCTGTGAAAGTGCTGCATTCAATATGTCAGCAAATTTGGAAAACTCAGCAGTGGCCACAGGACTGGAAAAGGTCAGTTTTCAATCCAATCCCCCAAAAAAGCAATGCCAAAGAATGTTCAAACTACTGCACAATTTCACTCATCTCTAGCAAAGTAATGCTCAAAATTTTCCAAGCCAGGCTTCAATAGTACACAAACTGTGAACTTCCAGATGTTCAAGCTGGATTTAGAAAAGGCAGAAGAATCAGAGATCAAATTTCAAACGTCCATTGGATCATTGAAAAAGCAAAAGAGTTCCAGAAAAACATCTACTTCTCCTTTATTGACAATGCCAAAGCCTTTGACTGTGTGGATCACAGCAAACTGTGCAAAATTCTGAGAGAGATGGGAATACCAGACCACCTGACCTGCCTTCTGAGAAATCTGTATGCAGGTCAGGAAGCAACAGTTAGAACTGGACATGAACAACAGACTGGTTCCAAGTAGGAAGAGGAGTACATCAAGGCTGTATATTGTCACCCTGCTTATTTAACTTATATGAAGAGTACATCATGAGAAATGCTGGACTGAATCAAGCCCAAGCTGAAATCAAGATTGCTCGGAGAAATATCAATAACCTCACATAAGCAGATGACACCACCCTTATGGCAGAAAGCAAAGAAGAACTAAAGAGCCTCTTGATGAAAGTGAAAGAGGAGAGTGAAAAAGTTGGCTTAAAACTCAACATTTAGAAAACTAAGATCATGGCATCTGGTTCCATCACTTCATGGCAAATAGATGGGGAAACATTGGAAACAGTGACAGACTATTTTTTTGGGCTCCAAAATCACTGCAGATGGTGACTGCAGCCATGAAATTAAAAGACGCTTGCTCTTTGGCAGAAAAGTTGTGACCAACCTAGAAAGCTTATTAAAAAGCAGAGACATTACTTTGCCAACAAAGGTCTGTCTAGTCAAAGCTGTGGTTTTTCCAGTAGTCATGTATGGATGTGAGTGTTGAACTATAAGGAAAGTTGAGCGCCACAGAGTTGATGCTTTTGAAGTGTGGTGTTGGAGAAGACTCTTGAGAGTCCTTGGACTGCAAGGAGATCCAACCAGTCCATCCTAAAAGAAATCACTCCTGAATATTCATTGTAAGAACTGATGTTGAAGCTGAAACCAATACTTTCGCCACCTGATGAGAAGAGCTGACTCATTTGAAAAGACCCTGATACTGGGCAAGATTGAGGGCAGGAGGAGAAGGGGGCGACAGAGGATGAGATCATTGGATGGCATCACCGACTCAATGGACATGAGTTTGAGTAAACTCCAGGAGTTGGTGATGGACAGGGAGGCCTGGTGTGCTGCGGTCCAAGGGGTCACAAAGAGTCGGACATGACCGAGCAATTGAACTGAACTGAACTGAACTGAACTGTTAGTCTTCAAGATTTTCTAAAAAATTTTAGCATAGCCTTGTATGACCTCTCTGCCTTCTCTCTCTCTCTCTGAACCATCTATGGCAGCCATTCTCAACAGGCTGTAATTGAGAATCCTTGAGGAACTCTATTTGTGTTTGCATCTAGATCTTCTTGCAGATAATGTATTCTTCTCCCATTTCAAGTAGGAATCCCTCAGCTTGGAGTTTCCCTAGTATGTCCCACTTAGTTTCTCTGAGTTTGAATTTTCATACTCTTACTCTGTGTCCCTCTAGCATTCTGCATTCACGTATGTGGTGGTATAGTTGCTAAATCATATCTGACTCTTGCCACCCCATGGACTGTAGCCCACCAGGCTCCTCTGTTCATGGGATTTCCCAAGCAGGAATACTGTAGTGGGTTGCCATTTCCTTCTCCAAGAAATAGTCTCAGCCGAGGGATTGAACCTAGGTCCCCTGCATTGTAGGTGGTCTCTTGATTGCACGCAGATTCTTCACCAACTGAACCACCAGGGAAGCCCTCTGATGTGTTTACCTATACATCATGGTAATCGTATTCTTACAGTAATTGTCTGTTTTTCTGCCTCATTGGAATAAGAGCCCACTGGGGCCACTGAGGGACCATGTCTCTATTTTTGCATCCTAGACAGGGCACACAATTGAAAATGATGAATGTCTGTTGAGTGAATGAATGAATAAAAAATTTAAGGGTAAACGAGCTCTCTCCTTTGCCTCCTTGTGACTTTACTTTGAATCCATTTCCAACCGATATGAATTGTCTTCTTTTATTTTATTTCAGTGTTCTGCCAATGGGTTTATGACCCAGACAGTCAACAACGCTAACCAGGGCTTTTGTGGTACTATGGGATCTGGAGTCAAAAATGGAGGGCAGGAAACCATTGAAATGGTGAAAGGAGGACACCAGACCTTGGAGTCGTGCCATGGGGCCGGGCATCATCACACCCTGGACTCCTGCAGAGGAGGTGCTGTTGAGGTGGAGAACTCCAGATACACTTACTCCGAGTGGCAAAATTTCACTCAACCCCGTCTTGGTGAAGTGAGTTTCCCTGAGCATGCTGTCTCTACAATTTAAATGTCCCAGTGGAGAACTTTAGGAAATTGAGATTAACATCTATTTTCAGAAACTTCTTTTCCATATTCTCCAATGTATCCTTTCTCTCTCACTCTCTGGCTATTTTTGCCCCTGTTCTTCGATTTTGTTTCATTACTTAAGTTAAAAGATTTTATTTCATCTATCACGTTTTTCTTAATTTCTAAAATCTCATGAAAATTGAAGGAGTCTACTCTTCCTCACTAACGTTACATTTCATTTTTAGGTGTGTGTTTATCTCACAAACTCTTCTCATATAGAAAAATAGAGGGGAAAATCTTATTCTTCACAATTACAAAAATCCCCAAGTCAAATCTGCATCTCTCTGTGAAAGCAAGGCATCTGTACAGAATTCTAGAATGAAAATGAAATAATATGATCTGTCTGAACTTTTTTTTTTTTTCATGTAAAAGCACCATGCAAATTAGCCAGGATCTTCTGTCCATGGGATTCCCCAGGCAAGAATATTGGAGTGGGTTGCCATTCCCTTCCCCAGGGTATCTTCCCGACTCAGGGATCGAACCCTGGTCTCCTACATTGCAGGCAGATTCTTTACCATCTGAGCTACCAGAGAAGCCCATGATGAGTTATGCACCATGCAAATGTATCGTGGTCGCTAATCAGAGGAAAGCAAGGATGTAAAAGATGTGAAGTTCAGTAGGGATTTTCAGTCATGGCAGCACCTCAGAATTCACTGGGAAGCTTTTAAACAGTGCTAATGCTATGCTTCACCTTGAATGATTCTGATTTAATTGGTTTGGCTTTTCTTTCTTTTTTATTTTTACTCTCCTCTATGATTCAAATGTGCAACCTGAGTAGAGAGCCACTGGATTAAGTATTCTTTCTGGTACTGAGTTAATCTCGTTTCTGTTTCTAGACAGCCAGTAACCATATGAGATCAGGTTGACTGAGGAGGAGCAAAGCTTAAGAAGCACTCTTAGGGATGCTCTCCAATGTGTATGCCTAGTAATGGGATGTGATGCTAAAATGGTCATAAAGAGAGACACTTGCTAACATAAGCCAAGGAAGTATCTGCTGGGTTTGAGAAGGGATAGGTACACCGGTGAGAAAGGGAGGGAGTTCATGAGTCTGACAAGGTCACAGACAGGCCAGTGACAGCCAGCCAGGGTAAATAAGGCTGATCACTTGGCCCAGTTTTTACAGTGTTGCTAAGTCACTTCAGTCGTGTCCGACTCTGTATGACCCCATAGATGGCAGCCCACCAGGCTCCCCCATCCCTGGGATTCTCCAGGCAAGAACACTGGAGTGGGTTGCCATTTATCTTGATTATCTTTAAATTTCACTGAAAATTTGTGCATCTTTCTATCTTGCTGTATTTTGGCTCTCTTGGAAACTTGATTCTGAAGACAATGTGGTAATCCTTACCCACATTATTTCTGCAAATAATAGCAATTTTCGTTGATGTTGATTGAACATTTACTATGTGCTGGCTGTTTAATAAGAGTGTTTTTCATGCATTATTATTTTGTCATTTAATTATGATCCAGTGAGATAGTCACTGTCTATATTCTTATTTTAGAAATCAGGAAACTGAGGCTTAAAAATGTTCAGTAACTTGCTCAAATTCATATAGCTAGTTGACAAACTAAGCTATGACTCCAGACCAGGACTGTTTAACTATCCAAGCTCAAATTCCAAATAAGTATGCATATTATCACCATTTTGTGGTGATATGAAATTTAGGGATAATAATTTAATCTTATGTTTTAAAATTTAAAATTTATTAAATTAAACCTTAATTTAATAATAATTTAATTTTACTTAATAATTAAATGAAATATTAATTAATATTTAAAACATTACATTAGTAATTTAAATATACTTAAATATAATGTGTATACATTTTTTTATTTGTATGGGTTACTAGAAATGTAAAATGTACTGACTTTATAGTATGGCTGTGATATAGACCAACCATGTGCATTTTTTGTATGTAGGAATCCATTAGAGGACACACTGGTTAAAAATTAAACATAAAAGGTAAATAAAAATAAATTTTATGTTTATCGGTTTCAGTGTGTTTAAAACAACAATACAATCCCTTTTTTTGTTTCTTTTACAGAAATTGCATCTGTGTAATCAGGATGAAGAGCACATGCCATCACAAGATTATGTCCTTACGTACAACTATGAAGGAAGAGGGTCTCCAGCCGGTTCTGTGGGTTGCTGCAGTGAAAAGCAGGAAGAAGACGGCCTTGACTTTTTAAATAATTTGGAAGCCAAATTTACTGCCTTAGCAGAAACATGCACAAAGAGATAATGTTATAGTGCTACAGTTAGATATGTCTTTGTCAGACTTCATCTTTCTAAAAGAGATATTGTAAAATTCAATTTATTTCTATATATCTAGCAATATATAGATATGAATATGTATGAATTTTTGTCTAAATTTTTAAAATTATGCTATCTACTGATTTATACTTTCAAGCAATTTGCTACTGATTTTTTTAGGAAGTTAAAAATGTTAGAACAGATTGTCCCTCTTTTATTACTGAGTAAATAGTCAACCAGGAAATCTCATGCTATAGCATTGGATTTAAGGTCTATAACGGACCATCTCTCATTTACAAATATGTTTTCAGTAAATGCATTGGCTAAATATTAGTCCAACAATAGAAACTTGTACTTGATTGAATATAGTAGAACAGCTTTCTGGACTAGAAATTCCATTTTTGCTCCACAGACCTTTCCCTGAGATTCAGGACTACTCTTGGTAACTTGTCAGTAATGAAAATTATACTGAGAAAAAGTTGCTTTTCTCCTCTTGAGAATTGTACTTTCATATTTTCATTTGCATGTTTAGCACGTGTGGCTCTTTATTTTTCTACTGACAGTAGTCATTTGCAATTAGAATATCTTATTTTTAGATGGACTGTGATTATGCCATAGAGTCAATCTGAAGAAACAGACTCCCTTTGTAGTTATGGTAGCAACGAGTATTAACATGCATTTCTATTTACTACTATTTTCAAATAAAATACATTGTTCCTTATTAAAGCAGGTAAATACTACACAGTGCTAGAAAGAATCAAACAAATATAGGAAAGAAAACTTAAACCTTAGGTGCAATTTAACATCTTCCAAGATGTTGCTTAAATTTAGTGCTTCTCAAATTCATTCATGTGCTAGAACCTCTGGAAAGCCTTGTGAAATTCCCCAAGGCAAGGATGTTTAAACTTTAAATAATTAGCATCTACTCTTATGATAAACCTAATATCACATTATTTTTTTTTTTAGTTTTTTTTTTAGTTTTTTATTTTTTAAATTTTAAAATCTTTAATTCTTACATGCGTTCCCAAACATGAACCCCCCCTCCCACCTCCCTCCCCATAACATCTCTCTGGGTCATCCCCATGCACCAGCCCCAAGCATGCTGTATCCTGCGTCAGACATAGACTGGCGATTCAATTCTTACATGATAGTATACATGTTAGAATGCCATTCTCCCAAATCATCCCACCCTCTCCCTCTCCCTGAGTCCAAAAGTCCGTTATACACATCTGTGTCTTTTTTCCTGTCTTGCATACAGGGTCGTCTGTATACTTACTTCAAATGATAAAAAAAATAGAAAACAAATAATAGGTATCACTAGTTGAAAAAAATTTTGAAAGAAAATACTTAAGGTTAAATTAATTAAAAAATTTTGCGACTATGAGGAACTGGGACCTACTCCCCACCCCTGACTCTTGCCAAAAGAAAAGAAAAATTCTTTATTTGACTTTGGAGGCAGATTTGTTGAGTTAGCCCAGGAGGTAGCAATGTTCTATAGGGGCACTGTTCTGCGCATACTGCTAACTGCTAACTGCTAAGTCGCTTCAGTTGTGTCCGACTCTGTGTGACCCCATAGATGGCAGCCCATCAGGCTCTGCCGTCCCTATGATTCTCCAGGCAAGAACACTGGAGTGGGTTGCCATTTCCTTCTCCAATGCATGAAAGTGAAAATTGAAAGTGAAGTTGCTCAGTCATCTCCGACTTTTAGCGACCCCATGGGCTGCAGCCTACCAGGCTCCTCTGCCCATGGGATTTTCCAGGCAAGAGTACTGGAGTGGGGTACCATTGCCTTCTCCAGTTCTGCACATGTATATCATTTATTGATTAATAATTGTATAACCATTAATCAATGCAACATTTAAAACAAAGTGAAAAAGCAAAGGAGAAGATATTACTTTTAAGTGTGACTGGGGTGTGGTGTGTCCTCTGATAGGAATACAGGGTTTAAAAAATAGAACTTATGTTTGGTTCTTAGGTGCTGCATGATAACTAAGCATATCAGGAGATAGTTCATGTACATTTATGTAATGTTTAAAATTGTATACAGCTAATTAAGCTTTTTTGGTTTCAGTGGAAAGAGGGGATTAGGTGAAACTGTAGATTTGCTTTTTGGTCTCTTTCCTTATCCACAAACTGGGACCAAATGTGACTGGCTAAGGCTCCCTCCATCTAAGGCTCCTTGACTTCTGGTGGCAGGTTTCCAGAGATGAAATTTTTTTTTTTTTTGTGGTGCTAATATTAAAAACTTCTTTTAACTGAATTCTGGTAAAAATAAATCTTCTATCACCATTTTCTTTATGTCTCCCACAAATCAACACTTTGAAAAATTTAGAGCCAAATAACCATGTTCTCTCAGTCAGATTTTAACAGGTAAAGGGAGCTAGGGGTTGGGGGGAGGGCATGAAAATTTTACGTGAGTTGTGACTGTTCTAAGATCCCAAATCTATCACTTTTGCAGTGGGTTCTAATCTGGAAACTATAAAATGTCATTTTCCTGATCACTACCCTGTTTTAATTATTTTTAAATTATTTTTAAATTATTTTTAAAGTTTTTTTTTGTTTTGATGTGGACCTCTTTTAAAGTCTTTATTGAATTTGTTGCAATATCGCTTCAGTTTTATGCTTTGATTTGTTTGGCCACGAGGCATGTGAGACCGCAGTTCCCCTACCAGTGTTTGAACCTGCACCCCGTGCTTTGGAAGGCCAAGTCTTAACCACTGGATCGCCAGGGAAGCCCCTCACTGCCATGTTTTAAAGAGACATAGATGTGATTCAAGGAAATCAGCCATCAGGCCCACTTTCTTTCATCTCTCTCCCAACCTTGTCAGTGACACTTACCTAGCAAATACTTCAGGCTGTCAATCACCCTTTAGTATGAATTTCATTTTTTATGAGTTTTGCTTTATTAAAATGTTTAAAATAATAGAACGATTAAGAATTTTGAATTCATGAAAGAAAAAGATCATGTGGTCACTTAGGAACACAGGGAACTGCAGGAGAGAGCATGCCTGAGTGGGTATTTGCACGTAGAGGAACATGAAAACCCAGGGCTTCAAGGGCAAAGAGAGAGGCCACCAACAGGACATGAGTAGGAGTAAAAGCAACATTGCTTCTTAAGCTGTCCTAGGCCAGGCCCTTTCTTCCCTGTTTTCCTTAGGCCAGTGGCAGCTGCCATTTGGTTTTGGTGAAGTGTCACTGAAGTGTCATCAAGCCTTTCTCTGAGCCTCACCTTATATAGAGCGTGGGAACAAGAAGAGAGCTGACTGCCTGCTAAGTCTGAAGGCATTTTCAGGACTGGCCGAACTGGTTGTGCAGGACAAACACAACGTTCATGGGGGTCGTGGGATTTCTTATGGCTCTCTAAGATAGCAGTTCTTCCATTAAACGGGGGTCTGTGAATTTGATGCTCCATTTTCTGTTTTCTAATTTGCTCCTGAAATCTAGCTTCTTAGATTTAGACATGCTAAAGAGAAATTTTCCTTTTAAAGGCTTAGTTTTAATGTAAACATTTTTAACAAAGAGTATTCTTCTTTCCTTTTATATGTAAGGTGAAAATTAGGCTATTTTAGTGTGAAAGGATATATCTTTTTGAAGCTTTCACTTTTCTTCCAGTGAATGTTCTTGAATTTTTATGGCAATGTACAGATCATTCTTCTTATTTTTGTAAGGAAGCAGCTAACTGTCTAAAAATGCAGTGAGGTTTTGCAACCTTTTTAACAGAGCTTTAATTTTGTTCTTAAAAGAAGTTACTTTGCTTTTAGAGAAGCATAGCAGGTTAAAATAAGCAAACATTTAATGTGTAAAGCAATATTTACAGATATGAGGTGTGTAATAAAGCAATGTTAACTTGATTTCTTGTCTTTGCTGTTTTTAGAGATTAAATTATTCCAAGGTGGTCATGTTGCAAAATTGTACTTTAGACTAGCGTGGAAACAGATCCTCAGTAATAGGTTCATTTTAGTTACAGGGCAATACTTTAGAGAAGGGATCAGTACCAAATTGTTGACATTGTTATACTATTTGGGAGGAGATTGCTATTTAGGGAACAGCTTTCCAAATATCTAGCTGTCTCCTCACTGTCTATGTGTCTATATCAGCTGATTTTGACTGGGTGAAGTATTATAAGGTTGTGATTGCAGAATGTTCCAGAATTAATACAGTGATACAGTGTTCTTGCTTGGAGGAGCAGTGTAGTCAAGAAAAAATGAGTTAAAAAAAGGTGATATTTCTCTCTTGGTCTGTCACTTATAGGATGCATGCCCTCCCAGCTTTAACCACAAATGGATTATGTGGTTATGTGCACTTCATGGCAAATCTTTCCCCTGGTGTGTGTGTGTGTGTGTGTGTGTGTGTGTGTGCGTGTGCGTGTGAGTGCACATACACTTATGCTTCCCCACAGATGTAAGACTGCCCATTTAAAGAATGTGTGGGTTGTAGCAAAATCTTTCAATTTTAATCTAATTTGAATGATTTCAATTTTAAGAACTTTTATTGTAATCATTATTTTTGTGTGTAAACATTTAACTCTGACAAGGTTCCTTGAATTTTGTTTGTGACAGCAAAATATGGGATAAATTCCAAGTGTTCGGCAGACTTGGTTTGGTTAGATTTTGGGTCACAGTGGCTGAGAATCATGGAATCTAGAGTCAGAAGGTAGATTGTTTGAATCTGAATCCTGGCTCTGCCACTTGCTAGCTGTGTGACTTTAGAAAAGCTACTTATCTCCTCTTGAAGCCTTAGTTTTCTTATCTCTAAAATAATAATAAAAAAAAGCAATACCAACTTTATGGAGTCATGGGAATGATTAAATGAGTTAATATATTTAAAGCATGTAGAACATTGTGTGTGCTAAATTGCTTCAGTCATGTCCAACTCTTGGCGACTGCATGGACTATGGCCCACCAAGGTCTTCTCTCCATGGGATACTCTAGGCAAGAATACTGTAATGGATTTCCATGTCCTCCTCCAGAACACTGTATCTAGTAAAAAATTTATGAATGTTAGGTATACAGGAAGTAAAATTATGTAGTTGAATTTAACACAATACAAAAGTTTATGGTTATATAGGCGAAAAGGAGAATGGGGGAAAGACACTTATTTCCTATCTGTACTTTGTGCTCATAATACAGAAACAATTCTATAGAATGTTTTTCTTTCTGATAGTATTTTTTATTCCCCAACCGCCATTCCATTTAAGCAACTAAGTCCTTCTGTGTTTATTAGCTACTCTGTAAGTGTGCCAGAACATTAACACCTAGAGACTCCAGTCTAAGGCACCCAGGTGACCGTGATCAGAGTAGGAGTTTCCTTAGTGGCCGCTTGAGTGAGTTGATGACCGACCACCAGACTCTTCCTACTCAGTGCGGCTTAGTACTCGACAGGAGTGATGAGACTTAACCCCAGAAAAGAGCTGAAGGTCAAATCCCAAATGACTGAGGCTTATTTCCTGCCACCTTGACTCAATAATGACTTCAAAAAGAAATTGGAAATAGAAAAGTAACATGTTTTCCTGGAACTTCTGGAGACGTTGTGAGGTTTTTTGGTACTGTTTGAACAAGGAACTGGTGATTGTTGAAAGACAGGGAAGTAAGTATACACCATATTTTCTTTATCCATTCATCCGTCCCTGGACTGCAGGTGTTTCCACCTCTTGGCTCTTGTGAATAGAGCTGCAGTGAACATGAGAGTTGAGGTATCTCTTCAAGATCATGATTTCAGGGGTTTTTTTTGGCTGATACAGTAGTTCTGTTTTTAATATTTGAGAAACGACCATATGTTTCTCACAACAGCTACACCATTCAGCCTTAAAAAAGAAGGGAACCATGCCATGTGCTACAACATGGATGAACCTTGAAAACATTTTGCCGAGTGAGATAAGCCAGACACGCAGGACAAGACTGCACAATCACATGCACGTATGTATGGAAAGCAGCCACAATCACAAAAGCAGAGAGCAGAATGCTGTTTGCCGGGGGCTGGGAGCGGAGGGAGAAAGAGGCAGCTGCTGTTCAGTGGATGTAGAGTTTCCATCATGGGGGATGGATGTTCTAGAGATTTGCGGTACAACACTGTGCTCACACGTAACTGTACCACACTGCACACCCAAACACAGGTTGACGGTACGTCTCAAGTCATCTGTTTCTCACCACATTGGAAAAAACACCCAACATACTTCTCTTCAAAAAAAACTGGTTTCAGGTGTAATTTCCATGAGTCTTCAAGGTAGGAGAGACTTGATGTTCTGCCCTTGCCTTTGTTCCCAGAATCCGGGGCCTCTTTTAAGTATCTGTGGAGGACACACCCTTCAGTTACTCACACATCTGCTGTGTTTGAGCAAAACCTGAAGACACCTGGGGCTGCACAAACACATGTGCGGTGCCAGAGAAACACACTGTTGTTCTAACATGTAACTTCAAAAGCAGAAGGCTCTTTGGAGCCCATTAGAAACAAGACAAACGTTGGCAGAAATACATGCAACCTACGTCTTATATAATCGTCTCTCTCCTGTGCACAGCAGAACCATAATGGGAAGGAAACATACATGTGAGATATTATAAGCTAGTATTTTACGTAAGGGAAAGCTAATAGATGTAATATTCTAGAAGAAACCTGAATATTTGTTACTAAGTTCCCACATATTTTAAAATTGATTTTATTGTTATCTTTTAAAATGCAAGCTGTGTGATATGTGTCTACACAATTTTGTTTTTGGTTGGAAAGTATTCGTTTTATTTTCATTTTAATATTTTAACATTTTCTTTGCACTGCAATTAGACAAAAATGAAATTTTCTTCATGTTGTTTTAATAGTCATACGTATTTTACTTTTCAAGTCTATGACATAGTGGACAGTATTTTAATCTGGTACACTAAACTTTCAAGTTTAACATTTAGCAAAATTTTGCTTCACAAACTCACTTTGTAGAATGACAGGGAATATATACAACTTTGAATCCAGATTCAGACAAATGCCCCTTTCCCTTCCTCAGAATAAATGCTGTTAAAAAGTGTAGTATAAAAGTTTTAGTTATGAAGGCACTGCATAATTCTGTATTATATGGTTAGTGTCTTGATTAGCAGCAAGAGTGATGAGAATATTCTACATTTAATTTACTGGAGCATAAGAAACTTTTTGAGGAAGGACTTAGCTCTCATCAAAGAAAAAGAACCTTTTGGCCCATTTAGTTAATGCATTCCTTTTCAAGATTGCTTTTAAAAAACCTCATCTGAAAAAGCTATCTAGAATATGTCTACCACAAATAGTGTCTACACATTTTTAAAATTATTAATAAAAGACAGATTTTTGTGTTACCTTATTAGATGCACTTCCTGTGTAGAAATAAATTGTCTGTGGTGGTGAATTGTATTACTGGTTGCAGCCCTGGTATCCTGGCTTATAGACTATGAGAGTTTCTCTGGTGTGATGTGACAGGTTTCAAGCAAAAGTGCAATTTTACAAAGATTCCTGATGCATTGAAATTTGTGTGTGTGTGTGTGTGTGTGTTTTAAATCATCATAGTAAAGAAGATAGAGAATAATATAAGTTTATTTGGGGAAATGCAAGAAAATTGCTTAAATCTAATAAGCATAGAAAGGAAAAAAAAAGCAGGGAGAAAAAAAAGGTGATCTGAATTTTATTAGAAACACATTGGTTTAGTCAGATTTTATTCTGTACTTTTAACTAGATGATACTAGAAGTATCTTCATCCATCATGGGAATAGTCTTCAGAATTAAACATGAATACTTTCCTCAGTCCAATTCTCAAAACACTGTACTCTTCAAAAGGACGCCTTATTCACCTCACCCCCTCGATTCAGAAAAATCCTACATGATTTTGAAGGAATTCTATGTTGTATACGTGTAAACCTAGGACACAACTAATACGCATGATCACAAATCCAGATGTCGAAAATATGTCAACTTTTTTCATAACTAATTAATAATTTGTCTTTATCTTTACACTTCTGACACAGTTTAGTTAGCTGGTTGACCATAATAAAATAAAAATGAACATTTTTTTTTTTGGACTAAAATGAGGGTTCTCTTTCATTCATCTATTCGTGGATCCTGTCCAAGTTTCAGAGAGTTTATGCTACTTCCAGCAATTGAGGATCAGAAGGAAGGGTTTCTTACCTGAGATCTTCAGATCCAGGGTATACTCCAAGTTTTTCAAGCTATTTTGCTCGTCCTTGAAAAAGTTGTAAGTGCCTCTAGCTTGTTTTCTGACCAGATTTGTGAAAGTGAAAAAATGGAAGAGTTAGCTGCTCAGTCGTGTCCGATTCTTTGCAATCTCATAGACTGCCGGTTCCTCTGTCCTTGGGATTCTGCAGGCAAGAATACTGGAGTGGGTTGCCTTTCCCTTCTCCAGGGGATCTTCCTGACCCATGGATCAAACCAGGGTCTCCCACAATGTAGGCGGACACTTTATTGTCTGAGCCACCTGGGAAGCCTATTTCAGGCTTTCAGTAGACTAATTTTCTATCTCTAATCTGTATACCAACACTTTAACACCAAAGATGTAGTGACAGAATAAGATTACTGTCTTGATAGATGAGCCAAAGGGAAGCACAAGGAAATAAAACAGGAATATACATATATACACAAAGAAAACATCAAGTTTAAATTTGATGCAATGCATGTTCTGAATTTCTACAAAGATTTATTGGCTCATTACAGGAAAATTATTTAACTTGCCATGTAACCCAAACAAAGTATTTAATCTCACTATGCTTCAGTTGATTGTCTAAAGTAAATCCCTTCCTTCACTCCCCACTTCCCTCCCTTCCTTCCTTCCTTGTCAGTCACTAAATCACTTACAATAATTTCTTGATCAACTACCACATGCCAAGCACAATCTAGGTCCTAAAAGATATAGCAGTGGATAAAATGGCCAGTCTGTCTCTCATGACAAATCCCAAGGAGAGAGTGGAGATAGATAAAGAATATGTGTAGAAATACGTGCCACACAGCGATGAATGATGTAAAGAAAAAAGAAAAGCAGAAAAAGGGCATACAGAAATATGGGAGATTTTTATTTTATTTAACAGTGGTTAGAGAAGGTCTTTATGATTAGGTGATATTTGAGCAACAACGTGGAGGAAGTGAATGAGGACAGCCCTGTTGAGAGGGCAGGGGAGGGCAGAGAATGTTCTGGGGAAAGGAGACAGCTAACCGATGCTCTGAGGCAGGATTTTGCTTGATGATGTGCTCCATACAGCTGGTGCTGCTGAAATTGAGTTCAAGAGAGGAAGGGTGGGAAGGTTGAAGAGAGGGTGTCACTTTGGGTTCTGAATCTATGAGGATGGTTTGGGGTCTTCCTCCCATTGGTGGGCTCTCAGAAGAGGAGAGAGGTGAATTAGAACAACAGTTCCTACTCCGCAGGTCAGATGGACTCATAGAAAGGGTTTTCTTCTTCCTCTTTCCTTCCTTCTCCTCTTCCTCTTCCTTCTTCACTTTCTTGTCGTTTTTAAAGTTCTCTTCTGAGCTTTTCCCTCTTTCTCATTTCTTCCTCTCCTTCCTGCCCACCTCCTCTCCACTGGCTCCACCTTCTCCCCGAGTTAGATTTGAGTGGCCTCCTAGCTTTGCCAGATGCCCTCCTTCACATGTCACCATGGAGGCGCCCACGTGAGTGACTCTGGAATATCACAAGGAATATACAAAAAGGCGTGACCCAGAAAGTGTTTTGGGGAGCCGAAGTTGCCAATATCAGCATTTGGCATCTTGCTTCTCTTCTAACATTGGAAATCCAAATCTCGTCTTCTAACATGTCTTTGCAGACACGAGCCTGGTTTGATTTCAGATTTGGTGTTTGCTCTCTAGCCTCCTTACCTCATCTTTGAATGTTTTGTCTCCATCCCAAGTGGATCTATTTTTGCTACCATGCTTGAAAAATATTTCTTTTAAACAGAGCCCATGTGTTCTTCCTAATCCCATGTCATGATTTGGGCTCTCCATATTCCACAGTAGGTTTTCTATTTATCTGTACATCAACAGTCCTACAAGTTTTCATGCTAGTAAGAAAGGTAAAGGACGTATATATGTATGATCCAAGGAGACTATCAGATAAACAAACATACAGAACCATTTTATTGATGATTCGGCAAGTTAAAGCCAGGATCTCAAGGAGATTAGATTTGGCAATTTATCTAAATTTTATTATAAATTAAAAATCACCTTAATTGTGTTTACTGACGTTCACTATAAAAACAGATCAGGCATTCATCCAGTTGCTTTACTAGGGAGCTAATTTTGAGTTTATTTTATGTGCCCAAATAATGTTTAGATAATTTTAGAAAGGCATCCAACATGACTAGTGTATAATAGAGTGATTATTAATCCACTTTATTCTTAATTATGTCAGCTCTACCTGAACTCGCAGTTAACTCACTGTTTTCTTTTTTCCCCCCTTTCCTCTTCTCTGTTTAAAACCAAATGCTTTATTTCACACACCATAAAAACCCAGTGCAGTTCATGTGTGGTAGATAGCTATTTATAAATGTTTTCTTCCTGCTGCTGCTGCTGCTTATACCAAACATGAATCAAATAAATGTACTGGAGATGATTTCTATGAGAAAATTAATTTATTTTTCATACCTTGTCAACATTAGGTGAAAATTCCAGTTTTGGGCTCTGGTCTATATTTCTAAAATTCTATGTTAAAATTAACAAGGTTAAGATTTCAGAATAGAGACCAGCATAAGTGGTGCTTTTCCCTGTTCCTTTATTTTCTACTTAAAATTTTGCATGCATGAATGCTAAGCCACTTCAGTCGTGTCCTACTCTTTGTGACCCTCTGGACTGTAGCCTGCCAGGCTGCTCTGTCCACGGGATTCTCCAAGCAAGAACACTGGAGTGGGTTGCCATGCCCTCCTCCAGGGGATCTTCATGACCCAGGGATCAAATCCACATCTTTCTGCGGCTCCTGCATTGCAGGTGGACTCTTTGCTGCTGAGCCACTGAGGAAGCCCTTCTTCCTAAAATAAGATTAGCTAAACATGTAGATATTGACCACCATTCATTTCATACCTCACACCTCATTCATCGATGAGGTGACTTTTCCCTTCCCCTTCAAATTTAGGCAGTTCAGAATCCCTGCATTTTGGACAGTGGGGATTTTTTTTTCCAAGTAAAGGGTATTTCACTACGACATTTGAGGCAGGAATAATGGACAGTTATTAGTGATACCAAACCTGTTACATTATTTGAGCTTCCCATTATTTTAATGGGAAGCTTCCTTTTCTATTCCTTAACAATAACATTACATGGCAAGCTGGCATAATTTCTTGACCTGGGAATTTTTCAGATGAATTTTGCGAAGTATTCTTTTGGAACTGATATACAGTTCTTGCAAACTTCTTGTGGGAGATTTTACTCTGAACGAAGTGAGAACCCATTGGTGGCTTTTAATCAGGGGAGACATATGAGATATGCCTACCTCACTGGACTGCTCTGAGCTTGAACTGAGCCAGTGCCTGTGAAGTCCTTAGAACTCTATCGGGCACTGAGAGAGTGTTCAGTGAATGTCAGCATTTGTCTGATTATTTAATATGACCACATCTAGAGTGAGATTTCAGTTTGAATTCCCAGCTTCATCACTTTCTAGAATCCCTCAACTTATGATACTGGAGAGGCCCTGACAGTGAGTTGAGCGACCTTAGCATCTGGACTCCAACCAATACATCAAGGGGCATCAATTAGCCTGTTCCATTTGGATCCCTAATTTTTATCACTGTGTGTGTGTGCTCAGTGGCTCAGTTGTATCTGACTCTTTTGCAATCCCATAGATTGTAGCCTGCCAGGTTCTTCAGACCATGGAATTTTTCAGGCAAGAATAGTGGAGAGGGTTGCCTTTTCCTACTCCAGGGGATCTTCCTGATCCAGGGGTCGAACCCATGTCTCTTTTATCTCCTACATAGTCAGGGAGAGTCTTTACCTCTGTACCACCTGACAATTTGGCATCTTATCCCTAGTTGTCCTGCTACTGCCGCTAAGTCGCTTTAGTCGTGTCCGACTCTGTGCAACCCCATAGACAGCAGCCCACCAGGTTCCCCCATCCCTGGGATTCTCCAGGCAAGAACACTGGAGTGGGTTGCCATTTCGTTCTCCAATGCATGAAGCTGAAAAGTGAAAGTGAAGTCGCTTAGTCGTGTCCTACTCTTAGCGACCCTATGGACTGCAGCCCACCAGGCTCCTCCGTCCATGGGATTTTTCCAGGCAAGAGTACTGGAGTGGGATGCCATTGCCTTCTCCTAGAATCTAAACAAACAAAAAAAACTATTTAATGATTAATCACTTGAGTGGCACAGTACCTGGCTGAAGATGCTTTGTTTTAAGGAATGTCATGTATAGTTTATGCCCTAAAGTGATAGATGATTAGTTTTCTTTTATTAGCCTAAAATATCCCTGACTCTTTCCATGCAGCTAATGATGTTTCTGTTCTTTGAGAAGAATAAATTCCATTAGCATTAAACAAAAAGGAATGTATTAAGTCAGCTAGATGAGGAAGTCCCTTAGGATGGGAGGGAGAAAACAATCACCTTCACAGCTGAAGATGCCCTTCAGCTTCTTCCTACAGTGTCGCCAGGCTGTGGTTTCTATAATCCTGTCTTCCTTGCATCTGCGAACTAACCTGGTTCCTCGAAGGTAACTGTTGACGCCAGACCCTATACAATTTTTTTTTAACAAGTTCGAAAGCTTTTGTACTTTAGGATGAACTTTCAATTACAAAGAATGGGCAACTGGTATATTCTTAGATTTTCCATTACTGATACTTTCAGTTCAGTGCTTCTTTCTTCCTTGGAATGTTTCTACTTGACTTCTGCTGCTTTTTAGTAACTGTGGTATATATTTTGTTGCCTGAGAATTAGAACTGTGGGTTCACTTTCTATTGTTGTGTAACAAGTTACTACAAACTTAGAGGCTTAAAACAACCCATCTCTGTCATCTCAGTTGCCTGGGGCAGGAGTGTGAGCACAGCTTAGAGAGGTTATCTGCTTGGGGTCTCACAAGGTTGCGCTCAAGATGTCAGCTGGGCTGTGCTCTCATCTGGAGGCTTGATCGGGAAGCATCACCTCCACACTCTTTTGTGTTGTTGGCAGACTTCATTTCCTTACAGCTGTGGAACCGATCTCTGCGGTTTGCTGACTATTGTCTTTGTAGGGTCTTTCAGGCCAAGTAAATTCCCCAGTATCTTGCCATGTGGGCTTCTTCAACACAGCTGCTTGTTTGTCTGCTAAGCTGGAGTCTTATACGGTAACTCCCTCATCATGGCAGTTACATACCATCATCTTCACCATATTCCATTTGCTAGAAGCAAATCACAAGTCCAACTTGCATTCAAAGGGAAGGATGCCAAAAAGATGTAGATGCTGGTAAGTGGGAAACCACTGGGGGTTACCCTTGGGTCTGCTGCTATAGGGTGTCTCCTGGTTTCACTCAAAATAGAGTTTCATGGGGTCATGCTTATTTTGCTTTATTTTTAATGATTTTCAAGAGGAAAGGAAGAAAACCACTGACTTAGACCTCTATGTTCATACTGAAGGTCCAGTGAAATTACATAATGATTTACTGAGGGATATATTTCTTTCAGGGCTTCCCTAGAGGCTCAGTGGTAAAGAATCCACCTGGCAATGCAGGAGATGCAGGTTTGATCCCTGGGTCTGGAAGACCCCTGAAGAAGGAAATGGCAACTCACTCCAGTTTTCTTGCCTGGAAAATCCCATGGACAGAGGAGCCTTGTGTGCTATAGTCCAGAGGGTTGCAAAAGAGTCAGACATGACTCAGTGACTAAACAACATCATCTCTTTCTTTTTTCATCTATATGTACTTTTTCATATGTAACATCTTACATCTGTATAGCAAACACATCACATTTCCTGCTGTAACTACTCTATCTAGATGAAATTTAAGATTATAGCTGAAGTCTGTATTGTTTTAGATAATTGGGAAGAAGAAAGGAAGAAAAAACCCCAATACTATTGAATACATGTTGGATGGTTTATAATTCTATTCTGACATGTTATTATTTTTATTTTGTAGATTAAATAGCCCAAGGCCAGAAATTCGGGAACTGGCACAGAACCGTAGAGATAGGAGGGAGCAAAGAGATGGAGAAGCTTAAATTCATACATCAATTTGTTTCCTTCAGAATGTTTATTCAATTTCTACTATGTTTTTTTGTTCATACGTAGTTATAATGCTGAAAATCACATAGAAAACTTCTCAAATCAATGCACATTTTGTTATTTGAAATTGGTCTAAAAAATGGAGTATTCTACTTCACTGCTTTTCAAAATGTAAAAGAATACGTTTTTTGAAGTTGCTGAAAGTAATGTTTTATATACGTTGGTTAGGTCAATCATTTCCCATTTTTCCAATGGGAAAAAAAAATTGGAAAAGACCCTGATGTTGGGAAAGATTGAAGGCAGGAGGAGATGGGGACAACAGAGGATGAGATGGTTGGATGGCATCACCGATTTGATGGACATGAGTTTGAGCAGGCTCTGGGAGTTGGTGAAGGACAGGGAAGCCTGGCATGTTGCAGTCCACGGGGTCGCAAATAGTCGGACATGACTGAGTGACTGAACTGAACTAGGTCAATTTTGTTGATTAGGCTCTTCAAATATATATATATATTTTACTACAAATTTGGTTTGCTAATGCTATCACATATCTGTACTGAGAGAGGTATGTTAAAACTTGCAACTATGATTATTTGCCTGTCTTTTAAATTTTTTGACAATTTTATACATATTTGGAATTATGAAAATTTAATCTTTCTGTTTAACTGATTTATCGTTATGAAGCGTTTCTTTGTATCACTTATAATATTTTTAGCCTTAAATTCTGATTTGTTTAATAGTGCTACAGCTATGCCAGCTTTTTTTTGCTAGATAGTTTGGTAAGAGTATACCATGGGCTTCCCTGGTGGCTCAGATGGTGAAGGATCTGCCTGCAATGGAGAAGACCTGGGCTCAGTCCCTGGGTGGAGAAATTCCCTGGAGAAGGAAATGGCAACCCACTCCAGTATTCTTACCTGGAGAATCCCTTAGACAGAGGAGCCTGGTTTTCTTTTGGTATCATCTGTTTTTTGTTATTTTATTCCTCTTTCTTGCTTCATTTGCATCAATTCAGTTAAAAAAAATTCATTATATCTCTACTATGGAAGTGAGAGTTGAACCGTAAAGAAAGCTGAGCGCCGAAGAATTGATGCTTTTGAACTGTGATGTTGGAGAAGACTCTTGAGCTTCCTTTGGACTGCAAGATCAAACCAGTCCATTCTAAAGGAAATCAGTCCTGAATATCCATTGGAAGGACTGATGCCGAAGCTGAAACCCCAATACTTCAGCCAGCTGATGCAAAGAACTGACTCATTGGAAAAGACCCTAATGCTTGGAAAGATTGAAGGCGGGAGGAGAAGGGGACGACAAGAGGATGAGATGGTTGGATGGCATCATCGACTCAATGGACATGAGTTTGGGCAAGCTCTGGGAGTTGGCGATGGACAGGGAATTCTGGTGTGCTACATACAGTCCATGGGGTTGCAAAGAGTTGGACATGACTGAGTGACTGAACTGAACTGAACTGAACCAGTTTTCTGTATTTACTTATTTATTGATCTGTTCATCAATTAGCTTACTTATTTTAACAGTTTATTGAGATGTAATTCACATACCATACAATTCATCTACTTTAAGTGTATAATTACTTGAATGGTTTTCATTATAGTCAAAGTTGTGCAACCACCACCACAATCCATTTAAGTATATTTTCATCACTCCCTCAAAGAAATCCTATACTCACTAGTTACAATCCCCTTGTACCCTCATCCATATGTAACCACTACTTTATGTTTCTACAGATTTGTCTGTTCTGGATGTTTTATTTCAATAAAACCATATAATATGTGGTCTTTTGTGAAACTGGTTTCTTTCACCTAAGATAATATTTTCAAGGTTTAGCAATATTGTAACGTGTATTATTTCATTCCTTTTACAGCTGAAAAGTACTCCATTGTATGGCTATACACCTTTTGTTTATCACTGATGAATATTTGGGTTGCTTTTACTTTTTAGCTATTATGAATAATGCTGCTATGAACATTCATGTACACATTTTCGAGTGGACATATGCTTTCATTTTGTTTGGCTATATAGCTAGGAGTGAAACTGCCAGATCTTGCAGTAATTCTATGTCTAAATTTTTGAGGAACGGTTAAAGTGTTTTTCAAAGCAGCTGTACCATTTTACATGACCACAAATGGTGTATGAAGGTTCTGGTTTCATTACGTCTTTGCCAATACTTATTATCTTATGCATTTTGACTGTAGCCGTTTCAGCAGATGTAAAGTCATATCTCAATGACAAACAAAAATACACCAAAAAGAAAAAATGAAAAAAACCCAACAACTATCTCTCCTGTTTTTCAGACTAGCTTTTTGTTGAGATAGTCCTTCATGGATCAGCACAAAGTAAAAACATAAGGTCTCCTCATGACTCTTGTAAGCCTGCATCTTGCCATCTGGCATGTATATGATGTGCTGGAATCTCCCCTATAAGCAGCTGCTTCTGAACATCCTGACTTCCCAGAGCTCACTCCAGATTCTCCTCTAGGCCTTCAGTGGTCTATTGCTTGTCTGTCTGTGACCTCTGAACTCCAGGTGTCTGCAAGTTTGTAGTCCCCTGTGGGGCTTCCCTGGTAGCTCAGCAGCTAAAGCCCCTTGTAGCTCTTTGGAGGAGTCTGGCAGTTGACCCTGCCTGAATTCCAAGTTATATGAGACAGAGGCTAGTGACTCTGCCCTTCAAATATCCTCCGACCAGATTAGAACAGACCCAAGCAATAACTTGGGGCTTCTCAGGTGGCTCAGCAGTAAAGAATCCATCTGCCAATTCAGGAGCTTCAGGGGACATGGTTTGATCCCTGGGTCAGGAAGATCCCATGGAGGAGGAAATGACAGTCCACTCCAGTATTCTTGCCAGGAAAATCCCATGGACAGAGGAGCCTGGCCGGCTACAGTCTACAGGGTTGCAGAGTCGGACACAACTGAGCGACTGAGCAGCATGTACAAAATAACTTACAAATAAAGTCTGTTCTGCTCCCTCCAGTCCAAAGATGTGGGAACTGGATTGCTGCTGCTTAAGACCGAGTCTGCCACTGCACCCGGCAGGTGAGGGTAGATGGAAAACACCACACTGCTTGCTTCAGCAGCATGTATACTAAAAAACTGGAATGATACAGAGGAGATTACCATGATGAAGGGGAAAAAAAATTGGTCAATTCTCATTCTGTGCTCAGCAAAAGTACATTTTCAAATTCAAGGCAAAATAAAAACTTTCCCAGATATACAAAAGCTGAAAGAATTCACCACTAATAGATCTTTCCTACCAGAACTGTTAAAGGTAGAAATCCAGACAAAGTCATTGACAATAGCACTAAAAAAAAAATTAAGGATAAAGTTGACAAAGTACATGAATGTCTTGTACACTGGTAACTGAAAAACACTGCACTAAAATTTTAAAGAAAAATAAAAGGACAGATATATTGTGTTAATGGGTCAGAAGGCTAAATATTGTTTAGATGTCAATTATCCCCAAACTGATCTATAAACTAAATGTAATTATAATCCACATCCCAATGGACACTTGAAAAATTATATCTGATTTTAAAATTCATGTGGAAGTGAAAAGAAAATTGGATAGTTCAAGCAACTTTGAAAAAGGAAAGCAAGTTCAGAGGATGTTCACTGCTTGATTTCCATAGTTACTATAAAGCTACTCTAAATAAAAAAAGAGGATATGTGTATGCTTGTAAATTAATGCACTAAAGTCAAGACATGCATAAAGTAGGCTGTATTAGTGGTTATTTCTGAGAAGAATATAACTACATGAGGATTCGACAGAACCTTCCCTTTATTTAGAAGGTTTGACTTTTTTTTTTTTTTACTAGAACACCATCTGTGTGTATTATTTGAATAATTATAAATACACTTGAAATAAAATGGAAAATTTAAAATGACCACCCCTGCGCCCCCTCCTCCCCAAAAAAACCCCAAAAACTTTCCTGCCACTTTGGAGATGGCTTTTTCATGGTTGGGTGTTTGCCACATCACAAACCTTTGTTTCCAGAACTCTTACAAGGCTGGTGTAGATAGCTTCTTGTTGTTTTCTTGATGTTTTTAGGTAGAAAGGAGAGTTTGGATCTTCTTAGTCTGTCTCTGATGTTAGAGTCTATAGAGTTTGTAACTGCCCATATGATGCCAATTTCCCCCATGTTTCTCCCCGCTTTCTGGCATTTCATTTGCCAGACAGGCTAAGGAATGAAAAAAAATTAAAGGGTACATTGTTTTTTGTCTGAAAGTTGAGTTTTATTCCCCATTGTGTTATAAGTAACATATTAAATCCTAATAGTTCAGGCTCAATGAGAGAGCTTGAACATAAAAATATTTGTAAAATTTTTCTGACTTGGGTAATGCTTATATAGAATATCTTATGGTGCTATGTTTGATTTCTCTGTACAGTGGGTAAATATCTTCATATTTTTATATACTTCAAGTATCACATTTAATTTCAAGTCATAAAATTGTTTGCTATCAATTTAAAACAAGGAATAGTGGTTTCTGCTTTTTAAAGTACAATTTGAAATATCTAGTATCATTGCCTTCATGTTTAAAATCCTTTTCTGGAGATTTCTTACGGTTTTCATTGTCAAAGAATGATCTTTCTCTTCTGATAAAATGTAATATGTGGTCATAGGAATTGTCTTTGTGAAGATAATTTTCAAAATCGTGTTGATTTAATCAACCCAATTAATGTTGTAATTATGAGTATCCTCACAAGTAGGTTTCAAAGTTGGTTTTTACTTTCAATTACCTTTTCAATTAACTAAGAAGTGCTTCACGGCTGAAAATTTATTCAAATAAGACCTTTGAGAATAAAGGGGTCATTTTGAGAGAATGACCAACCAAACACTTTTAATGAAGAAAGAGTAAATGTTAAAGAGATAAGGTGTTTCAAGTTTTTGACAGCCTGTAATAACATGCCAAGAGCTATATTTAAAATAGATAATCAACAAGGACCTACAGTATAGCACAGGGAACTTGGCTTAATATTCTGCAATAACCTAAATAAGAAAATAATTTGAAAAAGAATGGATACTGGCATGGGGATAACAATATTCCTCTGCTATACACCTGTAACTAACACACCATTGTTGATCAACTACACTCCAATATAAAATAAAAATGAAGAAAAAATCATGCCAAAATAGTAAAGGTCACATGAAATGATAACTGCTAATATCATGATAAACCTTCTAGTGCTTGTGTTTTGTGAATATTTTTGATTACTCCATTATACTTTTTATATTTCTGGCTTCTTAAAAAAATGTTGCATAACAAAAATGATGCAAACTCATTATTCAAGAATGCAAACATTGACATGAAAGTACAAATAACAAAATACACATCATCCCCAAATTTTGTCAGTCTGAACTAGCACAGTTAGATGTCATTTCTGTTCTTATGATAGCAAAATTTCATCATCCACTCAGCTTCGTGTCCCAAAAGATACAAGCTGCGTTTGATCTTTCTATCAAAGCTGAGGTCTCAAGGTGAACCCCAAGAACTTCTACTCACAGTGGCTTTTCATTTATAATTTCCAGGTCAGCTCACTCAAATGATCAGTCCCCATATATCAGAACTGAAGGCTTTTAATAGGAACATTTGGGTTTCCCCAATAGCTCAGCAGGTCAAGAATGTGCCTGTAGAGCAGGAGACACAAGGGATGTGGATTCAGTCCTTGGGTCAGGAAGATCCCCTGGAGGAGGAAATGGCAACCCACTCCAGGAATCTTGCATGGAGAATCCCATGGACAGAGGAGCCTGGCAGACTATAGTCCACAGGGTCACAGAGAGTTGGACACGACTGGAACTGAAGGGACTTTGCATACATGCATTCTTCCCCCCTCTCATTTGATGTTCGATGCGTCGATTTCCCCAGGTACTTTGAACTTCTTTCCAAGTGAACCAGCTGTAAAAACTCTACTTTCTCTTTCTCTGTCCACTCCCTACTACTCTGGCTACAATGAAGGAAGATATTCAGTCTATCTTTGAAGGGAGGGTAACACTCTTGGATACAACAAATAAAGTCATCCATACTTGCTCAGCATCATTTTGAGTGTTACCACTGTCACTCAAGAGCTGACCTGAGCCCTTTGGTATTTGTGTGGGGAGAGGGGCTAGTTGTGAGTAGTTTGAGCAGAAGGTCACACAATTATATCCAGAGCCCTCAACTGAAAAAATAAAATACAGGGATTCCCTGGTAGCTCAGAAGGTAAAGAATCTGCCTACAATGAGGGAGATCCGGGGTTCGATCCTTGGGTTGGGAAGACCCCCTGGAGAAGGAACCACTCCAATATTCTTGCCGGGGAAAATCCCATGGACAGAAGAGCCTGGTGGGCTACAGTCCATGGGGTTGCAAAGAGTCAGACATGAGTGAGTGACTAACACTCACTTACTCAAACTGAAAACTATTTTGTTCCCATGAAAATGCCCCCAAACAACTTGCATTCCACATTCAAATGTGAGTGGGATCAACAACCAATCCATGTCTTAAGGCCATACCACAGTCATTGTCTCATGAAAATCTCTGCTCCATAATGTCCACAACACCTGAGTCTCCAAGCCAGCTCCTGCACTCCTGGTGTACTGGGCGTGCGGCTGAGAGTGGACTTGCATTTCTGTATGTTTGGGGTTGAACTGGCTAGTTTAGTGTGTTCAGTCTGGGGAAAATGAGGAGCAGATATCACTGGAATATAACCAAGCCTGAGTTTCATTAACATAAAGAGATATAACATGTTAACAGCATTCACTGGAAGATATACATATCCTAAAAACATTTGGGTCCAAGAAGTTATAAAAGACTGCAAAGGGATGATGACATACAGATACTAGTGATTCTTAAGAGGTTAAGCTCCTTTCTACACTGAGGCTTTTAAATATACTTTTTTTTTTTTTTTCTATTTGGAGTCGTGTTGGACTCTTTGCAACCCCATGGACTGTGGGTTGCCATGCCCTCCTGCAGGGAATCTTCCCCAGCCAGGGATCGAACCCAGGTCTCCTTCACTGCAGGCGGATTCTTCGTCGTCTGAGTCACCAGAGAAGTTTGCTGCTGCTGCTGCGAAGTCGCTTCAGTCGTGTCCGACTCTGTGCGACCCCATGGACTGCGGCCCATCAGGCTCCTCCGTCCGTGGGATTTTCCAGGCAAGAGTGCTGGAGTGGGGTGCCATTGCCTTATTTCTGAATATAATTACTGTGTATGAGAGCTTCCAGCCAAATGGCCACTTCTTTTTGAGTTCAAACTGTGATTTAACACATGGCCACTAGATGGCAATACATATCGCTAAATTAGATGATTTTCACAGGTCAAGTCAGAGTTCCACAGGGCACAATTTTCATTGAGGTCTATTTTAAGCTAACGGAGTCATTTACATCATTTAAGATATACGAGAAACTTTAAAATAAGCCAAAACTGTTGTTTCAGGAATTTGATGGTATTTTCAATGTTAACAAATATTCTGTATTGATAACGAATTGAATTGGAATCTCAGTGTTTGTGGGGTCAAATGCCAGTTTTGCATGTAAAAGATATGGATCTTGAAATGTAATCTTAATGATTTGGTTCATATGTTCTAAGTCAGCGTTTCTTAATGCAGGTTAATAGCAGAGTTTAAAAAGCTGGATTTATAAACGGTGAAATAATTATTTTTTGTGTGACTTTTCAAAGACTTCATGTGTTAATACGTATTCTTTCTTTCCAAAAGAAACCTTACATATTATGCCTTAAATAGACTTCCTTTTGAGAAACATTTCCTTGGGAAGTAGTACTCCACAATATTCCAACGAAAATGCTGTTATGTAGGCATGTGAGTAAATAGGAAATACATGTAGAGCAAGGAAATATAGAATGTGGGGATTCTAAATTTAATTTTTTAAAACATTGCAATTTTTAAGCTTTAAAGAATTACCTAAGAGTACTTTAAAAGTTCTCATCACAAGAAAAAAAAATATAACTCTGTGTGTTGATGGATGTTGACTTTCTGTGGAGAGCATTTTGCTATATACACAAATTTTGAATCATTTTGTTGTATATCTGAAGCTATTATAATGCTATATGTCAGTTATGACTCCATTCATTAAAAAAAAAAAAAAAAGGTGTAAACTCTCAAAGAACAGCTTGGCAGCAAGAAAAAATATGGCCAGTCAAGAACGTCTAAGTGGTCCAACTCGTGGGGGTGGGGGGTGGGGCAGCGTGGCACTCAGGTAGGACCCGGGGGAGAGCTGACCAGAGCATCTTTGATAAACAAAGGCATCCAAATGGAGGGAGAAGAGCCAGGATAATGAGGAAACTGTCTCCCAAACAGGAGAGTAACAGAATCAGTGGAGAAGTGAGGAACTCACCCACCCTCTGGGGCATCCTGAGACTCAGGGAAAAAAAACAAAAACAAAACAGTTCCTAAAACTCACTGGCTGGTTCATCCAGTCTGAAGATAAATTATATCCAGGTCTGCAGAAGATAATGGGACTGTTAAAAAGCCTGTGTTAACGAGCCCAAATCACTTGATATATTCGAGAAGGATTTTTGTACATTTCACTTCCCTCTTCATGAGCTAGAGACACGGAGCTGCAAACAGGAAACTTGGAATGGGTTTTTTTTTGTTTTTAACTAAAATATTTTATTTTTTTTTAATTTTTTTTTAAAATTTTAAAATCTTTAATTCTTACATGCATTCCCAATTAAAAAGCAAATTCTCAGGCCGTTATGGACTTTTCACATTTTCTTGTGAAGCTTTCCTATTTCTCACGACAAATTCATGTTACCAACGGGAACACTACAGTATAAAGACAGATTCAGCTATGGTTTCTGCTGGACTAAATTGAGAAATTACTTGGTAAAGTGTGACCGCAACCACACACGGTGGGACTAAGTATCACACACATTTTCACTACGAATAAATTTGTTACCAGTTCCATGTGTTAGGCACGAAAGAAGTCACGCCTGATTAATAACCTCTGGTGGGTGCTTCTGAATTAGGAATCAATTTTGATTTATCGCCCTATGCTGCCATCCGGTGGTTACTTGCGAAATGAATAAAGTGGAGAAATGTAATGTTTAAATAAATGATTTGAGCTAGCTGCTTCTGTGAAATAAGAGAAATAAGAGACGCAAGCACGCATGTGCCTTCTGTCTCCAGGAAGAATGATATTGGTGGCATTACTTCATTTATTTTCTCTATCTTTCACCCCTCAGAGATAGGCTGAGTTTAAAATAGTCACTGCATAATGTATGAAGGAGACAAATCCTGAGAGGACTTAACAGTTCTGAGAAATAATTGTCTCTTCTTCTTAAATATTTCTACGGGGAGGGGGAGGGAAAGGGACATCAATTTTCACCTTAATTTTGGTTTGATCAGGAGAACTCATTTCTTTTTGAGCAGTTTGTCTAAACTAGGTTTTGAAAAATATCCATCATATCCATATGGTAATGAAAAAGCTGAAGCCCATCAGCTGAGAGCTGGGCTGATTTATTTTGGAATGTGAATCCTGTAGGATTTATCTTTTTTTTTTTAATCTTAATGAAACATGGTACTATTATGCAAGTGGCCTGGCCATTACCTGCAAAATAATCTACCCTGTAATGGAATGAGAGTCTGTCTGAAGCAATTCAATGTAGAAACACTTTCATTTATTCACAGCGGATAATGAGTTATCTTCTAAAAGAAGGGTAGCTTTTGATCAGTTGTTTATGAATTTAAAACAAATTACTTGCTCTTTCAGAGTTGCAGCTAATGAAAAGATAATTTAATGAACATTCTATTAAGGATCATCTTAATAATCATCTTAACCACTGTATTAATTGTCAAACCAATTAAAGTCATTAGCCAGTAAACCCTAATCAAGAATTTTTCTGTTAATATTTCTGTTTCATATAAATAGATACGATGAGGTTTAGTATGTAGATCAAAGTCACAGAAGAAAACAGAAGTTGAAAGAAAATGAGTATTCTAAACTATTGATTCGGGTTTATGTTGAATTATTCATTCATATAGCCATTGATACTGCATTTTAGAAAACATTAAATTTTCTTATTAAATATTTATATCTGGCACCTCTGTGTTAAAACAGTTACAAATCATGACTTTGCCTAGTGAAAAAGAAAGCCTTGATGCTAACTTGCTGAAGTTTATTTTATCCCATTTCTGCCTTTTAGTTACCTACTAAATAAGAATATTATCTGTCACATATTGTGGTGAAAATCTAATTGTGTAGGATATTACCACTAAATAATCCTTTTATCTTTGTATTGCATGTTGAATTTAGTAAACATCATATTAAAATGTAGCCACCTTATCAATTATAAGTACATACTTACAGTCATCCATTCAAATTAATTTCCTTCTGTAGGAGAAAAAAACAATATGCATAACAAATCAATGTAAAATGAAAAAGGTAAACAACAGCTTGCTGAATAAATAACATAAAACAATTCTCCATCAAAGCCTCAGTAATTACTTTTTGGAACAGGCTGCCCTTAATACAACAATTAATAATTTTTCCAAGTGAATTATGCAAGCCAATATATTTTCTTCATTAATGTTTTGTTGAAGTCATTAAGTTTCATTAATGAATAACAAAGGAGCATTTGGGTCTTTATTCTAACTGATATATATTAATGTGCTTAACTTGAACTAAATGTGTTTCCAGTATGTAATCAAATTTGAATCAATCAAGTCAATTTATCAGTCAAATGTCCTTTTGGAGTTCCAGCTGCTTCATGTGAATGGCTCGTCCCAAAGAACAAGCAGAAGGTGACCCAGAAGGCTCCATGGTTCTGCGAAATATCTCAACAATTCCTAATTACAATCTGTCTGATTTTCTAGAGGAGCCTATCGGTGCTTCACATAGAACTCTATTATCTCATCCTAACGATGAGGGCCTCCCAGGTGCATAGTGATAAAGATAGTGATAGCCATAGTGATGGCTGCCAGTGCAGGAGGTGTAAGAGATGCAGGTTTGATCCTGGGTCGGGAAGATCCCCTGGAGGAGGGCATGGCAACCCACTCCAGTATTTTTGCCTGGAGAATCCCATGGACAGAGGGGCCTGGCGGGCTACAGTCCATGGGGTCACAAAGAGTCAGACATGTGAGTGACTAAGCACAGCACGATGATGATGCATGTGACTAAAAGCTTAGTCTGCTGCTGCTGCGAAGTCGCTTCAGTTGTGTCTGACTCTGTGCAACCCTATAGACGGCAGCCCACCAGGCTCCCCCGTCCCTGGGATTCTCCCGGCAAGAACACTGGAGTGGGTTGCCATGTCCTTCTCCAATGCATGAAAGTGAAAAGTGAAAGTGAAGTCGCTCAGTCGTGTCTGACTCTTAGCAACTCCATGGACTGCAGCCTACCAGGCTCCTCTGTCCATGGGATTTTCCAGGAAAGAGTACTGGAGTGGGGTTCCATTGCCTTTCTCTGAAAGTTTAATCAGTATAAAATAAATGTTTATTAGCTAAAATGAAAGTTCCTACCCCAAAGAAGTAAGAGGATAGATTTTTTTCCTGCTGATGGTAGCTCTTTAAGAGTATCGACATGGGCAGGTATTATTATTCCATTTTCATGTCAGATGTGGCCCATAAATACTAAATGTGTCCGAAGAGCAATAAAACTCATCTTATTTACATTTCAAGGTGTCTATATGAAAACAAAAAAATTTATTGGCTACTATCTGATATAACGACATCATGACCTACGGTCTCACTGCTGGGAGAAAGCTGGACCCTAAACCCTTGTATAATTGGGGGAATATCTGAACAGAAACACTAAGACACTAAAACATTAAAACATTCAGGTGTTTGTATTGTCCATCAGTTCCTCAGTCCCCAGAGGGGACTGCAACACCAGTGGTATTTCTCCATTTTCTAGATTCTTCAGAAAGCAATAAACTTTAGATATCTCATCTCAACTTTCTATTTCCTAGTTTCATATCTTTGTAATGAGACCATTTTCATTTAATTATAGGACATCACAGAAAAGATGGTAGTGTATCAAAGTCACTGTTACACTTCTGAAAGAGTGATGAGTGCTTGGAGGTCCATTTAGACAAGCTCGAGTAGTTCAAGCTTTGTTGTGTTTACGTTGTAACATTTATAACGACAGGCCATCTGGATGAAAAGTAAAAGTTCTGTGAATTAACCAGATGTGTCCAAGTATCTAAATTTTCAGCATCAAAAGACTGAGTGAATTTTTAATCTGACAATAATTAGCATTCTTGCTTGACTGAAAGATGGAAGATTATTAATACCACTAGTGGACGGCATCAATCAGATGCCATTTGGCCAGTATCCCTTGATTGTTGTTCTTGTTTAGTCACTAAGTCCTGTCTGACTCTTTGTGATTCCACAGACTGCAGCATGCCAGGCTTCCCTGCCCTCCACTATCTCCTGAAGTTTGCTCAGGTTCATGTCCATTGAGTCAGTGATGCTATTTAACCATCTCATTCTCTGCTACTCTTTTCTCCTTTTGCCTTCCGTCTTTCCCAGCGTCAGGGGCTTTTCCAATGAGCTGGCTCTTCGCATCAGGTGGCTAAAGTATTAGAGCTTCAGCTTTAGCATCAGTCCTTCCAATGAACATTCAGGGTTGATTTCCTTTAGGATAGGCTAGCTAACAGAATTTTGCCAAGGAAATGCACTGGTCATAGCAAACACCCTTTTCCAACGCAAGAGATGACTCTACACATGAACATCACCAAATGGTCAATATCGAAATCAGATTGATTATATTCTTTGCAGCTGAAAATAGAGAAGCTCTATACAGTCACAAAAACAAGACCTGGAGCTGACTGTGGCTCAGATCCTCAGCTCCTTACTGCAAAATTCAGGCTTAAATTGAAGAAACTAGGGAAAACCACTAGGCCATTCAGGTATGACCTAAATCAAATCCCTTATGATTATACAGTGGAGGTGATGAAGAGATTCAAGGGATTAGATCTGGTAGACAGAGTGCCTGAAGAACTATGGACAGAGGCTTGTAACATTGTACATGAGGTAGTGACCAAAACCAGCCTGAAGAAAAACAAATGCAAGAAGGCAAAGTACTTGTCTGAGGAGGTTTTACAAATAGCTGAGGAAAGAAGAGAAACAAAAAGCAAGGGAGAAAAGAAAAGATATACCCAACTAAATTCAGAGTTTCAGAGAATAACAAGGACAGAGAAGAAGGCCTTTTTCAGTGAACAATGCAAAGAAATAGAGTAAAACAATAGAATGAGAAAGACTAGAGATCTCTTCAAGAAAATTGGAGATATCATGGGAACATTTCATGCAAGGATGGGCATGATAAAGGACAGAAACAGTAAGGGCCTAACAGAGGCAGAAGAGATTAAAGAGGTGGCAAGAATACACAGAACTGTGCAGAAAAGGTCTTAATGATCCAGATAACCACGATGGTGTGATCACTCACCTAGAGCCAGTCATCCTGGAGTGTGAAGTTAAGTGGGCCTTAGGAAACATCACTACAAACCAAGTTAGTGGAGGTGATGGAATTCCAGCTGAGCTATTGAAAATCCTAAAAGAGGATGCTGTTACAGTGCTGTATTCAATATGTCCCCAAATTTGAAAAACTCAGCTTGTGGCTGCTGGCTGGAAAAGGTCAGTTTTCATTCCAATCCCAAAGAACAGCAATGCCAAAGAATGTTCAAACTACCATTTGATTGCGCTCATTTCACATGCAAGTAAGGTTGTGGTCAAAATCCTTCAAGCTAGGCTTCAGCGGTATATGAACCGAGAACTTCCAGATGTACAAGCTAGGTCTGGAAAAGACAGAGGAACCAGAGATCAAATTGCCAACATTTGTTGGATCATGAGAAAGCAAGGAGATCAGACCACTCAATCCTTTGATTGTAAAGAATTATTGACATTATAATTATGAGATTTTCCAGGCGAGAATACTGGAGTGGGTTGCTATTTCTTTCTCCAGGGGATCTTTTTGACCCAGGGATCAAACCCACATCTCTTGTGTCTCTTGCATTGGCAGGCGGATTCTTTTCTGCTACACCACCTGGGAAGCCTGTCATGAATGTTTGAAAATGTCCAAATTCATCAAACTGTGCAGATTAAATATTTACAGTGCTTTGTATATCAACTATGCCTCAATATAGCTGTTAAAAGAGCAGAAACAATTACAAACACCAAGGTCCATTTGGTGAACTGCAAACAATTCAGTCAGGCTGTGATGCAGAAGAGCACAAGGGGAGGAGAGGTTATAGTGAGACATGACTTTGGCTGAATGAGTTGGGAACAGATACTGCAGGGTGTGTCTGTCATGCTTCAGGGTATGGGCTTAGAACTGGAGTCAACATTAACCATTGAAAAACAGCTTCTAAGAAAGATCACTTTATTGTGAATAAGGAGAATTGGAAAAACAGAAGACTGAGAGACTATTTAGGAGATTATCATGTTATAATAATCTGTTTAAGGGACTTCCTTGGTAGCTCAGATGGTAAAGAATCTGTTTGCAGTGCAGGAGACCTGGGTTTGATCCCTGGGTTGGGAGGAACCTGTGGAGCGGAAGGGCAATCCACTCCAGTATTCTAGCTTGGAGAATTCTATGGACAGAGGAGCCTGGTGGGTTATAGTCCATGGGGTTGCAAAGAGTCAGACAAAACTGAGTGACTAATACACTAATACTTTCACTTTAAAAAGTCGGTTTGAAGGGTGAGGATAGTTTAAATAAGTAGCTGTCAGTGTTGGCCATACAGTAAAACAATTTGGGGAGTTTTAAAAAATTACTGATTCCTGAATTTCACTCTAGTGAATTATATCAGACTCTCCAGGGGTAGAACCTGGGTGGGTACTTAAAAAGAAATCTCCAAAGTGTTGTGATATGCAGCTAATTTTGTTTAGGTCCTGGAGTATGATTGTGGGGGTGGAGGTGAAGAGCAGGAGCTGGGTTAGAGGGTTTTTAAGGTGTGAAATGCAGAGCAATGCTACTAAATCTTTACATAAGAATAAACAAAGGATCTGGCCAAAACTTCAGATTCTGATTTGCTGGGTCTAGGATGAGGACTGAAATACTGCCCCTCTAACAAGCTCTCAGATGTCTTCAGACCATATTTTGTGGAGTAAAGTGATGTATTTTATACGGCGCAAGAGGAAGAAAGTGAAGGATGGGTTCTTATTTCAGACTACAATGACTAAAGGAATCTGGTAATAAAAGTTTAAAAGTTGAGATAAAGATCATGAATTCAGTTTTGAGCATATTGCATGTAATGTACCTGGGAAAACTATGAAAGAACATGCAGGTTTTAGAGCTTGAACTAGATATCTGGGCAGGAGACAGAGATGTTTACATCATCAGCCTCTTGAGAGTAGCTGAAACCATCAGAGTTGACAGAAGTACCTGGGTAAAGTGTGATTTGTGGTTGTAGCCAAAGATGGAGTCCTGAGAGCTATAAGAATGGGATAGTGAGGGACAGGTTAACCACCAAGGAAAATAATAGTAAGATTTTCTAAGATATGGGAGGCTAGTCCATGTAAGAGAAGCCAAGGAAAGACAGGGATTTGAGAGAATGGTTTTTTGTTATTGTTCAGTCACTCAGTCATGTCTGACTCTTTGTGACCCCATGGACTGTAGCACACCAGGCTTCCCTGTCCTTCACCATGTCCCGGAGCTTGCTCAAACTCATGTCCATCAAGTCAGTGATGCCATCCAGCCATCTCATCCTCTCTTGTCCCCTTCTTCTCTTGCCTTCAATCTTTCCCAGCCTCATGGTCTTTTCCAGTGAGTCACCTCTTTGCATCAGGTGGTCAAAGTATTGGAGCTTTAGCTTCAGTATCAGTCCTTTTAATGAGTATCCAGAGAATGGTTACCTCTGTCAAAATCTGCTTGAGTCCCTGAAAGATGACTGAAAGCAGCCCATGGGATTTACCAATAAAGAGTCACTATTGATCGGGTTGAAGATGGCTTCAGAGTGCCAATGAGCAGAAGAGACTATATCTACCTATTTAGATAGATGTAGTCACAGGGTCCAGAGAAGGGGTTATTTACCCATTAATTTTTATTGTGTGGATCGGAGAAGGCAATGGCACCCCACTCCAGTACTCTTGCCTGGAAAATCCATGGACGGAGGAGCCTGGTGGGCTGCAGTCCATGGAGTTGCACAGAGTCGGACACGACTGAAGTGACTTAGCAGCATTGTATGGATGTGAGAGTTGGACAGTGAAGAAAGCTGAGCACTGAAGAATTGATTATTTGAACTGTGGTGTTGGAGAAGACTCTTGAGAGTTCTTTGGACTGCAAGAAGATCCAACTAGTCCATCCTAAAGGAGATCAGTCCTGGGTGTTCACTGGAAGGACTGATGTTGAAGCTGAAACTCCAATACTTTGGCCACCTCATGCGAAGAGTTGACTCATTGGAAAAGATCCTGATGCTGGGAAGGATTGGGGGCAGGTAGAGAAGGGGACAACAGAGGATGAGATGGCCAGATGGCATCATCAACTCGATGGACATGAGTTTGGGTGAACTCCGGGAGCTGGTGATGGACAGGGAGGCCTGGCGTGCTGCGATTCATGGGATCGCAAAGAGTTGGACACAACTGAGCGACTGAACTAACTAACTAATTGCTCTACAATGCTGTGCTAGTTTCTGCTGCACGGCACAGTGAATTAGCCATACATATACATATATCCCTTCTTCCTCGGATCCAGAGAAGGGTTTTTTAAACGTTAACTTGTTTGCATGTTAATTTTAACCATGTGTCTTATTAAGAGTTGGTTTATTATCTCTGTTTAACTTATAAAAGTACATTTTGACTGATTTTGGCCTGATCCAGTGTTTTGGTTTATACTTTGCTGCTAGTTTCTTAAAAAACAATTATTTATTTTGGCTGTGCAGGGCCTTTGTGGCTGTGAGGCTTTTCCCTAGTTGTGGCGAGTGGGGGGCTGCTGCTTGTTTCCGTGCTCAAGCTTCTCATTGCAGCGGCTTTTCTTGTTGCACAACAGGGGCTCTAGGCGCACAGGCCTCAGTAGCTGTGGGTGGCCCATGGGTTGCTCTTCAGTATGTGGAATCTTCCTGGACCAGGGATTGAAACCTTATCCCCTGCACTGGCACACAGACTCGTATCCACTGCATCACCAGGGAAGTCCTGCTGCTAGCTTGTCATGAAATACCCACTTTGTGTCTTTATGTTTCCAATTCTCTTTTAAATTCTTAGTATAAATTGCTTGCAAAGGGCCTTTACTCTAACATAGACAGCCTTCCCCATTGCCTGGTTCCCAGCCTCCCTGGCTATGCTCAGGTCCTTCCTCCTGGGCAAGTCCACTTGACAACATCTCTTCTCAGCACTTCCTTTCCACGGTGCCTAAACTGGTAGTAATTTCCTTGCTCAAGGCTTCTCGAACACTTAAGGGTGGGTTTTTATGCTGGAATGTACATTAGAATTACTTTTAGAAATACAGATGCTTGGGTCTCCTTCCAGGCCATTTAAATCAGAGTCTCTGAGGTCTGATCTGAGTCCCTCCATGTGATTCTTCTGTGCAACCGGGGTTGAGAGGTACTGCTTTGTAGACACTGGCACTTTTATTTCTTCCCCACAATGTGAAGAAAACCAAGATACCTATTTTAGCAAGTTAACAAGTGTATTCATGTGTATCTGGATGAATATATTGGTCTTGGGAATGTTATTTTTATAATGTCACAAAAACCTATTGAAAGGGGAAAGAATGACCATAGGCAGAAATTTATGACTGAGATAATTCCTGGGAAGGAAGTGGGAATTAAGATAGGAGACAGAAATGGAGAAGGATCTAGAAATAACATTTGAAGATCTAAAAGGCTGAACAGAGGCTTGAAAAGATATTGGAGTCAAACCAGAAATACCTGGAAGAGTGACAGTGAAACTTACCTAGGACAAGACCACAGGGAAAGATAACTTCACCAGATTGTGTATTTATAATGAAGGGAAAGAACATTAGCAGCCTGGAGTGCCAGGCAGCTTTTAGGAAAACAGTCTCTACTTGAAATGTGAAGTCACATCTGAATTACAGACAAAGATAACCCTGTTTCTTCAAGAACTCAAGACACAGCTTAACCAGGCTGGAGCTAAAACATGTTAAACAATGAGAAAGCAAGGTTTACCAAATTTTTATAACCTGGCTCTTTTCTAGTAACATGCCAACAACAGCTCCTCATTTCAGAAGATAATGATTCGTGTTAATTTTGCATTTGAGATATAGTGTAAGTAGAATTATACTTAAATTTCTCTGTCTGGCTGTGCCTGTGACCACTGATTAATTTGAAGAGATGTTTCTGCTATGAGAATAGATGACCATCAGTCAGTTGCTACATGATTATGGCAATTTAGACCTTGGCACTCAGGATTTTATTTAGTAAGTCCAAATGACCATTTAAAAACATTGAATTTAAATGGTGTTTCATGACTGAACAATGGGCTGGTTCTCAATCATATAAAAGCCAAAAAGGTATAATCAACCAGACAACAAGATAATTTAGGGCAGAATTAATTGTGTGTAGTTTTGTTCTCATTGCAATCAATTTGTGTAGCTTTCTGTCATTTTAAATTATTGACAATAAAAATTAGAAAATGTTTAAATCCATTTTAAGTCCCTTTAATAGCTAAGTTACACTATTTAAAGAATAGATGTTCTTAGTTCCTACAATTATTCCACATTTATCACAGTAATTATGAACTTGCTGCTGTGTTTACTGTTGCATTAATTTGATTATAAATGCCCAAAATGGTTTTCACGAAATACTTCTTGGTAAAGACACATTCAGTATGTGATACTTGTACTGAAACTTCATAATTTGTTACATTATTATGTAATCATTATAAAGCAAAAAGGCAATATTCATCAAAGGAACAACTATTAAATCTAAGATGTTAGAATTTATTAGATTGCTAAGAGTAATTTATGTTAACATAAAATACTTAACTTAGAAATTAATACTTAACAATTTGGAGGAAAGATTTTACTTGATTTTTTTTCTGATTATAGAAAAATATTTTCTAGTTTGTGAAGGAAACAATTTATTTAGTGACCTATGCTTCTCATCGTCTGATACTCTCATCGGTATTAATGGATTAGTTTTCTAGAACTGTGACTTCCGCATAAGCACTACATGTGGCTGTTGATGGCTAGACATGTGACCGATGTGAATGGAGAAGTGCTGATTCAGATTTTGATAATTTAGTATGACCAAAGATGTATGAAATAGCTTACTGTCATACTGGCTACATATTGAAATAATTATGTGTGGATATGTTGATGTAAATAAAGACGTGAGCAATAGTCAAAACAACAGGACCCTGAGGCTCAGAGTAAGGACTTTTTTTTCCGTAACGGCCCAAGAAGACAGCAACAGGTTTTGAGATGACAGTAACACAGCTAGCTTTTGAAGAGCTCATTTGACTTCTGTGAGAAGAATGGGATTGGGGTGGGGGAATGAGATTGATGTAGAAATATTGGGATTTTTGTATTAATCCAAGTGGTTTAGGTGTGAGTGCAGAGGGTGGAAGACAGACTGATGGCCTTATTTTGAAGGTAGAATAAAATAAACAGATAACAGAAGCAGTATTCCGTAATGTGCTTGTAAAAAGACATATGGAAGAGAAACTCCAGTGTTTGGCACACAATGTCTAAATTTGTTTCCTTTATTGACCTAACTTATCAATCTCTTAAAATTCAGTGTCTCTGGGAATAGAGCTCTATGAAATATCAGAATCCCATTTAGTTGGGTTTGGGGATAACAAGGGATCTCTCAGAAGGGCCTGTACTCTATGTGTCTTCTGATAGCATTAGATCATCACAAAAACTCACTGATTCTTCTACTTTGTAGTCATAGAGAGAAATGCAGTTTACAGGAGGGAAGGTGATTTTGTGTGCTATATTATTAATCTTTATGAGCCTAATAGTCACCAAAATTCAACAAGAGGGTAAAACTAGTTATCCAGAGATGTGAGGGGAAAGAACCTGTGCCTTCCATGACTTTTATATATTCTACCTACTTGGATCCTTTAAATCAAGCCTGCATCTCACTCAGCGAGATGCTTTAAAAAATGAACACAACTCAGACATTTTTGCCTTGAATGTCTCAGTCACTATTTAACATTCCATCTTCATATACTGTCTACATTGTTAAATTGCCTGAAACCGCAGAGCAGTCAAGCAGTACACAAATTAAGCCACAAAGTAATCGGATTTCAATCACTAAATATTCACAGCTCAATTAAGTTATTTACTGAGATGTTTGTCTTAGCTGTTGAAATCTTTGCATATTTATAGGCACTTCACACTAACCTTTTAAAAATATCCTGATGTGAAAATAAAAAGCCACATTTGTTTTATAAGGTAGGTTAAAGTTATGACTTCAGGTATTTAAAAATGAATAAAAAGTCAATTACCTTCAAGCTTTCCAAGACTATGATTTGGTATCTATAATAGAAAGCTGACTACAAATTGCCTGATTATGCTTTTGTTTCTGGAAGGAAATATTAAAAAAAAAATGTGATCCAAGTCACAATTTAATCTGTTCTTCCCTCCATTTTGCAATGTTATAGATGGATCATATTTCTCAGAATCAGCTCTTCTATCTTCTGTTTCATATTTAACCATAAAATTGTGAGAATGGCTCAGGATAACTTGGTTCAATTCAACTTCTGAAGTCTCATTTCCTTCACAGCAATGAAGAGATAATAGTAGTTACCCAGACAAGGTGGTTCCAATCCTCACCTGAAAATAGTGAAGAAAAAAAAAAAAAAGGCAAAAAACCTCTCTTGAATGCCTGGTAAAAATTTTGTGCTAATATATTTATAATACGTGATCACAGTAGCTAATGTTAGAAGCAAGGCCTTGCTAAAGACTTAGACACTATTTAAAGTGCTTTATAAATACCTCCTGTAATCTTTATGAAAGCCCTACTTTAATATTCATTTTATAAACAAGAAACATTTAGGCTGGACGATGTTAATTGCCCAGGGTGTGCGTGCGTGTGTGCTAAGTTGCTTCAGTTGTGTCCAACTCTTTGTGACCTTATGGACTGTAGCCCTCCAGGCTCCTCTGTCCATGGGATTCTCCCAGTCAAAATACTGGAGTGGGTTGCCATGCCCTTCTCCAGGGGATCTTCCCAATGCAGGGATTGAACCCATGTCTCCTGTGGCTCTTGAAAGCCTCCTCAGTGAATTCTTTACTGCTGAGCCACTTGGGAAGCCCAAGAATACTGTAGTGGGTAGCCATTCCCTTCTCCAGGGGATCTTCCCAACCCAGAGAAGGAATCTGGTCTCCTGCATTGTTGAAAGATTCTTTACATGACAAAAGGCAGAGAAGCAAATTCTAACTCCATCTGTCTGAATTCAGAGCCTGAGCTCTCAATATTATACTTGATTTATTCTCTTACACCAAATAATATAACCCATTGTATTAGTCTCCTATTGCTACAGCAGCAAGCTATTATAAATTTAGTAGATTAAAGCAATACAAACTCATTATTTTATAGTCTGAAAGTCCTAAGTTTGAAATGGGTCTACAGGATTAAAATCAAAGGCTGAGTTCCTGCTCGGGCCTGGAGGAGTGAGCTCAGTTCTTGGCTTTTCCAGCTTCTAGAGGCTTCTTGCTTTTGTGTCCTTTCTCCTTCTCTAACTAACCCTCCTGCCTCCATCTTATAAGTACCCCAAGGTTACAGTGGACTCTCCTGGATAATCTAGTAAATCTCTCCATCTTGAGACCATTAATTTTATCGCACCTGCAAAATCCCTTTTACCATGTAAAGTACTATATTCATAGGTTGTGAGGACCAGGAGATCATTGTCTTACCTGCCACATTCATATTGAAATAAAAAATACTTTTTAGAACATGTCTTGGAAAATGGCTGCAAACTCTATGTATTGCCATAAATCATCTTATTAATAGAGTGATACAATTCAATAAACTTGATCAACCAGACTCATTTTGCATCTATAGGGTGCAAATTTTGGTCAGTGGGAATGTCAAAAATTACTATGCAAGGCTCCTGCTAGGAAATAAATTCTTTAATGCAAGCACCGTCTGCAGAGGGCAACTCTTTATCAGTTAGCATTCATATTAACTGACTTGGAGAATTTGTTTTATAATTATCATATGTGATAATTATATCACATTATTTACAAATTTCTACATAAAATACTCTTGTAGAGATCATTTACTTCTATACGGAATTATAGTGAATCAGAAAAAATATATTTAAATTAACAGGGTGAGAGAGAATTTAGACAATATCTGTTTTTATTTTTTTAATAATAATTTATTTAGTTGGAGGCTAATTACTTTAAAATATTGTATTGGTTTTGCAATACATCAACATGAATCCGCCACGGGTATACATGTGTTCCCCATCCTGAACACCCCTCCTTCCTTCCTCCCTGTACCATCCCTCCGGGTCGTCCCAGTCCACCAGCCCCAAGCTTCCTGTATCTTGCATCGAACCTGGACTGGCGATTCATTTCTTATATGATATTATACATGTTTCAATTCCATTCTCCCAAATCATCCCACCCTCTCCCTCTCCCACAGAGTCCAAAATACTGTCCTATACATCTGTGTCTCTTTTGTTGTCTCACATACAGGGTTATCGTTACCATCTTTCTTAATTCCATATATATGTGTTAGTATACTGTATTGGTGTTTTTCTTTCTGGCTTACTTCACTCTGTATAATAGGCTCCAGTTTCATCCACCTCATTAGAACTGATTCAAATGTATTCTTTTTAGACAATATCTATTTTAAAAAAGCATTTCTTATAATTAGAAACTATTTATGAGATAGTGAAGCACAGGGAAGCCTGGTGTGTTGCAGTTCATGGGGTCGCAAAGAGTTGGACATGACTTAGCGACAACAATTTATGATATTATGAAGCCATTTAGGGTATTAGAAGATATTATGAGATTGAAAAAAATTGTTAAGTGTTTTTTCTTACCTAAAAATAATTCTAATATATCCTATATTAGCGTTAAAAGTGAAACATATAAACTTTTCCATGAATGGCTCAAAGAAGAAAAATTATCTGTATTAGTTACAACCCTTAATGTCATGGTAGAAATTTCTGTCCTTCATTTCAGCCTTCAAAATGTGTCAACACATATAAGGAACACTCTTTTGTTACATTCTGAAAGAACAGCTCTTGTTTTCCAGACTTTTTTCTCCCTCCCTCCTGCCTTTTTTTCTTTCTCTTTCTTCCTTTCTTCTCACTCTCTTTCCCTCTCTCTCTTTTACTTCCTTTCCTTCTTTCTTTCACAGTACTTCTTCCTGTGGCTCATATAAGAGATGATTATACCATAAAAGGACATGGTTAGAACTTCATGTCTTCTGGCCCAAGTCTTATATAAGATTAAATTTTTCCTCAAAATGAAATATCTGAATTTTTTTTTTCTCCCTCTCTCCCTGTAGCTGGGGCATGTCCTTGTTTTTGTTCAGTCACTAAGTCACTTCCAACTCTGTGACCCCATGTCACAGAGTGACGCACAGCAGCGTGCCAGGCTTCTCTGCCGTCCACTGTCTCCGGGGGTTTGCTCAAACTTGTGTCCATTGAGTTGGTGATGGTATCTTACCATTGCCTCCTCTGCCACTTGCTTCTACTCCAGACCTCAATCTTTCCCAACATCACGATCTTTTCCAATGAGGTGGCTCTTCACATCAGGTGGAATTGGAACTTCAGCTGCAATGTTAGCCCTTTGAATGAATATTCAGGGTTGATTTTTCTTTAGGATTGACTGGCTTAAACTCCTTGCAGTCCAAGGGACTCTCAAGAGTCTTCTCTAGCACTACAATTTGAGAGCATCAGTTCTTTGGTGCTCAGCCTTCTTCATGGTCAAACTTTCACATCTGTACATGACTACTGGAAAAACCATAGCTTTGACTGTACAGACCTTTGTCAGCAAAGTGATATCTCTGCTTTTTAATACACTGTCTAGGTTTATCATAACTTCCCTTCCAAGGAGCAAGCATCTTTTAATTTTCCCTGTAGCTGGAGCACACCCTTGGCCAATTTCAGTTTTGGAACCAGATACTCCCCAGGTCAAGGGATGAGAGGACTTCCCCCTGCCACCTCAATGCAATTTAAGACAAAGAAAGAGATGGGTATTTTTAGCTTAATGCACAAAATAAATGCTTCTAGATGCATGGTTTTGAAGTCTTCAGCATAGAGAAGGTAAGATTGCTGGAAAGAAGCAGTGGGGCCCCTGACTTCCAATCCCTGTTGGAAGCTGAGCAGAAGGGAACTTTAGATAGGGGCAGGGGGGACAGTGGGAAGCAGTGATAAATGATCTAAGAGCCTCAGAGATTAGCACGGAGGGTATGGGAGAGAGTCTGGGATTCCCTAAAAGGTGAGAATTGGGAAGCTTACCAATTGAGGGCAAGTGAGTGAGTTGGAAAGATTCCCTGTCTGTGGAGGGCTCTGTACATTGCAAACCCAAGGCCCCAGCCTGTATTTAAGAGCTTTTCTGAGAACCTTTCTAGACCTTGCTCATCTGTGCTGCTTAGGAGCAACATTGAATTTTATTATTCTTATTACTCTTGTTTCTTGCTTTTCTTTATAGGAAATGCGTGTGGTGCCCTTACTTTCTGATGTTAAGTGCATAGGAAAAAAGAGTTACACAAGCATTAAATGTATTAGAAATTATATTTCAAAAGAAAATGCTTTCTTGGTGATGGGCTTGGGATATGATTTGATCTGTCAGTGAAAACGAGAATGCTATTCTCATATTTTCTTCTGTGAGGCTGACAATACTGATTACTTCCTATAATACAAGATATGTGGGAGCTGAAAAAAAAATGGATGTTAGCTTTTTTTTGCTTCCAAAATTACTTTCAAAATTGCTGAATCATCTTACTCTGCTATTAGTCTTACTTTCTCTGAGATAAGACATTAAAAAGTTTTGCTTTCTCTTCAGGAGAAATAAAAGTTCTTAACGAGAGCTTAGAGCATTTTAGAATTCAGGGCAATGTGTGGGATTTTTTTATCTTTAATTTTCAATAAAATGGTAACACAATCTGCTATAATTATTTTCATCTCTCAAATTTTATGCTTCACCATAATGAGGCACATGCTTCCATTAGCTCAGCAGCTTCACAGTATTTACTTGTTTATATGTTTGCCTTATCATTAGACTAACAGCTCATTGAGAACAAGTACTGAGATTTTAGTTCTGTTACATAATAAAAACTCAAAAAACTATCCCTTGATCAATATATTAAAAATCGGGAACTCCTCTGGCAGTCCAGTGGGTAAGACTTCAGCTTCCAATGTGGAGGTTCAATCCCTGTGGAGAAGCTAAGATCACAAATGCCTCTTGGCCAAAAAACCAAAGCATAAAACACAAACAATATTGTAACAAATGCAATAAAAGGCTTAAAAAAAATCAGCTATCTTTTGGGATCTGGAATTCTCACATAGGCAAGATCAAAAATAGACTTGGTTATGGGTTGAATTGTCTCCCCTCTCTGCCCCACACCCCCAAACAAAGACATGAAATCCTAGGTCCCAGTACCCCAGGTTGTGACTTTTGTTTCATTTTTTTTTAAAGAAATAAGGTCATCATAGATAGATGTCATTGGCTAAGTTCAGGTGAGGTTATGTTGGATGAGGGTGAGCTCTTACTCCAATGTGACTGGTGTTTTTCCAGGAAGACAGCTACGTGAAGAGAAAGACACCCAGGGAGAAGTCATGGTATGACAGAGGGCTTGAGTGGTTTGTCTACAAGTCAGCAATGGCCCACAAGCCACTAGAAGGCAGGGAGAGGCCTGGAAGGATTCCCAGCAGGTTCAAGAGTGTCAACACCTTGATTTTGGACTTCTAGCTCCCAGACCCAAGAGAGAAGAAAGTTCTGTTATTTTAAGCCATCCAGGCTGTTTACAACAGCCCTAAGAAAATAACTCAGACCTTCCTCATGAAATATTTCTTAATTAAAAGTCTGAACGTCTTAAGGAATGCTCCTTTATATTATATTAAAGTAGTTTATTTTACAGATGAGATGTTGTGGACTTACCTAAGCCACTTGGGTGGTTTTCACTTATTATATTTTCTTCTGATGGTATTGTTGCTTTTAATTAGTGGGAGTACGTGATGGCTATAGGCTTCCCACACAACCTCACTACATGGCTGTCTTTTCTTTTTTTTAATCTTATTTTTTTAATCATCAAGGGATAATTTTTAAGATGAAGAAAGTTAGTTTAGTTATAATTCAAGCCCAAATTAATAGTTAACAAAAATACTAGAAACTTCAAATATGCAAAGTAAATTTCCAGGATTTGAAATTTCAGAAATATTATTTAATTATTTCAAAAGTGCATAGTTTTCAAATTTATCTTTTTAATTTATTTATTTTAATTGGAGGCCAATTACTTTACAATATGGTAGTGGGTTTTTGCCATACATTGACAGGAATCAGCCACATGGCTGTATTTAAAAGAAAGCAAGTTGCAAACCAAATTCTGCATACTTCAAAGCAGATGCTAGACAAGAGGCACAATACAATCATTCATGCTGTGCCTGTAAGCCCTGTGTGGTCCCAGCCCTCTGTCTTTTTAGGCACTCCACTTAGCATCATCTCTAAAATGTTCACTTGAGGCAGATGCAATAATAATCTAGAGCAGCTCCTTCTAACCTTTTCTTTCTTTTCTTATATGGACTTTTTATTTGTTTTATTCTTGGCTGTGTGGGCTCTTTGTTGAGGTGTGCAGGCTTTCTCTAGTTGTGGTACAAGGGCTTCTCTTGTTGCAGAGGGCAGGCTGTAAAGCCCATAGTCTCTGTAGTTGTGGCATACAGTCTCTAGTTGCTCCACACCACATGGCATCTTAGTTTCCCGACCAAGAATCGAACCCACATCTTCTGCATTAGAAGGCATATTCTTAACCACTGGACCACTAGGGAAGTCCACAGCCTTTTCTATATCAGGATGTTATCAGCCTCTGATACAACTGTGGAGAAAGAACGAGGTCAATCAAAGTCACATTTTGCTACATAGGGCTGTACACTGGAGCCCTGATGCTCAGACTCCTCTGAACTTTTCCGAGGAGGAGGCTGAACAGAGCCCCAAATTATAAACATTATGGGCTACAAGATTTGTTAGATTCTTAGATTATGTTTCTGCCAGGGCTGAGGGACCTATAACGTGTTTCTAGTCAATCCACATAAGGTAGACAAAACACATTTTACCAGCTAAATACTACTTTCTGATCCTTTTTGCCAATTCATACCCTATATATGTTTATGATACATAAAGATAATTAGAGCTTTTGTAGAAGCTTCCTCTAGAATGAGAACTTCTGATAAGAGTCTTTAAAATGTTAACCAACCACTTTGGAGCGTATAATCCTGATGAAAGTATTGCACATTTTATCTAACTGCCCCTAGGGCAAACTATTATGCCAGCTATTACATCATTTATGCTCAAGTATTTTAAAATGAATTTTATAGTATAGTAGAGTTAATGGATTCACTCATTCAATAAACATTTATTGATCATTCACTATGTGCCAGATGCCATAGTAGAATCTGGAAATACCAAGGCCTATAAAATATATTTCTTGTCCTCAGGTTATTCAAAGTCTAGTGCTAATAAACAGGGACACTAAATCCACAACTGTTTGTGTTTCTTGGTGCTCTTGGGAGTTGAGTGGCTAATGCAAACCTAGATATGGTGCATGTAATAATTCAGATATATATCTTTATAATATCTGTGCAAATTCCTTGCATCACACATTGGTAAACTTCCTCAAATCGTACAAATCCCTTTGCAATAAGTAATCTGAATCCATGTTTTTGATGCTTGGCTGATGACAGCTTTTAAGATCCATCCCTCCCTTTTCCTCTCTACATTTGTGCAAGCTAAGAAAGCCTGGATTCTCCCTCTTTGGGTGGAATATTCAAACCACATAAGCTCCTACCTACATGTGGGATCCCTCAACCTGTCCTTATCTTGTAACCACAATAAAAACCTGAAGCCAGTATATTTTCCTTCTTTCTGAAGTCATTGCATATGAGCTTGAGAGATGTGCCTTTTCTCACTCAAAATCTCATAGTGTCACTGAGAAACCTTTTTTTTTTTTTCTGGTATCCTCTTGATATTTCTGTAGCATCATTGATATTCACTGAAGGAGAAAATGTTTTCTAAGGCATGGTCATGGTATCATTGTTGTAAGGGGATCAGATCAGATAAACCACAATCAGACGTCACATGAAGGAACGCTTACCTGTTTCAGTAGAGATACCGAGAGCAGCGCATGGCAGGGAGGCAGGTTGGGCAAAGGGGGTTTGCTTTAGTTATAGAAATCCGTCTCTTCATTTAAAGTGTTTTAAATAACTTTGGCAATTATAATGGAAATTTGCTTTTCAGTCATGTTTATTTTGAATATGGGCATATACTTTTGATTTTTCAAGTTAGAATTCAAAGTAAATGATGGGAAAGTTAATGGAAGGATAAGTATGTAGCAGAATTTAGTATCAAAAGGGGGAAATACTGAACTGATTTTCAGTTCCTTCTTAGTATGGCCAAGATGGGTGTTTTAAGTATAAAAATTTATTTCAAATTTTGCATACATGCAATTATTTTCTTACACAAAGGGGTTCCTACTTTGAAGAAATAGCTTCGAATTATATTCAGTTTAATTTGAATGTAAATGTGTTTCTGGCATTAGGACCCTGCTGAATCTAACACCTGCTGTCTCAAAAGGCGAATCATTTGAAGCTGTTGCAGCTTGAAACGACCCATTTTCATAGCTCCTGTTTCTGAAATGGCCATTTTTGAAGCTCTTATGTCTGAAATTCTAGGTTTTCTGAAAAATTTTTTAAAAAGATATTTTAAAAGAAAAGCTACTTAACGTCACCAACAAAATGTAGGGGAAGTAGTTCATTGAAAGGCTAGTTTTAAAAGTAGAAAAAATTTCTGGCCCTCTGCTAAATGCTAATGAGATATACATAATCTCTGAGTTGATGAGAAGGTAAATAAGGTTTAAGTTTCTCCCTAGTTACTGAGGAGGCTATTATAGCTGAAAGCACACTTAGTCGCATATAAGAAAAGCATAATTTGTCTGTTAACATGATGTTAACCTACAGCTTGTACATCATCAATCTTGCCACTGTTGGGTAAAAGTGAAAGTGAAAGTCACTCAGTCGTGTCATACTCTTTGCGATCCCATGGACTCTACAGTCCATGAACTTCTCCAGGCCAGAATAGTGGAGTGGGAAGCCTTTCCCTTCTCCAGAGGATCTTCCCAAGATGTTAATTCCTTCATAAGCCTGTCTTAAGTCAAGACTCACCTTCTTAACAGTGAATATTTTTGTTTTAGCCATTTAGGATGGACAGCATTAGGCTCCAGTGAGAAGCTTTCTGATTCCAAATCCCTCTTCTAACTGGAAGGGATGAGTGTTAACATCTAGCCACAAAATAATATATGAATTACTTGTGAGAATTTCTATTTTACACCCTTAAACATTTTTCCATTAAGTAGTATTTTTTTCCTTTGGTGTTAAATCACCATCATTATCATATTTGCTATTTACATAGTTTTTGCTTTGTGTCAGCCATTGTTGTAAATGCTTTATATGTATTCATTCGCTAGTCATTTAAAATGAAACTACACTCAGAAAAATATATACTTTTACAAATGAGTAAGTTTGCACAACATCTTATTGCTATCTTTTCAGCTAATGTATATTAACTGGGTATTAGTAATCTATGGTTGCATAACATTACTACAAAACAGCAGCTTAAGGTAACAAAAATTTTTACCTCACACAGTTTCTGAGGGTCAAGCACCTAGGGGTGGCTTAACTGTGATTCTAGCTCAGGGTCTCTCCTGAGGTTGCGGCTAAATGTCAACTAGGGCTATAGTCATCTCGGCTGGGGCTGGAGGTATCTGCCTCCAAGGTCACTCACTCATATGGCCTCAGTTCCTTGATAAATGGACTTGTCCTTTGTACTGCCCATGTTGTGACAGCTGGCTTTTCTTCAAGCAAGTAACATGAGAGAGAAAGAAAGAATTGGGTAAACACACACACACACACACACACACACACAGAAGGACTCAGACAAAAGCCACAGTGACTTTCACAACTTAATCTTGAAAGTGATGTATCATTGTTTCTGCCATATTCTATTGGTTGTATGTACCAAAGCTGGTTGGAAAGCATTGATTCTTCAGACAGCAAGGAGATCAAACCAGTCAATCTTTTTTTTTTTTTTTTTAGTTTTTTATTTTTTAAAATTTAAAATCTTTAATTCTTACATGCATTCCCAAACATGAACCCCCCTCCCACCTCCCTCCCCATAACATCTCTCTGGGTCATCCCCATGCACCAGCCCCAAGCATGCTGCATCCTGCGTCAGACATAGACTCAAACCAGTCAATCTTAAAGGAAATCAAAACTGAATACTCACTGGAAGGTCTGATGCTGAAGCTGAAGCTCCAATACTTTTGCCATCTAATACGAAGAGCCGACTCAATGGAAAAGACCCTGATGCTGGAAAAGATTGGGGGCAGAAGGAGAAGGGGATGACAGAGGATGAGATGGTTGGATGGCATCACTGATTCAATGGACATGAATTTGAGCAGACTCTGGGAGATAGTGGAGAACAGGGAAGCCTGGATTGCTGCATTCCATGGGGTCACAAAGAGTTGGACATGACTTAATGACAGAACAAAAACAACAAAAAGCTCCGGTAGCGGTGTGTGCTGCTGCTGCTAAGTCGCTTCAGTTGTGTGTGACTCTGTGCGACCCCAGAGACAGCAGCCCACCAGGCTTCCCTGTCCCTGGGATTCTCCAGGCAAGAACACTGGAGTGGGTGAGGGGACTGCAAAAGGAAGTGAATACTGGAAGATGGGAATCTTGAAGGTCGTCTGGAAAGCTGGCTTCCATACCATAATTGGCAAAATGTCTGAACATAACTGATAGATAATGGACATAATTTAAAAAGTCTAATGTTAAGATAATGAACTTTATGTTTCATAAAATGTACTTCTTTCAGTATTGTTCTTAACTTTATTCTCTCTTGATGTTTTGTCAATGATTAAATGTGAAAATGCATATTTTATAATAAATGAAAGTTTATGTATTTTACTTCCATATATTTATAATGAATAGAATTATAAGTATTTTCAAGGGTATGTAGAAACAAGGGGAGTAAGGCTCTTTGGGAGATACACACACACACAGAGGCCAATTTCTTCTGTTTGTATCAGTCATCAAATGAGAACAATAAAAGATGCTGCAGTGAAACAAAGCTGTCCCAAATTTAGGGCACCACTTACACAGTGGGGAATATAAGCTTGAGTTTTAATTAGACAGTTTTCGAAACTTGAAGCTAAGATCTATGTTTTTCCTCTTCACTGGTTTGCTTTTGCAGCTATAATAGAATGGATTGTTCTAAATTGCTGACTTCCTGTATTATGCTGTTGGAGCAAGTGAGAAACTGAAAACAATACAGAGAAAGGCAGTAAATGAAGGTGAGGCAAGAAACGGAATAACGTTAGACTTTGTTTCATTTAATTATGTCCATGAATATAAATTATTCTTAGCCTTAAAGATTTTTTTTCTATTACCAAATTTTTTTTTTTTGAAATTCAGGTGACTAATAGCCACGCCTACTTGTGTTGATACTTCTGGTTGGATTTATTATTTTATTGTTGCTGTTTTTGTTTAGCTGCTTAGTCATGTCCGACTCTTTTGCAACCCCATGGATTGTAGCCCACCAGACTCCTCTGTCCATGGGATTTCCCAGACAAGATACTGGAGTGGGTTGCCATTTCCTTCTCCAGGGGATCTTCCTGACCCAAGTGTCAAACCCCTGTCTCTCGTGTTGCAGGCAGGTTCTTTACTGTTGAGCCACCAGGCATTTGAATGATCTTAAATGACGTTTTACCATAGGGCAGAGCATATCTGATATTTTGTATAAGGGCCACTAGGTAGATTAATCTATTCTCAAATGTTATTACTCAGAACCTTATTATTTTAAAATATATTTAATAATTTATTGATTAAAATAGTAACCACTGTGACGTAAATTAACAAATTCTTTAGCCTATACAATATAAACAACTGCTTCCCTCCTCATTCATCTGCTGTCCATGTATCTAGAGAATATATCAGTCTAGAATTCTCTTGCATATATAAATGCAAGCAGAAATGAGAGACACCATTGAGAAGTCAGATCTAGATTCACTCACCAGCCCTTTCCCACTGTTTCCTTGCTGGCTGGAAACCAGGGAAGACCACTTGAATGAGAATACGCAAGAGCTATTCATTGGGGGCTTGCTACGGAAAGAGAATCAGCCAGCATCACCTGTGGTTGGCGGAAACTCAAAGGCAGGTAGAGAAGTGGGAAAGCTTTATAGAGGAATAAACCAAGGCTGCAGGCATGTTCTGATTAGATAGCAAAGGGAATACAAAAGCTGGCAATGACCAAGTCCTCACTGTTCTGAGCTGGTTGCCATAGAAGCTGCGGCTTGGAATTTGGTCTGACATTGTCCTTCTGTATATTGTTCCTCACTGGAATCTTAGAGTTGGGACAACAAAGACCCATTTATCCACCAGATACTTGGGCACAAGTCTTAGGCCCCAGAGAATTCAGGAGCCACTGAAAATATCTTGGACTACAAAGACAATGTTGGGTGCAAAACACAAAGAGAAAATCTAAACAAATAAAATAATGTGTAAGTGTCCACAAGATGAGAATTTGAGGGTTAAATTTTTCTCTGTTGGCGACAATTGCACACAAAATTTTAGTCAATTATAAATAAATGTTGGAGAAGGCAATGGCACCCCATTCCACTACTCTTGCCTGGAAAATCCCATGGTGGGAGGAGTCTGGTAGGCTGCAGTCCATGGGGTCGCTAAGAGTCGGACATGACTGAGTGACTTCACTTTCACTTTTCACTTTCATGCATTGGAGAAGGAAATGGCAACTCACTCCAGTGTTCTTGCCTGGAGAATCCCAGGGACGGGGGAGCCTGATGGGCTGCCATCTATGAGGTCGCACAGAACTGGACACAACTGAAGTGACTTAGCATAAATAAATGATGGCCTCAGGCACTTATTTTTTTTAAGGCAAGCAATTGTGAAAGAAAATTTTAACACTTTGTAAAAAACTTTTAAAGAAAACTTAATGTGGTTCATAGGGGCATCTGGTGGGTTTAATATGATGAAGGGTGAGCCAGACTACACCCTGTATGTGGGGAAACCCACCAGCGCCATCTCTTGGCCTCAGTGAGACCATGCAGTGGGGGTTCAGTTTATCATAAGGATAATGGTGAAAGTAGGGCTTCCCTGGTGGCTCAGAAGGTAAAGAATCTGCCTGCAATGTAGGAGTCCTGGGTTTGATCCCTGGGTCGGGAAGACCCTCTAGAGAAGGAAATGGCTACCCTCTCCAGTATTCTTTCCAGGAGAATCCCATGGACAGAGGAGCCTGGTGGGCAACAGTCCACTGGGTCCCAGAGAGTTGGACACAATTGAGTGACTAACACTTTCACTTTCAATGGTGAAGGTGTGCCTCTATGCTGCTCAGACAGACTCGCTTCCCTCTAGTTAAACTGAAAATTCTACTGTCATCAGACATCATTATAATTTAGATTGTGGAGGAGGAGTCTTCTGGGAAGATTCTGATGCATCAGAGTGGCAAAGATATATCATGCAGTTAATTAACCTCACAGAAAGATGAAAGAAAACTGCTCAGCAGCACCAACTTGACTTACGTTTTCATTTTTGTATTTGTGCTTTTGTCCTTGTTTGGCTTCTTCTCCGCAACCCACTACCATATGCTGTTGGGACTCAGCTGTAATTATCCTACCCAGAGATGAAACACAAAGTGAGATAAAGCAAACAGAAACTACACCACCGCAGTTTGGGGCTCTGCTTTAAGGAATGTGCCTGCATTTAACATGAGACAGAACAACTTATTTCACATAGAACACTGATATTGAAATTTCATGTGTCTTTAGTGTGACCACAACTAATCCATGACCCATAAGTCTGAGCCTGTCTTGAAAAAAGCTTGATTTTGATCCATTTTTATTTTTTTAAAATAATTCTAACCACTACAACTGCACATTAGAAATACCCAGAGTACTTAAAAGTCCATTCCTCAGCTCCATCAGAACCAAACCAAGCAGAATTCTTAGGGTATTTTTTTTTTTTTTCATCTCTGTTCTCTCCATCTCTGCTCTCTATACAAGCGATTCTAAAAATATGCTACCATATTGAAAGCCACTGAGTTATACTGTTTCTGTATTTGAGGTAATAATATAACTGTGTATTTTCTATGCATGTTCTCATTTGGGATAGTTTTGATGATGAATCATTAATTAGCAATCATTCTTGTGTGGAATAGTTAGTGAAGGCAAACTATCCAGTTGATTTCAAGATCTAAACAACCTAGAGCTGCCGAATTTAAGCACTATTAGGTGAAATTTCAGATCCTTTTTCTTTTTATATTTGTGTTGGTACAAGAGACTCCTGAAAGTTGTACTTAATTGTTCTGACTGAAGAAAAGTATTTGGACAGAGAAATTCCTTTCATATTTTCAGTAGAGTGATTGATGTGGTATTTCTACAGGTCTACTCTACTTTAAAATAAGCCAATAGAAGTTACTTAGCAAATAGATTAGAAGGTGGTAATTTACAACTACTCAAAGATTTAATTTGGAAGCCATTCACCAGGAATTCCATTTTTTCTTAAGTCTTGATGACAAATAAGGTATGTTTAATACTCCAGTTTTCACTTACTTATTTTGGATTCAGAGAAACTGTACCAAAATTTGTTGCCTATTAAACAGAGAATGATTATACTAAATTTTGATTAAATATAGCCAGTGACTGTTATGAAGAGTGGAAGGTCACATCTTGAAGAAAATTTCTGCTTTACGAAAGATGAGGTACAGAGGGCAAAAGGCACATGAAAATATTTAACACTTCACAGTTTAGCTCAGTTGGTAAAGAATCTGCCTGCAATGCAGGAGACCCTGGTTCGATTCCTGGGTCAGGAAGATATGCTGGAGAAGGGGTAGGCTACCCACTCCAGTATTCTTGGGCTTCCCTTGTGGCTCAGCTGGTAAAGAATACACCTGGAATGTGGAAGACCTGGGTTCAGTTCCTGGGTTGGGAAGATCACCTGGAGAAGGCAAAGGCTACCCACTTCAGTATTCTGGCCTGGAGAATTCCATGGACAGTCCATGGGGTCACAAAGAGTTGGACTGAATGACTTTCACTCATATATATCATTTAGTTCAATTCAGTTCAGTTGCTCAGTTGTGTCCGACTCTTTGCGACCCCATGAATTGCAGCACGCCAGGCCTCCCTGTCCACCACCATCTCCTGGAGTTCACTCAAACTCACAACCATTGAGTCAGTGATGCCATCCAGCCATCTCATCCTCTGTTGTCCCCTTCTCCTCCTGCCCCCCCCTCCCAGCATGAGTCTTTTCCAGTGAGTCAGCTCTTCACATGAGGTGGCCAAAGTACTGGAGTTTCAGCTTTAGCATCATTCCTTCCAAAGAACACCCAGGGCTGATCTCCTTTAGAATGGACTGATTGGATTTCCTTGCAGTTCAAGGGACTCTCAAGAGTCTTCTCCAATACCACATTAGGAAAATGCAAATAAAAACAACAGTGAGATATCACTACATACCCACTAGAATGGCCAAAATCTAGAACACTGATGGCACCAAATGTTGATGAGGCTGTGGAGCAACAGGAACTCTCATTCATTGCTGGTGGGAACACAAAACCAGTACAGCCACATTGAAGACAGTTTGGTGGTTTCCTATAAACCTAAACTTGCTCTTTATCATATGATCCAACAATTGTTCTCTTTGGTATTAGCCCAGAACAGTGGAAAACACGTTGTTGTTCAGTCGCACAGTCATGCCCAACTGTTTGCAACCCCATGGACTGTAGTACACCAGGCTTCCCTGTCCCTCACCATCTCCTGAAGTATGCCTAAGTTCATGTCCATTGCAATGGTGATGCCATCCAACCATCTCATTCTCTGATGCCCTCTTCTCCTTCTGCCCTCAGTCTTTGCCAGCATCAGGGTATTTTCCAATGAGTGGACTGTTTGCATCAGATGACCAAAATATGGGAGCTTCCGCTTCATCATCAGTCCTTCCAATGAGTATTCAGGGTTGACTTCTCTTAAGATTGACTGGTTTGATCTCCTTGCTATCTGGGAGACTTTCAGGAGTCTCTCCATCACCAGAGTTCTAAGGAATCAATTCTTTGTTGTTCTGCCTTCTTTATGGTCCAGTTCTCACAACCATATGTGGTCACTGGGAAGACCACAGCCTGGACCACAGCCTACACAGACCTTTTTCAGCAGAGAATTGTCTCTGCTTTTCAACACACTGTTGGCAGTGTTAATATTAGCAACACATTTGTGGTAGATTCTAAAAATGGCCACAAATTCTTCTCCTGCCTATACCTAGGTTTTGTCATAGCTTTCCTGCAAAGAAACAACCATCTTCTCATTTCATGGCTGCAATCACCATCCACAGTGCTTTTAGAGCCCAAGAGGAGGAAATCTGTCAGCACTTCCACCTTTTCCCCTTCTATTTGCCATGATGTAACGGGGCCATGATCCTAGTTTCTTAATATTTAGTTTAAGCTGGCTCCTTCACTTTCCTTTACCCTCATCAAGAGGCTCTTTATTTCCTCTTCTCTTTCTACCATTAGAGTGGTATCATCTGCATATTTGAGGTTATTGATGTTTCTCCTGCCTATATTGATTCCAGCTTTTAACTTACCCAGACCAGCATTTCTTTTTTTAAAAAAATTAATTCATATATTTATTTTTGGTTGTGCGGGGTCTTTGCTTTACGATGGCTTTTTCTCCAGTTGTGCTGAGTGGGGCCTTCTCTCTAGTTGTGGTGCAAGGGCTTCTTATTGTGGTGGCTTCTCTTGTTGCAGAGCATGGGCTTCTGAGCTTGTAGGCTTCAGAAGTGCTTGGGCTCAGTACTTGTGGCACATGGGCTTAGTCACACTGCAGCATGTGGAATCTTCCCAGACTAGGGATTGAACTCATGTCCCCTGCATTGGCAGACAGATTCTTAACCACTGGACCACCAGGGAAGTCCCCAGCATTTCTCATGAAAACTTATGTCCACACGAAATCCCAAGCACTGATGTTATAACAGCTTTATTCATTATTGCCCAAATTTAAAAGCAATCAAGGTGTCCTTTAGTAAGTGAATGAATAAATAAGTGATGATACATTCAGACAATGGATTATTATTCTCTTCTAAAAGGAATTGAGCTGTCAAGCCATGAAAAGACATAAAGGAAACTTAAATGCACACTAATAATTGAAAGAAGCCAATCTGAAAAGGCCATATATGGTATGATTCCAACCACATGACATTCTGAAAAAGGCAAAACTATGGAAATGATAAAAAAAAAAAAAAAACACTCAGTGGTTGCCAGGGGAAGGGGAGGAAAAGGATGACTAGGTAGAGCACAAAGGATTTTTAAGACTGAAATATTCTGTATAATATTATAATGATATTATTATTGTTTTGTTGTATTAATTGCTCAGTCATGTTTGACTCTTTGTGACCCCACGGACTGTAGCCTGCCAGGCTCCTCTGTTCATAGAATAGAGGCAAGAATACTGGAGTGGGTAGCTATTCCTTTCTCCAGAGGATCTTCCTGACCCAGGGATTGATCCCAGGTCTCCTGCATTGCAGGCAGATTCTTTACCATCTGAACCATCAGGGAAGCCCATATATCATTATACGTTTGTACAAACTCAGAGAATATACTGTACCAAGACCAAACTCTAAGGTCAACTATAGGCTCTGGGTACTGATGATATCTCAATGCAGGCTCCTCTTTGGTGACAAATGTATCATTCTGGTAAATGATGTTGATAACGGATAATGCATGTGTGGGGGCAATGGGTAGATGAGAAATCTCTGTACCTTTCTCTCAAATTGGTTTTGAATCTAAAACTACTCTAAAAAATAGTCTTCATAAAACCTAGTCTTTGTTAATTGTGAATAGGAAATAATGCTGCTAGCTCCTGATACTTCTTCAAGTTCTTGATAAGAACTGTCTTGTTTGGGCTTCCCAGGTGGCCCTAGTGGAAAAGAACCCTCTTGCCAATGCAGGTAGATGTAAAAGACCCAGGTTCAATCCCTGGCTGGGAAGATCCCTGCAGAAGAGAATGACAACCCACTCCAGTATTCGTACCTGGAGAATCCCACAGACAGAGGAGCCTGGTGGGCTATAATCCGTTTTGTCGCAAAGAGTTGGACATGACTAAAGTGACTTAGCATGCACACATGGCATGCACACACACTGCTTTGTTTTAGACAAGAAAAACTGAATTTTAATTTTCACGTATCTACAATCTCCCAAGTGCAAACAATGTAACTAGTTCTAAAAATGGGCTTATTCCACTGTTTGCTCTAACACTGTGAGCAGTAGTCAAATGAAATAGATTAGACCTTAAAATTCAGGTCTAAGCCTTCTTTTAAACAATTTCTTGTGGAGTTCTACCTCTTAGCACTGAGATTTCAATTTATAGCAATGAAAGGATGTATCTAAATTTATAAAACTTCAATTCACATACACTTGCTTTGGAGCGTGACACTTCTCAGAAAGTGAAGTACATCTCTACAACTGGGCCAAAACTGAGGGCTAAAGCTAAAGGTATTATCTGCTTTTTAGGACAGAAAAGAAACTTATAGGCAAGATATTTTTCCCATTTAGAGAATGTATGCTTCCCTCCTCCCTTTTTTCCCCTTTTTTTTTGCCTGAGGGGCCTTAGCATCATCAAGGTATATATTTGATCAAAACCTCTACTGTGAGAGCCTTTGTTCTAAGCTAGAGTACTTTTTAAAAGCAAATGCCCAAAGCCTCTGTATCTCAAAGTTAAAAATAAAGTTGCTAAACTATTTAAGGTTATATGTCATCTTGGGCTGTGAACTAAAAATAAAATAATGATGGGTATCATGACTTCTCTGGAAGAATAAAGATGGAAACTGAACTCAGAATGAAAACTTGGTAAGCATTAATATCATAAAAAGGACATGAAGAAACTGGCTAGTCTGAAACACGGAAGGCAAGTGCTTTGCGATCTTAACAAAAGCAGATGAGATGCAAAAGAGTGTGTGCTGTATTGGATGGAGTTAGACACTAAAACCCAACTTTCACAGACAGAAAGTGAAAAGCAAAAGTGTTGGTCTTTAGTCATATCTGATTTTTTGTGATCCCAAGGACTTTAGCCCGTCAGGCTCCTCTGTCCATGGAATTCTCCAGGCAAGAATAGTAGGGTGGGTTGCCATTCCCTTTTCCAGGGCATCTTCCCAACCCAGGGATCCAACCCAAACCTGCATTGCAGGCAGGTTCTTTACTGTCTGAGTCACCAGGGACTAGCTACAAAATTTATTGGGCCTACTGCGAATTGAAAATGTGGAGCCTCTTGTTAAAATATTATTAAAATGTCAAGGTGGTGACAAGATAACCCAGAACTAAGTGCAAGGGTGTCTTACATTTGTGTCCCTGTGTGGCTACACAGTGGCAGGTTGATGAAGCCAGCCCTGCCTGCAGAGGAGGTAACCAGGCTAGGCATAAATAGTTTTGGTTGAACTTGGGAGTTTCTGTTGCAGAATGCTATAAGCTGTTGGGAATTTTGCTGGTTTATAAGTCTTTAGGGATTTGCAGAATGAGCCATTAGCAGTTTATCTTCAAATGGAAGTAACCTCTGAGACTTTTGTGGCATAGGACAGTGATATTTGCTTAGTATTGTTTAGGATGAAACTGATACTGATGGTATTGTGGGATGAATTGAAAGATGAAAGACTGAGGACAGAATAGTAAATAGTGAGGCTATTTCAATAGTCCAGGAATAATGCGGGAAAGATTTGAACCAGTACCCACTCTGTCAGAAAAAACAAAAGTTATACATGATGAGGAAAAATTGGGACCATCATACATTGCTGCTGGGAATGTAAAATGGTGCAGCTGCATTTCTGAAAATGTTAAATACTGAGTTACCACATGATCCAGCAATTCCACTCCTAGGGGTAGGTCTAAGAGAAGTGAAACATACATTTACATGTAAAATATCTCATACATGAATGTGCATAATAGCACTATTCATAATAGCCCAAAAGTGGAAACAGCACAGAGATCCATCACTGTTGAACAACAAAACAAAATGTGGTGTATCATACAATGGAATATTATTCAGCATGAAAATGAATGAAATGCTGATACCTGCTACAGTGAGAATGAACTTTGAAAACACTGCCCTAAGTGATAAAAACCAGACACAAAAGGGCATATATTGTATGATTTCATTTGTATGAAATGCTCAGAAAAGGCAAATTCATAGAGACAGAAAGGAAATTGGTGTTTGCTAGGGGCTGGGAGGAATAGGGACTGGAGATCAGCTAAGGATATATGCTTTCTTCTGGTGGTGATCTAATTGTGACATTAGATAGCGGTGATAGTTGCAGAATTCTGAATATACTAAATATTGCTGAATTGTTTGCTTTAAAAAGGTGACTCTTATGATATGTGAATTGTGTCTCAGGAAAGTTATTATTTAAAATTTTGAATATATAAGTAAAAATACATTGTACACTTTAAATATATGTAATTTATTATGAAATTAAAAGATGCTTACTCCTTGGAAGAAAAGTTATGACCAACTTAGATAGCATATTGAAAAGCAGAGACATTACTTTGCCAACAAAGGTCTGTCTAGTCAAGGCTATGGTTTTTCCAGTGGTCATGTGTGGATGTGAGAGTTGGACTGTGAAGAAAACTGAGCGCCAAAGAATTGCTGCTTTTGAACTGTGGTGTTGGAGAAGACTCTTGAGAGTCCCTTGGACTGCAAGGAGATCGAACCAGTCCATTCTAAAGGAGATCAGCCCTGGGTGTTCTTTGGAAGGAATGATGCTAAAACTGAAACTCCAGTACTTTGGCTACCTCATGCAAAGAGTTGACTCATTGGAAAAGACTGATGCTGGGAGGGATTGGGGGCAGGAGGAGAAGGGGACTACAGAGGATGAGATGGCTGGATGGCATCACTGACTCGATGCACATGAGTTTGAGTGAACTCTGGGAGTTGGTGATGGACAGGGAGGCCTGGCATGCTGAACTGAACTGAGACTGTGGGCCTGCCAGGCTTCTCTGTCAGGGAGGGAGGGAGTTGGTTTCCAGGCAAGAATACTAGAGTGTATTGACCAGTACTGGTTGCCATACCCTTCTAGAGCACTATATTTCCTGCTGCCCTAGCTGCCAACTCCCCTGAGTACCTGGTGCTGCCAGAACCCATGCAACCCAAGCAGCTGCACCAACTCCACACCTGGCCCTTTCAGGGGAAAACCCAAGTCCTCCAGGGCAGCCTCAGGAGCAAACCCAATGGACCACCCACATGCAGAGGTGGAAATAAAACCATAATTGAAGCACAGGGGCAGTGTGGTTAAGGAAGAACAATCAAAACCTTCCCCCCAACTGTACAAGCTGCAGACTAAATCCACATGATCAACTAGGCAGACTCTGTGTCTATGGAATGTATAAAAGGTCATTGAGAGCTCTCACAAAAGAAAACACACTGGTTCTGATAGTTGTGGACACTGGAGGAAAGAACACAAAGGAAAAGGACCAAATTAGAATCTAAGCTGCCCTCACAGCAGGTCCAGAGATGAGCACAGTGTTGGAGGGCATCCTGGGGCGGTGAGGTGGACTGTGACTCCCAGCGAGGGAAAGGACTCTGACAGCAGTGACTCAAGAAAAACATTTATTATGCTTATGTTTTGACTTGTTCTGTAGATTCTTTTCGATTTTTTTCTTTCTTTTTTCCTTCTCTCCTCCTGCCTCCCCCCTGCCCCCATTGTACTTGTCAATTTTATTGGCAATATGAAATCTACTTAAGATTTTGAGCCTTTTTTTCTTTTCTCAGTCACATTTTTTACTGTTGTTGTAAACCTCTGCCTGTATATTGGGCTTTTGCAGTTCTGTGGAGTTTTCCTTTTTTTTCTTTCTTTCTTTTTAAAAATTTTAAACCAATTATTATTTTTTCTACATTTATTCCCTTGTTTGCTTTTCCTACTGTTCTTTTCCCCTTGCAGTTTTTGTTGGACTGTTTTGATTTTGCTTATGGGTGTATATGTATACGTGTATATTCAGTCACACTTTTTATTGTTGTTATAAACCTCTGCCTCTATGTTGGGTTTTTGCAGTTTTGTGGAGTTTTCGTCCTCTCTGCCCTTTTTTCTTTTCTTCTTCCATTCTTTTTCTTTTCTCTTTTTTATAATTTAAAATTTTAAGACTTATTATATTTTTCTACATTTATTCCTTTGTTTGCCTTTCCTATTGTTCTTTTCCCCTTGCAGTTAAACTTTAATGTATATAAATCTTCATCTACCTCTATTTAACTTTACATATCTATTCTTTCTTTCCTTTCGCTCAACAGATTTGTTAGCTTTGTTTTCATTGCTTTATTCCCCACTTGGCACCTTGCTTTAGTTTTGTTTTCCAGTTTGTGATTTAGTTAGTTTTATTCTTAACTGGTAAATATAATTTTTGATTTCCTTTGCTTGCTGGGTCAATGAAAAAGAAGAATCAAACCAACAAAACTAGAAATGAAAAAAGAGAGGTTACAACAGACAATGCAGAAATACAAAAGATTATAAGAGACTATTATGAAGAACTATATGGCAATAAAATGGATAGCCTAGAAGAAATGGACAGATTCTTAAAAAAGTTCAATCCTCCAAGACTGAGCCAGGAGGAAATAGAAATTATGAACAAGCCAATTATAAGCACTGAAATTGAAGTTGTGATCAAAAATCTCCCAAAAAAACAAAAGCCCAGGACCAGACGGTTTCATAGGAGAATTCTATGAAACATTTAGAGAAGAGCTAATGCCTATCCTTCTAAAACTCTTTCAAAGAATGGCAGAGGAAGGAACACTTCCAAACTCATTCAATGAGGCCACCATCACCCTGATATCAAAACCACACAAAGACAACACAAAAAAAGAAAAAAGCAGGCCAATATCACTGATGAACATAGATGAAAAAATCCTCAACAAAATTTTAACGAACAGAATTCAGCAACACATCAAAAAGCTCATACACTATGATCAATTTGGGTTTATTCCAGGATTGTAAGGATTCTTCAATATATGCAAATCAATCAATGTGATATACCATATTAACAAATTTAAAGATAAAAACCATATGATAATCTCAATGGATGCAGAAAAAGCCTTTGACAAAATTCAGCACCCATTTATGATTAAAACTCTTTAAAAAATGGGCATAGAAGGAACCTACCTCAACATAGTAAAGGCCATACATAATAAGCCTACAGCAAACATTATCCTCAACGTGAAAAACTGAAAGCATTCCCCCTAAGATCAGGAACCAGAAAGGGTGTCCACTTTCACCACTATTATTCAACATAGTTCTGGAAGTCCTAGCTACAGCAATCAGAGAAGAAAAAGAAATAAAAGGAATCTGAATCAGAAAAGAAGAAGTTAAGCTCTCGTTGTAGATGACCTGATACTGTACGTAGAAAACCCTAAAGATAGTATCAGAAAATTACTAGAGCTAATCAGTGAATTTAGCAAAGTTGCAGGATACAAAGTCAATACACAAATCACACGCATTTCTATATACTAACAATGAAAAATCAGAAAGAGAAATTGAGTCAATCCCATTCACCATTGCAACAAAAAGAATTAAATATCTGGGAATAAACTTACCAAAGGAGACAAAAGAACTGTACACAGAGAATTATAAGACACTGATGAAAGAACTCAAAGACAGCATAAACAGATGGAGAGATATTCCATGTTCCTAGATAGGAAGAATCAATATTGTGAAAATGACTATGCTACCAAATGCAATCAACAGATTCAATGTGATCCCTATCAAATTACCAATGGCAATTTTCACAAAACTAGAACAAAAAATTTCATTATTCATATATATATATATATATATATATATATATATATATATATATAGTCATTCAGTCATGTCCAACTCTTTGCTACCCCATGGACTATACAGTCCATGGAATTCTCCAGGCCAGAAAACCGGAGTGGGTAGCCTTTCCCTTCTCCAGGGGATCTTCCCAACCCAGGGATTGAACCCAAGTCTTCATAATTCATTTGGAAACACAGAAGATCCAGATTAGCCAAAGCAGTCTTGAGAAAGAAGAATGGAGCTGGAGGAATCAACTTTCCTGACTTCAGATTGTACTACAAAGCTACAGTCATCAAGACAGTGTGGTACTGGCACAAAAACAGAAATATAGACCAATGGGACAAGATAGAAAGCCCAGAAATAAACCTGTGCACCTATGGGTACTTATTTTTGACAAAGGAGGCAAGACTATACAGTGGGACAAAGACAGCCTCTTCAATAAATGGTGCTAGGAAAGCTGGACAGCTACAAGTAAAAGAATGAAAGTAGAACATTTCCTAACATCATACACAAAGATAAACTCAAAATGGATTAAAGACCTAAATGTAAGACCAGAAACTAAAACTCTTAGAGGAAAACATAGGCAGAAAACTCGATGACATAAATCAAAGCAAGATCCTCTATGACTCACCTCCTAGAGTAACAGAAATAAAGACAAGAATAAACAAGTGGGACCTGATTAAACTTAAAAGCTTTTGCACAGCAAAGGAAATTATAAACAAGGTGAAAAGACAACCCTCAGAATGGGGGAAAATAACAGCAAATGAAACAACTGACAAAGGATTAATTTCCAAAAAATACAAGCAGCTCATACAATTCAATGCCAAAAAAACAAATAACCCAGTCAAAAAGTGGGGAAAAGATATAAACAGACATTTCTCCAAAGAAGACATACAGATGGTTAATAAACACATGAAAAGACGCTCAACATTGCTCATTATTAGAGAAATGCAAATCAAAACCACAGTGAGATATCACCTCACACTGGTCATAATGGCCATCATTAAAAAGTCTACAAAGAATAAATGCTGGAGAGGGCATGGAGAAAAAGGAACACTCTTGTACTGTTTGTGCAAATATAAATTGATACAGCCACTTTGGAAGACGGTATGGAGATTCCTTAAAAAATTAGGAATAAAACCACCAGATGACCCAGCAATCCCACTCCTAGGCATACACCCTTAGGAAACCAAATAGAAAAAGACACATGTATCCTATTGTTCATCAAAGCACTAATTATAATACCTAGAACATGGAAGCAACCTAGATGTCCATTGACAGATGAATGGATAAAGAAGTTGTGGTATATATACACAATGGAATATTACTCAGCCATAAAAAGAACACATCTGAGTCAGTTCTGATGAGGTGGATGAACCTAGAACCTATTATACAAAGTGAAGTGAGTTAGAAAGAGAAAGATAAATATTGTATTCTAAAGTATACATATGGAATCTAGAAAAATGGTGCTGAAGAATTTATTTACAGGGCAACAATGGAGAAACTTTCATAGAGAATAGACTTATGGACATGGGGAGAGGGCAGGAGAAGGTGAGATGGGAAGAGTAACACAGAAACTTACATTACCATGTGTAAAACAGATAGCCAATGGGAGTTTGCTGTATGACTCAGGGAACTCAAACAGGGGCTCTGTATCAACCTAGAGAGGTGGGATGGGAAGGGAGATGGGAGGGAGGTTCAAAAGGGAGGGGATATATGTATACCTATAGCTGATTCATGTTGAGGTTTGATATAAAACAACAAAATTCTGTAAAGCAATTATCCTTCAATAAAAAATATAAATTAAACAAACAAACAAAAATTATTTGTTGAATGAAGGAATAAAAGGTGAGGGATCTGGACTAAGGCAAGGTAATACATTTTTTTTTTTTTTTGGCTAGTTAGAGGTTCCAGGGGATTATCTATTGACAAGTATCAGTCAAGCACTGGGAGATGGAACACTGGAATGTGAAGAAGGGTGATGGGATAGAGACCACAGTTTCAGGGTCATTCCCCTATACTGCAAGGTATCACATTATCAAGAAAAATAATCTCAAGAAAAGAAAGAGTACAGATGTAGAGGACTGGAATTTGGGGAGAACCATATGTTCTGGAATTTTGGGAAAAACAGAAGTGAGATAAGAGGTAAGAATGGATCAGTTAGGTAAGGGGAGATGCTTGACGGAAATAGTCACCCAGAAACTCAGAGGGGGAAAGAGATATTTCAGGAGGCTCAATTTTGCTTCGTGTCAGTACTCTGATCATGAAGTTATTAGTCACCTGCAGAATGAAATTGTTTTACAGAGAAGGAGGCAGCTATACTGTGTGGACGCATAACTAATCAATTGATTTTTACTAAATCTTATTTTGGCTAAAACATTGAGAGTTAAAAACTCTTTTTCAAATAGTTATTATATAGGAAGTTCTGAAACAGAAATCATGCTGTGTTCAATCTGTCGAGATGTTTTGATCGCCCAAGCACAGAGACACTCAGGAGAGCAATGCATCATTAAAAAAAAAGTCAGATTAATTTCTTCATGGCTTAGGCCAAAAAATCAAACACAAAATATTTGACTACTGCTTTTTTTTTTTTGAGCTCAGAATAGCAGAAAAATGTATGTATCTTATGCATTCTTGAAAGGAAAAAGATAAATACTTTAATTCAAACAACAGATATTTCCCCCATTTAATCTTTGCTGTTATTTTTTGATTTATAATAAATGGCTCAATAAAAGTGAAATATGATTTTCACCATCATGCTGTGGTTTTCTTCTGATGTTCAGGAAGCCTTGTGTTGCATACAAGTTATTTAACTGTCCCCTAAGGTCTATTGGCATTAGGTAGATATATCTTGATTGATAACTGTTTCTATGCAACACTAAGCCTTCTTGTGTTTTGCTTATTTCTAGTAAATGAAAGCAAGTCCCTCCAGACCTTGAGGCAAAATTTAAATCACTATTTTACCTCATGCTGTACTATCTCTCCTCTCAGGGATCTAATCTTGTGACAGCAAATGCTCTTTTTCTTTCACAAAGTGATCAAGCAAGTTTAATTGCTTCAAAATAATGCAATTGAATTTATACTTTTATTGTCTAATTGTCTAATTTCCAGTTTTGGCAGTGGATGGACAAAACTGGTAGTTGAAGCACTTGTTACATATGTCACCTTCATCTAAGGGCTTATATGTGGTTTTATAGTTTTGTTCTTTAAACTACAATACACCAGCATGTTCTGTCACAGTGCCATTAAATAAAAGATGTAAGAATGGGGATTCTTTAAAGGCTCTTTCATTTATTCTGATTATATTATATCCTCCATTTTTTTCATTTCAGACCCATTAGGGGCAGTAGAACACAATTCACAAGACTGCATTATAAAGATACTGCCTTTTTCATAGAACCATTTAGTTCAACATGATTTGTCTGAAAGATGAATATTTCAGAAAGAGATTTCAATAGAAATCAATGTGTGTCAAATGTAATGTGTAGGAAAGAAAATAGCATTTGTCAAAAAGAATACTTAAAAAGCAGAATGTAAAGAATTAATGGCTTCCCTGGTAGCTCAGATGGTAAAGAATCTGCCTGCAATGCAGGAGACCCAAGTTTGATCCCTGGGTCAGGAAGATCCCCCGGAGAAGGAAATGGCAACCCACTCCAGTATTCTTGCCTGAAGTATCCCAGAAATAATATGTTTACTTACTAGTAATATACGATAATCTATTTTTAAAATTAAAGTGCTGACTTTTATTTTCATTTTGTCAACTGCTCTTTCTTTTCAGTGTCATATGGAGTTACCACTATTACTTTAGTATGATATTATTACTTGATTTCTGTAAGAGAATGTACTTGACTTGCTGGTTCAAACTGAGACTTGACAGTTTAGTTTCTAAAAGCTAAAATGGTAGGAATCTACAAAAAGGAAATTCACTCTAATCTGCTATTTCCCCAGATCTGAACATTTATTTCTAGCCATATTGTTGGTAGATGTTTCCTTTACAACTGCTGAGGAAAAGGGAAGGGCAAGGTACTTTGAGTTAGAGCTGTGACTAACACCTGGCCTTGAGAGTTTTCAAACCATAAGAGGTTGGACTTTGGGTTAAAAGACAAGCAAAACATTCTTATTGTAAAGCTACTAGCAGTTTTCTATCTTTGAAGCAGTGCTCTGAACACACCTATCTTGCTAATGGTTTTTGCAATGGAAAGACCAAAGCAATGGACTATTTCTTTAAGCAGAGATATATTTAAAAGTCCATAAGCAATGTGAATTAAAGGGTTAACTCAGTAGGCCTAGGTTGTCCAAACTCTGAACATTTTAAATGTTGTCAGCCTAGTCCTTGTCTAGTTCCTGGAAGATAACTTTAGAGCCCTTGGAATATCCAGTCTAATAAGAGTTTGGACTAGATAGTTTATGGTGATAATTGGTTTATGGTGAATGCCTGTTTTATTTGCCTGTGATCTAAGGTTGTGCTATATCAGTTTAACTTCTGGGGATGCTGGAGACTAAATAGTCAAGGTCAGTCATGCAGAAGCTCTACATCTCTGTGACTGAGCCTCAGTTAGGGGCAAAAAAAAAAAAAAAAAAGGACCCAAGGCTTGATGAGCTTCCCTTGATGAGCAACACTTTGAATGTCTTGTCATACATGGCACTGGGAGAATTAAGTTCTGTCTGTGTGATTACACTGAGAGAAGACAACTGGAATCTTGAGTCTGGCTTCTGGATTCCACTATGTATCTTTTCCACTGTGTATCTTTTCATTTTGCAGATTCTAATCTATATCTTTTTTTGCAATGAACCCTAACCTTGAGTAAAACAGCTTTTCTGAGTTCTGTGAAGCCCAGCATGTTATCAGACCTGATGGTGGTCTTGGGGACCCCCATCATAAGCAGAAATTGAGATGTGTGAGAAGTTCCAACTCTAAGTAAATTACCCTGGGTAACAATGCATAACATTTTTGTGTTGTAAGCAGAATTGCATCTCTGTATTGTGTTTCCTCTTGAGAAAAGTGTCTTTTTCAAAATAGATTTTAATTATAGTGTGATTGCAAATTGTTGCTTGCTTTTTTGGAGATACATACACACATATATATTTAAGATGCAGCTTGGAAGAGCTTGGAAGTGAGATTTACAAACTGCAGGAAGGATATGAGTTATGTTCTTTATTTTTAGGGAGAAACCCCAACTCTCTGTGAGACTCTAGGAGGACTGTAGTGTTGATGAGGACATCTGTAGTCATTTAAAGTTAAATAATCCATATATTGATACATGTAAGAGGAAAAATTTGTCTTTTGATATTTCAGAAGGATGAAATGTGATAAAATCACCCCTCTGCTATTGCTTCCCTTTTACAGATACTGGGCTCTTTCAATTGTATAATATTATTCTCCCAAGGTCATAGATTAAAGTCATAGGTGGAGGATGAAAATTGTTAGTTGATCAGTCATGACTGACTCTTTGCAACCCTATGGACTGTAGCCGGTAAGGCTCCTCTGTCCATAGAATTCTTCAGGCAAGAATACTGGAGTGGGTAGCCATTCCCGTCTCCAGGGGCTCTTCCTGATGTAGGAATTGAATGCAGGTCTTCCACATGCAAGCTGATTCTTAACCATCTGAGCCACCAGGGAAGTGTACCATTTCAATTGCAATCATGGTGGAAAAAGGCAGGTCCTATGACAGTAAGTAAACCTTGGAACCACAAATTTTCCTTTGTTTGGTTTAGATTCTAGAGCGTCTAGATAAACTTGGAATGTCCTGGGTGCAGGGGAAAGATAGTGTAGAAGGAAGCCAACAGGAGGAGAACCTACTTGAGGTAGAGAAGCAAGTGTACAGACAACATTTGAGGATTGTCAACAATCTTCAGCTCTGGGAGCCACGTTTCTAAGATCCAATTGTGAAAGATTCTAAGGGTAATTTTCTTTGCTGCTCTCCTCAAGTTCTTTGTAAAATATTAAAAATAATACAATCTGCTTTTCTTGGTGCTGTGGGAAATTAAAGAACTGCACTTAGTATTTTTTATTTATCCCTCCAGATCTCCTTTCCATTCTTCCTCTCTATTCTGTGTTGCATGAAACAGAACTATGAACAGTGATGCTTACTTGCTGCTTTCCATTTGTCTACATCCATGAGAGACCCTACTGGGAGATCAGAAGATGAGAAGAAATTAAGGTTAAAATTGTTATTGCCCTGGCTCCTTCCCTGCTTGAGGGCAACAGGTTGGTGGCATCTCTCTGGCTCTTCTCAAAGCCTTTCAGAGCCAGTTTTCCCCACATTCAGGGAACTATTCCTTCTCATTGTTCCTTTATACCCAAGGGTTGTTGCAGCTCCCCCTTTTGCTAGTTCTGGTACTCATCATTCATGGTCAGTTTCCCTTAATTCCACCCATAACATTGTAATGGTCAATTACCCTCTTTGAGTGTGTGTGCTATGTCTACACCAGTACCTGAACGTCTTAGTAATGACCTGTGCAATTTTGGGTACTCTATGGAAAAAAGTATTAATATAAACACAGTGGAAGCATATTTTCACTATTATTTCTGCTCAGAATGCTTTCATTACATCTTCCTACCTTTCTAGAGAGGAGTGAGAGTTGGACCATAAAGAAGGCTGAGTACCAAGAATTGATGCTTTTAAATTGTCATGCTGGAGAACACTCTTGAGAGTCCCTTAGACAGCAAAGCGATCAAGCCAGTCAATCCTAAAGGAAATCAACCCTGCATATTTATTGGAAGGACTGATGCTGAAGCTGAAGCTCTAATACTTTGGCCACTGGATGCAAAAAGCTCATTGGGAAAGAGCTGAGAACCTGATGCTGGGAAAGATTTAACACAAATGGAGAAGGGAGTGGTAGAGGATGAGATGGTAAGATAGCATCATTGACTTTATGGACTTGAATTTGAGCAAACTCTGGGAGATAGTGGAAAACAGAGGAGCCTGGAGTGCTGTAGTCCATAGGGTCACAAAGTGTTGGATACGACTTAGAGAATGAACAACAACATTCTTCCTAGTGCTGATCTAGTAAGTCTTCCAGACTCAGCCTGAGCGCCTTGTCTTGGGAAAGCATTTCTTATGCATTTCTCCGTTTTCTTTCCCTTGTCCACTTATTTTCCCCTATTGCTCAATTTTGCTATGTTCTTTTGTCTAAATACATACTTTGTCATACCTGTATTGTAATTATTTGCCTGTTTTAAATAAACAGATTGTAAACTCTTGGAGTACTATGTCTTCATATTTCTTAATTGCTTGAACTTTGGATAGTCTTTCTTTTGTTAGCATTTATTTTTTCTTTTGCTAATGAGGCAACCCATTGTTTCATAAAGTATCAAAGATTTTCCTGAAATAAAATGATGAGGGACTATATTAGACTGGCAATTATGCAAATATTGATTGAAGAATCAGTATAAAAGGTATTGCAAGTGAAAACATGAAAAATGTGGTAAATTTATGAAAATACATGGTAAGTTAATGGGAATAAAAAACAGTTAAAGATATAGGTAAAATGATGATGTTCTATTATATTTTTTCAAATACAATACTAGCAAGATATCATTGTACATGTATACAGAAAACATTTCCAAATTATAGTCAGTCTTTAATTGTTGATTTTAACAAGAAATATATTATTTAATAGTATATTAAGTACAGTTACTATATTAATAAATTAAATTAATAGTATTTATTCTGCTTCATTGACTATGCTAAATACTTTGACTGTGTGGGTCACAATAAACTGTGGACAATTCCTCAAGAGATAGGAATACCAGACCACCTAACCTGTCTCCTGAAAAACCCATATGCAGGTCAAGAAGCAACAGTTAGAACTGGACATGGAATGGACTGGTGCAAAATTAGGAAATGAGTACATCAAGGCTGTATGTTGTCAACCCTGCTTATTTAACTTGTATGCACAGTACATCTTGCAAAATGTCAGGATGAATGAATCACAAGAGGGAATCAAGATGGCCAGGAGAAATATCACCAACCTCAGATATGCAGATGATAACACCTTAATGGCAGAAAGCAAAGAGGAATTAAAGAGCCTCTTAATGAAGATGAAAGAAGAGAGTGAAAGAGCTGACTTAAAACTCAATATTCAGAAAACTAAGATTATGGCATTCAGTCCCACCATTTTGCAGCAAATAGATAGAGAAAAAATGGAAACAGTGACAGACTTTATTTTTTTGGGCTCCAAAATCATTGCAGATGGTGACTGCAGCCATGAAATTAAAAGACATGTACTCCTTGGAAGAAAAGCTATGATAAACCTAGACAACATATTAAAAAGCAGAGACATCACTTTGCCAACAAAGGTCCATATAGTCAAAGCTATGGTTTTTTCCAGTAGTCATGTATAGATGTGAGAGTTGGACCATAAAGAAAGCTGAGTGCAGAAGGATTGATGCTTTTGAACTGTGGGGCTGGAGAAGACTCTTGAAAGTCCCTTGGTCTGCAAGGAGATCAAACCAGTCATTCCTAAAGAAAATTAACCCTGAATATTCATTGGAAAGACTGATGCTGATGCTCCAATACTTCAGCCAACTGATGCGAAGAGTCCACTCGTTGGAAAAGACCCTGCAGGGAAAGATTGATGGCAGGAGGAGAAGGAGACAACAGAGGATATGATGGTTGGATGGCATCATCGATTCAAGTGACATGAGTTTGAGCAAACTCCAGGAGATAGTGACGGACAGGTGAGTGTGGCATGCTGTAGTTCACAGGGTCAAAAAAAAGTTGGATATGACTGAGTGACTGAACAACAACAGCAACCACTGGGCTCTGCTTTTATCATTGCTATACCTCAAGTTCTTGAAGTCCTGGCACATGGTACATTCTCAATGAATAACAGATGTTGAATGAACAAATGAGTGAATGGATAGTAGATATAACTATATTCATTGCTCTCATTAATTGTTATAGATGACGGAATTTGTTAATAGGTTGGAATACATGGTTGGCAAGGAAAAATATATTTTCAAAGTGAAGAACAAGATTTTTAAAGTCATGTTCATCTATCTGTGATCTCTGTGAATGGCTTTAAGGGTTAGTTCAGAAACTTCCAAAACAATCTCAAAATATGCGCAAGGAATGGAGCACATGGAAGTGTCATCTCCCTCTAGATGAGTACATTTTCTGTTCGTCTTCCCTCCCCATATTGCTGCTAAACTTCCCTCCAGGACAATAAAAGTGTGAGTGATTTAAAGAATATGTGCATTGGAAACAGAAGATTTTATTCCTTTCCCACTCTAATACTTAGTAGCTATGTGATCTAAGGCAAGACATTGGAATCTTGATCTCATTAACTAATAAAACTAGATCACGATGATCCATATATCACAAGTGGTGAGTATGAATGAATGAATGTGAATGTGAAGTCGCTCAGTTGTGCCTGACTCTTTGCGACCCCATGGACTGTAGCCTACCAGGCTCCTCTGTCCATGGGATTTTCCAGGCAAGAGTACTGGAGTGAAGGAAATTGCCATTTCCTTCTCCAAAGGATCTTCCCAACCCAGGGACTGAACCCGGGTCTCCTGCATTGTAGACAGACGCTTTACCATCTGAGCCACCAGAGAATTATCCTGTATATATTATTGGAAGTATAATTCCAACAACACAAGAGAAGACTCTACACATGGACATCACCAGATGGTCAACACTAAAATCAGATTGATTATATTTTTTGCAGCCAAAGATGGAGAAGCTCTATACAGTCAGCAAACACAAGACTGGGAGCTGACTGTGGCTCAGATCATGAGCTCCTTATTGCCAAATTCAGACTTAAATTGAAGAAAGTAAGGAAAATCACTAGACCATTCAGGCATGACCTAAATCAAATCCCTTATGATTATACAGTGGAAGTGAGAAATAGATTTAAGGGACTAGATCTGATAGATAGAGTACCTGATGAACTATGGACGGAAGTTCGTGACATTGTACAGGAGACAGGGATCAAGACCATCCCCATGGAAAAGAAATGCAAAAAAACAAAATGGCTGTCTGGGGAGGCCTTACACATAGCTGTGAAAAGAAGAGAGGCGAAAAGCAAAGGAGAAAAGGAAAGATATAAGCATCTGAATGCAGAGTTCCAAAGAATAGCAAGAAGAGATAAGAAAGACTTCCTCAGTGATCAGTGCAAAGAAATAGAGGAAAAGAACAGAATGGGAAAGACTAGAGATCTCTTTAAGAAAATGAGAGATACCAAGGGAACATTTCATGCAAAGATGGGCTCGATAAAGGACAGAAATGGTATGGACCTAACAGAAGCAGAAGATATTAAGAAGAGGTGGCAAGAATACACAGAAAAACCGTACAAAAAAGAGCTTCACGACGGCACGATTACTCACCTAGAGCCAGACATCCCGGAATGTGAAGTCAAGTGGGCCTTAGAAAACGTCACTACGAACAAAGCTAGTGGAGGTGATGGAATTCCAGTGGAGCTATTTCAAATCCTGAAAGATGATGCTGTCAAAGTGCTGCACTCAATATGCCAGCACATTTGGAAAACTCAGCAGTGGCCACAGGACTGGAAAAGGTCAGTTTTCATTCCAATTGCAAAGAAAGGCAATGCCAAAGAATGCTCAAACTACTGCACAATTGCACTCATCTCACATGCTAGTGAAGTAATGCTCAAAATTCTCTAAGCCAGGCTTCAGCAATACGTGAACCGTGAACTTCCAGATGTTCAAGTTGGTTTTAGAAGAGGCAGAGGAACCAGAGATCAAATTGCCAACATCAAACTGCCAATCCCTGGATCATGGAAAAAGCAAGAGAGTTCTAGAAAAACATCTATTTCTGCTTTGTTGACTATGCCAAAGGCTTTGACTGTGTGGATCACAATAAACTGTGGAAAATTCTGAGTGAGATGGGAATATCAGACCACCTGCCTCTTGAGAAACCTATATTCAGGTCAGGAAGTAACGGTTAGAACTAGACATGGAACAACAGACTGGTTCCAAATAAGAAAAGGAGTACATCAAGGCTGTATATTGTCACCCTGCTTATTTGACTTCTATGCAGAGTACATCATGAGAAACGCTGGGCTGGAAGAAGCACAAGCTGGAATCAAGATTGCCAGGAGAAATATCAATAACCTCACATATGCAGATGACACCAGCCTTATGGGAGAAAGTGAAGAGGAACTAAAAAGCCTCTTGATGAAAGTGAAAGAGGAGAGTGAAAAAGTTGGCTTAAAGCTCAACATTCAGAAAACAAAGATCATGGCATCTGGTCCCATCACTTCATGGGAAATAGATGAGGAAACAGTGGAAACGGTGTCAGACTTTATTTTTTGGGGCTCCAAAATCACTGCATATGGTGACTGCAGCCATGAAATTAAAAGATGCTTACTCCTTGGAAGGAAAGTTGTGACCAACCTAGATAGCATATTCAAAAGCAGAGACATTACTTTGTCAACAAAGGTCCGTCTAGTCAAGGCTATGATTTTTCCAGCAGTCATGTATGGATGTGAGAGTTGGACTGTGAAGAAAGCTGAGTGCTGAAGAATTGATGCTTTTGAACTGTGGTGTTGGAGAAGACTCTTGAGAGTCCCTTGGACTGCAAGGAGATCCAACCAGTCCATTCTAAAGGTGATCAGCCCTGGGTTTCTTTGGAAGGAATGATACTAAATCTGAAACTCCAGTACTTTGGCCACCTCATGCGAAGAGTTGCCTCATTGGAAAAGACTCTGATGCTGGGAGGGATTGGGGGCAGGAGGAGAAGGGGACGACAGAGGATGAGATGGCTGGATGGCATCACTGACTCGATGGACGTGAATTTGAGTGAACTCCGGGAGTTAATGATGGACAGGAAGGCCTGGTGTGCTGCAGTTCATGGGGTCTCAAAAAGTTGGACACGACTGAGTGACTGAACTGAAGTATACTGTGAATATATGTATTTTATAAAAATATTAATATATAAATATGACTCATCATTATGATGAACTTGGGGATAATATAAATATTATTCTAAGTTAAAGAGATAAATTTCATCAGAAAAATTATGTTTAAATGAGTAAAATAACATAACATCTATTTATATAAGATCATGGTATTCATGGGTGGCTCAGATGGTAAAAGAATCTGCCTGCAAAACAGGAGACCTGAATTGGATCCCTGGGTTGGAAAGGTCCCCTGGAGAAGGAAATGGCAATCCATCCCAATATTCTTGCCTGTGAAATCCCATGGACAGTGGAGCCTGGTGTGCTATAGTCCATGAGGTTGCAGAGACTCAGACTCGACTGAGTGAGTAACGCTTTCACTATACAAGATCAAGTGCCAACTTGGGAACTGGAAGTGACTTAAATTGCAATCAGAAGATAATATTTTTGATATTTTTTTTCCCTCAGAAGGGGTTTTAACATTAAGGTTTAATTGAAATTATTGTTTCTCCTGGTTTTCTATATGATACAATCAGTCTATGTCATATGGATGGTATTGAGTAATTTAGAAATTATTTAGTACTCTTCTTGATAAAAATGCTTGCTAATGTTAAACATGAGGTGTTTCATTATGAGACAAGTCCTCAGTGTATAAGTAAGGATTTCCTGAGAAAATAAACATTCAACATCAGTGCTCTCTGTCAGAAAGTCTTGATTCAATGTGCTAAAGCTATTAGTATGTCAAGTAATCCTTTAATTAGATTACAAAATACAGCTATTATATGTCAAATATCTATTGATCAAGGGAGAAAATGGCTTGAGGTTTCTGAAGTACACAACACCAAAATTCATTTGCCATGCTATTAACTCCAAATTACTTCCCTGAGAGATTAATTTTAGAAGGAATGTTTAGACATGTAAAAGATATAATTGACATTTAGCCAAAATCTTAGTGATACACATTAAACATTAAAACATTTATTGCCAATGTATACACAAATGAGTATTCTGCTAATACGTGGGTTTAACATGAATTTACCTAAGAATTTGCATGTTGGAATGCAAGTGTAAAGTTGCTTGAACTCTGGGAAGAAGATTTCTTCTAGCTCTATAAGCCAGAGCACAACCTTTGAGCATCAGCTCTAGTTGACTATGGTAAAGAATCTGCTTGCAATGCAGGAGACCAGGGTTCCATCCCTGGGTTGGGAAGATCCTTTGGAGAAGGGAACATCCAGTATTCTTGCCCGAAGAATCCCATGGACGGAGAAGCCTGGTGGGCTACAGTCTGTGGGGTTGCAAAGGGTCAGACATGACTGAGCAACTAGTACATGCACACTAACTGACTCATGATTCATGATTCCAGTCACATTATACTTACTGCAGGGCCGAGTGGGGCAATGCCTTGGGAGGAGGGGTAAGGTATGGTGATTTGTACAGTGATACAGAGGGGTAAGGTACTTAAGATTGGGGAATGGGGTAAGCCCAAAGGAGAAGGGCTATATACAGGCTGGACCTCTCCTGGATAAATCCTCCTTCTCTTGATGGGTTTTGGCAATTTGTTGTAAGAGCTGGACTTTGATGTGATAGCTGGACCAGTTGCTGAAAACAGAATTGCCTGCTGAGGAAAGATGAGGAAGCATTGGTTTCTTTGGAATGATTAGGACCAGCCTTGGAGACAAAAAGGAGGCAAAGACACCAAAGTTGACCAAATCTGAAGAGAATATGTGTGAGTAGGTGACAAGGTTCTGGGAATCACCAGTTCACTGACCTTGACTGCCAGGAAGCAGAGCTGCAGGGCAGCAAGGCACAGAAGTAAGTCCCTGCGTTTACAATAGGAGGCTGGGGCTGAGGATATTCATTCTTGCATTTAGTATGAGATTTAGAAGTCAAGAAACCTATTTTAGTTACGTGTTTTTTTTTTTTCCCTCTGGAGCTTATCATTAATATCGAGAAATACTTATTACATGACACTTTGTGTTTTTTACACATTATTTCTTAATTTGATGTTGACCCTATCTTTGAGTAACATCTTCTTTCACACTGCGTAAATTTAGTAGCATGGGAGGTATCTGATTTCCCAGCAGACTTATTATCTAAGTTTTTGGATGGAGGTTAGAGTGATATTCCAAAAGATAATCCTTCTTACTGCTATTTTTGGTTGCTAATGAATTAATTAAACATATTTACACAGTTATCTGTAAATATATATGACATATCTCACAAAATCTATATAATTGCTTTAAGATAAAAGAGAGAGAAAATAAATATATTTTATGCTACCTACAAATGCAAATAAAGTCACCAAATTTCTTAAGAGACTATGTAAGCCTGAATCTTAGACAATTTGAGCATCAGTATTTAAATGTTATGAAAGCCAAATACCCCAAGGAGATAAAGGAGGGGGAAATTGGTGTAAGAGAAACTAGAGGATGAATAAAAAATTAACATGAAACAAAGGAGAGGATGGAAACATAAAAATAATTCTTTGCAGTAGTTTACATGTTTTATCCTTGCTGAATCACTTCCCAGTGAAGATCTGATCAGTTTACTTATATGGTTTAAGAAGTGACGGTGGAAGAAGAAAAAAAAGAGTAGACAAAAAACTCAAACATATATGCATTTCTCAGGTTGTTTGGAATATGTTTGGGATATTCATGCAATAAATAAATAATGTCAATTTTTTAAAGAAAAGAAAGCAAGAAAAAAGAGCACAAATTGAAGAAGAGGAAAAGGGAGAAAGAAGGAAGACATTGTTGAAAATAGTGTTACACACTAACATTGACAACTCTGCATGGAGTTGGTTCAATTTCTGTTAACTGTTAATCAAGGGCACGTACCTGGAGACCAGCAATGCTGAAAATTAAAAGCTTCAGAACTGCTGTGAGGGAGGTGATTCATGGCAATATTTTGCTTCCCTCTCCAGGCAAATCTCTATTTATCTCCTACAGAGTTAAATAGTTTGGGGTTGACTTCTAAGACAGGCTGTGTTTCCCAATAGCTGTCTAATCTTTTCAAGAATCTAGTGCACAGAGTTTTAAAAAGACAGTGTTTATATTTTGGTGTGGGATTTATAATAGGCAGTTGATAGTTCTAGGAGATGTTTTTTAAGCGGAAACTTTCTTCTCATATTTGTAGTTTATGATTATGTCTTTATAGTTCTTGATGAAGGTCTAAAAATCCTGCTTAAAAATCTGTAAGAACAAATGGACTTTGAATTAGAGTTTTGCAATATTCATTAAAATTATTTCCTGAACCTTAAAATAGATGGTAAGTCAGAGGATTCTGAAACAAATTTAAAGTTACATGTTAAAGAGTGACATGTGACTGCCTTATGAAATTTACATTTTAAAACATGTATTTGGTGCAACTATTGTGGTTTATTATTGATATCTGCTGGAAGTGGGCTCTGGAGTTGGATGGTTTAGTTTGCCCCCTGTCTCCTCTCCTAGCCATGTAACTTTTTCTGCAAAAACTATCAGTTTACTCCTTTGCAAAGTAGACTAATAATAGTATCCATCTCAGAAAACTATTGAGTTGGCCAAAAATATTTGAGTATTGACTTAAAACTTTCTGCACAGGGCTTGGAAATGACATCCACTAATAGTATCTGATTATCTATTTAGTATCTATATTTCCATCTATGTAAATATGTATATAACATGGCACCACTTAGAAAATGCTCTATTTTCTAAATTTACATCGTATTATTTATTATTTACATTTACAATATTACTTTTCAAAAGGTGTTATTTGAAAACTAAAGAGACAAAACAAAGGATAATTAATATTTATTCCAAATGGCTATGATGTATTTTATATATATAGCTCCGCTTATAAAAATTATATTGTCTCATTTCATTCTCAAAGCAATCTTCTATTCTCTGCACTGTGCCTCTGATATCAAGATGAGTCACCATCAGCAGCAGTGGTAAGGAACCTGCCTGCCAAAGCAGAAGACATAAGAGATGCAGGTTTGATCTCTGTGTTGGGAAGATCCCCTGGAGGAGGGCATGGCAATCCACTCCAGTATTCTTGTCTGGAGAATCTTATGGACAGAGGAGCCTGGTGGGCTCCATGGGATCACAGAATTGGACATGACTGAAGTGACTTAGCATGCATGAGATAGTAAGCAAAGAGAGTAAGTAATTTACCAAAAGGAAGGGTTGGAAAAACAACACTGGAAATTGAACCAATCTTTTCTACCTGCTCAGTCCATTGCTCTTTCCATATCATCATCCTGCATCTCCTGTACAGAGCTGAGGGTGATTTTGTGTTTACAGAATAGCTTAGTGTTAGAAAAAGATGCAGTCAAACTGCACACATTATTACTTAGTTACTCCTAGTGAGCACCTAATGTGGTCAAACATCTGCTCTTTTGTTCTTATGAAGAAAATGGGTGATAAGATTAATATAAATAGAATGGTAAATTAATATTATAGTGGGAAAATTTCTTGCATTTTTTCTGTTTTCTTTTTGAAAAACAATAAATAGAAATTAAATTCAAAAATAATGTGAAATCATTGTTATACAGTTGTACACATTAAACGTTAAAAGCATTTGGACACAGTTTAAATACAAAAAAAAAAATTCGTGTGGCTCAGGATTAAGGGGCTCAGAAAGTAATATCCTTGAGCTATCTATGAGAGAGATGCATTTCAAGCTATTCAGATGACAGTAATTCTTCATTTGGACCAAACACAGAAACAAGATTTAAATGTGGATCTAACATTGTGGATCTTTATAAGAGGATTTAGATATTAAATTCAAAAGAACCATAATTTAGTTATTCTTATGAAATCATGCTATTCATTGTCTTTTTTTTTTGAGCTTTTCTTACTTCTAGCTGCAGCTAGTAACAGATGCTATTATAAGTACCCATAGGAAAACCTGAAAATGTGTTGAATTTTCTGTATACTAATGCTGAAGCTTAAGACGTGTTACACTTAAAAAAAAAATACAGCATGTGGTGGAATTAAAATCCGTAGCTCAGGGGCATTGCAGAAGTTGCTAAGGAAACACTGTGGGATCTAGTACAATGTCTCTAAGAACAGTTTTTTAAAATAGAGGTAGTATAGAAAGTGTATAGTAGAAAATAGATAAGATCAAGATTTTGTTTAGGTCAATTCACAGGCTTATTTTCAGCTCTTAGAATTAATCACAGAAACTTTGCTGTAAGAAAAGATTATTCTGGCTGGGAATGTTAACAATCTAAAGAGAGGTTATGAAAAACTAAGGGACCTTCACCAACACATGGTGAATAGGTGGGACAATTAGATTGATAATACAGGTGATACCACTGTGGGCTTTAAGCTTTGTCTCGAAGCATCTTTTTAATGCTTGCCTTGAGTGTGTGTGGCCTTCCTTTGTGGCTCAGCTGGTAAAGAATTCGCCTGCAATGAGGGAGACCTGGGTTTGGTCCCTGGTTTGGGAAGATCCCCTGGAGAAGGGAAAGGCTCCCCATTCCAGTATTTTGGCCTGGAGAATTTCATGGATTGTACAGTCCATGGGGTTGCAAAGAGTCAGACATGACTGAGCAACTTTCACTTTCAATTTGTGTGTGAGTGCTCAGTTGCTCAGTTGTGTCTGACTCTTGGTGGCCCCGTGGACTCTAGTCTGACAGGCTCCTCTGTCCATGGAATTTTCCTGGCAAGACTACTGGAGTGGGTTGCCACTTCTTACTCCAGGAGATCTTTTTGACCCAGGATAGAACCCACATCTCTTGCATCTCCCGCACTGGCAGGTGGATTCTTTACCACTGTACCACCTGCCCTTAGTATCCAAGTATAATACGTTAGATTGAGATTTTAGAGTACTTCCCCTGTTTATCTCTCTCCCCCTCCCCCCATCTCTTCCTCCAGAATGAAGACAATTTCTACGGCTCTGCTTTGGATGTGGTGTTCAGATGCCTAGGGCCTAAGATCAAAGCAGTCTTATTGTGATATTCATTATGAACTTACAGTAAGTGCCAAAGTCACATCATGATTTTATGTCAGATTATAGGATGTTTAGTCACCTTAATTTAAATGAACATTGAAATGAACTGAGAAACTGCTGGCTGTTTTTATGTGTTCATCATGGCACTGTGCCATCTAGGATATGCATCACTTTTTATACAGCACCTAATGCAGAACCATAAACAAACAACAGATCCAAATAATGGCACACAGTGCCAAATTATAAAGACTGTTTATGGATGATGAAGCTTTATCAAGCTTCACTTGGATGAACTTGTGATTAATAACTGGATGCTGAAGTTAAACTTAATATTGGAAACATGTATTTTAACTTTAAGTAAGTATTATACTTAATGATGTAAACACAGATATATTTAACTTTACGTAAAATTTAATAGGCAGTTGTGATTTTTATCTGATCTTGCTTTCATTTTGAGAAAATCTGTAGTGAATAATACAGAAATTTGTGAGAAAGTGAGGAAAGGAAAATGCTATATTCAAAAATTGTTATTCTAGGATCACGATTTGTAAAGCAACTATTTATCTTATTCTCACCATTAAATCTAGAGCAGAAGCCATTAAAGTGCTTGATCCTTAGCATTTTGTTTTTAAAAGAACATTTGGTATTTAAATATAGATTACTTCTATTAAAATGCTATTTTCATTTATATTCCCCTCTTGTAAAGGTAACTTGTTATATTTGCACATCAATTTTGTAGCCAGATGTGCAGTATTTCTTCAGACTTATGTCTTTTCTCCCTTAGTTTCAGAGCTAATCCTGAATGTTCTGAATACTCTATTCTTGAGAGTTTAATTTTGCTTCATTTTTTTGTTTGATACCCTCTTTAAGTATTTTTTTAAATAGTGTATTTTTACAACTCTGTTCTTGTTTTTTCACACGTGGCAAATACTTTTGCTTAGTATGAAATATGCAGATTGTAAACTTTTTATTTTTAAAGTTAGACTTTATATTTTGAAATTATTATACATTCAGAAGCACTTGTGAAAATTAAGACAGAAAGATGGCCTGTATGCCATCTTTTCACTCCCTATAATATCTCTGGTGGCTCAGACAGTAAAGAATTTGCCTGTAATGCAGGACACCCAGGTTTGATCCCAGGGTTGGGAAGATCCCCTGGAGAAGGGAATGGCTACCTACTCCAGTATTCTTACCTGGAGAATTCCATAGACAGAGGAGCCTGGGAGCAGCAGTCCATGGGGTTGCAAAGAGTCAGACATGACTGAGGGACTAGCACGTTCACTCTCTAACAGCTTATGAAACTATAGAATAACATCACAACAAGGACGCTGATGTTGATACAGTTAAGGTGCAGAATTCTTTCCATAAGGATCCTTCCTGTTACCCTTTTGTGGCCATTTCTACCCTCCTTCTACCCCATACACTGGGAACCACTAAGCTAATCTCCATTTCTATCATGTTTTCAGTTCAAGAAGGTTATAGTAAATGGAATCATAAAGCATGTAACCTTTTTTGGATTTTTTTTTTTCCACTTAGCATCATTCTCTGGAGAGTCCTCAAGGATGTTGTGTATCAGTGGTTTGAGTGTATCAGCGGTGCATTTTGGATGTACCACAGTTTCACTATTCACCTGTTGAAGGACATCTGTGTGGTTTCTGTGTGCTCCGTCTCTCACAGTCATGTGCAACTCTTTGCAACCCCATAGCCTGTCAGGCTCCTCTGTCCATGGCATTTCCCAGGCAAGAATACTGGAGTGGGTTGTCATTTCCTAGCTTTACTGATTATGACTAAAGCTTCTATGAAGATTCTTGTAGAGATTTTTGTGTGAATATAAGCTTGAATGTCTGATATAAATGCCAAAGAGTGCAATTGTTGGGTCGTGTGGTAATGGTATGGTTACTTTGACAAGAAATTGACAAGCTATTTTACAGCATCTATATCATTATTCATTCCTACCAGTAACATATTAGAGATTCGGTTTCTCTGAATCCTTGTCAGCTTTTTATGTCACTGTTTTTCATGTTAGCTATTCTGAAGGTAACTAGTGATATTTCATTATGGTTTAATTTACATTTCCCTATCCGGTCCCATCACTTCATGGGAAATAGGTGGGAAACAGTGGAAACAGTGTCAGACTTTATTTTTTGGGGGCTCCAAAATCACTGCAGATGGTGACTGCAGCCATGAAATTAAAAGACGCTTACTCCTTGGAAGAAAAGTTATGGCCAACCTAGATAGTATATTCAAAAGCAGATATTACTTTGCTGACTAAGGTCCGTCTAGTCAAGGCTATGGTTTTTCCAGTGGTCATGTATGGATGTGAGAGTTGGACTGTGAAGAAGGCTGAGTGCAGAAGTATTGATCCTTTTGAACTGTGGTGTTGGAGAAGACTCTTGAGAGTTCCCTTGGACTGCAAGGAGATCCAACCAGTCCATTCTGAAGGAGATCAGTCCTGGATGTTCTTTGGAAGGAATGATGCTGAAGCTGAAACTCCAGTACTTTGGCCACCTCATGCGAAGAGTTGACTGATTGGAAAAGACTGATGCTGGGAGGGGTTAGGGGCCAGAGGAGAAGGGGACGACAGAGGATGAGATGGCTGGATGGCATCACTGACTCAATGGACATGAGTCTGAGTGAACTCTGGGAGTTGGTGATGGACAGGGAGGCCTGGTGTGCTGCCATTCATGGGGTCGCAAAGACTGAGCGACTGAACTGAACTGACTGAAAGGCTAATGTTGAACAATTTTTTGAAGTTTTTAAAAATAATTTTTATTTTTAAATTAATTTTTATTAAAATATAGTTGTTTTACAATGCTGTGTTAGTTTTTATTGACACATATACCCTACTGATAACCATGTATAAAATAGATAACTAATGAGAACATTTTTTCTGTGCTTATTTGCCATTTGTATATTCTTATTGTTGAAATGTCTTTTCATGTATTTGTATATTTTCCAGTTGGATTGTTTGTTTTACTGCTGTTGAGTTTTGAGAATTCTTTATTCTAGGGCCTAGTTCTTTGTGAGATATATGGTTTGCAAATATTTTCTCTAAGTCTGCAATTTGTATTTTTATTCATTTAATAAGGACTTTGACAAAATCGAAAATTTCCTTTTTATTGACTGTGCTCTTATTGTTAAGTCTAAGAATTCTTTGTCTAGTCCTAGATTTCTTATTTCAGAGAAGGCAATGGCACCCCACTCCAGTCCTCTTGCCTGGAAAATCCCGTGGACGGAGGAGCCTGGTAGGCTGCAGTCCACGGGGTCGCAAACAGTTGGACATGACTGAGCGACTTCACTTTCACCTTTCATTTTCATGCATTAGAGAAGGAAATGGCAACCCACTCCAGTGTTCTTGCCTGGAGAATCCCAGGAACGGGGGAGCCTGGTGCGCTACCATCTATGGGGTCGCACAGAGTCGGACACGACTGAAGCGACTTAGAAGCAGATTTCTTATTTGAAACATTTTTATACTTTTACATTTTATACTAAGTCCATTATTCATTTTGAGTTTAGGTTGAGGTTCATCAGTTGTCTATAGATATCCATTTGCTCCAGCATAATTTATTGAAAAAGTCATCCTTTCTTGATTGAATTGATTTTACACCTTGGTCAAAAAGTTAAAAAGGTGCTATATAAAAACCTTAGTATATCAAGTGATCTCAAGAAGGTAATGTAAGCAAATCAAATTGTGTAAGATATCTGGGTAATAATGAAACAGTAGGGAAGAAAGCAGGGCATAACCTTTAAAAAAACAACATAGCCATAGCATATGACAAAGACTGGTAATAACCAACATGGTTCAAGACGGCAGAATATTTAGATTCTAGTGAACCTTCAACCTCTTCATCTGCTCATTGTAATACACTAGTACGCTAAATGACACATCCTCCAGCACCTTGACAGCTCTGAGGCTAACCATAAAAGGTCAAAAAGTGGGTGGTGGTCCATTTCCTGGAAACCCCCACCCCTTTCCTGAAATAACTGAAATAGTACTCCCACTCATCAGCCTATAAAATTACCCAACCCACAAAAACTAACCGTGCCATGTTTTAGGGCTCTCTCACCTTCTGAGCTGGCCCACACTCTATCTGTGGAGTCTGAAAGTGAAAGTCATGCAGTTGTGTCTGACTCTTTGTGACCCCATGGACTGGTCCATGGAATTGTCCAGGCCAGAATACTGGAGTCGGTAGCCTTTCCCTTTTCCAGGGGATCTTTCCAACCCAGGGGTTGAACCCAGGTCTCCCACATTGCAGTAGGACTTTTTACCAGCTGAGCCACAAGGGAAGCCCAAGTAAATCCACTTCTTGTATCATGTTGTTTAGTTGCTCAGTTGTATCTGACTCTTTGCAACCCCATGGACTGTAGTCCACCAGGATCCTCTGTCCATGGAATTTCCCAGGTAAGAATACTGGAGTGGGTTGCCAGTTTCTTCTCCAGGGGATCTTCCTGACCCAGAGATCAAACCTGGGTCTCCTGCGCTGCAGGCAAATTATTTGCAGTCTGAGTCACCAGCGAAGCCCATAACTTCCCTGTAGCTGCAGAGGCAGATGATAAATGCCTTTATTGTTCAGTTGCTGGCAATGCTCTTGGCAAATGTCAATTTGTAGTTGACACAAGGAAGACTTTATTCAAGGCCACTGTAACGGGGAGAGAGATTGAACTCAAGTTCGCTGAAACAAAAAGCAGAAAGAATTTTTAAGTACTGGTGTAAGCTAGTGGAAAAGTACTGGAGGAAGTTATAGGGGAGATTGGTCAATATGATTATGCTTTATGGGATTGCTAAGTGTCACTTATCCATCAGAGACTGGGAGATAAAGGCACTGTCTTTCTAAATAATTATATTTCAAAGGAATGGCTCTCAGGTCCTTGAGAAAGATGTTCTGGGGTTGTAAAACTGACAAAGAAGCTGGGGGAATATCTATATCTTGAAGGGAGAGAAAGAATTTAGGGAAGGAAGCTTTCTAAAGTAAATGCTCTAAACAGAGGGGGGCTAGTGGGCCAGTCAGGAAACAGCCTGCCTGCTATTTAATCTAGTTGAAACAGAACATTAGGCCATCTTAGTCAAATGGAAGGATGAGGTGATATTTAAATTGTTGTTATTGTTTAGTAGAGACTCTTTTGTGACCCCATGAACTATAGCCCACCAGGCTCCTCTGTCTATGGGATTTTCCAGGCAAGGGTACTAGAATAGGTTGCCATTTCCTTCTCTAGGGCATCTTTCTGACCCAGGAATTGAACCCATGTCTCCTGCATTTGCAGGCAAATTCTTTACCACTGAGCCACTTAGGAAGCACAATATTTAAATTAATTATATAATTTTTTCAGGGGCATATTCTAGAATATTTTAAATGAGAATAAATTATACTTCTTACAGAAAGTTATTAAAATTTATAATAAAATTATTATACAATGTATATCAGTGGTAAAAAGGTTATCCTTATCACCACAAGTGTACATAATGAAGTATGATAGAGTACTTTGGAAAATATTTAGGAAAAAACAAGGCATATGTTGCTATTTCTTAATAATTTCAAAAGACATGACCCCTTCTGGAGTGTTCAGCCAGCTAACGGAGAGATGCAGTGGTTGAATTCATGTGTAGGGACAGTTGAGTTCCAACCATAGCATTAAAATTAGATCAGAACGTTTTTTCTCCAATTTTAAATCAGAGTATTTTAAGCAGAAAAACTTATAAAAAACAAACCAACAAAAAAACCCTGCAATGAAGAATGCCTGAAATGTATAGTTAAATGCATTAGCATACAGTTTTGACATTATACAAACATACTTTTCTGTTTGGTTTTGCTTTAATCTCTGCTATTGTTTGATCACAGTTAATGATTACAATTAGAAAACAAAAGAATTATATCCATTATTTTGGACTTTTAAATTTAAGAATAGACTCTGAGGTTGTTTGTTGTTTAGTTGCTAAGTCTTGCCTGACTCTTTTGTGACCCCATGGACTGTAGCCTGCCAGGCTTCCCTGTCCATGGGATTCTCCAGGCAAGAATACTGGAGTGAGTCACCATTCCCTTCTCCAAGGGATCTTCCCAACTCAGGGATCAAATCCAGATCTTCTTCACTGCAGACAGATTCTTTACCATCTGAGCCACCAGGGAAACCCAAACAAGCTTCTTAGTGCAGAGAAATAAAAGTGAATTGGAACAACATTGTAAACCAATTATACTCCAATAAAGTAAAAAAAAAAAAGTGAAAGGGGAGAACTCACCAGCTGGGAGAACTGGATTCAGGTTTTACCTGATATGTACTTCTTCTGCCTATAATTTCTCTGATTCTCATCGTCTTATTCTCATATTATTCCTTCTAATGACTTTTTGTCACAGTTCTAACCATCATGTCAATACATTATCTTTAAAATTTGGTAGATATATTGTCAGTTTTGCAACGTGGGAGACCTATGTTCGATCTCTGGGTTGGGAGGGTTCTCTGGAGAAGGGAAAGGCTACCCACTCCAGTATTCTGGCCTGGGGAATTCCATGGACTGTATAGTCCATGGGGTTGCAAAGAGTTCGATGCTACTGAGCTATTTTCATTTTCACTTTCATTGTTTTGAAGAATCTTCTCAGAGGAATACCTTGTGGCCAGCTAGAGTCCTGGAAAAGCCAGACCCTTATTCAGTAGTGATTTAAATGGAGTGATTCTTTTATACAAAACACGATCAATGTGTCTAAAGCTTTCCTGCTTTAGCCTTGCCTTCATCTTGATAATTCTCATTTCCTATTCCCAGGATGCAAACTCTTTGAAAGATATTTAAGAATCATTTCTGCCCAACTATGCATCCTATTTTTAACTTTCCTTTGTTGTAGGACCTTGTAGGATTTAGATTAAATGTTAATGGTTAAGCTTGCTTCAACTGTTACTTATTCTTCTAATTGGATTTTCTTTGCTTTTAATTTTTAGTAACTCTTGACACCACTTTTAATCAATTTTGTACTCTCTCCAACTGCATTCTAGTCCTTGTCCTGATTGATATATTATCATAAGCACAATAATTAACTTATTGCTGCTTTAATCAAGTGTTAGCATTTGCCATTATAACTTAATAATGCAATTAGCCCTATTAAAATACTAAAATAGTTGCCTTTCAACATTCAGTTTCTGAGTATGGTTCATTGTTTCTTGTACCAATGAATCACGTTTCAATTGTTGGAATTTCCTTTTTTCCCCTAACATCTCAAGAACACAAGAAGTTCTAAAAGTTTTAGGAAGAATCTTCTTATGCCCCATGAAAATATTTTGTTTGTATCAATCCTCCTGATTCTCTCTTTCTTTTTCCCATGTCTTTGAAAAAAACCTACATATGCCCCTTACTGTTCTTATTTTTTGCGTCTTATTTATGTCTCTTTGTAACTCTCCTGATATCAGGAGATTCTGATATCAGAGATTTGTAACTCTCTTGATATCAGGGCTTCGTTGATAGCTCAGTTGGTAAAGAATCCACCTGCAATGCAGGAGACCTTGGTTTGGTTCCTGGGTTGGGAAGATCCACTGGAGAAGGGATAGGCTACCCACTCCAGTATTCTGGCCTGGAGAATTCCATGGGATCGCAAAGAGTCTGACTGAGCGACTTTCACTTTCACTTGTAACTCTCCAGTAACTGAATAATTACATAAATTATTGAATTTCTAATAAAGTTTTAAGTCATATATTATTTGTTTTAATTAGGGTATTTCTTTTTCAAAAACACAAACCACAATTCAAACAGTGTTAAAGGATAGATTAGGCTCAGCTTTCTTTGTGTGGTCCACGATTGATTTTTTTTCTCCTGTGCATCAGGGGACCTATTCTTTAGTCCCTACAGTACCAAAGCTCTTTACTTTGCTCTCAGTTCAGTATTGATGACTGGTAAACCTCTGCTGGGTCTGTTTGATGCCAAAAGATGGCTAGAGCTGCCAAGAAATGACAAGTGTGGTTAGGAAGGGGGCACTTCAAAGCACGGAGTGTTGTTAAATATAACACTAACTTATGCATGGGCAGAATTATTGCAAATGGGTTTTTATGAAGTCTGACATTTTGGCAACATGATGTATGTTATGGGGATAAGGAAAGAATACAACTTTATATTTTCAATTCATTTTAGGGAAATATTTGTCAGGTGACGTCATAAGCAATTTTCTGTGCTAGCAAGAAAATTGACTTGGACAGGCATCTCTAAGTGAATTCACATAATTAATATGATTTTATTAACATAACCAAAATGTTTTCCTCCTGGGAAATTTGACAGCAGTACTTGGCCACTGGCAAAGTAGAGCTGTGTTCTCTCTCAGTGCCAAGCCATACCCCTGTCACATCCTATGGGTATTGGTCCTATGAGTTTTCATAGGCAGAACTCTTGAAGATCCTAGGAATATGAATGGCCTTAAGTGACTGCAATGATTAATAACTTTTATTGTGTCTAACTGTTCAGAACTGTAGACACTGTGGGTAATTATAAAGAGACAGAAAGAAACAAATGATCTCTTTTTGTCTCTTTGGGCTGTATGAATGGTCAAGGCGAATAGAGGGCATCTAAAGAGTAGAGTGAAAAAGTTGGCTTAAAGCTCAACATTCAGAAAACTAAGATTGTGGCATCTGGTCCCATCACTTCATGGGAAATAGATGAGGAAACAGTGGAAATAGTGTCAGGCTTTATTTTTTGGGGCTCCAAAATCACTGCAGATGGTGATTGCAGCCATGAAATTAAAAGACGCTTACTCCTTGGAAGGAAAGTCATGACCAACCTAGATAACATATAAAAAAGCAGAGACATTACTTTGCCAACAAAGGTCCGTCTAGTCAAGGCTATGGTTTTTCCAGTGGTCATGTATGGATGTGAGAGTTGGACTGTGAAGAAAGCTGAGTGCCAAAGAATTGATGCTTTTGAAGTGTGGTGTTGGAGAAGACTCTTGAGAGTCCCTTGGACTGCAAGGAGATCCAGCCAGTCCATTCTAAAGCAGATCAGTCCTGGGTGTTCATTGGAAGGACTGATACTGAAGCTGAAACTCCAATACTTTGGCCACCTCATGAGAAGAGTTGACTCATTGGAAAAGACTCTGATGCTGGGAGGGATTGGGGGCAGGAGGAGAAGGGGATGACAGAGGATGAGATGGCTGGATGACATCACCAACCCAATGGACATGAGTTTGGGTGGACTCCAGGAGTGGGTGATGGACAGGGAGGCCTGGTATGCTGCGATTCATGGGGTTGCAAAGGGTCGGACACGACTGAGCGACTGAACTGAACTGAACTGAACTGGTTGGGAGCATGCAGCATGGAGTTACACGCCAGTGATGCCAGTGGCACAGAACCTGCCTGCCAACACAAGAGGTGTAAGAGATGCTGGTTTGATCCCTGGGTCAGGAAGATCCCCTGTAGGAGGAAATGGCAACCCACTCTAGTATTCTTGCCTAGAGAATCCCATAGACAGAAGAACCTGGCTGGCTACAGTCTATGGAGTCACAAAGAGTTGCACATGACTGAAGCGACTTAGTAAGCATGTGCGCAAGTGGTATGTAGAATGCAATGAGATTCACGGAACGAAAATGGAATTGCCACTGGATAAATATTACAAAGTTTGTATATTTCTAAGAAGCACTGTGAGTCACATTTTCTGTGGCACCCTAACCTTTTGTGACTTGTAGTCCTGGCCCTATTAAATTTAACTCAAGTGAAGTGAAGTGAAGTGAAGTGAAGTCACTCAGTTGTGTCCAACTCTTTGTGACCCCATGGACTAGCCTACCAGGCTCCTCCCTCCATGAGATTCTCCAGGCAAGAATACTGGTGTGGGTTGCCATTTCCTTCTCCAGGGGATCTTCCCGACCTAGGGATCGAACTTGGGACTCCAGCATTCCAGGCAGATGCTTTAACCTCTGAGCTACCAGGGAATCTCGATGCTGCCACATATAATATACCTTGCTGTAATATTAGTTTTATTTTTGTTTTCAAAAATGAAGACTCTGTCCCTCCCTTTTTACCTGTGTGTGTCTCTCTCTCTTTCTCCCTATATATACACACATTGACACACACGTGTTTAATTATATACATGTAATAGATACACATAAGCACGCACACACGATGCAGATATTAGCAAGAACAATACTTATAATTACAAGACGAGATTATGGTACCGTAGAGAAAGGAGTATGTACTTTTTGATGAGAGTATTAAATTTATATTGTGAGTCTCTGTATTGATGTCATTGTTTAGAAACGACTCATATAAATGTTAATTATGATGGACAGATATAACAATAAATTTATAAGCAATGAATGATCAGCAGAATAATGAATCAAAATGTAGCTACTAAAAACAGAATAGCACATGAGCTTTTAAGTGACAGACAAGAAAGGATGATGTGGGTTGTAGACAGCAGGTAAATAAGAAAAGGTAAAAAACAGAATAAACATAGGAGCTCCTTTTGTCTTTTTCTGCCAGCTGGGCATAGTGCAGTGCTAGCTAGAACTTTACATGTCCTATTCAATATGATTTTTCTAACAACTCCATGATCTAGGATTTTTTTTTCCTATTTATAGATGAAGAGACAGCTTTGAGTGATTTGCTTGGCTAGAAGTACCTGTAAGATTATAGAGAAACTTTAATGAATGAGAAGCCAGGGGATTACTTATAACATTGAAAGGGGAAAAAAATTATGTACATAGATTCCTAGAGGAAAAGGGAAATGCTTAATACTACTAATAGGAGTAGATTAAACCTATACACAGAGTGTAACATGAGTAATTAAGCAGACACAGATCTAGACTAGGAAGAAGAGTCATTGGGGAATAGAATGGAAGGAATTTGAAGAAATATGAACATAATCTATATTCCTCTTCTCTATTCTGCAGAGATAAATTCTGGGCTCTCCACTTATAGTTTATATGCTGTTTCTTCACACTACGGTGAAGTAGTATTTTCCTATGCTGAGTGGTTGACCTAATGATTTGATTGGTGGCTGAATTATTATGAAAAGGATTGGAAAGAACTAAAGGGCAAAGCTGTGCTAGGAACAGTGTCAATAAATAAAAGATCTTTTTCCTTCCTCCAAACTTAGAAAACAGTATCAGAATTTGTACAAGAGGACAAGCAAGGTGCCTCCTGTTTGTACATTGTCATTTCATCTAGATTCAGTGCAGAAACTAGTTCATATAGTATTTCTTTGAACTTCTTGTGACTCATATGGCACAAAATTGTGTCCCTAGGAGCAATTTTCATTTGCACCAATAACCAAAACATAATAAATTGGAGAAATGTCAAAATTCTCAGCCTGACTTGATGAAAAGCTCCAGATTTCATTCTTTTGATGTATATCAGTTGTAAAGTTTCAAGGATTTCATGTGATTTGGAAAAGTGGCTAAGCATTCAGACCTCTCAATTATTTATACAGATCTCTTTGAAATAGTCAAACTCTTCAGTTTTTACTATTAGCCCAGCAATTTTAATGACAGCAGAGAGGATTCATTCCATGGTGGATATAAGCAAAAAACAAAGGGTTTAGCATTTTTCTTACTTGGCCAAGATCAATTCTTTAAAATATAGCACTGTAATAAAAAGCAAGTGTTAAAGCAAATGATATCCTCATTTTTAGGAACTGGTAAGAGAAAAGAGTTTAAAGTAATCTGAGCACATTTGGTTGAACTGTATATCTTTACTTAGATCATCTTCAAAGAGAACAACTTTCCTTGACACTCTAAGACTCTTCATGAATTTGGAATTAGAATACAAATTACTTTATTTCCCCATAGGCTTCAGGAATTCACTATTAATGAGACAGTCTGTACGTGTACTCCATGAGGTCTCCTGGTTTATTTAGGCATGGATTTTTTTTTTTCTGTGCTTCCTCACATACTGGGAAGAAAATCAAACAAATAGAAGGTAAGTAAAATCACTCTCATGTTTGTTAACGTAATTTCTGAGAGATAAATTGACAACAAAAGGATTTTTACCTGTTATATTCACTACTTCATCCCCAGTGTTAATATTAATAATAATATTGCTTTTGGCACATAGAAGTGTTCCATACATATTTGTTGTATAAATGAATAGTTGAACGGATCTGTGTTAGTCACAGGTCCCTAGTGAGTGCTTGTCAGGAAGGCATCAATCCAAATAAGTAGTGAATATATTTCTTAACAACACAACATAAAATAATTTTGAAACATATCTGTTGAGAGAAAGAATACATTACTTTTCTTAATTTTTGTATTAATTTTTGTTAGCCTATTTGTTTGAAATTTTCTTCATTGGAAAATCTCTGAATATCAAAATATCTAAATTTTGAAGTCATCTGAAAGACAAAACCATCTCTAGTGTTGGGAGTACCAGAAAGGAAGACTTTTGACTTAAAAAAAAAGCTAGAGATCTTTATTAATCTCTAAGATTGAGATAAGAGATGACCTAAAAGGACTCCACCCTAGTGGATATTTCAAATGATAATTGTAAGATTTCTTCTAATTACAACATTTTCTGATGTTATGACTCTTTTCCTAGTTTCTTTGACCACTGTTTAATCTGAACTACAGATTTTATCTACTCAAAGCACAATTTAGCTGCATGCTTCTTAACTATCTTTTCTGTAAGCTCCTTACGGGCAGAAGTTATGTCGTATAGTTTTGTGATGTTCTCTATATAACCTAGCACAGTGTTGTCTACAAAGTATGCTGTAACTCTGTATTGATTGTCAAGCAATTGAATAGAAAATCAAATAGCCTTATTATTTGCAGCAATAGGCTCTAGGAGCTTCACCTATTTGGCTTCCCAGGTAGCTCAGTGGGTAAAGAATCTGCCTGCAGTGCAAGAGATGCAGGAGACTCGGGTTCAATCCCTGGGTCAGCAAGATCCTCTGGAGGTGAGTAAGGCAACCCACTCCAGTGATCTTGGCTGGAAAATTCCATGGACAGAGGAACCTAACGGTCTATGCTTCAGGGGGGGACATAAGAGCTGAACATGACTAAAGTGACTGGGCATGCATGCATGCACTTCACCTACATTACCTAATCTAATCCTGACTACAGTTGTGTGAATAAATAGTAGGATTAAATTCAGAATCTAGGTTTCTCTGCATATACATCTCTGCATAATCCATACAAACCTGAATGATTATTGGTCAATATTTCTGATCTGAAATCTTGAATAAATGCTCTGCTTTTTTATGGTAATATTGTCTTCTTGGATTCTGTGGTTTGTCAAGTGGTATATAGAGTTTTTGATGTATATTCGCTCTTGGGCATTTCTTAGGCTTTGGCAAAGTAATATATTCTCTTATATATCAGATGTTTATACAAACTATGAATTTTGCTTCAAAATTGTTAAGAAAGACAAGCGTTGTCATGGTTAAATTTTTTCATCTTGTTTTATTCCTTCAATTAAATACTGTTATGATTTAGCTTGGAATAAGTAAAGAAATGTACTGTTTTAAAATCTATCAGTCACTATCACTTATTTTTTTCTGTTAGTTGCCAAACAACATTAAACAATTTAAAACTTACTAAGTACTTTGAGTATATTTAATAAAAATATTTGGTGTTTTTATTTTCTTTTCAAATCACATGCATTTTTTAAATTGCTTGTAGAGACTATTAATTTTTAGTTCTAGTAATTATTATAAAAACAAGTTTACACAGAGAAATAGGTCTAGCTGTCTTTTACAGGAGGATAACAGACTGACTTATCTTTTGCCTGGCTTGGTGCTGGTATAGACTCTTGTTTATTATTTTACCATTTTTCAATGTGACCCTGAGTTTTCACTAGTGGTGTTTAGAAACTCTTGTCAGTCTTCATTTTGCAAATGGTCATTTATGTTATTATGCTAATGAGTTGAATAAGTTTAACATTGGCCTAGGAATGGATTTGAGTAAGCTTCTGGGAAACCTCCACAAATTCACAAAGTTAATGGCTTGACCTCCCAATTCTCCAATGTAAAATAAGCTATAATGATTTTTCAGGCTCTTAGCTCCCCTGCATTTAAAAAAAAAGTGAGCTCCCATTTACTTCAAATGACTTGTCTTTCTTTATAATCTAATTGTAAATGAATAATCCCTTATTTATCTTCTAAAATGATTTATGTCTGTCTTTGTTTCAGACCCTTCTTCATGACAGAGAAGGAAAATTTTTTAGCAGATGTTCTGAACGGTGAATTCTTCAGAATTTTAAAGTGACAGCTCATATATTTCAACAAATATATTCCTCATATATTTGAGGAAGAAATATGAAAAATACTTTCAATATGTATTTGCTTAATTTAGCATAAGGTTAGTAAAGTAGGAAGGAATGTATGTAATATGTAAAGATTTGACATGTATTCATTTAAGAATTTAGAAAGGAACAGTGGAATTTTCATTTCTTTAATATCACTAAATTCTAATTTCTTTTTTTACCTTAAGCTTTGCCCACCGTATTACATACATAGCTCTGTTTTTATGAACGGTTTACTCATTCACAACTAATACTTGAGTAGACTGGTGCTGGCCTAAAGGGAAGTAAATCCTTTCTAGTTTTCTGTAGTTGAAATTAATGCAAAGTGGGAAAAATAGCAGGGTGATTTTAGATTCTTGTAATGTTGGTGTAAATGTATATTTTTGCTATACAAACAAAGAAGATTATTACTAATGGTAGAAGCTAATACTGTAGTTTTAAAAAGTTGATCACAACATGTATAGACCTAGAGAGTGTCCTACTGAGTGAAGTGAGTCAGACAGAGAAGGAGAAATATTGTATGACATCCCTTATATGTGGAATCTAAAAAGAAATGATATAAATGAACATATTTACAAAACAGAAATACACTCACAGACATAGGGAATGAATTTATGGTTGTCAGGAGGAAGGATGGCTGGAAGGGATAATTAGAGAATTTGGGATTGACATGTACACACTGCTGTATTTAAAATGGATAACCAACAAAAACCTACCGTATAGCACAGGGCACTTTGCTCAGTGTTAAGTGGCAGCCTGGAAGGGAGGGGAGTTTGAGGGAAAACGGATACATGTATCTGAGTTCCTCTGATGTCTACCTGAATGTTGTTAATCAGATATCTAATACGAAATAAAAGTTCATTTAAAAAAAGTTAAATAATTATCAAATTTGGGAAATAATGCTCAGAATTCTCCAAGCTAGGCTTCAACAATACATGAACTGTCAACTTCCAGATGTTCAAGCTGGTTTTAGAAAAGGCAAAGGAACCAGAGATCAAATTGTCAACATCTGCTGGATCATTGCAGAGAAGGCAATGGCAACCTGCTCCAGTACTCTTGCCTGGAAAATCCCATGGATGCAGCAGCCTGTTAGGCTGCAGTCCATGGGGTCGCTAGGAGTCAGACATGACCGAGTGACTTCACTTTCACTTTCACTTTCACTTTCATACATTGGAGAAGGAAATGGCAACCCACTCTAGTGTTCTTGCCTGGAGAATCCCAGGGATGGCAGAGCCTGGTGGGCTGCCATCTATGGGGTTGCACAAAGTTGGACAAGACTGAAGGGACTTAGCAGCAGCAGCAGCAGCAGCTGGATCATCAAAAAAGCAAGTGAGTTCCAGAAAACATGTATTTCTGCTTTATTGACTATGCCAAAGCCTTTGACTGTGTGGATCACAATAAACTGTGGAATATTCTGAAAGAAATGGGAATACCTGACCACGTGACCTGCCTCTTGAGAAATCTGTATCAAGTCAGGAAGCAACAGTTAGAACTGGACATGGACAACAGACTGGTTCCAAATAGGAAAAGGAGTACGTCAAGGCTATACATTGTCACCCTCATTATTTAACTTATATGCAGAGTACTTCATGAGAAATGCTGGGCTGGATGAAGCACAAGTTGGAATCAGTAACCTCAGATATGCAGATGACACCATCCTAATGGCAGAACGTGAAGAAGAACTAAAGAGCCTCTTGATGAAAGTGAAGGAAGAGAGTGAAAAAGTTGGCTAAAAGCTCAACATTCATTCAGGAAAGTAACATCATGGCATCTGGTCCCATCACTTCATGGCAAACGAATGGGGAAAGAGTGGAAACAGAGGCAGACTTTATTTTTGGGCGGCTCAAAAATCACTGCAGATGGTAACTGCAGCCATGAAATAAAAGACGCTTATTCCTTGGAAGGAAAGTTATGACCAACGTAGACAGCATATTAAAAAGCAGAGATTGCTTTGCCAACAAAGGTCTGTCTAGTTAAGGCTATGGTTTTTCCAGTAGTCACGTATGGATGTGAGAGTTGGACTATAAAGAAAGCTGAGTGCCAAAGAATTGATGCTTTTGAACTGTGGTGTTGGCAAAGACTCTTGAGGGTCCCTTGGACTGCAAGGAGATCCAACCTAAAGGAGATTAGCCCTGAGTGTTCATTGGAAGGACTAATGCTAAAGCTGAAACTCCAATACTTTGTCCACCTAATGCGAAGAACTGACTCATTTGAAAAGACCCTGATGTTGGGAAAGATTGAGGGCAGGAGAAGAAGGGGACGACAGAGAAGGAGATGGTCAGATGGCACCACTGACTCAATGGACATGAGTTTGAGTAAACTCAGTGAGTTGGTGATGGACAGGGTGGCCTGGCATGCTGCAGTCCATAGGGTCACAAGGAGTGGGACATGACTGAGTGACTGGACTGAACTGAACTGATTTCAATCAGGTCACTGATATTATTTTTATTTATTTATAAGGTAATAGCAAAGCTTCTTATTTATGGCTCTTTGGTTTCAAAACCAGTCTATTTCTGGAACAATCACATTGCAGGATATAGTTTGATAGGATTTTACTCTTGAGCTTTTTACCCTCTCTTGATCTAGGAATTTACAAAGCAAAAAGCAGAATATTATATTAAAAGAGTCAGTGGATATCAACATTCCCTGATATTAGGGGGGAAAGGGAAGGCTAATTATTTGTTTTTTTTGGACAAGAGTCATTCCCTTTCATGGATTCCTTGAAGTTGTTCACTTGGAAGTTTCTCATCAGCATCTTGATTAGTGCCGAGTTTTAGGAGGGAAGTACGGAAGGGTTGGTTTTATAACACCAGCTTCCCTAGTGTAAGATTATTCAGAACTGACTTTAGTGTTTTTAATCCTTAGGATTCCATTCTGAGGAGAAATAATTCACATACTTATTTTTTTTTTTTTTTAAATTTTTTGACAACTGAATAAGGCACTGGTGTGGTTAAGTAAAATAGGGATGAAGCCTGGATGATTTTTCCTGGATACTATTTCACATTAAGAATATGATTAAAATCCAAGGGAGGAGAAGGGACAGCAACTTTGAATGAAAAGCTGAATCCCAATATGAAATGACTTGTTTTATCTGGATTAACTTTGGCGGGGAATTCAGGGCAAAGGGCGACACTAGAGGTAGGTAGCTGCCTAATGCCTGGGTAACAAAGCAGATGGAGCTTTTATAGTCTGAATGGCTGTGGCTGTGCTGTCTCAAAAGGTCACTTTGGTTTTGCTTAAAGACTCACAGTAAGTCTGCAACACAGGCAACTGTGTTGAAAGGTACTTGAGAGATCAGCTGTAAAAACAAACAAGCAAAAGCTATCGAAGTTGCAATGTATGTTGCTGATAGCATGAAAATGATCTACTCTTAGGGAACCTTAAGGAATATTCCCTTAAAATCACAGTCTCATCTCTTGTTAATAGCATCTTCGAAAAGCCAGTATTTTTAAAGTATTATTTACAACATAGATAACTTGCTCGGTGACAGGGTTCTTTTGGGGCCTCCCAGGTGATGCTAGTCATAAAGAATACGCCTGCCAATGCAGGAGATGTGAGATGCAGCAGGTTCGATCCATGGCTCAGGAAGATCCCCCAGAGGAGGGCATGACTATCCACTCCAGTATTCTTGCCTGGAGAATTCCATGGACAGAGGAGCCTGGTGGGCTGCAGTCCATGGGGTTGCAAAGAGTCAGACATGACTGAAGCGACTTAGCACATACACACACTCAGGGTTCTTCTAAGAAGGAAACTAAGAAAATATAGTACCATGAGTTTTGGTTCTGAGAACTTATTAATGATGTTTTAATGCAGACTGTGAAAGATTAAAGAGAAGTATAACTTATGAAAAACTAAAGAATATTTCTACCCGGTGGTTAATTTATATATTTTTTATAGCAACCTATTATTCTACTTGTATTTTTGCATTGATCAGTGGGTTCCTGCAGCAAGTGATTTTTAAAAACTGAATTGTAGTGATGGAAACAGTTCTGTTCTGGAAGAAAAGTCACTTGTTTGCTATTGAGATGACATTTGGGACACCTATATTTCTATATTTGGTATAATTTTGGTTTCTGTATTGCACACAGGAATACTGGCACTGCGGCTTAATCCTTGGAAATCTGTGACTTTGGGTCTTGGGCAGGGTTTTGCCGTGAAACTTTTGGCTCTACCTGGAACTTCTTCTGTAGAAAGTTTTAAACAAGGTAACAAACAGAATCACAGATAGTAAGGGACTTCAAGAGATCATTTATTCCTTCTATGTCTCCAGGAAGTGGAAAAAATAACTCAATATTGTCAAAGTTCACCTATCTAGCCAAACTAATTGGAGAGTTGGGTAATATGCCAGTGAATTTTCGTTGACTTCACAAGCAAAGTATAATACGTACCTTTTAAGGGGAAAAATTTCATTTCTGCCTGAAAGATCCATCTTAAATTAACTCATAACTTTCTGTTGTACTTTGACTATGTATAGGTAATTCAAAAAGGATAGATATAGTCCTTTGAGAACTGTAACATACCAATGATATATATTGTTTTCTGCAATTTTCCCAGAGGTGAAAAATTCTTCTTATGTTCACACGTGGATTCTATAATCTCATAAGTGGAAATGGAGGACTTAAAAACAATGCTAACTGCCCTTGGATTCTGGCTGCCAGTCTGTCTCTAATAATGAGCCCCTCTATCTCCCGCAAATCCGTCTTCCTCATGAATCCCTCCTGCTCATTTTGGTTGCCACCTGTTCTCAGAAGTCCCACTATATTTTTCAAATGGATTCACCAAGTATCTTCTGCAAAGTTCTCTCTCCAAACACTAGAGATGCTTCGCCTGACACCATCATCAATAATGAACAGGATTTCTACAATTTCAGTATTTCACGGTGGTGCCTGGCAAATTTGGATCAAAACCCTTACTCCTCTTAAGTGATGTTTTTGATAGAGGTAGGACTGCCTGTGTTCCAATGTGTGACAGAGTTTTAGTGTCAAAGCTTTTCTCAGTTTTTAACTAGGTAGACCTGAGGGTGGAAGTCATGTTTTCATAATTGCCCTACTGTCAATGGTTTAGGATGAAGGATGGGTTTAAGAACATGGTACCTGAACATTTCATCCAAAGACGAGTTCTTCCAAGAGCCCTCCTAAAGATAGACTCTTGGAGAAACCGTGTCCCTGTTTTATATGTGCCAAGTCACTTCAGTTGTGTCTGACTCTTCAACACTATGGACCATAACCCACGAGGCTCTTCTGTCCATGGGGATTCTCCAAGCAAGAGTACTCAAGTGGGTTGCCATATCCTTCTCCAGAGGATCTTCCTGACCCAGTAATGGAACTTGTGTCTCTAATGTCTGCAGCATGGACAGGCAGGTTCTTTACTGTTAGCCTCATATGGGAAGCCTGTCCCTGTTTTATGAAAGAGAAAGTGAAAGTGTTAGTCTCTCTGAAGTGTCTGACTCTTTGCGACCCCATGGACTATAGCCCGCCAGGCTTCTCTGTCCGTGGGGATTCTCCAGGCAAGAATATTGGAGTGGGTTGCCATTCCCTTCTCCAGGGGATCTTATAGACTTACTTAAATATATCCAAGGATGAGTTAGGTGTCTGCTGGGCCCTCCTCCACATTTATTTGCATTGCTATTCATTACATGACTTCAGGTATTTTAAGGATTTAATAGCAAGTTAACTTTGGCTTTATAATTTCTTTAATTGCTCAAGGCTTCAGTTATTTCACTTATCTGAACTAGAGTGCAGAAAAGAGCGACAGCGTGTGTTTCACACAGCTTTTTATTTGGCAGGCGCACATACTTCAACGGGTTGGTGATTCTACTCAAACCCTTAGATCTCCTATTTCCCCGTACTGTAACATCAGATGGAGCTAACTATGAGATTTGAGACGTAGTTTTCTAAATCATTTTGGTTGTAACAAACTAGAGCTCACACTTTCCTTTTTTTTTTTTTTTGCAAAAATCATGAAATTTGCAGCCTATTCTGGAGAATTTCCATGTGGGGAAAATAGATAAAAGGATATACCTGGAAGATTTATCAGGTCTAGCAGAATGATAGTGAAGCTGTGATGTTTCTTTCCAAGTGCTTAGTTGCAGTTTTTAAATTATTTGGCCTAAAGTGCAGTTTGGGCTATTTGAAAATGATTTTGACTTCACTGATGTCAAGTAAGGAGAAGATGGGATTTGCATCGTTGGCTTAAGCCCCGAGTTAGGCTCCCACATGGCAAAGCAAGCTGTGCTTTCACCAGAACTTGGCATTTCTGCTGACAGAAGGTGGTGCTGTTGATTAGGGACAATACAGAACCCACACTTTTCTATCAAACTCACCATCAAGTTATTATCACAATCCTTTCCTGAACAGAGAAAAAAAAAATCACAGTCGACTGGAACTTATTCTGACATTTGACCAGATACTTCTCTGCTGAAAATCAACCTGAAGAATGCACTGACCATGTTATTCTTGCTATTTTATGCAAATCTTGCAAGCTGCGAGAAAAAAATAAGTTCTAAAATATAGCATGCGTTGTATCCCTCTATGTTGTGAGGTTGAACGCTGTTTGCAAGGACTGCAAGGACTCAAGGGTTACAACAGAGAGGCAGACATTGAAAACTAATGTGATATTGTTGCATTTGATGAATATTAGTGTTTTGTAAATGCAGACTGCTGAAGGACTATTTTCTGACCTCCATGGCATGGTATTCAAGTCAGTCAGGGTGGGGGGTGCAGAGGGGTGGAGGGGGGTGGGCGGACAGGAAAGGAGCCTGCATTCCCCGGCAAGTGCCAGATGTATTTTGATCATATCCTGGGGCCCCTGGGCATGGTGTTGGAGAGGGATGACAGTACCAGGTGTCGACACAGGCTCAGGTCCTTGGGAAAGACCCAGGGAATGGGAGGGAAGATAGAGGTTAGGTCACCTCCAGTCACCAGCGATATCATGGAAATAGGTCAATGTTGCAAAGCAGCTTTGAGTTTAAAAATAAGGATTAGCGCTAAAAGTCAAATCTAGGGATTCGTAGACTGACTAAATATGTAGGCAGCAAGAGCCAAAGGACAGCAAGTCATATTTTATATATAGCCACCGAGAGAGAGAGAGACAGAGAGAGAGAGAGGTCCAGACATCTCCTATTAACATTTTAGTTAACACCAATAAGTGAGAACTGTGTTGAGCTTGAAAGACCTGTTTGTGCCTTGTGATATATGGGGACACCCTTCAAAGGAAAGCTCAGATAAGAGAATCTTAATTAGCAATAATGGTGAACTTGAATCTTTCCACAGAACTTGAGAATGCGGTTATTCTCATTTTTTAAAAAATCATCAATATTTCTTCTTAAGTTCCCTTCTGCAGGGGTTGTAGGTGAGTGTGCATGTCTGATGGGAATGTAAAAATCTGGGGCAGGAAGCAATATAACATGATGGTTTGAAAACAGACTCTGAAACCAGGTTGTCTGCATTTTAAATCACTTTTCACCATTTGCTGGTTTCTTTTCTGGGTCTCCATTTCTTACTTGGGATACTGAGAGTACCTAATTCATGGGGTTGTATGGAAGCCAATCAGTTTATTTAGGTAAAGCATGATGAAAATTATCTGGTTCATGGTAAGCATGGAATAAGAGCTTGCTATTATTATTCTTGTTCACTTAGGGAAGGCTAGGGAAAGATGCACGGAACGGAAACTGCACCAGCGAGCATGCTTTCTTTCAGATGACACCTCTTCTCTTTCCATGTTATGAACGCTTTCTGAAATATGCCCTGGGGCTTCTGGCATCACAGGTGCTTTAAGCTTCACTGTACAAACGTACAGACAGAAGTAATAAGTACGTCAGTGATAACAATAATTTGCCACTTTACAGCCAGAGACAACAAGCTTGTAAGATGTATACTTAATTTGGTACCTTAATGACTTCCCAAACAGAAATATTTCAAGAAAGAAAAGAGTTGGTAGAGTTGCTCTGAGATCTTCATATACGTAAGTGGGTGTGTGTGTGTATGTGTATATATATATATATATATATATATATATATATACATGATCTTGGGTGCATGCTTAGTCTCTCAGTCATGTCCAACTCTTTGCAACCCCATGGACTGTAGCCCACCAGGCCCTTCTGTCCATGGGATTCTCCAAGCGAATACTGGAGTGGGAGTGTCGTCTGCCATGCCCTTCTCCAGGGGATCTTCCGGATCTGGGGGATCAAATCTGTGTCTCCTGCGGCTCGTGCACTGCAGGCAGAGACTTTATTACCACTGAGCTCTTCAGTTCAGTTCAGTTCAGTTCATTTGCTCAGTCATGTGTGACTCTTTGTGATCCCATGGACTGCAGCATGCCAGGCTTCCCTGTCCATCACCAACTCCTGGAGCTCACTCAAACTCATGTCCATAAAGTCAGTGATGTCATCCAACCATTTCATCCTCTGTTGACCCCTTCTCCTCCTGACTTCAGTCTTTCCCGGCATCAGGGTCTTTTTCAATGAGTCAGTTCTTCACATCAGGTGGCCAAAGGATAGGAGCTTTGGCTAGAGCATCATTCCTTCCAATGAATATTCAGGACTGATTTCCTTTAGGATTGACTGGTTGGATCTCCTTGCTGTCCAAGAGACTCTTAAGAGTATTCTCCAACACCACAGTGGAAAACCAACAATTTTTCAAAACTCAGCTTTCCTTATAGTCCAACTCTCACATCCATACATGACTACTGGAAAAACCATAGCTTTGACTAGACGGACCTTTGTCGACAAGTGTCTCTGCTTTTTAATATGCTGTCTAGGTTGGTCATAGTTTTTCTTCCAAGGAGCAAGCCTTTTAATTTCATGGCTGCAGTCACCATCTGCAGTGATTTTGGAGCCCAAGAAAATAACGTCTGTCACTGTTTCCATTGTTTCCCCATCTATTTGTCATGAAGTGATGGGACTGGATGCCATGATCTTTGTTTCCTGAATGTTGAGTTTTAAGCCAAAATTTTCACTTTCCTCTTTCACTTTCATCAATAGGCTCTTTAATTCTTCTTCACTTTCTGCTATTAGGGGGTATCATCTGCATATCTGAGGTTATTGATATTTCTCCTGGCACTCTTGATTTCAGCTTGTGCTTCATCCAGCCCAGCTTTTTGCATAATGTACTCTGCATATAAGTTAAATAAGCAGAGTGACCATATAAAACCTAGACATACTCTTTTCCCATTTTGGTACCACTCTACTGTTCCATGTCCAGTTTTAACTGTTGCTTCTTGACCTGCATACAGATTTCTCAGGAGGCAGGTCATGTGGTCTGGTATTCCCATCTCTTGAAGAATTTTCCACAGTTTATTGTGATCCACAGTCAAAGGCTTTGACATAGTCAATAAAGCAGAAGTAGATGTTATTCTGGAACTCTCTAGGTTTCATGGTGATCCAATGGATGTTGGCCATTTGATCTCTGGTTCCTCTGCCTTTTCTAAATCCAGCTTGAACTTCTGGAAGTTCATGGTAAATGTCCTGTTGAAACCTGGAATGGAGAATTTTGAGCATTATTTTGCTAGTATATGAGATGAGTGTAATTGTGTGGTAGTTTGAGCATTCTTTGGCATTGTCTTTCTTGGGATTGGAATGAAAACTGACCTTTTCCAGTCTTGTGGCCACTGCTGAGTTTTCAAAATTTGCTGATATATTGAGTGCAGCACTTTCACAGCATCATTTTTAAGGATTTGAAATAGCTTAGCTGGAATTCCATCACCTCCACTAGCTTTGTTCATAGTGATGATTCCTAAGGCCCACTTGATTTTGCATTCCAGGATGTCTGGTTCTAGGTGAGTGATCACACCATCTTGGTTATCTGGGTCATGAAGATCTTTTTTGTATAGTTCTTCTGTGTAGTCATGCCACCTCTTCTTAATATCTTCTGCTTCTGTTAGGTCCATACTATATCTGTCCTTTATTGTGCCCATCTTTGCATGAACTATTCCCTTTTATCTCGAATTTCCTTGAAGAGATCTCTAATCTTTCCCATTCTAGTATTTCCCTCTATTTCTTTGCATTTATCACTGAGAAAAGCTTTCTTATATTTCCTTGCTTTTCTTTGGAACTCTGCATTCAAATGGGTATATCTTTCCTTTTCTCCTTTACCATTCACGTCTCTTCTTTTCTCAGCTATTTGTAAGGCCTCCTTAAAGCAACCATTTTGCCTTTTTTGCTATTCATTTTCTTGGGGATGGTCTTGGTCACTGCCTCTTGTACAATGTTATGTACCTTCGTCCATAGTTCTTCAGGCACTCTGTCTATCAGATCTAATCCCTTGAATTTATTTATCACCTCCACTGTAAATCATAAGGGATTTGATTTAGTTCATACATGAATGGTTTAGTGGTTTTCCCTACTTTCTTCAATTTCAGTCTGAATTTGGCAATAAGAAGTTTATAAGCTGAGCCACAGTCAGCTCCCAGTCTTGTTTTTGCTGACTGTATACAGCTTCTTCATCTTTGGCTGCAAAGAGTATAATCAGTCTGATTTCGATATTGATCATCTGGTGATGTCCATGTGTAGAGTGTTCTCTTGTGTTGTTGGGAGAGGGTGTTTTCTATGACCAGTGTGCTCTCTTGGCAAAACGCTATTAGCCTTCACCCTGCCTCATTCTGTACTCCAAGGCCAAATTTGCCTGTTACTCCAGGTGTTTGTTGACTTCCTACTTTTGCATTCCAGTCCCCTATAATGAAAAGTACATCTTTTTTTAATTTAGTTCTAGAAGGTCTTGGTCTTCATAGAACTGTTCAACTTCAGCTTCTTCAGAATTGCTGGTCAGGCATAGACTTGGATTACTGTGATACTGAATGGTTTGCCTTGGAAACAAACAGAGATCATTCTGCCATTTTTGAGATTGCATCCAAGTACTGCATTTTGGACTGTTTTGCTATGAGGGCTACTCCATTTCTTCTAAGGGATTCTTGCCTACAGTAGTAGATATAATGGTCATCTGAGTAAAATTCACCATTCTAGTTATTCTAGTTCACTGATTCCTAAAATGTCAATGTTCACTCTTGCCATCTCCTGTTAGACCACTTCCAATTTGCCTTGATTCATGGACCTAACATTCAAGGTTCCTATGCAATATTGCTCTTTACAGCATCGGACTTTACCTCCATCACCAGCCACATCAACAACTGAGTGTTGTCTTTGCTTTGGCTTCATCTCTTCATTCTTTCTGGAGTTATTTCTCCACTGATCTCCAGTAACATATTGGGCATCTACTGACCTGGGTGTTCCTCTTTCAGTGTCTTATCTTTTGCCTTTTCATACTGTTCATGGGGTTCTCAAGGCAAAAATACTGAAGTGATTTGCCATTTCCTTCTCCAGTGGACCATGTTTTGTTGGAACTCTCCACCATTGACTCGTCCATCTTGGTTGGCCCTACATGACATGGCTCATAATTTCATTGATTAGAGAAGGTTGTGGTCCATGTGATCAGTTTGGTTAGTTTTCTGATTGTGGTTTTCATTCTGTCTGCCCTCTGATAATAAGGATAAGAGGCTTATGGAATCTTCCTGATCAGAGAGACTGACTGAGGGGTAAACTGGGTCTTGTTCTGATGAGTGGGGCCATGCTCAGTAAATCTTTAATCCAATTTTCTGTTGTTGGTGGGGCTGTGTTCCCTCTGTTGTTTGACCTGAGGCCAAACTATGGTGGAGGTAGTGAAGATAATGGTGACTTCCTTCAAAAGGTCCCATATCTGCTGTAGCAGGCCAAAAAAAAAAAAAAAAAAAAGCACTGACAGAAACAAAAACAAAAGCATGCATTTGGAGATACTCTGAGTACTAAAGATCCTTTCCAGTGAGTTGTCAAATACGATACTCTTCCATCAGAATTCTCATGGAGCAATTGTCGTTTTCCAAAGTCCCTCAAAATACCATCTTCAAAGAGGAGTCCCTTAAGTTGACCCACTTTGCTTTTGTCTACTTAGTTCTGATATCATTCTAGGGGTGCATTGTGATTTAGGCTTTATTCTTTCCCTTTAATGATTTAAAAGGTACAACTCTTTCAAATGCTTAAGAGTTTTAGAGACTTTACTTTCAAAGGATAGAAAAAAAGTATGTTTATGTTAGAGTACATCATTTAAGTAAGCACTGAGCCCTATACAGAACAATATTTGTGTATATTAGAATTTTGGTTTACATGACACTTTTCAAATTCCCCAGGTTGGCCAGTTGACTTGTCTACACATTCTCATAATGCTCTATACTCTTTTCTCTTTAGAAGAATAGCATTAGAAATGATTAATTGCTCTTTAGATTTTCGCAGTTAGTGAGCAAGCACTGAATCTTGCTCATCACCATGTCCATAAGTTTATCAAGGTATCTATAGTAGACATTTAATAATATCTAATATTTCTTGAATGAAGGAATAGATGTTAGTAGAATGTGCCCAAAGTGTGTGTGTGCATGTGTGCATGTATGGTGGACAGAGAGAGAGAAGGAGATGAAGTTGGAATTGGAAGCAAAAGCTTATCATCTGGGCTTTAGAGAGAAGGATAGGCATACATGTAGTTTGCCTGACTTTCCTCTAGAATTTCTTTGAGGACTTTTAGGTCCCCAATTCTGCTGTTTCTTTGGGTATGTCAAAGAATTTAGAGGTGCCATAGGAATTTTAATCTTTTGAAGATAGTGTCAATATTTGTCATTTGTGAAGGCTGGGAAAATTATTAGTTCAAGGTTGTTCACTTGGAATTGAACATTAGATCTTATGATGTTCCTTCCAGTTACATAATGTTTTTGAAAAGCAGGGCTGGGTGGGTGGGGTTGGTTAATATTTGCCATATAAAGAACAAGTGGCTACTTGAGATGTTCAGTCTGGTTTCCAAGAGTTGGAAGTTGCACAATGCCCAGTAGGTAAGTAAGGAATTACAGTTATTTAAGAATGAGATAACACTGTTGCTTTTTTCTTTCAATTTATGTGTATTATCTTTTCAGTAGTCAACTAAGTTGTTAAGGACAGATACACTTATTAATTTGTTGCATACCACAACTTACCAAATGGAACACTTAGGTATTTCTTTTGGGTCAAGAGTACTGTTAAGAAATTGGTGAGACACTAAAGGTCCCATGTTTGGGAACCTTTGCTCAAGGGTGAAAAATGGAAAACTGGAGAAGGAGCCTAGGATGAGAAGATTCAGTTATTTGAAGGTGAGATACTGCCAGTATTACAGTTTAGTTCCTGAACACTGGTCTACAACTGAAGGTCAGGATAGATAATTAAACAGAGATCTTCAATTGAAGTCTAGGTGAACAATTTAATTATATTATTGTTTAATAGATTGCTACATGAGACTCAGTTTTATTTCCTCATAGACCAGAAAACCTTCCCGATTAATTTTTTTCATTACTCATGGATCAAATACGATAGAACTTAGAAATATCACAGGCAAATATAAAATAATAACTAAACTTTTCCTTAGAATATAAGATAATACCTATTTTTAACCTTCTTTGTAAGACTGCTGCAAAATTCTAAAGCAATGATTGGCAGTACTGTTTCACTGAATCTGACCTGTAGGCCTTTTCAGCTTTCTGTTAGTCAAATTAACAAAATTAGTATAGAAGTGGAATATGTCATGATGACTTTGGGCACCAGTCAAAACTGAGATTTTGTTTTGTTCTTACTTTACACAGCTAATTAACAATCTAACTTGACAACAGATTTTTCTCATAGTGATTTTTAGAAAAGACCTTGGTTCAAGAGACTTTGGAAAACAATATAATTCTGAATTTTAGATTCATATTTTAATAAAAATGTTGTTTAGTAACCTCATCTTTTTTCATAAAAGCTTTTAGAGATCTTTCTAAAAGCACCAACAATGTATATAGGAAGTGTCTGCAATATTTGCTGCTGGTGACATACATAGAAAATACTTCCAGGGTCTCCATATTAATACTGTGATTTTCTCTGTTTGAAAAGAAAAAGAATATGAATGACCTGGCTTTCAATAAGAAGGCAGTATTTTCCCTTGGTGAATATCTCATCTTTTTTCTTTAGCCTTGCAAAGTGCTTTTGTCCTTTATTTGCCACTAATGCTTATGATAAAAAATTAAATTACTGTTCATCCTTTCAATATGTTTTCCTCAGAGGATCTCTGCTGAAGAACAAACATTTAAAAGAGGATGCAGAAGTCTTAGTTTTATACACAGCCCTGCTGTATTATTCATTGAAATGCATTTTTAATGTTAGAGAAAGAAAAGTAAAATATATGTTAATTTCTAAGGTGAGACAGGCAGTGATCGAGGGAATGATTAAATTCACAGAGGCTGGAGATGTGAGCATGATAATAGAATAAGAATGCTTCTCTCTTGGAATCCTGGGGTTTTTCTGTGTATCTTGCAAGGTTTTATTGAATCGAAGTCTCAAGACCTAATCACCAATAGCTAACAAGCCTCAGACTCTCCATGTTTTCAGTTAAGCAAAACGTCACTAGAGCAATATTATTAAAAACCAAAACAAGACAAACAAAACAAAAAAGGAAGCCGTGATTGTCCACATAACTGATGAGACTGTGTGCTGTATGCTCTGTAAAATTCCCAGCTTTTATTTCTCCATTAATTTTACATTCCTTAATGAAATTTCTATTCTTGTTATTCATAAATAAGCCAATTATTTTTCCTAAATCAGTGAAAAGATGTACATGATCATTCTTTTGACTTTTAAAACCTGATACTCTTTTGGAAGAGCAACAAATGAAATGAGCTTTATTTGGTTTCTGAATTGTCACGGCTAATGGTTTTCTTGGTATTGTACTCTTTTGGAATTTAACAATTTATCTTCAATCCAAAAGAATTGCAGCATCTGGTAAGGAATCGATTTACAAACTTCTCACAATGTAAGAGAGCAGATTAAACTTTATGGACTCTGTTCTTCAAGTTCCCATAAGTTTCTCTGCTCCTTAGAAAGGGATGGGCAGTGTTGTTTGATGTGAACAAGTGATAGTGAAAGCCCAGGAGTCATAGGATATTTTCTCAAATTCTTCAAAGACATATTCAATCTGTTGTCATCAGAAAACATATATTTAGAATTTAAAGAGGATGAAAGTTTTTGTGGGAGGGAAAAAAAGAACCTGACATGGGGAGAACTGTCTATTCTTGGTTGTCTGTCAAATACCAAGCAGTAATTGAGTCAGTAGTTTAAAAGAAAAAGAGGGGTATTTTCCATTTTCTTTTGTTGAGTACAGATGGACAACAGCAGAACCATACAGTTAGGAAAACTTGTATGAGGTATGGGCTGATATTTCAAAATCAGTTTTGAAATTTAATTTTTGAACCTGTGAACGCAAAACAATATGCTTTATTATATATGCTTAATCTCAATATAGAACATCTTACATAATTCACTTTTTTCATGCAATCACTCTATATTAATATTTCCCCTTTCTATCTCTTTCATATATATTAATGCAAAACTGGAGATGCCAACTGTTTAGGGCAAATGTAGTTTTATTTCAGTGGTCTAACAACATATAAAAAAGAAAATGCCTACTTCTAAAGTATTACATTGATTTTATTCTAGACATGTAGTGTCTTAATTTCATTTTACTCATTTTATAATGACTATCACCATAGCAACTAGGCAGATTTCATCAAAATATGTAGCTAGATACCTACAATGATTCATGATAACAGACTATACAGCAATACTGAACAAGTGATAATGAAACACAAATTATCAGTCACAATCAAAGACTAACAAAATCAATCACCCCCAAATATGTTTTGTCTTATTTGTTTTTCTTTGTCCTCTTCTGTTCTATTGCCAAGACTCTTCATTAGTTTTCATTACAGAAACATGGGATTCTAGGAGTAAAATTTCTATTAAAAAATATTACTATTGCTACCTGAGTGTTCTAATTAAATTTGAGAGGAGTATGCTTTCTACAGAAGAGAAGTCGTTAATGTGCCTTAGCCCACCCCAAGTTTTCAGTATAGTCCCAATGTGTCTGTATCTACCAAGGAAAAGTGTATAGAAGTGTGAATTATGTCTCTGAAAGGAAAGGTGGTATCTTCTCCTAGAACCTTGTGAACCTACCACTGTGTGTAACCCTGTCATTGACTTAAAAATCCTAAAGCTCATCTCTTTTATCTTTAAAATGGAGTTTGAATACTATCATGTAAGAATTGAATCGCCAGTCTATGTCTGACTCAGGATGCAGCATGCTTGGGGCTGGTGCATGGGGATGACCCAGAGAGATGTTATGGGGAGGGAGGTGGGAGGGGGTTCATGTTTGGGAACACATGTAAGAATTAAAGAAAAATTAAAAATAAAATAAAATAAAATAAAATAAAATAAAATAAAATAAAATGGAGTTTCTGCAGCAATTAATTAAAGCACTATGTGTATCTTCAAGCACAATGGCTGACAGGTAAAAATTGCTGGAAGATGTTAACTATGATAATGATTGTATTAATGGTGGAATAACAATACTTCCCCTATACATGTATCTTTCTCCTTTTCCATCTCTAATCATGCTTATTCATATTACCTGCTAGAATTAAAGTTAAGTTTCTGAAGCCTTTACTTTCAAATATATTTATCAGATCAACTTAAAAAAAAATAGGTCCCTGCTTTCTGTCAATCATGGTATGTAGCCATATGAGCTACATACCATATGTTTCAGTGTCAGCATCTAATCACATTTCAATCTTCTTCCTACTTGGAAAAATACTCAAATGTGCAAAAATTAACTATTTTTTGTCTATAAAACAGGTATTACTTACAATTGCAGGATATTAATTAGAAACTCTCAGTAGTATTTTCTTGAAAAAAGGTATTTTTCCCTATAATTCTACTCGACTCTGGCCAGACATTATAATGTTTTCTTTTCTTTTAAAAAAATTTTTTTTAATTTTTAAATCCGTTGTTTATTTTTATTTTTTTATTTTTTAAAATTTTTTATTTTTACTTTATTTTACTTTACAATACTGTATTGGTTTTGCCATTCATTGACATGAATCCCCAAGGACCATGAGTCTCAGACTCAAACACCGAGCTCAAATCAGTAGGATGAGAAAATTCTAGTTTTCTTTGTATTTGCTGACTATAAGCCTTTTATAATTATTGCATCCAGTGTGAAACATCAGAATAGAGTCACTTGAAATTTTCTTCTAGGATTTACTGTCAGGCGGATGCATAGGCCTCATCTTGAGGTCAAATCTGAGATCTGTGCTAGTTAACTCTTCTCAAAGGACCTTATCCTTTGATTCAGTAAATGAAACATATGCGCATGCTAAGAAGATACAAGAAGAGAAAAATGACAGAGGTCTGGAGGTGGATGCAAAATTTACCACCCCAACCCAAGAAATTAACTAAAGAGCATCCAATCTTTACTGTGTACAATGTAGTGATTATATTTAATAGTTATATATTTAAAAATTATTATGATCTTAAATGTTCTCACTACAAAAAATGGGTAATTATGTGATGCATTGTTAGCTAAGGCTATAGTGGTAACTATTTAGTAATTATAAATGTACCAAATCAACATGTTGTAAACTTTAAACTTATATCATATTATATGTTAATTATATCTCATTAATGCTGGGAGAAATAGCATTCAGTATTGTATATAGATCATGTGCTGAACATAGTACTAGACACTTAAAGGCATCCTTTATTTAGGTATGACATTTGAGAGTAGAAAATATTACCTTTGAAGCTCAGAGAGGATAAATATCTTGTTCACTACTAGGGCTGACATTTAACCTGTGTCTTTTGTACTCCAAAGCTCCATACCCAACCACTGCAATGCTGTTTTAGAGGAAAAGAGATCTTAGCCCTCAAGCAATTAATTGGGGGAGAAATTTGTTTCTTTATCTTACCAGCTAGCATTAGACCTTTTTGTTTGGAAACACTTTGCATTCTTAGGCTAGATGGGGCCAGGGTGGCATGAATGTTGTCAGATACCAAATCATCATATGTAGGAGAAGGAAGCTATATTTATAACGGGTAGAAGATTAGCAATTTGTAGTTTTTGGTCCAAAATGGAAGAGAAGAGAAAAATCCAAAGTGACAAAAAGGAGAAGAGCAAAAGAGGTGCTTATAAAATGAAAAAATGCTGGAATGATGGAGATTAATAAGTGCTGGGGAGATGAGTAGGCTAAAGGACAATTAAAAATGTTGGTTCATGTTCCCTTAAAGGTTATTTGTCTTGCTCTGATATAAAGCACCCCTCCATCTCCCCTGGTGAAATTTTCTATACTTATGAAAAATTCCAGGAGTGGATCTTGGGATCATTTCAAAGTTTCTTCTCAGTTTTATATCTGGAGAAGCATAGTGAAGCCTAGAAATAGCATATAAAGAAGCAGAAACCTGTAGGCAAAGTGAACCAAGAAAATGTGTCTGAGACATCTATAGATCTCTTTGGATGTTAATAAGACCTGGCACTGAAAAAAATTCGTCAAGTAGACCTAGCTCACAAAGGTGATATGCTGACATCTGTGTGACATTTTAAAGTATTGAGTGGCTACTTATTTCAAGGGCAGAACCAAAGTAAGGGTTCCTGCACATAACTTTCCTTCTTAGATGTCCACATAGAGCAACGACTTATTAACCACACTTTTCTGGAACACAGCTCTCAGAGGTCAACTCTCAGATAGTCAAGATCAATCTTCTTTAAGAAGATTGTAGCTTACAACTGTAGCCGACAATTTTGACACTCCCCACCTTAGTGTCCTTTTATGATTCAACAACTGTCTGCTGAATAATGTCTCAAATTTTCCTTCAGAAACTTATGTATTGTAAATCTGATTCCCTTCCACTTCTCCATTTTATTTGCTCATTATCCTTTTTTTTATTTGAGTGAAACCAGAGAGAAGTTTTAATTCCTTTTAGTGTTTTTCTCACTTGACTAAATTACAGTAGAATAGCAAAACATATTTTAATGGAATGAATAATTATATTCTTTTTCTCAAAATAGTTTCCTAAGACAATTTAAATTTTCTTAAAATTAACCTATATCTTCAACATAGAGTTTTTGATTCTACACTCTTGAGAATGGATTTTGTGGATAATATTTTAAACTGAGATAATATTTTTGTGTCTAACCAAGTACTGCTTTTCTCTTCCAACTTTGACAATGAGGGAAATAATGTTTATTGTTTAAAGATTCATCATATTTTAAAATAAAATTTGGTGGAAAAGAATCACTTCTGCTAGAATAATGGTGGGCTTCTTTCCCTGTGACTCAGTGGTGAAGAATCCACCTGCAACACAGGAACCACAGGAGATGTGGGTTGGATCTCTGGGGCAGGAAGAAACCCTGGAGGAGGGCATGGCAACACACTCCAACCCACTCTTGCCTGGAGAAACTTCATGGACAGAGGAGCCTGTTGGGCTACAGTCTATAGGGTTGCAAAGAGTCGGATAGGACTGAAGTGACTTAGAATGCATGCAACAGAATGATGGCATTGTACTTTTGTGTGTGTGAGTGCTAAGTCTCTTCATTCATGTCCTCTTTTTAAAAAGACTCCATGAATGGAAGCCTGCTAGGCTCCTTCGTCCATGAGATTCTCCAGGCCAGAATACTGGAGTGGGTTGCTATGCCCTCCTCCAGGGGATCGTCCCAACCCAGGAAAGGAACTTGCTTCTGTTACATCATCTCCTGCCTTGGCAAGTGGGTATTTTATAGTTCAGTTCAGTTCAGTCGCTCAGTCTTGCCCCACTCTTTGCAACCCTATAAACTGCAGCTCGCCAGGCCTCCCTGTCCATCACCAATTCCTGGAGTTTACCCAAACTCATGTCCATTGAGTGGGTGATGCCATCCAAGCATCTTATCCTCGATCGTCCCCTTCTCCTCCTGCCTTCAATCTTTCCCAACATCAGGGTCTTTTCCAATGAGTCAGCTCTTTGTATCAGGTAGCCAACGTATTGGAGCTTCAGCTTCAATATCAGTCCTTCCAATGAACACCCAGGACTGATATCCTTTAGGATGGACTGGTTGGACTTCCTTGCAGTCCAAGGGACTCTCAAGAGTCTTCTCCAACACCACAGTTCAAAAGCAGCAATTCTTTGGTGCTCAACTTTCTTATAGTCCAACTCTCACATCCATACATGACTATAGGAAAAACCATAGCCTTGATTGGACAAACCTTTGTTGACAAAGTAATGTCTCTGCTTTTCAATATGCTATCTAGATTGGCCATAACTTTCCTTCCAAGGAGTAAGCGTCTTTAAATTTCTTGGATGCAATCACCATCTACAGTGATTTTGGAGCCAAAAAATTAAAGTCTGACACTGTTTCCACTGTTTCCCCATCTATTTCCCATGAAGTGATGGGACTAGATGCCATGATCTTCGTTTTCTGAATGTTGAGGTTTAAGCCAACTTTTTCACTCTCCACTTTCACTTTCAAGAGGCTTTTTAGTTCCTCTTCACTTTATAAGGTTGGTGTCATCTGCATATCTGAGGTTATTGATATTTCTACCAGCAATCTTGATTCCAGCTTGTGCTTCTTCCAGCCCAGCGTTTCTCATGATGTACTCTGCATATAAGTTAAATAAGCAGGGTGACAATATACAGCCTTGATGTATTCCTTTTCCTATTTGGAACCAGTCTGTTTTTCCATGTCCAGTTCTAACTGTTGCTTCCTGACCTGCATACAGGTTTCTCAAGAGGCAGGTCAGGTGGTCTGCTATTCCCATCTCTTGAAGAATTTTCCACAGTTTATTGTGATCCACACAATCAAAGGCTTTGGCATAGTCAATAAACAAGAAATAGATGTTTTCTGGAACTCTCTTGCTTTTTCAATGATCCAGCAGATGTTGGCAATTTGATCTCTGGTTCCTCTGCCTTTTCTAAAACCAGCTTGAACATCTGGAAGTTCACAGTTCACATATTGCTGAAGCCTGGCTTGCAGAATTTTGAGCATCACTTTACTAGCATGTGAGATGAGTGCAATTGTGTGGTAGTTTGAGCATTCTTTGGCATTGCCTTTTTTGGGATTGGAATGAAAACTGACCTTTTCCAGTCCTGTGGCCACTGCTGAGTTTTCCACATTTGCTGGCATATTGAGTGCAGCACTTTGACAGCACCATCTTTCAGGATTTGAAATAGCTTAACTGGAATTCCATCACCTCTACTAGCTTTGTTGGTAGTGATGCTTTCTAAGGCCCACTTGACTTCATATTCCAGGATGTCTGGCTCTAAGTGAGTGATCACACCATCTTGGTTATCTGGGTAATGAAGATCTTTTTCGTACAGTTCTTCTGTGTATTCTTGCCACCTTTTCTTAATATCTTCTGCTTCTGTTAGGTCCCTACCATTTCTGTCCTTTATCGAGCCCATCTTTGCATGAAATGTCCCCTTGGTATCTCTAATTTTCTTGAAGAGATCTCTAGTCTTTCCCATTCTGTTGTTTTCCTCTATTTCTTTGTACTGATCTCTCAGGAAGGCTTTCTTATCTCTCCTTGCTATTCTTTGGAACTGCTTATAGTATGTAGAGACAATTTACTGTGTGATTTCAACCTCAAGAATGAAAAGAATAAATTTCAAAAATAATTTGTTTGGGATTTGGGAAAGTCCTGAGTCATTTGATAGATTAAGTGCATGGTTCCATCAAAATAATATATTATTGTTCAGTGTATTTTTATTGCATCCTGTCCCCCTATGAAACAGCTCAATAGTAACTATACAATATAAATAATTTTTTTCTTTGTCTTTTTTCCTTCTCAAATTGCTCATATTATCTATGTGTGACCCCATGACAGGTAGAGACCATACAAGCATTTGATGACAAACATGGAATTTTAAGTGATAATCCTCAATTTCTAGCTCAGAACTTTTGTTTTTTTTTTTTAGCTGTTTGTCTTTCAATTTCTTTTTGATATTTCACTAAATTAAAATTTTTGAATGCTATGAGAAAAATTAAATTCTAGTTCTATATGTCACTTATTTCTAAGAAATACATAAAATGACTTTATGTCTCAATAAATATAGAAGAAGATGATTTTATGAAGACTCAAGAATGAGAAAAACCAAAAAAACAAAGGAATGAATATTTTCTCATGTTTCCACCAACATTGTTACCCAGTCCCTGAACGCCATTCACTTCTTCAGGTTCTACAGCAGATAAGTGAGCAACTTGATAAGCTTGAGGGGTTTGATGATTGTTACATGGAATCATCCCCTTCACTGGTTCATCTAAAATTTCCACCTCCAAGGTACTTTCTAGTTAAGGCACTGTTTACATTAAGTAATGATTAAAATGTACATTATAGTGTTATAGAATTCACCTGTCAATGCAGGAGATGCAAGAGATGCAGGTTCAGTCCCTGGGTCTGGAAGATCCTCTGGAGGAGGAAATGACAACCCACTCCAGTATTCTTAGCTGGAAAATCCCATGGGCAGAGGAGCCTGCCAGGCTACAGTCCATGAGGCTGCAAAGAGTTGGCAACTGAGCATGCACACACAGGAATTTGTACAAGGAGGGTGATACTCAGTTTTTTTCATTATGTTTCTACAGTTCATGCTGGAAGCAGTGACTCCTCAGCACTTTTCTCCTTCCATGTCATCTGGCTGCTTGGCCAAGTCACAATTTTTCTCTCTGGAATAAGAGAAATGAAATATAATCATATTTCCATGCTGTTTTTCAAGCATTAAAGTTGTGGCTTTTTTTCTTCTGTATTTCTTTTTTATTCTGCTGAGATTTGTATTTGTAGGATTTCCTGGCTGGATGCCAGTCCTATCACAATTTAAAGATTTTATCTAAATTATTTTTTTAGGTATTAAAGAGAGAATTGGTAAGATGTTCCTCCAGATCAAAGGAGGAATACATTTATAGATTAGGGATATCAAGATGAATATGCAAATGAAGGAAAAACTGATGTTTTTCACAGTGGGTAAAAAAATCAGTTAAACCTCTATTGGATATAATTTACATAGCTTCAAATTATTTTGCATTCCTATTTTTAATTTTTTTGTTGCAATATGGTTGATTTACAATGTATTAGTTTCAAGTGTACAGCAAAATGAATCAGTTATATATATATACATATACATATAATCCACTGTTTTTTTTTCAGATTCTTTTCTCATATCGGCTATTACAGAGTATTGAGAAGAGCTCCCTGTGGTATACAGTAGGTCCTTATTATTTATTTTATGTATAGTAGTGTGTATGTATCAATCCCAATCTCCCAGCTCATCCCTCCCCTCTATCCCCTGGTAACCATACATTTGTTCTACATCTGTGACTCTACTTCTGTTGCATAAATAAGTTCACTTGTGCCCTCTTGTATTTAGGCTCCATGTATAAGTGATATTACATGACATTTGTCTTTCTGTGTCTGATTAATTGCACTCAATATGACAGTCTCTAGGTCTAGTCATGTTCCTGCAAATGGCATTGTTTTGTTCTTCTTTATGGCTGAGTAGTATTCCATTGTGTTTACGTACCACATCTTCTTTATCCATTCCTCTGTTGATGGACATTTAGGTTGCTTCCATGTCCTGGCTATTGATTTAGCCACTATGGAAAACAGTATGGAGGTTCCTTAAAAAACTGAAAATAGAATTACCATATGATCCAGCAGTCCTACTCCTGGGCACATAACCAGAGAAAACCATAGTTTAAAAAGATACATGCAGCCCAATGTACATTGCATTTACAAGATTGTGCTCAGTTGCTAAGTCATGTCTGACTCTTTGCAACCCCAAGGACTGTAGCCTGCAAGGCTCCTCTGTCCATAGGATTTTCCAGGCATGAATACTGGAGTGGATAGCCATTTTTTTGCCATAATGAACTGACTTTCCTTCCTTCCTTTTGTTCATTGAGTTTCTCTGTTCCCTGAATTATCTCTGTATCCTCTAGGACCTCTTTTCCTTTCATCTTTGTTTCTTCCTTTGATTTGTAAGAGTTCTTCAAATGTCTAATGGTTCTCATTTGGTCGTTCATAATAATAATGAAGGAGTAAGAAGGCGGCTTGAGTTTGTATTTACATGGATAGAAATTTTGGATGGCAAGTAGTGCTGAACTCATGAAGAATGGATATTTCACTGAAGGCTCAGCCAATGCCTGAATCTAGAATGTTCTTCCACTACACCCACACAAAAAGCACAGAGAGTTTTGTGCACATTTTTCTCTCCATTAAAAGCTTAACTCTTGGCCTTTCCATGTGGCCAGAGTATCTTCAACTAATATCTGATTTTTAGCACACGTCTTACTTTTTTCCTCTGTTTCATTTGAGTGGATGAATCTGGTGTCATTCTGGGATTTTTAAAGCAGATTCTTTTCCTCCATTATTGTCAGCCTCTCTGCACAGACACCAAGTATTCATTGTATGTTACTGAGGACCTGTCATACTGGGAGATGCACCATGTACATCAATAAGCAGACAGACAAAAATTGCTACCTCGTGGAACTTACATCTTTCTTGGGGAGACATGTCTTCTACTTTTCATGAGGGCCAGTATTTTTAAATCTGATTATTGGCCACTTGAATTTCCTTTTTTGAAATTGCTTATTCATACTCCTTGTGCATTTTTCCATTGGGATGTTTTCTTTTGTTATTAGTTTGTAAGAGATTAGTGCATTTTGGAGACACTGGCCTTTTGTGTCACGCATTTTGTACATTAGATCAATAATGAGGTATTGTGATTATCTTTTCAAATTTAGAAAAACTACGAAGAGTAATACAATCTAATGCTAGTAATGATGCAAGGAAATGAATACCATCTTACATTGTTTATGAAGGATGAACTGATGCAGCATTTTAAAAAGTAACTCAGAAATTTCTATTTAAATTTAAAAGCCAGATACCACTGATTAGCAATCACATTTTAAAATAAAAACACCAGCAGATTAAGATATTGTGAATTGAAGACATTTTTAAAGCAGGAGTACAAGGCAATATAAAAAGGGTGATGACTGATGCTCCTGCTGAAGTTATTTGTGTTGCTCTTATACAACTTGCATTCTATGTCGTCTTCTGTAATTGTCAATAAGCTATACTGTTTTCAAGAATATATTGGATTCGGAGGCTATCTAAAAAATTTCTTCTAGGTTTCACCTCTGGAAGCACCCAGCTCACAGGTATAGAAATAATACTTAACCTCCAACAGTGTGCAAAGGAATTAAAAAACTGTGGTATATCATGGAAAAAAACTGTAGTATATCATGGAATTAAATACTGCATAATTGAAATAATGAGATTGGTCTAAACATATTTATATGATATCAGCAATGCCTAATTAAGTGAAAAAAGGTGCAGATAATATTTATTATATAATCCCATTTATAAACAAATAAATAGATGAACTTGTTTATTTGAGCATATAGAAAATTATAGAGGGGTTCACAGCAGATTGTTAACCTAATAGGTGTAAAATAGAAAAAAAGAATACAGGAGAATGTTTAAATTATGCTTTGTGAATATTTAGGTTTCAACTTTTTGTTTATATAAACATGTGCTCTTTTAAAAATAGCTAAAGAAAATTTTTATAAAGGGTAAAAAAAAGTATATTGTAATTCCTGACTAAGAATTCTGAATCAGAATCTTTGGGATACAAGTCTTAAACTTTTAACTTTTAAAATGCTCCTTATGTAATTCTAATACACACTTTAGTGTTATACTCAGTCACTTAAAGAAAATCAATAACTAGGAAAATAAAAACATTTAAATTAATGTATCTAGATAAAGGCTTATCCATGTATACACAGATAACATGAATTTCTGATATGAATACAACTTGGCTTGGTCCTCATAAGCAAGGCTATCACAGACAAGTCACAGAGTAGTACTAACAGAGGTGAATGTGGTTGTGCATCTGGATCAGAATCCCGGCATAAAACTGACCCCCAAGAAGCTGTGCTGTACTCAATTGTGTCCAACTCTTTTTTTTTTTTTAGATTTATTAAAATTTTTTTTAAAATTTAAATTTATTCATTTTAATTGGAAGCTAATTACTTTACAATATTGTATTGGTTTTGCCATACATCAACATGAATCTGCCACGGGTGTACACGTGTTCTGGACTACAGCCCGCCAGGCTCCTCTGTTGGTGGGATTCTCAGGCAAGAATACTGGAATGGGTTGCTGTGCCCTCCTCCAGGAGATCTTCCTGATCCAGGGATTGAACTCTTTTAGTCTCTTATTCTCCTGCATTGGCAGGTGGGTTCTTTACCACTAGACCCACCTGGGATGCCCAACTGTTGCCTTCATTCCTCCACTATTGTGAATGAATGGAAAAAGATACAGCTATGGGTCATCTTTCATGAAGCTCCAAATTAACTTAAAAAGGGATGGTTAGTGAGTTTGGGATAGACATGCAGACATTGCTGTATTTAAAATGGGTAACCAACAAGACTGGGAGCTGACAGCGGCTCAGATCATGAACTCCTTATTGCCAAATTCAGACTTAAATTGAAGAAAGTAAGGAAAACCACTAGACCATTCAGGTATGACCTAAATCAAATCCCTTATGATTATACAGCAGAAGTGAGAAATAGATTTAGGGACTAGATCTGATAGATAGAGTGCCTGATGAACTATGGATGGAGGTTCGTGACATTGTACAGGATATAGGGATCAAGACCATCCCCATGGAAAGGAAATGCAAAAAAGCAAAATGGCTGTCTGGGGAGGCCTTACACATAGCTGTGAAAAGAAGAGAAGTGAAAAGCAAAGGAGAAAAGGAAAGATATAAGCATCTGAATGCAGAGTTCCAAAGAATAGCAAGAAGAGATAAGAAAGACTTCCTCAGTGATCAGTGCAAAGAAATAGAGGAAAAGAACAGAATGGGAAAGACTAGAGATCTCTTCAAGAAAATGAGAGATACCAAGGGAACATTTCATGCAAAGATGGGCTCGATAAAGGACAGAAATGGTCTGGACCTAACAGAAGCAGAAGATATTAAGAAGAGGTGGCAAGAATACACAGAACTGTACAAAAAAGATCTTCACGACCAAGATAATCACGGTGGTGTGATCACTCAACTAGAGCCAGACATCCTGGAATGTGAAGTCAAGTGGGCCTTAGAAAGCATCACTATGAACAAAGCTAGTGGAGGTGATGGAATTCCAGTTGAGCTATTTCAAATCCTGAAAGATGGTGCTGTCAAAGTGCTGCACTCAATATGCCAGCAAATTTGGAAAACTCAGCAGTGGCCACAGGACTGGAAAAGGTCAGTTTTCATTCCAATCCCAAAGAAAGGTAATGCCAAAGAATGCTCAAACTACTGCACAGTTGCACTCATCTCACATGCTAGTAAAGTAATGCTCAAAATTCTGCAAGCCAGGCTTCAGCAATACGTGAACTGTGAACTTCCAGATGTTCAAGCTGGTTTTAGAAAAGGCAGAGGAACCAGAGATCAAATTGCCAACATCCACTGGATCATGGAAAAAGCAAGAGAGTTCCAGAAAACATCTATTTCTTGTTTATTGACTATGCCAAAGCCTTTGACTGTGTGGATCACAATAAATTGTGGAAAATTCTTCAAGAGATGGGAATAGCAGACCATCTGACCTGCCTCTTGAGAAACCTGTATGCAGGTCAGGAAGCAACAGTCAGAACTGGACATGGACAACAGACTGGTTCCAAATAGGAAAAGGAGTACGTCAAGGCTGTATATTGTCACCCTGCTTACTTAACTTATATGCAGAGCACATCATGAGAAACGCTGGACTGGAAGAAGCACAAGCTGGAATCAAGATTGCCAGGAGAAATATCAATAACCTCAGATATGCAGATGACACCACCCTTATGGCAGAAAGTGAAGAGGAACTAAAAGTCTCTTGATGAAAGTGAAAGAGGAGAATGAAAAAGTTGGCTTAAAGCTCAACATTCAGAAAACGAAGATCATGGCATCTTGTCCCATCACTTCATGGGAAATAGATGGGGAAATGGTGGAAACAGTGTCAGACTTTATTTTTTGGGCTCCAAAATCACTGCAGATGGTGATTGCAGCCATGAAATTAAAAGACACTTAATCCTTGAAAAGAAAGTTATGACCAACCTAGATAGCATATAAAAAAAGCAGAGACATTACTTTGCCAACAAAGGTCCATCTAGTCAAGGCTATGGTTTTTCCAGTGGTCATGTATGGATGTGAGAGTTGGACTTTGAAGAAAGCTGAGTGCTGAAGAATTGATGCTTTTGAACTGTGGTATTGGAGAAGACTCTTGAGAGTCCCTTGGACTGCAAGGAGATCGAACCAGTCCATCCTAAAGGAGATCAGCCCTGGGTGTTCTTTGGAAGCAGTGATGCTAAAGCTGAAACTCCAGTACTTTGGCCACCTCATGCGAAGAGTTGACTCATTGGAAAAGACTCTGATGCTGGGAGGGATTGGGGGCAGGAGGAGAAGGGGACGACAGAGGATGAGATGGCTGGATGACATCACTGACTTGATGGACGTGAGTCTGAGTGAACTCCGGGAGTGATGGACAGGGAGGCCTGGCATGCTGCAATTCTTGGGGTTGCAGAGTTGAACACGACTGTGCGACTGAATTGAACTGAACTGAACTGAACCAATAAGGACCTACTCTATGAAACTGTTCAATGTTATGTGGCAGCCTGGTTGGGAGGGGATGAAACTATTACAACATTGTTAACTGGCTGTACCCTAATGTAAAATGAAACATTTACAAAGGCAATGTAAAATAATATGCATTGAAAATCATTTCAATAAAATTAAAATTTAATACAGGAGAGCTCTTTACTTATTTTCTGACATTTTACAAATATTAAACAATGGCTTGTTTATTTTCAGAAAATAATTGCAAACATGACTGTTGTCTGGGAAGAGTCACAGTCAGGACTTTCTCCTTCCTTTTGTTTTATGAGGCAACATTTTTCCATAATATCTTTTGTAACTGGTGATGAATGATGCTTGATTTCTTTCCTTTCCTGTTTTGTAAGTCAGAAACCTAATTTTAACGGATACAGTTTTTCACTTCAAAAAAGTTTTCAGGTTTCTATAATGATTTAAGCCTATCAATACTTATTGCTTAGTTCCTAATTAACAGTAAAATTGTGAAAAATATTATGATTTTCCTCTACTAGTTTTATTTGATGCTGTAGTTCATAAAGTTTAAGGAAAAAAAAAAAAAGCACATTTGCAATTCTCTTCCTCTTAACTGGGCTTCCCTGATGACTCAGATGATAATCTGCCTGTCATGCAGGAGACTGGGGTTTGATCCATGGGTCAGGAAGATCCCCTGGAAAAGGGCATGGCTACCCACTCCAGTTTCTTGCCTGGAGAATTCCATGGACAGAGGAGCCTGGTGAGCTACAGTCTATGGGGGTCGCAAGGAGTCAGGCAAGACTGAGTGACTAACACTTTCACTTCCCTTAAATAGCCTCTGACATGAGAAATTTTCTTTTCTTTAAAAAAAAATTTATTTATTTTAATTGGAGGCTAATTACCTTACAATATTGTGGTGGTTTTTGCCATACATTCACATGAATCAGCCATGGGTGATTCCACATGTGTTCCCCATCCTGAACTCCCCTCCCACCTCCCTCCCCATCCCATCTCTCAGGGTCATCCCAGGGCACCAGCCCTGAGCACCCTGTATCATGCATCAAACCTGGACTGGCTATCTATTTCACATATGATAATATACATGTTTCAATGCCATTCTCTCAAATCATCCCACCCTCGCCCTCTCCCACAGAGTCCAAAAGTCTGTTCTTTACATCTGTGTCTCTTTTGCTGTCTCGCATACAGGGTTATCACTACCATCTTTCTAAATCCCATTTATATGTATTAGTATACTGTATTGGTGTTTTTCTTTCTGGCTTACTTCACTCTGCATAATAAGCTTCAGTTTCATCCACCTCATTAGAACTGATTCAAATGAATTCTTTTTAATAGCTGAGTAATACTCCATTGTGTATATGTACCACAGCTTTCTTATCAATTCATCTGCTGATGGACATCTAGGTTGCTTCCATGTCCTGGTTATTGTAAACAGTGCTGTGATGAACATTGGGGTACACGTGTCTCTTTCAATTCTGGTTTCCTTGGTGCGTATGTCCAGCAGTGGCACTGTTGGGTCGTATGGCAGTTCTATTTCCAATTTTTTAAGGAATCTCCACACTGTTTTCCATAGTGGCTGTACTAGTTTATATTGCCACCAACAGTAAGAGGGTTCCTTTTCTCTGCACATTCTCCAGCATTTATTGTTTGTATACTTTTTGATAGCAGCCATCCTGACCGGCGTGAGATGGTACCTCATCGTGGTTTTGATTTGCATTTCTCTAATAATGAGTGGTAATGATTTCTGGGCTCCAAAATCACTGCAGATGGTGATTGCAGCCATGAAATTAAAAGATGCTTGCTCCTTGGAAGGAAAGTTATGACCAACCTAGACAGCATATTCAAAAGCAGAGACATTATTTTGCCAACAAAGGTCCGTCTAGTCAAGGCTATGATATTTCCAGTGGTCATGTATGAATGTGAGAGTTGGATTATAATGAAAGCTGAGCACCGAAGAATTGATGCTTTTGAAGTGTGGTGTTGGAGAAGACTCTTGAGAGTCCCTTGGACTGCAAGGAGATCCAACCAGTCCATTCTAAAGGAGATCAGCCCTGGGTGTTCATTGGAGGGACTGATGTTGAAGATGAAAACTCCAATACTTTGGCCATCTGATGCGGAGAGCTGACTCATTTAAAAAGACCTTGATGCTGGGACAGATTGAAGGCAGGAGGAGAAGGGGATGACAGAGGATAAGATGTTTGGATGGCATCATTGATACAATACACATAGGTTTGGGTGGACTCCGGGAGTTGGTGATGGACAGGGAAGCCTGGCGTGCTGCGTTTCAGGCAGTCACGGAGAGTAGGACATGACTGAGTGACTGAACTGACTGAACTGAGCTGATAATGAGTGATGTTGAACATGTTTTCATGTGTTTGTTAGCCATCTGTATGTCTTCTTTGGAGAAATGTCTGTTTAGTTCTTTGGCCTGACATGAGAAATTCTATCCAGACATTTGTCTTAGCATGGTTACACTAAAAGTGATGCCCTGTTTTGCCAGTTCTTTCTTTTTTAATTGAAGTATCATTGCTTTACAATGTTATGTTTTTCTGCTGTACAGTGAAGTGAGTCAGCCATATACATATACATATTTCCTCTTCCTCTAGAACCTCCCTCCCATCCTGCACCATATCCCACCCGTCTAAGTCATCACAGAGCACCAAGCTGAGGTCCCTGTGCTATACAGTGGGTTCCCACATGTCTATTTTACACATGGGAGTGTATAGATGTCAATCCTATTTTCCCAATTTGTTCCCCCTCTCCCTTCCCCCACTGTGTGCACATGCTCATTCTCTTTGTATCTCTATTTCTGCCCTGGAAATAGGTTCATCAGTACCATTTTTCTAGATTCCACATGTATGTGTTAGTATATGATATCTGGTTTTGTCTTTCTGACTTACTTCACTCTGTGTGACAGTCTCTCAGCCCATCCACATCTCTACAAACAACCCAGTTTTGTTCCTTGATATGGCTGAGTAATATTCCATTGTGTATACCATACCTTCTTTATCCATTCAGTTGTCAATAGACATTTAGGTTTTTTCCATGCCAGGACATGGAAACAAACTACATTACCAGTTCTTTTTTCCTGAGCCTATTATATTAGAGTTCATGGACCAGCTGGAATCAGAATCAGCCTTAGGAGCTTGTAAAAAATGAAGATCCCAGTATCTTACACTCAATATTCCAATTTAGTCAGTCTGGGTTGAAATCCAAGGATCTGAATTATTAATAAGCATCCCTGGGAGGTTCTTATGGATACCTACAATAGTCCAGATGGTAAATATTAGACCCTTTGGTAATAAAGTGTTTTCCCCTACATATAACGTGTACTCATAGACAAAATGGAGTAGAAAGTGGCGATAATAACTTGACTAGTTCTGGGGGGAAAGGTTCTTAGTGTGCAAGAATATTTATTGGAAGATAATAGGACTCATTTTATTGTAAAATGGAAAATCTCCCCTCATTCATTTCCCCTATATGACTATAGCAATGGATAAGGAGCTTATATGTAAAGTCAGTTAAGCAGCTTTAGTGGTTTTAAAATATGTCCACAAAGTCTCTTATATTCCTCTTTTCAGAAGGAGTAGTCTCATTCTTCCATTGTGCTGAACGTCAGCTGCATTAGTGACTCTTTTCAAAGGATGGGATGTCACGAGAGTGGCAAAGTGTGATTTCTGAGGCTAGATTGCAAAAGATACCATGGCTTCTATCTTAAGCTCTCCTCACTCATTCTTGGGCCCTGGGGCTGCCATGTTATGACCATGTTCCAGCAATCATGATAAAAGTCCAGGTGGGGAGATTCTTAGATCTCCTGCTAACAGTCATCACCAATTTGTCAGTCAATTGAGTCACAAGGAGCCTCCTTTACAGCAGATCCTCAAACCCTGGACATGCCTTCAGATGACTCCAGCTCTGGCTGACAACTTGGCTGCAACCTCACAAGAGCCATGGAGTCAGAACTTCCCAGATGAGCCATCTTCACATAGCTGACACACAAACACTGTGAGAGTTATTAAAGTTTATTGTGGTTTAAGCCACTAAGTTGTGGGTAGGTAGATGTGTTCAGTCATGCCCAGCTCTTTGCAACCCTATGGACTGTAGCCCGCCAGGCTTCTCTGTCCACGGAATTCTCCAGGCAAGAATACTAGCGCGGGTTGCCATTTCCTTTTCCTGGGGATGTCTGTGACCCAGGGATTGAACCTGATCTCCTGCATCACAGGCAGATTCTTTACCATCTGAGCCACCAGGGAAGCCCAAGTTTCTGCTCTAAAGCATTGTGAATTGGCTGTAAATATATATGTATATATATATACATATACATGTATATATTTATATATGTATATATACCCGGTTCCCTGGTGGCTCAGATGGTAGAGAATCCCCCTGCAGTGTGGTGACCCGGGTGCAATCCCTGAGTTGGAAGATCCCCTAGAGGAGGGCATGGCAACCCACTCCAGTATTCTTGCCTGGAGAATCCCCACGGACAGAGGAGCCTGTCGGGCTACAGACCATGGGGTCGCAAAGAGTTGGACATGACTGAGCAACTAATCACACACACGCATATATCCCATCCCTCTTGAGCCTCCCTCCTGACCGCCCCCACCCTGCCCCCGACTGCCATTCCAAGCTTCCAGGTCATCACAAAGCACTGAGCAGAGTTCCTTGTGCCGAGCGCCTGCTTCCTGCTAGCTATCTGTTTCACATATGCGGGGCGTACATGGCAATGCTACTCTTTCAGTTCACCCCTCTCGCCTTCCCCCTTTGTGTCCACAGTCTGTTCTCGATGTCTATGCCTCTATTCCTGCCCCCAAAATAGGTCCGTCAGTACCATTTTTTCTAATAAACAGTATATTTTTGAGAGAGACATTTTAACAATAATATAACCCCATGAGCTTAGGTGAGAAATTGGATATTTTTTTCTGTGTATCATCTGTTCTTTCTTTTGAAAAATGCTTATTGACACCTACTAAGTGTCAGTCACTCTTCTAGGAGCTTGGTATACATCCGTAAACATGTGTACTATATTTCAGTATTACTTATTGTTATTTAAATATTTAAATATAAAAGTATTGAAGACATACCAAATGTATGTAGAAATACATATATGGAATAGGCCCTACCTTTATTTAAGCTATTGTGTGCTTTTCACTTGAATGTTTTTTATGAATGCAACATTATTCAAAAATGAACTTTTAAATAAATTATGTGTCAATTAAAATACTCATTATAATGACAAAATAATTAATTAGTAATTTTATCTGTCTCCCATCTCTTGGCTGTTCATGCAAGTTCAATAAAAATGTTTGAGTTCTTCAGATTGTCCTGTCTGTCAACCTGTCACATTTTAATGTCCTCTCGTTTATTAGGGACATTCTACCCAGGGGCCTCTTTATCTTTTTGTTTCATTTTAATAAAAAGTGATTATGTTATATGGTACATGAATATTTTTGTATAACATCTTTTTCACACATCATTACTGTTACAATAAAAAGGAAAACAAAATAGCTATTTTTTTAAAAGTGGAGGATGATACTGTCTACCACTTTTATGGCATTTATATTAAAACTGTGTGTCTCTGGATTTATCAGTGGTCTATAAAATTACATTTTAAGCATAAAATGATAAATGCAGGTTTAAAAATATAAACCTTATTTCAAATGAGATCCACTTTACAATGGAAATGCAATTAGTTATAGCTGTTAGTAATAGCAGCCTTTCATAGACTTAAAATGTTTTATGCTTTTTAAAAAAGCTTTTTATATATCAATAGCTAATTGAGTTTATATTTACCTGTTTATAGATAAGTAACTACACTCCAAGAAATTTTAGTCAAAGTTAGCTCTTGGATATTGACAGAAAAGCAACAAAACCCCAGCTTGTGACTCTCAGCCCACACTCGTTATTTTTAAAATCACACTGAGGCTTCATCACAGTATTATGTACAGGATGAAACAAAGAAGCATTCATTTCATAAGCATTTAATTTTTCATCTTGAGGAAAGTAACTTCAAGTGTCAGTGTCTTAAATTCTTAATTATTTGTTAGGCCAATGTGAATTTATTCTTTATTTTTATTTTAAAATGGACTTGAGAAAATGATATTACAGAAAGTTTATTTGAAAAAAAAACTATTAAGTCACTGCCCTCCAAAATGATCACATTTATTTTTATACTTTCATATTCTAGTTTTTAATGTAATCATAATATATGGATATGAGAGTTAGACTGTGAAGAAAGCTGAGCGCCGAAGAATTGATGCTTTTGAAGTGTGGTGTTGGAGAAGACTCTTGAGAGTCCCATGGACTGCAAGGAGATCCAACCAGTCCATAAGAAGATCAGCCCTGGGATTTCTTTGGAGGGAATGATGCTGAAGCTGAAACTCCAGTACTTTGGCCACCTCATGTGAAGAGTTGACTTATTGGAAAAGACTCTGATGCTGGGAGGGATTGGGGGCAGGAGGAGAAGGGGATGACAGAGGATGAGATGGCTGGATGGCATCATGGACTCGATGGACGTGAGTCTGAGTGAACTCTGGGAGTTGGTGATGGACAGGGAGGCCTGGCGTGCTGCGATTCATGGGGTCGCAAAGAGTCAGACACGACTGAGCGACTGAACTGAACTGAACTGAATAATAGCAGACATTTAATTACATGTATTTGTGTTTATTTAATAGCCTATCAGTTGCCTAACTTTTGGTATTACGGCATCATTGCAAGCTATGCCTTGTGTTCTGGACTTTGCCTATAGATAATTGTCCTTATTTCATTAGCATTAAGTGTTGAGGAACATTAATAATCAAAGATGTGGACATACATTTGTTCAGTCACTAAGTTGTGTCTGACTCTTTACGACCCCATGGACTGCAGCACACCAGGCTTCCCCATTCTTTGTTATCTCCCAGAGTTTGCTCAAACTCATGTCTATTGAGTAGGTGATACCATGCCCTTGGTAATATATTTCTATTCAGTTCAGTTCAGTCGCTCAGTTGTGTCTGACTCTTTGCGACCTCATGAATCGCAGCACGCCAGGCCTCCCTGTCCATCACCAACTCCTGGAGTTTACCCAAACTCATGTCCATCTGGTCGGTGACATCATCCAGCCATCTCATCCTCTGTCATCCCCTTCTCCTCCTGCCCCCAATCCCTCCCAGCATCAGGGGCTTTTCCAATGAGTGAAAACTTTGCAAAAGTATTGACTCATTGGCCAAAGTATTATAGTTTCAGCCTCAGCATCAGTCCTTCCAATGAACACCCAGGACTGATCTCTTTTAGGATGGACTGGTTGGATCTCCTTGCAGTCCAAGGGACTCTCAAGAGTCTTCTCCAACACCACAGTTCAGAAGCATCAATTCTTCAGCACTCAGCTTTCTTCACAGTCCAACTCTCACATCCATACATGACCACTGGAAAAACCATAGCCTTGACTAGACGGATCTTTATTGGCAAAGTAGTATCTCTGCTTTTGAATATGCTATCTAGGTTGGTCATAACTTTCTTTCCAAGGAGTAAGTGTCTTTTAATTTCATGGCTGCAATCACCATCTGCAGCGATTTTGGAGCCCAAAAAAATAAAGTCTGACACTGTTTCCACTGTTTCCCTATCTATTTCCCATGAAGTGACAGGACCGGATGCCATGATCTTTGTTTTCTGAATGTTGAGCTTTAAGCCAACTTTTTCATTCTCCTCTTTCACTTTCATCAAGAGGCTTTTAGTTCCTCTTCACTTTCTCCCATAAGGGTGGTGTCATCTGCATATCTGAGGTTATTGATATTTCTCCTGGCAATCTTGATTCCAGCTTGTGCTTTTTCCAGCAAAGCATTTCTCATGATGTACTCTGCATATAAGAAAAATAAGCAGTGTGACAATATACAGCCTTGACGTACTCCTTTTCCTATTTGGAACCAGTCTGTTGTCCATGTCCAGTTCTAACTCTTGCTTCCTGAGTTGCATATATGTTTTTCTCCCTAAAGCTGTGGTTCTAATTCTCCATGTTGTTAGCAATGGAGCCCCACTGAAGGCAAATAAATGTTGTGTTGCTCCTTGTCATTTCTCCATCACTTAGTCCATAGACTAGCACAAATAAACACCTAAACATCATTGCTACATGGATACATTAGGAAAAGCACCGATTTCTGTCCCAATCCTTCTGTCTATTCTACCCCTTTGGACATTACTGTTTAAGAATATTTTGGTTTGTTTAGCAATTTATACAAGTTTTAGTGTTTTTTGTTATAATTTATATGGATTCAAACTTTCCAGGCATTACATGAATATTTGCCCACTTATGTGTTCAAAACTTACTCATTAAATATTTGTATACTCTGTGAAAATGTAAGCTAGTCTTCACCCCAGGACCTCTGGGGTAAGAGAGAAACTCAAATAATTTGGGAAAGAATTAGGCTCAAGTTACAAAAATGGTACTGAATTCCACATTTTCTGTGGGAATTTGTCATCTTTAAATTTGTAAAAACTGAAATAAATTTAGAGTGTAAATGAGTACAGTGACCATACTATTTGTGAACTGAAACATCCTTGAAGATGAAAAAGGCTGCTTTTCATAATTATGTCAGGACAACAGGCATAAACTGGGAATCTTCTGTAAAAAACTGAATGCAGTTGGTCCAATCATAATAATAATCTTATTCTAAACCTCTTCTAAATCTCCACTTAACTAACCTCTAAACTTCCAACTGCTAACCCTCTAATCTCTGTCTAAATCTCTAGATCTCTTTGCTTTAGATTAGATTTAGATCTAATTGCTTAGATGCTTCTAAACCTCCCTGGTAACCCACTCCAGTATTCTTGCCTGGAGAATCCCATGGACGGAGAAGCCTGGTAGGCTATAGTCCACGGGATCGCAGAGTCAGACACGACTGAGTGACTTCACTTCACTTAAACCTCCATTTACATAATCAGGAGAGGGCATTATGTTGTGAAAAGAAAGGTACTGGGACCGGAAGTTGTGGAGGTTGGAAGCAAATGGAGAAACAGTCACTGTCATAGACACATGCCTGAAGCAGAGGTGGGGAAAGGCAGGGAGGGAGTCCTCCAGGTTCTCTTCTCCTTCTGTTGTCAATCACTTACCGGTACCTCTCTGTGGCTCAGTCAGTAAAGAATCCGCCTGCAGTGCAAGAGACACAGGAGACCCAGATTCAATCCCTGCGTCAGGAAGATCCTTTGGAGCAGGAAAATGGTAACTCAGTGTAGTATTCTTGCCTGGAAAATCCCGTGGACAGAGGAGCCTGGCAGGCTACAGTCCATAGGGTCACAAAGATTTGGACATGACTGAAGGGACTTGGCACTCTGGTTGAACCAGATACCAATTCCCTAAAGGAGTCTGGGGGTTTGTCTGGGGGTTACATTTTCAGCCCCTCAGTGATACTAAACAGAAAAATGTAAGGGAGGAGAATGGATTTGAAGACAACTAACCATGGAGATCAAACCAGGCAATCCTTAAGGAAATCAATCCTGAATATTCATTGGAAGGACTGATGCTGAAGCTCCAATACTTTGGCTACTTGATGCAAAGAGCCAACTCACTGAAAAAGATCCTGATGCTGGCAAAGGTTGAGGGTAGGAGGAGAAGGGAATAGCAGAGGATGAGATGGTTGGATAGCATCATCAACCCCATGGGTATGAGTCTGAGCAAATTCCAGGAGATAGTGAAGGACAGGGAAGCCTGGTATGCTACAGTCCATGGGGGTCACAAAGAGTCAGACATGACTTAGTGACTGAACAAGAAAACAGTCACTACATCCAGTCTAATCACATTTAAGGAGAATGAAAAGCAACATACAAGCAAAGGTGGCTCATTAGTGGGCTGTGCTTTCAGGTCTAAAGCACAGCTAGATGTAGTTTAATTTTTCACATGAGCTACAGTCTCCTTTTGGGTTTCCCAGGTGGCATTAGTGGGAAAGAATCTTCCTGCCAATGAAGGAGGTGTAAGAGACATGGGTTCAATCCCTGGGTTGGGAAGATCCCCTCGAAAAGTTATAGCAACCTACTCCAGTATTCTTGCTTGGAGAATTCCATGGACAGAGAAGCCTGGTGGGCTATAGTCCATGAGGTGGCAAAGAGTCAGACAAGACTGAAGTGCCTTAACACACATACACAGTTACCTATTAGCCATTTAAAAGCCCCTGGGAACTGAGAACCCAGCAACTGGGCACTGATAAGAAAGGCACTGCAGATATAATGCCTCTAGTTAAGAGCACAGGACAGGACAATGAAGATTTGCTATTTTTATTTTTTCACCATTAAAGTATGTAAGATTTGTATGTATAGTAAATAAGCAATCTAAGATATATTTATACTATCTGATTAACATTTTGCTTTTATTTCTTTTCCTGAGATATAAATAGGAGAAAAGTCAATAAAGAAAGGGAGTTCATAGCAGTTAAAAATTTTAATGAAAAAAGTAAAAGTGTTAGTTGCTCAGCTGTGTCCAGCCATTTGTGACTCCATGGACTGTAACATGCCAGGCTTCTCTGTCCATGGAATTCTCCAGGAGAGAATACTGGAGTGGATAACTATTCCCTTCTCCAGGGGATCTTCCTGACGCAGAGATCAAACCTGAGACTTTTGCATTGCAGGTGGATTCTTTACCATCTGCGCTACCAGGGAAGCCCCAAAATCTTGATGCATGTTATTAATTAGTATTTTGAATGCCCTTCTCTTTATATTCTTGAAGTCAATGAAATGTATAAGTATCAGTTGAGAAGGGATGCTGTTTTTATCTCAGCCTCACTCTATACATAGCTGAGATTTTTTATCTCTTTTTGACTTCTCTTCACATGCACAGGCATAATTACAGTCTGTATATTATCCACTCTGTGTCTAGACCAGGGTGACAGCCACTTCTACTGATTTCAGTTTCTTGTGCCTTCAACTGTGACTTTCTGAAGCCAGAAGAATGAAGGATCTGTCTGTATAAATTGAACAGCCATGCTCCTTTTCTGAGGAGAAAAATGACTACTGGCTAAAGTCTAATTAAAATTCTAAATTACGGGCTTCAAAATTCTTAATCACTAGGATTCTCTCTGCTTAGTTGATCTCATTTTCTGTAACATTTAAAGTCAAACACTGCGCTCCACAAAAGCAAATATATTTACTCTTCCCCACATAGGAATCAGCAGTCTCAACCTCCAGTCCTGGTCTCCTATCACTTCACTGCCTACTGCTGGCTCATTGCCTTCCACAGGTCATAATACTCTTCTCTCAGTCAGAACTTTTTTTTTTTTAAATTTTAATAACTCATCCTTACCATGACAACTTCTCTGACTCTAGGTAGAATGATCATGAGATTTATTATTCAAAGTGGAACACTTTTAAGTGCAAAAAAAAGATGCTGTTAGTAATTACACCAGGAAAAGGCAAAATTTACAACTGTCTCTGGCAAACCAAGATAAATGTTCACCCTAACTATAGTCTTCATCATTCGTAAAACGGCATCACAGGCACATCTCAATAAATACAGATAGAGATATTTTCTCTCTTCTTCCCCCTCCCCTATTTTCCACCTGTTATTCACTCTAACTTTGATTTAGCTCAAGATCCAAGGAAAGAATTATTTTAGTATTTAAATGTATGAATTTTTCCATCTACCTCTTTTGCCCTGGGGACTAACTTTTAGTTTGTCTTTAGTGACCACTGAATATTGTTTGCATTTTCTAGTTGCATTGTCTGTTCATAACTGATAGGGTTTGAAAGAATGGAGATCTGGTGGAATGGAGATCTTTTTGAGTAAAAGTAGGTAGGATGCCTTTTTGTCATGCCGAGGTTTAGGAGACAGGAGGATAAGACTGGCCAACAAGAGTAAGGATCAGTCTGACTGGCCAGGGAAAGACCATAAGATACTATGGATCTAGATAAGGAAGTTGTGAAGAGAGAAAGTTCACCTAATGGGAAGGTAAGAAAGTTAAGGGCTTCCCTGTAGCTCACTGGTAAGAATCAGGAAGATTCCCTGGAGAAGGGAATGGCAACTCACTCCAGTATTCTTGTGTGGGAAATCCCATGGATAGAGGAGCCTGGTGGGCTTCAGTCCATGGGTTTGCAACAGAGTTAGACAGGACTTAGCCACTAAACTATAACAAAGCAAGCCATTGCCTGTTGCAAATGGCTGTTCGACAAGGATCCAGATTACAGGAGACCAGGAACAAGCACCAGCATTATTAGCTGATGCCAGGCTGATGCATACTTTCTGTTTTTACTACAGGATGATGTGTGTGAGTAATTTTGAAACCACAACTCTTAATACTAGGAAGATGTCACCTTCATGAGCTAGCTCAGCAATGCAAGGTTCCTAATCCTTTAACCAGCCAGTTTGCCTGAGATTTTCTGATTTTCAAATTGAATTCACAGTATTTGCCATTGTGTTATTAAAATGTGTCCTCAACATTTAGCTAATATTTGGGGCTTTCAGTTGAATAAATAAGTTGCACCTCTTACATTAAGGGAAATCATTTGCAGTTGTATAATGGATTGACTTATGATTATTAACCAATAAAAATGAACATACATTTTTTGGTAGCCTTCAAAATTCTTAAATTTGTTTTACTTTGCCTTATAATGAATGTAAAAAGATGAAAGAAAAGAGTTGAGCTTACAGCTTTTGTGTTAATGTCAGTAAAGCCACATGCTCTTGTTAGTTCTCTTGCCCTCTTCTTTGATCAAACGCCGATAGAAGAAACCATTTGAAGCGGGAAACCACTCACCACCAGCAAAATAGTACAGGAACTGGGACTAACAAGAGGGTTTAAGTTGATAGCTTAGATGTCTCAACTCACCTTCTACCTTTTGTATTTAAATTCTTTTACTTGTGATTCTTTCATTGAAAGTTTTCTCTATTCTGTCAGTGGCTCTTATCCAACTAGCAATTCCTAGCCCCAGTATCAGATCACTTCTGAATGTCACATCCCTCTCTCTGTTTATATCTCTCACACACATATACACACACATATGTATGTACATACACATCCATAAATGTACGTATGCATCTCCTGAATTGGCAGGTGGATTCTTTATCAGTGCACCACTTCTTAGAAAGTACTTTCAACAAGCAAAATCTGGGTTATGCTTTCCTTTCCAAAAACTCTGCTTTTTTAAAAATAGCTGACTGCTGAGATAAAAATGAAGTTGACCAAATACAAAAGTAAGGTGAAAATTTTCATGCAAAGGTATACAAAAGAACCTATAAAAAATAACCGAAATTGCTTTATATTTCAAAAATCATGAGTGAATATATCTGTACCTTTAAAATAGCTGGAGGCTGATAAACACAGCTGTCCATAATGAGAAAGCAGATTACATCATGTCACTCTAAATAAGCCTTCTAATGAGAAATCAGGATTAAGTTGAATCTGGAGGAGAAATTTGTATTTGCCTTGAGAATTTCAAGCTGAACTTCCCTGGGGAGAATGATGGATCATTAAGAGATTTTAATTTGAAATGAGGTTATAGGATTGTAAATTGCTGACAGATATTTAGTAAATGATTTAGTGTTTGTGTTTACATTCTAGCTTAGGAAAGATTTTGACTTTTTCAGCAAACTGAAAAAATGTCTTCAAAACACTTTTAGCTAATCAAAATCAAGTGTCCAAAGAAGGGGGAAGAACGAGCAATTAAAACTGATATATTTGAATTATGCATTAAAATTCAACAATAAACTTTCATTCTCTGAGCCAAGTCTCAGCTTTTGTTAAGCGTTTTAGTGCCATACAATTAATTTATTAGTATCAATTAAAGATTTTGTTTGATAATATCCTTGAGTAAATGTTATAATTTACAATATCAAGCTTTATAAAAATACTTGTACATCCTTCCACTTTTCTAGAAGAGTCTGTAATTATACAAAATCCAAAAAATTTCTTTTTTGGTGATTTATCATATATCTTTCTGAAAACATTGCAAAATGAAGACTATATTTGTAAGAAATTGTGTTTATTGTGCACCTACCAGGAGTGAACAGCATAGCTCATGTCCAACTAACTCTATAAAAAGGTAGCCCTCCAGGGAAGATGGACTAGACCAAGACTGATAAGACAACTTACTCCTTTTTTCCTTTTGAAACTTTTATTTTCAATATGACACCTACTATCATACATAGTCCCTTTCTCTTCTTTGTGACAAACTCACACAGCTTGCAGCAAGTGATTCAGCCTTCATTAGAGAAATGCCACCCAAAGGGTCTCTTTCGAAAGCTTTGTGTCTTTCAGCTGGAGGCAAGATTGAATGCATCACCGTTTCTATAGCCCTACAATATCCAATCCAAGACAGACACTACTGTCATTACAGATACTGAGGGAAAATATGCTCTTTCTTACTGAGCTGCCTCGTGGACCAGTGTCACTGGGGAAATATCGCAGCCTGGTTTATAGGCGGCTGTCCTGTTTTATATGCAGGTACAATATGAAGAGCTTTATGCTTGGGAGGTCACTCAGCCAAGATTCTCCTTTATATTTCTTCTATGGAACAAAAGTGGCTCACCATTTACCTTTTCATGTCCATTTCTAATTTGGAAGAAGCCTTTTCTTTTTTTTCTTTCAAATTTCTAAATCTGACACCCTTTTGGGGTTTGTGTCCTTTTCCTTTGCTTCTTCACATACATTTTCTTCTGCCCTAAAACCTGTGCAATTAACGTCTGTCACCTGAAAAGCCTTCCTTACACCATGTTGCTCCAGCTGTTGAAGCAGATGTAATTACATCCTACTCTACCTGTCCTGGGGCACACTAGTTTCATACAATTTTCATATCACCCTTTTCCATTATTCAAGCAGAGTGAAATTTTAAGGACAGTGTGATTAGGCTGAAATTGGAACTATTCAAGGTTTGGCATTGTGTGAAAAGGCAGACTTTCTCCCTCTCTACACCAAACTAAAAAGCTATTGTAAAAAAAAAACATGGTCCAATCAGCTTGGCACACACACTGGTCAGGTACTCAGGACCATCACAGTCAAGACTTTTCATGGATCCATATTAAGATTCACTAGTATTTTCATGACTGAGCTGGAGTTTATTGTGAGGGGAAATGGTGTTAATGATTAAGGACTTTATAGATTTATATAGATTCTGTCCTGATTTGGGCAATGAGAACCAAGAAAAGTACATTCAAGCAATGTGAACAATACAGGCATTTATGGAAAGTATTCCAGTATGGTGCCTAAAGAATACTGAACATTACTTAAAAAAAATCATTATACAAAAAAAAGAGCAAAAGGAATAAAAGCTTAAATAGTTCCACTCTCTTTACATTACATCTAAACAAATGCCTATAAAGCAGACATAAGCATGGAAAATGAACTCAATCCATTTCACTTATTTAATTTTTTTATTGGAGTATAGTTGATTTACATTGTTGTGTTTTTAATTGCTGCTGAACAGCAAAGTGAATCAGTTATACATTTAGAAATACTTGCTTCTTTAGATTCTTTTCGTATATTGGTCATTACAGAGTGTTCAGTGGAGTTCCCTGTGCTATACAGTAGGTCCTTATTAGTTATTTATTTTATATATAGTAGTGTGTATATGTCAATCTCAATATCCCAATTTATCACACATCCCCATTCCTTCCTGGTAATCACAAGTCTGTTTTTTTACATCTGTGACTCTATTTGTTTTGTAAATAAATTCATTTGTGCCATTTGTTTAGATTCCACATAGAAGCAATGCCATATAATATTCATCTTTCTGTGTCTGGCTTACTTCACTCAGTACGACAATCTCTGGGTCCATCATGTAACTGCAAATGGCATTATTTCATTCTCTTTCATGGCTGTATATATGTATCACTTCTTTATCCACTTCTCCATCCATGGACATTTAGGTTGTTTTCATGTTCTGGCTATTGTAAACAGTGCTGCAATGAACATTGTGGTGCATGAATTTTTTGAATTGTGGTTTTCATTGAATATATGCCCAGGAGTAGGATTGCTGGATCATATGGTAGCTCTATTTTTAGTTTTTTAAGGAACCTCCATAATGCTCTCCATAATGGTTGTACCACTTTACATTCCCACCAACAGTGTAGGAGGGTTCCCCTTTCTCCACCCTCTTTCCAGCATTTATAGCTTGTAGATTTTTTGATGATGGCCATCCTGATTGTTGTGAGGTGATATCTCATTGTAGTTTTGATTTGACTGAACTGAATTGAATAATAGTAACACTGAGCATCTTTTTGCATGCCTCCAGGCCATCTGTATGTTTTCTTTGGAGAAAAGTATGTTTATATTTTCTGCCCATTTTTTTTATTGTATTGTTCGTTTTTTTGATATTGAACTACATGAACTGTTTGTATATTTTGGAGATTAATCTCTTGTCAGTTGCTTTGTCTGCAGATATTTTCTCCCATTCTGTGGGTTGTCTTTTTGTTTAGTTTATGATTCCTTTGCTATGCAAAAGCTTTCAAGTTTAATTAGATCACATTTGTTGATTTTTGTTTTTATTTTCATTGCTGTAGGAGGTATATCAAAAGAGATCTTGCTGTGGAACTCAGTCCATTTTAAATTAACTATTTCCCTAACCTCCCGCTTCTGTAGTTCTCTAAGATAAACTATGGTTTGATGTAACCAATGAAGTTTTCAATATTTTAAATCCTCAGGATTAAATTGGGCTACCAAAAACATTGTTTGAGTGTCACTGTGATTTCCATAGTTTCATTTACTGCCCACCAATTGAAAATAGAGTTGTAAAGTTAATCACACAAAGCCTCTAATAAGACACATCTCTCTCACACATGACTGTAAGTGCCCTATTAATATGAAATGATGATTTCATAGAATTTTATGATTTTGTCAAATGATTAAATGCATTATGTTATATTATCAGGTAAATTAAGTAAATCTTGAGCTTCTGCGGACAGATGTCAAGTCATAAAGCATAAGCGAGGCTAGACACAAAAGAGAGGTGTAAATAGGCATTTGTCACAATGTAGGAAGGTTGTATATGTGCACGAGGATATATAAGTAATTAAAATTTCTGTTGTTTTACTACTGTCCACTATTTTTTCTTTTTACAAAGCAAAAATAGCAAAGAGCTGACTAGTTACAAGCCTAGTTGTTAATGAAACCTTACAGATTGTATTTGGGTGCACTTCATCACAAGGGTCCTTTTCAAATGAGTTATAGTCGTAAATAATGTTACTATTATTCACCAAGACTAGAACTTTATGGTCACGTAAACTTTTGCTTTCTCTTTTGCTCAATAGATAAGAATCTATTTGTTAAGATACATCTTTGTGGCAAAAATCAACAGATCTGAAAGTATCAAAAATGAGAAGGGGTATGGATCAATAAGATCTTTTGTCTAATACTTGTAGGTGGGCAAATTTGTACAGACACTTCGGAAAATAACTTGGCATCATTTTATCCAGTAAAATTGAAGGTACACATACAAGTAGTATCTTGAAAGACTCTTGTATGAGTGTACCGAAGATATGATGAGAATACTTAAAATAGCAATTTTATAATAGAAAACCACTGGGAAATGTCCCCAAAATCTGTTGGCTGAAGAATATACAAATGAATAAGTCGAGGTACATTTATAGAATGGTTTGGTGCTCAGAAGTGAAGAATTTGCCTGCAATATGGGAGAAGCAGGAGAGGCAGGTTTGATCCCTGGGTTGGGAAGATTCCCTGGAGGAGGAAATGGCAATCCGCTTCAGTATTCTTGCCTGGAGAATCCCATGGACAGAGAAGCCTGGTGGGCTACAGTCCATAGCATTGCAGAGAGTTGCACATGACTGAAAGGACTCAGCAGACACGCATGTTACATGAAAAGTGAAAACAAATTGATTAACATCAATATGAATAAATATGATTAAATCTCAAAACTAATATTGAGCAAAAAATCAAGTCTTAAAAAAATCTGTATTAGGAAAATACAGTGTTATTTTATTTATATGAAAGTTTAAAAAGTAGATGGAACAAAGAATCTCCCTGCAATGCAGGAAACCCAGATTCAATCCTTGGGTCGGGAAGATCCCCTGGAAAAGGGAATGGCTACACACTCCAGTATTGTTGCCTGAAGAATCCCATGGACAGAGGAGTCTGGCTATAGTCCATGGAGTCGCAAAAAGTCGGACATGACTGAGCAACCAACACTTTGAAATACGAAATTCTATGTATTTGGAGAAGGAAATGGCAACCCATTCCAGTATTCTAGCCTGGGGAACTCTATGGACAGAGGACCCTGGCAGACTACAGCCTATGGAGTTGCAGAGTCAGCCAAGACTGAGCGACTAACACACATGCTATGTACTGTCTGAATAATGTGACCTCTGCAAAATGTTTATATCCCAGATCTGAAGAAAAAAGTCTGTTGATGAGACCCACTGTGGAGTCCAGGCATTTTTGACTAGTAGTCCCTGAAAGATGGAGATAGAGATGGAGAGAGGGGGAGAGAGACAGATTCAGATCCTGTGAGAATGACAAACAAAGTCAGTTAAAAACCTTATGGGCTTTCCTGTTAGCTCAGCTGTAAAGAATCCACCTGCAATGCAGGAGGCCCAGGTTTGATTCCTGAGTTGGGAACATCCCCTGGAGAAGGGATAGGCTACCCACTCCAGTATTCTGGCCTGGAGAATTCCTTGGAGTGTATAGTCCATGCAAAGAGTCAGACACAATTGAGCTAGTTTCACTTTCAAACTCTGAAAGAGCATTTTTCCAAAAGAATTTCAATCCTCTTCCATGTATAAGAGGAGGCAAATATAGGTTTGTGTGTGTGTGTTTTTTTAAACAGATAATTTGTTCTTTGCAATCAGTTCTTCACTTCCTTATCCAGTTTGTAAACTATGGTCATATTTTTTTATAGCTATCTTTTATTGAGTGGTCGCTACATTCTGGCACTATTCTGAGCACTTATTTAATTTATCCACAAGCAACACTTTGAAGTATGTATTAGTTACTTCATTATACAGGTGAGAAAACAGAGACACCGAAAGTTTTGATAACTTGCAGACGGTTACACAACTCGAGTCCTGATTTGAACACAGGTGTTGAACGCCAATGTTCATGTCCATCCTTAAGTATTAATACTTTCTTCACACTATTCTCTTTAGCCTCCAAGAATTTCTCATGCATGAATTTTTCCTGCTAAAATAATCTCTTTGCCGAATCGAATTTTGGAGAGAGCTGATCAACTAATTTAAAACAGATTTCTGTGAAGAATGATTTATTTTTCTACACACTCTAATGCAGATGACACCACCCTTATGGCAGAAACTGAAGAGGAACTAAAAAGCCTCTTGATGAAAGTGAAAGAGGAGAGTGAAAAAGTTGGCTTAAAGCTCAACATTCAGGAAACGAAGATCATGGCATTAGGTCCCATCACTTCATGGGAAATAGATGGGGAAACAGTGGAAACAGTGTCAGACTTTAATTTTTTGGGCTCCAGAGTCACTGCAGATGGTGACTGCAGCCATGAAATTAAAAGACGCTTACTCCTTGGAAGGAAAGTTATGACCAACCTAGATAGCATATTAAAAAAGAGGCATTACTTTGCCAACAAAGGTCCATCTAGTCAAGGCTATGGTTTTTGCAGTGGTCATGTATGGATGTGAGAGTTGGACCGTGAAGAAAGCTGAGCACCGAAGAATTGATGCTTTTGAGCTGTGGTGTTGGAGAAGACTCTTGAGAGTCCCTTGGACTGCAAGGAGATCCAACCAGTCCATTCTGAAGGAGATCAACCCTGGGATTTCTTTGGAAGGAATGATGCTAAATCTGAAACTCCAGTACTTTGGCCACCTCATGCGAAGAGTTGACTCATTGGAAAAGACTCTGATGCTGGGAGGGATTGGGGGCAGGAGGAGAAGGGGACAACAGAGGATGAGATGGCTGGATGGCATCACTGACTCTATGGACATGAGTTTGGGTGAACTCCGGGAGTTGGTGATGGACAGGGAGGCCTGGTGTGCTGCGATTCATGGGGTTGCAAAAAGTTGAACATGACTGAGCGACTGAACTGAACTGAACTGAATTGAACTGAATCTTTTAACAGCTGATGCTTTCTGACCTGCCACACCATCCACATTTCTTAGCCTGATCTTCTCGGTTATGCTTTAACCCTCAACTCCTTTGTAATCTGACTTTCAACCTCACCACTTCATACTGAGGAGATGTTTAATGTGAAAGTGAACATGCTATGAGCTACAAGAAGAGCCATTAATCTCAGAATAAAAGTGAGTATCAGAAAAAGTCCATGTCAGTGAAAACTGCTGCTGCTGTTAAGTCACTTCAGTCGTGTCCAACTCTGTGTGACCCTACAGACGGCAGCCCACCACGCTCCCCTGTCCCTGGGATTCTCCAGGCAAGAACACTGGAGAAGTCACTCAGTTGTGTCCGACTCTTCGAGACCCCATGGACTGCAGCCTACCAGGCTCCTCTGTCCATGGGATTTTCTAGGCAAGAGTACTGGAGTGGGGTGCCATCGCCTATGATCAGAAAAAGTCCATGTCAGTGAAAACTACATCTGGGTAAAGTCACCAACTAGCTTCCAGAGTGGACTCCATTTTGCCTTTTGTTCGGCATACTCAATCTCTTTCCTGGAATTTACTCCACTGACTACTTTCATATTTTATTTTTTATAATCTTGTTCTGTCTGGACTTCCCAGGTGGCTCAGTGGTAAAGAATCCTCCTGCCAGTGCTGGAGTTGCAGGAGTTTGGGGTTCAGTCCCTGGGTCAGGAAGATCCCCTGGAGGAGGAAATGACAACCCACTCCAGTATTCTTGCCTGGAGAATCCCATGGACAGGAGAGGCTGGCAAGCTGCAGTACATGGGCTTGCAAAAGAGCTGGATAGAACTGAAACGACTAAGAATGCACACACGCATGTTCTCTCTATGCCTTTCCTCATCCAAATCTATTCTAATCCAATTTATTTTTTATTGTATTTCTGGCAAAGTTATTCTTTGTGCCTCTATTATAACTCCACAATTTCCCTAAAATCATTCTTTTTGTGTCTTCATCTACTTTGGGTTTCTCCCACTGAAAAGGAAGCCTCAAATTGTCAGAAATTATTTTACAGCCACCTTAGTTCTCCAGCCATGACTAGCACAATGGTTAGTACTTGTGAGTTTCCAGTAAGCACTTTAAACAGAATCATTTTTATTATAGCATTTTGTCAACAATTAAGAACTTGATCTATGTAAAATATTTGTTGGGAAAATAATGAGATGGGGCATTATTTAATTGAGTAGCTATAGTCTGTTTAAGTGCACTTTCATCTGTATAGTTCAGGGTCATGAAAATGATACAGGAGATAATCAAATAGTAATTTACTTTTATTTCTGATCATTAAAAAATCTGCATATACCCCCAATGAAATCAAAGCAATTCAAAATGACATCCTTCTTAGACTGAAATCATCACACGCAGTGTTTTGTACCGTCATGGAAAAAATGCTACTTGGAACCATTTAGAATCAGGATAAAATTATGTGAAATGTAAATGATTAAACTTCAAGGGTTTTGTTTTTTTTCCAACCCATGTGTAACATTTTCTGTGAAGATGTTATTGATTTTTGCAAAATAAAAACAATGACATTAAATGCAGAACACTCTAAATTCATGGTTTAGAGGACTTGGAGGACGGGCGATGTGGTTCTTCTATAGGAGCCTTGAAGCAACTGTTGATGTTTCAATTAGTGCCAATTCACAGCCCAGGAGAGCTGTGGAGAGCTACCATCTGGTGGCCGACTATACACGGAGAGGAGATGAATGTCTCGTGGATATAACTAACTTCCTGACAGATAATTTCTCTGTGAATAAATCCTCAAAGCAATTCAAGCGTATATGTTTTTCAGCTTTTTATTGGAATAGATGAGACAGGTGAACAAATATCCATTAAGGAGTTACTGCCTTTCATGAACCTTATGGTGGCAAGAAGGCAATAGAAGGTTTTCAATCATTCACAGAAACTGTGGAGCATGGTTTTAAGAGAGCCAATGGCACATTTGGACAGAATAAATGTCTGTTGTTCTCTTAGATTAATATTCCAAAAATTGAATTTAAAGCCCCAAGTCGTGTGGATTTATTTTAAAGTTCAGCTATAAAGCTTCCCAAAGTTATAACCCAGCCAACCAGTAAGGCTTTGAGCTAGGAATTTTGTAGCTCATGCTACTGGAGGATGAATATGGAAATATAGTATTAGACAGCTTGCTGTCAGTTCCTAAAAATCATTACACCCACAGAAATTCTATTTGGCCCATCAGATTTGCACTGTGCCATCTCATATTTCCTAGCATCGTATCTGCTTTGTCGTTCCACATCATGAAGCAAAAGCAAGTGCGCTTGCAAAAAAGTAGAGTCCGGCTCCTCAAAAATTTGGATTCCTTCCAAAACGGAGTTATTGAGTTACAGGGCAAAGAAGTGAGAGAGTGACTATATTTAATTAAGTTTTCTGAGACTAAATCCTGTATCTTATTAAGCTCACTTGACTAGATAGGTTATCAGCGCTTAGATTAACATTCTCTTTCTCTTCCTATGCTACCTTTCAAAATATACTAGTGACATAGTGACCATTTACTGAGGGCTTATTAAGTGACAGGTCTTCTGCCAAACCATTACATGTATTTATCATTTAAAGCTAAAAAAAATACCTCTAGGGTCATTACCATCCCCATTTTCTGATATGGAAACTTGCCCAATGTCACCAGCTGGGAAGCAGTGAAGCCAAGTTTCAAACTCAGTTCTATCTCTTATGCCTATGCTCATAGACAGTATGTCATTTATCTTAAGCATTTATATTTGCAAGCTGTTGTTCTATATCGCATATCCCCCAAAATGTTGCATCATATTTGAGGTCTCCTCCAAACACTTATTAGGATAAATACAGTACCTTAGTTCAATCAGTGATATTCAAGATTTGTTAGGATGCGTATATGAAAATGATAGGGTTTATTTGAGGAAAGATGCTCTTAAAAATACTTTATTGAGGTATGATTGACACAAAAAACTGCATGTAATTAATATATAAATTTGATGAGTTTGGAGATAAATATGCACCTGTGACTATCACCAATTTGTGCCATAACATATCCATCATTTCCAAAAGGCTCCTCCCAGCCTCTTCATTATTATTATTAATTTTGTGATAATAAAATTGAATATCTACTCTCATCAAGTTTTTATGTATATAGTTCAGTTCAGTCTCTCAGTTGTGTCCAGCTCTTTGTGATCCCATGAACCGCAGCACGCCAGGCCTCCCTGTCCATCACCAACTCCTGGAGTCCACCCAAACCCATGTCCATTGAGTAGGTATATAGTATAGATTACTAATTATAGGCTCTAGGTGGTACAGTAGACCTTTAGGACTTATTCATTTTGTCGAACTGAAACTTCTTTTGTAGACTTATTCGTTTTGTAGAACTGAAAAAACGACTCTTTGATGAATACTTCCTCCTTTTCATCCTTCTCCTAGCTTCCCTGGTGGATCAATGGTAAAGAATTGGCCTGCAAAGCAGGAGATACAGGAGATGTGGGCTCAATCCCTGGGTCAGGAAGATACCCTGGAGAAGGAAATGACAACCCAAGCCAGTATTCTTTCCTGGGAAATTCCATGGACAGAGGAGCCTGTTGGCCTATAGTCCATGGGGGTCGCAAAAAGTCAGACATGACTGAGCACCACACGCACACAGCCCTTGGCTACCTCCATTTACTCTGCATTTCTATGAGTTTGGCTTTCAGATTTCTCATAAAAGTAAAGCCTTGTAAACTGCTCATAAATAAAAAGAAAATTCCTTATAAATAAGCGGTCTTAATTGTGATGATAGTTTCACAAGTGAATGTGTATGTGTGTGCTCAGCCATGACTGACTCTGTGACACCATGGACCGTAGCCTGCCAGGCTCCTCTGTCTGTGGGATTCTCCAGGCAAGAACACTGGAGTGGGTGGGCATTGCCTCCTCCAGGGGGTCCTCCCCAGCCAGGGATGGAACCTGCGTGTCCTGCATTGGCAGGCAGATTCTTTACTGGTGAGTCATCAGGGAAGCCCTACACAAGTATATACTTATCTCCAAACTCATTACATTGTTTACATTAAATATGTACAGATTTAAATATGCTAATTGTAGATAAATACAGTAGTTTATGAAAATAAAAGAAATGCAAGAGAAAAAGCTTCTGCACAGCAAAGGAAAAAGCCAACAAACCAAAATCAAACTACAGAAAGGGAGAAAATATTTGCCCACTATACATGTATATATCTCATAAAGGGTTAATATCTAAAATACAGAATTCAATAGTAAAAAACCAAATCAGTTCAGTTCAGTTGCTCAGTCGTGTCTGACTCTTTGTGACCCCATGAACCACAGCACACAAGGCCTCCCTGTCCATCATTGACTCCTGGAGTCCACCCAAACCCATGTCTATTGAGTTGGTGATGCCATCCAACTATTTCATCCTCTGTCGTCCTCTTCTCCTCCTACCCTCAATCCTTCCCAACATCAGGGTCTTTTCAAATGAGTCAGCTCTTCCCATCAGGTGGCCAAAGTATTGGAGCTTCAACTTCAAAATCAGTCCTACCAAACAAATAACCCAACAAATAAATAGCATTCATTCTCAGTTGCTCAGTCATGTCCAACTCCTTGTGGTTCCATGGACTGTAGCCTGCCAGGCTCCTCTGTGCATGGGATTTTCCAAGCAAGAATAATGGATTGGGTTACCATCTTTCTCCAACAAATGAGCAAAGGTATTTAGTAAACATCTCCACAAAGAAGACACATAAGTAGCCAACAGGTATATGCAAAGATATTCAGCATCACTGTTCATCAAAGAAATGCAAATCAAAGCCATAGTGAGAAATCACCTCACACCTGTACAGATGGCTATTACCAAAAAAAAAAAAAAAAAAAAAAGAAAGAAAGAAAAAAAGATAGCAAGTGTTGCTGAGAAAGTTGCTGAGAAAGTGGAGAACAAGGAATCCTTGTGCATTGTTTGTAAGAGTGTATGTATGTAAATTGATGCAACCACTGTGGAAAATAGTATGCAATTGCCTCAAAAAAAAATAGAATTACCATATGATTCAGCAATCCCACGTTGGGGTATTTATCCAAAATAATTGATATCAGAATCTTGAAGAGTATTCACACTAGTGAAGATTTGGAAACAAACTAAATGTCCATTGACTAATGAATGGATAAAGAAAATGTGGTAATACACACAATGGAAGATTATTCAGCCTTAAAAAGAAATCCTGCTGTTGGTGACAACATAGATTAATCTGGAGACTAAACATATCCTTATGTTGAAAAATACATCTTCTTTGTTATGTTTATTTATGCTTGTATATCATATTAGCCTAACTATTATATTTCTATAGAGTTATTTAATTTTTTGCTATGGTATAAAAATTATTGCTCTGAAATCTTCAGTGTTGTAAGGAAGGAAATCTTGGAAGCTACATTATAAAGTTTCTTTGAACTGAACTGAACTTATTTATAGTCTTATTCTTACATTAACAGCTATCACGAAAGATTACTATATACGTATTAGGCTAATTTCAAGTCTTTTTGAAGCAGTACTCATTTTGAAAGAATCTATAACAAGTTTTCTAGGAACATATTTACTTCTATCAAACCTGATCGAAGATTTTCTGATACAACAATATGCTAAAGCAAACATTTAATATTTGTATTTTCAAGTGTGAAAGAATTTAATAAAGATGATATATGGTCAGTTCCCTGACCAAGGATTGAACCCCAGGCCCTCTGCATTGGAAGTATGGAGTCTTAGCCAGTGGACCACCAAGAAAGTTCTCATATTTTTTTCCAAATGAGAAAATCTATGGTTTTTCCTCTTAGCATTTAGATTAAAAATTTTTTTCTATTTATTTATTTGACTACATCAGGTCTTAGTTGTGTCATGTGAGAGCTTTCATTTCTGTACACAGACTCTAGTTGTGGGGTGCTGGCTCAGTAGTTGTGGCATGAAGGCTTAGTTGCACTGAGACATGTTGGATCTTAGTTCCCTGACCAGGGGTCAAACTCATGTCCCTTGCATTGCAAGGCACTCTTAACCACTTGACCACCAAGGAAGTCCCTAGAGTTTTAAAGAGGAAAAATACTGCTTACATTTGCAACTTTAATTTGTGGAGTTTACAGAGTCAGAATGATCTCGCTCCTTTTCTTCCTTTTTTTTTTTTTTTTTTTTTTTAGAGACCCAAATATATTTTTAATTCAAAACAAATATATATGTACAATTACCATATGTATTTGATAGGAATTGTAGAAAAATCTTCAATTTTAACAAGGTAAAGGGTGATCTTAGTAAACCTATTGTTATGATGTTTGGCTAAAAAGATTCACCTCGATCTAATAATACATATTTTGTTTTGGTAAGTCCTTTGAGAAGTATAATTTTAATATCATACTGAGATAACTCCTTTACACCTATACATTTCAATATTCTATTTATTATTACAAGTTAGTGGGGACAATTAATGAATGATGATTTCATTTATTTCCACTTGGTTAATTTACTCTCTCTCTTATCACCGACTCAAATGCTTCTCCTCACTTAAGACAAATGTTTTGTCAAATCAAAAATATTTCTTGGACTTCTAATAAACACCATGAAGAAATCTGAAAAAGTAAACTTTTAGATTAAGTAGAGAACAACATCAGGCTTCCAAGCATCTTTTCTGACCATAATGCATTAAGATTAGATCTCAATTACAGGAGAAAAACTATTAAAAATTCCAACATATGGAGGTTGAACAACACACTTCTGAATAACCAACAAATCACAGAAGAAATCAAAAAAGAAATCAAAATATGCATAGAAACTAATGAAAATGAAAACACAACAACCCAAAACCTGTGGGACACTATAAAAGCAGTGCTAAGAGGAAAGTTCATAGCAATACAGGCATACCTCAAGAAACAAGAAAAAGTCAAATAAATAACCTAACTCTACAACTAAAGCAACTAGAAAAGGAAGAGTTGGAGAACCCCAGAGTGAGTAGAAGGAAAGAAATCTTAAAAATTAGGGCAGAAATAAATGCAAAAGAAACAAAAGAGACCATAGCAAAAATCAACAAAGCCAAAAGCTGGTTCTTTGAAAGGATAAATAAAATTGACAAACCATTAGCCAGACTCCTTTTCTTCCTTATCCCTGGAAACCACGTATTGACAGTCACTAGAGAGAATGCCTCAGAGAAGGCAATGGCAACCCACTCCAGTACTCTTACCTGGAAAATCCCATGGATGGAGGAGCCTGGTAGGCTGCAGTCCATGGGGTTGCTAGGAGTCAGACACGACTTCACTTTTCACTTTCTTCACTTTTCACTTTCATGCATTGGAGAAGGAAATGGCAACCCACTCCAGTGTTTTTGCCTGGAGAATCCCAGGGACAGGGGAGCCTGGTGGGCTGCCGTCTACGGGGTTGCACAGAGTCGGACACGACTGAAGTGACTTAGTATATGGAAATTGTAAAAATTTGACATAGTCCTTTGTTTATTAAAAACTAATAGCAAAGTATAAAGATACAAGCATGGGATCATTTTAATTAAAAAATGTTAAAACATCTGTATTTAGCTAAAGTAAATTTTGGTCAGAGGTATATCATTTGAACTTGGCTGAATTTATCTGTAGCTTTATGCCAATGTTAATTGCATCCATCATGGAATCAACAAATCCTGGCAAGACTCTGTGATTCAAATCAGTGTCTTTCTTTCTCTATATTGCTACTCCGGGCCAGGGTAAACAAAGTGGTGATGGAAATAATATTAAGTGATGTAGGACTAATGGAGACAGTATTTCAAAATGCATCATGATATAAAATAACAGCATTCAATAATTTTGCAAAATAAAATCAGAGAAATTTCATGAACATAGTCATCCTGAATTATTTCTTTCTTGATAATTTATACTTGATACTTCCCTAAAGCTATTTCCCTCATACACTTACTGCAGCATTTCAAGTTCACCCCATTTCTTTCTGAGCCTGTGTACTGCCATTAGAAGCAGATTAGCAACTATTTATTTTGATGATAGGTGTTTTTCTGTGTATAATAGAAAAGAGATTCAGAGTCCATGATGCTAGGAAATCATGTTGAAGCTGTTTTCCATCTCAGCCCTGAGGGGAGAAAAGCAATTGATGTTGTTGAGGACTAGTCCCAGAGTACATCGGTAAACCTGAGAGCTGCTTCTTCCTTTTGTAAGATTTTAAGGATTATTATTAACAGTTACATAATAGTACTAAGTGATTATTGTATCTCATTATCTACTTCTTAAGTTCAGTTACTTAATGGATAAAGATTATTTTTTGTTTGGTGTTTTATTATAACCCAGAACTTGGTTAATGATACACTATTATCTTGGTTTATGCTTGCTTTCTTTTTTATTATGATACAATGTAAACCTATGAATCAACACATATTAAAAAATGCAAAACTTCTTGTAATATATGTCTATGAATGTGTTCCTTCCTTACCCCATATTCTTATCTCTCCTCCTTTTAGTATAGCCACTATTCCCAAAATACTGTACTTCAGTAAGTGTAGCTCTATTACACATCCATGCTATCCTATATAATACATAGTGTTTAGGATAATAATTTGGAATTATATAAAATAATATAACAATGTATTTAAATAGCAATTCCTATTGACAGTGAGCTCTCAAACTTTCAAGTATAACATTTCCTGTCTATGACTTCTGCTGCTATTGCTGAGATTCTGTGGTCTTTTAAACAATCATTCCATTGTAGGCAGGCTCTCCTTTTTTCTATTTCAAGATTTTTGTCTTTGGCAATTTTTTCATTTTTCCTTCTGTGTCTTGGCATAGATTTCTTTTTAATCCTGATCGGGATGCATTAATCTGTGGATCCATATTTTTACATCAGGAAAACTTACTGCTATTATAATTTTAAATATTGTCTCCTCAGCATTCTGCTTAATCTTCGCTCTTGGAACTTCAGCTAGACATGACTTAGGAGTCTTCATTTTGTACTTCCTCTCTTAATCTTTCTTTTGTGTTTTCCATCTCCTGATCTTTCCTTATTGCTTTCAGAAGTAATTTCATGTGTATTTTTCCAAGTTCATAAAATTCTCCTTCAAATGCATTTAATCTATCATTTCACTTGTCCACTGAGTTTGTTTTTATTTCAGTGGTTCCCCTTGTCATTTCTAGAAATTCAATGTATTTTTCAAATATACCATTCCTTATGACTTCTTCTATGTCTACTTTATAAACACATTCTTTGTTTCCTTACATTTTATATATAGCTATTTCATCCTCTATATCCAGCCGTTCCCAAATCTGCAGTTCTTGCTTTCCAATTTTTCTGTCTTGTTGATCATGATAGAGATTTGGCTTTTAGTGGGTTTGATATTCTCTGTCTGTGATCTTAATCCTGCAGTTATCTTGGGGAAACTTTCTTCCAGATACAGTTTGTTTCTAATTCTGACAGTGGCCACCTTTCTGCTGCTCCGAATTTGGCCCTATGCTTCCAAATCTCTCGGCCCCGTTTCCAAGTCCAACTTTTGGATGTTCTAGCTCCAGGACACTGAAGTTCTGATTCTTGGTCTCCTGACCTCTTTTTTTTTTTTTTTTTTAGGGGAGGCCCAGGAAGTCTGGGGAAGTTGAGCCTGAAGGCTCCTTTTACCATTGGTGAAGAGAGTCATGGGTCTACAGAGTGAATTTTAGAGGGGAGACATGCATATGTGTCACTGATTTCACTTTGCTGCACACTAGAAACACAACATTGGAAAGCAACTATATTCCAATAACAATTAATTTTAAAAAGAGTGAATCTTAGGCTGGAGAGACATCACCACTCTGGTGAAATGTTGGTAAGTTTTACAATATTCTCTTTAAATACCTGCGTACAGAGATAGAGATGATATATGACAGATACACGGATGAACTTCCCAGGTGGCTCAGTGGTAAAGAATCTGCCTGCCAATGGAGGAGATGTAGGTTCAATCGCTAGGTCAGGAAGATCCCCTAGAGGAGGAAATGGCAACCCACTCTAGTATTCTTTCCTGCAGAATCCTGTGGACGGTTGCAGAGAGTCAGACACGACTCTGAGTATGCACGCAGACAGAGAGATACAGACATAATGTACATACATATAGAGGCAGTTGTAGATTTTTTTCTGCTGTTTTTCTTTCATGTTCTTTTAAAAAAGCTAATAAAGTATTCATTTTCCTGGGGCGAACTGAGAGAGTAACGCACGTGTGCACGTACGCGCGCACACACACGCATATATATATACTATAATGTGTAAAATAGGTAGCTAGCAGGAAGCTGCTATATAGCACAGGGAACCCAGCTTGGTGCTCTGTGATGACCTAAAGGGTTGGGATGAGGAGGTGGGAGACAGACTAGAGAGGAAGGGGATATAAGCATACACATAGCTGATTCATGTTGTTTACAGCAGAAACCAACACAACATTGTAAAGTATTTGTACTACAGTTAAAAAATAATAGATGAATACATAAATATTAAAAAGGAATAAACTGGCATATTGCAAAGTTAAAAAATAAAATATAAAGAAGTTAATAAACTATTACACATACCTAGTTCAGAAGTGTATCACAGAGTTTAAAGACTTCCATCCTATTTCCCTGATAGCCAAAATCAATTTTCATTTTTGTAATTTTATACTTCTGTTTCATGAAAACAATTCCTTCTATTATTGTAGATAATAATCACAGTCTCTTGAGCTCATATACTGTATTCATTTCTTCCATTTTAATAATAGTCTTTTGTGTTATCTTAGCTTAAGCTCTATTAAGGATTTTTTAACAATTTCAAAACATGGTTAACTACTTACATAGCTCTTAAAAGGAGACATGCAGTGGGAAAATTAAGTCTGTGTAAAAAAGTAATTTGGAAACACCACACAATATACAGTAAAAATGCAATTACTTTTAAAATGGAATCTGTGAACTAGGTCACTGAAAAGTTGCACAGAATATTTTGGTTTTCAACATGTGAACAATGCTATTTTCAAAGAAAAGGAAGTGAAAGTATTGTCTGTGAGTTTAAAGGAAACATGGCATTATAAGAAAATCTAATGGTCTTCATATGCCTAGATTAAAAAATATATGAGATGATAAATTAAATATAGTTACTCAGTTGCAGACCTAGGCAATGCAAATGTGGTATGGGAAACTGTAAACAGTGCTTAATCAAATTATGACTCAGAGTCTGGAGAAAAAGAAACCTAAGCAATAACTGTTCTCTTTTTTTCTTCTTGATGAAAATTCAAATTAAATCATTAATAGTTTATAAATGAAACTAGCCAAGAGACAGCTAATGCGTATCCTATTCTAAATTAAATACAAGCAATAAGTGTTCCGTTACATTCATGGAGGTAAACTCCAAAATCACTTTATATTTATGAAATTTGAGTTTTAAATGTTTATCTGATTGTTTGCCTCCCCTGAGATCATTCTCGATGCCACTGTGAATTTGGGGAGAAAAGAAAAATCAGTTGGAACATCATTTTCTTTTATTATTCTACCCAGTTTCCCCTCTCCTCTGTCTTTCTCTCTGCATATAAACATATGCACAAACACAAGCCAAATGATTATATCAGAAAGGAGAGAATAAAAGACAGAACAAAATCACATCAGCTTATTAGCTTTGGGATCAACCCCAGAATTATGTGTGTATGCGTGCAACCCCAGAATGAGGTGACAATATTCTTGCTACTTACTGATCCTATTCAGACTAAGGGCTTAGTGCAGAACATTTCACTTTGACAGTTACAGAACTTGTTTGCAGCTGGCCCCTCTACTCAAGGACTCTATAATATGGTAGAGAAATGCAATGAACATAAGCAAATGTGTTATGTGATCAGCTGTGAATGACCAGTATATTTTAAAATTGTGTGGCTTCTTCATAATGGAATTTTGTTTATATCCAGACCATCTTCTCACTGTACTCAGAATTCTCCTCAGTATCTCATGCTTCCCTGCCAAAGGAATGCAAATAAAATTTAATTCTAGTGAGAAAAAAATATAATTATGAAAGCAAATCCTCTTAGAAAATTCATCCCCAAACAAATAGGAACTGCCCTGAACACTCTTTTAAATTATCAGTGTCCTGCTTCTCCTCATTATAGCTAATAGCTGAATTTTCTGTAAATGAATTATTTGAATAGGGCTATATATAGCAAACAATGAGTATAAATTATAGAAATGAATAAATAATCATTCAAATATTCAAATATACTTTGAAATTCACATTGGTTATTGCTGTGAGATGTGAAGGTAATAACTAGGATGGCAAATTAGGGGAGAATTTTCAGAAGGAAATAAAATTATGCCTGTATTTAATTTCTTTGACTTTCATTTTAATTATGAAGGATTGCCATACCATGAGAAGATGATGTGTTTTTATGAAATCATTATTGAGCAAAGAATTGTGTAGGAGGAAAAATAATGTTGATAGAGCAGAACAAGATGAACCAAAGCAAAGTATAATAATAACAACAGTTCATATTTTCAGAGTAATTTGCCGCTGGTGAAGAACTCTTATTCCATTATTTGAGCTGACATGTAAACTTTCTTTGATTAATAAAGTCAGTGATATCATTCTATTTTTAAATATGAGGAAATGTAAAATATTGTCATAATCAAGATAGCCAATTTGCAATTTACAGAATGGGTCAAATGGAACAGAATAGTATGGTAGAGAATTTTATGCTTCTTATGGGGCAATTTTATCCCTGAAAAATGTAGGTGGAGAGTTTAAAATTAGTAAAGTTTCAGGGTACTATCTCCTATTGTATGAATGCTTTAGAGAATTTTGACCTTGATAAGGAAAGCTAGCGTGGGTGGTTACTCAGCCACTCAGTTGACCAAAATAACATTGATCATCTTATGAAATGTACAAAATTGTTCTCAAAAATGGATATATCAACTCCTGCCATGCTTCTTTAACCAACAGGTACAATGAGACAGGCTGTAACCTGGGACCTGGTACTTTTTACTGGAGTGCTTGCCCCTAGACTAATAGCTCCTAAAGCAACAGAATACAAAGAAAGTCTAAGGGATTAAAAAGAACTTCACACATGCCCAGTAGTCCAGTAGCTGGGGGTAAAGTATGAACAAAGAGATACAGAAAGGCAAAAATCTGACTTCCACTCATGAGAACCCGGGAGCAAAAGATCTCTCTGCACAACACCACCAAGAGGGTTGGCAGACCACCTATGCCACCCTTCCTACCCTAACCAATGATCCATACCACCCTTACCTCATTGAGGGGAATAGCTCTCCCCTTCTCCCTTTCCCTGACACAAAGATTTAGCAGGGAAACCAGTTTCTTGTTTTTGATCCCTCATGTTGCAGCAAGAGTCCCAATAAAGCCTTGCTGAAGTTCTCTTCTGGCCTTGCATCAATTTCTATTGATGAAAGAATCAAAGAACTGAGTCTGTAAGAGTCAGCATCCCAATCATTTATAGTAGCTTGGGGACTTCTACAACAAGTTTTTATTAAGCATTATAATAGACTTCCTGAAGGGAGAAAAGATTTATAAATATTCCTTTATTAACTCTTTTCCAAGATGTTAGAAAGAGCATGGAATTGGTACTCTCAAAATATCAAAGACTGGGTGGCTTAAACAGGAAACATTATTTATAACATTTCTGAAGGCTGGGAAGTTAGAGATCAAAGCTCCATCAGGTCTAATATCCACTTTCTCATTTACAGATGGTCCTATGATCACATGATGAAAAGGGTGAGAAAGCCTCCTGAAGTCTGTTTCATATATAATTAATGGAATATTACTCAGCCATAAAAAGGACAAGATAATGCCATTTGCAGTAACATGCATGGACATAGATTGTCATACAGAGTGAGGTAAGTCAGACAGAGAAAGACAAATATCCTATAATATCACTTAGGTGTGGAATCCAGAAAAATGGCACATATGAATTTATTTGCTAAACAGAAATAGAATCACAGATGTAAAAAACAAACTTAAGGTTACCAGTGGAAGAGGGGGGAGTGGGATGAAGTGGGAGATTAGGACAGACATACATACAGCACTATATATAAAATGGATAACTAATAAGAATCTGCTATATAGCATCAGTTCAGTTCAGTTCAGTTCAGTTCTGTTCAGTCACTCAGTTGTATCTGACTTTGCAACACCATGGACTGAAGCACACCAGGCTTCTCTGTCCATCACCAACTCTTGGAGCTTGCTCAAATTCATGTCCATCGAGTCAGTGATGCCAAACATCTCATCCTCTGTTGTCCCCTTCTCCTCCTGCCTTCAATCTTTCCCAGCATCAGGGTCTTTTACAGTGAATCAGTTCTTTGCATCAGGTGGCCAAAGCATTGGAGTTTCAGCTTCAGCATCAGTCCTTCCAATGAATATTCAGGACTGCTTTCCTTTAGGATGGACTGGTTGGCTCTCCTTGCAGTCCAAGGGACTCTCAAGAGTCTTCTCCAATACCACAGTTCAAAAGCATCAGTTCTTCGGCGCTCAGCTTCTTTTTTTTTTAAATATAAATTTATTTATTTTAATTGGAGGTTAATTACTTTATAATATTGTATTGATTTTGCCATACATCAACATGAATCTGCCATAGGTATACACGTGTTCCCCATCCTGAACCCCCCTCCTTCCTCCCTCCCCGTATCATCCATCTGGGTCGTCCCAGTGCACCAGCCCCAAGCATCCAGTATCATAGTCCAACTCTCACACCCATACATGACTACTGGAAAAACCATAGTTTTGACGACACAGACATTTGTTGCCAGAGTAATGTCTCTGCTTTTTAATGTGCTGTCTAAGTTGGTCATAGCTTTTCTTGCAAGGAACAAGCGTCTTTGAATTTCATGGCTGTAGTCACCATCTGCAGTGATTTTGGAGCCCATGAAAATAAAGCCTGTCACTGTTTCCATTGTTTCTCCATCTATTTGCCATAAAGTGATGGGACTGGATGCCCTGAATTCATTTTCTGAATGCTGAGTTTTAAGCCAGCTTTTTCACTCTCCCCTTTCACTTTCATTAAGAGGCTCTTTAGTTCCTCTTTGTTTTCTGCCATAGGGTGGTATCATTTGCATATCTGAGGTTATTGATATTTCTCCTGGCAATCTTGATTCCAGCTTGTGCTTCATGCAGACTGGCATTTCACATGATGTACTCTGTAAATAAGTTAAATAAGCAGAGTGACAATATAAAACCTAGACGTACTCCTTTCCCATTTTGGAACCAGTCTGTTGTTCCATGTTGTTCCTATTTTGGAAGCAGTCCATTGTTCTAACTGTTGCTTCTTGAGCTGCATACAGATTTCTCAGGAGGCAGGTAAGGTGGTCTGGTATTCCCATCTCTTGAAGAGTTTTCCACAGTTTCTTGTGATCCACACAATCAAAAGCTTTGGCATAGTCAATAAAGCAGAAGTAGATATTTTTCTGGAACCCTCTTGCTTTTTCGATGATCCAATGGATGTTGGTAATTTGATCTCTGGTTCCCCTCCTTTTCTAAATCCAGCTTGAACATCTGGAAATTCTCAGTTCATGTACTATTGAAGCCTGGCTTGGAGAATTTTGAGCATTACTTTGCCAGTGTGTGAAATAAGTACAATTATGCTGTAGTTTGAACATTCTTTGGCATTTCCTTCATTTCGGATTGGAATGAAAATGGACCTTTTCTTTTTTATTTTATTTTTTTAATTTTTATTTTTACTTTATTTTACTTTACAATACTGTATTGGTTTTGCCATACATTGATGTAAATCCACCACGGGTGTACATGAGTTCTCAAACATGAACCCCCTTCCCACCTCCCACCCCACATCATCTCTCTGGATCATCCTTGTGCACCAGCCCCAAGCATCCTGTATCCTGCATCGAACATAGACTGGCGATTCGTTTCTTACATGATAGTATACATGTTTCAATGCCATTCTCCCAAGTCATCCCACCCTCTCCCTCTCCCTCAGAGTCCAAAAGTCTGCTCTACACATCTGTGTCTCTTTTGCTGTCTCACATACAGGGTCATCATTACCATCTTTCTAAATTCCATATATATATGTGTTAGTATACTGTATTGGTGTTTTTCTTTCTGGCTTACTTCACTCTGTATAATTGGCTCCAGTTTCATCCATTTCATTAGAACTGATTCAAATGTATTCTTTTTAATGGCTGAGTAATACTCCATTGTGTATATGTACCACTGCTTTCTTATCCATTCGTCTGCTGATGGACATCTAGGTTGTTTCCATGTCCTGGCTATTATAAACAGTGCTGTGATGAACATTGGGGTACATGTGTCTCTTTCAATTCTGGTTTCCTCGGTGTGTATGCCCAGAAGTGGGATTGCTGGGTCATAAGGCAGTTCTATTTGCAAATTTTTAAGGAATCTCCACACTGTTCTCCATAGTGGCTGTACTAGTTTGCATTCCCACCAACAGTGTAGGAGGGTTCCCTTTTTTCCACACCCTCTCCAGCATTTATTGCTTGCAGACTTTTGGATCACAGCCATTCTGACTGGTGTGAAATGGTACCTCATTGTGGTCTTGATTTGCATTTCTCTGATAATGAGTGATGTTGAGCATCTTTTCATGTGTTTGTTAGCCATCCGTATGTCTTCTTTGGAGAAATGTCTATTTAGTTCTTTGGCCCATTTTTTGATTGGGTCGTTTATTTTTCTGGAATTGAGCAGCATAAGTTGCTTGTATATTTTTGAGATTAGTTGTTTGTCAGTTGCTTCATATGCTATTATTTTCTCCCATTCTGAAGGCTGTTTTTCACCTTGCTTATAGTTTTCCTTTGTTGTGCAGAAGCTTTTAATTTTAATTAGATCCCATTTGTTTATTTTTGCTTTTGTTTCCGGTATTCTGGGAGGTGGATCATAGAGGATCCTGCTGTGATTTATGTTGGAGAGTGTTTTGCCTATGTTCTCCTCTAGGAGTTTTATAGTTTCTGGTCTTACGTTTAGATCTTTAATCCATTTTGTGTTTATTTTTGTGTGTGGTGTTAGAAAGTGATCTAGTTTCATTCTTTTACAAGTGGTTGACCAGTTTTCCCAGCACCACTTGTTAAAGAGATTGTCTTTAATCCATTGTATATTCTTGCCTCCTTTGTCAAAGATAAGGTGTCCATAGGTGTGTGGATTTATCTCTGGGCTTTCTATTTTGTTCCATTGATCTATATTTCTGGAAAATTGACCTTTTCCATTCCTGTGGCCACTGCTGAGTTTTCCAAATTTGCTGGCATATTGAGTGTAGCACATTCATAACATCATCTTTTAGCATTTGAAATAGTTCAACTGGAATTCCATCACCTCATAGCTTTGTTTGTAGTGATACTTCCTAATGCCCACTTGCCTTCGCATTCCAGGATATCTGGTTCTAGGTGAGTAATCACATCATCCTGGTTATCTGGGTCATGAAGACCTTTTTTGTATAGTTTTTCTGTGTATCGTTGCCCCTTCTTCTTAATATCTTCTGCTTCTGTTAAGTTCATACCATTTCTGTCCTTTATTTTGCCCATCTTTGCATGAAACATTCCCTTGGCATCTCTGATTTTCTTGAAGAGATCTCTAGTCTTTCCCATTCTATTATTTCCCTCTATTTCTTTGCATTGATCAGTGAGGAAGGCTTTCTTATCTCTTCTTGCTATTCTTTGGAACTCTGCATTCAAAGGGGTGTATTTTTCCTTTTCTCCTTTGCCTTTAGCTTCTCTTCTTAGCTATTTGTAAGACTTCCTCAGACAGCCATTTTGCCTTTTTGCATTTCTTTTTCTTGGGGATCGTCTTGATCACTGCCTCCTGTACAATGTCGCAAAACTCTGTCCATAGTTCTTCGGGCAATCTATCAGATCTAATCCCTTGAATCTAATTGTCACTACCGCTGTATTATCTTAAGGGATTTGATTTAGGTCATACGTGAATAGTCTAGTGGTTTTCCCTGCTTTCTTCAATTTAAGTCTGAATTTGCCAATAAGGAGTTCATGATCTGAGCCACAGTCAGCTCCCAGTCTTGTTTTTGCTGACTGTATATAGCTTCTCCATCTTTGGCTGCAAAGAGTGTGCTGCTGCTGCTAAGTCACTTCAGTCATGTCTGACTCTGTGTGACCCCAGAGACGGCAGCCCACCAGGCTCCCCCATCCCTGGGATTCTCCAGGCAAGAACACATTTCCTTCTCCAATGCATGAAGGTGAAAAGTGAAAGTGAAATCGCCAAGTCGTGTCCAACCCTCAGAGACCCCATGGACTGCAGCCTACCAGGCTCCTCCATACACGGGATTTTCCAGGGAGGAGTACTGGAGTGGGGTGCCATTGCCTTGACCATCTGGTGATATCCATGTGTAGAGTTGTCTCTTGTGTTTTTAGGAAAGGGTGGTTTCTATGACCAGTGTGTTCTCTTGGCAAAGCTCTGTTAGCGTTTGCCCTCCTTCATGTTGTACTACAAGGCCAAAAGTGCCTGTTATTCCCTGTATCTCTTGACTTCCTACTTTTGCATTCCAGTCCCCTCTGATGAAAAGGACATCTTTTTTGGTGTTAATTCTAGAAGGTCTTGTAATGGGAGGCACTAGAGACCTGGGAGGCACCGCAGACCTAACACAACATTGTAAACAACTCTACTGCAATAAAAATTAATTTTAAAAAGGACATTTTTGGTATTGACCATATGGTGATGTCCATGTATAGGCTCATCTCTTGTCTAATTCCATTCATGAAGACTCTACTCTCATGACCCAATCACCTCCCAAAGGTCCCATGTTCTAATACTATCACTTCGGAAATTAGATTTCAACATATGAATACTGGGGGACACAAACAGTCTAGAGAACGCATTTTATTTTATTCATCGCTGGACATTACTTTCTCTCCATATCAGCCACTGAAAAATAATTAACCCTAAATACCCACGCAATAAATGTTGATTCGTTGTTGTTGTTCAGTCTTTAAGTTTTGTTCAACTCTTTGCAATCCCAAGCATGCCAGGCTTCCCTGTCCTTCACTGTCTCCCGGAGTGTGCTCAAACTCATGTCCACCGAGTCGGTGATGCCATCCAACCATCTCATCCTCCGTCATCCCCTTCTCCTCCTGCCTTCAATCTTTCCCAGCATCAGGGTCTTCTCTAATGAGTCACCTCTTCACAAAGGTGGCCAAAGTATTGGAACTTCAGCTTTAGCATCAGTCCTTCCAATGAATATTCAGGGTTGATTTCCTTTAGGATTGACTGCTTTGATCTCCTTGTGACTAAAACAGCTAGTTTTTTCCTCAAGATTTATTCTTCCCTACCTCTTTAGTAACAAAGTTTTGAACTTGTTGGATATGCAAGTGAACAGTTAAAAAATTACATTTCCTAGAATCCCTTATAAATACATGGTACAGTTTTTGCCATTGTGATCTAAGGGAAAGCATAGCATGAGTCTAATTTCTTAAAAGGAAGCCACCTCAGCCAGAATGGCCCTTTGCACTTTTGTTCTTCCCATCTTTCTGCCTGGAATATTGTGATACTGAAGCTCCAACAGCCATCTGCCACCATGAAACAAGGTGAACATGATAAGGACAGATGAGGAATCGCGTGTGTGCTCAGTAGGGTTTGACTCTCTGCGACCCCACAGACTGTAGCTGTGGACTTGCCTGGAAAATCCAATAGACAGATGAGCAGGGGGCATGAAGAATGTGGGTCTTTGCTAGTATCGTGGAGCCATAAAGCCTGACCTAAATTGCCAATAATGGAATTTTTATTACTTGAAGAAAAATATATGCTCTTCCTGTTTAAGCCTTTATTACTCACTTGGATTTTCGGTTTTATATGACTGAACTCAATATATTATTCTCATGCAGTACACATTATTCCATTTCCTGATGACTGAACTGAGGTTGAAGGTGAAAGCGTGGTTAAATGATGCCAAAGGTCACATTCCAAGTAAGTTTCAAAGTGGAAGGAGAAACTCTAGTGTTTTGAGGTTTCTTCCTCCAAGCTTTTTTTCACTGTAAAACAACTGGAATTCTTACTTGGGGGTAATAACTTACCTTTATTTCTTTTGACATATCTTTCTATCTTCTGGATATGTGAATATGTGCCAGGCACTGTTTTTTGTCTTTTAACTTTTTATTTTCTATTGGAGTGGGGCTTCCCTGGTGGCTCAGATGGGAAAGCATTTGCCTGTAATGCAGGGGACCCAGGTTCGATCCCTGGGTCGGGAAGATCCCCCTGGAGCAAGGAATGGAATGTTCTTCTGCAGTATTCTTGCCTGTAGAAGAATCCCATGGACAGAGGAACCTGGAGGGCTACAGTTCAGGGGCTTGCAAAGAGTTGGACAGGACTGAGTGAGTAACACTTTCACTTTTGTACTGGAGTGTAGCTAATTAACAATGCTGTTATAGTTTCAGGTGGACAGCAAAGGAACACAGCCATATATATACAGGCATTCATTCTTCCCCATGGCAGCCTCCCCTCCAAGCTGACACACAACATTGAGCAGAGTTCCCTGGGCTACACAGTAGGTCCTTTTAAATGGTTATCCATTTAAAATATAGCAGTGTGTATACATTGATCCCAAGCTCCCTAGCTATTCCTCCTGCCTATCCTTTCTTCCAGCAACCCTAACTTTGTTCTCTAAGCCTGTGACATATACTATCTTCTAATACTGGATGCCTGGAGAAGAAAAACAAGTCTCCTGTCTGCATGGAGCTTATCTTCTAATAAGTAAATGAATGAATTAATGTGTTAATAACTAATCCTTTGCTCTTTATTTCTAAAGGACTGATTTACCACAGAAAATAATGATTTATTTCATTTTTCATATTTAAAATAGCACATGAATTTGTCTACTTTTTACCCCCTCCATTTTGCCAATGAGTTATCTGAGACCCACTGATATGAAATGATATGCTCAAAGACACACAATCCTGTAACCAACTTAAGCATTAGATGACAAGTCAATATTACCAAGGTCATGGAGCAAAGTCAGTCCATTAGGATTCATATAAGGAATAGCAAGATCCCTCTACTAGTCTAGCTGTAGCTGGAAGCTGAAGGGAGTCATGGTTTCTACTACTCACGGGGCACATGGTGGTGGAAGGAATTCCATACATTCTAAGCAGGCTAATAAGATAACAAAGCCATCAAAGAGTGGTGGTTTTGGAATGTCTGCAACCTGAAAGGTCTACACCAAATTGTGCAGAAATGAAATGCTTTCTTTTACATCAGAGCAAGAGATAACCACCTGAGACCAAGGGAAGGACCAAGCAGAGTCTAAAACAGCAGGTGAAGCCACAAAAAAGCAGTAGCTTTTGCAAGACAGAACACCAAACATCTCTCTAAGACAGCTAGTCAGTGCACAAAGGCTCAGCCCTGGGCAAAGTTGCTCCCTTAGAAGCCTCTCTGTCAAGCTACAGGATAGCTTTAGTTGATGCTGAGTACAAAGGAACCAACCAGAACTGGGGTTTTAAAAAGTACTTAGTCCTTAATGCAATACGCTAACAATTTGGATCAAATTTGGCACTTCTTTGTCATAGGCCAAACAGGGTTTAAGACAAATATTTCTCAACTATTTGAAGAAAATGAATGCTATTTACAGATACAATAAGATGTAGTATGGATCTTAAATCTTAACCCTCTTGTTACTCGTTATCTTAGTAAATCCCTTAAATATGGGCTGTATTCCTAGAGGATTCAGACCATGTAGGTGACCGTGTATTTCAAATAGAATAATAGGCTTTGTTTTCATTTTAATTTATTTATTTTTTTAACTTGTGGAACCAAGTCAGGCTTAATGCATTTTATTGATTTTCTGTCACCCAGTTTTTAATACATGTGTGCCTGGTTGGTACAAAGGCATAAACATATCTCAACTACTTCTAACAGTTTTCTTTTCAAGTGCACTGTAGCAATCTAGATTTCTGGGCTTTTGTTTTACCTTCTTCAAATTATGACTAGAATGTAAAATAACTTGCCATATAGCTATGAAAGCCTCATGAGGATACTTGCTATCCACATGAGAAGAAACTTCCAGAAAATTTACTGCTTGTATGGTATATTGATGAATCTTTTACTCACATAAAGAGTCATTTTATAGAGTCAACATTAAAGCCAAAATTTTAGGTCATTTTAGCTCATCCCTTTTGTTTGTGTGTGTATGTCATTTACATGATTACAAAAAAAAATGAGTAAAAGAGAATAGTTTGAAGTTTAGGATGTTTATCCTGAGATTCCACTATTCTTTATGGAAAAAATGAGATTTAAAATATGATGGAACTTGAAAGGTTTTCTGTACATGTGGTATCTTCTGTCTTTTAATATGAATTTCTATAATGTGCAATCAAAAATTTTATTATATTCATTTTATATAAACATCTTTGGAAATGATTATCTTTATATAAAGTCTGACATTAGGTATAAAGTTAAAGCTTATATCTTTGAATACTGCATGCATTTCAGGATACATTTGAAAACCAAACTATTGCATATAAACTGTAACATTCATCCTTTCAACAAAGATGTTTATACTACATGCTTGTATTTTTGCAGCTCTAGAAATTATTGCTCTTGTGATAAATGTTAGTGTTTTATACTTAGTGCATTCTAAGTGTAACACAGATGTTAGCTGAAATCACCTTGCACTTTAATAAGTATGTATATTTCATGAATATATATATAAGATGTATATGCACATATATATGCTAATTTTAGTAATCCATTTATTTCTGCATACCTTTTTTTATGATATACAGACAAAGGGAGGAAGATTGGGTATGGTATACGCTTGTATGATATCCTCTTAGATAATTTAAAAAAAACTGACACAACATTGATATTTTCATCACCACATGCCAACAGTTCTAAATAATGCCAACAATAAAATTATCCTCCTTGAAAATATCTTTGATCTAAGTAATACACAGTTGTTACTATTACTATTGAACTTCAATTAAGTACACAGATGTGTGTGTATATGTATGTGTGTGTTTACAGGTGTATGTACAGGTGTGCATTCCAAATTAGCCCAATTTATGATTTGTCCTCTAAGTACTTGCTGCTTCATTTCCTTTGTTCTCTCTGCCCTCTGTCTAATCAGATATGAAACATCAACTGAATTTTCATGATGTTCTAACCTACAAAAAACCCATGCAAAACATTTGTGGGTGGCCTTTTCTATGAAAAAGTCGGCCTCTTGAAAACTCAATTTCATTTGCTCTAACATACAAAGAAGTTTAATTCTCTACTCTTTCTGACTCTACCTCGCTGTAAAAAAGACTCTTTAATGTGCTCTATTTGACAACAGATAAATTATCTATTTCGAATCCCATCATTTAGCAGCACAGAAGATATTGAATCACTCTTGGCATTTGTAGAACACAGATGTATTTCCAACCCATCTGAGCTGCCCTGAGAGGGAACAAGTGACTACTGCTGACTTTGGTTATAAATAATATATCTACTCTACTATATAGCAATTTAAAAGAGATTTCATGTTCATAAGAGTAGATTTCAGGACAATTTGGCTTTGAGAATAAAGTTGGCATTGAGTGAAACAATTTCTTTAATTTTTAGTCTCATTACCTGTAAAAGGGAAGCTCATTTCAGAATTAAGTGTGAAAATTGATGTTGAAGAACCTTAATGGGACTTTTTATGGTTGTCATGATCAAGTGCACAGACAATGCTTTCTATTAAGAGTTTTATAGCCTCTGATGAGGCAATCCAACAGGGAAAACACTTTTAGAATGGCATTAATTAAACATTCCTATGTGCCTTGTGTGCTCAGTTCTGTCCGACTCTTTGTGACCCTTTGTTCTGTAGCCTGCCAGACTCCTCTGTCCATGGGATTTTCCAGGCAAGAATACTGGAGTGGGCTGCCATTCCCTCCTGCAGGGGATCTTCCCAATCCAGCGATCGGACTTGCATCTCCTGTGTTTTCTGCATTGGCAGGTGGATTCTTTACCACTGAACCACCTGGGAAGCCCTATGCTTTGGGCTAAATGCTGTACATGCATCCTTTCAGTTGATCTTGGTCTTTCCAAGTTTTCTCAGTGATTGGAATTTCTGTCCTTTGATTTGTTCAAGTCCTCAAATATTGGATTCTTCAATGTCTTTCACCCCTACATGCAATCCTTTCAGTGTGTGGGTGCTCAGTCACTTCATTCGTGTTTGACTCTTTGTGACCAGGTGGATGGTAGGCTAGGCTCCTCTTTCCATGAAATTCTCCAGGCAAGAATATTGGAGTGAGTTGCTATGCCCTCCTCCGGGAGATCTTCCCCACCCAGGGATCGAACCTGATTCTCCTGCATTGATAAGTGGGTTCTTTACCCACTGAGCCACCTGGGAAATCTTTGATTCCTTCGGTTCATCCCTATCAACTCTAAGCTGCTAATGCCTCTTATTAGGGCTATGATGATGACCTTGTGATAGGTTTCCTGACTCCGTTTCTGTTCCACAATCCATTTTCTATACAACAGACAGAACGAACTTTTGAAAATGCCAATTAGATCATGTTACTGACCAGTTTTAACCTTTTGGGGGTTTCAGAATTGCACTAAAATTCATTTTGTCTACTGTCAATGACCTTAGTCCCCACCCACTATCTGCTGGTCCAACCATCTCTGTCACTTCTCCATGCCTACACTGTAGCCAGCAACCAGGCATTGTTCTATTTTTCATGAATTCCATATGCTTTCTCACCTCAGGAGCTTGGCATTTACTGTTTCTTCTTGCCTAGACAGCTCTGACCCAGGGCTTCACACTGCTGACTCTTTTTTTGTCAAATGTCACCTTCTCAAGGCCACCTGCTCAGAAACACTTCCTGGAGTCTTATTTTTACTACGTTCTATCTCTTTAGTGTCAAAATTGGCTCTCAGGTGTATCCAGTCTCCTTAGGTACAGGCCCTGGAGCAATTTGTCATTTGTGTACAGTGTCATATTGTGTGATTGTGTGTAGGTGCTTGTTTCAAACAAGTGCATATATAATCCATGATAGTGAAGGATTTCTCCCTGGGGCCTGTGCATTATGTCTGAGAGAAAATCTGTCACATGCATATTTTATATAGGCTTTTGCTCGGCACAAATGTAGAAATTCAGAATAACTCTCCTGAAAGAGTTCACATAATAAACACTAGAATATGTACATTTACACATACATAAAAATAAGAAAGCAAAAGTGGATAGCTTGGTCAATTGTTACTACATTAATACCTCCTTTGAAGTAGCATATTAAGAAACAACAACATTGCGGGCCCATGAGAAGTCACCCCTGTTTACTTCCAAGTACTGTTACCTCCCTTCCTCCCACCCCTACTAGGAGTAATTGTTATCCTGATTTTTAAGACATTAGGTTAGTTTTCCCTGGTTTTGAACTTCATATAAATAGAATTATGCTGCATGTACTCATTTACATGTGGCTTTTTTGTTTATTTCTTTGTATGTTTTTCTAGATTTGTCCATGTTGTCTTGAATAGCTGCCCATTTTTCAGGGATTTCTACATAGTATTCCACTAATTGAATTGTTGTTGCCAGTTCAGTTGCTAATTCTTGTCCAGTACACTGCAGTCCCACCAACGGCAGTATGCCAGGCTTTCCTGTCTTCCACTATGTCCTGGAGCTTGCTCAAACTCATGTCCACTGACTCAGTGATGCCATCCAACCATCTCATTCTCCATCATCCCCTTCTCCTCTTGCCCTCAATCTTTCTCAGCATCAGAATCTTTTTCAGTGAGTCAGCTCTTTGCATCAGGTGGCCAAAGTATTGAAGCTTCAGCTTCAGAATCAGTCCTTCCAATGAATATTCAGGGTTAATTTCCTTTAGGATAGACTGGTTTGATCTTCTTGCCGTCTAAGGGACTCTCAAGAGTCTTCTCCAGCACCACGGTCTGAAAGCATCAATTTTTCAGCACTCAGTCTTCGAATTGAATAGAACAAATGTATTCCATTTGGATCATTTTTTCAGGCTTTTGGGCTATTAAGAGTAAGAGGCTGTGAACACTCTTGGATATGTCATTTGGTGACTGTGTGCACATGTTTAGTTGTTGCGTGACTAGGCTTGGCCACTGAGTGCGCATTTGTTCACCCTAAGTCGACAGCAAGAAGATCCAACCAGTCAATCCTAAAGGAAATCAGTCCTGAATCTTCATTGGAAGAACTGATGCTGAAGCTGAAACTCCAATACTTTGGCCACCTGGTGTGAAGAACTGATTTATTAGAAAAAACCCTGATGCTGGGAAAGATTGAAGGCAGGAGGAGATGGGGACGACAGAGGATGGGATGTTTGGATTGCATCACCAACTCAGTGGACATGAGTTTGAGTAAACCCCGGGAGCTGGTGATGGACAGGGAGGCCTGGTGTGCTGCAGTCCATGGGGTCACAAAGAGTCGGACACAACTGAGTGACTGAAGTGAAGTGAACTGAACTGAACTGAAGTCAATACTGACAAATGGTTTTTCAAAGTGACTGCACTGAATTTTACACTTAACAGAAGTGTAGCTCTCTTGCAACATTATTATTATTATTATTATTATTTTAACTTTTCATAGAAGAACATTGTAGGCACAGAGTAAAGCATTCATTTGATTAAACATCTTCTTCAAATTATGTTCTGTTAAATGAAATAAATAAGAACTTAAAGGGAATTGTTTTGTGGTCCAGTAGTTAGGACTCTTTGCTCTCACTGCCTCAGCCTTGGCTTTGATTCTTGGTCAGGCAACTAAGATCTCACATGTCACACTGCATGGCAAAAAACACTTAATGAGTAGAATGTTTCTTCCCTTTCTGCAGGCATTTCCAGGGTGGTACTGATTTCAAAACAAGAGAAATCTAAATATCATAAGTTAGTGGAATCCTAAAAGAGTCAGGCAGCTTGATATATGGAAAGACCACGGGGCCTCTGGCCAAAAGGCCTACTTTCCAATCTTGGCCTCTTCCTCTCCTGAAATTCTCTCATCCATAAAATAGGGACTAAAGAAAAATTGTATTTAACTAAGTTTTGCAAGGCTTCAAAAAGCAATGTGTGGAATTCTCTCTGTTTATCAAGAAGTAGAAAAATCCCTACTTTAGTAAAAAAAAAATATATATATGGCTGCCATATTTGACAGACACGTGTATGCCTTGACTATATTTGTTGCTTTATTCCTTTCTTTTGAAAAGACCTGAATTGCATTTGGAAATCCATATGGTTCTTTAGAAACTGATTCCATCCGTTGTCTTATGAACAGAGTTCCAGCACTTAGACTCTGCCAAACCATGTGTGTCATTTTCTTGGCCACAGAGATTATTTTGGCAGCAAGCCCTCCAACTCTCAGATCTCTTACAATATTGTGGGCAGCTTTTTCTTCAATTTTATCTTTTATAACAGTTTTATTGAGGTATAATTCACAAGTCATGTAATTCACCCATTTACAATGCACAATGTAATGTTTCTAATGTATTCACAGAGTTGTGCAACCTCATCACTATCTAATTTCAGGGTATTTTCAACATTCCCTGAAGGAAAACTTCTATACCCACTAACAGCCATTCCCCATTTCTTTCTAGTCCCAGCTCCTCACAGACTAGGCAGTCACTAGATTATTTTTGATCTTTTATATAAGTGGCAAAATACAATATGTGATGACTGGGTTTTTTCACTTAGCATGATGTTTTCAAGGTTTATCTATGTTGTAGCTTGATTTTTGGCTTGAACAGCCAATGCATATTTTATCAGACACTGCTCCTGGATTGAGAATGCCTCCTGAAACTATCAAGGCTTACAGATCTCCTTTCTTAAAGACTAATTAAGAAAAAAGGGAGAGCTGCTGCTGCTGCTAAGTCACTTCAGTCGTGTCCAACTCTGTGCAACCCCATTAATGGCAGCATACCAGGCTTCTCCGTCGCTGGATTCTTCAGGCTAGAACACTGGAATGGGTTGCCATTTCCTTCTCTCAAAAGGGAGAGGACCCAAACCAATAAAATTAGAAATGAAAAAGGAGAAGCTACAACTGATACCACAGAAATACAAAGGATCATAAGAGACTATTACAAGAAACTTATGCCAGTAAAATGCACAACCTAGAAGAAATGGACTAGTTCTTAGAAAGATACAATCTTTCAAGACTGAACCAGGAAGAAGTAGAAAATATGAACAGATCAATCACAAGGACTGAAGTTGAAACTGATTTAAAAACTCCCAACGAACAAAAGTCCAGGACCAGATGACTTCACAGGTGAATTCTGTCCAACATTTAGAGAAAAGTTAATATCTATCCTTCTGAAACTATTTCAACACATTTCAGAGAAACACTTCCAAACTCATTCTATGAGGCCAACATAACCCTGATGTCAAAACCAGAAAAAGATACCATAAAAAAGAAAATTACAAGCCAGTATCACTGATGAACACAGAGACCAAAGTCCTCAATAAAATATTAGCAATCCAAATCTCACCATATACCATGATCAAGTAGGAATTATCCCAGGGATGTAAGGACATTTCAAGGGCCACATTAGCATACATTTATTGAATGTTTTGCAATTTCCAAAAAGCAGAAACTAACCTGGCAGAGTGTTGGTTGTTCATTACTCAAGCTTATGTGATAATTTGAATACCTTTCTGGACAGCAGTATCCAAATACTTTTATACGTATATCATGAATTTTTGTTTATACTATTGTTACTCAAAGCTGATTATGTCACTTACTTCACAATAATTTTTATTAATTTTGTACTACTTTTATACTTATTATTTATGAAATTGTCCAAAAAGTTTTAATTTTGCAATATGAGCCCCCTCCTTCCTAAGAAAACAAAACAAGGGAAGAGACCATGCAAATAAGAGAACTAAGGCAGAATGACCAATATTTCAGCCTGGAGAATCCCCATAGACAGAGGAGCCTGGTGAGTTACAGTCCCCAGGGTTGCAAAGAGTCAGACACAACTGAGTGACTAAGCACACACATAAAGCAGAATGAAGAGAAAAATAATAATATTTTAAATTAAATCAGGGTAGAAAAATCACTTCAGGCAATTCGATACAAATAAATGTACTTTCTGCTCCATGATTTGTATGCTTTTGGTGTGGATTTGGACTGGACTCATTCAACAGACACATTTTAGGATTTTTAAAGAGGTGGGAACACCAGACTACTTTACCTGAGACATCTGTATGCAGGTCAAGAGTCAACAGTTAGAATCAGATGTGGAACAATGGACTGGTTCCAAATTGGGAAAGGGGTACGTCAAGCCTGTATATTGTCACCCTGCTTATTTAACTTATATGCAGAGTACATCATGTGAAATGCCAGACTGGATGAAGCACAAGCTGGAATCAAGATTGCTGGGAGAATTTCAATAACCTCAGATACACAGATGACACCACCCTTATGGCAGAAAGCAAAGAAGAACTAAAAAGCCTCTTGATGAAAGTGAAAGGGGAGAGAGAAAAAGCTGGCTTAAAACTCAGCATTCAGAAAATGAAGATCATGGCATCCAGTTCCATCACTTCATGGCAAATAGATGGGAAAACAATGGAAACAGTGAGAGACTTTATTTTCTTGGGCTCCAAAATCACTGCAGATGGTGACTGCAGTCATGAAATAAAAGACGCTTGCTCCTTGAAAGAAAAGCTGTGAACAACCTAGACAGCATATTTAAAAGCAGAGACATTAGTTTGCCAACAAAGGCCTGTCTAGGCAAAGCTATGTTTTTTCCAGTAGTCATGTATGGATGTGAGAGCTAGACCATAAAGAAACTGAGTGCCGAAGAACTGATGCTTTTGAACTGTGGTATTGGAGAAGACTCTTGAGAGGCCCTTGGACTGCAAGGAGATCCAACCAGACCATCTTAAAGGAAATCAGTCCTGAATCTTCACTGGAAGGACTGATGCTGAAGTTGGAACTCCAACACGCTGGCCACCTGATGCAAAGAACTGACTCATTTGAAAAGACCCTGATGCTGGGAAAGATTGAAGGTGGGAGGAGAAGGGGACAACAGAGGATGAAATGGTTGGATGGCATCACTGACTCAATGGACATGAGTTTGAGCAAGCTCCGAGTTTTTGGTGATGGACAGGGAAGCCTGGGGTGCTGAAGTCCATGGGGTCACAAAGAGTCGGACATGACTGAGCAACTGAACTGAACTGAACTGATAGTCATGGCATGAAATGACACTAACAAAGTCAGTAAAATATAGAGCTTGTTTTCAAATCTGGAAGTTTGAGCAGTTGCCTGTGGTTCTAATTCACTTTTCTAGAACCAAGAAAAGCAGAATTTCACAATAAAAAATTCATTGAAAAGTCTCAGGTTCTCAAAATTAGAGTTTAAGAAGCTCATTCTACTCAAATTAAAATTTTCTTTGTTTTCTTTTGTTGTTAATTTCATGGTAAATTATTCTATTGGATTTGGATATCCTGCAAAAGACAATGTTTGACTAAAAGGATGGGCACAACTTTTATTAAAAACTAACACCACCAAAAATAAAACAAAAGTCCAAGGATTTTTCAGTTTGAGGATGGTTATTTCAAAATAATATGTGATTCAACTGGGATGCTACTTGAAAGTCTCCAGTCAGTAACACAGGGGAGCACATGTTTGTAAATTAACAAATGGAAACAAATTTTAAGTGGGGATCTGGGGAGAAACATGGCCTTGTAGAGGAAATAAGATGAATGTGAGCAGTTAAAGAAAAGCAGAGATTCAGGAATCTTATTTATTCATGAAAGTTAAAGTTTTTGTTAAGATCTTATTATAACCATCTCTGTTTACCTTTGGATACCCTTTTCCAGCTTGTTTATCCTGATAATTTTTAGGTCTAATTCCTAGTTAAAGATCTAAGGCACCTCATAAGACTTTCTATAGAAGATTGGGGTTGAAAAGTGATCTGTGGCCAGAGTGAGTAAGCTTATTACATGAAATCTCACATTTATGCCTTTTCTGCGTGCTAGAAAAATGGGAATAAGAGTGATGGAAAGTTAAAAAATACAATACTTTTAATGGCAGTAGATATAAGACAAATATATAAATAAGGTTGTGTTATGATTTGAGATGAAGATACAATGTTTTTACTTATGTCACAGTTGCCCACAGAGACTTTAATTACTGATGTTACACCCACCCAAGTGAGAATTCTGACCAATGGAAAAACTTGCTCTCTTCCATTCTTTCATGACTATCTTGCTTAGTGTCCTTGAAAAGGCTGTTACCTGTCTGTCTGGTCTCCACAAGTAAGGAAATGTTACAAGATGATCATTGTTCATTCTTGAGTATTTGTCATGAGACTAGTAACCTCAAGATTAGATTTTCAAGTATTCCTGAGGTCTCTACCAAGACTAAACTCCAGGAATGTTTGAGATCCCTTCCAGCTGTTAAGGGTTTGTTGGGCCCTGTACTAAGTAACTTTAATGCGTTTTTTCGTCTAGTCCTCAAAGCAATAGCAAAGTCGTTTTCTATTTTTAACTCCACTGTATAGATTAGAAAATTTAGGTTTAAAGGGATGGATAATTTATATCTGATTGAGGTTATATGATTGGGAAGTTATGTTACCATAATTCAAACTCAAGTCTATTTCTATCTGCTATCTATTCTGCTCTACTATTATGTCTGTGTAAGAAATGTTTCCAAATAATATTTCTTGTTTCCCCCTTTCCACTTCATCCATTGCTTTCACTGATATGGATTTCTTTCCTATACTTGAGTTCCACCATGGGGTTTAATCAAGTAAGTGAAAGTGAAAGTGAAGTCGTTCAGTTGTGTCCGACTCTTTGCCACCCTGTGGACTGTAGTCCGCCAGGCTCCTCTGTCCATGGGATTCTCCAGGCAAGAGTACTGGAGGGGGTTGCCATTTCCTTCTCCAGGGGATCTTCCCAACCCAGGGATCGAACCCAGGTCTCCCGCATTGTGGGCAGATGCTTTTATTTTCTGAGCCACCAGGGAATCTGTTTTACCTTCATCATGAGGATGACTATTTCTTAAAGGAAAGAGAATTTTCATACGATTTTAACAATTTTGTTTACATTCTTGTTATAAGAAAACCTAACGAGGTATCTCAGAGTATATGACTTGGGGAGATAAATAGAACAAAATTTCATTATTTAAACTTATTTTATCATAAAATCATAGAAGAGTGGTATAAACTAGGTGCAACAGAAACTGTTTTTCTTTTTTCCATTCACTTCTATTTGGGGAAAACTGAGATCCAAGGATTTAAAGTTCGTTCAGACTCAAGGCACAAACTACCCATAACAGAACCAGGTCTCAAGTCTTTTGATTCAATTTCAGAGATCAAAAAATAATTTAATTAGATATTTAAAGATGTTTTCTTCTTTTATTCACTAGAGTCTGTCCTGATCCTGTCTTGCATAGGGAGGGAATGTGGAAATGTCTTAACAATGAGGTAAACAATTGTGACTTGAAAGTTCAACATTGTGATTCAGATCAGTTTTTGTTATTATTATTCAGTAAAACTTTCTTCATAAAGTTAAAGGATGAAATAATAGGCTAAATGTAAGCAATTTAATGGAGACTTTTTGAATGATGCTAAAAAAAATACACATTATTTGAATATCTCAGCATGATTTGGCAAGTCAGAATTTGACCAAACTTAACAATAAATCTTCCTAAATTCTTAGCATGAATTAGAATGACTGTCTTTGTTTCTGCTCTTTTAGAAAAATGCTGTAGTTGCTGTTTTGGTTGAGTATTCTAGTTCCAAAAGAACAATTTACATTTCTAACTCTAAAATTTACAGAATGGTGTATAAAATGACAGATATTAGGAAAAGAGCTTCAGTTTTGACAGATTTTAACTCAAAGTTTGTTAAATGAACTTATTTATAAGAATGTTTAATCAATGGAATTTCTCGAGACTTAAAAAATGCCACATCTCCAGGAGATAGCCAGTTAGAACAAAAAAATATGCTGAGTGCTCTTTTGGTTGGACCTATATCAATACTTTAAAAGATTTTTGCTGCTTTGAAACACAGGATTGGTTTCCTGACAATGATTTATGTACTAATATTGCCAGCATATTGCCTCTTTTTCATAATCATAAACCTGTTCAAGTTTGGATATTAGATGTAAACATGCCAATATAAAACATACTGACCCTAAAAGAGGTGTTTCTATTACGTGTAAGCACACCGTAGATAATAGCAAGTGTGTAGAAGTGAAAAATGGAAGGAAAAACAAAACCTTTTAGCCCATGAAGGACTTTTTTTTTTGAGGATTTTAGATTTATCTTCTTGGACTAAGTGGATTAAATGCATGAGTACTCTAAGAATATTAACAATTGGTGCTTCACACAGGCCAAGTAATTTGGCACTGTTTTAAACAAATAAAATTTTGACAATTTTTAGAGGAGAAGTCAAGACCAAGGCAGAGAAGGAGGACTCATGGAGACAGAGTTGGATGTGTCTTATTTTATAACTAAGAAATTAGTTCTGTCTCAGAAATAGCAGGCTCTTTTCCAGAAAGCCCTTGAATATGTATAACAGGGCCCACCTTTCTTGGAAAACCATTTAGTGACCATATGTTGTTATTTAAGAAGGGCTCATTGGATTCTTATTCATCTCCACCCAGACCTTACATGATTTATCAACATCTTGCTTCCAACCATATCCAATATTCTGTTCAAGGTAAGTTTTGGTTAAGTGCAATTTTGTCTGTTTTACTGCACTTCAGGGCCTGGTCAGCTTCTTCTTGGCCCTGCTGTAATTTCACTGATGGAGGTGACACTCATTTTATCACTGAGTTTTCTCAATTCTACCTCTTGTTGACTCCAATAAAGAGCATGAATTGGTACATCAGGTAAGCCATTTCAAAAACATTGGAAGGCAAAGCCTTAGAGCATGATACTAAAAATATCTAAAATATTACTAAAATACTAAAATATTTTTTTAAGAGTAGAGAACAATTACTTTATATTTTCTTTAAACCACGTACTTCCAATGCTACTTCCGGATCAATTACTCTAATATCAGTGGTTTAAATATTAAACATTAGATATCAAGTTTTTTTGACCATTTGTAGAGATTTTATGAAAACTTCCTTATCATGTAAAACCAAAAAAAAAAAAAAAGATTTAAAAATATTCTTTCTCCAGTAGGAAATTCCATCAAGGTTTACATAGGAGCTTCCAATTCAATGTAACCTAAAGAAAACTTTCTTCCCTTCAAACTCTTGCTAAAAACAAGATGAAACAAACTTATTTTCCATTCTATATACCTTGTCTTATTAAGATCACTCTCTCATTTGCCCAATCCATAAACAGAGGACCGTCAGCCTAGATTTCCCCTCTCGTTTACCTTCTGGAGTCAAAACTTAGCACTGTCTCACTGCCTTAAACATCTCTCTTCTTGGTCTGTTCCCACCCCCCTCCCTCCCCTACCCCTTGCCCCCACCAGCCCCATCCTTACTGCCCCTGCCCTAATTCTCTTCCCTCACTCTTCTCACTTGGATAATTATATTCTCGTTCATTCTCCCTCTATGCTTACTTCTCTCTAGTCCAGCCTCAATATCATCTCCAGAGTGATCTTTTCAGCACACAGCTAACTAGACACCTACAAATGGAAATGCAAAAAAAAAAGAAAAAATTAAAGAATAAAATCTGGTCTTAACCTTACATCAAGGTTGTGTTTCACCTGATTCAACCTTCCACATCCCCCTGGGAATCACTTAGTGTTGCCAGGCCCTGTCAGATGCATACCTTCACACCTGATAGTCCTCTCATCTATCATCCCTGCTGCTCATTGTCACCCACGAGCCTCTTCATCTTGTCTGTCTTGAATTCTTCCTGCATTTGGTATGTAACTTTGCTAGAGCAATGAACCTTTGCAATATAACTTTTGGTTAGCATGCCTATTTCAGTCTATCTCCATTCTATACAGCCCTAGAAGGTTGAAACTAGTCTCTCTCACCCATACTTGTATCTTGAGCGCTTAAACAGAATAGATGCATAGCACATATTTTGTAGAATAAACAAACATCAAATACTCTCTTCTGTGAATGCAAGGGTAGAAAAACATTGTACAAGTTTTCTAAAATATGATTAAGATCAAATAATTCCTCACTCATGACCACATCATGAACCTAGCTCTTAGAACTCTTTGGTCTTTGTGAGAGACCAACTACATAGATGCTGACATTGCCCTGCTTTTTGCCAATAGTGATAAACAAGGAATCATTTCCCACTGGTTGCCAGACAAATATTACCTGAAAAAATCTTGTTTATTAAATGTAAAAATCCTAAATTCAGATGTCTGTACTTGTTCTGATACCCAACTTGTAATAGAACTGTGCATTTTACTTTCCTATGGTGACAAGTGATAAGTGACTCATCTCTGTTTTCCCTACTAGGAATAGGACAAGATATCTATCAGTTTCAAAAACAGAGATGCTGATTGTAGCAAGTGGATGATAAGCTTACTGACTGATAATGTGGAGTTGGGTGGTTGGTTGCAGGAAGGCAGAAATAAACAATACCTTATGCAAGGTATAGACTTCCCTGGTGGCTTAGACGGTAAAGCCTCTGCCTACAATGTGGGAGACCTGGGTTCAATCCCTGGGAAGATCCCCTGGAGAAGGAAATGACAACCCACTCCAGTATTCTTGCCTGGAAAATCCCATGGACAGAGGGGCCTGGTAGGCTACCGTCCATGGGTCATAAAGAGTTGGACACGACTGAGTGACTTCACTTTATGCAAGGTATGCGTATTCTATGTAAGTTTTGTCAGCAAATATGAAAATTGAATTTCTTGTATTTGAAATAGCTTATGTTACAAATATTTTAATGTAAAGTAACAGTGTCAACTTACTTTGGCTTGAAAATTCCTCACTTGAATAATTGCTGCTCTTTCTAGTAATAATTAAAGAAATATTTTCTGATATGGACCATTTTTAAAGTGCTTATTGAATTTGTTACAATACTACTTCTGTTTTATGTTTTATTTTATTTTTGGCCACAAGGCATATGGGATCTTAGCTCCCTGACCAAGGTTGATCCTGTACCCCCTTGCATTGGAAGGTGAAGTCTTAACCAGTTAACCACTATGGAAGTCCCTCTAGTTGCTATTTTTAAGTTCTTAAGCTGAATCTATGCATATATGAGAAATATTAAAATAATTTATTCTTGAGTCTTTCCTGATCTTGAAAATATTTTGAAAAACATCTTACATACCACTCAATGTAAAAACTGTTAAAGGTTGTTACTTTTAAAAAGCTTAAAGATATCATATAATGGGCATAAATTATATTTATAAGTATATACATGAAATAGAATTACAACCAAGGTTAAGGTACTGTGATGGGTGCTTCTGAAGTCTTATGAATATGATTAAACTGGATAATACATTTTTTATGAAAGCTTTCAGAGTTTAAGCAAAAGTGCTGGATTAGGTGTAGTGCTGTGTGAAAATGATTCTCCCAGAGCAGTTATGTCTGGTTTCTGGGTTTAGAGATCCCTTTCCTTGTCTGCATGAGCTTAGTCGCTCAGTTGTGTCTGACTCTTTGTGACCTCATGGGCTGTAGTCCGCCAGGCTCCTCTGTCCATGGGGATTCTCCAGGCAAGAATACTGGAGAGGGTAACCATTCGCTTCTCCAGGGATTTTCCCTACCCAGGGATTGAACCCAGGTTTCCCGCATCTCAGGTGGATTCTTTATGGTCTGAGGCACCAGGGAAACCCTTGGCAGTTCCTAGTCTGGATACTGCCATTTCAATTACATTCACTGTCCTGCGTTTCCAGCCAAGCATTTCGAACTGACAAAATAAAAGGGACAGTGAGATTAACATATATACACTATTGATACTACATATAAAGCAGATAACTAATGAGAACCCACGGTACAGCACACGGAACTCTACTTAGTGCTCTGTGGTGACCTAAATGGGAAGGAAACTCCCCCAAGAGGATATTTGCATGTATATACCTGATTCACTTTGCTGTGCAGTAGCAACTAACACGACATTGTAAAGCAACAACACTCCAATAAAAGTTAAGTAAAAATTTTAAAAAATTAAATAAAAAAAGGAAATACATATTTCCTATCAAATATTTCCTAAAGAGTGACATGAAGTATGATGGAGGGATAAGAAACTGCAAAAGAAAGAATTGTTTCCAGGGAAAGTGAAAAATGAAAGTGTTAGTCATTCAGTCCTATCCAACTCTTCAGGACCCCATGGACTAGAGCCCAACAAGCTCCTCTGTCCATGGGATTCTCCAGGCAAGAATACTGGAGTGGGTTGCCACTTCCTTTGGGAGGGAATCCATGGACGGCTCACTGTGGTCTCAGAATAGACAAAAATAAGGCTTTTCTGACTGTCTTCGCTTCTTCCGGCTTGGAAAAGGAGGAGCAAAGGGAAGAGCAGAGAATAGGAGAGGAGCTAGGCAGCCCCCTACTTCTTTCCACTTGAAGTGTCCTTGCCTTTAGTGCGTCCAAGTAAAGGGACAAAAAGAAGCTTTGCATTTTATTGAAGTTTACAATTTTGACTGTTACTTTGCTTGAAAGTAACAGTTACTGGAATGGATCTCTTGGATAATCAGAGAGAGTAATGTGACTGAGGCCTTTATAAAAGCAGACAATGACAGAAAAATATATGAACGCTGCTTGAGATTTCATCTGGAAAAGGAGACAGTTAATTCTCATTGAAAGGGTTTGTGGGGACAGTGGAATAAAAATGTCAGCGTGTTTCATTTTTGCACCTGAAAGTCCTATCTGTGTGGTTTTGAAGAGTATGTCTTGCAGCAGCTTTATATACCGCTGTAGCTAGGAAGGAGGGAATGCTGTTTTCCCCCTAGTTTGTACAAATTCACTGCATGTGGAGCAAACTAGACTTAATTTATATTATACACAGGAATAACTATAATTATTAGGTTTGCGTGTGAGTGCTCAGTAGCTGCACTCATGTCTGAATCTTTGCGACCCCATGGACTGTAGCCCACCTGGCTCCTCTGTCCATGGGATTCCCCAGACAAGAATACTGGAGTGGTTTGCCATGCCCTCCTCCAGGGAATCTTCCCAACCCAGAGGTAGTCTGTCTCTCCTGTCTGTCTTCTGAATCACAGGCAGATTCTTTACCACTGAGCCACCAGGGAAGCCTATTTGCTTTAAATATGGAAAAACAATTTGCTGTTGTACATAAGCCACATTAATATGGAATCTTTTTTTCTTCTAAACCTTCAGAGAGGTAAATTTTAAGATAGACACATTTTTAAAATCTGTGTTTAAGTTTATATTTACAATGCATTTTTAAATGCAATGTTTTGTCTAAGATGTTTATATGAGTGAATATGGCTATTTGGGAGCAATTTCCATTAGAATTGTATTATATTCATCTATAATTTACCATGGCTTTTATGAACCTCAAATAAGATAGTAATGGACATTATGAGTCTTTGACAACTTTGAAATAAAGTTAGACATTATAAATATTGCTATTATTATGTAAGTCCTGACAATTACTCTGTATTTATGACAAAACACTTTTATCTTTAATTTCTGTATGTTTGTAGCATTAAGAATATTAAGTTATAAAGTTATAAAAACATCAATACATTACAGTGTATTATTCCAGTTTTATTGATTGATTATTATTATTATTATTTGTTTGCTTAATTTATTGAGTTTATTTTGAAAACTGATACTGTACTCTAGAGACTTGTTTTTCTTCTTCAGAAAAGAGAAACTTTATTAAGCATGTATTATACATTCACACTAAATTACCTTATCACATTTAATTCATAAGATAACACTGCAAAATAAGCACTGTTTCCTATATTTTATACGAGAAGAAAATAAGACCCAGAATTATGGCAGAACTTGCTCAAGATCATACAACTATTAGCTAAAAGGTCTGAGAGCCGAATATAAGTCTTATGCTTCGCCTGAGTTTTTGAATAAAATGAATTTTGAATTTTAGATATATTTTCTTATATATACTGTATTGTAACTAGAAAACAGTTGCAAATTTTTACTAATACACAGTTTAACTGCTGCAAAGTTTTACTAAAACTAATACACAATACTAAGGCATCAGAATTTAACAGAAGAAAAGAAATCTATGATCTTACAATTGTGTTATACTTTTCATTTGAATTCTAAAAATGTATAAAGATGAGAATTTTGCAATTATATTGGCCATCTGAGAGCAGCTTTCTGTATGATGTCTGATCCCCAATTGTTATTTATTTATTTTTAAAATGTTTATTTTTACTTTATTTTACTTTACAATACTGTATTGGTTTTACCATACTTTGACATGAATCCACCACGGGTGTACATGAGTTCTCAATCCTGAACCACCCCCCCCCACCTCCCAACCCATATCATCTCTCTGGATCATCCCCATGCACCAGCCCCAAGCATCCTGTATCCTGCATCGAACATAGACTGGTGATTCGTTTCTTACATGATAGTATACATGTTTCAGTGCCATTCTCCCAAATCATCCCACCCTCTCCCTCTCCCACAGAGTCCAAAAGTTCATTCTATACATCTGTGTCTCTTTTGCTGTCCTGCATACAGGGTCATCATTGCCATGTTTCTGAATTCCATATATATGTGTTAGTATATACTGTATTGGTGTTTTTCTTTCTGGCTTACTTCACTCTGTATAATCGGCTCCAGTTTCATCCATCTCATTAGAACGGATTCAAATGTATTCTTTTTAATGGCTGAGTAATACTCCATTGTGTATATGTACCACAGCTTTCTTATCCATTCATCTGCTGATGGACATCTAGGTTGTTTCCATGTCCTGGCTATTATTAACAGTGCTGCGATGAACATTGGGGTACATGTGTCTCTTTCAATTCTGGTTTCCTCGGTGTGTATGCCCAGCAGTGGGATTGCTGGGTCATATGGCAGTTCTATTTGCAAATTTTTAAGGAATCTCCACACTGTTCTCCATAGTGGCTGTACTAGTTTGCATTCCCACCAACAATGTAAGAGGGTTCCCTTTTCTCCACATCCTCTCCAGCATTTATTGCTTGTAGACTTTTGGATCGCAGCCATTCTGACTGGTGTGAAATGGTACCTCATTGTGGTCTTGATTTGCATTTCTTTGATAATGAGTGATGTTGAGCATCTTTTCATGTGTTTGTTAGCCATCCGTATGTCTTCTTTGGAGAAATGTCTATTTAGTTCTTTGGCCCATTTTTTTGATTGGGTCGTTTATTTTTCTGGAATTGAGCAGCATAAGTTGCTTGTATATTTTTGAGATTAGTTGTTTGTCAGTTGCTTCATTTGTTATTATTTTCTCCCATTCAGAAGGCTGTCTTTTCACCTTACTTATAGTTTCCTTTGTTGTGCAGAAGCTTTTAATTTTAATTAGATCCCATTTGTTTATTTTTGCTTTTATTTCCAGTATTCTGGGAGGTGGATCATAGAGGATCCTGCTGTGATTTATGTCGGAGAGTGTTTTGCCTATGTTCTCCTCTAGGAGTTTTATAGTTTCTGTATACATTTAGATCTTTAATCCATTTTGTGTTTATTTTTGTGTGTGGTGTTAGAAAGTGATCTAGTTTCATTCTTTTACAAGTGGTTGACCAGTTTTCCCAGCACCACTTGTTAAAGAGATCCAGTTTTGAATTTTAAAACTAATTTGATTATGGCTTTTATATTTGGATAAATAGAGAAATAGATATTTGACCATATCCCAGAAGACCAGTATTTTTACTATACTGCTTGGCATTTTATATTTGAATGTTTTACAATAATTTTAAATTGTCTATTAAAAAAGTAGTAATATAAACCAGTATATAACAAAACAATACCACACAGAGAGATACAGAGGGTCTATTCAGTTCAGTTCAGTTCAGTTGCTCAGTCGTGTCCGACTCTTTGAGACCCCATGAATCGCAGCATGCCAGGCCTCCCTGTTCATCATCTCCCAGAGTTCACTCAGACTCACGTCCATCGAGTCCGTGATGCCATCCAGCCATCTCATCCTCTGTCGTCCCCTTCTCCTCCTGCCCTCAATCCCTCCCAGCATCAGAGTCTTTTCCAGTGAGTCAACTCTTCTCATGAGGTGGCCAAAGTACTGGAGTTTCAGCTTTAGCATCATTCTATTATGTGAATAAAAATTAAAAAGTTAGTCTTTATGGTCACCTTCTCCCTTTCTCAGAACTAGCTAGTTTTGTATGATAAAACTAATTTATATAATATGACCATTAACCACCATTCTGTGATTTATCCTTCATTTTATGTTTACTGAGTATTTATTACAATCCATCTTTTGTGCCATTTCATGTCAATTAACCACATTCTTTTTAATCCCTGCATGATACTCCATTGTATAGATTTATAATAATTTGTTTGATCTGTCTTCTGCTTCTTGATATTAGAATTGTTTTTAACATTTAAAGGAATTTTCAGCTGCTTATATTTTTAAAAGTTTTCATATTTAAGTTCCTGTATATTTTCTGAAAAATAGACAGATCTTGTCAATAGCAATTGACCATATCCACCCTCTCATAACTTCACTGACTTAAGATTTATAAAATATTTTATCTGAATCATTTTAGAAATGGGGCATTGTTTTTGCTTAGACATGGGGCATTATTGTTGCTTTGTAGTATATTTTTTTGTGAATAAATCTGAACATTAATTTAAATATATTCCATTTTGTTTTTACTTTTTTTGAAATTCTTGCTATATAATTTGCCTTTATATTTAAATGAGATATTGTTATTATCTCATTTCTTTGTGAAAGCAATTTAGTATTTAAATTACTTCTGTGACACAAATGTTATGTGTTACAAATATTTTTAAGCTATTAAACTAAAAGTTTAAGGAAGAAAGTCATAATCATCCATAATCTAAGAATAATTTTTAGTATATTCATTGAATATCTTCCTAGTTTCTGTTTTTCCTTTCTCCTTCTTTCTTTTTTCTTGCCTTATACCTTCCTTCTCTCCTTACTTTCTACTTATCAAAAACAAAATACTATCATAGAATACATGGTTTTGAGTGTTCTCTTTTTTCACAATATAATTTGGACCCATCCAAAAGTCAACAATATAAGTTTTTCTGATTTCCACAGAGTATTTTTTTTTCATTGTATAGATCTAGCTATGTAACTAAATGCTGCTGATGAGCATTTAGGCTAATCATACTCTGCACCACTATAAAAAAACCCAGCTGTGTATATTCTTGTACATTTACCACTTACAGTATGTCTATTTATTTCCTAAATTTTCAGAAGTGATATTTACAGGTCAAAGCATATGCATATTAAGAACTGTGATATCCTTTGTCAAGTGAGGCCTCAATACTATGTGAATCGAGAACGTCCAGGTGTTCAAGCTGGATTTAGAAAGGGTGGAGGAACCAGAGATCAAATTACCAACATCTGTTGGATCATAGAAAAAGCAAGGGAATTTCAGAAAAACACTACTTCTGCTTCATTGACTATGCTAAAGCCTTTGACTCTGTGGATCACAACAAACTATGGAAAATTCTTAAAGAGATGGGAACACCAGACCACCTTACCTGCCTCCTAAGAAACCTGTATGCAGGTCAAGAAGCAACAATTAGAACCACACATAGAACAATGGACTAATTGAGAAAGGAGTATGTCAAGGCTGTGTATTGTCACCCTGCTTATTTAACTTCTATTTAGAGTATATCATGAGAGATGCTGGGCTGGATGATGCACAAACTGGAATCAAGGCTGCCAGGAGAAATATCAATAAATTCAGATATGCAGAAACACCACCCTTATGGCAGAAAGCCAAGAAGAACTAAATAGCCTCTTGATGAAGGTGGATGAAGAGAGTGAAAAAGCTGGTTTAAAATTCAACATTCAAAAGATGAAAATCATGGCATTTGGTTCCATCACTTCATGGCAAATAGATGGGGAAACAATGCAAACAGTGAGAGACTTCTTTATTTTCTTGCAGTGAGAACCTTCTCAGTTGATAAAGAATCCACCTGTAATGCAGGAGACCCCGGTTGGATTCCTGGGTTGGGAAGATCCCCTGGAGAAGGGATAGGCTATCCACTCCCGTATTCTTGGGTTTTCCTTGTGTCTCAGCTGGTAAAGAATCTGCCTGCAATGCGGGAGACCTGGATTCAATCCCTGGGTTGGGACGATCACCTGGAGAAGGGATAGGCTACCCACTCCAGTATTCTGGCCTGGAGAATTCCATGGACTGTATAGTCCATGGGGTCACAAAGGGTTGGACACAACTGAGTGACTTTCACTTTCATAGAAATCACTCTGGACAGTGACTGCAGCCATGAAATTAAAACATTCTTGTTCCTTGGAAGAAAAGTTGTGAAAAATCTAGGCAGAATATTAAAAATCAGAGACATCATTTTGCTGACAAAGGTTCGTAGAGTCAAAGCTATGTTTTTTCCAGTAGTCATGTATGGATGTGAGAGTTGGACCATAAAGAAGACTGAGGATTGAAGAACTGATGCTTTTGAACTGTGGTGCTGGAGAAGACTCTTGAGAGTCCCTTGGACAGCAAGGCGATCAAGCCAGTCAATCCTAAAGGAGATCAGTCCTGAATATTCATTAGAAGGACTGATGCTGAAGCTCCAGTACTTTGGACACCTGATGGGAAGAGCCAAGTGATTGGAAAAGACCCTGATGCTGGGAAAGATTGAAGACAGGAGCAGCAGGGGGTAAGAGAGAATAAGATGGCTTCATTAACTCAATGGACAGGTGTTTGAGCAAACTCCTGGAGAAAGTGAAGGACAGGGAAGCTTGGCATGCTGCAGTTCATGGAGTCGCAAAGAGCCAGACAAGACTGAGCGACTGAACAACAAATTGTCAAACTGCCCTCCAAATTTGTTGGATCTGGCACTGGGTTATTATCATTTTTATTATCAATTTTTAATTTGCCATTTTATTTTTGAAAAAGTCATTTAGTTTAAATTAGTAAGGTTATTTCCCATATTTTAATGATTGGATATTTAAAATAACTTTCTAATGATTTCCTGTACATCACTTATTCTCTTTCTTTAATTTTATCTTTTTGTATTTGACCTGGACTATTTCTTGCAATTAATCTCTTACCTTATGTACTAAAATATTGTCCTCCTTTTGAAGTATATCTGTCAGTTTTTGTTTATGGTGTTCTATAATCTAAAATATTTTCCTTAATGCTATCTGGCTTGACGATATATCTTAATGAATGAATGAATGTGAAATAATTAGAAAATAATAAGTGCTGAGTGATGAGATATAGACAGTGTACATTATTAGCAATAAATACAAACAAAAATGATAATAATAATTAGCATGTACTTAAGGCTAACTTTAAATGCTGCACCTTAGTAAACACTGTAGAGGCAACACCTGACTAAATTCTCACAAGAATCCAGGGAGAGAGGTATCATTATCTTTATTTTACACTTAAGAAAATAAGCCTTAGAGGGTCAAAGTAATTTAACTGACAGGCTAAGATGTAAATCACAATTTTCATTATTTTTGGAAGCAAGTACTCTTTCCTTCCTTCCTTCTTTTCTTAGTATGTGTTTATTGAGGGTCAACTTAGTGCCACAGGTATAACTCAAGGCGTTGGAGATGCAGCAAGGACAGGTAAATTTAATAAGGCAGAGACTAGTCTAGAACCTTCTCAGAAGACAACATAAGCAAATAATTGAAAGCTCACAAATAGAGAGACATATTTTTGTGAACACAATCTCAAGCTACAACTCAGATGTGGTAAATGATAACTTTGTTTGTTTCAATAAAAATGTTCCCATTCAACCTTTTTGGAGAAAAACATAATTTTCCTTAGTGCATTTATACAAACTCAGTCAACTTGAGATTAAAAAATGAATTTAGGATTCTTCTCAATCCTGCATCTTCCCAGGAACATTTTCCCTCTGTGTTCTGCCTACACCATCTGGAACTGTGGAAGTTCCCAGTCCATGGTCTCAGCACCTCTCTATCGCCTTGTACCCGGAGACCTCCCATTTGATTCATTCCCCAATTACAGGAAGACATGTCTTTTCAGGCTCATCAACTCCGGGTGTCATATCCTCGACACTCTCCACTAAGGGGTGTGAAAGGGGCTAGGGGTTAGTTGTTCTTGTTTCCTATCTGAGCATGTGGGGTGTCTCTTGACATTGTCTTAGGGTGCTTCCAAGCATGCAAGAAACATGTCTCCCCTGAAAGAACTTTAAGATCAATTTCCCCCCTCAGGTGCACATACACTCTGGAGTTAATGTTAGATAGGCAAGATCCAAGGCCCCTTTACTGCCACTCACTTTCTGCCTCTTCTCCCTTCTTCCTAAACCACAGAAATCTTCAGTAGTTTTAGGTGTGCCTGGGGATATCAGTGAAAGTGAAATTCACTCAGTCATGTCTGACTCTTTGTGACCCCATGGACTGCAGTCCATGGAATTCTCCAGGCCAGAATACTGGAGTGGGTAGTCTTTCCCTTCTCCAGGGGATCTTCTCAACCCAGGAAGTGAACCCACGTCTCCCACCTTGCAGGTGGATTCTTTACCACTGACCCACAAAGGAAACCCAAGAATACTGGAGTGGGTAACCTATTCCTTCTCCAGCAGATCTTCCCAACCCAGTAATTGAACCGGGGTCTCCTGCATTGCAGGTGGATTCTTTACCAACTGAGCTATCAGGGAAGCTCTGTAGATATTATGAACTGATAATTACTTACTCAGCCTACCTGTATTAACACTAAGAACCTGCCTCTTGCTTTAATGATCTAGCCTCTTGTAACTCAAAAAGGTAAAGAATTTGTCAAAAGGTTCATTAGTTTACTTTGATACAAAAGGTAAACATTGATTCTTTCCATCTTTATTTCAATTATGATAATTACCTAAGAGAGGAGAGATGTTCAAGCTTCAAGCTTGAAGTTTTTCTTTTAATTCTCTTTTTCTCTGTTTCCATTCCTCTCTTTTTGCTTCTTTCCTATATAGGATCCTCACTCAAAGCTCTTAGTTCTTTCTGATCACAGGAAGAACTTAGGAAACTTAAATGCTGTCTAAAATCTTTCACTGTGAAAAGGTTGCAAGTATTGAGAATTTACAAACTTTAATAGTATTTGTAGTCGCTTTCAAGATTGGCAAATCTTGGAGAGAAATTCATAGTGAATTCCTTATTGATTTTGCCTGCTATTTCTCACATTTCTTTATCCTAATTCTGTAAAACTGCCCTGCAGATTTTGCTTGCTTAATCACTAAGTGGGAAAGAAAGTCAATCAAAGAATGACACATAGTGTTCCAACCTCTAGACCTGAAAAACTAGGGGAGAAAAGAATCAAAGTCTTTTTAGAAATAATATTTCCTTTAACTCATGCTTTTCCTATTCCCTTCCATAATATTGCTTTCACGTTTGCTGGAACTGAGCATAAGTAAATTAAATATTTTCACTCAATTTACAATCCTGCCATCTGAAGATGCTCTTAGCAATAATGTTTATTTCTGTGTATGCAAATGTCCTAAAAAAAGGTAAACACAGAGTGTATGACAAAGGTTACTTTAATGAGTTGAATCACTGCCACCTTGTCCAGATTCTATATAAATATACCTTTCTTTGGCTTAGCATTTAATGACTTATTTTCTAGGTTAATTTAACTGTAGGTAGAAAACTACTGGCAAGATTAGCATAGGATCACATTTGAATTCAAATGGTAGAATTAGATTCACATCTATGAGCCCCATCAATTGCTTTATCCCAGATCCTGCTGTGCAGCATCAGTCCTAAATTCTCATTTACTCCATAATCTTACAGAGCTCAAAGTGAGTATTCTAATACTGACACTTTGTTAAAGGTCTTGGGCAATCAACAAGACTCTCATTGTAGTGGAAACACACAAGGGTTAAGGCTTGGTTGTCCTTTTTTATAGTCTATAGTATCTAGTAGTGCTGGAGTAATCAGCTCACTGCAGTTTGTTATTTCAAATCTATTACTGCTACCCTTGATAGCTCAGATGGTATAGAATCTGCCTGCAATGCAGGAGCCCTGGGTTTGATTCTTGGGTGGGAAAGATTCTCTGGAGAAGGGAATGGCTGCCTACTTCAGTATTTTTGCCTGGAGAATTCCATGGACAGAGAAGCCTGGCAGGCTAGAGTCCATGGGGTTGCAAAAAGTCGGACATGACTGAAAAGCTAACAGCTGGATACTAGCACACATACAAGGAAAACCAAGAAATTTTTTACTTCTTTGACGTTATGTTTCAGTGCCTTGGGAAGCATAATTGATTAGTGTGCTCATCAGAAACAGGATATTTATAATTTTCTTAGATATCCTCTCTTCAAGGTGTTGAAATGCCACCAGAACAAGTAGGAATAGTTGTTGAGTACAGTATTAATTTTAGAGGAATTTCATAGAGAAATAGTGATTTAGATATGACTTTGGGCAGAATGATGACTGAAATATCCTGTAAGTATAATAGTGCAGAGTAACTTTAAATATATAATTTCTGAAAATGCAGTTACCCATGGAAAAAAGTGCAAAGTAGAACTTCTGTATATGTTGCTGCTTCTGCTAGAATAAGGTAGCAATTACATAGATCTATGGTCTGTATAAATTGTTTTTTACTTGCCTACCTGGTTTTATTTAAGTGACCCCATTTTTTAATTCATCTAACCCTAAATATTTAGAGGCAAACCTTGTAATGCATCATATTCATGGTATATACATACAAAACTGTTTTTTGAAGAATATAATTTCAGATTTTTATTGAGAAATAAATTGCAGGTGATTTTCTGTTAATTTATTCATTATTTCATTTTACATGTTCATTGAGCTCCTAATTTGTTCCATTGATTCTAGACAAAAAGACAATATGGTGTCATTTTGTCACTAATGGAGTGATAATGGAGTGGTTAATGAAAAATCTGTAGGTCAGATGAAACTTAACTTTTGTTACTTCCCCAATTTCTTTTATCTTTCTTGCCTTTATCTGAAGATACTGAAAGAAAGAGAGAATATTATAGCAGAGCTGTAGAAATCAATACTATTTTTTCTCTGGAAAGTAATGAACCCCTTCCTAAGGGAGACTGCTTTGTTTTATCTTGAGACCTCTTATTGATGTTTCTATACATTCCAGAACGTTCTGCAAACTGAGAGCTTTGAAATTCAGGAAAATAGTTCACTTATACATATTTCCAATCAATTCTGTGAAACTCTGCATTTTATATGCCTATTGCAGATACCTATTTTGGATTAAAAGTAAAGGTAATGATATTTTAACTAGAAAGATTTTCATGATTGACAGTGAAAATCTAAATAAATAAAGTGAGAGGACTTGCCAGGAGAAGCTCCCCAGAGGAGAGGAATGTCAAGTTTGTCATTAACAGAGAGAATAAAGGCCTGCCTTGACAAGCATGTATGGTTATGTCTCCTTTGAAACAAAGCTGGCTTAGGTTGAGGGGGTTGGAGATTTATTTCCTTGGAAGCCAATTGTGACAAGGAATTTGTTGAGCAGCATCCTCTTAAGGACAGCCTTTGGGATCAATACCCATAACGTGGGTGGGTGGGTCAGTGGGGGAATGAAGCAGAAGTGAGCAGAAGGAGAAGTGGAGGATTCAACTGCAATCATGGTCTCAGTCAATATGGTGAGCTCTGAGCTAGAATGACCTTTTAGAGCTACTGGCTGAGTTGATCAGGACTTTCTGTGCATCTAAATAAATAAAGTGAGAGGACTGGCCAAAGCTCCCTAGAGGAGATGAATGTCAAGTCTGATGAGACATTGGAGGTAGAGTGTCCTGGGAAGGGACACAACCTTGTAAAAACTGAATCTTGTGTTGGAGGTCCACTCTACTCCAGTTTGACTTCATCTTAGCTAATTACATCTGAAAAGTAACTGAAAAAATCCTTATGTCCAAGTAAGGTTGCATTTTAAGGTACTGGGGAGTTGTTGTTCAGTTGCTAAGTTGGGTCTGACTCTTTGTGACTCCATGGACTGCAGCATGCCTGGGTTCCCTGTCCTTCATTATCTCATGGAGTTAGCTCAAACTCATGTTCACTGAGTCAATGATACCATCCAGCTATCCATCCATCTCATCCTCTGTTGCCCTCTTCTCTTCCTGCCATCTTTTCCAGCATCAGGGTCTTTTCCAATGAGTCAGCTCTTCCCATTAAGTGGCCAAAATACTGGAGCTTCAACTAAAGCATCAGTCCTTCTGGTAAATATTCAGGATTGATTTCCTTAAGGATTGACTGATTTGATCTCCTGCTGTCCAAAGGACTCTTCAATAAACATTTTTTTGAAAGCATATGATTTAACTCCCAATACACACATGAAAATCAACATTTGTGGCCAAAGTTACTTTATGTTTCTTGTCACATGTATAAAAAAAGTAGATGAAACTTTGCTAAGCATATTCCATGGATAGCATTCTCTTTATATAACCTATCTGAACAAGTTTTATTCTTGGTGGGAATAGCATTGTTATTTATTTTAGTATGAAATTCTAACAGATATTATTGTGGGGAGCAAATGACTTTACTGATATTACTTATGATTTTGTTATTCCCAGTGGGTTGCATTTTCTTTTGGCTCATTTAGATAAGTTCCCTCTGGATTACAGAGTCAAAACTTGTAGGGTAGGCTTGGGAAATTTGTTCCTCCTAATGTGCTTTATTCTATTTATAATTTTTATTACCCATATTGTAAATGAGAGAGACTAAAGAGGTATTGTCAAACTGATTCTTTTTTTCAAATTTGTATTTTGAATTACTTTCCTTCCACATGCATCTAATTATAGGAATGTCTTGGATATAGATATCAAAGGATCTTAATATTAAATTTGCCCCTAGAAATGTGAAGGGCAAAGTCTAATGTTTATTAAATTGGATTCAGGGCAGGCATCCCTAAAGACAGATACTGTGATCCATAATTTGTGTTTAGATGTCATAAACCATGTACAAATTATGCGATTACTTTATATATCTGTAGCAAGGAAATACGGACAAGGCAATGGCAACCTACTCCAGTACTCTTGCCTGGAAAATCCCATGGGTGGAGGAGCCTGGTGGGCTGCGGTCCATGGGGTCGCTAAGAGTTGGACATGACTGAGAAACTTCACTTTCACTTTTCACTTTCATGCATTGGAGAAGGAAATGGCAACCCACTCCAGTGTTCTTGCCTGGAGAATCCCAGGGACAGGGGAGCCTGGTGGGCTGCCATCTATGGGGTCACACAGAGTCGGTCATGATTGAAGCGACTTAACAGCAGCAACAGCAAGGAAATAATACCTGTTAATTGCCAAATGTAATTATCTATTTCTGGGTCTTAGCCCTATTTACCTTTTTGTACATTTTATGATTTCTTCCTCCCTCAAACTTCTTTTTCTTCTAGTATCTACCACACTGCTCACGTGTACTTTATACACTAATGTTTCTTCTTAACCTCCTTTTCTATCTTCTTTTCTGCAGTTTATCATCATGCATTTGCATTTATTCCGAAATAGTATCCCTTTTATCCTGTCATATTGCATGTGCTGCAAAGTTGTTACATGCTTGTATACCAGTATTGTCCAAATCTATTTCCCTAGCTCCAATATTGAAACAGAGCAGGACCTTATGGTCCGCACTCCATGTTCACTGCCTGCTTTTTGTCTATAAAAAAACTTTAACCAAAGAACAAGTTTAATCGGAGAAGTGAGAAAACACAGAAGCAAAGAAGTACAGTCAAACAGGACAAACAATAATAGCTTAGTCGGTAAACAAAGTCAAGGACCTTCAGTTCCTTCTCAAGGGCTATAGATAATATTCTGAACCATATTCTGTGAGCTGCCTTGTAAATATTGAAGCCCCCACCAGCTGGAAGAAGCTAACTCCATGATGACTGTAGCCAAGACATGAAGACTGTAGCCATGAGATAAGCTGCCACAATTTCAAGAATTAGCTTCAAAGAAATGGGGACAGACCGACCCTGGAACTGAAGACTAACTGTACCTAAAACGATCAAGATGAGGTTGATCGGACCATGGCGTGACCAATTTCAGGATGACTGTCAGAGATGACTGTGCTGTTTGCTGGAGCCCCCTCCTGCCATCTATAAAAACTCTAGTCCATTGGTTGTTAGTGGGTAAGAAGGGAGTCAGCCTTCAGACAGAAGCACCCCCTCCACTCCTCCCACTACTCCCATTTGCTGGCATCCAAAACAAAGCAAACTTTCCTCTTCACCAGCCCTGCATCTTTACTGACTTTTGAGTGGCATGTAGCCAGACTGCCCCACACATACTTTAGGTTCTAGTATCACCAAGCCTTTGATCTCAGTGGCTATCACCTCCTGGGTATAACCTCTAGGGTATAACCTCCTGGATATACCCTAGAGGTTTACGTTCATTTCTGAGTATAAAACAGAACAAAATCATTATCTGTTTTACAGAAGTAAAGTAGATCTCATTCCTTCCTCAACAGACATGCTTTTCAGAAAATTTAGCAATTCCTCCCCCAAACAGAGTGTTCTTCTTTACAGCATTCTTCCCTTGTAAAGTCCCCAAATACACTGGTTTGTAAAGCTCTAAGGAGAAGGAAATGGCAACCCACTCCAGTATTCTTGCCTAGAGAATCCTGTGGACAGAGGAGCCTGGTGGGCTGCCATCTATGGGGTCGCACAGAGTCAGACATGACTGAAGCAACTTAGAATGCATGCATGCATGCATGTAAAGATCTAAAATTTTTTTGCCTCTATAACCCTGCTAGACAAAAAAATATGATCAAATTAAGAAAAAGCTTTGGAGCAAAGATAAACTCAAGGGTCTTTAAGATGTAGTCTTAAACCCTTAAACTCAAGGGTCTTAGGGGTGTAGTCCAAATTAAGGAATAGCTCTCCTGCACTTTCTTATGATATTTGAAAGAATTAAGGTGCCACCTAGAATATCTTCATAGAAATTAAATGCCATGAGAAAGCAGTTTCACAGGTTCTTAATGGACCAATAATACTGAAAGCACACAAAAATCTGTCTGTGGCTTTAATAAATATAGTTTATGGTAATAGGATACACAATAAAACCCACAAATTTGTTACTTTTGTAAATGTGGTTGACTGTAAAGTTTTGGTCACTCAATCATATTTGACTCTTTGAGACCCCTCCAGGCTCTTCTGTCCATGGAATTCCCAGGCAAGAATACTGGAGTAGGTAGCCAGTTCCTTCTCCAGAGGATCTTCCCAACCCAGGGATTGAACCTGGTCTCCTGCATTGCAGGTGAATTCTTTACCATCTGAGTCACCAGGGCAGCCCATAAGTAACTATAATCAAATATATAAAACCTTCAGGGATATTGGGGAACATGCCTAAGGCACCACCAGCCAAGCCTAGAAGACATTGAGGCTGTTTAATATGAAAAATAACGGTTGATCTTCAAATTTGCAGGCAAAATTTAGGCTAAGAGAGCTACTAAGCTGTGACAGAACTTATTTTCTTTAACAACCATTTTATAGGTGGAAAGGTCAGTTTTCATTCCAGTCCCAAAGAAAGGCAATGCCAAAGAATGCTCAAACTACCGCACAACTGCACTCATCTCACATGCTAGTAGTGTAATGCTCAAAATTCTCCAAGCCAGGCTTCAGCAATACGTGAACTTCCAGATGTTCAAGCTAGTTTTAGAAAACACAGAAGAACTAAAGATCAAATTGCCAATATCTGCTGGATCATCGAGAAAGCAAGAGAGTTCCAGGAAAACATCTACTTCTGCTTTATTGGCTATGCCAAAGCCTTTGACTGTGGGGATCACAACTGTGCAGAATTCTGATAGAGACGGGAATATCAGACCACCTGACCTGCCTCTTGAGAAACCTGTATGCAGGTCAAGAAGCAACAGTTAGAACTGGACATGGAACAACAGACTGGTTCCAAATAGGAAAAGGAGTACACCAAAGCTGTATATTGTCACCCTGCTTATTTAACTTCTATGCAGAGTACATCATGAGAAACGCTGGGCTGGATGAAGCACAAGCTGAAATCAAGATTGCCAGGAGAAATATCAATAACTTCATATATGCAGATGACCCCACCCTTATGGCAGAAAGTGAAGAGGAACTAAAAAGCCTCTTGATGAAAGTGAAAGAGGAGAGTGAAAAAATTGGCTTAAAGCTCAACATTCAGGAAACGAAGATCATGGCATCTGGTCCCATCACTTCATGGGAAATAGATGGGGAAATGGTGGAAACAGTGTCAGACTTTATTTTCTTGGGCTCCAAAATCACTGCAGATGGTGACTGCAGTCATGAAATTAAAAGACACTTAATCCTTGGAAGGAAAGTTATGACCAACCTAGATAGCATATTCAAAAGCAGAGACATTACTTTGCCAACAAAGGTTCATCTAGTCAAGGCTATGGTTTTTCCAGTGGTCGTGTATGGATGTGAGAGTTGGACTGTGAAGAAAGCTGAGTGCTGAAGAATTGATGCTTTTGAACAGTGGTGTTGGAGAAGACTCTTGAGAGTCCCTTGGACTGCAAGGAGATCGAACCAGTCCATCCTAAAGGAGATCAGTCCTGGGTGTTCATTGGAAGGACTGATGCTAAAGCTGAAACTCCAGTACTTTGGCCACCTCATGCCAAAAGTTGACTCATTGTAAAAGACTCTGATGCTGGGAGGGAGCACGGGCAGGAGGAGAAGGGGATGACAGAGGATGAAATGGCTGGATGGCATCACTGACTCGATAGACATGAGTTTGAGTGAACTCCAGGAGTTGGTGATGGACAGGGAGGCCTGGCATGCTGAGATTCATGGGGTCACAAAGAGTCGGACATGACTGAGTGACTGAACTGAACTGAATAATGATTAAAAAAGAATAATTCCCCATAGAAATGAGATTAAAGCCAAGGGGAGGCACAGACTGAGTCACGCCCAGGACTTGGACTTAATCAATGACCATTTATTACTTTCAGTTAGAGGGGAATGGGGCTTTCTAGGTGGCACTAGTGGTGAAGAATTTGCCTGCCAGTGTAGGAGACACAGAGCTGTGGGTTTGATCGCTGGGTTGGGAAGATCCCCTGGAGAAGGATATGGCAACCCACTCCAGTATTCTTGCCTGGAGAATTCCATGGACAGAGGAGCCTGGCAGGCTATAGTCTATAGGGTCATAGAGAGTCAGACAGGACTGAAGAGACAGCATGCATGGACAGACTTGCACAGTAGAATTCCGAGTTACCATCGAATAGTGATTTCTATGTGCTTCTCCTTCTTTATCCTTTTCAATGTAAGTATTTATGGGAGTTCTCTCATCTCTATTCCATGGATTGTGTGATGTATGCTTGAGGGTAAAAAAAAAAAAATGACCTGTCAGTTTATCAGTCTCTTTCTCTATTTACATTTCTAGATCTATAGACCAAGAGGATGCATATTTAGACTTGACATAAATCACCAGGTCCCAGGCTTTCCTGATTCTGTGATTAGATTAAGACTTTTGAGGGTTTTTAGATGCAGTGGGGTGAGTGTTACTATGATCAAAAGGGCCATTCTGGTCTGGAATTATATATATCATGAGTCCCAAGGAAAGTTAAACTACCTTCTGAAGCTCTTGCAGTGCTAAGCACTATGACATACACTGTCTTATGTTCTCTGTTACTGATGTAGACACAATTTGGATGTTTATTATTTATTTTAAATGTCTATTATTGCTTATTTAGATAGACAAATACACTTGTCAAATATGTCTTATTATTTCAGAAGTTTGGAAAATTTCTAATGATTTAGTTCTATATACATCAACAGCTATATAATCAGTTGCATGCACCATATTTTAATTATATTTAAAACTTATTCAGAAGGTCTTAAGATTATTAAAACAAATACCATTTAAACCGAGTTCTGCTTAGAGATGAGCCAGAGGTGAACAATGCATTGCTCTTCTTTGGACTTCCCTGGTTGCTCAATGATAAAGAATCTGTCTGCCAGTGCAGGAGAAATGGGCTTGATCCCTGGTCTAGGAAGATCTCACAAGCCATGGAACAGCTAAGCCTTGAGCCACAACTACGGGGCCTGTGCTTGAGTCTGGGAGCCACAACTACTGAAGCCCTCACATCCTAGAGCCCAAGCTCCACAAGAGAAGCCACTGCGATGAGGCACCTGAGTACTGCAACTAGAGGAGCCCCTGCTTGAAACAACTAGAGAAAAAGCCTGAGTAGCAACAAAGATGGGGCTTCCCTGGCAGCTCGGCTGGTAAAGAATCCACCTGCAATGCAGGAGACCCCAGCTCAATTCCTGGGTCAGGAAGATCCCCTGGAGAAGGGATAGGCTACCCACCCCAGTGTTCTTGGGCTTCTCTGGTGGCTCAGACAGTAAACAATCCACCTGAAATGCAAGAGACCTGGGTTTAGTCCCTGGCTTGGGAAGATCCCCTGGAGGAGGGCATGGCAACCCACTCCAGTATCCTTGCTTGGAGAATCTCCATGGGCAGAGGAGCCTGGGGGGCTACAGTGCATGGGGTCGCCGAGAGTCGGACATGACTGGGGAACTCAGCACAACACAACACAGCAATAAAGACTCAGCGCAGTCAAAAATAAATATATAAATATTTAAAAAATACAGTGCTGTTCCTTAACTAGAAATTCTTGACTCCTTGTACCTTATTGGAGACTAAAGGATTTTATTTTTGAATATTGAACTGAGTTTGATAGGACCCAAGTGACATAAATTCAAGAGTGATCAACATGAAGTAATGATCTAAATTTGAAGTAATTATTTTCTCTTCTTTAAATATCACACTAAAAATGTGCTGGGAGACAGATCGGAGAGGAGATTTCTCCATATCTCTCCTGCAGGCTCCATACTCTTGGGTAGCCATCGTGGTCCCCAGGTCTCCAGCTTCATCACTGTCAGGTATGTTATTTCTCTAAATACCTCAGAGAAGTGCAGGAAAGTAACTGAAGGAACGCTCAGCTCCATTTCAGCCTCGAGATTGCCCGGGAGGTCTTGTACTGACCTCTGAGGAAGCCCCTGCATCTTGAAAGGTAAATTTCTGTGCTATCACTTAGTGGCAAGCATGCTCCTTCCCCATCTAGCTCCATGAAAAATTTGCCTCTATAGATTTACTACTTCCTGCTTTCCAAATTGGTCCCGGACACAAGACATAATCATAAAATTTCGTTTCAACTTAAATGGAAATTTCTGGCATGTAATCAGGACTATAATAGCAAATATTAAAAACTGAACAAAGTGGAACACTTACAAGATGAAATACATATGAGGTTTATATGTGAGCACTATTTCTATGCTAATCGACCTCAGTAACTGTTAAATGAATGAATTTTTTTTTCCCTTTCCTTATTTGCTTCTTGAAGCTTGGACAGTGTAGCCTGGATGATTTATTATCCAAACTCTTAATTTTTCACAGATGTTAACTTCAATGTTTTGAAATTGAGACAAGGTGGTTGAATCCACGGCCTTACATTTGGGATGCTGGATTCTGCTAGGGTAGCAGTCTGTCAAGAAAACATTTTTGTGACACACAGATAAGTCTAGATTTCTGTGCCAAGACTCGAGGGCAGCGAGGCTCTCTGCAGGAACTAAAGTTCCAACTGTGTGGATGAGCAGAAAATGGTGAAATTGTAAATGTATAGTTTTCATGTTGTTATTGAGAGGAAGGCATTGCCACTTAGAGATTTCTTCAGGTTTCATTCTACTCTAGAAATAGAAGAGCAGGAATATTTTTTCACCCGTTTAAGGTATCAGAGCAGTGTGGAAATACTGTTCTGGGAAAAAGGGTTTTCCTATCTGTGAAACTTTCTAAGTTAACATAATGGATTTATCCTTTAGTTTTATTGTTTAGCTGTTAAGATGTGCCCGACTCTTCTGTGACCCCATGGACTGTAGCCTGCCAGGGTCCTCTGTCCATGGGATTTCCCAGGCAAGAACACTGGAGTGGGTTGCCATTTCCTTCTCCAGAGGATCATCCTGACCCAGGGATCAAACCCTTGTCTCTTGCATTGCAGGCAGATTCTTTACCACTGAGCCACCTAAGAAGCCCATCCTTTATTTTACCAAGGTTATATTGAGCAAAATTTGTCTCCACTATCTACTTTTGCTTATATGCTGTCAAACCTCCCCAAATCCTTAATATCCCTGTTTGTGTTTTGGGACAATTTTTTTTTCCCTTTTACAATATCTCTAGATTTCTAGACTCATTTTGCCTCTATTTCCAAAAATTTTTTGATCAAAATATTTATTTTGGGATATTTGTTTTTGAAAACTGGCTTAGACCATGTATTATGGATTTAGGCTTTTGCACTGTAGCTCAGAGCCTTAGTGGCTTTGACTGAATTCACAAGCAGAGTTGATGGACATATCTTCAGGACATCCGTGTTCCCTCCCTGCTGCTCAGGCCACAGTAGTCTATCCATCATAATGAGATTGGCATTACCAAAGATAAACTTCTAAAAAACACTTCTATTGGAGTATTTACAGTATTGTGTTACTTTCTTCTGTAGAGTGAATCAGTTATACATATACCTATTTTAGATTATGTCATTTTTAGATTTGCTTCCCATTTAGGTCACCACAGAGCATGGAGTAGAGTTTACTGTGTTACATAGTAGGCCTTTATTAGTTATCTATTTTATATATAGTAGTATGAATGGATAAAGAGGATGCAGGACATATATGAAATGGAATATTACTCAGCCATAAAAAAGAACACATAATGCCACTTGCAGCAACATGGATGGACGTAGAGATTGTCAAACACAGTGAAGTAAGTCAGAAAGAGGAAAAATATCATATATTAATACATGTATGTGGAATGGTGCTGTTGTTCAGTTGCTCAGTCATGTCAGACTCTTTGCAACCTGCTAGACTGCAGCACGCCAGGCTTCTCTGTCCCTCACTGTCTCCCAGAGCTTGCTCAAACTCATGTTCATCCAGTCGGTGATGCCATACATCCATTTCATCCTCTGTTGCCCCCTTCTCCTCCTGCCTTCAGTCTTTTCCAGCATCAGGGTCTTTTCTAATGAGTCACCTTTTTGCATCAGGTGACCAAAGTATTGGAGTTTCAGCTTCAGCATCAGTCCCACCAGTGAACACTCAGGACTGATCTCCTTTAGGATGGACTGGATGGATCTCCTTGCAGTCCAAGGGACTCTCAAGAGTCTTTTCCAACACCGCAGTTCAAAAGCATCAATTCTTCAGTGCTCAGCCTTCTTTATGGGCCAACTCTCACATGCATACATGACTACTGGAAAAACCATAACTTGGACTGGATGGACCTTTGTTGGCAAAGTAATGTCTCTGCTTTTTAATATACTATCTAGGTTGGTCATAGCTTTTCTTCCAAGGAACAAGTGTCATTAATTTCATGGCTGCAGTCACCATCTGCAGTGATTTTGGAGCCCAAGAAAATAAAGTCTGTCACTATTTCCATTGTTTCCTTGTATATTTGCCATGAAGTGATGGGACCAGATGCCATGATCCTCATTTTTTGAATGCTGAGTTTTAAGTCAGCTTTTTCACTCTCCTCTTTCATTTTCATCAAGAGGCTCTTTAGTTCCTCTTTGCTTTCTGCCTTAAGGGTAGTGTCATCTGCATATCTGAAGTTATTGGTATTTCTCCTGGAAATCTTGATTTCAGTTTGTGCTTCATCCTTCCCAGCATTTCTCATGATGTACTCTGCATAGAAGTTAAATAAGCAGGGTGACAATATACAGCCTTGATGTACTTGTTTCCCAATTTTGAACCAGTCCTTTGTTCCATGTCCCGTTCTAACTGTTGCTTCTTGACCCATATACAGGTCATCACAGCTCCACCTATCAGCATAAAATTTCATTAAAGATATACTGACATGGCCTTGCCCACAAGGGCAAGACCCAGTTTTACCCACAGCCAGTCCCTCACACCAGGAAGCTTCCACAAACAAACCTCTTATCTTCATCCATCAGAAGGCAGACAGAATGATAGCTGCAATCACAGAAAATTAAGCAAAATGATCACATGGATCACAGCCTTGTCTAACTCAATGAAACTATGAGCCATGCCATGTAGGGAAACCCAAGATGGATGGGTCATGGTGGAGAGTTCTGACAAAACTTGGCAAACTAGAGAAGGGAATGGCAAATCATATCAGCATTCTTGCCTCGAGAACCCCGTTCAATTCAGTCAGTTCAGTCGCTCAGTCGTGTCTGACTCTTTGCGACCCCATGAATCGCAGCACGCTAGGCCTTTCTGTCCATCACCATCTCCCAGAGTTCACTCAGACTCACGTATATCGAGTTGGTAATGCCATCCAGCCATCACATCCTCTGTCGTCCCTTTTTCCTCCTGCCCCCAATCCCTCCCAGCATCAGAGTCTTTTCCAAAGAATCAACTCTTTGCATGAGGTGGCCAAAGTACTGGAGTTTCAGCTTTAGCATCATTCCTTCCAAAGAAATCCCAGGGTTGATCTCCTTCAGAATGGACTGGTTGGATCTCCTTGCAGTCCAAGGGACTCTCAAGAGTCTTCTCCAATACCACAGTTCAAAAGCATCAATTCTTTGGTACTCAGCTTTCTTCACAATCCAACTCTCGCATCCGTACATGGTCTCTGGAAAAACCATAGCCTTGACTAGATGGACCTTAGTTGGCAAAGTAATGTCTTTGCTTTTCAATATGCTATCTAGGTTGGTCATAACTTTTCTTCCAAGGAGTAAGCATCTTTTAATTTCATGGCTGCAATCACCATCTGCAGTGATTTTGGAGCCCCCCAAAATTAAGTCTGACATGGTTTCCACTCTTTCCTCATCTATTTCCCATGAAGTGATGGGACCAGATGCCATGATCTTCGTTTTCTGAATGTTGAGCTTTCAGCCAACTTTTTTGCTCTCCTCTTTCACTTTCATCAAGAGGCTTTTTAGTTCCTCTTCACTTTCTGCCATAAGGGTGGTGCATATCTGAGGTTATTGATATTCCTCCCAGCAATCTTGATTCCAGCTTGTGCTTCTTCCAGCCTAACGTTTCTCATGATGTACCCTGCATAGTAGTTAAATAAACAGGGTGACAATATACAGCCTTGACGTACTCCTTTTCCTATTTGGAACCAGTCTGTTGTTCCATGTCCAGTTCTAACTGTTGCTTCCTGATCTGCATATAGGTTTCTCAAGGGGCAGCTCAAGTGGTCTGCTATTCCCATCTCTTTCAGAAGTTTCCACAGTTTATTGTGATCCACACAATCAAAGGCTTTGGCATAGTCAATAAAGCAGAAATAGATGTTTTTCTGGAACTCTCTTGCTTTTTCCATGATCCAGTGGATGTTGGCAATTTGATCTCTGGTTCCTCTGCGTTTTCTAAAACTAGCTTGAACATCTGGAAGTTCATGGTTCACGTATTGCTGAAGCCTGGCTTGGAGAATTTTGAGCATTACTTTACTAGCGTGTGAGATGAGTGCAATTGTGTGGTAATTTGAGCATTCTTTGGCATTGACTTTCTTTGGAATGCAGGCTTCCCTTGTGGCTCAGACGGTAAAGCGTCTGCCTGCAACGCAGGAGACCCAGGTTCAATTCCTGGATTGGGAAGATCCCCTGGAGAAGGAAATGGCAATCCACTCCAGCACTCTTGCGTAGAAAATCCCATGGACAGAGGAGTCTGATAGGCTACTGTCCATGAGGTCGCAAAGAGTCTGACACGACTTCACTTTCACTTTCTTTGGGATTGGAATGCAAATGACCTTTTTCACTCCTGTGCTCACTGCTGAGTTTTCCAAATTTGCTGGCAAATTGAGTGCAGCACTTTCACAGCATCATCTTTCAGGATTTGAAACAGCTCAGCTGGAATTCCTTCACCTGCATTAGCTTTGTTTGTATGAATAGTATGAAAAGGCAAAAAAGATATGATACTGAGACATGAACTCCCGAGATCAGTAGATGCCCAATATGCCAGATATGAGATGAGAAACATCTCCGGGCATATTGGAGAGAATGAAGAGCCTGAGCCAAAGCAGAAACAACACGCAGTTGTGGATTTGTCTGGTGTTGAAAGTAATGTCTGATGCTGTAAAGAACAATATTGCATAGGAACCTGGAATGTTAGGTCCATGAATCAAGGTAAATTGGAAGTGTTCTAACAGGTAATGGCAAGAGTGAACATCGACATTTTAGGAATCAGTGAACTAAAATGGACTGGAATGGGTGAGTTTAATTCAGATGACTATTATATCTACTACTGTGAACAAGGAAAATGGTTAAATGATCTTATTTGCAAAACAGAAATAGAGTTACAGTCCTAGAAAACAATGTAAGAGCTACCAAGGGTGATAGGGGAGAGGGATAAATAGGGAGATTGAGATTGACAAAGCTAGATTTTGATGCAGCTCACTAGGCCGTTTTATGATAGTTCAGTTCAGTTCAGTTGCTCAGTCGTGTCCGACTCTTTGCGACCCCATTAATTGCAGCACACCAGGCCTTTGTCCATCACCATCTCCCAGAGTTCACTCAGACTCACGTCCATTGAGTCCATGATACCATCCAGCCATCACATCCTTGGTCGTCCCCTTCTCCTCCTGCCCTCAATCCCTCCCAGCATCAGAGTCTTTTCCAATGAGTCAACTCTTCTCATGAGGTGGCCAAAGTACTGGAGCTTCGGCTTTAGCATCATTCCTTCCAAAGAAATCCCAGGGTTGATCTCCTTCAGAATGGACTGGTTGGATCTCCTTGCAGTCCAAGAGACTCTCAAGAGTCTTCTCCAATACCACAGTTCAAAAGCATCAACTCTTCGGCGCTCAGCCTTCTTCACAGTCCAACTCTCACATCCATACATGACCACAGGAAAAACCATAGCCTTGACTAGATGGACCTTAGTTGGCAAAGTAATGTCTTTGCTTTTGAATATGCTATCTAGGTTGGTCATAACTTTTCTTCCAAGGAGTAAGCATCTTTTAATTTCATGGCTGCAGTCACCATCTGCAGTGATTTTGGAGCCCCCCAAAATTAAGTCTGACACTGTTTCCACTATTTCCTCATCTATTTCCCATGAAGTGATGGGACCAGATGCCATGATCTTCGTTTTCTGAATGTTGAGCTTTCAGCCAACTTTTTTGCTCTCCTCTTTCACTTTCATCAAGAGGCTTTTAAGTTCCTCTTCACTTTCTGCCATAAGGGTGGTGTCATCTGCATATCTGAGGTTATTGATATTTCTCCCAGCAATCTTAATTCCAGCTTGTGTTAATTCCAGTCCAGTGTTTCTCATGATGTACTCTGCATAGAAGTTAAATAAGCAGGGTGACAATATACAGCCTTGACGTACTCCTTTCCCTATTTGGGACGTCTGTTGTTCCATGTCCAGCTCTAACTGTTGCTTCCTGGCCTGCATACAGATTTCTCAAGGGGCAGGTCAAGTGGTCTGGTATTCCCATCTCTTGAAGAATTTTCCACAGTTTATTGTGATCCACACAGTCAAAGGAAAGGCTTTGGCATAGTCAAGAAAGCAGAAATAGATGTTTTTCTGGAACTCTCTTGCTTTTTCCATGATCCAGCGGATGTTGGCAATTTGATCTCTGGTTCCTCTGCCTTTTCTAAAACCAGCTTGAACATCAGAGAGTTCACGGTTCATGTATTGCTGAAGCCTGGCTTGGAGAATTTTGAGCATTACTTTACTAACATGTGAGATGAGTGCAGTTGTGCGGTAGTTTGAGCATTCTTTGGCATTGCCTTTCTTTGGGATTGGAATGAAAAAGGACCTTTTCCAGTCCTGTGGCCACTGCTGAGTTTTCCACATTTGCTGGCATATTGAGTGCAGCACTTTCACAGCATCATCTTTCAGGATTTGAAACAGCTCAACTGGAATTCCATCACCTCCACTAGCTTTGTTTGTAGTGATGCTTTCTAAGGCCCACTTGACTTCACATTCCAAGATGTCTGGCTCTAGGTGAGTGATTATATCATCATGATTATCTGGGTCGTGAAGATCTTTGTTGTACAGTTCTTCTGTGTATTCTTGCCACCTCTTCTTAATATCTTCTGCTTCTGTTAGGTCCAGACCATTTCTGTCCTTTTTCAAGCCCATCTTTGCATGAAATGTTCCCTTGGTATCTCTAACTTTCTTGAAGAGATCTCTAATCTTTCCCAGTCTATTGTTTTCCTCTATTTCTTTGCATTGATCACTGAGGAAGGCTTTCTTACCTCTTCTTGCTATTCTCTGGAATTCTGCATTCAGATGCTTATATCTTTCCTTTTCTCCTTTGCTTTTCACCTCTCTTCTTTTCGTAGCTATTTGTAAGGCCTCCCCAGACAGCCATTTTGCTTTTTTGCATTTCTTTTCCATGGGGATGTCTTGATCCCTGTCTCCTGTACAATGTCACGAACCTCAGTCCATAGCTCATCAGGTACGCTATCTATCAGATCTAGTCCCTTAAATCTATTTCTCACTTTCACTGTATAATCATAAGTGATTTGATTGAGGTCATACTTGAATGGTCTAGTGGTTTTCCCTACTTTCTTCAATTTGAGTCTGAATTTGGTAATAAAGAGTTCATGATCTGAGCCACAGTCAGCTCCTGGTCTTCTTTTTGTTGACTGTATAGAGCTTCTCCATCTTTGGATGCAAAGAATATAATCAATCTGATTTCGGTGTTGACCATCTGGTGATGTCCATGTGTAGAGTCTTCTCTTGTGTTGTTGGAAGAGGGTGTTTGCTATGACCAGTGCACTCTCTTGGCAAAACTCTATTAGCCTTTGCCCTGCTTCATTCTGCATTTCAAGGCCAAATTTGCCTGTTACTCCAGGTGTTTCCTGACTTCTTACTTTTTCATTCCAGTCCCCTATAATGAAAAGGACATCTTTTTTTGGGTGTTAGTTCTAAAAGGTCTTGTAGGTCTTCATAGAACCATTCAACTTCAGCTTCTTCAGATTACTGGTTGGGGCATATACTTGGATAACTGTGATATTGAATGGTTTGCCTTGGAGACGAACAGAGATCATTCTGTCGTTTTTGAGATTGCATCCAAGTACTGCATTTTGGACTCTTCTGTTGACCATGATGGCTACTCCATTTCTTCTGAGGGATTCCTGCCCACAGTAGTAGATATAATGGTCTGAGTTAAATGCAGCCATTCCAGTCCATTTTAGTCCACTGATTCCTAGAATGTTGACGTTCACCCTTGCCATCTCTTGTTTGACCACTTCCAATTTGCCTTGATTCATGGACCTGACATTCCAGGTTCCTATGTAATATTGCTCTTTACAGCAATCCATCTTGTTTCTATCACCAGTCACATCCACAACTGGGTATTATTTTTGCTTTGGCTCCATCCAGTCATTCTTTCTGGAGTTATTTCTCCACTGATCTCCAGTAGCATACTGGGCACCTAATGACCTGGGGAGTTCCTCTTTGGTATCCTATCATTTTGCCTTTTCATACTGTTCATGGGGTTCTCAAGGCAAGAATACTGAAGTGGCTTGCCATTCCCTTCTCCAGTGGGCCACATTCTGTCAGACCTCTACATCATGACCCGACCGTCTTGGGTTGCCCTGCAGGCATGGCTTGGTTTCATTGAGTTAGACAAGGCTGTGGTCCTAGTGTGATTAGATTGACTAGTTTTCTATGAGTATGGTTTCAGTGTGTGCCCTCTGATGCCCTCTTGCAACACCTACCATCTTACTTGGGTTTCTCTTACCTTGGGCGTGGGGCATCTCTTCACGAGTGCTCCATCAAAGCACAGTCGCTGCTCCTTATCTTGAACGAGGGGTATCTCCTTACCGCCGCCGTTCCTGACCTTCAACGTGGGATAGCTCCTCTAGGCCCTCCTGCGCCTGCTAGCCACCGCTCCTCAGGTTGCTCCTCCCAGCTGCCGCCCCTGGCCTCGGGCTCCGGGTGGCTCCTCAGGGTTACTGCCCCTGGCCTCGGGTACGAGGAGGCTTCTCCTGGCCACCTCTGACCTCGGACGCAGGGTAGCTCCTCTTGGCCATTCCTGTGCTGTCGCAGCCTGGCACTCTAGGCTGCTGCCCCTGACCTCGGACGTGGGGTAGCTGCTCGCAGCCGCCTGCGCTCAGTACTCTTAGAATATTGAGGAATAGAAAAAAGAAGATTTGATCATGTGCATAGTCACTCAGGCGTGTCTGACTCTGCAACCCACGGGTTGTAGCCCGCCAGGCTCATCTGTCCATGGGAATTCCCCAGACAAGAATCTTCCCAACCATGGGCTCGAACCCAGGTCTCCCGAATTTCAGGTGGATTCTTTACCAGCTGAGCCACCAGGGAAGCCCAGTTATGATCATATATTATTATAACAGAAGTATCTCTTTGGTGACATATAACAAATGCTTGTCTTCTAAATTCATTCCATCGTTAAAGAAAAAAAAAATGTGTCCCACCCCTATGCTAGATTTCTCAGCATTTTATGTGGAATTACAACCTTGCTCCTAAAATGGCCTCACTTTTCTATAGAAACCCTGTGCTCTGAGCATATTTACTCATGGTTTCACATTTTTGTCAAAATATCTATGCCCTTTGATATTTAAGGTGCTTTCTCTTTCTCCTTCTTCATCCAGATAAAGTCTTACTTCCTCCATGAAGAAATCATAAAGTCTTACATGACTGAAGCTCTCCTTGAACTCACTCATTTAGATTTCAGTGTGCAATGGGTTTTATGCAGGGTTTTTTTTTCCCCCTATGTGTAGCTGGTGAATTCTGGAAGACTGAGATCTATCTCTTTTACTTTTGTTGAACAAAAAAAAAAAAAATGCCTTTACCAAATTAATCTCCACATAGGTATAATTAATTGCCTTATGGATTCAGGGATTTTTCCTTGAAAGAAAAAATTCATCTAAATCAATCTCTCAATTCATTGCATTGACAGTTTCTGACAGAATAATTAGCTAGTACTTCCTTGCCCAACATAATTCTCCTAAATAGCTTATTGGCTAGTCTCTTAGTTTGTACCCAACAACCTCATGTGCTGGAATTATTGCAAAAATTCAAATTATTTTTGTGAGCAAAGTGAGGAAATGGATTGTACACTCAGAACCTCAAGGTTAAAGTCAGTGAGTAGAAGAAAAAACTTGATTTGCTCAGAGTTTGAGTTTTCCTAAAGCTGGTTTCTTGGCAAAACAAAAACAAAAACAGAAACCTTAATAGCAAGAATAATGGCAGTTAAGAAAATAACCCATCATTTGTATTCTCTCTTCTGACAGCTCTTTATGGAAAACTACTTTTCCTTAGTTGAAGTGATGGTGATAGTGAAATACTTTATAATATCTGTTGGTTCTCTGAAATGCTTGCAAATGGAATCTTTTTTCTCTAATTAATTCTATCAAATTGGAACTTAGACAAAGTTGCTGTGTCCTACATATCTTTCTAAGTTTAAATTTTGGACTATTGTTTGGGCCTCTGTTTTTCAAAGACACTGGAAAATAAAGATGAGTTTATATTAAGTCACTTGTTTTTTCAATTAAAAAAATAATTCTGAAGAGAAAAAATCTAAAAATCAAAGTTACATAGTCATTTCAGAGTGACAGAGAATTAAAAGATCATTATTCTGAGTTATTCAGAAGAAAGAAAGCATGCTTTTATGAGAAGCTTAAATACAAAGTTTGATCTGCTTTTTAAATAAAAACTGACTGTAAGATGGTTTGGATAGGAGCTCTGAAAGTTTGCAATATTGATGAGAAGGTGCAGAAGTAGCTGGTGTTCCCTGAGTGAACACAACTGAAATCCTAATACTGAAAACCCACATTCTTTAGCATGAAGGCTATATGAAACTATAATATATATACTGAGAAAGAAATGATACATATAAGTTAACCATTATACATTACAGATATGTTTACCAAAATAGTATATGCTCATGTTTTAAAATCCTTCAATCTGATCTTATTGATAAAAGAATTTATTTTACTGCTGCTAAGTCGCTTCAGTCCTGTTTGACTCTGTGCGACCCCATAGATGGCAGCCCACCAGGCTCCCCTGTCCCTGGGATTCTCCAGGCTAGAACACTGGAGTGGGTTGCCATTTCCTTCTCCAATGCATGAAAGTGAAAAGTGAAAGTGAAGTCGCTCAGTCGTGTCTGACTCTTAGTGACCCTATGGACTGCAGCTCACCAGGCTCCTCCATCCATGGATTTTCCAGGCAAGAGTACTGGAGTGGGGTGCCATTGCCATTATGCTAGCACTAGCATAATCCAATGAGAAAAGTGAATGGAATGGATCTAAGTATAAAATTGTGTGACTAGCTCAAAAACCCAGTGATATTTTACAACAAAGTAAACATCCAGTTATTTATTTCATGTCTTTTGTACTAGAATGTGGGCAGGGGTTTATGTCTGTCTTATTTACCATTATATTCTTAGCATTAGATTATAATGCTAGCATTATAATGCTAGATTATAATTATATTATAATAGATTAGCTTATAAAAGTCATTCAAGGATATTGTTGATTGAATGAATGAATATTAAACAATTGTGAAAATAACTAGACCTATTGCACTTCATAAAATGCAGTATATAGTCCATTATACATCTGCTTTCTATGAATTATAGTGAGCTTTTTATTAATATGTAGAATCAAAATAGGTCACTCATATGACAATATATAATTGTTTTGTATGTAACATTAGAAAACAAGTTTAGCTAAATTTACAAATCATAGGTTATAGAATGTTTACAAGATTATTTTATTTATTTCCCCTTTTCTTCTTTTTTCTCCCAAAACATTAATTTGGGTTTTTAGGAACATCCCAACTGATTTAAAATTTATTGACTGTATTTCTTACCAAGTTATAAATCTTTTGGTCTCACTGAAACAGAATATTTTTCTTCAAATTAACCTTAAGCCAACTCACAGTGTTATCTTAGCCTGAAGGTAAGGAACTCTCAACTTAAGGAAATATACCCTTAAAATCACAGTGTTGAGGTAATAGTTATTGCTATTTTAATATAAACTAAGTATGTAACTATTAAAAAAGATTCTTTAACATATCACATAAAATAAATTCAAAGTACATGTTTACCATTCTGGGAAACTATATTATTTTATGTATCCTGAAATAATTTATATGGTGCTCTTACTAGCTGCTATTTGACTATACTGTTATTTATAATAAATCTATGATGTAATTATCAGTTGACCCATTTCACATAATGAAAAGAATAACCAACATGCTAAATAAATACTATAGAGCTAATCACTGCAAGAGTAGGATTCAACCCTGGGTCTGGTTGACTCTAAAGCTAATGCTCTTAGATATTATCCACTGACTTACTATTGTCATTTGATTTTAAGTCATGGATTTAACTCTGGATGAATATTACCAGTTCTCATTTTGTAAGAAAGTACTGGTAAGATGGGCTGGATAAAGGACAGAAATGGTATGGACCTAACAGAAGCAGAAGATATTAAGAAGAGGTGGCAAGAATACACAGAACTGTACAAAAAGATCTTCATGACCAAGATAATCACGATGGTGTGATCACTCATCTAGAGCCAGACATCCTGGAATGTGAAGTCAAGTGGGCCTTAGAAAGCATCACTACGAACAAAGCTAATGGAGGTGATGGAATTCCAGTTGAGCTGTTTCAAATCCTGAAAGATGATGCTGTGAAAGTGCTGCACTCAACATGCCAGCAAATGTGGAAAACTCAGCAGTGGCCACAGGACTGGAAAAGGTCTGTTTTCATTCCAATCCCAAAGAAAGGCAATGCCAAAGAATGCTCAAACTACCGCACAACTGCACTCATCTCACACGCTAGTAAAGTAATGCTTGAAATTCTCCAAGCCAGGCTTCAACAGAACGTGAACTGAGAATTTCCAGATGTTCAAGCTGGTTTTAGAAAAGGCAGAGGAACCAGAGATCAAATTGCCAACATCTGCTGGATCATGGAAAAAGCAAGAGAGTTCCAAAAACATCTATTTCTGCTTTCTTGACTATGCCAAAGCCTTTGACTGTGTAGATCACAATAAACTGTGGAAAATTCTTCAAGAGATGGGAATACCAGACCACCTGACTTACCTCTTGAGAAACCTGTATGCAGGTCAAGAAGCAACAGTTAGAACTGGACATGGAAAAACAGACTGGTTCCAAATAGGAAAAGGAGTACGTCAAGGCTGTATATTGTCACCCTGCTTATTTAACTTCTATGCAGAGTACATCATGAGAAACGCTGGACTGGAAGAAGCACAAGCTGGAATCAAGATTGCTGGGAGAAATATCAATAACCTCAGATATGCAGATGACACCATCCTTATGGCAGAAAGTGAAGAGGAACTAAAAAGCCTTTTGATGAAAGTAAAAGTGGAGAGCAAAAAAGTTGGCTTAAAGCGCAACATTCAGAAAATGAGAATCAAGGCGTCTGGTCACATCACTTCATGGGAAATAGATGGGGAAAGAGTGGAAACAGTGTCAGACTTAATTTTGGGGGGCTCCAAAATCACTGCAGATGGTGACTGCAGCCATGAAATTAAATGACGCTTACTCCTTGGAAGGAAAGTTATGACACACCTAGATAGCATAATCAAAAACAGAGACATTATTACTTTGCCAACAAATGTCCGTCTAGTCAAGGCTATGGTTTTTCCAGTGGTCATGTATGGAGTAAGAGTTGGACTGTGAAGAAAGCTGAGCACCAAAGAATTGAATTTTTGAACTGTGGTGTTGGAGAAGATGCTTGAGAGTCCCTTGGACTTCAAGGAAATCCAACCAGTCCATTCTAAAGGAGATCAGCCCTGGGTGTTCTTTGGAAGGACTGATGCTAAAGCTGAAGCTCCAATACTTTGGCCACCTCATGTGAAGAGTTGACTCATTGGAAAAGACTCATGCTGGGAGGGATTGGGGGCAGGAGGAAGAGGGGACGACACAGGATGAGATGTCGTCCGATTCGATGGACATGGGTTTGGGTGAACTCCAGGAGTTGGTGATGGACAGGGTGGCCTGGTGTGCTGCAGTTCGTGGGGTTGCAAAGAGTCGGACTCGACTAAGCGACTAAACTGAACTAAACCGAACTGGTATAAGAGATGGTTTGACAAGAAAGTATTAATGTTGATGTCTTGGAAATCAACATTAATCAAAAATACTGATTTCTTGACATGGTCTTCTAAGTCAGTTGTGTTCCAGCCTTGTCATGTACCAACTTGCTAGGTAATTATAATCTCTGCTTCCATGGGTTCTGTGAAGATTAAATGAAATTATTTGATTGGCACAGTATAAACCATGAAACAAAAGGAAATCTGAATGGAGCTCAGGAATGTTATTGTGTTAAATACATTTCCAAAATCCTTCCAAAAGTTGAATTTCATGTTTTGTTGATTTAGGATTTAGGATAATATTGCTGGATTTACTTCCTTTAATTTCCAAAGGTATTTACTCATATCATTTTGAGTATTTATGCTTCAGTTTTATTTGTTGTATTTCTTAAATTTTTACTACATGGAATCAGATTAATTGGTATCAACTGATGTGTCTGAGATTTATTTAAAATTGGAAATGGGCCTAAATGGACATCTGTTATATATATATATATATATATATATATATAAAAACAAGTAAAAAGCATGATATCTCCTTGGTGACAAAATATATTTGATTTAGAATGCCAAAAGATATCATTCTTTAGAGGTTTTTTCTTTTATTAGAACAACAATCCAAGAACTTGATTTTACTTGGCAGAGAAATAAAGTGTAAGTTGTATTTGAATATGCAATGTTAATTGTTTCTTAAAAAAACTTTTCTCCATGAAACTTTAAAATATCATGTAAAATACCAACTTCACCTCTAGACACATTTCAAAGGATGCTAAGAACATGCTTTTCTAATATAAAAAAGGAGGACTTTCCACATTTTGCAGAGTATATTCCCTTGAACATTAAGGCACATGCTTAGGTACACTAAGCAAATTAGAACACCTGCCCTGGATATGCCAGGTGTATGCTGTCTGAGAGTTTAGCAAAACATATTTTCAAGATGTGTTGATGTAATAAAGTTACTTTTTTGAACACTATAATATATATTTTTTGCCAATTTCCCCCCCAATATTAGCATAGCTTTGAAAATCTGGAAGTACAATCACTTATTGTGCATATTTACATGAAGAATATTTTAATCAAAAGTTAGGAGGATTAAATATTAAGAAGTTATTTGCCAACAGCAAGTATTCTTAAGTTCACTTAAAACACCTCATAAAGAACAAGCCAAAGTATCTTAAGAGGGCTTTATCAATATTTTACCATTTTTAGAGAGTCTATCTCTATTTTACTAACAATATTATTTAGCACATGTATAACTTCTAAAATTAGTTGGATTGAATTAAAAAAATATAAAAGTATTTTAGGTTGACATTGAAATAATCAGATTGGACAGAGAATGTAAGAAAATGATCGTAAGAAAAGAAGAATTGATTAAATGGTGTAATTCTTATGTTTAGTATTATAAATTAAGATATGAAGTAATGTAATGAAAAAACAAAGTTAGAAAATGAGGTGACCAACCTTTTACATTTAGAGGTAGCTGGTAAAATTCCATAATTTCAGTTTTAATGTGTTAGGGCCCCTCTAGAGACCAAGTAAAAATCAGATGTGTCTGTGTACATCTGGTAAAATGAAGAGGACATGAATCTTGAGCTGTTGCCAGTGTTCTGACTACATAAGGAATGAGACATCTCTGAAGAAAACTCATTCCACACAAGGGAAGAATATATCATGAATATTAAACCTGATTTTCTGAGATGAATAAACATTTCAAGTACATTTTTTTTTTAATATTATCAAATTGTCAGCCCAAGACCTGTACCATGGGAGCAAAAGAAACCCTACAACGACTGACTATTTTACAGCCTTCTTAATCCATTGCCAGTGAACTTCCATACCCACCTCTCAACTGAGTAGCCCTCATGCACTGATGCAACACAGCCTGCCAAATCTGAGGATTGCTTTCAGCTCTTATCAGGTGACACTGAGTGTTTTCTCAGAATCTCTTCCCTGCCTTGGACCCCATGAATCCAATCTTTCCTGGTCTAACTACTTCTCTGGTTGTCCTTCCAACTCTGTTTTCTTTTACCATCACAGTGGTTCAAATGTTGATCATCCCCAGAGTTCTCGCCTACTTTGCTGCAGATCTATAAAGTTTCCTGGGATTATTTCCTACAGCCTTTACTAAACCAGTTAATGTCTCCCAAAGTTGTCTCAGTCCATCTGGATGATTTGGCTGCACTCTAGACATTTATCTCTAACTATCCTTTCTACTCTAACACTCTAGTGGGTCGCCTTGCCTCTAAGCACAAATTATGTCTTTCATATTAACACCAAGATGGAGACTCTAAAAACAAGATTTAACTGTGTAATTCTATTATTTAAAATCCTCAGGAATGCCTCACCACTTGTCCTAAAGGAAAAAGGAGCATGTTATTAAAATCCTTCACAACTTGGTCCTGAACTACCTTTTCTGCCTCATCTTCTGTTCTTCTCCTAAATGATATTATGCAAAGTCAGTATCTCAAACAAGCCACCTATGTTTATTCCTATCAGTATTAATAAATCTATCACTCAGACTGCCTAAAATGTATTTCCTCCTCATTTTCCAGCTATCATGAGACCCATGAATAGAACATAGTGAAAAATTGAAAGCCAAATGTATCACTTCCCCACACTTTACAACATGATGCCATCTAAGCATTATAAGTGGCTGAAACCACAGAGGTCATTGTGGCAGCAACTGGGAAAATCTGCAGTGCTGCTTGGGCCATAGAGTGCTGGATGAAGTAGATGCTTTGCTAAACATATGTGAGCAATCATGTAATCATATGATTCCTCATAATAGAGGGGCCTGGAGGGTTACAGTCCATGGGGTCGCAAAAGAGTGGTATGTGACTGGGTGACTAACACACACACACATAATCAAAGAAATACTCAGGAATATTTGCATGGGAGAAATGTCTTGAGAAAGACATTCTCTGGATTGTAAAATTGGCAAAAGACTAGGAGAAGAATTCACATACATTTCTTCTCAGAGAGAGAATTTACAATGACAGATTTTCTAAAGTAAGTGTTGTAAGAAAATGGAGATTAGGGAGCCATAGTTAGAAAGAAATCTGTCTGAAATTCATTCAAGCTGAGGGGAACCTTAAGACCATCTTGATCACCATCATCCTCATACTTCTTGCTACATCTACAGCTTTCTCAAGACTGCTCTTTGCAGTTTTGATGACCACCAATCAGAAAGAATGAAGGGATGGAGCCAAAGCAAAAATAATACCAAGTTGTGGATATGACTGGTGATAGAAGCAAGGTGCAATGCTGAAAAGAGCAATATTGCATAGGAACCTGGAATGTTATGTCCATGAATCAAGGCAAATTGGAAGTGGTCAAACAGGAGATGGCAAGCATGAACATTGACATTCTAGGAATCAGTGAACTAAAATGGACTGGAATGGCTGCATTTAACTCAGATGACCATTACATCTACTACTGTGGGCAGGAATCCCTTAGAAGAAATGGAGAAGCCATCATGGTCAACAAAAGAGTCCAAAATGCAGTACTTGGATGCAATCTCAAAAACGACAGAATGATCTCTGTCTCCAAGGCAAACCATTCAATATCACAGTTATCCAAGTATATGCCCCAACCAGTAATCTGAAGAAGCTGAATGGTTCTATGAAGACCTACAAGACCTTTTAGAACTAACACCCAAAAAAGATGTCCATTTCTTTATAGGGGACTGGAATGCAAAAGTAGGAAGTCAAGAAACACCTGGGGTAACAGGCAAATTTGGCCTTGGAATATGGAATGAAGCAGGGCAAAGGCTAAGAGTTTGCCAAGAGAATGCACTGGTCATAGCAAACACCATCTTCCAACAACACAAGAGAAGACTCTACACATGGACATCACCAGATGGTCAACACCGAAATCAGATTGATTATATTCTTTGCAGCCAAAGATGGAGAAGCTCTATTTAGCCAGCAAAAACAAGACCAGGAGCTGACTGTGGCTCAGATCATGAACTCCTTATTACCAAATTCAGACTTAAATTGAAGAAAGTAGGGAAAACCACTAGACCACTCAGGTATGACCTATGTCAAATCCTTTATGATTATACAGTGAAAGTGAGAAATAGGTTTAAGGGACTAGATCTGATAGACAGAGTGCCTGATGAACTATGGATGGAGGATCATGACATTGTACAGGAGACAGGGATCAAGACCATCCCCATGGAAAAGAAATGCAAAAAAGCAAAATGGCTGTCTGGGGAGGTCTTACAAATAGCTATGAAAAGAAGAGAGGTGAAAAGCAAAGGAGAAAAGGAAAGATATAAGCATCTGAATGCAGAGTTCCAAAGAATAGCAAGAAGAGGTAAGAAAGACTTCCTCAGTGATCAATGCAAAGAAATAGAGGAAAACAATAGACTGGGAAAGATTAGAAATCTCTTCAAGAAAGTTAGAGATACCAAGGGAACATTTCATGCAAAGATGGGCTTGAAAAAGGACAGAAATGGTCTGGACCTAACAGAAGCAGAAGATATTAAGAAGAGGTGGCAAGAATACACAGAAGAGCTGTACAACAAAGATCTTCACAACCCAAATAATCAGGATGGTGTGATCACTCACCTAGAGCCAGACATCCTGGAATGTGAGGTCAAGTGGGCCTTAGAAAGCATCACTACGAACAAAGCTAGTGGAGGTGATGGAATTCCAGTTGAGCTGTTTCAAATCCTGAAAGATGATGCTGTGAAAGTGCTGCACTCAACATGCCAGCAAATGTGGAAAACTCAGCAGTGGACACAGGACTGGAAAAAGTCAGTTTTCATTTCAATTCCAAAGAAAGGCAATGCCAAAGAACGCTCAAACTACTGCACAATTGCATTCATCTCACACACTAGTAAAGTGATGCTCAAAATTCTCCAAGCCAGGCTTCAGCAATACGTGAACTACAAACTTCCAGATGTTCAGGCCTTTTTTAGAAAAGGCAGAGGAACCAGAGATCAAATTGCCAACATCCGCTGGATCATGGAAAAAGCAAGAGAGTTCCAGAAAACATCTATTTCTGCTTTCTTGACTATGCCAAAGCCTTTGACTGTGTGGATCACAATAAACTGTGGAAAATTCTTCAAGAGATGGGAATACCAGACCACCTGACCTACCTCTTGAGAAACCTGTATGCAGGTCAAGAAGCAACAGTTAGAACTGGACATGGAACAACAGACTGGTTCCAAATAGGAAAAGGAGTACGTCAAGGCTGTATATTGTCACCCTGCTTATTTAACTTCTATGCAGAGTACATCATGAGAAACGCTGGGCTGGATGAAGCACAAGCTGGAATCAAGATTGCTGGATCAATAACCTCAGATATGCAGATGACACCATCCTTATGGCAGAAAGTGAAGAGGAACTTAAAAGCCTCTTGATGAAAGTGAAAGAGGAGAGTGAAAAAGTTGGCTTAAAGCTCAACATTCAGAAAACGAAGATCATCGCATCTGGTCCCATCGCTGCATGGGAAATAGATGGGGAAAGAGTGGAAACAGTGTCAGACTTTATTTTTTGGGGCTCCAAAATCAGTGCAGATGGTGACTGCAGCCATGAAATTAAAAGATGCTTACTCCTTGGAAGAAAAGTTATGACCAACCTAGATAGCATATTCAAAAGCAGAGACATTACTTTGCCAACAAAGGTCCATTTAGTCAAGGCTATGATTTTTCCAGTAGTCATGTATGGATGTGAGAGTTGGACTGTGAAGAAAGCTGAGTGCTGAAGAATTGATGCTTTTGAAGTGTGGTGTTGGAGAAGACTCTTGAGAGTCCCTTGGACTGCAAGGAGACCCAACCAGTCCATTTGAAAGGAGATCCATCTTGGGTGTTCTTTGGAAGGACTGATGCCAAAGCTGAAACTCCAATACTTTGGCCATCTCATGCCAAAAGCTGACTCATTGGAAAAGACTCTGATGCTAGCAGGGATTGGGGGCAGGAGGAGAAGGGGACAAGAGAGGATGAGAAGGCTTGATGGCATCACTGACTTGGTGGATGTGAGTTTGAGTGAACTCAGTAGTTGGTGATGGACAGGGAGGCCTGGCATTCTGCAATTCATGGCGTAGCAAAAAGTCAATCATGACTGAGCGACTGAACTGAACTGACCTCAACTGAATTAGCAAGGAGGTCCAACCAGTCCATCCTAAATGAGATCAGTCCTGGGTGTTCATTGGAAGGACTGATGGTAAAGCTGAAACTCCAATTCTGCGGCTACCTCATGCAAAGGGTTGACTCACTGGAAAAGACTCTGATGCTGGGAGGGATTGGGGGTAGGAGGAGAAGGGGACGACAGAGAATGAGATGGCTGGATGGCATCACCGACTCTATGGACATGACTTTGAGTAGACTCCAGGAGTTGATGATGGACAGGGAGGCCTGGCGTGTTGTGATTCATGAGGTCGCAGAGTCGGACATGACCGAATGAATGAACTGAACTGAACTGAACTGAACTATGTCACCCACAGTTGTGATGAGAAGCTCTTGATGTTTGTTGTCCAAGTGAAGTGAAAGTGTTAGTTGCTCAGTTGTGTCTGGCTCTTTGCAACCCCATGACCGTAGCCCACAAGGCTGCTCTGTCCATGGAATTTTCCAGGCAAGAATACTGTAGTGGGTTCCCTTCTCCAGGGGATCTTCCTGACCTAGGGACTGAACCCAGGTCTCCTGATTTGCAGGCAGATTCTTTACCTTGTGAGCCACCAGGAAAGCCCTTTATTGTCCAAGGTGAAAGAGTATTCTAGCTCCAACTCTCCCAGAATCCAGGGAAACAAGAATTTGAGACTCGTTTATCTTTACTGCTTTTTAACAATCTCCTTATTTCATGCTACATTTAATCCAGCTATGGTTGCCTGTCCTGGAGGCAGCCTCTATTTTTTTTCTCTGTGCCAACACTGAAACAAAATTTTTATCACACACACACACAAAGTTGATCTTGCAAAGCACTAATGACTAATGTAGATTTTACTAAAGAATCCTTAGTGGGGGAAAGGATAAAAATTTGGGTCACCCAAAAATACAATTCTAATTTCCCTCATAGGCCCCCTATCCTTCATTCCTTTTGAACTTCCTGTGAACCTCTATCCTTCTCCTGGAGCACAGAAAAGATTTTCTTACAGCTTACTCAAAGATAACTGCAGGGCCAGGCAGTAGAGACAATCTTTGTCTATGCCTATCAAAACATCCACACCATTCCCCTCCATCTTCACACAGTGGATCCTTCTATCAGGAGATTTTACAGCTATGTTAAAGAAGATCCCTATTGAGAGAGTCAATTCTTCGGTAGGTTGACAATTTACTGTAATAACCTATTGAAAAAGTATATAACTCCCTTGCTAACACTAGTGAGGGAGTGCTCTCCAACCCCCTTCTGATGTCTGTGTCAGAAGCTTTCTCTGTCCCTTTTTATACTTTAATAAACTCTGCTACACAAAAGCTCTTGAGTGTCAAGCCTGGTCCCTGGTCCCGAAAGTAAATCTTTGGAGATGAGGAATCTGATATCAACATCATTCACCATAAGCTATCACTATCAATAGTTATATTTGGATCCTTTGTTTCTAAATGAGAAAAGTACTTTTGTTGTTGAAGAACACTTTTCAAATTTATAAAAATTCTAAAGAAAAATCCCCAGGAAAGAACATACCTATATTGTTATCATTCCCAAGATCCTGAAACTACCAGCCAGGGTTAACTCACTGCTCCCCTGACCCATGATTTTTCTGAGAATTCTGGCTCTTCCTTACTTATGCATAATTAAGTTAGGTCTTCATGACTTGGCCTCAGCTCTCAGGCAAGTCAAGCTAGCTTTTCCGAAGAGTCCTCCCTTATGTGACTAAAGTTCAATTTTGGTTCCCTCTAGTGAAGAATTAAATTATAGTTTCCATTCCAGGTCATACAAATTTTAAAATAGGTCATGACAGTCTAGTGACTTCACAAAATCTTTGTGCTTTAATTCCTTTTTGTAAAAAAAGGTAATAAAATAAGTTTTTTTTTTTTAAATGTTCTGGGATAAGTAGTTCTCAGCTATTATTTTCAGATTATAGCATAGTTATTCAGCCTGGATAGAGGCTGTAGGATCAGAGCTTAACAAACTTTTAGGCAATAAATTGTACACAGGAAAAAAAAAGAAAAACTAGGAGTTTTCAATGAAAGAATAAAATTCATTGTCACAATGATATGAGCTTCTTATTGTTAAAGGAATCCTACTCGAATTAGAATGAAGGTAAGATACCTTCTTATAGAAATAATAATTATAATAACAAACATTTAAAAATTAGCTCTTCTGTTTTCTCTGGAATGGAAAATTGGTAAGACCATTAATTAACAACAATTAATGATTGGTAATAAAATGGGCAACTTCCAATTTGTCAATTTGTAGTCTAAGGACATGCAAATATTTAATGGGCTTAAGTTTCTAGACAAATCCAGAATTGTTCTTTTAATCCGTGATGTAGCTGGTAAAATATATAGATGCGATAAATGGTAATGGGACAATATCCATTATTGGCTTTTTTCTTCAAAATATTACTATCTAATCAAGGCATTAAAGGTATCAAATAAATGAAGAACCCACACGTCTTTTAGGATTTGAAATAGATCAAGTGGAATTCCATCGCCTCCACTAGCTTTGTTCGTAGTGATGCTTCCTAAGGCCCACTTGACTTCCTGTTCCCGGATCTCTGGCTCTAGGTGAGTGATCACACCATCATGGTTATCTGTGTCATGAAACTTTTTTGTACAGTTCTTCTGTGTATTCTTGCCACTTCTTAATATCTTTTGCTTCTGTTAGATCTATACCGTTTCTATCCTTTATTGTGCCCATCTTTGCATGAAATGCTCCCTTGGTGTCTCTAATTTTCTTGAAGAGATCTCTAGTCTTTCCCATTCTATTGTCTTCCTCTATTTCTTTGCACTGATCACTGAGGAGGGCTTTCTTATCCTAAAAGATGATGTGAAATTGCTGCATTCAATATGCCAGCAAATTTGGAACCTCAGCAGTGCCCACAGGATTGGAAAAGGTCAGCTTTCATTCCAATCCCAAAGAAAAACAATGCCAAAGAATGTTCAGAATAGTACATAATTGGACTCATCACACACACTAGCAAAGTAATGCTCAAAATTCTCCAAGCCCAGCTTCAACAATGCATGTCTGTGAACTTCCATATTTTCAAGCTGGTTTTAGAAAAGGCAGAGGAACCAGAGATCAAATTGCCAACATCCGCTGGATTATCGAAAAAGCAAGAGAATTCCAGAAAAACAGTCTACTTCTGTTTTATTAACTAAGCCACAGTCTTTGTGTGGATCATAAAAAACTGTGGAACATTCTTAAAGAGATGGGAATACCAGACCAACTTACTTGCCTTCTGAGAAATCTGTATGAAGGTCAGGAATCAACAGTTAGAACCACACATAGAACAATGGACTGGGTCCAAGTTGGGAAAGGAGTACATTAAGGCTGTATATTGTCACCCTGCTTATTAACTTACTTGCAGAGTACATCATGAGAAACACTGGGCTGGATGAAGCACAAGTTGGAATCAAGATTGCCAGGAGAAATATCAATAACCTCAGATATGCAGATGACACCACCCTTATGGCAGAAAGCAAAGAAGAACTAAAGAGCCTCTTGATGAAAGTGAAAGAGGAGAGTGAAAAAGCTGGCTTAAAACTCAACTTTCAAAAAACTAAGATCATGGCATCTGGTCCCATCACTTCATGGCAAATAGATGGGGAAGCAATGGGAAACAGTGACATACTTTATTTCCTTGGGCTCCAAAATCACTGCAGATGGTGACTACAGCCATGAAATTAAAGACACTTGCTCCTTGGAAGAAAAGCTATGACAAACCTAGGCAGCATATTAAAAAGCAGAGACATTACTTTGCCAACAAAGGTCCGTCTAGTCAAGGCTATGGTTTTTCAAGTGGTCATGTATGGATGTGAGAGTTGGAGTATAAAGAAAGCTGAGTGCCAAAGAATTGATACTTTTGAACTGTGGTGTTGGAGAAGACTCTTGAGAGTCCCTTGGACTGCAAGGAGATCCAACCAGTCCATCCTAAAAGAGATCAGTCCTGGGTGTTCATTGGAAGGACTGACGCTGAAGCTAAAGCTTTGACCACCTGATGCAAAGAACCGACTTATTGGAAAAGACTCTGATGGTGGGAAAGATTGAAGGTGGTAGGAGAAGGGGATGACAGAGGATGAGATGGTTGGATAGCATCACCGACTCGATGGACGTGAGTTTGAGTAAGCTCCGGGAGTTGGTGATGGACAGGGAAGCCTGGCCTGCTGAAGTCCATGGGGTTGCAAAGAGTTGGACATGAGACATCAACTGAACAGAACTCAACACATCTTTGTTTTGATGGACAAAAGTTTCAGAAACATGATTAAGATAAGACATATCTTAATCCCTTATGTCTCCACTGGATTTCAGAAAATAAGAGGAAAGATAGAGAAACAGGAAGATAATAATTTTCAAGTGGAAAGGATTCTGTGGAAAATGAAGCTTAGAACTCTGAATATCTTATCATTTCCTATGATAAAATTTAAAATAACACCCATTCCAGTAAAAGGAACTTGGAGAAATGGAAATTTGGTATTAAAAGAGGACATAGAGGAGAATACTAGTTCACCCACCCATCATTTTTTGTTTGTTTGTTTGTTTTCCTGGCCCTTCAATTAGCCATCTTGTCAAATAAGCAGGCATAAAAGTTGACACTAGGGAAAAGAATTTCTCCAAAGGAAAAGGAAATGGGTAAGCCATAACCAGTGACCTTAGTTTTGGGGAGTGGAAAACAGGGATAGATTAAAAAGAAGAAAGTTTCATCTAGCAGCCTCCTGTTGGGGGAAAAAAAAAAGGTAGAGGGAGGGAGAAATGAATAAATTAAAAATACAGTTATGCAAAGTTGGCACAAACTGGTTGTTGGCACAACCAAATACCATCCTTGCAGCCTTGGTAATATGAAAAATGTAAAGAGAAGACACCTAGAGAAAACATTTCTGTAGAAGTAGTCCAGGGGAAGAAATAATGACACAGGGCAGAGATGATGACTAGAAGGCATGAAGGTGGCGATCTGACATCCAAAATGGTGTGGAATGGTTGTTTGGGAATGAATCTCATTTTCTTTTCTTCTTTTTTTTATAATTGGCTGCACTGGTTCTTAGGTGTGGCATGCAGGATCTTTAATTGGGGCATGCAGACTCTTAGCTGTGGCATGTGGGATCTAGTACCCTGACCAGGAATGGAACCTGAGCCCCCTGCATTGGGATCGTGGAGTCTTAGCCACTGGACTACCAGGGAAGTCCCTGAATCTCATTTTCATATTACTAGCTGTCCGTGTGGAGTTCATTCTAGTAATTTGAACTTTATAAATCATATTTTGATAAATAATTCTCATGTGTAGACAGAGCCTTCAGAGAATGTGATAAAAACTTCTGAGTATACTTGTTAGAATTCCTGCCATTTCTGGACACTGTATTATATAGCACAGTGCACCATGTAACATCATCATCACCAGCTTGATGGATGGCATCACCGACTCGATGGACATGAGTTTGAGTAAGCTCCGGGAGTTGGTGATGGACAGGGAAGACTGGTGTGCTGCAGTCCATGGGTTTGCAAAGAGTTGGACACCACTGAGAGACTGAACTGAACTGAACTGAACCATGTAACGTAAAACAAGAAGTTGGGAGTCTGAAGATAAAGTTAAATTAATGAAATGCTGTACACACAAGTGGCATTCTCATGATGTTTCATTATGTTTCGAAATAAAGTTTCGTGTCTCAAATTTTTCTCACACTCTTTTTAAGGAAAATAAACCATAGTATGCTAAAATATTTAAAATATACTAGTTGGTTAAATACTAGGCAATAAATTAGATGAAAAGGTATTTAAGTTTTCATACCTTGAATATCATTATATAATTCAAAATCTTTTTGATGGGTTTGAACTTTTATTTTTATTATCATTATTCAATATCATAGGTTGACATAATTTTTAAACAATTCCTTGATTTATGCTCAAATAGGAGAAATATTAAAAGCTGCAATGAATTTCAAAATCCACGTAGGATGTACAGTCTCTAAAGCAAAGGAGAACATGATAAAAAAAATATGTAAAACATTAACATATTTGCTGCATAATCCTTTACTTGAACTCAATGAAAAAAAATTTTTAAAGTCATTAAAATTGCTAATGAAAATTCACTTTGCAGGTATAATCAGTTCTTAAGATTTTGACTATAAAAGATCGATGTCCAGTATGGAATTATTGGAGGAGTCTGGTTTTGCCTTTAGCTTTCAGCCCTATCTTTCATGATAACACAGCTGAGGTGGATATACATATCTTTATGACTCATTCACTGATGAATGCAATTTTCTTCCAATAAAACAAGGGGTGTTTAGAACTTTCATAGCCACCAGATTCCACAAGTGCTGCCTAATTTAACATAGCATTCAAAGACAGAGAATGTAGCTGTCTTTGCAAATAAGATATAGCATTCAGAAGAATACATTGTAATTAAAGCAAACTTAGAACTTGAATATAGAAATTATATGTGGAAACTCCAACTCTCCCATAAAAATGAGATTTAAGTGACCTGTGACTGCCGACTTATTTTTATTTTATTTTTTAAATGAATTGTATTAATTTTGTTCGACTTAACATTTTTAGGAAAGTTTAGTCAAGTGCAACATATGGATGCTTAAATCAAGTTTATGTCTAAATTTAACATAGCTCTTACCACGAGTTAAAGGACACCTTGTCAGATTTAGTGGTGGTAAACATAGGTGGGTGGTACTTTCCTGATGGAATGCATTTGTTAATTTTATCTTTGTATAAAATGGATCATTATTTCTTTCAGTTTTAATTTAACAGCAAGTAGAAATCTATATATCTTGTATTTTTTGCTAAGCTTTTTATTGATAAAGATATTCAGTGAAAATTGTTAACTGTCACCAGGGGCATATGCAATAAAAAAATTGTATTCTCTGGTAGAAGCCAAAGATTTATATTTTATAATTTTTATAATTTTATTGGCTTTTATAGCTTTAAAATATTGTTCCCCTGTTGACAATACATTTGTAATCATGAGTTGCCTGTAGATGCTTTTAAGTATCCTGTCTTTTTAAATTTATGTTACTATTAGCTTTTGTACATAACAGTAGGAAATCCACTTGTGATAATTTAGGCAGTATATATTAGTGCTGTAGAGAGCAAAGGCTAGATCCCATAATATAATAAATTAGAGTGGTATAATCATCGTATTTACAGTAATAGAGAAATTTTCTTTTCATTAATGGCTGATTAATCATGTCTGAATGAAAATAAGGACTGTAATGAGTACATTTTGAAAAAACAATCATGCCTATATTTTCCATACAAGTAAAATTTAAATTAGTTTTCAAGTTAGGATTCATCTCAATTGTGCTAACTTAAAAATCGCAATTGTCTGAATGCTATGACAGTCTTATATTAAAGTAAATGTCCATGGGGTGTGCAATATTACCTATTTACATTCAAAAGTTACGTGACAGAAAAATTGATTATACTTTATCTTTTTATTTTGCTACATAAAATGTACCAGTCTGAATTAGCCTACTTTGTCACTATGAATATAATAACATTGTTACATGTGCTTGCTATTTAGATATGTGAAGAAGAAAAATGACTTCTAACAATTTATATGAGTAGATTTCTAGTCCTAAAAAGTCAGAATACATTAAAAAGCAAAAGTTTGCTAAATATCCTCTATAGTTAGAAAATAATGGAAAATCTGAATACAACTTATAATTGGCTTCAACCAACTGTGGATCATGTGGTACTGTAGTGTTTGAAAGAAAGTGAAAGTGAAAGTTGCTCAGTTGTGTCTGACTCTTTGTGACCCCATGGACTGCAGTCCATGGAATTCTCCAGGCCAGAATACTGGAGTGGGTGGCCTTTCCCTTCTCCAGGAGATCTTCCTTACCCAGGGATCAAACCCAGGTCTTTTACATTGAGGGCAGATTCTTTACCAGCTGAGCCACACGGGAAGCCCAAGAATACCAGAGTGCGTAGCCTACCCTTCCCCAGCAGATCTTCCCCATCCAGGAATATAACCAGGATCTCCTGAATTGCAGGCAGATTCTTTACCAACTTAGCTATCAAAGGTTGAAAAATCCATGTATAAATGATCCCACACAGTTCAAATCTATGTTGTTCAAAGGTAAAGTGTAGGTTGTTAATGAATTCTTTGTAGAAGTTTTGAAAATATTCTTTACATAAAGTTGTTATGAGCATTTTGTATCTCAGTTTCTAGGTTTATAAACTTTGAGGGTTGTTATATTCTTTTAATGAATTGACATTTTTGTCATTATGAAATTACCCTCTTTAGCTTTGGCAGTATTCTTTGCTTTGTAGTCTAGTTTCTCTGATATTAATATAACTGTTACAACTTTCTTTAGGTTAATATTAGCATGATGCATATTTTCTACCCTTTAAATTTTAATCCATGCTTATTTTTATACTTAAAGTATGTTTCTCATAAGCAGCCTATAGTGGAGTGTTGCTCTTGTTACCGAAATCTATAATTTATCTGGTTGGACCGTTGGATGGCATCACTGACTTAATGGACATGAGTTTGAGCACACTCTGGGAGATGGTGAAGGACCAGGAAGCTTGGAGCGCTGCAGTCCATGGGGTCGCAAAGCGTCAGACACAACTGAGGGACGGAACAACAACCATAGTATTTAATGCAATTGATAAGCTTGATTTTAAGTCTTTCCTCTTGATATTTCTTTTGCTTTCTCCAATTTTTCTCTATTGCTTTCTCCCTCTTGTTTTGCCTTCTCTCTGATTACTTTTTATGATTCTATTTTATCTCCTTTGTTATCAGTTATGAATCTTTGTTTTATTATTTTTGTGTTTGCATTTGGGTTTACAGTATATAACTATTATCACAATATATCTTCAAGTGGGTTTACAGCACTTCATGTATGAGAACTTTCTAATAGTATCTTGCATTTCTCCCATTCTACTCTTTATGTTATTATATTTCACATTTAATATATAATCAACCCACACAAATTGATACCATTTTTGTTTGAACAGGCAATTATTTTGCATGGCTAAATTGCTTCAGTCATAGCTGACTCTGTGTGACCCCATGGACCATAACCTGCCAGACTCCTCTGTCCACATGGGATTGTCCAGGCAAGAATACTGGAGTGGGTTGCCATTTCCTTACTCCAGGGCATCTTCCTGACACAGGGATGGAACCCACATCTCTTATGTCCACTGCATTTTCAGGCGAGTTCTTGACCACTAGCACCACCTGGAAAGACTGCAATTATGTCTAAAAAATTAAAATGATAGGCAATAATTTTTTCTCTCTGTCCATATGTGGAAATTCTTTATTGAATCTCAGACATTGTTCACTTTAACTTGTTTGTCTAGTTTGTCCTAGATATTTTTGTATCCCTATAGATATTGTAGGGGCTTCCCGGGTGGTGCTAGTAGTAAAGAATTCACCTGCAAATGCAGGAGACACAGGAGATATGTGTTTGATCCCTGGGTCTGGAAGATCCCCTGGAGTAGGAAATGGCAACCCACTCCAGTATTCTTGCCTGGAAAATTTCACGACAGAGAAGCCTGGCAGGCTACAGTCCATGAAGTTAGAAAGAGCAGACACTACTGAGCACACAAAGATATAATTGAGTTTTACTGCAGGACACATCTAAGTACTTGGAACAGTTTGATCCTTTATGTATTACTTTTAAGATTTGTGTTATGAGACCTGGCCAATACCTACTGTATGGCTGATTTCTACTACTGAGATAAGATTCTTCTGAGTACTCTAGCCAATGCCCAGTGAGGCATGAGTTCTTTCAGTCTAGCTAGTGAGATGAATCACTATCCTCCACCTTATGTCAGCATCAGCTCTGTTTCTTTCAATCCTTTTGGATTGCCTCAGCCCTGAGCTAGTCTCCTTGGAAGTGTACGCTGATCAGTACTCAGCTGAATACTTGAGAAGGTCTCTTTATATATTCAGAGCATGCTTGCTGAGCAGCGCTCTTCTCATAGGTTCTCAGTACTGCCAGTGTTAGTCCTTTTGGTCACCCAGAACTTCCAGTTCAACTTAAATATTCTGCTGGGTTCCCCCTGTCTGCACTATGACCAGGAAATACATCAAAGCCACTGAACAGCCGGAGAGCTCTCATGGTGTTCCTGTTTCTCAGGGATCACTTTAAATCAGTGGCTGATGTCAGTGTCTTTATTTTTATTTATTTTTTTTTTTAATTTTTTTTTTTGTTTTTTATTTTTTTAATTTTAAAATCTTTAAATCTTACATGCATTCCCACACATGAACCTCCCTCCCACCTCCCTCCCCATAACATCTTCTGGGTCATCCCCATGCACCAGCCCCAAGCATGCTGCATCCTGCGTCAGACATAGACTGGCGATTCAATTCACATGATAGTATACATGTTAGAATGTCATTCTCCCAAATCATCCCACCCTCTCCCTCTCCCTCTGAGTCCAAAAGTCCGTTATACACATCTGTGTCTCTTTCCCTGTCTTGCATACAGGGTCGTCATTGCCATCTTCCTAAATTCCATATATATGTGTTAGTATACTGTATTGGTGTTTTTCTTTCTGGCTTACTTCACTCTGTATAATCGGCTCCAGTTTCATCCATCTCATCAGAACTGATTCAAATGAATTCTTTTTAACGGCTGAGTAATACTCCATTGTGTATATGTACCACAGCTTTCTTATCCATTCATCTGCTGATGGACATCTAGGTTGTTTCCATGTCCTGGCTATTATAAACAGTGCTGCGATGAACATTGGGGTACATGTGTCTCTTTCAATTCTGGTTTCCTCGGTGTGTATGCCCAGCAGTGGGATTGCTGGGTCATAAGGTAGTTCTATTTGCAATTTTTAAGGAATCTCCACACTGTTTTCCATAGTGGCTGTACTAGTTTGCATTCCCACCAACAGTGTAGGAGGGTTCCCTTTTCTCCACACCCTCGCCAGCATTTATTGCTTGCAGATTTTTGGATCGCAGCCATTCTGACTGGTGTGAAGTGGTACCTCATTGTGGTTTTGATTTGCATTTCTCTAATAATGAGTGATGTTGAGCATCTTTTCATGTGTTTGTTAGCCATCCGTATGTCTTCTTTGGAGAAATGTCTATTTAGTTCTTTGGCCCATTTTTTGATTGGGTCGTTTATTTTTCTGGAGTTGAGCTGCAGAAGTTGCTTGTATATTTTTGAAATTAGTTGTTTGTCAGTTGCTTCATTTGCTATTATTTTCTCCCATTCCGAAGGCTGTCTTTTCACCTTGCTTATATTTTCCTTTGTTGTGCAGAAGCTTTTAATTTTAATTAGATCCCATTTGTTTATTTTTGCTTTTATTTCCAGAATTCTGGGAGGTGGATCATAGAGGATCCTGCTGTGATTTATGTCTGAGAGTGTTTTGCCTATGTTCTCCTCTAGGAGTTTTATAGTTTCTGGTCTTACATTTAGATCTTTAATCCATTTTGAGTTTATTTTTGTGTGCGGTGTTAGAAAGTGATCTAGTTTCATTCTTTTACAAGTGGTTGACCAGTTTTCCCAGCACCACTTGTTAAAGAGATTGTCTTTACTCCATTGTATATTCTTGCCTCCTTTGTCAAAGATAAGGTGTCCATATGTGTGTGGATTTATCTCTGGGCTTTCTATTTTGTTCCATTGATCTATATGTCTGTCTTTGTGCCAGTACCATACTGTCTTGATGACTGTGGCTTTGTAGTAGAGCCTGAAGTCAGGCAAGTTGATTCCTCCAGTTCCATTCTTCTTTCTCAAGATTGCTTTGGCTATTCGAGGTTTTTGTATTTCCATACAAATCTTGAAATTATTTGTTCTAGTTCTGTGAAAAATGTGGCTGGTAGCTTGATAGGGATTGCATTGAATTTGTAAATTGCTTTGGGTAGTATACTCATTTTCACTATATTGATTCTTCCAATCCATGAACATGGTATATTTCTCCATCTATTAGTGTCCTCTTTGATTTCTTTCATCAGTGTTTTATAGTTTTCTATATATAGGTCTTTAGTTTCTTTAGGTAGATACATTCCTAAGTATTTTATTCTTTTCATTGCAATGGTGAATGGAATTGTTTCCTTAATTTCTTTTTCTACTTTCTCATTATTCGTGTATAGGAATGCAAGGGATTTCTGTGTGTTGATTTTATATCCTGCAACTTTACTATATTCATTGATGATCTCTAGTAATTTTCTGGTGGAGTCTTTAGGGTTTTCCATGTAGAGGATCATGTCATCTGCAAACAGTGAGAGTTTTACTTCTTCTTTTCCAATTTGGATTCCTTTTATTTCTTTTTCTGCTCTGATTGCTGTGGCCAAAACTTCCAGAACTATGTTGAATAGTAGCGGTGAAAGTGGACACCCTTGTCTTGTTCCTGACTTTAGGGGAAATGCTTTCAATTTTTCACCATTGAGGATAATGTTTGCTGTGGGTTTGTCATAGATAGCTTTTATTATGTTGAGGTATGTTCCTTCTATTCCTGCTTTCTGGAGAGTTTTTATCATAAATGGATGTTGAATTTTGTCAAAGGCCTTCTCTGCATCTATTGAGATAATCATATGGTTTTTATTTTTCAATTTGTTAATGTGGTGAATTACATTGATTGATTTGCGGATATTGAAGAATCCTTGCATCCCTGGGATAAAGCCCACTTGGTCATGGTGTATGATCTTTTTAATGTGTTGTTGGATTCTGATTGCTAGAATTTTGTTGAGGATTTTTGCATCTATGTTCATCAGAGATATTGGCCTGTAGTTTTCTTTTTTGTGACATCTTTGTCAGGTTTTTGGTATTAGGGTGATGGTGGCCTCATAGAATGAGTTTGGAAGTTTACCTTCCTCTGCAATTTCTGGAAGAGTTTGAGGAGGATAGGTGTTAGCTCTTCTCGAAATTTTTGGTAGAATTCAGCTGTGAAGCCATCTGGACCTGGGCTTTTGTTTGCTGGAAGATTTCTGATTACAGTATCAATTTCCGTGCTTGTGATGGGTCTGTTAAGATTTTCGATTTCTTCCTGGTTCAGTTTTGGAAAATTGTACTTTTCTAAGAATTTGTCCATTTCTTCCACGTTGTCCATTTTATTGGCATACAACTGCTGATAGTAGTCTCTTATGATCCTTTGTATTTCTGTGTTGTCTGTTGTGATCTCTCCATTTTCATTTCTAATTTTATTGATTTGATTTTTCTCTCTTTGCTTCTTGATGAGTCTGGCTAATGGTTTGTCAATTTTATTTATCCTTTCAAAGAACCAGCTTTTGGCTTTGTTGATTTTTGCTATGGTCTCTTTTGTTTCTTTTGCATTTATTTCTGCCCTAATTTTTAAGATTTCTTTCCTTCTACTCACTCTGGGGTTCTCCAACTCTTCCTTTTCTAGTTGCTTTAGTTGTAGAGTTAGGTTATTTATTTGACTTTTTCTTGTTTCTTGAGGTATGCCTGTATTGCTATGAACTTTCCTCTTAGCACTGCTTTTATAGTGTCCCACAGGTTTTGGGTTGTGTTTTCATTTTCATTAGTTTCTATGCATATTTTGATTTCTTTTTGATTTCTTCTGTGATTTGTTGGTTATTCAGAAGTGTGTTGTTCAACCTCCATATGTTGGAATTTTTAATAGTTTTTCTCCTGTAATTGAGATCTAATCTTAATGCATTATGGTCAGAAAAGATGCTTGGAATGATTTCGATTTTTTGAATTTATCAAGTTTAGATTTATGGCCCAGGATGTGATCTATCCTGGAGAAGGTTCCATGAGCACTTGAAAAAAGGTGAAATTCGTTGTTTTGGGGTGAAATGTCCTATAGATATCAATTAGGTCTAACTGATCTAATGTATCATTTAAAGTTTGCATTTCTTTGTTAATTTTCTGTTTAGTTGATCTGTCCATAGGTGTGAGTGGGGTATTAAAGTCTCCCACTATTATTGTGTTATTGTTGATTTCCCCTTTCATACTTGTTAGCATTTGTCTTACATATTGCGGTGCTCCTATATTGGGTGCATATATATTTATAATTGTTATATCTTCTTCTTGGATTGTTCCTTTGATCATTATGTAGTGGCCTTCTTTGTCTCTTTTCACAGCCTTTGTTTTAAAGTCTATTTTATCGGATATGAGTATTGCCACTCCTGCTTTCTTTTGGTCTCTATTCGCGTGGTATATCTTTTTCCAGCCCTTCACTTTCAGTCTGTATGTGTCCCTTGTTTTGAGGTGGGTCTCTTGTAAGCAGCATATAGAGGGGTCTTGTTTTTGTATCCATTCGGCCAGTCTTTGTCTTTTTGGTTGGGGCGTTCAACCCATTTACGTTTAAGGTAATTATTGATAAGTATGATCCCGTTGCCATTTACTTTATTGTTTTGGGTTCGGGTTTATACACCCTTTCGTGTTTCCTGTCTAGAGGATATCCTTTAGAATTTGTTGGAGAGCTGGTTTGGTGGTGCTGAATTCTCTCAGCTTTTGCTTGTCTGTAAAGCTTTTGATTTCTCCTTCGTATTTGAATGAGATCCTTGCTGGGTACAGTAATCTGGGCTGTAGGTTATTGTTTTTCATCACTTTAAGTATGTCTTGCCATTCCCTCCTGGCCTGAAGAGTTTCTATTGACAGATCAGCTGTTATCCTTATGGGAATCCCCTTGTGTGTTATTTGTTGTTTTTCCCTTGCTGCTTTTAATATTTGTTCTTTGTGTTTGATCTTTGTTAATTTGATTAATATGTGTCTTGGGGTGTTTCGCCTTGGGTTTATCCTATTTGGGACTCTCTGTGTTTCTTGGACTTGGGTGATTATTTCCTTCCCCATTTTAGGGAAGTTTTCAACTATTATCTCCTCAAGGATTTTCTCATGATCTTTCTTTCTGTCTTCTTCTTCTGGGACTCCTATAATTCCAATGTTGGAGCGTTTCATATTGTCCTGGAGGTCTCTGAGATTGTCCTCATTTCTTTTAATTCATTTTTCTTGTTTCCTCTCTGATTCATTTATTTCTACCATTCTATCTTCTATTTCACTAATCCTATCTTCTGCCTCTGTTATTCTGCTATTTGTTGCCTCCAGAGTGTTTCTGATCTCATTTATTGTGTTATTCATTATATTTTGACTCTTTTTTATTTCTTCTAGGTCCTTGTTAAACCTTTCTTGCATCTTCTCAATCCTTGTCTCTAGGCTATTTATCTGTGTTTCCATTTTGATTTCAAGATTTTGGATCATTTTCACTATCAATATTCGGAATTCCTTCTCCGGTAGATTCCCTACTTCTTCCTCTTTTGTTTGATTTGGTGGGCAACTCTCCTGTTCCTTTACCTGCTGAGTATTCCATCTTGGTTATATTGCTGCGTTTGGGGTGGCCTTTTTATATACTGATAATTTGTGGAGTTCTCTTTATTATGGAGCTTCCTCACTTTGGGTGGGGTTCTATCAGTGGCTTGTCAAGGTTTCCTGGTTAGGGAGGCTTGTGTTGGAGTTTTGGTGGGTGGAGCTGGGTTTCTTCTCTCTGGAGTGCAGTGGAGTGACCCGTAATGGGTTATGAGACATCAAAGGTATTGGGATAATTTTGAGCTGCCTGTATATTGAGGCTCAGGGGAGTGTTCCTGTGTTGCTGGAGAATTTGCGTGGTATGTCTTGTTTTGGAACTTGTTGGCCCTTGGGTGGAGCTTGGTTTCAGTGTAGGTATGAAGGCTTTTGATGAGCTCCTATTGCTTAATGTTCCCTGAATTCAAGAGTTCTCTAATGTTTTCAGGCTTTGGGTTTAAGCTTCCTGCTTCTGGTTTTCAGTTTTATTTTCACAGTAGCCTCTAGACTTCTCCATCTATACAGCACTGATGATAAAACATCTAGGTTAAAGATGAAAAGTTTCTCCACCTTGAGGGACACTCAGAGAGGTTCACTGAGTTACAAGGAGAAGAGAAGATGGAGGGGGTAGTTAGAGGTAACTGGAATGAGATGTGGTGAGATCAAGAGAGGAGAGAGCAAGCTAGCCAGTAGTCACTTCCTTATGTGCGCTCTATAGTCTGGACCGCTCAGAGGTATTTACAGAGTTATACGGGGAAGAGGAGAGGGAGGAAGTAGACAGAGGTGACCAGGAGGATAAGAGAGAGGAATGAGTAGGAGAGAGACAAATCCTGCCAGTAACCAGTTCCTTAGGTGTTCTCTACCGTCTGGAACACACAGAGATTCACAGAGTTGGATAGAGAAGAGATGGGGGAGAAAAGAGACAGAGGCCACCTGGTGGAGAAAAAGGAGAGGCCAGAGGAGGAGAGAGTGGACAAGCCAGTAATCTTGCTCTCAGGTAAACTTGGGTAGTGAAGTTTGGGTTTTTAAATGTACAAAATTGACAACAAAGATTAAAAATCTGATTTTGAAGACAATGGTCTGCTTTTCTGGTTGCCTGATGTCCTCTGCCAGCCTACAGAAGTTGTTTTGCGGAGTTTGCTGGCGTTGAAATGTTCTTTTGAGGAATTTGTGAGGGAGAACGTGATCTTCCCGTCCTATTCCTCCGCCATCTTTCCCTCTCTCTCTGTCAGTGTCTTTAAAATAATGTTTTATATATGCTGCGATTTATTTATTTATTTTGGTTGTTCAAGGCAAGAGGGTAAATATGGTTCCTTTAACAGTCTTGCTTGGAAATGTAACAGAAGTCTCTCTTTAACCAGTCTCTAAAATAGGAGCAAATTGTTAGCAATTTTCCCATTGCTAGATGCTTTCTCTTGCCACTAGGCTTTGTAATTTGCCTTACTTCTGTTCAAAGATTTATTTTCTCTATTTTTCCCCTACAGTTAACTGGAAAGTTTCTTTAAGACTCCATGCAATGATTCCTTCCTTTCCATCAGGGTTACCTGAAGTGTCTCTATTTTCACAACATCTGTTATTACACCTACTCTGCACTTACAGTGGGTTATAATTTTTGATTAACTTCTCTGTTCCCTCTACTAGTCTGTTCATGCTTTAAAGACAGAGATAGTGTCTCTCATTATGATATTTTGGTGCTCAATAGTACCTGGAATATAGTAATGACACAATAATGATTTATATAATGAATGGGTCTTCTGTAAGGTGAACAAATAACAAAGAGTAAAATTGCTCTTATTCTATTATTTTTATAAAAGAGAATGATATATATGAAGATGCCACTGAAGATCAATTTAATTATTTCTAGGTTTCTCTTATTTCTAATAATCCAGTTCTGAGACCATGTGATTCCACCTACAGAGAAATAACTTGTTCCAAACAAATTATTAATTGGTAGTTGGAGGTTTTAAAAAGTTTAAAACTCAGGTGAAGTTGCATGACAATAACTTCACTGCTGCACTAGTTCAATTATGTTATCTGACAACATGTGCTGACTTTATTTTTTTATTTGTTCCTTGTCCTCATGTGTTTGGGTTCAGTTCAGTTCAGTCACTCAGTCGTGTCTGACTCTTTGCGACCCCATGAATCGCAGCACGCCAGGCCTCCCTGTCCATCACCAACTCCAGGAGTTCACTCAGACTCACCTCCATCCAGTCAGTGATGCCATCCAGCCATCTCATCCTCTGTCATCCCCTTCTCCTCCTGCCCCCAATCCCTCCCAGCATCAGAGTCTTTTCCAATGAGTCAACTCTTCGCATGAGGTGGCCAAAGTACTGAAGTTTCAGCTTTAGCATCATTCCTTCCAAAGAAATCCCAGGGTTGATCTCCTTCAGAATGGACTGGTTGGATCTCCTTACAGTGGTTACCAGTTGTTAATTGCTTAGTATTTAGGGGACATGCTTTGCTCCATTAGTTCTTTATATATTCTATAGTATGACATAAAAGATAACCATAATGACATGACTGGTTTAAATTGCAGCTTGGCCACTTACTGTGTGTCCATAAGGAAGTCAACCTCCCTGTGCGTCACTTTCCTTCTTTAGTGGGAATAATAATAGTGAATAGCCTATAAGATGAGAGTGAGGATTAAATTTTATTACACAGGGCACACTTTACAGTAATTCTAGAAGAGTTCCTGGTAATTGTAAGAATCATGTAATATTAATTATTATCATCATAGCAATCACCATTTGTCTTTAATCCAGCCTTGCAGTTTATCAATTCCTTTTAATATAATTTTTAAATTTTCACTGCTATGAAAAATGCAAGTAGAGAAATCAAACAAAATATCTATTTATATTATTGTCGGGATGTAGAGTTATGGGAAATGGAGGTCTTAGTATCAGGTTTCGACCGCATAAAGGACTTTTACATGGAAGGGATTGAAATTATTCTCTATTTTTCAGAGCTAGCATGCTGAAATGTATGGAAGTTATAGGAAGTTATTTTGAATTTTTTATAATACATTTGACAAAAACATAAGAATTTAAATTTTTGTTTCTAGAAGTGCAGGAGGTGACCTTTCAAACTAGATGGCCTCTGAGGTGCCTTCTGATTCTAAAGACCTACATGATTTTAAGTAATATTTTTAGGCAGAGAAGACTTTCATTTATGGCTATATTATATGTTGCATGCACGCTTGCTTGCTGAGCTGCTTCAGTTGTCTCCAATTCTTTGCAACCCTATGGACTGTAGCCCACCAGGCTCCTCTATTCATGGGATTCTCCAGACAAGAATACTGGAGTGGGTTGCCATGCCCTCCTCCTCTGATCCATGGATAGAAGCTGTGTCTTATGTCTCCTGCTTTAGCAGGCAGGTTCTTTACCGCTAGCGCCACTAAGGAAGCCCTCAGTAAGTGTCCACTATTAGTTAAATATTTAATTGCTGGTGTACCACATTAACGGAAAAGTTGACTTTCATTTTGGGTAAATTACTTACAGTTTTGAAGGACTGTCACTTGGAGTGAGTTATAGATTGCAAGTCATATCTATATTTCTTGCTTTAGAGGACCTGTGAGTAGATTGACCATAGGCCTACTTAAACAAGAATGAAGATTATATTTTGTCCTCTACTCATTCTGGAGAAGTAGCGTATTGAAACAAAGTTACTATGATCTAAAATCTTTGAGTGTTTATTGCCCTGGCTAAAAATCTTTTTTATCTAGCAAATATGATTTTGAAGAAGGCCATCAAAGCCCTGTACCTGAAATGGGAGTTGCTTGGAAGTGTGAACTTGGGTGAGTTGCTTTAACCACTAGGAACTAGTTTTTTCATTATTAAATCGACCATGTAAACAATGGCCCACAATATATTCTGTGAAACCTGTGGGCCCAGTTGTGTTTAAATTCAAATTTAGCAAAATCATGCAGTGTGTCTATCATATATTATTTAATACTAAGTGGGGTCTGGAGCAGCATCCCACAGAGAAACATATTCATATATTTGTAGTGATTCATGAATATTTATACTAAGTGGGGAAAGAAGGTCTATAAACATACTGACAAAAGCTCAGATTAGTTTTTGTCTTTAAATGGGTTTTGGCACCAAACTGAAAAAAATTTTAAAAAAAACAACACTTGATTTTCAGAGATTTTTGAATTTTGAAAGAGGAGATAAAAGATCATATACCTCTATACTTTATAGTGTGAAAGGCAGTTCTGAAGATCAAATGAGATAACTATGAGAAAGTTTATAAATTATAAGGCAGTATGTAGAGTAAGGCATTATTATTAGCTACGCATTTGACTTTATGTCTATTTTCCAGGCTTTCACTGATTATGAGACATGGGAGATTAGTTTTTATTATGCTGGGTTTGAACCTAGTTTAGAGAAAAAAAAGATAAAAACTTTTCTCTTAAAGGTGTATGGTCAATTCCAGAAAAATAAATGACCCAGTCAAAAAATGGGCCAAAGAACTAAATAGACATTTCTCCAAAGAAGACATATGGATGGCTAACAAACACATGAAAAGATGCTCAACATCACTCATTATCAGAGAAATGCAAATCAAAACCACAATGAGGTACCACTTCACACCAGTCAAAATGGCTGCGATCCAAAAGTCTGCAAGCAATAAATGCTGGAGAGGGTGTGGAGAAAAGGGAACCCTCTTACATTGTTGGTGGGAATGCAAACTAGTACAGCCACTATGGAGAACAGTGTGGAGATTCCTTTAAAAATTGCAAATAGAACTTCCTTATGACCTAGCAATCCCACTGCTGGGCATACAAACCAAGGAAACCAGAATTGAAAGAGACACGTGTACCCCAATGTTCATTGCAGCACTGTTTGCATTGTTTCACTGCAGCCAAGACATGGAAACAACCTAGATGTCCATCAGCAGACGAATGGATAAGAAAGCTGTGGTACATATACACAATGGAGTATTACTCAGCCATTAAAAAGAATACATTTGAATCAGCTCTAATGAGATGGATGAAACTGGAGCCGATTATACAGAGTGAAGTAAGCCAGAAAGAAAAACACCGATGCAGTATACTAACACATATATATGGAATTTAGGAAGATGGTAATGATGACCCTGTATGCGAGACAGCAAAAGAGACACAGATGTGTAGAGCAGACTGTTGGACTCTGAGGGAGAGGGAGAGGGAGAGGGTGGGATGATTTGGGAGAATGGCATTGAAACATGTATACTATCATGTAAGAAACGAATTGCAAGTCTATGTTAGAAACAGGATACAGGATGCTTGGGGCTGGTGCACGGGGATGATCCAGAGAGATGATACGGGGTGGGAGGTGGGAGGGGGTTCAGGATTGGGAACTTATGTACACCCGTGGCGGATTCATGTCAATGTATGGCAAAACCAATACAGTATTGTAAAGTAAAATAAAGTAAAAATAAAAATTAAAAAAAAAAGTGTATGGTGCTCATACTACTCAGATTTCATTGAAATATGTATTTTCCAGGCATTCAAGTTCTCTTTCATACCAAAATAATGTTTGCCCATTTCATCTATGATAGTAGTAGTGTTAGTTGCTCAGTCATGTCCAACTCTTTGTGACCCACGGACTGTAGCCTGTCAGGTTGCTCTGTCCATGAAATTCTCTAGGGAAGTATACTGGAGTGGGTTGCCATTTCCTTCTCTGCTTCTATGATAATAGTCTTTAAATGATATCTCAGAGATATCAGAAGCTTTGAATTTATTCATTTATTCACTCAGTAATTGCTCATTTTGAATTATTATACATAGAATAAATATTCAGCAAGAAATATAGTATCAGTTTGAGAACCTGACATAAAGTTGTTTGACTAAAAAAGAAAGATTAGAGAGGTATAAGAAATTCTAATTTACATGATAATTGAGCGCAAGATGAAACTAATTCAAAAGTTCAAATATAGAACATGGATGTTCACGTGTAGATAGATGTAACAAATTGGGAACAGTCTTGTTGGATGTGTAAGGAGATTCTTCTGCACTTGGCTGAGAAGCCATAATTGGAATTTCAGTGAGACGCTATTGGCAACTGTGGCCAGGAAAAGCGGTAAGTGTTCATCTGGATTTGGCATGATAGGACAGGGTAGAGAGCTCCCCAGAGAGCTCTAGAATGCCGCTCACACTTCTAGCCCTTCTTTGGTAAACCACTCTGTGAATGATATTAAATGTAAGTACAGGAACCACTGTACTGATTATTTCTCTCTTCTACTTTTATTTGACATTTACATTACTTATCTCTACATAATCCAAAATGATTGGAATCCACAAGAAATATGGGGATCTATCAATTAATATGTTTGATTTATTTAGTTCTGCAGCATCCAGACAGATGTTAATACTCTAGCTTCTTGGACAAAAAAAGGATGAAACTTTTTTCTCACAAAGTGAGAATGTGAACGTATGGTGGGAACTTAAAGGAAAGCATAATGATAAAAGCAGTGATATGGTAACATACATGGTCTAGCCTTACTCATCTCTTAAATCAACCTGATTTTAAACATAGAAACTTAATATGCCTGAATCTCAATTTTCTCCTATAGAAACTGTAGTGATAGATGTGATAAGTTTTGGCCATGCTACCTGCTCAAAGTTTTTCTTTGAAGCTCAGCATAATTTGGTGCTTTTTAATTTTACTTTAGCCATGTACTATGCTTCAAAAATCCACCCCAAATATAGAAATGCCAGTGATTGTTTCACCAGGTTAATATAATGTTTTCTTTTTATGTGTGTTCTTGAATGAAGAGCCAGGCAATATATAAATCCCTTTCCCCATTACTCAGCATTCCTCAGGTTCTCTGGATTTGTTGTTGTTGTTCAGTAACTAAGTCATGTCTGGCTCTTTGTGACCCTATGGACTGCAGCACGCCAGGCTTCCCTGGCCTTCACCATCTCCTGGAGTTTGCTCAAACTTATGTCCATTGAGTCAGCAGTGCTGTCCAATCGTTTCATCCCCTGTTGCCACCTTCTTCTCCTGCTCTCAGTCTTTCCCAGCATCAGGGGTTTTGGCCACCTGATGCGAAGGTGGCCAAAGTATTGGAACTTCAGCTTTAACATCAGTCCTTCCAATGAATATTCGGGTTTCATTTCCTTTAGGATTGACTGGTTTGATCTCCTTGCTGTCCAAGGAACTCTTGAGTCTTCTTTAGCACCACAATTCAAAAGCATCAATTCTTTGGCACTCAGTCTTCTTCACAGTCCAACTCTCACATATGTACATAACTATTGGAAAAATCATAGCTTTGAATATATGCATTTTTGTTGGCAAAGTGTTGCCTCTGCTTTTCAATATACCCTCTAGGTTTGTCATAGCTTTTCTTCTAAGGAGAAAGTGTCTTATAAATTTCATGGCTGCAGTCACAGTCTGCAGTGATTGAGGAGCCCAAGAAGATAAAATTCGTCACTCTTTTGAATTTTTCCCCTTCTATTTCCCATGAAGCTATGGAGACACCGTGATCTTGGCATGATGTTGCTATGTATGCACTTAAGTGTTGAATGCAGTTTAACACAATTAGATATTTTATACTAAATATATTATCTTCAGTACTAACCATGTCATCATTTCTAATTTTTTGAACCCTTTTCTGTCTTTTTTATGAAAAGCCAAATAATTATGAGTTCCCACTAGAGAAAACATTGATGGCCACTATGAGCAACAGACACATTAGTTGTGCATGACAATTTTCTCTGTTCTTCACTTGCCTCCAAGGAGGACTTGGCATCAGTTTTTGTCTGAAGGCAGAGATTCCTTCTTTAGGACAGTCTCTCTTGAATCTGTGCATAGAGTAAGGGCACCTTCTTTCTACAAAGCTGAAGAATTAGATTTCTGCTTTAAAATGGCTTAGTGAAAGTTATTTATGAATATGTTTATATGAATAGTTTCCATTGACTGTATATTTTAAATTTTGAGTTACTATATTTCTATATGTGAATCTTGCACTTTTTATATTTTAAAGAGACAGTTGGGTTTTGTCTTATTATGGGAACAATCAGTTTTTAAGCTTAGTAGTCTTTTTAAAATATTTTGTTTCATTGGAGTATGCATGGGTGTCTGCTAAGTCAGTTCAATTGTGTCCCACTCTTTGTGACCCTATGAACTGTAGCCCGCCAGGCTCCTCTGTCCATGGGATTCTCCTGGCAAGAATACTGAAGTGGGTTGCCATGCCCTTCTCCAGGGGATCTTTCCAACCCAGGGATAGAACTCATGTCTCTGTCACCGATGCAATGGACATGAACTTGGGCAAACATCAGGAGTTGGTGAGGGACAGGGAGGCCTGGTGTGCTGCAGTCTATGGGGTCGCAAAGAGTTGGATACAACTGGGGGACTGAACAACAAAAAGCTTTAAAATATTCTTTCAAATTTTGTTGTGATGTTAAGATACATATGTAGGAGTCTTCCAAGTTAGAATTTCTAAAAATGCCTTGTGTTAGGAAGTATAATTTTAAGGTACTCAAGTAAAATTCTGTTAACCCATTAGTCACTTGGGTATCAGTTCAATTCAGTTGAGTCGCTCAGTCATGTCCAATGCTTTGTGACCCCATGGATTGTGGCATGCCAGGCTTCCCTGTTGTTCACCATCTCCTGCAGCTTGCTCAAGCTCATGTGCATTGAATCTGTGATGCCGTTCAACCATCTTGTCCTTTGTCATCCCTTCTCCTCCTGCCTTTCCCAGCTTCAAGGTCTTTTCCAGTGAGTCAGTTCATTGCATTAGGTGGCCAAAGGACTGGAGCTTCAGCATCAGTGAATATTCCAATGAATATTCAGGACTAATTTCCTTTAGGATTGACTGGTTTGACCTCCTTGCAGTCCAAGGGATTCTCAAGAGTCTTCTCCAACACCACAGTTCAAAAGCATGAATCCTTCGGGGCTCAGTTTTCTTTATAGTCCAACACTCCCACCTGTACATGACTACTGGAAAAGCCATAGCTTTGACTATACACACCTTTGTTGGCAAAATAATGTCTCTGTTTTTTAATATGCTGTCCTGGTGACTCAGATGGTAAAGAGTCTGCCCACAAGGAGGGAGACACGAGTTCGATCCCTAAGTTGGGAAGATCCCCTGGAGAAGAAAATAGTAACTCATTCCAGAATTCTTGCCTGGAAAATCCCATGGATGGAGAAGCCTGGCAGGCTCAAGTCCACAGGATTGCAAACAGTGGGACTCGGCTGAGCGACTTCACTTTCTTTCCTTTTTTTTTTTTTTTTTTTTTACAGGTTGGTCATAGCTTTTCTTCCAAGGAGCAAGCATCTTTTAATTTCATGGCTGCAGTCACCATCTGCAGTGATTTTGGAGCCCAGGGAAATAAAGTCTGTCACTGTTGCCATTGTTTCCCAATCTATTTGCAATGAAATGATGGGACCAGATGCCATGATCTTTGTTGTTTCAATGTTGAGTTTTAAGTCAGCTTTTTCACTCTCTTCTTTCACTTTCATCAAGAAGCTCTTTAGTTCCTCTTCGTTTTCTGCCATAAGGATGGTGTCATTTGCATATCTGAGGTTATTGATATTTCTCCCAGCAATCTTGATTCCAGCTTTTGCTTCATCCAATCCAGCATTTCACAAGATGTACTCTGCATATGAGTTAAATAAGCAGGTGATAGTATACAACCTTGACATACTCCTTTCTCAATTTTGAACCAGTCCAGTATACAAATGGTTAATCTGGCATTTGGGCATTTTAACAAACAAAAAATAAAAGAAATCTTGTTACGTATATTCTGCTATCTCATTTTATACTTGAAAATAACCTGAAGAGATATTAAAACTCATTTTGCAGATGAAAAATGGATGTTAAAGATTAAATAGGAAATAGATGACAAGTTTTATGAAGTGTATGGTAAAATGATTAGCCCTTCAGTTCAGTTCAGTTTAGTCGTTCAGTCGTGTCCGACTTTGTGACCCCATGGACTGCAGCACGCCAGGCTTACCTGTTCATCATCAACTCCCAGCCCTTAACCTATAATAATATTCTATTATGAACAGAGTTAAGCACCTTGCAAATAGCTCTAAGAAGTCACCACATTTAGAATATTTTTTTAACTTTAGAAATGACATGAAAGGTTAATTGAATGGTGTTAATTGTAAGATGATCCATATAGCTAAAAACTAGGAGTTTCTTCTTTGACTTTTTTCCAGCTTCATTTAAGTGTAACTGACAAAAAACCGTAAAACTGTTAAAGTGTACAGTGGAATGATTTGATATGCACGTATGCTGTGAAAGGATTCACTCTCTTGAATTAACACATCCATCACTTCCCTTATTTACCTTTTTGTGTCTGTGTGAGAACATTTTTCTACTCTCTTCTCAAATTTCAACTATACAGTACAGTGTTACCAATGATAGTCATCATGTTACACTTACAGATCCTCAAAACTCTTCACCTTGTAACTGGAAGTTTACACCCTTTCATTGTTGTTGTTCAGTTGCTCATTCATGTCCCACTCATTGTGACCCCATGGACTGCAGCACACCAGGCTTCCCTGTCATTAACCTCTATCCTTCCAATAATGTTTACCTATTTCTCCCACTCTCTAGTCCCCTGAAACCACTTTTTTAACTCTAATTTCTGATTTTGACTTTTTTTTTTTTTTTTTTTTAGATTCCACATAAGTGATACCATGCACCAGGCAGTATTTGTCTTTCTCTGTTTGGTTAATTTACTTGGCAGAATGCCCTCCAGTTTCATCCATGTTTTGTAAATGACAAGTTTTAATTTTTTAAGGCTGGATAATATTCTATTAAACACACACACACACACACAGAGTTAGTGTTAGTGTGTTAATTGCTCAGTCATGTTTGACTCTTTGTGACCCCATGGACTGTGGCCCACCAGGCTCCTCTGTCCATGGAATTTTCCAGGTAAGAATATTGGAGTGAGTTACCATGTCCTCCTCCAGTGGATCGTCCCAACCCAGGGATTGAACCTGGATCTCCCACATAGTAGGCATATTCTTTACCTTCAGAACCACCGAAGAAGCCCCCATATATATACCACAACTTCTTTGTCCATTTATCTACAGATGGACACTTAATTTTTTCCATACCTTGTCTTGTGAATAATGTTGCTATTATGAACATGAGCAGAGAAGGCAATGGCACCCCACTCCAGTACTCTTGCCTGGAAAATCCCATGGACGGAGGAACCTAGAAGGCTGCAGTCCATGGGGTTGCTGAGGGTTGGACATAACTGAATGACTTCACTTTCACTTTTCACTTTCATGCACTGGAGAAGGAAATGGCAACCCACTCCACTGTTCTTGCCTGGAGAATCCAACGAATGGGGGAGCCTGGTGGGCTGCTGTCTATGAGGTCACACGGAGTCGGAGACAACTGAAGTGATTTAGTAGTAGCAGCAGCAGTATGAACATGGGAGTAAAGAAATCTCTTTAAAATAATGATTTTGTTTCCTTTGGATATACACTTAGAAGTAGGATTGCCAAATCATGTGGAAGTTCTATTTTTAATTTCTTGAGGAAATGCCATACTGTTTGTAATAGTGGCTGTAACAGTTTACATTCCTACTATAAGGGTTTCCTTTTCACCACATCTTGGCCACACTTGTTATTTGTTGGCCATTTTGATAATAGTCATCCTAACAAGTATGAAGTGATATCTCACTGTGGTTTTAATTTGCCTTTCCCTGACGTTTAGTATTGTTGAACACCTTTTTATATTCTTGCTGGCCATTTATATGTCTTCTTTGGAAAAGTCCTATATTGATCCTTTGCCCATTTTTTAAAAAATTGAAGTTTTTTTTTTTCTCTATAAAGTTGTATGAGTCCCTTGTGTATTTTGAATATTTATCCCTAGTGGATATGTTGTTTGCAAATATTTTCTCTCATTCCATACATTTCCTTTTCATTTTATTATCTTTTTTCTTCTGTCATGCAGAAGTTGTTTAGTTTGATGTAGTCCTACTTGCTTGTTTTCCTAAGCCTTTGCTATCCAGAATGTTCTTGCCAAGACCAATGTCAAGGAGCTTTTTCCTGTGCTTTCTTTTAGAATTTTTATAGTTTCAGATCTTGTGTTCAAGTCGAATCTATTTTTGGCTGATTTTTTTGTGCAGTATAGGATTGCAGTCCAATTTAATCTTTTTTTTTTTTTTTTTGGCTTGTGATTACCTAGTTTACCCAACACTATTTATTGAAGAGACTATATTTTCTCCAGTATACTTTTGGCAGCTTTGTAGAAAAATAATTGACCATATATGCAGAGGTTTATTTGTGAGCTTTCTATTTCCTCAGTCTATGTGTCTACATGATGTATATGACATTATGTCACTGCCATGCTGTTTTGATTACTATAGCTTTGTAATACAGCTTGAAATCAGGAGGTATGACAGCTTTAGTTTTATTCTTTTATTTTTTTCATGATTACTTTGGCTATTCAGGGTCTTTTGTGGGTCCCATGCAAATTTTGGGTTTGTTCTATTTCTGTGAAAAATGCCATTGAAATTTTGAGAGGGATTGTATTGAATCTATGGTTTAATTTGAGTAGTATGGATATTTCAACAATATTAATTCTTATAATACATAGAAAAGGGATATCTTTACACTTATTTATATCATCTTCAATTTCTTTAGTCAAAGTCTTAATTTTCTGTGTACAGGTCTTTTACCTTGTTGGTTAAATTTATTCCTAAGAATTATGATGTTTTCAAGGCTATAGTATACACATTTTTTTTCCTGAATTTCTCTCTTGATAGTTTGTTGTTCATATGTAGAAATAGGACACATTTTTGTATATTGATTTTTGTGTTGTGCAACTTTACTGAAATTATGTATTAGTTCTAACAGCATTTTGGTGGCATCTTCAAGGTTTTTTTATATATAAAGTCATGTTATCTGCTGCTACAGAAAATTTTATTCCTTCTTTGCAGATATGGATTCCTTTCTTTCTTTTTCTTGACTAATTTCTTTGCCTAGGATTTGCAGTAATAGTTTGAATAAAAGTCATGAGAGGGAGCATTCCTTTCTTGTTCCCGATCGCCTTCTTTAACTTTTGATCAACCTTTCCCTTTCTCTGTCTCTCTCTGTCTTTCTCTATCTTTGTGTCTGTCTCTTCCTCTGTCCCTCATTCTCCTCTTCTTTTACTCTCTTGTATTTCTGATAAAAACCCCAGAACTTTTGGGTTTGGTTTTTCTACTAAGGAATTAGCATTCATCTGCAAACATGGCATCTGGAAGAAGGAAGAGAAAATGAGAGAAGAGAAAGATAAGAAAAGAGGGCAATATTTAGACATTATGTTTTTTCTTCATGTCTGTTGGTCTTCTCCCCCCTCTCTTGGCTTTCACTCGTCAGGTATAAAGAGATGAAATAATGGAAAGTTTCACCTATGGCACTAGAAAGGTGTTATTCAAAGGGGAGAGTAAGAAAGTATTTAGTGCTTTGACTCAGTCTGTGACCTGCTTCTTTTTATGGCTATAGTTCACAGGATATTAAAAGAATTTTATTAACATGGTTGGGGCTAACCACAGACTTACTGTATGAAACATGTTAGTCACTCAGTCATGTCTGACTCTGCAGCCCCATGGACTGTAGCCTGCCAGGTTCCTCTGTCCATGGAATTCTCCAGGCAAGAATACTGGAGTGGATCGCCATTCCATTCCCTTCTCCAGGGGATCATCCCAACCCAGGGATTGAACCTAGGTCTCCTGCATTGCAGGCAGATTCTTTACCACCTGAGCCATCAGGAACTCAGAGTCTTTACCATCTGAGTCACCAACCACTTACTGTATAGTGTTTTCAATTTGTACCATTTTATTTTATGAAGTTCACCTATTATCCAAATTCTAATCATTTTTTCGCTAAATTTCTTATTAATTGTGTATCACATGCTACTGATCATTATCTTGGTAGTAATCAAATCAATACCTAAACCTTACAGATGAGTTCAAGGGCAGTTCTTATCAATGTCCTTGTTTTCTGTAACCCCACTCCAGATCAGTTTTCTAAGAGAGACTTGACAAATTTCCAGGGGGTTTAAGTGATTAGGCAAGAAAATTAACAAAGAAAAATTACATCATTGTTTGGTAAATGTCATTTTTCATACAAGTTATGGCAGTAAAATATTTCATGATTATAAATTGCAATTCTCTTTCCATGTTGAAAAATAGTACTAACATGGTCAAATAAAACAATGAACTGTTTCTTAAATTATTACATATAGTTTTTCAAATATTAGATGTATTTATTATACACATTGTTGTGAATATTGTACTTGATTTAAGATAATTAATAAAACAGTAATTATATTTATGTTATGGATTCACAATCTCATTGTAGATAATATTTCATTCCTTGATATAAAACTTGGTATGAAATTCCTGGACAAAAATTACCTTTAGTTCAATGTGATTCAATCTACAGTAATCCAAAGTTTAGGGTAAATCAATACTGCAATGGGGAGCAAAAACGCTCCCATAATGGTGGGAAGTGCCAATTGCACATTTTTTCTGAGAGCAAAATGAATCATCTGTGTGTGTCAGAATTGCAAGGTATCTGTATTTCTGTGTTCCTTGCATTTTACAGTAGTAGGCTCAGAAATCTGCTAAAGAGATCCTACTGCTAACAAGATATCAACTACTAAGCAGCTTTTGGACCTTGAAATAATAATATGAATTCCAATCTTAGTATTTTTGATTTGTTCTTATTATCTGAAAATATTTATAGATGAATAGATCTGTAACTTAGATGTTTAAACTATATATATTGCTAAAGGAAGTGACAAGGACATTGTTAAAGAGGATATATTAATACAGCATAGAAATGAGCTGAGGTATGTGGGGTAATTATAGAACTAATGAGCTAGTTAATCATTCTGAGAACAAACCATTCCTTCCATTTGCTTCATCTGATGGGAGGTTTGAATAGATGACTTAAAGTGTTCTCACAGGACCTAGGATTCTATGACTCTGCAATTTAATATAATTTATGATTTGGGTAACCAATTAATTAGAACGTTTGAGAAGTATATTATGTCTTTTGTGGCGGTCTATTTACTAAGTCTGGAGAAGGCAATGGCACCCCACTCCAGTACTCTTGCCTGGAAAAACCCATGGACGGAGGAGCCTGGTAGGCTGCAGTCCATGGGGTCGCTAAGAGTCGGGCACGACTGAGTGACTTCACTTTCACTTTTCACTTTCATGCATTGGAGAAGGAAATGGCAACCCACTCCAGTGTTCTTGCCTGGAGAATCCCAGGGACGGGGGAGCCTGGTGGGCTGCCGTCTATGGGGTCGCACAGAGTCGGACATGACTGAAGCGACTTAGCAGCAGCAGCAGCAGCAGCAGTTATTAAGTCTGATGTTGATGCTGAGGCTGAAGCTCCAATATTCTGGCTACCTGATTGGTGAAATGACTCATTGGAAAAGACCCTGATGCTGGGAAAAATTGAAGGCAGGAGAAGAGGATGACAGAGGATGAGATAGTTGGATGGCATCACCGACTGGATGGATATGAGTTTGAACAAGCTTTGGGAGTTGGTGATGGACAGGGAAGCCTGGCATGCTGCAGTCCATAGGGTTGCAAAGAGTCAGACATGACCGAGAGACTGCACTGACTGAGTCACTAAGTCATATCTGACTCTTGCAACACTATGGGCTAAAGCCTGCCAGGCGCGTCGTCCATGGGATTCTCCAGGCAAGAATACAGGAGTGGGTTGCCATTTCCTTCTCCAGGGAATTTTCCTGACCCAGGGATGGAACTCGGGTCTCCTGAACTGTAGGAATATTCTTTATAGACTGAACTACGAGGGGAGCCCAAACTAATGTTCTTTGAACAGATACTCCATACCAAACGCTTTGCAAATGTTACCTGATTTGTGAGACAACTCTTATTCTTTTCATGTTATAGAGAAGGATCTTCACGTGATGGAAGTGAAGTGAAGTGAAAGTTGCTCAGTCGTGTCCAACTTTTTGTGACTCCAAGCTTCTCTGTCCATGGAATTCTCCAGGCCAGAATACTGGAATGGGTAGCCTTTCCCTTCTCCTGGGGATTTTCCCAACCCAGGGATCGAACCCAGGTCTCCTGCATTGTGGGAGGATTCTTTACTGTCTGAGCCATTATGTCTTTTAGGCCATTACAAGAATAGTCTCAGTCAAGTAAGTAAAAGGAAAGAGTTAACATCCAAAGTTCCCAACATATTATTGGGATATTCTGCATCAATTAACGTATAAGGATGATAAAATGTTAAAAACCAAGCAATATATGCAACGTATTCTCTAATGAACTATTTTTTCTGTGTCTAAAATGGTATCCTAAAATTACTGATGTATTCATTATATCAGCCTATTCACTGTATCAGTCAACTCATTGTATGATGTAAAATTTCAAATAAAAATAAACATCATTAAAAATTAATGAACTAATTAATAGTTTAGGCTAAATTATCTTTTTTTTAATGATATTGTGAAGACCTAGGCTGTTGAAGTGCCAATTCAATTCAAGAGAGAGAACTGATTAATATCAGTCAGATAGGGTATAATTAAATTCAAGCTAACTCCCTGGAATCATATATTCTAAGAGGCAATCCAGTGATCTAAAGAGGCTATGGATCTTGGCCTCTCTAGCTACCACTCTCAACTTTAGAAAGTAACTTTATTCTGTTGTTTTTCAATCATTAAGTTGTATCTGTGACCCCATGGACTGCAGCATGCCAGGCTTCACTGTCCTTCACTGTCTCCTGGAGTTTGTTCAAACTGATGTACATTGAGTCAGTGATTCCATCCAACCAGCTCATCCTCTGCCACTCCCATCTCCTCTGGTCTTCAATCTTTCCCAGCATCAGGATCTTTTCCAATGAGTTGGCTCTTCACATCAGGTAGCCAAACTATTGGAGCTTCAGCTTCAGCAGCAGTCTTTCCAATGAATATTCACCATCGATTTCCTTTAGGATTGACTGGTTTGATCCCCCTACAGTCCAAGGAACTCTCAAGAGTCTTCTCCAGCACTACTATTCCAAAGCATCAATTTTTGACACTCAGTCTTCTCTATGGTCCAACTCTCATATCCGTACATGACTACTGTAAAAACCATAGCTTTGACTATAAGGCTCCTTGTCAGCAAAATGATGTCTCTGCTTTTCAATATGCTGTCTAGATTTGTCATGGCTTTTATTCCAAGGGATTGTTTACCACTGACCCACCTGGGAAGCCTGGAATATAATTTAAGTAATGGAAAAAAGAAGTACAAAAAGTTTTTAAGCTATACACATTTTAAGCCCGTTTCATTTGTTTTTCTGTAAAACACACATATTATATATATATATATATATATATATATATATATTTATATATAAGTAAGTGAAAGTGTTAGCTGCTCAATTGTTCCCAGTCTTTGTGACCCCATGGTTTATAGTCTGCCAGGATTCTCTGTCCATGGGATTCTCCAGGCGAAAATACTGTAGTGGATAGCCTTTCATTTCTCCAGGGGCTCTTCCTGACCCACGTATTGAAACTCGGTCTTCTGCATTGCAGGCAGATTTGTTGCCAGCTGAGCCAACAGGGAAGACCATATCTTTATCTATATCCACATTTATATCACATATCTAAAACATAAATATATATGGCTTATTTATATGTATACTTTTAATATCAAAGGTTAAATTAATTTGCTACTTCTTGTTCTAGAGTGACCACTTCTCACCACCTGAGACAACTTTATGGTGGGATTCTTGGTATGTCCAATTTGGACAATGAATTCTCTCTCTACTATAACAAATACACAATGTCAGTTGACATTGAATCATAAATTCAATCATATCCCTTTGAATCATAAATTGAGTGTGACACATCTTTACCAAGGCCGCTACTCATGAAAAGTTGCAAGCTTAGTGTAGATCTTAAAGTGTCATATGAATATGAATGGATGTGCAATTTTTTAGTGAATTCAAAGTGCATTTCATCATAGCATCATATAAGCAGTTTTTCAGAGGTTTCAATCAACTCATACATTTTCTGATTTTCTCTTTTCAAAAGTAATAAGTAATTGACTTGATTGATCCAACCACAGTATGGTCAAAATGTATATATAATGCTGAAAACAGCATAAATAACATGTTATAGGTTCTTACACAGCAAACATTTTAAAATATATTTTTAAATTTTAAAAATCTTTTGTATTAACTTTATTTTCTTTATCTTATCTTTTACATTGCATTAAGTGAGATTGGAGATGATTGATATAAAAATTAGTTTATAAGTCAAAGGAACTTTGAAATATTTATACAACTTTAGAGTTTACTTTCAGGAAAATCTTTAAAAAGATAAGCAATAATAACAATGATAGGATAAAAATAGCCAACACTGATCATCACGTAAGCAAAGTTCCTCTTTGCAGAAACTTTAGATTAATGTTATAATGTGTTCACTGCTAAGATCTCACTTTTGTTTTGTTTTGTTTTTTAATTCAAATGGTCTCTGCAGTAATGACCTCTTGAGGAATAACTGTTATCATTCAGATTTTCTGTACATGAGTTTACTTTGATGTTTAATCATCCCAGAACATGATCCCATTTGATAGATACTCAGAAAGTGTTGTTAAACTCTCTATATACTGCTAGAGGCTACAAAATCTCACTGATAGGAGACTTTGATGGAATTTGAATTTGCTCAAAGACAAAGTATACTGCTTTCACCAGTATGCTCACCTAAAAGACAAAATGAAGCCAAACAAGGCCCATATTAAATCTCCATATCAGAAACATTGGTATGGGAATTTTGTTGGTTTTGTGTATCTGTGTGTGTGTGTGTGGGTACATGTTGTAATTTATTCTGGTTTAGTTTATTGTACTAGTTTTGAGTTAGTTCACTATCAAGTTAACTAAAATTGTAAAGATCAAGTTTCAGTGGAATCTACCAAAGACAACCCAGGAAACTTTTGGAAAGGGCAGAATCCTAAATGCTTTGGTGAATGCAATGGATTTCTAAAATCTGAAGTAACTTTTGGATAGATACTGTTCATATCACTTGGCAAGATTCAGTTCAGTTCAGTTCATTTCAGTCGCTCAGTCATGTCTGACTCTTTGCGACCCCATGAATCACAGCACGCCAGGCCTCCCTGTCCATCACCAACTCCAGGAGTTCACTCAGACTCACGTCCATCCAGTTAGTGATGCTATCCAGCCATCTCATCCTTGGTCGTCCCCTTCTCCTCCTGCCCCCAATCCCTCCCAGCATCAGAGTCTTTTCCAATGAGTCAACTCTTCACATGAGGTGGCCAAAGTACTGGAGTTTCAGCGTTAGCATCATTCCCTCCAAAGAAATGCCAGGGCTGATCTCCTTCAGAATGGACTGGTTGGATCTCCTTGCAGTCCAAGGGACTCTCAAGAGTCTTCTCCAACACCACAGTTCAAAAGCATCAATTCTTCGGCGCTCAGCCTTCTTCACAGTCAAACTCTCACATCCATACATGATCACAGGAAAACCATAGCCTTGACTAAAAGATCTTTTTTTTAGTGATATGATATTTTAATAGATTATAATCCAATTTAAAATTATTATAAAGTATTGGCTAGATTCCCTGTGTTGTACAATATAGCCTTCAGTTCAGTTCAGTTCAGTTCAGTTCAGTTGCTCAGTTGCGTCTGACTCTTTGCGACCCCATGAATCGCAGCACGCCAGGCCTCCCTGTCCATCACCAACTCCCGGAGTTCACTCAGATTCATGTCCATCGGGTCAGTGATGCCATCCAGCCATCTCATCCTCGGTCATCCCCTTCTTCTCCTGCCCCCAATCCCTCCCAGCATCAAAGTCTTTTCCGGTGAGTCAACTCTTCCCATGAGGTGGCCAAAGTACTGGAGTGTCAGCACAATATAGCCTTAGAAAGAAAGAAAGAAAGAAAGAAAAGAAAGAAAAAAAGTGAAGTTGCTTAGTTGTGTCCGACTCTTTGCAACCCCATGGACTGTAGCCTACCAGGCTCCTCTGTCCATGGGATTTTCCAGGCAATAGTCCTGCAGTGGATTGCCATTTCCTTTTCCAGGGGATCATCCCAACACAGGGATCGAACCTGGGTCTCCCACATTGTAGACAGATGCTTAAATGTCTGAGCCACCTTATTAATTTTATACTTAATAGTTTGTACCTCTTAATCCCTCACCCCCTCTCCCCAATGGTATTTAACCAGTAGTTGTTTTTTATGTAAATGAGTCTATTTCTGTTTGTTATATTCCTTGGTTTGTTTTGTTTGTTAGATTCCACATAAAAGTGACAGCATATAGTCTTTATCTCTGTCATTCTGACTTATGCAAATGAATGGCACAAATATTTCATGTTTCGAAAGCATTTCTCTGACTTTTGTGTGGACAATGAATTGGAGGGACCTTATAATAACTCATCTGGAGAAGGTGATGGCACCCCACTCCAGTACTCTTTCCTGGAAAATCCCATGGACGGGAGAGCTTGGTAGGCTGCAGTCCATGGGGTCGCTAGGAGTCGGACATGACTGAGTGACTTCACTTTCACTTTTCACTTTCATGCATTGGAGAAGGAAATGGCAACCCACTCCAGTGTTCTTGCCTGGAGAATCCCAGGGACGGGGGAGCCTGGTGGGCTGCCGTCTATGGGGTCGCACAGAGTCGGACATGACTGAAGCGACTTAGCAGTAGCAGCAGCAGCAGCAGCAGCAGCAGCAGCAGCAGCAGCAGCAGCATAATAACTCATCTAGAGAGATAGTGTGGAAACCATTGCATCCACTCAGGTGGGAGATAATGGTGGGATGGCTTAGATGAGACACATTCTGGAAGTTGAAATGCGATGGACAAATTTAAGATGTACTGTAAATAAGTGTAACAGATATATCTTTAAAATTCATGCTGTTACTGTGCTATTGGACTAGGGCACAACCCTGGTTAAATTTCAACCTTTCTTCATGTTTTCCATCTGATTATTTGCTTCACTTCACTTAATAAAACTCATTATCAACATCAAATATTTCAATACGGTAGGCAGAAAATAGCAGAAACATTTTCACTTCCCTAAGTAGCATATGCAACTATTGCATATTTTTATTGGCTAAAGAATCTAAATGAGGCAAAACATGAACATGCAAGGCAAATGAAATTACAAAAATAGAGACCACTCAATTCTTCGTGATAATAATACTTATGAATATTTAGCTAGTGCTTACTCTCGTTGTGTTGGGTATTGTGCTGGCCCTATGAGGTAGGACCCTTTCTTCTTATTTTTCAAACGTGAAAAGTTGAGATCTGGGGCTACTGTTTCTCATTAAAGACAGAAACAGTATTCATAGTTGAAACCTCCCTGCCACCCCCCCAAGGTTTTATAACTTGGATATCCAGAAAATGTTTTTTTTCTCATCTACATTGTGATAAATATGCAGAAAGAGCCAGTGCACTTACATTGAGCAATACCACATTTATGATTCAATTAAAAATGCATTATGGGTTAATTTTGGAGTAACTAAGGCCTCTACAAATTTCAAAAATTATGATGAATGAATTTTGCATGGAAATATCATTTTGGGAAAACAGCATCACTAAATAAAAGCAATTTCTGCTCTAATGTGCACACAGTCCATAAACCTTTTATGTAAATCTGAGGACAAAATTTGGTCCATAAATTTCTTAGAACAAAACGTGCAAATAAAACCCCATAACCATCTCATTTTTTCTTCTCTTGTAAATCACAAATGGAGATTTTTTAAAATCCATTTGGACAAAAGCTACTGTACCTATTTAATCTGAACTCTTGGCAAAGAGTATTAAGCATACATCCTTGAATAAGAGCTAATTTTTCACTATTTACCATCCCATGTGTGATCAGACATCTACTGTAAGAACAATGCACTCTAATACTGAGCCATGTCACACTGACCTTGGGAAGCAGTTTTTTGCTAATGAGTGACAGAAGACCAATGAACTGTCAAAAGCTTTTCTCGGTAAAGTCATAAAATGAGTTTTACAAGAAGTCAATTTCTCATGCCCCTTTTTACACAAACATTGAAGGCTACATCACCCTTATCCCACTCACATAGATCGAGGACAAGCGGATTCTAAATAGTCCTTGATTGGCCTGTGAACCTGGAACGTGCTCAAAATGATGCCAGCTGCCAGCTTTAGTGTTTCATACTGTCAAGACCAAGCGCATTGAATAAATTGGACAAGAAGGCAACCATTCTAGTTCGTGCTGATATCCTTATTTTATGGATCTCCCTGAAAATCATTTACTTCACATTATATTGACAGGTAGCTGTGGATTCACAATAATCCTGCAGTTTCATCAGCTGTCAACTTGATGAAAAATAATCTTTTCAGTGTTAAAAGAGTCAGAACTCTAGCTTGCATAAGGAAATACATGTTCATATCACTCTACAAGTATTGTAAAAAATATTGGTCAACTGTATATTTACTGAACACTGTCATGTCCATATCAATAGAAAATAATCATCACACTCTTACTTGTACAAGAATTAGTACTTGACATTTTAAGAAACTTATTGAACTATCCATTATTCAATTTAGAGTTTTTGTAGGAATTAGAATTTAACCTGTAAATATATAGTACTCTTTTGTGGTTTTCAGATAGCCAAGAAAGTACTGAAGGCGAAATTTTAATAATTTAAAACTTATTATCATATGTACTACAAAGTTAAAATTATTAAAGTGAGTGAATGATCATTTGGCCTGATCCAGCATTTTGAACATTTAAGAAATGCTAAAGTTTAAAATTTGATATTCAAAGGAAAGATAATTATATATGTTAATATTACAGAATTGCTTATGTCTCTCTACAAAAATATTTTCTACTTTTTTGAAAGGTGATTTTCATGACCACTATAAATCCTCAATGCCAAATATGTAATAATAACAACTGAGAGTCACAACAAACAGTAGATTCATATAATTTTTCTCACTTAATCCTTTTTATGAGGTAGATATTTTTTATTATTCCCATTTTTCAAAGGAGGGAGGAAGTAGATAATCAAATAGCTCTAAACTGTCCAAAAGTTCTCAAATGATTAATAAATAAAGTTCAAAATCATTATTAAGAATATAAAGTGGTACACAGTCAAGTTCCTACAGACGTTTCTGGCTTTATTTCTGCCACCCTTGTCTCTGAGCTCCCTCCATCAACACTTTCTCTAACAAAATGAAAGAATATCTGAATTTAAACGAAATGACTCCTCATTCTAGAACCCCAGTGTCAAGTCTACATCATGATCTCCATGACTGCATTCATAGTGATTCCATGGCCTGAAACATATTGGACCCAATATGTGTTGAAAATGGAATTTCCAATATTTCAAGATGCAGTTCAAAGGTCACTGCTTCTCAGAAGAATACCTGCTTCCTCTGTGAGGTGTCACCTTTTCCTCCATTTCCTTCTTTTCCTGTGTACTGTATAACACTTTAGCAGACTTATTTGTTTAAATGTTGTTTCTCTTTTCCTAGAATGTAACTTTCTTGAGGACAGGGACAAGGTCTTTATTGTTTTTGTATCCTTAGCACTAGGCAAAGTTTAGCCCACAGTTTCAGTTCAGTTCAGTTCAGTAGCTCCGTCGTGTCCGACTCTGCGACCTCATGAATCACAGCACGCCAGGCCTCCCTGTCCATCACCAACTCCCGGAGTTCACTCAGACTCACGTCCATCCAGTCAGTGATGCCATCCAGCCATCTCATCCTCTGTCGTCCCCTTCTCCTCCTGCCTCCAATCCCTCCCAGCATCAGAGTCTTTTCCAATGAGTCAACTCTTCGCATAAGGTGGCCAAAGTACTGGAGTTTCAGCTTTAGCATCATTCCCTTCAGAGAAATCCCAGGGCTGACCTCCGTCAGAATGGACTGGTTGGATCTCCTTGCAGTCCAAGGGACTCTCAAGAGTCTTCTTCAACACCACAGCTCAAAAGCATCAATTCTTCGGCACTCAGCTTTCTTCAAAGTCCAACTCTCACATCCATACATGACCACTGGAAAAACCATAGCCTTGACTAGACGGACCTTTGTTGGCAAAGTAATGTCTCTGCTTTCAATATGCTACCTAGATTGGTCATAACTTTTCTTCAAAGAAGTATGAAATTACATTAAAATATCAAATTCTAGGTACAAGGTACAATATTGGCTCAAAAGGGTGCTTGACAAAGAAAGAGGGGGCATCCAGCTTAAGTTTAAGAATGTCTTTTTTTGGGTAACCTATTAAGTTGTAGTGACAATATTTATTAGAATGTATGGAAAAAAGAAATTAGCCTTTAGGTAAAAGCAAAAATTAAAAATATAAACAAATGAAAACAACTACACAAAGCTACTTTTGGCAAAGTTTGCTTGTTCATGTTCCTAGATGAGGTATTGCCTTCCTGGAGCTTATTTTAAAGCTCAATTTTGTATTTTTTACTAGATCTTTTTAAAGGTCATTGCTTGGAACACATTCTTTTATTGAATCCAAGATTCAATCCATCCAATGCTAGCAGGATTTTTATCCAAATGGTTTTGGACCCAAGACCCTAAGCTCATATTTTAAAGTTTCTCTTTAATCCTCTAGCATTTTCATAAATTTAAATGGGTCCCCTTTGTGAGCTAGTACTTTTTTATTGCCAAAATATCTTTTGGAATTGCCTTTTCTCTCAGGAAAAAGGGTTTGTGTGTGTGTGTGTGTGTGTGTGTGTGTGTGTGTGTGTGTTTGCAAGATTAACTCCTGATACTGTCTGTATCTTTATTCTATGTAACACAAATATTCATTAATCAGGTTGTCAAAGGATGCTATTTTACTAGCAAAGTAAGTGTTTTTCCACTGTGTGACTTTCAAAGTATGGTGGCTACATTGCTGAATGATCTGAGCCTTACATAGTGATATGATATTAATCACTATGAGAGGTGAAACATGCAAAGCATAAATTTAAGATAAGCCTGTTTGGGGGGCAATTTACTATTCAGAGTTTGTGCGTACCTGAGAGTCATTTTTATTGCACACTGCGACAATAATCCATTCATAATATGGAACAAAAAAAAAGGAACTCAGGTTCAGTGTTTAGGACAGCAATTCACGACAAGCCATAGAATTAGCACCACATGCCAGGAACAATTTTAATGCAAGGTACAAGTTAGAATTGGGTTTCTCTTGGGGCTCAGATGGTAAAGAATCTGCCTGTAATGCAGGAGATCCAGGTTCAATCCCTGGGTCAGAAAGACCCCTGGAGAAGGGAATGGCTACTAAGAGCCAGGGGCAAAGGGGACCTGACAGGAGCTGTCATCATGAGTGGAGAGGAGAGATGTGATATCACATACATATCTATATTATATATATATGAAACTCCTTTAGAGGACTTTAAGTAGAGGAGTGGTGAAATCATATTCAAGTTATAAGACATCAGTTGAACAACAGAAAGGCTAGAGAAGAAGCTGAGCAATCAGTGTGGAGAATAAGACAGTCATCTAGGAAAAATGACACTGTGGCCTTTTCATTAAGCTTAGGGCAAAACTTAGGCTCACAGGTTGGTTTCAACACTGGATCAGTGTATTAAAATCTGTCAGAAATTTCATTTTCTAAAGAAGTGTTGTTGTAATGGGGCCAGTAATTTCATATATATATATATATATATATAGCTTTGTTTATTGAAATGACTGGGAACCTGAAAAAAGAAGAAAGAAATATTAAAATATCCAGAGAAAATACCTTACAAAATTTATCTGGGGGAAGTTTATGCTTTCATTATCTCTGGCCTTGTCCCAGCACTTATTTATTTATGTGATGTTAAAATATATGGATTAAAAATTATATTATCAACTAAATGTTTTCTTAAATGATGCCAAGCATCTACCACTAAATAGTAAACATGCAAACAGAAATACAAGACATTTCCATTAAATATATAGTGATATTCATTTGATGAAATCTGAGAGTTTAGTGTGAAATAAATAGACTGCTCAATCAATGTCTTTTAAATTTTTTTTAAGGAAGCTTCAGGATCATTAAGAGAATAGAATGATTTTATTTTAAATAATATTAAATATAGTCAAAATATATCAAATCAAGTTTTTACTTTTCTAAGCTATAAAATTTATGGCCTTTGTTTTATAAACTCATATCTTATTTATAGGCTATAAAATATTTTCAAAAGAACTAAGGTGAACACCCTCCTCGGGCTTATTTTTTCTCATTTTAAAGAAAATCATTTTGTGATATTTTTCATTCTTCCTTGGACTGACCTTGACTCGTCATTCCTGAGAATTAATGGAGCTCAGTCACCTGAACTTTTCTCAATTCACAACTCACGTTTCTCTACTTTGGGTTTCTTGACAAACACAGAAGTTATAAGATTTATTTGAAAGGGAAAAATGATCTCACATATGGCATACATAACTACATGTTGAGAAACAAGAAAAGTCTAGAAAAGAATAAAATATATAATAGGTCACAGTGATCAGTGACAGTGAAGAATGACTGCAGGGATTTCTGACCCACGCAGGTCCTCACAGAGCTCCAGTGTCAAGGCTTTGATCCAGGAAGAGGTGGCTACTTTGTTGTTACTTAGTATGCCAAAGGTCTTCCCAGATGGCTCAGCAATAAAGAATCTGCCTGCCAATGCAGGAGACTCTGGTTCGATCCCTAGGTCAGGAAGATCCCCTGGAGCAGGAAATGGCAACCCACTCCAGCATTTTTGCCTGGAAAATCCCGTGGACAGAGGAACCTGCCAGGCTACAGTCCACGGAGTTTCAAAGAGTTGGACACAACTGAGTGACTAAACAGCAACAAGTACGCAAAAACTCTCCTAACCCTGAATCCTTCTTTCCCGAGCATCATGGAGTCGGAAATAGGCTTTATAGAACAAACCACCTTCCACAGTTTTCCAGGTAGAAGCATGAGACCCAAGGTCGTGAGCAGAGGGGTTGCTGGTGAGTTACTCTGGGAAGCGGAAATTAGCAATTAACCTGCAGGACGTGTATTGGGGGAAGCGCTCTTCAAATCAACATACTGGAAGAGTGACAGAATAGGCAGAGAGGGAAGCTGAACCAGAATAAACTTACAACGAAGGTCGCAGCTCCAGGGTTCTGGGTCTGGGATGGTCTTGCAGAGTTGGGCAAGGGGACCTGTGTACACATGTATTCACCAGTCACAGGATACAGGCCGTCTTTATGAATGGAGCATGAAGGACATGATATTAGAAGATGCACCTCTCTTCAGTCAAAAGGAATCTTTGGAAGGGAGTGTTTTCTCTTGATTTGGTTGGGGTGGCATCTGAGCGCTATACTATCCATCCATCAGATCATATCACCTGGTTCCTGCTTCTATGCTCTCAGTCTGCTGGAACATCCTAGGAGCAGAACCTAGCCCAGATCCTGCCACATAATAAGCACTCAGTCAACGAAAGTGTCCTCTTGCCCCATTTGCCACCCTCACCTATTACTTTGGGTTAAGACAAATTTGCGGGAGCTGTTCAGGGACCAGAAGTGACATGGACACCTCAAAAAAATGAGGTACAGCTATAAGGAAAAAAAACTTCTTCCTTGGAATTTTGTAAAGAACAGTTCTGATACATATCAGAGATATCTCAGCACCACAGGAAGACCTGGAAGCAGTTAGATCAGATTGTGCTCACATATTTAAGTGTAACCAGTGCCTGGTGCAGCAGCAGCAGCAGCAGTGCCTGGTGCTGGGACTTCCCTGTGGCTCAGCTGGTAAAGAACCTGTCTGCCAAAGCAGGAGATGCAAGAGACACAGGTTTGATCCTGGGGTTGGGAAGATCCCCAGGAGAAGGAAAGGGCCACCCATTTCAGTATTCTTGCCTGGAAAATTCCATGGATAGAGTCTGGCAGTCTACAGCCCATGGGGTCACAAAGTATCAGACATGACTGAGTGCACATACACACACACACACAGACACACACACACAGTGCTTGGTGCCAGGTGTGAGAATGTGGACAAGTAAGGACAAGACTGCTGGAGTGGGCTTTCCAGCCAGAGGGGCCAGAGTGTGAAGACCCTAGACTCAAACCAAGGTTTATAACTTCATCCCCAAAGAAAATTCATAGGGGAAAATACAATCAAAACTTCATAGTAATCAGTTAATAAGTCAAGGAATTTTAAAAATAAATTGAATTTAACCTTTTAAAATGCTTTAACTGTTGTGTATAGTTAAGTGAAAATATCCCCTGTACACACAGAGAGCAGCTAGCAGAAATATATGCTGCCACAGAGAACATTCCTCATTTTTGTTGTTGTTCAGCCACTTAGTTGTGTCCGACTCTTTGTGACCCTGTGGACTGAAGCACGCCAGGCTTCCCTATCCTTCACTATCTCCTGGAGCTTGCTCAAATTCATGTCCATTAAGTCGGTGATGCCATCCAACCATCTTATCCTCTGTTGTCCCTTTCTCCTCTGCCTTCAATTCTTCCCAGCATCAGGGTCTTTTCCAATAAGTCAGCTCTTCGCATTCCTTTAGGATTGACTGGTTTGATCTCCCTGCTGTCCAAGGGACTCTCAAGAATCTTCTCCAGCACCACAGTTTGAAGGCATCAATTCTTTGGTGCTCAGTCATTCCACATTAGCTGATCAATATTATTTCCAAGATGAGTAGAAGTGACCATCATTACATCACCAGGACTGATCAAAAAAGGCAAATCTCTCATGTTGGGTGAGCTGTTGGCACAAGTTTAAAGCCCAGCATAAAAACCCAGATGCCTTTCTCTGACCATTCTTTATGGAGCTCACTATGGCATGTCTTCCTTCCAGCTCCCAGAGGGGAATTTTGATCAAGTACTTTCACTGATTTACCAGTCACATTGTGAGGTGTATCTCAACCTCAAATTTGAAAGTGAAAAGGAAGTGTAAGTAGCTCAGTCATGTCTGACTTTTTGTGACCCTATGGACAATAGCCTCTGTCCACGGAGTTCTCCAGTCAAGAATATTGGATTGGATAGCCCTTTGCTTCTCCAGGGGAATCTTCTTGACCCAGGTCTCCCACATTCCAGACAGATTCTTTACTGTCTGAGCCCAGGACATGACAAATCTGAAGATTCTATATAGCTTCCTATGATATGAAACCAAATATATTAATCTATTATGAAATGGACCAAAAGATTTTGGCTGCCTGCAACCATGATGCAGCAATTCATCCTTCTTATCATCTCACACAGTTAATAATCTAGAGAAGGTAAGCAGTTCCAGGGTTTGTAAAATGAATGAATAATATCAGTGCCCTAGATTGGCATCTTAGTCATTCATGTGATCTTCTTTACCTCTTGATCACAAAATAGCTGCTAGAGTTCCAGGTATTGCATCCACATATTATGATATAAAATAAAGAGGGAAAACATGGGTAAAATGAGGCTTTCTTTTGCCAAAGAGAAAGAAGATTCTTCTTACGTGTCATTGGCTAGAACTGGATGATATGTTCATGCCTTCCTGGAAGCCTGGCTGGAAACTGTCTTTCTGTAGGGAAGACTGCTTTAAGCTTGCCACAGTAGGATGTTGCCATTTTGACACACATCAGGATTCCTTTAACAAGGAAGTGGGTGGGGTGGGAAGGAGTGAGTCTAGGTTAGGCAGTTAACCATATTTGCCACATAACATGAGGGAACCTTAAATGTAGTAGAAGAGAACAGTGGGATCAGGGGAATTCAGTTTTCCCTACTTTTGTGCACATCTAGAAATTTCCACATGTAGAGTCTAAATATTATTTTTCATCATTCAGTAGTAGTAAACCTTAGAAAGTCTGATTTAATATATACTTAAAATCAAAATAAAGTTTTACTTTAAATAAAATAAAAGTGTATGAGAGCAAAGGAATAAGGAAATAAATTCAAAAGGGTTCCCTCCCCTTTTTCTACATTTCTCACTTATTTCTTCATTCCAGGTCTTCTAGCTCATGCAGCTTCAGCTGGGACTGGCAGCTTGGTAGAAATCATATATGCTTTCTCAATTTGCTCCACTTAGTGAAGTGTTCATAGAGAAACAAAGGGTTAAGTAATATCCCCAGAAGAGAATGCGAGTGGTTCCATTACAGATATGGACAAGGAAAATGATCAGGGCTAGAGACCTGTGTGCCATTGTGGTTCCAACCTGGCTGGTTGTACTGAGATCATACGTGAGTCAGGCAGAATATTCATGAGAAAGCCTAAGATGCCCTTGGGACGTACAGTCACAGGAAACATTGAGTATCTGCCTATCCAGGGCCATCTCCCATAAGTATTCATCACACAAGTCTCCTTAATCAGGAACTCAATTAAAGGAGAAGGGGAAAGAGAGGGCACTAAGCCAACATAAACTTGATTCAGAGACAATGACTGGCCTCAGATGAAGGTTATCGCTATGTGATAGTTAATTTATTTTTCTGTACCAGACCTCAAGAACATGGGTTAGCAGGATGAATGAGAAGAGCTAAGTAAAGAAACCATCCAAGGAAGCTTCTGAATCACAGAGATGCACTAAATCTGGGAGCAAAAGGAGAGGAACTTCCATGTGTTAAATATCTATTGCATGTGTGTGTGTGTTTGTATAAGGTGAGTGTGAAGGATATATTTTATGTTTTGATTTCTGTATATTATATAAATGTACATTATGCAATAGCATACATCTATATGACACATAAAATATTTACTTTTCCTTATAGCTGTGCTAGACAAAGATATTTTTTCTTAGTGCTCAGTTAAGGAAATGATCAGAGAATTCACTTGTTCAAGGTTTATCACCAGGCATCATGTCAAGAATTATGACATGAACTGCACTTGTCATTAGGAGTGAATAAAGAACTAATTTTCAGGGATAAATATCTCTGAGGGGAAATGTGTGGTTAGTCATGGCTTTTCACAGTTGCTCAAAGGGAACCTCTGCCCTTTGCTAGAGCATAAGGGAGGAAATTGACAGAGCACACTAGAGACTGCAGATGGTGACTGCAGTCATGAAATCAGAAGATGATTGCTTCTTGGCAGGAAAGCGATGATAAACTTAGACAGTGTGTTGAAAAGCAGAGACATTACTCTGCTGTCAAAGTCCGTATACTAAAGGCTATGGTCTTCCCGGTGGTCACATATGGTTGTGTGAGCTGGACCCTAAAGGAGGTAGAACACCAAAGAATTGATGCCTTCTAACTGTGGTCCTGAGGAAGACTTCTGAAAGTCCCCTGGACAGCAAGGAGATCAAACTAGTCAATCTTAAGGGAGATCAATCCTGAATATTCACTGGAAGGACTGATGCTGAAGAAGCTCTAGTATTTCGGTCACCAGATGCGAACAGATGACTCATTGGAAAAGTCCTGATGCTGAGAAAGATAGAGGGCAGAAGGAGAAGAGGGCATCAGAGGATGAGATGGCTGGATGGCATCACCGATGCAATGAACATGAACTTGGGCAAACTCTGGGAGACAGAGAGGGACAGGGAGGCCTGGCCTGCTGCAGTCCATGTAGTTGCAGAGAGTTGGACATGACTGAGTGATTGAACAATAACAACAACCAGAAATTCTGCTGTGGGATGATGGTGTGTCTGAGGACTAATATTTTATTAACAGTTCAATTCAGTCCCTCAATCATGTTCGACTCCTTGTGACCTCATGGACTGCAGCATGCCAGTCTTCTCTGTCCATCACCAGCTCCCAGAGTTTGCTGAAACTCATGTCCATTGAGTCGGTGATGCCATCCAACCATCTCATCCTCTGTCGTCCCCTTCTCCCATCTTCAATCTTTCCCAGCATCAGGGTCTTTTCAAATGAGTCAGTTCTTCACATCAGGTGGCCAAAGTATTGGAGTTTCAGCTTCAGCATCAGTCCTTCCAATGAATACTCAATACTGATTTCCTTTAGGATAGACTGGTTTGATCTCCTTGCAGTCCAAGGGACTCTCAAGAGTTTTCTCCAACACCACAGTTCAAAAGCATCAATTATTCAGCACTCAGCTTTCTTTACAGTCCAATTCTCACATCCACACATGACTACTGGAAAAAACCATAGCTTTGACTATATGGACCTTTGTCGGCAAAGTAATGTCTTTGCTTTTTAATATGCTGTCTAGGTTGGTCACAGCTTTTCTTCCAAGGAGCAAGCGTCTTTTAATTTCATGACTGCAGTCACCATCTGTAGTGATTTTGGAGCCGAAGAAAATAAAATCTGTCACTGTTTCCATTGTTTCCCCATCTATTTTCCATGAAGTGATGGGACCAGATGCCATGATCTTCGTTTTCTGAATGTTGAGTTTTAAGCCAGCTTTTTCATTCTCCTCTTTCACTTTCATCAAGAGGCTTTTTAGTTCTTCTTCACTTTCTGCCATAAGGGTGGTGTCATCTACATACCTGAGGTTATGATATTTCTCCCAGCAATCTTGATTTCAGCTTGTACTTGATCCAGCCTGGCATTTCACATGATGTACTCTGCATATAAGTTAAATAAGCAGGTTGACAATATACAGCCTTGACATACTCCTTTCCCAATTTGGAACCAGTCTGTTGTTTCATGTCTGGTTCTAACTGTTGTTTCTTGACTAGCACAAATATTTCTGGAGTCAAGTCAGGTGGTCTGGTATTCCTATCTCTTGATGAATTTTCCACAGTTTGTTGTGATGTATGTACACAGCCAAAAACTTTGGTGTAATCAATAAATCAGAAGTAGATGTTATCATTAACAGTTATTATGACTCTGTTGAACTCCCAGGTGCTATAATCTGAGGAGTATCACATTAGATGATTGATGATCAAGAAAAGCACCAGAAAATCAGAAAGTGTTAAAAAACAACTGCAGACTAATAGGAGGATATCAAACGGTTAAAGAACCTACTGGAAGAGATCCCAAGAGTCAAACCTACAACTATTTTAGCAATAAAAATAAAGCAGTATTGAACTATAACTCAAAGTATAAAATAAATATCATTGAATCCACACTGATATAAATGATATTGACTTTACAAATAAATGTGGAAGAATGGACAACCCTCCCATGAGATGTATTTCAAATAATTTATGTAAATACTCTGTTCTCAGAAGTGGAGCAGTCTTTCATTCTTTAAGCCTAGATTGTACAGAGTGACTTCCTTTCAAAGAGAACAGTATCAAAAGAGGGGCAAAGGACTAACTTTACACTGGAAATCCTGACACACACCATCTTAAACAGGTGATCAAGGTCAAAGTGAACAGCGATAAGTCATGTTGATAGCATGTATCCTTGATATGATGTAATAACAATGGCACTTTATCTCTGAGGTCTTCCTCACATAACCCCAGTATAATCATAAGAAAAACATTGGACAAATTTAAAGGGAGGGACATCCTACAAAAGACGTGATTGTGGTCTTCAAAAACTGTCAAACTCATCAAAAACAAGGAAAGTCTGAGAAACTGTCATTTTTAAGAGAAGCTTATGGAGACATAACCACCAAATGTAATGCGGTGTCTTCGGTAGGAGCCTATAACAGGAAATAGACATTAGGGAAAACTATGGAAATCTGAATATAGTGTTGGCGTTGATAATGATACATCAACCTTATTTCATCATCAGGGAAGTTTGTTTGGGTATATGGGGAATTTCTGTACTATTTTTATAACTTTTCTAAATATCTAAAGCTATGCTAAAACTTAAAGCGTACTTTTTTAAATTGAAAAGAACAAAACAAGTGGTTGCCAGATGGAAGGGGAGTAGGAGAAGGTGAAAGAGGTGAAGGAGACTAAGAGAAACAAACTACCGGTTATAAAATAAAATAAGTAAGTCACAAGGATGCAATGCACAGTGCAGGGAATATATTCAGCTATAATAACTTTGCATGGTGCATTATGTATAAACATTTCAAATCATTGTGCTGTACACCTAAAACTAATATAATAAATCAACCGTGCTTCAATTATTAAAAAGCTGATCCATGAAAGCATCTGTGGTATAAATAGCATAAAAAGCAGGGCATGCCATTACATGTCCAATATGCTAAAAGTCTGAAAACGGAAAAACATATGAGGAAAAAAAAAACATACATGAGGAAAGAAAACAACAAAAATTGTCTAATACCTGTGTTTAGGTAATACGACCATGGTGATTTCCCTTATATTTATCAGTTTGGCAATTTTCTCTAATGACATGTATTGATTTTATAATAAGAATGGAGAAGCAAGAAGATGTTTCATGGATCAAAGAACTAAGAGGTGCACTTTTTTCTAGATGTAAGGATGTACAGAGCAGATACTTGGCACTGCTCCTTTGATAAAAAGTATTTAAAGGAACATACAACACTGGGAGAGTCATCAAAATAAAAATCAAAGCCAAACTAAAATCAAAGCACAGTTACAGTCCCAGGTAAGGCCTATATTTAATAGCTACCTCATAGCATAATTTTCAGTTTTTGTGATAGTTTCAGACTTACATAAAATTTCTATTTGAGAGTCTTCTTTAAACATGAATTATACCTGTATGGAAAGTGTCTGAACTCACCCTGTGTACTATATTAAATGACAGAGATTACGAGTTTCTGAAGCAAAAACATGATCTTTCTGTATATGGTAACATTATACTTATATACAGCTATAAGTACAAAATACAGTTTATTTTACCATATATGTTCACATTCCTTATTTCCTCTGCCATGCAACTGTATACATGTGCATGGAAATTGTAAATGACACTCAGTAATCATAGCTAATATATTTATAGTTTTGATTGCCACACTATCCTTGATAGTAACCTATATATGTTATTTATTAAAAATGATAAATAAACAGTATGGGAGAAGAAATCTTGGAAGCATAATATTCTTTACCATGGAGGTCCATTATAAGGTAGATAGATGCTCATCACAAACTGTATGAAATCATGTGGCTTATGTAAATATAAGAATGTATTCCTGAAGTACTGTACCATGAATATCAGAAAGTTAACATAGGTCATCAGTGAACACGATGTTTTTAAATTGCTAAAATAAATTGATGACTAAAAAGATATGTATATAGCCAAGGTGTGAATCGAAACATATTTAGGCTTAAATGTTGAATGAGAACTACCTAATTCATCTTTACTGGTTTTTATACCTTTTACAAGTATCTTGAATATTCAAGATATCCACTCGAAAATTTACCCTATGGTTTAGAAGCTCATGTATGTTTTTAAATAAAACGTGTGATTATCTCCATTAAAACCACTCAACATAATTATTTTAAATGTAATTTTTTTCCTGGCCAAATTCATTTTATCACTCAGTGTATTGCCTTAATAATGTAATAATGGGCTCCATCCTTGCTGCAATCAACAAGACGGTGTGGTGTGCTCTTTTTAATCAAAGATGTCACAAATAAGAAAATTAGATATTGAGTAAGAAAATGGATTGTTTTCATTATAAAGCTAGTGTTGGCACTAATTAGATTGTGTATACACAACTGCATATCAAAGCATAGAAATACACATCATAAAACTCAAAGGTAACTGGCTGAGTCTTTTGTCTCTTTTTCAGGGGTCCAACTAGGGCCTTTGTAGGGGATGTTCCTGAATTTGCAGCATACCATTGATGGCCAAATCAGTGCATGTATTGAAAGCAGGTGCTGAGATGCCATAAACTGCTTCACCGGTCAGAGATGACAACCTCTTAAAGGGACTGAAAGCTTTAATTGAAACAGTTCTGTTTACTTGCAGGAAGCAAGATTTCTTGCTTGAAAAGACTAATCAATTCTTTCATCTGATAGGAAATTTAATTGCAGACAACATCCAGAGGTGAAAATATTGTTCAGCCAGCTGCTTCTCTTGCCATTCTGTCATATTAATTGGGATTGTCCTAATATTTTCATTGTTGAATTCACTTGACAGAATCACTAAATTACATTAAAGCTGTTTAAGCATGAATTCTGTGAGGGGCAACCTTTTAAAATTTGAGCAGTATGTAGAAAGCATGAAACTGATGTCTTAGGATAATTGCACAATTCTTTAACAATACAATATAGCGTCTACTTCCGTTTACCAGTGAGGTGTGACACTCACCTCACACTCGTATCAGTAATGTGGGTAATTTGCTTTGAAGGAAATATTTACTCGGAAGTTGACATGGAATGTTTATTAATCATTTTCTGCTAAGTTTTCTTGTCTCCCATGAGAAGAGGTGTTGGTATATTTACTTCTTTTGTACATGCCCAATTGTTACATTAATAGCAGAATGCAAAGAAAAAACAATATTGAAGAAAAAAGCCTTTGTAACTTGTACACTCATCTCATCACTCAGTTAGGCACTGCTTCTGGGACTGTACGCTGTCTGAATCCTTTCCCAGGCGGGCTGCCATAACATTGTGTGTGCGGTGCTGTGCTCAGTCGTGTCTGACTCTGTGCAACCCCATGGACTGTAGCCTGCCAGGCTCCTCTGTCCATGGCATTCTCCAGGCAAGAATACTGGAGCAGGTTTCTTACTCCAGGGAATCTTCCTGAGCCAGGGATCAAACCATTGACTCTTGCATCTCCTGCACTGGCTGGCCCCTGCCATGCTCTTTAACTCTACCTAAGGCCAACTGGACAATATTCTTCCGTTGACTAACGTCCAAGTGTGTTGTGCTCTGTTGTTTACATTCCACCTACACACTCAAAAGAGAAACTTGGAGTCAGAGGGAAGTCTTTGTGCTTCTGATATAAAGCCCTACATCATAACTTCTGACATATTTTTTAAACATCCCTTGCTTTATTCCGTTTTGTTCCAAAGCAGGTTATGTCATGTAGAGACTATGCCACCAGCCTTCCTAGCTTCTTCACGCTGCTATTGTGCTGCTGCTGCTGGTGCTAAGTCACGTCAGTCATGTCCGACTCTGTGTGACCCCGGAGACGGCAGCCCACCAAGCTCCTCTGACCCTGGGATTCTCCAGGCAAGAACACTGGAGTGGGTTGCCATTTCCTTCTCCAGTGCATGAAAGTGAAAAGTGAAAGTGAAAAGTGAAAGTGAAGTCATTCAGTCGTGTCTGACTCTTCACGACCCTGTGGACTGCAGCCCACCAGGCTCCTCTGTCCATGGGATTTTCCAGGCAAGAGTACTAGAGTGGGTCGCCAGTGCCTTCTCCGCTGCTATTGTGACCTATTTAAATTTATTATCTGCATTTTAGCACCATTTTGAAACTCCATAGCTAATTCCCATAGTGTCTATAGGTATCATCCAAGCTCTCCAGCATGGCTTACAACAACCTTTATCCTCTGACTCACAGGTTCCTTCTCCCTTCACCCTATAGTTCTCCCTACCAAGCACTTCACTTAGTATCTGAAGAAACACCAACCTCTAGTTTAATTTCATTCTTCCTCCACATTCTCCAATCTGCTGGAAATGCCCCACATTCCTATTCCAAATTTTAGGGATTCACCCTTACCCTTCCAGGTATTCTTCTTGAGACAACTGAACTGACCTGCTTACTTTTTCTGTGTTATAATGCATCTGTTTTCCTCTATCATGGCCCTTATTACAGGACATCAAAGTTCACTCGCTTTGTTTTTTTTTTAATGAGGCCTAGATATCTTCATCTTTGTAGTCCTAGTACTTAGCATGGCACCTAACTCATACCTGGTGCTCATTAAATGCTCAGGGATGGTTGAATACATTTAAGTTGTAGAATAATTTTTTGATCTACACCTTCTGGTTCAAATCCATTTTTTTCCAGAATGACCAAGTAAACTGCTCTTAATTAATCATAAACTTTTCCCAAATTTTTATCAACTTTAATTATAGTCAGGAATGTCCATTCTGGCTACTTATTTAAGAACAATGATGTCAGAGATACCTTAGGCAGGAAAAAGACAGACACAGACATACGGCTGCTCTTGCTGAAGCACCAGTGTTCTTGCTGCCCCAAGGCCTGAAATCTGCTGTTGAAAACCCAGGTGCCTCTGGCACTGAGGTTCCCCAAAGATTTGATCTCCTCATCTCACACTGCTCACAGTTCCATGATGGGTGGAACACAAAGGGACATGGATAATTTCAGTCTGAAACAGGCCATTTTATCTTGTCAGCCTTTCCATTACATGAAGTCATGTTAGAAGATGGAGAGTGTTGTATGAGCTACCTTACAACCTGCCACCCGCTCAAGTGTATAAATAAAAAAATTAACTTTTTATAGCTAACAGAAATTAATCTATCAACAGCTTACACCAGTTTTGTCTGGAATCTTGAGTGCTAGAAATAACAATTCTGAAAACTGTAGTGTAATGCCTTTATAAAGTTTTCTGACAGCCTATATTGTTAGCTTCCAAGAACACCTAAAAACCACATCTGTACCCACTTTCCCATCCCTTATTTATTATTATTCCATCCACAGAATTAGGAAATGTTGAGGTAGACCGGTGGAGTACAGGAACATAACTGCACCCCAAATGGGGCTCCAAAGCTTTAGGAATTCTTGCTAAATGAGTGATTCACTCTCAGCTCCTTCCCATGCCCAAGAGGAAGATTTCTTCCCTTCTGCGAAGTTCAGAGAGAAGTCATCTTTTGGGATATTGTCACTTAGGAGAGTCATTCATTTCTCTCTCAAATCCTGTGGTTAAATGGCACAGGGCTGCCAAGGTCATGAGTGGATTCCTGGCTCCTTAGAGTTGGATACTGGGAGTAGGTGAGGATGGTAGTAACACTTAGCCAGAAACACTCGGGATTTCTCTGCTAGTCCAATGGTTAAGAATCTCCATTGCAATGTAGGGGGCACATGTTTGATCCCTGGTGGGGGAACTAAGATCCCACATGTTGCAGAGTAACTAAGCCGGTGGACCTCAATGAAAGATTCTGCGTGGTGCAACGAAGATTCTGGATGCTGCAGCTAAGACCTGACACAGTCAAATACATAAATAGATAAATTTGTTTGAAAGAAAGAAACACTGCTTTCTTTCCAAATTTCTGATCTTCTGGAGGTTTTCCCAGCACTCATTTCCCCCTTAATATTATAAAGAGACAGAGGTCTTTCAACAAAAGGGAGATTACTTAAACTTGCTGTTAGCTTAGGGAAACAGAGCTATCCACAAGGCCTCTAGTGCATGCATAAGGAAAACCCCACCACAATAATGATTGCTACTGTCAGGAGTGGTCTTTTGCAGAGACTTTTCTTGTAAGAGATGATTAAAACCACTGTAGGTGGTTGGACTACGATGAGTCTCTTGGTGGTCAGGATTCTGCTCCTTTGACCAAAGAGTACTATTTATTGTTATTAACAAAGTTTATATACAGGCTTTCTTAGTCCAGATGCTCTTTGCAATGCAGAAAAGCGGGGAAAGTAGGACAAACTAATCAAAAGAGAATAGCTTCAATTTGTTGGTGAACTTGAAAGTATGCCTGCACTGGTCCTTTATACATGGAGTTCTCCTAGGAAGCTTAGGGGTTATGCTAGAGTTCCTACCTAAATGGGCCTTACCATAAGTCACACTTAGGTGCTTGTGAACTCAGATAGTAGTTATTGTCTGTGGACTTCCTTTGCTAACTGATCATATATAATCTTCTGATATGTTTTGTTGTCTTGAATTTTTATCTAAATATTACAATATTAACATATTTTAATTTTCACCTGTTTCTCTATCTTATCTTTCTTACCGGATTTTGATTTTAAAAGAACAGGGACAGAATCCTTTTTATTATTATTATTATTATTATTTTTTTTGCATCCCCATTCTGCTTGGTCCAATTCTCTGGAATTGGGTATGAATTCAATAAGCATTTAGCCATAAGTCTTTTATACAGTGTGTATTGCTTCCATGCTATTAGATTGAATCACAATGTGGCAGAAAATCTTATATTTCCCTGGGTGCCTTTAAGACTCTAGTCCTGGTTTCATCTTTCTCTTCAGCTTCTTTAATTTCCCTGCAAGACAAGTACTCTTGTTTATGGGTACTGCAACACTGGAATATTATATACTAAACTGTCACCACTGGCTATTTCTGGTTGGACTGTTCATGGATAGCTTCAACTGCTTTATACTTTTCTATGTTTCCTCAAATTATTACACATCATTTTTGAAGTTAAAAAATATTTTATATTTATTTTTAAATAAATAAATGATGATATAACTATTCTAATTGTTTCACAAAGGGATGAATCAATTTAACCTCTATGCTGCATGGATAATAGATTCACTGTTTTATTTAACTTTACGTTTGTCTTTTCTATGTCTTTTTGATGCTCCTTTTAGAATGGTTACGGAATTTGGCAATATAAGGTAATACATCACTCAGTCTCTTTTGACATTAAACTAATGAAATTTGGCTCATTTCTCCCTCATTGAAAATATTTACAAAATTCTTTTCACTATTTGGTAAGGATTATATATAAATTTAAAGATAACATGATTGATACAGTTGCAATGTTTATATTTTATATAAATATAAATATGACTGATTTAATAGTTTTCATTCATTCCAGTTTAATAAAAAGAAAATAGTTTATGGAATAGTAAAGGGAATATAATCTTACTTTTTCACCAGCCTCCTTCCCTAAGTCTTTGTACAAGTTGTACAGCTCGTTACTTTTGAATGTTTCCTGAATAAGGAATGGTGAAAGATAAGCACAGATGGCATCTCTAGCCTTGAGGAGCTTACAGACAAGATATATCCATGAAATATTTGGAAGAAAATGTCATGCTTGTATGGCATAAGGTTATATTATCAGGATAAACTATACAATATAAGAACATTTAAGAAGAGAAATCACAGAAAAGAGAAAAAAAAAACACACAGGAACAGAGATTTCTTTAAGGAGACATGACCAATATATTGCTGAAGTCTCTGTAGGGCTTTAATTGGTTAGAAAGGGGGCAAGCAGACAGCAATCCAGGCAGGCAAAACAATTCATTTTTTCATCAAAATCTATTGATTCTTTTCTAGTACTCTCATTTCTCTGTTTATCTTTTCTTCCCCTTACTTTAACAATGAGTTGCCTCTGAATTTGTTAAAAACAGTCTGAATTATTTCTATCAATCAATAAATATTTTCTTTCCATAAGAATATATATATATATATATATATATCTTTAAATTTACTTAATCTTTCTGTTTGGAGAAGGAAATGGCAACCCACTCCAGTACTCTTGCCTGGAAAAATCCCATGGACAGAGAAGCCTGGTAGACTACAGTCCATGGGATGGCAAAGAGTCAAACACGACTGAGCAACTTCACCCTTCACCCTAATCTTTCTGTAATCTTACTGGTCTAAGAAGAGCTGTTTCTCTCTCCCAGAGTTAATATCTATGGGAAACTTTAAATCCTGTTTCTTGGCTGTTTTATTTGTTAGCAATGAAACCATTTCTTCCTATAAGCTAGCAGTTCTCTCTCCCTGAGTTTCTCCATGTGTTCTCCATAATAACACTAGTGACATCTCTCTGTATATTTACACACACACACACACACACACACACACACACACACACACACACTCACACACACAAATCTTATCTCCTAGTGTTTTGGCTTCTTCAGGATCAATGTATATTTAATTTATCCTTTCAATCTCAGTAATTTTGCTCATGACATCCAATATGTAAATCTTTTGTTAAGTACATGAAAAGCTGTGCACTTGCTTTTCTTTTTGTCAAATGTTTATCTCTTGGCAATGGACACAAATTGCCATATGCAACTTTTTCTCTTACACATGGAGAAACTGAGATGCAGAACCATTGTGCTTAAGATAAAGCAGCTAGTAAGTGATCACACAAGGATTCAAATTCATATTTGCCCCCTAAGTCTGTAGTCATTTAAAATCATTATTTAGACATCTTCCTGTCTTTGACATTTAATCTCAGTTCCTGACATCTGTTGAACAACAAATGTACTATCCCATTGGCCACTTGGCTATCCCAACCTAGTTTAATCATGTGCCTCCAGGGTGTATAAAGTGAAGTTTCTCAGTTGTGTCTGATTCTTTGCAATCCCAAGGATTGTAGCTTACCAGGCTCCTCCATCCATGGAATTTTCCAAGCAAGAGTACTGGAGTGGGTTGTCATTACCTTCTCCAGGGGATATTCCCGACCCAGGGATTGAACCTGGATTTCCCATGTTGCAGGCAGACGCTTAACCCTCTGAGCCATCAGGGAAGCCCTCAGGGTATATAATATAGATATTATTAACACAAAAGAGGACGTTGTTCCAACTGCTCTAGGAGAGGCAGCTCTCACACCTACCATATATAATTTTTTCTTGACATTTTATTTTTTATTCTTGGGATAACTTGGTTGTGAGTAATGATGCAGTGAACATGGGAGTACAGAATATCTCTTTGAGATTTTAATTTCAGATTTTTTTAGATATATACCAAGAAGTGAGGTTGCTGGATCATATGGTAGTTCTAATTTTAATTTTTTGAGGAATGTCCATTATGTTTTCCATAGCAGATCTACCATTTTACATCCCCACCAACAATGGGCAAGGGTTCTTATTCCTCTCACTAACACATGTTATATTAAAAAAAGAAAACAACAACAACAGCCATTCTAACAACATGAGAATTGCCTTTGCTCAGCATAATACTAGAAGTTCTAGCCAGTGCAGTTAGGCCAGATAAAGAAATGAAAGACTTCCAAAAAGAAAGAAAGAATTAAAATTATCTGTTTGCAAATAATAAGAACTTATATTAGAAAAACCTAAAGTCAACACCAAAAAATGGTAGAACTAATAAATAGATTCAATAAATGTGAAGGATAAAGACTCAACATACAAATGTCAGTTGTGTTTCTCGATACTAAAAATAAATGATCCAAAAAGGAAATGAATAAAAAATTCCATTTAAACTAAAATAAATCACTTAAGAATAAACTTAACCAAGGAGATGAAATACTGGTACACTGAAAACTATGATACATTGATCAAAGAAATTAGACACAAATCAATGGAAGGACAGCTTATATTTGTGGATTGGAAGACCTAGTATTGTTAAAATGTTCATACTACCCAAAGCATTCTATGGATTCAATGTTATCTGCATCAAAATCCCAAATGGCATTCTTTCATAGTAGTAGGAGAAACACTCCTAAAATCCATGCAGAACAACAAATGATCCAGAATCCAAAGTGATTTTGAGAAAAAAGAATAACGCTGGAGACATCAAACTTCCTGGTTTCAAGATATATTACAAAGCTGCAGTAATTAAAGCGGTATGGTACTGATATAAAGACCAATAGAGCCGAATAAACATCTAAGAAATAAACTCACCCAAGGACAGTCAAGTGATCTTCAACAGGGGGTGTAGATTAACTTAAACCACCATGATCGAACCTTTCTCCTTCTTTAAATCCCTGTTACAATCCTTTCTGTCTGCTCCCTATTTCTGCCTGAAAAATATTCTAACATTTAGTCACACACAAAATGTCTCTCCTAAGAGAATGGTAACAAGTAGGAAGGGGTGGGTGATTAAGCTGGAAAGGTTCCACTTTGGCTACTTAGGAGAGAAAATAGTCAGATATTATGTTTAGCATGTTGTATCACATCACCCTAGGAAAAGTAAGGATAATGATGAAACCTCCAAGCAGCTTTGTATACTGTGAACATGAAAAAAAAAATGGAAAGAAAAAACCTCATTGACATTTGTTGAGCACTGTAGATATGCTAGAGCACTTAAGACCCAAACTCAATAACAACGAGTGCCAGTTAGGAAGCTGATTAGAGCACCAATTCATAAGAAGCACATAATGCCACTGAATAAATCAGAAATGATACCAAATTTACATCGATGTGTAACACCTTACTATTGAAATGAATTCACTTTTTTCCTGCAGAAGGTAATGGCCTTAAGAATAACTTTGAAAAACAGACAAAGAAAAATATTTCTGACTGGCTATATTTTACTAGATAGTTTTTGAGCCACTACTTAAAAGACAGCAGTCTGAAGAAGCTCTAAATTACTTCTCTGCCTGAGGTGCTTATATCACTCTCTAGCCCTTTTTGAAAAATTTTTTTTTAGGCTCAGAAATAAACAGAGTAATTTTGGTTCAGGCAGTTGGGGAATAAGGACAGTAGCCCTGCTGTTAAACAAGTAATAATAATATCAAGACAGCAGAATTTGTGGTTAAATGGATATAGACAAAACATACATAGAACAGATGAATAAAAGAATAAAGACATTAAACTGAGACTTAAATTATTATTTAAAAATAATTTAAGGATGTGATTTTAAAGAATAAGTCTTTAGCAAGTTTTATTGGAACTGTGGATCTTGAAATTTTTAAATAAAAAGGAATGATAGAGATTGATTAGCTCATTTGATTATTTTTGCTTGTTTTTAAGGGAAATAAGGATAAGGAAATTCAAGGTCATTCAGCTCTTGATATCTTTGTAAAGTATCCTTTATGAAGATATATCATTGCTCTTTTGGCTTCTTTTTGTTTTACATGTCAGATTAAAATAAATATATGCACAGAGTTAAAAAACTCAACTGTTTTTCTAAGACTTGTAATGAACTCAGAAATCTGCTTTTCATACCTGCCCATCCACCATGCATTCCTTGTGATTTAAAAACATTCTTGTAATAGTTATCAATTTTTTTTCAACTCTTGACATGATTGTAGTTTTGTTTCTCCTAAAATTAATAATTATCTAATGTGTTTTTGTTGTTGGTTTTCCTGTCTGTCTATTACTAACTTATCCCTAAACTTTCACCTAGAAATACTAAAACTCCTCTCAAAATGTAAGGAAATACAAACAGGTATCATTTTACATATTTTTTAGAGATTAGGGAAGAGATTATGTTAATCACCCCAGTTTTTCACATCTTCCTGCCTCCATGCTCTTTGATATCTCTCTTCTAGTGACTCTGGGCTTAGCCATATGAATTGGTTGCCTAGAGCCATGTCTTCTAGGAGAGTAGCAAACTTGGTACTAGGGACAGCTTGAAATGTGCTTCCTTTCAAGAGATTATTGTTTGCTGTTGCTGCCACTGCTGCTGCTAAGTCGCTTTAGTCGTGTCTGACTCTCTGTGACCCCACAGATGGCAGCCCACTAGGCTCCCCTGTCCCTGGGATTCTCCAGGCAAGAACACTGGAGTGGGTTGCCATTTCCTTCTCCAATGCATGAAAGTGAAAAGTAAAAGTGAAGTCGCTCAGTCGTGTCCAACTCTTCGCGACCCCATGGACTGTAGCCTACCAGGCCCCTTGGGTCCATGGGATTTTCCAGACAAGAGTACTGGAGTGAGTCACCATGTCCTTCTCCATATTGCTTGCTAGTTTGCTATTAAGATATGAAATAAATATAAAGGAGACCTGAGTTGTCCCACAAGACCAATATAGTGCTGTCTGCCCTTAGATAATCTATCAACACTAGCTGCTCACATCGTGAACAAGTCTAGCCAAGATAAGTTTGGCCCAGCGCAGATATGCAGACACTGCTCAGTTGGTCTATAAATATGTTAGTAATAATAATAAAAATTAAATAATTAAGTTTGGAAGTGGCCTTTGCTCAACAACATTCAATTGATATACAGAGATATTCTCATTAGAGCTTTTAGCTATGCCTCAGTCTTGATCAGAATTCTTTAAGCCTGCTGTACATTTATTACGCTGGGATGTCTCCTTAAAGTGAAAGTCACTCAGTTGTGTCTGACTCTTTGCAATCCCATGGTCTATGCAGTCCATGGAGTTCTCCAGGCCAGAATACTGGAGTGGGTAGCCTATCCCTTCTCCAGCAGATCTTGCCTACCCAGGAATTGAAGCAGGGTCTCCTTCATTGCAGGTGGATTCTTTACCAACTGAGCTATCTATCAGGGAAGCCTGGGATGTCTCCTTGCTGCTACTGCTGCTGCTTCTAAGTCACTTCAGTTGTGTCCAACTCTGTGTGACCCCACAGACAGCATTCCACCAGGCTCCCCCGTCCCTGGGATTCTCCAGGCAAGAACACTGGAGTGGGTTGCTATTTCCTTCTCCAATGCATGAAAGTGAAAAGTGAAAGTGAAGTCTCTCAGTCATGTCCGACTCTTCGCGACCTTGTGGACTGCAGCCTACCAGGCTCCTCCGTCCATGGGATTTTCCAGGCAAGAGTACTGGAGTGGCTTGCCATTGCCTTCTCCGGGGATGTCTCCTTACCATCCTGGTAATTCCCTTTGCCTGTCTGCTACTTTGGAGACTCTTTCTCTGGATTCCCAGTACATTTTGTCTTTTGTTTTCTCCTTTATTTCAGTAGATCATCACCCCTCCCCCTGCCATAGCATTTTAAGAAAGGATGAAAGTGTTAGTTGCTCAGTCATGTCTGAAACTTTGTCACCCCATGGACTGCAGCCCACCAGGCTTCTATGTCCATGGGATTCTCCAGACAAGAAAACTGGAGTGGGTAGCCTTGCCATTCCCCAGAGGATCTTCCCAACCCAGGGACGGATCCTGGGTCTCCTACATTGCAGGAATTCTTTACCACTGTCTGAGCAATCAGGGAAGCCCAAGAAAGGATAATAGATGGATACAAATTTTTAAAGAATTATCAAATCTGAAAATATTGTTTTTTTGTCCTTAGAATCAATTCATACTTTGGTCAAACAAAAAGGTAAGTTAAAAATTATTTCTCATAATTTTGATGATAGCTTTCTCCTGCTAATTTCTAATATTATTTTTAAGGAATGGTTTTACATTTTTGTAAGCTTTTCATCTCATATTTTTACTACAAAATTCAGAAATTTAAATTCCTTTAGAATGGATTGGTTAGATCTCCTTGCAGTCCAAGGGACTCTCAAGAGTCTTCTCCAACACTACAGTTCAAAAGTATCAATTCTTCAGTGCTCAGCTTTCTTCACAGTCCAACTCTCACATCCATACATGCACTGGAAAAACCATAGCTTTGACTAGACAGACCTTTGTTGGCAAAGTAATGTCTCTGCTTCTGAATATACCATCTAGGTTGGTCAAAACTTTTCTTCCAAGGAGTAAGCATCTTTTAATTCCATGGTTGCAGTCATCATCTGCAGTGATTTTGGAGCCCCCCCCCAAAATAAAGTCTGACACTGATTCCACTGTTTCCCCATCTATTTCCCATGAAGTGATGGGACCAGATGCCATGATCTTCGTTTTCTGAATGTTGAGCTTTAAGCCAACTTTTTCACTCTCCTCTTTCATTTTCATCAAGAGGCTTTTTAGTTCCTCTTCACTTTCTGCCATAAGGGTGGTGTCATCTGCATATCTGAGGTTATTGATATTTCTCCCAGCAATCTGGATTTCAGCTTGTGCTTCTTCCAGCTCAGTGTTTCTCATGATGTACTTTGCATATAAGTTAAATAAACAGGGTGACAATATACAGCCTTGACGTACTCCTTTTCCTATTTGGAACCAGTCTGTTGTTCCATGTCCAGTTCTAACTGTTGCTTCCTGACCTGCATATAGGTTTCTCAAGAGGGAGGTCAGGTGATCTGGTATTCCCATCTCTTTCAGAATTTTCCACAGTTTATTGTGATCCACATAGTCAAAGGCTTTGGTATAGCCAAGAAAGCAGAAATAGATGTTTTTCTGGAACTCTCTTGCTTTTTCCATGATCCAGCAGATGTTGGCAATTTGATCTCTGGTTCCTCTGCCTTTTCTAAAACCAGCTTGAACATATGGAAGTTCACAGTTCACGTATTGCTGAAACCTGGTTTGGAGAATTTTGAGCATTACTTTACTAGTGGGTGAGATGAGTGCAATTGTGCAGTAGTTTGAGCATTCTTTTGCATTGCATTTCTTGGAATGAAAACTGACCTTTTCCAGTCCTGCGGCCACTGCTGAGTTTTCCAAATGTGCTGGCATATTGAGTGCAGCACTTTCACAGCATCATCTTTCAGGTTTTGAAATAGCTCAACTGGAATTCCATCACCTCCACTAGCTTTGTTCATAGTGATGCTTTATAAGGCCCACTTGACTTCACCTTCCAGGATGTCTGGCTCTAGGTGAGTGATCACACCATCGTGATTATCTTGGTTGCTACTATCTAAAAAATGATGATTTTCAGATACAGTATATTATAAAAATATTTGTTTCTTTATTATTTTCCCTCATCTACATTCTCCCTCTAGAACTCCTTCTTCAAATATTAGACCTCTGAATTGATCCTATATTTTTCACCTGTTTTCCATTTTTGAATCTATTATCTGGGAAAATTTACAACATTATGTTTTAGCCTCTTTAATGGATTTGAAAATATGTTTGCCATATAGTATTTAATTTCTAAGAGCTCTTCCTTGTTCTCTGAGTATTTCTTTTAAAAAGTGTTCTGCTCTTAAAGGATTTTTTTTTTTTATCTCTCTGTAGATACAAAATTGAAATTTTTTTTTAACCCTTACCTTCTATTGTCTTTTTCTTCTCCTGAGTCCTTTCAATTTGGTTTATTTTCTTAGGTTTCTATGTTTTACGTTGGAGGTACTCCTCAACTGATGATCTTTGAGTCTAATTTATATATTTATACCAACATACTGAAAGCAGATAGGAAAGTGAATATTTGAGTAGATCTTGCTGATTTGAGATTCCCTAAAGGTCACCAGGACAGTATCAGGCCCACAGCTGTTAGTATCTTTATGCTTCCTCTCCTGGGTTTGTTATTCTCCTTAAAGAAAACTCTTAAGTTTTGTGACTGGACTTTTTTTTTTAGTTTAGTTTATATTGGAGTATAATTGCTTTACAATGTTATGTTAGTTTCCACTGTACAACAACATGAATTAGCCATAAATATACATATATCCATTCCATCTTGAACCTTCCTTCCACCCCACCCCCCATCCCATTTGTGACCAGACATTAAAAATCTGCTTTGGTGCTGAGCAAGATAGTGGGGTTGGGGGGTCTCAGGATTGAATACCCATACTTTCACTTGATCCCTTTGTGTCTCATAGAGCCCCACCCTCCCTCCAGCCTCCCTTATTACCACTGCCAGCTCTGGCATTCTCACAGAAACATCTGACTTTTTCACAGATGGGAAAGGAGTAATTTTGTGATGGAAGGAACTCAAGAAGGATACAATTGCTCCTTACAACGATGTGCAATCAATTATCTTGTTTCCTTTTGTCCTACTCTCTAAAGATTCCCTCCTGCCTCCATTAGCCAGACTTCATCTGGTGCCGTGCAGGGAATCAGCCTGCCTAAGCCTGGTCTTCCTCTTCCAGGCTCCTCTGACCTACTAGTCAGTTGCCTTTTCTGTCCATCTGCTTTTCATTGTCCAAATTATTGAAGACATATTACATCTCCCAATACCTTTTCCCCTTGTCTTTCTGGGTTTATGCCGTTATTTTAAATTTCCACTACCATTTTTATCGGATTGGTGGAAGGGCCACACACATTCTCTATACTATATTTCATTTATTAAAACACTGGATTTATGACTTTAAACTTCAAAATACACACAAAATGCATCTAATTACAGTATAACCTCTATTACTCTAGGTAAACAAAGTCAGACAAAAAATGCTTTTAAACACTTCTTGAAAATAGTACTGATTACTAATATATAATAATTATTAACTGAAAGTGCAGAAAGATACTAAGTAATGAATATTACTTCAAATGATGTGCTGTTATGAGTCATAAGAACTGTAAAATAAAAATTTCTCATATTCTTAAAAATATATATGTATACACACACATATATACATATATATATAATTAATATTATTAATTTTAGGAACACAAATATTTTAAAAGCTTACCTGTTAAACAAGATCAGATTTTCCTGCTATGAAATAAATGTAATTTTTCTCCATGTATTTTTTTTTCTTCACAAATTTGAGAGTAGTACCTATTCTAACCTACTATTATCTCTGTAAATAATGTTTTCTCAGAACCTAAGTTAATGAGGTAAGTCTTAGTGATCTACTCATTAAAGTTCTAAAAATAGATAGAGTGATAAATGTGGTGTCAGAATTTCTGGCAAGGGGAAAACCTGTATCTAACAGTGATCAATGCCCAGTTCTAACATCATGGCACTGCATATTCATTTAATGAACCACTTATCTGTTAATTACTACTCTTCCCTGGATTAAGCTGATTCCGCTTTCTGTGAAAAACCTGTAACAATATTGGACTTTTGCATATGATTATTTGTCTTTTCGGAATTTTGAGGGTAATGTGACAGGGACTATGTTTTCCAAAGCTCTGAAGAGCTTCCATTATAATTTAAAGATAAAGGGAATAACCTTCTCAGTAAAAATTCACTATGAAGGATTATCTTAAGAAACAATTTTTTTGAAAGAATTCGGGGCCGGAAAATTGGCTCCAATGAATTTTGTCCTGCAGTGCCATCTGTTATGAATTCCACTCATGTATTAAAAATGCATGCTCCATCACCTACCTTTTAATTCTGGTTAAGCTGTGCATGTGAAGCACAGTGTCTAGAGCCAGTGTGCTGTTGGTAATCAATTCATGTTGGTTTTCTTTCCACAGTCAAAAAAATATATAAAAAATATTCAAAAGCCCAAACAGAACTTTAAAAACAAAAGATTTAACTGAACTGAATCATAAATTAACATCATTCAGTATGTAATAAATTCAGTTCTTGATTCTGTTTTCCTACCAAGGAGTGGGCTTTTTTCCCCTGAATTTTTATTATGTATCTGAATAATTGTTCTCATCACTTAGCAGAGGGAATGGGTATGTGTCAAAATCTGCTGGTAATGCTTTCAACCTTTATTGTCTACACTAGATTCTTAGTGCCAGAGACTCTGATATATCAACTTCTCCTTCGAAAATTTACTGTTTCAGGCCTAAGAAATCCAATTCTTATAAAGACTTTATGAAATCACACCAAGAATGTGAATTTCTATAGAATCATATTTGCTTTCAGTTATGTTTGGATAAATGACAAAGTTCTTTCCACTAATTTCATGATTTATGACAGCATGTAGCTTCCTAGTCTAAGTATTCAGGTACTCATTGGTGTATCTAGGTGTCATAGAAACTGCAAATTCTAAGCATATGTACCAGGGAAGGAAAAAAAAATTCTTTAAAACCTGACATGCTTTAAAAAAAACAGTGTCTGTTTCTAACATTCAGATGGTGTTAGAATGTTAAAATAAATTCATGCCATTTTATCATTGTTTAAATCATGAAATTTCTAAGTTAAATATAATTTACTTTTACTGCTGCTGTGCTACTACTATGAACAGTAAACACTGGAAAATATTTGAGTTATTACCATGTGTTAACTACTTTACCTGTATAATTTCATCTAACCTTTCCAACAATAAAGTTCTGCTTAAGAATTATCTAATACTGTACAACAGTTATGTTTCCAGCTTATTGAACTATGAAGGGTAAATCTAATCCTTACTCCTTATAAAAATCTTTTAAATGGTTGAGAACAATTATATGTCTTTTTTTTCAGATCCATATTTTTATTCTTTCTGAAATGGTAATTTGATTCTCCTTCCCACATTGGTAATTACCCTCTAGAAACAAATAATTAAAAATTATTGTCGTAAGTGCAATGAAAGGTCTGTAGAATGCACTTTCAGACACAATACAGACAAGTACTTAATCTACCATTGGAAAACTAGGGATAATTTCTTGGGATTGATAATGCCTGAGCTGACTGTTTTGTGTTAACTGATAGACAAGGAAAACAGGCCAGATATATCAAGCCTGGAAAGTAACATGTACCAAGGGCCACCCAAATAAAGCAGTTCAGTATATTTCAGAAACCATGTCTTATAATGTGATAGCATCATCAAATGTCAGCTAGAGAACAATGGATCATGGGACTGACAGGTAGCCAATAGTCATGATATAGAGAACTTCAGAATATGTCCATAGAAATAAAAATCTCGACTTTTTTTTTTTGCAGCTAAGGGAATTTGATAATTTGTCACTCGAGATAGCTAAGTTTATCTGTTTTGTGGGGCATTTTAGAGAAAGTGGAATATAGGAAAAGACAACATGTAGGGTTCTTAACTAATAATCTAATATGAGTTTTCTTAAGATTAAATTGTGCCATTTTAATCTTTTTTTAATCTAAATTTATTGAATGCTTTCTTTATAGCAAGCAATATCCTAAATCTTAGGAGTACAAAGTTAAACTAAAATAAACACATTCACTATTCTCAAGGCTTTCAAGATAATGAAGCAGATGGCTTTTAACAAAACATTACATAGATCAGGAATTGACAATAGCTCTCAGAGCAAATCTAGACTTCGACTTTGTTAGGGATTGAATTATGTCATGCTTAAAAGATATATTGTCTTAATCCCCAGTACACCAGTATGTGACTTTATTTGAAAGTAAGATCTCTGTAGAAGTAATCATGTTAAAATTCAGTAATTATGATTCACTCTAACCCAATATGACTGGTGTCTTTATAAAAAAAATAGAAATTTGGACATACAGAGACTTGCAAAGTGGAAGGTGAAGTGAAAACACACAGGTAAGAAAGGCTATATGTCCAGAGTGATGTACCCACAAGCCAAAGAATGTTGAGGATTTCTGGGAAATGGAGGAACTAAAAGAAGCAAAAGAGTTATTTTTCTTGGAGGTGCCAGAGTGAGCATGGCCTTATTTATACCTTGATTTCAAACTTCCGGTCTCTGGAAACAGGAGACAACAAATTTCTATAGCTTCGAAGACACTCAATTTTTGGCACTTTAGGAAATAGCAATTCACTCCAGTACTCTTGCCTGGAAAATCCTGTGGAGGGAGGAGCCTGGTAGGCTACAGTCCATGGGGTTGAAAAGGGTCAGACATGACTGAGTGACTTCATTTCACTTCACTTTTAGGGCAGCCCTAGGAACCTGCTACACATCTTTTTTTGTAAATTTCATTTTACTAGAAAACAGCCACATCTCTCTTTTAAAAACCTTAAGCAACAGCAGTGTTAAGTACTTGTGCCAGTGATATATGGGTGAGAAAACTTAAAATATTCACGAAATGACCTTTTACAGAAAATATTTGCTGATGCTGGCCCAAACGAATGTTAACTATCAACTGAAGCACTAGGGTGAGAAATATGCCTATAAAAATGTGCAAAGAGGGAAGGGAGAATGAGATGCATTGGTCTCCCCTTTTGTATTCCATGGTTTCAGGTACCTACAGTCAACCATGGCCCAAAAATATTATATGAAAAATTCCAGAATTAAAACAATTTGTAAGTTTTAAATTGTGCACTGTTCTGAGTGGTCTGATGAAATCTTGTATGGTCCTGCTCTGTCCACTCAGATGTGAATCTTCCCTTTGTCTGACGTGTCCTGTCTGTTAGTCCCTTAATAGCTGCTTTGGTTACCAGATTGACTCTTGTGGCATTGTAGTGCTTGTGTTCAAGTCACTTTCATCTTACTTAATAATGAACCCAAAGCTCAAGAGTGGTGATGTTGGCGAAGAGCAGTGATAGGCTGAAGAGAAGCCAAAAAATGCTTCCTTTAAGTGAAAGAGTGAGAGTTCTTCACTTAATAAGAAAAAAAGTCTTGTGTTGAGGTTGCTAAAATTGAAGAAATAATAATATAATATAATATAATAATAATAATAATATAATCTGCTATCTGTGAAATTGGGAAGAAGGAAAAAGAAATTTGTGCTAGTTTTGTTGCCACATTCTCAAAATGCAAAATTTAAGGCCATGGCACATGATAAGTGCTCGGGGGAAGTAGAAAGAGCATTGTATTTGTGGGTGGAAGACTGGAACAGAAAATGTATTCCACCCAATGACCAGAAAACATTGAATCATACAGACTTCAACAAGGGAGGCCAAATTTTCCAGGTAAGAACATGGGAGTGGGTAGCCATTCCCTTCTCCAGGGACCTTCCTTACCTAGGGATCGAACCCAGGTCTCCTGCATTACAGGCAGATTCTTTACCATCTGAGCCACCAGGGAAGACTCTGCAAGTAAGGGATAGTTATACAGATTCAGGAATAGAATAGATTTGGATTGAAAAATATAATAATTCCTGTAGAAGTTGTCACAGATGAAGAAGTTGCCTCATTTCTTGTACTATTGAAGTTGATTAAGGATAGAGATGATAATCACATAACTTTTATCACAGTATATTTTTATAATTGTGCCATTTTATGATTAGTTATTGTTGCTAACTTCTTACTATGCTGATTTATAAATTAGACTTTATCATCATAGGTATATATGCATAGGAGGTCTTCCTGGGTGGTGATAGTGGTAAAGAACCTGCCTGTCAATGCAGGAGACACAGGTTCAATCCCTGAGATGGGAAGATGCCCTGGAGGAGGGAATTGATTCCCCTGGGGACAACTTCTCTGAGACCTTCTGAAATGCATCTCAGAATGTTTTCTGTGGGTATCTAAATACTGACATCAGAGAAGGCCCTGGACAAGAAGTGAGAGATACCTGGCTGAGGACATGGTCAGGGCTAGGTTTGTCAGACACACCAGTAGGAGGTTGACCAAGGTATATGCTGACCAGTCATTGCAGTGGAAGGTAAGAGGAGTAAGCGGTAGAGAGGTGCTAACAGCCATGATGTGTCCAAAGCAAAGTATCTACAGATCTGTAGTTGGAGGGGATGTGGTTCAACTAAGGTATGGTGAAGAGGGTTGGTGAGGTTGTTGTTCAGTCGCTAAGTCACATTTGACCCTTTGTGACCTCATGGACTGCAGCATGCCAGGCTCCTCTGTCCTCTACTATCTCCTGGAATGTTAAGTGAACATGTTTGTTGCTCAGTCATGCCTGACTCTTTGTGACCCCATGGACTGTAGCCTGCCAGGCTTCTCTGTCCATGGAATTTTCCAGGCAAGAATACTGGAATGGGCAGGCATTCCATTCTCCAGGGAATCTTCCCGACCTAGGGATCGAACCTGGGTCTCCTGCATTGCAGGCAAATTCTTTACCATCTGAGCCACTGGGGAAGCCCCACTATCCCCCAGAGTTTGTACATGCTCAAATTCATGTTCATTGAGTCAGTGATGCTATATAACAGCTACGAGAAAAAGCCATAGTTTTTCCAGTAGACATGTACAGGTGTGAGAGTTGTACCATAAAGAAGGCTGAGTGCCAAAGAATTGATGCTTTCAAATTGTGGTGCTGGAGAAGACTCTTGAGAGTCCCTTGGAATTCAAGATCAAACCAGTCAATCCTAAAAGAAATCAACCCTGATTATTCATTGGAAGGACTGATGTTGAAGTGCCAATACTTTGGCTACCTGATGGGAAGAACCAACTCATTGGAAAAGACCCTGATGCTGGGAAAGATTGAGGGAAGGAGGAGAAGGATGTGGCAGAGGATGAGATGGTTAGATAACATCATTCATGGACATGAATTTGAGAAAACTCCAGGAGATAGTAAAGGACAGGGAAGCCTGGTGTGCTGCAGTCCATAGGGTCACAAAGAGTTGAACACGACTTACCAACTGAACTACAACAAGACTGTAGTATAGACAGTAAGGTGGAGAGAAGTGTCTAATGTGACTAGAGGCAAAATGAGGCTGAAGAGTTAGGTAAGTCCTAGAGAATAGGGTTTTTGTTCATCATATCAATAGCTTTGTTCTTTTTCTAAGTTCAATACCAAGCCACTGAAAGAGTAAGGAATCTGACAAGAGTCATCACTAAATTTTAAGACCACTGGCTCTCAGTAACACTGGCTGTAGGCAGCCTGCTATGGGGAATGGATTGGGAAAGTGGAAGAGTGAACAAAAGGGGATGCTTTAGGAAGTTGTCAAAGTGATGTTAGCTTGGTACACCGTGGCAGGGATGGAGATGGAGAGAAATAGACATATGCAGAAGATATTTAGTAGGAAAAATGACAGTACTTGAAAATAGATTAGATTTTCAGGAAGTTGTAGCAAAGGAGGTGTCAAAAAAGGTAAACAAATATCCATCATGTGGAAATTGATGAATGTTGGTGCCAGGCATTGACGGACTATAGGAAGGACCAGATTTAATGTAGAATTTTGAGATACCTTTCGAACATCTAAATCACTATGTCAGCTGGGCTGGCAAACATATAAATCTGGTCCTCAGAAGAATATTATTGGTTGGAAAGAGAAATTGGGAAGCTATCTGCATAAGAAAATGTTTAAAGCCATGTTTGGGACTAGAATTGACTAGGGAGAGGATAGAATTAGCGAAGAAGAAGGGTTAGGGAAATTCTTGAGAAATGCTTGAGGCCAGATAAAGATAAGTTTACAAAATAAATAAAAAAGAAGCAGATAGAAAAAGAGTGGGGAAGGAACACAAATCCAACAAACATTTATGTGATAAAGACAGTAAATCTGGAAATTGATTAGAGCTGGGAGTGAACTCAAGAGAGAAAAGCAGAATGACTCTCACTTTCTAGTCTGTGTGAGTCATAGTATGGATGCTGACTGAGCTGGAAAGAGGATGAGGTGAGTTTTAAACATTTGAAATTTGAAGGAGGCATTTTAGTACACATATCTAAAAATGCTATTCCTCAGATTAGCATTTACAAACATAACATTTTCAAATGTGCCAGGTGTTAGTCAAAACATTCTATTTATATTAATGCATTTAAATACCCAAACAGGTACTATACTATTGCCTCCCTCCATTTTGTATATGAGGAAACAGAGGCTCAGAGATGTTCAACAATCTGCTTAGAATCACACAGCTACTGAGTATTGGAGCCAGAATTTAAACTTAGAAAATATGGCTGAAGTACATTCTCCCTTAATAATTATGTTAATTGATTTTATTATATAAATCAAAAGATAGAGTGGAAATACCACCTGGATATATAGATTTAGCAGTAGCCACTACAGGTTAGCATTAAAACTGTAAGAGGAGAGGAGGAAGCATAAATAGAATAAAAGGTAGTAGGTGATAAAAAGAACCTTGGAAGAAAAAGCAATTTATAAAGATGGCAATTTTTTAAAGACATAGAATAGGAATTACAAGGAAAGCCAGAAGAGTAGAGAATCACAGAAGCCAAAGATATAAAGAATGTTTAGAATGTGTTGATAAAATAGCAAATGCGATTAGCAATGTCTGGTAGAGTTAGGATAAATACATTATATATTCATAGGGAGAGGGAATCAGAACATCTCTGGTAATCTCAGAAGTGCTGCTTTGGGAGTATGGTAGTTGATAAAAGTTGAATTAATGGACTGAGTTGAGGAAAAGTAAGATGAAAGGGTGAAAATAGGAAAGGTGCTTACTTCTTTTAGACATTTGTATGAGGCGGCAAAAAGATTTTTCAGGAGTATAAAGGGGGCACATAGTTAAGAGAGATATTTTTTGAAAATAAAATAGATTTGGATATGTTTACAGGTTGCAAAAGGAATAGCTACAGAGGTATAGAACTGATGGAACAAAGCACTGGAAAGGAGAAAAGATAGGTCTTGATATCAAAGGCATTAGTGAACGAATCATGTGATTGTGAAGCAGCGTGCATTATTCTCTTACATTTTCAAGTAGGAGCAGGAATGAGGATGGTGACAATACATTTTGTTAATTATAAAGGAAAGAGTATTAGAGAGATTATAATTTAAGTTGTTTGCTAAAAGCAAAGTTCGTGGAATGAAATGACTTTAGAAGAGAGTGAATTTCTGGAATACCTGGAAGAAATGAAAAAGCAAGAATAATAAGAATATGTAAAATGATTGAATGGATCAGCTAAAATTGTAATTTAAACACATTGCAATTTTACTGGTGATATATATATATATATACATTATATATATATATATAATCAGTTTAGTTCTAATCTAAGTACTAGCATTCAATAACTTGGCAATAGGTAGTGAAAAATGTGGGATTGTATTTGTTGATTCAGAGGACCGAAAAATTAAGTGTTGCTGCCTGGGTGTGAAAATAAATAAATAATTAACTAAAAAGTAAATAATTAAGTTGTAAGAGAATGCAAAGTATTGTTCAAAATAAACAGCAGAAACCTTTGATATTTCTATACATTAATAGCAAACTATCAGAAAGAGAAATTAAGAAAACAATTTTATTTACAACTGCATCAAAAAGAACAAAACATCTAGGAATAAACTTAACTGAGGAAGAAAGACCTCTACACTGAGAACTGTTTAAGACGTTGATGGAAGAAACTGAAGAAGACATGCAAAATGGAAAGATACTACGTGTTCATGGATTGGAAAAATTTATATTGCTTAAATGTCCAAGGGCTTCCCTGTGGCTCAGCTGGTAAAGAATCTGCCTGCGATGAAGGAGACCTGGGTTCAGTCCCTGGGTTGGGAAGACCCTCTGGAGAAGGAAAAATTCACTTTACTCACTCCAGTATTCTGGCCTGGAAAATTGGTCACAAAGAGCAGGATATAATACACCAGCAAATTTGGCAAATTCAGCAGTGGCCATAGGACATTAGTGTGGCTGACAGGAAAAGGTCAGTTTTCATTCTATTCCAAAGAAAGGCAATGCCAAAGACTGTTCAAACTACTGCACAACTGCACTCATCTCACACGCTAGCAAAGTAATGCTCAAAATTCTCCAAGTTACGTTTCAATAGTACGTGAACTGTGAACTTCCAGATGTTCAAGCTGGATTTAGAAAAGGCAGAGGAATAGAAAAAGCAAGAGGGTTCCAGAAAAACATTGACTTTTGTTTTATTGACTATGCCAAAGCCTTTGACTGTGTGGATCACAACAAACTGTGAAAAAGTCTTCAAGAGATGGGAATACCAGACCACCTTACCCACCTCCTGCAAAATTTGTATGCAGGTCAAGAAGCAACAGTTAGAACTGGACATGGAACAACAGACTGGTTCCTAACTGGGAAAGGAGTACGTCAAGGCTGTATTTTGTCATCATGCTTATTTAACTTATATGCAGAGTACATCATGCAAAATGCCAGGCTGGATGAAGCACAAGCTGGAATCAAGATTGCTGGGAGACATATCAATAACCTCAGATATGCAGATGACACCACCCTTATGGCAGAAAGTGAAGAATTAAAGAGCCTATTGATGAAAGTGACAGAGGAGAGTGAAAAGGCTGGGTTAAAATTCAGCATTCAAAATACTAAGATCATGGCATCTGGTCCCTTCACTTCATGGCAAATAGATGGGGAAACAATGGAAACAGTGAAAGACTTTATTTTCTTTGGCTCCAAAATCACTGCAGATGATGACTGCAGTCATGAAATTAAAATGCTTGCTCCTTGGCAGAGACATTATTTTGCCGACAAAGATCCATCTAGTCAAAGCTATGGTTTTTCCAGTAGTCATGTATGGATGTGAGAGTTGGCTATAAAAAAAGCTGAGCACCAAAGAATTGCTGCTTTTGAACTGTGGTGTTGGAGAAGACTCTTGAGAGTCCCTTGGACTGCAAGGAGATCAAACCAGTCCATCCTAAAGGAAATCAGTCCTCAATATTCATTGGAAGGACTGATGCTGAAGCTGAAGCTCCAATACTTTGGCTACCTGATGTGAAGAACTGACTCATTGGAAAAGACCCTGATGCTGGGAAAGATTAAAGGCAGGAGGAGAAGGGGATGACATAGGATGAGATGGTTGGACGGCATCACTGACTTGATGGACATGAATTTGAGCAAGCTCCAGGAGTTGGTAGTAGACAGGGAAGCTGGTCGTGCTACAATCAAATGGGTTCCAAAGAGTTGGACATGACTGAGAGACTGAACTGAACTGAAAATGTCCAAAGTGCCCAAAATAATCTCTAGACTCAATACAATTCCTCTCAAAATTCCAGTGACCTTATTTTTTTCACAGAACTGGGACAAATAATTCTAAAATGTATATGGAACCACAAAAGATCCTGAATATCCAAACAATCTTGAGAAAAAAGAACAAAGGTGGAGGTGTCAAGCTCCTTGATTTCAAACTACACTGCAAATTGATAATCCAAACAGTATGGTACTGGCACAAAAAATAGACATATAAATCAATGTATCAGGCACATGGAAAGATGTTCAACATCGTTGATTATCAGGAAAGTGTAAATCAAATTCACAGTGAGATACCACCTCACACCTGTTTGAATGGCTAACAGAGAATACAAGAAATAACAAATGGAGAAATGTCGAGAAAGGGGAACCCTTATACACTGTAGTGGAACTATGAATTGGTACAGTCACTATGGAAGAGTATGGAGAGCCCTAAAAAAAATTAAGACTAGAACTAAAATATTACCTTTTATGTCACAAGAAATGACCATAAGACATCTATTATAATTCTGCTCAAGGAGATTGCCTCAATTCCAGTCACAGTCAGATTGTTCTGCAGATACCTTTATACGCTTTAAAGAGCCCAAACAAGGGGTACAGAAGGTAAATGTCTGATTCTTAAACTTGGAATAAACCTGGATTATATTTATATATTCAGTCTCTGGGGTAACCAAGAGAACTATGGGCAGATAATAAGCAGGTTACTGAAACTGCTCAGTACTAAGAATAGTATCTGATGATGATTAAAGTGTGTGAGCCATCAAAAATGATAACCTCATCTTAACTTGAGTTGATGTTTTAGGTGAAGGTGAAAAGTTAATATGACACACAAGCATCTAATCATTGTGCAAATACACATTTCACATGAGTCTTGATTTAAATCACAGCTCTGCAGCCCTATAGCTGCTTGACCTTGGGTGAGCTAATTAACCCTAGGGATCTCAGGTTCTTCAGTTGATGAATAAGGAGAACAATGTCTATCTCAGCATTGTGGTCAGATTAGGAATAGCACATGTCTATCACATACAATATGCATAACACAATGATAACTTAATACATTTATTTGAGTTAGAAATAATAGTACAAATAACTCTAGAATGTTGCCTTAAACATAGTACAGTAATGTTGTGCTTGTTGCTCAGTCATGTCTGACTCTTTGTGACCCCATGCACTGTTGCCAGCCAGGCTTCTCTATCCATGGGATTCTCCTAGCAAAATATTACAGTGGATTATTATTCCCTTCTCCAGGGGATCTTCCTGACCCAGGGACTGAACCCAGGTCTCCTGCATTGTTAGAAAATTCTTTTACCATCTGAGCCACCAGGGAAGCCCAGTACACATTATAAGTGTATTCATTTCTGTTAGTTGCTAGATTAAGGTTTATTGGTTGACTAAATTCTGTCCACAAATTTAATGAGAAGGCAATGGCACCCCTCTCCAGTACTCTTGCCTGGAAAATCCCATGGACAGAGGAGCCTGGTAGGCTGCAGTCCATGGGGTCGCTAAGAGTCGGGCATGACTGAGCGACTTCACTTTCACTTTTCACTTTCATGTATTGGAGAAGGAAATGTCAACCCACTCCAGTGTTCTTGCCTGGAGAACCCCAGGGACAGAGGAGCTTGGTGGGCTGCCTTCTCTGGGGTCACACAGAGTTGGACATGACTGGAGCGACTTAGCAGTAGCAGCACCTGAATCATTTCATGTCTATTAGTCCTCTAGGTCTTGAAATATTTTGGAATATTTTTTTAAAATTATGCTAAAATGTTCATAAAGGCAGAGTGCTAGCAATAAATGAGGAAATGTTGATAATCCTCCTTCCCTGGTGGGGATTAATCTGGGATGGTCCTGTAGTGTGGATGAAATGGTGCTCCTCACAGTGATTGTTTCCCCAATCTCCTGCCTCCAGCTTGCTCTGGGTCAAGAACAAAGCCTGGCACCTTAAAATGGGTTAGGACTGCATCTGTCCTCAAAATTCTTTCATCCTTCTTCCAAAAGTCTCCTTCCAGGAGCCTAGTCCTCCTCTTTTTGACTCTCAATTCCAAAAGAGATCTGTTTCATCCCTAATGATTTACTCACAGGCAACTGCCCACTACAAAGGGTTCTCCCTTAGAAACTCACAGACACTTATTTTCCTTCCTTGAATATAGCTCTGTCAAATCCCAGACATTAAAATCAAAGATGCCTGCTCAACTTCTCTGAGAGAGGGATAATATTGTCTAGTCTCATTTTTTTTCCCCTGATGTGTCTCCACATTTTAAGAATGAACGAAAGGAGTTATTTACTTGTAATATCTAGCTGAAGGGAGACAAGAATGACAAAGTCAAGTCTTTAGTGGAATACCATCGTTAACCGTGGTGGTCTCGGATTTAAGTTCCAAAATCCTAATTAAAGTTTCTTAAGTTTTCTCTCAAGTAGAAAATTTTGTTCCAAGATTGCTGAATGACAAATACAGATAGGCAAGAATGTATTGCTCTTTTAGTGTTCATTTTCTTTATTTTCTGTTTGCATCTCCCTTATAATTTACCAGAGAATTGAAAAATTACAGGAAAAGGGTAGCTATCTTAGAACACTTCCCATAGCTTTGATTAACTTAATACTAGGATGGGAGAACTGTTCCAACAGAAGAGGGGAAAATCCAATCAGCTTTGCGCAATGGTGGGCTTCCTCAGGGCTCAGTTGTTAAAGAGCCCGCCTGCAGTGCTGCAGCCACAGGCGATGTGGACTCATTTGCTGGGTTGGGAAGATCCCCTGGAGGAGGAAATAGCAACCCACTCCAGTTTTCTTGCCTGAAAAATCTGATGGACAGAGGAGCCTGGCGGGCTACAGTCCAAAGGGTTGCAAAGAGTCAGGCTCGACTAATACACAGGTCCATACAGGCTTTGAGTAGACAATGAAGCTACTTCATGGAGTCTGGAAATGGAAATGATTCCCAAACCTGTTCTATCCTGGAATAGAATGTTCCAAGTTCTACCCATTCACTGAATTTATGTATATTTTGAAGAAGGGAAGGCAGTGCGAGTGCTGATTCTAATTAGAAAGGAAACTAAAAATCAAGACTTGATTAAATAACCACGCCGAGCCATTTAAAACAGAGGATTTTAACCAGAAGCCAATGAAAATACTTTAAGTAGTCTCTGGACCTACTAAAATTGGAATTGGTATTTAATGCTTGTACAGATATTCGGTTTTCTAGTGGAAGAGTCATAAAGTTTCTACAGGTTAAAATTTTCAGAATGAATGATGAGTGAAGGAAGGTCGAGGGAAGAGCAGGGCATAGGGAATGGTAGAGAAAAATCCTTGTGTGTGCCAAATAATCTGTGACCATGACCCTGATTTCAGGAACTCATAGCTCCTGAAATCACAGAGAGGTGAACAAGTAACAGTAGATCACCAGGACTAGTAATGGTTCTGAAGAAGTTGTTTCTGGATCTTTGAAGAGGATGGCTTGACTTCTCTGAAGTTTTTCAAAACTTGGAAAGGTGTGCACAAAGGAAAAAGAGAAAGAATTTCCATGGTACAATATGTTTACAGATTTCAAGGTATAAGAAGATGCAGGATACATTAAGAAAAAGATGCGAATGAACGACAGGTACATTTTACAAAGTAATAGGTCTTATTCTTTGAGAATGACTTTTTCAAGCAAAGCCAGATACATTTCTGCTCTGTCTTCAGATGGAGTTAAACTTCTAAATGATAGAAAAATACAAAAAGCCTCAAACTTAATCCCAAATAACTCAGATGCTGGAATCCAGAGCAGACTATATTCAATAAATATATTTCTGTAATTGTCTAAAATGGGTGATCACAATTAAAATTTTATCATGTTTTACAAGACAGACCTACCCCTTCAGTAACCAATACACTGATCTGGAACGAAACTTGCTAAGAATTGCCCCGTATCAACAGACTATGGCTCAAAAGATGAAGAATCTGCCTGGTTTGATCCCTGGATTGAGAAGATTCCCCTGGAGAAGGAACTGGCTTTCTACTCTAGTATTGTTGCCTGGAGAATTTAATCCCATGTACAGAGGAGCCTGGTGGGCTACAGTCCATAGGGTTGCAGAGAGTCGGACAACACTGAGTGACTAACACTTTCATTCAGATCACTTCAACTGAATAAGAATATTTCCTGTAATCTCCAGGTGAAATGATACAAATGTCCCATTTGTTATTATGATTATTAGTGATTTTGTAATGAAGAAAATCAAGGCATCACAGAATTAAAATCTCAGCACAAGGATTAAAATTTTTTTTAGGTTTAGTATTGCTGTATTCTTTTATTTTTTTTAATTTTTTAAATTTTAAAATCTTTAATTCTTACATGCGTTCCCAAACATGAACCCCCCTCCCACCTCCCTCCCCATAACATCTCTCTGGGTCATCCCCATGCACCAGCCCCAAGCATGCTGTATCCTGCGTCAGACATAGACTGGCGATTCAATTCTTACATGATAGTATACATGCTAGAATGTCATTCTCCCAAATCATCGCACCCTCTCCCTCTCCCTCTGAGTCCAAAAGTCCGTTATACACATCTGTGTCTCTTTCCCTGTCTTGCATACAGGGTTGTCATTGCCATCTTCCTAAATTCCATATATATGTGTTAGTATACTGTATTGGTGTTTTTCTTTCTGGCTTACTTCACTCTGTATAATCAGCTCCAGTTTCATCCATCTCATCAGAACTGATTCAAATGAATTCTTTTTAACGGCTGAGTAATACTCCATTGTGTATATGTACCACGGCTTTCTTATGTTATTAAAAATTCAAAGAACTGAGCAACTTATGCAGTATTAAAAATATTTCCCCTGGCTATTATAAACAGTGCTGCGATGAACATTGGGGTACACATGTCTCTTTCAATTCTGGTTTCCTCGGTGTGTATGCCCAGCAGTGGGATTGCTGGGTCATAAGGTAGTTCTATTTGCAATTTTTAAGGAATCTCCACACTGTTCTCCATAGTGGCTGTACTAGTTTGCATTCCCATCAACAGTGTAAGAGGGTTCCCTTTTCTCCACATCCACGTTTATTGCTTGTAGACTTTTGGATCTCTGCCATTCTGACTGGTGTGAAATGGTACCTCATTGTGGTCTTGATTTGCATTTCTCTGATAATGAGTGATGTTGAGCATCTTTTCATGTGTTTGTTAGCCATCTGTATGTTTTCTTTGGAGAAATGTCTATTTAGTTCTTTGGCCCATTTTTTGATTGGGTAGTTTATTTTTCTGGAATTGAGCAGCATAAGTTGCTTGTATATTTTTGAGATTAGTTGTTTGTCAGTTGCTTCATTTGCTATTATTTTCTCCCATTCCGAAGGCTGTCTTTTCACCTTGCTTATAGTTTCCTTTGTTGTGCAGAAGCTTTTAACTTTAATTAGATCCCATTTGTTTATTTTTGCTTTTATTTCCAGTATTCTGGGAGGTGGGTCACAGAGGATCCTGCTGTGATTTACGTCGGAGAGTGTTTTGCCTATGTTCTCCTCTAGGAGTTTTATAGTTCCTGGTATTATGTTTATTTAGATCTTTAATCCATTTTGAGTTTATTTTTGTGTATGGTGTTAGAAAGTGTTCTAGTTTCGTTCTTTTACAAATGGTTGACCAGTTTTCCCAGCACCACTTGTTAAAGAGATTGTCTATAATCCATTGTATATTCTTGCCTCCTTTGTCAAAGATAAGGTGTCCATATGTGTGTGGATTTATCTCTGGGCTTTCTATTTTGTTCCATTGATTTATATGTCTGTCTTTGTGCCAGTACCATACTGTCTTGATGACTGTGGCTTTGTAGTATAGCCTGAAGTCAGGCAGGTTTCAACCTAGATGTCCATCAGCAGACAAATGGATAAGAAAGCTGTGGTACATATACACAATGAAGTATTACTCAGCCATTAAAAAGAATACATTTGAATCAGTTCTAATGAGGTGGATGAAACTGGAGCCGATTATACAGAGTGAAGTAAGCCAGGAAGAAAAATACCAATGCAGTATACTAACACATATATATGGAATTTAGAAAGATGGTAATGATAACCCAGTATGCGAGACAGCAAAAGAGACACAGATGTATAGAACAGACTTTTGGACTCTGTGGGAAAGGGAGAGGGTGGGATGATTTGGGAGAATGGCATTGAAACATGTATAATATCATGTAAGAAATGAATCACCAGTCTGGGTTCGATGCAGGATACAGGATGCTTGGGGCTGGTGCACTGGGATGACCCAGAGAGATGGGATGGGGAGGGAGGTGGGAGGGGGGTTCAGGATTGGGAACTCATGTACACCCGTGACGGATTCATGTTGATGTATGGCAAAACCAATACAGCATTGCAAAGTAAAATAAAGTAAAATTTAAAAAAAAAGAAATCAAGGTAAGGGAAAAACAGAAAGTGGAAGACATGCTGAAAAAGTTATACAATTCTTTCTTCTTTCAAAATATCCAGTCATAGACTGTCTACTGAATTCTACTTTTCCCAGTTGTGCTTTAAAGTTAAAAAAAATAACTTAAGCTAAATGGAATCTGGGTATTCTACTGATGATCATAATTAAAAAATAAAATACAGAAAATATATAGAAAATATTTTCCTATTTTTTATTAGTCCTAAATTAAGTTAGTTTAAATAGCATGCACAAATCCTTTACATTAATTGTGGCTACTAATCAATACCAATTATGTTTCAGTTTATGAATATTTTGTAACTAAAACAAGATAACCTAGCATTGATTTTACTCTTCAAAACTCTTTCTTTGAAAAATCTTTTTTTTTCCTTGAAAGGTCTCATTGCTCTTCTTTGCAATAAGTCTTCAAATCTGTAAAATCGAAGTCAGTACTTTTGAATGGCTGACAAATGGCTTGAGCTATGTAGTACATAATCAGATACTGCCCATTTCATGGTTTTATTCTACAGAGAAATATTTTTTAAAATATATGTAATGATTCTCCATTTTAGGTCATTTTCTTCACATCAATGCAAAGATCTATTTGAAATATAAACTGTGTTTGTATCTATATCTGAAAGTGTGGTGTGTTTGCAGAGACCAGTTATAACAAGAAATCAGAGAGCCAATTATAAATCATTTATTAAAACTCCATCAGTCAGAAGAGGTAATTTTTCTGCCAGTGGGACTGTCTAATTTTTCCACAAGTGGCTCACTTAATAAAGACTAAATAAACAAATGTTCTGAATAGATACATAAATTATTAAACATATTCTCAAAAAGAAAAATGAATAAAGGATGCTAATATGCTTATAAATCGCCATAGCTCCCCTGGTGCCATGCATAAGTAATAATGTAGATCGGGGGCACTTAGCATCTACCAAATTGGGATCATAGCTAGCAATTTCTCTCTAAATTTTCCCTGACTTTGAAAATGAGAATAATTAAGCAATGTAGAGAATTCTAGAAGCTAAGAAGCCATGAATAATAGATTTTAAGGAGAGATGAATAAAGAAGTTATGAGGAAAGGGAAATGACATAAAATGAGTCCAAGGGAGTTGAGGCTGCACTCATGCAGCTAAAGGGATAAAACTAGCCCAATATTACTCAACCTAAGATTCTTTTAACTATACCATAATTCAAGACACTATTTTTAAAGCTTAATAATTACCTCTGAAAAATATTTAAAGTGTTACCTCAGATAGGTAAACCTTGAAACTCAATGGCTAAACACAAGAGCATTTGCACTCCCTCATGCAATTCAGGGGACTGAGGGATCCAAGTGGTTTAAAACTCTGTGAGATTTTGCACAGCAAAGGAAACTAAAAACAACAACAAAAAAGAGAACACTCAGAATGGGAGAAAATATTTGAAAACCAACAACTGTTAAAGGATAAATCTCCAAAATATACAAACAGCTTATGCAGCTCAATATCAAAACAAACAACTCATTCCAAAAAATGTCCAACTCTTTGGGACCCCATGGACTGTAGCCTACCAGGCTCATCTGTCCATAGGGTTTTGCAGGCAAGAATACTGTGGAAGATCTAAACAGACATTTCTCTGAAGAAGATATAGAGATGACCAAAAAGCACATGAAAAGATACTCAACATTACTAATTATTCAGTTCAGTTCAGTTCAGTTCAGTCGCTCAGTCGTGTCCAACTTTTTGCGACCCCATGAATCGCAGCACGCCTGGCCTCCCTGTCCATCACCAACTCCCGGAGTTCATTCAGACTCACGTCCATCCAGTCAGTGATGCCATCCAGCCATCTCATCCTCTGTCGTCCCCTTCTCCTCCTGCCCCCGACCCCTACCAGCATCAGAGTCTTTTCCAATGAGTCAACTCTTCACATGAGGCAGCCAAGTTAGTGGAGTTTCAGCTTCAGCATCGTTCCTTCCAAAGAAATCCCAGGGCTAATCTCCTTCAGAATGGACTGGTTGGATCTCCTTGCAGTCCAAGGGATTCTCAAGAGTCTTCTCCAATACCGCACTTCAAAAGCATCAATTCTTCGGCGCTCAGCTTTCTTCACAGTCCAACTCTCACATCCATACATGACCACTGGAAAGACCATAGCTTTGACTAGATGGACCTTTGTAGGCAAAGTAATGTCTCTGCTTTTGAATACACCATCTAGGTTGGTCATAACTTTTCTTCCAAGGAGTAAGCATCTTTTAATTTCATGGCTGCAGTCACCATCTGCAGTGATTTTGGAGCCCCCCAAAATAAAGTCTGACACTGTTTCCACTCTTTCCCATCTATTTCCCATGAAGTGTTGGGACCAGATGCCATGATCTTTGTTTTCTGAATGCTGAGCTTTAAGACAACTTTTTCACTCTCCACTTTCACTTTCATCAAGAGGCTCTTTTGTTCCTCTTCACTTTCTGCCATAAGGGTGGTGTCATCTGCATATCTGAGGTTATTGATATTTCTCCCAGCAATCTTGATTCCTGCTTGTGTTTCTTCCAGCCCAGCATTTCTCATGATGTACTCTGCATAGAAGTTAAATAAGCAGGGTGCAATATATAGCCCTGACGTACTCCTTTTCCTATTTGGAACTAGTCTGTTGTTCCATGTCCAGTTCTAACTGTTGCTTCCTGACCTGCATATAGGTTTCTCAAGAGGCAAGTCAGGTGGTCTTGTATTCCCATCTCTTTCAGAATTTTCCAGTTTATTGTGATCCATTAATTATTAGGGAAGTGCAAATCAAAAGTCTAATGAGGTATCACCTCACACTTGTCAAAATGGCCATCATCAGAAAACTTCAAACAATAGATACTGGAGAGGGTATGGAGAAAAGGGAACCTCCCTACCCCATTGGTGGGAATGCAAATTGGCACGGCTACTGCTGTGGAGGGTCCTTAAAACACTAAAAATAGAATGAGCATATGACCCAGCAGTCTCACTAGTGGGCATGCTGCTGCTACTGCTGCTAAGTCGTTTCAGTCGTGTCCGACTCTGTGCGACCCCATAGACAGCAGCCCACCAGGCTCCCACGTCCCTGGGATTCTCAAGGCAAGAACACTGGAGTGGGTTGCCATTTCCTTCTCCAATGCATGAAAGTGAAGAGTGAAAGTGAAATCACTCGGTCGTGTCCGACTGTTAGCGACCCCATGGGCTGCAGCCTACCAGGCTCCTCCATCCATGGGATTTTCCAGACAAAAGTACTGGAGTGGGGTGCCATTGCATATACTTGGAGAAAACCATAATTTGAAAAGGATATGCACCTCAATGTTCATTGTAGCACTATTTTTAATATCCAGGATAGGGAAGCAACTTAAATGCTCATCCACAGAAAAATGGATATTGATGTGGATCATATATACAATGTAATATTACTCAGCTATAAATAGAACAAAATTAATGCCATTTGCAGCAACATGGATGGATCTAGAGATTGCCATACTGAATGAATTTAAGTCAGACACAGAAATTCAGATATCATGATATTGCTTGTATGTGGAATATTAAAAAAGAGTAAAGATGAACTTATTTACAAAACAGAAATAGAGTCACAGATGTAGAAAACAAACTTATGGTTACCAGTGGATGAGGTGGTGAGGGATAAATTGAGAGCTTGGGATTGCCATATACATGCTATTATATATGGAATTACCACTAGTGCCACTTGGGAAGACCCATATGTAAAATAGATAACTAATAAGAATTCTAACGAATACTACAGGGAACTCTATACTCACTACTCTGTAATGATGTATATGGGAGAAGAATCTAAAAAAAAAAAGTGGAGCTATATGTATGTACATATATTTTATATATATAACTTACTCATTTTGCTGTATACTTGAAAATAGCTCACCATTGTAAATCAGCTATACTCTGATAAAAATTAAAAACAAACAGATAAAACCTTTGTTAACTTCAGTGCATTCACTACATTCCTGATCACTCTCTAAAATAAGATAAGAACAAGAGAGAGAAAGAGCATTGGGTCATGTGTACTAAGACTGAAAAGAGGGTTTATCATGTCCACCCATATGGAACTGGCCAAAGCTCCACTATGTGATCACTCCTAACCGCAAGAGAAAGTGGGAAAGGAAATCTGATGGTGTTTTCTTGGAAGGAAACAGAAATGAAGCTGGTGAGTAGCTATTCAGTATCGGCCATCCACATATGTGCAGGAAGAACTTTAAAAAGCGTGAAAGTTGTTAGGTCTTTTTAATGCCACAGTCTCTTAAGTCTCTTACTTCTCATACTTCAGTGAACAGACAAGTCATTTAGGTACCTTAGTAAATGCAAGTTATGGCTCAGTGGGTCTGAAATGTGGCCTGAGAGTCTACTTTCTAATAGGTTCCCAGAGGATGCTGACACTGCTCATCCATGGATCTCAGCAACAAAACAATCACTGCATAAAAACAAATCTCTGAGTAATGACAAAAACATGGACTTGGTGGGATGAAGTTTACGCCCTATAGCCATCTAGTTGTTTTCCTTGGAATACATATTCCTTCTCTGTGCCCTGATTCAGCTAAGTAAAGTGACTTTAATAATACATAGTTCCTCCAATGCGCACAGAAATCTGGAGATTTATGACCTAATATCTGCAAAATGCTGTGGCCTCCTTGGGGAAGAGGTATTAGAAATATACGAGGTGTTGTATTGTTATTAGCTTGTCATTGGCTGGAAGAAAAAAAATGTCCTATTGGGGAAGAATGTTGCATGTTCCTCTAAGTTGCTGAAAACCTGGGCAAAGAAGAGGAGCCCTTTTCCCCACATGGATTATTTTTGCCATTATTGTTTCCATTATTCCACTTTGACATTTTCTACTGAGGCATACAATAATCCAACCATAGCATGCATATAACCATACTAATAATCACAGAAATGTGGTGATTCATTCAGCATCATAACACACCTACTAATAGCAGAGTATTTAGGGATTGAAATACACACACACACGCACACACTTATTACTTGCTGTGGAAGCACAGGTGTTATGTGAGCAATAGGATATAAACATTCACAGAACCCCAGAAGACTATAGATCTTGCAAATTTTGTGAAGATTTCCCCTGATAGTTATATTTATTCTTTGTCTTTTTCTACCTTGAAACAAATATTCCTTTTCATCTTTTCTCTTTAACTGAAGACATGAAGCCAACATCAGAACTGGCTGATTCTTTGCATTATCTATTTATTCATGCATTTGGATTTTCACTCCTCCCTATCATCCCCAAACTCCCAGGAAGGCTCAGAATTAGCTGGAGCAAAAATTTAAGGAGGAAGAAAAAGAAAAAATAGGATACTGCAACCTTCACTTATCTTTCCAGTTTACAGATTATTTTTCCTTTTCTGTTGGGAAGGTGTTTTGTAGCACTTTCAAAAATATAAATCAAGAATTGTAATTAACGTACCCTATGTAAGCAGAAAAGGTAAAACATAGGTAAAAGTCAAAGACTTAAAGTATATTTTTACCATCAGTCTCAGTTAGTCTTTTCTAATGAGTTAAAAGGAATGCTAAGTGAAAGAAATGTCAAATATGGGATTTTGAATAATAATGTTAATCATCTAGTATTTTCTGTCTTGAAAACTTATGAAATAACTATTTTAAGGTTTAAATATTCTGCAATGTCAGCATATAGCATTCATTTAAAATATAATTTTTATATTTTGAATGAACAGCTGGTTTTCTTAGTAGCATTATTTGAATTATTCAAGTAAATGGAAAATTTCTGAATATATACAAAATTACCTCCATCTCTTGGTAGTTAGACACTGGACCACAATTTATTGCCATAATAATACTAATACTATCATATATTACAATAAATCTGATTTTAGATATAATACAGTTCCGAAAGGTGGACTAGATCTAATTATACTGTTCCAATTTCACTGATGAGAAACAAAGATCATTTAGATGAAGTCCCTCAATATTAATTGCAGTACTGTTAGTAGAAGAGAAAAACTAACTTGATTTCCTGATTCTAAGTGCAAAATTACTCTTTAAAATTAGACTGATTAAATCAAATTAGATTTAATTTCCAGTTCCCTTTTTTAATTAGATGAGTGTTTATAAAGTAACATAGGTTCAGGATTTCCAAACAATCAGAAGATAATTGATGAAAAGTTAAAGATGTTCCTTTCCAAACTTCCCATCCAACCAAAATTGTGTTCTGTGGTGTGTTACTAACATTTTTTTTTTTTTGGCATGTACCTCCAGGAATTTCCTGTACATATACAGGCATATGTATGTGGTTAAATATCTTAATTTGTTTTCAAACCATAAAGCCAGTGTAGACATAATAGGAATTATATCAGTTGTACAATTTAATATGTTATGTTATTGACTAAAGTCCGTTATTTTGAATTGGAGAGTTTATTTGGATTATTTTTTAAAGTTTAATTTTCCCTTATATATAAAAACAAGTTTAATTGTATCATTTTCATTACCCTGAGAAATCTGTATTATATAGCTATTAGATCATATATACATAAGCACACGTACATATTCCTTTTCCTGTGTAGAAGCATCTCTCAGTTCAGCTTTTTAAAATCATGAAAACCACCGAGGTAGGTAAATTCCCTTAATCACTCTTCTCTCTTGTTATGCCTTGTTGCTGAAAGGTAGCAGATGCTGGGCTCATTGTCCAAATTACACCAGTAGCTGTACGTAGTGCTGTTTAGAGCACAGCCACAATGAATTCAAATTCCATCCAAATACATCCTAAAAATGTTGGTTTGACCCCTAATTAGTTGGTGCATGTCCATGAGCCACCTAGCGATTCTGTAGGGGCTGAAGAGTAGCATTATTCTTTCTTAGTGAGCCTTTTTCCTACCTCCTCAGCAGACAGATGAGTCTCTTATCAGAAGGAGCAGATGGCAGCGTGAGTCTGTTTGAAATTGCAGACATGCACTTGGAGAACAGTTCCTAGAATTTTTTTTGTTGTTGTTAGAATGTATTACGTAGGAGGACAATTGGTGTCAGAAGCCTAGGGAAAAACTTCTGAATTTTGGCTCAGAAATGTTTCCAGGGTTTAGCTTTAATAGTTTTGCTATGTTGGAATTGAAAATGAGACACATCGTTGGCCCTTGGTGTTCTGAGATGTGGAACACTGGTCACCAGGTTATCAGATAAATGATAATTCAGATTTAATAATTCCTGATATTTAAGCTAAGTCCCCAGAATAACGTAATGAATTATCTTAACAGTTTACAAGCGCTTTCATCCTCTGTGTCCCATTTAATTCTCAGGGCAAGTTGAATTTTTTAAAAGTCCTCCTTCATAGATAAAGCAACTGCGGATCAAAGAGGCAAAATGGTTTATTCCAGGATGCATGCCTTACAAACAGCAAATCTGCAATTTAGTTTACTGGTCAAGATGCTCATAATAAGTGAAGTTCAAGAGGTGAGTGGCTCATCACTATGTATCAATCATTGTGACAGATGCTTTATATTTATGAAGGCTTCTTTGTTAGAAAATTGCTGTAAGAAAGGAATTATCTCCATTGCATGTATGAAATCACTGTGCATAACTGGCCCAAAGCTGCCCTTCTTGGAATGAGTAAATGTGCTTTGAACCTACATTTAGTTAACTCCAACTTTTGTGCACCCCTAGAGCTTCCCAAAGGACCAAAACTCTGACAATATCATGACTTAAACCCAGTGAGGCTTGAGTCAGACTGCTATAGAACTGTAGATAATAAACTCTGTTGTTTAAGCCACTAATTTTTTATGGTCATTTGTTACAGTGAAAAAGCTGGCTTATAACTCAACATTCATAAAACGAAGATCATGGCATCTGGTCCCATCATTTCATGGCAAATAGATGGGGAAACAATGGAAACAGTAACAGATTTTTTTTTTCCCCCCTTTGGCTCCAAAATCTCTGCAGATGGTGACTGCAGCCATGAAATTAAAAGACGCTTGCTCCTTGGTAGAAAAGCTATGACCAACCTAGACAGCATATAAAAAACAGAGACGTTACATTGCTGACAAACATCGGTCTGGTTAAAGCTATGGTTTTTCCAGTAGTCACGTATGGATGTGAGAGTTGGACCGTAAAGAAAGTTGAGCACCAAAGAATTGATGCTTTTGAACCATGGTGTTGGAGAAGACTCTTGAAAATCCCCTGGACTGCAAGGAGATCCAACCAGTCCATCCTAAAGGAAATCAGTCCTCAATATTCATTGGAAGGACTGATGCTGAAGCTGAAGCTCCAATACTTTGGCCACCTGATTTGAAGAACTGACTCGTTGGAAAAGTCCCTGATGCTGGGAATTATTAAAGGTAGGAGGAGAAGGGGATGACAGAGGATGAGATGGTTGGACTCGATGGACATGAATTTGAGCAAATGGGAGTTGGTGATGGACAGGAAAGCCTGGCGTGCTGCAGTCCATGGGGTTGCAAAGAGTTGGACATGACTGAGAAACTGAACTGAACTGTCACAGCAAAAATAGAAAACAAATACAGGAGTATGTGAATAACAACTGAGATGGGATAGATAAGATAGGTATATAAGTGCACAGCTAGGCATTTAATAAAGTTTCCATACATGATGGCTATTATTTTAAATACTTTATTTTCTGTGGCTACTACAGTGTTTGGTAGGGCTTTCCAGGGGCACTAGTGGTAAAGAACACTCCTGCCAGTGCAGGAGACATAGGAGATGTGGTTTTTATCTCGGGGTAGTGAAGATCCTCTGAAAGAGGGCATGACAATCCACTCCAGTATTTTTCCCTGGAGAATCCCCTTGGACAGAGGATCTTGGTGGGCTACGGTTCATGGGATTGCAAAGAGTCAGACATGACTGAAGCAACTTAGCACACCTGTATTGCTATGTTTTGTATTTGGGGAATTATCCTGCACCTTATTTCACGTGTCTTAGAAAGCAGTCCAGAAATGCACATGTGTTTTGCATAAAGAGACATATATATAGTTCATAGGTTTGAAAGCAGATACCTTTTTTGTTTTATTTAACTGTACATTAGGAAAATATAGTTGTCTTTTAAATGTTAAAGGGAAGAAAGGCAAAACAAAACAAAGACAGACACAAAATAAAGTAAAAAAGTTCTACCAGGGATAGGGATGTGCAGAGAAAGAACAGTTTGTATTTAACATGCTAGAGATCACACTAAGACTAGTTCTATTAACGTTAGTTGTCATTTTATTTACTTACATTTTATTAACTTTGTTAGAAGTGGACTTTTAATTGAAGAGGCTTGCCCCCAGAAGTTAAAAATGGAGGCTTAAATAACAAAAGTACTGTGGGTTAATATCAGTTTTTCAGATTGGTATGACAAAATCTTCTTTTAGTATTCCTTTATTCCTTATGAATTATAAATCAAATATAAAAATTACTACACAAGTAGTATGTGGTGGCATGTGCTATGGATTTACCAATAAGCAGAGACAAAAGTTTCCATCCCTCTAGTGGAGAAGACAGAAAATAAGGAACATAAGGCAAATGTTTACTTGTCTTAAGGCAATATAGACTTGAATGCATTTAAAATCCTAATTATTAATGTTATAGTATCAAAGAGGTGATATTCAATGAGCTCTAGAGTGAAACAATGGCTTACTTCTCTGGCGTTATGTGGAAATAAAGCATTTCACATAAATGAAACTTCTTCCTATAAAAGTCATTAGTTGTATGTTCTACATTTAAAATTTTTTGAGTTGAAGTTTTTAAATTGACACCAATTTTTGTGGACTTTGGAGCACAGTATTCAAAGCATAATTTTAACATTTGGTGATTATTCTGGTCTGCTTTCATTACAAAATGAACTTGGAAGCTATTTAGCTATACTTGTCTGATGAGCTTTACAAAAATGGCCTCCAACTGTTAAGACTTTTTTACTGTATATTTATCAAAAATCTTTTTTCCCCCTCCTTTTTGGTTATTTTATGGCACCTAATCAGTATGCCTGATTTTTGCACTTCCTTTGCTGCTATGCTTCAGTGAGCTTATTTCTATCCTTGGATTCAAGATAATCATTTGCTGTTGTTCAGTCACTCAGTCATGTCGGACTCTGCAACCCCATGGACTGCAGCACGCCATGCTTCTCTGTCCTCTACTATCTCCCAGAGTTTGCTTAAAGTCATGTCTGTTGAGTTGGTGATGCCATCCAACCATCTCACCCTGTGTTGCACCCTTCTTCTCTTGCCCTCTTTCCCAGCATCAAGGTTTCTTCCAATGAGTCAGCCACCTAGTTGATTTTGGTTTAAAATAAAGAGACATAGGCCTTAAGTAAAAACTTTTCAAAAAGTGCTTTCCAAAAAGTAAAAGTTAGTGATCAATACATTTTGGTTCATAGATGTTTGCGCTATAAGAGAATCTGATGGCTTACTTCTGGGATCTGGGTTTCATTTGCTACTGCTTACATGACCATTGAAATGCAATAGTCATGCATGGATGCACTCTGATGACCCCTAAGATACAACTCTGCTTAACCATAGTTGCAGTAAGAAAGCCTACTTTAATCTTATTCAAGTTTTACTAGATATGTGAACGCTAGTATCTCTAGATCCAGAATCTGAAATATAATATTACTAAAGAAGCTCCTTAGCCAGTTTCCAGGATCTCCATGCTTTCCTCAATTTTTGTGGCTAAATGGTTTTATAGTCAGAATCTACTCTAGGCCCTTAAAATAAATTTTTATTCAAAAACATCCTGGTGTGAATATCCAAGAAAAGCCAGCCTTATCTAATTCTTGCCTTTGATCTTTTAATTTTTTTTTTTTGACTGTGAACTTTATTTTATTTATTTTTTTGTTGATCAGAAAAACCTATTTATTTTTGAATTTAAATTTATTTATTTAATTCGAGCTTGGAGCCTGGAGCCTTTGCTCTTTTTAAAGTGAGAGTCCCCATTATAATTTGCACTCTTTGGAGATTATAAAGTTCTAGAAATAATATAAACAATTGTAGTAAACAACAGAAAAAAATGAATTGAGACCAACAAATAATGATGATTTTAAGGAAATTCCAAAGAATTCATGTCTTAGATTTCAGTGAATATGATTTTAGTCTATAATTGTATAATATAGCTAAAGGCATTTTATACATGATGTACAAGGAAATTCGGTGAATTTCCTAAAGTGATGTATTCAATATTAGGAATGGAGAGAATTAGGATATTAGGATATGAACTTAAGACTGGTTCCTAGCCCAGACTTAAAAAAAAAAATATACCGTGGTATATTGCTCTATTCCTGAGTAATTTTAGTAATATCAATAGCTTCAATATTTTTAGATTCCTTTGAATCCTAAATATATTTAATCCAATTTAAGAGTTCAGAAGGCTGAAGCTGAGTGAATTTCACAGAAGAGCAACAGCTGAGCTGGGCATACCATCTAGATTTTCATATTTCAAAAATTTTGTGTAAGATGCTAAAAATAACAACCACCCTATTTATGTTATGTATTTGAGGATAGGCTGTGTGATCAGATTTTTGAAATATGGAAAATATCCCTGTGAGATTTTATCATTTACTCTGTTTTAAGAGAAGAGGCTGAACTATAGATGGCTGCAGGGGTAAAGGTGGGGTTTTCTATCTGAACCTGAGCCAGCCCTGCTAAACTTCAGTTATTTTGCATGAAATTACTAACTCTGCTCACCCAGCCACATGATCAAAGTGTGTTCCTAATTAAACAAAGACATGCTTTTGGCAGTGCGAACAATCTGACATACATAACTTAACTGCAAGACTCATACAGTATACTTTTTGCTCTCTAGCTGTCCACAACTCCTCTGATTAGTTTCTTTTCTGTTTCAGAGGATTGGCTTTTGGAACTTAATGGGTCTGGATATGTAAGAATATCTTTTTCTCTGAACTTTATTCCTGTTTGTTGAATAGTTTTAATCTAGAAACGTACAGTAATGCCTCATTGTATATACAGAAAAGATAAGAATCTTAAATTTAGTATTTATCAGGCCCTCCTCCAGGGGATCTTTATGTCCCAGGGATTAAACCTACATCTTCTAAGTTTCCTGCATTGGCAAGCAGGTTCTTTACCACTCGAGCCACCTGGGAAGCCCATAAGACACTTAAGTGCCCTAAATTCTAGGTCCACTTGTAGGTATGGGGTGAACCTCCTTTCTCTTTCACTTCATTGCTTTCTGGAATGACTTCCATGGCCTTGGGTACCATCTCTGCCTTCTTTCCTTACTTCTCATATCTTTCTGTAGTTTCTTTGGAAAAAATGTCCGTATATGTTTAGTGTAGCTCTTTCCTCCTTCCTTTTGAAAATAATTGCAGAGATGATGTGTCCTGCTCCCATGATGTGGGAGTCAGAAGGACAGGATATGTTCACACGCCATACTCTGCTGGGTAAATCTGTATAATTCAAGTGGTAAGCTATTTGACCAAAGGTTCAGCGCTTTGTCTCCAATAAGATGTAACAGTAATAAACATGGTACCATGATCTTCAGGTTTTGAGGAGATATGCCTTATCTTTCCCTGTTTCTCTCTGTCTGCTCTCTCTTTCTCCACATTCTTTCTTTTCCTGTCTCTCTTTCTCTCCCTCTCCATCTGACTCCCATCACACTCTTCTTTCTTTCAGATTTTTCTTTCTATCCCTGCCTCTCTCCTTTCCTTTCTGTCTCTCTCTTTTCTTCTCTCTCAATTATGAACCTGGAAAGAGTGATATTTATGAGTCGACCAAAAAAGCTCATTCAAAAACTCAAACATTTTTCCAGCCCAATATTAACTTTACATAACGATTATAATACCCAGAATATCTGATAACCACTCAGTACCTTTATTAGAAACGAAGCCAGAGGAAGGCTGAATATATGCCTAAACAGTATATCTTGGCTGAATATAGACACCCTAAAATGACAAGACAAACTTAGAAGTTTCCTGTAAACAGAAAAGAACTTATTTGTTCATTTAAACATAAGAAGCCTTCATTTGATAGAATTATTAACATCTCATTTTAATCAATATCTTTGAGCAATGATAGACATTTTCCCTAATCATACTGTGTTGTTTATAAATGGTATCCACCCATCTGTGAACTTCATCATGTCCACTCAGCCAGTAAGCATTTATTGATCACCTACTCTATGCCAGATAGTGCTAATCTAGACCTTAGGGACACAGAGATGCACAAATCATAGTTCTTGTCTTCAGGAAACATAATAAAATAAGTTAAGTGGATCAAGTCTTATTTTTGTTAATAGGACATTCAAATTTTCATTAGTTGTCTTATAACAATCCAAATATATTCCTATTTTAACAACACATGAACAAATTCAGAAGTCTTATTTTAAAATTGATGTTACTTTAAAGAATAATGCTTGTTGTGTCAGAGCTTAAATTTTTCATTATTATGGAAAATGTGATGTATTTCTTCCATTGGTACAAGGCAAGTCTATTTTACCCAAAATGTATTCTTATTCTATAGTTCAAAAATTTCTTGACATAGAGATGTTTGTAATAGTATTTTGTAACTCTTATCTCTGTTTCATCTATAATTTCTGTCCCTTCTCCCTATGATTTTTATTTATTGACTGCTTTTTGGTAATCAGTCTCTTTTTTCATTCTCTTGCCTAGATTATGTAACTTTCCAAAGATCAGTGTTGTTGATAAACTGTTTTTATTGGCCTTTTTAATCATTTCTGGTCTTTTAAAATTAATTTTTCCACATAGTTTATTTTTGTGCATGTTCCAAGTAGACTCAAAATGTTTATGCGCTGTATGACTTTTTGTGTAAGGAGTAGTTATATAGGTATGTGTATACACATATACATATATTCATAGATACACATACATATATAAATTTAAACTTATGAACTCTTATTTTTTCACCTTTCCAATATTTGCTTAGTTTTAATTTTTGATGAGGTCACTTCTTAAATAGCACATTGAAATGTCTAATTACAGCAGTTGATTTTTCTCCTCCCAGATAATCCTGTAAATTATTGCTTTAATATATAAACTATACTGTAAGTGTGTATATTTGCAAATATCCTCTTGATATTTTTCCCAGTGCATATTATTTCTCTAATAATGTATGGTTCCTTCACCTTTTATTCTATTTTTCATAATATTGAAGTTGTTACTTTAGTGATTTTATTTGATTAATATTTATATTTTTAAGCTTTTCTTTTTGAATAGTTTTCTATCTTTTCTTTTAAATAGTTCTCTTTGGGGGCTGCTGCTAAGTCGCTTCAGTCGTGTCCAACTCTGTGAGACCCAATAGATGGCAGCCCACCAGGCTCCCCAGTCCCTGGGATTCTCCAGGCAAGAACACTGGGATGGCTTGCCATTTCCTTCTCCAATGCATGAAAGTGGAAAGTGAAAGTGAAAGTGAAGTCACTCAGTCGCAACCTCATGGGCTGCAGCCCACCAGGCTCCTCTGTCCATGGGATTTTCCAGGCAAGAGTACTGGAGTGGGGTGCCATTGCCTTCTCCCTTTCTAAATCTTTCATACCTAGTTTATGTGTCACTTTTTTCATTGTGTTTAATTTATTTACATTTGTAGTTATCACTTCAATTAATGAACTATATTATTAACAAATAATTTCTATATTAATACTATTTATATGCTTATTACATAACTATATACTTTAGTTATATTGCCTCTGCTCCTTTGTTAACATTCAATTGACTACATTTTGAGATTCCTTATTTGATTCCAGTTGTCTGGTACTTATTCTTTCACCAGTATCACAATGTTTTGATTACTGTTGGTTTATGATATGGCTTGAAAGTACAATGACTTTGTTTCTCTTTTTCAGTATGAGTTGCCTACACTGGGTCTTTTGTCTCCTCATGTAAGAGAATTAACTTGTCAATATCCACAAAATAATGTGCTTGGATTTTTATTGTGATTGCACTGAATCTATTACTCAACTTAGGAAGAACTGACATCATGCCCCTATTGAAGCTTCTATCCATGAACATGGAATATCTCTCCATTTATCTTGTTCTTACTTGATATCTTTCATCAGAATTTTAGTTTTCTTCATATGGATCCTATACATATTTTGTTAGAATTATACTTAAGTATCTTGTTTTGAGAGTGCTAAGGTAAAGGTCTAAGGCGATCTATATGTATTTCTTGAATGAAGGAAGGAATGAAAGTCTAATCAAGGCCCTTTCCAGTAGAAGGTAATGAAGTAAAATATTTAGTATCTAATATATTATTGCTGCTTCCCAGATGGCTCAGATGGTAAAGTGTCTGTCTGCAATGCGGGAGACCTGGGTCTGATCCCTGGGTCTGATCCCTGGGTCAGAAAGATCCCCTGGAGAAGGAAACGGCAACCCACTCCAGTACTCTGAAAAGTCCATGGATGGAGGAGCCTGGTAGGCTGGAGTCCATGGGGTCCATGGGGACTGTATATTGTCACCCTGCTTATTTAACTTATATGCAGAGTACATCATGAGAAATGTTGGGCTCGATGAAGCACAAGCTAGAATCAAGATTGCTGGGAGAAATATCAATAACCTCAGAAATGCAGATGACACCACCCATATGGCAGAAAGTGAAGAAGAACTAGAGCCTCCTGATGAAAGTGAAAGAGGAGAGTGAAAAAGTTGGCTTAAAACTCAGCATTCAGAAAACGAAGATCATGGCATCTGGTCCCATCACTTCATGGCAAATAGATGGGGGAACAGTGGAAACAGTGGCAGAATTTATTTTTGGTGGGGGGCTCCAAAATCACTGCAGATGGTGACTGCAGCAATGAAATTAAGACACTTACTCCTTGGATGAAAAGTTATGACCAACCTAGACAGCATATTAAAAAGCAGAGACATTACTTTGCCAACAAAGGTCCACCTAGTCAAAGGCTATGGTTTTTTCTGTAGTCATGTATGGATGTGAGAGCTGGACTGTGAAGAAGGCTGAGCGCCGAAGAATTGATGCTTCTGAACTGTGGTGTTGGAGAAGACTCTTGAGAGTCCCTTGGACTGCAAGGAGATCCAACCAGTCCATTCTAAAGGAGATCAGTCCTAAGTGTTCTTTGGAAGGGCTGATGCTGAAACTGAAACTCCAATACTTTGGCCACCTGATGCGAAGAACCGACTCATTGGAAAAGACCCTGATACTGGGAAGATTGAACGTGGGAGAAGGGGCAGACAGAAGGTGAGATGGTTGGATGGCATCACCGACTCAATGGACATGAGTTTTAGTAAACTCCGAGAGTTGGTGATGGACAGGGAGGCCTGGCGTGCTGCTGTCCATTGAGGTTGCAAAGAGTCAGACACGACTGAGTGACTGAACTGAACTGAATATATTATTTTTCCTAGAGGCCAAACATTTATTTTCCTATTTTATACTTTAAACAAGGGCTTTATTTAAAGGATATTTCTTTTCACCTTTACATCACAAATAGAAAATGGAATTCGGCAAGATCCATAACTTGTACTGGGATTCACAGCAAATATGGGCTAGGCCTGATGTTTAAATTATGTTGTGTAATATCAAAATCTGTGTTATTTTTATTTTATAATAAGATATACATACATTACAGATAAAAGGCAAACTTTAGGAATATCTTAAATCGAAAATTGCATGTTTTTGCACTAATGCTAAACAGATGTTGAAAGACACAAAAGAATTGTTCTATATTCAGATGAACTATGAATTGGTTTAAACTATGAACTCCTGTTTAAATTACTGAAAAATCTAAGCATTTTATCTTATTAGTGTTAGAAAACTATCATAATTAGCGCATAATTGGTAGAATTTCTTGAAAATTTAGAGTGATTTGAGAGTACTTCTATGCTTTGTGTAGTTTAGATGTACTGCTAATTATTTAATAGAACAGAAATCAATAATCTGTATCTCAATTAACTGCAAATGTGAGTTGCTTTTTATTTACCCTATTTTTGCTACTGATGAGGATGAGGATTAAATTTGTTGCTGATAAAGGAATGTAAAATGTGTATAATGTTGAATAGAAATTCTACTTCTATAAGTAAAATCATCAATGTTTAGTGAGAAGGAATGAATCAATATATAAGTACCATTTTTTGCTATTTCTTCTATTTCTCTTTTAATTTAAAATGTCTATGTCTGACGCAGGATGCAGCATGCTTGGGGCTGGTGCATGGGGATGACCCAGAAAGATGTTATGGGGAGGGGAGGTGGGAGGGGGGTTCATGTTTGGGAATGCATGTAAGAATTAAAGATTTTAAAATTTAAAAAATAAAAAACTAAAATTAAAAAAAAAATGCATCCTCATCACTAACTGTAAGAGGTTTGTTAAAAATAAAAAGTAAAAAATAATGTGATTTCTCTGTGGCTCAGGAATTTACATACTACATACATTTGTATTAGATATAATACACATTTGTATGTATTAGCTATGATTATTTTCATTTACTCCTCAATTTGAGGGAGTTTTGTTGGTTTCTTGTTTGCTTAGTCTAGCTTAATGATGCCATGTCATCTTTCTCTGTTATAAAAGAGAAAAAAAGAGAAATAAAATATTTTTTTCTCCTGCAGTTTTATTATGGGAAAAGATGATAATGGGGAGGATGTATAGCTCTGATAAAGTAAAAATATATATTTTCAAAGATATTTCCAACTGAAGCATTTTGGATGAACACCCCACACAGACTTTAGGGTGAGATTTATAGATAATGGCAAAGTCGAGGCTGTAATACTTATTTTCAGGAGGTTATAGGAAGACTTCAATTAGAGCAAGATACAGAGTGTCACCTGTGTTGGAAGCTGCCTCAGGTCAGCTATAAATACATGGCAATCAATACTAGTTAGATGGAATTCTTACTTGTGACTAGCTTAGAATGTGCAGCAGCAACTCGCTATCTGATGTGTAGCAGGAATAATAGTGCAGACTGAATTCTCGGAGTAGGTCATATTATGCCATGGACTCAGGACAATGGTCTTTCTAGGGCTGGAGGAGCTGTTATCACAAATCACTGAAGAAGCCAAATCACTAAAATAGCATCAATATAATAAAGAAGTAGCCCAAAAAACCAATGTACAACATTACTCTAAGGAGAAAACAGTTGTTACAATTTACATCGAAGCCATCTGATACTGTACAATCAATAATAGAAGATTTCCTCCCAAATTTTGTTTATCAGGGTCAGCCTCAGAAATCTAATAGAGTAGCTTGCCAGTGATTTAAGCTGGAAGGCTCTGTTTTCCATGGGCTTTTGCACAGAGAATTGAATTTATGGACTCTTCACGCAGCAGTGGCTATTACATGCAAGGTGCCAATGACTACTTGATTATCTCAGAAGGACCTCAAAGCTAGTTGGGCATGAAATAGAGGACCTCTTCAAATGAAAGGGATCAGAATATTCAACACAGTTTATAAAGTGTGACAATTCTATTATGTAAGTTTGAACAGCAGCCACTGTTGGAAAAAAAAAATCCATGAGAATATCCAAGAGAAAAATAGCTTGGCAAAGCTAGTGACCATGAAAAAATATAGGCTTCATTACTAGGGGAAGAATAATTTGTGGAGATTTTCTGTCTTGGAAACTTGAACTATTCTTCATAGAATATGAAACTACTCCCCAGTAATGTAAAACTACTATAGCATAGATAATATTTGTAATAACTGGCTCTAGATTTAACATAGAAAAACTTCTTGAAGGTTGTCTTTGGAATTATTCATAATATCTAGGCAACTTTACTTTTTCTGATAAGCAGGAATCATGTATAGTTGTGTGCAAGAACAAAGAACAGGTTGGTAATCCATCCTTTCCTAAAGGAAGAGGAATTTTTTAAAAATACACATTCAATCTTAGAACAGTATTAAATTTGCAGAATTATTGTGAAAACTGTGAAAGAGTTCCCACTTGACCCACACTCTCAGTTTCTCTTATAATGAACATACTACATTTGTGATACATTTGTCACCATTAGTGAACAATGAATTATTACATTATTATTAGTTAACATTTGTACTTTATTCAGATTTCTTTAGTTATTACCCAAAGACCTTTTTCGCTTCGAGGATCCTATTCAAGATATCTAATTATATCAATTTGTCATGTCCCTCTTGATTGTAACAGTTTCTCAGACTTTTCTTGTTTTTGGCGACCTTGAGAATTTTGCAGAGTGTTGGTCAGATATTTTGTAAAATATCCTTGAACTGAGATTCGTCTGGTATTTTCTCATGGTTAGACTGGTGTGATATATTTTAAGGAGGAAAAGCATAGAGGCAAAGTGCCATCTTCCTTACATCCTATCAAGGGTACATACTATTGATATGACTTATTGCTAATCTTAAACATCCCCCAACTTTAGGTAGTGTTGCCAGTTTTACCCACTATACCTTTTTCCTCCCTATCTGATGTGGATTTAACCCCTGGGTTGGGAAGATCCCCTGGAGAAGGAAATTGCAACCCTCTCCAATATTCTTGCCTGGGAATCCCATGAACAGAGGAGGCTGGCGGGCTACAGTCCATGGAGTCACAGAGTAGGACATGACTTAGCGACTAAACAACAACAACAAATTTGTTTTGTATTCTCTGAAGAAAATCATTGTTAATAGCTTATATTTAAGGAGTGCGGTTATGCCCTATTTCCTTAAAATCAGAGCACTTACATCAATTATTTGGAATTCCTTTGCATTGGAGATTTGTCTTTTTTTCTCCTTTTAATTTACTTGATCTATCATTTATTTATAACTAATGGATTCATGAATATCTATGCTGTATTTGGGTTATAATTCAACATGATTTTACTTATTTTGTTGCTGAAATCATTCCAGCTTTGGCCATAGAGAGCTGTTTCAGATGGCTTTTGTACTCCTTTGACATATTTCCACCTTTGTTTTATTTTGGATTTATTTGTTTGCTTTTAGTACTTACTTTCTGGCACTACAAAATTTTGATGTTAGTTGAGCTCTTTGAAACTGGGATATCACTGTGTCCATGACCTCTCAGATGACAGAGGGAAATATATATCATGTATATGCATATTCACTTACCTACAAATATTTCTTTATGTAACCACATGTATCTATTTAAGTTAAATACCAATTCCTATTGAAATAGGACTTTTTTTGTTTAGCATCCAGGATTGTATGATGATGTTTAAAAACTTTAATAAATTTGTTTTGTTTGTTGTTAATAACTTTAATAAATTTGTTTTACATAATCTTGCATTGGTCTGTAATTTTGTTAAAAATATACCTATCTTCTCAGTGAACTGTAACCACACTTAAGTTAAGTTTTCAGTTTTTATTTGCTAGAATTCTGGGTTTGAGGATATAATCTCCAAACTCTGATGGTCTGAAATTTCTGAGGTCTCTTCTTTCAGGAATGACAGATTGTTAGAGAACTAATTTATACTTTTCCAGCCCAAAGAATACTGACTTTTCCCCTAGGAAATGATTGTTTATGTCTTCCCTCTCAATTTGGCAGAGTTCCTATGTGTCTTTCAAAATGCCTAAATATTAAATCACCTGAGAGCTTTAACCAAAAGTATTAATACGATCTCTCTACTCTAGACTAAATTCAGTTCGAGTGGAATGAGGCTGTGGAAATATTTATTTTTAAATCTCCCAGATGATTATATTATAGGGCCAGTAATGGCAGTAGCATTGATATAGATGACTTCTAAGATCCTTTGGTCCTGAGATGCTGCAAATCTACTATTTTCAATAATATGATTGTCTGGATCAGTTGGTGTTTCATTCCCTGTACAATGTAATACATGCAAAATAGCTGCAGCTTTAAAAGTTATTTGGTGCTTGAGCAGTCAGGTTAAAGACAGTTTGCTTTATGTTTGCTATAGACCTATTATCCTAGTACCATATAAACCCTATTTTATACAATGGGGCTTGTGGCCATTTGAGAAAATAAAATTGAACTAGGCCAATGTTATACAGTTATTCCAGAATTCAAAGTTCAAGTCCACTGTGGGTGATTTGAACTGCTTCCCCGTATTGGCAAATTACACACTCTTTGTTGACCTACTTTGAGATAGAAAGATTCAGCTCTTAAAAAAGCAGAAAAATACGATTCCTTCACCTTCTAAGTAGGATTGTACCCAAAGCAAAATAACAGTGTGGGCTGTTCTCAGAGATCTTCAGGGAAGACTTCACAGAACGCTAATAATACATTCAGGTATTGAGTGAGGCCCAAGGTCAGGAAACAGTGAAATCTAACGACTGAAAGTATTAAACTAGAAACTTAAGATACCTGGATTGTAGCTCTGAGACTCTGTAAAAGAATTTTTGATACGAGGGAAGTCATAACATTTCTGTGTGCTTTGGTTTCTGCATCTGTAAAACAAGGACAATTCATCATCTTCATTAGAATGATGAACAGGTGCATGAAGAAATCTGTATGAAAACACTTCAGATGCTCTAGTGAAAAAGTCACCCACACTGTACCAAGTACCAAATTGTTCTCGCTCTTCTATCTGATTCAAATATCTTTTGTAATCTAAATAAATTGCCTCCTGAACAGTGTTTAGGAAAATTAGAAACCTAGTTTATGTTTGCTTGCTAAATCGCTTCAGATGTGTACGAATCTGTGTGAACCTATGAACTGCAGTCTGCCAGATTCCTCTGTCCATGGGATTTTCCACCCAAGAATACTGAGTGGGTTCCCTAGGTCCTCCTCCAGGGGATATTCCTAACTCAGGGATCGAACACATGTCTCTTATGTCTAACCTGCATTGCCAGGAGGACTCTTTACCACTAGCGCCATTTGGAGAAACTTAGCTTACACCAGGAGAAGACAATGGCACCCCACTCCAGTACTCTTGCCTGGAAAATCCCATGGATGGAGGAGCCTAGAAGGCTGCAGTCCATGGGGTTGCTGAGGGTTGGACACGACTGAGTGACTTCACATTCACTTTTCACTTTCATGCTTTGGAGAAGGAAATGGCAACCCACTCCAGTGTTCTTGCCTGGAGAATCCCAGGGACAGGGGAGTCTGGTGGGCTGCCGTCTATGGGGTCGCACAGAGTCGGACACGACTGAAGTGACTTCGCAGCAGCAGCAGCTTACAACAGCCTATTTGCAAAGAAGTCCTTCCCAATGTTTTGGCCTAATGTTTTTCTTCCTAATGCCAATCATCTTTGTGTAGTCATATATATATGTATATAATGTTTATATGTATATTATATATAGATATATAATATTATACATTTATAAATATATATACATATATATGTACATATATATTACTGAAAATCGCTCAGTCGTGTCCAGCTCTTTAGGATCCCATGGACTATACAGCTCACGGAATTCTCCAGGCCAGAATATTGGAGTGGGTAGCCTTTCCCTTCTCCAAGAGATCTTCCCAACCCAGGAATCGAACCGGAGTCTCCTGCATTGCAGGCAGATTCTTTACCAACTGAGCTATCAGGGAAGCCCCCGAAGCCCATATATATATTATTTATATGTATATTGTGTATATAATATTATACATTTAAAATGCATATACATATAAATTTTTTTTTCTGCATGTTAAGTCAAGTTATGAGTTCCTCAAGGTGACTCTATAAAGAGGTTTACAGGTCTTTATTCCCAAGGAGTAAACAGAGCCTCCTACTGTTGATTTACCCAGTTTGAAAGAGTGACTTAATTTTAACCGTTTTATCAGCTTTTGCCCTTCCAACTCTAAAATTCTGTGATTCTAGTGGGGTATATGAAAATTCTAAGTGGATTTATCTTTCACATTATAAAGATCTCTGGCCCAATAACACACTAAATAGGTAGGTTGGAGAAAATTATATTAAGAACCTTTATTTTGGATTTTGATGATGAGTTGTTTAGCTGGATGGGTTTCTCTATTAGCTCCTCTGAAGAGCTTCATTTAGTGGAGAATGAGGTAAGGTTACAATTTATGTACAGTGCTGCTGGGCTCCAAAAATAAACATTTTAATTATTTTTTTAGCTACACATTTTTATAGCTTCTCTAAAGGTGGTTCTTGACTCAGAACATTTGAATGCTGTTTCTCTGTAGGTGAAGATGGTGACACACAGATGGAACTCATTACCTGCAGTGCCATGCACAACTCAAGAGAGTTCAGTGAAGGGCAGGAAAAGCAGTTGTCTTTTTGCACCAATCACCTTGTACCCAGACAGCCTACGGGTGGTTTTGTGTGCAACAGTGGGTTCAACAGACTTGAATCCAAAGGAAGGATTAGACTGTAGTTATTACATCAAAAAATAAAAAGGTGTTGAGAAGATATGGATATCTGAACACTAATGCAATATAGAGAAAGAATCTCGGTTTCCCATATCTGAAAAGAAACTGAAGATTTTTCTTTGACAGTGAACAATAGATTTATTTTTAGAGAGAAACTGTGAAACAAACTATAACTTGCGCTTTCATTTAGTACTTTTGAAAGCGTTAAACTAGTGTCAGGTACTTTTCTATATGACACCTGATACTTTCTACAAGTCCTATCTTCCTACCCAAAATGCACCCAGTTTTTTCAACCATAATTGTCTCAAATCCATCTTCCACCACCACCCATTCCTCACCATATAGAGCTGTTGATACTAGATGAACATGGACTCAAATCATTTTCTCTGAGACACATCAGAATGTGAAATGCTAATCAAAAGGGAAGGAAGAGGATTTTTAAAAACATCACCCTGATGTTTAGCTAGACTTGGGTCATGATTGAGACTTTGGTTCTAAGTCACAAAGGCCAGCAGTGGAGGGAAAGGAAGCGCCTCTCTCAGGGACTTTCCCTTCGTGCCTGGATACGCTGCAGAGTGGCTTAGAACCAGGCTGAGGAGCAACACATCGGTCATACCCTACCTTCACCACTTACCACCCTTCTAACTTTGGAAGGGCCACTTGATCACACAGAGTATTAACCCAGAGGTCTAGCATATGAATTGACAAAATCAGGTCATATGTATGCAGAAAGTGGACACTCAATATAGTAATTATCATGTTATTGTAGTGTTGATATCCGTTATCCAAAGTATCAATAACACAGACTTTTAAATCAATTGCTCCATACCTGAAGCCACACTGTCAAATAATCAAACCCCTGGTTTTGATCTTTGACCCTTTTGCCACTTAATAGCTTGGTCCTCCCAATAACTTCCTCACACTGTCAATCTAGACCTGCCCTCAGTTTCCCAATCCTAGGTGGCAGAGCTGCACTATAGAAGGAAATATTTCAAATCCCTGAAATACATCCTGAAAGAACAATATTTTTAAACTCTATAAAAGATAATCATTTAAAATGTACCCACTATATCCCTGTGGGGTAAACAAACATAGCTTTTCTGGTGTACTGAAGCTGTGCCACTGGAGTGCTCCATCCAGTTGACTGGCATTCACTCAATACTCACTCCTACAGCTAACTCAGCCATGATATCCAGCTGATTTCTCCTACCAAATTTCTCTTACACCCATTACTTTTTCCTTCCCATCTGCCACCATGCTAGTCCATGCTGCCATCATCTCTCATGGCCTTTGAATACTGCAGTACCCCCTAGCAGGTCTCCAGGCTTTCACTCCAGCCCCGTCCCTTCACTCTCCTCAGATCTCTCAAGGACAATTTCCCTTGCTCTCAGGATGAATGACAAAGTTCCAGGGCAGCCTGAATGTGCTGCGTGATGGCCTGCCTTCTAGCCTCATCTCACGCCACGCTTCCTTCTTGGCACTCCAGTCCCTCTGTGTTCATCTCAGTCCTTTCTGCAATGTTGTCAGAAGAAATTTTTTTTTTTCCTGAAATAACCTTCCTTCTCCTTCCCCATCATCACAGTTAATGTCAGCTCACTGGAATTTAGTTTAAATAACATTTCCTTAAGAAAGCTCTCCTTGATTTTCCAGACTTGACAGATTAGTCAGGCCTACAGTGATACATTCCCAGTGTTTCTGACCTTGTCATAGCACTTACCGCTATGATTGTTTAATGATTAATTTTGTAATTAGTTATTTCATCATCTCTGCTGCTAGAATTTAGCTTCAAGAGGACAGGGACAAGTTAACTTTCCTCTGGTACCTATGCTTGTAAAAGGTTGTAACAGTAGCCTCTACTGAGGGAATAAGTAGATGACACAGGAAAAGCAGTGAGTAAGGGTGACTTGTACACAGAGCGTTCTCACTAAAACAACATTAGCATAACTCTTATGTTGTGTGCTGGAGGTGAGAGAGAGAGAAGGAATCCTAGGACTGAGACAATAGTTTTTTTTTTTTTTTTTTTTTTACTGACAGTGATGCTTTAAGAAGAGGTGGTCTCAGAGGAAAAGGCTGCCTTGCCAGACCTGAGGTGGGCTTACTTTTAACACAAGTTAGCAGTCTGTGTGTAGAATTGAAGTAGAGCATCAGAAAAGAGCAAACAAGGTGGGTGATTGTCATATTTATACATCCAGAATATCGAAGTAGAGCAATTTTAAGTCCTCAAGCTGAGGTTTGAATATCAGACCCATGGAGGTATCAGCAGACCTGACTATGCACTGGTCTTATCTCTGGAAAACGATCATCACCAATAGTGTTAGTCACACAGTCGTGTCTGACTCTTTGCGACCCCATGGACTGTAGAAATTTCCAGTTTCCTCGGTCCATGAAATTATCCAGGCAAGATTACTGGAGTGGGGGGTGGGGGGCAGAGAGGGTTGGTTAAATATGCCAAAATCCTATGCTAAAACATTTATTCTAAAGTTAACTCAAGTGCTGAAGCGTTTTACTGTTTTCCTGAAAAAAAAAAAAAAAACTTTATAGTTGACATTTTCTCTGTCGATGGTAAACTGCCTACAGAGAAAGCTTTTTGCTTTCTATCAAATATTGGTCAAGAAGAGTGCAGTGAGTGAAATGCAAAGGGACAAATCACTATAGAGGCATTAATCTCACTGTTTGCCCTTAAGGAAAGGCAAATTTTGTGTGAAGAAGAGGCAGCTAACTGTAGTTTTTCTCCTCAAGTTTCTCCTTTGCCTAGGCCATTAAAAATTTTAAAACAGTCAGTGGAAGCAGAGAAAAAATGCTGTAAATATTTCTGATACTCTAAAAATGTTTCTAAACATCCCCATTTTATGATTTCTCAGTGTCGACAAAGGTAGAAGAAAACTAGCGTGTCTTGAACACCAGTTATGTGCCTGATCCTGTAATAGGTACTTTCTTTATATTTTTCTTCTTTGTCCTATTTTAATCTTTAAACTACTCTGAAAGAAATATGTTATTGTTTCCAATTTACAGTGTTTTTTAAAAAAGTAATTTGCTAAGTCTAATAATAGATGTATCTGGCATTTGGAAACAAGTTCACTCAGCTTCAAAAACTGTGTCCTGAAATGTATTTTCTCCCAAAGGTAATAAAAAAAACTCTTAAAGTTTCTTCCAATTCTAAAATTCTAAAAATATATTTAAATTATGGCATTAACAATCTTCCTTCTAGCAAAATTTTAACATGGTTAAATGCAACTCTGCACATATTCCTTGCCTGCACCTGAAAACCTAAAAGTGGATTGAGAAAAGCCGTAAAAGTGCTGACTGGACTTACTTTATATTCATGATTACAAACCTCAAAGGGACTCTGGTCCTGCTAGGCAATCCTCTCTGTTTCCTGGGTAGATTCTCTCTGCCACTCAACTCTTTCTCATCTGCCCCTCTTTCCTCCAGCCTCTACAACCTTTTGTCCTTACTCACTCTCAGTTACTAACCATGCTTTTTTTTTTTTTTTAAATAGAGAAGTTGGAAAATCTCCAGATATTTCTATTTACAAGTTTACCAACTTACCTGTACATATATATTTTGTCTTTCCTCATGTTACAATAGATGGGCTGACTGCCACAATCTCATGATTGCACCTCCATTTATGTACCAGATATCAACATTGCATGAAAGAATTTTCTCCATAAATAGTTCCTTTTCTCCATCACTATCATTTTTTTTCTGTATCTATTGGAAAATTTCCAAAGAGTATATGTTTGTTTATGTATGTATATGGATTGAACCACCTGTGAAGCCCCAGAGTCTCTTTAGTTTAAAATAATTCTCTTGCAAATGTGGCACAAATTGGGGAGGCCTATTCTGAACCCTTGCAGTGTCAAATACATATCTCAAAACTGAACATATTCCCCAAAGAAATCTTGATTTCTCCCCTACACACCTAATATTATCTTCTGTGTTACTCCCATTTCTATAAATGCTAAAAATAGAAAATGCGAGAAAAGTGTGACTTGAAGTTATCATGAAGTGAAGTGAGGTGAAGTCGCTTAGCTGTGTCTGACTCTTACAACCCCATGGACTGTAGCCTGTCAGGCTCCTCCGTCCATGGGATTTTCCAGGCAAGAATACTGGAATGGTTGCCATTTCCTTCTCCAGGGGATCTTCCTAACCTAGGGATTGAACCCGGGTCTCCCACATTGCAGGCAGACTCTTTACTGTCTGAGCCACCAAGTTATCATGTGTGTGTGTGTGTTAGATGTTCAGTTGTGTCCAACTGTTTGCGACCCCATGGACTGTAGCCTGCCAGGCTCCTCTGCCCATGGGATTCTCCAGGCAAGAATACTGGAGCGGGTTGCCATTCCCTTCTCCCCCAACTTATCACAGACCCACCTCTTTTTCTCTTTCTGTGAAATCTCCAGGCCCTACCTTGGAAATAAATCTGGAATCTGACCAGGACTCATCAACTTCACCTCAAAAATCAAAGGAAGTCACAATCATTTCCTTCCTTTCCCCATTTCTCCCCATGTTGATCATCACAAAGGAATCTGAGCTCTTCTTGTTCATAATAGTCTCTAGAAAATAGGAACAAGTCTTTACATTTAAGTGAAATATTTTATTTCTCTGTTCACACCCACCAGTGTCTTCCCCTTTACATCAAGGTCCTAGTAGATCTAGGCCCCAAATGCTTTTATCTTATTTCCCACTTCTCTTTCTAAAGTCTGCAGTGCCAACCACACTGGCCTCCTTTGTCATTTACCTTTCCTTTGGCCTGAAATGCAGTTTCCCCAGATATCCACAGGATGTCAGCCTCCTCAGGCGCTCGGGCCATCTCATCTCTGACTCCTCTCTGTATTAATACCCATGTGTAGCATTCTTGCTGTGCACTGTCCCTTACCATGCTATATTGTTCTCTCACAATACTTGTCACTCTCTGAACTATAAATATGTGTTTACTAATTTTCTTCTTATTTTCATTCACCTCACACCAGAATATAAGCTTCTTGAGACCAGGATAAAATTCAGTTTTACTACTAAAATCTCAGAACTTCAACTTCTGCATAGCATAGAATAGGTACTGGATAAATATTTGATTAGTATACAAATGAATCTCTTTTGGGGGGGGGGAAACCAAGCATGTAAGGGAATTGATTTCATTCAGATTATTGCATTAGGGAGGCCAGAAAGTCAGTGTCTCAGCTATGTGGTTTTGCCTTAGACTTCTATAGGGAGGACTACACACAATGGGTGGGGTGATTTACTGGTGGGGTTCTTTTGCAATCAGAAGATGTCTCAGTCAGTTAGCTGAACAGAAAATGTTTTTCCCTGTGTCTAGCTAGTTTCAGAAGGATAAACAGTTGTAATGTCAGCTAATCACTCAGGAGACAGAATCTAGGAGCTGGAAGTTCTACATCTGGCTTTTCAGATTCAGGTGCAATGGGAAAGGTTTGTATTTTGCCTTTTCACAGCTAAATAAGAGAGCCAACTGCAAGTTTGATGAGAGTCAAGAGAAAGGGTGGACAGTGAGTCTTATTAGGAAGTCTTATGGCATAGGGAATTTCTCTGTGGGAAGCATTTTCTGAGACGCAAAAGAGTAAGGTATTTCTTAACCATCCCTGTCTTTCTGGAATCAGATAAAGTTCAATATTTTAATATTTTAGCTTTTCTTTAAAATGTTTCTGATAAGATACTCTAATATTGGGACATGTCAGGTATTTTATTTTGTTGCTTTCTTAGCTGTTGTAAATTTTTAAAAAATATATACATATTGGGCACAGAACATTCATTTTTTTTTTGTTTGTTTGTTTTTTTTTTTTATTTTTTAAATTTTACAATCTTTAATTCTTACATGCATTCCCAAACATGAACCCCCTCCCACCTCCCTCCCCATAACATCTTTCTGGGTCATCCCCATGCACCAGCCCCAAGCATGCTGCATCCTGCGTCAGACATAGACTGGCGATTCAATTCACATGATAGTATACATGTTAGAATGTCATTCTCCCAAATCATCCCACCCTCTCCCTCTCCCTCTGAGTCCAAAAGTCCGTTATACACATCTGTGTCTCTTTCCCTGTCTTGCATACAGGGTCGTCATTGCCATCTTCCTAAATTCCATATATATGTGTTAGTATACTGTATTGGTGTTTTTCTTTCTGGTTTACTTCACTCTGTATAATCGGCTCCAGTTTCATCCATCTCATCAGAACTGATTCAAATGAATTCTTTTTAACGGCTGAGTAATACTCCATTGTGTATATGTACCACAGCTTGCTTATCCATTCATCTGCTGATGGACATCTAGGTTGTTTCCATGTAAGCTACCAGCCACATTTTTCACAGAACTAGAACAAATAATTTCAAGATTTGTATGGAAATACAAAAAACCTCGAATAGCCAAAGCAATCTTGAGAAAGAAGAATGGAACTGGAGGAATCAACTTGCCTGACTTCAGGCTCTACTACAAAGCCACAGTCATCAAGACAGTATGGTACTGGCACAAAGACAGACATACAGATCAATGGAACAAAATAGAAAGCCCAGAGATAAATCCACACACATATGGACACCTTATCTTTGACAAAGGAGGCAAGAATATACAATGGAGTAAAGACAATCTCTTTAACAAGTGGTGCTGGGAAAACTGGTCAGCCACTTGTAAAAGAATGAAACTAGATCACTTTCTAACACCGCACACAAAAATAAACTCAAAATGGATTAAAGATCTAAATGTAAGATCAGAAACTATAAAACTCCTAGAGGAGAACATAGGCAAAACACTCTCAGACATAAATCACAGCAGGATCCTCTATGATCCACCTCCCAGAATGCTGGAAATAAAAGCAAAAATAAACCAATGGGATCTAATTAAAATTAAAAGCTTCTGCACAACAAAGGAAAATATAAGCAAGGTGAAAAGACAGCCATCTGAATGGGAGAAAATAATAGCAAATGAAGCAACTGACAAACAACTAATCTCAAAAATATACAAGCAACTTCTGCAGCTCAACTCCAGAAAAATAAACGACCCAATCAAAAAATGGGCCAAAGAACTAAATAGACATTTCTCCAAAGAAGACATACGGATGGCTAACAAACACATGAAAAGATGCTCAATATCACTCATTATTAGAGAAATGCAAATCAAAACCACAATGAGGTACCACTTCACACCAGTCAGAATGGCTGCGATCCAAAAATCTGCAAGCAATAAATGCTGGAGAGGGTGTGGAGAAAAGGGAACCCTCCTACACTGTTGGTGGGAATGCAAACTAGTACAGCCACTATGGAAAACAGTGTGGAGATTCCTTAAAAAATTGCAAATAGAACTACCTTATGACCCAGCAATCCCACTTCTGGGCATACACACCGAGGAAACCAGAATTGAAAGAGACACATGTACCCCAATGTTCATCGCAGCACTGTTTATAATAGCCAGGACATAGAACATTCAAAATTGTAAACTTCTTTGAGTTTTTTGACTTTTTATATTTTTAGAATACTTTCATGTGCCAGAAACAACTCTGCTTACGGCTAACAATTTGTATAACCTAAAGAACACTGTGAAAGATGGAGAGTAGGCAGAAATTGAGGCTCAAGGGGATTATATAAGTCCTCTGAGGCCATAGAACATATAAATACTGGGTGAAATCATGTTCCCTGTGATTATATATCTTATTATTTTTATCTGTAGAACAGTTATCATTGGTAAGACAAAAAATAATATGAGTCTGATCCTTGATTTTATGGTATATTATTACAATTGCTCTTTTGTGCGTTAAAAATAGCTGTCACATATATGTACTATAGCCTATTTGACCAAATAATATCAGTATTTTGAGACTGCCACACTTTTTAATATTATTTTCCCCCTCCTGTTTTCCCCAACATTCTACTCCAATCACTAAAGCGAGAAGAGTATTTGGGGTTTTGTAATAGGTGGCTTTGGATATTTATGGTGCTCAATGCCATCCCACACATCCAGTAAACAGTAGCTAAATATATCACTGCAGACACCTACAAGTATTTTGTCCTTGCTTAATTAAAGAGCATATGACTAAGATGAGAACTAATTTCTCTGCTGAACAACTTATAATGTTCATAATCTGGAGCATTTCTCATACTGACATTCATTCAAAATTCATCAACTTATTGAAAAGTTAGTACCATATACCAGTCAGAGTGGGGGAATAAACCCTGCATGATCCTAAATTATAATAGAGGGAAAAGGAAGTTAAGTTAGTGACTGCTTGGAGATCATTCTTGAGCCTCTGAAAATGAAGGAAGGAAGAAGGAAGGAAGAGAGGAAATGATTTTTCCTCCCTGTGTGTCTGGTATTCTTTAGGGATCAGGTAGCCATCACCTTAAATCCTCTTCTTCAGAGACTTATGAAGTTCTGGAACAATTGTTTCCTTTTATGTCTGTCTATACCAAGTCTAAGTCTATCTAACCTCTATGATCATTGAGTTTAGGCAGCATGTATTATGTTTTTGCTTTATCTCTGAAGGAAAAAAAAACAAATTAAAAAAATTGGGTTGGTTTCCTTTTGAATTTTTAAGTTCTTTATTAATTTTTAACAATATTTTTAATGTTTTGAAAATTTTATTTGTTCATTCATTTAGTTAAAAGTGTTTGATGAACAATTATTATGTGACAAGCACTTTGAGTGTTCAGTCACTCAGTTATGTCTGACTCTTTGCAAACCCATGGACTGTAGCCTGCCAGGCTCCTCTGTCCATGGGATTTCCCTGGCAAGAATACTGGAGTGTGTTGCCGTTTCCTCCTCCAGGGGATCTTTCCAACCCAGGGATCAAACCCATGTCTCCTATGTCTTGCATTGGCAGGGGGGTTCTTTACCACTAGCATCACCTGGGAAGCCTGTGCTATGTGCTAAATATAAGAGGTCAATAAAGTAGAATGGTCCATGTTTTCATGGATTTACAATACAGAAGAGAATATAGATAAGGTATTAAAGCACTAAACAGGAAAAATGAAACCAATAAAATGTAAATATAGTTTATGAGGACAGGTTAAGTTTTTGTCTTAGTCATGAGTGTATTTACTTATAAGAGCTTTTGGTACCTAGTAAGCATTTGATTAATGTTATCTAATTAATTTAAGTAAGAAAATTATATAATGACTATAATTAACTTCTGAATATAATTTAAAATTCTGGACAAGGCAAGGATGATGTGAATAGAATAAACTAAATTAGAAGTGGACTCTAACACTATTACACCAATTCTGTATAAAGTAACAGACAGCTGTCTTTGTAGAAGAGGAAAAATAATTTTCCCTCTACATTTCTAAGTTCGGTTGAGACAGCACTGTAATAAAAAGCAGATTAATCTCAGGAGAAAAGCAAACAGAAGTTTAATAACATGTATACCTGCCCTATACATAGGAGATATCCAGGAAAACTGAATAACTGCAGGAAATGACCGAAACCATCACATTAAATATCATCTCCAACTAAAAAAGCAAAGATGTGGATGGGAGAAGCCAGTGATGGGAGGTTATCAGACAAAGCACACTAAACAAGGGTATGGTAGTTACGCAGATTTAAACTCCTGCATTCTCCATTGATACATTTCTAGAGCATTAGTCATCCTCCTCTTTCTGGTACAGAGAGGGAGACACACAATGGAGATTTCCCTCATAAATGTAAATTTCTCTTAAAAAGGATACTGGTTTTCACATTTTCTCCTGCATTTGCAATTCTTTAAAAATAACCAGCTCAAGATAATCCTTGTCTGAATAAGCATGTTTGGGGGTAGAAAATCTTCTCCCCTTCTCCATCCTTTAGAGCACAAATCCTTAAGGCACTGTTTTCCTTAAAGGACACTTTTCTTTTCACTCAAACTTTTGAGGTTCTAAAATGAATGCTTATTTGGTATATAATGATCAAAATAACTTATCTGAAGTACATTAGGAACTTCTGATTACCCCTTTTCCCCCTGAAAAGCAGAAGTAAAATGTCCAGTAATGTAAGTGCTTGAAACATAAAATGAATCCAGTAAATGTTTATTTAATACTCCATCACTCCGTTTAAATGTACATTCCTGATATTTGCTAAATATCACTTTGCTTAAAATAAGACCTTTTAATCTTGTATTGGAGAAGGAAATGGCAACCCACTCGAGTATTCTTGCCTGGAAAATCCCATGGGTGGTAGAACCTGGTAGGCTACAGTCCATGGGGTCGCAAAGAGTTGGACACGACTGAGCAACTTCACTTTCTAATCTTGTATATTGAGAGAAATTATTTATGTTTGTAGTAATATCTTTCAGGTAGTTATAATAATATTTTAATGATACTTCCTTAATGCCTAAACAATATACAAACACTTTTTAAACCATCTGTGCACCAAATACTCTATCTTTTTATTCCACTGAAAGACTATTCAAAAGTCCAAAAATACTATTGTATCACTTCCCTGCTACAATAAAGACATGCCCAGTTAATATAATATTAAATAATTAACTTTATTTTTATATATATATACATATATATATATATATATATGTAAGTTTTCTTCCTCAGGGACTTCTATTTTTAATTTTAATGAAATTCCAATCACCTCATACAGTCACATTTTAAGATGATCATCACTGTCCAAATATTGCTTCTCATGTGTGTTTGTGTATAGTAGTTAGTCTGATTTGCTTAAATGTGGTATAAGATAAGAAACATATGCAAATAAAGCCTAGTGGGAATAGAATCAAAATTAGTGTTCCTAATTCAGAATGGCCCATTCAGAGACAGGTTTAGGTAAACTAAAAAGTGTAGAGAATTAAACTATATCATACCCTTTTTAGTACCTGTCCTTCTTCCCAAATGTTCAAAATAATTTCTTGTTTTCACCATACTTTGCAACTAGATTAAGGTTCATCCTGCTTTCATTCCTTCCCTAAATAAATAAACTCATGTGTTTTTCTCAACAGAAGAATTAATCACACTGAAAAATGAGTGACTTTAGTTGATTCAGATAATAGAATTCTATGTAAGCCAGTATACATGGAGGGTTTTGTTTTTCTTTTGTTTTGTTTTGCTTGATAATCGTGTATTGAGGTATAATTTGCATAAAATAAAATTTACAATTTAAAGTTTATGATTCAATGAATGTTGACAGTAAATGAGATAATATATAGAAAACACCTAAGCTATTGTGTATTAGACAACAGTCTCTTAGTAAGTCATAGCTACTCATCATCTTAAAGTCTGCCCAGTTCCTATTTCTAACCACTATACTACAATATACATTAAGATCATGATGCATTTTTGCTTCATAATCTCCTTCTAATGCTTACTTCAAACTGTGGAAGAGATGGAAGTCAAATGTGTCAATGGATGCATGCATGCTTAGCCACTCAATCATGTCCAACTCTTTGCGACCCCGTGGGCTGTAGCCTGCCATGGTCATCTGTCTGTGGAATTCTCCAGGAAAGAATACTGGAGTGGGTTGCCATGTCCTCCTCCAGGGGATCTTCTTGACCCAGGGATGGAGCCTACATTTCCTATGTCTCCTGCATTTTAGGCAGATTCTTTACTGCTGAGCCATTAGGGAAACCCATGTTAATGGATAACTAAATGAAAATCCCTCCTATGATTCTGTTCTCCAGCTGAAAAATTTCCCTTCTTCCTTTGTTTTTCTAGCTTTTAATCTTTGTAACTATTTACAAAACTCCAGATTCCATATCTGTATCTTTCTGTTTTGCTGTTGCAGGAAGGGTGACCCCTTCCAGGGCCTGAAAGTGGGCTTTTGTCTAACATTCAGAAATGAACTGTCCAAGGAGATACATGGGCTGACAAAGCAAGAGATTTTATTAGGAAGGGGTGCCTGGGCAGAGAGCAGCAGGGTAAGGGAACCCAGGAGGACTGCTCTGCCATGTGGCTCGCAGTCTCGGGTTTTATGTTGATGGGATTAGTTTCTGGGTTGTCTTTAGCTAATAATTCTGACTCAGAGTCCTTCCTGGTGGTGTATGCATTGCTCAGCCAAGATGGATGCCAGTGAGAAGGATTCTGGGAGGTGGTCAGACACATAGTGTCTCCTTTTGACCTTTCCCGAACTCTTCCAGTTGGTGATGGCTTATTAGTTTCGTGTTCCTTACCAGGACCTCCTGTCGTAAAACAACTCATGCAAATAGTTACTAGGGTGCCTGGCCAGGGTGGGCGGTTTCAGTCAATGTGCTTCCCCTAACACTGCTATGCCCCATGGTGTGTCTTTTTCTCTAGAACACATTCCTTCACGTCATCCATGTCATGATACTGCTTCTACTGCTTTGCCTTAAGTGAAATCTAGTTTCTCCCAAGGTAGTCTTTCTTGATACATTTCTTATTGATGTGGCTACTTAAGAATTGAATGATTGATGGCCTAGGTGAACCCCAGTGATGAATTCCAATCCATCAGACATTGATCTGCTGGCCCAGATGGACTGTATTTACCATAGTTTTTCCTGAGAAATGTGATATGCATACTTGCAAGAGAGTCTTGGATAAGCCACTTGGGCTAGCGGTGGGATATTTCATGCCAGAGCAATGATTTCAAGACTTTTGGACTCTATTCTCATGTTTTATAATAATGCACATACTATTATAAAATTCTAGTTATAAGACATGCTCCATTTACTATCCTGGAATAAAGTTCATAGATAACATAAATAAACACTGAATTTCAAAAAATTTATATATGTTTCCTATCTAAAATATAAAGGCAAATAAAGAAATAATTGATAATGCAAATTACTCAGACATGATGAAATATAAAGATATAATGAAATAGCTATAATATATAGATATATATGAAATATATACATGCATATTCTATTCACATGAATTATAATTCATATTCAGTTATAATTATTAAGTGTTGCTTTAAGAAAAGTTAAAAAAAAAACCCTCAGAGAAGTATAGAAAAATACAGAAAAATATTGGTGTTAGGAAAAGTAAAAATAGACCAGGTTATGGCTTCTTTTTTGGTTTGTTTTGTATTTGATGAAAGAAACAAAGAAATGACATTAATGGGCATTGGAATAATATGCCAAGACAAATTACAGACTGTGGAGGTTGGACTTGGTCCTTAGATGTAAGTTATTGCAAAACACTTCTCTGTTTTATGACACAGACCAGAGCAGTCACAAGTATCACAGAAAACAAACCCGACAAATACACAGTTTGTATTGTTAAGAAATAGACTCACAAAGGGATTCAAATGTGAAGCTTATTGTACAATAGATTTAACCTATGATGCAGTCTAGAGGTGAGCAGTCCAGGGAAGATCAGATGGCTTGGTCAATGCCAACATGTCCCTTTCGAGGTGGTAGCAAGCAGTGTCACCTACTTCTTAACCACCAGCAAGTGGGGAAAGGACACCTAGGATGTGGGGCTCCATTAGGAAAGATTCAAAACTATAGACATTAAATCTTTCTTAGGCTATTGACCAAACTTAGTCACAAGGACAAACGTAGCTACAGAGGAGAGAGGGAATGTGACCATGTGACCACCTAAAATACAGGTGGATCTATTACTCAAAGGAAGAAACAGCAATTTTAATGTAAAAATTCCCTGTAGAGACAAATATTAGTTTATGTAACTTAAAAAGACCTTAGCAATCATATAGACTTAGAAGAAAATTGGATATTTGAAAGAAAAATACAATACTATGAAATGCTATAGATATAGACAGTATATGTTTTGGGACTATGTCCTTGTAGACTGAAAGACAAAGATGCCTCTAACAAACAATATGAATGTATAATTTTCAAGTTAGTAAGCAAATATGAAATATATGTTAAATCCCCTTTACTAAAAAAATTCATTGAGATCTCTGCATTTCATGTGTCTCTGCTACACAAAAGAATTTTGTTCTTTCACTGTTTAATAGTGAAATTTCTCTGTTATTTATTTTTAATTGGCTTTGTTGCCTTCTAGTAACTGTATTACTCTATTCAAACACCTGTTTTAATTGAAATACATAGCTGGAAATACTCTAATAATAAATTTAGTTTCTTTCCAGAAGTAAGTTATGTAAGTTTTAATTGGGTCCAAAACTTATCATAATTAGATGTATTAAATCATGTGCTGGCTTCAAAATCATCTTTTAATTAATTCTTCCTGAATTACTGGCTAGCATGTTTCATATCCATTTCAAATGGATTAATCATCCAATCTAGGATTGCATGTTCATACAGATTTTTAAATTTAAGCATTATATCTTTTTAAATAGAACATAAATGAGAGCAGTGTAGTTCCATTTCTGTGTGCTTAAGCTTATCCATATTTAACTGCTACAAAGATAGAAACTGAAAGTTCTTGGCAAGCAAGAATTTTTAAAATTGTATATGATTGATAATTAATTTACTAATATTCTTTTACTTTTTTGCATAAGAAGGACCATTTATCTTTTCAAATGCATATTAAAGATATGTCACATCATTTCATAATATTTTAACTTTGCTATTCAACTTTTACTTGATTAAAAGAATTCTACAGCAGAATCAATTAGTGAACAAAATCCTTTTAGAATAACTTTAAGATCTGTTGTTCATTTCTTCCATATTGTCTTTTCAATAAGTTTGTGAAATTAATCATTCAGTGGGTCACATTAATTATATGAGTGTCACTAATAGCAACATTGGAGAAGGAAATGGCAACCCACTCCAGTATTCTTACCTAGAGAATCCCATGGACAGAGGAGCTTGGTAGGCTACAGTTCACGGGGTCACAAAGAGTCAGACCTGACTGAGGGAACCAGTAATAGCAACATTCTTTGGTTTATGAAATTTTTAACTTAAATTCTCGGTGGTTAAGTATAACTGATGAATGCTGAAATACACGCTAAAATACTTGATTCAACTTTTAAAATGAGACTTTAAATCCATGTTACTGATTTACTGTACCCAGGACTGCATCTTTTTCATAAGCAATGATGTCCGAGAGAGGAAAATTTTTATGTAAACTGACATATAAAGGTTATAAAATTGTCATAAGTATAAAGTACTCATTGTTAGGGTGTCATCTCAGGTTCTTCAAGAGGCAGACACCAAGGCAGGATTCAGTACAGTTCAGTTCAGTTCAGTCGCTCAGTCATGTCCGATTTTTTTCAACCCCATGAATCACAGCCCGCCAGGCCTCCCTGTCCATCACCAACTCCCGGAGTTCACTCAGACTCACGTCCATCGAGTTGGTAATGCCATCCAGCCATCTCATCCTCTGTCGTCCCCTTCTCCTCCTGCCCCTAATCTCTCCCAGCATCAGGGTCTTTTCAAATGAGTCAACTCTTTGCATGAGGTGGCCAAAGTATTGGAGTTTCAGCTTCAGCATCAGTCCTCCCAATGAACACCCAGAACTGAGCTCCTTTAGAATGGACTGGTTGGATCTCCTTGCAGTCCAAGGGACTCTCAAGAGTCTTCTCCAACACCACAGTTCAAAAGCATCAATTCTTTGGTGCTCATCTTTCTTCACAGTCCAACCCTCACATCCATACATGACAACTGGAAAAACCATAGCCTTGACTGTGGTTTTATCTCTGCTTTTCAATATACTGTCTAGGTTGGTCATAGCTTTCCTTCCAAGGAGTATGTGTCTTTTAATTTCATGGCTGCAGTCACCATCTGCAGTGATTTTGGAGCCCCCCAAAGTAAAATCTGCCACTGTTTCCACTGTCTCCCCATCTATTTCCCATCCTGAAAGATGATGCTGTGAAAGTGCTGCACTCAATATGCCAGCAAATTTGGAAAACTCAGCAGTGACCACAGGACTGAAAAGTTCAGTTTTCATTGCAATCCCAAAGAAAGGCAATGCCAAAGAGTGCTCAGACTACCACACAATTGCACTCATCTCACACGCTAGTAAAGTAATGCTCAAAATTCTCCAAGCCAGGCTTCAGCAGTATGTGAACTGTGAACTTCCAGATGTTCAGGCTGGTTTTAGACAAGGCAGAGGAACCAGAGATCAAATTGCCAACATCCGCTGGATCATCGAAAAACCAAGAGAATTCCAGAAAAACATCTATTTCTTCTTTATTGACTATGCCAAAGCCTTTGACTGTGTGGATCACAATAAACTGTGGAAAATTCTGAAAGAGATGGGAATACAGATCACCTGACCTGCCTCTTGAGAAACCTATATGCAGGTCAGGAAGCAACAGTTAGAACTGGACATGGAACAACAGACTGGTTCCAAATAGGAAAAGGAGTACGTCAAGGCGTATATTGTCACCCTGCTTATTTAACTTCTATGCAGAGTACATCATGAGAAATGCTGTGCTGGAAGAAGCACAAGCTGGAATCAAGATTGCCGGGAGAAATATCAATAACCTCAGATATGCAGATGACACCACCCTTATGGCAGAAAGTGAAGAGGAACTAAAAAGCCTCTTGATGAAAGTGAAAGAGGAGAGTGAAAATGTTGGCTTAAAGCTCAACATTCAGAAAACTAAGGCAGGATTAGACATTTAAAAATTTATTTGAGGAAATGCCTGTGAAGAACAAAGGGAAGGAAACAGAAGAAGATAAAGAGTGTCTTCAGATTGCAACACAGGTGTGACACCTGTGAAAGGAGAAGGGAAAAAAGGAGGATTGGAAATAAAGAACCTTGGACTACAGAGCAGTTTTAAGAAGAGATTGGAAGAGGCAGATGGGAGATCCTCAAGTTAAAGTCACCTTTTAGAGGAACCTAGTGTCCTATTAGAACAGACGTGTGCTGGTATCACCACTGCACTCACCGGAACAGCCTATAGAAAGTGCTGCCTCACTATTAAGACAATGATGGGTCCAGACGGTAGAGGGGCCAGCTGACATCAGTGAATGTCAGTCACCCCCTGCAGCAGACCTGAGAGCATAGCTGCCAAGTTAGCAATTCTGAAACTCACATTTCCTCTATGGCTCTTTAATTAGTGATAAACCATGCATCTGCAAGCAGTGGAACTTTATTTTTAAGCAGGGTACTTCCATTCACCTCTAAAGAAAAGATGCTTATCTGTTGTTCATTACAGGGATGTATTTTTTTTTTTTTAACTTTCACTAACATAGATTCTTCTTCAATCATCTTCACTGCTTAATTCAATAGAAGAATATAATTTGATTTGACTTGGAATTTTCTTCTTTCTCAAACTAATGACCTTCTGAAGTGGATAAATGTATTTCTCCAATATTTTTCAGCTTTTGATATATTTGTCATCAATTTCCTATTTTTAATAAATGAGTGCTTTATTATCCTGATTGGAATATTTATAAGCATTACAGGAACAGTATTATAGCTCTCAGACACCACTTTAAATGTTGAAAGTATAACTTTGTCAAATACATTGTCAAATGGCAATTTTGTCAAATGACATTTTTTTTTTTGGAAAGTGTACACTTAATTTTGATCATTCCCATAGTTTAATTAAAAAAAGAAGAGAAATTGGCAGAGTACTTCATGACAGTAGATTAGTGGGCAAAGCTATAAAACTCAACTTCAAATTTCAACTAAATATTGCTAACATTTTCCCTTTATTTGGCATTTTGAAATGAGAACTAAACACACATGTATATACATATGTGTGTATATAATTATCCATATAAATTTATATATTATCATGAATTCAACATCCACACATTTACATCAATAGATATCCTTAAATGGTGAATCAAGCACCACCATTGGTAATTTAATTTTTCTAAATGAAAACAATTCTTCAGTTCAGTTCAGTTCAGTCGCTCAGTCATGTCCGACTCTTTGCGACCCCATGAATCGCAGCACGCCAGGCCTCCCTATCCATCACCAACTCCCGGAGTTCACTCAGACTCATGTCCATTGAGTCAGTGATGCCATCCAGTTATCTCATCCTCTGTCGTCCCCTTCTCCTCCTGCCCCCAGTAATGTTCAAAAGAGAACAGTGCTGAAAATTTTCCTAAATTTCCAGCTATATGACTATAGAACCTAACACCTTCTAAAATCATGCAAAAATAATTTCAGAAAGTCATAAGAATGTACTTGACCCATAAAGATCCAGTAAGGCATTAAATCTGTGGGACAGAGGTAGCTCCTTACTGTGTAGGAAAACTACCCTTTACATTGCAAAATGTCTCTCATTCATGGCTCCTTCAGCCAATTCCAGCAATGCCCTTCAGTCGTGATAGTCAAAAGTACCCTTATTTTTATCCAGAATGCCCCATGAGATGCCTTCTGAGGCAAGAGTCCTGTGAAGTATAGAACTTCTTCTGTGTTAAACAGTAGGTGAGCTGGTATTTCTCCCTGAAGTCTTCCCTAGACTACTCAATTGCTCTTCTAAAGTAATAATTAATAGATATTTTAAATGTATTTGTTTGAAGGGCCATCAATTCATTGACCTGTAAGACTATTGAAGCTTTTTTTTTTAAACTCCAATTTGTTGTATCACTTGAAAAAAAAGGTGAAAGAAATTGCTCAGTATATACCCAGGATGCCAGAATTTCAAGTTCAGATAGGTGTTTAAAAAGTTGATCTTACATAGAAAAATTAGCGATTTTTTGCTGCCCTGAATTCTTATAGTCTGCAGCATAATGTCTTCAAGCTACAACAGGCTTGTCAGGTCTCCCCTGTAGGACTCTACTGTGAACGACAGGACTGGGCACTGGATTTCTTATGTTTTATCAGCCTTACCTAATAAGGAGTGGATAATTATTTTCTTGTCATAATTTTCAACATTCATTCCTAAGAACAAATTATAGCCAAGTACAAATGGAATCATAAAAAGGATATAATTAAGAAACAAGAGGGAATTAAAAAAAAATTGTTTGCTGTTTTACTGAGACCAGATCCTGGTATATTTCCTTGCCCTATGTAGAAGAAACAAATTTTCCTACTGTGGCTTGATCTTGTTGTGGGGTCTTGCTAGTCTGTTTTGTCAGAGTCTAAAAAGCCTGATCCCTATGCCATCCCTAATTTAATTCTATGGTTGACCAGTCCTCTTGGGGATATCTTATCTCAGATCTTTATTTCACACTGTTTTGTTGTTAAAGTTCCTTTTCAGCCCCTGAAATATTAATTTCCTTGTCAATGAAAGAGATATTCTTTTAGGGATTATAAGAGTATCAGTTTAAATATAATGCTGGCAAATGCCATCATTAGGTCTATGGATACAATAAATTCCTAAGTTTTCTGTGGAAATTAATGCAAATATTTTTTCCCTTGAATTTATAGAGTTTAGAGCAAAAATCTCTATACATACATCTGGGTTGGAACCCGGACTCTAGCAGATTCCCACTTAACATTTGCTGGATGAATAGCCTGAAATCAGTTCTGTGACCTTTTTATGCCTTCACCTGCCTTACTGGTAAAATGTGTCCCATTATGAGGTGGTTTGAATGATGAAATGAGGTAATGTTTACAGCAATAGCTTAGTGCTTGGCCTAGAGTTAGAATTCAAGTAGATGGGGAAAAAGTGGAAACAGTGACAGATTTTATTTTGTTGGGCTTCAAAATCATTGAGGATAGTAATTGCAGCCAGGAAATTAAAAGATGCTTGGTCCTTGGAGGGAAAGCTATGATAAACCTATTTAAAAAGCAGACATCACTTCACCTACAAAGGTCTATCTAGTCAAAGCTATGATTTTTCCAGTAGTCATGTAATGGATTTGAGAGTTGGACAATAAAGAAAGCTGAGTGCCGAAGAACTGATGCTTCTGAACTGTCGTGTTGGAGAAGACTCTTGAGAGTCCCTTGGACTGCAAGGAGATCAAACCAGTCAATCCTAAAGGAAATTAGTCCTGAACATTCATTGGAAGGACTGATGCTAAAACTGAGGCTCCAATACTTTGGCCACTTGATGCAAAGAACTGACTCACTGGAAAAGACCCTGATGCTGGAAAGACAGATGGCAGGAAGAGAAGAGGGTGACAGGATGAGATGGTTGGATGGCATAACCAATTCAATGGACATGAGTTTGAGCAAACTCTGGGAAATAGTTCAAGGATAGGGAAGCCTGGCTTGTTGTAGCTCATGGGGTTGCAAAGAATCACACATGACTGGGTGAACAACAGCAACAACAATATTAATTATAATAAAAGTATTATAAAGATAAGATTTTTCTTTATACTTTGTAGAGTAGCTAGTATCACTAATTAGTGAGTCAACATTGTTTCAGAGGTTTTAAAACATAGAGTTGATTTCCCTCCCACTTAGTTCAGGAATGGTGATCTACATCAGCAAGTGACAGTCATTTGGGGATACGCAGCTCTTCTTACTTTGTAACATGGCTTTTAAATTCTCTCTGATCATCACCATGCAAGTCCCATGAAGGAGGGGAGAAATGTTTACTTAAATATTTATTATTTACCTGGTTGCGTCAGGTCTTAGTTGCTTCACGTGAGGTCTTTGTTGTGGCATGTGGGATATTTTGTTGCAATGCATGCCACTCCTGCTGCTAAGCTACTTCAGTCATGTCTGACTTTGTGCAACCCCATTTAGGCGGCAGCCCACCAGGCTCCTCTGTCCCTGGGATTCTCCAGGCGAGAATACTGGAGCGGGTTACCATTTCCTTCTCCAATGCATGCATGCATGCATGCTAAGTCTCTTCAGTTGTGTCCGACTCTGTGTGACCCTATGTACAGCAGCCCACCAGGCTCCTCTGTCTGCGGGATTCTCTAGGTAAGAATACTAGAGTGGGTTGCCATTTCCTTCTCCTGTTGCAATGCACAGGCTTCTCTAATTGTGGCGTATGGGCTCTAGAGCACATGGGCTCAGCAGTTGCTGCATGAAGGCTTAGTTGCCCCATGGCATGTGGGATCTTAGTTCCCTCACCAGGAGTCAAACCCATGTTCTCCTTTGTAAAGCAGATTCTTAAACACTGGGCCACACAGGTACCATTCTTAAATGCACACAGCAGAAACGTGACATACAACTTTTAATCATTTTCTACTGGTGAGAGCTTGATCATATGCTCACCTATCCGCAAATGTGGCCCACTGGGCAATCATGTCACAGCTATCATTACTATGGACCAAAAAGAGAATAGATTTTAGTGGCTGAACAGACCCCCACAATGACTTTCTTTAAGTCAACAATGCAGTAGTCTTTTCTCCGTATTTCAAAAAGGTATAAGAATTCTCTCTACTACCAGGGAGGAAAAAGATGGGAAGTGGGCTTTTACTTGAGTCTCAGGATACTGTTTCTTAAACATATAGCCAATATGCAACTGTAACCCAAACTCCTGGAGAACTTGTTAAAGTTATAGATTCTAGGTCTCTAGATGATCTGTAATGATCAATATCTCAGGGGCATTACCTAAAAATTTAACTTTTATCTAGTAAGTCAGGTGATCCTTACGTGCATTCAATTTGAGAAGTATTGCCATAAAATCTAAGGGGATACTTCATTTAAAGTGGTAGGTGACTACATTTCAGTCCTTCAAAAGACCCTGATGCTGGAAAGGATTGAAGGCAGAATGAGAAGGGTGCAACAGCGGATGAGATGGTTGGATGGCATCACCAACTCAATGGACATGATTTTGAGCAAACTCTGGGAGATGGTGAAGGACAGGGAAGCCTGGCATGCTGCAGCTCATGGGATTGAAAAGAATCAGACACAATAATGGATCAGCAACAAAAAGACTGCTACTATTTGTTCTTTAACATGATAGAAGTAAAATTCAAAACAAAAACAAATACTCATGATGATTCTCTCTCTATGATGCATCTTTTTATCTTCTAAATGACTTTGCTTTTCTTCATTTGAAAGACAATGATCAATTAATTTCAGTAGAAATTTCATCATTTAGTGTCTTACCAGTGACCATCCCAATCCAGAAGTATAATATTGTATATAAAATTATCATTAAGATCTATGGGAAGATGGTTACTATTATGATTTTAATAGTCATATATTTTCTTTAATGATCAAACTTTATTATATGACTTTGTTTTCAATCTCTCCTCAGTATCTTATTTTAAACAATTCAACCTTGTAGGGAAGATATCCTTTAAAATAGAACTCAAAAAGGTTAAATCTTTTACATAACTTATTTTATTCACTAGGATATTGTTTTATAACATAAATCATCAAATATAGTCTTTAAATGTTTTTTTTTAGTTGCTATTATGTTATTGTATAAAAAACCTGTTATATGTTATCATTAAAACTATGCCATTTTAGTAGTGTAGCTTTATGTGTTCCTTGATATTCTAAATAATATTGTTTTGTTATATATACTTTGACAACAAAGATCCATCTAGTGAAGGTTATGGTTTTTCCAGTAGTCATGTATGGATGTGAGAGTTGGACTATAAAGAAAGCTGATGCTTTTGAACCGTGGAGCTGGAGAAGACTCTTGGGAGTCCTTTGGACTGCAAGGAGATCTAACCAGTCAACCCTAAAGGAAATCAGTCCTGACTATTCATTGGAAGGACTGATGCTGAAGCTGAAACTCCAATACTTTGGCCACCTGATGCAAAGAACCAACTCATTGGAAAAGACCATGATGCTGGGAAAGATTTAAGGCAGGAGTTGAAGAGGATGACAGAGGATGAGATGGTTGGATGGCATCACCGACTCAGTGGACATGAGTTTGAGTAAACTCTCAAAGCTGGTGACGGACAGGGAGGCCTGGTGTGCTGCAGTCCATGGGGTCACAAAGAGTCAGACATGACTGAGCGACTGAACTGATTGAGACTTTCAGAAACACTATTTCTGTTTTGGAAAATATTTTCTTAACATTCATGATTTGACTGGAAAAACTCTCATCTTACACTGAGCTAGCAAAAGATTAAGGTTTCTCTTTTTTTTTTTTTAACATAAAGATCAAGCTTTCTTGAAACTTGGTGTAACCTTTTTCACTTTTGATGTTTTATATATATGCCTAGGGCCAGTGTGCTTCATATCTCAGTTTCCACAGAAAGTTCAGATCTGTGAGAATTAGCAAGGGATTACAGTGATATTTTCTCCCCTGTGCTCTTGCTTCTGGCTACTGTGCTCCTTCTTTTACTACATAATGTTTTCAGGAGATATTTTTAAGTTCACTGTTTTTACTTTGACTTTTATTTTTCTAATATTTTTGTCAGATTTTCTTGACATCACTTTGGCCAAATATGCTATCAATGTTGGCTTTATTTCCCTGCAAATTTATTTGGATGGTTTTGAAGAAGAGATACAATTTGAAGCTATAAACCAAATCCATGTTTGTCTGCTACAAATTTCAAACTAGGAATGAATTTCTCTTCTCCCTTTATAGAAAAAAAATGAAATGTAGCTTAGTACACACTGAGGATGATTACTGGGTACTGGGTTTGTTAGAAAACAATCCGTGTTTTCACATTTTACCAGGTTAAGTGAATTTTGCTACTCATTATTTACGGGGGCAAGGCACAATCACATAATTAAAGGTACTTGCCTAGTCTCAAAAAAGAAAAGTCAAATTTCCATATTCTGAGTAAAACATAATAGGTAATTCTAAAACCTTGACTATATATTTTTTCCTTTTACCACTACATTTATGATTAAATCAGAATAGTCCTACTGGAAGAATTCATTTTAAGTCTCAAAAGATCTTATTTTTAAAATTTTAAGAAAGCTCACGTGGTATAAAATTTGATTTCGCTTACTCTGAGTAAGCAAAAGTAGGATGAGTTCACTATGAATAAAAGGAAATAATTATTTGCTTGTAAATAAATGGTTTGTCACCAAAATGCCTTTGCATTCTTGAGTCCAGAGATTATAGGTAAGGTAAAACATTAACCAAGGGGTAGCCTTATGATCTGTGTGATAGAGAAGAAAAGAGCTATGGCTATATTGTTGAGCTTTTGCTGAAATTTCATTGAATTTTAATTTATATAAATACTGTTCCCCACTCTGATATTAACTCTTGGTATCATGTTGATTCTAAGACCAAATCTGATCTACAAATCTAACAGGAAATGCCATCTAAATAAATGTGGGAAAATAATTAGTCTCTCTTCCTGAGTCTCTTGAGAGACAAAACGTAAGGCACTATGCTGTTTCCTGTGTACACGGCCTAGTTTAATGACATTGTTTTTATAGCCCTCCTTTATAAACAAGAAGGATAAAATCAGCTGTCCGAGACAAAATAGTAAATAAAGAAAGGAACCGGAGATGCAAGTGCTAGTCTAAGTGTGAAAGGCTGGGCTTAAGTCTATACTTATGGACACTTGGGATTTCTCTGACATTAAACTCAGGTGTGATTGAAAAGTTTTGTTTAATAGATAAGAATGTATACAACATGCAACTGTTTGTATGTTGTATATACCCTGGTCTTTGGAAAAAAAAAAAAACACACCTGTAGACTTCAAGGCAAGTTTATCTATCTATTTATCTATCTATTTGTCTATTTAGCCTTATAGTCTTTCCTCAGTAAAAAATGTGTCTGCCAATGCAGGAGACTTGGTTTTGATCCCTGGGTTGGGAAGATCCCCTGGAGAAGGAAATGGTAACCAATCCAGCATTTTTGCTTGGAAAATCCTATGGACTGAGGAGCTTGGTGAATTACAGTCTGTGGGGTCTCAAAAGAGTTAGACACAACTTAGGGATACAACAGCAACATTCTTTCTACCAATCAGAGATTCTCTTGTGATCATTGTTAAAAACACCATCACCAATACTCTCCCCACTTAGGCTATTTTTTACTTAGGCATGCTTCAGTGAGCGTACAGAAGTGTTAATTTACTTACTTAGGCACTCTATCATGAGCCAGTTTCTACCTGATATTTTCCATTCTGTGATAACACAGAATATATTGATTGAAGCAAACCCTCAACCAAAAAGTGAATTATGTATGCAATTCATAAGTACCTTTAAAATGCAGGCATACTATTTTTACTCTATCACTAAATGCCATAATTATCAGCATTAATAATAAATATATTGAATTCTTTCTGGCAGAGCAATTCCATGTTCTTACTTTAAAATAAAATTAACATGCAGTCTCTCTTTTGAGTGCCTACAATCAATTTAGAGAGATAGAGTGTGTACATAAAATAATTATACTCTAAAGATAATAATTGTGAGGCTGAACTATTTTATAGACGCAAACAAAGATCTTCATTTAGGTCTGTATAATACAGTACTACTATTAAATGATACCAATAATAAACTCAGATGACCAGGATGGAGCAAGAAAGATGTAAACAAAAAAAGCAAGCAAAAAATGTAAACACGATGCTGGCTAATGAATTATCAAACAGTTGTAGATATCATCACAGATTCTCTCTTTAGCCTTAACACATGTGTTTGACTAGACAAGAGCAATTTATTTAAATATATATACATATAAATATTAAGTTTTATCCCTTTAAAATTTCAACTCTGACAGTTCTAAAGATAACAGTTCCTTTGGATCTAATGATCATTATCTCCATATGTTTCAGGCACTTATTTGCTAGAAAAATTTCATTAGGCAGTGTGGAAAAATTAGCCCCTTATAAAATTACCCATCGAAGAGGACTGACAGCTTTTATTTCTTGATAGTGCCAGCATTTGTCAGAAACAGGAATAGACAGACCCCGAGTCACCAAAACAGGGTGTGTTTTGCATTATAACAGTGCCAAGTTAGTTAGGCATTTCTGTCAGTTTCAAAAGTCCAGGATATCCATACCACAGACTCTCCTTCTATGGCTACCTGGATAAAAAGCTGACATTCCTTTAAACTTGAGAATATTTTAGTGACTCAATGGAGGGCTATGAAATGATTTCATTTGAATGGGCTTGACAGGAATCTGACACAATCTTGTCACTAATGTTAATTTTGAAATCTTTTAACAATGAAAAGCTCATAGGAATTTAACATGAAAATTATCAACCCTCTTGGTTTGTAAGTTGTTTATTTCGTGTTACTTCATATTCATATTACCATGTTTATCTCTGTAGGCACTTTTATAATTTATATTCAATTAAACTTTTAAAACTGAGGAATTAGAAATGTTAACTTTTCTTAAGTTATTAATTTAAAATAGAACTAGCAGATAACTAGAAAAACATTCATCTAAACAAGTGGGAACTGCATTTTAACCAGTAGTGTTGAGGTAGGGGTTGCACAACAAACCATGTATACTTAGTCGCTCAGTTGTGTCCAACTCTTTGTGACCCCATGGACTGTAGCCCACCACATTCCTCTGTCTAGGGGTATTCTTCAGGCAAGAATACTGGACTGTGTTGCCATGCCCTCCTCCAAGGGATCTTCCTATCCCAGGGATTGAACCCTGGTCTCCTGCATCGCAGGCGGATTCTTTACTGTCTGAGCCATCAGAGAAGCTCCAGCCAGCCATTCAGCTGCACAATAATGTCACAGACAGTTGTATTCTTTTGCACTTATGTTCATTTCCTCTTGTATATAAATTGCTGCTGTAGCTCCAGCTATCATATCCATTTTCAGGGCAGGATGAAGGGCAAACAGGGCTGTGCTGGAACATCTGTCCCATTTGTCAGAATTTACCAGCAAGCTTCCCAATGTACTCTGCTAGCCAGGTCTAAACCATGACTGCTAGTTTCAGAGAGGTTTGAAAATTAGGGACTCATAGAGATTCTATTGATTGAGACCAACACAGTTGATCATTGGATCATATTACTTAATTAGCAGGGAAGTCAGAAAAGGAAACTGTGTCTGTTGAATACATATTCACTGTGAAAAAAATAGCAATGAAAATAAAATCTACACATTAAAGATTGAAAGTTAGTTGCACAGCTGTATCCAACTCTTTGTGATCCCAAGGACTGTAGCCTATGAGGCTCCTCTATCCATGGGATTCTCCAGGCAAGGGTACTGGAGTGGGTGGCCATTTCCTCCTCCAGGGGATCTTCCTGACCCAAGGATCAAACCCTGATCCCCTCAATTTCAGTAGGATTCTTCACCAACTGAGCTACGAGGGAAGCCCTTACTGAAGATGCGACATTCTTGTTCTTTTCTTTCAATTCAAATCCAGAATGAAAACTTATTGTTTTCTTTCTTAAAAATTTAATTTAAATTAATGACTATTTCTTTGATATTTAAAATGGGTGTGTGTTTTTAAATTTTCTTCTGTACATTAAACAGATACATGTATTACAACTGTAATCATATATCAATCAAAAAATTTTAAAAGTAAAGAGCAATAATATATATATGCTTGCTCTATATTTGCTCTTCACTTGTTGATTGTCCCATAAGCCATTACTACTCTTCATACCAGATGACTCTGAGATTAGAGTTTCTCCAGGTTAACTAAGGAGGAAGGACATTCATCTATGGAGAAGTTCTCATCTACACCTGTTTTGGGACTGTGGCTTCTTTGATCTGTTCCCAGTATTATTTTGAAACCACTCTTTGAAAATAGAAATTCCCCCACATTTCTAATCAGCTAAAGGAATTCTCCTATTTTCCAGGGCTGTCATACATTAATTGTTCAAAACATTATTCCTATCACTTCAATGGCCATGGGGACAGATGGGTGAAAGACACATGCATTTATCATTGGAAATAGAAAGAAAACTACAGGCCAATATCTCTGATGAACATAGATGCAAAAATCCTCAACAAAATTCTAGCAATCAGAATCCAACAACACATTAAAAAGATCATACACCATGACCAAGTGGGCTTTATCCCAGGGATGCAAGGATTCTTCAATATCCGCAAATCAATCAATGTAATTCACCACATTAACAAATTGAAAAATAAAAACCATATGATTATCTCAATAGATGCAGAGAAGGCCTTTGACAAAATTCAACATCCATTTATGATAAAAACTCTCCAGAAAGCAGGAATAGAAGGAACATACCTCAACATAATAAAAGCTATCTATGACAAACCCACAGCAAACATTATCCTCAATGGTGAAAAATTGAAAGCATTTCCCCTAAAGTCAGGAACAAGACAAGGGTGTCCACTTTCACCGCTACTATTCAACATAGTTCTGGAAGTTTTGGCCACAGCAATCAGAGCAGAAAAAGAAATAAAAGGAATCCAAATTGGAAAAGAAGAAGTAAAACTCTCACTGTTTGCAGATGATATGATCCTCTATATGGAAAACCCTAAAGACTCCACCAGAAAATTACTAGAGCTAATCAATGAATATAGTAAAGTTGCAGGATATAAAATCAACACACAGAAATCCCTTGCATTCCTATACACGAATAATGAGAAAGTAGAAAAAGAAATTAAGGAAACAATTCCATTCACCATTGCAACGAAAAGAATAAAATACTTAGGAATATATCTACCTAAAGAAACTAAAGACCTATATATAGAAAACTATAAAACACTGATGAAAGAAATCAGAGAGGACACTAATAGATGGAGAAATATACCATGTTCATGGATCGGAAGAATCAATATAGTGAAAATGAGTATACTACCCAAAGCAATTTACAAATTCAATGCAATCCCTATCAAGCTACCAGCCACATTTTTCACAGAACTAGAACAAATAATTTCAAGATTTGTATGGAAATACAAAAAACCTCGAATAGCCAAAGCAATCTTGAGAAAGAAGAATGGAACTGGAGGAATCAACTTGCCTGACTTCAGGCTCTACTACAAAGCCACAGTCATCAAGACAGTATGGTACTGGCACAAAGACAGACATATAGATCAATGGAACAAAATAGAAAGCCCAGAGATAAATCCACACACATATGGACACCTTATCTTTGACAAAGGAGGCAAGAATATACAATGGAGTAAAGACAATCTCTTTAACAAGTGGTGCTGGGAAAACTGGTCAACCACTTGTAAAAGAATGAAACTAGATCACTTTCTAACACCGCACACAAAAATAAACTCAAAATGGATTAAAGATCTAAATGTAAGATCAGAAACTATAAAACTCCTAGAGGAGAACATAGGCAAAACACTCTCAGACATAAATCACAGCAGGATCCTCTATGATCCACCTCCCAGAATGCTGGAAATAAAAGCAAAAATAAACAAATGGGATCTAATTAAAATTAAAAGCTTCTGCACAACAAAGGAAAATATAAGCAAGGTGAAAAGACAGCCTTCTGAATGGGAGAAAATAATAGCAAATGAAGCAACTGACAAACAACTAATCTCAAAAATATACAAGCAACTTCTGCAGCTCAACTCCAGAAAAATAAACGACCCAATCAAAAAATGGGCCAAAGAACTAAATAGACATTTCTCCAAAGAAGACATACGGATGGCTAACAAACACATGAAAAGATGCTCAACATCACTCATTATTAGAGAAATGCAAATCAAAACCACAATGAGGTACCACTTCACACCAGTCAGAATGGCTGCGATCCAAAAATCTGCAAGCAATAAATGCTGGAGAGGGTGTGGAGAAAGGGAACCCTCCTACACTGTTGGTGGGAATGCAAACTAGTACAGCCACTATGGAGAACAGTGTGGAGATGCCTTAAAAAATTGCAAATAGAACTACCTTATGACCCAGCAATCCCACTGCTGGGCATACACACCGAGGAAACCAGAATTGAAAGAGACACATGTACCCCAATGTTCATCGCAGCACTGTTTATAATAGCCAGGACATGGAAACAACCTAGATGTCCATCAGCAGATGAATGGATAAGCAAGCTGTGGTACATATACACAATGGAGTATTACTCAGCTGTTAAAAAGAATTCATTTGAATCAGTTCTGATGAGATGGATGAAACTGGAGCCGATTATACAGAGTGAAGTAAGCCAGAAAGAAAAACACCAATACAGTATACTAACACATATATATGGAATTTAGGAAGATGGCAATGACGACCCTGTATGCAAGACAGGGAAAGAGACACAGATGTGTAAAACGGACTTTTGGACTCAGAGGGAGAGGGAGAGGGTGGGATGATTTGGGAGAATGACATTCTAACATGTATACTATCATATGAATTGAATCGCCAGTCTATGTCTGACGCAGGATGCAGCATGCTTGGGGCTGGTGCATGGGGATGACCCAGAAAGATGTTATGGGGAGGGAGGTGGGAGGGGGTTCATGTTTGGGAATGCATGTAAGAATTAAAGATTTTAAAATTTAAAAAAAAATATGTTAATGAATATGAAAATAACTTGCAAACTAAAAAAAAAAAAAAAGGAAATAGAAATTCCTTCTATAATTATCAATAGTTCCTTATTCAGTTGAATTTTTTAAGTTTACTGAGTGTGCATCAAGATCAAAGCACAGTGTTGGTTGCTAAGGCATACATACCGATCACTAATACATCCTCTTTGATAGAAGCTGAGTCTAAAGAAGTGTTCAGGAAGAAATGTCTCATGTACTATTTGTAGCACTATTAAAGTAACTATAGAACACTAAAGGTAGAGAGGAAAATCTCAAGTGGTCAAAAGTCTCAATCTGGGAAAATATATTCTAGATGTGTAAAATAAGGTAGGTAACAAAGTCAATAACTGCTAAGAATTAGGCAGAAAAATGGTGCTTTCTGGCAACAAAGTCCAATAGGTATAACTATTATGTGGGTTATAACAGATTTTCTATGTGAATGCAGAAGTCAGTAAGAAAGAATTTCTATTTTCAAAAAGAGGTGTTAATATTGGGAACAGATCAGAGAAGCCACAATCCCCAAACAGGTGTAGATGAGAACTTCTCCATAGATGAGAAAGATGAGAGGAGGAAGGTGAGAGTAAAAATTTTAATCAGGAAGAAGAGGTGAATTTGGGGTTGCAGTTCAGCGCAGTTCAGTTCAGTTCAGTTCAGTCGCTCAGTCGTGTCCGACTCTTTGTAACCCCATGAATCGTAGCACGCCAGGCCTCCCTGTCCATCACCAACTCCCAGAGTTCACTCAGACTCACGTCCATCGAGTCAGTGATGCCATCCAGCCATCTCATCCTCGGTCGTCCCCTTCTTCTCCTGCCCCCAATCCCTTCCAGCATCAGTCTTTTCCAATGAGTCAACTCTTCGCATTTAGGCCATAGTAAATAGTGATTGAACAGAAACAACAGTGTAAACTTCAAAACATAAAAGCAGAAGACAAAGAGGAAAAGAATTGGTGCAGAGTAGGTTATCAAGTCTGCAGAAAGAAATGAGGCCCATGACTGTTTTCCTAGATGGCCAAGTGTAATTACACCAAATCAAACTTTATCTCTTTCAAGCATAATCCTCAACATGCAAATGCAATTTAGTAACATCAATTAGTAGCATCAATCTCAGGTAAATTATCTTAACTACTTTTCAAAAGTTCTAAAATTCAAGCATTTAAATAATTTACCTAAAGCAGCACATCATGTCAGCAACAAATCCAAGGTTAAAATTCACCTGTAGTTCTATTAGTCATATGAAATATACATGTGTGTTGTGTATATACATGTGTATGTATATGCATGTAATTGGTATTTTTTTCTTAATTTGGAAAAATATATTTTATTTAATTATAATACATTGAAAAATATGATTATGCTAATTAATGATGAATATATGCACACATATTGATGAATACAGGCAAACAGGCTGTATATTGTCACCCTGCTTATTTAACTTATATGAAGAGTACATCATACGAAACGCTGAGCTGGATGAAGCACAATCTGGAATCAAGATTGCTGGGAGAAATATCAGTAACGTTGGATATGCAGATGACACCATCCTTATAACAGAAAGTGAAGAAGAACTAAAGGGCCTCTTGATGAAAGTGAAAGAGGAGAGTGAAAAAGTTGGCTTAAAACTCAATGCTCAGAAGACTAAGATCATGCTCGTCCAGTCCCATCACTTCATGGCAAATAGATGGGGAAACAATGGAAACAATGAGTAACTTTGTTTTTTGGGGCTCCCAAATCACTGCAAATGGTGACTGTAGCCATGAAATTAAAAGGCGCTTGCTCCTTTTAGGCACTTGGCCAACCTAGACAGCATACTGAAAGCAGAAACATTATTTTGCCAACAAAGTTCCGTCTAGTCAAAGCTATGGTTTTTCCAAAAATCATGTATGGATATAAGAGTTAGACTATAAAAATAGTTGAGCACTGAAGAATTGATACTTTGTATTGTGATGTTGAAGAAGCCTCTTGAGAGTCCCTTGGAATGTAAGGTGATCCACCCAGTTAATCCTACAGGAAATCAGTCCTGAATATTCACTGGGAGGACTGATGCTGAAGCTGAAACTCCAATACTTTGGCCACCTGATGGGAAGAACTGACTCATTGGAAAAGACCCTGATGCTAGGAAAGATTGAAGGCAGGAGGAGAAGGGGATGACAGAGGATGAGATAGTTGGATGGCATCACCGACTCAATGGACATGAGTTTGAGTATGCTCCGGGAGTTGGTGATGGACAGGAAAGCATGGCATCCTGCTGTCCATGGGGTCACAAAGAGTCAGACACAACTGAGCAACTGAACTGAACTGAACTGAACACTGAACAGATATGTATACAAAATAGAAGCAATGGCAAAAGGAGTCCGTTTCCATTGCTGAAAATACATTTCATCATCTGAGATTCAGTTTTAATTGATCCCTTAGGGAGAATATGATAAGCAGTTATTTACCTGGCTGACATGAATACTATGGCAAATCATAGTTTTCACTATTCCCTCCACAGCTAACATTTCCTTTGTGTTCATTAACGGCTCCCAATTTCATTTACTTATTAGATTTTGTTGTTGATGTACAGCAAGCAATAATTCCTACACTGATGAATACTGAATTAAAATTGCTCAATTATCAAAGTTTTATTTTTTATGATATTTGTAAATGTCTGACTAGCTATGGCTGTAAGTAAAATGACTTTAGTGGGTTATTGCTGTATTGAAATACTTTGTGGTGTCATGTGGAAAATATTGGCATGTCTATCTGCAAGCAGAATAAGGACAGCAGCAGAAATTAGCAATCATGGGGTAAGTGATACTGATCAGTCCCACCTCTCTCACTACTTTTCTTTTCCCAGCTCACAGCTCAGACTATGAGATTTCTAGTGATAAAGCTGTTAAATGTTTTGAGATCTTCAGAGAAAGATAATTTATTGAATTAGTCCTATATGCTGTAAATTAATAGAAATATTTAATCTGAATTTAGTCTTTCTAGACATTCATTAATCAGTGGAATTTCAAAAATGAAATGAGACTCTCTCTGTACAGAAGCTTCTTTTTAGTTAGTCCTATGGGCTTCCCTTATAGTTCAGCTGGTAAAGAATCTGCCTGCAAATCAGGAGACCTGAATTCTATCCTTGCGTTGGGAAGATCCCCTGGAGAAGGGAACACCTACCGACTCCAGTATTCTGGCCTGGAGAATTCCATGGACTATATAGTCCATGGGGTAGCAAAGTCAGATAGGACTGAGCGACTTTCACTTATGGGCTTCCTAGGTGGGTCTAGTAAAGAACCCTCCTGCCAATGCAGGAGACTCCAGACACATGGGTTTGATCCCTGGGTCAAAAAGATCTCCTGGAGGAGGGCATAGCAACCTACTTCAGTATTCATGCCTGGAGAGTCCTATGGACAGAGGAGCCTGGCAGGCTACAGTCCATAGGGTCACAATGAGGTGGACACAGCTGAAGTGACTTAGCAGGGTACTTCCTTATACAAGGAAGCCCAAACCATTTCTATCTCATTGTTTCAACGGAGTGTGCAGCTAAGCAAACAATTGATAAGATGAGGAATTTCATGTACTTACAGAAAAGAATAAGATTTCTTATTAATAATAATAGCCTTTAATCTTTTAAGCAATAGTTTTTTACAAAAACTCAATTTAACACCTGATTAAAGAGGGAAAAAAAATATGTTCACATGTCAAGAAAAGAAAGCATGAGGTCTTTTTCAGAATCAATATGTACAAAGTGTCTGGTTAACAGTGATATATAAATTTTTATGAACATCAAAAATGTGTGGTATTTATCAAAAATACCAAGTATTTGCAAAAAATAGAATGCTCCGCAAATATGTGCTAGGAGTATACAGATAGAATGAGAAAAAAAGAGAAGTTCATTGATGTAAACTATAAATAAGAAGGCTCAGCAAAGGATATTTCATGAAAGAATCCAAGCCAATAAAAAGTATTTCTTTGTTATCTAGTGGAGAAATCCAGCTGGTGTATCATCATTGGGATCTTTGGGCAACTCTGGGACAAATAATATACTACAGGATAAAAATGTGAGGTATGAGAGACAGAGGGCTTCCCTGGTGGCTCAGATAGTAAAGAATCTGCCTGCAATGCAGGAGACCCAGGTTCTATCCCTGTAGGGAAGATCCCCTAGAGAAGGGAAAGGCTACCCACTCCAGGATTCTTGCCTGGAGAATCCCATGGACAGAGGAGCTTGGCATGGTACAGGCATGGGGTCGCATAAATTTGGACACAACGGAGCAGCTAACACTTTCATGGTAGACAGAAGTAAATCTTTGCCATATACTTTAGTTAGGAAAATATTACTATTAGGGAGATTCCCAAATCAGATTTGTTCTAGGAAATGAGCACATTGGATATACAAGATCAAATAGCGGTCCACAGTCAGGGTGCTTTCACAAAGTTCATAAAGTAAATGTAGATTAATCACCAGGACCAGATGGTATCCACTTGAGGGTTTTAAGGAGCTCTAGGATGCAACTGAGAAATAATTGGCCATGTGCAACCAATCATTACAAAGAAACACTGTGCCAGAAAACTATTTGTAAATTTAACTTTTTTAGAGGGTGTTTCAGGAACTATAGTCTGTGAATTTATTTTAGTAAGAGATAAAATAGTGCATCTAAAAATGAACAGTCATTACCTACTTTCAAAATGTCTATTCTTTTTATTAAAAAAAGAGGTTCTAAAAGTCACTCATCTTTAAAATTACTCTCCATGAATTTTATATTGTTATATAAAATATATCTTTGCTTTTAAATTAATTTATAATACTAAATATATGTACGTGTGCATGTGTGTGTATGCATCTCTTTCTCTCTGAACACACACATACATATGTATAAAAATATATACTGGGTCCTCAGCTATGCTTGGCAACTCTGTATGTTTTCCTTATTAGTGCACTTTCTAAATCTTCATAACCTCTTACTCTGCCTAATCTCAGTTGATGTAATTCCTTCTTATTTTATGGAACAAAGAAAAGCAGTGAAAAAAGAATTTATATATTTTCTCATTAAATATTTGTAAGTATACATAATGCTATAATAAAATATATATGTAAATTTATACATGTCTATAAAAGTAACATCACATATATCTAATCTAATATAGTAAAATAATCAATAATAATTTATAGATAAAAGATAATTCACAAATAAACTGCAATTTCTTGATATTGATATCTGTGAATCTGGAGGAAGGCTCAGAACCTGATGGTTACTGACTCAGAGTAAAATGTGGGGGTCAAAAAGTGAGCAAGAGCCAGCTTGGAAGAGATAAATATGAGACGTAAGTTCCATTCTAAATGCAGTAACTGCCAAATACCATTCATTGGTCCACAAGCCAGTCATTAAGACAAACAAATGCTACCCTAAAGGCAAAAGGTGGATCAAGAACAAGGACTTATTTTTAGAATGGCATAGAAGTAAGTAAAACTTATATGATGAACATAAATGTAAAAGGGAACCTGGAAACTATTTTATATTATAAGTATTTTTTATCAATATTACCTTTCCAATTGTTTGAACCCTAATTCTCATTGCACATTTAACTAGCTTCTGCTTTTATTAATATGAATCTGATAGGCCATTCAGGATGAGTCTTTTATTGGAGATATTTTTTACTAAATCTCCCCATGTTGATTAATCTTTGTACCAAGAGACCAGGGAATTGAGGTACAGACTCTATTGGTACTCTACCAGGCATATTCAGCTAGATGATTATTATTCACTTGAAACAATATTGATTACATGATTCCAGGCCTTATGATAGGCATTAGAAAGTTAAGATGTACTCTTCAGTAGTATATGTACAATACAGCTGAGAATCTTTGAGAACTGTATTCAAGAGTGTGTGTAAACTGCACACAGCATTTCAAGGCACTAGTTACTCTAAGAGCACAGCGCTAGATCAGAAGGGTTCAGGGGAGGTCTTTCTAGAAGAGATGATGTTTGAATTAAGTCTTAAAGAACAAGCTGGATTCAGCTAAGGCAACACTTTGGAGAAGGTGGTAGGCAGATGGAAGACAATCACAGAGGCATGAAGCATAAAACTCCATCACCTTGGTAGGAAATTATAAGCAATTCAGCATTATTAGTGGAAGAAAATGAAGACGGGGAGATACGGCAGGTGAAGCTGAGAATTAGGCAATAATTAGACCATCAAGGACATTAAAGGTCAAGTGACAGACCGTGGGCTTTATCTCGAAGGTCGTGTTTCAAATTTCAGTAACATAAGAGTCAATGTGAAAAATAATGTGATGATAAGGGCAAAACAACAAATGAGAGGTTCATTGTCATAGTCCAAACAAAAATGATAGGACTAGAACTAGGATAATGGCAGACTGGTGGAATGAACATATGCAGACAGTTCTTGCTACCCTAGTCTAAGAGCTGAGATAGGAATTATTGACAGAGGAGAGGTTCAAGTGAGATTTTGAATAACTCTAAGTATATATTGACCGTGAGTTGCCTCTATACCATCTGAAAGATATATTCAGAAGGCACTAGGGTATCATATTTAATGGTGAAAAGATCAGGATAGGGTAGGCCAACTCATCAATATGTCTACTCGTGGAATCCAGGGTAAATTTGGAGATTTGGTCAAGAGCCAAGGCACAGACAGAAACATACTCTACTATGGGAATGGTTTCAATGAAACTGAGCAGAAAGTAGACAAAGAAATAAATAAAAAGTAAATGCTGGGACTGTTTTAAACTAGAGTGTACACTGTTGGTGGGAATGCAAACTAGTACAGCCACTATGGAGAACAGTGTGGAGATTCCTTAAAAAATTGCAAATAGAACTACCTTATGACCCAGCAATCCCACTGCTGGGCATACACACCGAGGAAACCAGAATTGAAAGAGACACATGTACCCCAATGTTCATCGCAGCACTGTTTATAATAGCCAGGACATGGAAACAACCTAGATGTCCATCAGCAGATGAATGGATAAGAAAGCTGTGGTACATATACACAATGGAGTATTACTCAGCCGTTAAAAAGAATTCATTTGAATCAGTTCTGATGAGATGGATGAAACTGGAGCTGATTATACAGAGTGAAGTAAGCCAGAAAGAAAAACACCAATACAGTATACTAACACATATATATGGAATTTAGGAAGATGGCAATGACGACCCTGTATGCAAGACAGGGAAAGAGACACAGATGTGTATAATGGACTTTTGGACTCAGAGGGAGAGGGAGAGGGTGGGATGATTTGGGAGAATGACATTCTAACATGTATACTATCATGTAAGAATTGAATCGCCAGTCTATGTCTGACGCAGGATGCAGCCTGCTTGGGGCTGGTGCATGGGGATGACCCAGAGAGATGTTATGGGGAGGGAGGTGGGAGGGGGTTCATGTTTGGGAACGCATGTGAGAATTAAAGATTAAAAAATAAATTTAAAAAAAAGTTAAAAAAAATAAATAAAAATAAAAATAAAAATGAGTACCTTAAAAAAAATAAAATAAAATAAACTAGAGTGTGTTAATGGAAATTTTGAGGTACAGAAAGGCCAACAGATCAGGAGATGGTTATCACTGAAAATATAGTTTGTTACTTATGGTTCCTAAGGAGAGGGAACTCTCCTTTGATGAAGGATCAAATGGTCCCATCCATCACAAGAGATAAAGAGAGGGAGAAACATCAACAAGTGCCTTGCTGTGGTTTTGTGAGAAGGACTAGACAAGGGCAGGTAAGAAGTCTTAGGACTGGCTAAGTTTGAATAATTTCAATAAGAGCCCAATAATTTCAGTGGGCTCTGAGGCACAGAGGCTGTCTTTGGCTGAAATTTGGCCCTGAGTGATTGGGGCAGGTAGATAATAATCCAGAGTGTAAGAGAATCTGATAGGGTTAATGCTTGGTGGTATGGCCTCTGGATTGTTTGGTTTATATGTGAAAGGTGTGCTCCCAGCTGGAGGACTCCTCACAAAAAGGGAGGTAATGAAGGAGGCAGAAGTCACAGCAAGGTGATTCAGGCACATTATCATGTTTTCTGGAACAAGGAGCTTGAATACAGAGGGGATGTTACAGTGTGAAATGTAACAGAAACGAGAAACATGCTTAAGATGAGGACCCAAGGCATGAAGGAGAGGGAGGCTAGTTTCTAGAGAGGACTATATAAGAAGATTCATAGGTCAAAGAAACAAAGTTGCTGAAGGCCTGCTATATGGCAGGCATTGAGCTAGGTACCAAGGAGTAACTTCTGCAAATTGATGAAGAGTACACTGCCAAGCCTGAGAAGAATGGAGCACGTGTGCTTATATCAGACTTTTTCTCTTAGTCTGTAGAAAAGGAAGTTGAAAAAGAATTCCCTCTACTTCCTTCTCTAACCATGGAAACATTTAGTTAGCATAGTTTTTAGCCTAGAAGGGGACACAGAAGTTAATTAGAAACATGATGAAGTTGTTAACAAAGGTTGATACATTAAGAAATGTTTCAGAGAGCTTCAAAAAGAAAAATGGATAGCCCTCGGATAAATTCGTTTATTCAGGTATTTAAATTATGTTCATCATTGCAGCATCTGGGAGTTTCACATCTCAAAAAAAACATCATTGCTGAAAAGAGGTAATTTCAACAGCAGAAAGCAAAATAATTGAGCTGAATTGTTGCCTGCAGGGCTGAATGACCCCCAAATAACACAAACTTTGAATAATCACATAAAAGAAGGTAAAAGAAATTAAGCAAAATAGGGAAACACTGAGTTTAATGTTCTTAACTGGTTACTAGTTTATAGCCCTGACAGATTATTTTCAAAGATTAATCTTGAATATTTTCAGGAAGGTCAGGCTGCTCAACTGAGTGAAACAAGAAATTAGAATGTCTGAGTTTATTTGAACTTAGATGTTGTCCTGTTATATATAAAGTTTCCTTGTATCTGTATTATGGCATAAGATTTTCCTTAAAAGAGATTTATTTTTCCCAGAAAACACCTCTTAAGACTTTGCCATACTAATTGGCCAAGGAATACACCACCATTAATGGGAAATAAATTTGTTCAACTTTCCTTAAAGTACCAAGATTGGAGGTTGCAACCAGATGACCTCCTAACTCTATACCTGTATTTTTTTTTAGCTTGGTCAGTATTAATTTTTTTAATATAAATTGTTTTCCTTAATTGAAAGTCTTTAGTTTGTCAGTTGCTAAAAAATCTTTCTCTTTATTGTTTTACAATAACACATTTTTATGTACTTAAATATTACTGCCTCCACTCTCCCCCTCCTGTGTCCCAATCACCCCTCCATCTCTACTCATAGTCTAACTTAAACCGCAAAAGCAAACATTCAGGATTCTTCATAAACACCCCTAGTACATATGCATGTGCACGCACGCGTGTGCACACCCCCCCCCCCCACACACACACTTCCGCATATTGATCTTTCTGAGCACCTTCTCTTGGCTACTACAAATCTTACTTTTACTACACAATCAAGTTCAAGATGCAGTTCTCCCTGATTCTTCTCCAATAATTTTGTCCCTAACTAAATTCATATTGTACTTACTTGTGCCATGCCATTTACTTTTTATTTTTCATTATACTTTATTCCTTCTCATTGTCTCTGTAGCGGGTGGTATTTAAAAACAAACAAACAAAAAACCTTTAGACTTCAAAGGGCTTCCCTGGTGGCTCAGACAGTCAAGAGTCTGCCCACAGTGCAGGAGACCCAGGTTCAATCTCTAGGTCTGGAAGGTCCCCTGGAGAAGGAAATGGCGACCCACTCCAGTATTCTTGCCTGGAAAATCACAGGAGCAGAGGTCCGTGGGGTCACAAAGAGTTGGAGATGACTGAGCCACTGCACTTTCACTTTCTTAGGCTTCAAGGTCAAGAAACACACCTTTTACACTTTTAAAAAAGATTTATTTATTTATGGCTGCACAGGGTCCTTGTTGTTGCCTGTAGCCTTTCTCTTCTCGCTGCAGAGAGCGGGCCTGCTCTCCAGTCGTAGTGCGCGGGCTTCTCACTACAGTGGCTTCTCTTGTTGTGGAGCACGGACTTTATGCACTCCGGCTTCAGTAGTTGCAGCTCATGGGCTGTAGCACGCAGGCTTAGGAGTTGCGGCACACGGGCTTAGCTGCCCTGAGGCCCGTGGGATTCTCCCAGACCAGGGATTGAACCTGTCCTTCCTGCATTGGCAGGCAGATTCTCTACCACTGAGCCACCGGGAAGCCTTCCGTTATACTTTTTGATTTGGCAAAGTACAACAAATGTGATGATATCATAGGTTCTCAAATATTTGCTAAATGATGAATTAATGCAGCTTCTACATATGATTACTTTTTAGTTTTCAAAAATAAATATACTTCTAATAAGTTCCTTGGATAAGTGCTAATGCAACAATTTTTGTCAATTACTTTCTACAGATTTTATTTCCTAAGTCTATAATATAGACAGACCCTAAATGCAGTGATGTAAAATGGTTAAGTGCTTGATTTTCACCTACTTATGTTCATACTTATATTTTGCTTCACATTTTTACTTGCAGCTGCATAGACATGGGGATATCCAATAAAATGGCACTGTGCTGTGTGCTTCGTCACTCAGCCTTGTCTGACTCTTTGCAACTCCATGGACTGTAGCCCTCCAGCCTCCCATGTCCATGCAGATTCTCCAGGCAAGAAATAGAATTGCCATATGACCCAGCAATCCCACTGCTGGGCATACATATACCGAGGAAACCAGAATTGAAAGAGACATGCATACCCCACTGTTCATCGCAGCACTGTTTACAATAGCCAGGACATGGAAGCAACCTAGATGTCCATCAGCAGATGAATGGGTAAGAAAGTTGTGGTACATATACACAATGGGATATTATTCAGCTTTTAAAAAGAATGCATTTGAATCAGTTCTAATGAGGTGGATGAAACTGGAGCCTGTTATACAGAGTGAAGTAAGTCAGAAAGAAAAACACCAATACAGTATATTAATGCATATATATGGAATTTAGAAAGATGGTAATGATGACCCTATATGCAAGACAGAAAAAGAGACACAGATGTAAAGAACAGACTTTTGGACTCTGTGGGAGAAGGCGAGGGTAGGATGATTTGAGAGAATAGCATTGAAACATGTATATTATCATATATGAGATAGATTGCCAGTCCAGGTTTGACGCATGACAGGGTGCTCAGGGCTGGTGCACTGGGAAGACCCAGAGGGATGGGTTGGGGAGGGAGATGGTTCAGGATGGGGAACACATGTATACCCATGGCTGATTCATGTCAATGTATGGCAAAACCACCACAATATTGTAAAGTAATTAGCCTCCAACTAAAATAAATTAATTAAAAAAAGAAAACTGGAGTGGGTTGCCATACCGTTCTCCAGGGAATCTTCCTAACCCAGGAGTTAATCTGGAGTCTCCTGCATTATTGGTGGATTCTTTACCATCTGAGCTACCAGGGAAGCCCAGTAAAAAGGTATCTAACCTTAAATGACTGATTAAGTAACTTTTACCAGTTGTGAAATTAGGACTACTCAATGAAAGCTCCTTGAAGATCAAAATGCCTGAGTAGAGGCAAAAATCATTCTGGTTGACTTCCAAGAAGCAAGAATAGGGTGTGTGTTTCAGAAAACCCCCAAATCAAGACAATAAAATATATGTCAAAATGATCTCAGGAAGCAGAAGTGCCTTCATTTTCAGATGACTCTCTAATTTCAAAGAAACATTAGGATCATATATAAAAGTATTTGCTTCACCAACAGGTTTCATTATTTATAACTTATACCTAGAAAATAGTCAAAGGAAAGGGTGTAGTACACTTACATGACCTCAGCCTTGAAATTTTCTTTTTCTAAATGCTGTAGGTTAAAAATTTTATGTTCCACCAAGGCCAATTGATTCCCCTTTCTTTTTATAAGCTGTAATAGTGAAGCGTATTTCTGAGTGTGGAAACAGAACAAACTTTCTTCACTCATCTTTCATAGTCTCTGCTTGATGCCAGGTAATGCCTGCTGTTTTTTCATGACTGTGGATTTGTAGATTCATATGTCTAAAATGGTTAAATTCCTTTATCAAAAAATAAATCAATTTACTTGCTACCTGCAGGTTGCAATTAGGTCTCATTCACTACCACATGGTTGAAGTAGTCAATATTTAGGTGTGTTAAAGTTTTCAACCAAAGTGAAAGATACCATTGAAACACAGACTTAAACTGAATTAAACAAATACTCAAAACAAAGAAGCTACAAAAAATTGATTTTGCTTTACAATGCTTAAAAAAATAAATTCTAAAAATATGAAAGGCTTGTGTCAGCTATGTTGTGAAAACACCAGTATTTTGGATCAGTGGTAGAGAAAAAATGGAATGGTATCACTCGGTATACCATTCATCACTATGCTCTAGTCTATAAAACCTTGTTGGCCCATGGAAACAAGTTGCATATGAAAAAGTAAGTGATCTGGTGGTTTTGATAGAAAAAGAAATTGAGAACCACAATAATGAAGTATACTTTAAATATTTTTCAGTGTAAACCCTTATTTTACTTATAAACTCATCCAAACTATAATCTCAGGAGTTTTAAGATGATTTTACCATTTTTCCTCATTAAAAAAGCAGAAACAACAGCAATAATAAAACTCTGAAGTAATGTTCACTAAATTTCAGCTCTATTGCTGGTTAATGCTATCTTGGTGGCAGAATGATTTATATTTCTCCTTTGTGCTTCTATTTGCCACACTTTATCATATTTGTTCTAGGTCTATTTTAATGAAATAAAATCATAAATAAAGCTAAAGCCACCTTTGTCCCTCAACCCAAATTCCACCCCTTTGTGCCTTCCCTGTACTAAAGCAATGATTAATACACGTTGCTTACATTTCCAGTCTTTTGATTGTATGTGAGAGAGCAACATGTAATAGCACTTTATATGAGTTTTATTTAATTGTTGATCATACTGCTGCAATTTCTTTTTTTTCATAGTTGTTTTGCTCTCTATTATATCAACATGTAAATGAGATGGTTAGATAGCATCAGCAACTCAACGGATATAAACTTGAGCAAACTCTGGGAGACAGTGGAGGACAGGGGAACCTAGCGTGCAGCGTGCTGGAGTCCAAGGAGTCACAAAGAGTCAGACATGGCTTAGCAACTGAACAACAACAACATATCAGTATATGCTAATGTAGTTAATTTCTTTTCTTCTATGTATAGTATTTCACTGTACTTTTAATAACACTTTTCATTTATCTGTTAGTCTGTTGATGGACGTACAAAGTTGTCTGCAATTATTTCTTGCTACAAAAGGAATTAAAATGGAAATTGTCATATGTATATTTTTGTGTACCTGTGCACCAATTTTTTAAAATAGGTAGACTAGAATGATTGGTTTAAAAGGAATTAATCCTAATCAATTTTTCTCTTAAATTATTGTAACATTTTATACTCCCATATAGGGTTCCCTGGTGGCTCAGTGGTGAGAAATCCACCAGCAATGCAGGAGAGGCAGATTCGATCCCTGGGTCAGGAAGATCTCCTGGAGGAGGGCATGGCAAACCACTCCAGTATTCTTGCCAGGAAAACCCCATGGAGAAAGAAATCTGGCAGGCTACAGTCCATGAGATCACAAAGAGTCATACACAGACTGAGGCATCTGAGTACCCACACACATACTCCCTTATGTAACCTGTGACAGCTTCCCAAGACCCTTTTTAGTATATGATGTTATCAAACTTTAAAAATTTTTTGCCCATATAACTAAGAAATTTTATTTTCTTTTTAAGCTTGTACTTCTATTGTTGAAAATGTTTTGGATAATTCTGTTATATTGGACTCAGGTTACTCTTCAGTGAATTGCTTATTATTGCATCTTATAATTTTTCCTACTAGGATGTATGTGTTCTTTATTAGTGAATTAAGAAATGCTATTGGATAATAATGATTTATCTGTTACAAAGTAGCATATATTGTTTTTAGTCAATCCTAGCTTATCTTTTAACTTGGTTTCTGGCAATGTTAGTCATGTAGCAGTTCATAGTTTTGATAGAGTCACATTCATCAATCTTTATTTTATAAGATGTGCTTATGTATTCGATCTAAAAGTTAATTCACTATTCTATATCAGACACATTCTCCTACAACTTTCTTGTAATATTTTAAAATTTCAGTGTTCCTACTGAGTTGTTTAATCCATCTGGAAATACTTCATATAATGTAAGATTTGTTGTTCAATCACTCAGTCGTGTCCGACTCTGTGACCCCAAGGACTGCAGCATGCCAGGCCTCCCTGTCCTTTACTATCTCCCAAAGTTTGCTCAAAATCATGTCCATTGAGTCAGTGATGACGTCCGACCATCTCATCCCCTGTCACCCTTTCTCCTCCTGCCTTCAATCTGTCCCAGAATCAGAGTCTTTTCTAATGAGTCTGTTTTTTTGCATCAAGTGGCCGAAGTATTGGAGCTTCAGCTTCAGCGTCAATCCTTCCAGTGAATTTCAGGGTTGATCTCCTTTAGGATTAACTGGTTGTAAGATAAGAACCATTTTTTTTTCCTTTATGCAAAGACTATTATTGTAACATCACTTACTTATAGTTCTACTTTAGCCTGATGATTTGCAATGTCCCTCTACCAAAAGAACATGTTTTTCTGGGTCTAAGTTCTCTATTCTATGTATTGTCCATTTCTGATCTTGAATCACTATGAATCGTGCCATGTAGGGCCACCCAAGATGGACAGGTTATGATGGAGAGTTCTGACAAAACTCTGGAGAAGAGAATGGCAAACCACTTCAGCATTCTTGTTTTGAGAATCCCATGAACAGTATGAAAAGGCAAAAGGATATGACACAAAGATGAATCACAGTTATCATAAGTTGTGACATTTGGTAAGAAAGCTTCTGTTATTATTTTTAATTTTGCCCTAGAAATATTTTAGATATTTTTGTTGTATCCTCATTAAATTTAGGATCAGTTTGTTTAAGGTCTAGAAGAAAAAATTTTTTTGAGATTTTCGTTTTATTTATATTGCACTGATTGATATATTTGGGACAGAATTAACAAAATATAAAGTCTTTCACTCAGAAACTTATTATGCACTTTTATTTATTCAGAGCTTCTTTTATGCTTTTCAATAATTCATAATCTTTTATTTCATAAAGAACTTATATATATGTATACACTTATATATATATGTAGCAGCAATTTCCCACCTTAATATATTAGTTTATGCTGATATTGTAAATAGGGTATTTTTATTTATTGATATATATTTTTAGTTATTGCAGATTGTGATCTGAATACAATTTGCTGCATATTCTTATTGCTTCTAATGATTTGCAGATTGTCTTAGGTTATCCTATAGACAACCAGAGTCAGCAAATAAGTATTAGTTTGTTTTCCTTTAAAATATTTTTGCCGCTATTTCTGTTTTTCTGTCTTATTTAATTGGCTAGCCACAAGAATTTTAAGTTCACTGTGAAATAATTGGGATATAGAGGTCATCTTTATTTCTGTTCAGTCTTTTATTGAAATTTTTTAAAAGTGTGACTCATCTCTGGGATGTTTAAAGTGAAGTTTTTTTTTTTTAATTTTAATTTTTCCTTTGTTTTACTTTACAATACTATATTGGTTTTGCCATACATTGACATGAATCAGCCATGGTGTACATGAGTTCCCAATCCTGAACCCCTCTCCCACCTCCCACCCCATATCATCTCTCTGGATTATCCCCGTGCACCAGCCCGGAGCATCCTATACCCTGCATCAAACATAGACTGGCGATTCGTTTCTTACATGATAGTATACATGTTTCAATGCCATTCTCCCAAATCATCCCACCCTTGCCCTCTCCCACAGAGTCCAAAATTCCATTCTATACATCTGTGTCTCTTTTGCTGTCTTGCATACTGGGTTATCATTGCCATCTTTCTAAATTCCATATATATGTGTTAGTATACTGTATTGGTGTTTTTCTTTCTGGCTTACTTCACTCTGTATAATCGGCTCCAGTTTCATCCACCTCATTAGAACTGATTCAAATGTACTCTTTTTAATGGCTGAGTAATACTCCATTGTGTATATGTACCACTGCTTTCTTATCCATTCATCTGCTGATGGACATCTAGGTTGTTTCCATGTCCTGGCTATTATAAACAGTGCTGTGATGAACATTGGGGTACACGTATCTCTTTCCATTCTGATTTCCTTGGTGTGTATGCCCAGCAGTGGGATTGCTGGGTCATAAGGTAGTTCTATTTCCAGTTTTTTAAGGAATCTCCACACTGTTCTCCATAGTGGCTGTACTAGTTTGCATTTCCACCAACAGTGTAAGAGGGTTCCCTTTTCTCCACCCCCTCTCTAGCATTTATTGCTTGTAGACTTTTGGATCGCTGCCATTCTGACTGGTGTGAAATGGTACCTCATTGTGGTCTTGATTTGCATTTCTCTGATAATGAGTGATGTTGAGCATCTTTTCATGCGTTTGTTAGCCATCCGTATGTCTTCTTGGGAGAAATGTCTAGTTCTTTGGCCCATTTTTTGATTGGATCATTTATTTTTCTGGAATTGAGCTGCATACATTGCTTGTATATTTTTGAGATTAGTTGTTTGTCAGTTGCTTCATTTGCTATTATTTTCTCCCATTCAGAAGGCTGTCTTTTCACCTTGCTTATAGTTTCCTTTGTTGTGCAGAAGCTTTTAATTTTAATTAGATCCCATTTGTTTATTTTTTCTTTTATTTCCAGAATTCTGGGAGGTGGATCATAGTGGATCCTGCTGTGATGTATGTTGGAGAGTGCTTTGCCATGTTCTCCTCTAGGAGTTTTATAGTTTCTGTATACATTTAGATCTTTAATCCATTTTGAGTTCATTTTTGTGTGCAGTGTTAGAAAGTGATCTAGTTTCATTCTTTTACAAGTGGTTGACCAGTTTTCCCAGCACCACTTGTTAAAGAGATTGTCTTTACTCCATTGTATATTCTTGACTCCTTTGTCAAAGATAAGGTGTCCATAGGTGTGTGGATTTATCTCTGGGCTTTCTATTTTGTTTCATTGATCTATATTTCTGTCTTTGTGCCAGTACCATACTGTCTTGATGACTGTGGCTTTGTAGTAGAGCCTGAAGTCAGGCAGGTTGATTCCTCCAGTTCCATTCTTTCTCAAGATTGCTTTGGCTATTCGAGGTTTTTTGTATTTCCATACAAATTGTGAAATTATTTGTTCTAGCTCTGTGAAAAATACCACTGGTAGTTTGATAGGGATTGCATTGAATCTGTAGATTGCTTTGGGTAGTATACTCATTTTCACTATATTGATTCTTCCGATCCATGCACATGGTATATTTCTCCATCTATTAGTGTCCTCTTTGATTTCTTTCATCAATGTTTTATAATTTTCTATATATAGATCTTTAGTTTCTAAGTTTTAGTATATAAAATTCATCAGGTTAAAGGAATTTCTTTACATGTGTAGTTTGATGAGAATTTAGAAGATGAATTAACTATTAATTCTGTTGAAAGTCATGTACTTCTCAAGATAATATTTTTCATCAACAATCTGACAAAAGAGAACTTATATTGACAGTATTTTCTAATGCTAGAATATTGTTGTTCTCCTTCAGTTACCTTGGTAATATATTAACTTGGTAATATATTAACTTGATGAAGATGAATTCAGTTTTAAATTTTTATTTAGTTATCTCAGTCTATACATTCAAATGTAACATTGTTCTTTGTCTCTTTTCTTCTTCCCTCCTTTTTGTGCAGTCAATGAAAGCCATAAAAAATAATTTGCATGGCCTACCTCATATTTTCACACCTAAAAAAACCATTTTTACAAGATGGGCAGTCTCTGTTCTTTAAAATTTAATAAATCTGCAAATTGTGTAGCCTAGCTATATTTTAATAAGATTATTTTGTTAATGATTTAATTGCTCTAATGTGCAAGTTTCCTTTTATTTTCAACACTGCTTTATTGATTTGTTTTTCTAAATATATTACATTTTTAGTTGACCCCAAACTGTTGATACTTACATAAATCAATGATTGAAAAAAAATCTGTATGATACTATGTTCCCACTAAACTATCTTGTGACTACAGTTACATTTCATCTTAAAAAAATTTTTTATGTTTCTGTTTGAATATGGAAATAATGGAAATAAAGTAAATAACATTACTCTAATCTCCTAACCAAACTAACTAAAAGTCTGTTGAAATACTGTTACAAAATACATGAGTAATTAAAATTTCATTGTAGAAAGAAAAGCTTTCTTATTCCTAAATTAGCCTACTTCCTGCCAAAGATTACTCCCTATATATTATTTGTGATTTCATTTTAAATATGACATATTTTTCTGTGAAGGTCAAATACACTGGTATTTTCCTATAAACCTATTCCTGTAAACAAAATTCTAATGGGATTTAAGAAGATCTGCTTTTGTCTGCATTTAAGGTTTATAAATTATAAATACTGGAGTGGGTTGCCATGCCCTCCTTCAGGGAATCTTCCCCACCCAGGTATGGAACTTTTGCTTCTTAGTGTCTCCTGCCCTGGCAGGTGGGTTGTGCCATTTGGGAAGGCCCTATTGACTTATAGTGACCCATTAAAAGTGAAATGGCAGCCCACTCCAGTATTCCTGCTTGAAGAACCCCATGGACAGAGGAGCCTGGTGGGCTACAGTTCCTAGGGTTGCAGAGAGTCCTATACGACCTAGCATGCATGCACTCCTTGTGGCATGTGGGATCTTAGTTCCCCCACCCGGGATCAAACCCTGGGCCCTCTGTAGTAGAAGCTCAGAGTTTTAACCACTGGATCACCAGGAAGTCCTGCTGGCCTAGTGTTTGCCTGTGGGTAGCACAGACAATTGGCATGGACCTGCTGCCATCCTTTCTGTGGGGACTCCAGTTCTGGAGCTGCCACTTCTGCAGCAAAACAGCAGCCAGTTTCTTTTAATCACCATGATATCAGCCTTAAGAAAGATGATGTGGTGCCCCTACAACCGGTTTTTATTAGTGGAAGGCAGAGCATCCTGGCAGCTGATAAAGAATCTGCCTGCAATACAGGAGACCTAAATTCGATTCCTGGGTTGGGAAGATCCCCTAGAGAAAGGATAGGCTACCCATTCCAGTATTTTTGGCTTTCCCTGGTGGCTCAAATGGTAAAGAATCTGCCCACAATGCAGGAGACCTGGGTTTGATCCTTGGTTTGGGAAGATTCCCTGGAGGAGGGCATGGAAACCCACCTCAGTATTCTTGCCTGGAGAATTCCCATGGACAGAGGAGCCTTGCAGGCTGCAGTCCATGGGGTTACAGAGAGTCAGACATGACTGAGTGACTAAGCACACAAAATGTTAACAGATACTCCATCTATCACCTTCTTTTTCTGGCAAACTTTAATGAATCATCTGAACATTTCCACCTAGTTTAATTGCCTGAAGATTTTCTTTCTCCCTTTTATTTTTGCTTCCTTTTTTTTTTCCCTCTGAATAATCCTGATCTTTTCCCCTTTATTTAATCTCATCCGTGGGGCTTGAGCTGGTAGAGTCCCCAAAGCCTGCTTTGTATCATTGTGCTCATAGTACCAACTGCTGTAATAAGAGTGAATGGATCATTGACGAGCCCATGAGACTTCACTGAGCACAGTCACATAGGCTTTAAATGAAAATAACAGTATAGCAGGTAAACACAGCGGTGCAACAAATTCCAGACACAACTCCCAGGGTCCTTTCTCAGTTACCCGGAATGCTTTATCTTAAAATCGTTAACCAACAAGATACATGAAAAGATACCTTTTTCTCAAGGAAGTCAAGGTATAAATTTATACCTTATATAGAAGGTCTTTTGTGCCCCCACTGGTCATAAAACCAAACTAGGAAACTTTAAACCAGGTTCGAGTGATCAGTTTATATATTTTCAGTAAATAACATAGACAGATTAGCACAGAGTGACTTTAAGGGAGTTTTTGACTTTATACAACACATTAAAAATCATGAGCTAGTACATTTTATCCCTGCTTTGGACAAGAGTTGGTAGCAGACTGCTGGAGTTTCTAGGAATAACATAGTTCCATATCAGAGACCAACCACAAGTTAACCCTATCTTTATACAGATTTGCAATTTCAGTTATCTCTTTCTTATTTCATTTAAAAATACTTGTTGCTCAGTTGCTAAGTCATGTCCAACTCTTTGGGATCTCATGGACTGTAGCATGCCAGGCTTCTCTATCCTCCACTGTCTCCTTGAGTGGAATAAAACTCCTGGCCTATATGACTGATTTTTGGAATGATATTTAGGCTTAAAGAACTAGAAATTGTTCTACTTTATCATAAATGTTCTTTGTATGCTTAAGAAAGATATTAACTATAATTTCTATAATTATTATGTAGACATAAATCTTTTAAACCAATCTGTCAATCAAGTTTATCAGATCTTTCAAAACATTATTCTGTGTCCTTATTTGTTCACTTTACTGTCAAATAGTGGAAGAAGAATGTTAGAGGAATGCTTGATTTGTTCATCTATAAATGTAACACTGTCAGTTACTTCCCTTATATATTTGAGAATAGGTTATTATGGTCAACCAGGTTATAGAGTTTTATATAATCCTGGTGAATTTAGGATTCTTTTCTATGCCATTACTATTTTCCCCTAATGTATATTTTATAAGATGTCACCATCAGTGAACTTTAGATCATTTCTTTCCTAATGTATTTATTCTATTAAAAATATTTATTTTCAGCATTTTTATGGTTTTACATTTTTATTTTGTAAAATTATAAGCTATACCATTTAAGAGTCAATATTAGAATATCTGTCTTTTAGTTGGCAACTTACATGACTTTATATATTTATTTGAATTCTTTCCCTATCTTATATTCTGTTTTTTATTTATTGTGATTTTTTTCTCTGCTTCCTTTAACTTTCTTTTATTCCAGTCCTTTTAATTAGCAAATGTATTTCCTTTATTGTTTGGAAGCTATCTTTTGGTGCTCATTCATTTAAAAATATTTTTTATATTTAAAATTTAAAAAAAATTTATAATGTTTTATTGATTTTTGCCCTACAGTAACACACATTAGCCAAATTATACACATATTATAATTATACATCTCCTCCCTCTCTAGTTTCCCTCCCCTTCTCCCATCCCATCTCTCCAAGTCATCAGAGAGCACCAGTCTGGGCTCCCTGTGCTACACCAGTTATCAATCTTACCTGATAGTATACATATGTTGATGTTGCTTTCTCCATTCATCCCATCATTCTCTCCATCACTGTGTCCACAAATCCATTCTCTAACTCTGCATCTCCATTCCTTCCCTGCAAATAGTTCATCAATATCATTTCTCTAGATTCCATACATATACATGAACATACCGCATCTGTTTTCTTAAGTATGAATTTTTTAAAAAGTCAAAATATATGCCTTCCAACATGTGCTGGATCATGGAAAAAGCAAGAGAGTTCCAGAAAAACATCTATTTCTGCTTTATTGACGATGCCAAAGCCTTTGACTGTGTGGATCACAAGAAACTGGAAAATTCTGAGAGAGATGGGAATACCAGACCACCTGACCTGCCTCTTGAGAAACTATATGCCGGTCAGGAAGCAACAATTAGAACTGGACATGGAACAACAGACTGGTTCCAAGTAGGAAAAGGAGTACGTCAAGGCTGTATATTGTCACCCTGCTTATTTAACTTTTACGCAAAGTACATCATGAGAAAAGCTGGACTGGAAGAAACACAAGCTGGAATCAAGATTGCCGGGAGAAATATCAATAACCTCAGATATGCAGATGACACCACCCTTATGGAAGAAAGTAAAGAGGAACTAAAAAGCTTCTCCATGAAAGTGAAAGAGGAGAGTGAAAAAGTTGGCTTAAAGCTCAACATTCAGAAAATGAAGATCATGGCATCTGGTCTCATCACTTAATGGGAAATAGATGGGGAAAGAGTGGAAACAGTGTCAGACTTTAGTTTTGGAGGCTCCAAAATCACTGCAGATGGTGATTGCAGCCATGAAATTAAAAGACACTTACTCCTTGGAAGAAAAGTTATGACCAACCTAGATAGTATATTCAAAAGCAGAGACATTACTTTGCCGACTAAGGTCCGTCTAGTCAAGGCTATGGTTTTTCCTGTGGGCATGTATGGGTGTGAGAGTTAGACTGTGAAGAAGGCAGAGTACCAAAGAATTGATGCTTTTGAACTGTGGTGTTGGAGAAGACTCTTGAGAGTCCCTTGGACTACAAGGAGATCCAACCAGTCCATTCTGAAAGAGATCAACCCTGGGATTTCTTTGGAAGGAATGATGCTAAAGCTGAAACTCCAGTACTTTGGCCACCTCATGCGAAAAGCTGACTCATTGGGAAAGACTCTGATGCTGGGAGGGATTGGGGGCAGGAGGAGAAGGGGATGACAGGATGAGATAGCTGGATGGCATCACTGACTTGATGGACATGAGTTTAGGTGAACTTCGGGAGTTGGTGATGGACAGGGATGCCTGGTGTGCTGCAATTCATGGGGTTGCAAAGAGTCGGACACGGCTGAGCAACTGATCTGAACTGAACTGATAACTTCCAAGACCACTTAATTTGAGCATCCTATATCATTTTAAAAGCTGACTTATGGAGCTATTTCCCAAAGAGAAGGATGTGCCATCAGCTGGAAGGATCTCTGCTTTTAGTGGTTGTATCAGTCAGTTCAGTCAGTGAGTCATGTCCGACTCTTTGCAACCCCATGGACCACAGCACGCCAGGCCTCCCTGTCTATCACCAACTCCCAGAGTTTGCTCAAACTCATGTCCATTGAGTCGGTGATGCCATATGACCGTCTCATCCTCTGTCGTCCCCTTCTCCTCCAGCCTACAATCTTTCCCAGCATCAGGGTCTTTTCCAGTGAGTCACTTCTTCACATCAGGTGGTCAAAGTATTGGAGTTTCAGCTTCAACATCAGTCCTTCCAATGAACACTCAGGACTGATCTCCTTTAGGATGGACTGGTTGGATCTCCTTGCAGTCCAAGGGACTCTCAAGAGTCTTCTCCAACACCACAGTTCAAAAGCATCAATTCTTTGGCACTCAGCTTTCTTTATAGTCCAATTCTCACATTCATACATGACCACTGGAAAAACCATAACCTTGACTAGATAGACCTTTGATGGTAAAGTAATGTCTGCTTTTTAATATGCTTTCTAGGTTGTTCATAACTTTCCTTCCAAGGAGTATGCATCTTTTAATTTCATGGCTGTAATCACCATCTGCAGTGACTTTGGAGCCTCCAAAAATAAAGTCAGCCACTGTTTCCACTGTTTTCCCAGCTATTTGCCATGAAATGATGGGACCAGATGCTATGGTCTTAGTTTTTTGAATGTTGAGCTTTAAGCTAAAACTTTTTCACTCTCCTCTTTTACTTTCATCAAGAGGCTCTTTAGTTCCTCTTCACTTTCTGCCATAAGGGTGGTGTCATCTGCATATCTGAGGTTATTGATATTTCTCCCGCCAATCTTGATTCCAGCTTGTGTTTCATCCAGCCCAGCTTTTCTCATGATGGTAAGTTAAATAAGCAGGGTGACAATATACAGCCCTGACTTACTCCTTTTCCTATTTAGAACCAGTCTGTTGTTAAATGTCCAGTTCTAACTTTGCTTCCTGACCTCCATACAGTTTTCTCAAGAGGCTGGTCAGGTGGTTTGACATTCTCATCCCTTTCAGAATTTTCCACAGTTTATTGTGATCCACACAGTCAAAGGCTTTGGCATAGTCAATAAAGCAGAAATAGATGTTTTCTGGAACTCTCTTGCTTTTTCAATGATCCAACAGGTGTTGGCAATTTGATTTCTGGTTCCTCTGACTTTTCTAAATCAGCTTGAACATCTGGAAATTCATGGTTCATGTATTGGTGAAGCCTGGATTGGAGAATTTTGAGCATTACTTTACTAGCATGTGAGATGAGTGTAATTGTGTGGTAATTTGAGTATTCTTTTGCATTGCCTTTCTTTGGGATTGGAATGAAAACTGACTTTTTCTTGTCCTGTGGCCATGGTGAGTTTTCCAAATTTGATGACAATTTGAGTGCAGTACTTTCACAGCATCATCTTTTAGGATTTGAAATAGCTCAACTGGAATTCCATCACCTCCACTAGCTTTGTTTGTAGTGATGCTTCCTAAGGCTGACTTAACTTCACCTTCCAGGATGTCTGGCTCTAGGTGAGTGATCACACCATCGTTGTTATCTGGGTCATGAAGATCCTTTTTGTAAAGTTCTTCTGTGTATTTTTGCCACCTCTTCTTAATATCTTTTGCCTCTGTTAGGTCCATACAATTTCTGTCCTTTATTGAGCCCATCTTTGCATGAAATGTTCCTTTGGTATCTCTAATTTTCTTAAAAAGATCTCAAGTTTCCCATTCTGTTGTTTTCCTCTATTTCTTTGCACTGATCATTGAGGAAAGATTTCTTATTTCTCCTTGATATTTTTTGTAACTCTGCATTCAAATGGGTACATCTTTCCTTTTCTCCTTTGCTTTTCACTTCTCTTCTTTTCACAGTGGTTGTAAGATCCAACACTATTCCCATTTAATCTTTAGTGAATATTTCATAAGATCACATGTGTTAGATGTGAAGATAAAATCTCATATTAATAACTTAACTGCTCTTTGTTATATAGCCAGCCTTTGAAATCACCATGTCTTTACCTGCTGAATACTGTGATGTGTCTTATATCATTGCACTTGTGCCTTCATTTTACAAATGAATGTGCCTTCCTTTTCTCCTCTATCAGCCCTCTTATAGTCCCTGAGATGATATATAACTTCCAGTGCAATAGAAATTCTTTTCAAATTTTTCCACTTTCAGACATTGTTGTCTATAATAGGTGAAAATGTATTTTTTAAAATGTGGAAATACACTCTTTATGCCAAGATGCTAACATTACCTTCTAGGCAGTGGCCATATTGCTTCATTTTATTGATTTGTTTATTCCTTGTAACATACTGAATTATGATACATACGGTGATGGCACTACAGCAGTGTTTTAACAGCCAAATGTATTCAATATGGGCCATTTAGGGGACAAAATGAAAATGAGAACCTATAGGCAGAAATTTGTGCTTTCATAATCAAAATGTGAATGGACTATATCTAAAGATAGATTCTAATCAACCAAAAAATACACAATGCTAACAGTTATAATGCTAACAGTTAAAATCTCAGTTTTGAAACTAGAACTTTTAAAAATCATATTTGTCAGTAATGCACTCAGAGTCATTTTTATTTTAACAAAATGAATTTTCTTTTGCACTGTTGTATTTCATTCAATAAACGGTTACTATTTTCACTTGAATATATTTTCTAAGAAAAATCAGAATTGAATTTTTAAACTAAAATGTAACTCAAAGGCTAACTTTTTTTTTAACATTCAAGTATTACTATAATTTATTTTGGGACACATTCTATTTATTTTTGCTCTTGAGGATTACTTAGTTTTTTGCTCAGTGGTCTATAAACCTGAAATTTTGCAAACATCCTCTCTACCTGGTGTTTTTAAATCAGAATGTCTCACTTGTTTTTTCAATATTTGGGAGATTTTATGTCTCTTCCATTTTTTCAGGAGGGTGTTGACACATTGTATTTTGTTCATTATATTGCCTGAGAATCTAATTTTCATACTTATTTCTAAGTGTGTATTTGGAATCTCAATTTTATTATTGAATAGTCTCACCAGCCGATTTTTTGAATTACAGGTTTACTCAGGAGAGGGTCAACTGATTTTACTATTCTCAACTGGGAATTTTTTAACTTGGTGTGTGCTAAGTCACTTCAGTCATGTCCAACTCTGTGATCCTATGGACTGTAGCCTGCCATGCTCCTCTGTCCACGGGATTTCCCAGGCAAAAATACTGGAATAGGTTGCTATTTCCTTCTCCAGTAGATCTTCCTGACCCAGGGATCGAACACGTGTCTCTTAAGTCTCCTGCACTGGTATTAGCAGGCAGGATCTTTACAAACTGCACCACCTGGGAAGCCCCCAGGAATTTTTTACTTAATTAATTTATTGCTTCTATAAACTAAAATCTGATTAACCACATCGGGGCATGTTTTACAAGTTGAAGACTTACATCTCAACTAATTGTGACCAGTTATAAGTAAAATCCAAATAAAGAATTTTTGAAAATATAATTTTATAGTGTACAGCATTCTAATCAAGAAAATATAAAATTCTGCCTTTGTCTTCAATAAGTTTGCAACTTTGTCTGGAAGATAGAAATTAAATATCTGGAAAGTAAACTAAAAGTTCACTTTTCTCTCCTGGCTTAAAACTCAACATTCAGAAAACTAAGATCATGGCATCTGGTCCCATCATTTCATGGCAAATAGATGGGGAAACAATGGAAACAGTAAAAGATTCTATTTCGGGGGGCTTCAAAATCACTGAAGATGGTGACTGCAGCCATGAAATCAAAAGAAGCTTACTCCTTGGAAGGAAAGCAACTTAGACAGCATATTAAAAAGCAGAAACATTACCTTGCCAACAAAGGTCCATTTAGTCAAAGCTATGGTTTTTTTCAGTAGTCATGTGTGGATGTAAGAGCTGAACTATAAAGAAAGCTGAGCACCAAAGAACTGATGCTTTTGAACTGTGGTGTTGGAGAAGACTCTTGAGAGGCCCTTGGACTGCAAGGAGATGCAACCAGTACATCCTAAAGAAAATCAGTCCTGAATATTCTTTGAAGCTGAAACTCCAATACTTTGGCCACCTGATGAAAACAATTGACTAATTGGAAAAGACTCTGATGCTGGGAAAGATTGAAGTTGGGAGGAGAAGGAGACGACAGAGGATGAGATGGTTGGATGGCATCACCGACTCAATGGACATGAGTTTGAGTAAGCTCTGGGAGTTGGTGATGGACAGGGAGGCCTGGCATGCTGCAGTCCACAAGGTCGCAAAGAGTCGGACACGACTGAGTGATTGAATTGAACAGAACTGGAACTGAAAGTTATCTGCATGTCTAGGTACTTTGAGGATAATGAAAGACAATTCAGTCTAGCTAAAAGATGATATTAGCCTTTGTCTACTTACTGGTAATGAAACAACTTAGCAAAATGTAGAACTCATCAATAAACTGATATGAATATTTCAACTTGTGTAACTGAATTACTTTTGGTTCATTAACACTGCCCCAAAGTCATTTATTTTAATATGCATTTGGATGACAGTATTTGAATTGTAAATAAGTCTAGTCATTTTTTTTTCTTTTCTATTTTAGCTTATGTGTAAATCAATTTACTGACACAATAGAGAAAAATTTCTTCTGTACTGGATTTTTACCACACAGTCATGAAGAAAGAAGACTCAAGGCATAGCCAGTTTAGATGAAAGTTTTAAAAATATTACAACAGTGTATCTCTTGAGAAGTATAAACAGTTAAATGCTCACATATTGTGTATGTTCAAACGTATTTAAAGTATATTTAAACAAGATTTTAAGATTGTAATTTATATATACAATCTTGTTTAAATGTTTGCATATTATATATATATTCAATATATATATCATATATTTGAATGTAAGTGTAATACTTGAGATTTAATCCAAAATTTGATATAACCCAGATAATTCCTGCTATACTACAGTACTCCGCGAGGCTCCTCTGTTCAAGGGATTTCCCAGGCAAGAATACTGCAGTGGGTTGCCATTCCCTTCTTCAGGGGATCTTCCCAATCCAGGGATCAAACCTGGGCCTCCCATATTGCAGGAGGATTCTTTACTGCCTGAGTCCCCAGGGAAGCCCACAGTGCAGAGAATAAAGCTACTGTTTTGTGTCAAGTAAAACTACATGGTAGAGAGGGTTATATGTGGGAACCAGGGTCTACAAGGGTTAAATAACTTGCTCACAATATGGAGCTGGTGAATTGCAAACATAGTTCTGTAGGTCTTCAGATTATTTGATCTTTCCATTGTATCATTGTAGTATATTGGTATCCTGAAAGCAGATTCTTAGATGGAGTTTAGTTTGCAAGGCTTATTAAGGAGTGCCTTTGGGGTCAACATTTGTGAAAAGAATGGAAAGAAAGCAGGACTACATGTAGAACCTATGATGCAAACCCAACAATAATTTTGGCCATGATCTTGGGGAACTCTGGAGCTAAAATGGACTACTAGAATTGCCCCATATTTGGTAGAAATAGCTGAGTCTTTATAACCACATCTAACAGATCTGGTCCCTCAGAGTGTGAAGAGATAGAGGATTTGGTGTCTGTAGTTGTGGGGTAATGAAGAAAGTTGTTTCCTGCAAATGAAATAATTCCTGAAGTTATTAATAGGATCACATGCATTCAGGGTGAAAAATCCTTTCTTGAAAGATAAACCAGATGAAATATTTCTGCATCCACTGTAATCCATGACTTGCGCTACCCAGCTCCATTTCTTTACAGGGCCCTTCACTGGTTTTTATTGGTGGACCTTTGCTGTCCATGGTAGCTACATCAGCCTTGGTTAAGTAAGACTCATGGCTACAGGTCCACGCAAAATCTCCATCTCTGGCACTGTGATCCCTCTGTTCATATGTCCGTTTACACAACAATAGGGTGACCAATGACAGAGGCTGGGTGACTTCAAATGATTGAATTGTTCGCTTGTTTTAGTGACCCTTCCATGAAAAATTACTTCTGGTAGGCTGGCATTAACTTCTGGTAGGCTGGTACAAAGATCTCTCTTCTCCCATTTCCACATGTCCTTCTGTGTTTCTCTACCCGACACCTTCTTGTCTCTATTTTTCCAATTTGTTTCCTACCCAGCTTCTGATCAGGCATTCCTCACCGCCTATCTCTTGCCACACAAAACAGATATCAGTTACTACTGTTGGAGAGGATTTTTCTTCACAACTTAATTTTAAAGCCACCCATGTGTTGTAGGGCAGCTAGTGTCCATTTTTTTTTTTGCTTGAATCCACATAGTAAGCTAATTGTTCTGAGAAGCTGGAGCTGATGTATTGCATTAAGAATATTCAGATAATGACCTGCGAAATGAATGAGGGGGCAGAAGGCACTCACTTGAAATCCACAGGTAGCTCTCTCAGCATCTAAGCTCCCACTTTAGGAAAATAAACCCAAGGGGTTTTTTTGAATGAAGGTGCAGTTTCAATACATCCACATAAAGGAAGCAGAGTCACAAGGTATATTATTTATAGATCTTGGAGGCAGGGAAAGGAGGGGGTTCAATAAATCAGAGTAAGGGGAGTCCTCCAGCCCAGGGCTCAGTTGATCAGATTTTACCCAGGAGTTCCCGAAGAGGTTGCTAAGCAACAGCCGAACACATTCTCTAACCAGTTTCTTCTCTAAGGCCTATTCAAAACTGGTAGTCTTACTGATGAGTGCGGTATTTCCAGGTGTGGCATATATCAACTCAGGAACCCAAAGATGCATATGCTTCTTTCATCATGGTGTGAGGTACAAGATTCAATCTAATGCATGTTGCTACAAATGGGATTCTGGCAAGACCTTAACCAATAAAATTTTTGCTAATGTGGCACACATATGAAAATTTGTACTTACAAAGAACAGACAATATTAAACATTTTCTCTCCCAGCTCTGTCATAGGATATTCTGAACTGTAATATAGTCTTGAGACATCCAGATTGGCACTGGTAGTAGCTTACTCTGCTCCTCCCCTGGAGGTTATGCTACCTAGAAGGTCCTAGAGATTTCGTACCTGGCTTTCAGCTGCCTGCCAAACACTTAGCTTTTTGTTATCTTTGTTTTACTTAAGCCAGCATATATCAATGGAGTTTAGCCCCAGCCATACAATTCCATTATTTTTATAATTACTATTTCCTTCATACTTTTCAAACCAGATATATCACACTCACAGTGTAATTAACCACCAGGATTTGATGCCAATTCACCATCAGTAAAAGTTTTGAAAATTATTTCACAATTACCATCAAATTATTTCACAATTACCAGTGATGGTTTTTTCACTGAGAACTGGGTAGGGCATGCTTCAGTTAGTTCTAAGGCTCCATCTTTATGGCCTACTGTTTGGACTACCTAGCAGTCCAATGCTTGCCAATTGAACTCGCTTGCCAATGCAGAAGATATGAGACGTGGGTTTGATCCCTGGGTCAGGAAAAGCCCCTGGAGGAGGGTCTAGCAACCTACTCCAGTATTCTTGCCTGGAGAATCTCATAGACAGAGGAGACTGGTGTGCTACAAAGAGGCAGACACAACTGAAGTGACTTAGCAAACATGCACATTTGGACTGCAACCAAAAACACTTTTATTAGTAACTATATGTCAACACAGAAGTGAGTTCAGTTCAGTTCAGTTCAGTCGCTCAGTCGTGTCCGACTCTGCGACTCCATGAATTGCAGCACACCAGACCTCCGTCCATCACCAACTCCCAGAGTTCACTCATATTCACGTCCATCGAGTCTGTGATGCCATCCAGCCATCTCATCCTCTGTCATCCCCTTCTCCTCCTGCCCCCAATCCCTCCCAGCATCAGATTCTTTTCCAATGACTTGAGTTTCAGCTTTAGCATCATTCCTTCCAAAGAATACCCAGGGCTGATCTCCTTTATTTATTTTTTTTCTATTTTTTAATTAAATTTTTATTTTCACTTTATTTTACTTTACAATACTGTATTGGTTTTGCTATACATTGACATGAATCCGCCACGAGTGTACATGAGTTCCCAAACATGAACCCCCATCCCACCTCCCACCCCATACCATCTCTCTGGATCATCCCCATGCACCAGCCCCAAGCATCCTGTATCATGCATCAAACATAGACTGGCGATTCAGACTTTCGGACTCTGAGGGAGAGGGAGAGGGTGGGATGATTTGGGAGAATGGCATTGAAACATGTATACTATCATGTAAGAAACAAATCACCAGTCTATGATCTTCTTTAGAATGGACTGGTTGGATCTCCTTGCAGTCCAAGGGACTCTCAAGAGTCTTCTCCAACACCACAGTTCAAAGGAATCAATTCAGAAGTGAGTGGAAAGTACTAATTAAGGAGTACTTTTGAGGCTAATAGCTATAGTATGGGAAGGAGCATGTAAATCCAGAGTGCAGGCTAGAGGTCAACCCCAGCTAATTGCATAGAGAGCTCTTGGGTTGAAATCACCCATAAGAATTGTCCCGTATCAGACCCTGAACTGGAAAAGGCAATGGCACCCCACTCCAGTACTCTTGCCTGGAAAATCCCATGGACGGGGGAGCCTGGTAGGCTGCAGTCCATGGGGTCGCGAACAGTCGGACACGACTGAGCGACTTCACTTTTACTTTTCACTTTCATGCATTGGAGAAGGAAATGGCAACCCACTCCAGTGTTTTTGCCTGGAGAATCCCCGGGACGGGGGAGCCTGGTGGGCCGCTGTCTATGGGATCACACAGAGTCGGACATGACTGAAGTGACTTAGCAGCAGCAGCAGCAGACCCTGAATACCTGTGCAGTGATCAGTTATTGATGGAGATTTTCTTGACCTTGTGGCAGACAGTTTTCTACAGAGGAGGCAACCCCTGAAAAGACTGATAGCTGTAGACTCTTTGTTGAATGCACTCTGCAGGCGAGTCCACTACACCCAGAGGTCTGCTCTAGGCAGCGTATCCCTGTGTCCATCACAATCATGGTATTGCTAATTAAAACAATTATTCAGAAAAAAAAGCACATGAAAATATCATAATCGAAATAACCTAAAATGATATTTTGATTATACGCTATACCTAAGTCAAGCTCAATAAAGAAGCTGCCCACTGTTAGTATTAGTTTCCCTATAAAGAGAAGCTTAAGTAATTAAAAAAAATCACTTTCCTAATTATGAAAACTACAGTAATTACTTTGTAATCCCACTTTAATCTGCAGTGGGCATTTCACTTGATAAGTTCCATGTGTAACTCCTGATGAAGAATTGTTAACATGGTTTATAATTCTTTTCTGAATTATCCAGATACTTGTCTTAATTCCCTTAACCCCTTTGAATGTGTGGAGATGCAAGTAAAGTAGATGTGGACAATATCCAAGATATTTGAAACCACAGTTTATTTCTGAATCGATTTGTGTGGGGAATTGCATTAACAATTTGCACCCTTGTTGTATTTGAAAGGATTTCAAATAATAGTTTTATTGTCTTTGCTTATTTGTTTTTAACTTGAATTATGCAAATGATTGTTTCAAGTTTTCCTCTCACCTTTAAAAGACACAGGAGAGTTTAGTATAATTAATCACTTATTAAATATCTGCTTACTGTTGAAACTGAAGTCTCAGACTCAAAGTATGTCATAAATTATAATAGCTAATATAAAAATAATATAAAACTACACTTTCTAAAATATTTTCATAAACATGGTGAACACATTTTCCTTTCACTAAGGTGCTATTTGTGCTATACTAGCACTGATAAAAATTTGGAAAATTATAAAGGAAGTCACAATTTGCCATGGCACAGAGTCACTATAAATATAAAATACAGGGTCAACATAGGGAAAGTTTTATCTTGATTTATTCTTTGTTGAGGAAGACAAGTTGGAATCCAGAAAACTCTCTTAAATAGAAAAATAAATTACAAGATATTTTACTAAAGTTAAAACATAAAACATATGCCCACAATAAGTATATGCTTTACCTTAAATTGTTTCCTTTTCACAAAACAATGCTGTGCATGCTAAGTAACTTCAGATTTGTCCAACTTTTTGGGACACTATAGACTGTAGCCCACCGGGCTCCTCTCTGCATGGGATTCTCCAGGCAAGAATGCTGGACTGGGTAACCATTCCCTTCTCTAGGAGATCTTATGGACCCAGGGATAGAACCCTGGTCTCCTGCATTGCAGGTGGATTCTTTTCCACTAGTGCTACCTGGGAAGCCCCACAACAATGCTACATCTGCTCAAATAAATTGCTCAACTTATTCTCATATGAAGACTTAAAGTTGGCCTCTCAAAGAATTCAACTTCTATACAACATGGAGTAATAGGGACTCATTTACTTCTTTGCATGAAGAAACTAAAAATCAAGGCAATTCTCTCTCTCTCTCTCTCTCTCTCTCTATATATATATATATATATATATATATATATATATATATATATATAAGGCTCTCAGGATATTTACATCATACAACAAAGGAGAGTAATCTTTAAAATATGAAAAACAAATGGGGTGAGACCTATGTCTTATACCGGAGGAATTTTCCGGGCTGTGGTCCTTGGAATACCCAATCAAAGGACAATGTCTCTCTGAGTTAAGATTCTGAGGAAATCAAAGTGAATAGAATTTGCAGCAGAGAGTAACTGCAAAGAGAAGACTGTAATAGAGGAAGAGAAACCCAGAAATCTTCAGAGGATCCACCTGAGGTATTCAGTTGAGTATAGACTAACTCATACATATAAGGAAAATACTCAGGAAAAGAAAGAAAGAATTAAATGAAAAGTACATGGGACATCAAAAATATAGGAGATACTGCCTGTTCCAAAGAGAGTAGAAAGCTTGATAATTTATGAAGCATCATTTAGTATATCAATGAAGGTCTAAATATTGCTTTGATTCTATATAACAAAGCTTATAGGCAAAATCTGAAAGGAGCAGACTTCAAGTAACTTAACTTTTTCCTAGAACATTTTAACAATATTTTTAATAATACAAAAAGTTCTCATAGCTAACATTCACAATGTTGTTCAGTCAAACAAATATTACCAAGCATGCAAAAAAATAGGAAATGCTATCCATAATAAGGAGAAATATTCATCTAAACTGAATCAGAAATTGTTAAGATGATATAATGAGTACAAAAATATATTAAAATAGTGAATATGTCTATTTTCTGTGTGTTTGAGAAGATAAAGAAAAAATTGAGCATATAAAGTAGAGAAATGTCTGCTGTGCTAAGTCATTTCAGTTGTGTCCAATTCTGTGACCCTGTGGACTATAGTCTGCCAGGCTCCTCTGTCCATAGGATTCTTCAGGCAAAAATACTGGAGTGGGTTGCCATTTCCTTCTCCAGGGGATCTTCCTGTCCCAGGGATCAAACTCCCATCTCTTACACCTGCATTAGCAGGTGGGTCCTTTACCACTGGGGCTTTCCTGATAGCTCAGTTGGTAAAGAATCCCCCCACATTGCAGGAGACCCCGGTTCAATTCCTGGGTTGGGAAGATCTGCTGGAGAAGGGATAGGATACCTACTCCAGTATTCTTGGGCTTCCCTTGTGGCTTAGCTGGTAAAGAATCCTCCTGCAATACAGAAGACCTGGGTTTGATCCCTGGGTTGGGAAGATCCCTTGGAGAAGAGAAAAGCTACCCACTCTAATATTCTGACCTGGAGAATTCCATGGACTGTATAGTCCGTGGGGTTGCAAAGAATCGGACATGACTGGCAGACTTTCACTTCACTTTCTTTACCACTAGCGCCACCTGGGAATCCCATAAATTAGAGAAATGGAAGGTATAAAAAAGAGTCAAATTTAACTTCTAAAATGCAAATATAATATTTAAAATGAAAGTGCCCTGGATATAATTAGTAGTAAATTAAACCCTGCAGAAACATGTGTAGTGAACTTGGAGCTACAGCAAGAGTTTACTCAAAATAAAAGAGATTTAAAAAAAAGAACAGCACTTTAGTGACAAATTCAAGAGTTAAATATAGAATAGATTGAAGTAGCTGAAGGAGAAATGACAAAAATTACCTGAAGAAGTAAGGACTGACATTTTTTCCTGAACTTGATGACAGTTATTAGTTCAAAGATTCAAAAAGTTAAAATGAACCCTAGCACAAAGAATACATCAGAGCACATCAAAATAAAATCATTTACCTCCAGAGATAAAGAGAAAATATTAAACTCCGAGAGAAATGAGAAATATTGCATACAAATGAATACAGATAAAGGCGAAAGTAGATTTTTTTCTTTTTGTCAAAACAACACAAGCTAGAACATAGATGAAAAGATTTTTAAATTTTAAGCAAAATAATTTACAATCTTGATATCTTTGCCCCCCAAAAACATCTATCAAAAATAAAATTTTTTGAAATACACATAAATGAAATAATTGGGTATCAATCCATAGACCTGCACTTGAAGAGAAATTCTTCAGGTAAAAAGGAAACGATAGCAGATGGAAACCTGGGCTTACTCAATAGGAAAAACAGAACTGGAAATGGCAAATATAAAGAATTTATTTTGTTTTAAAAAGTATTTAAAAAGAGAGTCAATTGTTTAAAGCAAAAGTAATAGCAATATATTTTGGAGTTTATAGCACAGATAGAAATAAAATGTAGAAAAATAACAGCACAAAGTCTGAGAAGAAATACTCTGTTATGTTTCTTTTACTATACATGAAACAGTATGGTATAAAGTGAAGATATATTGTGATACATTAAAAATGTGTACCATAAATCCTAAAGAAACCACTAATACAACTCAAAAAAGAGCTGTAGTTCACAAATGAAGAAAATAAACAAAATAAAATAGTAACTATATAATTCATACTCAGGTGGTGATAGTGGTAAAGAATCTGCCTGCCAATGCAGGAGATGTTAGAGATGTGAGTTCCATCACTGGGTTGGAAAGATCCCCTGGAGGAGGGCATGCCAACTCACTCTAGTATTCTTGCCTAGAGAATCCCATGGACAGAGAAGCCTGTGGGCTACAGCCCACAGGGCTGGAGAGTCAGACACGACTGAGTGACAACACTAATCTATGGTCTAGACATTTCACTCTTATGTACTCATCCAAGAAAACTGAAAACAGTGATCATTAAAAGATACTCAGACGTTCTTAGCTGTTTATTTGTAATAGCCATCAAACCAGAAATAAGACAAATACATAGTAAGTGATTCTGGGTAAACATTTGTGGTATATCCATATGGTGCAATACAGCTTAGCAATTTGAAGCAAAAATCATCGATAAGGACAATTATGTCTTAAAATATAATGGATAGATCTTAAAATAATTCTTCTGAGTGAAATAAGCCAGAAAAAGAAATTGCATATTTTGTATGATTCCATTTTTATGAAATTCTAGCAAATGCAAATTAATCTCTAGTAACATGAAACAAATCAGTAATTTCCTGGGGACAAGAAGAGTGACTAGAAAGGATGGAGGAAGAGATTAAAAGGGGCAAAAGGAAATGTTCAGGGGTGATGAATATGTACATTATCTTGATTGCAGTGATTTTTTCCCATGGGTATGTACATTTGTCAAAAGTAAATTGTACCCTTTAAAGATGGAAGGCTTATTGTATGTTCATTATACTCAATGGTAAAAAAAAGTTTGTCCAAATACTAGCTTTACAACTATACAGCTGAGTGACTTTCAGCCACTTTCTAATATAGTATAAGATCAATCTTCCTTCATAAATTAAGGGTGATATCTTCCTTCGAGGTATATTGGAAGATAAAAATGAAATTTTTGTTAGCCATCTATTACAATGATAAACATAAATTTTGCTTAAAAAATAACTATAGAATGACAGATTACTAAACAATACAAATTATTACAAAAACAAAATACTGTATCACATTTTAAAAAATCACTATGGCACAATATCTAATAAGATGTTTCACATGATGGTTCTCAATCACTTTTATGTTCCAGAAATATTACTTAAGACCAAATGTTTAAAACTACTACTCTACTGGGCTTCCCCAGTGGCTCAGCTGTAAAGAATCTGCCTGCAATGCAGGAGACACAGGAAATACGGATTCACTCCCTGGATCGGGAAGATCCCCAGAGAAGGAAACGGCAATCCACTCCAGTATTCAACACTAACACATATATATGGAATTTAGAAACATGGTAATGATAACCCTGTATGCGAGACAGCAAAAGAGACACAGATGTATAGAACAGACTTTTGGACTCTGTGGGAGAGGGAGAGGGTGGGATGATTTGGGAGAATGGCATTGAAACATGTATAGTATCATGTAAGAAATGAATCGCCAGTCTAGGTTCGATGCAGGATACAGGATGCTTGGGGCTGGTGCACTGGGATGGCCCAGAGAGATGGTATGGGAAGGGAGGTGGGAGGGGGTTCAGGATTGGGAACTATGTACATCCATAGCAGATTCATGTTGACGTATGGCAAAACCAATACAGTATTGTAAAGTAAAATAAAGTAAAATTTAAAAAAATATATACACTATAACCTGTATCACTAAAATTAAAAGACCAACAAGTGGAAAAGTACTGTAACATTATAACTTTCGTCTCACTTTTCTCCTTCAGTTCATTAATACAGAGTTGTCGGAATAGACTGCTTAATTTCCTCTAGATTTTGCCATGGTGAATACATTTAATTAAAATCTTTTCATTCAATGAACAAAGTCAATATAGCAACTCACCTAAAAGTGAAGCCCCAGTACAACTTTACTCATTAGTCAGAAGCTTTGGGCTTTGAATTAATCTGGATTATGTCTCAACTTTATTTTACCTGCCCTACTTAGAAACATACTAGTTTCACAGTAAGACTATGTCTAAGGAGAGAAATATATTAAATGGATCTCTGTGGTTTTTTTCCTTCTTCCCCATTCTCAGTATCTACATGGAAAAATACTTAAGTCACTAAAGATCAAGTAAGATGATACATGTGAAAGCATTAGACAAAGAGTAATATTATTAGTATTGCTAGTACTGCCAGTACTATTACTGCCATCACTACTACTATCACTATTACTATGACTACTACTACCATTATTAATGCTCCATGAGAGAGATGGAAAGTGGAAGGAAAAGGAGGAAGAGAAACAAGTAAACAGCAGAAAGAAGCAAAGTTACAAAAAGGATAATTGGCTGTCTCCACTATTCTAATTTTTATGTTTGTATTCTTTTCCAGAAATCAGGGTAACAATATGAGCCCTTCTAACCACCTTCGTCATTTGGGGGGTTGCCAGATTTAAAAAAAAGAAAAAAATACAGAGCACTAGGTTAAATTTGAAGTCAAGATAAACAAAAAATTATTTTTTACATAAGTATGTCCGGTACAATATTCAGAATTTACACTAAAATTTTTTTTGTTATTTATCAACAACTAAGTTTAACTATGCATCCTACATTTTATCTGTCAAATATATCCTTTACTTCTGTATTTTTCTTCTTTCTTATACTATGGGCCCACCCCCAATAAAGCATGCATGAGTAACTTTCAAGAGTCATATAATCCAATTAGTTCCTAGGAGTAGAAACTCCCTATCACCAGCTAAGTGTAGAAGTGAAACCTTCTACCTTCTTTGTCTGGCGAAAAACCAATTGTAAAGAATGAAAGATAAGAGGAAAGGAAACATGAGGAGATGAGAAGGTGAACATTTCAGATAGATCATAATAGTAACAAAATAAGTTGTATGGAAATTAAAGAAATATGCCTTGGGAAATAGGAAGGCAGAACCTGGAGTAAGTAGCTGTAGACATAGCTGAGACTGGTGCTACCGCACAGGAGGCAGCATGTGAGTAAATAGGTGTTACTGATGAACTAATTTGGTGGAAAAACTACCTTTGCTTAATCAAATATTCTATTGCATCATAAAGTATGTTCATTACCCTTATCATGGGAAAATGCAATCCTCTTTTAGAGTGGCTCATGTGGTTAAATCTTTGTCAATCTTCTAACGTTACCATATAAAAAAAACTCTAGAAATGAAAAAAAGTACTGATATTTCTGCTCATTTTACCAAATATAATTTATGGAACTCGGTGAGAACTCTTTTTTCTTTTCTCTTTAAGAGTACCTTTCACTGTAAATCTGCATAATGCCTACTCATTGAGTCAATTATATACAAATATTATATTTGCTGCTTGATCTTTAGTAGAAAGAGCACTGAACCAAAAGTCAGAAATTGATATTTTAGTTTTTCTATTTTCTGTCTTGAACTAGGGCAACAGTCACTCGGTTAATCTGTCACTCATTTTTTAACCTGGATAATGGAAACTAATAAAACCTGCTGACATACCTTATAAAATATTTGAAGACCTTAACTATTTCTTAATGTATTGGAATATATAATTAAAAGCTATTACTTCAGACTTATTTCATATAGCAAGAGGGCACTGCTTCAATCTATGTAAAGAACACAGAATAAACGAACAATTTCACCTTAGTAAAACAGTAAGTTTGCCACCAGCAAATTAGTAGGAAGGAGAAATGGGGAAGGTAACCTTATATCATTCTAACTGGGAGATTCTATAGTAGATAGACTATTAGTAATAAGCCCTGGACAACAGATATAAATGGGGATTATCCCAGGCAAAATGAGTTATGTGGTCACCCTAGATCTGGAAAGCTAGTCTTGAAATTGCATTTACATAGAGTATACAAAATTTTTACTGGTTACATGTTTGTTTTGTGTGACAGAGAAAATGTGGAGTGATGTAGACTTGAGGCAAATAGAAATTCCCAAAGACAGGAAAACTGTTCGGAGTTGGATATGTTAAATCATTTGTAGAAAAATAGATTTCAAAGAGAAATGATTTGAAAATTTGTATATCTGGAGACTCCGAAGGAGAAAAATATTTTAAAGCATTTAATTTTCATATTCTACCAACATTGAAAAGTACTGAAAATGTAAAAGTGTCATTAATTTTGCAGTCATTTGAAAAATTATATTTCAATGGAAATAAGGGGGGATTATATTATATTACAGATTGCTTTATGCATCAAACCTTATATCAACATATGCATTTTAAAAGTTAAATTATAAAGGAGAAAATATTCCAGAATTTTTCAAAAGATTATATATTTAATGAGCATGTAAAGGAGGACAGTACATTATAATAATGAAAAGGAAGATTATTTTATGTTATGAGTACCTTATTTAATCAATATGAACTATGAAATAGGTGTTGCTTTCCATATTTTTTGGAGCAACTTAGAGAAAATTTAAGTGAGCAGTTAAACCATGAGTAAGTGATAAAATTCTCCAGAAGAGAAGGGAATGGAAAACCACTTCAGTATTTTTGCCTTGAGAACTCCATGAACAGTATGAAAAGGCAAAAAGATAGTACACTGAACTCCCCAGGTCGGTAGGTGCCCAGTATGCTACTGAAGATCAGTAGAGAAATAACTCGAGAAAGAATGAAGAGACGGAGCCAAAGCAACAACACCCAGTTATGTATGTGACTGGTGATGGAAGTAAAGTCCAATGCTGTAAGGAACAATATTGCATAGGAACCTGGAATGTTTGGTCCATGAATCAAGGCAATTTGAAAGTGGTTAAACAGGAGATGGCAAGAGTGAACATCGATATTTTAGGAATCATGAACTAAAATGGACTGGAATGGGTGAATTTAACTCAGATGACCATTATATCTAATAATGTGGGCAAGAACCCCTTAGAAGAAATGGAGTAGTCATTGAAGTCTCAAAAGAGTCCAAAATGCAGTACTTGGATGCAGTCTCAAAAATGACAGAATGATCTCTGTTTTTTTCCAAGGCAAATCATTCAATATCAGAGTAATCCAAGTCTATGCCCAGACCAGTAATGCTAAAGAAGCTGAAGTTGAACGATTCTATGAAGACCTACAGGACCTTCTAGAACTAACACCCAAAAAAGATGTTCTTTTCATCATATGGGATTGGAATGCAAAAGTAGGAAGTCAAGAAATATCTGGAGTAACAGGCAAATTTGGCCTTGGAGTACAGAATGAAGCAGGGCAAAGGCTAATAAGTTTTGCCAAGAGAACACACTGGTCATAGCAAACACCTTCTTCCAGCAACACAAGAGAACTCTACACAGGGACATCACCAGATGCCAACATCGAAATCAGATTGATTATATTCTTTGCAGCCAAAGATGGAGAAGCTCTATACAGTCAGCAAAAACAAGACTGGGAGCAGACTGTGGCTGAGATCATGAACTCCTTAATGAAAAATTTAGACCTAAATTGAAGAAAGTAGGGAAAACCACTAGACTATTCAGGATTTGAAAAACCACACGACTATACAGTGGAAGTGAGAAATAGAGTCAAGGGATTAGATCTGATGGACAGTGAAGGACTATGGATGGAGGTTCATGACATTGTACAGGAGACAGGGAGCAAGACCATCCCCAAGAAAAAGAAATGCAAAAAGGCAAAATGGTTGTCTGAGGAGGCATTACAAATAGCTGTGAAAAGAAGAGAAGTGAAAGGCAAAGGAGAAAAAGAAAGATATACCCGTTTGAATGCAGAGTTCCAAAAAATAGCAAGGAGAGATAAGAAAGCCTTCCTCAGTGATCAGTGTAAAGAAATAGAGGGAAACAATGGAATGGGAAAGACTAGAGATCTCTTCAAGAAAATTAGAGATACCAAGGGAAGATTTCATGCAAAGTTGGGCACAATAAAGGACAGAAATGGTATGGACCTAACAGAAGCAGAAGATATTAAGAAGAGGTGGCAAGAATGCACAGAAGTACTACAAAAAAAAAGATCTTCATGACCCAGATAATCACAATGGTGTGATCACTCACCTAGAGCCAGACATCCTGAAATTTTGAAGTCAAGTGGGCCTTAGGAAACATCACTAAAAACAAAGTGAGTGGAGCTTATGGAATTCCAGTTGAGCTATTTCAAATCCTAAAAAGATGATTCTGTGAAAGTGCTGCTCTCAATATGCCAGCAAACTTGGAAAATTCAGCTGTGGCCACAGGACTGGAAAAGGTCAATTGTCATTCCAATCCCAAAGAAAGGCAATGTAAAGGAGTGCTCAAACTACCACACAATTGCACTCATCTCACATGCTAGCAAAGTAATGCTCAAAATCCTCTAAGTCAGTCGTCAATAGTATGTGAACTGTGAACTTCCAGATGTTCAAAGACAGAGGAACCAGAGATCAAGTTGCCAACATCCGTTGGATCATTGAAAAAGCAAGAGAGTTCTAGGAAAACGTCTATTTCTGCTTCCTTGACTATGCCAAAGCCTTTGTGTGGATCACGACAAACTGCGGAAAATTCTGAAAGAGATAGGAGTACCATACCACCTGACCTGCCTCCTGAGAAATCTGTATGCAGGTCAGGAAGAAACATTAAGAACTGAACATAGAACAAAAGACTGGTTCCAAATCAGAAAAGGAGTACATCAGGGCTGTATATTGTCACCCTGCTTATTTAACTTATATGTAGAATATATCATGAGAAACATTGGGATGGATGAAGCACAAGCTGGAACCAAGATTGCCAGGAGAGAAATATCAATAATCTCAGATATGTAGATGACATCACCTTTATGGCAGAAAGCAAAGGACTAAAGAGCCTCTTGATGAAAGTGAAAGAGGAGAGTGAAAAAGCTAGCTTAAAGCTCAACATTCAGAAAACTAAGATCATGACATCTGGTCCCGTCACTTCATGGGAAATAGATGGGGAAGCAATGGAAACAGTGACAGATTTTATTATTTTAGGCTCCAAAATCGCTGCAGATGGTGACTTCAGCCATGAAATTAAAAGATGCTTGCTCTTTGGAAGAAAAGTTATGACCAATCTAGACAGAATATTACAAAGCAGAGACATTACTTTGTCAACAAAGGTCTGTCTAGTCAAAGCTATGGTTTTTCCAGCAATCATGTATGGATGTGACAGTTGGACTATAAAAAAGCTGAGTGCTGAAAAATTGGTGCTTTTGAACTGTGGTGTTGGAGAAGACTCTCGAGAGTCTCTTGGACTGCAAGGAGAACCAACCAGTCCATCCTAAAGGAAATCAGTCCTGAATATTCATTGGAAGGACTGATGTTGAAGCTGAAACTCCAATAGTTTGACCACCTGATGCAAAGAACTGACTCATTGGAAAAGACCCTGAATCTGGGAAAGATTGAAGTTGGGAGGAGAAGGGGACGACAGAGGATGAAATTGTTGGATGGCATCACCGACTCAATGGACATGAATTTGAGTAAACTCCAGGAATTGGTGATGGACAAGGAGGCCTGGCATGCTGTAGTCCATGGGGTTGTAAAGAGTCGGACATGACTAAACAACTGAACTGAACTGATTGAAGTGACAAAATTAGGAGTTAACTTAATTCTTTCTTGACATAGTCAATCACTGTGGAAAAAAACCCCACAAACTTTAAACTGTGATCAATATTTGAACAGATAAATAAATTTTCCGAATTCATAAAATGAAATCCTATATATAAGCGAATATGAATCAATTTTTGCAATATAATTGAATTTTTCATAAGTAATCTTAAACAAAAGAAGTCAGAGACAAACAATACTGCATAAACTCATATATAAAAAGCTCAAAAATAGGCATCTGTAAACTATAATCTTTGAAAGTGTTAAGGATCAGAATTCTCAATTAGTTAATTAGGAACATAAGAGAAAAAGCGATTATCACAAAATTTGGAGTACTATACTTTTCAGTGAAGGAGGGTTTATCATTGTTCAGCTAAGTATGTATATTGGGTTCTCAGGTGCTAGAAATGGTATTGATTTTCATGTGGGTTTTGAATATCGAAGTGTTTGGCTGTCAAGAAATCATTAAACTATATTCATGCTTTATATACTTTTCTGTATGTGTGTTATATCAAAATACAAAGCTTTATTGTTAATAAGAGAAATTTATGGATATTTTGGAGCCAATAAATTTTAAAAATTATTTGGAGAATTATATCTGTAGAAATATGTAATATATCAGAATTGACTCTAAAAGAAATAGAAAACCCAAAATATTCATAACCATTAAGGAAAGTACATCTAAATTTAATGTTCCCAAAATGGTTTTATAAAGTAATTCTATTAAGTATTTAATAAACAAAAGGTCAACGTATGCAAATGCATTTGGAGTAGAGAAAATTTGAAAGCACTTGCAAAGTATTCTATGAGAATAATAAAACTTTAATTTCAAAACCAAGTAAGGACTAATAAAGAAAAATAACCTGTACTTCTCCAGAATAGAAATAATATCCTACTCAGAGTGTTAGCAAATGCAGCAAGTTATAAAAATGATAACATACTATGATGAAGTTGTATCTGTTGCATGATTCTGTTTATACAATATTCTTGAAATTATTAAGAATACAGAACATATTAGCAGTTGACAGAGGGTAGAGTGTGTGTTGGAGAAGGCAACGGCGCCCCACTCCAGCACTCTTGCCTGGCAAACCCCGTGGATGGAGAAGCCTGGTGGGCTGCAGTCCATGGGGTCGCTAAGAGTTGGACACGACTGAGCGACTTCCCTTTCATTTTTCACTTTCATGCATTGGAGAAGGAAATGGCAACCCACTCCAGTGTTCTTGCCTGGAGGATCCCAGGGATGGGGGAGCCTGGTGGGCTGCTGTCTATGGGGTCACACAGAGTCGGACACGACTGAAGTGACTTAGCAGCAGCAGCAGCAGCAGAGTGTGTGTTATGTGAGATGGATGTGGTGATGAAAGTGACACAGGAATTATTAGGGTGATGTATTGTTCTTATCTTGACTTTTTCAATGTCAGTATCCTGGTTATGATCAATATCAGGTCAGTCGCTCAATTGTGTCCTGCTCTGTGTGACCCCATGGACTGCAGCACACCAGGCTTCCCTGTCCATTACCAGCTCGCAGATCTTGCTCAAACTCATATCCCATAGTCAGCGATGCCATCCAACCATCTCATCCTCTGCTGTCCCCTTCTCCTCCTGCCTTTAATTTTTCCCAGCATCAGGGTCTTTTCCAATGAGTCAGTTCTTTGCATCAGGTGGCCAAAGTATTGGAGTTTCAGCTTCAGCATCAGTCCTCCCAATAAGTATTCAGGACTGATTTTCTTTAGGATGGACTGGTTGGATCTCCTTGTAGTTCAAGGGACTCTCAAGAGTCTTCTCCAACACCACAGTTCAAAAGCATCAATTCTTTAGCACTCAGCTTTCTTTATAGTCCAGCTCACACATACACATATGGCTGCTGGAAAAACCATAGCTTTGACTAGATGGATATTTGTTATGATATCATACTATAGTTTGTTAAATGTTCTCACTAGGGATAATTCAAGAGAGGTTATGTAAGGTTCTTGTATTATTCCATACAACTGCACGTGAGTTAATAATCATCTCAATGTAAATACTTAATTAAAAGAAGTATACAATAGCTAAAAATAATAAATCTTAAAAGATGCTCAAAATTTTCACAAAACAATACAAATAGAAATTTCAAAGTAGAAAAAAAATGGACAGATATGTCACAATATATACAGGAAAACTCAATATTCTAAAGATATCAATGCTGTAAAAATTTCATATCAATTTAGTTAGAATTATCTGTATTGACTTCACCAGAAATACTAAATTCTCTGCTTTGACTCTTTGTGACCCTGTGGATGGTAGCCCACCAGGCTCCTCTGTCCACGTAATTTTCTAGGCAAAAATATTGGAGTGAGTAGCCATTCCCTTCTCCAGGGGATCTTCCCAACCCAGGGATCAAACCGGCATCTCCTGCATTGCAGGCAGATTTTTTATTGCTGAGCTATTGGGGAAGCCCCAGGCTGAGGAGTGTAATTTCATCTTTTAAAAATGCCTTTATTTTTCTCCTAGTAAGCTTTAGACTGCTTTTAGCAGGGTCACTGGATGATGAATTTGTGGGATTAGAATTTGTAGCTGCTGCTTACTACTTGTTACTGGACAAGATTGCCTGTGGATTTGGGGTTTTCCTTGCCTAAGTGCACACAACAAATACAACAAATATGTATCTTTATAGGAATTAAACCCCAGTCCTTTTGATTTAACATAATCTTTTCTCATAAAACACCGCTGCCTTTTCCAAATAAGCTGTATGTTTGGGATGAAACTAAACTCCCCACTAGGCCTAAAAAACTCATGATCCAATTTCCTATGTGAAGTGCTATTCAGCTGATAGAGGTATCTGTGCTTTTCACCTAAATCAGGAAATGTTCCCAGCCCTGCCCTTGCCTGCAATTTGGTTATGTGCCCTTCTTCAAGTGGATCTAGGATGCTCCCATGAAGCGTCTTCTAAGTTTTTCCCCATGAATTAATTTTCTGATGATTATTACTAACATAGAGCAAAGATTTATTAGTGGAGTAATATCCTCATTGCTCTTCTGAATATAACACTGTATTTGTCCCCTATCTCTGCATTTAGGAGTTCTCTTTTCACCTCTCACCCATCCTGTCATCCCCTTACCTATCTACCCACATGATCACTGAATTCAATTGCATCTTTTATTTGAAGGGCAGGAGATAATTATCCAAATGTAATGATGCTTTTTTTTAAAAAAGAAAAATCTAACTGCTGCCTTCTGTTCATTCAGTTTAGTTCATTCTTTTTTTTCTTTTTATTAAATTTAGTTTAAAATGTAGTAAGATACAGTATGGACTTAGAATCTGAATAATTATTGTGATGCAGATGATCATTATAATTTTCCACTTCAAATACTTAGCATCTTGCTTGGGTTTCTGGTTTTGAAGGATGATGATTGATATTAAGTTAAATAAAGGCATCTTTAAAAAATTTTGTATACTATTATATATTAAAAATTTTTTTCTTTCCTTAGTACAGTAATTCATATTGCTTTTTATTAGGAACATCTGTTACTGTTTTGAATATGTTTTCATGCCACAACTTTTTCTTTCTTCTTTTACAAAAGTTGCCAATATAATTTAGTGCCTAGTTATTCATAAATTAATATAGTTCTGAATTATGCTGAGAAACTGTCTATTGTTTTTCACTTTATTCTTGACTACTATCTTAGCTTGCTTCGGGGGAAAATAAGATTCTAGTTCCAATCACTAGAAGCAGTCCTAAAACTGTGAACAAACAATAAAATTGGCATTTCTTATTCTCATCGACATCATGCAGCTGTGGAGATAAATAAATCATATGGGGTAAATGTTTCTGTTCCATCTAATTGGACTATACCCTTATAGACTAGCCTTACTGTGCAAAAATAGTTATTGCTCTCTTATATCTTCATTTTCATCATCATCATCATCATCACCATCATATCTTATTCAGATGAGTTGATTAGAAAAACTATAATGAGTTATAGGATTTCGTATCATGCAAATGTACTTTTTCACTAGCTGATGAGTTTATTCTCATCTTTTGCTTAAGAACACAAACTTGTAACAAGGGTGAATCAAGCCTATGCATATGTAATGATGTAGAAATAGTTCCAGTCTATGTATGTGTATATATGTGTCTGCAGTTCTTGTACCTATTTTTTCTACAGCCCCCTCTTTTCAATAAAATTTGTTGTAAGCTTTTTCTACTCTTAGACAGAAAAGCTATACTCCATGATTATTGAAAAAGCTTGATATTGTTTGGATTTTGAATTAAAATGACCCTTGAAATGGATTCTGAAGTAATAATTTAAGAAACACATTTTATGCCTAAGTAATCATCAAATTCTATAAAAATTTCCACTGGCAATGTTAAAGTATTAATATAACATCAACATAAACAGACTTCAGTGTATCCCATACCTTGACGTATTAAGGATAATCAAAAACCCCTTGACTACAAAGGCATACTTACTAAAAGCATATTATATACACTGCATACAGATACAGTTTACACCAAAGCACTTCACAGCTGAAATGGTAGAAAGTGTGAATTAAATATATGGAGGAAGTTATCTTAAATAGTAATCATTTCAAAGTAATAACCTGTCTAAAAATGATGGCTTACTGCTCCTGCATTTGGTATTCAGCTAATAGTTGGCCTGTCAAAACTGCCAATTCTGACTGATAAATGTTCAAAAGACTATACTAGAATATTGACAAACCCTCAACTTGCATGTATTATAAAGATAAGAAGACTAAATTTATATTTACTCCAGTTCATAGCCTAGCCCTGAACTTTACAAAACAGGAAATCTTTGATAATAATTTTTCAGATGATGAGCATTATGTATGAATACGAATACACAAACACACACATGCACACAGCTTCATCATTTTTAATACAAAATCATATGGCATTGTATCAATCAGAGTTCTACCAGACAAACAGAAGCAGTAGGATGTTTATATTAAGAGATTTATTGCAAGGAATAGACTTAAGAGACTGTCAGGGCTGGTGAAGCAATTTTGAAATTTAAGGAATGCCTCCAGCAAGGTGAGGCTGAAACTCCTGAGCACAAGGGAATGGAAGCTGTTATTCACAGGTAAGATTTCTTAAGGAAAGCCTAGTTTTAGTCTCACAGTTTGTCAACTGATTGAATTAGGCCCACGGAGTTTATCTAGGATATTCTTCCTTCCTTAAAGTCAACTGGTAATTTAATCATATCTACAAAATCTCTATATCAGTATTTGATTGGATATTGAAACTTAAAACTAACCATCCGGTGCAAAGTTTAATGATGTGGGTGATTTACTGCCTTTGACACTGTCATGAAGTCAAATATTTAAGGTAATCTCACTATAAATATAGTCCTTATGCCTTATGTTGGTATGAAATGCTAAATGTGTGAGTAGGTTGGCCATTTAAAATTTTATTAGAGTGTCCAATAAACTCTGCATCATCTGCATCAAAAGCATGGTCAAAACTCTTGAATGCTTTTGCTATATAATGAGGAATCTCTAATATTATTTATAATATTATTTGCATAAGAAGGCAATGGCACCCCACTCCAGTACTCTTGCCTGGAAAATCTCGTGGATGGAGGAACCTGGTGGGCTGCAGTCCATGGGGTCGCACAGAGTCGGACATGACTGAGCGACTTCCCTTTCACTTTTCACTTTCATGCATTGGAGAAGGAAATGGCAACCCACTCCAGTGTTCTTGCCTGGAGAATCCCAGGGACGGGGGAGCCTGGTGGGCTTCCGTCAATGGGGTCGCACAGAGTCGGACACGACTGAAGCGACTTAGCAGCAGCAGCAAGCTTGCAATTAGTTCACGTTGTGGTACCTTTTCACTTTCTCTCTTCTGATCTGCAAATTTCATCACCAGGCTTGGCATACTCCTCTGCCCTGATGTATTTAAAGCATTAAACATAATAATTGATTAATTATTGACTAGCAATGGTTTATGTCTTATTTGTTTTATAGACTACTCTGCATTCTCAGAATGACACATAGGTCTTTGTTCATTTCTTCATTTATCCTGTAAACATTAATTAGACAAGGAGAAATTAAAAATTTCAAAGAAAGAATAATTAAAGTAATAACATCATGTTTAAACAGAGAAATAAATGCAGGTTAAAGTGGGCTTATTAACTCAGAAAACAGATGAAAAGATGAGGGAAAAGTAAATTATAATAGTATTTAAACATGCTATATGGAATCAGATATACTTTGCTTTGAATCACAGATTTCTCACTTAGTAACCACCTTTAAGCAAATATAAAATATGTGTGCCTAGTTCTTCATCTGCAAATGGGCTTAATAACTATTAATTATTTGTTAAATAAATATCTCAAGGAATAAAATACACAAGCCAGGTACTACACTCTTCACTGGATACATAATAGCGAATGAGATGGATATACTCCACTTTTCCATAGATCCTCTGTTTAACCTAAAAGACTAGTACAGATGGAGACACTGTCTATAAAGCACTTGATAGCATGCTTGATTCACAGAACCAACAAAGAGAAATTTTCATCATTATTATAATTACTTTTTGTAGCCATGGCATCATGTATGTAATAATCAGTGTTTTCTAGAGAGACACAATCAATAGGAGATACATATTTGTGTGTGTGTGTGTGTGTGTGTGTGTATAGTATTAACTCACATGGTTATGAAGGCTGAATGTCTGATGCTCTCCTATCTGCAAGCTGGAGATCCAGGAAAGACAATGAGTTTGAAGGCCTGAGAATCAGAGACAGTGGTGTAGATTCCAGTCCAAGTTGGAAGGCCTGAGGACCAGGAGCTCTAAGGGCAGGAGAAAATGGGTATTTCAGTTCAACAGTCAGGCAGAGAGTGAATTCAACTTTTCTTCACCATTTTGTTCTATGCCAGTCTTCAACGAGGGCTTCCCAATTGGCTCAAGTGATAAAGAATAAGAATCCATCTGCCAATGCAGGAAGCACAGGCAGGAGATACAGGTTTAATCCCTGGCTCAGAAAGATCCCCTGGAGGAGGAAGTGGAAACACTCCAGCATTCTTGCCTGGAGAATCACATGGACAGAGGAGACTGGTACAGGCTTCTGTCCATGGGGTCGTAAAGACTTGGACATGACTGAGCATACACACACATGTACACATACGCACAAAATCTTCAATGGATTATATGATGCCTGCTAACATTGGGGGCAGTTAATTGCTTATTCAGTCTACCATTTCAAATGATAATCTCCTCCAGAAACATTTTCACATATACTTTCAGAAATAATGCTCAACTAGGTATCTGAGCATCCCTTTGACTAGTCAAGCTGACACATAGAACTAGCTGTCACAAGTATATATGAAAGAGCCTCTTGATGAAGGTGAAAGAGGAGAGTGAAAAGTTGGCTTGAAACTCAACATTGAAAAACTAAGATCATGGCATCTGGTCCCATTACTTCATGGCAAATAGAAGGGTGAAAAGTGGAAGCAATGACAGATTTTATTTTCTTAGGCTCCAAAATCACTGCAGACAGTGACTGCAGCCATGAAATTAACAGACACTTGCTCCTTGGAAGGAAAGCTATGACAAACCTAGACAATATATTAAAAAGCAGAGACATCATTTTGCTGACAAAGGTCCATATAGTAAAAGTTCTGATTTTTCTAGTAGTCATGTACACATGTGAGAGTTGAACCATAAAAGAAGGTTGAGCACCAAAGACTTGATGTTTTCAAACTGTGGTGCTAGAGAAGACTCTTGAGAGTCCCTTGGACTGCAAGGAGATCAAAATAGTCAATCCTAAAAAAAAAATCAACCCTGAATATTCACTGAAGGACTGATGCTGAAGCTGAAGCTCCAATACTTTGGGTACCTGATGGGAAAAGCCAACTTACTGGAAAAGACACTGATACTGGGAAAGACTGAAGGCAAAAGGAGAAGGAGGTGGCAGACGATGAGATGGTAAGATAGCATCACTGACTCAGTTCAGTTCAGTTTAGTCGCTCAGTTGTGTCTGACTCTTTGTGACTCCATGTGCAGCACACCAGGCCTCCCTGTCCATCACCAGTTCCTGGAGCCTACTCAAACTCATGTCCACCGTGTTGGCGATGCCATTCAACCATCTCATCCTCTGTCATCCCCTTCTCTCCTGTGTTCATTCTTTCCCAGCATCAGGGTCTTTTCAAATGAGTTGGTTCTTCACATCAGGTGCCCAAATTATTGGAGTTTCAACTTCAGCATCAGTCCTTCCAAACAATATTTAGAACTGATTTCCTTTAAGATGGACTGGTTGGATCTCCTTGCAGTCCAAGGGACTCTCAAGAGTCTTCTCCAACACCACAGTTCAAAAGCATCAATTCTTTGGCGTTCAGCTTTCTTTACAGATCAGTATCACATTCATACATGACTACTGGAAAAACCATACCTTTGACTAGATGGACCTTTGTTGGTCAAGTAATGTTTCTGCTTTTAAATATGCTGTCTAGGTTGGTCATAGCTTTTCTTCCAAGGAGCAAGAGTCTTTTAATTTCATGGCTGTAGTTACCATCTGCAGTGATATTGGAGCCCAGAAATATGAAGTCCGTTGAATATGAATTTGAGCAAACTCTGGGAGATAGTGGAGGACTGAGGAGCCTGGCTTGCTAGGGAACTCAAATAATTGGATAAAACTTAGTGACTGAACAACAACAACAAAAAGGTATGTATGAAATTATTGCATGAGATAGCTGGAAATCTGTGATCAGAGCAGAATACTGAAAATAGTAATAAATATTTGAAATATTGTGGAGGCATCACTCTATTAGAGTATTTCAAAGACTGTGAGACTAAACTACTAGAAATGTCATATATTGTATATTTGTCAAGAACTGTAATAGTGATAAACAATGGAACCCACTGGAAGATTTTGGAAAAATATCTAGTTAAAAGCAATGACAAGTATACTCAGAAAATAAATACTAGAGACAGTCAAATCACAACTGGGAACAAGAACAAACCAATAGTATTCTTACTATTCTAGGCTCTGTAAAAGGATAGAGCAAAATCAATTTAAATATTGGAAAGTGAGAGCCAATTTATCATTATTTACAGGTCATTGGAAGGAGTGATGCTGAAGCTCCAATACTTTGGCCACCTAATGTGAAGAACTGACTCATTGGAAGAGATCCTGATGCTGGGAAACATTGAAGTCAGGAGAAGGGGGCGACAGAGGATGAGGTGGTTGGATGGCATCACTGACTCGATGGACATGAGTCTGATTAAACTCCAGGAGTTGGCGATGGACAGGGAGGCCTGGAGTGCCGCAGTCCATGGGGTTGCAAAGAGTCGGACACGACTGAGTGACTGAACTGAACTGAAGAGGTCATTCACATATGCAGAAACAAATATTTCATATGGATATGCCACGTATTTAGGAGCTAAAGATTTCCCTAGGAAATGAAATTCATGAATGGAATTAGAAATGAATTAAACTTATCCATTGGAAGAGAAGGACAAAGTGTGTTCCAACAAAGAGGAAAAGTAAGAGAGAGAGAAAGCAGAATGTGTAACGACACAAAAATATTTAAAATCTAGATGGAGGTCAGTGGTTAATGGCATATGTATAGATGAAGCTGGAAAGAGAAGCCAGGGAATTATGAATAAGGGTCTTGCAAATCCTTTTTTTTTTTTTCCAAATTGGGAAAATGGAAAGCCTTTCCAGAGAATATACATTGGCAATTATTGATAAATCAAAACTCAAATTCTTTACTTTCAAAGTTAATTTACAAAATTGATCTATTTGAGAAGAAGGCTGACTCATAACAAGCACTGTCTAAATGTTACTGATTGTTGTGTTCTATTGAGCTAAGACACACAAGGCTCATTGCTTTTTTTCCCCATTTTTAAAAATTAAATATGGGGGGTTTTACTCAAGTAAATACATTTTCAAGAGCTACTTGAGGACTTGGATCCATCTTGGTATGCATAGAGTAAGTCAAAATGAGGATTTCACAACCATTCAGTTAATATAGACAAACTTACTGCATCACCAGAAAGGCAACTTAAATACTTGAATTGTCTTTATCTGGTCCTACACACAGCAGTAGCAGAATTCTTCTCAAGTAAGTCTGGCTGCAGATATTGGCTGAAGAAGTCAAGCTCTGACCAGATATGGTTAAAACTGGAAAGGCTTATTGTTTTGGGTCACTCCAGTCACAGTGACATACTGACAGGCTGCAAGGAACCAGCTCGGTGTATTTCTACATGTTGCTCTAATTTGACTGATGGAACTGGCACTGGTTAACACTGTGCTTCATCTGGGATTGTGCAGGCTCACTTTTCACAAAAGCCACAAATGAGATATGCTGAACCGATCTTTTCCAGAGTATTAGGTCCTGTTGTTTTCTTTCTCTGAAAAAAAAGTCATCACCCAAATTACCCATTTAAATTATATTTGCTTTTACATTGAGGACTTGCTGTGATTTTGTTATATTGACATTTTTTAGGTGGAACCCCCAAAGTGGCAGATGATGAAGTTCAACAAAAGGCCACATGAGAACTGAAATAGAACAGTGAATTAGTCTCATGTCCTGGAGGAACACAGCATTTCTTGAGGGGTCATGTGGGAAGGTCAGGGTAGGGTACAGGAGAGTGAGCCGCAGCAACTTAGGCACATGCCTTTATTTAAGGCCCACATGTGGCATGCCTAAGGCCAGACTGGTCAGTTGAAACCAGAAAGAGTGGTGTTTTGGTAATCTCCAAGGTATTCTTGTCTAAGGGGCACACAGGGAGGGGAGTTAGGAGGCAGGGAAGACTATCACAAGGGGTGTTGGGGGACTCATATCAGGAACCTCCATTTAGTTATAACTCTGTGGGTTGTTTTTATGGCAGGTATATCTGGGGGAGGCCACTGTCAGTTCGTCATTAGCCACACAAAACAGATGGTGAAGCAGTAATATTATGAAGTAGGTTAACTAACTCTTAATAGGACTATATTAAGCTTTGCTATTTTGGGGGTACTTGTGGTTTTAAAATTGTTAATTAAGGGCACAGATGTTTATCTCCTGATTCAAACTCATGAAGTGTGGGAAGCAGATTCATGAACAGAGATAAGGTGACTGGGAGCTATAATAGATGTCCTGCTGCAGGGAAAGATGGAGGTGAAAGGAAGATTCCCTCTGTAGCTACTGCCCTTCCCTTTTAAAAAAACTTCCTGCTCTACCTGTCCTTGATCCAAGATGGCAATTTTAGACTGGACTGGAAGAACATGCCTATTGGTCATTGCGGGATATTGTGTAAACGTAACTATCCCCAAAAGGTAAGGTATCGTTTTGTTCTCTACATTGTGTGCCTTACTCGAGTTTAAGAGAAAGATCTCTTGTAGAAGTCAGGGCCACCGTGAGATCTTTGCTCTACTTCATTCTTTGTTGTTGTTTTACTATTATCTTGGACCTTAGGATAAAAGAACACATCATAGGCCTACAAGAAAATATGTGTGTCCCTTTACTTTGTCACAGACAATGTAGTCCCAACCATTTTATACTAAAGGATAATCCTTCACTAGGGAATGAGTTCCTTGACAACTGGGAACATTCTAAAATTCTTTTAAAATATCCATAAAATGAATAAGTGATATGTAAATAACGCATTCCTTTAGGAAAGTGAAAGTCGTTCAGTCGTGTCCAACTCTTTGTGACCCCGTGGAGTAGTCCATGGAATTCTCCAGGCCAGAATACTGGAGTGGGTAGCTGTTCCTTTCTCTAGGGAATCTTCCCAACCCAGGGATCAAACCAGGTCTCCTGCATTGCAGGCAGATTTTTTACCATCTGAGTCACCAGGGAAGAAAGCCCTGTCATCCCGGGAACTATCATAAAGATGATTTTCAACTGATGTTACTAAACACTAATTTAGCCGAACAGTTCTTGGTAATTTTAGTCATTAGATAAGCTTGTGATGCTTTTAAAAGTATATATATTAGACTGACCCTCGATATTCTAAAATAAGATTTTAAAGTAGAACCTTGGTTTCCATGACTTGCAAATCTCCTAAAAATAACCTCTTAAAAAATCTCCTTAAAAATATCTATATATATTCTGATATATAAACTCTGTCAGGAATTTTGCTAAGGTAAGATAACTCGATCTTAATCAAACAAATGATATGTGTTCCAAAATGCAATGACTTTTCTTAAATTATGAAATGCTCACATTTCTGCACACTGGTTTTTCTCTGTCTAGAAAGCACTGATATACTAATTAACTCATAATCATTTTTCATGAAATTAAATTTCTTTCTTATCATTCCTCTCACTTCCATCAGCAGACAGAGTCAAGTGCTTACTGTAATGGAAAGATCAGAAGTTTATTAAACAGTGATTTGAACTCACGTATTAGCATCCATTCTTTCCTAAAATCTCACTAAAAGAACTATTAAGGTATTTTTATAGACATAGATCCATAAGAACAAAGAGAAATTGAGAGAAATGAATGCTGGGAAAAAGACAATAAAACTCTAAATGCTGGAATGGAGATTGATGAGTGATGGCTGACTTAGAAGAATGCACAAGGTTGACCCTTGGGGATTTTTAAGGAGGGTGGGCACGGGAGCCTCAGAGCGTGCCTCTGGTTCCTACAGGTCACTGAATAGCCCAGGATTGGGAAACAGTGATAACCTTCACAATTGTCTAGAGGTGAGCAAGGGGCAGAAAGCAAGTGCATTGGTTAAGAATCTGATTTAGCAAGCTATTAGGTACCTAAAACCTCTCTCAGCTCCCCTCAGTCAGGTAACTATACTTCCTTTTCCTTGGTAGCTGGAGGTTTAATGTTTGGAAAGTTTAACTGAAGTTTCTTTAAACCTGGGAATGCTGGCCACTGAAGCAAAAACAGATAAATAAAATTCACATATTGAAAGGTGAAACTACAGTTTGCAGCCTGAAAACACTCAGCCTGATAACACCCAGCAGTCAGCCTGATAACACCCAGCAGTCAGCCTGATAACACCCAGCAGTTTGGAGGATTCTTCTTTGCAGATTTTGAAGGCTATTGGAAAAGACTGAAAAGATTGGATATTGGGTAACCATCCCACATAACCAGGAAACCACTACAAAATACAGCTAAAGTCCATTTGACACTCATTTATTGAATTCCTTCTATATGCACAGCACTGTTCTAGTTGTTGGGAGTGCAGCAGTAAATATCTATACTGAGAAAGACAGGTAGATAGATAAATAGATAGGTGGATAATGTGTATGTGTGCATGATGTATATTCAAAAATCCCTGCTGCCATGGGGCTTATATTCCAGTAATGAGAGAAAGAAGATAAACAAATAAGCAGTGTTTGACAATAATGGCTAACATTAGCAGACACTTAGGTAGCATTTATTATGTTTATCCACACTCTTTTAAGCACTTCACAGACATACACTAACTTGTTTATTCTTCATATCAATTTTATGAGGTAGGGACTATTATTATCCATAGTTACAGATCTAGTAGTTGAAGCACAGAGAAAATTAATTTGTCCAATACTTCACAGCTTTTAAGTGGCAGACTTGCATTTGAATACAGATAATCTGATGCGATTCATGGGGTCGCAAAGAGTCGGACACGACTGAGCGACTGAACTGAACTGAACTGAACTGATGCCAGAGTTTGTGCTGTTTATACTATGCTATACTACCATAATTTACATGCTAATTAGTGCTGCCAAGAGAAAGTTAGAGATAAAGTATTGTGACGTTGGTTCCAGGAGCCTCTGAATATACCAAAGATGCTCAAGATCCAAAGATGCTCAAGTCCCGTAGTTGACCTTCTATATTCTTTGATTCCACATTTGCAGATTCAGCCAAACTCAATTCGTATAGTACTATATGTATTGAAAAAAATCTACATGTAAATGGACCTCTGCACTTCATACCTGTGCTTTCCCCATCCCTTCTACATGCACTTCTACCATCTGGTTGTTCCTGACTCACCTTCTGTTGTAATACACCAGTAGTCTCATACCTAGGATATTTCCCAGAGTTCTGTGAGCCACTCTAGCAAATTAGTTGTACTAAGGAAGAGGTCTTGATAGCCTCTGATTTATATCCATCTGGTCAGAAGCACAGGTTACAGCTGGATTTGTGATTGGCACCTGAAGTGAGGGGTGTGGGGTGATGTCTTATAGGAATGAACTCTCAACTTATAGGATCAAATACTATCTCCAAGTAGATGGAACCCACACACACAATTGGAAACTAAATCTCAGAACACCAGGCAGACAGAGAATCCTGTGCCTAGTGGGGTCCTGGGCTGTGGGGAATAGTAAAAGCTTATGATTTTAATTAGGGTTGTCAGGGAAGACAGACTGAAAGCAGGACATCTGAACAATGTTTGGAAGGAGATAGGGAGCTGGCCATGCAGCTCTTTGATACAAAAATTATGCAGACAAAGGGAACATGTGAAAACTGAAGTCAGAACGAGCCGGGAATGTGCAAGGAACCAATGCAGCTGTAGCAGGATAGAAGAGATCCAGCGTGACAGGAGAAACTGGATCCAGGACCCAGATCATGCAGGGTCTTGTGCAATGGTGACGACTCTGACTTTCAGTCCAGTAGAGATAATTATGGCTCTTTGTTGAGAATAGACTTAAGGTCAAGAATAAAAGTGGGGAGAATTTTACCATAATCCAGAGAGGAATGATAAAGCTTGGATGATGAAGAGGATGATGAAGGTGGTTATATGTCTACCACTCAATCAACCCTACATGAGATAAAATGCTTTTAATCAAAATCAAGATTTTCATGACAAATGATTTCTAAAGTAGAATTTTATACCCAGACCCATTAACAGTATGAGTGTTGATTAGCAACATATTCAGGAATATCAGCCAAGAATCTTACTAACAAAATCCACTTGGGTTAGTTTCAACAAATGGGAAGGTATTACAGTCCATTATTTAGCTCTCAGAACCTCTAGGTGGACAAGAAAACTGAGCTCAGAAAACACACAGCAGAAGTATATACACATGGAGGAGATTAGCGAGAATTGCACTGATGCTTTATGTACCACTAATATCACATCCTACAGAAATGCCACAGCTCCAGCACTGGAATTCCTAAAGAGCTGGATACCTCCACAATGATGCTGGCCAAAAGACAGACTCTATGTATACCTGTGTCTTCTTCCTTAAGTAACAGTCTCATGCAGCTGTATAACTCAGCTTCGGTTGAAATCAAGGTTATGTGTCTCCATGGTAGCATAAGGAAGGCTAAGGAATGAGCTGTGCCATTTGTATCAGGGACGTGGAAGTTGAATATGAAGTACTCTCAACTTAGGAAGTGATTTCCAAACATGTTGAGTGCAAACACAGACTACAAACATGACAGATTTTCACTTTCATTCCACATTTTCTACTTAAAATCAAAACACACTCTTCATATGCATACATTTCCCTAAACAACACAAATAATGTGTTCCTTTTAACATAATGCAATTCTCATTGAATAAAAGTGAGTATATGCTCTTGCTACAAGGGAAACCAAATAAGACACATCAGTTACTTTCACTAGGTTTAAATGCAGGTCTTTGGATAATCCTCAGGTAAAGTATAGAACCTCTTGGTTAATTAAAAAATAAATATAAAGTAACATTTTAAATTTAACTATTGTCTACATGTTTTACTTAAGTAGAGGAATTGTGGGCTAAAAATAAAGGAAAATATTACACAAATGGGAACAAAATATGAGTGGATACTTTAACTTTAAATTATGCAATTTGTCACAAATCTATAATTTGTATTCATGAAGTTCTCCTTTTCTGACCAGTTTCCTCTTCTCTTTACCCCTAACCAGTGTATCAACTCCTCAGGACTTTTACTTGAGAGTAAATTTTGTTTTGTGTTTGTTTATTTTACTCATGTTTTTATTACTGAGTTCATGGTAATCTTATTCATAGATATTATATTATTTTTTATCACTACATACAGCAGAATTAGGATGAATTCTGCTGAATCCTTCTCCCTGGTTTTCAACATCTTCTGAAAACTGGCAGCTCCAGTTTTCTTAATAATATATATCAGTTATGCAAACAATATCAAAATCAATTCTTAACCTTTAGGTAAGGTCAGGCTTTTTGAAAAGCCTGAAATGACCAGAATGTAGCCATATTCTCCAATGTAACATATAATTTTTTATGTTCACTAGATTTGAGAGATAATTTGCTTGGAGACATTTTTGTACATCTGCTAGGGAAGGCACTACGAGATTTTGCTCTGGACTGTTTCTTCCAGTGTTTCTGTGTAGCAAAAATGGTTGGAAGATGACAGCAGTACTCCAACAGAGGGCAGATTTATGTGCTTCCCAGTGTAATAATGATAGCATCTCTAGGTGGGGCAGATTTCAGATAGATTTGCTTATAGTCCATTACCAAAAAAAAAAAAAAAATGTGTGTTTTTAAGATTCAGGTTTCTTGGCTATTGTCTTAGCCTGCTCAGACTGTCATAACAAAATAACATGGACTGGGTGGCTTAAGAAACAGAAATTTATTTTGTTATAGTTCTGGAGTCTGGGAATATCAAGATCAAGGTACTGGCAAAGTAGATTTCATTCTAAGTCCTCTTTTTGCAGCTTGTAGGTGGTCACCTCTTGCTGTGCATACATACAGCCTTTCTGTCACTGAGAGAGAAAGTGTTCTCTGGTGTCTTTTCCTTTAAGGACACTAATCCTGTTAGACCAGGGCCCTGCTCCTAAGACATCATTTAACTTCAGTTACTTTCTTAGAGGCCCCATATCCAAATATAGCTACATGGAGGGTCAGGGCTTCAACTCATGAATCTGAGGGGATACAAGCATTCAGTTTATAATAGCTGTGATGCAAACTCATACACGGGCAGCAACTATCTACTTGGGAAAATCCATCAGTTTGCATTGGGAGTTAAACTCATTTCACTTGCTATTTTGTGAATAATAAAGTTCTTTTCTCTTACCTAGTCATCTCACTCGCTAAACTGACCAGCCAACTTGTCAGTTTGTAAGGAGGATAAAACATTAAAGCATTCACAATTCTGGACTCCTGGCACAAGTAACTTTTCCTGCTACACCAAGAGTAAACCAACAGAGTCAAATTTATACAAACAGAAAGAACAAGTTTAACCTAAACTAATTAGAGTTCATTCATATAATTGCCAGCATTTCCACACCAGATATAAATTTCTAACATTTTTAACCATTTCTAAAAGTTATGAACCTTTCTCTTAGGGTAGCAGCTATACATATTGACTGCTTTTTCAAAGCATAAACTATATAGCTTTGAAAACATACTAATCTTACAATATAATGTGACTTGCTGGGTTCTAGATTTACTATCTATAAGGCCAGCTGCCTCTGAGTGGTTGAGTCCCTCTTATGACCAATGAATATCATGAGCATCATTTCATTGTCTTAGTTTTCTGCTCTAAAATGTGCTTCTTTTGGATAAGAAAAGGGCTTATAAGTGTAAATACATATATACTATAATGTATATTTATATGTATATGTAAATACGTGCTGGGCTGTTCTTAGTAGCTCAGACGTGTCTGACTTTTTGCAACCCCATGGTCTATAGCCCACCAGGCTCCTTTGTCCATGGGGATTCTCCAGGCAAGAATATTGAAATGGGTTGCCATGCCTTCCTCCAGGGAATCTTCCCAACCCAGGGATTGAACCCAGGTCTCCCACATTGCAGGCAGATTCTTTACCATCTGAGCCACCAGGGAAGCCATATGTAAATCTAATTACATGTATTTATAATATTATATGTAAATGTAAAACAGATGCATATATAATAAACATATGTATGGTACCCAGTTATAGATAGGTCCTCTAGAATATGGCCCTGAATTGGGCTCAGAATTAATGCCTGCTTTGGCGTATTGAATAGCAATGCTATAGTCAGTGAAGACTTAGTGAGGAAAATCTAACTGAGGAATCCATGCAATTTCTCCATTTCTTTTTTCATTTGTTTATTGAAAGCCCCCTTTACATCATAGACTTGTGTTAATTTTTTTCATGAAACAGAAACATCACTTTCTAGTTCCATTTTGAAAGATCTGTCCAGCTTTTTCCCAGAACTTCTTGATTTCAGTCTTTCTGTATTGTTCAAGTCCCTGAAAATCTACCAAATGATTAGTTACTACTCATGAATAAAATTATATCTCCTCCCAGGCATCTCCACCAGAAATATCCTTTCTGGGAAGATAGATGCTTCTTCTAGGAACAAATGAACCACAGAACATACCTTCTGACATTCTCTCCCTTTGAAAGCTTTCTTTCTCCATTTTTACTTTAGGGTCACATACGAGTGGAGCTGTAATGCTACAGTAGTCTCCTTCCAGCATATCATCTGTTATCCAGTCTTGCTAGTTTCCTCCTCAGTCCATCAGTCATAGGGAAACTGCCAGGAGAACAGAGGTGGGGATTGAGACTAGAGCGGCAAGAGCAGGTATGCTGCGTGTAAGCCGCATGTTCATGAAGCTTGCTTTGCCTGTGTTCCCTACAGGCTTCCCAGGTGGTGCTAGTGGTAAAGCATCTGTCTGCCAGTGCAGGAGACCTCAGAGATGTGCATTTGATCTCTGGGTCTGGAAGATCTCCTGGAGGAGGCATGGCAACCCACTCCAATACTCTTCCCTGGAGGACCCCATGGACAGAGAAGAAGGAGTCAGATCTGACTGAATAATTGAGCACACACAAACAGTTTCCTGCTAAAAACAAGTCCTTTTCATATCAGTTCTCCTTGATGATAATGGGATGCTGGTCATTTTTGAATTAAGGCCAGTATTTCCAATAACATCCAAGCGATCATTTGCAGGGCTTCCCTGGTGGCTCAGTGGTAAAGAATATGCCTGCCAATTCAGGAGATGTAAGAGACACATGTTCAGTCCCTGGGTTGGGAAGATACCCTGTGGTTGGGCATGGCAACACTCCAGTATTCTGGCTTGGAGAATCCCATGAACTGAGGAGCCTGTCCAGCCACAGCCCATAGGATCACAAAGAGTTGGACATGGCAGAAATGACTTAACATGCACCCAGGATCATTGGCAGTTTAGGTCACGTGGTCACTTGATTCAGTCACGTGGTTTCTATGAGGGACCAAGAGTAAAACAAAGGCTGTTTCTTGAAAGGAGAGTAGCATCTGACATTTCTCCAAATATTAAGGAAATCCTCTGTAAACCACTTATTTGGGGGTTAGCGTTTTTTTTTTTTTTTTTCTTAAAGGGCTGGTTAGTAGAGACTTTAGGCATACAGCCCACTTGGTCTCAGTCACAACAGCTTGATTTGGCCGCGGTAGAACACATGAGGTAGTCCAAAACAGTGAGGTTGCGGATGTGCATGGCTGTGCTCCAATAAGACAATAAAATTAGGCAGATGCCCTGCAGGCTGTATTCTACTGAGTCCTGCTGTTATTGGGGCCTGTCACTAATTCCACAGAGCAGTTCAGTCTTCCTCCAAGACTTGAGTAACCATTGGTTAATAGGAGCAAGTAAAGAGCTGGTAGGCAGCACTGTGCTTGGAGAATGGAGAGACTTCTATTGCTTTGGACTTTAGTCAAAGCTGGTAGTCAGTGAGTTCATTTAACAAATGGATTAGACCTAAACATTTTTATCCCAAACCCAAAAGATGTTCCATAAAGCACTGTGCATTTTTCTTATTTCTAGTGAGTCTATTGTACTTTACAGTGGATTTTTGAAGTATCTGAAAACACCAGAAGCACTGAAATGACACAGATTTGGCAGACTCGGTCGTTCATGAGATTTATCTTATACCTCATGGCATACATTTGTATTATAAGTATCCACAAAACAGCATGGTATTGGCATGAAAGCAGACATATGGATCAATGCAAGAGAATAGAGAGCCCAGAAATAAACTTACACGCCTATGGTCAATTAATCTTCAACAAAGGAGGCAACAATATACAATGGGAAAAAGACAGTCTCTTCAGCAAGTGGTATTGGGAAAGTTGGTCAGCCACACTCAGATCAGTGAAGTCAGACAAGTTTTACCATATACAAAAATAAACTCTAAGTGACTTAAAGACTTAAACACAGGACATGACACCAAAGAACTCTTAGAAGAGATTATAGGCAAAACATTCTCTGACATAAATTGTACCAATGTTTTCTTAAGTCAGTCTCTCAAGGCAACAGAAATAAACATACAATTAAACAAAGAGAAATTAATCAAACTCTCAAGCTTTTGCATAATTGAAGGAAACCAAAAACAAAACTACAAGACAACCAACAGAATGGGAGAAAACATTTACAAATGATATAATGACCAACAAAGGCTTAATTTCCAAAATGTACAATTAGCTCATACAACTTAACAACAAAATACCAAATAACTCAACTGAAAAATGGGCAGAATACCTAAACAGAGATTTCTTCAAAGAAGACATAGAGATGGCCAACAGGCACATGAAAAGATGTGCAGCATCACTAATTATTCAAGAAATGCAAATGAGATAACTTCTTCTCATTAGTTGGAATGCCATCAATAAAACATTCAAATACTGGAGAGGGCATGGAGAAAAGTCAACTGTCCTACACTACCGGGGGGAATGTAAGTTGCTGGAGCACTATGGGAAAGAGTATGCAGTTTCCCCAGAAACTGCAAACAGAGCTACAATATGATCTAGCAATCCCACTCCTGGGCAAATATCCAGACAAAACTCTTAATTCAAAAATATGCTGGCACCCCTATGCTCACAGCAGCAGCATTCACAATGTCCATGATCTGGAAGCAATCTAAATGGCCTTTGACAGATAAATGAATAAACAAGATGCGGTACACATACACAATGGAATACTACTCAGCCAGAAAAATAACGAAACAATGTCATTTGCAGCAACATGCATGCAACTAGAGATGATCATAGTAAGTAAGTCAGAAAGAGAGAGCCGTGATATCACTTTTATGTGGAATCTAGAATATGACACAAATGAACCTATCTATGTAACTGAAATAGACATGGATACAGACAAGAGACTTGCTAGCTAACGGGGAGGGCAATAAGGGAGCGGTGGAGTGGGAAGTTGGCATTAACAGATGTAAGCTTTTATATAGAGAGTGGATAAACAAGTCCTACTACAGAGAACAGGAAACATTTAATATCCTATATAAACCAAATGGAAAATAATTTTTAAAAACAATGTATATATATGTGTGTGTGTGTATAACTGAATCAATTTGCTGTACAGCAGGAATTGACATGACATTGTAAGTCAACTACACTTCAATAAAACGTTATCACACACTACTCTCACTTCCTGCTTACTAGATTCTATTAATAGGATTTTATTGATATTGTAGATCGTGGGTTGATAAGATATTTGTTTTGTCTCAGAGTAGAAAAGTTTTCTACAGCAAATGTTTTCTCTAAAACACCAAAACATAAATATCTCAAAGTTTGTGGGCCACATTTAGTTGCTGTCATATATTAGTGGGTGTACATGTTAATGTGTGTGTTTGCAAACTTTTACAAGTGTAAAAACTGTATTTAGCCCACAGTTCAGTTCAATTTCAGTTCAGTCGCTCAGTCGTGTCCAACTCTTTGCAACCCTATGAATCGCAGCACACCAGGCCTCCCTGTCCATCACCAACTCTCAGAGTTCACTCAGACTCATGTCCATCAAGTCAGTGATGCCATCCAGCCATCTCCTTCTTCCAAGGAGTAAGCATCTTTTAATTTCATGGATGCAGTCACCATCTGAAGTGATTTTGGAGCCCAGAAAAATAAAGTCTGACACTGTTTCCACTCTTTCCGCATCTATTTCCCATGAAGTGATGGGCCTGAATGCCATGATCTTCATTTTCTGAATGTTGAGATTTAAGCCAACTTTTTCACTGTCCTCTTTCACTTTCATCAAGAGGCTTTTAGCTCCTCTTCACTTTCTGCCATAAGGGTGGTGTCATCTGCCTATCTGAGGTTACTGATATTTCTCCTGGCAATCTTGATTCCAGCTTGTGTTTCTTCCAGCCTGGAGTTTCTCATAATGTACTCTGCATGGAAGTTAAATAAGCAGGGTGACAATATACAGCCTTGACATACTCCTTTTCCTATTTGAAACCAGTCTGTTGTTCCATGTCCAGTTCTAACTGCTGCTTCCTGACCTGCATACAGGTTTCTCAAGAGGCAGGTCAGGTGGTCTGGTATTCCCATCTCTTGAAGAATTTTCCACAGTTTCTTGTGATCCACACAGTCAAAGGATTTGGCATGGTCAATAAAGCAGAAATAGATGTTTTGCTGGAACTCTCTTGCTTTTTCCATGACCCAGCAGATGTTGGTAATTTGATCTCTGGTTCCTCTGCCTTTTCTAAAACCAGCTTGAACATCTGGAAGTTCACGGTTCACATATTGCTGAAGCCTGGCTTGCAGAATTTTGAGCATTACTTTACTAGCATGTGAGATGAGTGCAATTGTGTGGTAGTTTGAGCATTCTGTGGCATTGCTTTTCTTAGGGATTGGAATGAAAACTGACTTTTCCCAGTCCTGTGGCCACTGCTGAGTTTTCTAAATTTGCTGGCATATTGAATGTAGCACTTTCACAGCATCATCTTTCAGGAATTCAACTGGAATTCCATCACCTTCACTAGCTTTGTTTGCAGTGATGCTTTCTAAGGCCCACTTGACTTCACATTCCAGGATGTCTGGCTCTAGATGAGTGATCATACAATCGTGATTATCTGGGTCGTGAATATCTTTTTTTGTACAGTTCTTCTGTGTATTCTTGCCACCTCTTCTTAATATATTCTGCTTCTATTTAGCCCACAGGACTTATAAAAATAGATTGTGGACTGAATTTGGCTAATGGACCATAGTTTGACAGTCACTTGAGTAGCCCAATTTCATTTAGTTTGAAATTCTGAGATTATCAAGGCTCTGTTACATTGAATTGTGGCACAGATTTCAATAATTATTCAACTCTAAAGCATCAGAATAAAAAAATGTCAATATCTTTGTTGACTGAATGCAAATTGCCTGTTGTTCTTTACACTGTGGAAGTAGAAACGATGGGCTTCCCCAATGGCTCAAGTGGTAAAGACTCCCCCTGCCAATACAGGAGATGCAGGAGACTCAGGTTTGTTCCCTGGGTTGCAAAGATCCCCTGAGAAGGAAATGCTAAGCCATTTCAGTTTTCTTGCCTGGGAAATCCCATGGATCGAGGAACCTGGTTGGCTACAACCCACAGGGTCACAAAGAGTCGAACATGAATGAATTGATGGAGCAGCAGCAGTAGCAACAGAAACAAATGTAACAGAGACAGAGCCCTTTGCTAATTTCCTACAGCAAAGGACAACAGGAAGAATAGACATTACTTTGGTCACCTTTTGTTTACATTCACAATAAATGCTGTCATTATGCAGGACACATCTGTCTGTGCACAAACCACACAGGTGAGTGGGGTGAGGAAGTGATATGATATATACACACTGCTGTATATAAAACAGAGAGCTAATAAAGACCTACTGATCAGCACAGGGAATGCTACTCCACAGTCCTGTAAGACCTGCATGGGAAAGGCATCGACCAAAGAGCAGATGTATGTATAACTGGGCTTCCCTGGTGGCTCAAACGTAAAGAATCCACCTGGAATGCAGCAGACTAGGTTCAGTCCCTGGAATGGGAAGATCCCCTGGAGAATGGAATGGCTACCCACTCCAGTATTCTTGCCTGGCAAATCCATGGACAGAAGACCCTGGTGGGTCATATTTCGTGGGGTTGCAAAGAGTCAGACATGATTGAGTGACTAAGCACACACACACACACACACACACACACACACACACATGTTTAACTGATTCACTTTTTTACAAAGCAGAAACACAATATTGTATATCAACTTCATAAAAAAATATTTAACAAAGAATCAATATTCAATCACCCTCAAGCAGTGATATTTTACTTTACTCAGCACACAATAAGCCTGAAAAATAGCTGTAAGAAAAAGTTAAGAAAGTTTAAAATATGTTTTTATGATATTATCAGAATTTCCTTACACAAGTGTAACCAGAGGACTTCTTGAATTCTGTGATTTGATACAGCTTTTTTAATCGGGTACCAGGATATGGTTATTGTAATGGATCAAATCAGATCTTTGATTGGTGCACATAAAATATTTCCAGTACCTGATTTATGTAGGAACTTTCTGAGTAGCCGCTAAATGTATTGCTAAGGACTCCACCATCAATAAGTAACTACTAATGGTTTATCTAGTTTAGCTCATTCTGATGCTGAGTAGTGTCTATATCTTCATCCTATAACTTACAGGAACTTCTTTATTGCTTCCAGGATTGATACTGAAAATAAATATCCATTCCATTAGCAATATCTTTCATTACCCCTTGGGCTATGGAAATTAGTCATTACAACACTTACCAAAGGTTCTATTTCTACTTGCATCAGAATATTTCTGAAAGTCATGGTGAAGAGACGTTCCCATAGACTTTATCATAGGATCTAGATAGGTCGTGAGCCTGGGGTTATCTTGACTCACAACAATATTTTTGAAATTGTTTCCTTTTCTGCTTTAACATCATAAAAATACATTCCCACATCTGTTTTCCAAATTCATGTTCATAAAATCTAGCAAAATCTTTTAATACATTCGAATTATAATCTTCTTTCTGTAACTTTAACTTTTTTTTTTTTTTTTTATAATTTATGTACTTGCTGCTTTGGGTTTTAGTTGTGGCACGTAGGTGCTTAGCTGGGGCATGTGAGATCTAGTTCCTTGACCAGGGATCAAACCCAGATCCCCTGGAGAAGGAAATGGCAACCCACTCCAGTTTTCTTGCCAGGAAAATCTCATGGACAGAGGAGCCCATGGGATCACAAAGAGTGGGACACAACTAGGAGTCTGAGCACGGTCACGCACACATGCACACACACAGACACACACACAGACACACACACACACACACACACACACACACACAACTTATAGGAATACCCAGTTTAACAGTTCTTTATATCTCTTTCTGAGCTAACCATCTGAGCCATCAGAGAAGCCCCTTACAAGTAGACACAATACATCCTTGTTTTATCTTTGCATTCCTTAGGGCTCAAGACCTATATGAAGAGTAACAATTCTATATCAGGGCTACTGGAATTTCATCTCTCCAGAGGACACTGTTAACTTGAGGAGTGCAAGCAGAGTCGGGGGTGAGGGTTCCACTGAGAAGGTAATAAAATAGGTTATAGATTACATAGATTTTCGAATCAAAGTATTAAAAATATCAGCTAGCATCTGAAAGTAATTCATTTGTTTTCAGTGGTGACTATTTCCCAATCTTTTTGCAAAATTCAAAAGGCTGCAAATTCACCATTAAAAATGATTTGTGATGGGGAAGAAAAAAATCAGACAAAAGAAGATAATAGCATGTGTGTTAAGGTCTAAAAGTTTGGAAATTAACCACTAGAATCTCTTTCTTCAATCTGTTAATTATATTTTTAGCTTCAACTCCATTGTCATTGTAGAGTAGCTTTGAAGAAGTTCTATGAGTTTTAGGCTTCAGATTAATAACATTTCAGATAATTAGCAGAAGAATAGAGTAGCTTAATAGCTTTGGAAGCATAAGGCCTATAGAAAGGAATAAAAAAAAACCAACTGTAGTTGAAATTGCCTTGGGGTCACACTAGTATTTAATCAACGTGCGAGGGTTAATGGTAATACGGTGAGGCTGGCTGGTTCAACAGGCACAGAGACTTCTTCGGAAGTACATATTTCAATAGCAGATAATGCTTTCAAAGTTTGATAGCAATTTCCAGGAGTTTCCATTATTTTGAAGTTAGAGACACAGATTATAACAGAGTGAAAATTAGTCCTACTTTAATGAACCTAGAGTAACAGTCCATTAAATTCAGAATCCTGGGCTCTGTAACTGATAATTTAAAAAACTTTAACCATCTACATGTTTAATACCATAAATGCTGGTTTCACTCAAAAAATAAAACAATGCTCTTATTTAAAGTGACAAAGCAACTGTGCTGGGTTGCTCCTGAGGAGAAGGAGTTGGATTCATTCTCACATTCTTGCATCAGTACATTTACTGCTTCAGAAATGACAGAGAGGCGGCATGCTGAGAAGCAAATAATTCACTTCCTGCTCTGCAAGTGACTTGGTGACAATGTGGGTTGTTCTGGAACCTTTAAAGACCTTTCCTTCCATTCAGCCTTGGTGCCAAACAGTCAGGAATCATATACTCTCTTCTCTCCTTCTTTCCTTACACATGCATTTGGGCTCAGAATTATGTGAAGGAGACATGTCACTGGAATTTTGCAATTGCATTTCAAAGCACTTACAGCTGACATGTTATGTGTTTACTAGTTCCGTATATTAGTTGTCCGTCTTCCTCACCTGAAGGTAAGCTTCAAGAGGGAGGAACATTTATTTTTCATCATTGGTTTGTTAATTTTGCATTCTTGTATCCCCAGTACCTAGAACAATTTTCAGCATCTAGTAGGTGCTCAATGCATCTTTATAGAATGAATAAATGAATTGATTTAGATCCTTGCTTTGTCCCAGTATCTCTTACACATATCATGGTCACTTACTGTGTCAGTCCTTCCCGGCATAAGAATAAATATGCTCTCATGCGATCCCTAGGTCTAGAAATGTCCTGAATGGACATGCAGCAATTTCTTAGTGTTTTATAAACAACCTCTTAAGTTTGTTTACAGCACCACATAATAAACGTCTTACCCTTTCTTCTTTTGTGGTGCGGGAAGTGTTCTTCCCTGACTTCTCCAGTCAGTTCCTACTGCTCATATTCTCATGCCTCTGCCGGCTTCCCCTCACCCTTCCTAGCTAGCTCATGTGCACATCCAAGGTAGTCAGAGCCTGAAGTTGCCTTGATGCCAGCCAGTACCTTGGGACATCTGACGCCCTTGCCTGGTTCCTGAAATTGTTGGTCTCCCAAGGATTATCTCAATTTTTGCCTCACAGTAAATAAATGTCCTTGTTCATAATCTAATCTTTCACCTACCATCAAATGTTACCACTACCTACATCTCTTACCCTCAAGCTTTATGGTCATGGTTATCTTATTCAATTAGATTAAATTTTCACACTCTGTTTTGTATTTGGTTGATGGGCAGTTCATCCTTATGGTGAGGCTTAGACCCTCTGGGAATGGATGGCAGTTGACACGGTTGGCATTTTGTTATTTATAAACAGTGATAATATTAGTAAATACTGTATCTGAAGGTTACGAAAAGTCTGTCTTAGGTGAACGTAAAATACACAATATCTTATATTGTGTTAATTAAATGATGCAGAAGGAAATTAACCAGACCCCAAATCTACCTCAAATAAAATACATTAAGTGAAGTGAAGTCGCTCAGTCGTGTCCGACTCTTTGCGACCCCTTGGACTGTAGCCTACCAGGCTTCTCCATCCATGGGATTTCCCAGGAAAGAATACTGGAGTGAGTTACCATTTCCTTCTCCAGGGGATCTTCCCGATCCAGGGATCTAACCCGGGTCTCCCACATTGGAGGCAGGTGCTTTAACCTCTGAGCCACCAGGGAAGTGACAATCCACTCCAGTATATTGCCTGGAAAATCCCATGGACAGAGGAGCCTGGAAGGCTACAGTCCATGGGGTCGCAAAGAGGTGGAAATGATTGAGCGACTTCACTCACTCACAAAATACATTAACCAAAATGGTAAATATTACTTATTTTGTGGTTAATATATAATGTATATGTATGTGTGTATATATATATGTATATATATAAAATATGTTACCATAAAAATATAAGGAGTTGACACATTAAAACTCAGCTCTGACAATGTTATGCTCTTAGTTGAAAATCTTCAGTAACACTTCATCGCCCATGAGTTGATATCAAACTGCCATAGACATAAGCAGAATATCAGCCAGTCCACATCCTCATCCTGCTCTTCATTCATCAGATGATGCCCCAGCCAAACTGTCCAATCCTTTTCCCTGCACACACTTGGAGTTCCCCTGCTCTATTTTTCTCCCTATTCTCCACATGGTCTGGTGAACTTTCCTTTCAATCTCTAGACAGAAGAAAATTGAGTAAAATATCAGGTTTTTGGAGTAAAAGACCTGGGATCAAACCCACGTCTTGTCATTGTGTGAGCCTGAGCAAGTTTTACCTCATTTGATTTTTTTTTTTCTAATTTGTCCGTGGTTGACATGATATCTACTCTGTAGGATTAGTGCAAGAATGAATAATATAGGTAAGGTAAATACTTCAATCTTTGATAAAAATGGTATCTTTTACCTAATTTCCTAAATATGTTTTAAATTTTAAGCATTCTTTGCTGCCCTTATTTGAAGTAATGTTGAGGAAAAAGAATAGGCTTTGGATGCAAAAAAAAAAAAAAAAAAGAGTACTTTCAATCCTGAATTTTGCATTTACTTGTGATGTGCCTCAGTCAAGCATTAGGTTGGTCAAAGAGTTTGTTCATGGTTTTTTTTCTCATAATATCTTAACTTATTTGAGCTCACTGACTTGCCTGTAGAAAGTACAAACCTGTACTTCCTACTGTTTAACTTAATATTCTGAATGAAATGACATGCAAAAAAATGCTTTCTAGAGTTTCTTTTCTTTCCTTGTTTGAACACTTATAGCACTTTGTACATTTATCTCTTATGACATTTGAAAAGTTCTAGTTTATAAAACTGTGGACTTACTAAGAAAATTTTACCTTTCTTTAGGATAAGAACTGAGTTGTTTTCATGTTTTTATCTTAATGCTCTGCTTTGAATATACATGCTAGAGGTAATTTTGTATATCAATATAAGAAGTAAGCATTCGCTCAGTTATGCCTGACTCTTTGCGACCCCATGGACTGTAGCTCTTCAGGCTTCTCTGTCTATGGAATTCTCCAGGCAAGAGTACTGGAATGGGTTGCCATAAGAAGTAAGTCACATATAACAATTATGACTAAATTTTGCTAAACTTACTTTGTCAAATTAGAGGACAGTGTTCAAAATTCTGAGACCCAAGAAGTGTGAGCAAATATGTTTCAATGGAAAGAGAGCAAGGAGTGAAATTAATGATGATTTTCCCACAAGGAAATTCTAAAGGGAGTTTAAAGTCACAGCACAATTGAAGAGGAACAAAAAAGGTGCAAGAGAAAGGGTGGTGAAGAATAAGATACATGGTACTAAAGGCTACAGGACCCCTGTTTTTCTTTAGCTACTGAAGCCCCATCTACTCCTCTGTTCTGTACTATGCTTAGTCGCTCAGTTGTGTTCGACTCTTTGCAACCCCATGGACTGTAGCCCCATCAGGTTTCTCTGTCTATGGGGATTCCTTAGGCAGGAATACTGGAGTGGGTTGCCATGACCTCCTCCAGGGAATATTCCTGACTCAGGAATCAAATCAAGGTCTCCTGCACTGCAGGCAGATTCTTTATCAGCTGAGGTACCAGGGAAACCCCTTTTACTCCTCTAAACTTCACCAGAACGTCTTTACTCTTTTTATGAGGGTGGCTTAATCCCATGGTGCCAGGCTAGGACATGGGTTGAGACTGCCAGAAGCAGATTGAGGGGTGGATTGACAGGTCAGAGATTCATTAAGAAAATGCTTCGTGGGAAACTGGAGGAGAATAGGGAAAGCAGGGCTGGGGAGGGTTATGACTGGAAAACCTAAGCAAGGTACCATCTCAGGTAAATTTCCGAGAAAAAAGAAAGAGGCCTCATTCTGATCTTGTGAGGGTTTTTGGAAATGTTATGCCTCGGTGTTGTTTTGACTTGAGGTGAGATATAAATTCCCAGGTGCTTCCTGATCCCTGTACAAGGCAGGCAAAGAAAGCTCTGGTAACCTGAGGGCAGTCTTCTGAAAAAAAATTGCACAGGCTGAGTTTTGGAAACAAAAACACAAAATGTGACTACTTCCTGCCCCCACCCGCACCCCGATATACACATCCAAGCTCTCTGGGCAGAGCATCAGCATTTTCCAAAACACCAGCTAAGGTGAGTGAGAACTGTGATATCATTACAGTTTATTACTACTACTGTGGAATGAAGAGCTCTTAGGTGCTTATCTTTTGTTCCTCTCTCATGATTACTGTGAGAGCTTGAATGTACGGCATCCATGATCAAAAACACCAAAGAGAAGAGTGAGTACTCCTGGGAGGAATGCTTTTGAAATGGAAGAAAAAGATGTCTTTACACTGAGAGAATTCAGATGATTGCTATTTGAAATATGGTATTTTAAGAATCAGTTCTGGAACACTAGGCCATTGAATTTAGGCTTCAGAACCTTAAGATTCTATTCAACTTGTGACCCCCTTCAAGGCATAAATCATCTGTGGGGCTTGGTCTAAAGTATCAATGCAAACTCCACAGTTGTTTAATTTACATCAAGGGTATCTGCCCATTTTAGTCACCCATTTTTTTATAGGCTTACTCCATTTTTTACAGGAAAGGATGTACTGTGAGCAGACGTAGGAGCAAATAGTGGTAGTGGGCTCATAAACTGAAGGAGCCCTTGTGAGTTAACACTGGCAGGAATGCTTCAGAGACACCAAAGAAATTGGTACCTGTTTTGCAGCCTTTTTCTCTGTGCTTTAATTTTAAAGCAGAGCATTAGTGTTGACATTTTTCAGTTGATAGGCATTTTTCTGGATATTCTTTGGGGATTTCCAAGTAGGCTAAGAAGCCTTTCTGAAGGATGGGGAAATGAAACTTTTGTATTTTTATTTCTACTCTAACTATTCTTGAGAAAATTAGCTCTATGTCAAGACAACAGGACAAACAATGCAAGATTATGTTCCTGAATCTCAAGGCACTTCTGACAAAGTGTGCTCTGTATCATTCATCCGTGTGCCCTCCAAATGATTTCTTTTTTTTTTTAATGGCACTTCAAACTTTATTTTTCTGGGCTCCAAAATCACTGCAGATAGTGATGGCAGCCATGAAATTAAAAGACGCTTACTCCTTAGAAGGAAAGTTATGACCATCCTAGACAGCATATTGAAAAGCAGAGATATTACTTTGCCAACAAAGGTCCATCTAGTCAAGGCTATGGTTTTTCCAGTGGTCATGTATGGATGTGAGAGTTGGATTGTGAAGAAGGCTGAGCGCCAAAGAATTGATGCTTTTGAACTGTGGTGTTGGAGAAGACTCTACAGAGTCCCTTGGATTGCCAGGAGATCCAACCAGTCCATTCTAAAGGGGATCAGTTCTGGGTGTTATTGGAAGGACTGATGCTGAAGCTGAAACTTCCATAATTTGGCCACCTCATATGAAGAGTTGACTCATTGGAAAAGACCCTGATGCTGGGAGGGATTGGGGCCAGGAGGACAAGGAGATGACAGAGGATGAGATAGCTGGATGGCATCACCAACTTGATGGACATGAGTCTGAGTGAACTTCGGCAGTAGGTGATGGACAGGGAGGCCTGGTGTGCTGTGATTCATGGGGTCGCAAAGAATTGGATACGACTGAGTGACTGAACTGACTGATCAACTGACCCAAAATTAGCTAGAATAAATTAATAATATCAGTCTTCATGAAAATCTGTAATGCTAAAGACATATTTCTTCTTCTAGGGAAGCACTAAAATGGAATAGCTTATAACTCTCTAAAGGTGGAACTTTCATGATGACAGGTTGACAATCTCCTTAAAGAATCAGTAGTGTTGGACTTCCCTGGTGATATACAGTGGATAAGAATCTACCTGCCATTGCAGGGGACATGGGTTCAATCCCGGGTCTGAGAAGATTTCACATCCTGCAAGGCAGCTAAGCACATGCTTCAGAACTACTGAGCCTGAGCTCTATAGCCCATGAGTCACAACTGCTGAAGCCCATGCACCCAGAGCCTGTGCTCGACAACAAGAGAAGTCACTGCAAGGAGAAGCCCACACGTGACAAGCAAGAGTAGCCTTTGCTCTCCACAGCTAGAGAAAGCCTGTGTGCAGCAACAGAGACAACCAAAATTTAAAAAATAGATAGATTATATTAGAAAAATCAGTGGAGTATATTGTGAAAACCCAACATGTACAAGGTTTTTGGTATTGTTAAGGCTCAGCCTTAGCACCTAACACCTAAAAAATGAAAGATTTAGTCATGCATGAGCCAAAATAAAAAGTGTACCCTTTAGCTGTAGACTCAAACTCCACATAACAAGCATATAAATTCATTCCCATGTGAGACAATCATTTCCAAAAGAGCTAAGAGCAAATGATTTCTTTCTTTATGCTCATGACTTTGGGACATGGTTTCAACATTTAATTACTTCTGTCCTTTTCCTTAGCAAATTGTTTGCAAAATCACACTTGTAAGAAGGAAAATAATTTCCATAACTGCAAAGAGCTCATGGCAAAAACATCAGCTGGATATAAAGATTGAAGAACTTATCCACTTCCCTCTTCAGGAGAGGAGTATTTAAGTGTAAAGACATTTTAATTCTCATATTATTGGGGGTACCCGAAAAGCAAAGGAGAAAAGGAAATATATAAGCATCTGAATGCAGAGTTCCAACAAACAGCATGGAGAGATAAGAAAGCCTTCCTCAGAGATCAAAGCAAAGAAATAGAGGAAAACAACAGAATGGGAAACACTAGAGATCTCTTCAAGAAAATTAGAGATACCAAGGGAACATTTCATGAAAAGATGGGCTTGATAAAGGACAGAAATAGTATGGACATAACAGAAGCAGAAGATATTAAGAAGAGGTGGCAAGAATACACAGAAGAACTGTACAAAAGAGATGTACATGACCCAGATAATCACGAAGATGTGATCACTTACCTAGAACCAGACACCCTGAAATGTGAAGTCAAATGGACCTTAGAAAGCATCACTATGAACAAAGCTAGTGGAGGTGATGGAATTCCAGTTGAGTTATCTCAAATCCTGAAAGATGATGCTGTGAAAGTGCTGCACTCAATATGCCAGCAAATTTGGAAAACTCAGCAGTGGCCGCAGGACTGGAAAAGGTCAGTTTTCATTCCAATCCCTAAGAAAAGCAATGCCAAAGAATGCTCAAACTACCACACAATTGCACTCATCTCACATGCTAGTAAAGTAATGCTCAAAATTCTGCAAGCCAGGCTTCAGCAATATGTGAACCGTGACTTGCCAGATGTCCAAGCTGGTTTTAGAAAAGGCAGAGGAACCAGAGATCAAATTGCCAACATCCGCTAGATCATGGAAAAAGCAAGAGAGTTCCAGCAAAACATCTATTTCTGCTTTATTGACCATGCCAAAGCCTTTGACTGTGTGGATCACAATAAACTGTGGAAAATTCTTCAAGAGATGGGAATACCAGACCGCCTGACCTGCCTCTTGAGAAACCTGTACACAGGTCAGGTCAGGAAGCAACAGTTAGAACTGGACATGGAGCAACAGACTGGTTCTAAATAGGAAAAGGAGTACGTCAAGGCTGTATATTGTCACCCTGCTTATTTAACTTCCATGCAGAGTACATCATGAGAAACGCTGGGCTGGAAGAAGCACAAGCTGGAATCAAGATTGGCAGGAGAAATATCAATAACCTCAGATATGCAGATGACACCACCCTTATGTATGGCAGAAAGTGAAGAGGAACTCAAAAGCCTCTTGATGAAAGTGAAAGTGGAGAGTGAAAAACCTGGTTTAAAGCTCAACAGTCAGAAAACGAAGATCATGGCATCTGGTCCCATAACTTCATGGGAAATAGATGGGGAAACGGTGGAAACAGTGTCAGACTTTATTTTTTGGGGCTCCAAAATCACTTCAGATGGTGACTGCAACCATGAAATTAAAAGACACTTTCTCCTTGGAAGAAAAGTTGTGACCAACCTGGACAGCATATTAAAAAGCAGAGACATTACTTTACCAACAAAAGTCCATCTAGTCAAGATTATGGTTTTTCCTGTGGTCATGTATGGATGTGAGAGTTGGACTGTGAAGAAAGCTGAGCATTGAAGTATTGATGCTTTTGAACTGTGGTGTTGGAGAAGACTCTTGAGAGTCCCTTGGACTGCCAGGAGATCCAACCAGTCCATTCTAAAGGAGATTAGTCCTGGGTGTTCTTTGGAAGGAATGATGCTAAAGCTGAAACTCCAGTACTTTGGCCACCTCATGCGAAGAGTTGACTCATTGGAAAAGACTCTGATGCTGGAAGGGATTGGGGGCAGGAGGAGAAGGGGATGACAGAGGATGAGATGGCTGGATGGCACTACTGACTCGATAGACATGAGTTTAGGTGAACTCCGGGAGTTGGTGATGGACAGGGAGGCCTGGGGTGCTGCAATTCATGGGGTCGCAAAGAGTCAGACACAACTGAGTGACTGAACTGAACTGAACCTACAGAAATGTAAAGAAAATTAATTTCTTTTGTTTAAGCCACCCATTCTTTGGTATTTTGTTTTGATTGCCAAAGTAGTAACACAGACCTCAGGCCACTAGGGGACAGATTTTAAATCTCTCACCCATAGGACTCTATGGGAGTTATCAGAGGCTTCAGGGAGAGAGGGAGAGAATGACTCACTTGATTAGTTGAATCTTATGGAATCTTTTCAAATGTGATGCCCCTTTAAAATTCTGTTTCCTGCATTCTCCAAAAACAAATCCAAAAATCATAAACTTCTAACCACTAGCTTTCACTGCATAGGAAGTGACTGAAATGTTTTCTTCCTCATTTTTGTGCCTAGATACTTGGATTTTGAAAAGAACAAGGGTAAAGATAAAAGTTTTACAGCCACATAACAAATGCTATGAAGTGAGGGCCAAAATTAATTATAAAGAACTTCAAGGAATCCAAATTTAGAAAGTTACGATGCTTTTCCATCATACTTTATTTCCTTTCAGCTATATATTTGTGTGTGTGTGTTGTGTGTGAATGTTGACCTGAAGTTGAGATATGGATTACAGTTGACATCCTCTTATAATCACTTAGGGGTAGGTGCCAGTTGTGGCATAGTTTTATTACTTGTTTTTGGACATATTTAGATACTCCTATATATTTTTCTCCTTTTTAATGGAGTTATATAACCTGTTGTCACAAACCATGTTAAGTGTAATTGCCATTGAAAATGTCTGTAAAGAATTACCCCATGATTTGGTATTAAATGAAAAAGTTACTATCTACTCAGGAAGGCATGAAAAATGATCAGTTCAGTTCAGTTCAGTTCAGTCGCTCAGGCGTGTCCAACTCTTTGCAACCCCATGAATTGCCTCACGCCAGGCCTCCCTGTCCATCACCAACTCCCGGAGTTCACTCAGACTCACATCCATCGAGTCTGTGATGCCATCCAGCCATCTCATCCTGGGTCGTCCCCTTCTCCTCCTGCCCCCAATCCCTCCCAGCATCAGAGTCTTTTCCAATGAGTCAACTCTTCGCATGAGGTGGCCAAAGTATTGGAGCTTCATCTTTAGCATCATTCCTTCCGAAGAAATCGCAGGGTTGATCTCCTTCAGAATGGACTGGTTGGATCTCCTGGCAGTCCAAGGGACCCTCAAGAGTCTTCTCCAACACCACAGTTCAAAAGCATCAATTCTTCGGTGCTCAGTCTTCTTCACAGTCCAACTCTCACATCCATACATGACCACATACATGACTAGACGGACCTTAGTCGGCAAAGTAATGTCTCTGCTTTTGAATATGCTATCTAGGTTGGTCATAACTTTTCTTCCAAGGAGTAAGCGTCTTTTAACTTCATGGCTGCAGTCACCATCTGAAGTGATTTTGGAGCCCCCCAAAATAAAGTCTGACACTGTCTCTACTGTTTCCCCATCTATTTCCCATGAAGTGATGGGACCAGATGCCATGATCTTCGTTTTCTGAATGTTGAGCTTTAAGCCAACTTTTTCACTCTCCTCTTTCACTTTCATCAAGAGGCTTGTTAGCTCCTTTTCACTTTCTGCCATAAGGGTGGTGTCATCTGCATATCTGAGGTTATTGATATTTCTCCCAGCAATCTTGATTCCAGCTTGTGTTTCTTTCAGTCCAGCATTTCTCATGATGTACTCTGTATATCAGTGGGGGTAACTTTGATATTTGTGAAACAAATGTTCATAACTAGAAAAAGGACTATAATTCATCATTTTCTTGCAAAGCAGCAGCCAAATGTTCACAGGATCTCAGGGAAAAAGATAGCCTCAAGAAGCTGTTTAACTTTTGTTTTTAAGATCAGTAGTAGAATATTGCTCACCGCAGTGTAGGAAAAGTCAGAAGCCTTTCCCCAAACTCCAGAGTAGAGGAAGAGTTAGTGTGACTATTTCCTGCATTAATTAAGACAGTTGTTGAAACACTAAGTTATCCTTTCATTGGCACTATTTTTTCCTTATTGTTGGTATAGGTATAAGACAATGGTGTAGATTACTGTGAATGGCTTAAGGTAAATGAAATACATGAAATAAACCCAACCAAAGAATTATACATTTCAAAAGTTAATCTCTTTGGTTTTTGTAGTGTTATTTTGTGATATATAGTGTAGTGAATAGAAAGTTTTTTATTCTTTTGAGGAATAATATTCTTCTTGTGAAAAGCCATAAGAAGGTTTTTTGCTTGTTGAATTTAACACCTGTTTAACCACGTATATGTCTCATATGTGAAAAAAAAAATCTATAAACAGCCAGTATGCTCCTGCAAGATTAAACCAAGTTTGATGTTCCATTTCTTCATTCAAAAAGATATCCTGGATTTCCCATTTGAATTGGTTTCGTAAAGATAACTGCCATAAAATAGGGTCATATATACAATTGCTTCAGGCAATTAAACCTGCAATTTATTATTGTGCAGTGTTCAATATCTAATCTATTTCTGTTGTAGAACTTATTTAGCCATATGTTAATTTAGGAGCAGCCTTGAAATTTCATTTCAGTAAACTTCAGAAGGGTGATGGCAAGCAAAATTTTACTTGTCATTGATGGGTAATCAAGAGATAGTCCAACAGTTTGTCACACTCTGGGCAGGATTTTGGATCATCTAGAGGGGTCTTCTATCTTTACAAACAAAGGTTAAAGAACAGGCCTCTTTCACTTCAAAATTTGTCAAGAGGGCAAGTAGCATGGTAACTGTTCTTAACACAACACACGTCAAAACAAACAAACACAACAATAAAAACAGGACACAAGGAAAATCTGGGAGGTGTTGAATCTATTCAGGACCTTGACTGTGGTGCTTGTATATGTTCAAACTCATTACATTGTACACATTACAATATTTGCAGTTTTCGTATATCAATTATACAATTAAGCTATTAAAACCAGATCTATTATCATCTCTCTTTTTTTTTTTACCATACATAGAACCCAAGCTGATAATTCACTGTTATTTTGTTTCAGTTATAAGGAATATTTCTTCACTCCTCCACTTGAATTAATCTATAAAACAATTTTAGTTGAGATTTGAAACATCAGTGACTTAGAGTGTACTAAGAGACAGAACTCTATTTTTGGATGCCTCTTCTCTTGTAAAACATAAAAAGGGAAGTTGGCAGTCCACTCAGGCCTTGATTAAATACAGCTCTGATTCAATAAGGAAAGAAAACCCTTACTTGATGAAATTCTTCTGTAAAGGTATGTCCTTTCTTATATTGCTAAGGAATTTTGATTTTATTTTTCAGCCATGTAGTTAGGATGTAGTTTGATTCCTTTGAGAACTATTGGGATCTTTTCAGAAAATTCTGTATTATGTTCAGAAATTTTACTTTCTTTTAGAAAGCAAAGGTGATACAAAAGAATTAATCAGTAGATTATAACTCACTGTTGACTAGATTTTCAGGGGTAAATTTTACTTTTTGTTTCTATTTTTTCTTATATTTCAATGGGCCAAGTATTTGTATGTAAGCACACATATTCATATAGTTACACAATGCTTTGCATATAATTGTTCCTACAGAGTTAATGACTGATTAAAAGAATTTACGGATTCACTTTTTGTATAGGAACGTAAGCAGATGTCATACATATCAGTATGGCCTTGGCACATAACAAATTGTAATAAAACTATATTCTTATCTGAGAGTTAACTGAAAATAGGCCTGAAGACTGAGCCCCTGGGCCAGAACCAAAAAAAAAATCTATGCATTTAGAAGGATAGAACTTCAAATCAGAGACACAAGTCTCCATAGAATATCAGCTTTATCAGGGTAATACCTTTTGTTCTTAGTTTGCTTTTTTCCAAACCTCAGAGGAGGACAATTCTTTCATGACTGTTCCCTTTCTGCCACATCTAAAGTATTTTAACCTATGTTATGTTCCCCTAACCTGCTACATTTCACATATAACAATACTTATCATGCCTAATTATGAACACTTGTCTATTTTTATGTATCATCTTTAGCCTGTAATCTCCATTAGGGCAGGAACTATGCTTATATTTGTTGTCATTTTATCTAAGCACCACAATATATGGAAACATGAAGAAACAGAATATGTATTTATTAAATGCATAACTAAGTGAGTAAATACATTCTTTACTTAATACTTCTTCCCTTAAAAGCAAATAATCAATCATGTCTTTAACATCTTTGTACTGCTTGCTACAAGGTGTTTTTTAATGAAGTGAATGTTCTATGAGAGGATCAAGTTGATAAGCCCCTTGCCCTTTCAAAATCCTATGAAATGACAGAATAAACCCATATCACGATAAAGCAAGAAAGCAAGCCATGTTGAGGAGTTCCTGAAAGCTAGAAAGCAGGTACGGTTAGGTATAATGAGAAACAGACCTGGAAGCAGTCACAAGCAATAGGGGAATAGGCTTAAGAAGGAGAGTTGAGTGAAGAGGGAGTCACTTAGAGCGACTTTGCCTGGGGAGTTTCACAGGCTACCTCTCCTTAGACTGAGTGGACCAGGGAATTTGGCCAAAGACTAAAGCATTGAGTGGGATACTTGGACTAAGTTGTAGGGGATACTGCAAGGTTACTGCTAAGTACCTTGAGTCAGGGCAGGGGGATCCTGCCAATACCCCGAAGACCAGACTTATCTGCATCTCCCACATAGCCTGTTGAAAAAGCATTTTCAAAACCAAAAATAAATTGTCAGTAAGTCTTTGAATTATAGCAAAGTATTAATACAATGAAAGTGAGATATCAAACGAGAAAATGGAATTTGTGATATCCATAGGATAACAATATATAGCAAAATCAGATAAATGTGAAAACATTACATTTAGGAGATCTTGAAAAATTTTAAATTCTTTTACAAAAGAAACAAATGTTCCATGTGGTAGGTAGATTTCTAGAGTGACCCTCTTGCCCTGGTTTCTCTGTAATCTCAGGAACTGGTGATTATGCTGTTGATGGCAAAGAGGATTTTGCAGATTCAGTTAAGGTTATTAAGCAGTTACTTTTGAATTAATCAAAAGGAAGATTATCCAAGTGGTTGCAGTTCAATCACATGAGCCCTTTAAAAGTAGAGTTTTTCTCCAGCTGGAGGCAGAAGAATAAGCCAGGACTCAGTGGAGCATGAATAGGACTCGGTCCACCATTGGTGGCTTAAGCATGTGGGTAGAAAGCTTTGTGGAAAGGACTAGAGAGGTGATCCTGGGGTGCCAGACAGGCTGCTAGCTGACATTCATAAAGGAAATAAGGACTTTAAACTTATAGCCATGAGGAACTGGATTCTGCCAAGTTGGATGAGCTTTAAAGCAGATTACTTCTCAGTGCCTCCATAGGCAGAAAATTCCATTTTCTCAAGTGTTGTCTAACAAGAGCTTTTATCCTGGCTGATACTTTTATTTCAGCCTTATGAGACCCTAAGAAGAAAAGCTGAAGTGTATGTCAGCTATTTTTCTAGATTTTCATGACTTAAAGCAAAGCCATTTAGGATGTACTGTTATTGCCACCAGTGTTCCCTACAGTTTAACATACTGTTAATGGATTTACTCTGAACACTGAAGACTTGAGTTTTGCCTGTAGAATTGATCAAAATCAGCTGACATACACTTCAGATCACAAAGTGCCTACTAACTAACCTACAAGTCATTTTGCCAAAGCTGAATGGTATTGTAGTACCTTAATAATTGAAAAGAAAATATATCTTCCATAAGATGCTGCAACTTATACCTATAAATAAATATATATATATATAGTTTGTTTTATCCAAATTAACACCCATGTTTATGTATAAGATATTCTACATATTATCCTTTGTTCCTAAAATGACTGGAAACACATCTTAAACTTAACCTGAGACTTGGCAGCCGTATGTTTTTTCAAGAAAATCTGTATTCTTATTGCCCAATATTTTGGTTTGGACACTTTTCATCTTTTAAACTTCACTACTATCATATAACAAGTTTTTTTTGCTCCAAGTTTTACTACTCTAATCTTTATCTTACATGGATATAGAAGACTTTTTCTAAAAGGCCAATCTTGTTATTTTACTCCCCATTGAATGGCTACCATCTGACTGGAGGAAAGTTAAACTTTCTACCTTGGCTAGAACTGGCTTTTGCATTCCTTTCACTCCTCACTCCTCATCCTGTTCAGAGTTGTATCCCAGGCTACACTATAAAGCTCTCCAAAGTCATCATGCTTCTCCTTATTACTGCCTCCTTCTGTGGAATATTCAAGCTCCACTCTGGTCCCACGACTTTCTTGCCCTTCCTGACCTGTATGTCTGGCAAAATCCTTAGTCTTTTAAGTTTCAGTTCATGTACCACACTCTAGGAAAATATATGGTGAAATAGCTTATTTCTGAAAGAATCTTAGCCATAACTTTCTCTACAGATTTGATATGTACTGTATTTATAACATTGTATAATTTACAATTTCATTTATAATTTTATAATATATTCCCCATTCCACATGGCTGCTGTAACTACATGATTTAGCAGTCATGATATCATACAGTTAGCATCACAAACAGTTAGTCAAACATGACCAACTAATGAATATACTTATTCATGTGAGAGCATTTCCATGTGGGAGTAATTGTTACTGCAATGGGACCCTATAGATGTCTTGATGATTAGGAGGTATCTATCAAATATCAGCAAAATAATGGAATGAATATTCATTATGATAAAAAAGCAATACTAATATCAAACAATTACATAGCACTTTCAATATGCTTAGGCACAATCTAAGCACTTTATGTGTCTTGACTTTTTGAAGTCTCTAAATTCCATTCTCTTACTTGAAGATACAATTCTGTGGCATTCATCAGTTTAAACGTAGTACTCTGAATAGTACTAGGGCTTTCCTGATAGCTCAGTTGGTAAAGAATCCACCTGCAATGCAGAAGATCCCGGTTTGAGGTTTGATTCCTGGGTCGGGAAGATCCCCTTGAGAAGGGAAAGGCTACCCACTCAAGTGTTCTTTAGCTTCCCTTGTGGCTCAGATGGTAAAGGATCCACCTGCAATGTGGGAGACCTAGGTTTGATCCCTGGGTTGGGAGGATCCCCTGTAGAAGGGAAAGGTTACCTACTTTGGTATTCTGGCCTGGAGAATTCCATGGGCTGTATAGTCCCATGAGGTCGCAAAGAGTCAGACATGACTGAGAGACTCTCACTTTCACTTTGAATAGTACTTGACTATAGTAGATGTTGGTCATATAAACAAACTCTATGAGTATTTTTGGAGATATATAAAGGCTGCTGCTAATTAAGTCTTTGACACATTACTATGAATTTTGTCTTAGTTTAGTGCCTACATTTCTAGTCCAGTGTAGCCCAATTTAAAGTAATTTGTGCTCAATGTAATGTGGCAACCCTGAAAGGAGGGGAGTTTGGGGGAAGAATGGATACATGTAAATGTGTGACCCGAGTCTCTTTGCTGTCCGCCTGGAACTATCACATTATTAATTGGCTTTACTACAACATAAAATAAAAATTAAGATAAATTTAAAAATACTTAACCAAACTGGAAAAATAATTTGTAATATTCTAGAGAACAGGGTTGTTTTTTTTCTTATTTTAAAAATTGTGATTACTATAATCTTACTACAAGATATACTTAATTCAATAGACATGTCAGGTATAAAACATTCTATTTTTTACACATGGGGATGCATTGCTTTTTCTTTGTTTCAACATTATATAAAATCATTTATTTTATTATGCTTTGATTTATCCTTAATTATTTGTATGTATGTTTTCTTATTATATTGTTGGTTCTAGTGCATAACAATCTAGGTGTAAGTCTATGCCTTACCCACCTTTTCATCTCTACACAGAACCTAGATATAACATGATAAGAAGAGAGACTATAAAGTAGGATTGTGCTGTGCTGTGCTTAGTCGCTCAGGTGTGTCTAACTCTTTGTGACCCCATGGACTGTAGCCCTCAGGCTTCTCTGTCCATAGGGATTTCCCAGGCAAAAATACTGGAGTGAGTTGCCATGCCCTCCTTCAGGGGATCTTCCAACCCAGGAATTGAACCCAGGTCTCCCTCATTGCAGGCAGATTTTTTTACTGACTTACCCACCAGAGAAGATCTGAGATGTAATCCCAGTCTGCCAGGAAGTAACTCTGCTACTTTAATTAATTTTTTTTCTGGGATTCAGTTTATTCTAAAGTGAATAAATGCTTAGGCTTAAATCATCTCAAAATTTCTCTCTAGTTCTAATACTCTATTATTCAATGAGACAATTGTTTCTGTTAAAGTTAGTCATATTTATGATTGAGTCATAGTTATTTGCGGAGAAGGCAATGGCAACCCACTCCAGTACTCTTCCTGGAAAATCCCATGGACGGAGGAGCCTGGTAGGCTGCAGTCCATGGGGTCACTAAGAGTCGGACCTAACTGAGCGACTTAACTTTCACTTTTCATTTTCATGCATTGGAAAATGAAATGGCAACATACTGCAGTGTTCTTGCCTGGAGAATCCCAAGGATGGGGGAGCCTGGTGGGCTGCCATCTATGGGGTCACACAGAGTCAGACACAACTGAAGCGACTTAGCAGAAGCAGCAGCAGCATAGTTATTTGACTAGAACTTAGAATTCTTTTTAAAACCTTGTTTCTATATAATAATAATACTAATAATTCATTAAGATTAGAATCTTCAAGTCTGGACACATAGGGAGCCAACTAAAGATATGTTATGCAACATTCTTTGCTGTTGCTATTTCTGGCCTGGTGACTACATTTTAGCCAATGGGATATTAATAGAAGCAATGTGTTCATTTCCTAGGTTGTCCCATGAAAAGGAATGAACATGCTCATCATTTTCTCCTCACTCCTTCCTGCAGAATGGTATATTGACTTAGTGATGAATTTTGCAGATAAGAGCATCATTCAAGAAGAGGTCATTAACAAAATGGGGAATATAAGTTCCCAACCTAGCATTCAGTCTATTGTGCCTTGACTCTTACATATAGTTGACCCTTGACAATGTGAACATTAGGGGGACCCTCTGTGTAGTCCAAACTCTATAAATAACTTATAACTGGCCCTCAGTTCTGAGTCTATGGATTCAGCCAACCTCAGATCACATAGTGTTTACTACTGAAAAAAAAATGTTCACATGTAAGTGAAACTGTGCAGTTCAAACCCATAAGAGTCAACTTTAACCAATCACATACAAAACAGAGAAATAAGTACTATCATAACAAGCTAGTGTTGTATCAGCTAAACCAATATCCTGACTTATATTTGAGGCCTAATAAAACTCAGAAGACTTATAATTGGAAAAAGTATCTGTAAAGCATCTTGAACTATTAATGTACCAATAGACCATCATGTTACTATTTATACTGAAGATGATATGCTAGATAGATGAAGTGATCAGGAAGCAGTAAATATTCTAGATGCCCCAGTGGGATTTATGCAGGCCAAAGGATGAGAGATAAAGTCTGTTAACATTTAGGGGCCTGACACATTGCTGAAATTGCTGGGAGACTGAAGTTCATCATATCAGACTATCCTTTCTAAATGAGAGGTGTTTTTTTTTTTTTTTTTTTTTATATTTACCACCAAGAAAAAGTCACCAGGTTTCATGATGCTTTTGGATTTTGAAGTCAACTTATACCACAATTTGGTGTGCTACTTCAATACTTTTACTGAGAAATTGATAAAACTCTAAGTTTGAGAAGACCTGAAGCTATTGCTAGAACTACATATTCAGCAGGTAAGCCTGCAGTTCAAGTTGCCCTGTTACTTGGGCCTCATGTCCCCATAGATCATGGTGCCACACTACAGTCTGTGGGTCCAATCTGGCCCATCATCTGATTGTGCGTGGACTGTGAGCTAACATTACTTTGCCAACATAGGTCCATCTAATCAAAGATATTGTTTTTCCAGTAGTCATGTATGTGAGATTTGGACTATAAAGAAAGCTGAGCACTGAAGAATTTATGCTTTTGAACTGTGGTGTTGGAGAAGACTCTTGAGAGTCCCTTGGACTGCAAGGAGATCCAACCAGTCTATCCTAAAGGAAATCAGTCCTGAATATTCACTGGAAGAACTGCTGCTAAAGCCGAAACTCCAATACTTTGGCCACTTGATGCAAAGAACTGACTCATTGGAAAAGACCCTGATGCTGGGAATGATTGAAGGCAAGAGGAAAAGGGGACAACAGAGGATGAGATGGTTGGATGGCATCACTGAGTTGATGGACATGAGTTTGAATAAGCTCCAGGAGTTGGTGATAGACAGGGAAGCCTGTTGTGCTGCAGTCTATGAGGTCACAAAGAGTAGGACAGGACTAAGTGACTGAAATGAACTGAACTGTGAGCTAAGAATGAATTCTACATTTTTTAAAATAGTTGAAACAAATATCAAGAGTAATATTTCAAAAAAAAGAGTAATATTTCATGACTTGTGAAAATTATATGAAATCTAAATTCCATACCCACAGAGCAAATTTTGTTGGACTAGAGCTACAGTTCTTTCACTTATTGTCTACAGATGCTTTTGTGCTATGATGACAAAGACAGATAGCTGTGACAGAAATTGTATGGCCCATGAAGCCTTAAATATTTACTATTTGTCCCTTTATAGAAAAGCTGACAGCCCCTGCAGTATTAAAAAAACAAAACAAAACAAAACAGAAACTTGTAATGGAGCCTCTGGCAGACCTTAAGAGGAAACTGTGGCTCAGATTCAGTTTGAGTCTTATAGTATGGTCATGCTCTCCTTTCAGAGATTAAATTTGTATGGGTTCAACATCATAGATGTTCCCTTATGCAGACGGATCTAGATAGTCCCAGCGTTAAATGTCCCATCTGCCAACCTCAGAAGTCATTGGAAAAGTGACTCTTGGGTTGTCTTTAGAATCCAAACCCCTGATAAAAAAGCACCAGAGAAAAGCATGAACTAAAGTGCCTATGATGATTTGAGGATGATCTAATTCACTAAGTCAAACAATGGTGTATAGTTCAACATTCCAGTGAAAACTAAAGGGGAAGTGTCTAAGAACAAAACAAAGATGAATCGGAGGAAACAAATACAATGGAAAAACAGGTACCTTAGACACCCCGTGTAACTGTTCCTTTTGTTTTACTGTTCCTCCTTCATGTCATGTCTCAGGCTTCATAAGGAATTCTCTATGAGCACCTGGTATTTCAAGGGAAAGCAGTCACTGGCATGACATATGACAGCACCCAGCAGTGGGTAGCCAATGTATTATGGCCCTACTCAGGGAACACCTAAAAGTTTCAGTAGAGGGAAATCCTCCTAGTGGACAATCTTGGGGCAGCACATCTATTTGTCTCATGTAAAGGGAGAGATTGTGTAAAGGTGAAAGTTGGATCATAAAGAAGGCTGAGTGCTGAAGAATTGATGCTTTCAAATTGTGGTGCTGGAGAAGACTCTTGAAAGTCCTTTGGACTGCAAGGAGATCAAGCCAGTCAATCCTAAAGGAAATCAGTCCTGAATATTCATTGAAAGGACTGATGCTGAAGCTGAAGCTCCAATACTTTGGCTACCTGATGTGAAGAGCCAGCTCATTGGAAAAGACCCTGATGCTGGGAAAGATTGAAGGCAGGAGGAGAAGTGGGCAGCAGAGGATGAGATGATTGGATGACATCACTGACTCAATGAACATGAGTTTGAGCATAACTCTGGGAAAAAGTGAAGGACAGGGAAGCCTGCTGTGCTGCAGTCCATGGGATCGCAAAAGTCAGACACAATTTAGTGACTGAACAACAACATGCTAGCTAATGAGTTGAATGACCTGTTAAGGCTTTGAAAAGAACAAGATTTGCATGACTTCTGTTAAGTCTGGACAGGATGTAATTGAACCAACTTCTTGGTTGGTGATGGAAGGAATTGTGTTTGTTATAAATGATCATCAGAGTAGATTCATTTCAGAGAAGGTTTTAAGCAAAAGGATGGAGACTATGACCTTTCCCAAGTATCTTTCTGTTTGCTTGATAGAGCCACATATGAAGTCGTCATGGAGTTTGGCATAAAAGCCGTGCATGTTGTCGGTGGCTTAGTATTATCCTCGCCGAAGCTGTTCTGGCTACTGCGGATCAGAGGCTAATGCTCATCACCTGATAGCGTATAATTTCCCAAGAAAATAGCTATCCAGGTGGTAGCAGGTTAATTACATTGTCCCCAGGGATAGCTAGATAGATAGATGCAAACATGCCTTCCTATTTGTAATACTTCTGCCAATGACACTTTTCACAGACTTTCAGATATCTTTTCTCTAACATGGCACATAACATCACCGCCAATGAGTGTATGCTATTCATTTGTATGGCAAAGAAGTGAATCAATGAGCTGGCATCCGTGAAATTTACTTAGCACACGCTTATGATTCAATTGCAGCTGGCTTTATAGAATAGTGAAACAGCCTGCTGAAAGTTTAGTTACAGCACTGACTGGCAGACAAGTCTCTTTAAGGTCATAACATTCTCCATTTACCATGTAATATATGCCATAAACCAAAAGACACTCTGGTTCTCTTTTTACTATAGCTAGAGTACTTACATTAGGGAAACTATGGGGTTAGAGATGGTTTTTGTTTTTTTTTTTTTACTATTACATACAGTAAATCACTGGAAGAATTTTTGCTTTCTGTTTCCATGACCTTTATTTTAGTGGCTTTAAACATCCCAATCTCCAAGGTAGAAATTCTTCTACTAGGGAACAAAGTTTTATGCTCCTTTAAAAAAATACCAAAAACTGAAATTGCTCTCTGGCTCATCATGTCATGCAGAGAAAAGGGTCAGTATCCTGATGAAGAAATTGAGCTTCATTACCAAGGAGAAAGCAACTGGCTGCTGTGACAATATGATAAGAAAGACAACATTTGAAACCAGAGGATTCACTGAATTTTCAGTACCTTTTAGCATTTTACCCTACAGTAGTCAATGGAACACTCAGGAGTCTAATAAAGATGGGGCCAAGAGGACTCAGATCTCAAGAATCAAGGTTTGGGTCACTCCACTTGATAAAGCATTGCATCCGTTCTAGGTAATTGCATAGGGTAAAAGGAACAATAAATGGGTGTTGAAAGACAGCAGGTATAGATATGGGACTGTTAAAGCCAGGTTTCATATTAATTCTTTCTTTCTCTCCCCCTATGCTATGAAATGGTGATGGCTAAAAACTCATACTTTAGGTGGAAGTTTATCTGCAGTGCTATCATATTATGATTAAATGAGAGCGTAGGATATTTTGTATTCGTATACACGTTTTTCATCAAGAAAAAGAATGAGAGTAGTTATTGAGAAGCAAAAAGGGTGGACTGAGTTGGATATTTTTATTTGCACCTCCAGGTCTTCTCTTCACCCTTTCCCACCTTATTCTGTTTCCCAGGAAATTAACTTTATAGAATGCACCGATGGGCTCCTTTCCCATAGGGTCGGATTTAATCAGCAGGAAACACTTGTAAAGATAGGATGGAAGGAGGACATTAAGACTGGTGTACACATTAAACTGACTCCTGCTGAGTCTGTTAAACACCACAGCTCCTCCCCAGGAGCCCACTCTTCCAACTAGAGTTACATTTCCCAGTTCTAGTAACTGAGAAATCCTTTTACCTCTTCGGATATATGACTACTAACAGTTCTTGCTAGCCCCAAGTGGGCTTCATCCAAACTTTTTGGTTTGCTGAATTGCTCACACTTTGTCAATAGTCTTTCGACTAATATGTCTTCAGATATATTTTAAATATACCCTGTTTGTGTGTGAAATGTATTTCCTGTGGAGAGCCTGGCTGATAGAGTGATGCAATCTTAAACGTTAGATTTTTTTTTTTCTACCTCTTAAGTCTAAAATATTAAAAGTTCCAGATGAAATAGATGTCATTGTCTCAGAAAATGTCACCAATATCGTTATTTCCCTATGGCAATCCAGTCCGAGTTTTGATGAAAGGGTAATAAGAGAATAAATGGATTTTCTTTGTCTTTTTGTCTTTTGTGCATGCCTCAGGAAAATGACCTTTAGAATCAGTGCACTGGAATAGAAATGCAAACTGCCTTTAAACATTTTTGACAAACTAAGTGCACTCAAAGCCTTTACTGATGTGTAAAAACAAGTTGGTTAAATAATTTATACTTAACAGTTGCTAATAATTATGGTTACCTCTATGCAGCTTTGATTTTCCTCATATTGCATGTCTGTGAAGAATTTTAAACAATTTACTTAAGTGGTGAAATTTTATATGGATGAGAAATACATTATGACATAACAAAGTGAAAATGAATAATCTAAGTTTAGTCATAGATTTGGATCACCCTGATAGTTATTTGTAATAAACCTGTTTAAAATAAAGAAACACAATCAATAAATATATCCAAGTAATTCTTAACTGGGAAATAATACTGCATGTCATAGTAATTTGTGCCAATATTTTAATCATTTCTACAGGATAATGATATACCTTTACAATTTTGTAATTTTTTTTGTTTTTGTTATTGCATCATTTCATTCTTATATCTTTGGTAATGTTAATAAACACTTTTTAACATGGAATTCATATATATATATGTGTGTATGTATGTGTGTATATATATATATATATATATGTATATATATCACACTGCATAATATGGTTTCAAGTACTGAAGAGTTTGCCTACAAAGTAAAACCATTTTTACTTTCTAACTTCAGCATGGTTTTTCACATATATATTTACATTCGAAAATGTCAATTGGTAAGCATATATGGGATATTTTCTAAAATATATCATGAAACTGATAATTACGTTTTTAAGAGAATCAACATGATGATTCACAATGGTCATTAAAACTGTTCTCTTAAAGCCATATTGAGTAAGGTAAATTAGACAGTGAAGGAAAAGTATTATATGACATACCTTATATGTGGAATCTAAAAAGAAATGATACATATGATCTTACTTCCAAAACAGAAAGAGACTCACAGACTTAGAAAGGATAGTTAGGGAGTTTAGGGTGGTCATGTACACGCTGCTATATTTAAAATGGATAACCAACAAGGATCTATTGATAGCACATGGATCTCTGCTCAATGTTATGTATCGACAGCCTGGATGGGAGAAGGGTTTTTGGGGAGAATGGATACATGTATATGTATGGCTGAATCTCTTCCCTGTTCACTGGAAACTAAAACAACACTGTTAATCAGCTATAACCCCATAAAATAAAAAGTAAAATGTTCTCTTCAGAATCTTTTTGAGATAGGGTAGTTAAGCAGCCTGTAAGGATGTTCCGGCATCAGCAAGTAGCAGATTTGTATGGATTTACTTCTAGAAAATAGAAAAATACAACTAGAAAAATCTTTCTTAAAGTATTTAGGAAAGGAGGTTAAGACAAGGAAGATATTGAGAAACCTAAGAAACTCATTCAACATACTGCTTTCAGAGAAAGAAATGTGTTTATAAAGTTTTCTAATGTAAAAATAATTCAAATTTCAAGTGAGGTTTCCTGCTACCACCCCTAGCAGATTAGATTATACTAACTCCCTCCTCTGCCCCACCCTTAATGTCCCACCTACTCCTCTTGAACATTCAAAATGCATGATGTCACAGGACTAGCTAGTAAGACAGCCAATTTTCTGCGAGTCTAATTTTCTTCCGGTTCAAAATCCTTTCTACTGGATTGGTTCAATTTCTGGATCATCTTATAAGTTGTTCCTACTACTAGGCTTGCCATATTTAACAAACAGAAATACAACATTTAAGTTAAATTTGAATTTCAGATAAAAGGGATGATTTGTTTTTACTGTAAGTCTGTCTCATGCAATATTTAGGACAGGCCTGTACAAAAGATTCATTATTTATTTGTTACATTTAACTGGGTGTCTTTATTTTATCTGACAATCTTACCTATTGCATACTAGATAGTTTTTGATGAAATTCAGCTTCTTTTCATTAGTTCCTCCTTCAATCTCCTCCCAAGTGCAATACAACTTTTTTTCACAGATAGTTTCCACTGAATGGGCTTCCCTGGGCTCAGTGGTAAAGAACCTGCCTGCCAATGCAGGAGACATGAATTCAAACCCTGGGCTGGAAAGATCTCCTGCAGAAGGAAATGGCAACCCTCTCCAGTATTCTTGCCTGGGAAATCCCATGGACAGAGGAGTCTGGCAGGCTACAGTCCACGGGGTCTCAAAAGAGCTGGACATGACTTAGCAACTAAACAACAGCAACAACAGTTTCCATTGAAGTTTTGGGAAAGCTACAGAAAAAAAGTATAATGATAGGATATATTGTAAAATACAATTTATTTTTTAGTTCCTAACAGAAAAGTAAAATTCATTGTTCTTTGTCATCAGTGTATACATTTTTAATCGATATTGATTGATACTTGATTACAAGAACGCAGTTTCTTAAGTGCAACTATGAGTGAATTTAGAATATCTATATCTTGTTTCCTCATATACAGCATAAAAAGATCAATTATTTATATGAATGGCATGTAAATCTATCTATAAAATTTAAAGTTGCATTAAGATTTTGGAGACAACTTATAAATTTTAAGAAATAAGAATTTTTTTTCTTGCCATTGAAGAAGGAAGTAGAATAGCTGACCTAATGAAATAAAGAATGATATGGCTGGAAAATATTTATCTGGAAAAGGCTAATATTACCTTGAGGTCTGATTTTTTTCCCCAGTATTCCCTACCTCTAGTCTTCCCATCTCTGTTGACCAGCAGAAGAAGCCTCAACTTTGTAACTGAGCACACTGTCTCAGCATTCCATTGGTTTTACAAATTTTATAGTTTTTAACTTTTCTGAGCCCTAATTAATTTTCAGAGTCTGATATTTTAATCAGGAATTTGCTCATATGAATCTTTGTCACTGAGGCCATCTCTTATCACTCTATGAATATAGCAAATCAAATGTACACTTTATTTTTCTCACTAGCATATATCATCATCTCTCACATCACTGGCCATTCATATATTAATTTGTTTATTTTTATTGCCTATCTCTTCACACCAGAAGGTAGTCACCACAATGACCAGGCTTTTGCCTATCATTTCCTATGCTGTATCTCCAGCATTTCAAACAACTCCCAGCACATATAAGAATACAAAATATATTTGTTGACTGAAAGGTAAGCCTTACCTGTTTCCATATATCATAAGAGGCTGCACCAACTTCCAGAAGATTTTTCTGTAGCTTTAAATGTACACTGCATAGAAAGAATTAGGATAGTGCCTGGCTCCTGTATGCAGGAAATTAATGATTAATTTTATTGTTACTAACCCAGAGCACACTCCCTGATGTGTAGTAGTAAATCAATGGATTTTAATACTCTTTCTTTTCCTTCTCAATTTCTTTGATTTATCTTCTATGCTGAGTATTAGCTTCTCTCACTTACCCTGAACAGAAGCATGGAAATGCAAGAAGATACAAAGAACAATGAAAACTCTAAATTTACAAAATATTAATAACAATGTGTATTGCTGGAATTGCATAAATGTACATGAGAATGCTTGGCAACACTAGAACAAAAGGTTGCAGGGGTGTCTATAATGTCACATTGTTTTAAAATTTTAGCATTTTGAGGGTAGCAGGGAAAGTATTCATATGTATTAAATCTTACTAAGTCAAAGATTCTTTGTTATTGTCTTTGAGTAATAAAATAGGAAAAGAGCTTGCAACTAACAATCTTATAGAGATGAAAAATAAATTTAAAATAACTTTATCAATTCAAAAGTGGGCAAGAAACAGGAGGAAAAAAAAGTAATACAATAGATATTCATCCTAAAGGAAATCAATCCTGAATATTCATTGGAAGGATTGATGCTGAAGCTGAAGTTCCAGTATTTGGCCACCTGATGCATAGGGCTGATTCATTAGAAAAGACTCTGATGCTGGGGAAGATTGAAGTCAGGAGAAGAGGACAACAGAGGACAAGATGTTTGGATGACATCACTGACTCAACGAACGTGAGTCTGAGCAAGCACCGGGAAATGGTGAAGGACAGGGAAGTCCGGCATGCTGCAATCCACGGGGTCACAGAGAGTCAGACACACCGGAGGGACTGAAAAACAACAATAGATATACATAAATCCAAATGCATAAACAAATCCAGTAATTTGATGAGAAATAAATAAAAATTGTTATTCAGGGTTTAAAAAGAGAATCTAAATATAGGCTGCTTTAATAAGACACCTGACATTTAAAAATAAAGGAAGTATTATTATGAAAGGATGGGAAATGTGCCAAAACAAAATGAAAAAACAAGAAAATTGGTATAGCTATGTTAATGGCAAAGATGACTTTAGTTCAGTAAGAATTACTGGAGCTGAAGAAAGATATTCCAGCATGATAATAGGGTCAACGTGCCAGGAGGATCATCAATTTCAGTTTATATGTATATCATAACCTAGGTTTAAACTACATAAAGCAAAAATTAATAGACATAAAAAGAAACAAACACCACCACAAACATATTGGGAAACTTTTCATGTACTCCTCTCAGTAATAGAACAAGAACACAAAAACACTAATGCTAGAGAAGATGAAACAAAACTAGTTTTAAAAATTTGTGGCAGATTCATGTGGATGTATGGCAAAACCAATACAATATTAAAAAGTAATTAATCTCCAATTGAAACAGATAAATTTATATTTAAAAAACAAAAACATTTTTATTTGCACACAGGATAAAAACAAAATTGAACCTAAAACTGACACACAGAATACTATCAATAACAACTGAAGGATGTATGTTCTTTCAAGTATGCTAAGAACATTTGCCAAAACTGATTATAGGCATAATAAAGCATGCATCAATACATTTAAAAGATCTCATATAATACAGAATATATTTTCTGGCCACAGTGAAGGCAATAACAACAACAAATATAACTGAAAAATCCTCAAATGTCTAAAAAATAGTAAAATCTAAATAACTTGGGTCTAAAAGAAATCACAATGGGAATTTCATATACTTGGAACTGTAGGATAATGAATATGAGGCTTGGTGACCTTTTTGGATGCAATGAAGATATACTTTTAGAAAAAAATATAATGTGTCAGTGAATATGTTAGATAACAATTTAAATAGTAGTTTTGAAGACTTCTAGCAATTCTGTGTTCCTACCAGGAAGTAGAAAACACAGAGAAAATTTAAAATATGTGTTTGCTTGTGTGTGTGTGTGTGTGTGTGTGTGTGTGTATTTTAACATATTAGAGAGCTGATGAAGCAACCTGGACTTAAAAGGAAAAAAACATTCGCAAGAATCAAAACCATTTGGAGAGGTATAACAATATTCTGCAGTTTTTGTTCATTTGTTTTTCTCCCATTTGAGTATGAAGTATAAGCCTAAGGTGCACACAAACTGAGACACGGTGCTCAAGATTCTGAAGAACAACATGCATCAGGGAACCTCATGGGGACAGAATGACCAGAAAAGGAGAAATTAGACCCGGGTTCGATCCCTGGGTTGGGACGATCCCCTGAAGAAGAAAATGGCAACCCACTCCAGTATTCTTGCCTGAATTATCTCATGGATGGAGGAGCCTGGAGGGCTACAGTCCATGGGGTTTGCACAAGAGTCAGACACTGAGCAACTAACACATAGTGTACATAACATAGAGCATTTGTGAGTTAGAATCAAGGTATAAGTCTAAACAAAAAGACAGAGAGAGAGAGGAAGAGAACTGACTCCCAAGCTCTTCAGCTTTTCCATTGGAGATATTTACTGAGTTCTAAAGTCAAAGGGACCATCTAGAAGGCTAAGATGAAATCTTACACAAACTAAACACTTCCAGTTTTCAGGTCCTCATATAATGTGCTTAGAAGTCACTACTCCACATCCTAACAAGTAAAACACTAAATAGATGAAGATACCAACTCTTGTTGGGTCCAAAAGAGAGGGAAGGGTAAGGGCAGGCCACGACCCTAAAGATTAGAGGAAAGGAAAGTGAGAGTGTCAGTCTCTCAGTCCTGTCCTGACTCTTCATGATCCCATGGACTCCCAGAGCTCAGACTCAAGGAAACCACTGTGGGATCAAAGCCACAGCAGGAAAACCTGAACTATATCATTGACAAACTGCTGGGGACATGGTGTGGACAATGCTGAGAATTTAAAAAGTCCAGGGGGGTGTTTCATGGAGGGTCCCCAAAATACTGTGAGACTTACCTTCAGGAGTTCAGGCAGGTTCCCACCCACAGTAAATATCAGAGAAAAAAAAAATCCCACTGAATTTCATGCAGGAGGATGGAAAAAGGAACCATTTTAAAAACATACCAAAACACTCTTAACATGACCTATCCCCAGGAGAAACTAGTTAACCAGAGCCTAACCTGCAGGGGTATTTTCAGAGTCTAACTACCCTGGGGGAAGATAAGTATCTAAACCCCTTGCCCACTCTAGCCTGCTATCTTGCTTAATCAGGGAGAAAAAAATCCTGTGAAACATTTGTGATTTCCCCAGGCCAGAGGCATAGACTCCCTGAAAGACTGAGACCTAACCAAAGGACTGTAGAATGTTTTCTCTCCCTATATACCAGCACATTGCTAAAGGCTCATATGTAGAAGTTCCTCTTGCCTGGTACCTTATATCCAACTACCAAGGAAAAATCACAAGGCATACCAAAAGACAAAAAGGAAATAAAAACCTCCAACCTTCCCCACCTCACAATTTGAAGAGACAGAGAAAGCATCAGCGCCAAACATGACAGGTATGCTGGAATTAATATACCGAAAATTTTAAACTAGGATTCATATGGGGGTGTCCCTGGTGGCTCAGAGAGTAAAGAATCTGCCTGCAATGCCATAAACAAAGGAGACGTGTGTTCGATCCCTGGGTTAGGAAGATCCCCTGGAGAAGGGTGTTCCAACCCACTCCAGTATTCTTGCTGGGAAAATCCCATGGACAGAAGAGTCTGGTTGGCTATGGTCCATGGGGGTTGCACAGAGTTGGATATGACTGAAGCAACTGAGCATACACAGCTATGCAAGAACAGATGAACAATGTCAGCAGAGAAATGGAAATCCTAAGGAAGAACCAAAACAGAAAAAAAAAAAAAAACAACTAACAATAAAAACACTGTAACAGAAATAATGAATGCCTTTGATGGGCTTAAGGACTTCTCTGTAGCTTAAACAGTTAAAAATCTGCCTACAATGCAGGAGACCTGGGTTCGACCTCTGGGTCAGGAAGATCCTCTGGAGAATTGAATGGCAAACCACTCCAGTATTCTTGTCTGGAGAATCCCATGGACAGAGAAGCCTGGTGGGCTCCAGTCCATGGGGTTGCAGAGTCGGACATGCCTGAGTGACTAGCAGTTCACTTCACTGATCTGCTTATTAATAGATCAAGCAAGGCTGAGCACAGTCAAATGGAGTTTTCAGCAGGTGCTTAGCAGTGATGAATGAAATAATAGTTTAGAGGCCAGGAGAGGAAGAGGAGACTTTCAAAGACCAAAAATCTAAGGTGAGACCCCTCAAGGTTATGACCTAGGAGCAGGTTAAGCAGACCAGAGCTAAAGGACTTATGAAAGTGACAACCTAGACTCAAGACAGATCGTGCCAAATTGGATTAGTGTGATCCACTTCCTATCTTCCTAGCAAGAGAAACAGAAAAGCTCTTTAAGAAAAGGTGCTATAGGTGCTATACAAATGCTCTGTTTATAAGGTCTGGTATCACTCAAAACATAAACAAAACATGTCAAGAGAAAGGACTAAATGGTTGAAAGTCAATAGGAGAAAATAAATACAAATAGTAAAAACAGACCCATTGTTGAAACAGATTTTAGAGTTATCAGATAAGGATTCCAAACATGAAAATGTAGCTATATATAGGAGAAGGAAATGAAATATGGAAAATCCCCCAAATAACTGAAATTTATATACAGCATCAAAGTAAAGGGCTTCCCTTGTGTCTCAGCTGGTAAAGAATTCACCTGCAATGCAAGAGACCAGGGTTCGATCCCTGGGTTGGGAAGATCCCCTGGAGAAGAGAAAGGCTACCCACTCCAGTATTGTGGCCTGGAGAATTCCATGGACTATATAGTCCATGGGGTCGCAAAGAGTTGGATCAAAGTAAAAGACTGGTATTGAAAAATACAATAACCAGTATAGAATTCAATGCCTACTCTTAAGCAACTTAGTGGAAGAGAGATCTAGAATATAGATCAATGGAAATATACAGGATAAAACACAGAAAGGATAATAATTGAAGGTTGTGAAAATAAATTATGTGCATATGTGTGCATGTACACGTGTGTATATGTACCTATATCACCAAAATATCTAACATATCTGTAATGGAGTTCCTAGAAGGAGAGAGGAAATTAGGCAAAATAATTTTTCAAGATTTGATTTAATCTAGGTTTTCCCTAAACTGACAAAAAATGTCAGCCCATAAACCAAAAAACTACAAACTTCACTCATTACTGAATAAAACAAAATCATGACTAGGCATACACTAGTCCAACTATTGAGAACCAAAGACAAAGAAAGTATATTTTGAAAGCAGCAAGAGAAAAAAGATACATTAACCTTAAAATTGCAATACATAAGACCATGAACTGACTTTTAGAAAATTTGACAAAGCCAGAGGACTATATAATGCGATCATTAAAGTGAAAAATGGAAATAATCGGTGAACTAAAATTCTATATCCAGAAAAAAGTTTTTAGAAGGAAAGCAAAATGAAATGTTTTTAAGATGTGTGTGTGTGTGTGTGTGTATAGTTTTTCAGTCACTAAGTCATGTCTGACTCTTTGCGACCCCATGAACTGCAGCATGCTAGGCTTCCCTGTCCTTCACCATCTCCTGGAGTTTGCTCAGAGTCATGTCCATTGAGTCAGTGATGCCATCCAACCATCTCATCCTGTCGCCCCCTTCTTCTCTTGCTCCAAATCTCTCCCAGCATCAGTGTCTTTTCCAACGAGTTGGCTCTTTGCATCAGGTGGCCAAAGTATTGGAGCTTCAGCCTCAGCATCAGTCCTTCCAAGAATATTCAGGTTTGATTTCCTTTAGGATTGACTGGTTTGATCTCTGTGCTGTCCAAGGAGATCAAACCAGTCAATATATTATATATGTATATATATATATATATACACACACACATACACACATAATATATATTATACCCGCATGCGTGTGTGCTCAGTTGCTTCAGTCATGTCTGACTCCTTGAGACTCTGTGGACTGTAGCCCGCCAGGCTCCTCTGTCCATGGGGTTCTCCAGGCAAGAATACTGGAGTCGGTTGCTATGCCCTCCTCCAGGGGATCTTCCCCACCCAGGTATGGAACCTGCATCTTCTGTGTCTTCTGCATTGCAGGCAGATTCTTTACTGCTGGGCCACTGCTGCTAAGTCACTTCAGTCGTGTCCGACTCTGTGTGACCCCATAGACAGCAGCCCACCAGGCTCCCCCATCCCTGGGATTCTCCAGGCAAGAACACTGGAGTGGGTTGCCATTTCCTTCTACAATGCGTGAAAGTGGAAAGTGAAAATTGAAAGTGAAGTCGCTCAGTAGTGTCCGACCCTCAGCGATCCCATGGACTGCAGCCTTCCAGGCTTCTCCGTCCATGGGATTTTCCAGGCAGGAGTACTGGAGTGGGGTGCCATTGCCTTCTCCGGCTGGGCCACTAGGGAAGCCCATATATGGTACCTAAAAAATACTAAAAGGAATTCTCAGACAGAACATGATTTGAGTCTGGAACAGAGAAATGTAAGAAAGAATGAGGAGCAAAAAGATAAATTTGCTAAAACAGAAATAGGAATAAAAAGAAAATTCTAATTGTCCTGTATTTATTAAAGAAACTCAATTTGTATTTTAAAACATCCTTATAAAACATCATTAGCTCCATATAGTTTTAGTGGTGATTTACTGAAACATTTAAGATACAAATAACACCAATATTTTAAAAAGTTATTTTAGAGAATGGAAAAACAGAACACTTCTTACCCCAATTTATGAGGCCCCCATAATTTTGAAACCAAAATCTAAGGAGTCATTGAAAGATGCAAAATTAGAAGCCAAGATTTCTCATGAAGTTAAATGCATAATCCTAAATAAAGTATTCATTTCAGTTCAGTCGCTCAGTCTTGTCTGACTCTTTGCGACCCCATGGACTGCAGCATGCCAGGACTCCCTGTCCATCACCAACTCCCAGAGTTTACTCAAACTCATGTCCATTGAATCATTGATGCCATCCAAATAAAGTATAAGCAAATGGAATTGCTATTGCCTGTTTTGCTTTTAAATCATTCACAGCACACAGGGATCTCTCTTTCTCCAGAACCTCATCTTCAATGGAAAACTGTGCTGTGATTGTTTCTTAATTAATACATTTTGTGAAAAGGACGTTGCTACTTTTTAAATTTCTTAGCATCAGTGTATTAAAGGATATGAGACTTCTAACACTATGAAAGAGCTTCCCTATTGGCTCAGATTGTAAAGAATCTGCCTGCAATGCAGGAGACCCAGGTTCAATCCCCTGGGCGATGGCATGGCAACCCACTCCAGTATTCTTGCCTAAAGAATTCCATGGACACTACAAGCAATAAATGCTGGAGGGGGTGTGGAGAAAAGGCAACCTAGATGTCCATCAGCAGATGAATGGATAAGAAAGCTGTGGTACATATACACAATGGAGTATTACTAGCCATTAAAAAGAATACATTTGAATCAGTTCTAATGAGGTGGATGAAACTGGAGCCTATTATACAGAGTGAAGTAAGCCAGAAAGAAAAACACCAATGTAGTATATTAATGTGTATATATGGAATTTAGAAAGATGGTAACAATAACCTTGTATGCGAGACAGCAAAAGAGACACAGATGTATAGAACAGACTTTTGGACTCTGTGGGAGAGGGAGATGGTGGGATGATTTGGGAGAATGACATTGAAATATGTATAATATCATATATGAAATGAATTGCCAGTCCAGGTTCGCTGCATGATACTGGATGCTTGGGGCTGGTGCACTGAGACGGCCCAGAGGGATGGTACAGGGAGGGAGGAGGGAAGGGTGTTCAGGATGGGGAACACATGTATACCTGTGGCAGATTCATGTTGATGTATGTCAAAACCAATACAATATTGTAAAGTAATTAACCTCCAATTAAAATAAATAAATGTATATTAAAAAAATAAAAATAAATAAAGAGCTAAATGAAAAAAAGAAAAAAGAATTCCATGGACAGAGGAGCCTGGTGGGCTACAGTCTATGGGGTTGCAAAGAATCAGACATGACTGAGTGACTAACATTAACCTATGGAAAAACACCATTATAACTATTTGTAAAAATGCATTTTCTAGCTATATCTGCTAGCCCATAATAAGTAGGCAGTATTGTCACAGATGGGCTTCCCAGGTGGCTCAGGGGTAAAGAATCTGCCTGCAATGCAGGAGATGTGGGTTTGATCCCTGGCTTGCAAAGATCCCCTGGAGAAGGAAATGGCAGCCCATTCCAGTATTCTTGCCTAGAGAACTTCATGGACAGAGGAGCCTGGTGAGCTACAGTCCATGGGGTCACAAAGAGTCACATGGGACTTAGTAACTCAAAGAGCAACAACATTGTCACAGCTAGCTTGTCATCCAATTCAGCAGTTTATTTTTCCCCATTTAATAAAAAGAGAAGTATAGCTACCTCAGGGGAGTTGTTATGACTTCTTCTTTTGCCAATGGCCTATTTCTTTGTCCGTAGATATGAGAATGTATCCAATTCCTTTGTGAGATTTTAGCAACTTTGAGAAAATTTAACAAAGAATGAAAGATATTTCTGCCATTTCTCCTGAAAATATGCCACCAACTTTCCCTTACCTCTGCAGCCTAAAATCAAAATCAAATTCAGGTTCTCTGTTACAAAGTTAAAGTCCAGAGAGGTATGAAAAAATTCCGAAATGTGACTATGAATTCCAATAATCACTTGGTCTTTCCCATAGGAAGAGAAAGAAATTAGTGAAAATTAGATTTTACTGAGCTAATGAGGCACACAGGGAAAAGTTTAGATTTGCTTTCACTTTTTTATTGAAGCAAGCAATGTGAGCTTGCAGCTAATTTTGCATTCACTTTCATCTAGTTAAGTCATAAATCAGATAAATGTAAAAGTCAACTGAAAATCCTGTAAGATAAAAGGGAGAAGAATCTAGCATTTCCTAGGAACCTATTATTAATATATCTCTTAATCTTCACAATAAACTTATAAAATAAATATTATTAAAATTTTACAGATGAGTAAAAGTAGGTTTTGTAGGCTTAAATACCATCTCCAGTTTCACAAAGCTAGGACATTATAGAGCCAAGAGTCAAGATTTATATTCTTATCATGCTAACCATGCTTCTGCTGCCCAATCATAGAATAAGTTCACTGTAACAAATGGTCACTTGATCTTTATTGCTAGGTGTATTTCATCTCTTTGTGATCTTTACCATTAAGTGGATGTGAGAGTTGGACTGTGAAGAAGGCTGAGTGCCGAAGAATTGATGCTTTTGAACTGTGGTGTTGGAGAAGACTCTTGAGAGTCCCTTAGACTGCAAGGAGATCTAACCAGTCCATTCTGAAGGAGATCAGCCCTGGGATTTCTTTGGAAGGAATGATGCTAAAGCTGAAACTCCAGTACTTTGGCCACCTCATGTGAAGAGTTGACTCATTGGAAAAGACTCTGATGCTGGGAGGGATTGGGGGCAGGAGGAGAAAGGGACGACAGAGGATGAGATGGCTGGATGGCATCACGGACTCGATGGACGTGAGTCTGAGTGAACTCCGGGAGTTGGTGATGGACAGGGAGGCCTGGCGTGCTGCGATTCATGGGGTCGCAAAGAGTCGGACACAACTGAGCAACTGAACTGAACTGAACTGAACTGTACTTTATGATACAAATCATTTTATTTTTGTAATGGTTAATTTAAATTTTTATTATGCTATTTTTTAAAAATATAAATTTATTTATTTTAATTGGAGGTTAATTACTTTACAATATTGTATTGGTTTTAATTTATGCCAAACCTTATTTCATGTATGACCACAGGGCAGCTTCTTTTCTGGAAAATATGTGCAATATCTTCAATTTATATCACATGCTTTGGATTTTCTAAAGAGCAGAAAACACATTTAAAAATCAATTTTTGCCTACATACCTGGGGTATAGTTTAAAAATATGTCTATAAAAACATTCATATTCTTTTCCACATGAATTACTGAGCAGGAAGGAAGAAACAACAAAATGAAATCTGGTAACAAACAATAATACCATGAACCAAATAGATACCATACCCAATGCAGTCCATAACTTAAGGGGGTACACAATGTAGGTAGAGATTAAGATGATGGATTTTGAAATCAAGATGACCTGTGGATTACTATATTTCATTAAATCTGAAACTTGATTGTAAAAACTAACATTACTTTTTGATGAAGGAAAAAGTGCTAGTAGACAATTTTAAAACACCTTTGATTGTATTATGCATACTGTCTTCAGGGGTGTTAGATTTGTGGGGTAGGGGAGAATGAATGCAGATTTGATGACATGCTGCTGCTGCTGAGTCACTTCAGTCGTGTCCGACTTTGTGCGACCCCATAGACGGAAGCCCACCAGGTTCCCCCATCCCTGGGATTCTCCAGGCAAGAACACTGGAGTGGGTTGCCATTTCCGAGGAAGCTATATAAACTATAAACATTACAGTGTCTGAAACAAGAAAAAATTTATTCCTCACTACTAATGTATGTAATGGGTGCTTCTTATTATGGCTCTCTTTCTGAGAACTGATTCAGGGATCCAGATTCTTTCTGTCTTGGGCCTGGTCCATCCTTAACATATGACTTTCAGGATGCTGGCAGTTATCCTCAAAAGGGTAGGAGGGAAAAGAACCTGGGCGATTATGTCTGAGAATTGTGTATGAATGAAGGTTGGGAATAAAATTTATCACTATATTCACATTTCCTTGTTGGAACACAGCTACAGTGCCACAAAGCACGCTGGGAAATTTCATTAAGCTATGTGTCCATGAAAAAAAGGAATTGAGTTTGGTGCAGAAATAAGCTGTACCATGACCTACCAAGTTAGTGTGCTCACCAGCATCCACAGCTCTCTCCACTCACAGACACATGCAAGACTGTTTATCAGCCTCACTTTTGTTGGATGGATCACTTAGTGGACACACCAAAGGCGGCTGCCCTTAAGAAACACTCAGATCTACCTTGTACTCTCTGTGTGATAGATTTTAGCATTTATTGCCATAATCCTATGAGACGTGGCGATTTTCACTTATTACTGCAGCATAATTTAGTCCAATGTGATTCATAAGCTCAGGTTCCTTATTTGTTAAATATAACAGGTGGTGTGAGTGGTAAGAACCTTCTTGCCAATGCAGGAGACATAAGAGAGGCAGGTTTGATGCTTGGGTGGGGAATTAATCCCTGAGCAACTAACCCTTTCACTTTTCATAACAATAATGACCTTACAGAGTCGTAGTGGGGACTAAATGTGGCATAATACATAAGCACTGATTATGTGTGTGCACGCTCAGTCTCTCAGTCATGTCCGACTCTTTGTGACCCCCATGGACTGTAGCCTCCAGGCTCCTCTTCCATGGGATTCTCCGGGCAAAAATACTGGAGTGAGTTGCTACTTCCCCCTCCAGGGGATTTTCCCAACCCAGGGATCGAACCTGTGTCTCTAGCATCTCCTTCATTGGCAGGCAGTTTCTTTACCACTGAGCCACTGGGGAAGCCCCAAGCATTGAGTATAGTGCCTGGCATAGAGCAATGTAATCAACAGGTAAACTGTATTACTCTGATTTTCATAAAGTAGATAGAATCTTTACTCTGATTTTACTTCCATCATATGTAAATATTTAAGTAATTAACTTCACATTATACTTGCAAACTAATTCTTACTTAAATTTCTTCATCTTTCAAATTTGCTGGGGAAGAAAATCCCCTAACATAGGCTTCAGATAAAATTAGAGTTGTTTTGGAACCTTTCATATGATAGTACATTAAGATGATCTGTTTACAGACACCAGGAAAAATGTTGGCAACTGTGTTAGAGTTCTGGTGCTTGACTTAGGATGGACAGAAATTGACAGCAGTTTAGTTCTCAGCTACTCTAGAGAATTTATCCTACTCTCAAAACTTATTAAAGCTTTCAGAACCCATGAGAAAGAAGTGATTTGCTCTAGAAAGATGACAACATTTTTGAGTTTAAAGGAGGAAATGTCAATCCACTCCAATATTATTGCCTGGAGAGTCCCATGGACAGAGGAGCTTGGTGGGCTACAGTCCACTGGGTCACAAACAGCCAGATGCGACTGAGCATGTACACAGGCATGCTTACCACCATGTTAATAATACTCTACCTCCACTGTGAGATCAACACCTCAATTTAGATATGAAGCCAAGATTCATGCCAAAATGTGTTATGGAGAAAAGATGGGACCCAGAAATGTCTTACCACGCATGAAGCTAAACAGGAAGAATATACTATAATTAGCTGAAATACACCTACAATTCAAGAAAAAATTAAAAAAAATTAAGCTAGAACACATTTGGATGTCATTATGGATTGCATACAGGTATGTGGAAATAAAATGAGTCGGGCAGAATGATAATTTAGGATCAAGACAGTTTTGCCTTTTTGCCTCTTTTTGTTTTGTTACGTGGCCATTCCTACTTTTCTTTTTCTTTTCTTTTTAAATACAATTGACATTGCCAAAGTTTGATTCTTAGGACCAAAGTATAGATTGTTTTAAACGTTACCCAAAGCTAAATTCTTATTGAAAAATATTTTCAGCTTATAAAATTCGTTGAATAGCCAGGTGTATTTTGTTGCAAATGGCTATAAATGCAGATTCTACATCTGCTGTTGTCTTTGAAAAATTCACCGCATTTTACTCTGATTTTATTTCTCCTTTGCTTTCACACTGTCATCAAATTCAAAGCGAAGACCTTACGCAGTAAAGATATGCAAAGTATACAGAAGTTTATGTAAATCAGGTCCAGTGTGGACTGACTTTTAGATATAGCTATTACTCAATTTTACACCATACAGTCATTTTACTTTCATATTTTTCTAAACTAAAATATGAAAGTCAGTATTTTAAGTGATTCCTATAAGATAGTTCAAAATATTTTTACCTCTTTCAATCATTTGAATATTTTACTGGATCATCTTTAATTTTAGCACTAGTGGTAAAGAATCCACCTGCCAATTCAGGAGACAAAAGAGACAAGAGTTCGATCTCTGAGAGAGGAAGATCCTCCGGAATAGGAAGTGGCAACCCACTCCAGTATTCTTGCCTGGGAATCCCGTGGACAGAGGAGCCTGGCAGGCTACAGTCCATGAAGACACAAAGAGTTGGACAAGACTGAGCACACGTGCACACACATAACGCACACACATACACACATTCTCACTTTTAAAAGCAATACTTCTTTTTTCTTTGTGTAGAACAATAAAGTATATGTATTCAATAGATTGGTTACTCTAGAAAAACACTTTATTCCTTATTATTTGTAAATTTTTTCCTATAAAACCATATTATTTTAAGTTTTCTAAAAGGTGTCTATACTCTGAAAATGAAATAATTACTTTGTAATATTTATAAAGATATTAGTTTTTCATACTTATCAAATATAAAATATCCAGATGCAAAAATAAATGGCACATTTCATATTGTTGAGGAAGAAATTTTCCTCTACTCTTCTGGGTTCTTCTGCCTGTTCCCAGAATTAAATGGACATGGGATAGATTAACAGGAGAAAATCAAACAAAATTTTGATAGCATGTACACTTTCACTCAGAAAAACTGAGTAACTCACCAAAAATGCTGAAGTTCTCACCTTATCTATCATCTTCCCCTAAAGACCAAAGAGGATGTTGGAGGCAGTGGCTTGGGATTTTGAAGGGGAGAAACGCACTGAGATGGAGATGGAGAGCAGATGTTTGGCAAACAAATGTTTACTGGGTCATGAAGAGAAACCTGGACAGAATGAGGAATTTTAACAGACTTTGCTTTGCTCCCTGGGTTGGGGAGATCCCCTGAAGGAGGAAATGGCAACGCACTCCGGTATTCTTGCCTGGGAAATTCAATGGATGGAGAAGCCTGGTGGGTTATAGTCCATGCGTTTGCAGAGAGTTGGACACGACTAAAGCGACTAACACACACACTTGCTTTGTTCCTCCCTGTCATTCTTACCTAGTTGATACTATAATTTTCTGTGGTGATAGTGCCCTTCCTGGACTAGGTCCTCTGCATAGACACTTTAAGCAGTTAGGGGGTAGGTTAAAGTTTCTATCTGAGACTTTGGGGCCTTGACTGTTTTTGGTTCAAAATAATTCACATGCTAAACAGCCATTTAGTGGCAAATTTTCCTCTCCTACAATATACATGATGATTTTTTATCATTGTATGTTTTATATGTTATTTTTGAGGCTGGCCATCCAAGACGTGTTAGGCATAAAATTGTTTACTCCAGAGACAAGGTTTTTGGTGTGCATATACAACTTCTATCCTGAAATTAGCTTTTATACTTTATACGTTTATGAAAAATATGCAATCAACCTTTATAAAATTTAATATTTAAAACCCTTCCTAAAGCTAATGATTAAAATCACATTGAAAAAATTACATGAAGAGGTAGTTTTTTTCTCTTCACATATTATAGGAGTCGTCTGTGAGATATTGTTTGCCCAAATCATCAGTTGGGTTTACATTTATCATTCTCTGTATGTTAAACACTAATTAACACTATTTTTATTAACTGGGAATATTATATTAAAATTGCAGATCCTGCTCCATTCTGAATAGTTTGTGAAACTGTCAGGAATTATTTAGTGAACTAATGAAAGCCCATTTCCAGGGATACCTCTAAGTTATGATGTCTCAACACATTGTAGGAAAAACTGACTCCAAAGATTTCATGAAATATTTATAAATTTTTGTTTTAACTTCTATATGATGGATAATGAAAAAGTAACTTACTTGTAACCCTCAAATCTTTTCATTTTTTTAAACCTCTTCATTCTCTTTTCTTATCTCCTCAAATTTTTATTCTAATGCAAGATAAATAGGAATCAAAGGCAAAAATACGAATCATAGACAAAAACTTTTGTCTATGAATTTCATAAGTTTCCTGGTGAGAAAATAGTTCTTAAAACTTTTAAATGAAATCCAGTTAAAATGCAAAAGCTGACATGGAAATTAACATTGCAAATGTAAGTTCTTCTTCGATTTCACTAAATATCTTTCACTAATCTTTAGAACGGTGACTTTAAAAAACTAGTTACATATTTTGATTTTTACTTTCAAGGGCTACTAGCCCATCATTTTACATTTTCTAAGTTGAATCTCATTTTGTGGCTGCCCTTTAATCACCGAAGATTCTGTTTTTATCATTTCTGCACTAATTGGTGTTAAAACATGACAATTTATTGTGACTTAAGATTCATTCGCTTGTATTTCTTTCCCCACTAGATGATTAACAAAGATGTTAAATAAGATTACAACCTAATAAAAATGCCCTCTCTACCCTGACTGCATCTCACCTCAACTAGATAATATGTTTTCTTGATGGTTTCAGTATGTGTCCTGTGAAGAGTTAGGCTGCTTATCTTAGATAATTTGAAGATTTGTAATCTCCCTTCAGGCTATGATATGTGTAATTTCAGGGTAAAATTGTCACTTATTTAATTGATATAAATTTATATTAGCATTTATAGAAAATCAAATACTAGTTAAGTTTCATAATTATTCAGCTTTTAATATACGAACCTTATTTCCAAAAAAAAAAAAGATTTTCATATGCACACATACACACACACACTCCTTAAGACACAGACATTTTAAAAACTATTTTATAATTTAAATTTACATTTTTCAATTTCTTGAAGATATCTTAACGTGGATTTACTCTAAAAGGTGGACTTCAATTAACCTCATCTCAGGCTGACAATTCTTGCACCATTTCAAAACACAGCTTAATTGAGATGAGATTCATTTATCATGAAATTCACCCTGTGAATTTTAAAAAATTCATTCTAATGTACAGCTCAGACTTTTTTTCCATATACTCACTGTTGTTTAACAATCACTCATATTTTTAGCTGTATACTATAAATTTTCATATGTACTGTTGCAACATTTTTAATATTACTTGATTATACTATTGATTATAACAACTCATTGCTTCATACTCATATACTGTCCTTTGACCTCGATAGGTGCAGCCTTCATCTAAGGTGGTATTTCTCAGAAACTGCACTTACTTAAATAGAATCTCCATCAAATTCAGGTCTAACTGGAACTTCAAAATGTGATCTTATTTGTAAATAGGGTATTTGCTGATATTATCAAGTTGAGATGAGATCATAATGGATTAATGTGTGTCCCCTAAATGTAATATAACTTGTATCCTTATGTTAAAAAAAAAAATTGGACACAGAGACAGAAGCATGAATGCCACTTAAAGACAGAGGTGGAGACTAATGTGATGCACCTATGAGCTAAGTTCCATCAAAGATTGCCAGCAATTATCCTAAGCTAGAAGAGTCAAGGATTCTACTCCAAAGCCTTCAGAGGGAGTATGGCTTTGTGGAAACATTGATTTCAGGCTTTTAGCTTGTAGGACTGCAAAAAAATTTTTTTTTATTGTTTTAAGTTATCGAATCTGTTATTGTGGTCCTTTTATGCGACCCCTTGGACAGTAGCCCACCAGGCTCCTCTGTCCATGGGATTTCCTAGACAAGAATATTGGAGTTGGTTGTCATTTCCTTCTCCAGGGGATCTTCTCAACCCAGGGATTGAACCCGCATCTCCTGCATTGGCAGGTGGATTCTCTACCACTGAGTCACCAGGGAAGCCCACCTAATCTGTGGCACTTTGTTATAGCAGATTGAGAAAACTGATCCAGGGACTCAACACTTTGGAATGCCTTCCTTAAAGTGTTCTAAGTTCCTCCCTGGTATTCAGGTGCAGTATATATGGGGAACAGGATGGATGGCATAGCATCTTAGATAATGATAAAAACCAGATTAAATACATAATATTGGGGAACTTTAGAGGCAAGAAAATCTATATTGTTTTGATATGAACAGTTTACAAAGAGCCAGAGTACTCTGGGAAACAATTATGTTGCTACTTTTCTCTTTAGGGGGAAAATAGAAAAGTAACTATGAATGGTGGGTTTAACAATAATGAACATGAAAAGATGATGCCTGGACTTGAGATGAGAAGGAAAATGTGGTACTGAATAGTACATTTAGTATTTAGGTGCCCTGACTGGAAAATTAAGAAAAAATTTGTTGTTTTTTTTTCCTGATTATTCTAAATGTTCTTTGATAAATCATTATATATCTCAAGGACCCATGAATTTTATAACATGAAAAAGTGAAAGTATTAGTCGCTCAGTCATGCCCAACTCTTTGCAGTCTTATAGACTATAGCTTGCCACGCTCCTCTGTACATGGGATTCTCCAGGAAAGAATACTGGAGTGGGTAGCCATTCCTTTCTCCAGGGATCTTCCCAACCCAGAGATCAAACCCAGGTCTCCTGCACTGCAGGCAGAATATGTTTATAATCAAGTGGTTTCATAGACAGAATCCTCTCAAAAACTATTGACTCAGGGGCCCACACAAGTTAAATGGCCCATCCATACCCATGTGAAATATCAGATATTAAAGGGGAGATAATTTGTAAAGATAGATGTTTGAAAAGATATGTCCTCTACAACTCACCCATCCAAACTTTCAACAAAAAATAAGATCATTTTCTCCTCTTCAAGATAAGATGTTAGATTTCCACAAGGTAAGAGGTTCATACATATCTTCTGGCTTTTGGAGGGACATACTTGTGTCTGATATGTGGCTGAGGAGTCTGAAAGCAACAGGCTGTTTGCATTGGCTTGGGTCAAGAAGGGAAGAGATGATACAGATAGAGATGATAGAAACAGGGATGGGGAGATAAGAGAGAGAAATAGAGACTGAGAGAGAAACAAGACTTTATTGAGAAATAACCAAACTGCCAATGTAGAATAAAGGTTAATTTAGAGTTTTCTGTGGCCCTAAGACAACATACAGGCCTCCCTGGTGGTTCAGATGATAAAGAATCTGCCTGCAGTGGAGGAGACCTGGGTTCAATCCTTGGAAATGGCTATCCACTCCTCTATTCTTGCCTGGAGAATTCCATGGACAGAGGAGCCTAGTGGGCTACAGTTCACAGGATGGCAAAAAGTCAGACACGACTGAGCAACTAATACACACACACCACACAAGGCAACCTGCAGGAGAAGAGGAAAGAGCAGCATGGATATCATTTGGTATTTCTTGTCTTAACAGAGGAGAAAGAAGCTAGCAGTTGACTACTGATCATCCTGTAGGCAATCACAAAAAAGTAAACACCAAAGAACCATATTCATTCCATTTAAGGGAAATAATAATGACAGACTCATAGTAATATTAACTTCTCTGAAGACCATAGTGTAATAAATGCACCGTAGGAGAGTATGAGATTTACAATTGGATCAGGCCCAAAGATCACAAATAAAATTTGAAAATATCAGTCAATAAAGAACTTTCTGCTACCCTTACCACGGCTCCCTCCCCTTGATTTTTGTTTTCCTAGGAAGGTGAAAATGGCCTCTAGTAGTAAAGGTGGAAATAGGCTTGAAAAAAGAAAATTGACAATCTCTTCATATAGACCAAGACACAACTTGGTGATTAAAAAAAAAGTCATCTTCATAGTGTTAATTATTTGCTGAATTGAGTCTGTTCTTAACTTTAAATGAAAATTACAAAATCGTTGTTTTTTTTTTTAACTGAGAGTGATCAGCAGTGTTGAGGGGCTGCCCGAGTGTCATCTGTGATGAAAGACAGACTACCCTTTATTATGAGATTTAAAGAGTATATGGAGGAAAATTTCCTTTTGGTTACATTCCATGAGTTTTGTTAATTAGGGATGCCAATCAAAATATGTCTTAATTTGGCAGAGGTTGTGCTTTGCTAGCACACAGCATGATACAGGACTAGTTGGTGGCGGTTGTTTAGTTGCTAAGTTGTGTCTGACTCTTGCAATGCCATGGACTGTAGCCCACCAGTCTCCTCTGCCCATAGGATTTCCCAGGCAAAAATACTGGAGTGTGTTGACAATTCCTTTTCCAGGGGATCTTCCCAGGACTCGAACCCAGGTCTCCTGCCTTGCAGGCAGATTCTGCACCAAATGAGCCACCAGGGAATCTCACAGGCCATGGCATATAGTATTAAATGGAAGAAGGGAATTAAAACTTTCTTCAACATTTTTACAATACATTTTCTTTCTTTCTAGCTTAAATTCTGCAGCCCAATACTTCAAGGCCTCCTTCAAGAATTTCTAAACAAACTTGACCTGGTGTTTTTCATCCCACCTGCCTTGCAAGTGTCTAGCGGTGGGTACACAGAATCTTTGTCTGTACACAGACTTCTGAGGCTGCTGCAGAAAATCACATACCTGAGCCAACTGGTGACATTCCACATTTATGGTCACCTGTTTAATCAGTGTCTAACAGGGATTTCAATTGAATTATATTTTACTAGGCAATGTCCCTTTCTCCTGTAATATAAGAGATCTTTTATCTTCTACACGTGTCTCTTTATCTTCCAAAACCCCTTTTTCAAAAATGATGTAGTCCCTCATTTCACAAAGGAAATAGAGTACACTGAGAAGTCCAGTTCTGGCTTCTAAAAAACTAGCATTCCTATCTGCACCAGAACACACATGTTCCTTTCATTAAAGTGGAAGTACCCTCAACAGTGTCAGGCCCATATTTGCTCCCCTATGAATGAGTGGTGTACTGTCCTGACTCTTTAGGATATAACATTATCTATTAATGTTATTAAATATTATTTAATTATTTATTAATAACATTATTAATTAACCCATATACATTTAGAATATCAAATGGTCCCTTTTATCCAGGAAACATTTATATCTTCATATGGATTTGCTCAAATTCCCAAAGCAATAGCAAATAGAAAAAAAGGAAAAGGCAAGCTCTTTCAAGTTAAAGAAATAAAGCAATGCCAACACACACAAACTTCAGAAAAAGAGTACAGAAATAAATAAAAACAGAAACAGACACTCATATATTGCTGGTGGGAGTATGAATTATTCAGCTTCCATTGGGAGACACTTTTGACAATACCTGTCAAATTTACAAAAGCATATATCCTTTTTCCTATAACCCTAAATCTAGGAATGATCATACCATATTTGTAGATACAAAAATGGAATATGTACAAGTTATTTATTGCAATGCTGTCAGTGATAAAAAAAAAAGTAAGTGAAATCAACCTGCTGCTTAAATCATGCAATGGTTCTGGCATTTCACTCAAAGAATTATTCCAGTATTGCCAGTGGCTGCTCTTTGTTTCTTTCTTCATTGTCTACCATTCTTTCGCCTACCATGTTCCAGGCACAGTCATTTTCTTGCTCTTCTTCCAAAATACCATGCATGTGTTGGAATAAGGTCCTTCTCTTTGATTGGAACACTGTTACCATACTACTTGTCTCTTACATCTAGAATAGAAATTCCATGAAGTTTTAATCTTTATCTGGTTTGTTCATAGATAAAGTTTTGAAATAATCCTGAAACTTAGTAGGCGCTTAATAAATGGTTGTTTTATTAATGAATAACCCCAGATAATCTATTAAAGCTGAGTGTTTAGTAAAATATAATAACTCTCTAAAACATAATACGGCACAGTACAAAAAGTCAAACAATGACTCTACTTTTTATGCTCTGTGGAATAGCAATAAGACAGGTTAAATGAATAAAAGGATACAGAAATGGATATTACAATTGTGGAAAAAGAATATATTGGTTTATAGTTGTCCTCATTTTCATTTAAAATCCCTAGAAATACATTAAGAGGTTAAAAATTTTAATAATTTGTCTCATAACCATTGTTTTGAATTTGGTTACATGGTCATGCCTAACTATCAGGGGATTTGAAAAATGTTGACTAGCTGGACAGCCTTGAATCCAGCTCTTCACTGAGATGGAAAATGAGGAGAATGAGGTTTTATGGACAGTTGGAAGTCTCTCTATGGCCTTTGCTGTCATTCAGCCGCTCAGTCCTGTCCAACTCTTTGCAACCCCGTGAACTGCAGCATACCAGCTGTCGCTGTCCTCACCATCTCCCAGAGTATGCTCAAACTCATGTCCACTGAGTCAGTGATGCCATCCAACCATCTCATCCTCTGTTGTCCCCTTCTCCTCCTTAAAAGTACCATGAACCTACATAGGCCACAGACTATAAATATCCTGATTTCTCCCAGAATTTCTAAAACTCAGATTTTTTTGTTTTTGTTTTTCAGTCTTATGCTGGAATGGCAACTGCTCCTTAAACCTTTAAATAATGCCAAGTGCTAAAAGCTCCCCTTTGTCTTGTGTCTTCCTTTAAATTATTCATAGAAATCTACGATGGTGCTTCTGTTAATATCTCCAAAAACCTTTCTGCAGCTTTGAATTTCACAGGCTTTGAATAACTTGGCCTACTTCAATAGCAGAACAATGTTTCTTCTTGCTACTTCTTTGGCTGAATCCTAGGAAACTTGCATATAATCTAGAGTATATGTTTCCTCTGTCTCATCTTCTTCTATTGTTTTTCTAGTCACTTCAAGCTCTAATTTTAATCTGACTACTTCTGAAACTTACTTGCTTGCATTCCTCTCAAGTAACGCAGGGTCAAGAAATGAAAAATGATCTCCTTGCTCCCCATTGTCACTTTCAAGTCATTTCTCCTCACTTCTTACTCCAAAAAACTTAGATCCTTTGCCATCTGACAAACCATGTCAACAACCCATATCCTGGTCCCACAACTTTATTCACTGAAAACCTTAGCTTCTATCCCACGGTTTTCTCTGTGACTCTGCCCCATATGCAGATATTCCTTTTGACATCTTGGCATTTCACTGTTTTGATAGGTCTATCAGTTGGAGTCTCTACAGGAAACATTATCACCCCTTATGGTTTTTTAAGAAGAGATTTTAATGAAAGGACAACTTATGTAAGGGAAGATAGTTTTAGGAGAAAGAGTGAAATAACCTGCAAAATGTCAAAAAAAAAAAAAAGAAAAAGAAAAAAGCAAACAAGCAAGCAAGAATACAATAATTAAGAAAGAAAGCATGCAGGAGGAAAGAAATAATAGATTATGTAGACAAAGATTCAGATCTCAGGTCTGCCATTAATCAGCTATGAGGGAGTGCTCACTTGCTCAGCTGTGTCCCGCTCTTTGTGGTCCCATTTACTGTAGTACAGGAGGATCCTCTGTCCATGGGATCTTCCCAGCCAGAACCCATTCCCAACCCTAATGGGTTGCCATTTCCTCTTCCAGAGGATCTTCCTAACTCAGGGATCATACCCACATCTCTTGCATCTCCTACCTTGCAGGCTGATTCTTTACTGCTGAGTAACCGGGGAAAACCTTATCAGCTATAGATTGTGATTATATCATGAGCAAGGCTCAATAGTTACAATTCTTGTCCTAGGTTGACCAATCCAGCTCTTCCTTCCTTCTGAACATGAAACCTCCTAAATTTTCCCAGTAAGTTTGTAGTTTATAGAGCTGAGTCAAAGACAGGACCTTTTTAGGAAAATTGCTGCACATCTCTCAGTACTGTGCTGACAATGCATTCACCCAAACACTCTGTAAAAACCATGTGTCACAGATCTCACTAATCTGTGACTAGAAAGTAAGGTTGATCCACATTTAATCACGAAGCTATTCAGTACAGTTCAGTTCAGTTCAGTCGCTCAGTCGTGTCTGACTCTTTGCGACCCCATGAACCGCAGCACACCAGGACTCCCTGCCCATCAGGGAGTCCCGGAGTACACCCAAACCCATGTTCATTGTGTTGGTGATGCCATCCAACAATCTCACCCTTCTCCTCCTGCCCTCAATCTTTCCCAGAATCAAGGTCTTTTCCAATGAGTCAGCTCTTTGCATCAGGTGGCCAAAGTATTGGAGTTTCAGCTTCAATATCAGTCCCTCCAATGAATACCCAGGACTGATCTCATTTACGTTGGACTGGTTAGATCTCCTTGCAGTCCAAGCTATTACTGATCAAGAATTTTTAATCAATAGAAAAAGTTCTAGAACTTAAAAGAAATTTAAGAAATTTCTTTGCTAAAAATTACTTCTGAAAGAGCACTAAAAAAAGATGACTAATTGATCTTCCAACCACAGTTGATCCTGTTTTTGACCTCCTTGTCTAGCTCCCACTTACCCACTTCAGCTACCTTATTCTCTTTGCACTTGCTCATCCTACTTTCTGAACTTTTTTTCACTAAGGAATTTTGAGTCAGTGAACTTTTTCATTTTTTGGCTTACAGCTCAGATACTATCTTCTCAGAGAAAACTCACTACCTGCTCTATTCAAAGTAGGCCCTCTCTAACCTGTCATGCTGAGGAAGTCTTTCTTATCTCTCCTTGCTATTCTTTGGAACTCTGCATTCAGATGCTTATATCTTTCCTTTTCTCCTTTGCTTTTTGCTTCTCTTCTTTTCACAGCTATTTGTAAGGCCTCTTCAAACAGCTATTTTGCTTTTTTTTGCATTTCTTTTCCATGGGGATGGCCTTGATCCCTATCTCCTGTACAATGCCATGAACCTCCGTCCATAGTTCATCAGGCACTCTATCTATCAGACCTAGTCCATTAAATCTATTTCTCACTTCCACTGTATAATCATAAGGGATTTAATTTAGGTCATACCTGAATGGTCTAGTGGTTTTCCCTACTTTCTTCAGTGCAAAGAAATAGAGGAAAACAACAGAAGGGACACACTAGAGATCTCTTCAAGAATATTAGAGATGCCAAGGGAACATTTCATGCAAAGATGGGCTCAATAAAGGACAGAAATGGTATGGACATAACAGAAGCAGAAGATATTAGGAAGAGGTGGCAAGAATACACAGAAGAACTGTACAAAAAGATCTTCATGACCCAGATAATCATGATGGTGTGATCATTCACCTAGAGTTGGACATTCTGGAATGTGAAGCCAAGTGGGCCTTAGAAAGCATCACTACGAACAAAGCTAGTGGAGGTGATAGCATTCCAGTTGAGCTATTTCAAATCCTGAAAGATGATGCTGTGAAAGTGCTGCACTCAACATGCCAGCAAATGTGGAAAACTCAGCAGTGGCAACAGGACTGGAAAAGGTCAGTTTTCATTCCAATCCCAAAGAAAGGCAATGCCAAAGAATGCTCAAACTACTACACAATTGCACTCATCTCACATGCTAATGAAGTAATGCTCAAAATTCTCCAAGCCAGGCTTCAGCAATACGTGAACCGTGAACTTCCGCATGTTCAAGCTGGTTTTAGAAAAGGCAGAGGAACCAGAGATCAAATTGCCAACATCCGCTGGATCATGGAAAAAGCAAGAGAGTTCCAGAAAAACATCTATTTCTGCTTTATTGACTATGCCAAAGCCTTTGACTGTGTGGATCACAAGAAACTGTGGAAAATTCTTCAAGAGATGGGAATACCAGACCACCTGACCTGCCTCTTGAGAAACCTGTATGCAGGTCAGGAAGCAACAGTTAGAACTGGATGTGGAACAACAGACTGGTTCCAAATGGGAAAAGGAGTACGTCAAGGCTGTATATTGTCACCCTGCTTATTTAACGTATATGCAGAGTACATCATGAGAAACACTGGGCTGGAAGAAGCACAAGCTGGAATCAAGATTGCCGGGAGAAATATCAATAACCTCAGGTATGCAGATGACACCACCTTTATGGCAGAAAGTGAAGAGGAGCTAAAAGCCTCTTGATGAAACTGAAAGAAGAGAGTGAAAAGGTTGGCTTAAAGCTCAACATTCAGAAAACTAAGATCATGGCATCTGGTCCCATCACTTCATGGGAAGTAGATGGGGAAACAGTGGAAGCCGTGTCAGACTTTATTTTTTTTTTGGCTCCAAAATCACTGCAGATGGTGATTGCAGCCATGAAATAAAAGACGCTTACTCCTTGGAAGGAAAGTTATGACCAACCTAGATAATATTAAAAAGCAGAGACATTACTTTGCCAACAAAGGTCTATCTAGTCAAGGCTACGGTTTTTCCACTGGTAGTGTATGGATGTGAGAGTTGGACTGTGAAGAAAGCTGAGCGCCAAAGAATTGATGCTTTTGAACTGTGGTGTTGGAGAAGACTCTTGAGAGTCCCTTGGACTGCAAGGAGATCCAACCAGTTCATTTTAAAGGAGATCAGTCCTGTGTGTTCATTGGAAGGACAGATGCTGTAGCTGAACTCCAATACTTCGGCTACTTCATGTGAAGCATTGACCCATTGGAAAAGACCCTGATGCTGGGAGGGATTGAGGGCAGGAGGAGAAGGGGACGACAGAGGATGAGATGGCTGTATGGCGTCATTGACTCAATGGACATGAGTTTGAGTAAATTCTGGGTGTTGGTAATGGACAGGGAGTCCTGGTGTGCTGTGATTCTTGGGGTCGCAAAGAGTCGAACACGACTGAGCGACTGAACTGAACTGAACTGAACCTGTTATACTAGATATAAGAGTCTCATTTTTATAGACTTTATTTGAATCTTAAATAGTTAAATTTATGTTTACCTATTTAAAATTTTAAATATTTAAAGTTTTAGTTAAAGTTTTTCTCCCCTTACTAAGTTATAAATTTCTCGTGGAGAAGACTGTCTTGCTTACTGCTGAATTCCCATAGTCTAGCATTATGTGTTCCTTTAAACATCATGTATAGTCTGTTTCTGTCATAAATATACCAGAGAAAAATTGTAAAATTCAGCAATAGCCTATACTCATTATATCTATCATACAATACACCTATACATATCATATGATATATAGGTATATAGAGAGTGATTTTAAAAAGTATTGATTGCATCCATTCTCCCTCAAACTCCCTTCTTCTTATGATGGCCAAGTCCCTTCACTGTTTATTTGAAACTATCACTATGCTCTTAATTGGCTCTACCCCAATACAAAATTAAAAAAAAAAAGCAACTTTTAAAAAATGTATTGATTGAACATTCCTTTCCTTTCCAAGTAGGAAAAGACTATATTTTGAGAAAGCACAAACAAGAGGGTTACATGCTCTTCATGGGGCTTCCCAGGTGACTCAATAGCAAAGAATTCTCCTGCCAATGCAGGAGATGCAGTTTTGATCCCTGGGTTAGGAGATTTTGGGAGAAGAAAATGGCAACCCACTCCAGTATGCTTGCTTGGGAGATCCCAAGGATAGATGAGCCTGGTGGGCTACAGTCCATGGGATCACAAAAAGAGTTGGAAACAACCTAGAAACTCTTCATGTGAAAATGCTCTTCATATGAAAAAATATATATTTTAGAATAGCCTTTTAAAAATAAATATTTCCTTGTCTTTAGATTACATAATACAGAAGCATCAGGTGTATTTCCGATTTTTACCTCTTGAGTTATTATTACCAGAGTTTGAGCTCTCATATAAAACATCATTGCATCAGACAAAGAATAAAGAAATCTCATGTTTTTACCCTCAAGGCTTGAAGAGTAAAAATTTAGTCACTGAAATACATGATTCTTATTAGCTTAGGGAGAAACGAGTTCTATGTGTTTTCTAATAAAACATATTCTTTAAATAGAGAAACCACAATCACCTAACAGTACAATGGAAATTAATGCCTACTATCTGCCATCTAACATATCTGCATTTTGTATTCAACTTTTAAAGTTTTGTGTAATGATATGGAACAATACTACATCTTTTTCTGGGGGGGGTGCGGCTAAGCACTTCAGGTTGTTGCTGATAAAATATAATATCCTCAGTTGCTGTAATGAAGTCCACTCATAACTCTTTCTCTGAAGAATTGGCCCGTAATACTCCATGATCCATGAAGGACTCCAGTATAGCATTATGGATCTCTTAGGTTCGGAATGCCAATAAAATCTGAAAAAGGGAATGTATGTTTGCTTTATGTCTCAGATTTCTGATATATCCCATCAAATCTTTTTCTTGTTCTCCCTTCATGGTACTATATAACATTTTACCTTCAGAGCGGCTTGCAATTTTCATGCCAAACTTCTCTTCAAAGTTTTACTAACCTAGAGATTTAAGAAGGGAAATAAAATGGACTAGTAAAGATTGGCCTCGTGGTCAGTGTTCTTCTTTTAGTGATATGATTTAGACAAGGGAATTTCTATGATGTCAGGATCAAGCAGAAACTGTCAACTACTTAAAAAGAAAATACAAACAACTATAAGTAGATAATAAATCTCTATATGCCAACTTTATTAAATGAGCCCTTACAGCATAATTGTAAATGCCTATTTATGTTTAATATCTTGTAAGTTTTTCTGACACCTATCTCAAAAGTTATGTAGAAATGAGGTGTCAATATTCTTGCTGGGCTATAGTTAACTTTCTAAAATCTGCCACACAGATTTCCTATATTAGGAGTTGATGCTGCTCTTGAGGGAGGAGTTTAATTGTGACTTTGCTGAAACTTGAATTGGTGAAAAGGATATAAGCAACTTCTTTTCAAGAGAGTTAAGGCAGTAACACAGTCAGTGAAGCAATTTAATTCTGGTCTTAAGTTGGTGGTTTGAAATAGACCAAGTTTCCTGCCAGCTCTGACAGTGGATGGATTGGCCCATAATACTGCACATAATCCATGGCATTTTATGAAAGACACTAATAACAGAGGGCAAAGCTAGTCATCTGACAGTTGAACAGGGAACATATCAGTAGCTTGGTTTTACTTTGGGCTTGCAAATACTTGGAATTCTCAGCAAACTTTTAATAAAAGTTCCAAATCACTAAGGGCTTGAAAGCATGTGGTAATTTTATAGTCTTTTTAGTCTCTCTCCTCTTAGATAAGTACTTATGGGAGTTTTGCTGATTAGCTAGTAAACTCTCAGCCTGAGGAAAAGCCTAAAAAAGAAAATGCTAAGTCAGGAAGGATTTTTTTTTTTAATACAAGGCAAAATGTTCTTATTTAGAGGAATGGAAAAGCTACTGAATATTTTACCCTGAAAATGGTTTTACTAAATGTTTATTTTCATTCAATAACCTATTGAAACACTCAAATAACATATGCAAAATCAAATATCAAGTAGTTATATTATCCTTGTGGGTAACATACATCCCTGTACTTTTGAACAGAGTTATCGAGAATTATTGGATAAATCATTGCTAATAAAGGACTTATATTTTTCTGTTTAATTTTTATTTTCTATGTATATATATATGTGAAAATCGTTGGTGAATGTTTAATGTTGTTCAGTCACTCAGTCATCTGTGACTGTGACCCCATAGACTGCAGCAGGCCAGGCTTCCCTGTCCTTCACTATCTGATGGAGTTTCCTCAGACTCATGTCCACTGAATTGATGCTGCCATGCAACATCTCATCCTCTGCCACACTCTCTTCTCCTGCCCTCAGTCATTCCCAGCATCAGTGTCTTTTCCAATGAGTCAGCTCTTTGCATCAGATGGCCAAAGTATTGGAGCTTCAGCTTCAGTATCTGTTCTTCTAATGAATGTCAGGGTTGATTTCCATTAGGATTGACAGGTTTGATCTCCTTAGTATCCTAAGGACTCTCAAGGTACCACAGTTAAAGCACCACTTTAGTACCACAGTTTGAAAGCATCAGTTCTTCAGCACTAAGCCTTCTTTATGGTCTGTCACATCTGTACAAGAATACTTAATAGAAAAGGTAATTTAAAAGAATAGAAAGTTTCTTGTTTCAGTGTAAACTTGGAATAAAATTTTAAAGTAAAAAATAGCTTATACATTTGAGTCTTGATCTGTGTACAAAAATTTACATGCTTGTCTATTAAGTATTTTTATTAAGAAAAAAATCACTATACCAAAAAAATCATGTGTGAAGGAAAGAGAAACACCTTTATAATTACCACTAGCAGGAGATTTCTGTGGCCAGAAGTAGAAGATTACTAGAGTACTAAGCAGCTATAAAAGTGAAAAACAAGACAACTGTCATTTTAGTTTAAATTGTACAAGAGTAACTGTTAGAACCTGTCTTCCACTATATTTTGGTGAAGGGGAATATGATCACATTCCAAATGCATACTCAGTACTCTTTTGGACTAAAAAGCAACAAGAAGCAAGCATACTTTTTTCCTCATGATTAGGCAAGCTGGGAATTAATGCTGTAATTTCAGTAAAATCCTTTATTTTAGGATTAATTATCAGAAATACCCTATTCCTTTCATAGTTTGTTAAATTAGGCTAAATGATACAAAATCCTTTCAAATGTTTCATATCCAATTTGGAATGCAAATACCGAGGGCAACTGACTGTATAAATTATAATACATTTACCTTGTTTCTTTGGTTAAGTTCCTAATATTTAATTCTCTATAGTATAGCCTCATCATTGACACCATGACAAGTAATTTTCCAGACAATGAAAGCTATACAACTTAAGTACCTTTCCAGCTAAGAGTATTTGAAATCTATAGTAGACATGGCAACATGCTGCCCAAATCCTGCTTCGTGCAAGGGCTCAGAGACCCACTTGCCAGGAATGATAGCTTTCAGCTGCCAATCCAATCTGAGAAGTCATGCCCTTTGAGGTCTGCAACTAATGTCTAATGGAGGCAAGGTATAAAACAGAGCAGCAATGGAGACATAGACATAGAAAACAGGCTTGTGGACAGTTGGGGAAAGGAGAGGTTGGGAAGAATTGAGAGAGTAGTTTGGAAACATATGCATTACCATATGTAAAACAGATGGCAGGTGGGAATTTTCTGTGTGATACAGGGAGCTCAACCCAGTGCTCTGTGACAACCAAGAGGGGTGGGATGGGAAGGGAGATGGGAGTGGGTTTCAGGAGAGAGGGGACATATATATACCTGTGGCTGATTCATGTCGATGTGTGGCAGAAACCAATACAATATAGCAATTCTTCTCCAATAAAAAGTAAATAAATACAAAAGAGAGAGACAGAAATGTTTACAAAACTAAAAACAAAACCCTGGTATTCTATGGCATTATATTTGGGACAACCCTGGTAGGTCATATAGCACCAGACCTCTTAAAGGTTCAATCAAAGCTGTTGCTAGACTTGTATTATGGCTGAACCTACATCTTGCATTCTAAACTCCACTCCAGAATCTGTTTCAAAAAAACACAACCTTTGGCAGAATCTAAAACATTAAGGTTAATCAAACCTGGATATAAATGATCAGAATACATGTGATAAAACTTTTAAGATATGCAAAAACACATTCTACTAAGAAAGTAGTAACTTATTCTCTCTGTAAAAGAGCTTCTCCTTCAATTGATTATGCCATTTTGAATTAAAATAACCCATTTGCTGATAATGGAAAGTGTCAATGTCAATGTCAGTACACATTTCAGAAGCATGCTTAGAATAGTGTATTGAGTACAGGCTTGATAAATGTACATTGACTTGCTAGATAATGCTGCTGCCATATAATGTAGTGGTAAATCAAATTGTTAGAAGTGCTGTAAAATATATGATAGTTTTCCTTTATGCAAGGTAAAAGACAAGCTTTAACAGCAACAACAAAAAAACACTTAAAAGCTTTCTTTAATGTAAATAAACTTCAGTTCTCATAAAGACAGTTGGTGAGTTATAGATTCTTTTCAACGACTTAAAATGAAAAATGGCAGACTAATCTGGAGCCTATAATGGGAATAATTGACCCAGATGAACAAAAAGGCAGCCATTTCTCTTTGTGAAATAGAAAAAGGTCAATTTTATCATTTACTTTCTTTCCTTGCTTCTTCTTAGTTCAGAATTTTATTTGTTTTTGAGTGTATGCAGTTTTGAGGTATGTTTTTCATTTCTCCAGCCTTTATTTTTATACTGACATACTACATAAATCATTTCTTTGTGGATATCTTTGTGCGTTATTGCTTTATTCACTTTTTTTTCTTGTTTATGAAATGTAAACACATTCTGGGACACATGAAGACATTTATCATAAGTACATAATTCCTAAAAATTGGAAATGCTTATTAAATTTAAAAATGCCAGTTTGTTTTCCTTCTTTTAGTAATTGATTTATTATATGAATTTTAATTTATAAAATATGATTGCCACATACCTTCTAGAGCATCCTTATTATATTGTTAAATTAAGCACTGTTTTATTTTAACACAATAAAAATGTCAATTTATTTTCTCCTATTTAAAACTTTGCATAGTTTACATATCATATACATATTGCACAAATACATACAATACATTTTATGTTAATGTAATAGAAATTGATTTTATTAAAAAATAGTCCTCTAATTACATATAACCAAGAAGAGTGAAATTAGTTAAAAGATTTTCAATCAGATAGTATATGCATACAACAGAAAATTTTTTGAAAGTAGGGTCTATTTACCCTAACTAGATCTCAAGTTAGAGCATTGCAGCAACACCTACAAAAATAACCGTGAACTAATTTATTACTAAGGATACAGAAGTAAATCTAACCATACACCATAAGAAAAATCACCTACTATGTGAACGGACAGGTTCAACTTTATGATGTTATAAATGCACCATGTTATCATAAGTGGATATTCTTTTTGGCATTTGTTCAACAGTCACCCACTGATCAGTTTCTAAGTACCAGACACACTGCTAGGAAAAATTCCGGTTTTCAGAATAGTCAAAGCCTAGGACTGCAAGGAGATCCAAACAGTCCATTCTGAAGGGGATCAACCCTGGGATTTCTTTGGAAGGAATGATGCTAAAGCTGAAACTCCAGTACTTTGGCCACCTCATGGAAAGAGCTGACTCATTGGAAAAGACTTTGATGCTGGGAGGGATTGAGGGCAGGAGGAGAAGGGGACGACCGAGGATGAGATGGCTGGATGGCATCACTGACTCGATGGACGCGAATCTGAGTGAACTCCGGGAGTTGGTGATGGACAGGGAGGCCTGGCATGCTGTGATTCATGGAGTCGCAAAGAGTCAGACATGACTGAGTGACTGGACTGAACTGAACTGAGAGGTGAGAAATTACAGATTCAATTTCAAAATGAGAATGTTTTTAAAATTTAATGGATGATTGTAATAATTTGATCAAAATAAAAACACAAATGATGAGTTTAAGCAAAAATTGAAGTCACAACTTCATCAAAAATAAAATGAATGAATATTAATTTCTTTGCCTCCCTATTTAGACTTATTTATGTATGTGTGTTATTCTGTCAGTTGTGTCTAAGTCTGCAACACATGAACTGCAGCCAGCCAGGCTCCTCTATCCATGGAATTCTCCAGGCAAGAATACTGGAATGGTTTGCCATGATCTTCTCCAGGGGATCTTCCCAATCCAGGAATTGAACCTGGGTCTCCTGCATTGCAGGCAGATTCTTTACCATCTGAGCCACCAGGGAAGTTGATTTACGCATACTACTGTGCTACCTGGTAGCTCAGATGGTAAGAATCCGCCTGCAATGAGGAGACCCAGGTTCAATCCCTGGGTCAGGAAGATCCACTGGAGAAGGAAATGGCTACCCACTCCAGTAGTCTTGCCTGGAGAATGCCATGGACAGAGGAGACTGGTGGGCTACAGTCCATGGAGTCACAGAGTCGCAACATGACTGAGTGACTAACACACACCCCTACACTTGTATACCATTGTTTTTGTTTGCCAAAAACATCTGGCAGTAACACCGTACCGCTCATTTTGGGAAGCCTCTTTCCACACTTCCCTTTGTTCCTCCCTTCAGGCAACTACCATTCATCTGTGGACTGAACTCTTGGCCCCAGCAGGCTAAAGGGAGTCTTTTCTTGGAACTAATCTATTACTTTTCCACCTAAAAGAAACATTAACTTTTCATGCTCCTATCTAAAAATCATTCATTTGTGTACTATATCCCATCCCTTCTGGCCTATTTAAGAACCTTGATTCAGATAACCCTCTGCCCACTTGAAACTCTGCCCCTTTGTTACAACTCTGTATTGGGTCATCTCCACCAGCACCCAAAGAAGTTGTTTATGCTTCCTATTAGCAAACAACAGTCTCCAGATATCACTGTCTCCCAGGAATATTGCTGCATTTCTTTACTTTCTTTTTAAAAATTAAACTCCATGGGAAATCTGTCTATAAAGCACTGCATCCAACATCTTCTCTCTTCTTCTTCTCTACATTTAATCCAATCAGAATTTAAAGAACCTGCCTGCCAATGCAGGAGACAAAAGAGACACAGGTTTGACCCCTGGGTCAGGAAGATCCCCTGGAGGAGGGCACAGCGACACATTCCAGTTTTCTTGCCTGGAGAATCCCATGACAGGGGAGCCTGGTGGGCTATGGTTCACAGGTTTGCAAAGGGTCAGAATTGACTGAAGCGACTTAGCACATAGGTATCAATAACAAGATCATCAATTACCTCTACATTCTTTAATTCAATGAGTAATTCAATTGAGTAATTCTCAGTCCTCACACTTTTTTTTTTTTTTTTTTTGTAATCAACAGCCCTTGACACAGTTGATCACTTCTTGCTCCTTCCCACACTTTCTTTACATGTCCTCAGATATCATGCTCTCTTGGTTTTCCTCCCACCTATAGGCTGCTTTTGCTCTGTTTCATTTGATGGTTTCTTCTTTCTTTAACTACTTAAAGTAGGTGTGACCCAGAGCTGAGTCCTTATTTTCATTTGTTTTGTTTTTTCCTCTTACAGTGTTACCTAATAATATTAATAGCATAGAGCTACCTCATACAAATATCATTTATATCCTCTCTCTCTTAGTCACTAAGTCGTGTCTGACTCTTGCAACCCCATGGACTGCAGCCTGCCAGGCTCCTCTGTCCATGGAATTCTCCAGGCAAGAACACTGGACTGGGTTGCCATTTCCTTCTCCATTTATATCCTAAGTACTCCTAAATTCATATCTCAGACCAGCTCTCTCTTCAATATTTCAGACTTCATCGTCATTTACCAACCTCATACATTATATCAAAAAAGACAATTGATACAAACAAACTTTAGGTAACACTTCATGGAGTGGATAATCTCCACTCTCAAGAATGTAGAGAACTGCAAGGTAGAGAAAAGGATTGGCTAATTCAAAGAAGCAAGCCAAGGAACAAGGAAGAAGTACTCTGCTTAAGTTGCTTGGCTGGGGTTGTATCTCACCTTTATTTAGAGAGATTAAGGAAATAGGAAGTAAGTATAGAGCCCAGAGTTGACCTGGAATTTGGGGATCTGCTGATTGAATATATTCCACTTCTGGTCAAGTGGAACATTCACAGGGACACAAAAGTTACTCAGGTTTTGCTTGGCTGATGTGGCACTCTGGGCAGGAGTGGCTCCACCTTGAGCTTAAAAAATTTATTTCAACAATATACATGATCTCCTTAGGGTTAGCCCTTCACTTCTCTATTTCATTTTCTTCCCATATTTATTCCATCAGGAAATCCTGTTGGATCTTGCCTCAAGTTCATACAGAACACAATTACTTACTTTCATCTCTGCTAATACCAAGTATCTATCATTTCTCTCAGTCTCTGCTGCCAAGTCCCTATCATCTTTTCCAAGATTTCATTAGCTCACTCCAAAATGACTAAATGAGTTTCCTAAAATACCATTATAGGTCTTCCTTGATATTTCTATGAAAACCTGAAGTTGAGTTATTCTAGCCTTCTTATCCTTAGCCCTGCTTTAATTTTCCCCCTAATAGTCTCATTCTCTGAAACACTATAACTTATTTACTTGGTTATCTTTATATTACTCCTAAAATCATGATGATGGCAATTTTCATTTGTGTCCTGCTTTGTATTCCAGAGTACAAACAGTGCCTGGGTAATTAAGATTAATACATACCTGCTGAATAAGTGAAGGTAACTATTGTACAGTGGATGAAAGATAAATTATGTGTCTACAAAGATATATGCAGTAGGAAATCAAACAACTTATTTCAAGAATGCTTTAATCTATTAGGAATTTGAAGTGTATGATACCACAGGATATGAGGGTAAAATAGTAAGTGGAGAAGAAGAGTTATTTGGTTCCCACTGCATCTCTGGTGACTCAGATGGTAAAGAAACTGCCTACAATGCAGGAGACCTAGGTTTGATCCCTGAGTCAGGAAGATCCCCTGGAGAAGGGAATGGCAACCAGAATTCGTGCCTGGAGAATTCCATGGACAGAGGAGCCTGGTGGGCTACAGTCCACAGTGTCACAAAGAGTCAGAAACAACTGTGAAATGAATACACACACCCCCTCCTGGGATGAGCAATTCAATTACTACTCCCCTACCACCTCAGGTTTAAACAGGTTCATTCTTTGAGAAATGCCCAAGGTATTGGCAAGGTTGAGAGTAGGAGTGTGGCTGTGGGTTGAAACTAGAGAAACTTAAATTAAAATATGTACATTAAATATAGAACCCCCCAAGCTTTCCTCCCTCTCCTAGTTTCCAAAATGTTGGCAGCCAAGCTTAAACACTCAGGCAATAGGTAAGAAGCTTCCTTGGAGAAATGGTGGCCAGAGAGAAAAGACACATATAAGGTCCAATAAAAGTCCACTTTCTACAAAAATCCAACCCAACTTACAGAGACAAAACTAGTATTTTAAAGGCTCCCTTTTAAATATTAATGGATAATCAGGGACATTCGAAGAAAGCACAGAAATTGAAAGACCAAAATGAGCAGAAATAGGAACATCAGAAGTAAGGGAAGCAGGCCAGGGCAGAGGAAGAAAGGTAAGCCAGCAGAAAAGCTTCAGTCTGACTCCAGGAGTGTTCTGGAGCAAGAGTTGTTGCTGAATGTGTCTTCCCTTGATACAAGGTTTTGAACCCAAAAATCTATCATTAAGTGGGGACATAATCTTTGGGGTAAAGCTATTGCCATTGAGCCAGGGGCACAGCTACTTGTAGCAGCTAGGAAAGTGTGCTCAGGTCCAGTGAAAAGAGTCTGGGTAGGGAAATAAGTGTGCTTTGCTTTGTTTCAATAAATATGTCAGTGTTTTACCATTTCTAGATATGTGGCTAAAATGACAAAAATAAATATTTTTAACATGCTACAGGAGCACAGAGGAAGGAATTTGTGAATTTTAGATGGTCAGGGCAGAACCTCCCCAGCCATTTGAGCTAGGACAAGCAATATGTGTCAGTATAGCAAGTCCCATACCTAAATCACAAATTATAATAGTTCTCTTTCATACGACAAAGATAACTTGGAATGGCATCAGAAAAAAATCCTGTCCTTGATAAAAATTACATCTTATAGCTTAGCCAAGATAATTGCCTCCTGAATTTTTAGATTTGAAGAGAATTCAAAGCCCAAGATATTAGATTTATAATTTTAAGAAAAAAGCTTTAAGTCTTTTATCTGTATTGGAACAAAGATAGATGCGTCAACCATATAAGCTGACAAAAAATTTCAAAATTCTAAGAAAAATATTTATTGACTTTTAAGGATATTTTCTTGTTTAATCACACGTTATTGCAAAACTTTTAAAGACAGCCCAGAAGAGGCCTTTTTTTTTTTCATTGTAAAATGAGTTGCAATATTTCAGATAAAATAAGGCCACTTGAGTACACTTGGGAAAGATAATATTTTTAAAAGTTGCTGGCATCATTTCTTTTTCTTTGAAAAAAAAACAGACAACAGGAAAAATGTTTTTTTGAGAAAATACTTTTGTGGCTATTATATTTCGTCCTAGCTGGAGTAGAAATTCTCTTTATTTCTTCCAGAATTAGAATTGCTTCTCTTACTGTGTGTGTGCGCTTAGTAGCTCAGTCATGTCTGACTCTTTGCTACCCCATGGACTGTAGCTCACCAGGCTCCTCTGCCCATGGGGTTCTCCGGGCAAGAATGCTGGAGTGAGTTGCCATTTCCTTCTCCAGAGGATTTTCCTGACCCATGGATTGAACTTGGGTCTCCTTCATTGCAGGCAGATTCTCTACTGTCTGAGCCATCAGAGAAGCTCATTTCTCTCATTATTTCTTTTCAAAACTCACTTCTATTCTCACCCATAAATACAGTCAATGACTATGCTCTTGCTATTACAGTTTTCCTTTAACCATCAAAGTACTCTTTGTAGAGTACATTCTGATAATTTGTAGTTTATTAAAAATTGCCAAACTGTGGATATTTTTGTAAACATTTGAGAGAAAAAAAGGACATATAAAATGCACATTTTTCATTTTCTTGACAGTTATTAATTTTAATGATTTATATTAATAATTGCATTTCAAAGCAAATTGCTACATGAACTCTTGCATTTGTGTTTTTAAAAATATAAATTCTTCATGATATCTGATCTCATTACTGGTTACTGTTACTAAAATCATAGTAAGATTTTCAAAGGCTGTCATTATTTTCAGTTAAATATAAAGATATGAGTAAAAACTACTATCAGGAATACCTGAGAAGATGGAATAAAAATTGAGCCATTGTCTGGGAAAACTGATCTATGTGGGCTCATTCAAATCTAGAAAAAAACTTCCATCAATAAGGAATAGCTAAATTATTTGCTTTAACCTTTCCACTGACATTGTATGGTTAATATGACTGGTGCTTTAAATGGCAAATAAACATACTAAGAAAAGAAAAAAAATTCTCCCATAAAACTGATATGTATGGAATAGACTATAAAAGGATGCTTTTAGATACATACATTTGCTTTTAATAAAATAAAGGGGGTATTATCAGGAGCAACTAAATAGAAAATTAAAACTTGAAGAGACATGTGGCAATTAAACTGACCCCGTGGACTCCTATGGGGGAGATTATGAGTTTTGCCCAAGTGTCTGTGTTTTAAAGCCAGTGCATAGTAGAGGTGAGGTAGGACACTGTGCTTCAAGTTGTGGGAGCTGGAAGTGAGAAAACATGCAAAATTTTGGTCACCATAGTGCTCTGTCACCAATGAAAATGAGAGAATTAAAATTTTCCTCTTTCGGCCCAATGTATGAAAATGATATTTAGGATGATTATGAGAGTTCTGAATGGGGGCAAAGAAGACTCCTTGAGAATTCATACCCAGAGGCTTCTCTCTCACATTAATTTGAAGTTCAACTTTAGATTACCCAGGTCATCTAGTAACACACAAAATAAAACATAGTCACAAAATTCTAATTTCACAGTTGCTGTTACCCTTGAGTGCTCCCCAGACAGAAAAGCGAGACTTCTTTGGAATGGCATACCCTGAACTCAAGCCCTGCAGAATTTCAATGAATTAATGACCTCCTATAGGTATGTCATTGCTGTTTAGTAACTAAGTTGTGTCTGACTCTTTTGTGACCCTGTGGACTGTAGTCTGCCAGACTCCTCTGTCCATGAGATTTTCTAGGCAAGAATACTGAAGTGTGTTGTCATTTCCTTCTGCTGGGGACCTCCCTGACCCATGTCTCCTGCACTGGCAGATGAATTCTTTACCACTGATTCACCATGGAAGCCCATTGTAGGTATGTACCATAGCTAAAATCACATAAGATAAAATCAATCCTCAGTGACTAAGAAGCAGTAGGCACTAAAGCAGAGGATTATATACCAAGGAACTTCAAATAACAGAACACTTTCTGATAATGAGTATAAAATTAATAACATGAGAAAATAATAACACACTATGAAGCCAAATGTGTGATTTTCAAAATAATAAAATAGATGTTCTAGAAATAAAAATGGCATTATCGAAATGAAAACTCAGTGGGGAAGAAGGATAAACAGCAGATCTGAGACAACTGCAGAGAGAATTGATGAACTGGGAAATTTAAAAAGATGTTTACCAAAAAGTCATGCAGAAAAATAACATAAAGAAAAGGATAAGATTCAAAATATACTAATGAGAAATTCCAGAAGTACAGAACAAAGAAAGCAAGCAAGAGAAAATATTGAAAGAGTTATAAATAAGGATTTTTCAGATTCCTAAATTCCACAAATAATAATAAGCCCACCTTCAGGCAAGATATTGCAACTCTAGAACAACAGAAACAAAGTTTCTCAAAAATTATTCTCAAATATAAGTAAATTAAACTGACTACAGAGTCTGCAACAGGGAAAGAAATATAAGATGCTGTGATGATATCTTAAAAATAATGGAAAAATTAATTCTCAACATAGAAGCTTGCATTTATTTAAATGATCATTCAGAGCTGAAGATGAAATAAGTACATTTTCAGGGAAACAAATGCATCTGGTATTGAAAGAATCACTAGAGGATGTGTTTGAGAAAGAAGAAGAAATATCCTAGAAGAGATGAGTGCCAGAAGCAGTGGGAGTAAAGATATTGGCAAGCAAATGGGCACATGTAAATAAGACTTTGCTATTTAAAATGGAATAATAAAATTACTTCCTTGAGAATAAATGTTTAATTTATATTTCAGAGCTGTGTAATAATAATGGCTGTTTGGTGAAATTAAATATAATTTAGGGTGAATCAGGATCAAGGTCAAACTAAAATACTAAACAGAAATCTGCAAAGAAGTGATGGGAAAATTTGACTTTAGATTATCATGTAAATTTCTTAGTTTTGAGAGAATAAAGTGAGAGATACTGATTAAGTACAGATATATTAAGCTGAATACACGTATACTCACTAAAATATAGAGAAATTGTGTCTATGTGACAGAAAAATAATAATTATAACTTAACCAATAGGAGGTGACTACAACCATGAAATTAAAAGACACTTACTCCTTGGTAGAAAGGTTATGACCAACCTAGATAGTATATTCAAGAGCAGAGACATTACTTTGCTGACTAAGGTCCGTCTAGTCAAGGCTATGGTTTTTCTGTGGTCATGTATGGATGTGAGAGTTGGACTTGTGAAGAAGGCTGAGCTCCGAAGAATTGATGCGTTTGAACTGTGGTGTCGGAGAAGACTCTTGAGAGTCCCTTGGACTACAAGGAGATCCAACTAGTCCATTCTGAAGGAGATCAGCCCTGGGATTTCTTTGGAAGGAATGATGCTAAAGCTGAAGCTCCAGTACTTTGGCCACCTCATACGGAGAGCTGACTCATTGGAAAAGACTCTGATGCTGGGAGAGATTGGGGGCAGGAGGAGAAGGGGACGACCCAGGATGAGATGGCTGGATGGCATCACGGACCCGACGGAGGTGAGTCTGAGTGAACTCTGGGAGATGGTGATGGACAGGGAGGCCTGGCGTGCTGCAATTCATGGGGTCGCAAAGAGTCAGACACGACTGAGCGACTGAACTGAACCAATAGATGTGAACACTGTAAAAAAGTCATAAAAAGAAAAAGAAAGGAAGCACAAAATGATATGGTATCTAAACACATCAGAAGGTGAAAGCTAATGATTGATCAAAAGATAAAATTTGGCTTTTTTTTCCTCTATTAATAGAAGACGTGACTAAAGAGCAAAGACAATCTGTCACTAAAAAGAAAACTAAAGGGATACAAAAAGACATATTAGAAGCTATTATTGATTTATATAAATAACAGAAAAATAGGCACAAAGGAAAAATAAAATTCTTGATATGACAATAATATAAGAATTTTGAAATTTACATGACACACACAAAAAATCACAGAATCACAGTGAAGAAATTGATACAACCACAGTGATATGGCAGATTTTAATAGTCTCTGATAGTAATTGATACTTAAGAAAAATAAAATTTTTCTAAGTAGTACACAAAAAAATCCAAAGAACATGTATCCATAGTAAACAAAAATAGGACCTATGTGGTTACATTTAAGCTTAAATAAACATGCTTAATATATGATTATATACATAACTGCAATAAATAAAGTAATACTCAAAATTCTCCAAGCCAGGTTTCAACAGTACATGAACAGTGAACTACCAGATTTTCAAGCTGGATTTAGAAAAGGCAGAGGAGTTCAGTTCAGTTGCTCAGTCCTGTCCGACTCTGCGACCCCACAAAGGCAGAGGAACCAGAGATCAAATTGTCGACATCCACTGGATCATCGAAAAAGGAAGAGAGTTCCAGAAAAACATCTATTTCTGCTTTATTGACTATGCCAAAGCCTTTGACTGTGTGGATCAAAACACTGTGGAAAATTCTTAAAGAGATGGGAATACAGACCACCTGACCTGCCTCCAGAGAAAACTGTAGGTAGGTCAGGTCAGTAAGCAATGGCTAGAATGGGACATGGAACAACAGAATGGTTCCAAATTAGGAAAGGAGTACATCAAGGCTGTATATTGTCACCCAACTTATTTAACTCATATGCAGAGTACATCATGCAAAATGCCAGAATGGATGAAGCACAAGCTGGAATCAAGATTGCTGAGAGAAATATCAATAACCTCAGATATGCAGATGACATCACCCTCATGGCAGAAAGTGAAGAAGAACTAAAGAGCCTCTTAATGAAAATGAAAGAGGAGAGTGAAAAGGTTGGCTTAAAGCTCAACATTCAGAAAACTAAGATCATGGCATCCAGTCCCATCACTTCATGGCAAATAGGGAAACAGTGGAAACAGTGGCAGACTTTATTTTGGGGGGGCTCCAAAATCACTGCAGATGGTGACTGCAGCCATGAAATTAAAAGATGCTTGCTCCTTGGAAGAAAAGCTATGATCAACCTGGACTGCATATTAAAAAGCAGAGACATTACTTTGCCAATAAAGGTCCATTTAGTCAAGGCTTTGGTTTTTCCAGTGGTCATGTATGGATGTCAGAGCGGACTATAAAGAAAGCTGAGCACTGAAGAACTGATGCTTTTGAACTGAGGTGTTGGATAAGACTCTTGAGAGTCCCTTGGATTGCAAGGAGATCCATCCAGTCAATCCTAAAGGAAATCAGTCCTGAATATTCATCAGAAGGACTGATGCTGAAGTTGAAACTCCAATGTGTTGGCCACCTGATGGGAAGAACTGACCCATTGGAAAAGACCCTGATGCTGGGAAAGACTGAAAGCAGGAGGAGAAGGGGAAGACAGAGGATGAGATGGTTGGATGGCATCACCGACTCGGTGGACCTGAGTTTGAGCAAGCTCCGGGATTTGGTGATGGACAGGGAGGCCTGGCATGCTGCATTCCATGGGGTTGCCAACAGTTGGACATGACTGAGCAACTGAACTCACCTGAATAAATAAATATAATTTCTGAAAAAATGCTTGTCTTAAATACTTAAATGATTATATTGTTACATTTACCAAATCTTTCATCTCCCTATTCATTAGTAAAACTTGGGAGAAAATTGTATCTGTGACAGGAAAAAGACACAAAATTTAATTCTATAAAAATTTCACTCCATTTATTCCAGCTTTTCCCCCTGATGTAACTGAAATAAAAATTTTCTCTAATTTTTCTCTTCTCATATTGATGAGGTAGCCTAGCATTAGATTTCATTAGGCTTACTTTATAACCAAAACTTACAAGTCTCTGCATATTATTCAAAAAAACCCTTATTTTCTTATACATTCAAAACAAACACACAAACACATTTACTTTCCATTTCTGTTCCCCTCACTACCTCTGACCTCTCAAACTGATTCTCTCACACACGTGCAGTTGCAAATGAACAGTCTTTAATAAACAATTTGTGTTGATATTTCTATGCCTTTTTCACTTAAACCAATCTAGAAATTTGAAATTATTAAGAGAGTTTCTTTTCAATAGTGAATTATTCCCAATATCAAATAACTGCCAGCATTCTTAATCATAAAATTACATATCAGACAGGGAGCACTCACACTATTTAAAACAAAACAAAAATTTCTCAAAGTATTGAGAGCATATCTAACATAACGTAAAGTGTTAAACTTCATATTATTAAAAACAGAACAAAGTAAAAAAATTCTGAAAGTGCCAATAGCATGTCTAACATAACACAAGGTGTTAAACATTCACTCATTACTAGAGAACTTTCATGACTTGTCAAGCTCCTACACAGATCCTGTACAGCTGACTTGAATGGCATTTTATAGCATGTGCCCATGAATGGCAACCCACTTCAATGTTGTTGCCTGGAGAATCCCAGGGACAGTGAAGCCTGGTGGGTTGCCGTCTATGAGGTCACACAGAGTTGGACACCACTGAAGTGACTTAGCAGTAGCAGCCCATGAATGCTGTAGTTGTCTACTGCCTTGAAAAATTTTGCAATAACTGCAATGCAAAGGTAACAATGATAAAGAAAATTATCTTCAACACATTTACAAGACAGTCTCTGCAAGGAGGAACTAAATTTCAGTATCTTCAAACAAAATTGATTGGCTTAGACACCCACTGCCATACTGTTGTCAGACTGGGTTCAGGGGAAGAGTGCGCTGGATCTTTGGGAAGGGTTTCTCGATTCCAGAGGCTTAAGAGGCAAGTCTGTGACTTCCTGTCTGTAGCTGGGGTTGTCTGTGTGCATTATGATGGCAATGCTGCCATGAGGAACAGCTAAGAGTGATGGAAGTGAAAGGGTTTGACATCACAGAACTGGTATATTATCTAGCCTGGAGCAGCCCCAATTTGAGACTCATATTTCTGTGATATAACAAGTGTCTATAACTGTAGGACAACACTTGTTGTGTATTCTGTAGCTTGAGGTCCAATGCAGCCTCATGGATACAGGGCCATTGCTGAAAGAAGGAAACATGCAATTATTTTTTTAACCAAACATTTTACCAGTATGTTACTGTAGAAAGGAAGCCAAAGCGTGCTGCCTCTCTCTGTTTCAAACTTTTGTATGTGTTTATGAAGACATTACACAGCTTTTCTGAGGTATGGTTTTCTAATTCTTCAAAAAGTAATAACATCTCCTTTGAATTCCTGCCCCTGAATGTGTGAAATCAAATGATGACATCATTTGTAAAGTTTTTTTTTTTTTTTTTTTTTTACATAGATTTAACAAGCTGTGCAATGCTATGTTAGGAAGGGGAATATGAGTCACTGGATGTGGCTGAAAAGATAACAGCAGGAATAATTGGTTTTTGTTTTTGTGGTAAAGAATCTGCCTGCCAAGCAGGAGACACAGGTTCAATCCCTGAGTTGGGAAGATCTCTTGGAAATGAGATCTTCCAAGGAAGATGGCAACCCACACCAGTATTCTTGCCTGAGAAATCCCATGGACAGAGGAGCCTGGAGGGCTACAGTCCATGGGGTCACAAACAGACACTACTTAGCTACTGAACAACCACAACTACCCCTGTTATAGTGGGGCTGTGAAGCATCTACACACTTGTTGGTTTGAAAGGAATCACACACAGGAGCAGTGGAGACTGCTTTCCTCTACAGTAGCCCAAAAGGATCAGATGGCCCTTCTCCCACTCTCTGCTATCTACATGCCCACCTATGACAGGGTTTGGCCAGCTGGATCCATACACTAGGACTGGATTCTTCAAGAGTGAAACTAAACTGTCATGGGTAGTCAAGAGCTTACTAACACATCTATGGAGAGGTTAAGATCTGGCAGCCAGGACTAGACTCCCAGACTGGAGCAACCAGACCATGGGGCAGCGGCATGATCTCTTTCTACAGCCCACTGCTTGGGAGCTCCTGTCTTGTCTGCACCTTTTAGGCTGAAAGCTCTAATATTTTCTGATGGGTTTCTTTTTAAGTTAGTCACATGGGGTTTCTGTTATTTGCAGTCAAGAAGCGTCTGAGCACATCTACAAGTTTTTAATGCACAATTAAAAATGCAAGGCAGATTAAAATTTTACTTGTAAAAATTATGTCCTAGACTCTATTAACTGTGTTCTGTCTAAGCCTATTGTTCATGGAACAGCTCATGATTTGAAAAATTGAAAATGTGAAAGTCGAAAAACTATGTGTAGCATAATGTTATCTATTTTACTTTTGTCTCCACCTTTATTTAAATCAAACCTAGCTAAGAAAATTAGCTGTTTTACTAATATTGGTGTTACTGTAGAAGTTGATTAAAACTTACCTGATTTAAAAGTAGATTAGAGTTTTTATCTATGAATTTGAATGGAGTTCACTAAGCTTTTGTGTAAATCACAAGAAGGCAGGCTGGGAAATTGGAATAGCTTTCTACATGTCATTCTAACTGGGTGTTAGAATGTAATTTTCCTAAATGCTCTGTCAATGTTCTTCAAAAAAGGAAAAATAGAGAAATAGAGGAGGAAAAAGTAAAGACATTTTAAGGCTATTTTTTTACACAGGTGGATGTGGTTACATTACATAGTGTGTATGTGCTAAGTCACTTCAGTCATGTATGACTCTTTGTGACCCTGTGGACTGTAGCCCACCAGGCTCCTCTGTCCATGGGATTCTCCAGGCAAGAATAGTGGAGTGGTTTGCCATGCCCTCCTCCAGGGGGATCTTCCTCACCCAGGGACTGAACCCATGTCTCTTATATCTCCTGCACTGGCAGGTGGGTTCTTACCACTAGTGCCACCTAGGAAGCCCCACATTATATAGTATGTGTATTATATTATGTATTGGAAATGGTTGCAGTAAAGACTCATAAACAATTTCCCAAAGAATGGCCCCAGAATAACACTAATAGAATCCCCTGGAAACTGGTAACAGGAAAATTCTCAGACCTCACCCTGGACTTTTAGATTCAAAGACTCTGAAGGTGTCCTAGCAGCTTCTGTTAGAGTGAACTCTCCAGGTGGTTCTGCTACATGTTAAATTTTGAAAACTGTTAGGCTGCACAGTTCGGTAAAAGAAAGCCAAAAGGATGGAAGTAACTCATTCAATTCTGCTTCTGCATCTCGTACTGTGTTGTAATTTATTTGATAACAGTTCTGTTTCCCCTAACTGGCTATATTTATATCAGTGGTTATGTCTTACTTCTGTGAATCTCTGTCACATGCCAAAATATATCTATCAGTAACAGATATCAAACTAAACATTTCAGATGAACTCTGAAGAGGAAATAAACATTGGCAATTAAATAAAACTTTTATAAAGTAGCTACTGTCATATATTTCTTTTCACTACTATGAAATGTTCTGTTTTCCTGAAAAAAATCTGAAGTCATACAGAAAAAGTATTCATAGAGAAAAAGTAGGAGCAACAGCTGTTTATTGTTTCATTTAGTTCTTGTTTGACTTCTGAGCTCAAAGCGAAGAAAAAGAAATGGTTCTACACTCTAAATAGTAAAATGTTATGATGGCTTTGTTGCTAAGTGGTGTCCGACTATTACTACTTGATGGACTGCAGTCTACCAGGTACCTTTGTCCATGTGATTCTCCAGGCAAGAATACTGGAGTGGGTTGCCATTCCCTTCTCCAGGGGATCTTCCTGACCCAGGAATTGAACACAGGTCTCCTGCATTGAAGGCAGATTCTTTACCCATCTGAGCCACCAGGGAAGCCCACCCAGTGAATATGTTGGCTAAATATTTGGGGGAAAAAAAAAGTTGCTCTTGGGAAGAAGTTTCATTGATGTGATAAAGTACTGAAATACTCCTCTTCCAAACAATGTCTATTTTTACACATCTATTGAAAAATTGACTATAAAAGGAACTTGGAGTATGATAGGAAACATTTTAAGGGAGGTTCTGGGGTCCAGCCCCGGTGGATCCACGGAATTCGAAGGGGAGATGGACAGGTGAGGCAAAAACTTATGTATTTAGAGATATAACATTATATTAGGAAGAAATAGTATAGTAGGAAATTTAGGTGGAGAAAAAGAGGCTGAATAACTTGGTTTATGGGGAAAACCAATAAAACCTCGAGACAAGAGGTTTGCACCATCTATGTTAAGCCACAGGCACCCACTTGAATATTGAAGGGTGCACCGCCTTAGGCTCCCTTTCGCGTGGGTCTTAGCAGCCAGGGCAAGTAAGTAGACGTGGTGAACCTCCCCGCTCCAGATGGAAATTCAGCTGAAAAAGGAGAGAAAAGAACAACATGGGGAAGCCCAGCATCGGTGCAAGACTCCAAAAACTATTTTTCAAAAACAGCTTATATACCCCAAGTTGTACATAAAGAAATAATGGAATATGCAGAGTTATGCAGGGGCAGCAGTCCTGACCCTCATTGAGACAAGGCTTTCTTTTTGCATACCCTCCCGTATACAAAAGGTCTCAGGTGGTTTACATTATCTTCTGGCCAAGAGGCCTGTTAACATTTTTATGGCTCTCTTCCTGGATAATTGTTTATCAAACCAGAAAACTCCTTTTCCCTAGAACTGTTTTTTCTTTACTCTGCATCACCTTCAAAGTACTAAATAAAGTGACATTCCTGTAGAACAAAGGTGTAGTGGGTTATAACAAAGAAAGTACTTAACTCAAAGACCTAATGTTGCCAATACCAGGTCTACAACATGTATACTATCATGTGAATTGAATCGCCAGTCTATGTCTGACGCAGGATGCAGCATGCTTGGGGCTGGTGCATGGGGATGACCCAGAAAGATGTTATGGGGAGGGAGGTGGGAGGGGGGTTCATGTTTGGGAATGCATGTAAGAATTAAAGATTTTAAAATTTAAAAAATAAAAATAAAAAATAAATTAGAAAAAAAAATAAATAAAAATAAAAATAAAAGATATAAAAATTTGGCAGCAAGTATTGGCTCAACAGATGAAACCTTTAATCAGTCCTATTCTAATGATTTTGACACCTCGGAAGGCCCTACATTCCTAGGATGTTTTAAGCTTCCTGTGCCTCCCGCAGTCGGGAGGCCTCAAACAATCACATGCGCAGCTGTATGAGTCCTGCAGGCAGGCTTGAAAGCCATCAGAGGGGTTTTGGATTGAAACACTCGTATTATGCCCAGGAGATTTATTATCTAAAAGCTCTAATTTTTTCCAGAAAAAGGTGGTGGGGGGACAGCCCCCTGTTAGTGACAGAAGAGTAGGTGGAAAGCATAACGCAGTAAGGCAGGCAGACTCTGGTCTTGGGGGGTGGATGCTCAGGAAATTATCCAGGGGGAACCCCTGAAGCCTGATCATGATCTTGCGTTTTGTCAGGCTTCCTTCCACATGACCTTGTCACGGGCGGGATTCCTTATGCTGGCCCCCGGCAGGGAGGGGCTTCTGAGGTGGCTCAGTGGTAAAGAACCCGCCTCCCAATATAAGAGATGCATGTTCAATCCCTATGTTGGAAAGATCCCCTGAGGAGAAAATGCCAACCCACTCCTGTATTCTTGCCTGGAGAATTCCAAAGACAGAGGACCCTGGTGGACTATAGTTCATAGGGCTGCAATGAACCCTGGGGTACATGTACCTTTTTGAGTTATGGCTTTCTCAGGGGATATTCCAGTACTGGGATTGCTGTGTCATATATACACTACCATGTGTAAAATAGATAGCTAGTGGGAACCTTTTATAAAGCATAGGAAAAGCTCAGCCTTGGTGCTCTGTAATGACCTAGATGGGTGGGATAGGGGTGGGGAGTGGGAGAGAGTTCTAAGAGGGAGGGGTTATATATATATATATATATATATATATATATATATATGAAGAGAGCCAGTATCTACATATACTGACTCTCTTCATCATACTGCAGAAATGAACACAACATTGTAAAGCAATTATATACTAATTATAAAAAAAGAAAAACAACAATTACAGATGACTTCACAAAACACTCATAAATGAAAAATTATACTGATATACCATCACTCACTTGCCAAATAGGAAATACAGATATGTGCCTAAATAGACTGTGTTACACACGACTGGTAGGAATAAAAAGTGGCTCCAAAGCTATGGAGTGGAATCAGGAAACACATAACAAAATTACATAGTCCTACCTAAGAATTTTCTCATAAAGACTAAGGTTAGGGTAAGGAGCATAAAAGTAACTGTGGCATTACTAGGGGTGTCAGAAAATAAGGAGTTAAGAAAAATTAATGAGCATTAAAAAAGGCTGTAAGCTTACTTTAAGGAACTTCCATTAGTCAAATCTGACAATTTAAGCACCAAAAAGATATATATACATATACACTGTATATATAGAGAGTAATGAAAACCCAAGGGAATAAAATAAGAATCCATGAAGCTCAAACTTATAAATAAATACATAAATAGAAGTGAAAGTGAAAGACACTTCAGTTCAGTTCAGTCGCTGAGTCATGTCCGACTCTTTGCAACCCCATGAATCGCAGCATGCCAGGCCTCCCTGTCCATCACCAACTCCCGGAGTTCACTGACTCACATCCATCGAGTCAGTGATGCCATCCAGCCATCTCATCCTCTGTCGTCCCCTTCTCTTCCTGCCCTCAATCCCTCCCAGCATCAGAGTCTTTTCCAATGAGTCAACTCTTCGCATGAGGTGGCCAAAGTACTGGAGCTTCAGCTTTAGCATCATTCCTTCCAAAGAAATCCCAGGGCTGATCTCCTTCAGAATGGACTGGTTGGATCTCCTTGCAGTCCAAGGGACTCTCAAGAGTCTTCTCCAACACCACACTTCAAAAGCATCAATTCTTCGGCACTCAGCCTTCTTCACAGTCCAACTCTCACATCTACACATGACCACTGGAAAACCATAGCCTTTACTAGACGGACTTTAGTCAGCAAAGTAATGTCTCTGCTTTTGAATATGCTCTCTAGGTTGGTCATAACTTTTCTTTCAAGGAGTAAGCGTCTTTTAATTTCATGGCTGCAGTCATCATCTGAAGTGATTTTGGAGCCCAAGAAAATAAAGTCTGACACTGTTTCTACTCTTTCCCCATCTATTTCCCACGAAGTGATGGGACCAGATGCCATGATCTTCTTTTTCTGAATGTTGAGCTTTAAGCCAATTTTTTTACTTGCCTCTTCCACTTTCATCAAGATGCTTGTTAGTTCCTCTTCACTTTCTGCCATAAGGGTGGTGTCATCTGCATATCTGAGGTTATTGATATTTCTCCTGGCAATCTTGACTCCAGCTTGTGTTTCTTCCAGTCCAGCGTTTCTCATGATGTACTCTGCATATACGTTAAATAAGCAGGGTGACAATATACAGCCTTGACATACTCCTTTTCCTATTTCGAACAAGTCTGTTATTCCATGTCCAGTTCTAACTGTTGTTGCCTGACTTGCATACAGATTTCTCAAGAGACAAGTCAGCTGGTCTGGTATTTCCATCTCTTGATGAATTTTCCACAGTTTCTTATGATCCACACAGTAAAAGGCTTTGGCATAGTCAATAAAGCAGAAATAGATGTTTTGCTGGAACTCTTTTGTTTTTCGATGATCCAGTGGATGTTGGCAATTTGATCTCTGGTTCCTCTGCCTTTTCTAAAACCAGCTTGAACATCAGAAAGTTCACGGTTCACGTATTGCTGAAGCCTGGCTTGGAGAATTTTGAGCATTACTTTACTAGCATGTGAGATGAGAGCAATTGTGCGGTAGTTTGAGCATTCTTTGGCATTGCCTTTCTTTGGGACTGGAATGAAAACTGACCTTTTCCAGTCCTGTTGCCACTGCTGAGTTTTCCAAATTTGCTGGCATATTGAGTGCAGCACTTTCACAGCATCATCTTTCAGGATCTGAAATAGCTCCACTGGAATGCCATCACCTCCACTAGCTTTGTTCACAGTGATGCTTTCTACGGCCCACTTGACTTCACATTCCAGGAAGTCTGGCTCTAGATGAGCGATCACACCATTGTGATTATCTGGGTCTTGAAGATCTTTTTTGCACAGTTCTTCTGTGTATTCTTGCCACCTCTTCTTAATATCTTCTGCTTCTGTTAGGTCCATACCATTTCTGTCCTTTATTGAGCCCATCTTTGCATGAAATGTTCCCTTGGTATCTCTAATTTTCTTGAAAAGATCTCTAGTCTTTCCCATTCTGTTGTTTGCCTCTATTCTTTGCATTGATCACTGAGGAAGGCTTTCTTTTCTCTACTTACTATTCTTTGGAATTCTGCATTCAGATGCTTATATCTTTCCTTTTCTCCTTTGCTTTTCACCTCTCTTTTTTTCACAGCTATTTGTAAGGCCTCCCCGTACAGCTGTTTTGCTTTTTTGCATTTCTTTTCCATGGAGATGGTCTTGATCCCTGTCTCCTGTACAATGTCACGAACCTCATTCCATAGTTCATCAGGCATTCTATCTATCAGATCTAGGCCCTTAAATCTATTTCTCACTTCCACTGTATAATCATAAGGGATTTGAGTTAGGTCATACCTGAAAGGTCTAGGGGTTTTCCCTACTTTCTTTGATTAAGTCTGAATTTGGTAATAAGGAGTTAATGATCTGAGCCATAGTCAGCTCCTGGTCTTGTTTTTGTTGACTGTATAGAGCTTCTCCATTAGTTGTGTTCAACTCTTTGTGACCCCCATGGACTATATAGGCCAGAATACTGGAGTGGGTGGCCTTTCCCTTCTCCAGGGGATCTTCCCAACCCAGGGAACGAACCCAGGTCTCCCGCATTGCAGGCGGATTCTTTACCAACTGAGCCACAAGTGAAGCCCACATTAACAGATGAATTAGCCAATTAATAAGAAAATTGGAAGAGTTCTTTCTTACAGTAACATATAAATTACTAACTGGAGAAAGAGTTAAACAGTGATAAAATCTTTTTATTATCAGTAACCATCAATATCATAATTATAATTAATTTAGCCAAGAATCATCAATAAATGCTAAAAATATTGGGTGAAAATTTGGTGAAGAATAAAACATTTCATAAATTTTGGGTTGTTTTTCTTCCAGATTTCAAACAGAAAGTGGTAACTTTATGATGAGATACTTGGCAGGCACCAACTTCACAAGTGTGAAGTTAACATCAATATTGTACCAATATTGAGTACAAACTGGCATGACGTGCCTCTTAATGTGATACTCTGAGAAGATAACACCACTTATGCCGTGTTCTTGCCAAAAAAGCATAACCTGAACATAATCACAAACAAACATCAGACAAGCCCTGTCTACAAAAAGAACAAGTCTGTATCTTCAAAGACAGAAATGTCATGAAAGACAGTCCAGATTAAAGGAGGCTAAAGAGATGACAGCTCAATGCAGAGGGTAGTCTTGGTTTGGATTCTGATTTGGAAAAAGAAAATACATAGAGAGAATTTTTGCACAATCAGGAAAATATAATACCAACTATACATTAGGTAATAATATGTAAACATTTTAAATTAGATGCATTTGATAATCATACTGATGGTATAGAAGTGAATGTATTTATTCTTAAGAGATACTTATTCCAGTTCGATTCAGTTTAGCTCAGTCACTCAGTCATGTCCAACTCTTTGCAATCCCATGGACTGCAGCATGCCAAGCTTCCCTGTCCATAACCAACTCTCGGAGCTTACTCAAACTCATGTCCAATGAACTGGTGATGCCATCCAACCATCTCATCCTCTGTCATCCCTTTCTCCTCCTGCCTTCAATCTTTCCCAGCATCAGGGTCTTTTCCAATGAGTCAGTTCTTTGCATCAGGTGACCAAAGTATTGCAGTTACTCAGAAAATTCAGCAACAATAGTTTATAAATAATAATGATAATAATATAGATAAAGAAAAGAAATTGTGCCAAAATGCTAATAATTAGTGAATCTACATGATGGATAAGAGGCAGTATGCTTTACTGTGCTCACAACTTTTCAGTAAATTTGAAATTACTTCAAAATCAAAAATTAAAATTAAAACAATCTCACTACAAAGGACTTTTTCAGCAGAATGATCTTTAGAAACTTATTGTAACTACATCAGATTTTTCAGCAATGTTTACACATTGCTGTTTCTGCAGTTTGTTTCAACTTACTAAATTATTGGTTAAGCATTGCCATGTAATTGTGCCATTATCGATATGTAATGTGACATACCATCTGGGTAACCTCAGCATTTTGGTTGCTAGTTGTAGCACTAACAATATTTTGCTTATATTTTGAATAATTGTGTAGGACAATGTTCCCCCAAATGGGGCCAAGAGTGATAATTGAAGAAAAAATAAAACTCTATTATCCTCCGTAACGTGGTTGAACATCTAGTGGGGAATACTAACATACAAACAAATATGTTTAATATGATTTGTGAAAACTTAAGAAAGGATTATATAGAATATAGTTCTGAGGACACAAGAGAGGTGTCTAACCTAATTGAATAGGTTGGAAAGAGGCAGGTTAGGACAGATAAGGTATAAGAAGGTAAGGCTTTACGACTGAGCAACTAACACTTTCATTTTCACTCCTGGTAGGACTGATTAAATGCTACATTGGTCAAACCAGATATTTCAAATGAATCTGTTTATGGATGGCTTCAAAAAAAAGTGTGTGAGACAATATATCAGGATAACGTAGATGGTCAAAAATTAATTTATTGTGTTAAATACAAAAAGCTTGTTTTTGATATATAGATGAGCATTCTGCATAGTAATTTATAATTTCTATATTATTTACAAGGATAAATTGAATCTAATTTGCTTATATTGCTTTTGCCTCAATAAATGCAAAGAATTAATCTCTGAGTTAAAAGCATCCAAGAAGCGATCATGCGGCAAGGACAATGGGATCATGAGTGTCCATATATTTTTCTTGTTAAACAAATGGAAACATCAGAGATAGCCACAATTCACAGTGAAGGTCTGTCAAAGCAGGGCTAATTCTTCAGGTCAAAATACATGGGTCTCAGGGACAATTATCTATCACATTCATCATTTTTCCTACTCTCCAAACACAGGCCTGTAAAGTATAACAAATGTCCCGTGAGTCAGGTCTTAATCACCATCTTTTAAGCTTTAAAAGTTCTTGTTTTGTGCTGCCTTTTCTTTAGATGCACACCAAGAAGAATAAAGTAGAAGGACAGGCAAAATGGAAAATCCATGACTGCCTTGACAAGTTTTGCCTTCAGAAAAGATGCTTGTCTTCAGCTTAGAGGTTTTCATTTATTAATGACAATGTATCTTAGTGGCAAATTCTAGTGATTTCTAAAAATATAACAAGAACCTAAAGTGGTTTGTTTTAGACTACATACATACTTTTAATTTCATAAGAGAAACCCATTCTTGAAAGACTGTGTAATTATATTCTCTTTCACATACTGTCTATATCTCAGTTCAATAAGACTTGCCAAATGGTAATAAATTAGTGCTCTTGCAAATCAAATGTATTTAAGCCACCACTTAAACAGAGAAAACAAATGCAGGATTATATTGTTTTGTTTTTACTTAGTGTTTTGCCTGTCATCATAGCAAATTTAATCTGCATTATTAGTAACTGTCAACAGCGTGCTTTTAACATAAGGCGAATACAGCAGGTGGTTTAGAAAATGGCTGACAGCAAAAATGCAAAACAAATGATTACTAGGAAATGCTCATCTATTTTTGCATAAATTTAAGATAAAACACATGCGAACCTCCCACTGAAGGTTAACACTGGAGAGAAAAGAAAATAAATTAATAACCAACTTTTGTTATTAGATCATTTGTCTAAAAGCTAAAGTGCTAAATATTTTATGAGGTACTAATTGTTTTGATTCAAGAAGTCTGAGTTACTTACTTATATTTATAATATATAAGAAAATAAAATTTGGAGTGTATAACCATTCTTTATGCTAACAAATTTAAAAGTTGTTGCTTTGGTTGTTAACACATATTTGACTATTTAAAAAAATAGCACCATTTTGAACTAAAAAGAAATGATGAAAAATGCAAACAGGAAATGCATATGAGATTGTTTTTATTCTCATATAATTTTTATTGAGCTTCCCTGGTGGCTCAGATAGAAAAGAATCTGCCTGCAATGTGGGAGATATCCTGGTTCGATCCCTGGGTTGGGAAGATCCTCTGGAGAAGGGAATGGCTTCCTACTCCAGTATTCTTGCCTGGAGAATTTCATGGCCAGGGTGACCGGCAGGCTACAGTCCAAGAGACCTCAAAGAGTCGGACATGATTGAGCAACTAACACTTTTGAGTCAATTTATGATTACCTTTCTGATTTGGATGGGAACCAGGTAAGGCATGTTGTCCAAGCTACCCTAGACCTGTTAAGATCATGACATGTGATTATTTGGAAGTAAATGACAATGTAAAAGAGAAATAACTTTATGGCTCTCCACCCACTGTTTTCTCATCTGTAGGGTGGGGGAAGCACCAGGAGATGTCTTCTGAGTTTGCTATAGGTTTATAGATATCACAGAAACCATCATTTGAATCCATGCTGCCAGATATCTAACAGGTACTTAGATGACAGAAGCAATTTCATTGCTAAAAAGAATGTCACTCTGTAAAACCTTTTATCCACTTACCAAACTAGATACAGGAATATCAAAGGGGCTCTTGTTATTTCAGTCTTCTGAAAAATTAAAAGGTAAGATAAAACATTTGAGACCAGGGACTTTGCAATGATTAACTTAAATGTTTTTTAGTTTGAGTAGGGACAAGTACGGAGAAGGCAATGGCACCCCACTCCAGTACTCTTGCCTGGAAAATCCCATGGACGGAGGAGACTGGTAGGCTGCAGTCCATGGGGTCGCTAGGAGTCAGACACGACTGAGCGACTTCACTTTCACTTTTCACTTTCATGCATTGGAGAAGGAAATGGCAACCCACTCCAGTGTTCTTGCCTGGAGAATCTCAGGGATGGGGGAGCCTGGTAGTCTGCAGTCTATGGGGTCCCACAGAGTTGGACACGACTGAAGCGACTTAGCAGCAGGGACAAGTATGTGAAAATTCAAGTTAAATGCATATAAATCATCAGTTAAAGTTTAGATACCCACAGGATACAGACCTAAGTATGGAGAACTCCTTGAGAGAGGACAGTTGGTTACGCAAAACAGAATTTCTCCAGCTGTAAAGAATTTTATGTTGAATGGATACTTCTCAGTTTTATGCAAAGTATATAAAATCATTTCAATCAAAACAAAAACATTGGCATTAACCAAGGTATGGTTTCTTTGAAAAAAGTCTATGAAAATTGTCTTTTCTAAAGATGGTGGAACTTAAAATGAGATCTGATTTGATCCAATGGCAACTGATACTGATTCAAAGAGCATATCTACAGGGGTCTTTCAACAATATTAGTGCAAGGATAAAAGATGTAGTAAAATGTACTTCAGGATATTTGTATTCCGTCTTTAATCCTCCCTGCTCATTTATCCCCTATATAAAATGGCATCTTCTTCCTCCAGTCTCTCTACTCTCTTACAAAACTTCTGTCACCAGTTATTAATATTAAACCTTTAATTTCACTAAAGATTCCAAATATTCATTCTCTCTTCTCTATTGGCAATTAACTTTCATATATTTTACTGTATTTTACTTATATATATGTTTAAATACTCATTGTATATTTTATTCATTTTATATATAATTATATATAATTTTTGAATTATATTTTATTCCTTTGTTCTAAGAATTGTCATTTTCATCTTTATTAAAATCCACCTTACATTAAGAATATAACATTTTAAAACAAGCCTTACATCAAGTTAATTCCATTTATATCACTTCTATCCTTTGTACTATTATCATATTTTATTTTTGTTTATAATATTAACTCCATGATGCATTGCTATTATTTTTTGTTCTAAGTAGTAAATTGATTTCAATGAATTTAAAAAATGAGTATTTTGTGATTATTCAAGTTTACCATTTCTAGCGTTCTTCATTCTTTCTTATAGACCAACTTTTACCTGGTATCATAACCTTCAGAGGGGCTAAAATCTATATCTATGGCTATGATTATATACTAATTTTTGTATATTGAAGCTCTAGTTTTGAAAAAATACTACCAGCTTTAATTTTTCTGAAATATCATTATTTGCTAGAGATACATAATTTTGATGGATACATGATATGCCTAACAGTATTTTTCTTTGTGTTTATTTTTTTGGAGTTTATTGAGCTTCCTAGACATAGGGACTACTTTGTAAGTAAATTTCGAAAAGTTTTTGACATAACAATTATATTTAGTTTTAATAATTTTTACTGATTTCTCTTTGAGTTAACCAGTCTTTTCCTCTCTTGTGTTTATTCCACACAATACATATTTTCTTTTCAATTATTGGTTAATGTTTTGTTTTAGGATGTCCATTTGTTTCTTTTTTAGTGCTCTTATCTCTCTTGAAATTATCCTTCACTCAATATGTTTCTGATAGCTCAGTTGGTAAAGAATCTGCCTGCAATGCAGGAGACCCTGGTTCGATTCCTGGGTTGGGAAGATCCCCTGGAGAAGGGAAGGGCTACCCAGTCCAGTGTTCTGGCCTGGAGGATTCCATGGACTCCATAGTCTATTGGGTCACAAAGAGGCAGACACGACTGAGCCACTTTCACTTTCAACATGTTTATTCCTTCCTGCAGATTCTCTAACATATTTACTGTAGCTCTCTCTCCATGTTGTTCTGCTAATTTCAACATCCAGTGTCTACTGACTGAGTTTTCTCTTGACTCTACCTCATATGTTTTGTTTCTTTGCATGTCTAGTAGATTTTTAATTTTATAGTGGACATGGTGAATGATACGCTGTAGAGATCCTGGATTTTGTTTTCTTTCTCTGAAGAGCTTTGTGCTTTGTCCTAGCAAATAGATAAATTACTGGAGTATCACCTTGAACTTTTAGATGGTTACTTTTAGGCTTTTGTTTTTTCTAAACCATATTTCTGGACTTAATATTTACTTCTAAGGCTTGATCTTTATTTATTTTAATTTACAAATGCTTTCAATAGACATTTTTCAATTTTTGTTTAGAACTGTATTTGGCAGAAGTGTTAGTCCATGATTAATTACTCCATCATTACTGGTAGCTAGAAAATCAGTGCCTTGAATTTAAGAAATTGGAGGTCATAGTTTGTGTTAAGAGTGTTTTCTGAATGCAGGAAGAATAGCCTGGTAGCACTCAACTGAAAAGCAACTTTTAACTAAGTAAATACATTTAGCACTAAAAAAAATTCTGTGAAGAAGTTTGAGTGTGAATGGATACGGACATGACTTGAGTAGAATCTGAAGGATGAAAGAAGGTCTGTTGTTTGTTTACTAGTAAGATTAATACTCAAAAATAATATTTTCTTTATAGATTATAAAAGTAGAGCATGTTTTTTTTTATAAGATGTTCAAAAAAAGCTATAAGACAGTACATTTCCCTCTATCACCACATCACCAACAAAATTATTGGTAACTCTTCATAAGATCTTTCCCAATATTTGTGCAAATGTACTTTCATAACAATGTGATTATAATATAGCATAAGCGTTCTTGTGTGCATGGTGCTCTATTGCTTCAGTCGTGTCCAGCTCTTTGCAATCCCATGGACTGAAGCCCACAAGGCTCCTCTGTCCATGGGATTTCCCAGGCAAGAATACTAGAGTGGGTTGCCATTTCCTTCTTAAGTGAAATCTTTCCAAACCAGGGATGGAGCCCCCACCTCTCTTGAATCTCCTGCACCAGCAGGAGGATTGGTTACTACTGAGCCACATACGAACCCCATAAGAATTCTTAACATGGGCTAAATAATTCCCTGGATAAATGTCTATAAATGGGCTTTCTGGAGAAACAATCACCCTTTGAATGTCACAGAAATTTGTGTTTATTTACAAATTGCATTTTTCTGTATCAAATATAGTCCCATTAGTTTCTCCAAATGGTACATTAGGGAAACATATTTAGATGTTGATTTAAAATGATATAGTGTTTTACTTTCTAGGAATGAAGTCTAAGAAAACTAATCAGAAATGTAACCAAAAATATATGTGCAAGGTTCTTCACTGACATTGTTTAAAATGGCAAGATATTAAATAAATGTCAAAAGTATTTGACTTCTGTATAAGAAATGCTATATATTAATTGTATGCATGTTTTAAAGATAATATAGACTATATTTATTGACATGGGAAATATATTTTTACAATTCAATATATTCTCACTTGAAAACAGCAATTTTGAAATAGACTATATTATATAGAGATATCAATTATACAGATATATATTTAAATAGATCTACATCGGCATGTATCTTGGATTGTAGAATTTGGAGCTTACAATATATTCTTATTTTCTGGTTTTGTTTTTCTTAAAGTAAATATGGATATTCATGACAAAATTTGAAGAGAGAATGACTACATTTTCTGGGGATTCTACTCACTCCTTGCTAGGAGCACAATGAATAGCATGAAGCTGTTGGAAGTGTCAATCATCCTGAAGGAGCCTAAGTCAGCTTGTGGGGATATCTTACTGCTAATGCTCTTCTATGTTACTTTGCCATTGTTTATTAGACTTGTCAATCTTCCCATCTTCAATTTTGTGGCCATTTCTACAGATCCAGATCTTAAGTTTATCACTATGGAAATTTCATTCATTTCCCTATACAATGAATGTGCCATCATTCATATTTATACATGTGGGAAAATCATCTTGGTTGAAAGCCTCAGTTTTAAATGATTATTTTTTTATGACATCTCTTTGTGAAAATCTAACTGATCAGATCAAAATGACCATAAAAATACATGGCTGAAAAATCCAAATAACTTTCCTGATGGAAATGTTTATTACAGGTTGATGCGTAGATAGTTCTAATTTAGCAGTGACTTATAATATCTAAGTGATAAAAAGCTTTATTTGAGGAATGAAAATCAACAATAGGCATGCCACTTTTGTTCTAATTTAAGCCTCTCATATCCTTCTCTGAAAAGTTTTAATTATGATGCTCAGATACTGCAACTTTCACATCATTTGATTTCCTAATAATTAAGCTTGGAGTTACTTCTAAACTGTTTCCTTATAACATAAACTGTTTATATTACTTCTAGAGGTTGTGGCTGAACCAGACACTGTAGGAAAATAGACTCCATTCCATGTGTTTAAAAAGACAAGTATGACTATCCAGTGTTTAAAGCCAGGGATTTATTTGTGCTTCCTTGTACTGATATTGGAGAAGGGAATGACAACCCACTCCAGTATTCTTGCCTGGAGAACCCCACGGACAGAGGAGTCTGGTGGGCTACAGTCTATGGGGCCACAAAGAGTTGGACACAAGTGAATGAATAACACTTGTGTATTGATATATAGTGAGCTTTAGATCCTTACTTCCAGGGTCTTGCCCTTGGCTTACTGCCCTAGTCCCTGAAAAATTTTAATACTTCCTAGACAAGGGACCTTGCATTTTTATTTTGAAGTAGACCTTGCAAATTATATAACCAATTCTCCTCTCGTCATTGTCTCACCATTGTAAAAAATCTCTTTAAGAGAATTTGCTGGCCATATGTTGGTTAAGACTTCACCTTTCAATGGCAGGGGTGTGAGTTCAATCCCTGGTTGGGTTAAGTTCCCAAATGTCTTGTGGCCAAAAAACCAAACATAAAACAGAAACTATATTGTAATACTTTCAATAAAGACTTTAAAAAATCCTAAAAAATACTGCTTGATTTTTTAATTCTATGGGCATTTTGAAGTCTTCTCTCTTTTTTTGACTCATGTAGCATTTAATACCATTGATCATTTAGTCTTTGAAATGCTTTTGTATCTCCCTTCACCCTGCTTTCTTTTTCCTCTTACATCTCAGTTTACGCAGTCTCCCTACCAAGCTCGGGACCATTTGTGACTGTACAAGTTATATATCCGTGAAGCTGGTCCACAGTGCAAAATGCATGAAGTGCAAAAGAACAAATTTATGATTGATGCTTGCGTTTAAAGTTTTTTTTTCTTTAATTGAGAGGGAGAAAGAGCAATATGTAAAGGAGATATATTTATGGAGAAACAGAATTTTTTTTAGGTAGAAATAAACAAGTTTATTTGTATTAAAAAGTGAATAGGGTCTAAAATCACAGGTGAGAGAATGGTAACAGATTATGCAAAGTAGGTATCATCCCCATATTGCAGTGTTTCTCAAAATGTGGACCACGTACTTCCTGCATTGAAAATCCTTAGAGATCATTTTTTAAAAATTCAGAATCCTATGCCTCAACCTGGGCTTCCCTGGTGGCTCCAGTGGTAAAGAATCTGCAATACAGGAGAGCCAGGTTTGATCCTTGGGTTGGGAAGATCCCCTGGAGAAGGGAATGGCAACCCACTCCAGTATTCTTACCGGAGAATCCCATGGATAGAGGAGCCTGGTGAGCTATAGTTCATGGGGCTGCACAAGTTGGACATGACTGAGCAACTAACACACACACACACTTCATCCTACCCTTCAAACAAAGAATCTATGAAAATAGGATTGAAAATAAGCAGTTTAACTAGTTCTTCACATTGTTTTTATGAACTATTGCTTCACAAAAGATGACAGTATGCATTCACTTTGGCAATACACTGGAATAATCTGGAGCACTTTTAAAATGTACTGATGTCTGTGTCCACTCTAGGAGGTTTTTAATTAGTCTAGAGTGCAACATGGGCATTGAGAATTTTCTGTTACCCATTGGTTCTTATCCACTACCTAAGAGTTTCTGAGCAGAGTTCAATAAGCTTCTACAGAACTATGAACACTTCTTTTAAATCAAGAGGGATAGGTGAGGAAATGAGAAGGGATGATGGGGGAGATGAAGTTGAGAAGAAACAGAATTGGAAAGAGTGCTCACCAAGTGGTTTTGCTTTAAAACTTCTAAAATGTATACCAGCAATTCATCACAATGGACTCGTAGGTCAGGAGTATTTCTGGGAGTTTTATCAGAATCATTGCTTCAGATGGATGGAGGAGGAGGGGGTTAACTTCTTGTGAAAAGCATTCAAATTTAAAAATGCAATGAGCTGTCAGATTATTTAAAAATCCTCAACACTTATTTTTATGATTTTTGATTTGACTGAGACTTTTCTTTTAATTAAAATAACCTATTAAGTGAAATCAACTGATTTCTAAATCAATTTGAGTTATGACAATCAAATTGGTACCATACCTAGAAAAATGTCATAGAAATATGGTAATCAGATTGATAACCTTCTTAACAAAATGCCATACAAATGTTTCTTTGCTCAATACATAATTCTAAATTAAACAGATTTATATTAGCTGTAACAATAGATTTGCCAATCTGTCATGGCATAATGTACATAGCTCCAAATGTTCAACAAAATTGATACAATTCAACAGTGTGGGAAAGGAAAAGTTGGATTTTCCCCCCCATTTTCTTGTAGATATGGCTCTAATAGTAGTAGACCCAAACATAAGGTGAAGTACGTGATTGGGAATGGTTGTTTTAGCATTAAAATTACATTAAGGAAGTGCTCAACATATCAACTGAATGAATATTTCCACCTGACCTGTGCATCATGCATTCCATGAAAGGATGCAGATTTTTCTTGGTTTCATCTTCTCACATACCTCATTTCGCTTCTTCATTATTTTGTGACTCTTGATATTGACAGCTGTTTAATGAAAAGATAAATTTTATTTTATTGTAAAGCTATGCTATTCCATTATTGCTCTTAATTCTTTCTTTTTAAATTTATTTTGGTATTTGCCAGAACAATATATATTGGAAATGGTTGGAGGATTAACAATTCTGATTCTGTATCATGAGGAGTTATCCCCTGAAGCCTAGTCCAGAGCAATGATTGGCCATGCTGTGACTTTTCAGGAATACACCGGAGCACGAGAGTAAAGAGAAATATACAATATACCATCTGATCTAATCCAAAAATATATGTGTGAAATTTAGAAAAATGTAGCAAAGATGACTCAGACTTATCATCTCAGTATTTTTCTACTAGACCAAGTTTTCTGGATTTAGAGGTATCTCCTTCACCCTCCCATAGAACTTTTCCTATCAGACACATATTACACAATCAATGACTTCCAAGAAATATTAAATAGAAACAGACATTTGGAATGGAAGTACAGCGTGTTTGGACTACCTTTCTCATTGCTGTCAGCGTCCTAGCTGATATTATTGAACATGGATAGACTCTGATATATTCTACGCTGTAGCTTCAAGTCAAGTAACAGATGGTACAATTTAATAAATGTGAAGAAGTCACAGTCAGGAAATATGAGATTGTTTTTCTTTTAATATATTAAGTAGGCTGAACATGTAAGACAGTGCTCTTCAATCAGTTGTTCATTTCTTCTAGCAAATGACTTTATCTGCTAAGTTTACTATTTAATAAAATGGAACTAAACTTATTTATATATTATAATTATATAATCAGTTCAGTCGCTCAGTCGTGTCCGACTCTTTGTGATCCCATGAATCGCAGCACGCCAGGCCTCCCTGTCCATCACCAACTCCCAGAGTTCACTCAGACTCACGTCTACCGAGTCAGTGATGCCATCCAGCCATCTCAACCTCTGTCGTCCCCTTCTCCTCCTGCCCCCAATCCCTCCCAGCATCAGAGTCTTTTCCAATGAGTCAACTCTTCGCATGAGGTGGCCAAAGTACTGGAGCTTCAGCTTTAGCATCATTCCTTCCAAAGAAATCCCAGGACTGATCTCCTTCAGAATGGACTGGTTGGATCTCCTCGCAGTCCTAGGGACTCTCAAGAGTCTTCTCCAACACCACACTTCAAAAGCATCAATTCTTCGGCACTCAGCCTTCTTCACAGTCCGACTCTCACATCCATACATGACCACTGGAAAGACCATAGCCTGTACTAGACGGACCTTAGTCGGCAAAGTAATGTCTCTGCTTTTGAGTACTCTATCTAGGTTGGTCATAACTTTCCTTCCAAGGAGTAAGTGTCCTTTAAGTTCATGGCTGCAGTCACCATCTGCAGTGACTTTGGAGCCCAAAAAAATAAAGTCTGACACTGTTTCCACTCTTTCCCCATCTATTTCCCATGAAGTGATGGGACCAGATGCCATGATCTTCGTTTTCTGAATGTTGAGCTTTAAGCCAACTTTTTCACTCTCCTCTTTCACTTTCATCAAGAGGCTTTTTAGCTCCTCTTCAATTTCTGCCATAAGGGTGGTGTCATCTGCATATCTGAGGTTACTGATATTTCTCCCGGCAATCTTGATTCCAGCTTGTGTTTCTTCCAGTCCAGCGTTTCTCATGATGTACTCTACATAGAAGTTAAATAAGCAGAGTGACAACATACAGCCTTGACGTGCTCCTTTTCCTATTTGGAACCAGTCTGTTGTTCCATGTCCAGTTCTAACTGTTGCCTCCTGACCTGCATATAGATTTCCCAAGAGGCAGGTCAACTGGTCTGGTATTCCCATCTCTCTCAGAATTTTCCACAGTTTTTTGTGATCCACACAGTCAAAGGCTTTGGCATAGTGAATAAAGCAGAAATAGATGTTTTTCTGGAACTCTCTTCCTTTTTCCATGATCCATCAGATGTTGGCAATTATTTATGTATAACTTGTTTATATCTATTTTATATAAGTATAATGCTAATAGTTTGACTTTTAAGTATAAAATACATAACAAAAATTTGTCAGTATTAATCATGAAATTGTTCTTTAAAAATTTTCTGTTAGAGCTGATGATTCCATCAGTTTCAGCAGAAATTTGAATTTGTATGTTGACACTGTTTGTTAGAAGACACTTCCAGTGAACTTTAATGATTTGGGAGTAAAATCAAGGATTGGTTTCCAGTTGTGACTAGACAGAGTTCCTATTAACCAAGAAGCTGTGTGTTCACCATTTTTAATACTACAGAAGCTATGCTGCAGCTTGAGGAAACAATCTGCCTTACTAGGTCTGGTTAGGAACCCAAATCGAAATGTTTTAGTCACTAAGTTGTATCTGATTCTTACAACCACATGACTGTAGACTGCCAGGCTCCTCTGTCAATGGGATTTCCCAGGCAAGAATGCTGGAGTGGGTGGCCATTTCCTTCTCCAGGGGATCTTCCTGACACAGGCATCGAATCCACCTCTCCTGCATTGCAGGTAGTATCCTGTATTACAGGTGAATTATTTGCCTACTGAGCCATCAGGGGATCCACTGGAAACTCAGGCTGAGCCTTAAAGAAAAGTAGGTGTTAGGGAGTGAGGAAGCATCTCAGTTTTTGATAAACATATAGTGTAAGAGTATAAATTTTTAGTGAACGTTATATTGGCTTCTACTTCTGATAATGAGGAAAAAGAAAGTAGGCCAGAGCTCCTCCTGAGATCACACAGAACATCTGAACAATATATTAAGAGAAAAATCTGTTTGAAGGAACAAGGGAGCTAAAAGATAATAAAGAATTGCAAATTTGAGATCCTGAAGAACAAAGAAATCTGAATAAATGAGCCCTAACTTTGAGATATGTCTCCCCCACAGACTTTTGCTAGTTCTGGAAGAATCAGCTAAGACACGAGAGTCTGAATCATAAGTCTGAAACTTCACTAGTCAGGGGGACAAAGTGTGGAGTCCAGGCATCATAAGGATATTCCTGGCAAACTCACTGTGTTGAGGATTGGTTTACTCAAGTGTTGGAGGTTTAGGAATAAAAATGAAATGGAAAGTAAATCATTACAATGACTTAAATTGGAATAAGTTAATCTCAGAAATCTAAGGGAAATGGATACCTGGAAAAAATAAAATTATGTGTTATTTTATGATTCAAATTATTCCTATAAACCACTTTTTGAATATGGTGTCCACTACACAATAGAAAATAATAACCTAGTAAAATCTAAATATCAGAACTAAACCATAAGACTCCTAGCATGAAAAAAAAAAAAATAGGGTAGATCTTCTTAACTTTGGATTTGCCAGTGAATTTTTAGGTAGGCTATCAAAAGCATGAGTAATTTTAAAAAATTAATAAGTAGGTTTCATCAAAATTAAAACAAATGGAAGCATCAAGGGACATTTTTAGGAAAGTAAAGTAAAAAGACAACTTAGAGAATTGGAAAAAATATAAGAAAATCACAATCTGCTAAGAATCTAATATCCAAATATATAAAGAACTCTTGTAACTCAATGACAATAAAACAAACAAAAATGGTTTTTTTTTTTGTTTTTTTTTTTTTTTACAAAAATGGTTTTAATGGGCAAATTATTTGAATGGACTTTTCTCCAAAAAGATGTATGAATGGCCAGTAAACATGTAAAATAATTGTGAAACAAAGAATTACCATATGGCTCAGCAATGTCATGCCTAAGTATATACCCAGGATTGAAAATGGAACAAATAGATACTTATATGTCAGTGTTCACTGAAGCATTATTCACAATAGCCAAAAGGTAAAAAAGTGAATTCGCTTAGTCGTGTCTGACTCTTTGCAACCCCATGGACTGTTTAGCAAGTTCCTTCACCCAAGGAATTTTCCAGGCAAGAGTACTAGAGTGGATTGCCATTTCCTTCTCCAGGGGATCTTCCCGACCCAGGAATTGAACCTAGGCAGGCAGACATTTTACCTTCTGAGCCACCAGGGAAAGGTAAAAAACATATTAAATACAGATTTGACTATTCTTATTAACATTTTTCAGAATCACATTAGTCAAGTGTCTTCACTGAAGTTGATGTAGAGTTTGTTCTTTGAAATTACTTCTGAAATTTAAGCCTTATATTAACTTTATTACTGATTTTTGTTATCAATAAACCACTACATAAAAACTTAAAGGTATAAAGTCACTTAAATTATGTACTTAATCTTTATATTTAACATAATTTTAAAATATAAATTATATTTGTAGCATGCAATTTACTGAATAAAATGACATACATAAAATTAAAGAAAATTTAGTCATAAGAATTTATGTTGATAAAATTTTTATATTTGTCACATACTCAAGGAGACTTTAGCAAATCTTATTTCCAATATTTACATCTGAAGATGTACTTCTAAAATCAAATCTTTGTATTCTTTCAAAAATTTACCAAAATAAACCCCAAACCCACAATATTATTCTTATATCAGACTTTAAAAACTGTCATCTTTCCTCTCGTGAAAATTTCCCAGAATTGTAAAGCATATTATGCTATGTAAAGTTGTCTTTAATGAAGTTATTCTTATGATTTTCTTTCCTTCATAAAAATGACCTGCATTTTAATACTATTCAGTACAAAGGCAATATGATAATACTTACTAAAAGTTTTTTTAAGACTCTGCTTTACATAGGCTTATGGATATGTTAGAAGTAAACCTTAATACAATTTAAATTGTTTCAAAACATGTTTTGAATTCAACTGTTGTCCACCAATCTGACAAATATAGATGAAAACATTTGGATATATTGGAATGATAAAATTGAATTAGTCTTAGTAATGTCAGGTGGTCAAATTTAGAAAAAAAGAAACAAAGACCAAATGTTCCAGACATATGTTTATATTAATGATTGGCAGATTTATCTGAGAAACTTATAAAGTTAGACTCAGTAAAACAGAACTACTGATTACTTCCTTTGTGTCTGTCTACATTCTTATCAAATAATAAAAACGCATCTTAAAAAATGTTTCACTTGTGTGAACAGTCAGAGGACGAGATGGTTGGGTAGCATCACCCACTCGATGGATATGAGTTTGAGCAAGCTCTGAGAATTGGTGATGCACAGGGAAGCCTGGTGTGCTGCAGTCCATGGGGTCGCAAAGAGCCTGACATGACTGAGCGACTGAACTGAAATGAACTGTACGAATATTACTATTTTTTTATGTTTGTTTTATGTCGGCAAAAATTTCACACACAGATGAGTACCTATGATTTTAGATCATATTTACATGTTCTCTTTAAGGTTATTGGTTATTCACAAATTAAAATAAGCTAAGGTTGTAGGTTTAACTGTTTATTTTTAAATATTTGATACGATTTTTGGTATTTCATTATTATTAAGGGTCTATTCAAAAGCAGACATGAGATTTTTCTTTGGAAACTTGTCTTTCAGGAGCACAGTATTGTTTAATATAACTGTTTCTTAAAGTCATGAACAGTCAGCTATGGAAAATAATCTGCTTTACATAAGTGTGATTTTCAAAATAATAGTCAATTCTCTCTGGAAAATAATTTGGCTTTTATTGTAAATTTTAGTTAATTTAAAAATTACTTTGGCCCTTCCCTAGTAGGCCAGCCCACTGCAGGGAGCATGGGCTTGGTACATAGTCAGGGAATTAAGATCCCACATGCTGCTTAGCAAATAGGTAAATAAATAAAAATTAAAATAATAAACATATTGGGCAAAGATATTTTAAAAACTGTTAAAAATACTTCTTGTTAGATGCAAATTTTTCTTTTTTTACTTCACTATTTTTAAAAATGTCAAAAGAAGAATTTTGTATATAGGTAGTTTAAAACATTATTAGCACAGAAAACTGATGGAATTATGTATACTATTTTGGAAGACTTTTTTTTTCTTGATGATTTGTATCTTTCCTATTTGATCTTATTCTAAATATCCAACACATCAATGGTCCATTTAGTGATCACTAAATCAGAATGCCAAAAAAGCCCAAGGCTATATTAGAAGTTGGAACCACCTCAGATATTCATAGTTGTTTGCATTGATCTCTTAACAGCAACAACAGTGTGCCTTAATTTAGATTTTTTTTTTATAGTTTCTCATTATAAATGATCACCTATTCAATATTAGTGAAATATTATATTAAATGTTGATGGAAATAAGTATACATGTCAAGGGCACATTTAAATGTGTATATTTTATTTAAAGGGCTTCCCCTGTGGCTCAGCTGGTGAAGAATCCACCTGCAATGCGGGAGACTTGGGTTCAATCCCTGGGTTGGGAAGATCCCCTGGAGAAGGGAAAGCCTACTCAGAATTATCTGGCCTGGAGAATCCCATGGACTATACAGTCCATGGTGTCGCAAAGAGGAGGACATGACTGAGCGACTTCATTTTCACTTTTCATTTTATTTAAAAGTTTATATTAAAACTCCTATATTCATAAGTATAACACAGTCAGCTAATTTAGCCACATATTCACATATATAAGTATGCCATTTGGAGACTTTATCACTTTAAGTTAAAAAATTGAAATATCTTTATTAACACTGGAAAACAACCAAGGTATGAAGAACAGAAAGTCATGATCCTAGAATCTGGGAAGTCACTGTTACCATTTTGATATAGTTACTTCCAGAATTCTACTGTGTACTCTACTTCACATTAGATCAAATTATATTTCACCTTTTAAAAAGTTTTTATTTATTAACCTGCTTTCAGAATTATTAAAAATTCAATAATATTCTATAATTTAAAAATTATACTATTATTTTAGATATTTTGTGACAAAAATATTACTTTAGTGGATATTTGTTGTGCTGAAATTGTGTAAATGTTTTGGATGGTTTCTCTTAAAATTTGAGATATAAGAATACAATATCAATTATTGTGTATATTTTGTGGTTTTTCAGTTTCCAGGCTGATTTCCCAAAAGGGGCAATGATTTACTCTTATTTAAGTGTGTATCATTTTTGTGCCAGACATTTTTATATCATCTTAACTATTTTTAAGTGTAAGTCCAGCGGTATTAAATATATTCACAACTACCATCCGTAAGAACACAAACCATGGTGTTTGCAACTACCATCCCTACCCATTTTCAGAACTCTCTTCATCTTGTAAAACTGAAAGTCTATACTCAAAACAAAACTCCCCATTTCTCTCTGCCACAGCTACTGGCAGATACCGTTCTTCCATCTATCCGTGACTTTGACTACTTAAGCATTAATAATTTATTAAATGGAATCATAGTGTCTTTTTAATACAAACTAATTTTCACTTAGCATAATGTTCTCCAGGCTCATTTATGTTGTAACATATTTAGGAATTTCTTTCCTTTTTGAAGCTGAGTAACTTTTCCATTAAATGTATACACCACATATTGCCTGTCCAATCTTTCATCAGGCAACAGTTAGGTTGCTTCCAAGTGCCCATTGATGGATGTCAATGTGCTTCAAATAGTTAGGTTATGGCTATCATGATCTATGCTCCTACAAACATGGGTATACAAATTTCTCTTCCAGATCTTCCTCTCAGTTATCTTGGATATATTTTCAGAAGTGGATTCCTAGACTATATGATAATTTTACTTTATTTTAGGAGCCATCATGCTATTTTCCGCAGTGACCACATAATTTTATATTACCACCAATAGTGTGCAGGATTCCAATTACTCCACAGTCTCTCCAACCCTTGTTATTTTAAGATTTTTGATAGCAGCCATTCTACTAGGTTAGAAGTTACATCCCACTGCAGTTTTGATTTGTATTTCTCTACTGATAATAATGTTAAGCATCTTTTCATTTATTAGCCATTTTTATCGATTTATCTTCTTTGAAGCTATAAAAAATTTAATGCTACAGAAAAACCAAAGACATCTCTTTCTACCTTATATTTATAGGTTATTATTTAAATAATGCCATTGTTTTTTTAAGTTGTCTGTATTTTAATATAGTCATTTATTTCTGAATTAATTATGCAAAATAATCTGGATATGAAAGAGCTCTGCATGAACATCATAAATTAACTTTTCATCTTCCTTCAGAGAATCAGTTAGAATAGGAAGCTGTTGGAAACTAAATCTAAGACAGTTAGCATGTTTCAGTTTTTCTTAGAGGACTCTTTCACACTTTAGAGTTTGAAAAGTCCATTTGTAGTTTTATGTGGATCTTTAGATATTCTTAATTTACATTTTAAAAATATGAAGACAATTAGCCCTCATAGAAAAATTTCCTTGTCCCTCGCATTCACAAATTCACTCACTGTCTCCAAATCTTTTACATGTGTTGGTCCTAATATTTATAAACTCATTAAGTTAAAGTAACTTACCCACTTGTATTTTATGAAACATTTAATTCAAAACAATAAACAGCTTGAATTTAAGCATCACCAAACAAACTTTCCTTCTGGACTACTGTCTGTGAATTTAAATGTGAGTATTTAAATTCCCTAATATTTGCACAAAGGGTCTTTTTTGTTTTCTTTTTATTTCTTTCTGACAACCCCTATATCCCACATATAGCTATATCAGAATATCAAAAGAAAGAGTGAGACAAAGGAAAGAAGGAAGAACTGAAGAGACAGAGGGAGGGATGGAAGGAGGGAAGGAGGAAGGGAGGAAAAAAAGAAACTGCACTGCAGTGAGGACTGAATAAGGTGAGAACAGACTTTTGGTTGTTCAGTTCGGACAAAAATAGCTTATGGTACAATGTAGCTTTAATGTAACAGGAACTTTTATATTCATCACTGAATACAATGAATGCTTTTGAGAAGCACTCAAACATGAACATCTATAAAATGTTGTCTCTCATGAATTTGAGAAAAAAAAAATCACTTTATAAATGACAGAATGATGAAGCTAAGTGAGGTCAAGTGCTTTGGCCAACGTTTCCCAGCTAGCGAGTGGCAAGGCTTGGGACCTCAACATTCTGCCTATAGCCTAGGACTTCCGCACTGTGACCTGCCACATTGCACAAGCCAAGAGGAGTATCAGAGCCTGACATAGCTCTTATGACCCATCCTGCTTGCTAATCTTTTAGTCATTCCTTTGATACTGTTGTACACGTGTACTCTCCCTGCTTTTATCTAATTGTAATCAAGACCTTTTCAGATTCTATTCAGGAGCTGATTAGAATAATAGATCAACAAAGGAATTTACTCTCGGATTTTATAGAAGGTAACCTTTCATGATTCTCTAATAAAAATTAAAGTAGTTGTGTTATTTAATTATGAAATATGTAACCTCATTTCAGCTTTCCTATCAGGCAAGTATTGAAGCTGACACTTCAATTGAGTTTACCCAAGAGTTCATAAGCTTGGAGAGTTAAACACAAGCAGCTATCAAAGCACAGGTATCATCACAGGCTCCCCATACCTAATTACTACAAGTGAAAAGTTTCCTCCAGAGAGAGACCACTTTCATTCCAAATCTGACAGGTAGAAATTAGTTGCCTAATGGAATGGAATAGTCTGCAAATTGAAGGAATTAAGTGTGCTTTTTTAATTTAAGCTCCCTCTAAATTAGATTTTAATTTAGATCCAAATGTAAAGAAGCTGATGGCATGAAGCAGCTTAGTTTGGCCCAGAGCCAATCACTTTGTATTGCCCTTCTCTAGATACCATGTGTCTCTTTTACATCCACCAGCCATTGTGGGGCAGAAAAATGGTCATGCTTTAATCAAGGGAAGTTTTCCTGAGAGCACTTGTCCCCAGATTTGGAATACTGCTAATTGATTTGCTTCTATCTCTAAGCAATTTCACTGGTACAGAGACATCAAAGGATGAATTTGTGTGTGTATGTGTGTGTGTTTTTTTTTTTTAATATTGTTAAGATTGTGAAGAAAGTATTAGCCCATCAGAAGTGGAATACAATAAAAGTAGACAACTTAATCAGCCTTGGTTCAACTGTAGCGTAATACCATACAGAAATGTCTAAACCTTAATACCAAAATAAAGTAATAAATAGTCACTGTCAATCATATCTCAAAAAGAAAGAAACTTGAAAGAGAGAAAAGGTCAAAAGACTTGCAAAGACATGCCACTGGAAAAAAAACTCTAAATGGCCAACCATGTTGGAAATAAGGGAGAAGAAAAATTAGAGCCTTAATGAGATACTATAAAATAGACAAAACTTAAAATTTTACATTAACTATTATTGACAAGAACAATGCAACAGGAAGTCTCAGAACTGGTAAGAATATACATTGATTCAATATTTTTTATATAACTGTTTGGCATTATCTAGTAAAGTTGGGTAAATAGATACTGGATGCCCATCAATTTTAACCCTAGGTATATACCATAATGTTATGTGTGCATAAGAATACCAGGATGGATAAAAATGTTTATAGCAGCATTGTTCTCTATACTCAAAAGTAGATACCATCCAAATGCCTATCAACTGTCGAAAAATAAATTGTAATATTTCAATATAGTAGAAAATTAAGAGTGCTATAAAAATAGATGCATTTTAGCTAAACCAAAAATACAGGTGTTTTTACAAACATAATGTTGAGTAAAGGAAGCAAGATACAAACATGTGAAATTCATCTTGTATAGAGTTAATAAAACTAAGTTGTTCATGAATGAATGCTCACTTAGGAAAGGAATAAAGAGAGAGGAAAATATTACTATAAATGATGGCTATTATTTTTGTGCTTTTTGTATGCACAACCATTTTCCTTTTGCCCTTCAGTCTCTTCCTGAAAAAATAACAACTCAAACTTGAAGTTTTCAGCCATGGGATTCCTTGGCTTGACACAGGAGAGAAGGCATCACTTTTGTGGTTACCCTGCTCAAAAATTGGGTCATCAGATACATAAAAAATATTTATTGACTGAGAAAATTGTTTTTCTATTTACTAGGTGTGACAGTTAATTTTATGTGTCAACAGTACTGGGCCAGGGGTGTTCAAATATTTGGTCAAACACTATTCTGGCTGTTTTTGCTAAGATTTTTTGGGGGGGAGGGTGTAATTAGTATTTTAAACAGACAGATCTCACCATTAGATTAATACCTTAATCAATACAGTAGATTACTTTATCCAATCAGCTGAAGGCCAGAATAGACTATAATGACCAAAACTTTTCTGCATAAGAGAAAAGTCTTATGCAGACTTTTCAAATCTCTGTCTTCAGATTTCATATGCAATGCTGGATTTCATGGCCGATGGTGTTTGGCAGAGAACACTGGCTTTGGCTTTTCCTAGGGCTCCCACACTATCAGCCCACTCTGCAGATTTTGAACTTACCAGTCTCCGTAATTATATCAGTCATTCTTTATGGTAAATATATACTTATTATTTCTCTATCATCTATCATCTCCTATAGATTCTATTTCTATAGAGAACTCTAATACATAAGTGTAACAGACATATGGCTATGTCCCATGTCTAAGGGATAAGACTGTTATGGGAAGGATGGAAGAGAATGGGTATTGATACCTTACTTATATGTAGCTCCCTGGGGATAACTGGGACACTGAAGATGGTGGTTGCATTGATGCCTATAACTGATCTGTTAAATGACATTCCCTTAGAAATGATGGTCAGGGTTCAGTAGCTTTGTTTAGGGAAGAGCATCCTAATAGAAATTATAACTGACGGGTCCACAAAACATCCCTAAGTACTGATCCTAGATCCCTTCTTCTTACCTCTATCCTGCAATAAAAAGATACCTTCTCAGATGACGAAAATTATATGTTCAGTTAACCTAGGCAAATGGAGACTAAATTCAGACTTAATTTAAGAAAAAAAAAAAGAAATAATCATTCATTCATCCAAAGGAAATACAGTAGTTTATCCTTATTACACTAAGCAAAGAGGAAGGTAGGTCTCACTTATTTATCTTGTAACTGTAAATCCTCACTAAAAATAAACCTTCAGCTTTTTAACCATATATTCAACTCATTCAAAAGTGTGTATTTTTTAATCAGAAAAAGGATAATTATCAAAGCAAATTATATCTAAGGCTAACAGAAGGAATTATCTAGTCTTATTTAGATATAAATCCATTCTTGTTCCAGACATGTAATATAGTCAGTGAAATAGATAACATAAATGATAAAAACATTATTCAATAGTTAAAAAAAACACATCCAGTTTGATTATTCATAGCCAAACCATAAAACTTCAGTTCAGTCAGTTCAGTCGTTCAGTCGTGTCCAACTCTGCGACCCCATGAACCGCAGCACACCAGTCCTCCTTGTCCATCACCAACTCCCGGAGTCCACCCAAACCCAGGTCCACTGTGTCGGTGATGCCATCCAACCATCTCATCCTCTGTCGTCCCCTTCTCCTCCTGCCTTCAATCTTTCCCAACATCAGGATCTTTTCAAATGAGTCAGCTCTTCACATCAGGTGGCCAAAATACTGGAGCTTCAGCTTTAACATCAGTCTTCCAGTGAATACCCAGGACCGATTTCCCATTTGATGGACTGGTTGGTTCTCCTTGCAGTTCAAGGGACTCTCAAGAGTCTTCTCCAACACTGCAGTTTAAAAGCTTCAATATATTGGCGCTCAGCTTTCTTTATAGTGCAGCTCTCACATCCATACATGACCACTGGAAAATGACTTACAGAGCTTTAAGGTAAGCAGTTATCTAGAAATTTCTTGCCCTGATACTAACTGGCATAGGAAATTCTGAAGTTTTCTCGAAACTTGCTGCTCTTCTAGAATGTCCTTCTCTCTCCTTCCCAAATGTCTTGTTCTCTCTTAGGCAAGCCATTATTCATCATTTAAGACCCCAAACCAAAAATCACTGAAAAAGTTTCAATGTTAACCTGGCTTCCTAAGCATTCTTTTTATTTTTTTATGTGAAAAGAACAATCTGCTGGTAATTTCATGTTTTGCACTGAGCTTGCCCATTAATTTGGAAGGTATTTAGTCTATTAAAGGTTTATTGTTTATTTTAATTTTTTAAAATTTCTTAAACATTTATTTTTTTATTTTTTTTTTAATATTTTATTTTTTTTATTTTTTTTTTTAGTTTTTTATTTTTAAAATTTTAAAATCTTTAATTCTTACATGCATTCCCAAACATGAACCCCCCTCCCACCTCCCTCCCCATAACATCTTTCTGGGTCATCCCCATGCACCAGCCCCAAGCATGCTGCATCCTGTGTCAGACATAGACTGGCGATTCAATTCACATGATAGTATACATGTTAGAATACCATTCTCCCAAATCATCCCACCCTCTCCCTCTCCCTCTGAGTCCAAAAGTCCGTTATACACATCTGTGTCTCTTTCCCTGTCTTGCATACAGGGTCGTCATTGCCATCTTCCTAAATTCCATATATATGTGTTAGTATACTGTATTGGTATTTTTCTTTCTGGCTTACTTCACTCTGTATAATCGGCTCCAGTTTCATCCATCTCATCAGAACTGATTCAAATGAATTCTTTTTAACAGCTGAGTAATACTCCATTGTGTATATGTACCACAGCTTTCTTATCCATTCATCTGCTGATGGACATCTAGGTTGTTTCCATGTCCTGGCTATTATAAACAGTGCTGCGATGAACATTGGGGTACATGTGTCTCTTTCAATTCTGGTTTCCTCGGTGTGTATGCCCAGCAGTGGGATTGCTGGGTCATAAGGGAGTTCTATTTGCAATTTTTTAAGGAATCTCCACACTGTTCTCCATAGTGGCTGTACTAGTTTGCATTCCCACCAACAGTGTAGCATTTAAATTATTTATTTTTATTGGCATATAATCAAATTACAATGTTGTGTTAGTTTCAGGTATACAGCAAAAAGATTCAGTTGTACATACATACATATCTATTTTTTTCAGGTTCTTTTCCTTTATAGGTTATTATGAAATATTGAATATGGTTCCCTGTACTATATAGTAGGTCTTTGTTGGTTATCTAACTTATATATACTAGCATTTTGCTGTTGTTTTTGTTCAGCCTCCCAGTCATGTCTGACTCTTTGTGACCCCAGGGATGGCAGCATGCCAGGCCTCCCTCCCCTATTATATATATATACACAAATGTGTGTGTGTGTATATATATATATATATATATATATATATATATATATATATATATATGTTACTCTTTAAATCTTTAAGGATTCTCTCCCACTTTATTCATTTATTAAAAATGTACTGACTGACTCAACATCAAAACAACAACTTGATTCAAAGAAGAGATTAAAGGGCTTGAATATATGTTTTTCTAAAGAAAGTGTAAAAATAGCTAAGCACATAAAACAGTGTTTGACAGCACTAATTATCAGGGAAATGCGAATCAAAACTATGAGATACCACCTCATACTCACTAGGACCAGCTACTATCAAAAACAATAAAATAACAAGTATTGGTAAGGATGTGGAGAAATAGGAGCCCTGCATACTGTTGGTGGGATTGCAAAATGGTACAGCCACTGTGAAAAGCAGCACTGCAGTTTCTCAAAAATTAAATTACCATATTATCTGGTAATTCTGCTTCTGGGTATATACCCAAAAGAATTGAAAATTAAGTTTGGAAGAGCTATTTGTATATTCATGTCCATAGTAGCATTTACAATTGCTAAAATGTGTCAGCAACTCAAGTACCCATTGTCAGATGACTGGATAAGCAAAATATGTTATGTACCTACAACAGAATATTATTCAGCCTTACAAAGGAAGGTAATTCTGACATATCTACAACATGAGTGAACCTTGAGAACATAAGCTGCATGAAATAAACCAGTCACAAAAAGGCAAGTATCGTATTACTCTACTTACATGGAGTACTTGAAGTAGTCAAAATTACAGATACAGAAAGTTGAATTGTGGTTACTGGGGGATGTGAGAAAGCAGTAAGTGGTAGTTATTGTCTAAGGGGTCTAAAGTTTCTGTTATACAAGGTATAAGAAATTCTGGAGATGAATGACAGGGATGGTGGTACAACATTATGAGTGTATTTAATGTCATTGCTGTCAGTCACTCAGTCGTGTCTGACTCTTTGCAACCCCAGGGACTGTAGCCTGCCAAGCTCCTCTGTTCCTGGAATTTTCCAGGCAAGAATACTGCAATGGGTTGCCATTTTCTATTCCATTGATGCCATTGGACTGTACACTTAAAAATGACTATAGGGGTGGCAAGTTTTATATCATGCATATTTTACTTATAAGAAAAAAATTGGAAAAATGCACTGACTACCTACTTTATGCTAGATATAGTCTTAGACTTACAAGGATGAACAAGGACAAAAATCCCTCAAACTTTTTACTGTCTAATGAGGACACAAAACACAGCCAAACACTGGAATGGGGAACTTCAAAGGTACTTCTGTAGTATTTATACTGTGCAGGGACCTAAAAGCATCATTGTCTCCAGGACAGAACTCCTCTCATCCTGTGCTGCCTGTTGTGTAATATCTGAAGATAGTTCTGTGCTACATTTTGTTAGGTTTCCTGGTTCTTTAAGATGAGAGGGCATTTCCAGACACTTACAGATCTGTGGCTCACAATGGAATGTCATGCATTTTATCTTTCTCAGGTTGCTTAAGCAGTTATCACACATTTTGGCTTACCATTTTCCAAATTATATTTCTGATCTGTTATCTGCTCTCTCATTCATTTTGTCCTTTTGAGTTTATACTAATTCTTCTTGTGGTCCTTTACTATCATTTCAGTTAGGTTTAAGAAACTAGAAGATAAATGTACATGTTCTATTTCCCAAGTTAGCCAGAATTCTCTGTATCCTCTAATTTGTTTTCTTATCTTCTCAAATGAACCGAACTCTCCTTTCACCATTGTCAAATGACATTTTTCTTTGGAAACTGTTGTAATATATTGTATTCATTTTGTATTGTTGCTGTAGCAAATTACCACAAATGTAGCTTAAAGCAGCAAAAGGTATTCTCTCACAGTCAAGGAGGTCAGAAATCTGAAATCACTTTCACTAGACTAAACTCAGGGATTTGTCAAGATGGTATGTTTCTGGGGGCTCTGATAAAAGAGTCTGTTTCCTTACTTTTTAAAATTTCTAGTGGCCACCTATACTCCTTGTCCAGTGACCCCTTTCTCCATATTCAAAACACATCACTCCAGTTTCTGCCCCAGTCAACACATTGCTGCCTTCACTTCTCTAGTACTATCAGCAAACCTGCAATTACATTACTGGACCCCTTTAGATAATTTGGTATAATCTCCGCATCTCAAAACCCTTAATTATTCACATATACAAAGTTCCCTTTGCCATATAAATGAACACAGTCATGGGGTCCAGGTCTTGGCATCTTTGGAAGACCATCCATTTAGACTATCCCGTTTATTCCTAATTCCAACTTTGGGAATATTTCAATGTACTTTTTCAACGATTATAACTAAATGCCTGGAAGATAGGAACAGAGTTTCCTTTGCTTTTTAAAAAAATACTTGGACAGTAGTAGTTTATATGTGAAAATTATAAAATAAATTCAGGAATCAGTATAGAACATTTGTATACTGTCATCTATGCGGAGGCAAATGTGAAAGAGGCAGAGGAGTACATTCTATAAGCAGCAAGAGATTGTATGAGAAGAGACGGGACTCTGAGATAATATTCAGTGTACTTAACTGTGGGTGATTTTGGCTGATTTTTTAAAAGCGTTATGTCCAAGTTTGTCATTTTTTAATATGGAGATCTGGATAATTATATGTCAAGAGAACTGTGAACCTGCTTTGCGGGTTTGATTTTTCCCTTATACTTTATCTTATTTTACCCTGAACACAAATTTTGGATATATTTTAAGAATGATACACTGGGAAATAAATCCCAGTGATTCAAATTCCTAGGCTATTTTACTATCATGTTTGCACTGCTTAGCTGTCAATGCTTCTCTTGTAGCTCAGTTGGTAAAGAATCTGCCTGCAGGGCAGGAGGCCCGGGTTTGATCCCTGGGTTGGGAAGATCCCCTGGAGAAGGAAATGGCAATTCACTCCAGTATCCTTGCTTGGAAATCTCATGGACACAGGAGCCTGGTGGGCTGCAGTCCACGGGGTCACAAAGAGTCAAGCACAACTGAGCGACTAACACTTAATTACTTACCTGTTAATGCAGATATCTGTCATGCCTCCTTCATAACAAGTCTCCTCTGCTAACCCATTTATCAGCATGCATGCACGCCCAGTCACTTCAGTGGTATTTGACTCTGTGATTCCATGGACCATTGTAAAGCTTCTCTGCCCATGGGATTCTCCGGGCAAGAATACTGGAGTGGGTTGCCATGTCCTCTTTCAGGGGATCTTCCCAACCCAGGGATCAAACCTACGTCACCTGTGTCTCAGGCAGATTCTTTACGGCTGAGCCACAAGGGGTGTCCCATTTATCAGCACAAATTTGGATAAGTATCCTCGAGGAAGAAAAATCAAGATCTTTTTAGAGACAGCATTTTAAACAAGTAAATTCAAGACTGATTATAATCCAGTATCTCTGATAGCTATATTCATCAACTTCTCTGATGCTTTTTACAAACTTTATGAAAAATTACATGTTTTACAAACTCAAGAATTGAATCTGTGTTACCTTTATAACTCTGAGGCATTTTTCAAAGTAGTAATCTAAACACCTGAGTAGACTACTACTTTGATAACTTTAGAATTCATGAAAGAAGGAAAAATCAAAATTCTTCAACAAAGAGTATCCTAAAATGAAAGACAGCACCTAATGTGAATCAATAGATGACATAAATTAATAATTATCTCACATCTAGAGTTCAAGACACTCAAACTGGCCCAAGGACATATGTTTAAAAGAGGCATTTAAAACTAAAGAGATGAAAGAAAAAAATAAGATTAAATGAAGAGATGTAACATCTGAAGAATGGTGATTTAAAAATCCTAGAACTCACTGAAAAGAAATATTGATTGGTTACTCCCACAAAAAGAATGCTAAAATTACTCACAAGGAAAAACGTGCTCAGCCATGTGGAGCTCTGGGGAATGGTGGTTGGGGGCGGTGGTGCTAAGGTTGCTGAAGTTAATGGCCTGTCCATCCTAGATGTACAGGCAGACTTTACTTAGGGACTTTGCCTCATTGATTGGAAAGCATTCAAGAGTTCTCAGGTGTTGGCACTTGGGAAATTATGCCCTTGTCCTTTTCAATCTCAGACAAGTTTCTTCTCAAAAGTGACAATCCCTCTTTCATTTTAATCATGTGCTTCTATTCTCTCCTTTGAGAAAGCTTGAATTTTTTTGCTTTGGAAGAGCCCAGATCTTTGAAAACAATGACCTATTCACTGTCCCTTAGGTAACTCATTACTTGGGTAGAGAAAATTGACTCTATTCATTTCTGTCAAACCTATGTGGTGAAACTAAACATATGTGGGTATTAAATAAATTAACAAGTGATGAGTTCTTAGACTGGGATTAGCTGCTAATTCTCTTGTTGTTTTTAATGTTTTTAGATGAATTTGGGAAGGCATCTAAGAAAATGTAACATACATAAGTACTTTTGCAACTGTGAATTTCGCTTTTCGGAAAGCCCTCAATATTCATATTTCATATCTCACTCATTTTAGCCTTTAGAGTAAATATAAAGTCAACTATAGGTTAAGCTGTGTTACTGTTTATATCTCAGTAACAACCAATAAGAATGAATTGCCTGTAGCTGTTTCATCCCTAAATATTCACTGGAAGGACTGTTGCTGAAGCTGAAGCTCCAGTACTTTGTCCACCAGATGTGAAGAAACAACTCACTGGAAAAGACCCTGATGTAGGGAAACATTGAAGGCAAAAGAAGGGGCTGGCAGAGGATGACATGGTTAGATAGTATCACTGACTCAATGGACATGAATTTGAGCAAACTCTGGGTGATAGTGGAGGACAGAGGAGCCTGGCCTGCTGCAGTCCATGGAGTCACAGAATTGGACACCACTTAGTGACTGAGCAACAAATTTTATTAATTGTACAGTATACTCACAGAAATTAAAATTATATCTATAAACATTTTTGGCTTGTCTTTCTTGTTTTTGTTATGAATAATACTAATGATTATATTATTAGAATATATTATGAGTTCAAAACTCACAAACTTACAAAACATGTATAACTTACAAATCAGTCTTTAAGAAATAGTTTAATACTATAGAGATTCAGGGAAAAAAAAAACCAACAACAACATCCAAACAAAATACACAGCACACTGATACAAAAAACAACTCATAGTACGCTTATTTAATCCTTCAGATATTTTTCACATCTCATATTCATATAATTTAATTATAAAATGATTGTGATGGTTTAGTCACCAAGTCATGTCTGATGTTTGCAACTTCATGGACTGCAGCCTGCCAGGCTTCTCTATCCATGGGAAAATAACAGTGAAATGATTAAAATAATACAAAAATGGAGATTCTGAATTGAATTGAGGTTTATGTTACTTTTCTAAATTATTACTGAAACTGTTTCTCTTCTTTCTGCCTTTTTTTTCCTCCTAGAAAAATGAGATGTATTAAAATAAGTTTCTGTATTGCTGATATGCAAACATAATAAGATGAAGTCTCCTGAGTCCAGCCAAGTGTTCAAGATGCCATTCGATTGTTTCACAAGCAGAAGCTTAAGGGCTTGCAATGAAGGTGAGAGATTCCCTGGGTAGAAGCCCCACAGGGAACATCTACCATAAAATTTCCTTTTCCTGCACTGTTTTAAAGTTTTTGAAAGCAGTACAAATGTTTGTAATTACTATCTCTTCTGGAAATCTTCACAAAGCTAGCTCTTTCACTCCTTTCTTTTCCGGACCCACCATCAAAAATGACACCTACCAGTCACTGATTCTCTAACACTTTATCCTACTTCATTTTTCTGTCTAGCACCTAGCATTACCTAAAATAATTTACTAAAATCATTTATTATTATGTATTCCCCATGAGTATCTCTGTTTTCTTGTTTTTGAATCCCCTGTGCATAAACCAGTGATTAATGGCATAGATTTTAGAGTCACATAACCAAGGTTTGAAAGCAGGTCTACTACGTAGTAGTCATACAAATTAACTCTGGCCACAGCTTTCTGATTTTCAAAATGATGGTTATAATGCAGTCTATCTAATAGGCTTGTGTAAGTCATGTCCAACTCTTTGCAACTCCATGGAATATAGCCCGTCAGGCTCCTCTGTCCATGCACTTTTTCAGGCAAGAATACCAGAGTGGGTTGTCATCTTCCTTTTCCAGGGTATCTTCCCAATCCAGGAATCAAACCCATATCTCTTGTGTCTTCTGAATTGGCAGGCAGGTTCTTCACCCCTAGCACCACCTGGGAAGCCTAATAGACTTATGCAGATGATTATATAATATCCTAGAATAGTGCTTGGCATCAATAATTGCAAATCAAGGAAATGATTTGCAATTATTTCCCTTCCTTCCTCTCTTCCTTTTTCCCTTCTTTTCTTTCATGAAGTAGGTTTACCCAAGATGTTTCCATCATTTGCCATTTCCTATGGGCAAAGGTTAATTTTTTATTGGAGAATTGATTTACAATGTTATGTTAGTTTCTGTCATACAGTAAATTTACTTAGTTATACGTATACATATATCTGCTCTTTTTTTAAGATTTTTTTTTCTCTTATAGCTCACTGCAGAGTACTGAGTAGAGTTTCCTGCGCTGTACTATAGGTCCTTAGTTCAGTTCAGTCGCTCAGTCGTGTCTGACTCTTTGCAACCCCATGAATCGCAGCACGCCAGGCCTCCCTGTCCATCACCATCTCCCGGAGTTCACTCAGACTCACATCCATCGAGTCAGTGATGCCATCCAGCCATCTCATCCTCTGTCATCCCCTTCTCCTCCTGCCCCCAATCCCTCCCAGCATCAGAGTCTTTTCCAATGAGTCAACTCTTCGCATGAGGTGGCCAAAGTACTGGAGCTTCAGCTTGAGCATCATTCCTTGCAAAGAAATCCCAGGACTGATCTCCTTCAGAATGGACTGGTTGGATCTCCTTGCAGTCCAAGGGACTCTCAAGAGTCTTCTCCAACACCACACTTCAAAAGCATCAATTCCTCAGCGCTCAGCCTTCTTCACAGTCCGACTCTCACATCCATACACGACCACTGGAAAAACCATAGCCTGTACTAGACGGACCTTAGTCGGCAAAGTAATGTCTCTGCTTTTGAATATACTATCTAGGTTGGTCATAACTTTTCTTCCAAGGAGTAAGTGTCTTTTAATTTCATGGCTGCAGTCACCATCTGCAGTGATTTTGGAGCCCAAGAAAATAAAGTCTGACACTGTTTCCACTGTTTCCCCATCTATTTCCCATGAAGTGATGGGACCGGATGCCATGATCTTCGTTTTCTGAATGTTGAGCTTTAAGCCAACTTTTTCACTCTACTCTTTCACTTTCATCAAGAGGCTTTGTAGTTCCTCTTCACTTTCTGCCATAAGGGTGGTAACATCTGCATATCTGAGGTTATTGATATGTCTCCCTGCAATCGATTCCAGCTTGTGTTTCTTCCAGTCCAGCGTTTCTCATGATGTACTCTGCATAGAAGTTAAATAAGCAGGGTGACAATATATAGCCTTGACGGACTCCTTTTCCTGTTGGCTATTTAATATATGTGCATGTGCTAAGTTGCTTCAGTCATGTCTGGCTCTTTGCGACCCCATGGACTGTAGCCCACCATACTCCTCTGTCCATAGGATTCTCCAGGCAAGAATACTTGTGTCGGTTACCATGCACTCCTCCAGGGTATCTTCCTGACCCAGGGATTGAAACCATGTATCTTTTGTTTCTTGCATGGGCAGGCAGTTCTTTACCACTAGTGCTATCTGGGAAGCACATTTAATATACAGTAAATCCCAGTATCCCAATTTATACCTCCCCACTTTCCCCTTTGGCAACCATACGGTTGCTTTCTATATCTGTGATTATATTCTTGTTTGGAAATAAGTTCATTTGAACCATTTTTTTTAGATTCCACATGTAAGCAAAATCATATATTTGTCTCTCTGTGCCTGATTTACTTCACTCAGAGTGACAATCTCTAGCCCCATTCATGTTGCTGTAAATGGCATTATTTAATTCTTCTTTTATGACTAATAGTCCATTTTACATATGTACCATGTGTTCTTTACCCATTAATCTGTAAATGGACAATTAGGTTGATTCCCTGTTCTGGCTATTTTAAATAGTGCTGCAGTGAACATTCAGATGCATGCATCTCTTCAAATTATGGTATTCTCTGGATAAATGCTCAGGACTGAGGTTGCTGGATCATATGGTAGCTCTATTTTTCAGTTTTTTAAGGAACAAATGTATTGTTCTATATAGTGGCTACACCAATTTACATTCCTACCAACAGTGTAGAATGGTTCCCTTTTCTCTATATCTCTCCAGCACTTATTTGTAGATTTCTTGATGATGGCCATTCTAACAGGTATGGGGTGATATCCCATTGTGGTTTTCAGTTGCATTTCTCTAATAATTAGTGATGTTGAGCATCTTTTAATCTGTGGCCATCTGTATGTCTGGGCAATAGTTTTCAAACCTTTACATTTTACTTAAGAAGTAAAGGTCAGTGTTCATGAAACATCCTCACATTCTCTTAAATTTTTGAAAAGTTATCCATTCCTTTGTATTTTTTGAACTTGACTTCCAAAGTTTTTCATAAGTTGTTTAAAAAGTTACTATAATGTTATTTATAGAATACTATAGATCTTGAAACTTTAAAATTGTTTTGTCTCATTTTTAAATCTAGTAAAATCTAAATATGTAGAAATTTTATATGCAACCTTATTCATTTAAGAAAAGAGATCTCATTTTTATCAATTCAGAAATTTTACATTATTTTTTCTTTATACTCATGTATCTGTTTCCATTCTTCCACACAATTTTATCTTAAGCAATGTATTTTATACTTGAAAATAGTTTATTTTTTATTCTATAATATTCTTTATAATAATATGTTAAATGCACTGAAATGATCTCTTTGCCTATTTGTTAAGATACTTTGGATTAAATTTTCATTGCAGTAACTATTGATATTGTTATTTTTGTTGTTCAGTCACTCAGTCATGTCCAGTTCTTTGTGACCCCATGGATTACAACACACCAGGCTTCCCTGTCCTTCACTGTCTCCTGGAGTTTTCTAGAACTTATGTCCATTGAGTCGATGATGCCATCCATCCATCTTATCCTCTCTTGCCCCCTTCTCCTCACAGACTCAATCTTTCCCAACATCAGGGTCTTTTCCAATGAATCAGCTTTTTGCTCATGTGGCTAAAGTATTAGAGGTTCAGTTCCAGCATCAGTCCTTCCAATGAATATTCAGGGTTGATTTCCTTGAGGATTGACTGGTTTGATCTCCTTGCAGTCCAAGGGACTCTCAAGACTCTTTTCCAGCACCACAGTTCTAAAACATAAATTCTTTGGCATTTAGCCTTCTTTATGGTCCAACTCTCACATCTGTACATGACTACTGGAAAAACCATAGCTTTCACTATACAGACCTGTGTTGGCAAAGTGATATCTCTGCTTTTTAATATGCTGTCTGGGTTTGTCATAGCTTTTCTTCCAAGTTGCAAGCATGTTTTAATTTCATGGTAGCAGTCACCGCTTGCTGTGGTTTTGGAGTCCAGAAATATAGTCTGTTGCTGTTCCATTTTTTCTTCATCTATTATCCATGAAGTAATGGGACTGGATGGTAAACAATTGATCAAAAATTTAGTATATTAAAATGTTTGATAAATGATTATTAAACATAAGCAATAAATGTTTCTAGAATTGAACTTTCTAATAAGATGTAAGAGGCTTTGTTTGCTCCTAACTGGTTTCATTATTTGAGAATAAACATTTTTTAGTGCATAAATGCAAAATGATTTAACATAAACTCTACTCCTGTTGTTGTGTTTTTTTTTTTTTTTTTGCTTTAAATGGGTAAGCTCCAAGAAAATCTGTTCACATAAACACATAGATGGAATGGAAGGAATCTCATTATAGAGGTACAATTTAATTATTTGAACTCCATCCAAAAAATCATCTAATAATCTATGTGCCAAAAATCATAAAATGATCTATCATCAAAAAGTACTTTTAATGATTTATCAGCTGACAGGTAGATTAGATTTTGCTTAAATTTCTTTGTTTCCAGAGATTTCTTTTTTTTAATTTTTTTTTATTTTTTTATTTTTTAGTTTTTTATTTTTTTAATTTTAAAATCTTTAATTCTTACATGCATTCCCAAACATGAACCCCCCTCCCACCTCCCTCCCCACAACATCCCTCTGGGTCATCCCCATGCACCAGCCCCAAGCATGCTGCATCCTGCGTCAGACATAGACTGGCAATTCAATTCACATGATAGTATACATGTTAGAATGTCATTCTCCCAAATCATCCCACCCTCTCCCTCTCCCTCTGAGTCCAAAAGTCCGTTATACACATCTGTGTCTCTTTCCCTGTCTTGCATACAGGGTCGTCATTGCCATCTTCCTAAATTCCATATATATGTGTTAGTATACTGTATTGGTGTTTTTCTTTCTGGCTTACTTCACTCTGTATAATCGGCTCCAGTTTCATCCATCTCATCAGAACTGATTCAAATGAATTCTTTTTAACGGCTGAGTAATACTCCATTGTGTATATGTACCACAGCTTTCTTATCCATTCATCTGCTGATGGACATCTAGGTTGTTTCCATGTCCTGGCTATTATAAACAGTGCTGCGATGAACATTGGGGTACATGTGTCTCTTTCAATTCTGGTTTCCTCGGTGTGTATGCCCAGAAGTGGGATTGCTGGGTCATAAGGTAGTTCTATTTGCAATTTTTTAAGGAATCTCCACACTGTTCTCCATAGTGGCTGTACTAGTTTGCATTCCCACCAACAGTGTAGGAGGGTTCCCTTTTCTCCACACCCTCTCCAGCATTTATTGCTTGCAGATTTTTGGATCGCAGCCATTCTGACTGGTGTGAAGTGGTACCTCATTGTGGTTTTGATTTGCATTTCTCTAATAATGAGTGATGTTGAGCATCTTTTCATGTGTTTGTTAGCCATCCGTATGTCTTCTTTGGAGAAATGTCTATTTCTAACACCGCACACAAAAATAAACTCAAAATGGATTAAAGATCTAAATGTAAGATCAGAAACTATAAAACTCCTAGAGGAGAACATAGGCAAAACACTCTCAGACATAAATCACAGCAGGATCCTCTATGATCCACCTCCCAGAATGCTGGAAATAAAAGCAAAAATAAACAAATGGGATCTAATTAAAATTAAAAGCTTCTGCACAACAAAAGAAAATATAAGCAAGGTGAAAAGACACCCTTCTGAATGGGAGAAAATAATAGCAAATGAAGCAACTGACAAACAACTAATCTCAAAAATATACAAGCAACTTCTGCAGCTCAACTCCAGAAAAATAAACGACCCAATCAAAAAATGGGCCAAAGAACTAAATAGACATTTCTCCAGAGATTTCTTAATTGTCTGTTGAAACACTTTTATGATGGTTGCATAAAAATCCTTGTCAGATAATTTCAACACCTGATTCATTCCGATGTCAGAGTCTGTTGACTGTCTTCTCTCATTCATGTTGTGATTTTCTTGGTTCCTGGTAGGAAGAGTGATTATTTCCCATGGCTTCCTGGATATTTTGGACATTACAAGACTAGATTCCTTTCAATATTTTGTTGTTGTTGAGCAAGTGATCCTATATTTTTTGACCATTACTTTTGAACTGAAATCCCTTAAACCTTTTCTGAGCAAGTGGTCCCATTTTAATGTGCAGCATAAGAGCCGGATGGGCATGGATGCTCAGCTCCCTGACTCCTGCTAGCTTGTGGCTGAGGGTGGCTTGGAAATCCAGCTCTTCTCTGACCTAGAGAAGGTGGGAAACTGACTTGTACTTCTCATTGCTCCCTTGGGGTGGGGACTGGGTGTTGTGCGTTATAAGAACAGGTCCTTGCTGAGTCCTGCAGTGATCAAGCAAAGGTAAGCAAAGGGGAGACTCTTACTGCTTAGTTGCCTCAGGGTGCGTAGGAAGGTTAATGACAGGTAGGGTTGGAAGTCCAGGTCTCCATTGGCTCTCATTGATACCAGGAGTAGCGGAAGGTGGAGATCATATCAGTTCTAACTTGCAGCCCCTTGCTCAGCCTCATTAAGTCCAGGTGGAGGTGGAGATTCAGATCCACTTGAACCCTGCTGACACCAGGAAGGGGGTGAAACATACTGGTGACTGGTAGCCCTGCTTGCTACCACCATGTCAAGTTTTGTTTCTGCTACCCCACTGATACCAAACTGGGATGAAACTCAGCACTGCCTGCATCTGCCAGGTAAGAGGATGGAAGAGCAATTTAATGCTCAGACTCTCCCAGTGAATGGGAGGAATAGGGCAAAAGGTGTGAAATGGGGGTAGAAAATCAATTCCCTCTATTTCTCATCTAAAATCTTGATCATGATTGTATTTTCCATGAATAGGTATTGCTAAACATGTTTTCTGTTGTAAGGCCATCCATTTCCTGGTCCACTGGACAGGGAGAACTTTCTTTCCCTGGAGCATTTTTGGCCTGCGCATGTTGGGGGCTCCAGGATGGAGGCATTGGCAGGGCTCTGTCTTGCATACAGGAAAGACCATGAGGAAACCAGGGCTTTCACCAGTGTCAGTTCTCAGATGCTCAGGTCAGCCCATCTTCTTTCCATCTTTCAGAGTCTTCTCACGCTTGTTTGATGCATCATTTTCAGATTTTTTTTTTCTTTAAGTGGGATGACCTAGAAGAAATGGAACTACTTCGTCATGATAGAACCAGAGGTCTCCTACCTTCAATTTTTGGAAAGCAAGGAATTGAATACCTCTTGACATGCAAGAAGATGCTTTCCAGTCCTTAGATTCATCTCTCTCTCAATTTTAGTTAGATGTATTTAGAAGAGCTTAATGAAATCCATTAATTTTAATTTTTCTCCGCTTTTTTTTTGTTTTACTTACAACCACCTTCTTTAATCCAATAAAATAGATTTTGATTACTTTTTAAGTTTGGTCAAGTTGGATATTTTGTCTACATTGGGCAGTGTGTACAGGCAGTTCAGCCAAACTCTTATGAAGCAAAGAAAAGGGATTTGGAGGACCTGTGTCTGGCCTTATCACTGGTAAACAAGGAAGTCTGAGAGACTCAGTCATATGAGGAAGGGGTGATTCCTCATTTTAACCATTTTCTAGAACACAAAAGAGTGGGTGAATTAAATTCACTGTTTTCCAGGATCACTGGGCTCAGGTGAAGTTTAATATTGTCAGTGGGATGTGAATAGACTCTTGGGGCCAGCCTGTAATGAAGGAGAATAAGGAGATTATCACTGCAATAATGCTGGCTTGGACCCTGTAGGTGATTTTAGATATATTTTTAAAGACATTGTTAAGATGTAGGTATTGCCATGTGAACAGCTACTCTCTTGCTTCGAAGTGCTGCTTCATAGTGTGATATCTAGGCATCCATATGACATATCCAAAATTAATAAACAGATACCTCAATTAAATACAGCTGGGGGACCACAAGAGGGCACACTCCTACCCTGTGACGACAGAGCCCAACAGGAATAAAAAATGCTCTTCCTTCCTGCCAAGAATTCAGCCCATGAAAAGCCACAGATTCTTTGTTCATAGTCTTCCCAACTTCCTTTTCCTCCCTGTAGAAGATTTCTCTTCACTTTGCTGTGTAGGGACTAGAAGAGTGAGTCACCATGGCTGTGAACCCAAGGCAATGGCACCCTACTCCATACTCTTGCCTGGAAAATCCTATGGACGGGGGAGCCTGGTGGGCTGCAGTCTAGAGGGTCGCACAGAGTTGGACATGACTTAGCGCTTTCACTTTCACTTTTCACTTTCATCCATCGGAGAAGGAAATGGCAACCCACTCCAGTGTTCTTGCCTGGAGAATCCTGGGGATGGGGGAGCCTGATAGGCTGCCGTCTATGGGGTCGCACAGAGTCGGACACAACTGAGGCAACTTAGCAGCAGTAGCAGCAGCAGCTGTTCCTGAATAAACCCATCTTGGCTGGAGAAATAGCTGTCTGTCCGTTTCAGGTCAATAGCATAAAACCTACCCACAGTCCCAGGAATGGATCCTCAGATTGTCTTCAACATCTTACCATCCCAAACATAACTTTGCATCCTTACACAGGTCCATTCAGATACACACACACACACACACACACATGTATATACATAGGAGGAAAGTTACTTGGACATGGAGTATGAATACACTAAAGTTAACCTAGGTTCCCTCTGGATCGTTTTCCAGAAAGATGCAAAACTACATTTTCATCAACAGTGTTTGGAGTTACCGCTCTCCCCAGTTATTTCTGAAATTATCCAATTTTACAATTATCCAAATTTAAGTTATTTAAAATGAAGTAAAATTAAAATTTTAATTCCTTAGTTACACTAGCCACATTTTAAATGCAGAAGAACAGAATTTACATCTTCCCAGAAAGCTTTAAAATTTCAAACATCTTCCCATATTCTTTCATCTGTTTATGAATGTGGTTTTGGTACAGTTTTGGAATGGAAATGTCTAATTGTATGAAAACTAAACAAAAACCTTTTCTTAATAAAATGCTCTAAAGTATAGAGCATTGTGAGCTCCAATCAGATGGCTGTTTTCTTATATGAAGAAATTGATGAGAAAATGTAAGAGCTGTTCATTGGAGTATATGTTTTTACTGCTTTTGTTGTTCAGCACTAAGTTGTGTCCTACTCTTTGTGACCTGTGGACTGCAGCATGCCAGGCTTTCATTCCTTCACTATTGCCTAGAGTTTGCTCAGACTCATGTCCATTGAGTCTGTGACGCCGTCTAACCATCTCATCCTCTGTCATCCCCTTCTCTTGCCTTCAATCCTTCCCAGCAGCAGAGTCTTTTCCCATGAGTTGGCTCCTCACATTAGGTGGCCAAAGTATTGAAGCTTCAGCACCAGTCTTTCTAATGAATATTCATGGTTGATTTCCTTTAGAATTGACTGGTTTGATCTCCTTGCTGACTAAGGTACTCTCAAGAGTCTTCTCCATCACCACAGTTTGAAAGCAGCAATTTGTTGCTTTACTACACTGGAAAACTGTGGATCAATCTGTCCATAACACTAATTCCTTTGACCATATATACCTAGAAATGATTTGTAGACAGTTCAAGGTTGAGTTATACGTTTAGGCCTCAGAAAATGCAAATCTTAACGTTGATTTAGGACATGTCCATATCCTTTTGAAAGCACCAGAGTAGCTTGAAAGATTTGTAATTTTAAAGAAATGAGGGATCTAATTCATACTGAGGTATCATAAAATTGATTCTGCAAGGGTCTGTATATGAGATAATGTTCATTAGAGCAATTATAAATCCCCAAAGCACTGTACAAATAACAATTGACTTAGCTAGAGATACTTGGTGAGAGAATTATGAGCTAAGACTGGAAGTAGGTCCTTTAGAGTTGAACTGGCAGTTTGGTATGTGTCTGAGGTTGGTTTGCTTTGTTTTTACTGTTGTTCTGCTCTCTTATTACTTTCCTGTGATTTGAAACCTCACAATCATATCTGACTGGGGCAAATATTTCACTGCTGATGTGAGAAAACCCCAGTCATACTAATCTCCAGCAATGAGAGAAATGAAAGGCTTTGTGTTTTTTTTTTCCATATCTCTTTAGTGCCATAGCTAGCAATATTAATTCCTAAAAGAGAGAGGCTCCTCCACTACTCCCAGGCAATACCCTATTTAACTTCAGTTCAGTCACTTTGTTGTGTCCGACTCTTTGTGACCCCATGGACTGCAGCAAGCCAGGCCTCCTTGTCCATCACCAACTCCCAGAGTTGGCTCAAACTCATGTCCATCGAGTCGGTGATGCCATCCAACCATCTCATCCTCTGTTATCCCTTCTCCTCCCACCTTCAATCTTTCCCAGCATCAAGGTCTTTTCAAATGAGTCAGCTCTTCTCATCAGGTGGCTAAAGTATTGAAGTTTCAGCTTCAGGATCAGTCCTTTCAATGAATACTCAGGACTGTTCTCCTTTAGGATGGATTGGTTGGATCTCCTTGCAGTCCAAGGGACTCTCAAGAGTCTTCTCCAACACCACAGTTCACAAGCATCAGTACTTTGGTGCTCAGTTTTATTCACAGTCCAACTCTCACATCCATACATGACCACTGGAAAAACCATAGCTTTGACTAGATGGACCTTTCTTGGCAAAGCAATGCCTCTGCTTTTTAATATGCTGTCTAGGTTGGTCATAACTTTTCTTCCAAGGAGTAAGCATCTTTTGATTTCATGGCTGCAGTCACCATCTGCAGCGATTTTGGAGCCCCCCATAATGAAGTCTGTCATTGTTTCTACTGTTTCCCATCTGTTTGCCATGAAGTGATGGGACTGGATGCCTTGATCATAGTTTTCTGAAGTACTCTTCATGCAAATTAAATAAGCAGGGTGACAATATACAGCCTTGATGCACTCCTTTCCCAATTTGGAACCAGCCTGTTGTTCCATGTCCAGTTCTAACTCTTGCTTCACGACCAGCATACAGATTTCTCAGGAGGCAGGTCAGGTGGTCTGGTATTCTCATCTCTTTCAGAATTTTCCACAGTTTTTTGTGATCCACACAGTTAAAAGCTTTGGCGTAGTCAATAAAGAAGTACATGTTTTTCTGGAACTCTCTTGCTTTTTTGATGATCCAATGGATGTTGGCAATTTGATCTCTGGTTCCTATACCTTTTCTATATCCAGCTTGAACATCTGGAAGTTTCCGGTTCACATACTGTTGAAGCCTGGCTTGGGGTATTTTGAGCATCGCTTTGCTAATGTGTGGGATGAGTGCAATTGTGTGGAAGTCTGAGCATTCTTTGACACTGCCTTTCTTAGGGATTGCAAAGAAAACTGACCTTTTCCAGTCCTGTGGCCACTGCTGAGTTTTCCAATTTGCTGGCATATTGAGTGCAGCACTTTCACAGCATCATCTTTTAGGATTTGAAATAGCTCAACTAGAATGCCATCACCTCCACTATCTTTGTTCATAGTGATGCTTCCTAAGGGTCACTTGACTTCACATTCCAGATGTCTGGCTCTAGGTGAGTGATCACACCATCATGATTATCTGGGTCATGAAGATCTTTTTTGTACGGTTCTTCTGTGTATTTTTGCCACCTCTTCTTAATATCTTCTGCTTCTGTTAGGTCTATACCATGTCTGTCCTTTATCGAGCCCATATTTGCATGAAATGTTCCCTTGGTATCTCTAATTTTCTTGAAGAGATCTCTAGTCTTTCCCATTCTATTGTTTTCTTCTTTTTCTTTGCATTGATCACTGAGGAAGCCTTTCTTATTTCTCCTCATTATTCTTTGGAACTCTGCATTCAAATGGGTATATCTTTCCTTTTCTCCTTTGCCTTTTGCTTCTCTTTTCTCAGCTATTTGTAAGGCCTCCTCAGACAATCATTTTGCCTTTTTTCATTTCTTTTTCTTGGGGATGGTTTTGATCACTGCCTCCTGTACAATGTTATGAACCTTTTACCATAGTTCTTCAGGGACTCTATCAGATCTAATCTTTTGAATCTATTTGTCACTTCCACTATATAATTGTAAGGGGTTTGATTTAGGTCATACCTGAATGGTCTAATGGTTTTCCCTACTTTCTTCAATTTAAGTCTGAATTTGGCAATAAGAAGTTCATGATCTGAGCCACCATCAGCTCCCAGTTTTGTTTTTGCTCACTCTATAGAGCTTCTCCATCTTTGGCTGCAAATAATATCATCAATCTGATTTTAGTATTAACCATCTGTTGATGTCCATGTGTACAGTCTTTTGTGTTGTTGGAAGAGGGTGTTTGCTATGACCAATGTGCTCTGTTGGCAAAACTCTGTTAGCCTTTGTCCTGCTTCACTCTGTACTCCAAGGCCAAATTTTCCTGTTACTCCAGGTATCTCTTGACCTCCTACTTTGCATTCCAGTCCCCTAGAGTGAAAAACACATTTTTGGGGGGTGTTAGTTCTAGAAGGTCTTGTAGGTCTTCGTGCTAAGTGCTAAGTCACCAGTCGTGTCTGACTCTGTGTGACCCCATAGACGGCAGACCACCAGGTCCCCCATCCCTGGGATTCTCCAGGCAAGAACACTGGAGTAGGTTGCCATTTCCTTCCCCAATGCATGAAAGTGAAAAGTGAAAGGGAAGTTGCTCAGTCATGTCTGACTCTTAGCGACCCCATAGACTGCAGCCTACCAGGCTCCTCCATCCATTGGATTTTCCAGGCAAGAGTACTAGAGTGGGGTGCCATTGCCTTCTCTCATAGGTCTTCATAGTACCGTTCAAATTCAGCTTTTTCAGCATTAGTGGTTGGGACATACATTTGGATTAATGTGACATTGAATATTTATCCTCTGCTAATAGATCACAACAGGAATTTAATTTTCACTTATTTCTTTTCCCAGTGCTGGTCTTACTCACACTGTTGCTTGTGCTTCTGCTTAAAGTAGGAAGGTTCTAAATACTTTGGCAACTTGGTGCCTAAAATGCTATGAAATGATCACACTTGCTGAAGGATAGAAATGGTGGTGGGTGGTGTTCACACAATACAACACAACTTCTCTGGATACACTCTCAGATTCACTCTGCTATCCTCAGTTCCCTCTCACATTCATAGCGACTGTTCACTACCATGTTTTGAACATTAGAAAACCAAGTATTTACGTTAATAAATTAATAACCCTATTAATAATATATTGGGGCTTCCCAAGTAGCTCAGCCATAAACAATCCACCTGCCAGTCAGGTGGAATAGAGTTTGACCCCTGGGTGGGAAGATCTCCTGGAGGGGGAAATGGCAACCCGTTCCAGTATTCTTGCCTGAAAAATTCCATGGACAGTCTATCTAGTCGCAAAGAGTCAGACTCAGATGAGCAACTACATGACAACACGGCAGACTTGGCAAAGAATCTGACATGACTGAGTGTCTGAGCACCCAAGAATAGCCTTCTTTCACCAGAAATAGAGCCTTATTAGTGTTCTCTGTCATTTTATTTTACAGTATATCTTTGTATTTTGGAAATGTTGCTGAAAGTCTGAAAAGTAGGAGTTGCTGATATAATTTGAACTTGGGGAAATGACTAGGCTTGACATCAAGTGAGAACAAGAAAATTCTATCTTTAGTCTCTTCAAAAATCTAGGATGTTATAAGAAAATCTAGGATGTATGTAATAAAAACAAGAAGTTGCAAGTTACATTGGATCTATCCTCAAAGATTACCTTTGTATCTGTTGTAAAAAATTAATAAACAGAAACCTCATTTAAATAGAATGCACACCAGCAGGAGGAGCTCTCATGCTCTGTGATGATGCAGATCCCAACAGGTAGAAGGACTCCTTTCCTGGCAAGGACACAGCCAGTGAAAAAGCATGGACTCTGTTTATGAAAGTCCTCCCAACTTCCTTTTCCCCTCTATAAAAGTATTCTCCTTCCCTTGCTGTAAGAGAGACTTGTACCCAGCTCAGCAGACTTGCAGACCCTGAAATGTAATTCTCTATTGATCTCAAATCAATCTCTGTTGGAGAAATATCTGGCAGTCTGTCTGTTTCAGGTCAATGTTATTTAAAGGATTAAACATTTTACTAAAAAAAATTCCATTTTGTATAAACATCTCTGATTTTATAAAAACTTAGATTCACATTTCATATTTTGAGAAAAATTAAATTCTTTAGCATGTAACTATTCATCATAAGTGGGGCTTCCCAGGTGGCCCTAGTGGTCAAGCACCCACCTGCCAATGCAGGGGACATAAGAGACGTAGGTTCAATCCTTGGGGCAGGAAGGTCCCCTGGAGGAGGGCATGGCAACTCACTCCAGCATTTGCCTGGAAAATCGCACAGACAGACAACCCTGGAGGGCTACAGTCCATGGGGTCACAAGGATTCGGACACGACTGAAGCAACTTCATGCACACATGCATTCATCGTAAATCTGTAGGTGAAATGAAAGACATGCATTTTTATATATAAAATTCTATTTATAATTTTGCATTTACCAAATTTTATTCCTTTGCTATCATTATTGCCACAATGGAATTATTTAAAATGCAAGAAACTGTAAGAATGTCTTAAGACAAGTCACAGAAATATAAAGCATATGAAACAGCAGTATTTTAACACTGTCTCAGATGGCTTATTACTTTTCAAAATGTCAAATATAATTAGTCGCAATTTTGAATTTTTCTAAACGGACAGGCACAATGTTAAATGGGACACGACTTCTGCAGAATCCTAACTTGTTTTTATAAAAAAAAAATAAATATCCCTGATGAAATGTTATCACCTCAATTTTTCAATTTTAATGAGGAAGTATTCACATGGAACAAAACTAGCTCGTTCACTTAACTTGCAGAGGGCTTTAGATTTAATTAACACTAGCTTTTAAAAGATATAAAGTGTTGAGGTTAAATGCAAACAGTTTTATTCTAGTCTGTATAATAATAGAAAATAATACCTTGTAATTAGATTGCCATTAGTGCATTAACTTGGTGGAAGTGGAGGTGGAAGTAGTGAGGGTGAGGTTGGGTTTGGAAGAAAGCATTATTATATGACATATTGAGAAATGTAAATGTGAAAACGAGATATTGAGAAATGTAAATGTAAAAGTGACATATTAAGAAATGTAAATTATAAAGGAAATATAATGACCCCAACATCTTCCTGAAAGTACTGGCCATGTCAGTAAGAAGGAAACAAGAAATGCAGTACAAATAGTTCTTTTAAAATGTATAGTCTAGGCAGTAGGCCAATACACTTTTTTATTCTGTATTTAAAAAAAAAAAAACAAACCATGATCAGGCTTTCTTGCTGTCTAGTGGTAAAAAATCCACCTGCCAATGCAGGAGACGTGAGTTTGATCCCTGATATGGGAAGATCCCACAGGCTGTGGAGCAGCTAATTCGTGCACCACAACTATTGAACTTGTGCTCTAGAGCCAGGGAGCCACAGCTACTGAAGCTCACACACCCTAGAGCCTGTGCTCCACACAAGAGAAGCCCTTGCACTGCGACCAGAGGGTAGCCCCGCTTGCCACAACTAGAGAAAAGCCTAAGCAGAAATGAAGACCCAGTAAAGACAAAACTAAATAAAATTATGAAGAAAAATGATCAAAATACAATTATGTCCAATGAAGGATTTGAAATTTCCCAATAATTATGCTGCAGGGAGCAAAGACATACATAAACTGATCAGGGAGGAGGGGGTTAAGCTGTACAAAATTCACCCATCAGAGAAAAGGTCATGGACTGATATTACCAAAATTTGATTAGACTCAGGATCCATGTACTAGAAATCAATGTGTTCTTGGCTGCTGCTGTTTCCTCTGTAATATGTCATTCTCCAGGGTCCTCCCTTCTAATAGGAGCACGTACCAGTGTTATATCCTCTCTGGTGCACAAACACGGCAAGGAATTGGGAAGGATTTGCAGGTTAAAACAGACAGAGATCATAATTCCTACAGCTGAGGGACTTGGAAAGCAGAAATGGGAAAAAAGGGCTGTGACTGTGAAGTTAAAATATTTGTCATGCTGGTTAATGCCCACAGGAAAAAGTAAACTGGTCCTGGGATCTTAGAGTGTTTTGCAACCTTCCAAGTACAATCTAGTCAAAATAGAATAAATCCACAAAGGGTCTTGCACTTCAAATTGCTGCAAAGTGGTTGTAGAACAGGGAATTACCAAAGTAATCGGATTTAACAGATTAAGATACAAAAACAATGAATACAAAAATAAATAAGTAAATAAATATAAATCCACTTCAAAGCAGGGTTAAGTTTCACAGGTTTTAGTTTCATGTGCTCTTAAAGACACCAAGAGGAGCAGAAATATCTGCTTTTTCTTACTGAAACTGTATTTATCTCATTTAAATAAAGTGGTACATGCATGCTCAGTCACTCAGTTTTGTTCGACTCTTTGCAACCCCATTGACTGTAGCCCTTCAGGCTTCTTTGTCCATGGGATTCTATAGGCAAGAATACTGGAGTGAGTTGCCATGTTCTCCTCCAGAGGCTCTTCTAGCCAGACTCGGATCGAACTCACGTCTCCTGCAGTGGCAGGGGGATTCTTTACCCCTGAGCCACCTGAGAAGCTCCAAATAAAGCGGTAGACAGTGTTTATTATACTTTTACTAACAAACAGAACAAAACATTATACATTTTAAGGTGCATTAACTCATTTTTACTTTCATTATCACAATAGTCCTATGACATAGACATTGTTACTCCCATTTCGTAGATGAGTACACTCAGTCTTAAATAAATAGCTTGCCCATGGCCACACAGCTCACGGGTCTGTATCACTAAAGTTCTTATTTATAAACACTGCCCATGTTGATTGATGCTGATCACTTGTTAATCTTGTTTCATCCTGGTTGCAGTTTACTGTCATTTCTGCTTTTAACTGCACCTGTTTATCTGGTGGCTCAGTCGGTAAAGCGTCTGCCTGCAATGAGGAAGACGGAAGACCTGGGTTTGATCCCTAGGTTGGGAAGATTCCCTGGAGAAGGAAATGGCAACCCACTCCAGTAATCTTGCCTGGAAAGTCCCATGGACAGAGGAACCTGGTAGGCTACAGTCCATGGGGTCGCAAAGAGTCAGACATGACTGAGTGACTTCACTTTCTTTTCTTTCTTACTCTTTCTTCCACAGATTCTCTTTGAATTATAGCCGTATTCCTTTCCATTCTATGTTCCTTTATTTTCTTTCTTTTTTTGGTAGTTGCTCTTTATTTCTCTCACATCCTGTGCACATTTACACCCTCCCCTCCCAACAAACACACATCCCTCACAGTACCTGGTCTCCTTTGCATTTTTCTAACCATGAAGATTTTTACTACCTGGTTTCTCCTCACACAAATCTCAGCCCAATTTCAGCTCAAATACCACGTTCTCAAGGAGACTATCTTTGGCCATCCAATCTACATTTCTTGTGAAGCCTCTACTACATTATCATGTTTTATGTTCTCTATGAGTGAGTGAAGTTGCTCAGTTGTGTCTGACTTTTTTGTGACCCCATGGACAATAGCCAACCAGGCTCCTCTGTCCATGGAATTTTCCAGACAAGAATACTGGAGTGGGTTGCCATTTCCTTCTCCAGGGGATCTTCCCGACCCAGGGATCGAACCCAGGTCTCTTGCATTGTAGGCAGACGCTTTACCATCTGAGCCACCAGGGAAGTCCGTCCTATTTTTCTATAGGACTTACTAATAGTTAAAACTATTTTGTCTTTGTTTGGTGGTTAGAATGTAATATCCATGAGATCATTTTAACTCATAGAAGAATAGTTCATGATGTACGGTTAATACATTAATAAATATTTGGGGATAAATGGGGCTGTCATGGTTCAAATACCAAGCTTGCAGCTGATGCAAGTTGAATAACACATTTTTTTTTTCATGATATAAATAAGTAAATCCTCTTTCGTCTTCTCCAAGATTTTGGTCTATATTTTTGTGAGTACTTTTTTTTGTTCTTTTTCAAGATGGTATTTGGGTCAGTTTTCTTTTTACTGCAAGTGCAAGAACTTCAAACTCTCAGGAGAAAATATTTGGAAATTCTTCAAGGCAGTTGCTATACCATTTGGGAAAAATAACTGAAGCTAAGCAGTATATGAAGTGGAAACTTTGCAACTTTCCTTTCAGTTCACTTCACTGGAATTCAGTTCCTAATGGACCCAAAGCACTTTATGTATTTTAGAACTGCAGGCAAATCATACCTTCCTCTGGACATTCTTTGAAGGCAGAAAAAATGTAATACTGGGAAGAAACATAACATTATATAATTATTCACTCCTTTGCTCTGAAAATAATGCTGTTCATGGAATCTTCTAAGTATTCTACTTATGTTGCAGGCATTTAGTGCACATATATGCCCAGAGCATTGCATGTGACACTGAAATTATTAACATCAAAGCTTCAAGCTTCATCTTTCCTGGAGTTCACACTCCTATTGGCATGGCTGGGGACAGCACTTAATGGTTTTTTCCTGAATCCTTAAGGAATTTCTTGCAAGACAGAGAACCTTATTCTAGGTATTAATTACCTTACATGTCCTACCATGTGGATAATTATGCTTGATGATAGAATGGCCTGGGATATACATCCAAATGGAAAAAAAATGGCACAGAAAATTGATCATCAGAAGTAATAATGATTAAAAATAATTATATATAGTAGCATGTATACCTTTATTGGGCTTCCCTGGTGGCTCAGCTGATAAAGAATCTGCCTGCAATCTGGGAGATCTGGGTTCAGTCCCTGTGTTGGGAAGATTCCTTGAAGAAGAGAATAGCTATCCACTCCAGTATTCTGGCCTGGAGAATTCCATGGACTGTACAGCTATTTGGGGGATTCTGTATATATTTTTCATGAACAAATTAGTGTAACCAACCAAGTAGCCTTAAATATTAGTGAGTAATGGGAAAATTTGTAATCAAATCTATACAAATCAAATCAAACAACATCTATTAAAAATTGGTTAATACTGTTCCATAATAAGAAGCCATACTATTGAGCAGAGATACCCTAATATACTCACTACTTTAAAATCATGGTGTGCCAAATGCCAATCAATGAAAAGTTTCCCTTCTAGAAAGTCAAGTGATTCCTACTAAGGAAAAAGAAATTATTAAAATATGGTACTGATGAGTATGGACATGATTGCATTTGACTTAAGAACTAAAAATGGGGAAAGTGAGATATAAACTTGTTATTTTACCGTAAAAATAAAATATTACTTATATTACTATTGCTACTAATAATTTTATTAGTAATATAAAACTTGCAATACCACTTTATTAAAGTGTGTATATATTATTTTTTAAATAAGAAAAAAATGTAAAAATATATCATAAGCAAATAAGCATACATGTATACAAAGGATGTTCTTTGATGCATGGGTTTAATAATAAAAGGGACAGTTTAAACACCCAACAAGACAAGACTGGTGAAAATATAATTATACATAATGGAATATGCTAAAGCTATCAAAATAACATTGTGGAATATTATTTAATGGCATAAGAAATATTCATTATGTATTATGAATGAATATAAAATGTAAATGAATATAAAACAGATTATAAAACAGTATGATTTCAACAGCAGTTGTTAACATTTGTTGATTTGTTTTTATGTGGTAGGCACTGAATTAAGTGCTATTCATGCATTTTTCTCATTTGCTCTCCATAATAGTCCCATGGAATGGGTAATGTTGGTGAATCTAAGCGACTTTAAACAAGGCTATAAAATATGTACAATAATGGTTCTGTGTTTTTTTAAAATAAATAAAACTAAAATATACAAGTGTATGTGTGTGTGTGTATTTAAAGTCAAAATACACATATACTTGCATACACACACACACACACACACACATTAGTGGTTATCTCTGGTGGTAGGATGATATTCATTTTATCCTTCCTGCTAATTTGTATTTTTGATCTTCTAGAATAAAAACAAGCGCATCCATGTGTGCTAAGTTGCTTAAGTCCTGTCCGACTCTTTTTGAGCCTAAGGGCTGTTGTCACCCATCAGGCTCTTCTGTCCATGGGGATTCTCCAGGCAAGAATACTGGAGTGGGTTGCCATGCCCTCCTCCAGGGGATCTACCCCACCCGGGGATCGAACCTGAGTCTCTTGTGTCTCCTGCAGTGGCAGATGAGTTCTTCACCACTAGTGCCACCTGGGAAGCCCCAGAACAAACACATATGGAACATTTAATTTAAAAGTTAAGTAAAGATCATTTAGTCTTGTCTACATAAAGCATTTATTAAGTCCTAACTGTGTGTCAGACACATTACTGGGTTTGGAGGATGCTAAAATAAAAAGATAGAGTTTTTGTCTCTTTATAAATATATTTTATTTTTTTCCAAGATAATCCCTTAACTATCATCATGATCATATGTGGAGACTCCCAAGCTGGATTATGCTATTACAAGAAAACTTACATTTTTCAAATACCATAGTATACTCTGATTATAGTTAACAGTATGTAAACTTTAATAGAAAAAAACCAGTATGTTACAAAGTTTTCCATAAGAGGACACATAAAACAGATGAAATACATATAATATTTTGATTTGTCTAACATAAACCTTTGGAGTTTTTATGCTGATAATGTTTGCTATTTTAATATTTCAGTTATCCTACTTGGTTGTCTCCTTCATTCAACAAACACTAATTCAGCACTTACTCTGTGCCTGATAGGTTTTTTTTTTTTTAATGACTAGGAACATAGCACTGAACAAGAATGATAAATTCTGTGTCCTACTATCCTTAAATCCTGATGAGAGAGGCAAAGATAAGTACACACACACACACGCACAAGTACACACATACACAAGCAAATACAGTTAGTTTTCTTTCCATTAGCCATAATCAGTATCTTAGACAAAATTATCTTGCCCAGTGTGTATGTTTTCTCTTGCATTTCAAGATTTCCTTCAAAGCATTAAAGTTCACCACAATCTAATTTATATCTTTTTCACTCCATGACTAATCATTTCACCTATAGCCTCCCTTTAGGTTAATCCTTCCTATTTAACACTATTAACTGATATTGCTATGATAGTATTTTTCATACTCCAGAAATACATTATGAAATAGATGAAATGTGTGCAAACCATTTTTGTATTGAAATGAAACACAAATGCAAGCAAACAATAAAAAAAATATCAGGGTGCTCTGTCACTAGTAAGAATAAGTAGTGTTTCATGAAATGTTTTTTCAAAGCTAAGGTGATTGAGTTTAATGTAAAAATTATTTCATACATAAGATCATGGTCAAAAATTTGAAAGCCACATTATACCCTCAAGTTATAATGCTCTCCATATTAATAGTCTGCTCAAAGACATAGTATAACAACCTATTTTCTACATAATTATATATTTTATTATCAACTCTTGTCACTGGCATGCAATCTTTTCTCCATTGTTTTCTTTAAACTCAGATTTATTTATCTCTTCAAATTAGATAGATTAATTATTTGATTAGTTAATTTTTTATTGGAGTATAGTTACTTTACAATGTGGTGTCAGTTTCTGCTGTACAGCAAGGTAAATCAGCTACACATATACATATGTTTGCTCTTTTTTTGATATCCTTTCCTTTTAGGTCACCACAGAGCATGGAGTAGAGTTCCCTGTGCTATCCAGTAGGAACCCATTAATTAGCTATTTTATACATAGTCGTGTTTATATGTCAATTCTAACCTCCCCATTCATCCCGCCACTCCCTCCTCCCTCTTTGGTATCTTTGCATCTGTTGTTTGTTCTCTGTGTCTCTATTTCTGCTTTGCAAATAAGATCATCTACATCATTTTCTAGATTCTACATATACGCAAAGCCATTTCTTTATGAAGCACCATTTTTATCCAAATTAAGAACTCATATTTATCTTAACTACTGTGGTTATTGGTTAGTCACTAAGTGGTTCACTTCAGTTCAGTTCAGTCACTCGGTCATGTCCGACTCTTTGCAACCCCATGGACTGCAGCACGCCAGGCCTCCCTGTCCATCACCAACACCTGGAGTTTACTCAGACTCATGTCCATTGAGTTGGTGATGCTATCCAACCATCTCATCCTCTGTCACCCCCTTCTCCTCCCACCTTCAATCTTTGCCAGCATCAGGGTCCTTTCAAATGAGTCAGTACTTCGCATCAGGTGGCCAAAGTATTGGAGTTTCAGCTTCAACATCAATCATTCTAATGAATATTCAGGACTGATCTCCTTTAGGATGGACTGGTTGGATCTCCTTTCAGTCCAAGGGACTCACAAGAGTCTTCTCTGACACCACAGTTCAAAAGCATCAATTCTTCGGCACTCAGCTTTCTTTATAGTCCAACTCTCACATCCATACATGACTACTGGAAAAACCATGGCTTTGACTACATGGACCTTTGTTGGCAAAGTAATATCTCTGCTTTTTAAATGCTATCTAGGTTGGTCATAACTTTCTTTCCAAAGAGCAAGTGTCTTTTAATTTCATGGCTGCAGTCACCATCTGCAGTGATTTTGGAGCCCCCCAAAATAAAGTCTGTTACTGTTTCCATTGTTTCCCATCTATTTGCCATGAAGTGATGGGACCAGATGCCATGATCTTTGTTTTCTGAATGTTGAGTTTTAGCTAACTTTTTCTCTCCTCTTCCATATTCATCAAGAGGCTCTTTAGTTCTTTGCTTTCTGCCATAATGGTGGTGTCATCTGCTTATCTGAGGTTATTGATATTTCTCCCAGCAATCCTGATTCCAGCTTGTGCTTCGCTCAGCCCAGCATTTCTCAAGATGCACTCTGCATATAAGTTAAATAAGCAGGTGACAATGTATAGCCTTGACATACTCCTTTCCAGATTTGGCACTAAGTCCTATCTGACTCTTTTGCGACCCCATTGACTGCAGCCCATCAGGCTCCTTGTCCATGGGATTTCCCAGGCAAGAACCCTGGAATGGGTTGCCATTTCCTTCTCCAGGGGATATTCCCTACATTTTAACTATGACATTGCTTTACTAACACTCTTCAAAATGCACATGGAAGGAAGTATGGCAGAAGTAGTATTTTTATCATATTCCTTTCAGAACAGCATTAACTATGTCCTTATAGTGCTTGCTCAATAAATCAAGTTTCAGTTCAGTTCAGTCGTTCAGTAAGGTCCAACTCTTTGCAACCCCATGAATCGCAGCACACCAGGCCTCCCTGTCCATCACCAACTCCCGGAGTCCACTCAAACCCATGTCCATCGAGTCGGTGATGCCATCCAGCCATCTCATCCTCCGTCATCCCCTTCTCCTCCTGCCCTCAATCTTTGCCAGCATCAGGGTCTTTTCCAGTGAGTCAACCCTTTGCATGAGGTGGCCAAAGTATTGGAGTTTCAGCTTTAGCATCAGTCCTTCCAGTGAACACCCAGGACTGATCTCCTTTAGGATGGACTGGTTGTATCTCCTTACAGTCCAAGGGACTCTCAAGAGTCTTCTCCAGCACCATAGTTCAAAAGCATCCATTCTTCAGTGCTCAGCTTTCTTCACCGTCCAACTCTCACATTGATACATGACTACTGGAAAAACCATAGCCTTGACTAGATGGACCTTTGCTTGCAAAATAGTGTCTCTGCTTTTAAATATGCTATCTACGTTGGTCATAACTTTCCTTCCAAGGAGGAAGCGTCTTTTAATTTCATGGCTGCAACCACCAACTGCAGTGATTTTGGAGCTCAAAAAAATAAAGTCTGACACTATTTCCACTGTTTCCCCATCTATTTCCCATGAAGTGATGGGACCAGATTCCATGATCTTGGTTTTCTGAATGTTGAGCTTTAAGCTAACTTTTTCACTCTCTTCCTTCACTTTCATCAAGAGGCTTTTTAGTTCCTCTTCACTTTCTGCCATAAGGGTGGTGTCATCTGCATATCTGAGGTTATTGATATTTCTCCTGGCAATCTTGATTCCAGCTTGTGCTTCTTCCAGCACAGCATTTCTCATGATATACTCTGCATAGAAATTAAATAAGCAGGGTGACAATATACAGCCTTGATGTACTCCTTTTCCTATTTGGAATCAGTCTGTTGTTCCATGTCCAGTTCTAACTGTTGCTTCCTGATCTGCATATAGGTTTCTCAAGAGACAGGTCAGATGGTCTGGTATTCCCATCTCTTGAAGAATTTTCCACAGTTTATTGTGATCCTTGAATTTAAATTGGGTAGATAGTAGATTTAAATCCAGAAAATAATGATAGAAATACCCAAGAGTTTTCCTAATACAAGAATGAAAATATGGAGAGATTTTAATCTGATATAGCAATGCCAAATGAGTTTTATGTTCTTTTTTGTTGGTCTGTACTTAGCACATAAGAGGTATTCAATAAAAGACATTTCTCAAAAGATTTGTCTTGCTTAAAAAGTCTTAACACCCTGATCTACTTAAAAATTTCTAATTTTCTAAATGGAAAATGTCTGTTGAAAAAAGAAACATGGCAGAGAGCTTTTGATTATTAGGTTGTTGGTTTTTAACACATCTTCTGCACTTTTACTGTCCTAGTGTGTCAGAAAATTACTTGAAGAGCTTAGCTTTCCTCTAACTTTCCATAATAAATAATATTTAAAAAATTTTAATGTTGTTGACTACAATACAAACTTTGATCAACACAAAGGAAAAGAAAGTAACCTGGAACAGAATGATTCTAAAGAGTGTTTGTTTGTTACAATAAAATTTCATTTAGTCGGAATATTTGATTTCTTTTCCTTGTGTTTTCTACTTGTCAAAATATTTTTAATTATATTAGAATTAATCATCAATAGGTATTATAGTAAATACTAGTGAATTATAACTGGAATTTTAAAATACTGATTATCAACACATTTTTATCTTTGCACATTTTTCACACCAAGTGAGACTTCTCACTCAGATTTACTAAAAATCAAATCCCATAAAATGGTGTTTCAGTTTAATGCAGTAACATATCCCCATGAAGAAGCATGCACAGAAGATGGCAGTAAGCATATTAAACGTAAATATAATTTGGCGTATCTGACCATACAACACTAGATATATAACAGGAAATACACAGAAGGAACTTTGGACATTCATCTTAATAGCAAAGATTGGCAGTTTGCTCTGTCACCTAGTTCTAACACAGAAATAATGAAGCATGCCAAAACTGAATAACCACATTTTAGTACCCTGGGCCAGGAATAATGACAAATTAGAAATCTTCTCTCCCTGTCAGATAACCTCATTTAGCTACATTACTCAGCATCATGTGAGAACTACAGAAAAAATTTCAATTTAACAGTGGAGAAGTTTGATGTGCTTTAGTTAATTAAAAATGAAAAGCAAGGCTTCATAAGTTATAATATGATTCTAATAGTTTAATTTATAAAATATGGCTAACTAGAAAAGGATACACATTATTAATTGATGAAACAGTATTTTATGCATAGCCATACAATGAACATTAGTAGGCATAGGAAGATACTCAGAATACTTAAACAAGTGTCCTTATTATGGGTTGCTCTCACAGTTGCTGTCAGTGGAATACCATTGACAAAATGGCTGTAGTTTTCATAAGTGTGAGTGTCTGAAGAGCCAAGATGTCTATATCATTGAGGGGGACAGTAGAAATCCTTTAGAGCAATTTGGGAAAAGGGCATTTTGAGTCAAATAAGATAATGCAGAGAGAACTGACTGCTGATGTTTGGGTTTAGAGGGTTAGAGTCAAATAGGAAATGGGGAATGGGTAGGAAGAAGAGGACAGATAGTGAGTAAAATGGAGGGAATGTAAATTTAAAATGTCTAACTACACAAAATTTTGCATTTTTAAACACATCCTCAATGTTCTTGTTTAGGGATGTATACAAGAAAATAAACAGAGAAATAAGGGTATTTATTTCACCATAGAGATAATGCCCTCACTGAATATAAAACCACAGAAAGGAGTATTTAACCATGAGAGCGGTTAAATAAATCCTGGTACGCACATAGAAGGAGATGCTATGCATTTCAGTTCAGTTCAGTCCAGTCACTCAGCTGTGTCCGACTCTTTGTAACCCCATGGACTTCAGCCTGCCAGGCTTCCCTGTCCATCACCAACTCCTGGAGCTTGCTCAAACTCATGTCCATCTAGTCAGTGATGCCATCCAACCACTTCATCTTCTATCATCCCCTTCTCCTCCTGCCTTCAATCCTTCTCAGCATCAGGGTCTTTACAAATGAGTCAGTTCTTCATATCAAGTGGCCAAAGTATTGGAGCTTCAGCATCAGTCCTTCCAATGAATATTCAGGACTGATTTCCTTTAGGATTGACTGGTTTAATCTTGTAGTTCAAGGGACTCTCAAGAGACTTGTCCAACACTACAGTTCAAAATCATCAATTCTCTGGGACTTATCTTTCTTTATGATCCAACTCTCACATCCATACATGACTGCTGGATAAACCATAGCTTTGACTAGACAGACATTTGTTGGCAAAGTAATGTCTCTGCTTTTTAATATGCTGTCTAGGTTGGTCCTAGCTTTTCTTCCAGGGAGCAAGCATCTTTTAATTTCATGGCTGTAGTCACCATCTGCAGTGATTTTGGAGCCCCCCCACCTCAAAATAAACTCTCACTGATTCCATTGTTTACCCATCTATTTGCCATGAAGTGATTGGACCAGATGCCATGATCTTAGTTTTTTGAATGTTGAGTTTTAAGCCAGCTTTTTCACCCTCCTCTTTCACTTTCATCAAGATGCTTAGGCTGTTTACTATAACCAGTGCATTCTCTCAGCAAAACCTCATTAGCTTTTGCCCCACTTCATTTAGACCCCAATGCCAAACCTGCCAGTTACCCCAGGTATCTCTTGACTTTTGCATTCCAGTCCCCTATAAGGAAGAGGACATCTTTTTTGGGTATTAGTTCTAAAAGATCTTGTAGTTCTTCATAGAACTGTTCAGCTTCAGCTTCTTTGGCATTAGTCATTGGTGCATAGACTTGGATTACTGTGATATTGAATGGTTTGCCTTGGAAATGAACAGAGATTATTCTGTCATTTTTGAGACTGCACCCAAGTACTGCGTTTCATATGCTTTTGTTGACTTTGAGGGCTACTCCATTTCTTCTGAAGGATTCTTGCCCACAGTAGCAGATATAATGATCATCTGAATTAAATTTGCCCATTCCAGTCCATTTTAGTTCACTGATTCCTAAAATGTCAATGTTTACTCTTGCCATCTCCTGCTTGACCACTTCCAATTTACCTTGATTCATGGACCTAACATTTCAGGTTCCTATGCAATATTGTTCTTTACAGCATCAGACTTTCCTTCCATCACCAGTCACATCCACAACTGGGTGTTGTTTTCACTTTGGCTCCATCTCTTCATTCTTTCTAGAGTTATTTCTCCCCTCTTCTCCAGTAGCATATTGGGCACCTACTGACCTGTTGAGTTCATCTTTCAGTGTCATATCTTTTGGCCTTTTCATACTGCTCATGAGGTTCTCAAGGCAAGAATACTGAAGTGGTTTTCCATTCCCTTCTCTAGTGGACCACATTTTGATATAAGTATGCACTTACGTTACTGTCATTAGATTATGCGCTTAATATACCCCAGGTTTCTTTGCAGCACTATTTACAATAGTCGGGACATGGAAGCAATCTAAATGTCCACCAACAGAGTAATGGAAAGAAGATGTGGTACATATAGACAGTGCAATAGTGTGTGTGTGTGTCCTCAGCCACTCAGTTGTGTCTGACTCTTACTCTGCTATAAAATGGAATGCAATTTCACCATTTTCAGAGACATGCATGGACCTGGAGACTGTAATACAGAGTAAAATAAGTTGAAACAAACACCATATATTAATGCATATTTGTGGAATCTAGAAAAAGGGTATAGATGAGCTTATTTGAAAAGCAGAAATAGAGACATGGACATAGAGAACAAACATATGGATGCCAAGAGGAGAAGCAGGGTGTGGGATGGATTGAGAGATTGGAATCGACATATCCATACGACCATATATAAAGGAGATAACTAATAACAACCTACTTTATGGCACAGGGAACTCTACTCAATACCCTGTAATGACGTATATGCGAAAAGAATCTAAAAAGTGAATATATGTGTATGTATAACTGACTCACTTTGCACAGCAGAAAGAAATGCAGCATTGTGAATCAACTATACTCCAATAGTTTTTTTTTTTTTTTAATGAAACAAAATGCAGGGCTTCCTTTTTCTCTACCATACAGCTCTACCTGGTTCAATCTGATATGACTGCTTGCCTGAGTTCCAGGTTGATGGAAAGGCAACTGGAAATTAGACCCCCCACCCCACCCTTTATAGGCTCAGTGGCTGAAGAACCTGCCTGCAATGCAGGAGATATGAGTTCAATCCCTGGATTGGGAAGATCCCCTTGAGGGGGGCATAGCAACGCACTCCAGTATTCTTACCTGGAGAATCCCATGGACAGAGGAGCCTGGTGGGCTGTAGTCCATGGTGTTGCAAAGAGCTGGGCATTACTGGAGTGACTAAGCACCAGAGCATGATAGAGCTCTCTGCTCTGTATTGCCTAAACTGGCACAAATGTGTTTAAATATCACCTTAATTAATATGTTATTAAGAATACATTAATATTTTCAAATCATTGCCATTTCACATATAGTGATGACATTATAATAAAGCATAAATACATCATGAAACACTTGAGGTTAAAATGAATAATACTATTGGATTTCAAAATCTACAGGCACAGTTAGTATACTCCTTGGCTTTAAAGAAAAAATAATCTGAATCGCACATTTACTTGGCTATATAATCACATTCTGCATCATTCTCCCTACAAGAAGTATTTCAACTTAAGCCTCCAAAAATGTTATTTAAAACATTCAAATATAAAGGTAAAGATAGCAAAGTTTTTGTAGGTATAATTTCAAAGGTATCTAGTGAGACTTCATTATATTCTGTGATTATTGCTTTGAAATTGGCGATAACAGATCATGAGTTTTCTACTTTATAGTCCTCTATTCACACTTGTATCAGATTAAGTCAGTCTGTAACTTCTTGAATAGTAGCCTCGTGGCAACACTTTTACCAGGCATACAAATCTTATTCTCTCACTGTCATCCTTTGGCTATTCTCTTGATGTTCATCGCAACACACATGGTTGCTACAGCTTGACGGATTTTTCCTGACTCTAATTTAGCTATTTTTCATGACTCATTATCTAGCAGTCACCACCACAAAAGTTATTGAGCATTCACTTTGTACGAAATCCTGTCCTCTATAGTGAAAGGCAGGGGGTGACAAAGGAAATAAAATACTTCTTCCCTGCTGTCAATGACATTACAATCTAATGGGCTTTAAAAATCTCCGCTGTCTTAGAGTTTAGCCCGGTGCCATAACAGTTTCTGTCTTAGTATTAAACACACCAGACATTCACTATAACATCTTTTACTACAGAGCAGAATTTGCTTTGAAGAAGATTCATTTTGACACTATCCTTGGTTAATGATAAATTCAAAAGACTATGTTTTCACAGATATTGAGGACAATTTTATATGTCACTTTAGAATAATACATTTATTTAAATAGTGTTTTACATTTAAACTATTAAAATATGTAGTATATACATGTTTATTGTATAAATATTTACATTTATTTTATTTTTATATAGGTATATACAAACTTACTACTAACAGAAAAAAATGGTTGATATTATGACAGTTTTAAAGCTGAGGAAATCTAGACTCACAGTAGATTCTATTTCTGCTGGCAGAGTATGATTAGAAGTCAATGTCTTGTTTTCAAGACAAGAGTTTGGAATGAATCTCTGGTTTAATAAAAGCAAACCAATAAACATTTGCAAAGAATGTGTTTAGGTAAGAGGTCAATTGAATATTGCCACTAATTGTTGTCTACTTTGGGTAAAACACTGCTAATGCATTGCTGCCATCTGAAATATATATTATGTAAACAAAATAAGTCCATAAATTTAGCAAATATGGTATGTATTTACAATAAAATATAGTTTTATGTTTTATTGAGAAAAATAACCTTATACTATCTTTTTATTTGATGTGGAACTATAGAACTTATTCAACTGATAAAAAATTTATCTTACCTAATTATAACATGATAGATGTAACATGAACAGCTGTATACAGGCAGGGGTTATGTTTAAAGCTTGAAGGATGTACAATTAGCTTAACAAATATACTGAGAAGAATCTCCAATTGTCTAATGTCTCATCATTACACTTTGAATACTATTATTGTTCTGGCAGCCTATAGGTCTTGCTTACTAGCATCTAATCTTAAAAAGATAAAGGATGTCTAGGTTGAGCTATTTCTTAGTTTAACAGCTTTTGGAGCATTTTAGAATGCCCTCTGATCATTATAGCTCATATCCTTACAGAGATCAAAATCTATCCAGGGAACACCTTAGTGGTTATATTCTTCCCACAAGGTAATTTTAAATGGCTATACTTCACTCTAGGCTGTGAAGTATATTTTTCTTCCTCTTTACATTGAGAAATAACTTTTACAGAACCCCCCAAATAAGTTTACTTTCTAGTGGCAATATTTTAATCTCTTGCAATCTGGTAAATTATGACCACTGTTGTTTTTTCAAGAGTAGATTTTTTGAAGAATTTTTTAGCATTCATATTTTTTTAAATGCTAGATTGACATTTTAATTTACTGATGCTAAAATTCTGGCTAACTTGCAGCCACAATAGTAATTTTTTCTGTTATCAAAAACTCAACCATTTCTTTATATTATGTAATTAATTTTCTGACATTTCCTATATTCTCAAAATAAAAAAATGTGCCTTTTAAAAAATGAACATTTTACAATATTATGAAAATGCCAAAGATTTAGATTTGCCAAGATGTAGATTGTTTGACAAATAACAAAAGAAGACTTGTATTTAAGTGTTTATTAGAGGAATATTAGAATTTAATATTAATCTGTGATTAATATTAAACATATTGTCAGGATATTATATAGTTGAGGTATTTTGTTTCCTATATACTCTACTTATATAAAGGAGTTTAAAAGACTCATGTTGGAATTGCCTGGGATAAAACCATCTAAAATATCTGATTATTTGGTTTAACCTAAATCTATCATACTTTAAGAGAGTTGTTCGTACATTTACAATTGACCTATTGATACATTTTAGGGCAAATTTGTAAGTCTTCTTAAGCCTGTATGTATAATTTATATGACTAATTCCAATTTTATTGCCCTATTATTAATTGTAACTACACCTTCTATTTTAGTAAGCATGAAGCATATCTACACAGTTCATGCTAGGTTTGATTAGATTATTTATAGAAGTCTTCTTCATGACATTAGACCAGAAACAAATTATTGACATCAACATCACACCCAGAATATGTTGGGCTTGGTTTCTAGTAGAAGAATGTGTGTCATACTCCTAATTTTAATCATCTGGTTAAGAGACTCTTATAATGGCTTGAAAGAATAAGGTAGGCCAAATTTCTGGGTTGGTAGAAGGAAACTATTTGCATCTTATTTGGAAATAACTAGCACATTCTGACATCATGAATATGACCAGGTGACAGAGAGCAGAGTTATATCAGTGTGTGTGCCTAAATTCAAATTCAGTAGTCAGGGTTGCGGGGAATGGTCTCCCTACCATCCTTGGACTGATGCTCTCCATGGGACCACCATGCAGATCAATAAAGTGTGAAAGATGAGAGGCAGAAAAATAACCAGTAGCTTTTTACATATACTCACTATTGGTTTTGTGTAATGAAATAAAGAAAGTTGTTGATATAAAGCAGGGATAGAAGGAGTGTGTCTGGGTCTGTGATCTTTCTACATCATAGATAAGAGTTTCAGTGTTATGTCCAAGTCCCTTAAATGGCCCACTCTAAATGGCCCACTGACAGAAAATGGAACTTTTCATCCATTTAAAACATATTATATCTTGTTTAAAAGAAAGATGTCAAATTCTGTCACCAGAAAGACCAGTTTAGTGTGAATGAAAATCCTCTTGGAGATTCTGCATTCAAGAACAGAGAATCCCCTTTCAAACCATTTACCTTAGACTGAAGCTGGGAAGAGTATAAAGCAAGAGTGGAATAAAGAATCAACCATTCAGAAGACATGAATTCTGAAAAAACATTAATTATTCAGAAAAGGGAACTGACATGGAATAGAAATGGTTTAAGCCTCTCAGTGTGTACTCTCTCCTTGAAAGGCAAACTGAATTTTAACTTTCTTATTGAAACATTAATGGAACGGGGAGTCCAAGCAATTTTATACAAGGAGTTTTATTTATTTAAAAGACATATTTAAAATCTTCCAACAACCCCCATTTTACTCGGAGCAAAAGCCAAAGTATTTAAACACATGGGCCTGCAGAGCACTGAAAGTTCCTATCATTTTGTTCCTACTACCTTTAAAACTTCATCTCCTAGTATTTGTCCTTTTGACTCCTTTGAGTTCAAACACACATGACCCTCTTGTTATTTGCTGAATACACTCAGCATGCTATTATATAGGTCCTTCTTCTTCTTCCTTTTTTTTTTTTTTTAATTCTTTTTGTTCCCTCTCCCAGAAATGCTCTTTATAGAGCTATTCCCTTGGGTCATTCCCTGTATCTTTCAAGTCTTTGTTCTAATCACTGTGGCTTATTGTGATCAAACTTAACCTTGACCATAGTCTATATTTTTCAACATGTGCTCTTTTAACATACAGTATGCTTTTCTTATCATTGTGTTTTTGCTTTCTAATTTTCTTTTTTTATATATTGTTATTGTCTGACTTTCTCAACTAAAGTGAAAGTTCTATGAAGGTAGGGCTTTTTTCCCTTTTAATTTTTCAACTGATGCATCTCCAGCATTTATAACAGTGTCCAGCAGATACTAGGCACTCCATAAATAAATACTGAATGAAAGAATTCTAACACAAATTATATTTTTAAAGAAAGCCCTGCAAAGATTGCAAATGAAGGTTTAACAATTGTATGATTAAAATGGAGCCATTTTCTCTTTTCATTAGAGAACTGAGTATTCTTTCCTCCTTTATGCTTTGGCACAGTCTAGGAGAAAGCAATGGAGCAATCCTCTCCACAAACTTTCATGACTGTCTTTGCTCCCAACTCTGTCAGTTGCTCATCAACCCCAGGAAAGTTCATTGAAAAACCTGTCTTAATTCTCACAATTGAGATCCCTTTGGTCTTTTTTTTTTTACTGGCCTCATTCATGTATGGGCTCCTTGTATCAACACTTTAGACCAAGCTGACATTTTTCAATGCTTTCCCCTTAGAATGATGGCCTATCTCTCGTGAACAAAGTAGCTCCCATCTTACCTTCTCTGTTTGATAAAATACCTAAGCAAACAACAACAACAACAACAAACAAACAAACAAACAAAAACAACAAACTAAAAAACTAAGTAAGCACACACATAAATAAGATTTGATGTCAGGATACACTTTCATGTCCTACCTGTTCTTTCCCCTCCTTTACTGTTTGAAAAGCCGTGAAAACCACACATTTCTGGGGAACAGTTTTTTCACTGCACAGTAAATGAGAGTTTCAGAGGGTCTAAGAAGAAAAATTCTATCTTCTCCATAAAAACACACTGTAATTGACCCGAGTAGATTTAAGGTGCCTACTATACAGATACCTGCTTAACGTTTCAGTGTGTGAATGTTTCCTTATGTACAGACATTCAATGGAAAAACAAGTTTGAAGAGGCCTGCAAGCACTATTAAAGACCAACAAAGCTGTTTCACTTTGTACTTGTATTGTACAACACAACATTTCCAGGTGAGTTTGTGATTTTGGATCAAACAGGTGAGAACTTATGTTTTTCTCCAGAGGTGGAAAGATGGAGGAAGGAAGGATCCTCACTGGGACCAGTTACTTCCAGTCTGTGATATTTCCCCTTCACCACGTAGTTCCCATACAGAGGCTCTAATCTTCTTTTATGAATCCCATTCTGTCTTATTATATTAGAAGAAAGCATGGAAAGAGGATGAAAATTCCCCGCCCCCGTGAAGCTTCAGAGGGTAGTTAGCAGTTAGGATGGTGTCTCGCTATTCATTCATGACTATGCCAATTGCCTCACTGTATCTTACTCTTTGCTGAACCCAGTGTAGACAAGCAGGGAAGCTGGAAGAAGATGCGAGGAGCCCTAGGAACTGCAAACATTCTACATTCATTGTGGCAGGGCAGACTAGCTTTACCCTGTAATGACTGACACAGCAGCAGGGACGACTACGCAACTCAACACAAAGCGGCTGGACTGGAATTGACTGGACTACAAGCGTGGGTCAGGTGGCACTTATATAGGGCATTGTGCGAGAACCGTGCTTTCAAGATCTCAGCTGATACACAACCATTATTTACAAAATGTGGGGCAAGAGCAAGAGGCGGTAGGGTGAGAGAGCATGACCATTGCCACCTGGCCAGTTCCTCTTTCCCTACGGATGGTGATATGAGTTGATATTGCAGAGTATTCCTGAGGTGTCCTATTTCAGGCAGAAGAAATCTTTTAGAAATTTAATCACATTTAAAATAAATGCTTTGACCCTGCAACTCCATATGTAGGTGGTAGTCTATCCTAAGTATAGGAACACACAAACACACACACTATATCAGAAACTTTTCTATATTAGTTTTTCTATTTAGGTGCCCAGTTGCTGATATAAATGTCATTATAAAGAAGAGAGATGGCTTTCCTATGCATCCCATACAAATGTAAGCATGCTCTAGTGGGTAGGAATATTTAAAATGTCCCTGGCTTTATGAGAATTAAAAGTCTTCTGTGTTAGTCACTCAGTCCTGTCTGACTCTTTGCAACTCCATGGACTGCTGCCCACCAGGCTCCTCTGTCCATGGAATTCTCCAGGTAAGAATACTGGAGTGGGTTGCCATTACCTTCTATAAGGGATCTTCCTAACCCAGGGATTGAACCCTGGTCTCCCTCATTGGAGGCAGATTCTTTACCATGTGAGCCATCAGAGACACCTCTAGAAGTTTTCTGAGATGCATATTATACATGAAGAAATGCTTATACTCTATATGGCTTATCTTTTGGTGAGGAGGAAAGAGATATAATTGTTAAAACTTAAGTATAATTTACTAGAATAATCGAAATAGAAAGTTCCTGGGTAAAAGAAAGTAATAAAATAGAGAAAAATTAATCAGTCAAAACAAGTCAGAAAAAAGAAAAAGAAGTAAAATACTGTAAATTAAATTTCAGCATAAAATGGCAATGTGTGCGGACTCAGTGATTTCAGTCATGTCCGACTCTTTGTGACCCCGTGGAATGTAGCCCATCAGGCTCCTCTGTCCATGGGATTCTCCAGGCAAGAATCCTGGAGTGTGTAGCCATGCCCATCTCCAGGGGATCTTCCTGACTCAGGTATCGTAACCGTCTCTCCTGTCTTCTGCATTGCAGGCAGATTCTTTATCCACTGAGCCACCTCGGAAGTCCCAAAATATCTCAGCAATTATATTCAATTTTTTAAGCAGGGTATTCTTTTCCTTTAATTCATATATTAATTCTTGGAGTGCTTTTGGTATATTCTTTGGGGTTGTCTACATATACACTTGATACCTGTAGATAAAAACATTATTTCTCAAGTCAGTATGTTTACTTACTTTTCTTGCTTTATTATACTACCGAGACTTCCACCCAGCAGGGTAAATCTAGTCCTTGACCTAGTTTAAAAGGCCCAGCCTAGATTTTCAATTTCACTGAATTCTATCTCTCTTATACCAAATGAATCTTTCAGTCCCTCAAATTCCCAGGCTCTTCTCTCCTTCAAACTGTCTTCAATCATTTTGTTCTTCTTGAAACTTTCCTATCACCCCCTAACTTTGTCACTTAGTTCATTACAACTCATTCTTGGGCTTTAGCTCCTTTGGGATGTCATTTCCTGAGTTTCTCACTGCAGGACAGACCTCCTTGTTATTGCCATTCAATTCCCATGTTCATAGCACTTTTAAAATTGTAATTACTTGTATAATACCATTTGCTCAGTAGACTATTTTCACTTAGGTAGAGACTAAAGTGAAAAAGGAGAGTGAAAAAGTTGGCTTAAAGCTCAACATTCAGAAAACGAAGATCATGGCATCTGGTCCCATCGCTTCATGGGAAATAGATAGGGAAACAGTGGAAACAGTGTCAGACTTTAGTTTTGGGGGCTCCAAAATCACAGCAGATGGTGATTGCAGCCATGAAATTAAAAGACGCTTACTCCTTGGAAGGAAAGTTACGACCAACCTAGATGGCATATTCAAAAGCAGAGACATTGCTTTGCCAACAAAGGTCCGTCTAGTCAAGGCTATGGTTTCTCCTGTGGTTATGTATGGATGTGAGAGTTGGACTACGAAGAAGGCTGACCACCAAAGAATTGATGCTTTTGAACTGTGGTGTTGGAGAAGACTCTTGAGAGTCCCTTGGACTGCAGGAGATCCAACCAGTCCATTCTGAAGGAGATCAGTCCTGGGTGTTCTTCGGAAGGAATGATGCTAAAGCTGAAACTGCAGTACTTTGGCCACCTCATGTGAAGAGTTGACTCAATGGAAAAGACTCTGATGCTGGGAGAGATTGGGGGCAAGAGGAGAAGGAGACGACAGAGGATGAGATGGTTGGATGGCATCACCAACTCGATGGACGTGAGTTTCAGTGAACTCCAGGAGTTGGTGATGGACAGGGAGGCCTGGCGTGCTGCGATTCATGGGGCCGCAAAGAGTCGGACATGACTGAGCGACTGAACTGAACATCTATTTGCTTTACTCCTGCATTCCTAGAGCCTAACAGAGTGATAAAATACAAAGCAGATGGTCTTTAAATATTTTTTAATATAGCTAAGTGAGTAATATGTAAGATAATAATAGATAAATTGATTACTGCAATAGTTAATTAAATCCTGGGATATAAAAAATAGGTATTTCTTCTTTCTAAATTGATACACCTGGGAAGTCAGATTAATGAAGTTCAAATATAACAGGCTGACTAAGCCTTGTCATTACCAGTTGTACAGCAAGCACAACTTTTCCAACTACTCTCTCATATAATTAGCACAATAATAGGTGCTTTCAATTCAGTTCAATCACTCAGTCATGTACGACTCTTTGTGACCCCATGAATTGTAGCACGCCAGGCCTCCCTGTCCATCACCAACTCCCAGAGTTCACTCAGACTCACGTCATCAAGTCAGTGATGCCATCCAGCCATCTCATCCTCAGTCGTCCCCTTCTCCTCCTGCCCCCAATCCCTCCCAGCATCAGAGTCTTTTCCAATGAGTCAACTCTTAGCATGAGGTGGCCAAAGTACTGGCACTTCAGCTTTAGCATCATTCCTTCCAAGGAAATCCCAGGGTTGATCTCCTTCAGAATGGACTGGTTGGATCTCCTTGCAGTCCAAGGGACTCTCAAGAGTCTTCTCCAACACCACAGTTCAGAAGCATCAATTCTTCGGTGCTCAGCCTTCTTCATGGTCCAACTCTCACATCCATACATGACCACAGGAAAAACCATAGCCTTGACTAGAAGGACCTTAGACGGCAAAGTAATGTCTCTGCTTTTGAATATGCTATCTAGGTTGGTCATAACTTTCCTTCCAAGAAGTAAGCATCTTTTAATTTCATGGCTGCAGTCACCATCTGCAGTGATTTTGGAGCCCCCCCCCAAAAAAAAAGTCTGAAACTGTTTCCACTGTTTCCCCATCTATTTCCCACGAAGTGATGGGACCAGATGCCATGATCTTCGTTTTCTGAATGTTGAGCTTTAAGCCAACTTTTTCACTCTCCTCTTTATTTTCATCAAGAGGCTTTTAGCTCCTCTTCACTTTCTACCGTAAGGGTGGTGTCATCTGCATATCTGAGGTTATTGATATTTCTCCCAGCAATCTTGATTCCAGCTTATGTTTCTTCCAGTCCAGTGTTTCTCATGATGTACTCTGCATGTAAGTTAAATAAGCAGGGTGACAATATACAGCCTTGACGTACTCCTTTTTCTATTTGGAACCAGTCTGTTGTTCCATGTCCAGTCCTAACTGTTGCTTCCTGACCTGCATACAGGTTTCTCAAGAGGCAGGTCAGGTGGTCTGGTATTCCTATCTCTCTCAGAATTTTCCACAGTTTATTGTGATCCACACAGTCAAAGGCTTTGGCATAGTCAATAAAGCAGAAATAGATGTTTTTCTGGAACTCTCTTGCTTTTTCCATGATCCAGCAGATGTTGGCAATTTGATCTCTGGTTCCTCTGCCTTTTCTAAAACCAGCTTGAACAACAGGAAGTTCATGGTTCACGCAGGTGCTTTACAAAGACTTTATTATTTGTAAATTATAATAATCAGTGTTTAGCTATTGTAATCTCCTCTTGCCATTAAACATAGCAAAGATATCCACACATCAGGAATTCTGAAGTGATTCTCTGAATTTCACAAGTGAGATAAAATCTGCCTCACTAGTGAGATAGTTGCTTCATTCTGATCACACAAATCATACATCTATAGCCATTCAGAATTTAAGACAATTCTACTCTATTCAACAATTATTTATTGTTGACCTGCTGGTCACTAACAGTTATAGATGTTATGACAGTTACAAACGAATAAAACACACACCTCCTTTCCCAATTAAAGAACTGTGCCAATAAATATATTGATGAAATTGTGCTAAATCAAACAATTATCTATAAAGAACAATGTCTGTACAAAGTGTGGTCTTGAAGAGGGAAAAGTTAGTTCTGAAGACTTTTAGGATGGGACCAGATTCAGGTAGTTCCTTAATTAATTGTGAAAGGAAAATATTTGCTAAACATAATGTAAAATAAAGAAATAAAATATGATATTAACAAATTTCTCAGTCTCTCCTCTCCTCTTTAATAATTAAATAATATGAACTAAGATTCTCTTTTGTGCTTAAAAAGAAAACCTAGCCTTAGCAAATTTTTCTTATTTTAAATTAGTACTCACTATATATGGACTTCCGTTGTGGATCAGCTGGTAAAAAATTTGCCTGCAATTTAGGAGACTTGGGTTCAATCCCTGGGTTTAGAAGATCCTCTGAAGAAGGGAAAGCCTACCTACTCCAGTATTCAGCCTTGGAGAATTCAATGGACTGTAGAGTCAGACAAAGAGTCGGACACGACTGAGTGACTTTCACTTTCACTCACTATATTAATAACATCCAAACATTTCCTTTATATTTCCCAGAAAATGCAGGCAGTGAAGAAGTATGTTCCTACTAATTTTGCAATATTTCCCTATATACTCATCTTTTTTAAAAATATAGTTTAACTGTTACCATTTCACCATTGGATGGCAATATTGCTTATTATTTTCCTTTTAGTATTCTGATAAGCATTTAACTAGTGAGGAAATGAATGTTGCTTAAGAATTAGGACTCATTATTCAATTTTATTTATTTATTTATTTGAGTTATTTTATTTCATACTGACATATCATAATGAAAATATATGCGAAATGCTGTTCACCTCCAGGCTGTTGATGTAATCTTAATTAAGAAGTCAATAGGTCCAACATTTCTTTCTTTTGGCTGGGAAAGAGGTTATCTGTCTTTTACTAAGACTGACTTTAGCCTTAATTTGCTGTTACGGCTAAATATTCTGTGCTCCAGACCTTTCAGAGTTCAAAATCGCAACAATTAAGAATCCTATGAAAAGATGGTCAATGATTATTTTCTGTGAATCATTAGAATCTTAACTTCCTGAAAACTGCCATCGCCCCATAAGTTTTATTAAAATGGTTTGAGGGACTCCCCTCGTGGTCCGTTGGCTAAGACTTCATGCTCTCAACTCAGGGGACCGGGTTTGATCCCCGGTCTCGGAATTAGATCCTGCATGCCACAACTAAAGATCCTGCATGCTGTATTGAAGATCAAAGATCCCCTGTGCCGCCACTAAGACCCAGTACAGCCAAATAAATAAATGCTTAAAAGAAATAAAATGATGTTAATCAGTAGACATAAATTTCAAAGAAAAAAACATAATGTGTTACTTCAATAACTATAATTTATGTTCTGTTTTCTGAATCAGCTAGGACAGTTCAAAGTGGTCCAGGTCTAGTTGATAATGCCAATGTTTAAGTATTTCTCAAAGGAAATTGTGTTTTTTGTTTGTTTTTTTATAAAATATTTATGGTAGCCTACCATGTATAAGAAAGGGTAGAATAACAATTTTTTACAAAGTATTATCCCATAAATAGAATGCTAAGAGGACAATTTTCAATCAATTAAACAATCATTTATACTACAAGCGAGTAAGAAACTGATGATCTTGTCCACAGTCAATGACAAAAATATAGCCTACTATGCATTTCCATTTATGGGCTATAGTTATTTGTATTCATATGTATAAATAAATAAAATAGTTATATTTATAATTGAGACTTCCCTGGTGACTCAGAAGGCAAAGCGTCTGCCTATAATGCAGGAGACCTGGGTTCGGTCCCTGGGTCAGGAAGATCCTCTGTCGAAGGAAATGGCAACCCACTCCAGTACTCTTGCCTGGAAAATCCCATGGATGGAGTAGCCTAGTAGGCTACAGTTCATGGGGTTGCAAAGATTATTGAATTATAAATAAATTTCACCGTCTTCCAGTTTAAAGCTACTTATAATCTGCATAGAGGTATTTGTCTGGGTAAGGATTATTTTAATCAAATAATAATATTTCAGTTCAGTTCAGTTGCTCAGTCGTGTCCGATTCTTTGCGACCCCATGAATCGCAGCACGCCAGGCCTCCCTGTCCATCACCAACTCCTGGAGTTCCCTCAGACTCATGTCCATCGAGTCAGTGATACCATCCAGCCATCTCATCCTCAGTCGTCCCCTTCTCCTCCTGCCCCCAATCCCTCCCAGCATCAGAGTCTTTTCCAATGAGTCAACTCTTAGCATGAGGTGGCCAAAGTACTGAAGTTTCAGCTTTAGCATCATCCCTTTCAAAGAAATCCCAGGGCTGATCTACTTCAGAATGGACTGGTTGAATCTCCTTACAGGCCAAGGGACTCTCAAGAGTCTTCTCCAACACCACAGTTCAAAAGCATCAATTCTTCAGCACTCAGCCTTCTTCACAGTCAAATAATATCTACTAGTCATATTAATGTAGTAATGTAGTCCTGCAGGTTCAATATATCTAATAATAATAGATATTTAGATATTTATTATTTCTAAATATTATAGATAATATATTATATATTTATTCTCTGTTTAGAATATTTATATTCTATTTAGAAAATATATTCTAAATATATAAGTATATATAAACTATATATTATGTATAATCTATATTATAAATAGATGTATATCTATTTATACATATAAATAGATATTTAATATATTTAATATCTGTAAATAGATATGAATAAATATATATATATAGATTTTTAATCCTTCTAAGTAAATTGGATACGTTTGGCCAATTGCATCTTTTAAAATTAAACATTGAGACTAAGATTACTTCCTAAATTGATAAATCACCTGACCTCCTGATATGTCATAATTTAGTTTTATTTATAGTAGTTTCATAGAGTCATCATATATTATAATATTTTAATAACTATAAGATTAGCTCAATATTATCCTCACTGTGTTTACTAAAATTTGTTTCACTATGTTAGGAGTAATGTCAGTGTTTATAGAGAAATACCACTGGATTGGTTCAGATCAGACAAGTCCCAACCTAGAATTTGGACTGTCTTTGATTGTTACATGCCAAAAAAGTCCACATACTATAACCACCATAGTAACATTAATGGAATATCTGATGTACTGATGCTATGTTATATAAAAATTAACCATCTTCTTATATCTAAGAATATACTATTCACTGTTCATAAATCATATTTTAAGTGTCTTCATACATGGTAGCACTATTTATATTACATGAAATCAAGTTATTAAATATTTATACTTTGGAACATTTACACTTCTAGAACTTGATCAGTACTCTAAATATATATTCAGGACAAATGAGAATCCATACTGTTTCAAAGATCCCAGAGTCATACATTATGTTATAATCATTGTTTAGGGTTTGTCCTTAGATAGTAAAATAGCTTATAAGTTGAGGCCATTTTCCAGGATACAGCTTTCATAAAATTAGAAGTAATCATATTCTATATTGTTGAATTTGTTTTATTTTAGAAACACAGGCTTCAGCTTTCAATAAACACATAAAGTTTTAAAGCTTTTCAATTTTTTATACTAACAATTCAAGAGAAGACAGGCTTAACTTTACCTCTGCCTGTATATTATCACCAGATTCTTCCAACTGAAATACATTTTGTAATTCTTTTTCTTTTCAAATTATGAGGTTGAAAAATGAGACCTTGCTATAATCATCTGATAATATATTACCTCCACATAACTTTCATATAATCATCTCTATTTTTATTTTGATGAGTAATACACTCATCTTAGTAAGAGTGTTACGAGTTTAAATACAAAAAAAAAGTCATTTTCAAATATATAGGTTGGTCATTCTGCTGAAATTATAGGCAGATTTCTTTGAAGACTGTGATTTATGCTATAATGATTAAAATGAAAATGTTACATATTTTATAAACCACATATCATTCAATAAATGGCAAATAACTTTCTTGAATAAATAAAATGAGTACAGTGGACTTGTAAATAAAAGAAAACCATTATTCTGGAATATATTTGACAAATGCCATTAAAGTTACTTAAGTCCTATTTTTATGTCCATGACCTGAAAATGACAATAGAAACAGCAAGAGCAGCCTCCTCTTGCAAGTGGGAAGAATAATTAGATTTGTATGCAGAGATCAGTGTAGTCTTTTGAATTGAAACTGATTCTAAGGAAAATAATTATTGGATACATTGGCATGGTAAGGCTATATGCAAAGTTTCTATTTGCCCTTGTGACTTGCGGTGATCTGAAATATCCTCATGTTCTTTTGGAACTGCGAGGTTTTGCTGGCACCATATTCCCTGTATCTCATTTCATAGAAAATGCACAAGTTGATTACCTAGTGTCAATGATAATGAAAGAGGATTTTGAGAGTTAGCTATTAATGGCTCAGGAAACTATCTGCAAACACAATTAAACACTTCATTTAAAACTTTGTATCAATTATTAAAAACCAACAGAATACTATGGTAACAATATACCACTCAATCAAATGACTTTGTTAGGATTAATTTCTTAAATCATAAATAAGTGAATAAAAAAAGAAATGACAGGGCTATTTGAAATGCCTAAATTTTCTAAAACTAAGTAAAATATTTTTACCTGCTTAATGATTAGATATAAATAAACCAACTTACAGCACTGATCAAATGTCTTCGTTTAGAAGCCATTCACATTCAGTTGCTGAACTTTACCATAGAAACTTCAGAGGAAAGTAATTACAGAGGCAATTTCAATTTAAAGCCACATAGGGAAGTAATTAAGGGTAATAATACCCATAGCCTCTAAACAAAGATATAGAAAATAGACTCTGTATCTTATTTAAATGAAAGAGGTTAAAAAGAAAATTGCAGCCAATGTGGCTTTGGGTTAAGGAAAACCGCAGTTAACAAAACATCTATTCCCAGATATACATCACTCACACAATTATGTGTGGTAAGACTGTGCTCTGGTATTTCCTAGCAATATTTTAAAAATATGATATAGATACACATAAACAGATTTCATATGTTGTTTTCTGTATGGTTATAAATATTAGTTTTGGCCTTGATAGCTCCAGTCTTCTGGTAATCACATTTCAAGGATTTCCCTTTAGCTCTCAAAGGAAGCTCTTTCATGTTGGCAGCCCTTAGTCTAGTGTTCAGAGAAGAGAAGGCATGGGAGTAGAAAGAAAATAAGGAAGAAGAAATAGTAAAAATGACAGTAAAAGATAATAGTGAGAATGCATAGTTATATGGATCAAGAGATAGATAGATATTAGATAGACAGCATATTAGAATGCTAAGAGGTCATAGTAGCAACCAGAGCTGTTTCAGATTACAGCTTCACAACTGCAGGAAGAATGACTTTGATGAAATATTTAAATCACTTTTTCATTTTTAATTTGGAATAATAATATCAATTGGCTATTTTCTCTCCTAATTTAAAATAATAAAACCAAATTTCATGTTTAATTGATTATTATCATACTAGAGATACTGTATTTAGAATACTTTGGGCTGGGGTTGGTATGTATTTCATATGCTTAATGATTATTTATTATTATTATTCAAAGTCCTTTAACAACCTTTGTTAACAAATCTTCCTTTCCATGCTCATATTCTATTTTCCCCATTTCAATTCATTTTGATCTGCTTATTTTGCACAAGTGAAAGGTTCAGGAGTCTACATGCTCCACTTTGCTTCTGTCTACCTATCTATCATTTATCTCTCTCTCTCTCTAGCTGTCATCTATCTTTATTTCTATCTGTATGTCTCTAGCTATCCAGCTTTATTTCTAATGCTATCTCTGCTGCTTCTTACTCCTAAAATTCCTTTTATTTCATTTTTACACATTGAAATCTATGGATATCTCAAGATGTTGTGTTTTCATGTTTGCATATGTCTTCATGCACCAGGAATTATGACACAGACTTGCCCAGGAGTGTCTAGGAGTCTCCAGTAGAGGCATGGGTCAGTGATGGTCTGCTGCAGGGTTTGGGGCCCTGAGAACATCAATGTGTGCATGGGACCTTTTGAAAGAGGTCACCATCATCTTCATTACCTCCATTATAGCTTGGACCCAGGTAAATAGGAGGGAGGGAACACAGCTCCACCCATCAACAGAAAATGAGATTAAAGGTTTACTGAACAAAGCCTAGTAAGAAGAGGTGGCAAAAATACACAGAAGAACTATACAAAAAAGATCTTCATGACCCAGATAATCATGATGGTGTGATCACTCACCTAGAGCCAGACATCTGGAATGTGAAGTCAAGCGGGCCTTAGGAAGCATCACTACAAACAAAACTAGTGGAGGTGATGGAATTCCCCTTGAGCTACTTCAAATCATAAAAGATGATGCTGTGAAAGTACTGCACTCAGTATGCCAGCAAATTTGGAAAACTCAGCAGTGGCCACAGGACTGGAAAAGGTCAATTTTCATTCCAATCCCAAAGAAAGGCAATGCCAAAGAATGCTCAAACTACTGCACAATTGCAGTCATTTCACATGCTAGTAAAGTAATGCTCAAAATTCTCTAAGCCAGGCTTCAACAATACGTGAACCATGAACTTCCAGATGTTCAAGCTGGTTTTACAAAAGGAAGAGGAACCAGAGATCAAATTGCCAACATCTCCTGGATCATCAAAAAAGCAAGAGAGTTCCAGGAAAACATCTATTTCTGCTTTATTGACTATGTCAAAGCCTTTGACTGTGTGGATCACAATAAATTGTGGAAAATTCTTCAAGAGATAAGGATATCAGATCACCTGACCTGCCTCTTGAGAAACCTGTATGCAGGTCAGGAAGCACGGGTAGAACTGGACAAGGAACAACAGACTGGTTCCAAATAGGAAAAGGAGTACGTCAAGGCTGTATATTGTCACCCTGCTCATTTAACTTCCATGCAGAGTACATCATGAGAAATGCTGGACTGGAGGAAGCACAAGCTGGCATCAAGATTGCCAGGAGAAATATCAATAACCTCAAATATGCAGATGACACCACCCTTATGGCAGAAAGTGAAGAAGAACCAAAGAACCTCTTGATGAAAGTGAAAGAGGAAAGTGAAAAAGTTGACTTAAAGCTCAACCTTCAGAAAACTAAGGTCATGGCATCTGGTCCCATCACTTCATGGCCAATAGATGGAGAAACAGTGGAAACAGTGTCAGACTTTATTTTGGGGGGCTCCAAAATCACTTCAGATGGTGACTGCAGTTATGATATTAAAAGACACTTTCTCCCTGAAAGAAAAGTTATGACCAACCTGGACAGCATGTTAAAAAGCAGAGCTGTTACTTTACCAACAAAGGTCCGTCTAGTCAAGGCTATGATTTTTCTAATAGTCATGTGTGGATGTGAGAGCTGAACTATAAAGAAAGCTAAGTGCCAAAGAATTGATGCTTTTGAACTTTGGGGTTGGAGAAGACTCTTGAGTCCCTTGGACTGCAAGGAGATCCAACCAGTCCATCCTAAAGAAGATCAGTTGAAGCTGATGTTGAAGCTGAAACTCCAATACTTTGGCCACCTGATGCAAAGAACTGACTCATTGGAAAAGACCCTGATGCTGGGAAAGATTGATTGAAGGCGGGAGGAGCAGTAGATGCCAGAGGATGAGATGGTTGGATGGCATCACTGACTCAATGGACATGAGTTTGAGTAAGTTCCAGAAGTTGGTGATGGACAGGGAGGCCTGGCATGCTGCAGTCCTGTGGTCGCAAAGAGTCAGATACGACTGAATGACTGACCTGAACCAAGCATGGCCCCGCCCATAAGAACAAGACCCAGTTTCCCCCTCAATCAGTCTCTCCCTTCAGGAAGCTTCCACAAGCCTCTTGTCCTTCTCCATCAGAGGGCAGACAGACTGAAAACCACAATCACAGAAAACTAACCAATCGGATCACATGGACCACAGCCTGTCTAACTCAATGAAACTATGAGCCATGCCATGTAGGGCCACCCAAGACGGACGAGTCATGGTGGAGAGTTCTGACAAAATGTGGCCCACTGGAAAAGGGAATGGAAAATCACTTCCATATTTTTGCCTTAAGAACCCCATGAACATTAGCCATTAAATGTAAATCAAAACTACTATGAGATGTACTTCACACCCAGAAAGATGGCTACCATTAGAAAAAAAGAAAAATAACAACAAGTTTGGCAAAGATGTGGAGAAATTGGAACCCTCATTCAATGCTGACAAGAATATAAAATGGTGAAACCACTCTGAAAACAGTTTGACAGTTCCTCAGAAAGTTAAGCATAAAATTACCACAGGATCCAGTATCCTAGATCTGATAATAGTACTCCAAAAAATATGTGTACATGAGCATTCATGACTGCACTGTTCACAATAGCCAAATGATGGAAACCCCCACCATGTCCCTCAGAGGATGAATGGATAAACAAAATGTGGTATATCCATACAGGGTATAATTCACCAAAATACTACAGTGCTATCTGCTGCATAGCATAGTTGGTAAAGAATCCACCTGCAATGCAGGAGACCCTGACTCAATTCCCGGGTCAGGAAGATCCACTGGAGAAGGGATAGGTTACCCACTCCAATATTCTTGGCTTCTGTTGCGGTTCAGCTGGTAAAGAATCAGCCTTTAATGCAGGAGACCTGGGTTCAATCCCTGGGTTGGGAAGATCCTTTGGAAAAGGGAAAGGCTACCCACTCCAGTATTCTGGCCTGGAGAATTCCATGGACTGTATGGTCCATGGGGTCGCAAAGAGTTAGACACAACTGAGTGACTTTCACTTTCACAATCATACACCAGGAGTCCTTTGGAAATATAAGATCACAATCAAGTATCCTTCACTCTCACTGGGGAAAGTACAGAGAAGACAATTTAGAGAAGTTCATGGGACTCCTTTTAGGTAGGTTATGAGAAATATGAAGCATTGCAGGCTATATAAGGAAGATTTCATGTGTGTGTGCTCAGCTGTGTCCCACTCTTTGCAACCCCATGGACAATAGCTCTCCAGGCTCCTTCTGTCCATGGAATTTCCCAGCAACAATAATGGAGTGGGTTGCCATTCCCTTCTCTAGAGGATCTTCTTGGCCCAGGGATCTAACCTGCATCTCCTGTCTCCTGTACTGGCAGGCAGACTCATTACCTTTGAACCCCTTGGGAAGCCCACAAAGATTAGCTGAAGGTAACACTGTCTTCAGATATTCAAAGGGATTTCATATTAGAAGAGACATCATCTATGTTATACCAGAGAACAATGAGTCACCTGTTAAATTCATTGAGTCTAGGTTGAGGGAGTATCAGAAGAAACATTTTAGCTTGATGTAAAGAAGAATATGCTAATAAGTACAGCGAGGTAGTACTAGAAAACCCTCTTTAGTTATCTAGAGATCCATTTATACCTGAACAGGTCAAGGGAACGCTGGGCAACCATTTGTCAAGTAAAACTCTTCCCTGAAGAGATGGTGACATTGCAATAGATGGTGTGTGAGACTAATGTAGCTGGTGTAACATATTACCATGAACTTGATTCTCATAGTTTTGAAGGAGAGAAGTCTGATATCAAGGAGACAGCTTGGTTGCACTCTCTCCATAGGCCCTTGGAGAGGACTCATGCCTCTCTTTCAGCTTCTGGAGGCTACTGGTATCCCTTGGTGTACCATGACTCAGTCACATCATTCTAATCCTGGCCTCCATTTTCACATGGCATTCTCTATGTATCGTTCTCAAAACTTCTTTAGTTTTTCTCTTAAAAGGATATATATGATTATATTTAAGGCCCATCCTATGGACCTAACAGAAGCAGAAGATATTAATAAGTGGCAAGAATACACGGAAGAACTGTACAAAAAAGATCTTTATGACCCAGATAATCACGACGGTGTGATTACTCACCTAGAGCCAGACATCCTGGAATGTGAAGTTAAGTGGGCCTTGGAAAGCATTGCTATGAACAAAGCTAGTGGAGGTGATGGAATTCCAGTTGAGCTATTTCAAATCCTGAAAGATGATGCTGTGGAAGTGCTGCACTTAATATGCCAGCAAATTTGGAAAACTCAACAGTGGCCACAGGACTGGAAAAGGTGTTTTCATTCCAATCCCCAAAAAAGGCAATGCCAAAGAATGCTCAAACTACTGCACAATTGCACTCATCTCACATGCTAGTAAAGCAATGCTCAAAATTCTGCAAGCCAGGCTTCATCAATACATGAACCATGAACTTCCAGATATTCAAGCTGGTTTTAGAAAAAGCAGAGGAACCAGAGATCAAATTGACAACATCAGCTGGATCATCGAAAAAGCAAGAGAGTTCTAGCAAAACATCTATTTCTACTTTACTGACTATGCCAAAGCCTTTGACTGTGTGGATCACAATAAATTGTGGAAAATTCTTCAAGAGATGGGAATACCAGACCACCTAACCTGCCTCTTGAGAAACCTATATTCAGGTCAGGAAGCAACAGATAGTACTGGACATGGAGCGACAGACTGGTTCCAAATAGGAAAAGAAGTACGTCAAGCCTGTATATTGTCACCTTGCTTATTTAACTTATATGCAGAGTATATCCTGAGAAACGCTGGGCTGGAAGAAGCACAAGCTAGAATCAAGATTGCCGGGAGAAATATCAATAACCTCAGATATGCAGATGACACCACCCTTATGGCAGAAAGTGAAGAGGAACTAAAAAGCCTCTTGATGAAAGTGAAAGAGGAGAGTGAAAAAGTTGGGTTAAAGCTCAACATTCAGGAAACGAGATTCTGGTCCCATCACTTCATGGGAAATCAATGGGGAAACAGTGGAAATAGTGTCAGCCTTTATTTTTTGGGCTCCAAAATCACTGCAGATGGTGATTGCACCCATGGAATTAAAAGACGCTTACTCCTTGGAAGGAAAGTTATGACCAACCTAGATAACATATTGAAAAACAGAGACATTACTTTGCTAACAAAGGGCTGTCTAGTCAAGGCTATGGTTTTTCCAGTAGTCATGTATGGATGTGAGAGTTGGGCTGTGAAGAAAGCTGAGCTTTGAACGATAGATGCTTTTGAACTGTGGTGTTGGAGAAGACTCTTGAGAGTCCTTTGGACTGCAAGGAGATCCAACCAGTCCATCCTAAAGGAGATCAGTCCTGGATGTTCATTGGAAGGACTGATGCTGAAGCTGAAACTCCAGTACTTTGGCCGCTTCATGCAAAGAGTTGACTCATTGGAAAAGACTCTGATGCTGGGAGGGATTGGGGGCAGGAGGAGAAGGGGACGACAGAGGATGAGGTGGTTGGACGGCATCACTGCCTTGATGACACGAGTTTGAGTAAACCCCAGGAGTGATTCATGGGGTCGCAAAGAGTCGGACACGACTGAGCAACTGAACTGAACTAAGGACCCATCCAGACAATCCAGGATAAGATTCTCCTTTCAAGAGCCTTAATTTAGACATGCCTTTGTTTTATAAGGTAATATTCATAGGTTCCAGAAATTAAGACCTTTACATATAGTTTTGGGGGGCCATTATTTAGCCCTCTACAGACAGCCTAGAAGGTTCTAAGTCTTGGATTCTGTTATTCTGTGGGTCAAAAAAATAGATTCAGCCTTGAATATGTACCAGGAGAAGCAAATAATCGAGTTCCAAGGAGAGTTAATAATTAATCAATTTGATGCCTTCAGTTAAAACATAATGTATACTGAAGTTTAAGTTTACCATATCAGTAGAATTAGCATATCTTGATTGCCCTGTCCAGTTTATCTCTCTGAAATATAATTCAGTCACTCAGTCCTGTCTGACTCTCTTAGGATCCCCATGGACTGCTTCATGCCAGGCCTCCCTGTCCGTCACCAACTCCCAGAGCTCAAACTCATGTCCATTGGGTTGGTGATGCCATCCGACAGTCTCATCCACTGTCGTCCCCTTTTCCTCCTGCCTTCAATCTTTCCCAGTATCAGGGTCTTTTCCAATGAGTCAGTGTTGTCAATATAGGCCTTTCAGAATATGAACAAGGGCTTCATGGTGGCTCAGATGGTAAAGAATCCCCCCGCAATGCAGAAGACCTGGATCAGGAAGATCCCCTGGAGAAGAAAATGGCTACCCATTCCAGAATTCTTGCCTGGAAAATTCCTTGGACAGAGGAGCTTGGGAGCCTTTAGTCCATGAGGTTACAAGGAGTTGGACTGAGTGACCAACATTTTTTCAGTATATGAATAAAGATATACTGAAGCCTACAAATATGTGTCAATAAAATGGAGCCAGAGAAAAATGGTCCTGCTCTGAGAGGTAATGTGCAAATATATAAGCATTTAAAAATATAAAAGTATTAAACTATTTCAAGCCTGGAATATATTCATAAAAATTAACTGTGAGAAAGTATAAGTGCTTATTTCATAAAGACTGGTATATAGATAAAGAGTAAGGAAAAGTGATTTCACTAATTCTCCTTTCAATATTTGTTATACATAAAATATCTTTTTTCCATATTCACTTAGGTTTATAAGAAATACTGAACCAAATATATTGGATCTTGCATTTCACTTCTCTAGAATGTTAAAAATCCTAATAGCTATTTTAAATGATTTATATCCTTATGTAATTTAGTATCATTTTATTCAATAATTCACCTGCATTTTTACAGAAAATTTAAGCAAGATAGATAAAAGCAGTTTTATATGACTCTGTTCATTTTTCAAAACTGAGTTTGATAGTTCATCTCATGACTTTATCTTTTATTTTTATTCCCTACTAAAACAAACACACAGTAAGTTCTTGGGTAATGGAGCAAGTTTAATATGGAAAATTTCAAACAAGTAACTATTATTTTTATTTCACACCAAATAAATATTACTTTTGTATGCATGTAAATGTAAACATATAAACTATTTTGCATTTAATAATTGTTTCAAAGTCTTTTAAAGAAAAAGATGATTTTTTTTCCATTTCTATGACAGAAACTGCCAAGTACAAGTTGGATATGAGAATATTTAATTTAAAATTATATTAAAATATTTGATAGATACTAAGAAACTAAAGAAAAATATCGTGTTTTCTTCAGTATATTTGTGCCAGCACCTAGCACAGTATCTAGCATTTAGTCAGAAATCTAATAGATGGTGGTTGGATAAAGAAATTAATTTTCATGAATTCTCAATGCAAAGTGCATCTTTTTAAACCATAATTTTAGGGTTATCAAATTTCTTTATTACTATGATAATGTTTGGCAATCCTTCACATGCATATGACGTTCTATCTCTGATAGATAATAAAAACTGTCTTTGAAGAATAAAATGTATTTTATTTTTATGTCATCCTTAAAAAGTCAGGAGACAAGCCCTGTAAATAACTGGTACCCAATATTTTGTTTAACCATGTCTCTAATATAGTTACATAGCATATCAGGAGTTATAGTTCACCCAAAATTATCTAATATATATATATATATATATTTTTATTTTAAAAATGTGTCTCTATCAGGAACTAATGACTTACTGATTTTATGTTTATATTATCCACAACTTTGAAGATTTATAACATTGTGTTACCACTTCCAGTTTTAATTTTTATTTATTTTGGAGTTTGGAACAGGGAAAAGTTTATTACAGGGCCATGCAAGGAGATGGGTGGCTTACACTCTAAGAGCCCCAAAGTTACTGAAAGCTTTCAGCAAGCTCCTTTAAGGCAAAATGTGAAGGAGGGACATGGTTAGTTGTTGCAGACTTCTTGGCGTCAGATCCTTTATTTTTAAAGCCAGGTCATGGCCAGGTAATGATGTTCCTATAAATCTCTGCCAAATGAGTGTTATTATTCTCTGTCCTGACAAGAAAGGCTAAGGTGCCAAAACATAACTTTTACCCTCCAAGGTCCGCATCCTGGTTAAGAGGGGGCAGATTCCAGCTGGCAGCTTCCTCAGGGCCAGGTTCCCAGACCCTGCCCAGCTGTCATCACTGAAGGAGCCAGGTGCCAACTCAGCTGGCCCTCAGGCTCCTCAGGCCTCCCAAAGTAGGGGAGACCAAGTGCCACGGACTGCGACGCAGGCAGATTGCCACTGCTATTAGGTTGCAGAGACAAGGATGGGGGGGAGGCTCACCGCTGCCTCAAGGCCTGGGCCAAGGCTAGTGGGTGACCTTGGTGAGGGCTCTGGAGTCCTACAGGCCACAGCCCCGCTCTGTTCTCTGGGGCCCCCAGATCACACACTGTCCCAGTGGGTCCTACTCAGCCACTGGCCAGTGCCTCAGTGGGTCTCTCCCATAAGCAGCCAATTGTCAATGTGCAAACTTAGCAGTTCTGTCGGTCCTGTAGTGGGGCTTGCCCACAAGCAACCGATGGTCCAGAAATGACAGTTAGAGGGGGGATTCAGACAACTGCTGAAGTGGTGGTCCTGAGGTGCAGAGTGAGGTAAGAGGTGAAGCCTAGCACTCTTCCTGATGCCCTCCAGCTCATGTTTAATTTTTAAGAGCTTTTTCTGCTGATTGCATAACCAAATAAAGACAATATAGAGTCAGTCATGTCTAGATTTTCATGCATCTTACCTCACATACTTTTCAGTAATTTACTTCTCTAAGCCTCAGTTTCCTTACCCTTAAAATAGCAATGATAATAAAATTGATACTTACCTGATGGGATTGCCATGGAGATTAAATGATATAATGCAAGTAATATTCCCAGTACATGTTATGAGTTCCTCTGTTTCTCTAGTGAGATGTCATATTCGAAATTGCATCCAGTTTTAAGTGCAAACCACTGATAAGTTTATTAAGCTAAAATAACAAGTCTTGTTTTTCCTGATAGTTTTCCTAGCTATTGTTCATCATGTAAATGGTTTATTTTGCAACAGTATAATGTTAGGCTACTATCTTCAGAAAGCAATCTGGCTTGATTGCCTTGCAGTTGACTGAGGGTTCAGAGCAGCAGTACGACGAAGTGGCATTTCATTTACACTAGATCACTGATTTTCTCCTCAAGAGACCTGTACTGAGCATTTCATGAATCTTTAAAACTCCCAATACTATTATAGAATGTAATTTCTCTCATAAAATTCAGTAAAACATGAAACTCCTAAGTGACCCCTTTGGATTTTTAATGATTCTATAAATGCATTACTAAAATAATTTATAAGGCTAAGTGACTTGTTCAACACATCAGTGTGGGTAATTCAAATAGGTGCTTCAGCAAAATTCCAAACTGTTACAAGTCACGGACCTTACTGCTTTACTCCACTTACTGCTAAATGCCTCTCCTCAACTACACAACAAACCTGACTTCTTAAATTTTGTAAACCTGATGATTCCACATTGACTCTCTCAGATTATTAAATTATATTAACATTACTCCCTGAATGCAGACAACTCTTTGCATTTCTTTACTAGGAGAATTTATCAGTCTTTTTTAGAATGTTATTTCTGTTTCTAAGCACTTTGATTAATGTTGGTTTTATTAATTAATGAAAATAAAGACTTCAAATACATGTATTTATTATACCTAGTGAACTAATAGTCTTTAATTATTTTTGTAAAAAAACATTCAGTTTTGCTTTCATAGACTTCATGGTAAAGGGGAACTTTTAGAATAAATGAATATCCGAATTTTAATCCAGGTACAAATTTTTTTTAAAGCATTGTGACTATACAAGTTACATAGACTCACTTTCCTTGTCCAGTAAATATTGATACAATAGGAGATTGTCGGGAGGATTAAAGAGTGAAGTATGTCAACATTTATTACAGGTGGCGCTAGTGGTGAAAACCCTCCTGCCAGTGCAGGTGGATGTAACAGATGCAGGGTTTGATCCTTGGGTCGGTCGGGAAGCTCCGCTGGGGAAAGAAATGGCAACCCACTCCAGTATTTTTGCCTGGAGAATCCCATGGGATTCTCATCCCATGGAATGACAGCCTGGTGGACTACAGTCTGTGGGGTCGCAGAAGTCAGATAGATCGGATACAACTTAGCAACTAAACCATTATAGGAAAGGTGCCAAATAAATATCAGGTCTCTTCTCATTTCCTTCTAATCATGGAAGTTTTTTTTACACTTTCTCACTTGATGAACATAATATTTTTAAATAGAGAAGATGAGAAATCCATCTGCAATTATTATCTTTTGCTTATTTATATATCAAAAATAGTAAACATTTTCTCATTATCCTCTTTTTGAAAGCTTAGAATCATTTTCTTTGCACATGATTTTACTTGCTGACCATCCTTTAAAAAAATTCATATTTCCTATCAGTATTGCCATTTCTTTGATTCCAATTTAATAATAGGCATGATGTCTGTTTTTGGAAATTTTACTATTTGGCTTTGTATGAAGCTTCCTTTCTTTATAACTTTTTACTAACTTTCAACATTGCTATGTTAATTCATTAAAGAAGGCATTTTATTACCAGTCTCTTCAGACATATATTATGATAAGGATATAAGTGACATCTAACAGCCAGAATGACAGGGAAGACCTAGACATGAGCAAAAAGTCTATTGCCATTAATTAGCCACAATCACGTATGAAACACATTAAGTATCAAGATATTGAAAAAAAAGAATAATTGATTTACAATTAGTCACAACTTAAATATTTGTGAATTTTCAAGGTCCCTCTCAGTATTCAAATCTCAGGGTAAGCAAATATCTTGATGCTTTTTCTGAAAGGTAAACAGAATCAACACTTTTTTTGAACTTTTCCCATACTCTTTTCTTTCCCCTCTACGTATATTCATTCTATGGTATTTATGCAAAAGATGGTCAGATTTTCATATTCCCATACTTTCTTCTTTAATTATTTTCATTATCATTTTTAGTTCTGTCAGTACAGAAGTAATTTTTGCACAACAATCTGGGTTTAAGATGCACATTCCCATCTTTTGTTGAATAAGCAAGTAAATGGATTAATGATGTGTGTAGGGAAGATGAAGAGAAGTCACTCAGTCGTGTCCAACTCTTTGCGACCCCATGGACTGTAGCCGACCAGGCTCCTCGGTCCATGGGATTTTCCAGGCATGAATACTCTGGAGTGGGTTGCCGTTTCCTTCTCCAGGGGATCTTCCCGACCCAGGGATCAAACCCAGGTCTCCCGCATTGTAGGCAGATGCTTTATCGTCCAAGCTAAGATGCACATTCCCATATTTTGTTGAATAAGCAAGTAAATGGATTAATGATGTGTGTAGGGAAGATGAAGTGACTCCATATTCTTCTATGAGTAAAAAGAGATTTTGATAGGTTATAGCTTTGCCCAAGATCCCAGAGCTGGGACTCCAACCTTGATTTCCTATGTCCTTTATTCCTTCAGTTGGATTCTCCTTTTCAACTTTGCATTGTTTCTTCAAATATTCCTAATATCAAAATCAGTTCTCATCCCAGAGATTTTAGTTGATTTATCAAGCCTTGTTTTTACCTTCCTCTTTATGAAGAAATAACAACCATAACTTATAAATGTAGGAAAAGTATTAGTCTCTAGGAAAACAAAATCATTATGAGACATATAAATATATATATGAATTGACTGATGTGATTATGGAGGCTGAGAAGCACCAAGGTCTGCAGTTTGCACCTGGAGACTCAGGAGAGCCAGTGGTATAAGTTACTATCTGAAAACCATCAACTCAAGATTCAAGAGCTGATGCATCAATGTGAGTTCAAAGGCAGGAAAAAATAAAAAGACCCATGTCCCAGCTCAAAGCAGTCAGACAGGAGGAGTCCCCCTCTACTCACAGGATGGTTAGTCTTTGTTTTATTCTTTCTTTCAACTGATTGGATGAGAACCACCCATATTAGGGATGACAATCTGCTTTGCTTAGTCCACTGATTCAAATATTAATCTCATTTAAAAATATCCACACAGACACATCCAGAATATTTGATGAAATAGCTGGGCACCCAGTGGTCAAACCAAGTTGGCACATAAAATTAACCATCACATCATCTCTTTTTTTCAGGTTGTGTAAGGCACATCATTTATGTGGAAAGCAAAACAAATTATTAAGGCAACATGCATCACTTGGGCATTGAATAACCAATAAATCAGAAAATGACAAGCTTTTTTGAAGAGGTAGTTAATTTTTTTAGGCTTTAATACTTTCTAAACATTTTCTTAATGTGATTGCAGAATCAATTGAAAATTATTTCAGGAGAAAATTTAATTACTTTCTAGGATTAAAATTTTAATTATGAGCATTCAATTAAATGCTAATTTTGAGAATTACCCCAGATTTGTAAGCTAATATGTAATTTCTAATGCACAAACTGAAGACAAAGAAATTTCATAGCAAAAGGTTTTCTTGCAATTCACTAAATCAGTGACAATTTACTTTGAGAAACATTTTGTTCTTGTGATATGAAAAGTGATAAGTTCACTATTACCTGCTCTACTGGGAAAAGAAAAAAAAATGGTTGGTAGATACAGAATGCAGTTACAGAGAAAATTTAGGAGATGGGCTACTATTATGCAAAATTGGAAGTAATTTAACACTTTAGTGAAGAAATAAATGAAAATGAATAAAATGGATTTTCATATTTCTCTTTTGTCACCAACTCTAACATAGAAATGTATTTACAGTTTCACTTAATTTTAAAGTTGAAAGGGCATTATATTTTATCTAATTTAACTTTCTTAAGATTGCAGATGAAAAATGTGAGGCTAGAAGAGTTACATGACTTTGGTGAAAAACATTTCTAGAAAAATGCTTTTCTGTCAGAATACTGTGCCAGTATAATATTCAACATCACCCATGGAGGAAGGAACACTAATTCACAGATCTGGTGACTCATTTTACTTCCAAACCTAGCAAACTAGTATGAGATGTTGATCAAGTGAGTCTCTGTGCTTTTGAATCTTCCTCTCTAAAGTGAGGTTGTTAAAATATATGATTTCTGTGATATTTTCCAACTCTGAAGGAAGGGGAAGAATAGGTACCTATAAAAAAAGAAAAAAGAAAATATGACGGTCTTTACATTGATGAATGATGAATGCAATAAAGAACTTATTTATTTCCCTGGAAATCTCTCCTGTAATGGAAAGATAATTTTTAAGCACATTGCATACCCATGTGTAGAGAAGGCAATGGCATCCCACTCCAGTACTCTTGCCTGGAAAATCCCTTGGACAGAGGAGCCTGGTAGGCTGCAGTCCATGGGGTCGCTAGAAGTCGGACGACAGAGCGACTTCACTTTCACTTTTTCACTTTCATGCATTGGAGAAGGAAATGGCAACCCACTCCAGTGTTCTTGCCTGGAGAATCCCAGGGACTGGGGAGCCTGGTGGGCTGCCGTCTCTGGAGTCGCACAGAGTCAGACATGACTGAAGCGACTTAGCAGCAGCAGCACCATACCCATGTGATACTACACTAACTTCTATTATGTGATAAGATAAATATTAACCTTATGAATAATCTTGATTGAAACTTCAAATTATCAATATATTTCTTATTCAAACTATGAAACAAAAATTTTAATTTAGCTTAATTTTATAAAGTCTGGGGGTTTTATTGACTACATTTAGTTTCTCTGAAATCTAAAGGGGATTGAATTATTTGGCTAATATGTAATATCATATCTTATTGGGGATTTTGAAGAAAAAGACAAAATAAGTCATCTGTAGTAAAATTTTATATGTTTTATTTTATTTGTTAGGAAAGTGACACTACAATGATTCAATCTAAAACTCAAACTGAAAATAAGAATTGATAACAATATGTGATAAGGAGCTTATGACATGGTATGGTATCATCTTTGTGGATTATAGTATAGACAAAGAGCAAATATTTTGTGATAAAATCTGAAGGAATTCATTGTTGGAGCATTTGAGAACGTCAACATTTAGCAAGCATTTTTCTCACTTCAACATACATCTAAACTATCATGAAATTTGTATTCTGGTTGGTGCAAAGCATGTAACATAGGAAATCCTTTAAAATTGAATCTACTTTTAATAATTGAAAGAAGTTTATTCCACTAATTTCTTTGTTACTTTTAAAATACAGTTTTATATTCTCTGTCTCTATCATATGTACATATGAAGAATTAATAAAATATATATGTGTTTATATTTACACACACAATCTATGTTGAACTAGTAAGTCTAATTGGAAATGAAAACAAAACGTGCATTTTTAAAATCATATTTCTAGAAAAAATCCCATACTAATACAGCTGATCATTGAATAAAGTGAGGGTTAGGGACGCTGGCCTCTACACAAACATTTGCATATAACTTTACAACTGTTTTCTATTTCACTGTTTCTCATCTGTGGATTTAACCAACCACGGATTATGTAGTACGTGAATCACAAGCTGGAATAGAGATTGCCGAGAGAAACAGCTCGGATATGCAGATGATAACACTCTAATGGCAGAAAGTAAAGAGTAACTAAAGAGCCTCTTGATGAGGGTGAAAGAAGAGAGTGAAAAAGCTGGCTTAAAACTCAACCTTAGTTTTTTCATAATTTTCTTAGTTCAAAAAACTAAGATCATGGCATCTGATCCCCTGACTTCATTGTAAATAGAAAGGGGAAACATGGGAATTTAGTGACAAATTTTATTTTCTTGAGCTCCAAAATTATGGCAGACAGTGACTGCAGCCATGAAATTAAAAGATGATGAAAAACAGAGACATCACTTTGTCAACAAATGTCCATATAGTAAAAGCTATAACTTTTCCAGTGATCATGTATGGATGTAAGAACTGGACCAAAAAGAAGGCTGAACACCGAAAAACAGTTATTTTCAAATCATGGTGCTGGAGAAAATTCTTGAGAGCCCCTTGGATAGCAAGAAGATCAAATTATTCAATCCTAAAGGAAATCAACCCTAGATATTTTTTGGAAGGACTAACATTGAAGCTGAAATTCCAATACTTTGGCCACATTATGCGAAGATCAAACTCACTGGAAAAGATTTGATGCTGGGAAAGATTGAGGGCAAAATGAGAGCAAGTGGCAGAGAATGTATCACTGACTCAATGGACATGAATTTGAGCAAATTCCCAGAGATGCTGGAGGACAGAGGAGTCTGGCATTTTGCATTCATGGAGTTGCAAAGAGTGAGACATGACTTAGTGACTGAATAACAACATTTACTGAAAACATTAATATATAAGTGGAACCATGTAGTCCACACCTGTGTTGTTCAAGAGGAAATTGTACATTATTTAGTATGGTCAATTTAATATGATCTTTACCAACAGAAGGTAGGCTTCAACAGTATGTGAACCAAGAACTACCAGATGTTCAAGCTGGATTTAGAAAAGGCAGAGAATCCAGAGATCAAATTGCCATCTCTTGGGAAATAATTTCAAAGAATAGCAAAGAGAGTTAAGAAAGCCTTCCTAAGTGATCAAAGCAAAGAAATAGAGGAAAACAATAGAATGGGAAAGACTAGAGATCTCTTCAAGAAAATTAGAGACACCAAGGGAATATTTCATGCAAAAATGGACACAATAAAGGACAGAAACAGTATGGACCTAAGCAGAAGATATCAAGAAGAGGTGGCAAGAATACACAGATGGTGCTTGGTCAGTTCAGTCTGTCCAACTCTTAGTGACCCCATGGAGACTAGCCCACTAGGCTCCTCTGTCCTTGGGATTCTCCAGGAAGAAAATACTGGAGTGGGTTGCCATTTCCTCCTTTAAGAATACATAGAAGAACTGTGCAAAGAGATCTTAATGACCCAGATAGCCATGATGGTGTGATCACTCACCTAGAGCCAGATATCCTGGAGTATGAGGTCAGGTGGGCCTTGGGAAGCATCACTATGAACAAAGCTAGTGGAGGTGATAGAATTCCAGCTAGCTATCCCGAATCCTAAAAGATGATGTTGTGAAAGTGCTGCACTCAATATGCCAGCAAATCTGTAAAAACTCAACAGTGGCCACAGGACTGGAAAAGGTCAGTATTCATTCCAATCCTAAAGAAAGGCAATGCCAAAGAATGTTCAAACTACCATACAATTGCACTCATCTCATATGCTAGCAAAGTAATGCTCATAATCCTTCAAACTAGACCACAAAAGTATGTGAACAGAGAACTTCTAGATGTTCAAGCTGGAGTTAGAAAACGCAGAGGAACCAGGGATCAAAATGCCAGCATTTCTTGGATCATAGAAAAAGCAAAATAATTCCAGAAAAACATATACTTCAGATTCAAAGCCTTTGACTGTGCGGATCACAACACACTGTTGAAAATTCAAGAGATGGGAATACCAGACCACCTGACCTGCCTCCTGAGAAATCTGTGTATGTTAGCTGATCAGTCGTGCCTGAGTCTTCCGGAGAAGGCAATGGCACCCCACTCCAGTACTCTTGCCTGGAAAATCCCATGGGTGGAGGAGCCTGTTAGGCTGCAGTCCATGGGGTCGCTAAGAGTTGGACATGACTGAGCGACTTCACTTTCACTTTTCACTTTTACGCGTTGGAGAAGGAAGTGGCAACCCACTCCAGTGTTCTTGCCTGGAGAATCCCAGGGACAGGGGAGCCTGGTGGGCTGCTGTCTATGGGGTCGCACAGAGTCAGACACGACTGAAGCGACTTAGCAGCAGCAGCAGCAGCCTGACTCTTCGCAACCACATGGACTGCAACCCACCAGTCTCTTCTGTCCATGGGATTTTCCAGGCAAAGTTACTGGAGTGGGTTGCCATTTCCTTCTCCAGAGAAATCTGTATGCAGCTCAAGAAGCAACAGTTAGAACCAGACATGGAACAACGGTAGCTCCAAATTGGGAATGGAGCATGTCAATGCTGTATATTGTCACCTTGCTTATTTAACTTATACACAGAGTACATCATAAGAAATACCAGGCTGGATGAAGCATAACCTGGAATCAAGATTGCTGGGAAAATTACCAATAATCTTAGATATGCAAATAACACCACCCTTACGTAAGAAAGAACTAAAGAGCCTCTTGATGAAAGTGAAAGAGGAGAGTGAAAAAGTTGGCTTAAAACTCAACATTCAAAAAACTTAAGATCATGGCATCAGATCCCATTACTTCATGGGAAATAGATGAGGAAACAGTGGAAATCATGAAATACTTTATTTTGGGGGCTCCAAAATCACTGCAGTTGATGACTGCAGCCATGAAACTAAAAGATGCTTGATCCTTGGAAGAAGTGAAGTGAAGTGAAGTCTCTCAGTTGTGTCCAACTCTTTGCAACCCCGTGGACTGTAGCCCACCAGGCTCCTGTGTCCATGGGATTTTCCAGGCAAGAATACTGAAGTGGGTTGCCATTTCCTTCTCCAGGGGAATCTTTCTGACCCAGGGATCAAACCCAGGCCTCCTGCATTGCAGACAGCTGCTTTAACCTCTGAGCTACCAGGGAAGCTTTAGAAGAGGGCTTGGAAGAAAAGGCTTCTTTCCTTCGAAGAAAAGTTATGACAAATCTAGACAGCATATTAAAAAGCAGAGATATTACTTTGCCAACACAGGCCCATCTAGTCAAAGCTGTGGTTTTTCCAGTAGTCATGTATGTATGTGAGAGTTGGACTATAAAGAAAGCTGAGCACCAAAGAATTGATGCTTTTGAACTGTGGTGTTGGGGGAGACATTTGAGAGTCCCTTGGACTGCAAGGAGATCCAACCAGTCAATCCTAAAGGAAGTCAGTCCTGAATATTCATTGGAAGAACTGATGTTGAACCTAAAGCTCCAATACTTTGGCCACCTGATATGAAGAGCTGACTGATTAAAAAAGATTCTGATGCTGGGAAAGATTGATGGCAGGAGGAGAAGAGGATGACAGAAGATTTGATGATTGAATGGCATCACTGACTCAATGGACCTGAGTTTGAGCAAGCTCTGGGAGTTGGTGATGGACAGGCATTCTGCAATCCGTGGGGTTGCAAAGAGTCAAACATGACTGAGCAACTGAACTGAGCTAACAGAGATAGTCGAGGTAACTACTTGGATATTCTACAGTCTTATTCCACACTCCCTTAAAAGAGAGTTTGAGGCAAGTGTTAAGTATTCAGCACTAACCTGTCATTTAGTACATGAAATTCCATACCTGCTTTAGAGAAGGGGAAAGGAAGAGGGCAGAATGGAAAACAAAGGAAAGTGATGTGTTACCCTACTGGTCATCACTATGCATCAAATTATAGAACAAGTGCAGTCACTTGGCTAGAGACCACCGGACATTATCAGACAGGCATTTGAGAGAAGATGTCAGAGAACAGTCCATTTAAAAAAAAGTTTTATTGCTCCACTGCTCTTTCTTGTTGGTCAAAGCACATACTAAGCAGAATTAGATTTTTGTCTTCAGAGATTTTATTTTATTTTTTGTACCTTTTCCCCTTTGCCAGCTTCTGCCGAAGCCCCACCCATGTCCCAAGGTGTTGTGTTCTTCCATACCTAGAAATGATCATAAATGCCAGAAAGTCAAGAAAGGTGGCAAGTGTGATTTCCAAAGTGCAGTAACCAAGGGTGAGCTCCCAAGCTTCTTGAGCAAGTAAGTGCCCTATTTGCCAAACTGTTAAAGTTGAGAGCATGACTTTATAAGTAGCTACAGATGCAGCTGAATCAAAATAAGTTGTTAATGATCTGGAATAGTGGGAGCTACATGGTATTTGGTTGAGAAATCTGTAGTAGCTCCTTGAATATTTTAGATATTTTATTTAAGTCATATGTATTTTTGATAACTGACTGGTATCTAACTTTTGGATACACACAACTTTAATATACATAAGCAGCAGAACTGTAGAAAGCTAATGACATAGCAGATTCTGATGTTTTCCTTTAAAGGCCAAATAATCTACTGAAAATTAGCAGATATAAGAATTCTGAATAATTGGTATCACATTTAAAATCACATCCACTGCATTTTAGGCTAATCAGTTCAACTACTGTTATTATTTTCTCTTTAAGATGGCAAAGTGTGTAACATGAAAAGATCTAAAAATTTTCCTAGACTACCAGAAAAGCATCACTTAATTTGTAAAATTGTCTTCTAAAATGTCAAGGTGCAATCAACAATTTTATAAAATGTAAAATTCTTAATACTTCACCAATTTCTACAACTAAGTTTTAGCTATATTTCCAAAAGTATAATTTTGGCAAATAATCATATTTTTCATAGTTTATCCCCTTTGATTTTTCCTTAAGCGTAATATATGTTAATTATTTGGTGTAAGTTTACTGAGTGAAACTATCATTTGCTGTTATTATTTTGAATGAGGTGCGAACCCCAAAACAGATGAAGAGAAACTTTATTCCAGAGATTTATGAAGACAGAATTTTGAATTGTTCACAGTCTGCTAGTGAAACCACTCTCATAAATTGCCTCAGGAAAATCTTGATCAAATGGGTTTTGAACAAGCCTAAATCAGTGAGACATCTGTGTCCCTTTTGAAGGAATCAATGCAATGATATACAATGTTACATACTTTACTGCATTAAGCAGATTCTATGTGTCATTTTCTTAAATGGACACCAATTTTTAAGATTTTTTTTCAATTATGCAGTTAAATAAAATCAGTAAAAATGTATCTTTAAACTATAATATATACTAGCTTTAAATTTATGATATGTTAAAACATCCTAAAACTATGAACTATACTGTCACAGTAAGAAATTCAGAGTATATTGTGGAAAGTATATTTTTGTGTGAAAATTAGAATTGCATTTTTAATAACTGTGATGCCTACTGGTTTAAGCAAATGTATTTCATATAGGAGAAGATTCAATAAAACTTGGTGTGCCTAAGAAGTTATTAGAGTTTTATTGCAATATCCCTTGTAATATATTAGTTTTATGCAGTTTTACATTTTTAAATGTTTGTCAATAAAATATGCACTGCATATTGAATTTTAGACTCAATTTTCATTATTGAGTATATTACTATTCATGGCCTTAAAAAAATTTTACTTGAAATTAGTTGTTATAAATATAGCATATAAGTTGTATTGTTAACTCTTTTATCTTTAAAAATACATATTTTGCACTATTGATAATACTGCCTCTAATATATGTTTTGGAAATGCCAAAGCTGTGTATCTAAAACTAGTTTAATATGGGCATAGATATTTTGACTTTTCCATAAGTAAAGATTTCTTGACCAAATCGATAAGTTTTGACTTATTTTCTAGACATGATTTATACACTTGTGTTAAGTGAATGTATGACTAATATTTTATTTCTTCACCTATCATAAACAAGTGCTTGTCTGTGATAGATATTGTATTACACATGGAGGGATAAGAATGTGAGATTATTGTCCTTGCTTTTAAAGGGCTTTCAGTCTTGTATTTTTTTCCTTTATGATTGCATCATAGAATTGTGTATTTGATTAATCGTAGGATTTCAGTGTATGGACACGGAATACAGAAAACAAATCATATATGTCGCTGAAGCTGTAGTTTTTAACTCACTATTGCTGTTTAGTTGCTAGGTCATGTCTGACTCTTTGCCACCCCATTGACAGTAGCCTACCAGGCTACTCTGTCCGTGGGATTTCCCAGGCTAGAATACTGGAGTAGGTTGCCATTTCCTTCTCCAGGGGATCTGATTAGTATTTTCAACACACCAAGCAGCTAAAAGTTAAGAGGTATAGGTTTAACATACATTTTCAAAATTTCAGTAATTCTTTGAATATTTTAATTAAAAGTGAAGTTTTATACATTTAAGATCAATACCCATATCAGTGTGATTTTATAATTAATACTGTTTGATGGACAGCTGTGCTTTGGTAAAATATCCACACTTAAGCAGAACCAAGTGACCAAATTCACCAATTTTTGTATCTTTGTGTATATGTTACAGATGGTATACCGGTGTACTATATATAGGTAATTTGAATAACAATGTAATCTGAAGAATTTTGCACTTTATATTTTAAATTCAATTTTAATATGTGCTATGTACTTTAATAATACCATGCATTCATTTATTCTTAAGATTTGTATATTAGGAAATACTCTAGCATTACATAATTTAATAAGACTGCTTTTTCTGATTATCTGGTTTTCAATACAATTATCTCCATGCCAATCTAGTTTAGTTTCAATAACCTGTCAAAATAACATTTAGGCTTTTTCCTTTTTCTTAAAAAGCTCCAACTCTACTATGAAAATATTGTGCATAGATTAATCCTATTTTACTGAAATAGAATTATGCACAATTTAATTGAAATTTTAGATAAGCTAATATCTAAAGAGAATTATTTATTAATGTGACTAGATGCAAATTTACTAGCAGGATTACGGATGGACAAAACAAATAGGGTAACAACGATGGCAAGAAATTTGGCTAAATTTCTGAAAATGTGATTAAGATTCCTTGGAGCAAATACTGCAGAGTTTTAAAAGTATGATGGACCAAAGTTCAGGAGGTAACTCTCAGGATCAAGGATAGAAGATTTCAAGATAAGAGTGAGAACTAAATCAAGAGTTTCTGTGAATTTTGACAAGTGAAGATGGGTTTTAAAAAAGGATATTTTGATCTAGAATCAAAGGATTTCCAAGCTGTTGTTCAAACTGAAGATCTTTCTTTTTCTATAATGGGCAGTGTGTTGACCCTGATTCTCACTTCAGTCTTCAATCAAATTACTTTTAATTAACAAATAACTGAAGTTCCTCAAATTTCAAGCTTGCCATGGCTTTTCTTTAGTGTTCTGATATATATATATATATTGGTTTTTTTTTCTCAGTACCTGAGAAAATGTCAGAACTTTGACCTAGGAATTCTGTGGATCTGAAGGGGTCCTTCATTGCTGTCTGTGTTGCTGGTTTTCTCTACAGGTAACCTTTGCCCTTCTCTTTACCATCTCTTCTTGCTTTTCAGCTTTGTCTGTGCCCTATGTTTCTCTTGTATCTTGTTATCTGCAACATTAATCTTTGATATGATGCTTTATGTACATACTGTATGTTAACAAATACAGAAGAACATCTCAGAATTTTTAAAGATAATTCAGTAGCTTGTAAGAGAATATTTTCATTTATGTCTGAGCTCAATATTTAAGACCAGCTAATGTACTGATAGGTATTTCCAGGCCATGACTCTGAGAAAGGTATCTACAAAGTATACTGTTTTATTTCACTTTTAATTTTTTTCTTTCCAGGATTTTCAGCATGATAATTTTTAGGTCTGCCTTTTCTTTCATAGGTTCATGGACAAATATCTTAGATAGGTTGCAATTAGAGTTATTTATTCTAAATTTTTATACTACTTAAAGAATGTGAACACGTCTAGTATGAATACAGAGTAAAATGTGTGGAAAAAAAAGAAAAACGTGAATTTCAATGAAGCATCTGGTTCAGAAAAGGAATTAAATTGGAAAACAAATAAAGGTAAGAAAATTTCCTGTGTTCTTTTTTGCAAGTTAATTATGACCTTACTTACATATACCAACTGCTAAGATGGTGGTGCAGAAGGACATGCACTCATCTCCTGCAAGAAATCCAAAATTGCAACTAACTGCTGTTAGTTGACAGGAGAATGTTGGATTCCACCAAAAAAGATACCCCATGTCCAAAGGCAAACGAGAAGCCCCAACAAGACGGTAAAAAGGGTGAAATGCATTTAGAATAAAACCGCATTCCTGTCAGAGATGCTTGGAGGGCTCAAACAAAATCTTGTTTGCACCAGGACCCAGAGGCCCCACAGAGACTGAGCCAGACCTTCCTTTGAGTGTCTGAGTGTCTCCTGTGGAGGTAAAGGCCAACAGTGGCCTGCAGCAGGGACACAGGCTCTGGCTGCAGCAGACCTGGAATACACAGTATGTGGCATAAGCCCTCCTGGAGGAGGTTGCCTTTAGCCCAACCACAGAGCCACTGAGCAGACAACCCACCAACTGGAGAACAATTATACCAAAGAAGTTCTCACACTGTTATGAAAGTTCTAGGACCCACAACAGATTTCCCAACCTGGGTACCTGGCAAAGGGACTGAGAACCCCAAGGAAATTTGACTTTGGAGGCCAGCAGGATTTGATTACAGAACTTCCACAGGACTGGGGAAACAGACTCTTGGAGGACACAAATAAAACCTTGTGTGCAGCAGGACCCAGGAGAAAGGAGAGGTGTCCCCACAAGAGACTGAGCCAGACTTGCCTATGAGTGTCCAGGAGTCTCCGGCGGAGGTGTGGGTTAACAGTGGCCTGCTGTGGGGTCAGGAGCACTGAATACAACAGTGTTGGCATAAGTCATTTTGAAGGACTTATTACCATTAGTAATGGGATTTTCCCGACCCAGGGATTGAACCCAGGTCTCCCACATTGCAGGCAGATGCTTTAACCTCTGCACCACCAGGGAAGCCCTTAATAATGCCATTACTAATTACTGCCATTACCCCTATCACAGTTTGGCCTCAGGCCAAACTACAGGGAAAGAACACAGCCCCAACCATCAACAGAAAATTGGATTAAAGATTTACTGAGCATGGCCACACTCATCAGAACAAGATCCAGATTCCTCTATAGCCAGTCCCTCCCCTCAGGAAGCTGCCACAAGTCTCTTATCCTTATCCATCAGAGTGCAGACAGAATGAAAACCACAATCACAGAAAACTAACAAATAGATCACATGGATCACAGCCTTGTCTAACTCAATGAAACGGTGAGCCTATAGCAGGAGGAAACTAATACACAATAAGATGCTTACTTTTTTTAGGAGTTGAACTATAGAATGTCAGTAATGGCTTTAGCACACTAAAGAAACTCTATCAGTAGAGTAACAGGCACTTTCAATCACTAACAATAGCAGGTAGGTTTTATCTCTGGATATTGCTGCTCTTGCTTATTGGGAAAACTTAGAAATTTATAATTTTAAATAATTATAAAATTAGATTCAATAGCTGCCCATTTAGTTTACCATTACAATATCAAGATTACTATATTTATCTTTAGGAATAATGAAAATAAGGAATTAAACTACCAAATGTCATCTCAGAAAAATATTAATATATCAAGAGAAAACATATAATGTCACAGATACCACAATCTTGGTTAGCCTATAAGACAGAGAGAAAAAAAAGAAAAGGAAGGAAACAAATATGCAAAGATTGGAGAGATCAGATAACTAAGAAAGGTTTATGGGTGATTTTCCCCCATATATGAGGTGGTAGAATTAAACATCAGCATGCTATTTCTGAATGGGAAATTATCTAGGAAACTGACAAAAATTGATGAGAAAAAATGACAAGATTTTTATATGGTACATCCTTTATTATGCATGGGAATAAAGTAATAGCTTAGCATACTTTCAAGTAGGCAGTAAATACTTTTGGGGCCTTTTTCTTAAAAAAAACAAAACAAAACAAAAAAACTTGCCTAAGAAGTCTCTGATTTCTAGAACACACTCTGTAAAGGAAATTCTAATCAAGATATTCTATGACCTTCAGAAAATGCTAGGCTTAAACTTAAGTATCAATTCAAAATATAGTGGGCAGATTTTCTTTTTCATAAACTCTTCTGCTCATCATTATTCAATTTTTTAAAACATAAATTTATTCTGACATAGAGCTCAGGAGGGGGCAGAAGAGGTGCCCCCTTGTTAGCTTCTAACAAGTAGTTATATCAGTTCAATTCAGTTCAGTTCAGTCGCTCAGTCATGTCCGACTCTTTGCGACCCTGTGAATCAGAGCACACCAGGCCACTCTGTCCATCACCAACTCCCAGAGTTCACTCAGACTCATGTCCATCAAGTCAGTGATACCATCCAGCCATCTCATCCTCTGTCGTCCCCTTCTCCTCCTGCCCTCAATCCCTCCCAGCATCAGAGTCTTTTCCAATGAGTCAACTCTTCACATGAGGTGGCCAAAGTACTGGAGTTTCAGCTTCAGCATCAGTCCTTCCAAAGAAATCCCGGGGCTGATCTTCTTCAGAATTATACTGGTTGGATCTCCTTGCAGTCCAAGGGACCCTCAAGAGTCTTCTCCAACACCACAGTTCAAAAGCATCAATTCTTCAGTGCTCAATCTTCTTCACAGTCCAACTCTCACATCCATACATGACCACTGAAAAACCTAGCCTTGACTAGACGAAATAGTTATATACCTATTAGCAAATCCTCATTAGAGAAAAGTAACGCCTCAACTGAGAGAGTTACACCAGGCACCTCACCTACAACATTTATTTTGAGACAGTACTGAAACAAGGTGAGTCATGCCTGGCTACAAAACAGGTGATAGGAATCTTGAAGAAAGAAAAGATTTCCAAGTAAATACATATCTTGGAGGATAATTGCTTTATAATGTGTTGGTTTCTGCCATATATCAACATGGCCCATCTTTTCCTCTTTCCTTTAGTGGGCTCTTTGAAAATAATTTTGTGTTTTTGTGTCCATACACAGAGGGATTTTCACAAGAATGAGGTAATTTCTTGGTTCTTACAACTTGCTTTTATTTTCCTCCAAGACACATGTTTTAGTAATGCATTGTTTGAAAATAACAGAATGTTTGGAAATTATCATATTTGGTTTTGAATAATGTTTTTATAGAGAACAATAAATGCATGCATTGATTACATATACATTTAAATAAACAAGTACTTTTCATTTTGTGATAGTAAAACCTGTTTTTCTCCTAGGAAACACAGAAGATGGAAAATATAGCTTTGGGGAATTCTAAACATGATTTATAGAGGCTTCTATGGACACTCTACAGGTTATAGTCTATAATATTGATATATACCGAGAGGTAGGTTGCTTTGGATATAAGAGTGGGGTCAAATTTCTTGAGTGAGGATAAATACTGATGTATTCTAGCTCTCCATTTTAGCAAATGTGTTTTTAAGATAATATAAGGCCTTTTGTAAGGTCTTGCTTTATTTGGTTAAAAGTCACTATGTAGATTTGAAAAACTAAAAACTTGTCTTTAATACATGAGAATAAAAAGATATAAATATGTGAAGGAATATGGATTTTCATTCTGTGGTTCATAATTATGTCTTATCTGAAATAACATTTAGATATTTCCTGCTGATTCCAAATGGAGACACAGATCATTAGACATGCAGTAGAGAGTGATGTTTACTAGCATGGTTTGAAAGACAAATTGCCTGGGTTCGGTTGCAGATTCTGCCTCCTAGTTATCTTATGAACTTATACAAGTCACCTCTTTCTGTTTCAGTTTTCTCATCTGAGAAGTATAGATAATAATGTGATAGATACTCTTGAGCACTCAAAAAATAACCTGATGCATAATGAAGGCAAAATAATATTAGATTTACAGACAACAATGAGCTTGTAGTCAGTGGTTGATGAATTTAGTTGATGTTTAGTAGGACCTGATAAAGAAATGTTTTTTTTTTTTTTCATGATTTTAGTAAATCAGAATTTACAAAATGTCTTTATTTTTAATATCTTATGTATCTGGAAGGGGAAGTCTAATTGAATAAGTTTGTTAATGAAAGAAAATGATCCTGAATTAACGAAAATCAGACCACAATTGAGCTTCTCAGGTGGCGTTAGGGGTAAAGAATCTGCTGCTAATGCACAGACGCAGATCCCTGGGATGGGAAGATCCCTTGGAAGAGGAAATGGGAACCCATTCCAATATTCTTGCCTAGAAATCCCCATGGAAAGAGGAGCCTTGCGGGCTACAGTTCATGTGGTCACAGATATTTGGACATAACTGAGTGAATAAACACAGCTTTCAATCTAAGATTGAATATAGAATTTATATACCTGTTTGAGTACAGTCCATAGGGTCGCAAAGAGTTCGACAGGACTGAAGTGACTTAGCACACATGTGATCAGATACAGAGTACTCCTTCCTCTAACAATTGTTTCTTTCTGACCTGGAAGAGAGGGAAAGGAAGCCGTGATAAGTGGTACAGGAAGATGGTATCATAAACAAAGACTTTTAGTCAATTTTCACGTTTAGAAGAAGAAATGGCTTCTTGAGAGGTGTTTGATGTGTCATTCAAAGGCTTTAATTGACATATGGGGAGAAATCTTCATATATACTTTCAGTATCTATACCACAACAATGCTCAAAAGAAGTTACAAAATTTATCAACATTCCATTTTACAGATGAGGAAAATAGAGCTCACCAACTTCAAGCAATAAAAAAATAAGACAAATGGTAATTATCACCATTTAGTAGATGAAAAGATTGAAGAAGAAAAAAATTCAAGAATTACCATTGAAGAAAATAATAAAAAGCCAGCACTTTCAGAAGCTTAGAATCATAGACTTGAATAATGTAATTATCTACAAGGCGTTTTCTTCTTTTCTTCACTGGCTATAACAATTATATCCTAGCATACTGAGACTTTAACTCTTTCCTAACAATTATCTTGGAATTGCTCATTAAAAATAATAATTTCAAGTTTGTAAGTCATTTTATCTTTAACACATTTAAAGTTTCAAATAAACCTACAGTTACCATTCTAACTGAAATCATTTACAGAAAACTGCAAAACTTCTACCTTTAAAATGATACTTTTAGTATTTTAGATATAATTTAGAATGAGAAAAAAGGAGCTATTCCCAATTCATATTTTTAAAGAGAAAAGTATAATACAGAACTAGAAGGCCCTTGTTCTAAGTTTAGAATGCATACTTTTCTACTGCGTTCAAAAATTATTTAACTGCAGTTAATAATGTATTATTTACTCTAACATTATGTCTAAAGAATTGCTACCATTTGGAATATTATCTCTATTCCATCTTAAAAGAACTTTTTGAAGTCATGCTGTCTACTGTATTTTTCTGCAGCTGTTAACATCAATTTAGTCTGCAAAATGCTAAGAGATGATTTCCTTTGCTCTGATACCTCTCTGCTCATGTCAGAGAATAAACGCCACAGGTTTATGTGAGAGTGGCTCTGTCTACATGTTGATCAGGTCTAATGATAGATAAATCTAGATTTTTGAATGTCTGATCAAGCCAGAGTATTTCTAAATATCAGACTATAGTGATTTGGGGGAGGGGGGAGAATGTGGCCTCTGCTTCGACTTCTAAGGGGTTTACATAATCCCTTTCTGAAGATATGTGATGGTCTTTCATTTAACAAAGTGCATTAAAAGGAAATATTGGATATAAAACATGTGTGGCTAGGGTAGAGATAAGATGTAAACAAATGAGTGGCTATAGTTTCCTTGGTAAGAAAGTAAGTGAATACTGAGAGTGAGGGAGCTATGAGAAGGAAAAAGGGATTTTATTGGCTGCTCTGCAACATACTCTTACTCTATAGTTTAATGCATTAAAATACAGATTCAGAACTTAAGACTTTCTGGGTTTAAATCTGGTTATATTATTTCCTTGCTCTGTGGTCTTAGGTAATTATTGATAACAAACACTGTGGATATATATATATGCTGTGCTAGTTGCTCAGTCATGTTCGACTCTTTGTGACCGCATGGACTCTAGCTTATCAGGCTGCTCTGTCCATGGGGATTCTCCAGGCAAGAATACTGGAGTGGGTTGCCATGCCCTCCACCAGGGGATCTTCCTGACCCAGGGATCGAACTTGCATCACCTACATTGGTTGGCAGGTGAATCCTTTACCACTGAGCCACCTGGGAAGTGTATATATATATATATATATATGTGTGTGTGTGTGTGTGTGTATATATCTATATACACATCTATTTCAAGAACAGCAAGAAAATACCCTTCCCCTACTTGACCCCCAAAATCACAATTTCTGGATGTTTGTGAGATACTTAATACATGATAATTTGTAGAATATTTAGATCTTTCTATTAAAATTATATTTTTCATATTCACTATTTTAAGTTATATTAATGTATTTACTAGAGGAATTGTCTGAATTTTTAGTGAACCATTTATTTTTTTTTACATTGATATTATCATGAATATAAATATTATGGAACACTTACAATCCACAAAATTGTAGATTTTAAGCAAATGATTTAGAAATTCCCATACAATCTTTTCGGAGAAGGCAATGGCACCCCACTCCAGTACTCTTGCCTGGAGAATCCCATGGACGGAGGAGCCTGGTAGGTTGCAGACCATGGGATCGCGAAGAGTCGGAAACGACTGAGCGACTTCACTTTCACTTTTCACTTTCATGCATTGGAGAAGGAAACGGCAACCCACTCCAGTGTTGTTGCCTGGAGAATCCCAGGGAAGGGGGAGCCTGGTGGGCTGCCCTCTATGGGGTCGCATAGAGTCAGACACGACTGAAGCAACTTAGCAGTAGCAGCAGTACAATCTTTTGCAAAATCACACATGGTAGGTTAGTATTAAGTCACACTTTCAAACTAGCATATAAATAGATGCCATATCTACATTCACATCAAAAGTATTTTGTTTGGGGTGAGGCTTCCCTCAACACAACTCAGTGATTAACACTTGCTCACTGAAAGTCCTTAGATCATTTGTTTACTTAATTTAAAGCTTAGACACTGGGCATTTACCATTATTTTGAAATTACTCAACTGAGCTTTTATAAATTGTATTCATTGGATTAAAAACTTACAGTTTGTTTTAAGCTCTTGTGTGTCTATGTTTGAGCTTGGTCATGTCTGACTCTTTCTGACCCTGTGGACTGTAGCCCACCAGGCTCCTCTGTCCATGGGATTCTCCAGGCAAGAATCCTGGAGTCGGTTGCCATGCCCTCCTCCAAGGGATCTTCCCAACCCTGGGACTGAACTCATGTCTCTTGTGTCTCCTGCATTGGCAGATGGGTTCTTTAACATAGCATTGACTTGGAAGCTCAATGCTCTTAAAGATGTATAAGTAGTACTCACCCTATTTCTGAAACCAGAGAAAATATACATATTTATTTCTAATTAAAGAATATTTTACTTATCGATTCTGCATAACTTTTTTCTATTCAACACAAAAATATGTGAATTGGGAAGAAAAACAAATTATAGCCTGCATTATAACAATGCCATCATTTCAGCACCAAACTTTGTATTACTACATTTTCACTACTTGGATTTTGTATTCTTGTATTTCATAACCCTAGAAGTGAACTAATTCAAAGAATGTCTTTGTCATGCTGGTTAGATGGACATTCAGAGGAGAGTCATTAGTAGTAGTCAATAATTAGCTACATTTATTATTTCACTTACCAGTGAAAGCAGGAGGCAAAGGGGATGACAGAGGACGAGATGGTTATATGGTCTCACAGACTCAATAGACATGAATCTGAGGAAGCTCCAGGAGTTGGTGATGGACAGGGAAGCCTGGCATGCTGCAGTCCATGGGGTCAGAAAGAGTCAGACACAACTGAGCATCTGAACTACCAGTCACTCTAAAATCCACAGTAGGCAGGTTTACAATATGTGTTGAACATTTATACCCCTTCTATTAAAACACTTCATTCCAATTTTACCCCAAATGTACAAAAATAAAATCTACCTGTAAAAATAATTTACCAGCAAAATTTTCACAATGGGATATATATGTAAAACCATGCTAATCTATGAAAACATCTTAATATGACTTTCTCCTCTTATAAAAATAAAAATTGCTATCTTCAACATAATTTGAACATTTTATTTGTATGAATGCATTAATGTTTTATAATTTTCTCCCTGGTGGTTTTGTTTTGTAAAGTATTGTGAGAGCAATACTGAAGGAAAGGCCCTTAAATAAAATAGTTTCAAAACCTCTTTTTCAATCTTAATGTACACTTTTTGGTTTCAAAGGAAGATTATACTAATATGCCTGGGGAAAAGATGAAGTGTGTACTCTAGACCGACAGATATGCTTAGCAGATACCTGACATTGCAGGAAGCATCCAAGGGATCAGACAATTTACATCTTTTTTTTTTCTTTTTTTGTATTTCAAGTAAGTGTAAAACTTAAAAAATCTGGTAGAGAAGTTATTTTTAGGAATGACTAGTTAACTGCTCCCTGCTAAAACTTTCAAAAAATGTAATCAGTGTCATCAACATGTGGTAAAATCACATTGTTACTCCTCCACTCATGAAACATACTGGGAAACACACATCCTACCAAAGAGAATGAATGGTAAAAAAAATCGCTTTCAAACCAATGCATATCTAAATGAGAATGGGCATACTCTTACTTAACTTTAACTGGTCAGATGTACAAAGTAACACAAAATTTAATAAGACTACACAATTTCAGAAACAACCAGAATGTCCAAGAGACAACACCTTAGCTAGGCTTTCAGGTCTTCCTTAACTCTTTCTTCTCTTCCTTTACCTCTCTCTCCCATGAAAATGAAAGTGAAGGTCACTCAGTTGTGCCTGACTCTTTGTGACCCCATGAACTATACAGTCCATGGAGTTATCTAGGCCAGAATACAAGTGTGGGTAGCCTCTCCCTCCTCCAGGGGATCTTCCCAACTCAGGAATTGAACTGGGGTCTCCTGCATTGGCAAGCAGATTTTTTACCAACTGAGCTATGGGGAAGTCCTGCTTGAAGTTTTTTACACATTTTTCTAATCATGAGAGGAAAATTTCCAAAATTGAGAAGAGAGGGAAGAAGTAGATGGGAGGCACAAAACCCAACAGGTTCTTAGAAAAAGAAACATAGAACAAGCAGGGCAGCCAGTTCTAGAAAGGTGCTGGCCTAAAATCACGTGATCAGTGTAAACACTGTCAATGAGCTGTCCATATTTATGCATGCTGCTCTCATATTTGCTGCCATCAGACCACCATCAACTCAAGCAAAGAGTCAGCTGTCAAGAAGCGGCTTTAGTTCCCTGAAGCTGTTGATGATTGCTGTGAAAAAAATTAAAATGTTTCTGCTCATAGAGACTTCCTGGGAAAGCATATTGTGAAATTATGAAGAGAGTCCCCAGGGAAGACAGTGAATACTTTAAACAATGTGTCTACTGAAAAACATTTTCATTCAACTCAAGTATGTTTTGAAAATCAGGGAGAATTAAGGAACTAGTAAAACTAGAAAAGGAATAAGAATTTCTAAGTGCTGCACTGGGATCTTCTGTTACAGGGAGCTTCAACTTCTGGTTTCAATAGAACTCGGTGGTAGAACTGAATCTGCTCCATGTACTTGGCTGTGTGGTAAATGTGATTTAATCATGTTGCTGTAGTTTAATTATTCTGAGATGTTAGCTTTGATTTTTTGAATCAGGAGGGAAAAAACATTATTCAACTCTACAATTTTTGAAAAAGTTAGTCAGCATTTAAGAACTATGCACAAGAACTCAAGATTTGCTATATTAATGGTGATTTAAAGAAAAATAAATAAATAAAACACCTACTATGAAAAAAATAGCATACCAAATTTAAAAATGTATTAGTTTTGAAAATAGCTACATCGTTACCAATTATATTCTAGTTTCTTAAAGGAAATGACATCTGTTAACCTCAGAATCTATTTTTCAATGAATAGACAAATGATTCATTAATTTTTCTCTGTAAAGATTTATAAAGTTAGAAAAAACCTTTCAATTAATGACATTCAATGCAATTTTTGAATGAATAAATAAAAGATTAAATATCAAGTTTGGTCTGGAATACAGTAGATACTTCTCACGCGCTGGTTTAGGTAAACTCTGATCTCTTATTTCAGTTGTCTATCCCAGCTACAACTGTGTGACTATTTATGTAAGGCCTTCACAGTTTCATGCAGGTGCGACTTCATATCATGTTTATATCATGTGTTCTCACGTCCCACTGAAGGCCTTTCCTGTAATGAGGTTTGTGGCATAGGAGGATACAGTTTAGTATCCATGAATACAATATCCAGAAGAACAAGGGATTTAACATTTCATAAGGTGAACTTTTGTCCAGCGGGACTCAGGACTCAAAGAATTCTTCTTTCTTTGTTTATATCACTGGATGGATTGTCTGAAAATGACGTTTCTTGCTTATTTAACATATACTCCAACATGACCAAATCATACTAGCACTTAGCAGCAGCTTTCTCAATAACATCTTTCTAATTCTTTTCACCTTTCTCCTCACTCCTTCTTCTGAGGTTTGTACACTTTCATATGATAACATTTGTTGTTACTTCACCCACTGCATTTTCAGATATCCAGAATGAAGCATGGGTGATGTTATTTGAAAATTCCAGTGCTGAATTTGAGATGCGTGGGATGTGTGTGTGTGTGTCTGTGTGTGTCTGTGTGTATATGTGTATGTGTCTGTGTGCAATACTTTAGGTATAGTTTTGACCCCAGTGAATACATACAAGGCTTTCCTCGTGGTTCAGATGATAAAGATTCCACCTGCAATGCAGGAAATCTGGGTTCAATCTTGGGTTGGGAAGATCCTATGGAAGAGGGCATGGCAACGCACTCCAGTATTCTTGCCTAGAAAATCCCCATGGACAGAGGAGCCTGGTGGGCAACAGTTCATGGGGTTGCATACAGTCGGACATGATTGAACAACTAAACACAGTAGCAAACACATACAAAAGCAGTACCCAATCCTCTCAGCAAATTTCATACACAGTTTTTAAGAAATCTGAGTACATATATGCCCATTATGAAACAATAATCTAACTCTGAGTTCCTTTGACAAAAACAGACTTAGAAAAGTTTGCTTTGGTCTTGACCATATCGTTTTTATTCTTTAATTTAAATAATATATGTTAAATATTATAATTAAAATATCAGTTCAGTTCAGTTGCTCAGTCATGTCCAACTCTTTGAGACCCCGTGGATTACAGCATACCAGGCTTCCTTGTCCATCACCAGCTCCCAGAGCTTGCTCAAACTCATGTCCATTGAGTTGCTGATGCCATACAACCATCTCATCCTCTGTCATCCCCTTCTCCTCCTGCCTTCAATTTTCTCAGCATCAGGGTCTTTTCCAACGAGACAGTTCTTCGCATCAGGTGACCAAAGTATTGGAGTTTCAGCTTCAGCATCAGTCCTTCTAATGAATATTCAGGACTGATTTCCTTTAGGACTGACTGGTTGGATCTACTTGCCGTCCAAGGGACTCTCAAGGGTCTTCTGCAACCCCACAATTCAAAAGTGTATAGTCTTAATTATTATAGTTAATACAATTAAAATATTATACTATGAAATATAATTTTATATAAAATATACTCTATATATTTATATAGACCATTCAGGTATGACCTAAATCAAATCCCTTATGATTATACAGTGGAAGTGAGAAATAGATTTAAGGGCCTAGGTCTGATAGATAGAGTCCCTGATGAACTATGGAATGAGGTTCGTGACATTGTACAGGAGACAGGGATCAAGACCATCTCCATGGAAAAGAAATGCAAAAAAGCAAAACGGCTGTCTGGGGAGGCCTTACAAATAGCTGTGAAAAAAAGAGAGGTGAAAAGCAAAGGAGAAAGGAAAGATATAAGCATCTGAATGCAGAATTCCAAAGAATAGTAAGTAGAGAAAAGAAAGCCTTCCTCAGCGATCAATGCAAAGAATAGAGGAAAACAACAGAATGGGAAAGACTAGAGATCTTTTCAAGAAAATTAGAGATACCAAGGGAACATTTCATGCAAAGATGGGCTCGATAAACGACAAAAATGGTATGGACCTAACAGAAGCAGAAGATATTAAGAAGAGTGGCAAGAACACATAGAGAACTGTACAAAAAAGAACTTCACGACCCAGATAATCACGATGGTGTGATCACTCACCTAGAGCCAGACATCCTGGAATGTGAAGTCAAGTGGGCCATAGAAAGCATCACTACGAACAAAGCTAGTAGAGGTGATGGAATTCCAGTTGGGTTATTTCAAATCTTGAAAGATGATGCTGTGAAAGTGGTGCTACACTCAATATGCCAGCAAATTTGGAAAACTCAGCAGTGGCCACAGGAATGGAAAAGGTCAGTTTTCATTCCAATCCCAAAGAAAGGCAATGCAAAAGAATGCTCAAACTACCACACAATTGCACTCATCTCACACGCTAGTAAAGTAATGCTCAAAATTCTCCAAGCCAGGCTTCAGCATAACGTGAACCAGATCTTCCAGATGTTCAAGCAGGTTTTAGAAAAGGCAGAGGAACCAGAGATCAAATTGACAACATCCGCTGGATCATCAGAAAAGCAAGAGAGTTCCAGAAAAACATCTACTTCTATCTTATTGACTATGTCAAATCCTTTGCCTGTGTGGATCACAATAAACTGGAAAATTCTGAAAGAGATGGGAATAGCAGACCACCTGACCTGCCTCTTGAGAAACCTGTATGCAGGTCAGGAAACAACAGTTAGAACTGGACATGGAACAACAGACTGGTTCCAAATAGGAAAAGGAGTACGTCAAGGCTGTATATTGTCACCTTGCTTATTTAACTTCTATGCAGAGGACATCATGAGAAACGCTGGACTGGAAGAAACACAAGCTGGAATCAAGATTGCTGGGAGAAATACCAATAACCTCAGATATGCAGATGACACCACCCTTATGGCAGAAAGTGAAGAGGAACAAAGAAACGTCTTGATGAAAGTGAAGGAGGAGAGTGAAAAAGTTGGCTTAAAGCTCAACATTCAGAAAACTAAGATCATGACATCTGGTCCCATCATTTCATGGGAAACGAGAGGGAAACAGTGGAATCAGTGTCAGGCTTTATTTTTTTGGGCTCCAAAGTCACTGCTGACGGTGAATGCAGGCAAGAAATTAAAAGATGCTTACTCCTTGGAAGGAAAGTTATGACCAACATAGATAGCATATTCAAAAGTAGAGATATTACTTTGCCAACAAAGGTCCGTCTAGTCAAGGCTATGGTTTTTCCTGTGGTCATATATGGATGTGAGAGTTGGACTGTGAAGAAAGCTGAGCACCGAAGAATTGATGCTTTTGAACTGTGGTGTTGGAGAAGACTCTTGGGAGTTCCTTGGACTGCAAGGAGATCCAACCAGTCCATTCTAAAGGAGATCAGCGCTGGGTGTTCTTTGGAAGGAATGATGCTATAGCTGAAACTACAGTACTTTGGCCACCTGATGCAAAGAGCTGACTCATTGGAAAAGACCCTGATGCTGGGAGGGATTGGGAGCAGGAGCAGAAGGGGATGACAGAGGATGAGATGGCCGGATGGCATCACCGACTTGATGGATGTGAGTTTGAGTGAACTCCGGGAGTTGGTGATGGACAGGGAGGCCTGGTGTGCTGCGATTCATGGGGTCACAAAGAGCTAGACACAACTCAGTGAATGAACTGACTGACTGATAGAACATTATCATTAAATTATAATTATATTACAAATTATAATTTAATTAAAATGTTTTTAATTTCTGAACTAAATTATGCAGTCCAGAAATTAAAAATAAATGTATTACAAGGTTTATTAATATAAAGTTTAAACATAACAATAGGCTATCTCTTCACCTAGGTGCTTGTCCTCCAACTCTGACATATATCAATACTTCCATGTGAAAGAATCCCCCATGAGTATCTCACTCCTGTCTTCTCTCTGCCCCTTTACTCAGTTGGTCCTTTTGAATGGTCTTAAAAATGCCTTTCGGCCTCCCTGGTGGCTCAGTGGTAGAGAATCTGCTTGAAGTGCAGGGTCAAGAAGATTCCCTGGAGGAGGCGATAATAACACACTCCAGTATTCTGGCCTGGGAAATCCCATGGACAGAGGAGCCTGGTGGGCTACAGTCCATAGTGTTGCCAAAGAGTTGGCCATGACTTAGCCACTGAATAACAAACTTTCAACAAGTATAGAATAAAAAACAAATGCATCGTGTTTTTTTCTCTTCTTTCCCTGGAGATTAAATAGTTCTGGGGGCAAGATTTCCTCCAGGCTCCCAATCAGTTCATTGTGAGTGTGAGCTGAATACCGTCTCATTCCCATACTGTCAATGACTGGAACTGGCAAAGGGTTTTCCTGGTGGCCCAGATGGTAAATAATTTGCCTGTAACTGAATAGACCCTGGTTTGACTGGGTCCTTAGGTCAGGAAGATCCCCTGGAGAAGGCAAAGGTTACCTACTCTAGTATTCTTGCCTGGAGAATTTCATGGACAGAGGAGCCTGATGGATTAAAGTCCACGTGTTGCAAAGAGTGGGACACAACTGAGCAACTAACACACACACATAGGGCAAAAATGGATCAATGGTTTTTACGGACATTAATTATGACTGATAACAAAATTATGATTGCATTAATGATACTCATGTATTCTTGTAGGTTCTATTTAACAAAGATTAAAGCTAATTAATATGAATATATTCATTCTATAGAAAAAATTAAAAGCTTAAAAACTGTGCATTGCTCAAAGTCCCAATGCCTGAAAAGAAGTCAAAATTCCAGTTTATAATTCTTCTGCATAAAATAGTATATTGGTAAAGACATTTCTCTAGAGAGTCAAGTTTTTGTGGTCCAGTTACATTACTTTTACGAACATTATTATACATGTGCTGCTGTACTCAGTCACATTCATCTCTTTGCAACCCCATGGACTGTAGCCAGCTGCTTCTTCTGTCCACGGGAGTCTCCAGGCAAGAATACTGCAGTGGGTTGCCATTTCCTTCTCTACAGGATCTTCCTGACCCAGGGATTGAACCTGTGTCTCCTGCTTGGCAAGCAGTTTCCTTACCACTGCATCACCTGAGAAGCCGTAAGCTTAGATAAGTTAGATTGATCAACAGTTGACACATGTGTGAAACTGTGTCACACAAATCTAAGGTGTCTCAAACAACCCTTGAAAATGTAAAACTGTAACTATTGGATGGCTTTCCAGGATGGCAACCACATGACATACACCTCAGTTTTTAAATGAATTTACCTGGTGAACTTACTGAAAATTGTTATTTTATATCTTGGAGAATAGCTATAACATTCAATTATTTTTACCTTAAATATGATTAATGCAATGTTGCTATTTTCCCAGCAATACTTAGCCAATATAATTGTTTCTAGATAGAATAAGAATCAAAAATTATTGTTTGTTATGACGGAGGTCATGCATGCAAATCACTAAAGAGTCCTACCATTAAACATCAGTTCAGATATATAACTGTGATAATAGCAATATATGGCAATTCTCAAAGTTTGCTATTCATAAAAGTATTAAACAGAAATATTATTCTGTTACATCTTATAGTTTAAAAAATATTTTCCTAAATGTATGGCTTTTTTACTTTATTATTTAATGGATCATTTCAAAGCTATCTAATTTTTAGTGTTTTATAATACAAAATTTAAAAATCTATGATCTTTTGGATTGTATACCATTATTATATATTTCAGTTTTTAATGTTTTGTTATAGTCTATTAATCTAGAGATCAATGTGAACTTTTATGTGTACTAGTTTTGTGATTAAAATAAAACAGTGTATTAGAGCAATTATATTGCAACAATAAATATTTTGGAGGGCTAAAATAACACAGTTGATAAAGAACATTTCTTCCAAAATTTGTTGTCTAGTGGTAGATGCATAAATAATCAAAACATTACAATGCATTCAATTCATTTACATAGTGCTATGATAAGTAACTTCTAATATGGACATGCTGAGGAAGACACCTAACTGAGACCTGGTGGTGGAGGATGGGGGTTAATTTTTTGAATAAAATGCTATTTAAGCTAAGATTATACATATATCATTAGGATTTCCCACGTTTTCTGTGTTCTCTTCTTCTGGTCTCTTTTCACAGACATTCTAGTTGTCCTCTTCTGTGTACTTGGTTATAGAATACTTCCTCACTCCAGTCCCTACTCCTTTGGGTTTAGGAACAGCTGCAGGATATATGTGAACCACTGAAAGGGAATGGCAGTGATGTCTTGAAGCGCTTCTGTGCAATTCACCTAAATAAACTTTGGCTGTTTTATAAACTGTTAAGATTTGGAGAGCTGATTATTACTGCAACATATCTTACTCATCCTAACTGATAAATATAAGAATGATAAATGGGCATCAAAAACTAGGAACAAAGGTAGAGTAATACAGACTAAGAGGACAGCTCATTCAAAACCGTAGAGGTAAATAAAATAATGTCAAAAGTAAGCAAAAAATTAAATAACAATTGGAGCCCAGGAATATGTAAGGGAAATCTACAGTGTCTGTGTATGTATGTGTGTGGAGAAGGGGCTTCTGAGCTCTGAGGCTGGAGAGATAAGAAGGGCCTTTGTTCTTTGTCTTAAGAGTAAGAAGTTGTTGAAAGGTTTAAGCTTTGCCAATCGGGCAGATAGATTTGTGTTCTATAAAGATCACTCATTAAAATGTGGCAGATGGCTTGGAAGCAGGCAAGATTAGAGAAAAAACTGTCACTAAGCAGATTGTTGTCATAGGAAAAAAATGTATACTTGAATAATACTGGTAACTATGGGCGTGGAGACAAGTAAATGAAGTTATACCATGTGTAGAATTAGAATATATAGGACTTCTTAACTAATTTGGTGTACTGAAGTCAAGAACAATTTCTGGGATGAAATGGAAAGTGGACTTTGCTGGAAATTCAGTGGACTTTGCATGGAAATGACTCCATGCTGCCACTTTACAGGGCATGAGTTCAATTCCTTGTCAGGGAACTAAGATCCCACATGCCATGTGATACAGCCAAAAAAAGAAAAAACAAAGTACAGAAAGAATAGGTTTTGTGAAAAAATAGTGGATCCAATTATAAGCAAACTGAATTTGAAGAGCTTCTGAGACAACCAGCTCCTGGACATTCTAATGGAGAAGCATGATTCCCTGGCATGATGGTAGACATTGACTGGTTGTTAACATCTCCCAGGGACAAAGAATACAGAAGAAAAATAGAAGAATGTCTGGCTTTGGAAGATAATATTAAATAAGGGATGTCAACATGAGAAATAGTGAATAGAGAGACAGAATATCAAGATTTTTCAGAATCATGGAGGACAAGCAAAGTGATTCAGGAAGAAATGAATGTCCAACTGTACCAGGAAGTCAAACAAATTAAGGATGAAGAAGTGATTAGAGTCCTCAGTAGGAAAGTCACTGCATAACTTAAGGACATTGCAGTGGAACAGCAGAGGAAGAAGTCAGATTACTTTGAGTTGAGGAATCAGTGAAAGATAGAGATGGAGGCAGTGAAATTGTTTGGAGACAGAGATGAAGTTGCGGGCAACAGAAATGTGGCGATGAAGCAATGCTTTTTGTTTGTTTGTTTGTTTTTAAACAAATTCAGAGTGTTTAAAGTTCATGAAAAATACAAAAGCCTTAAGAAATGGAGCGATGGGGTATAATAGCATGCATCTGTAAGACGGCAGGAATGAAGATCTCCATGCTGTGATAAAAACCAAAACAAGGAGAAATGAAATGACTTCTTTCCTTTATGTGATGGTCTTAGGTTTTATATACAAACACAAAAGTTAATTATGTTTTTTCCTCTCTAAAGTTGGAAATCAGGTTATCTTACAAGGGCAAGAGGAAAGGAGATGGAACCTAAGGTTTGAAGAAAGTAAACAATGAAATATTTTTGGGGGGGAATGAGATGGAAGAAAGTGGAGGACAATGAAGATGAATTGCTGAGCAGAACTAAGGTCTCAGTAAGAACAGAGATCTGAATATTTAGCGGCGTTGGCCTATAAATATCCAGAGAACACGATCCAGAGGACAGTCAAGATGACAGTCAAGTGGCATTTGATACTGAATAAGACCTTCATCCCAACTCCCAACACAGAGGACATGCAGATTTTTATCGAGAACCGTTCAAAGTTACAGTGCCTCAGGGGAGAACCACCTCCTCTTTATAACCTCTGTCTACAGTTAAAAGATGCCACAGCTTGTATTTATTTGTTTCAGAGAACGCAATGTTGTTGTCATTCAGCCAGTCAGTCATGTCTGACTCTTTGGGACCCCACAGACTGCAGCACACCAGGCTTCCCTTGTCGTTCACTATCTCCTGGAGTTTGCTCAGTGAAAATAATGTTTTTGAAGGAATTAGGGCATTGAAGGGTAGCATCGTGGAAGATCAAACAAAAAGACCTAAGAGGAGGATATCACAGGGAAAGAGAGTTTAATAGACTTCCTTAGATATTGGACAAGAATTCAAATATCTAGGGTTTGTTTCAAATTTTCAATTGTTTCCTGATAAATAAGGGTTTATTTAAAAAAAATAAAAATATATATATAAATAAGGGTTTAGTGGTGCAATTTTTATAGTAATCAGAGGCCTTGGACAGAGGTCCTTGATAGATATACAGCATTTGAATATATTTTTTACTCTTTGCCCAGTGGAATATCAACAATGAAAACAGAAAAGCAAAAATATCCCTGCTCACTGATCATCTTTTTGTAAAAGGAATAAATTATTCCAAAATGATAATAGGATTTATCTCTGGCAAGTGGAATTATGGGATTATTAATTTTCTTTCAAATGATTTTCTAACTTTTAAATGTTTATAATCACCATTTTAAAACACCTCTCCTGTTTATTTTGACTTTGCCTATAATTCTGCCATTAGAGTCATTATTTGAGGCAAACTGTTACATTGGTCTCAACTTTTCAAATGCAAATCCCCTTAACACCATCAAGCTTATTAGTTTGTTAGATTACTTTTTCTCTAGTAGGAATAATAAGAAATAATAAGGCAATACTTTGGGGATTTCCTGAAGACTGTGAAATATAAGATAGAGGCACTATTGATTAAAAATTGGGTATTATTAATTTAACAAAAATCATTTGTGTATTCTAACTTTTTAAGACACTTTTTGCAATTGTGTATCAGCAAGTTAGTTTTTTCTAGCGAAATACAAAAGATGTCCTTTGCCTGTACAGAAAGGAAAAAAAAAAAAAAACAGAAGAGAAGCAAATAAGATCGTCCCATGACATTTTTATTTATACCAATTCTGTAATCCTCAATCTCCCTGTTTTTATTAGAGTTCAGTTTTTGCCATTAATGCTATGACATCTTTGGAGTTAATGCTATGATAAGTATCTAGATGTAACCTATCAAAGGAAAATATGTTTTAATCGGATATTCCTGATCCACGGCAAAGTCATTGACTTCACTGGAATTATTCCTTCCAGTTTTGTGTTAAATATTATAGTATCTTCATAATGCTCTCCTGGTGTCTCTGTGGTAAAGAATTGCCCCGCAGTGTAGGAGACGCAAGAGACACAGGTTCTTTCCCTGGGTTGGGAAGATTCCCTAGAGTAGGAAATGGCAACCCATTCCAGTATTCTTGGAAAATTCTATGGACAGAGGAGCCTGGCGGGCTACAGCCCATGGGGCTGCAAAAGAATCGAACACGTAACTGAGCTAACAACAACAAATCTTCATACCAAATGCCTCTAAAATTAAGTTGCAGTTTTTCAGTTAAACTTTATGTCATTGACCATTGGTGCCTGACATACATCATGGCAATCCTTTTTTACTATGAACAAGGTAATTCAAAGAGAAAACAGAAATAGCTGCAGATGAGAAAGAATATTTTGAAAATTTTAAATACTATCATTTAAAGTTTACCATAGCACATTGATTTGAAGAACATTTAAGAGCCGAAAGGAAGCTTAACAATTCATTTATCTAAAACTAAGGATCATAATTAGTTTAAGTTATGCAATGCCCTCGATAAAATAAATGGCAGTTTTAAGCTGAAGCACATTTTTGTTACTATTTTGCTAAATCTTTGTAGAAAAAAATGATTTGAATCATTTGCAAGTTATATAAGCCATTAATGATTTTGGCCCAAGGTATTAACTTGTATTTAAGTGATTTCCAAAGCCTGTTTCACAGTAGTCCAGGCATTAATCATCTGTTACATCTTAATTAAGTGAACATTTCCAGGTTTACATACAAGATACTATCTCTGGCAATTATAGTATTAGAGAATAACTAGTGATTTAAATTTTGTTGAAGAAAAACAGTGTTAACCACATTATAATGGACCTTTTTTAAATTATAAAACAAAGGAGAAGAAGAAATCACAAACATAAGAGATTTAGAGCAATATTCATGGAACTAGAAAGAAAATACTTGCAATACAATACTAAATAAAATACAATGTCCTTTTATAAAGCAAAATAAAATACATAAATAATTAATTTTAGAAATAGTTTGAGAGAGAGTGATTTTATAGTGTTCCAGGCTTTTGATTCTGAATAAAGGTGCCCGAGTGTTAACAGTGACTGATTACTATTTAAAAGGACCAACTTTGTGGGTGTAAAATTATATGTATATTAGGTAGATGAAGGATTTTAAATAATTTGAAATAAAATAAATTTATAATATTTACATGTTTTTGTTGTTTGCTTGTGAGTGCTCAGTCACCTCGGACTCTTTGCACCACATGCAGTAGCCTGCCAGGCTCCTCTGTCCATGGGATTTCCCAGGCAAGAATACTGGAGTCGGTTGCCATTTTCTTCTCCAGGGGATCTTCTTGATCCAGCGATCCAGCCAGTGTCTCTTGCGTCTCCTCCATTGGCAGGTGGATTCTTTACCACTGCGCCACCTGGGAAACCCTCAATATTTACATAAAGTTTTAGACATATTTTATATGTTTATATTGTCTTTTAATGGCAGAGTAAACAAATTCATGCCATCAAAAATATGTATCTAAACACAGGCAAAACACTCTCAGACATAAATCACAGCAGGATCCTCTATGATCCACCTCCCAGAATTCTGGAAATAAAAGCAAAAATAAACAAATGGGATCTAATTAAAATTAAAAGCTTCTGCACAACAAAGGAAAATATAAGCAAGGTGAAAAGACAGCCTTCGGAATGGGAGAAAATAATAGCAAATGAAGCCACTGACAAACAACTAATCTCAAAAATATACAAGCAACTTATGCAGCTCAATTCCAGAAAAATAAACGACCCAATCAAAAAATGGGCCAAAGAACTAAGTAGACATTTCTAAAGAAATGACATGACTAAAGAAGACATACGGATGGCTAACAAACACATGAAAAGATGCTCAATATCACTCATTATTAGAGAAATGCAAATCAAAACCACAATGAGGTACCACTTCACACCAGTCAGAATGTCTGCGATCCAAAAATCTGCAAGCAATAAATGCTGGAGAGGGTGTGGAGAAAAGGGAACCCTCCTACACTGTTGGTGGGAATGCAAACTAGAACAGCCACTATGGAGAACAGTGTGGAGATTCCTTAAAAAATTGCAAATAGAACTACCTATGACCCAGCAATCCCACTGCTGGGCATACACACCGAGGAAACCAGAATTGAAAGAGACACATGTACCCCAATGTTCATCGCAGCACTGTTTATAATAGCCAGGACATGGAAACAACCTAGATGTCCATCAGCAGATGAATGGATAAGAAAGCAGTGGTACATATACACAATGGAGTATTACTCAGCCATTAAAAAGAATTCATTTGAATCAGTTCTGATGAGATGGATGAAACTAGAGCCGATTATACAGAGTGAAGTAAGCCAGAAAGAAAAACACCAATACAGTATACTAACACATATATATGGAATTTAGGAAGATGGCAATGACGACCCTGTATGCAAGACAGGGAAAGAGACACAGATGTGTATAACGGACTTTTGGACTCAGAGGGAGAGGGAGAGGGTGGGATGATTTGGGAGAATGACATTCTAACATGTATACTATCATGTAAGAATTGAATCGCCAGTCTATGTCTGACACAGGATGCAGCATGCTTGGGGGTGCATGGGGATGACCCAGAGAGATGTTATGGGGAGGGAGGTGAGAGGGGGGTTCATGTTTGGGAACGCATGTAAGAATTAAAGATTTTAAAATTTTAAACAAACAAACAAACAAACAAACAAACAAAAATATGTATCTAATTTGAACTCATTTGGTTTATTCATAATTTTAAAGCAAAAGTTATTGTTATGTTCACTTGTGAAAACTTAGGTAGACAATTTGTGCCTGTTTACATTGAATTAGAGAAAATAGAAAACTAAATAGCAAGTTAATTTGTTCAGCAGGAGGCAGGTTGATCCAAGAAATGTTTCTGTAATCAGTATAGTTGGAAACTATCTGAATGGTACCGACTATCAGCCTTAAATCATTACATCTTTTCTGAACAGCTGATTGATCACTGTATCCAGAAAACTGACCTAAGTATTTCACACATACCTACTTGTGTCTTTTAACTTCAGACATCGTTTAAAAGAATGAAAAATTCATCTTTTTTATTGTTTTACACTTGCCTGAAATATACTTTTCATGGTTTAAAGGCTCACAAAAAGAAAGAGAACAAGCCTTCTTATTAAATGGCTACTTCAGTGGCAACCCACTCTAGTACTCTTGCCTGGAGAGTCCCACAGACAGAGGAGCCTGGCTGGTTACAGTCTATGGGGTCGCGAAGAGTACGTGACAGGGACTAATACTTTCATTTTTCATGCAAACAACTGTCAAAAAATATCTAGTGTTTTGCATATGCCAGCAATTCTTTTTTAATATTGTACAGGCTATAAATTTTTAAGTTCTTTTTTTCCCACTCCTTTTGCAAAAACCTATGAGCATACAAGTAAAGTAAACAAAGCCCTAGACTATGATATAACAGTTAGACGTCAGGAAGGGTCGATGATTTTTTTTTCTTTGTGCCATAACAATTAAGCTTGGCTAGAAATACAACTTGTTCTGTTTTGAAATGTATCAGGATGCTTAGCAATAAAAGTGGGTTTGAGTTTATTCACACTCTATTATGCCTTGATAATGGTCATTCCAAGACTGATAAATACATAAAAATGGTTAATTGACAAACACTTGAGGTAGAGAAATTCTCTCCTTAGTTTTTCTGTTTATTCTTTTTTTTTTTTTTTCTGGCTTATTTAATCATCTTTTGTTCTTCCTGCCAAATATTTGTTGAGTGCCTGCTGTGTTCAAGGCACTCTTAAGGACGGTGGGAATACAGCAGTAAAAAATAATGGAGCTTCACCTCCTACTCCCCTTCATGGAGTGTAATGTATGATTGGGCAGTACGCTAAAAGAAGAAACACAAGTGTGATAACTGCTATAAACTATGGAAATACAGAGTGCTATAAGAGCCTGTGGCACAGCTCATCAACATAATTTTGGGCCATATACTCAGAAAACTTATCTTGTAGGATGTAACATGATCAACTAACAAATTGCAACAGGAGATATAACTTTAACATATATATCAGTGTAGGTGGGTGAGAAGATAGGTAAATGTACATAAAAAGAACCCTAGGTTCTGACTGAATAATAAAAAACTGCAAGGGACTTAAAATCTTCAGTGAAAGCCTTGTGTTCATTGTGAAAATTCTATAAATTTTATATACAATGGGTTCATTTTTCTGTATGTACATTTTAATTATTTTTTGCTTTTGGTTTTAATTTTAAAATTGTTATTATCATTCATTTTTTATTGAGGCAACTGGTTTGTAACATTACATAAGTTTCAGCTGTATGAAATCCTACTTCTGTGTACAGAACAGTGTGCTCATCATCAAATAATCAGTTTCCACTGGTCATATATGGTTGATCATCACCTCTTTTGTTTTCCCTACCTGGTTCCTTCCCCTCTGGTAACCACTATTCTCTTCTTTGCCTCTACATGTTTGCTTTTGTTTGGTTTGTTTCATTCATTTATTTTGTTTTGGTTATCTTGCTTTTCATAGTCCACATATAAATGAAATCATATAGTATTTATTTTTTTCTATTTAGTTCATTTCATTTAGCATACACAATTTCATCTTCTGTGTGTCTGATAATATTTCATTATATATACATATATGTATATATATATTCCACATCTTATTCACTCATCTGTTGAAGGACACTTTAGTTGTTTTCCTTTTATGGCTATTATAAATAATATTTTTGCTCAGAAATAAATTCTGGTTGGGCAGAATTGGCAGTATAGAACATAGAACTGCTGACGTGGAAGATAAACTCTGAGAAAACAGCAAAATTATATAAAGCATAGAAAATGACAAAAAATGTATTATAAATATTTTAGAAGCCCAGTATATGGCAGTTATTTATTCCTGAAATGAGAATAAAAAAGGCACAGAAGCAAACATCACATCTATAAGAGAGATTGCCTAAAGCAGACCAATACCTTTACCTTTGGATCATATTTCAGAAATATTAATGTACAGATTAAGAAAAATCAAACGTGGTGAGAAAGAATAAAAAACATGGAAATCAAAACAACAGCAAACACAAGACAAAAATAAGTAAATAAATAAAGGCAGAAATCCTAGAATAATAACAAGGTTGTCATTTAAAAATGTCATAGACAGTTGTATTTTATTTTTTGAGATAACCAAAGATTATTTTCAAATTTTAAAATTTTGAAAAAAATATATTACTCGGATATTTTTAAAACTCATAAAAATGCATCAAAATCTTTAGGAAGTTAATATGGAGATCTTAAAATTGAAAAAGTCATGATTAAAAAAAATAGTAGCAATTAAGTGTGTAATATAGGACAAATACAGGAAAGTAAATGAACTTACCTTACATTAGAATGATAATGATGCTAAATAGTTGTCATATATTTGTTACAGAATGAAAAGGAAATAATAATTTTAAAATAAAAAGCTAACTATAAAACAAAGCAAATTAAAACTTTTGAAAAGTCAGAAGTTGATTTTGTATTTATGGTTAGAATAATATGTCTCTAAAAACAGGGCAAAACAAATTTTTAGCTAAAGGCTGTTTGGATTAAAAACAAGGATACGTATATTCTAAATCATTTCATAATTATTTATACAACAGAAAATTCATAAAAGATAAGAAATACCCTAGATATGGCAAAACATTATGGTTTAAATTCTGTTTATATGAAGCAAACATTTAAGATTGTATCAAAATAAGAAATTGGGGAAATATCTGCTTCTAAAATATTAGATTAAGAGCTTAAAGCCAAAAATATACCTTACAAAATCTACAAGCAATTAAGCGATAGACAACAATATTAATATCAGGCAAAAATAATAGAAGAGGAGCACAATCAGTAATGAGTACCAAACAAACTTGAGCTTCAATGCACCAAATTAAGAGGCATGCAGTTAAAAACAAGGTTGGCCACAGAAAGAGAAATCAATAGATTTCTAATTTTATTGGCCTTCTTCAACGCATTATCCTTATTTCACCCTAAACAAGAACGCTCATGCTCAGTCTCTCAGTCATATCCAGCTCTTTGCAGTCCTTTGCACTGTAGCCCATCAGGCTCCTCTGCCCATGGGATTGTTTTCAGACAAGAATATAGAGTAGGTTGCCATATGTATGTGAATTTAAAACAGAGAATTAGGTTAATCCAATCAACATAACGAAACTAACTGATATGGAAATCCTTCCTGGTGGCTCAGTGGTAAGGAATCTGTTTGCAATGCAGGAGACCTAGGTTTGATCCTTGGGACGGGAAGATACCCTGGAGAAGGGAATGGCAACACAATGCAGTATTCTTGCCTGGGAAATCCCACGGATAGAGGAACCTAGCTAGCTACAGTCCATGAGGGCTCAGAGTCTGACAGGACTGAGCTACTAACACTTTCACTTTCACATGCTTTACTAACTTTTTACTCACATTTCACATCTCCACTTTTATGTTCAATGGGCTAGTTATACAAATTTTTTATGTAAAAATTATAATTTTAAAATAAATTTTAAAAATGTGAAATAATCATGTATGTTGAAAACCAAAAGCATCTTTCTTTCTTTTTTTTTTTTTTTTTTTTTTTTGACCATGAGGTTGCAGGATCTTAGTTTCCCCACCAGGGATTCAACTTTGTCCTGACAGTGAAAGTGCCAAATCAGTCTTACTGCCATGGGACCTCCAGGGAATTCCCCAAAAGCACTTTTCAAAGTAAACTTTCCATTTGACACAGCAGATTTTTTGAATGAATAAAAATAATATTTTTAAAAATATTTATATAGAAAATATGAATAATGATGTTTTAAGGAAAAAAATGAGTAATGTAGACTGAAATGTTTCAGTTCAGTTCAGTCACTCAGTTGTGTCTGATTCTTTGTGACCCCGACTCTTTGCAGCACACCAGGCCTCGCTGTCCATCACCAACTCCCAGAGTTTACCCAAACTCACGTCCATTGAGTCGGTGATGCCATCCAGCCATCTTATCATCTGTTGTCCCCTTCTCCTCCTGCCTTCAATCTTTCCCAGCATCAGGGTCTTTTCAAATGAGTCAGCTCTTCGCATGAGGTGGCCAGAGTATTGAAGTTTCAGCTTCAACATCAGTCCTTCCAATGAATACCCAGGACTGATCTCCTTTAGGAAGGACTGGTTGCATCTCCTTGCAGTCCAAGGTACTCTCGAGAGTCTTCTCCAACACCACAGTTCAAAAGCATCAGTTCTTCGGCCCTCAGCCTTCTTCACAGTCCAACTGTCACATCCATACATGACTACTGGAAAAACCATAGCCTTGACTAGATGGACCTTTGTGGACAAAGTAATGTCTCTGCTTTTTAATACGCTGTCTAGGTTGGTCATAACTTTCCTTCCAAGGGGTAAGTGTCTTTTAATTTCATGGCTGCAATCACTGAAATGTATGGAGAATGGCTAAATCATCATTTGCAAAATTTACATTATTAATGAAGGCAAAGAAAGTCAAATTAGCTATTCAAGATAGAACATAGAAAGTTATCAATATCTCTCCATTAAAAATGAAAACAGTAATAAAAACACAGTTTTTATAAACAGAAGTTGAAAAGCTTCATTATATCTAAGATTTTATTTTTTAAGCCAAAAATAGATAAAAATTAGTCCCTTGAAAATATGATTAAGAAAAAAAGAACAAAATTGTTCCTAATTCATACCCATCAGTAGCATTTTAGATGATACACAAACATCAGATATAAGGGGAAAATAGTTGAGGGGAAAATTATTATCTAAGACTTCTATTTTATTAAAAAAATTAGATACTTGTGAATGCAGATAATGCTTCCTTGAAAAGAAATAGGGTTAGTTCTCAATTTAACAAACAGTGATGTTGCTGAAAAGCAGCAGAAAATGCTGTATACTTTCTGAGAGATGTGTTGTATTCAAACTTTGTATATCCTGTAAATGTATTCATTTATACTTAAAGAAATTTCAGTGTGCTTTCAAATGAGGTTTGCCTAATTCTAGAATGTTGCTTATTAAATTTTACAATGTAGTTTTAAAACAGGCTTAAAAAGTAGAAAATAAATAGAATTGTTTCTCTCTGAATATGATTTTGTTGTAACTAACATAACTATCGTTCCAATGACATCTGTTTTGCATTGTGATCTTCAAAATTCTATTAATTTTCTTGTTGTACATATTTTTCCTAGGCCATTATATCCAATTCATTATTTTAACACATACACTGGTAACTCCTGATCACTATTACCAGCTTAGACCTATAATACCTGTGAATTCAATATTTCTATTTGGAAGGTCAAAATGTCTCAATTTTGATGTAGCTCAGATAGAACCTAACACTAACCCACCCACCAAATCTGTATTTCCTTCAGTATTATACAAATTCAATAAGTATAATCACCATTCCTCTAAGACAGGACTCTGTCAACTATCTCAAATGCTCTTCTTTCTGTTATCAACCTAACAAAGAAAACTAAAGTTAGGGTTATATTTTAAAACATAACCTTATTAAGATATTTTCTATTCCATATCCCTATTGCAATTGCCAAGAATCTCTAAAGTGGTTATCTTCACTCCAGAGTTTTAAATTCCTACTTCTAATTTATCCTCCAGACTGCTTTCACTATTATTATTACTGTCCTCTAAAGTCTACCTCTAAGCTTTAGAACACTTCAGACAAGTTCTTCCAATAATCCTTTACCTTTATAAACATTTCACATCTGTTGCTTTCTTGACCCTCTACTCTAGACTTAACCAGATTGCTTTTTGTCCTGATACCATGTCTTTTATCTCCATGATATTGAACTTGTTCTTTCCTGAAAACTCTTCTTTATTCTTCCTTGTTATCTCTCCCTGCATTTTTCAAGCTGTGTAAGCATTCCCTATAAAGCTCCCTTTGATTTCTTATAAGCAGAATAAGTTGCTCATTCTATCTCATAAACTGCCATACTTCCTCAATTACATGTTCTTCTTCTGCTGTTTGATTATATATGAATTCGCTTCTGTATAATGTTTGGCAATCAGATGTATTGAGACTTATATATGCATATATATATAATGTTATAATTAGCCCTATGCGATTACATATACATATATATGCAATCCAATAGGAATAATTTTAAACAGAATATTGGGATATTGGGTGTTGAGATTAGAAAAAGTTAAAGTAGTCTAGAAGTGAGATCTTTTCAATTTAAACCTTAAGAAAAATAAACATAACTGCAATTAAGGTAATCTCAGTTTAGACCTAAAGAAAGCATAGTATTCAGAAACAATAGCTACAAGTGTATGCTTTAACATGAACTAAAAATGCACAAAGCTAAGGTTATATGCAAATATATGTTTTTTCCTTCCAGATCTACACTTTCTGCACAGTATTTATTACCATACAACAGCTGTAAATATATACATTCTTGCCTGGAAAAATCCATAGACAGAGGACCCTGGCAGGCTGCAGTCCATGGGGTTACGACTGAGCATGCATGCATGAGGGTGGAGGGAGATGGGTTGGTAGCAATAAACTGGTAGAACTGAAAAAAAAAAGTATATATATATAGTTATAATAGTACCACATACATTATTTTCTCTCCTGAAATATTATGCAGAGAGAAAATTCCTCAATGATCTTGAATTCAGAGTGCTTTAAGATTGTATTGCAAGTCATTTAAAATTGGCTCTTATTGTACAGATCAGAAAATCTTTGCAGATATCTGTATATTTTTCCGATGAAATGCCTTTAGAGACAAAATTGTCTTCCCTTATTTAGTATTGTTTTTCTATTTTAGGTATCTGAAAACTGTGCTGTGTTTTGTGTTAAATTTGCTTCCTTGGTTTCATAATTAAAATATTATTATTAATTCCCTCGTATAATACTTTTACCACAAATAAAAACACCTGTATTCCTGGTCTCTTAATACTCAAACTGAAGGGAAATTTTCAGGTATAAAAATAATTTTATTTTATTTTATTTATTTTAAATTAGTTATTTTGACATTTGTCAAAAGTTCTTAAGTTGGCCCGTGGTAGGCAATATAATGATCTTCAAGGGATGTCCATGTACTAATCTCTGAAAACTGTGATATGATATCTCATGTACAGAAAGGGCCTTTGCTGATGTGATGAATGATCCTAAAATGGAGAAAATATCATGAATTATCTCAGTGAGCCCAAGATAGTTACAAGGGTCATTATGATGGAACAAGGAAGGCAGAACAGTCAACCAGAAGAAGAGATGCAACAACAGAAGAGGTCAGAGAGAGGGATCTGAAGACGCAAGTGGTCTCTAGAAGCTGGAAACAGATTCCTTCTAGCTTGCTGCCCTGTCAACCTCTTGATTATAGAACTTCTGGCCTCTAGAACTGTAAGATAATGATTTCTATTGTTCTAAGTCACTCAGTTTGTGGTAATTTGCTACAGCAGCAATAAGAAACTAGACCATGGCCAAGAACAGAAACGCCTTAGATCATAGAAATAGTTTTGCAAAACATGGGGAAGAGAACTAGTATATATTGAATACATTGATGTATCAGAAATAACAGAGGCTATACACTTTGCCAATATTATCTCATTTTATTTTCAAAATTTTGTGAGGTAGAAATCACAAACAATGGAACTAATATTCAAAAGGAGTATCCTTGGCTTTGAAATGTACTGTTCTAATGCATGTTTGACTAATTTTAAATCGAAGTCATTTCTGAATATGAAAACATTGCAAAGAAAATTATCATCCTTGGCTTATTTTCATTAAAATGACTATTTTTTTAATTGACTTTAGTAGACCTTTATGTATTGTTGTGATTCATAAAGGATACTATCTAAAGTGCCATGATTTGATTTTGTCCCATTTCTATTTCTGATATCATTACTTTGTAAGTTTATATTGAAAGAATTGAGATATTATCAACTCTATTTGCCATTTTATTTCAGATATGTAAAAATTAGTTTATATTCTAATTTATTCTACTTAATTGTGGCTTTCACCTAACTCAATTCTTAGTTTGGTAGAGTTGTTTTTAACTTTTGCCTTTTCTTCTGATGCATTTGTTCATAAAATAGTGATCTATTGATATTTCTGGCATTATCAAAGAATCATCAATGGAAGTTTTAAGTTTTCTATTAGTCTGAGTCTTCTGCTGCTCTTCTGAATCATTATTTAGCATTTCAAAGTTACAAAACATTCAGTGTTAAAGAGTGGTACAGACGCTTTCAGGTACCATGCAATATACCACTCAGTTCAAGCAGAATACTGGAGCTACTGGGGACACCTACAAACAGAGAAGCAAAGTGGTTAGCATCATCCCATGCAGATATTTGCTTAGGATCTAGTCTACTTGGATTGAAAACACCATGGAAAGTACTCCCAAAAAGTCTTTCCATTTGCTGAAAGCTCTCTATGTTGAAGAATTTCCCAGGTGGCTCAGTGGTAAAGAATCAGTCTGCATTGCTAGAGATGCGTGTTCAATCCCTGGGTTGGAAAGATCCCCTGGAGAAGGAATTGGTAATTCACCCCAGTGTTCTTGCCTGGGAAATCCACTGACAGAGGATCCTGGCAGGCTATGGTTCACAGGGTTGCAAAGGCTCAGACATCACCAGGTGACTAAACAATAACTCCTTGTTTAAGGGGTTAGACCAGCAAAACTCTAAGCTCTCTAATCAAGGAAGGGCTTTGCTAGAAAGAAGTGTTTGAAACTCAGTGGCTCAAACCACTCAGATCTTCCATTGAACTAACTCTGAGCTCTAGGAAAATTTGCTAAGCTGCTGGGAAAAAAAAAGAAAAAAGAGAGAGAAAGAGAAAGAGAATGTACCAAGGTCAGATAAATTGCATCAGTGACTAGCAGAATCTGGGAACTTCTGGGAACTTGAGGCAGTTCTCCTTTTCATCAAAGTGGTGTTGGTCCAAACACCTGCAAAGTTTGCATTATATATTCTAAAGCTTTTGTATGCATGACAATCACCTGGAGGGCTTGTTAAATTAAACTACAGAGCTCTGGGCACCTTCCTAATTGGTTCTCAGAAGTTCCCAGGAAATGCTGATGCTTCTGGTCCTCCAGGAGAGGCCCTATCTTTGAGAAACACTAAAGTGTGTTGCAGCCTATTTTCATCTCTCGAGTTTTTAATGTGCACTGCCTGTGGATTTGGAAGGCTGTCTCTGCATTCTTCACATAAATTATTTATCTTTTCAAAATTCACCACTTTCAAGACATCATCTTTGGCCCTGACTTTCTTCAGCCTGTGTTAGTTAGCCCTTATAAATATTCTTGTCTTTTGTTCCTGTATCTATTGTAACCAGCTTTTTGTCTCCCCTCTATCTTATAAGCATCTTTAAAATGTTTAAGGCTTTTTAAAATTTGCTTTGAATTTTGTTTTGTTCTGTCTTTGGTATTCTCACTCTGCTATCTAGTATGATAGCCTGATGACTTGCACTTTTTAATTATTTTTGTATAAGTAATGATTGATAATATGGATCCACTGATATTGAATAAAATGTGAAAAAGGAAATTTTTGAAATTTGGGGCAGTTGCATTAATTAGGCAAGACATTTTTATATTCTTGTCAATCTGTTTGAAGGTTTTGCATTGAATGAATTTGACACATGCTACAAAGTTCTTATGAATGCTGGTTAATTGTCTGTGTGTTAGATTCTAGAACATTGCTTGGAAATATCCCTTATGGAAGCAGTTGATGAAGGGGGGAAATATTTTTATTATTTCTCAGAAAGACTGAAGAAGAGAAACAGAAATAAGTTATCTATCAAGTCAATGACAGAAATAAATACGGGGCCCAGGTAAGTTGGCAACATATACCCCTTTCTCCACTCAAACATTTCTTCCTTTACTTCATGTATATGTGACTTTCAAGTCATTTCACTCAATATATTCCAGCCTGAAAAAGAGCTACAGTTACCAGATATATACATATTGGCTCAGTCACGTCTGGATCTCAGTTCTACCACCCACTAATAAGCTGTTCCCTGTTGTGAAGTCAAAATGTAAAGTGTAAAACACATCAAAAAAGTGTTCTAACAGCAAATCTGAAATAAACAGAATCCTTTTTAAAAAGCAAGAATGTAGGAGTTGAGAGAGCATTTTGTATATGCTTTTAATACAAGAAATATTTTCCTGGTAAAACCGTATGTGGTTTACCAAATATATAAGACAACAGTGGAAAACTGTGAAGAGAGCTATGTACACATCTTGGGGCTCTGATTTAATCAGAATTGCGTGAGGTTTGGCTCCTGAGATTTTTCATCACAATGTTGCTTTCTGAGATGAAAAATATGAATAAATTGGAATGTATATTTTAGGATATGCCAGATATATTTGATATAACATGATCATGGAGTCAAACTTTCAGGTTAATCAATTAATCATTGAGCTGTCAAAAGGAAATTGTATTGGACATGTGTTAAAAATGGCAAGAAAGAATCTAGTAAAAATTATGGCAATAGCAGTCAAGGCTATTGAGAAGAGGGATTAGACTCAACTCCACTGAAATGAAATGTAGAAGGACTTTTAAACTCTAGGTGGATGAATGGAAAAGTACTGGAGATCTTTGTGGAAGAACAATCTGTATCATTATTCTATTGATGTTTGCTGATCAGTTCTTGGGAAGATCCCCTGGAGAAGGGAAAGGCTACCCACTCCAGCATTCTGGCCTGGAGAATTCCATGGACTGTATAGTCCATGGGTTGCAGAGTCAGACACAACTGAGTGACTTTCACTTTAAGTCAGTGTTTCTCAAAGCGAGGCTCCTAGTCTTCCACAGCGAATGGGGAATGGGGTCCTTACCTTCCTAATGATTACATTTCTAAAGGAGGGTCCCAGATCCTGTAGAAAGACATTCTTGCACTATAGAATATTTATATCTATCTTAAAAAGGCCAGAGAAATAACTTACAATCAAAATTTTCTATAGTAAATGCTCTAAGAAAAGGGATATCAGGCATTTAGAAAGAAAAATCTAAAGTCTAGTGAACCTGAAGAGATTACTAAGGCCCTCTGGTTACTGTATATGGTGTCTATTTTTAACAACATAGTTATAGTAACAAACATTAAAATTATCTTGAACAAACTTTAATGTTTTATTTAGCACTGAGAATTTACTTTAGAAATTTTATATTTTAGGACCGTCCTTTTTTCATCTTATAAATGTATAAAAAAGCCAGTCAGGAAATAATTCTGTTATGAGGATATTGAGTTATATTTTTCTGTAGTCCAGAACATCTCGCAGAAGAATGTTCTTCTGGTATTTTTAAAAACATGACAAAGGTTTTTTTGTTATTGCTATCAAACTGAATTTCTAACAGTTTGGAGACTTAATTCATACCATATAGAGGCTTTTGTGAGGAGTACTACTATGAAATCTATCTAGTTCAAACAATAATGGTAATGATTTGCATTTCCAATATTTTTTAAATATATCAACACAATATTTGGTAAAATCAATTACGTAGGTTTGTAACCTTGATGCAATTTTTCTGTATTTATAATCAAATCAGCAATATATTGACATGAGTAATGAAAAGAATTCTACCCAAGTTTAGTATTTTAACTTTTCTGGGTGAGACCATGTAAGTTAAATATTTTTTTTTAAAGTGATGTGAGTGAGTAGAGTTCACTTATTTTACTTGTCTAATTGTGAAATTACTGAAACTGATAGAGACAACAAAACACCACAAGAAGAGAAACATGTTCTATGGAAATTTAGAATAACAGTGCAGAGCTGAATAATTTTGAAGTAAACCTGACTCAGCAATATCTGGATACTTAATCTCCATCTCCATTAGGTTATGCATAAAAGTCAAAGCAAAAACTAACAACAACCAAAAAATACCCATCAAGCAAAAAAACAAAACAAAACACAAAACCATAGGGACTTTATTTAAATTCTGCTAGCACTAAGGAGAAAAGAAGAAAAAAAAAATCACCTCTCCGAATGCAGTGCTATTCTTGATCAACTGGGGAGGAGCAGAATTTGCCACCCTGAAATATGTATCTTTGGCATTAAGATTATTTTGAGCTGGTTATTTTTAAAACTTACAGACACAGAAGAAGTTCTGAAGACCAAGTAGAAATTACCCTTTAGTAAAAGACATTTGCATTTATTACATAAGGGAAATCTCCATTTGTAAGGATTTTTCCCTCGCTAAGCGCTAAGCAGGGATGGGGATGACTTCTCTAGAAATGTATCAGTGGAGAATGCAAGTATTTAAATCTGCATGACAATCACATCCTTGTTTACTATGCTTCGCCTGATAACCTCCCATAACTTACTGTCCCCATAACAACATCTTCCTTTTGTGTTTAGCTGAAAATGGTATTTAAGGTCATGACTTGGGCCATTTCAGAGGTTTAGTTTTCCTGGGTTTCTTCCATGTATACAGGAGATATGCCTACCTATGTGCTCAGTCACTCAGTCATGTCATACTCTTTGTGACCCTATGGACTGTAGCCTGCCAGGCTCCTATGTCCATGGAACTTTCCAAACAAGAATGCTGGAGCGGGTTGTCATTTCCTTCTCCAAGGGATTTTCCTGATCCAGGAATTGAACCAGTGTCTCTTTCATCTCCTGCTTTGCAGGTGGATTTTTTTTTACCACTGCGCCACCTAGGAAGCCCACACATGTTATTAAATTTCTGTTCGTTTTTCGCATTAATCTGTCTTTTATTACAAAGAATCTCAGCCATAAACCTAGAAAGGTAGAGGGAAATTTATTTTTCTTCCTCCACACCCCTGAGATTCCTTTCCATCAGAATAAAATTAGTCTGTGCTTTGAAAAGGGTCCAAATCATCTCTCTGTAGCATTTCCAAGGTTCTTATGGATAAGAGTGAATCGAAGCCATCAAAGGTCATTGGCGTAAATGACAATAATAGTGCTATGGTAATACTGATAATGAGCCATAAAATGAACTGGACTTCATTTTGGAGATCCTCAGTGACCAAAAAGGGAATTGCAAATGAAGTGGAAATTTAGAGAAGATTAGTCAGGGATGATGAGAAAAGACTATTTTAAAAGGTAAAATTTCAGGTTGGTTGCAATTTGGTGTAATGAGATTCCACTCTTAAGTGAAAATCCATTAAATGACAGAAATAATTTAAACAATGAGGAATTCTATGAGATGAGACAGCAAAGTCCATATATTCAGGAGAGATGTTCCACCCTGACTTCAGTTCCTGAAAGCCACAAAACCACAAGGAATCTTTTTAAATTAGTCCATTTAGATCAATTCAATCAATATAAATGCTCTAAATAATCCAAGAGCTTTTTATTTCATTGAATTAATTTATTGTTAAACTTTTGCAGAACTATTGTGCAAATTAAAAGGTATATTATTTAAATGTGTAAGTCTATAAATAATTTCCTGAATCTATTTTTTTAAGCTTGCTCCACAAATTTTTATTTGGTTATATAGCGATGAAAGTCTATCTATCTATGCGTAGATAAGAAAATAACTACAGAACAACCTTTAGAGTGTAACAGTAATGATTGACTTACGTAAGTATTTTTTGTTCTTAGAAAAATATCCTCTACCATAAAAACCTCTTTGAGAAAGCCACTTCACTGACAGTGTTTTGCTTTCTACTGTTAAAAGTAGATTGCTAGTTCCACCATTTATCATCTATATGAACTTCAAATAGCCTATTACCCTTTCTGAATATCAGTTTTCTCACTGGTAAAATGGTGATAATTGCCATTTTCATAGGGTTGTTCTGAAGAGTAAATGAGTTTATTCAGATTAGGCCAATTTATGGGAATGGGAGTTAGGAGATGGATCATTTAGGGAAGCTCACTGTGTTCATCAATGAAATATATAACTTGAAGTGACTTTCAAAAGCATTTAGCCCTTTCCATCATTTACAGATAAGGAAATGAAATCATAGGGTATAATGATTTATAAAAGTTATACATTGAAAACCATGACAATATTAGAATCCAGTATTTTTAATGTCCATATCAGGGCTTAGATAGGATTTCTTTAAATATTTTACTAAGGAACATAGCATTAGCTGTGTGTGTGTTATTCACTCAGCTGTGTCCGACTCTGACACTTTGTGACCCCAGGACTGTAGCCCACCAGGCTCCTCTGTCCATGGAATTCTCCAGGCAAGGATACTGGAGTGAGTAGCCATTCTGTTTTCCAGGGAATATTCCCTACCCAGGGATTGAAGCCAGACAATAAATTACTGCATACTGTTTCAACAAACACTTTTTGTTTCCACTTTTGAGTTCTCAGCATATTTATTGAGAGTTATATCCAAATTTCTATTTCATTTCACATTTCATTTTCTATATTCTAAAAAATAAGTAAAAGTTTGAAATTAATTTCAAGAAATCTATGTTCCTGCTTTCAGTTTATAGTTTTATCATCTCTCCTTTCATCAAGGAAAAAAGGAGTTAGCTGATAAACATAGTATATTTCCCTGCATATGGGAAAATACTAAAATACTATATAATGCCCAGAATCTAGAAAGGAAATACATAAATTAATCACTTTTAATATTCTGGACGTGTTCCATTTATACACACACACACACACACAACACATATAAATAATTTTGTAATCAATATTTAAGTAGAACAAACTTAACTTGTAACATTTAAGAAAAAGCCAGTTTTTAAGAGGATTCTGGGATAAGTAAAAGAGTTCCCTCTAAAAAAATTTCCCCTGCTGAGTTGATTTGCCTTTTTATCCAAAACTTTATTCCCTTTCTTGTCCTTCCCTTGTTCCCCCCAGGACTGAGAGTGAAAAAGAAAAGGTGGGACAGGACCCTGCTGGGCCCTCTTAAATCCAAAAGCCCTACCATGTGCCCCATTTCTTGTTTGTAGAAAAAAGTTTTAAACTCCCAGACCTTCCCTGGGTTCCAATGAACAGACTCTAGCAGTTAACTAAATAGGTAAATGAATGAATGTGGAAACAAAGGAAAAGCAGTCAAGCAAGAAAATGAATGGTATCTTAATAGTTCAGCAATAAAACAGAGCTCTAGTTCCTTCTCAACGGATACACATAATCATTTGTTGCATATCTTTGAGTTGTTTTGCAGAAAATAAGGTGCCCACCTGGGTGGACGATGGTGACAACATTCTGAACACAAGCACATAGACCCCAGATTTCTTGAAACCATAAAGTTGATGATTAACATTCCTGAAACATCCTGTTACCTCATCACCAGCCAATCATAAGAAAGCCTTGCATCCTGCAACTTTCACCCCAATGTTGCCTTTAAAAATCCTTTCCTGAAAGCTACTTGAGAGTTCAGTTTTCTGAGCATAAGCTGCCCCTTCTCCTTGCTGGGCACCCCACAAGAATGGTTGTAATTTCCTTCACCACAATCCCGTGTCAGTGTATTAGCCCGTTGCAAGCCAGTGAACAGATTCAAGTTCAGTTCAGTAATGTTAAATATTAAATACTATACTTTTGTAGATTTTTCTCTCATCAGTCCTCCTTGCTCTTTTCTAACTGGGTAATTCAAGATTAATTCATAAATTTGGGCAGAATTTTTTATTATAAGCATAGAATTGTCAGTACTGTAACTCCTAATTTCAATAAGAAAAACTGAATCATAACATGCTGTATCATCTGGTAGGGTTTAAATATTTGTCTCTGGCAAGTAGTGCTCTGCTAATTTGTGTGTTTCGCTTAAACAAAAATAGTTAGTACTTAATATAGTAATTGTAATATATACAAAATTATTTAATTCTTTGTTATGCATTTACTTAATCTCTATAATCCTTTGCCAGTGTTTACAATAAGTAAATGCCAATTACCTCATTTAAGGAAAATTTGATTTTCTGTATTGTAATTTTGATGTTTACTTATTAATATTTAATCATGTTAAAGTTTGTAATTTATAGAATATGCATTAAGATATCTAATTAGAAATACAAGTAAATAAAAATAATTATTTTCCCTACAAGTTAATAATTATTAAAGCATTATTACCCATTTTTTGGTTGAGCTTTTGTTTCCTTTTAATGTTTTTAATAAATATTCTCATAGGCTTTCCAAGTGAAATAGCTGAAGACACTATGAGGATAAATGTTCTCAAAGATCATTGTCATTAGCAAATGTTTTCATTTAGTTAGTGAAACACAGTTATTGTGGTTGGCAGTTCAAGGCGAAGAGGGAATAAGTAGCTAAATTCTCAGCTTAAAAATGATGACTGACTCCTCAGATGCCTTACTAAAATATTACTTTGTGTGTGAATTCCTCCTGGGCCCTAGTTATTGAAAGTGTCAACAGTAATTTTGCAGAACACTTTCTCTCTTCTAACATAGACTTGTGGCTTGAATTTGGATATTTTCTTTTTATAACAACCTCTTTAGTGTGGTTGAAATAAGCTGCATTCTACAGATTAGCCAATCTGTAGAAAACAAAAATTTTTATTAATCCTCATCTAAAATATAATAAGGAAGCTAATTTCTTTCCCATTCTGCTCAATTTACTAGATAAAGGCATAAATAATTTAAAAAGGAGTTATCTAATTGATTATTTTTGTTCATTATTTGAAAAATGTGAAGTAAATCATTTTCTGAGTATTGAAAGAAAATGAAAGTGGCTCAGTCATGTCAGACTCTTTGTGACCCCATGGACTAAACAGTCTATGGAATTCTCCAGGCAAGAATACTGGAGTTGGTAGCCTTTCCTTTCTCCAGGGGATCTTCCCAACCTAGGGATCGAACCCAGGTCTCCCACATTGCAGGCAAATTCTTTACCAACTGATCTATCAGGGAAGCCCCTCCTAATATTAGTTAACACATATATTGGTTTTCTCACTAGTCATGTAAAATGTGCTATGTATGTACATCTGCTGCACATATTTATAACCCTTGTTCCATAGAAGATCATGTCCAAGAGTCTGTCAAAAGTGAAACACCATGAAACACCCATCATCAATCAAAATACATATATATATATATATTATTTCTTAATACATATCTTAATTCCTGAATAAATCTTGCTCAAATGCCCTAAAACCATAAGATTTTCATACTTCAAGTAGTCTTCTCTAGTTATGTTTTCATTAATTTTGGATTTATAATATGAGCTGGTCAAGTGGGTCAAATAGAGGATACTGAAAAATCAGCTGAGAGCACATCAAGGCAAGTCGAATAGGGCATTTCAGAACTTAGATAAGAAAATATCACTTTTCACATAGAAATTAGAGGAGAAAAGTGTATACAATACCACGTCTTAATGAATGTATCTATTCTAATACCCTTAATTACTCAAAGCATTTGTGTAAATTTCCAAAGGAAAGCAATGGTATATTACTGCGATGAGTCAGCAGGGGGCAGTAAGTATCATGAAAAGATGATCGAAGAACTGAACAGTCTTTTCCAAGGACTTCCCTCTCGAACTCTTCAAAGAATACATTTTTTATCAACAAATCATTTGGCTGTTTCTATGAAGAAGGCAATGGCACCCCACTCCGGTACTCTTGCCTGGAAAATCCCATGGATGGAGAAACCTGGTAGGCTGCAGTCCATGGGGTCGCTAAGAGTTGGACATGACTGAGCAACTTCACTTTGACTTTTCACTTTCATGCATTGGAGAAGGCAATGGCAACCCACTCCAGTGTTCTTGCCTGGAGAAGCCCGGGGACGGGGGAGCCTGGTGGGCTGCCGTCTGTGGGGTCACACAGAGTCGGACACGACTGAAGCGCCTTAGCAGCATGTTAGTGCTTTTATACACCCGGTTTGGAAATGAGCTGATGTAAAATGGGATTGTTACAGTCAATTTCTCCAGAGTATATTTGTTGAGAGTGTTTATTTTTCAACGGGAAAATTTAATCCATGTGAATAAAAATCCTTATTGGAATATCAAGAGTAATATATTTCTATTTAAATGATCCCTTTTCCGTATTTGAACAGGTTAGAATTTTACATGGGTGGCATTCTCACCCAGGCCCCCCATTCAGTAAAAATATTTAACTGTAAATTTTAATTTGTCTATGTATTTGAGATTAAAACAATATTTAGAATATAGACTACTGTAAGGCTAAGGTTTTCTAAAATAAATCATTTAAATGATAGCAGTGGTGTATTGTCTTACGGATCAGAAACTGCTTCAGTGAAAAATTTTGCTTTACTTTGTTTTGTTTCCTGAAGCCCATTTGAAATATAGCTCTATGTGGTTACTATGTGATAATGGTAGCTGATTATATGATAAAGCTGCACAATAATAATTTGCAATCTGCCATGTGTGAAATCTTGCATTGAAGCAGATAAACCCAGGCTGCTGAAGTGTGCTCTATATCATTGCATTGGATGTAATAACACAGATTGTATAACATTATATAATAAAAAACACTGTGTTTCTTCTATGATTGGCAATTGGATTACTATAAATTATCATTCTGCCAAATGTTTTAAAGATGTTTTATAAGTTTAACTGGAACTTCTTTTAATTAAAACAATTCCCCACAAAAGTAGAAAATCTATTAAGAAGAACAAACAAAGTTTGCTCTACCTAGTTATATTTCACAGTCTCAAGAATGTTTGAATAAACGCCATGTTCAATTCCACCCACTATCCTATTTCATTTTATTCTGTAATGAATATGGGAAGGATAATGAGGAGAGTTTACAAATGAGATGGGCCATGACACTCACATGCTGAATAACATTATCGTGATTTTTATCTCCCAGTGAAGTTTGAAAATTGAAATTGTTCTGCAGAGTGACCATCATGTAAAATTAAAAGTCTTTTCCCTGAATGTTGTGATAAAGAAAAATTACATGTGTATCATGCTGTCTGTTACAACTTACGTGTACAGCTCAGACGTCTAAGATGTAGCAGGCTCTGGTAAAATTTGTTAACTGCGTCTGTTGTTGAAAAATTTCCCTAGGTTTCTGTACCAGTCATAAAATTATCTTTATGTCTATGATAAAAAAATAGCAAAAAAGCACAAAGAATCAGCTGTGTGTGTGTGTATCTGTGCATACATTTTATCCATGTGAAGTATATTTGAAACTTAACTAAGTTAACGATGAACTGCAAAATATGGGAAATTAGTTTGGCAAGAAGGCTTAATAGTTTGCAAGACTGGTTAAGAGAACACAGAATCAATCGTTATGGAATGGGAAAAGGATTTCATGTTTAATTAACATTTGTTTAGGATGGACCATGTGGAAAAAGACTGCTTGTCTGTCTTTTTAGCAAGAATACGATGATGCCAAGACAAAAAAGATATCTCAGTCAAGAAGAAATATGAATAGAGTAAGCAGCAAGATTTTCCAAAATTGGGTAGTTTCAATCTAAAAAAAAAAAAGAATATTAAGATACAAGAAAAATAAAATGCTAACAACTTAACTTTTCTAAGTGAAAAACTTCCATCAATCCAAGTTTTTATTCAGTGCCACAAAAAGAAATATTTAATCAATAATAGTTGAGATGACAATAATAACAGCTAAAGTTTCTTGATCTAAAATGATCTAGGAAAATTTCAGTGTATTTTCCCCATATTGTCTTATAAAGGAAAGTGAAGTCGGTCAGTCGTGTCCGAGTCTTTGCGACCCCATGGACTGTAGACTACCAGGCTTCTCTGTCCATGGAATTTTCTAGGCAAGAATACTGGAGTGGGTTGCCAAGAGCCATCAATATTAATTAATATTAAATTAATTAATATTTAAGGAAATCAACATTAATTTATACTGATATAACTTATTAATATAAATTATATTGCTATATCCATCAATATTAAAGGAAATCAACCCTAAGTATTCATTGGAAGGACTAATGCTGAAGCTGAAGCTCCAATACTTTGGCCACCTGACGTGAAAGAGCTGACTTATTAGAAAAGACCCTGATACTGGGAAAGATTGAGGGCAGGAGATGGTGAAGGACAGGGAACCTGGTGTGCTGTGGTCCACAGAGTCGTAAAAAGTTGGCCATGACTGACTGACTGAACAACAAGTTGTTTCTGTATGTGCTGTGAAGTTTTTTGTTTGTTTGTTGTTTTTTTTTAAAGCTACACTCATAACTCTGATAAAGTGATTCCTTAAATTTTGGAACTCTTTCTCACTAACAGCTTTAATTTCAGGACATAAAATATTGAGGATCTATCCACTGTGACTGTTTTGAAGCACACATGGAATTGCTTAAGCTATCATAAATATTAAGCTTTATATAAACTGTCAAAATATTTTATTGTTGTAATATTATTTAAGAAAAATCCTTTATTTCCTGATTTTACATTCTTTCCTTCTAATATGATTTGTGTGTGTGTATGTGTGTGTGTGTGTATGTGTTTATTATGTGGATGGATAATGGTTAAAAGCCAGTGTAGTGAATTGCTGAGAATTTTTCATCATTGCTTTAATTTTCAGGGGATGTGGCTTAGTGGTAAAGAATCTGCCTGCCAATGCAAGAGATGTAAGGGATGAGGGTTTGATCCCTGATTTGGGAGGAGGGCATGGCAACCCAGTCCAGTACTCTTGCCTGGAATATCCCATGGACATAGGGGCCATGGACTCAGTCCCTGGGGTTGCAAAGAGTTGGGCATGACTGAGCAACTGAGCACACAGGAAAGGAACTACTGGAAAGAGCTGGCTGCCATTTCTATCACAGTTGCCTTGCTTCTGATATGTGTTTTGAATTAGAGATGTGACATGGAAGATACATCCTTAAATTATGAAATATGCAATTTAGCATGATTTTCACTAGGACATCTGTCATGATCAGATTTCAATATTCTGATCATCACTTCTACAAGTAAAGAGATGTGGTCAAAACTTAAAAGAGAGGTTGATTTTATTCAGTTTTAAAAAAATGTTTAATTTTGTTTTTGTCAAATAAATTAAAATCACATTAAAATATTATCAAAACTTTTGCACAAGTATGATGCTATGTTAGTGGATTTATAAAAGCAATAAAAGCTTTTCTACAATTCTATGAATTAGATATATTATTGATGTGCCTGCGTGCATGCTAAATTCTTTCAGTCGTGTCTGACTGTTTGCGACATGATGGACTATAGCCCTTGGGGCTCCTCGATCCATGGGATTCTCCAAGCAAGAATTCTTGAGTGGGTTGCCATGCCATCCTCCAGGGGATCTTCCCAACCCGTGTAAACTAGATGTAACTCACATCTAGAGTCTTGGCAGGTAGGTTCTTTTCCACTAGTGCCACCTGAGAAGCTCCATATTCCTGACTGATAATTGAAATCTTGTGCTCCTAATTTACAAGTATATAAAATGGAGCAGAATCGATATTTCAATTTAAGAATTTTGCGGTTATTTTTTGTATGTGTTCATTTTCATATTTCATATCTATTATGAAGTAGCCACCATGAACATTTAGACAAAATGTAGCAATAACAGTTTGCTTCAGGAGGAATACAGAAAACCAAAGCATAGTAATGGAACATTCTTTTAAATTTATTAAATATTTTTAAATTTATATACGGAAAGGGATTTTTTTGAACCAGCTGAAATAAAAATCATTGAGCAAATAGTGCTTCATATGGTGTTTTCAAATGAGAACTTAAAAGATCTTAATAGTATGGCCAATGCTCGTACTTACTATAGATCAGATACAAGTATAAATAATATTTTTGTGTACAGCTGACCTTTGAAAACTTGGGTTTGAACTTCACAGATCCACTCACACACAGATTTTCTTTCAACATTGAATACAATACTACAGTACAACATGATTCATGTTGGTTGAATCCAAGAATGTGGAACTTTGAATGTGGAGGACACACTATGAAATATAACATGATTCTTCAACTCCTTGGAGGGTTGGTACCTTCTGCTCCTAACCCTGTCATTATTCAAGGGTCAACTGTATTTTAATTTAACTCATAAATGAATCATCATTGTCCTCAACCTAAAGGTATGAAAACTGAGGCAGAGAGGTAAAGTAACCCAGGGATATGCAGTTAACTATCAGCAAAACACTGGTTCAGAGTTTTGAGCCTTTAATTAGTATTCTAGACTGATTCCTCTATTTTGCTGTCATCTCAAGAATCTAGAAATGCCAGATCATTTTTGTACTCACCAATCCTTATTATCTACAAATTCACGTTAACGTGCATTACTATCATTTAGGAAAGGATCTATATCTAGAATTTGACCTCAGGGAGAGTTTCTTTTCTAAGTATCCATTTCTTCTTTCCTTCCTCCCTCCTTTCCTTTCTTCCTCCCCTTGTATATGATGCAATTAAAAATAAAAACAATATCTCCATGAAATCTAAAATCACTTCAGTCTGACCCCAGACATCAGTAACAGAGCCCAGGTTAGAATCCACAGCTTTTCCATGATCAAACTTTCAGAAAACTTGGTGTCAACATTCAGTCAATTGACTTTTCTTCATCATCCTCAGCATTAATACTTATCTTAGAAAAAAATGAATAAGTTCATTAGCATATTAAGATATAAAAGACTGATCAATACAAAACTAATTTCAGGGAAACATATCAAAATATGAACACAGCAATGTTAATTCATTTGGCAGATTTCTTTTTGTATGCTTATTCTATGAAATATTATACTGCAGTGGCTAAGAACCTGGGCTCTAGGGAAGATAGTCTTGGTTCAGATTTCCAATTTACCACTTTCTATCTGCGCAAACTTGGGCATTTTACTTAATCTTTGTGCCTTAGCTTCTGTACAATAAGGGTGATACTAGGCTCTATTGCAAAGGATTGCTATATTTATATATCTCTGTCTTTGTCTAATTAGCTATCTATCTTGAGAAGAAGGGAACAACAGAGGATGAGATGTTGGATTGCATCCCCACTCAATGGACATAAGTTTGAACAAGCTCCAGGAGTTGATGATGGACAGGGAAGCCTGGCGTGCTGCAGTCCATGGGGTCGCAAAGGGTCAGACATGACTGAACGACTAAACTGAACTGATCTATCTATCTACCTACAATACATCTAAACTTAGAGTCTGACAACTAGTACTAATGCAAGACTTAGCATTTGCTGTATGTAGGATATAATATGTGTGGTGTGTTGTGTTTCGTGGCTCAGTCGTGTCCATCTCTTTGTGATTCAATGGACTGTAGCCCTCCAGGCTCCTTTGTCCCTGGGGATTCTCCAGGCAAGAATACTGGAGTAGGTTGCCATGCCTTCCTTCGCGGGATCTTCCCAACCCAGGGATTAAACACAGGTCTCTGCATTGCAGGCAGATTTTTTACTATCTGAGCCACTAGGGAAACCTAATAATATTGAAGAGGATAGCCTATCCCTACTCCAGACGATCTTCCTGACCCAAGAATTGAACTGGGGTCTCATGCATTGCAGGCAGATTCTTTATCAACTGAGCTATCAGGAAACCCTAGAATATGATATAGGGTAGTGATTAAATACCAATTATAGAATTATGTTCTCTGGGTTCAAGATCTGAATCTTCCATTTCCTTAGCCATGCAACTCTAATCAAATTACTTAAACTTTTTGTGCCTCAATTTTCTCATCTGTAAAATTGATACAGAATCCAATAAATGCAGTTGTTGTAAGAACTTGGCAAAGACTAATGACTAAATACATGATTAGTATTTGTATATACATCTCTAAAAGTAAATGTAAGTTAAATATATTAGTATTTTATTTCACACTATGTAATAGGTATATTTTTATATAAGTGTTTCTAAAGTTTATGTTTGCTTTGAATCTTGTTTAGATTGCATACTTAAAACTTTTGCTACTAATATATGTAAAAATTTAAATTCAATTCTGGAGCTTATTTTATATATTTTCTTCCTTATTCTGTACCAGTACTTGCCACTTTCAATTGAAAGTAAATTCCAATGTCACAAAACATTGGTTGTTAAACCTGATCATCACATTTTGAAGATTATACTATATTGTAAATTTGTGTGTAATGGGACAGGGAACAGGATTGGGTTTAGAGATCAAAGGAGACTTTAAATCTTTATAAGTAGAATAATAAGTAATTTAAAACATAAAGTTTCAGTAGTGATTTATAGATAATTTAGTATATGTTATATGTTCATAAAAATGGAAGTTTTACAGCCCATTTGAGTGCCCTCTATTGCTCTAGCTTTTGTCCAGTTATTGAATATTCAATATCTTTATTCAATAGCAATTCATTCCTGCATAAACCAGTCAAAAAGGGCTCATTTTTATGATGTAACTGACAACTCTTATTTCCATTTAACTTTTAGTAAGTTTGCATCTATATTAAATCAAATATGTATCTGTAAATGTGTACCTTCTGTCATTAAGTAGATATAAGTGACTGTTATGAATATACATAGGATTCTACATAACACAGTAGTTCAGTCAATCAAACACCACTTTGTATTTGTGCCAACTCTATACCTAGCATAATGCTAAGGACCAAAATGTAAGATGGTATCTTTGCTCACCAAGACCTGGAGAAAATAAGAGAAGACCAGTTAAGTGCTAAAGAGTGAGATATTTATTTTAAGGGTAATAGGATCCAGAGAATAAAGAATGTTTTGTTGGCTAGAACTCAAAGAGCTCAGAGTGAATACTCAAGAAGAAAGAAATTGAAAAGAATAAGACTTCCTGTGATTGAAAAGAATTTGTACCAAACAAATCCACACAAATTTGTAGTCCTTGAGGTAACTCATAAGATTAGATACTAAGAGGTGACCTAAGCAAGCCCTAGAGAAATCACCAGGGATCAGTAAAGAGAAAAAGAAAAAATTGGAAGGGGAATAATGCCTGAGAAGTTAAAAAATGAATTCTTTGTGAAGATACAGAAAGTCAGATTTAAGTAAAATCAGTCATCAGTTTCAGTCTGAGTTTTAGCCTGTAGAGACAGAAAACATGACAAAATTTTAAGTGAAATTACATTTGAAAGAAGAAAATTACTAGGTACAGAAAAATATTACAAAAAGGCAGGAACATATATTATTTTTTTCAGGAATGGTCATAACCATGATTAGTGGTTAAAAAAACTATTTAAATATTCCTCATTTATAGCTCATTAGAGTATACTCAATGAGTTCTTCATTGGCACAAGATTACATAATTTGTTACTGAAAACTTTATGCTTTCGTATTCAGCACAATTTAAAAGCAGTTTGAGAAATTAAAGTGGAATTAGTTATTGTTTCTTTTTACAAAATTTTGGTGATAACATAAATATTTAAAGTGAGATGAACACTTTTTGATTGAGATGAGAAGGCGTGCAATTTAAGAAAGATCTCAAACTTCTGATTTCTAGTTGAATGTTCTTTTATCAGTAGCCCTATTTGTTCTCCATCACTCACGAATGTGTTCATATGCATAATTAAATAATATACACATATATAAAGTCTTCTACATATGTGCATTATATACTATAAGTAGATTTTTAAAGTAAGTGCTATAATTTTTTAACTTTAATTTTTAAATTGTTCCTTAAAGATTCAGTATTTTTAATAAACTGCTTTATTACAGTATGACTGACATAAAGCTGTACATATTTAATATATACAACTTGAGTTTGGGCATAAACACACACCTATGAAAGGCTGTATATTGTCACCCTGCTTATTCAACTTATATGCAGAGTTCATCATGTAAAATGTTGGGCTGGATGAAGCACAAGCTGGAATCAAGATTGCCAGAAGAAATATCAGTAACCTCAGATACACAGATGACACCGCCCTGAATGGCAGAAAGCAAAAAACTAAAGAGCCTCTTCATGAAAGTGAAAGAGGAGAGTGAAAAAGTTGGCTTAAAATTCAACATTCAGAAAACTAAGCTCATGGCATCTGGTCCCATCACTTCATGGGAAATAGATGGGGAAACAATGGAAACAGTGAGAGACTTTATTTTCTTGGGCTTCAAAATCACTGCAGATGGTGACTTCAGCCAAGAAATTAAAAGATGCTTGTTCCTTGGAAGAAAAGCTGTGATCATCCTAGACAGCATATTAAAAAGCAGAGACATTACTTTGCTGACAAAGGCCCATCTAGTCAGAGCCATGGTTTTTCCAATAGTCATGTATGGATGTGAGAGTTGGACTATAAAGAAAGCTGAGCACTGAAGAATTGATGCTTTTGAACTGTGGTGTTGGAGAAGACTCTTGAGAGTCCTTTTGACTGCAAGGAGATCAAACTAGTCAATCCTAAAGGAAACCAGTCCTGAATATTTATTGGAAGGACTGATGCTGAAGCTGAAACTCCAATTCTTAGGTCACCTATGCAAAGAACTGACTCATTGGAAAAGATTCTGATGGTGGGAAAGACTGAAGGCAGGAGGAATAGCAGTGATAGAGTATGGGATGGTTGGATGGCATCACCACCTCGATGAGCATGAGCCTGACAAAGCTTCTGAGTCTTAGCTGGCGATGGACAGGGAAGCCTGGTGTGCTGCAGTCCATGGGTCTCAAAGAGTCAGACATAATTGAGCTACTGAACTGAACTGATGAAATCTTCATCACCGTCAAGGCCATAAATATATCCAGGGTTGTGACAACTAATTTTTCTCAACATAATTTTTCTCACCTTGGTTCAATAAAAAGTATCCTAACTGGAAGTGATCAACATGTTTTAGAGGGTCTGAGCCCAGAAGAAGTTTGAACTCTAAAATAAGTGTTCTTTAAGTCATGGTGTTTAGGAAATCTTAAACAATGGCATAGGGATCTAAGTTTACAGAACAACCATTATCTTCTCCACATGGAAGTTGCATTCTTAGAAGGTACTGAAGTAGTAACTGGCTCAGAAGGAGAAAAAGGAGGAAAAAAAGTGAAGAGAAAACAAGGAAGGGAACATGATCTGGGAACAATGACAAATGAAGAAGCTTCAAGTTTTTACAGTCTTCATTGGTATCAGATGAAGAAATGTTGAGTGAGGTCATGTTTGAGCTCAGCTTGTATTTGGAAGCCAGCTCATGTGCAAGAGTACAGTTTGATTTCCTTTTCTTTTTTTAATCTAAAGTATCTCTCAAATAAATATTCTTATTTACATTCCAAAGTTCTTCAGAGTAACTGCTCCAAATTCAAATTGTGCTTGATGAGATTGCACCATCTAGAAAGAACTGCATGGTTTAAATTTGGGGTAGGAAAAAAAATAAAAATAGGCAGGTGTTTTGCCTCAGAGAAGGGCAATTTTGACTGAGAAAATCCTTTGAGAACTACAAGGCACAAAGGATGGTGCTTGTGCAAACCTGTTTCTCTGGAACTTGGTAAAAGATCAGTTTTGCCTGGTTTGAGGCCAGATCCCAGCCAGCAATATCAACAGTGGTTCTTAGGGATCGACAATGGCCTTTGCAAGATTTTAGAAAACAGTTTTATTGCTGTACACTAAATATACACCAGTAAATGAACTCCACTATCTAGATAATAAACATATCTACCACCCCCTAAATTTTCCTCATGCTCCTTTATAATTCCTGTTTTCCACACCCACATGGGGGCTTCCCAGGTGGGGCAGTGCTAAAGGATTCACTTGCCAATGCAGGAGGTTCATGAGATTCAGGTTCCATCCCTGGGTCGGGAAGTTTCCCCTGGAAAATGAAAAGGCAACCCGTGCCAGTATTCTTGCCTGGTGAATCCCATGGACAAAGAACTGGCATGTCACATTGGATGTGACTGAGCATACACGCCCCAGCACCCCCCCCCCCACACACACACACATGCACTTACACATCCTCCTTCTTCATTCTTAGGCAATCATCAATCTACTTATATCACTATAGATTAGCAGGACTTTCTAGACTTCCATGTAACTGGAATAATGCAGAACGTATTTCTTTTGGTCTGACTTGTTTTAGCAGCATACTTATTTTGAGATTCATTTGTAATAGCCTGTATCAATGGTTATATTTTTATTTCTGAACAACATGCTTGTGGCTCTACCACAGTTTGTCTGTTTATCTATTAACAAATGCTATTAATTCAGTTCAGTCACTCAGTCGTGTCCGACTCTTTGAGACCCCATGAACTGCAGCACACCAGGCTTACCTGGTGCAAGTGTACAGTTTCCTTTCCTCCATCACCAGCTCCTGGAGCCTGCTCAAACTCATGTCCATTGAGTCAATGATGCCATCCAACTATCTCATCCTCTATTGTCCCCTTCTCCTCCTGCCTTCAATCTTCCCCACCATCAGAATGTTTTACAGTGAGTCAGTTCTATCATCAGGTGGCCAAAGTATTGGAGCTTCAGCTTCATCATCAGTCCTTCCAATGCATCTTCAGGGTTCATTTCCTTTAGGATTGACTCATTTGATCTCCTAGCAGTCCAAGGGACTCTCAAGAGTCTTTTCCACCACCACAGTTCAAAAGCATCAATTCTTCGGTGCTCAGCTTTCTTTATGGTCCAGCTCTCACATTCATACTGAATGCTATGGATTGAATGTTTGTGCTCCTCTGAAGTTCATATTTTAAAGCTCTAATACCCAATGGGAGTATATTTTAAAGTGAGGTTTCTAAATAAGTTATTAAGGTTAAATGAGGTTAACAGGCTGGGTTCTGATCCAATAGAATTAGTGGCCTTATAAGTAGAGACATCAGAGGGTCCTCTGTCCCTCTCTCCACACAGGCACAAAGAAAAGGGGAAGTGAGGACACAAGAGAAAGAGATCCATCTGCAACAGGAAGAGAGGCATCAGCAGGAACCAGCTTAGCTGGCGCTATGATATTGGACTTCCCAGACTGGAAATGTGAGAAATAACTTTCTGTTGTTTAAGCCATCCAGTCTTTGGTATTTTGTTATGGAAGCAGGAGCAGGCTAATACAATGGATGTTTGGGTTGCTTACAGATTTTGCTATTAAAAATAAAGCCAATATGAACATTCATGAATCTCTTCCCTGATGGCTCAGCAGGTAAAGACTCTGCCTACAGTGCAAGGGACACAGGAGATGCTAATTCGATTTCTGGGTTAGGAAGATCCCCTTTAGGAGGAGATGGCAACTCACTGCAATATCCTTGCCTGGAAAATCCCATGAACAGAGGAGCCTGGGGGGCTACAGTGAAAAGGGTCTTGAAGTCTGACATGACTGAGAAAGCAGGGAGGCAAGAACATTCATGTACAACTAGAATTACCATAATTAGTAAATAAAAATACAAGGCACCCAGTTAAATTTGAACCATTTCTAACTGCCTATGTATATGTACACTGATATAAAATAATATCACACTATACTAAAAATTATTCCTTTTTTATTTGAAATAAATTACAATAATCAAAACTATACATTTCTTTCTTTCATTTTATTCTTCTAAATATTTCATTATCTCTCCTTAAAAGTTTTTAAATAATTTATTTGCATATAGAATTCCTTGGAGTTATAGTTTATGTTCCATTTTCATCGTAAGTGGTTATATACAATGTATTCTTTTTTTTTTTTTTTGCCCATTGAACATTCATGAGAGAAAACTCATTAAGCATTAGCATGAGCGGGTATACTGATTAGTCTGTCATAAAATTAACAACTCTGAAAATCAATCTTCAAATCTGATTTGTACAAACCTCACAATATCAGTGTTGTACATATCGTCATTCATGCCATAACTGTGTTACCTTCTTCAAGATTCCACTGCATGTCTTAATCAAGACTTTTTAAAATATTGCTTACTGATAAAAAATACTAAGATTGCCATCAACTTTTATTCTTTTCTCTCCAACACCACATTTGATGATTTCTTTTGTTTCCATGCCAGAAGATTATTTAGAAACATCCTTGTAAAAGAATCAAATTCCTTAAAGTTGAAATAGAAGTGTTGAGTCTGTAGCTAATTTCCTGGTTTCAATCCTGGCAATGGAACTTATGGTAGAGTCTTAAGTAAATTATTTCATGTATCTGTATTTCAGTGTTTTCATGGTAGTTGTGCCTGGCATGCCTCTTCATACTAGTTATGCCTTGAAGAATTGCTATGAGAACTGAATTAAACAAAATTGGTGGAAAGTACTTATAAGACTTCTATGTCTCTTTATTTCTGGCACAGGGGTACTTCTTTTAAACTCACCTTTATATTAAACAAAATTTTGTTAAATCCTGATAAATAAAAATCCCACCCTATCATGAGGTCATTATATTACTATTACTGTTAAGACTTCCAGGGGCATAGTTTTAAGAAGGTAGAGTGAGCAGAGCCTCTCTGAAAATTTATATGCTAAACTCAGTGCAGCATTTTGGAAAAATAGAATCTTGGGCACAAGGACACAGAGTTCTCGCCCTTTCTTTGCCACTATTAGTTGCTCTGATTTAGGTAAATTTGTTTACATGCTTCTTTCTCAACTTTACAGAGTTCCAGAAAAAAGAGAGTTCCAGAAAAACATCCACTTCTGCTTTATTGACAAAGCCAAAGCCTTTGACTGTGTGGATCACAATAAATTGCAGAAAATTCTTAAAGATATGGGGATACCAGACCAAATACCTGACCTGCTTCCTGAGAAACCTGTATGCAAGTCCAGAAGCAACAGTTAGAATAAGATATGGAACAACGGACTGGTTCCAAATCAGGAAAGGAGTACATCAAGGCTGTATATTGTCACCTTGCTTATTTAACTTCTATGCAGAGTACATAATGAGAAATGCTGGACTGGATGAAGCACAAGCTGGAATCATGATTTCTGGGAGAAATATCAATAACCTCATATATGTAGATGACACCACCCTTATGGCAGAAAGTGGAGAAGAACTGAAGAGCCTCTTGATGAAGGTAAAAGAGGAGAGTGAAAAGTTGGCTTAAAACTCAACATTCAGAAAACAAAGATCATGGCATCTGGTCCCATCACTTCATGGGAAATAGATGGGGAAACAATGGAAACAGTGAGAGACTTTATTTTCTTGAGCTGCAAAATCACTGCAGATGGTGACTGCAGCCATGCAATTAAAAGACGCTCGCTTCTTGGAAGTAAAAGACTGAGCAACTGAAATGAACTGAACTTAGCTTTACACTCTAAAAAATAAAGGAATTCAAAATTGCTAAACTATTGAATGCTGAATACATTTACAAAAAAAAAAGATGAAATCGATTTCAAAAGAGTCATGGAAAATATCATAAGAATTATTCACTTAAAGTTGGAATTCCTTTTTTTCTTTATTAGCAATGCTGTCCCCTTTAAAGACAGCTTTGACACTTAAAAGGATAAATTTTTAGTCCATTCTTTAACACATTCTACAATTTTTTTAAGCAATGGAGCACTTCAAGAACACAGTTTGCCTTTCTTTCAATTTGCATAATCTTTTTGCTAAAGAGAGGTTGAAAACAACATACAAGAAAGTAATTGGCTTTACTCAGTGGATTATTTAAAAAGTCAACAAGAATTTTTGGGACTTTAGGAATTAAAGCATGATGTCAGGACTTCAAATAAGCAAGATTCCCTACATTTGTCAGAGTCAGCAGAGTTTTGAAGACAAGAGAATATGAGAATACAGAATACCAATAACATTACAAATATACTTGCTCAGTTCAAACAGGATAAATGAATAATATTTCATGACAATTACTTCAAAGTTAATAGAAAGCTATTTGAATATTTGAATACTATTTGAGAAACATTATGTAGAATATCCTTGAAGGAGGACATGGCAACATACTCGAGTACTCTTGCCTGGAGAATTCCATGGGCAGAGGAGCCTGGCAGGCAACAGTCCATAGGGTAGCAGAGAGTTAGACAAGATTGAAGTGACTTAGCATGCACACGGATGTAGAATGTAGGTCGGACACCCAACACTTTCAAGAGACTCATACATGTCTTATTTCATCTTTAAATAAGCATCTTGCACCTTAATACAAGCATCCACAAAAATCTAGATTTATAGTATCTTGATCATAAACAGTATGATTTCTTTCTGTTCAGTTCAGTCCAGTTCAGTCGCTCAGTCGTGTCCGACTCTTTGAGACCCCATGATTCACAGCACGCCAGGCCTCCCTGTCCATCACCATCTCCCGGAGTTCACTCAGACTCACATCCATCGAGTCCGTGATGCCATCCAGCCATCTCATCCTCAGTCGTCCCCTTCTCCGCCTACCCCCAATCGCTCCCAGCATCAGAGTCTTTTCCAATGAGTCAAGTCTTCGCACGAGGTGGCCAAAGTACTGGAGTTTCAGCTTTAGCATCATTCTTTCCAAAGAAATCCCAGGGTTGATCTCCTTCAGAATGGACTGGTTGGATCTCCTTGCAGTCCAGGGGACTCTCAAGAGTCTTCTCCAACGCCACAGTTCAAAAGCATCAACTCTTCAGTGCTCAGCCTTCTTCACAGTCCAAATCTCACATCCATACACGACCACAGGAAAAACCATAGCCTTGACTAGACAGACCTTAGTCGGCAAAGTAATGTCTCTGCTTTTGAATATACTATCTAAGTTGGTCATAACTTTTCTTCCAAGGAGTAAGCGTCTTTTAATTTCATGGCTGCAGTTACCATCTGCAGTGATTTTGGTGCCCCCCAAAATAAAGTCTGACACTGTTTCCCCATCTATTTCCTATGAAGTGATGGGACCAGATGCCACGATCTTCATTTTCTGAATGTTGATTTCTTTCATTAACTCTAAACTTGAGTGTCTCTGCAAAACATTGCTCTTGCTTCTGAAGTCTTACCTGGAAGAGATTTTACTTACAATAGACATATGGGCAAGCCTTTTCAATGACAAAAGTACTAGTATACCAGAAATTTTTCTGTTTTGTGATTACTTACACCTCCAGTTATGCCATAATAGAAAGGAACTTTTCATTATTGCAGGGTTTTTTGTTTGTTTTTGGTCCAGGAATTTGAAAATTTGTTTGCTTTTCTGAAGTTATAATGGTTCTGGGAGAAGTATGTTCACACAAGCATTTGGGCTAAGAGACTGCTGATGTGCAGTTTGGAAGGCCATTATATCTTTTGCTATGATTATTTTATTTTCTTCATTTAAATCTTTCTTAACCAAAATATTTATTTAAATCACTTGGTTTATTACTAACTGAAAAAATTATACATTTTCTTCATGCTTAGCTGTTGGTATAAACTGATTTATATCTGATACTCCATGATTTCTGAAATTGAGTGAATAATCACTAATGCAAAAAGAGCTTCAAAAGACATTTTCTCTCTGCATAATTGCCCACTGTTCAGTTATTCATCAAAATGTATACTTTTGTTTTGCCACTTTGGCATTCAAAAACATAAAAATAGAGAAAAGATAATATCAAGTATTGTGAATGTTGAAAAAAATTGGTTTGATGATCTCATGAACATATGAACCTGTTACTCATAATTCCTCATAACTGATATTAAACCAAGTTGAATTGCTGAGAGGTTTATGAATTTAAAAACTAAAAATAAATTGAAGTAGTTTTGCCATTTGAATGATTAAAACATCAATTACTATGGTGAAAAATTACAAAAAATAGCTTTGGCTACTTAATTTTTGTAATTTATCCAAAAAAATCTAAATGCAGGATATTTAGAGTATCCTGCCAATGTTAATAAAGTATACAAACCCAAATCATTTAGAACCTGTAAGACATGCATATATATGAGGTATCTGGCAATTTTATACTCAAATCTTTTTTCTAGATGTATGCTTTTACTTCTGTCAGGTAAATGCCTGAGAGTAGGATGGCTAGAGCTTGTGGCAGGTATGTATTTAATGTTTGTAAACTCTCAGGTTCATTTCCAAATGCATTTTCTCATTTTGCATTCCTAGCAACATTGTATGACAACTCCTGGTCCTCCAACACTGCCTCAAAACTTGATATAGTCTTTATTTTTTAACTATATATATATATGGTCTTTATAGGTGGCTCTAGCTGTAAAGAACCGCCTGCCAGTGCAGGAAACACAAGATGAGGGTTTGATCCCTGGACGGGGAAGATCACATGGGACAGGACATGGCAACCTACTCCAGTATTCCGGTCTGGAGAAACCCATGTTCAGAAGAGCTTGATGGGCTACAGTCCATAGGATCGCAAAGAGTCGGATACTGCTAGGCGACTAACACTTTCACTTTTATATCTTTAATAGTCCTTGTTATCAGTCATAGATATTTGGAAATTATTTTCATTGTTATTTTAATTGTTAATTCCATAAAAATTAATAATGATATTGACATCTTTCCATGTGTTTAGCATATTTGCCATTCTTATATTTATCTACCTTGCTAAGTGTCTATTCAAACAACTCACTCATTTTTTTCCTTGGATATTAGTTTTTAAAAACAATCAGCATCTTAGAGTCTTTATGTATCCTGAATCTATGTTATTTATGTGATTCACAAATATTTTTTCTCAGTCAGTGACTCATCTTTTCTTTTCCTTAAAAATATTTTCCAAAGAGCAGAAGCTTTAAATTTTCCTACCACTTTGCATTCCTGGTAATGATTTTTTCTTGTTGGGAGTTAGATATTATTGTAGGCTTACAAATATTCTTAAGTCTTAGCGTGGAGTGCAGTTCAATTACTTTAAATGGTTTAAAGCTTTCTTGCACTATTTGTTAGATGAGATCAGAGCAAAAGTCAGCCTAAAAGCAATGTTTCTTAAATATTTTTCATAATCCTCTATGAAGCCATTTTATATGGGATTCTTTTTTTTTGCATTCTTTCTTTTTAAAAAATATTTATTTGTTTGTTTGGTTGTGCTAGGTTTTAGTTGAGGCATGCTTAATCTTAAATCTTTCCTGTGGCATGTTGGGTCTTTATTTGAAGCATCCAAACACTTAGCTGTGGCATGTGAGATCTAGTTCCCCGACCAGGGATGGAACTCGGCCATCTATATCGGGAGCACGGCGTCTTAGCCACAAGACCACCAGAGAAGTCCTATGAAGCCTTTTAAGATTTTTTTTAATCATCCTCTTTTCATTAAATTTTAATGCCACAAATATGTATCATTTCAATTTATATACTGCAGCCCTTTAGAGGTAAAGAAAACATTTTGATATCTAAGATTTTCTTGACTCTTAAGAACTGATTTTCAACCTCTTGAAAGTGATTTGCCTCTGTTGGAAATATGTGACCTGGTAATAATTATTTACACTACTGAAGTCAAGTCTTTCTCTGTTACTCTGCCCAAGGCTTTTGAATCATAAGAATTTCTATCCATCTGTTGGGAATGGGCACTGTTCCCAGCCTTGTGTCAATGCCAGCCACAGTTACCTTTAAACCTCTTGAGTTCTTTTCTTGGTTCTGAGTGGTTACTTCACACTTGTGCAACTGGTTTGCTCTTAGATGAATATTTATGGTGAGGGCCTTGAGGATCTCTAGAGTTCTCTTTCTAGGCAGCACTTTCCTTTCCTATATCCTGCTCTACCAACTGTAGGTATTTTGCTTTTTCAGAATCTCAGATGCATCACCTCAGATGATCTACTGAGTTTTATCTGTATTTTCCCTCTTTGTTCCTCTTGAAAATTCTCTCAAGGCACTAATGTGGCACAATCATAAGATTCCCCTCATTTGTATCTTATTCTCAGGGAGTGGTATCCTTCTTTGCCTGATGGGATGTCTTGAAACCATTGCTTTCTATATTTGATGTATTTTGTTTGTTTCAATTGTGAGGGCAAATCAGGTCTCAGTTCAGTCAGTTCAATCACTCAGTCATACCTAACTCTGTGATCCCATGTACTGCAGCATGCCAGGCTTTCCTGTCCATCACCAACTCCTGAAGCTTGCTCAAACTCATGTCCATCCAGTCGGTGATGCTATCCAACCATCTTATCCTCCGTCATCCCCTTCTCCTCCTGCCTTTAATTTTTCCCAGCATCAGGGGCTTATCCAATGAGTCAGTTCTGCGCATCAAATGGTCAAAGTACTGGACTTTCAGCTTCAAGGTTTTGAAATTGTAATTCAAAACAAAGTTTGTCAAAAAGGCATGAGTTTGAGAATTAACCTTTTAAACTCCTTCATTCCAGGAGTTAGCTCAAGAATGGACTTACCATTCCTCTGCCTACGCTTTCTGTGAACGTTTTTTATAAACAAACAATTCTCAAGACCTGCACATGCATATAGGTAGTAGGAACAGGTGTTAAAATACTCAAAATCAGTTTCACCCACGAACAATAAAATCTGTTTGGATAATGAAATGTCCTTGGAAAAATTTATTCCTTAGAAAACAAAATAAACTCAACACTGAAAAACCTCAAAAAACAATAATGGGAGCTTGATTTAGCATGAAGCTTGCCACATAACCATGAAGTTGACCTCACACAGGTGAAAACACAACAGACCCCAAATATTAACACAAGGAGTCTCAAATATCTTTGTCAGGTTTTTATGTGGACATAAGTTTTCAACCTGTTGCTTCAATAATACATGAGCCATGAAATTCCAGATATTCAAGCTGGTTTTAGAAAAGGCAGAGGAACCAGAGATCAAATTGCCAACATCTGCTGGATCATCAAAAAAGCAAGAGAGTTCCAAAAAAAACATCTATTTCTGCTTTATTGACTATGACAAAACCTTTGACTGTGTGGATCACAATAAACTGTGGAAAATTCAGAAAGAGATGGGAATATCAGACCACCTGACCTGCCTCTTGAGAAATCTGTATGCAGGTCAGGAAGCAACAGTTAGAACTGGACATGGAACAGACTGGTTTCAAATAGGAAAAGGAGTATGTCAAGGCTGTATATTGTCACCCTGCTTATTTAACTTATATGCAGAGTACATTATGAGAAACACTGGGCTAGGTGAAGCACAAGCTGGAATCAAGATTGTCGGGAGAAATGTCAATAACCTCAGAGATGCAGATGACACCACCCTTATGGCAGAAAGCGAAGAAGAACCAAAGAGCCTCTTGATGAAAGTGAAAGAGGAGAGAGAAAAATTTGGCTTAAATTCTCTGAATGTTTTTCTGAATGTTAAAGCTCAACATTCAGAAAATGAAGATCATGGTATCCGGTCCCATCACTTCATGGGAAATAGATGGGGAAACAATGGAAACAGTGGCTGATTTTATTTTGGGGGGCTCCAAAATCACTGCAGATGGTGACTGCAGCCATGAAATTAAGACACTTACTCCTTGGAAGGAAAGTTATGACCAACCTAAACAGCATATTAAAAAACAGAGACATTACTTTGCCAACAAAGTCCATATAGTCAGGACTATTGTTTTTCCAGTAGTCATATATGGATGTGAGAGTTGTACTTTGTAGAAAGCTGAGCACTGAAGAACTGATGCTTTTGAACTGTGGTGTTGGAGAAAACTCTTGAAAATCCCTTGGACTGCAAGGAGATCCAACCAGTCCATCTCAAAGGAAATCAAGGAAATCAGTCCTGAATATTCATTGGAAGGACAGATATTGAAGCTGAAACTCCAATACTTTGTCCACCTGATGGGAAGAACTGACTCATTTGAAAAGACCCTGATGCTGGGAAAGATTGAAGGTGGAAAGAGAAGGGGACAACAGAGGATGAGATGGTTAGATGGCATCACCGACTCAATGGACATTAGTTTGAGTAAACTGGGAGCTGGTGATGGACAGGGAGGCCTGGTGTGCTGCATTTCATGGTGTCACAGTCAGATATGACTGAGCAACTGAACTGAAGTTTTCAACTCATTTGAATAAATACAAAGGAATATGATTACTGATAGTGTGGTAAGTGCTTTGTAAGAAACTGCCAAACTGTTTTCCAGTTTACTCTTTTAAAACTCTCAATTTCTAAAACAAGAAGACATCATTTCACAGCTATTTGAATGTAAAAAATCCAAAGGGGAAAAAAAAACATCAACACGAAATGCTGGCAAGGAAGTGGAGAAATAGAAACGCATACACTGCTGTTAAAAATGCAAAATGGTATAACCACATTGGAAGACAGTTTGATTTCTGGGAGAACAGCATGAGGGTTGAGGGGGTATGTGGAAACTCTTTGTAAGTTCTACTCAATTTTTCTATACACCTAAAACTGATAATTTTTAGTCTATTAAGAATATGAGGACTTCACAGGGACCTGAAAATCTGCTTCGCTGTGGTATTAGGAGACTTTCTCTTCTTTCTATGGTATGTGTTCCAGGATAAATCAATTTTCCCACCACCAAATACTATAACATCAAGCACTTAAACTTCAAATACTGTGGTCCTATATCCTGTTTTTGAAATGCAATAATGAATATTCACACATAGTTACTACAGCCAGCATATAATTCATTTCCTTCTCCATTTTGAGGATTAAAAGAAAAAAAATTCCAGTAAAAAGAACCAATAATTCACTCACAGAGCTCAGGCTGGAGCACAGAATATCTCTCTCTCAGTCCAGGGCTATTATGTGTGTGTGTGTGTGTGTGTGTGTGTGTATTGTGTGTGTGTGTATATATATATATTGTGTGTGTGTGTGTGTGTGTGTGTGTGTGTGTGTGTGTGGTGTTGGAGAAGACTCTTGAGAGTCCCATGGACTGCAAGATCTAACCAGTCCATTTTAAAGGAGATGAGTCCTGGGTGTTCTTTGGAAGGAATGATGCTAAAGCTGAAACTCCAGTACTTTGGCCACCTCATGCAAAGAGTTGACTCATTGGAAAAGACTGATGCTGGAAGGGATTGGGGGTAGGAGAAGAAGGGGACGACAGAGGATGAGATGGCTGGATGGCATCACTGACTCGATGAACATGAGTTTGAGTGAACTGCGGGAATTGGTGATGGACAGGGAGGCCTGGCGTGCTGTGATTCATGGGGTCGCAAAGAGTCTGACAGGACTGAGCGACTGAACTGAACTGAACAGATATATATATTCAATGAGATGTTCATCTATACTAATTCCTTCTAGATCCATGGCATTCATGAGAGATACAATTTATAGTTTTTTTCAAAATCCTAAAAATCACTGAAAACATCCTAACTAGGATGAGCATCACAATAACATTTGAAAGTACTGTGTAAGCTAATGAATGCCTAGAACCAGCCCTCAGATATTATGATTCTGTAGGTTGAGATTTTTGCCTTGACATTTATATAGTTCCTGTATTGAAACTCTGCACTAAACCTCCAAATTATCTCCATTACATTAAGAGGAATATAACTGAGGAATTTTTGTAATAACTTTGGACTCAATATATTAATATGGGATTGATACAAAGACACTATATTTGCTTGTGAGGTAAACTTTCAAGTGTTGCACAATTGAGCACACACTTACCTGCTAAACAAACAAAGTGAAGGTGATGCTGATGCAGCTCAGTACATGTTTGACATGGATGAGTGCAAGGCAATACACAGTACTGCAGGGGAAGAAGCCAGTTAATAGCATCACTTTCTTCTGGGTCATCGGCATCAACCTATATACAAAAAGGAAAGCAGGGAGGTGGGAAGAGAAGGAAAACAGCTGTAACTATAATGTGAAGGACCAACGGAAGAGAACAACTTAAAGCTCCAGGTTCAGTCTTTACGAAAACATTACCGCCACAAGGCATCCATATAGAAGAAGAGAGGAATAGACTCTTCCTCTTGGTGATGGCAAGCTTCTGGAGGAGCATATGGAGTGAAAATACTGTTAAGGGCCATTTGGAAAATACAATCTGCCTCTAACATTAATTTTTTATATCTCTCGGGGATAAATATAGCTACTCAGGATTCAGAAGTTTTAGATATATTTTAGATCAAAATTGCTTGTACATCTAATATTTTTACTTGATTAGTTATGTGAACAGCTGCTTAGTTAAGATTTCCTAGCTATTTAAACTCTAAATTAAAAAAAAATCTGTTTATTCACCTTATTTTACAGAATTTATTATATTTGAAAATATCTTAAAGTTTCTGTCATTTTAAGCTGTTAAATGTAACATATAACAAGCTTGCAAAGCACTTGCCTCAGAAACTTAGTTTATATCTGATACAAGAAGTGTGATTCCCAAAGACAGTTATGAGGTTTTTTTTTACTGCTATTGTTATTAAAATTCAGTATAACATATTTAAGTTACTATTTGAATCTACTGTAGTTCCATTATAATTCAATATAATGTCTCTTAGAGCAGTAACAAAGGAGAATATAATTGGTTTGTATTTCTTTTTAGGGGATATTTTGTAATGGTAATGGCATTCTTCTTTGAAGTAGAAGCTTCCCATTTGTTTGTTGGACAGGTTGCTTGTAACGTTTTGTTTTGTCATTAAAAAAATAATTTTGTATAGCCTACAATTAAAATAAATAAAATTATATTTAAAAAGTAATAATAATTGTGTGTTTTTAGTTATTCCTGGGAATCCTAGAAAAGGATAACATCTAGCTGGGCAATATTTTACAATATAATTGCATGTAAGATTTTCATCAAGTTTTTGAATCGGATGTGGTTTATTAGATAAAAGATTTCAATCAAATCAAAATCATCTGAATTTTTTTTTGTTTACAACTGATTTTCACTTCTGTCTTGAAATCAATTACATGATCATAACAATGATCAATGAAATGATCAAACTATTGACTATTTGATGATACTATCTATAATTGAGATTTTATCATAGTCTTATATAGACCTTCTACATCTCACCAAAATGGGTTTGTAACATTTAGATACTATGAGTTACAAAATAATTTTTCATCATCCATTTTTCTCAAATTTTATAAAAATATAGACTTCAGCATCATATATAAATGTGATAGGACTAAATGGTGAACTTAGGATATTTAAAAGAACAAAACTTGGGAATTTTTCCAAATAGTCTAGCCTAAGTTACTGAATGAAACATGTTTACACACTACACCAAACCCTTAAATTTTCTCAGTTCAATGCTATCTAAAATACAATATGCCAGTACATGTTAGAGTTACAGTCAGGGTGGCTCAGATGGTAAAGCGTCTACCTAAATGTGGAAGACCCAGGTTCAATCCCTGGGTTGGGAAGATCCTCTGGAGAAGGAAATGGCAACCCACTCCAGTATTCTTGCCTGGAAAAATCCCATGGATGAAGGAGCGTGGTAGGCTACAGTCCATGGCGTTGCAAAGAGTTGGACACGACTGCGCGACTTCATTTCATTGAAGTAAACAACACTAAAATTGCACCACTCCATCCTATATTAATATTTTTTTCAAAATTCATAAATGGTCTATGTTTTAAGACAATTATGACTTAGGAAAATATTCCAGATTTAATCTTTCTAATTCACTAAATCTCAATTCCTATTTTTCAAGCTCAGTTCAGTTCATTTCAGTTCAGTTCCTCAGTCGTGTCAGACTCTTTGCAACCCCATGAATCGCAGCACGCCAGGCCTCCCTGTCCATCACCAACTCCCACAGTTCACTCAGACTCATAAACATTGAGTCAGTGATGCTATCCAGCCATCTCATTCTCTGTCGTCCCCTTCTCCTCCTGCCGCCAATCCCTCCCAGCATCAGAGTCTTTTCCAATGAGTCAACTCTTTGCATGAGGTGGCCAAAGTACTGGAGTTTCAGCTTTAGCATCATTCCCTCCAAAGAAATTCCAGGGCTGATCTTCAGAATGGACTGGTTGGATCTCCTTGCAGTTCAAGGGACTCTCAAAAGTCTTCTCCAACACCACAGTTCAAAAGCATCAATTCTTTGGCACTCAGCTTTCTTCACAGTCCAACTCTCATATCCATGCATGACCACAGGAAAAACCATAGCCTTGACTAGACGGACCTTTGTTGGCAAAGTAATGTCTCTGCTTTTAAATATGCTGTCTAGGTTGGTCATAACTTTTCTTCCAAGGAGTAAGCATCTTTTAATTTCATGGCTGCAGTCACCATCTGCAGTGATTTTGGAGCCCCCAAAAATAAAGTCTAACACTGTTTCCACTGTTTCCCCATCTATTTCCCATGAAGTGATGGGACCAGAATCTTCGTTTCCTGAATGCGGAGCTTTAAGCAAACTTTTTCACTCTCTTCTTTCACTTTCATCAAGAGGCTTTTAGTTCCTCTTCACTTTCTGCCATAAGGGTGGTATCATCTGCATATCTGAGGTTATTGATATTTCTCCCGGCAATCTTGATTCCAGCTTGTGCTTCTTCCTGTCCAGCATTTCTCATGATGTACCCTACATGGAAATTTAATAAGCAGGGTGACAATATACAGCCTTGATGTACTTCTTTTCCTATTTGCCACCAGTCTGTTGTTCCATGTCTAGTTCTAATTGTTGCTTCCTGACCTGCATATAGGTTTCTCAAGAGGCAGGTCAGGCGGCTGCGACAGCCTGGGCGGAGCACAGAGCCCGAGAGGAGCCACCCCATGTCCGAGGTCAGGGGCAGAAGCTGGGAGGACCCCACGCCCAAGAGGCAGTGGCCAAGAGGAGCTACCCCACGTCTGAAGAGCAGTGGCTCCGTGTGTGCCAGAGGGCCTAGAGGAGCTATTCCATGTTCAAGGTCAGGAGGGGCAGTGGTGAGAAGATATCCCTTGTCCAAGGAAAGGAGCAGCGGCTGTGCTTTGCTGGAGCAGCCATGAAGAGATACTCCACCTACAAGGTAAGAGAAACCCAAGTAAGACGGTAGGTCTTGCAAGAGGGCATCAGAGGGTGGACACACTGAAACCATAATCACAGAAAACTAGTCAATCTAATCAAACTAGGAACACAGCCTTGTTTAACTCAATGAAAGTAAGCCATGTCCTGTGGGGCTACCCAAGACGGGTGGGCATGGTGGAGAGGTCTGACACAATGTGGTCCACTGGAAAAGGGAATGGCAAACCACTTCAGTATTCTTGCCTTGAGAACCCCATGAACAGTATGAAAAGGCAAAATGATAGGATACTGAAAGAGGAACTCCCCAGGTCAGTAGGTGCCCAATATGCTGCTGGAGATCAGTGGAGAAATAACTCCAGAAAGAATGAAGGGATGGAGCCAAAGCAAAAACAATATCCAGCTGTGGATGTGACTGGTGATAGAAGCAAGGTCCGATGCTGTAAGAAACAATATTGCATAGAAACCTGGAATGTCAGGTCCATGAATCAAGGCAAATTGGAAGTGGTCAAACACGAGATGGCAAGAGTGAACATCAACATTCTAGGAATCAGTGAACTAAAATGGACTGGAATGGGTGAATTTAACCCAGATGACCATTATATCTACTACTGCAGGCAGGAATCCCTCAGAAGAAATGGAGTAGCCATCATGGTCAACAAAAGAGTCTGAAATGCAGTACTTGGATGCAATCTCAAAAATGACAGAATGATCTCTGTTCATTTCCAAGGCAAACCATTCAATATCACAGTAATCCAAGTCTATGCCCCAACCCGTAACGCTGAAGAAGCTGAAGTTGAACAGTTCTATGAAGACCTACAAGACCTTTTAGAACTAACACCCAACAAAGATATCCTTTTCACTATAGGGGACTGGAATGCAAAAGTAGGAAGTCAAGAAACACCTGGAGTAACAGGCAAATTTGGCCTTGGAATGCGGAATGAAGCAGGGCAAAGACTCATAGAGGTTTGTGAAGAAAATGCACTGGTTATAGCAAACATCCTCTTCCAACAATACAAGAGAAGACTCTACACATGGACATCACCAGATGGTCAACATGAAATCAGATTGATTATATTCTTTGCAGCCAAAGATGGAGAAGCTCTATACAGTCAACAAAAACAAGACCAGGAGCTGACTATGGATCAGATCATGAACTCCTTACTGCCAAATTCAGACTTAAATTGAAGAAAGTAGGGAAAATCACTAGATCATTCACATATGACCTAAATCAAATCCCTTATGATTATACAGTGGAAGTGAGAAATAGATTTAAGGGACTAGATCTGATAGATAGAGTGCCTGATGAACTATGGAATGAGGTTCGTGACATTGTACAGGAGACAGGGATCAAGACCATCCTCAAGAAAAAGAAATGCAAAAAAGCAAAATGGCTGTCTGAGGAGGCCTTACAAATAGCTGTGAAAAGAAGAGAAGCAAAAAGCAAAGGAGAAAAGGAAATATAAGCATCTGAATGCAGAGTTCCAAAGAATAGCAAGAAGAGATAAGAAAGCCTTCCTCAGTGATCAATGCAAAGAATTAAAGGTAAACAACAGAATGGGAAAGACTAGAGATCTCTTCAAGAAAATTAGAGATACCAAGGGAGCATTTCATGCAAAGATGGGCTCGATAAAGGACAGAAATTGTATGGACCTAACAGAGGCAGAAGATGTTAATAAGAGGTAGCAAGAATACACAGAAGAACTGTACAAAAATATCTTCATGACCCAGATAATCACGATGGTGTGATCACTCACCTAGAGCCAGACATTCCGGAATGTGAAGTCAAGTGGGCCTTATACAGCATCACTACAAACAATGCTAGTGGAGGTGATGGAATTCCAGTTGAGCTATTTCAAATCCTAGAAGATGATGCTGTGAAAGTGCTGCACTCAATATGCCAGCAAATTTGGAAAGCTCAGCAGTGGCCACAGGACAGGAAAAGGTCAGTTTTCATTTCAATGCCAAAGAAAGGCAATGCCAAAAATGCTCAAACTACCGCACGATTGTAGTCATCTCACACGCGAGTAAAGTAATGCTCAAAATTCTCCAAGCCAGGCTTCAGCAATATGTGAACCGTGAACTTCCAGATGTTCAAGCTGGGTTTCAAAAAGGCAGAGGAACCAGAGATCAAATTGCCAACGTCCACTGGATCATGGAAAAAAAAATTTCAAGCTAGTAAGCCAAAATTTTCAATTAATTCTTCACTACAGCCATTTGAAAATGATATTTATATCTGTCTCTGACTGGTGTGTACATACATATATATGGGCATATATTTGTGATTTGACATATTTAAAGTCACTTTTATGTGAATTTGTATTTTCCAACAAGACTATGATATCCTTAACCTCTATTCTACTTTAAAAAGCCTAATAGAGTAAGTAAGTAATTGTTAGTCTCTCAGTCGTGTTCAACTCTTTCTGACTCTATAGTCCACCAGGCTCCTCTGTCCATGGTATTCCCCAGGCAAGAATACTAGAGTGGGTTGCCATTCTCTTCTTCAGGGGATCTTTCTGACCTAGGGATTGAACCCAGGTCACCTGCATTGCAGGCAGATTCTTTAGCAGCTGAGCCAAAAGTACAGGTTTAAACAGAATCATAGTTCTAGAAATTTCTGCCCAGTATCTTGTCCAAAGAGATACACCTCATAGTTGTCTTCTGGACTTCCAGATCAAATATTTGATCCTAGAGCCCATTTTTTTATTTTTTTATTGTGTTTAACATATAAAATCTATTTCTACATGCAGAGAAAAAAGGAGATACCTTGAAAAATTAACATGGCTGCCTCTATGGAGGTAAAGCCTTGGCATGTCTTTTTATTTTTCTTTGCTTAGCTATAGTTTCACATTATTACACAATCAAACACTAATGCTGAATAATAAGAAAAAATGGGGTCCTAAGAAGAAAAAGAATTGAAAAATAAGTAGTGATAATTACTACATATTTTATCTTTTAGAATCCTCTGAGTATTTTGCCTGAAATCCTTTCATTTAATGTTAGAAATTCCCACAACAGATGGGGAACTGGCCCCTCCTCAAGGAGGCACCACCAGGTCAAGGGAGACGAGGAAGATTTTAGAATACAGAGGTTTGTTATGTTATTTAGTTTGTTGCTTTGTTGTTTAGTCATTGTCGGTCAGTGATGTCTGATTCTTGCAACCCCATAGACTGTAAGCTGCCAGGCTCCTGTCCGTGGGATTTCCCAGTCAAGAATACTGGAGTGTGTTGCCATTCCTTCTCCATAAAATCTAGCCTATAAAATACATTAAACTTGGAATTAGCATTTTTCTTTCTTCTAAGTTAAAACTGTACTTGCTCTTAACAGAACATTAGCAAGAGAATTTTTGTTTTCAATGATTTTCTTTTCCAAGCAAGTCACCCAGTTGGCCTCTGAAGATAAAATTTTACAAGCTTGGTTGTCTATATTTTTCAGAGATTTTCCAATGAGTTTGAAATGCAGTTGTGCCTTGTAATTTTGGAGAATTTAATGAAAGGTTCTTCAGTCTTTAGAAATCAGAATGTGAATTTGTCTCAAGCCTGATCGATTTACTTAGGTTCTTAGAAATTCAGTATATTCACAGATGGATATTATGTAGCCATCATTTCATGGTGTTCTAACATGCAATATATATAACAAATTGCCAGCTAGGCTTTTATATGTTTAAGAGTTTTAATTGCTGTGTACTTCAAACATTTCTTACATTGTGCCATCTGGCACATAGAAACGTTAATGAATTTTTAAACTTAATGGGATATGCTTTGCATTAGGAATGTGTGAAAATTAGTTGCTAACCACTGGTAAATGACAGATTTATCAATACAGACTTTACAAAATTACAAACCATTGCTTTGTGCCATTAAGGTAGCAACACATTGTTAAGTGCTAGTAAAAGTTGCTCAAACAATTGGTTGGATAGAAATAACAATTTATAATTACAGTAGCTCTCTGTTATTTAAAGAAATTGAACCTATGATAATGTTTTTCTTTAAAAGTAGTTTTAGGGAAACATTTTTGATATGAAACAGAAAAAAAATCACTTACATTTTAAACTTTTTGGACATGTTGGAAAAGTCTGATAATATTTTCAAATGTTATTTTAACGGAAAGTTTCTGTTTCTCTCATTAAAAGAGAATCTTTTTTTGCCTTCTATTTCTATTATAACTATTTTACAGACATGAAATCTGGCTATAATATAAAATGACTAGCTATCAGAACATCTATTTTAAAACAGTATCATCTACTATACTCTTCTCCCCTAATAATCTTAGTCTCCATGAAGGCACTAAAGAAGAGACCCCCTGAGTTATGTCAAGAAGCAAAATGCAAAGAACCAATCTTGAATACAAATAGTAAACAGAAGTCCATTCAACAGTATATAAAACAGAGGAAACAATTGAAACAATCTGTTGGGTAAACTAGGGAAAATGTCTTTAAAAAAGAAAATATATGTGAAAATTACAGATATGTATTATTATAATGTTTAGAATTATAAATGTGCATTCATAAAGTATATAAATATGAGAAAAACCTACTAGTTCAGAATTTTAAAATCTATTATAGGGATTTGCATAAAATTCACCTTAATATTCTCTATGAAAATATCTCATGTAGGAAATAACTAGAATGCCCACAATTACACCAACTTAACATACAAGGTTTTGTTAAACATGGTTATGAGATACTTTGCTTTATCTTTCAGTTGTATTGTGTAAATACATACATTATGAACATAAGTGTTCACTGCTTAAAGTATTGCTTTGCTAAATTAATTTTAAAATTTGGAGACACCCAATATAATTCGACAGAGAAGGCGATGGCATCCTACTTCAGTACTCTTGCCTGGAAAACCCCATGGACGGAGGAGCCTGGTAGGCTGCAGTCCGTGGGGTTGCGAAGAGTTGGAAACGATTGAGCGACTTCACTTTCACTTTTCACTTTCATGTATTGGAGAATGAAATGGCAACCCACTCCAGTGTTCTTGCCTGGAGAATCCCAGGGACGGGGGAGCCTGGTGGGCTGCCCTCTATGGGGTCGCACAGAGTCGGACATGACGGAAGCGACTTAGCAGTAGCAGCAGCAGCAGTATAATTCGAAGAGTTGACTCACTGGAAAAGACTCTGATGCTGGGAGGGACTGGGGGCAGGAGGAAAAGGGGGCAACAGAGGATAAGATGGCTGGATGGAATCACTGACTCGATGGACATGAGTCTGAGTGAACTCCGGGAGTTAGTAATGGACAGGGAGGCCTGGCGTGCTGCGATTCATGGGGTCGCAAAGAATCGGACACGACTGAGCGACTGAACTTAACTGAATATAATTCCATTGGAATGTTGATAAGAATCAAGATAGATTCCTATTAAAAAGAATTTAAAATTACTCTCCCATCAATCCTCACCTCTCCCTGCAAACATCATCCTCCCTGAGGTTAGAGATGGTAGAGTGAGGTTCAGAGGGATTGCTCCTTACAGTGAGTGTCATGGAAGAAACCACCGTTACATGTGCCAGCCCTTGCCAAGTTGGTTACTAGTTACAAATTCAACTCCTCTTCCAGCCAGGGTAAATAGCCTTGTGGGAGCAGGGAAAACTGTTTCGTTAGAGGGAAGTTGGGCTCCCCTAGTGGCTCAGACCGTAAAGAATCCACCTGCAATGTGGGAGACCTGGGTTTGATCCCTGGTTTGGGAAGATCCCCTGGAGGAGGGAATGGCAACCCACTTCAGTATTCTTGCCTAGAGAATCCCCATGCACAGAGGAGCTTGGTGCGCTACAGTCCATGGGGCCACAAAGAGTCAGATCTGACTGAGCAACTAAACACAGAACAGCACAGAGAGAAGTTAGGAGATCAGAATGCCCAGAGAAGAATAAAAGATCTAGGGAAATATGAGGGGTCAGAGCAGATGGAATATGAAACAAAGGAGACAGTCAAACAAAAGCATTCCTTACCCCTGCCTCTCATAAAGCCACTTTTTATTTGAAGTAATGGTGCTCTATCAGTCTCCAGTCAACCACTTTCTGCCTCCTTTCTAAACCTTATGGGTTCTGTAGTTATATGCTATCTGCTTTTCACAACCTCCGCTGTTCCAAATCACATGTCAGACTGCCAGTAGCTGAGAAATGACTCAGGTTATCTCCCTTCCCCCTGTTCCCACTGTGTTTTTCATTTAGTCAGCACAAAATAGTCACACATTAAATTATTTGCTAATAGTATGGTGTGCAGTTAGCCTGATTATCATCAGTGGGATCCTAAACCTCAGGAAGGAAGGGATCCTGTTATATTTTTTATTGTTTACAACACTAAGTTAGTTCCTAGTACATTCCCAGGAAATATGGGGATAGTGGTAACATTTCTAATGACAATCCATGATTTTCTAGCTTAGAAGGTTTTTTTCTTTTTCTGAAAGCTTTTGTAGTTTCTCATTAGGTACAGGGGCCAGCTACTTTATGATTGGAAAAGATTGTTTACCTTCAGTTGTCACCAACTGAAATGTGACATCAATCTATAAAAAATATGTAGATAATAGACTATGATAGAATTGTTTAAAAATTGAACAATGAATGAATTCAAAGTGTAACCATTCTCTGTATGAAAGATAGAGTTTCAAAGATAGAATTAGGACACAGGATTTTTTTTTGTGTGTTTGAGTGTGTCAGATTTTCTCTCTCAGTTTACTAAACTGAAAACAATTGTTCAGCCTTAAAAGGGTTGTTAAGAAAATTAAATGAGTTACTGTTGCATAGCAAACAATTTCTAATCTTTGATCTTGGTTCCCTTGAATTCCTGAATGTGAGGAGTGTCTTTGCTATTCACAGGTAGCCCCTTGGACCACATCTGAGTTTATACTGACAAGGAGCATGGTGGGCTACAGTCCATGGGGTCACAAAGAGTCAGATAAGACTGAGCGACTTTGCTTTCACTTTCTTTTTTTTAATTTTCATTTTTATTTTTTTTTAATTTTTATTTTTACTTTACAATACTGTATTGGTTTTGCCATACATTGACATGAATCCACCACGGGTGTACATGTGATCCCAAACATGAACCCCTCTCCCACCTCCCTCCCCACAACATCCCTCTGCGAAAAGAATAAAATACTTAGGAATATATCTACCTAAAGAAACTAAAGACCCATATATAGAAAACTATAAAACACTGATGAAAGAAATCAAAGAGGACACTAATAGATGGAGAAATATACCATGTTCATGGATCGGAAGAATCAATATAGTGAAAATGAGTATACTACCCAAAGCAATTTACAAATTCAATGCAATCCCTTTCAAGCTACCAGCGATATTATTCACAGAACTAGAACAAATAATTTCAAGATTTGTATGGAAATACAAAAAACCTCAAATTGCCAAAGCAATCTTGAGAAAGAAGAATGGAACTGGAGGAATCAACTTGCCTGACTTCAGGCTCTACTACAAAGCCACAGTCATCAAGACAGTGTGGTACTGGCACAAAGACAGAAATATAGATCAATGGAACAAAATAGAAAGCCCAGAGATAAATCCACACACATATGGACACCTTATCTTTGACAAAGGAGGCAAGAATATACAACGGAGTAAAGACAATCTCTTTAACAAGTGGTGCTGGGAAAACTGGTCAACCACTTGTAAAAGAATGAAACTAGATCACTTTCTAACACCGCACACAAAAATAAACTCAAAATGGATTAAAGATCTAAATGTAAGACCAGAAACTGTACAACTCCTAGAGGAGAACATAGGCAAAACACTCTCCGACATAAATCGCTTTCACTTTCGTGGATTTTAGTACCATGATTTACAAATTTACAAATTTAACCTCTAGATGATTGTCTCCCTAAACCTCCAAATATGTTCAGACAAGTCTGAATTTGCAAAATTGGCTTTGAAGCTCCTATATAATAATATTAAAATATATACATTTCTTAATGGGCAATTGCATTACTGAACTCACTTTTCTCTACATGTCGGTTTAAAGATTATTTTGAACTATTGTGTGGTGGTGACACTGACTGATGTGGGATACCTGGAACCTCTGTGTTCCATGGAAGTGAATTCAGTTAATTGTTGTTAAGGCTGTGCAGACATTCTTGTAGTAAATGTGCAGAGTTCAGCTCTCTTCCAGTTCTACAGTTATGCATTAAAAAATTCCCCATTGCCCAAAGCTGCTACAACTGTCATTCATATGTATGCATTTTTTCACGGAAACTTCTAACTAATTAGGTAACCAATTGTATTAAAAAGAACACCATAGAAATGTGGAGATTCCCTGGGTGGTATCTAAAACCATCTACTCTCAGACTGCTAGTCCCAAATTCAGATCTGATAAAATGACTTAACTTTAACATTGTGCCTACTGTGACATTTATCTAAGCAGAAGACAGGTTCAGTCAAAGATCAGAGTAGGGCTTACCATAATACTTATATTTCATTCTTTTAATTAGAAGTTTATAGTGAAGGAATATTAGGGATCATAGAAGCAGTCCACATGAGCATTTGAGATTTTGTAAGGGTCAGCTTTTCAGAATGTGTGTTAATACACTTTAAGCAAAACCTCCAAACCTATGAATGCTAGTGGTAATTCTTAAATTTGTAGTCCAGCATACCCTGTCTTTAACTTCCTCATCCTACTCTCCCATCCCAGGCTTCTGAGACATTCCACCAATAACTCAATGGTTAGTCCCTAGAGGCCTTGAGCTTGTCTCTTAGGTCAGAAAACTCACAACTTCCTAGTAGTGGTGGAATTGAGATAATGTAACAGACTGGTTCCAAACAGGAAATGGAGTCGTCAAGGCTGTATATTGTCACCCTGCTTATTTAACTTCTATGCAGAGTACATCATGAGAAATGCTGGACTGGAAGAAATACAAGCTGGAATCAAGATTGCCGGGAGAAATATCAATAACCTCAGATATGCAGATGACACCACCCTTATGGCAGAAAGTGAAGAGGAACTGAAAAGCCTCTTGATGAAAGTGAAAGAGGAGAGTGAAAAAGTTGGCTTAAAGCTCAACACTCAGAAAATGAAGATCATGGCATCTGGTCCCATCACTTCATGGGAATAGACGGGGAAACAGTAGAAACAGTGTCAGACTTTATTTTGGGGGGCTTCAAAATCACTGCAGATGATGACTGCAGCCATGAAATTAAAAGACACTTACTCCTTGGAAGAAAAGTTATGACCAACTTAGATAGTATATTCAAAAGCAGAGACATTACTTTGCCGACTAAGGTCTGTCTAGTCAAGGCTATGGTTTTTCCTGTGGTCATGTATGGGTGTGAGAGTTGGACTGTGAAGAGGCTGAGCGCCGAAGAATTGATGCTTTCGAATTGAACTTTCGAATTAAGGTCAGATTCCCCAGGTCTGGGAGCAGCTGACAAGAATCTACAGCACTCTCCTTAAAGCCTCCAACCACTTATGAAAATGCTTAGTCTCAGGATTTTTGGGTTCACAAATAGGAGATGCTTTCATGAAAAATAATAAGTTTTAATATATACTTATCAGTCTGGTTATACGATGCTTTTTAAAAATTTTGACTTCTGCATATCTCAGTAGAATACATTTTATATAAAACGTGAGTTTTCCCTGAAAACTTATTTTTTAAAAAAGGAAGGGCTGCAACTATAATGTACAATAACCCTGTAGATGTCTTTGGCATCGGCTTAAGCTATGTTTACTATAAGAGTAACTACTGTGCTTTCTATTTCATAATTCTGAATGTCAATACTGAAAACAAGTCTGAATCAGTTATTGAGTACTCATGTACATCCAGACAATGGTATATTGCTCAATGTTAAAAAGAAATGAGGTATTAAGCCATGAAAAGATATGGAGAAATATTTAATGCATATTACTATGTGAAAAGAGCTAATCTGAAAAAAGCTAATTCCAGTTATATGACACTCTGGACTATATAACATTCTGGAAAAAAGCAAAATTATGGAGACTGGTTGGTAGGGGGAAGGAGAGTTGAATAGGTAAGAGTATAGAGGAATTTTATGGCAATGAAACTATTTTGTATGAAACCACAATAGAAAACACATGTCATTGTACAGTTGTCAAAACCCACAGAATGGACAACATCGAGAGTGAATCTTAATGGAAACTATGAACTTCGGGTGATAATGATGTGTCAATGTAGGGTCCCTGGATGTTGATAGTGTGGGAAACTGTGCATATGTGGGGTCAATGAGTATGTGAGAACTCCCTGAACCTTTGTTCAAGTGTGCTTTGAACTTAAAACTGCTCTAAGACATAAAGTCTGTTTAAAAATACTAAAAATTATATTTTATTATTATATAAGTGAAATACTAAAAGCTTGAAATCTCATAAGCTTAGTTTTTATTCCATTTTTTCTATGTATATATTAAAATCATTAATACCATACTGTACACACAGAGAATTTATAAAAATGTGTATATAATTGGGAAGTCTATTTTTCATTCCCCTTCCTGAGTCCATGTTACTCTTGATAAGTATCTTTCTAATTACTTACCTATTCAGACATATTAATATATTAACAATTTATGTAATCTTATCATTGGATATTTGGGATATTTCCAGTTGTTTACTATTATAATAATGTTCTATATGCATTTTCTATACATTAAGATATATTAATATAAATAAAATGACAAAATATGGACTATGAATATTATAAAAGTTTGTTTAAATTGTGAAATGCTTTCCGAAAGATTAATCAAATGTTCCTCTTACTAGGAGTATATGAGCATGCTTTCACATTCCATTTTCTCCATTGAATTTTATTTATAATTTCTGATAGGTAATAATTACTCAACTCTGTCAGTACTTTTTTAAGAGGTATTCTCCTATCTCATCTTCTTTATCCAGAAGCATAAGGATCTGATCAAATACAGAAGGTTGAAAGTATTGCTTAAGGGCTTTTTTACAGTCCATCTACAGTCTCATTTCATTAGCATGGTTTGACACCCTACTGATATAATAACCAGACTTGAATAGTTGTTTTCAGAACATGATGTATGAATAAATGGTCAATCTTTTAATTTTGTGTGTGTGAATGGATTCAGTTTAAATATTTTTGATCTCTCTTTTGAGTTCTAGTCTCTCAGATCATGTCCTTGGTAAATTGGTGAGAACTTCCTATGGTATAGTTATTTGATGAGATCCTTAGTGACTAATTACTGTTAGTATGAACATATATACTACTAAGACTTTCAACAAATTTTACCCCCAAAATCATACTGCACATTTATAAAAAACTTCTAGAACCATCAATCATGTGATCTTTGAAATCCTGACAAAGTCTCAGTTCTGGAAAATTTGTCAAAGGGAATCTTGGGGAAATACTGTGAGCTCATTAATATTTATAAATATTGCTGGAAATGGGGCAATATCCTCAGGGTTTTTGCCTTTCACTTTTTGGATGTGACATACAATGTGATATAAATTATGCTATGAATGACTAAGAAAACTGATTAGGTGATGTGATTACTGTGAAATTTCCTTAAGCTCAATATATTATATTGCATATATATTACCCTTTCAAGATAATTCTTGCTTTGGCAAAATTTGCACTTTACATGCTCTAATCTGAAATATTTTCTTTACTGTAACATTCCAAAGTCATGTTAAGAACTAGTTTGCTTGCAATTTTCAGTTATGTTGAAGGATGTGTGGTTGACAAGTTACCTATGCTGGTTATAATGGGTATTTTCATTAGAATTTGCTACTCTAATTTGCAGTACATTGAATATATTTCGTATTTGTCAAAAATCAGCTTTTTGCCAGCCTCTGTTAATGGCTGGCAAATTCGATTACCATTATATCTAAGCCTGACTCTGGCTCTACTCTTATGGAGGTTCTGCTTCTGGGAACAAAGAATCTGATGACCTATGAGGATAGCTACAAAAAAGGAAGTACAAGGAGGGACAAAAGCACATATAGTGGAAAACCAACCTAGAATCATAGATGGAAAAATCCTTTGTGGAAAAATAGCATTTATACTGAGATTGCAAGTGCACATCAGCTTTAGCTAAAAGATTATGTAGAGGAAAGCGGAAGCAGTAGAGTGAAAACCATGAAGCAAGATATACTAAAATGGACTAGAAAAAAGACCACTGGAGCTGGAGAATGACAATGAATTGTTAAGCCCAGAAATGCAGACTGAGATTGTGTAACAAAGGGACACATATAAACTTTGTCAAACATTTTGAACCTTATCTCGAAGGATGTTAAGTGAAGACTTTTCAAGCAGAGGAGAGCTAAAAAAAGTATTTGTGTTTTTAAAATATCACATGGGGTGAAGTGAAGAAAGGAAGTGAACGAAGTAGAGCTAAGATGCTGGTACCTGGTAGAGGAAACAGTGGCAGGGGAGATGTGTTACTGTCAGGGCCAAGGCAGGGTACCCCACATGGTGCCTCCATGCATGGCATAATAATTATTTTGAATTAAAGTTACTCTAGAAACTGTCCATGCAAGAGGGACATTCTGATCCTCCTTTGTCTCCCTGAAAGTAGGAAATAAATCTCTCATGTGATAGATACACTTTCTGTGTCTGGAGGTAGGAAGACACCCTTATTACTAGAGAAAGAGAATTTGGAGCCCAGAAGCCTGTATAAACAAAACTTGTTATTTCTTTAATTTACTATTTTTCTAGCTCAAACTCTGGATTCTTCAGTCATTAGGCATCCAAAGCCTAAATTTGTTACTTCCACACAATTTTTGTTTTAATTTTAATTGGGGGCTAATTACTTTACAATATTGTAGTTGTTTTTGCCATACATTTACATGAATCAGCCATGGGTGTACTTTATTGTTTCCTTTTTCTAAAAAGTATGAAAGCTTCCTGCTTTGCCCACTTCTTAGGCCTCATATCTATGAGACCTCTGTGCACAAAATTAAACTAGTTTATTTTTGTCCTGTTAATCTGTCTTGTGTCAATTCTATCATTAGTCCAGTCACAGAATTCAAGAAGGGTAGAAGAGGCGAAATTTCTTCTTCCCTAATATTACAATACTGGATTAACTGCTAGTGTGTAAATGATGGCAAACTGGAAAACAAACTGTTTTAAGGAGATATTTGGAAGAGAAAATTAATAGAGCATAGTACCTAATTCTATTTGGAGCTGAGTTAATGGATAGGTGGGAAAGGGTTAGCATTAGGACTAGAATTTGAACATATTGAAAGGCTTTTGGAACATTAAAGTGGAGATAGGATTTAGGCAGTTAAGTAGAGAGGTCTGAAGTACAAAAGACAGTTCTGAGCTAGAAAATAAGATTTGCGAACTATTAGAATATAGATGATGAAGCCATGAGAGAGGATTACCTATGGGATAAATTTAAATGAAAAAGTCAAGCACCAAAAACAAAACTGTAAATTCAAATGTCTGGTAAAGACAGCTGACCTCAACATTTCCCTTGGCTTGACAAGCTTCTTCCTGTCTCTCAGTTCAGTTCAGTTCAGTTACTCAGTCGTGTCTGACTCTTTGCGACCCCATGGACTGCAGCCTTCCAGGCCTCCCTGTCCATCACCAACTCCCGGAGTTTACTCAAACCCATGTCCATTGAATCGGTGAGGCCATCCAGCCATCTCATCCTCTGTCGTCTCCTTCTCCTCTCACCTTCAATCTTTTCCAGCATCAGGGTCTTTTCAAATGAGTCAGCTCTTCTCATCAGGTGGCCAAAGTATTGGAGTTTCATCTTCAACATCAGTCCTTCCAATGAACATCTCATAATATTCCTTTCTTCATCCATTTAGAAAGTTAGTAAACTTATTATTGTAAATTCTTTCTCTAACCCTTTGATGTGTACTGTTTTGGAAAATCCTCTTGCCAGTTTTGTAATCCATGTTTGTTTTTCTCAAGGACCTAGGGGTCATTCTTTTGAAAAATAGTAGATCCTGCTCCTCATTTTGTGGGAGAGCAAGAGCCTAATATTGGTGAATACCTAGTTCCAAGTTGTTAATATACCTCCTCTCATTAAGGTATTAGATATGTATTAGGAAAACTATAAGACATTGATCAAAGAAATTAAAGAAGACACAAACATATGGGATGATATACCTTGTTCTTGGACTGGAAGAACCATTATTGTTTAAATAACCATTGTACACAAGACAATCTACAGATTCAATGCAATCTCTTTCAAAATAACAATGGCATTTTTCACAGAACTAGGACAAATCATATGTATGGAAACACAAAAGATGCCAAATAGCCAAAAGAGAAAGAGCAGAGCTGGAGGAATCATGCTCCCTGACTTCAGACTAAACTACAAAGTTACAGTGATCAAATGTACAGTATTAGCCAAAAAAAAAAAAAAAAAAAAAAAAAGACACATAGATCAATGAACTAGGATAGAAAGCCCAGAAATAAACCTAAGAAATTATAGTCAATTAATCTAAGACAAAGGCAGCAAGAATATACAATGGAAAAGAGACAGTCTCTTCAATAATTGGTCCTGAGAAAACTGGACAACTGCATGTAAAATACTCTAACATCATATACAAAAATAAACTCAAAATAGATTCAAGACTTACATTTAAGACTTGAAATCATAAATCTCCTAAGAGGGAATATTGGCAAAACATTATTTGACATAAATCGAAGCAATATTTTCTTGGATCTGTCTCCTAAGGCAAAATAAATAAAAGCAAATATAAGCAAATGTGACCTAACTAAACCTGGAAGCTTTAGCGCAATAGAAACTGGCAAAATGAAAGGAAAATATACTGAATGGAAGAAAATATTTGCAAACGGTGTAACTGATAAAGAGTTAATACCCAAAATATATAAACAGCTGATACAACTCAACATCAAAAAGTAACCTGATTTAAAAATGGGTGTAAAATCTGAATATACATTTTTCCAAAGAGGACACGCAGACGGCCAAAAGACATGAAAAATGCTCAGTGTTGCTAATCATCAGAGACATGCAAATCAAATCCACAATGAGCTATCCCCTCACACCTGTCAGAATGACTACATCAAAAAGAACACAAATAACAAATGTTGGCAAGGATGTGGAGAAAAGGGAACTCTTGTACACTGTTGGTGGGGATGCAAATTGCTGCAGTCCATGTAGAAAACAATATGGAGGTTTCCCAAAAGGCTAAAAATAGAACTACCATACAACGCAGCAATTCCATTCCAGGGAATATAGCTTAAAAAAGGAAAATACTAATTCAAAAGATACATGCCCCTCAATGTTCATAGCGGCATTATATACAAATGCCTACATGTGGAAGCAACCTAGGTGTCCCACAACAGATGAATGAGTAAAGAAGATATGAGATTATATATATATATATATATATATATATATATGCCATAAAAAAGAATGAAATTTTGCCATTTGTAACAACATGGATGGCCTTGGAGGGTATTATTCTATATGAAATAAGTCAGACAGCAAAACACAAATACTGTATGATATCATTCATATGTGGGATCTAAAAAATACAGCAAAGTCATGAATACAACAAAAAAGAAGCAGACTCACAGACAGGGACAGAGAACAAACTAGTGATTACTAGTGGGAACAGGGAAGAAGGGCAAGGAGAAACACAAGGGCAAGGCATTAAGAATTATAAACAACCATGTACAAATTAAACTACAAGGATATTATACAACACAGAGTATATGACCAATATTTTATAATAACTGTGGGCTTCCCTGATGGACAGTAAAGTGTCTGCCTATAGTGCAGGAGACCCAGATTCGATCCCTGGGTCGGGAAGATCCCCTGAAGAAAGAAATAGCACTCCACTGCAGCACTCTTGCCTGGAAAATCCCATGGATGGAGGAGACTTGTAGGCTGCAGTCCATGTCGTCGCAAAGAGTCAGACACGACTGAGCAACTTTTCTCACTCCCTGATAGCTCAGTCGGTAAAGAATCCATTTGCAATGCAGGAGACCCTGATTCAATTTCTGGGTTGGGAAGATCCGCTGGAGAAAGGATAGGTTACCCACTCCAGTATTCTTGGGCTTCCCTCGTGGCTCAGCTGATTAAAGAATCCTCCCCCAATGTGGGAGACCTGGGTTCGATCCCTGGGTTGGGAAGATCTCCGGAAGAAGGGAAAGGTTACTCACTCCAGTTTTCTGGCCTAGAGAATTCCATGCACTATATAGGCCATGGGGTTCCAATGAGTCAAACACGACTGAGTGACTTTCACTATAATAACTGTAAATAGAATATAATTTCTAAAAAGTGTGTCACTATATCATACAACTGTAATGTATAATATGTAACATAAGTATACATCAGCTATACTTCTATTTAAAAAGGGAGAACAATTTTTAAAATATATTAGTTTATTTTTCCCTGGGTAAAGCCAGTTACCAAAAGCAGATGGCCTGTGATCTCTCTTTCACTTCAGCTTTTTAAAACCGTACCACCTCCTGCTCTCTTTTTCACGGAAGTTGAATTCATACTGAAAAGACTGAATCTGGTCCCTCTTGTGTATTGAAACAGCCTTGAGTAAACTTGAACACAGTCTTCTCTTTCTGTTAATTTTATTTGGTGCTACCAAAAACAGAATGATCAGTGTAATAGATGGAGAAAAAAAACCCCTGGGATATTACTATGGAAGACAGGGAAAGATGGTTGAAGAAATAAGTAATGCTCATAACTGTCAAAGTTTGCTAAAATCTCAAAGAAGATGAGAACTAAACAGATTATATTGGATTAAGCATTACTTAGAGGGCAACAGAGGATGAAATGGTTGGATGGCATCACTGACTCAATGGACATGAGTTTGAGCAAAGTCCAGGAGATGGTGAAGGACAGGGAAGACTGGCATGCTGTCCATGGGGCCACAAAGAGTCAGACACAACTTAGCTACTGAACAACAACAAAGCATTATTTAAGATACAGATAAACATATTGAAGTGGAAGTGTATAGAATGAGTGGGTGGAAACCAGTTCAGAGTGTGTTTAAGTAGGAAGTAAATAAATGGAAATTTTAAGGGTAGACAAGGATAAGATACACAGTCCCTTAATTGGAGGTCTTTATTAAGCTACCATCTGAGCCACCAGGGCTCGGATGGTAAAGAATCTGCCTGCAGTGTGGGAGACCTGGGTTTGATCCCTGGGTTGGGAAGATCCCCTGGAGAAGGGAATGGCTACCCACTTCAGTATTCTTGCCTAGAGAATCCCATGGAGAGAGGAGCCTGGCAGGCTACAGTCCATGGTGTTGGAGAGTTGGATATGACTGAGCGACTTTCACTTAACTTCATTAAGCTATTACATATTTGTACAGTTAAGAGAACCAATTGCAGAGATCATTTCTACTATATAACATTTTTTATAACAGAATCAATTTAAGAAATCCATGTGAGAAATTCCACAACTACATTGCTGACTTTATTTGTGAGATTCAAGGACCCATTATGTTGTTACTGAAAAACGTTCTTTTAAATAATTTTGGAGGGTCATAAAGTATGTTTTTATGTGAACTTGAAGGCTATAAAAAATCTTACTGGCACAAGTATGTAGGATAAAGCCAATAAGAAGCATATCATCATTCCGTTTAGGTCATTTATTTTGTTTCCTTAAAGAGAAATGGAGAGCTTCTCAGTACATAATATTTGGATCATAGCTGCTTTGATTACATTGCTAAATTACTGACAAAATTTCCATCCATACTCAGTCCTCACTGAGTCACTTCACACCATGGTTCTGCTCAAAATCTCAGTTGGAAATAGTATTTCGCTTCTTGTTATCAGTATTATAGAATAGATTTCTATGACCTGATTTTGACCAGAATTATTTTTACACAAGGATTTATCCATTTTCATTGGGACAGAATGCTATAATGGGGAGCCGTATATTCCCAATAAGTGAACAGGCATTAAAACTATCCCTCCTGAAACTGAAAAATATCTCTATACTGATACAGTAGAAATCAGGGCATTGTATAATTATAAGGATCTATAAGGAAAGTGGCTCAAGGTCATTATAACTGTGGCTCATGCTTTTCTAATAGAAGCTCAATATGGTTTTTATTCTTTTGGCCATTTCATTTTATTTAAAGGAGACTAGTTCTACATGTTCATAAGTATTATGTTTTTGATAGTTAAAGTGTAAAAAAGACTAGAAAAGAAATTCTCAGGCCTCCTGATGGAGTAGGAAAAAAAAGGGTCCATTTTGATACTAAGTTCAATTCCTATGCTAGGCAGGCCCAGTACTCTGGGAGAATGTACAATTAGAGTTTGCTCTGATTTCTTTGCTTCCATGAAAAAATAAAAATGAGCTTCTTTTTCCCAATACATAGTTCCTTTTGGCAGCAAAGCCAATGGAAAGTACTGCTGATGCACTACAGATATTAAGCTCTATGATTTGTTGCCCAGAATGGCCTGAAGTCTCCAGAAGTTAATTCAACCACTCTGTCATAAGCAACTCAAATTCTTCCTAGCCTGAATCTATTCTTTGCCAGGAGGACAACGCAAAGCAAGTTCCTCCCCAGTTCTTCCCCCAGGTTGAGCTAAAAAGCTCCTAATTGCTCTTTATTTCATTTACATGATATTTTCCTCATGCTAATGTTATAAGCTTGAAGGTTCTATTGCCAGGACCACAGGGCATGGCATTCACCCAACTTCAGTCTTGTTACAGACCTGAACTCATCAATCAGGTGCTCTCTGTTTTGTCTACTTAAATCTTTTGGTGATCAATAAGAGTCCAGATCATTTTATAATTTGGTGAAATTGCTTTTTAGCCTTGCTTTTATATCTCCTTAATTATCTGGTTGACCTGTATAACTTTTCTTGAATTTATTACCTTAATTCAAAAGCATAAAATGCCCTTCTATCTACAGGATTATCATAACTCCAAGCTCTTTGAGGCTCTCATTCTTGTAAAGAATTGACAGTGTGATTTAATTCTCTTAAATTTACTACATAATTTCATTTATTTTTAGAAGTAAATGCTTCATTTCTCCTTTATTATATAATAGACTCCCTTTTTAATCGACTACCCACCCAACATGTCTCTTTCTAAATATTTATATCTCCCTAAAAGCACATTTGTTAATCATTTAATATTTGATTTCCTTTTTCTTCTTTCATTTTATTTCTTTATTACAAATTACACTGACAAAGGATAATGATTCCCCATTTATGGAATCAACCATAACAATATCCCAGATCTGCCTGGTTACATCTGCCTTTTAGACCCAGCCATTTTCCTTGCTTTGGGACTTAAAAGGGACAGTACTTTGCATGGTCACAAAGGGGTAAGTGTTGTCCCTCTTGCTTCAACTCTTAGTACACACACCAACTCGGCCTCCCAGGTGTGCAGCCTGTGGTGTAGCAGGTTTTCCATCATGCCTCCCAGGCAAGGTTCCCTGCAATCCAAGCAGAGTCCAGTTGAACAGAAGTTCTATAAGCTTCAACTTCCAAGGCAGTTAAATGGAGGAGAAGGGTAATACAATCCCTGTATACCAGAGTTTGACAGTTCTTGGGATTGGGTTTGGCCACCCTGTCCTTCCCTCCCCCAGGTCTTTCATGAGACAGCGATTTTATGTATCTTCTACAGAGATCTTCACAAATTCCTTATCCACCATCTAGGAAAATCTGTGTTTCTTTTCCTTCTCTCCTCACTTCATCCTCCTGGAACTGCAGGTCTCAACTTTAGCCAGTAAACTTGAGTCACACTCTGTTTTCTAGGTTCCACTATCACTTTTATTATAATTCTTCTTTGCTAGCTACTGTTATATAGACTTCCACAGCCTCAATTTCTCCTGTAGAGTGGTGTCCTCATAATGGACACTGGCGCTGCATTCAGGAATAACAGCATTGCAATGGAAAATTCTAATCAATTTCATGATTCCTTTTGCTTCCTTGGTGGCTCAGATGGTAAAGAATCCGCCTACAATGCATTAGACCCGGGTCCAATCCCTAGGTTGGGAAGATCTCCTGGAGGAAGGCATGGCAACCCACTACAATATTCTTGCCTGGAGAACCCCCATGGACAGAGGAGCCTGGTGGGCTACAGTTTGTGGGGTAGAGGAGTCAGATATGACTGAGCAACTAAACACATTGCAGCACTGCCATGTTAGTAAACACTATAATTGCTACACACTGCCACTCATAATTTTTCACGGCTTTTGCAACAAACACCAAAGTATCACATGATTTCCCCTTGTGCCATAACCGCAGTGTTTCTTCCACCCTGTGCCACTCTAATTTAACTTTGGCCAAAAGGCTTCTGTGATGCATTTTGCATGGTCCATGTTCTTGAGTGAAACCAGAGGAGTTTCTCAGGGCCTCTTCTCTACTCTCCAATATAAAATTTAGAAAATTTTCCTTTTCCTCCAAATGAACATAAGACATAATTCCATATCCCTGATAACTGCACTTAGAGCCAGATCATATCTTATATGCCCTTCTCTTCAAGTATAGTACTTTTAGTCCAGAATTGGGGCTCAGATAGTCTGGCAAAAGTCAGAATGACCATCCAAAGCACTAACATTGACCCTAATGGGATTTTCAAATTTTTGCAAGCTGAGTGACCAAACTAGAAGATTGTGATGTAGTTTGATGCTAAGAAAACAGGGAAATGCCAAAAAATTACCATCATCATCATCTCTCTTTAATATTTTACATAAATCCCTTTACTTATTTTATCTTCATTTAGGAAACAAGAGCCAAGTTTATGTGTTAAATCATTTACATTTTTAAAATTTCAGGTTAAGACTCATAGTCTGTATTGATCAGGAAATTTATATATGCAAGTCCTTTAATTTTAATTAAGACAGCACTTTTCCCTTGCATTTACACTTTCATAAATGTTTCAAAAGACTCCACTTATTGTTTATAAATGTTGCTACCATTTTTGGATGTACAAATCATTCATATTTGTCCATTAGCAGAACTCTCTTCAGGTTGGCCTATTTGTCCTCTTTAGTAATTTCAAGTAATATCTGAGAGCATTCTTGGTTTCTTTGAACAACATATTTCAGATTCAATATATGTATTATTTTCTTTGTTGGCTCCAGATGTAAAATCAGCTTTCTCTGGAAGCCAAGGATGCACGCTGATAAGTAGAAGAAAGAATAAAGATTAGTCTTTTTAGATGATAAAATAGTTTTCTTTTTTCTTATATCATAAATCAATGTCAGTAATTAAATTTACTCATTAGTTTCTAAATTTCATATTTTATTTTACTTGAATTTCAAATCATCCATTTCATTTTTTGTTTTGGCCTTTTGGACTGAACAATCCTAAAAGGGAGTCCAAATCACACAGTTCCAGGAAGTACCTATTTTCAGTATCATTAGAACACCAGCCATTTGAAAAGTAAAGTAATCCCCCCAAACACTGAAATATTGTACCAAGAACACAGACCCAATACATTCACAAGACGCAATGATTTTAAAAAAGACAAATGCTTACAGATGTTTACCAGATATCATTATGATCATTTCACAGTATATAAAATTAATAAATCACTATGTTGTATACTTAAAAGTAATATTGCATCTCAATTAAGAGTCAATATAAATAATATTTTTTAATGTTGTTTTTCAAAGTTTGGCTTAACATCTTTTAACCTATTTTGTTTAGACCCCACTAACTACATTTCTTTACCCTTTATATTGTTGCTTTAATAGTGCCATTGGATTTATTGCATATGTTTTCAAGTCCTTGGTTACAGTATCACAAGGGTCCCTCTATATTCTTGTTATCATGATATTGCTCTATTTCAATTCCTCAAATTAAATACATGATTTGATAAAAACCCACCAGAATTAACACCCATAATTAGCAAAGTCAGATATGAGAGAACAAATGTGAAAGTCACAACTCAGAAAATTAGTGTATATTAGCTTCTGTAAATTCACATTCCCCCCCTAATACTAATCAATATTTTAGAATACAAGAGTTTTCTTAAGACTAATAGATAAATGATAGATAGATGGTAAATAGGTAGATAGATAAATCATAGAAAGCTAGATTTTATTGTTGTTGTATAGTCACTAAGTTGTGTCTGACTCTTTTGTGACCCCCATGGACTGTAGTTCATCAGTCTCCTCTGTCCATGAAATTTCCCAGGCAAGAATACTGGAGTGGGCTGGCATTTCCTTCTCCAGGGGATCTTCCTGACCCAGGGATTGAACTCGTGTTTCCTGAATTGGCAGGTGAATTCTTTACTGCTGAGCCACCAGGGAAGCCCAGATAGGTAGACAAATAGATGGATAGATAGATAGATGATAGATAGACAGATAGACAAACTAGTTAGATAATAGATGAATAAGAAGGATAAACCAACAGGTTTTGGTTTACTCTATCTGCAATATATTTTCCCCATTACATGCTGGTCAGTAGCCCATCTCCTGTTCCCAACAGCAGTGGTAAAGTCACTTTGTGTTTCTTTGAAGACAATCTGGTCTCTTTCCACTATCCTACATCTTTTGTGGCACAATGGAAAACATATTGGGTTATATCTTTTAGTTTATCAACATATGAGCTTACAAATTTAATTCATCTTCTAATGATATATTAACTGAATGCAATGTTGTTCAAATAAAATTATCCCATTTTCCCATTATTTTTAAACTCATTATAAGAATTTGGGTACAATGTTTACATATCCCATCAAATTTAAATTCTCTCTTTAAGTCCATTTGAATGCAAATATCAAGCTATAGCCCCAATCTCACAATGCACAGTATACACAAATGCTGGCATCTCTTTCAGTTCCCTTGATACACATGCAAATTTTATGGATGAGATTCTGGAGCCTCTTGTTGAAAATTTAGCTGTAACAGCAAGAGAAGTGACTGCACTCATCCACAATGCATGCCACTAAAATTACACCTCATGGAGACATATAAAGACTGTGTTTATTCCTGTAAAACTGGAGGAACACCTGCAAACATAGATGGGGATGAAGGTCAAGAGCATCATAGAGCACCTGGTACAGGAGGTATTTTTAATCATTCATCTCTTGGAAGAGAAACAGTGCTAAATGTCTCCTCAATTGAAGTAACTCATTACTGGCAAATCCTTGCCAAGTTTCTGTTGTGGGGTTTTTTCTATTCACCCGAGGTAGCCTATTTGTCCAAGAGAAATACAATCCTTTCCTAGACAATGTTCTTTCGCATGAATTATCAGTATCACTGCATTCCTATGTCCTGAATAAAAGCAGTCACTGGACATCTGTGTTAGATTTCATTTTATCTAAGAGAAACAGTCTGTATATGTTGTCACCTGTATTTCTACTTTACTTTGATATTGCCACTAGGCTTATAATGAAAACAAATATTTCAATCTTTAGTTCAGTTCAGTTCAGTCGCTCAGTTGTGTCTGACTCTTTGCAACCCCATGAATTGCAGCACGCCAGGCCTCCTTGTCCATCACCAACTCCCAGAGTTCACTCAGACTCACGTCTATCAAGTCAGTGATGCCATCCAGCCATCTCATCCTCTGTCGTCCCCTTCTCCTCCTGCCCCCAATCCCTTCCAGCATCAGAGTCTTTTCCAATGAGTCAACTTTTCGCATGAGGTGGCCAAAGTACTGGAGTTTCAGCTTTAGCATCATTCCTTCCAAAAGAAATCCCAGGGCTGATCTCCTTCAGGATGGACTGGTTGGATCTTCTTGCAGTCCGAGGGACTCTCAAGAGTCTTCTCCAACACCACAGTTCAAAAGCATCAATTCTTCAGCGCTCAGCCTTCTTCGCAGTCCAACTCTGAACAGTAGAAAATGTAATATTATATGCAGTGGAAATTTATGGGAATCATTAAATGGCTGATTCAAAGGAAGTCACCTGCCATATATATTTTTTTAACTTATTCTTCTCCTAGTTACACAGGAGAACCACAAGTCTTTTAATTTTTCTAAAGACATGAAAATGTATACAATGTTAAAGCAGAAAACATTGTAACAGTTTGAAAAGATTTAGGAGGTGTTCTGGAAATATTAGCCTAGGAAAAATACATCGACTGTAACCAGGAGAATTTCAAGATTATAGAGCAGTTGTATTTGTGGGCATATAGTCATGAGCAATATTTCATGGAAGAAAGATTGAATTTATAACAAAATGAGTTATTGCTCAGCTTGAGGCAAGATATACAGTGGATGCTATTTTCCCCATGCTCACTGAAGACTTCAGAAAATTTAAAAATAAAAAAAGCAAAACTTGCAATATCATTAAAGCTAACATTATATATATTTACATACAATTTTGTGGGGCTGCTCTTGTGTTAATGCTAAGATGCTCTCATGTCTCTTTGAATGGTATTTGAATGTCTACATTGGGGCAAGAACTCAAGGTTAACCTTGTCCTATATGTATTGCAGCTAGATGGTGCTAGCGATTCCATATTAATAATCTGATGGACAAGCAAAAGCTGGTTCAATATTTATCCATAATTGTGAAATCCATTGTCCAAGGCACTACTGGTGTCAACTAAGCAGGGGAGGCATCCTATTTAATTCTAAATTCCTTAGATTGTTATGGTAATCCTTAAAGGTGGAACTGGAGTGAGAAATGCCCAGCGGACAATTGCGGGATGGTGTGACATTTTTAGCATTTCTTCAGTCTAATCCTGAGAAATTTTAGAAATCGTTTCTACATGTGTCTTCCATTAAAGTAAAAATATCTTCAAATTCAGAATTCTGTCCTTTGTTGGTGTTTCATGTTATTGTATTCCTGCAAGTATTTTTTTTTTTTTTTGAAACTGGGTCACTTGATCACTTTACATTTCACTTGCAGAAATGCAAGTAAAAAATATCTACATGAGCAATTTTTCTCTTCTTTTTTCTTTTCCCCTTCATTTCATATTATGCCTGTCCTCTAAGGAACACTTTAGCAACGGAAATGAAAAATCTCTATTCAGCAACTTTAGTGTTTAATAGAATGACAAGAGTAAGCCAGTTGAGTTAAACAAATCTCCCATTTCTTCTTTGGATTTTGTATTTGTTTCATTGCTGCAAAGCTATGGGCAGGAAATAATTAATATCTGTTATTTTTATATGAATTTGACTAATATTCAGTTCAGCTCTGTCACTCAGTCATGTCCAACTCTTTGCGACCCCATGAATTGCAGCACACCAGGCCTCCCTGTCCATCGTCAACTCCTGGAGTTCACCCAAACTCATGTCCATTGAGTCAGTGATGCCATCCAGCCATCTCATCTTCTGTCATCCCCTTCTCCTCCTGCCCCCAATCTCTCCCAGCATCAGGGTCTTTTCCGATGACTCAACTCTTCGCATGATGTGGCCAAAGTATTAGAGTTTCAGCTTCAGCATCAGCCCTTCCAAAGAACACCCAGGACTGATCTCCTTTAGGATGGACTGGTTGGATCTCCTTGCAGTCCAAGGGACTCTCAAGAGTCTTCTCCAACACCACAGTTCAAAAGCATCAATTCTTCCGTGCTCAGCTTTCTTTACAGTCCAACTCTCACATCCATACGTGATTACTGGAAAAACCATAGCCTTGACTAGATGGACCTCTGTTGGCAAAGTAATATCTCTGCTTTTCAATATACTATCTAGGTTGGTCGTAACTTTCAAAAATACAAAAGGAGAAAATACAGTTTTCTCTGGCTCTTTCTAACCATTTTAGCAATATAAATGTCTTATTTATAAATTTTAGAAGACAGTGAGGATAATAGGATAATATTTTATGAATACCTAATATTGAGCATCATTTTCAGTGTTAGCAAAATAAATGGCTTCTCTCGACTACCAGGTAAAGAAATTCAGATGAGAAAGACTCATCATTTTTTTCGCAGCTAGAAATGTATTTTCTTGCACAACTAATGAAAACTAGAAAGTGGAGTAAAATCCCGAGGGACTTCATATACACATAATTCCCACACAGGTCATAAATATAATCACATAAGAAAAAAAAATAAGAGGGGATATCTGATGAGAAAACATGAACCACCTGTTTGAACAATAGTTGTTTATCTAGTCTATCCATCATAATTGTCTATGATTATGCCAGGATATTTTAAACATCATCAACATCTCCCAAGTAGACAACTGCTGCCAAAATTATATGTTTACTTTAAAGCATTAAAAAAAAAGATTCATATAATGAAACAAGTACAAAGTTTAAGTAAATGTGAACATAAACTGCTTTACATTTTCATGAATTTTTGTTACCTCAAGAAATCTGTCTTGCTGCTAAACCAAATAGAATGTATCTAATCAAAACTGATACAAGTATTTGATCTCCCAAGGAAAAGAAAAGAAAGAGTGAATTTCCTAATACTCAATAAATAGCAAATGATGAAACTATTTCCTTAGAAAACTTTCTTATGGATAAACATGTGAAAGTCCATGTTTTAATGAAAATTTAATGCCATTTCCTCTTAAAATAAAGCAAATGCATGCTGTTAAAGCTTAAAAACTACCTGAAAATCATCCCTCAATAGTTAATTAGCAATATTGGTCACAATTTAATATAATTGATGTGACTATTGAATATGAAAATGAAATCACTAGTCACTCAGTGGTGTCCAACTCTGTGACCCATGGACTGTAGCTTGCCAGATTCCTCTATCCATTGAATTCTCTAGGCAAGAGTACTGGAGTGGGTAGCATTCCCACTATTTAAAAATCATAAAAGATGATGCTATCGAAGTGCTACACTCAGTATGTCAGCAAATTTGGAAAATCTAGCATGGCCACAGGACTGGAAAAGGGCAATCCTCATCCCAATTCCCAAGAAGGACAGTACTAAATAATGTTCAAATCACTGGGCAATTGCACTCATCTCCCACGCTAGTAAGGTTATGCTCAAAGTCCTGCATGCCAGGCTTTGGTATTACATGAACTGATAACTTCTAGATGTCCAAGCTGGGTTTAGAAAAGGCAGAGGAACCAGAGATCAAATTGCAACGTTTGTTGGATCATAGAGAAAGCAAGGGAATTCAGAAAAACATCTACCTGTTTCATTGACTACACTAAAGCCTTTGACTATGTGGATCATAACAAACAATGGAAAACTCTTAAGGAGTTGAGAATACCAGATCATCTTACCTGAGTCCTAAGAAACTTGTCAGAGAAGGCAATGGCACCCCACTCCAGTACTCTTGCCTGGAAAATCCCATGGAGAGAGGTGCCTGGTAGGCTGCAATCCATGGGGTCGCTACTAGTCGGACACGACTGAGTGACTTCACTTTCACTTTTCACTTTCACGCATTGGAGAATGAAATGGCAACCCACTCCAGTGTTCTTGCCTGGAGAATCCCAGGGACCAGGGAGTCTGGTGGGCCGCCATCTGTGGGATTGCACAGAGTCGGAGACGACTGAAGCAACTTAGCAATAGCAGCAGCAAGAAACTTGTACTCTGGTCAAGAAGCAACAGTTAGAATCCTGCATGGAACAACTGACTGGTTCAGGACTGAGAAAGGAGTTCTACAAGGCTGTTTATTGTCACCCTGTTTATTTAACTTATACGTAGAGCACATTATGAGAAATGTTGGGCTGGATGAGGTACAAGCTGGAATCAAGATTGCCAGGAGAAATAGCAACAACCTCAGTTATGCATATGATACCACTCTAAAGGGAGAAAGTGAAGAGGAACTAAAGAACCTCTTAGTGAGAGTGAAGGATGAGAGTGAAAAACAGCTTAAAAGTAAATATTAAAAAAAACCAAGATCATGGCATCCCGACCAATAATTTCATGGCAAATAGAAGGGGAAAAGGTGAAAGCAGTGACAGATTTCCTCTTCTTAGGCTCTAAAATCACTGCGGATGATGACTGCAGCCATGAAATTAGAAGATGACTGCTGCTTGACAGAAAAACTATGACAAACCTAGACAGTGTGTTAAAAAGCAAAGACATCACCTTGCCAACAGAGGTCCTTATAGTCAAAGCTATGGTCTTTCCAGTAGTCACGTACAGTTGTGAAAGCTGGACCATAAAAAAGGCAGAGTGCTGAAGGCTTTATGCTTTTGAACTGTGGTGCTGGAGTAGACTCTTAAAAGTCCCTTGGACAGCAAGGAGATCAAACTAGACATTCTTAAAGGAAATCAATCCTGAGTACGCACTGGAAGGACTTGATGCTGAAGCTTCCATAATTTGGCCATTTGATGCAAATAGCCAACTGATTGGAAAAGACCCTGATGCTAGGAAAATTGAAAGCACAAAGAAAAGACAGTGACAGAACATGGTTTGGTTGGATGGCATTGTTGATGCAATGGATATGAACTTGAGCAAACTCCAGGAGATGGTTAGGGCCAGGGAAGCCTGGTGTGCTGCAGTCCATAGGGTTGTGAAGAGTCAGACGTGAGTTGGCAACTGAACAACGAACAACAGCCATTCACTTCTACAGGTGATCTTCCCAAACAAGGTCGAACCCAGGCATCTGTATTGCAGTCATATTCTTTACTGTCTGAGCAATGAGGGAAGACCATACTTTTATATAATTTCTACTTTTGCTTTGCACAAATGAACCAGCCCATTATTCTTTGTGTGCATGCTAAATCACTTCAGTCATGATCGGCTTTTTGCAACCCTGTGGACTGTAGGCAGGCAGGCTTCTCTGCCCATAGGATTCTCCAGGAAAGAATACCGGAGTGGGTTGCCATACCCTCCTCAGGGGCCATTATTGTATAGTGCTACCAAATTTGAGTTCTTCTATAAGGCTATGATAATTTGTCTGAATAATGAAACAAGATGTTTTCATACTCTCAGCATTTTTAATTTTTGTTCATTTAGTTAACCATACATATAGTACATATTTTGAATGCTATTTCTTTAAGTCATCTAACTTATTTACAAGAGATAAATGAAACAAGTCTGTGTAACGTCTCCTCTTTCAGTTGGAGAACTGGCATATTGGAATAAACTGGCACACAGTAGGAGCAAACATTCCTGTACCACTTCCCCCTCAAGTCCTCCCACTGTGGAGGCTGGAGCTCCAGACTCTTCTGATTTTTCTGTACTTCCTAGGGTCATGGTGACACTCAGGTCAAAACAAGGAAATCTCGTGGAAAGCTTGCTAACATACTGCTTGCCTGATAAAATGACCATACAAAACCAATGTTTCGTTTTATTTTTTTCACCTTCCTTTCTGCTTCAAAAGAATTATGAGATCTGGAACAGAGATAGTGTTCCTGTAACTCTGAAGTACAAACATAAGTCAAAAGTGCCAGCACACTGAGGATAAAAGAACAGAAATAAAGAGAGAATAGGTCCTTGAGTCTAAACAAATTGTCTACTACTTAGAATTGTTTCATGAAAAAAAAAGCAAACAAAATCCTCTTTTTATAATTAATATGCTACTGCTTGAGTTTTCTGTTGCTTGAAGATGCAAATATTCCTAATTGCATCACATTTCATTTATATTTGTTAAATTTTTAAATAAAATAGCTTTTATATTACATTAGGCTATGAGGGAAAGAAAACTCTAAATTGCAATTGTAGGGCTTCCCTGATAGCTCAGTTGGTAAAGAAATCGCCTGCAATGTAGAAGACCCCCAGTTCGATTACTGGATCAGGAAGATCCCCTGGGGAAGGGATAGGCTACTCACTCTGGTATTCTTGGGCTTCCCTTATGGCTCAGCTAGTAAAGAATCAGCCTGTAATGCGGGAGACCTGGGTTGGATCCCTGGGTTGGGAAGATCCCCTGGAGAAGAGAAAGGCTACCCACTCCAGTATTCTGTCCTGGAGAATTCCATGGACTGTATAGGCCATGGGGTTGCCAAGAGTTGGATGCGACTTTTGCTTTCAAATAGTTAAAAGTTTACTTTTCTCTTGTGGAAAAATATTGAATGGAGGTGGTCCATGGCAGATATGCTAAGCCATAAGGACACAGGTACATGTATCTCTTATATACATTTGCATGTGGTCCACATCTCAAGATCATTTCAAGTTCCAAGGAAGATATTTCAGGCCCATATAGTGTGTTGGCTTTCCAATCAGAAGGGCCAGAAGGAAGGAGAAAAAAGAGTGGGGAGACAAGCAACCCACTCCATTTGATGCTTAAGGACATGGAAGCCTCTCTGCCTATGTCCTATTGCCTAGAACTTAGCTATATAACCACTAGCTATATAACTTAGCTATATAACCACACCTTTCTAAAAGGGAGTTTGAGAAACAAGACCAGTTATAAATTCTATTACCGAAGAGAAGAGATTAATATATGAGGGTCAGATATCAGTTGTTGTTCCTGCCACCCTCTTTGGCCTCCTAAATTTCCAAGTTTATCACACAGAGAATATTTTTCCTATACATAGACTATTTCACCTTCTTCCCAAGAGTGAAAAATCCTAATGTCTCCTCCTCATTTCTGTCTTCCTTCAATGACAAGCTCTTTCAAGAATACTATGAATCATAAACTTTTTGAAAATAAAGGTTATATGAAAACTAGGAAAACTTTTTTTCACTTTCTAGTGTATTGTTATAAATAATATAGTAACATTATGCATTATTCTAAAGACAATAAAATGCTAGTTTAAAATAAAATCTAAACTGGCAATTTTGACTCTTACCACTTTCTAAGGACTAGTCCTTTCCTAGTCTGTAAGCTTCTAATCCTCTCTATGCTTTGCTTCCTATACTTTGGCTATACTGTCCTCTCACTTTCTCAAGCATCTTCAATATGTCCGCACACCACAGCCTTTACCAGATGTTTCTAACGTTTGAGATATTTGTGTATAGATATTGCCGGTTTATCCCCTTTCATCATTCAAGTTCTGACTTTAATATATCTCCTCAGAGTGGCTTTCCTCTATTATCTCAACAAAAAGAGTCCTTCCTCAAATATCTTCTCTGTGTATTCAAAAAGAAAAGCATCATCTATCTGATGCCAGTTCAAGAACTGTGTGTATTCAGTCAACAGCAAGATAAGTACAGAAAGTACAGGATATATCCTGAGCAAATTTTATGGCAACTTGATATCGCTGCAACAGTGGCATTGTATGAAAATATTGATCTGCAATAGCTTTGGGGGACAGTGAGAATCAGATGTCCTGGTATACCACATCGTGGGAGTGCACGCTCAGTCACGTACGATTCTTTGTGACTCCATGGACTGTAGCCTGCCAGGCTCCTCTGTGCATGGGATTTCCCAGGCAAGAATACTGCAGTGGGTTGTCATTTCCTCTTCCAGGGGATCCTCCTGACTCAGGGATTTTGAGCCCTCTGCCTTGGCAGGTGTATTCTTTACCACTGTGGCACCTGGAAGCCACTGGTGTACTGCTTTACCTATTCTTATGCTCTTGAGAGCACTTATTGGCATGTGGATTTGTTCATTTATTTTTAATTTTTCCCCATTCTAATTAGAACTGAAACCCTTTAAGACTATAGATATGGGCCAATTTCTTCACACGAATACTCCAAAGTGTAGAACAGTATTTAAGTGTTCAAGTCTTCAATGCAAATATATTAAAAGGCCATGTGATAACATATATTCTTGAATATGGCAAGTAGAGATCATTACAAAAAATTGCATAATTTTTGAAATTCTATGATAGAGAAATTTTATAATAGATTAGTTTCAAAAATACTGAAGAAAGTAGATTCCTTGTCAATAAATCATGAGTTCTTAGTGGACAAGTATATCTAAATTCACTGGGAGTTGCTTATTATCTTTGGAGTTTATTTGTAAAAAAGAGATACAGATCATTTCTACTTTTATTTAAATTTTATGTACAGCATTTAAATAAAAGTTGTCACAGAGAATCAGTTGGTGTTGACCACAGAATCAATAAGATGCCATTTACTTCTAAAGAATAATCGATAATTGAATAAAGTGCAGGTTATTTCATCTCCTTTCATGTAGATAGCTGAAAAATGATGATGTATTCTTTACTTTTTTTATAGTATGTTTTCTTTCATGGTTAAATCTTTTTAAAGTTTGCTGATGTGATTCCTATGTCCCTTCATGCATTTTTTTTTTCAAAATTCAACCAATTAGCAACATTTTTCAACCATTTTTATTGGAGTATAGCTGATTTACAATGTTGTATTAGTCAGGTGTACACCAAAGTGATTCAGTTATACATAAACATATATTCACTCTTTTTTAAAAGATTTTTTTCCCGTATAGGTCAAAATATAACATTAATAGAGTTCCTCAGCAATGTTCCAATCTTCATTAAAAACTGCTGGTGTTTGGCATCTTCAATAATGTTATCTCTATTAAGACTAAAAATTTTATATGCTTGACTAGGTTGTTTTCTCAAGTTTATTGGGCCCTCTTTAAAATTTTTCATTTTTAACTTTTTAAAACAATTGGGAAATAGGAAAAATTTCTCCAATTCAACCATTTGTAATGATTTATATAATACTGACACTCCTCAAAATTAAGATTAAAAAAATCAGATTTACATACAAGAAGTCAATAATTTTATATGTACAACTAGATGAATTTTGACAAATCCAAATCCATTTATGCAGTGACCATAATAATCATGACATAGAAAAATCTCCATTGATCAAAAGTTCCTTCATGACTCTTGTCAGCTAGTTATTCCACTATCAAGTCTCTGATAACCACTGACTTATCTTGGACACAATAGTTTTTGTCTCTTCTAAAATTTCATACAAAGGACGTCATGAAATGTGTATTCTTTTTTTTATGGCTTTTCACTTATATTTTTGAAATAAACCCATGCTGTTGAATGTACCGGTAGTTTGTTTATACTGCTGAGTACTGTACCATTGCATGATTACTCTACAATCTTTTAATCTAATTTTTCAGCTGACGGACCATTGGGTTATCTCATTTTTAACCATTCTTTTTAAATCTGCAGGGAAGATTTGAGTAAAATATTTTATATGCCTATCTATATGTTTTAATTTCTCTTGTGTCAATACCTAGGAGTGGATATGTTGGGTTTTATGCTAACTATATGTCTAACTTTATAAGAAATTTTATTTGTATGCTATCAGCTTATCTATGACTATAGTGATGGGCAGACCCAAACCATAAAGCTTTTGCAGAGTAGTGGTTATATGGTGGCATCATGTTTAACAGCTAAATCAATTTCTTAATGACAGTTGAGAATTCTGTCTCTTCCTGAGTCAGTTTGGATGGTATATGATTCCAAACAATTTCTTTTTACACAAAATTTTAAACTTTATTATGAAGTCATTTATAGTGTTCTTTTATCCATTTAAATCTCTGTTGTTCTAAATCTTTCAAACTTTTCTTTTCTCTTAGTCATTCTTGCCCAAAGTGTATGTATATTTTTTCTGAGCCATTATTTGCTTTATTATTCCCCTCTTTTATATCTTTTAAGTATTTTGCATTTAATAATATGTATATGATTAAACTATTTTAACTTTCTGTTTTTGGTTTAATTATTTGTTCATTTTCTCACTTCTTTAATGGATGCTTAGGTTGTTATTTATCAGTTCTGATATTCTAATAACAGTAGATAAATTTACTTCATTTCTAAATACTGCTTAAGATGTATGTCATTTTTATATAATAGCATTTTCAAATTTGTTCAGATGTATATGTTTATTAATTTTTCTTTAAGCTTTGAAATATTTAGAAGTGCATTCTCTAATTTCAGTCACCATTCACATTAATATTTTGATTATTTGGTTGTAAATTGGTTGTAAATTGAGTGTAACAAAAAATAGTGTCTGTAGAATATATTTTTTTTAAGTTTGTTGAAATTTTATTGCAACCTAATATATTGTCAAATTATTCATGTCACTTATGTGCTTTAAAACAACATAGATTCTATTGGCATTGAACTCAGGTTTTTGTTATACACAAGTTGGTTATCACTTCAAGTAATTAATTATGATAATTTCTTTGAACATTTAACATTTTTTTATGTTTTAATTACTGGGATAGAAATGTTAAATTATTCTGTAGCTCTTCATTATGGATTTTCACTCTCTCCTTGTGTATAAATCTATTTGTGCTTTATACATAAATCAAAGCAACTTTAATTGATGTATATATAAGTTTTAGTTTTATCTCTTTGGTAAACTGCTTTTTCCCCCTAATAAAATCTATTTGTTTCTGGGATTAATATAAGTACACAAATTCTGAATATTCTCCTAATAAATCTATTAGGTTTATTTTATTTTACTATTTTTGTGTCAATCAAATATCTAGATTATTTTAAGGTTCCTTTTGTTATTTTGGATAGTTAAGATTTTGCATATTCATTCATAGTTCTTGCTATGTTATGCATTTAAATGTTTAGTATATATTGTTCAACATGTTTATTGGTTTCACAAAAAAAGTCTTGTTTTTTTAGGGTATTTAATACCCATAGCCCCCCAAGCTGTGCTCACAAATCCATCTTCCTACTGGAGCAAAAGTGAGTTAAAACATAAAAGATGTTGAACATATATGCTTAATATCCTTATATGGCTTCTTCTTGTTTTTTTTTTTTTTTTTTTTTAACCAAATTATATGAAATGTAGGAATATGGAACAAAACTGCTTATTTTCCAGCATCAACTATTGTCAGTTTTATGTTATTCTTTTAATTCCAAACAAAGTACATATTTTTCAGACTGCCAGAATCATTAGATTCTATCTGGACTCTGAGTTTTCATACACTGTTTTCCAGTCTACCAAGACTTCGTTACCTTTGTGAGAAAGCTATCCCAGACTGTCCATAGGTTAAATGCCTTTCTTAAGTACTTCCATAATGTCTGGCACTATTTCTGCTTTTGTATTTCTTTCTAGGATTATAATATTCCTTTCTTATGTCTATCTTCCATTATACTATATTATTTGAGGACAAATTTGACCATTTTTACTTATTGTTGTTATTTTTAGAGCCTGATCCTATATTCGATACATACTTTTTAACAAATGAGTATAACATATTTCAAAATGGGTCAACATTTGGTCAGATTTATGCTGGAATTACGTTTCCTCTGCATTGCAAAAAGTATACTGAGAAGACATCTAACTGCTTTAAAGTTCAAATGTTCTCTAATTGTAGGAACTTTCTGATATTTGAAAAATCAGAATGCAACCAGATATAAATGTCTCCATTTAATCTATCACATAGTTCTATTAGAGTGTATGTAAGTGTGTGTATATGACCCTAAGTCCTTTAAGGAGTAGATATCAATAAAAAAATATGTAAAATGTTTATTGGAGGAATGTCTATGAAGCACAAAGTGGAGAGAGATCAGAGGCAGGTGGGAAGAACATTCAGACCACAAACTGACTTTGCAAAGTTTCATACCATAAATAGGTTACCATAATGTTGTCTTTTACTTAGCTAAGTGTAAAAAATCATGCAACCAGTCCACAGAGATACAGATAAAGCTTCTCTAGTCCAGTGTAAATAAATTAAATCTTGCACATTTTTCTAACCTAATATTCCATGAGAGTAACCCTCTGCCCAACACCATAACCCACAGAGTACTTGATATTCTGTGACTATATAAGCACCATCCTTTGTAGACATTTCTTGGTCACTTGTGTAATCATTTCTAGTTACTGGAGTCCTTCCTTTATAGATATTTATATATGTCTCCACCACTGAGCTATGACCTACTGAAAGGCATGGTACAGTCTAACTCACGTTGTAGACATTCAATCACTGGAGTTAATTTTTCATATGAAAGCAGAAGTAAGATAGTTGCCTTTTTTTTTTTTCCATTTAGGTAGCAGTATAAGCAATTTCATGTTAGAAACATGACCTACTATTAAGACCCTATAAGATCTAAAAGTAAACACATATTTTAGTCTCTAGTTTTTAAGTGCCCACATTTCGTGTTCTAAAAGAGTCTGGTAAATATACCTAATCAGAACATTCCACTCTCTGATACTCAGCGTTTAATCTTCGGAAATTGGAGCTAACGCTACTGAAATCTATTTTAACTGTCAGTTGCAGTTTCGCAGTTTAACGAGTTGGAGAGAATGTAAAAGCAAAAGTGGCAATTGGTAATAATTTTCTGAATGAGGGAAAAGTTCTTCAGCAACTCAAGTGTTGTGCATGTAATTATTGTCTTTAACATGATTTTGAACGCATTTTTTTGTAATTTAAGTCCGAGATAAGTACACAGTCTTTTTCTAGACTAATGCAAGGAGGTTGGTAGATGTATTAAGAGGACTGTCAGTGTTCCATTTGAACTGCTGCCATCTCTTTTGCACTTAATAATCACTGCTTCTTGACTTGCTAATACTCAGACAGCCAAGTACAGCGCATGTGCTACCTGACATGATTTTGTTTTCAACTCAAGACTAAACAAGATATTAAAATTTTAATACACTTAAATTTCTTTAAAAGCATTTGATAATGCAAGACAGGCAGCACCCAGCCTTTGAAAACCTCCAAATGAAATATCTATTGTTCAACTTTCATTTCTTTGTAAATTTAAAACTATGTAAAATAAAGAACAATTAGTCCCACGGAGAGTTTAAAGTCATACAGTTGTAAGAATTAGAGTCTGTGGACTCTAATTTTGGGCTTTTTATATACATTTGATATTATTTGTTATATTGTAAAAAAACTTGAAGTGCTCTTGAAATCATCTTTAAGGCAATGTGTCATCTTGTTATGAGTAACTACAGACACCTTAATGAAAATGGTTTATACCATTCTTTGGCCTTCCCTCTGTGTTTCTTTGGGAAAATTACTCTCTATTAAATCGTATGTTTCATGATGAAGAAATCAGTCTATATATTTACTGTTTAGCCCTGAATATTAATAGTACTTTGCACATTTCTTGTAGGTACTCAATAATTACTCATTTAGTGAGATTCAATTAATTATTTTTACACCTATACTTATTTTAAGCTTTTATCTCATATAATTAGCCTTTCCACAAATACACTGAACGCATCTTCTGATTTTTTAAAGGTGAAAAATCACCCCCATATATGACAGCTGAAGACAGACATAATCACAAAATCACTGCAAATGTTGGTGGGAATGCAAACTAGTACAGCCACTATGGAGAACAGTGTGGAGATTCCTTAAAAAATTGCAAATAGAACTACCTTATGACCCAGCAATCCCACTGCTGGGCATACACACCGAGGAAACCAGAATTGAAAGAGACACATGTACCCCAATGTTCATCGCAGCACTGTTTATAATAGCCAGGACATGGAAACAACCTAGATGTCCATCAGCAGATGAATGGATAAGAAAGCTGTGGTACATATACACAATGGAGTATTACTCAGCCGTTAAAAAGAATTCATTTGAATCAGTTCTGATGAGATGGATGAAACTAGAGCCGATTATACAAAGTGAAGTAAGCCAGAAAGAAAAACACCAATACAGTATACTAACACATATATATGGAATTTAGAAAGATGGCAATGACGACCCTGTATGCAAGACAGCAAAAAAGACACAGATGTGTATAACGGACTTTTGAACTCAGAGGGAGAGGGAGAGGGTGGGATGATTTGGGAGAATGGCATTGTAACATGTATACTATCATGTAAGAATCGAATCGCCAGTCTATGTCTGACGCAGGATACAGCATGCTTGGGGCTGGTGCACGATGATGACCCAGAGAGATGTTATGGGGAGGGAGGTGGGAGGGGGGTTCATGTTTGGGAACGCATGTACACCCGTGGTGGATTCATGCCAATGTATGGCAAAACCAATACAGTATTGCAAAATAAAATAAAGTAAAAATGAAAGAAAAAAAATAAAATGTGTAAGTCAAAGAAAAAATAAAAAAAAATTAAAAATAAAAATAAAAAATGAAAAAATAAAAGATGCTTACTCCTTGGGAGGAAAGTTATGACCAACCTAGATAGCATATTGTAAAGCAGAGACGTTACTTTGCCAACAAAGGTCTGTCTAGTCAAGGCTATGGTTTTTCCAGTGGTCAGGTATGGATGTGAGAGTTGGGCTGTGAAGAAAGCTGAGCACCGAAGAATTGATGCTTTTGAGCTGTGGTGTTGGAGAAGACTCTTGAGAGTCCCTTGGACTGCAAAGAGATCCAACCAGTCCATTCTGAAGGAGATCAACCCTGGGATTTCTTTGGAAGGACTGATGCTGAAGCTGAAACTCCAGCACTTTGGCCACCTCATGAGAAGAATTGACTCATTGGAAAAGACTCTGATGCTGGGAGGGATTGGGGGCAGGAGGAAGAGGGGATGACAGAGGATGAGATGGCTGGATGACATCACCGACTCGATGGATGTGAATTTGAGTGAACTCCGAGAGTTGGTGATGGACAGGGAGGCCTGGCGTGCTGCGATTCATGGGGTCGCAAAGAGTTGGACACAACTGAGTGACTGAACTGAACTGAACGCTTCTGTGGGTCTGGAATTTAGAAAGACACTTATTAGGTATCTTAATAACACAGGCTGGGTGGCTTACAAACAACAGAAATTTATTTCTTACAGTTCTGGAGACTGGAAGTCCAACATCATACCATTGGTAGATTAAGTGTCTGGTGAGCTCTCACTTCCTAAATGGCTATCTTTCATCTGTAACCTCATGTGGCAGACAGAGTAAGTGGTCTCTCTGCGGTCTCTTTCATAAGGGTACTATTCATACTCATGAGGTTTCTGTCCTCGTGATCTAATTACCTCCCTGAAGTCCCACCTTCTAATATTATCACTTTGTGGGTTAGGATTTCAATACATACATTTAGAGACAACATATGCAGTTAGCCTCCTGCACTAGGATATTATGACTAAGAGTTACTCTTCAATGAAATGGTGACTATATCCTAAACTGAAGAGGACCAGAGCAGCTGCAAGCTTGTAAGCATCTCTCGCTCTGTGTGTGTGTCTCTCTCTTCTCTCTCTGTTTCTGCCTTTGTCCTCTACTCTTATTTTGTCTTGAAAGTGAAAGTGAAAGTCGCTCAGTCCTGTCCGACTCTTTGTGATCCCATGGACTGCATAGTCCATGGAACTCTCCAGGCCAGAATACTGGAGTGGGGTAGCCTTGCCCTTCTCCAGGGGATCTTCGCTACCCAGGGATAGAAACCACAATTCTATTATTGTCCCTCCTAGTGGACCTTTTGGGTTTCTTCACAACATGATGGTCTCAGGGCAGTGGGAGTGCTTACGTATTGGCCTAAGACTTCAAGAAGTATTATTGTAGTAAGCAAGGTGAAAGCTGCATCAGTTTTTCATGATCAAGCTCAGAACTCATCTAGTTTCGGTTATAGGACACTATATGTATTTTAAAAGTCAAAAATATCCAGTCCTACTGCAAGGAAAGATGATGAAGCCCTCGCCACATACTGTGAGAAATGTCAAAGAATTTTTACACACATTTTAAAACTACCAAAGAAGATTAAGCTATGTAAAGATATTTTGGCCATAATCAGTATCTACTATTCATCTGACAATATATAGCTAATTGAATTAAGTGAAGAATGTTCATTCTAATAAAACCTGTGTTAATCTAGAAATGAATAGTCAGTCAAAATAATACAAATAAATCCAATGACCCACTGACTGCAAACTTTAAGTATAAACTCATTAAGTATCTTTGTATGGGGTGGGGACAATAGTTTTCTTATTATTATTAGCCATGTGTGTGATTAGATACTTTTATATTCAAGTTCAGGTTTGAATAGTAGTTTCAAATATACATTGAATTAGAATCAAATGGTAATAGAGAAGAAAGCACTGAAAAAAAAGGCATAGTTATTGTTTTTGTATCTGTGAGGTCCCAGACTTCCCTGCCTTTATATTATTTCCTTATTTGATCATGCTATTTAAAGGAATAAAGAACTACCGGTATACCTCAATTCCAATACTGTTATTCCCACTGAATGGAATTACTGGCAAACTAATTTCAGTAATCCCATTCTCAATAAAAATGCAGGCTTGGAAGTTAATTCCAAGGTTAAAGAAGGTTATTTCCAAGTGACTACTTTTCATTTCTCAAATTAGTAAGAATTACACGTAGAATTTCTTCTTGTGCAAGCCAGTTCCTTCTAGCAATTCCTTTTCTGTTGTTGTTCAGATTCCTAGCCAGCTGTTATGCTGGAATTTTTTTTTTTTTAAGATCAAATTGAATAAATCAAATAAATAAATAAATAAAACCTCCTAAAGCTGCCCTGTCCTAAAACTGTCTTGTCTTGAAACCTTCTGACGCAAGCCATCCTTCAAGGGCAGCCTTGAAAACATACTATAAAAAGTCACTTGCTGTTTAGATTGACACATTCTATCACACAAGCGACCAAAAGCAGGAAATAATCATCTCTGAAGTCAACCCCCTAGGGTTGCTTCTCATATGAGTTGCCAGTACACTAGAAATAATGCATATAGGAAAGGAAGGACTGCAGTTTTTTCTTTAAAATGATAAAAAAGAGAAACAAATGGCATGAAAGTAATTTGATATTAAATCAAGATGACAGTATTGTATTAACCCTTCTTGTTGAACCTACACACAGGATGAGAAGCAAATGATTACATGAAAGAAGTTCTTGCAAAGTGAAGAAGAGAACAGGAAGCATAACTTGTGATAAATCCATTATCTATTTGTAATACAGCATAGGGTGAGATGGTGGACTTGGCATCTTAGCTTTCATGTGAAAGTCTTTAAATGATGTTGATAGGAGTAAGATCGAGCAAAGAAACCCCAAAACAGTATTTCCTTATTTCTGAAATTTTACAGAAGCACTCATACTCCCAATGGCACTGATTCCATTAAATATTTGCTTATGTTTTTCTCAAGGATTATCTAAAGATATCTAAAGATATTATCTGAAGATATACCAGTGAAGGCATTTAAGACAGATATAGATATATAGATACAGAATTATATATATATATAAATATATAAATCAATAATTAAAATTGCAAACATCTCAATAAAATATGATTATTTAGCATTATTTAGGAAGAACAAACCTGGGGCCTGGAGACTGCTATTCAGCATATTGTTTTAGTATAGTGGAGAAAATCTTAGTCTCTCTTAGAAGACAAGATGAAATTGCTACATATGTGTTTTAAAGAACAGGAAACTGGAGTTTTATGGAATACCCAAGAGAAGCAGGCAATTCTGAGTCATACTTTATATGTTGTTTTTTTCAAGAAATTAGGAAAATAAAAGTCCTCAGACCTGGCCCCAGATAGTTACCAGGGCTTTTCTTAGTGTGAAGGAAATAATTAGTAGCAGCCCTGTAATACATTTGCTCTGTATTTAGAACTGGACAATTAGAAGGAATAAAGGACCAAGTAAATCTTCTTATAAACTAACTTGCTAATGTGTTCACAACGCCCCTTTCTTACAGACCTTCTAATGGAAGCATCAATATTAGTTACTAGTGAAAAACAAACAGAGTTGCTAACTATGAAACAGTTTTAGCAAGATTTACCAGATATGATTACATACTTGATTAGTAAATAAATCAGGCATTTATGGTTGGTTGGAGAATGGGAGCTAGTTATGTAACCTGGGCAATTAATGAGTTATTTAAGAGGAATGTTCCAAAATCTAAAGTGCTTCCTCCATAAAACCAATGTCTCTGCATTTATCAGTACATGCTGCTCAAAAAGAAATGTGTCTCTTAAATCTGAAAGCAATATATGTTGAATCTGGGGTTTATTTTTATTTTATTTTTATTTTTAAAACTGCATTTCTAGCCTAAGACTTCTTGAAGAAAAGACTGTTTCTGCTGACCCAAGTTACTGTGTCTTTTGAATTATTAGTAAACCTTAGTATGACCTATGACTCCTTTGAACCCAATTTACAAATAAACCACTTGTCAATAATGCATAAACAGATAAATATTTATCCAGCAATGTGACTCTTCAACTAAGTCTATTGTACATGGTGTTGATGTTAGCAGACAAAGGTAGGAAAAGAATCTGCATCAGTTGTTTAGTGAACAAACTCTGAAACCTGACTTCAGTGGAGAATACAAGTCTTATTTTAAAAATTAACCTAAAATTACAGTTGATATGTTGACAAAATATTAACTTATGTTAAAATATTATTTTAAAAAACTTTCAGCAATACAATTAATCCTCCTTCTTGAAATAGTCAACTACTTTAATGAAACATTAAGCTTCAAAAGGGACCTACTTTTGTCAAAACAGAAGTAGGTCAAGATAAGAGAAGCAATTGATTTAGCACCTCTAGCATAAAATTTCGCTATGTTCAGATCAATATTAAAAACATATTTGCATTTTGTCTTTTATTTATATACATATAAATATATATATTTTTTCTTATATAACAAAAATACTTATTGAAGATAAAATAAACTGTTCAATGGAAGCTTTAGGTGATGGATACAAGATATGGTACTATTATGTTTTTTCTCCTAGAGTATGTTCCATGATTATAATCCATTTTCTCCCAAGTTTTATAATCTTTGGCACAGAATCATACTGGTAATTGAATCTAAAAAAAAAAAACCAAAGCAATTTAATCTGCTTAAGATAAAAATTAAATAAGCATTTTCCCTGCTTTTTTGACATTGTAATCTATTTATTGAATCCTTAAAGCTAGATTGCTTTAAACCCTTAAAACCCTGTTCAAGGCTTTGCAGATACAGCTATAAAAGAATTAGGCACTGAATCTCTCACTGATGGTCCAATGGAGATATATAATAAAATAGAAACTGATACAGGAAAAAGACTAAAACTGTATATATGTGTGTGTGTGTGTGTATCTGTGTATATGTTCTGTGTGTTCTCAGTCATGTCAGTTCAGTTCAGTCGCTCAGTCATGTCCGACTGTTTGCGATCCCATGAATCGCAGCACGCCAGGCCTCCCTGTCCATCACCAACTCCCGGAGATCACTCAGATTCATGTCCATCAAGTCAGTGATGCTGTCCAGCCATCTCATCCTCTGTCGTCCCCTTCTCCTCCTGCCCCCAATCCCTCCCAGAGTCTTTTCCGATGAGTCAACTCTTCGCATGAGGTGGCCAAAGCACTGGAGTTTCAGCTTTAGCATCATTCCTTCCAAAGAAATCCCAGAGTTGATCTCCTTCAGAATGGACTGGTTGGATCTCCTTGCAGTCCAAGGGACTCTCAGAGTCATGTAGCCATATCCAATTCTTTGTGACCCTATGGACTATAGCCTGCCAGGCTCCTCTGTCCATAGGATTTCCCAGTCAAGAATACTAAAGAATACTGGGTTGCCATTTCTTTCTCCAGGAGATCTTCCCCACCCAGGGATCAAGCCTGCATTTCTGGTATCTCCTGCATTGGCAGGTGGATTCTTCATCACTGAGCCACTTGGGAAGCCTGTACACACACACACACACACACACACACACACACACACACACACACACACACAAATAGGTAATTAAATTAGGTGGTATAAAAGAAAAGGAAAATGCATATCTATGAAACAGATTGAAGTAGACATTCCATCTGCTTTATTTAATCTTTTTAAGGACAATCCTAAAAAAATTAAGAAAATGTTAAAAAGTTAAGATTTAAAGTATGAGTAGAAGGCATGTTTATTTTTATTCAAAATTGAGTTGCTTTCTCTGTATGTGTATATTAACAATGTAGCAGCTTAAGAAATCACTCAAAAATGTATCCAAAGGATTTGAATAAAACATATTTGTGAGAAGCCTCAAATAGATTATACTCACTGTTTAATTTTCATTTGTCTATGGTAGGGACTATATCTTACTCATTTTTTTTCCTTCTCTGACATTAGCTTAGTGTGAATTCTCAATATGGAATCATAGAGGGCATTTTTAACAATAGAAGCAATCAGCAAGTCCTTACTCTAATAAAATTTACTCTAATCTTACTCTAATAAAATTTATGCATACTATTTAAATATAGCTGATATTTTTCTGCCTTAGATGAGTATAATCATACAAGTAGAACAAGCTACTTCATTGTATGAGAAAGTTAAGCAGATTTAAAAATCATATTAACCCTTTTCAGTGTGCTCCTTTAATAATCCACTGTTCAGCGCAGTCATCCACATCCCAAGAAGAATCAAAATAATTTAGTCAGTAAGGAATGAGCTACCTAGTAGAAAAACTGTTTAAATAATAGCTTTCTCTACCCTGAAAAAACAGAAGGCCAGGATTCTTGAGGTAAAATTGGCTAGCTTCTCACTGAAAAATCTCTTCTATTGGTATACATTGGTTTCAACATCTGAATCTGAATTTTGGTAACCCAGAAAAAACTTACACACTTTAACAAAAATGTATACAAAAATAGTTGCAAACAGCACCTAATTCTGCTCTATATGTTTAAATTTGGTTCTAATACATTGAAGAAAAATTAATAATTTTTCATATTTTTGAATTAATTAAAAATGAGGCCCAATCAATAAAAAATTTAATGCATGAGATTTCGCTACCTTTTCTCCTCTGTCTTCTAAAAATTGCTTATTAGATTGCTTCTGTTATTGCTTATTAGATTTGTATTATGAGGTTTGTAATTGATGTAATATAATCTGTTGTTGATGGTGATGAAAAAATGAAAATAAATTTATATAAGTTAATTTATATAAAAAAGAGATTGAGGTGCTACAAATAGAAATGTTATCAAGGGCTAAGAAGACAGAGACTAGAGTTAGGGGAATATATATGACAAAAATGGGCCTTTGGGAATGATTAACAGCTGATGTGACTGTTGTTGTTCGGTTGCTACATTGTGTCCGAGTCTGTTACCCCATGGACTGTAGCACACCAGGCTTCCCTATCCTTCACCATCTCCTGCAGTTTGCTCAAACTCATGTCCATTGAGTCGGTGATGTCATCCAACCATCTCATCCTTGGTCGTCCCTTTCTCCTCCTGCCTTCAGTCTTTCCCAGCATCAGGGTCTTTCCCAGCGAGTCTGCTCTTCATATCAGCGGCCAAAATATTGGAGCTTCACCTTCAGCATCAGTCCTTCCAATGAGTATTGAGGGTTGATTTCCTCTAGGATTGACTGATTTGATATCCTTGCAGACCAGGCAACTCTCAAGAGTCTTCTCCAGCACCACAATTTGAAGCCATCAATTCTTAGGCACTCAGTCTTTTCATTTGGAGAAGGCAATGGCACCCCACTCCAGTACTCTTGCCTGGAAAATCCCATGAATGGAGGAGCCTGGTGGGCTGCAGTCCATGGGGGTCGCTAAGAGTCGGACATGACTGAGCGACTTCATTTTCACTTTTCACTTTCATACATTGGAGAAGAAATGGCAACCCACTCCAGTATTCTTGCCTGGACAATCCCAGGGACTGGGGAGCCTGGCGGGCTGCTGTCTATGGGGTCACACAGAGTCGGACACGACTGAAGTGACTTAGCAGCAGCAGCAGCAGCAGTCTTTTCATTTAAGTAACTAAAGTCCACTGGGTCACAGAGAGTTGGATATGACTGAGCAACTAACACTTCACTTCATATCACTTTGGCTTGAAGTCCCTAGCCAGCCTGTCTTCTTTTCCTAACTTTTCAGAGTCCCTTTATGTTCATTTTATTATACAATATTCAGGGATTTTACTTTTAATTAATAGTAGAAATAGGAAAAAATATGTCTACTTCATATTTCTTATGTAGAATTCAGCAATTTTTTTTTCAATTTCTTCTTAAACATTTCTGCTTTCAAATCTCACTATTCACATCATAGGTAAAAAGGCTCTTTCCCCACACTGGGCTGGTGTCAGTAGAGGCATAGCAAAGAGCAGTAAACAGGAGCTCCTTCCTTTTGTAACCAGAGTTGTATCAAAGCAGGCCTTCTGGAGAGTTTGAACTCCCAGGTCAGCACAATGGTCATGAGAAATGCCTTATCCAAGTTATCAATAAAGGCTAATGGGGAAACTGAATTTCCATCCCCATGGGTCAGTTACTGTTAGCTAAATTGTTATGAGTATACATAATTTATAAGGAAAGAGAAACAGCTTATATATACAGAAATAAAACATTTAACATCAACAGTATTCTAAAAACAAACCACAATCATCCCTCACCAATTTATTTGGTCCCGTGTCATTGATTCTTACCTCACTGCTCTTGGGTGAGCAGTCTCATGAGCCTGCCTGCTTCTAGATTAGCATTCTAAATTTCCTGACTCAGTCCACATGGATAACCTCAACTCAAAGCTGATGAAGTGTTGTTCTCTAGAGGCTATAGCCAAAAACACCTGGCACAGACCTTTCCCACAGGGTTATGTAACACTCCATCTTCATTGACAATAAAGTCCACTGGCATGAGATGATGGCAGGAGTCTTCAGGGAAGAATCAGAGGAAAACAAAACAAGAAAATATCTGTTGAGGACAGAACATTTAATATTGAAGATTAGATGTCCATGTCCATGATATGCTCATACAAAGTTGGTTATTTTTTGTAGCTAATGAGATAAAGCAATCAAAAACTAAATCAGAATTGTTATTGTTCCTCCAGAATTCTGTCTTGAGTGCCACTTCTTTCTTATGCATGCTATACTGACAACCAGCAGACAATGGTGGCAGCAAATCCCAGGGTTCTCTAGTGCTTGAATGTATTAGAATAGCCTATTCTTAATATATCAGAATTTTGAGGAAACATGTGTAGCATGCTGAGATACAGCAGTGAATAAAGGGCCACAGGATCTTGTGAGAGTTATCTTTCATGAAAATGTCCTTTCTCCCATTATCCAAACAAAGGAAACAACAATCAAAATCACCTTCTGAGCTCCCAAAGCCAGTGACTGACTACATATTCTTTGCTTACTCTGACACACAGGAGCCTGTCAACTCATTTTACTCGTCATAATCTGTAAATTGGTTTTACAATTTTGCACCCTTTTCAGAAGTGATAAGGAAATAGTGGTTTCCATCAGAATACTGAATATCTTTTTAGCATATCACAACTAAAACGTATGTAAGCATGATTTTATATGTATATGCATGCTTATAGATATATACATTCATTTACTTATTTTTTTGTGAACAGATGTCTTTAGTTAAAAATAATACTTTAAGTGACTTGGTCTTTTGGTAAGTTCTCCTCTACAGGAACTCAGCCAAGATATTCTGCAAGAAAAGCCAGTTTTCAAGCTGTCTTTAATTTGATAAAAGGTAAGTCTCTAATTTAATGTCTTTGAGATAGCCCCTCCAGATGAACACAATGGATTAATAATCAATTCAAATTAATGCTATTCTTATTAAATTATAGAATAGCTCATAAGATTGTATAGTTATAAGCAGACTCTAGTAGATGAATCACAGCTTATTGTATTTCAATAGTGTATTTTGTGGTTTGAAACAATTTTAAAAGAATCTTCGTGATAAAAATAATGTACTATTCTGTTTTACGCATGTGAATAAATTGGTAAACAACTATGGAGATTATAAATTGATAGGGAAAAGGTATAAAAATACTTTCTCATTTAAACATATAGCTGGAAATCAAAACAGTCAGAATATTTGGAACAGATTTCTTAAATATTCTCCCAGTTGTTACAAATATTCTGACCTCAAAGCCAGAAAGTTTTGGATGGAAATGTGGCTGATAACTGTAGGTAAGCAAAGGTCCCATCATTGCCTCTGTGCTATCCAGCATCCTGTCATCTATAATATGGGGCAAGCAGAAGTGAATATAGTGTTTATGTAGACACACACAGTGTCGGAGACTAACCCAATCCAATTAAATTCTGAAACTTAGGGCTATGCAAATAGTACAGAGATTGTCATAGATTCATTTGAGGGAGAGCATTAAAATAGACCCTTGGACAAGCTGACAGCATAAATATTTAAGATGAGTTCAGAGAAAGTTAAAGACAATTATTTTAAACAACGCTTAAATAATTTGCATTTTTAGTAGAGATGGAACGTGTTTTAATAATTTTAACAATTTGTTTGAGCAATCTTAATGAACTCCTTCCTGCAGTTTTAAGAGTCCTTTACATTTTTAATCTCATAGATTCAAATTTTGAGATATTTTCAACATTTGTCTGGTTCCAGGTCACAATGGGTAGGATCCATCTCCCCATTTTTTTTTCCACTGAAGATTCTAGCAACTAGAGTAATTTTGGGTTGCAAATAGTCTTACTAGTGGCCAAAATTAGGGATAAAATAAAAGGAAACTCCGGAAATATGGTTCTTATAGATTGAATGACATATTTTACTTTATTGGTCTGAAAACTGATTTAGTTTAGAAAGGCAAAAAGTTTCTTTCTCACTCATGTAAACCTCCATTGAGGGTTGGCCTCATCTTTTCCTCCACATTGACTTTACCTGGGGCTTAGACTGACTGAAAAGTATGTATATGAAATTTTGGAAGAGGGCAAAAAAAAAAAAAGAGAAACGTCAAAATACGCCCTGGATCTTAAGGTTTCTTTTTTGAAGGAAAACAAGTCACTTCCACACAAACTTCACTGGATAAAACAAGTTCAATGACAAGCAGAAGTCCAATGGGATGAAGGTAAAATATGAATCTGTATTTATATCTTATTCTCTTATGTTAAATTGACATAAATGTGACCACAAACATAAGTTTCACATAGAAGGAAGCCGTGCTACAGTTCTATCTCCAGAGCCCAAACAACTCTGAACTAACTCTTATCCAGTCATCTTATGTTCTCCACCACTGCTCGGCTTAGAGACACATTAGATTTTGAAGTTGAAGGGAGAGTGAACAACAATAATCTGGTTGTCATATTCCAAAATTAGCTATTGAAAAATGACTTTTTTTTTCCCTGGTGAAGTATTTTTAAATGGAATAATAATTATTTAAAGCCATTTTAAACAAGAGGATATATACATGGACATCATTCATTCAAAAATAATAAGTCATGCACTTGCTGGTTACATGTTAACAGAGCTTTTTCTATAGTATATTTTCTATAGTATTTTCTCTAAATTTTGGGAATTAATGCTAATCATTACTAAGAAATATGTGCATTGAAAAGAATGCATTTTATTGTTTTAGAGTGTCAAAAAAAAGACAAAAAAGTAAATGGTAATTATATACATTTCATTTTTAAGATGTTAGAAAATAAAATCAAAACATAGTACTTTATATTAAGTTCTTTATTCTGCTTTGATCTGGAATTCTTATGTACATAGGAACAGTAGAATTATCTTGGCTTAATGCTTATTTAGTATCTACTAGAATTATATTTTAGAGCAAATACTAGAATAATAATTAAAAAAATATCACAATTGAAATGCCTTCTCTAAAATTTTACTTGTGAATGAAGGGTTAAGAAACAGATTTCAAAATAATTATACTGATATTGCTTTATATTTTAAGTGACTAATACATGTGGTAAAGTTTTTAAAATGATGGCTGATGAAATGTTTGAACTATTAAAAGCCTGCAAGTCTTATATGCCTCCCACCAGTGAAATTTAATGACAACTTGTCTGTTGAATTAGCTTGTTCAGTGAACAAATCTGAAATGCAACAGTTACGCAAAAGCAATATGGGACATACACTGACATTTTCATAAACAAGTTCCTACTGTGACAAAATTTTTCTATTATTATTTTTGATGTTTCAGAGTCAATCAACCTGGAACACTCAATTTTGTAAGGTTAAGTTTTGCATGACTTCCTTTCTCATAATTGCACCAACCTGACTCTACAATAGTCATATGGGAACTGCTTATGCCTTGAAGCTTGTTCTTTTTTTTTTTTAAGGAAAATTTTATTAATTTTTAAAAAAAAATCTTTGAAGGATAATTGCTTTATAGAGTTTTGCTGTTTTCTGCCAAACCTCAACATGAATCAGCCATAGGTATAAATATATCCCCTCCCTTTTGAAACTCCCTACCATCTCCCTCCCCTTGATACAGAGCCCCTGTTTGGATTTCCTGAGCCATACAGCAAATTCTCATTGGCTATCTATTTTACACATGGTAATGTAAGTTTCCATGTTACTCTTTCCATACATCTCACCCTCTCCTCCCCTCTCTCCATGTCCATAAATCTGTTCTCTATGTCTGTTTGTCCATTGTTGCCCTCTAAATAAATTCTTCAGTACCATTTTTCTAGATACTGTATATATGTGTTAGAATATGGTCTTTATCTTTCTCTTTCAGACTCACTTCACTCAGTATAATAGGTTTTAGGTTCATCCACTTCATTAGAACTGACTCAAATGTGTTCCTTTTTATGACTGATTAATATTCCATTGTGTATATGTACCACCATTTCTTTATCCATTCATCTGTTGATGGACTCTAGGTTGCTTCCATGTTCTAGCTATTGTAAATAGTGTTGCAAAGAACAATGGGATACATGTGTCTCTTTCAATTTTGGTTTCCTCGGGGTATATGCCTAGGAGTGGGATTGCTGGATCATATGGTGGCTTTATTCCTAGTTTTTTTTAATGAATCTCCATACCATTTTCCATAATGGCTGTAACAAATTACATTCCCACCAGGAGTTCAAGAGCATTCCCTTTTCTCCACAACTTCTCCAGCATTTATTGTTTGTAGACTTTTTGATGAGGGGCATTCTGACCAGTGTGAGGTGATATATCATTATAGTTTTGATTTGCATTTCCTGCTTATTTAACTTCTATGCAGAGTACATCATGAGAAATGCTGGGCTGGAAGAAGCACAGCTGGAATCAAAATTGCCAGGAGAAATATCAATAACCTTAGATATGCAGATAACACCACTCTTATGGCAGAAAGTGAAGAGGAACTAAAAAGCCTCTTGATGAAAGTGAAAGAGGACAGTGAAAAAGTTGGCTTAAAGCTCAACATTCAGAAAATGAAGATCATGGCATCCGGTCCCATCACTTCAAGACAAATAGATGGGGAAACAGTGGAAACAGTGTCAGATTTTATTTTTCTGGGCTCCAAAATCACTGCAAATGGTGATTGCAGCCATGAAATTAAAAGATGCTTACTCCTTGGAAGGAAAGTTATGATCAACCTAGATAGTATATTCAAAAGCAGAGATATTACTTTGCCAACAAAGGTCCATCTAGTCAAGGCTATGGTTTTTCCAGTAGTCATGTATGGATGAAAGTTGGACTGTGAAGAAAACTGAGTGCCGAAGAATTGATGCTTTTGAACTGTGGTGTTGGAGAAGATGCTTGCAAGTCCCTTGGACTGCAAGGAGATCCAACCAGTCCATCCTACAGGAGATCAGTCCTGGGTGTTCATTGGAAGGACTGATGCTAAAGCTAAAACTCCAATACTTTGGCCACCTTATGAGAAGGGTTGACTCATTGGAAAAGCCCCTGATGCTGGGAGGGATTGGGGGCAGGAGAAGAAGGGGACGACAGAGGATGAGATGGCTGGATGGCATCACCGACTCAATGGACATGAGTTTGAGTGAACTCCGGGAGTTGATGATGTACAGGGAGGCCTGGCGTGCTGTGGTTCATGGGGTGGCAAAGAGTCGGACACGACTGAGTGAGTGAACTGAATAATGAGTGATGTTGAGCATCTTTTCATGTGTTTGTTGGCCATCTGTATGGCTTCTTTGGAGAAATGTCTGTTTAGGTCTTTTCCCCACTTTTTGATTGGGTTGTTTGTTTTTCTAGTATTGAGTTGTATGAGCTGCGAGTATATTTTGGAATTTAATCCTTTGTCAATTGTTTCAATTGCTATTATTTTCTCCCATTTGAGATTGTCTTTTCACCTTACTTATAGTTTTCTTTGTTGTACAAAACCTTTTAAGTTTAATCAGGTCCCACTTATTTACTTTTGTTTTAATTTCCATTACTCTAGGAGATGGGTCATAGAGGATCTTGCTTTGATTTAAGTCAAGTGTTCTGCCTATGTTTTCCTCTAAGGGTTTTATGGTTTCTGGTCTTATATTTAGGTCTTTAATCCATTTTGAGTTTATCTTTGTGTTTGGTGTTAGGAAGTGTTCTAATTTCATTCTTTTACATGTAGCTGTCCAGTTTTCCCAGCACCTTTATTGAAGATGTTGTCTTTGCCCCACTATATATTCTTGCCTCCTTTGTCAAAAATAAGTTACCCATAAGTGAATGGATTTATTTCTGGGGTTTCTATCTTGTTCCATTGATCTATATTTCTGTTTTTGTGCCAGTACCATACTGTCTTGATGACTGCAGCTTTGTAGTATAATCTGAAGTCAGTTGATTCCTCCAGCTCCATTCTTCTTTCTCAAGACTGCTTTGGCTATTCAGGGTCTTTTGTGTTTCCATATGAATGGTGAATTTTTTTTCTAGTTCTGTGAAAAATGCCATTAGTAATTTGATAGGGATCACATTAAATCTGTAGATTGCATTTGGTAGTATAATCATTTTCACAATATTGATTTTTCCTAACTAGGAACATGGCATATCTTTCCATCTGTTTATGCCATTTTTGATTTCTTTCATTTGTGTCATAATTTTCTGTATACAGTTCTTTTGTTTCCTTAGGTAAGTTTATTCCTAGATATTTAATTCTTTTAGTTGCAATGGTGAATGGTATTGATACCTTAATTTCTTTTTCTGATTTTTCATTGTTAGTATATAGAAATGCAAGCAATTTATGTGTATTGATTTTATAGCCTGCAACTTTGCTAAATTTACTGATTAGCTCTAGTAATTTTCTGATACTTTCTTTAGGGTTTTCTGCATACAGTAGCATGCCATCTGCAAACAGTAAGAGCTTTACTTCTTCTTTTTCTATCTGGATTCCTTGTATTTATTTATTTTTATTCTCTGATTGCTGTAGCCAGGACTCCCAGGACTATGTTGAATAATAGTGGTGAAAGTGGACACCCTTTCTTGTTCTTGATCTTAGGGGGGATGCTTTCAGTTTTTCACCATTGAGAATAATGTTTGCTGTAGGCAAACATTACTGGCATTTACTATGTTAAGGTAGGTTCCTTCTATGCCCAGTTTTTGAAGAGTTTTAATAGTAAAAGGATGCTGAATTTTGTCAAAGGCTTTTTCTGCATCTGTTGAGATGATCATATGGTTTTTATCTTTCTATTTTTTAATATGGTGTATCACAGTGACTGATTTGTGTATATTGAAGAATCCTTGCATCCCTGGAATAAACCCAACTTTATCATGGTGTTATGAGTTTCTTGATGTGTTGCTGAATTCTGTTTGCTAAAATTTTGTTGAGAAGTTTTGTATTTATCTTCATCAGTGATATTGGCTTGTAGTTTTCTTTTTTTGTGTGTTGTCTTTGTCTGGTTTTGGTATCAGGGTGATGGTGGCCTCATAGAATGAATTTGGAAGTGTTCCTTATTCTGCAATTTTTTAGGCATTAGCTCTTCTCTAAATGTTTTCTCCTGTGAATTTCTGAATTCTGTGAAGCCATCTAGTCCTGAGCTTTTGTTTTTTGGAGAGATTTTTGATCACAGCTTCAATTTCACTGCTCGTAATTAGGTTGTTCATAATTTCTATTTCTTCTTGGCTTAGTCTTAGAAGATTGAACTTTTCTAAGAGTCTGTCAACTTCTATCTATTTTATTGCCATATAATTGTTCATAATAATCTCTTGTAATCCTTTGTATTTATGCATTGTCTGTTGTAACTGCTCCTTTATCATTTCTAATTTTGTTGATTTGATTCTTCTCTCTTTTTTCTTGATGAGTCTGGCTAAAGGTTTGTCAATTTTTTTTTTTAGCTTTTTAAAAACCAGCTTTCAGTTTTATTAATATTTACTATTGTTTATTTCATTTCTTTTTCATTTATTTCTCTTTAAAAATTTTATTTATTTATGATTTTAATTGGAGGCTAATTACTTTAAAATATTGTATTGGTTTTGCCATACATTGACATGAATCTGCCACTGGTATATACGTGTTCCCCATCCTGAAACCCCTTTCCCCCTCCCTCCCCATACCATCCCTCTGGGTCATCCCAGTGCACCAGCCCCGAGCACCCTGTCTCATGCATTGAACCTGGAATGGCGATTTGTTTTACATATGATAATATAAATGTTTCAAAGCCATTCTCCCAAATGACCCCACCCTTGCCCTCTCCCACAGAGTCCAAAAGACTGTTCCATACATCTGTGTCTCTTTTCCTGTCTCACATACAGGGTTATCATTACCATCTTTCTAAATTCCACATATATGCGTTAGTATACGGTACTGGTGTTTTTTTCATTTATTTCTGCTCAACTCCTTAATTTGGGGCTATTTTGTTGTTGTTCTTCTTTTTCCAGTTGTTTTAGGTATAAAGTTATATTGTCTATTGAATGTTTTTCTTGTTTCTTGAGGCAGGATTGCATTGCTATAAACTTCCCTCTTAGAACATCTTAGAACTGCTTTTGCTGCATCGCATAGATTTTGAGTTGTGTTTTCATTATCATCTGTTTCTAGAAATTTTTTGATTTTCTTTTTGATTTATTCAGTAACAAGTTGGTTATTTAGAAATGTGTTGTTTAGTCTCCATGTGTTTGTGTTTCTTACACTGTTTTTTCTTGTAATTGATATCTAGTCTCATAGCATTGTCGTCAGAGATGAAGCTTGATAATGATCTCAATTTTCTTAAACTTACTGAGGTTTCACTTGTGACCCAAAGAGTGGTCGATCCCGGAGAATGTTCCATGTGCACTTGAGAAGGTGTATTCTGCATTTGGATAGAATGTGCTGAAGATATCAACGAGATCCTTCTCATCTAATGTATCATTTAAGACTTCTGTTTCTTTATTAAATTTCTGTTTTGATGATCTGCCATTGGTGTGAGTAGGGTGTTAAAGTCTCCTACTATTACTGTGTTACTGTCAATGTCTCCTTTTATGTCTATTAGTGTTTGTCTTATGTATTGAGGTGCTCCTATGTTGGGTGCATCAGTTCAGTCAGTACAGTTCACTCGCTCAGTAGTGTCTGGCTCTTTGTGACCCCATGGACTGCAGCACGCCAGGTTTCCCTGTCCATCACCAACACCCAAAGTTTATTCAAACTCATGTCCATTCAGTCCATGATGCCATCCAACCATCTCAACCTCTGTCATCCCTTTCTCCTCCAGCTTTCAATCTTTCCCAGCATCAGGGTCTTTTCAAACGAGTCAGTTCTTCCCATCAAGTGGCCAAAGTTTTGGAGTTTCAGCTTCAGCATCAGTCCTTCCAATGAATATTCAGGACTGATCTCCTTTAGGATGGACTGCTTACATCTCCTTGCAGTCCAAGGGACTCTCAAGAGTCTTCTCCATCATCACAGTTCAAAAGCATCAGTTCTTTGGTGCTCAGCTTTCTTTATAGTCCACTAGCACATCCATACATGACTACTGGAAAAATCATAGCTTTGACTAGATGGACCTTCATTGGCAAAGTAACGTCTCTGCTTTTTAACATGCTGTCTATGTTGGTCATAACTGTTCTTCCAAAGGGCGAGCATCTTTAATTTCATGGCTACAGTCACCATCTGCAGTGATTTTGGAGCCCCAAAAACCATAAAGTTTGACACTGTTTCCATTGTTTCCCCATCTATTTGCCATGAAGTGGTGGGACTGGATGCCATGAACTTAGTTTTCTGAATGTTGAGCTTTAAGACAACATTTTCAATCTCCTCTTTCACTTTCATCAAAATGTTCTTTAGTTCTTCTTCACTTTCTGCCATAAGGGTGGTGTCATCTGCATACCTGAGGTTTTTGATATTTCTCTTGGCAGTCTTGATTCCAGCTTGTGCTTCCTCCAGCCCAGTGTTTCTCATGATGTACTCTGAATATAAGTTAATGATAATATACAGCCTTGATGTACTCCTTTCCCTATTTGGAACCAGTCTGTTGTCCCATGTCCAGTTCTAACTGTTGCTTCTTGACTTGCATACAGGTTTCTCAAGAGGCAGGTCTGGTATTCCCATCTCTTTCAGAATTTTCCACAGTTTGTTGTGATCCACATATTCAAAGGCTTTGTCATAATCAATAAAGCAGAATTAGATGTTATTTTCTGGAACTCTCTTGCTTTTTTGATGATCTAACAGATTTTGGCAATTTGATCTCTGGTTCCTCTGTCTTTTCTAAATCCAGCTTGAACATCTGGAAGTTCACAGTTCACATACTGTTGAAGCCTGGCTTGGAGAATTTTGAGCATTACTTTACTAGCGTGTGAAATGAGTACAATTGTGCAATGGTTTGAACATTCTTTGGCATTGCCTTTCTAAGGGATTAGAATGAAAACTGACTTTTTCCAGTCCTGTGACCACTGCTGAGTTTTCCAAATTTGCTGGCGTATGGAGTGCAGCACTTTCACAGCATCATCTTTCAGGATTTGAAATAGCTCAACTGGAATTCCACCACCTCCACAAGCTTTGTTCATAGTGATGCTTCCTAAGGCCCACTTGACTTCACATTCCAGGATGTCTGGCTCCAGGTGAGTCATCACACCATTGTGATTCTGGTTGTGAATATCTTTTTTGTACAGTTCTTCTGTGTATTCTTGCCATCTTTTCTTAATATCTTCTGCTTCTGTTCAGTCCATACCATTTCTGACCTTAATTGTGACATATTTGCATGAAATGTTCCCTTGGTATCTCTAATTTTCTTGACGAGAGCTCTAATCCTTCCAATTCTATTTTTTACTCTATTTTTTTGCATTGATCACTGAAGAAGGCTTTCTTATCTCTCCTTGCTATTCTTCGGAACTCTGCATTCAAATAGGTATGTCTTTCCTTTTCTCCTTTGCTTTTCACTTCTCTTCTTTTCACAGCTATTTGTAAGGCCTCCCCAGACAGCCATTTTGCTTTTTGGCATTTCTTTTTCTTGTTGGGTGCATAGATATTTACAATTTTTATGTCTTCCTCTTGGATTAATCCCTTCATAATTATGTAGTGTTCTTCCTTATCTTTTGTAATCTTCTTTATTTTAACATCTATTTTGTCTTTTATGAAGATTGCTACTCCAGCTTTGTTTTGCTTCCCATTTGCATGGAATATATTTTTCCATCGTCTCACTTTCAGTCTATGTGTCTTGAGGTCTGAAGTGGGTTTCTTGTAGACAGCATATATTTAGGTCTTGTTTTTGTATCCATTCAGCCAGTCTGTGTCTTTTGGTTAGAGCATTAATCCATTTTTTTTACCTTGAAAGTAATTATTGATATATATGTTCCTATTGCCATTTTCATAATTTTGGGGGGTTGATTTTGTAGTTAATTTTTCCTCTGTTGTATTTCTTGACTATATAAGTCCCTTTAATATGTGTTGTAAAGCTAGCTTGGTGGTACTGAATTCTCTTAACTTTTGCTTATCTGAAAAGCTTTTTATTTCTCCATCAATTTTGAATGAGATCTTTGTTGCATACGGTAATCTTGTTGTAGATTTTTCCCTTTCAGTATTTGAAATATATCCTGCCATTCCCTTCCAGGCTGCAGAGTTTCTGCTGAAAGATCAGCTGTTAAACATATGGGGGGTTTCCCTTGTATGTTACTTATTGCTTCTCCCTTGCTGCTTTTAATATTCTTTCTTTGTATTTAGTCTTAGTTTGATTAGTATGTGTCTTGGCATGTTTTCCTTGGGTTTATCCTGTATGGGACTCTTTGTGTCTCTTGGACTTGATTGATTATATCCTTTCCTTATTGGGGAAATTTTTACCTATAGTCTCTTCAAAAATTTTCTCATATGCTTTCTTTTCCTCTTCTTCTTTTGGGGCCCCTATAATTCAAATGTTGGTGTGTTTGATATGGTCCCAGAGGTCTCTGAGACTGTCCTCAGCTCTTCATTCTTTTCACTTTATTGTGCTCTTCATAAGTTATTTCCACCGTTTTATCTTCCAGCTTACTGATTTGTTCTTCTACTTCAGATTTGCTACTATTGATTCGTTCTAAAGTTATTTTTAGTTTTAATAATTGTGTTGTTTTTCTGTATGTTTATTCTTTAATTATTCTAGGTCTTTGTTAATTGATTCTTGAATTTTCTCCATTTTGATTTCAAGGTTTTTGATCATCTTAATATCATTATTCTGAATTCTTTATCAGATAATTTGCCTATTCCCTCTTCTTTATTTGGACTTCTGTGTTTCTAGTTTGTTCCTTCATTTGTGCAGTATTTCCCTTCCTTTTCATCATTATTTTTTTAAGTTATTATGTTTGAGGTCTCCTTTTTCCAGGCTTCAAGGAAAGTTGAATTCTTTCCTTGAAGAAGGTTGAATTCTTGTTTCCTTTTGGCTTCTTCCCTTCCAAGGTTGATCCAGTGGTTTGTGTAAGCTTTGTATAAGATGAGAATTGTGCTGAGTTTGTTTGTTTACTTGTTTTTCCTCTGCTAGGCAAGGCTGAGTGGGGTGGCAATCCTGCTTGCTGATGATTGGGTTTGTATTTCTGTTTTGTTTGCTGTTTAGATGAGGTGTCCTGCACATGGTACTACTGGTGGTTGGGTGATGCTGGGTCTTGTTATCAAGTGGTTTCCTTTGTGTGAATTCTCACAATTTGATACTCCCTGGGGTTGTTCTCCAGTAGTATAGGGTGTTGGAGTCAGTGCTCCCACTCCAAAGGCTCAGGGCTTGAACTCTGGTCAGGAACAAAGATTCGACAGTGGTTTGTTACGGCATTAAGTGAGATTAAAACAAATATCCAAAAGTGAGAAACCACAGATAAACTCCAGACAAATGGCAGTTACAAAATCAGGCAAATAATAACAAAAATAATGGAATATACACATACACATATACACCCATGAGCAAAGTCAAAACAGTCCAACAAAAATAAAGTACCAGAGATTGACCTGGCAAACAAAGGAAATCAAAAATTATATTTACCAGTTAAGAACAAAACTAACTTAAGCACAGACTGGAAAACAAAACTAAAGCAAGGTGCCAAGTGGGGAATAAAGCAATGAAAACAAAACTAACAAATATGCTGAGAGGAAAGGAAAGAAAGAAAAGAAAGAAAGAATAGATATGCAAAGTTAAACAGAGGTAGACAAGATTTATATACATTAAAGATTAACTGCAAGGAGAAAAGAACAGTAGGAAAGGCAAACAAAGGAATCAATGTTGAAAAGTATAATAGGTTTAAAAAATTAAAAATTTTAAATGAGAGGGAGGGGAGAAAGGAAAAAAAGGAAAACTCCACAGAACTGCAAAAGTGCAATGTAGAGGCAGAGGTTTATGACAACAATAATGTGTCACAAAAATGTGACTGAGACCAAAAAAAAAAAAAAAAAACCAGCTCAAAAGCTTAATTGGATTTCTTAGTGCCAATAAAATAGACCACTACAACAGAGGAGGAAAAAATGGAAAAAAAAAAAAAAAAGAAAAAAAACAGAAAGAAAAAAAAAATCCAAACGTATCTATAGAACATGTCAAAAAATAAGAACAATAAATGTTTTTCTTGAGTCACTGCTGTTAGAGTCCTTTTCCTGGCTGGGAGTCACAGTCCACCTTACCTCCCTAGGATGGCCTCCAATACTGTGCTGCCCTCTGAACCTGCTGTGGGGGCAGCTCAGATTCTAATCTGGTCCTACTCCTGTGTTCTTGACTCCAAGATCCACAGCTATCAGAGCTAGTGCTTTTTCTTTTGTGGGAGCTCTCAATGGGCTTTTATATATTCCTTAGACAGGGAGTCGGCTTAGTTAATCGTGTGGATTTAATCTGCAGTTTGTATGGCTGGTGGGAAGGTTTTGGGTCTTCTTCCTCAGCCACACTGCCCCTGGGTTTCAATTGTGGTTTTATTTTCATCTCTACATGTGGGCCATCCACTGGGGTTTGCTACTGAGGCTGCCCTGGAGGACTTGGGTTTGGCCCTGAGAGGGCCAGGTGTGGAAGTGGTGCAGCTGCTTGGGTTGCAGGGGTTCTGGCAGCATCAGGCACTCAGGGGAGTTGGCGGCTAGAGCAGCAGGAAATATAGTGCTCTAGAAGGGTATGGCAACCAGTATTGGCCAATACTCTCCAGTATTCTTGCCTGGAGAACCCCCACTCTGACAGAGAAGTATGGCAGGCCACAGTCTACAGGGTAGCAAAGAGTTGGACACTACCGAAGCAATCCCACGCGTGTAGAAGCAAAGCCTTTCTTGCCTGTGGCAGCTCTGCCCCAGTGAGAGTTGAGCATAAAGGTGGCATGGCTGCTTGTCTTGTGGGGACCATGGTGGCTCCAAGCGCGCAGGGACACGGACTCCCTCCACTGCAGGAGTTATGGCCCTATCAGTTTTTTCCGAGCCTCTTGTAGCTGGTGATCTGAAGGCCTCTTTGGCCAGTCTTTCTCTGTAGCTCCATCCATTCAGGCACTTTGGAGGGTTCCTTTGTCTGGGATCATTCTCTGTTGTTCAGTGCCTCGGGTACATAGATGGCCCCTCCCTGGCTGGAGTCCTACTCTGTAGATTGGTGCCTCAGGCACTTAAAGGGGCACCCTGGGTATGGTCCTGCTCTGTAATTCAGTGTATCAGGCGTTTGATGGGCCAGCCTCTCTACTATTCAGCTGCCAGTGCTGGTGTGTGGGGAGAGAGAGGCTATGGTGATGGCTCCAGCATCTACGTGTGACTCAGCAGTATTGCCTTGCTTCCGTGGCTGCCTGGCTTTCCTCCACCAGCATTTCCCACCAAGATCTCCCCTCTCACATCCCCTCAATCCATCTTTCCTGCAGTCAACAGCAGCCCTTGCCCTGGGATTACTCCTTGATCCCTAAACTCCAGCTCCCAGCCGCTGCACATTCCAGAAGACCAGTGTTCCTGTCATGGGTATGTATGGCTGCTGCAAGGACTGTCTAATTCTCATGCCATTTACGCTGCCACAGATCAGCTGTTTCACTCTCAGCCTTAAATATTTCTCCTCTGACTCAGACCATTGCCCTGCTGTTGGGATCGGACTCCTGCTTCAGTTCGCCCGCCTGCTGAGGGCAGGTCCAGTTCTACTAACACGCCTGTTTTTCCCCCTAGTTCCTTCCTCCTACTGAGTTTTGCATGGCTCAATATATTCTTTTCCACTGGTCAGGTACTCCTGTCCATTCTCAGCTGGTGTTCTGCATGCACTTCTGTGTCTGAATGAGTATTTCTGATGTATCCGTGGAGAGAGATGTAGTCCACGTCCACCTACTCCTCTGCCATCTTGTTCTCTGGAGCTTGTTCTTAATGGTGACTAACATCTTCAAACAAGCAAGACAAAGACTTTTCATACTTCTATTAAATTACAGTAGACCTGGAATTCTCTAAGTTCCATGAGCTAGTGACATATAATAAGTAGGATTCTATCCATAAAACTTGGATGATGGGAGGACAGTTTCTAACTCTCAGCTAAAAACTATGTGACCATAATAACATGCTTTGAGGGTCAATTTTTATTTGTACACTATCTAACCACTTTGAGTATACTTTTTCTTGTTTATAAATATACTTTATTGATATTTTGTTGATTAAATGTTAGAATGTGTGTGTGCTCACTCAGTTGTGTCTGACTCCTTGTAGCCCCATGGACTGTAGCTGGTATTAGAAATATACATGGCTCACAAATGGTTTTATTTCTCAATAACAACCAAAAACTATGAGTGTAATTTCTATCAAATTTCAACTGATTAAGAAGAACTAAGCTTAGAGAATTGCTAAAAAGGACACGCTTGGGAATAATAGGAGAAGGAGAGAAACTCAGAAATCTAAGATGACACCTGACATTTTTGCTACACAGATTTAAGCTGTGGGTATATCATTTCATAGTTCTGTTTCTGATTTCTTTATAGTATACAGGGCTCAGATTAGATGGTCACTTTAAAATCTTTATTTTTAAAACAAGTCTAAATTCAATGCACAGTATAAATTACCTAAGCATGCAGATATAGGTCACATTTGACTAGAGAATGTGCATAGAATCAGTTATGTGAGAGGTTTTCTTTTTTTTTTTTTTTTTTTTACCATGCCCTATAAGAAACTGGGCTTCCCAGGTGGCACTAGCAGGAAAGAAACCACCTGCCAATGCAGGAGACTAAGAGGAGGAAAGCATGGCAACCCATTCCAGTATTCTTGCCTGGGGACTCCCCATGGACAGAGGAGCCTGGCAGGCTACATACAGTCCATAGGGTCGCAAAGAGTGAGACCTGACTGATGTGACTTAGCATGCACCCAGGCGTAATGACACTTGTGCTGTAAGGTCGACAAGACCAGTTGAGTGTCACAAATACCTCATCAGAAATCATTCTTTGTTGCATGTTACATTCATGCTAGCAAGCTCAAGATGCACTGTTACCAAAGAGACAGTGAGTCCAGCGTGAGCGTATGCCACATTCGATAGTTATTCGGTTTGGGAATCAGAGTGTTCACTGCCTTTCCTTCTGGCAAGTTGGATAAGATGCTTTCTCCTAAAATCTAAAACTCTTCAAGCTACTCTATTGTATAGTATCAGCAGAGATTCATGTTGGATGGAATATAGGTGGACAAAAATTTAAAAATTACCCTCAGTCTTAAAGAGTCAAGAGTTGAATTGACAAGACTATGTGTTTAAAGTTTCTCATAGTATATTATAAAGAGTTTCTTTGAATTCAGACAAAGCATAATGAAAATTCTACTTTTGATAAGGAGTATAAATATAAAAAACTAGTCTTTTTTAGTGAATTTCTTTTTATAACAGGTATAATTCACAATATATTAATACATGATTTGCAAGTATTTTCTCTCAACCCATGTTTTTTTTCAGTTTCTTTATAATATTTTTGAGATATGGAAGTTTTTCAATTTTGATGAATCTCAACTTTTCCTTTTAATCACTTTTGTCAATTAGGTTTGGAGTCATATATAAAAATCTATTGCCAAATCCAAGGTCTTGAAAATGTTTTCTGCTAAAAGTTTTACAGTTCTAACTCTTCTCGACTGCATTATGAAGAAATTGTTTACTTTGCTTACTCAAATTATATTATTCTGATTTTTGTGACAATTTATTGTATCTTTCCATATCTTAAACCCTATTCATTCTCACATCTACTTTCTGGTTTTTATGGTTCAGACTTCCTTTTAATAGTCTTATTTCCTCTTTGGTGTGTGTGTGGGGTGTGTGTGTGTGTGTGTAATCTTCTCTGGTGTTTTCATAATAGCTTTTTCATTTTCTAAGCAACTTATAGGGATGCCTGGTGTGCAGCAGTCCATGGGGTCACATAGAGTCAGATACAACTTAGCAACTGAAAAACGATAAACAACTTCAGGTAAGTCAACTGTCCTAAGTAATTATACTGTGCTTTATTTAAAATTTTATTTAAAAATTGCACTCAAATTCAACTATATGTAAACTGAATTTATTTCATATCTGGCTGACAGATAATGTTGCTAATTTGCATGAAAATAATTCATGAATTATGATTTTATAAACCCTATTTCCATGTTAAGGAATGCTAACAATGTTGTTATACAAGCACTGTGTAACTTGTTATCAAACTGGGATGACTAGGCTGGTAAAGACAGTGTCACTTAATTTTAAACCTCCTTTTTCCTACTCCCTCTGAACTGCATCCATCCACTAATCTTTTTACTATCTTTATAGCTTTGCTTCTTCCAGAACATCTTATAATGGATATGATATAGAATGTGGCTTCATTCACCTAGCAATATGCATTTAAGATTTATCTATATTCTTGTGTCTTGACAATTCATTTTTAAAAATCACTGAATAATATTCCATTATACAGACTATACTTCATGTACTATTATCTATTCATATATTAAGGAGATTGCAATGGTTCCAGTTTGTAGCAATCATGAATAAAGCTGCTGTAAGCATTCACAAGCAAGATTTTGTGTGAATGTAAGTTGTCAAATCAATGGTGTAAATATCTTGGAGCTCAGTTGCTAAATTACATGGAAAAAATATGTTTAACTCTGTAAAAAGATGCCAAACTGTCTTCCAAAGTGCTTGTACCCTTTTACACTTCCGCATTCAATGAACAAGAGGTGCTATTGTTTCATACTGAAATGCAATAGCTACTGTCATTCTCTGTGGGTTAAAATAAATCGGGAGGAGTGAATTTTAACCATTCTGGTAAGTTTATAAAGGCATCTCACTGTTTGAATTTGTATTTCTCTAATGATTCAGCAGTAAAGAATTCACCTGCCACTACAGGGGAGGTGGTTTTGAGCTTTGGGTCAGGAAGATGTCTTTGGTGAAGGAAATGGTACCCACTCCAGTATTCTTGCCTCGGAAATCCCACGGACAGAGGTGCCTGGCGGGCTACAGTCCAGGGGCTTGCAAAAGAGTTAGACATGACTTAGAGACTAAACAATGAACAATTATATTGAATATCTTATATTCTTTTTTTCCCTTCTGTATATCTTCTTTAGTGAGATATCTGTTCATATACTTTAATCATTTTTAAATTGGGGTTTTGTCCATTTACGGTGAGTTTTAAGAGTTCTTTCTGTATTTTAACACAAGCCATTTATGAGATATGTGTTTTTCATATTTTTTCTTGTCTGTGGCTTGAATTGTTATTCTCATAACAGTAACTTTATCACAGAAGATATTTTTAATTTTAATACATCCACTTATTTTTTTATGAGTCATGCTTTCAGTATTGTATCTGAAAACTAATTATCGAATTCAAAGTCACATAGATTGATTTTCCTCTATGTTTTCTTCTATAAATTTTATAGTTTTGCTTTATCTGTATCTCTATGACCCATTTTGCTAATTTTTCTAAAACTATATAAGTTATGCATATAAGGGTTTTTTTTGCATAATATTGTCCAATTTGTCCAGCACCATTTGTTCAAAAGACTGTACTTTTTCTGTTGAATCGCTTTTACCCTTTTGTCAAAGATCTTTTGGATATATACTGTGTAGGTGTATTTCTTGGGACTCTATTTTGTTCCATTGATCTATGTGTCTAACCTTTCTCTAATACCACATATTCTTGATTACTATAGATTTATATTTGGCCTTGAAGTCAAATAATGCAGGTCTTCCAGTTTTCTCTTTTTTTCCAAATGTTTTGATAATGATGCCGAGTATTTTGCTTTTCTACATAAACTATGAATCATTTAGTTCATATGTAAAAAATATCTTGCAGGGATTGTATTAAATCTACAGATCAAGTTGGGAAGAACTGATATCTTAAAAAATATTAGGTTTTCCAATCCACAAACATAGATTATTTTTTCATTTATTTGGATCTTATATTCTCATGGGTTCTGAAGATTTTTGCATCAGGTATTTAGTCAGATTTCATTTTATAGTGTTATTATAAATGGTATTTTTTATTTTAAATTTCATTTGATTATTATTGGTATATAGGAAATCAATTAACTTTGGTAATATTAACCTCTAACCTGAAAACTTGCTAAAGTACTATAAACACTATATTCACTTACATGTTTCAGAAAATTTCTATTATTCCTTTTTTACATAGACAAAAATTAGTAAAATTTTATGATATACAGTCATATTTAACAAAGATTTGACAAAAGAATGTAGCATAAAATAAAGACTATCAACTTGGGTTTGAAATGATAAAAGAATGTATCTGTTACTAAGTAATTAATCTTTCTAGATGTCAGCGTCTCAATTATAAAACAAGAATATTCATAACTATCTTATAAATATGATGACAAGTAAAGTTTAATAGAATATAGATTTAAACAAAAAAAGTAAAATAAGGTTGTAATAATAAATATTTCTAAGTATTGACAGAACTAGGAATATGTCAAAACAAAAATATGTAGCTAACGTGCATATGAATAACTTAATATATAAAATCGAAGTCAAAGTATTAGTCAATCAGTCATGTCTGACTCTTTGCAACCCTGTGAATTGTAGCTCACCAGGCTCCCTTGTCCATGGAATTCTCTAGGCAAGAATACGGGAGTGGGTAGCCATTCCCTTCTCCAGGGGATCTTCCTGACTCAGGGATTGAACCCAAGTCTCCTGCATGGCAGGTGGATGCTTTACCATCTGAGCCACCAAGGAAGTCCTCTGAGTCACCAGAGCTCAGGAGTTGTGTAAAAGAATATCCTCACAAGAAAACTCAATTTCAGATAGATCAAACAATTATATGTATTTTAAAATCTAGAAAATAGGATATACATCCTGGTATATAGAGAGAAACTGAAGAAATAGTGGATGTGGTTTTTAGTCACACAAGATAATGTAAATGTATCAAAATAAATTTTGTATATCAAAATTAGAAAGATACTTTAGAAACTACACAATCAAGTAGTAATTTGATGAAATGCTGATCTGCACATGACATCATTTGTAGTAGTTTTCTATTTCAAGTAAGCTTTCAATTTGTGTGAACATGAGGATAAAGTTAAGGAGAAACACTTTTTCTGCCTTCACCATATATACTGTTTACACATGGTCTGGGGAACTTGGCATATTTCTTTTTTCAGAGGGAGGCATGGTGACACAGACCCAGTAAATAGGCTGTTTCTTGAAAGAGACAATATGGATTTCATATTCTTTTTGAATATTGGTTAGTTTTATACGTAGCAGTTGTGTGTGCATGCATGCTAAGTCACTTTAGTTGTGTCAGACTCTTTGCAACCCTAGAGACTATAGTCTGCCAGGCTCACCTGTCCATGGGATTCTCCAGACAAGAACACTGGAGTGAGTTACCATGTCCTTTTCTAGGGGATCTTCCTGACCCAGGGATCTAACTGGCATCTCTTATACCTCCTGCATTGACAGGTGGGTTCTTTACCACTATCATCACCTGGAAAGCGTTATATGTAGCATGGTGAGTGTAAAATAAAATGAATTTTTAAAAAAACTGACCAAAGGAAATACAATCATAATGAATAAAAGCAAAACTAGTCCTGTTGGAGTTCTCCTTTAAAGTACAGTAACAGGAGACAGAATGAGAGAGGGAAGCCCTCCTATCCGACCAGAATCTATTTTTCATGTTTGGTTCTGTGCACCCAGTACATTAGCGATGTGGGAGCAATGGAGACCAAGGTGCCCTGTGGACCTGCAGTAAATCTTAAGACACTTGTAAGACTCCTTTTTGATGACTCTCGAAAGTACCTCTCTGAGGGGGAAAATTTATGGGGGACTTCCCTGGTGGTGCAGAGGTTAAAGTGTCTGCCTGCAATGTGGGAGACCTGGGTTCCATCCCTGGGTCAGGAAGATCCCCTGGAGAAGGAAATGGCAACCCACTCCAGTATTCTTGCCCAGAGAATCCCATGGACAGAGGAGCTTGGTGGGCTAGAGTCCATGGGTCGCAAAGAGTCGGACACGACTGAGAGACTTCACTTTCACTTTGTTTAAGTGGCATTATTTAATATGCGTTTAGATTAAACAAGACAATATAATATGTGTTACTAACTGATTTAATATGTTTCAATTTATGCCTGCAGAATTGTGCAATCTTAGTAAATTATTTAAAAAAAGAAGTTTACACAAATATTTCATAGGGGAGGAAAGATAAAGAAATAGCTAGATATGTCACAAATTACAAATTTTAAATTAATATATAAATTTAGTAACAATTACAGAAACACAAGAGACTTCCCCAGCACAGTTAAAAAATGCATTAAAGCAGCTAAAGTAAATGTAAGTGATAAGCACCAACGATGCCAAGATTACTGATGACACTGAAATTTGTTTCACTCTTTCCAGAGAACAAACACATATGTTAAAAAAGCTAAAACTGTTCACATTTTGCCTAATAAATTTTACTGCATGCATCTAAAACAGCTCAGAAGGGATTTTTACTAAAAATGTAATGCATTCATAGACCCAAAAATAGTCCTGTTTGTAACATTCTAAGAGCAAGACAAAAGTACAGAAACACCTATGCATCTTGTGATAAATAGTAGTATTCCATAAACACTAAAGTCCATACAAGAAAAAACAAATTGCCTGGTAGTTCAAAGGACAAAGAATTTGCTTACAATGCAAGAGACCGGGGTTCAATCCCAGGGTCTTAAAGAGCCCTGGAGAAGGGAATAGCTACCCACTTCAGTATTCTTGCCTGGAGAATTCAATAGACAGAGGAATGTGGTGGGCTACAGTTCCATGGGGTCGCAAAGAGTTGGACCTGACTGAGTGACTTTAATTTCATTTTCACATTCTACAGTGTGTAGTGCACTATGCCAACCTGGAATGGTATCTACGTTGTCTCACAGCCAGCTGGTTTTCAAAGTGCCTTGTGTTAATACACACAGGAAAATAAGAGCTCTGTGACACTGGAATATGCATTTTGAATACTGATGATTTTATTTTCTTCAGATCTGTACTGAATGTGCAGTTCAAATCCTGTAGCAGTTACGCCAGAAAATAATTCTTCGGAATGATCACCTTGTGATGCCACTAAATGAGGTTCACTCAGGTATATAACACACTCAATTTGCTAAAATCAACCTAAATACATGCTGTGAGTTAAAATGTGATGTATGTTGTAGTGGTGATATTTTAACAGCTTTAATTATGCCTCATTTCTAAAAGAAAGATTCTTGCAAATAATAATAAAGTACTAAAGCAGTTAAAAAAAACACACCTATGGACACCTTATCTTTGACAAAGGAGGCAAGAATATACAATGGAGTAAAGACAATCTCTTTAACAAGTGGTGCTGGGAAAACTGGTCAACCACTTGTAAAAGAATGAAACTAGATTACTTTCTAACACTGCACACAAAAATAAACTAAAAATGGATTAAAGATCTAAATGTAAGACCAGAAACGATAAAACTCCTAGAGGAGAACATAGGCAAAACACTCTCCGACATAAATCACAGCAGGATCCTCCATGATCCACCTCCCAGAATACTGGAAATAAAAGCAAAAATAAACAAATGGGATCTAATTAAAATTAAAAGCTTCTGCACAACAAAGGAAACTATAAGCAAGGTGAAAAGGCAGCCTTCTGAATGGGAGAAAATAATAGCAAATGAAGCAACTGACAAACAACTAATCTCAAAAATATACAAGCAACTTATGCAGCTCAATTCCAGAAAAATAAGCGACCCCATCAAAAAATGGGCCAAAGAACTAAATAGACATTTCTCCCAAGAAGACATACAGATGGCTAACAAACACATGAAAAGATGCTCAACATCACTCATTATTAGAGAAATGCAAATCAAAACCACAATGAGGTACCATTTCATGCCAGTCAGAGTGGCAGCGATCCAAAAGTCTACAAGCAATAAATGCTGGAGAGGGTGTGGAGAAAAGGGAACCCTCCTACACTGTTGGTGGGAATGCAAACTAGTACAGCCACTATGGAGAACAGTGTGGAGATTCCTTAAAAAATGCAAATAGAGCTGCCTTATGACCCAGCAATCCCACCGTTGGGCATACACACTGAGGAAACCAGAAGTGAAAGAGACACGTGTACCCCAATGTTCATCGCAGCACTGTTTATAATAGCCAGGACATGGAAACAACCTAGATGTCCATCAGCAGATGAATGGATAAGAAAGCTGTGGTACATATACACAATGGAGTATTACTCAGCCATTAAAAAGAATTCATTTGAATCAGTTCTGATGAGATGGATGAAACTGGAGCCGATTATACAGAGTGAAGTAAGCCAGAAAGAAAAACACCAATACAGTATACTAACACATATATATGGAATTTAGAAAGATGGTAATGATAACCCTATATGCGAGACAGCAAAAGAGACACAGATGTATAGAACAGACTTTTAGACTCTGTGGGAGAGGGAGAGGGTGGGATGATTTGGGAGAATGGCATCGAAACATGTATACTACCAGGCCAGAAACGAATCGCCAGACTATGTTTGATACAGGATACAGGATGCTTGGGACTGGTGCACGGGGATGATCCAGAGAGATGCTATGGGGTGGGAGGTGGGAGGGGGGTTCAGGTTTGGAAACTCATGTACACTCATGGCTGATTCATGTCAATGTATGGCAAAACCAATACAGTATTGCAAAGCAAAATAAAGTAAAAATAAAAATTTAAAAAAATAATAAAAAAATGAATGAACCTCAAAAAAAAAAAAAAACAAAAAAGGTCTTCTGATAAATCAAAATAGACAAGAATTCTACACCTAGAGAACAGATCCTCCTGCCTCCTTCCCTTTGCTTTTGAGGAGAGGAGGTTCACTGGTTTGCCAGTCATTCAAAATGAGGACAGAAAGTGCTGTTTTAGAGCTGGTGTGGATAAAATAATATATCTGGTTTTTGCATTCTGTGCCGAATGCTACCTTATGGTAGTAAAGCAAACACTGGATAGGCAACACTATAACTTGATATAAAAGGTGAAGACAGGTAATGGTCAGATAGCATGTCCCTCTTAAGCTGAATTCTTTAACACTTGTCAACATAGGTATGAGAAAATTGACATGTTCATTTATACCACATTACCATCTGTGGGCATGGTCCACAGGAAAATAAAAATCAATGTGAGAAACTAGGTGATTATATGTGACAATGTAGAAAATATTTGTCAGCTTTAGTCATTGTCTTTTGAAGTTGTATTTGGTTTTTTTGTTTGTTTGTTTGTTTGTTTGTTTTTAATAAAGTATCTAGTTACACTCAGAGAAGTGAGTCTTTTTCATAGGGACTATATTTTCAATTGAGATAAAAAATCATTTATGATCTGAATGGTCCAGTAAGATGACTAAAATCAGAGACCCAAATGACATTTAATCCAAATGATTAGAAGCCTAAGGCATCTGTTTTAATTGCATCATTCGAATTTTCAGAGACATTCAGATGGTACCCAGAATCATACAGTCTGTGCTTTCTGCTGTCGTACATTCGTTCTTACAGCTGAGGTATTTTAAGGTCAACTCTGTCACAGAAATGATCTAATCATTCTATTCTTAAAATGTCTAAATAAAATACGTTTTAAATAAGAAAAGTTTAATAACAAAAGTATAAGTGTAATTTATAGTTAGGAATCAGAGCTGTGATTACAATGGTTGGTTTTTGAATTGCCAATCTTGGTCAGCACAGACATGGAAAGCAGACAAACATACAAGTGCCTCTTCACACATACATCTCACAGAAAACAGAACTATGGCTGAGTTGAACAAGTGATTTTGACATAATGCTGAACAACATTCTCATAAGCTATTTTATTCAACATATTTTTGCTACTCCCATAGACTCCTTTGCATAAGTTCACTAATTGTTTATTTAGAAACTTTTCTAGACATCGATCTGCAACTTTTGATTTTAAATTTATCAAAGCAATTAGGAAACTATTTGACAGGCAACAGAAGAGTGCTTGCCATGTTCTGTTGTTGGAATAATGATGCATTTAAAACGTATAAAGTGTGGTTTCTACAAGGAGTCATCAGAACGAGAATTTCATACTCCATAAAATTCAATATAAATATTTGACTATTTTTGGAAGCTGAGTGATTAAATTAAGCACTCTTTTCAGCAAGAGAGCACCTAGCATTTTAGAATGAATTAAAGTCTCCAAACTCTGATGAATTACATTAAAATGCAGTACAATAACTTTCGTTTTAAAAGCCAATGTCCTAGCCCCACATGAAAAAAAGAAAAGTGAAGTCGCTCAGTTGTGTCCAACTCTTTGCGACCCCATGGACACCAGGCTCCTCCGTCCATGGGATTTTCTAGGCAAGAGTACTGGAGTGGGTTGCCGTTTCCTTCTCCAGGGAACCTCCAGGGATTGAACCCAGGTCTCCCACATTGTAGACAGACGCTTTCCGTCTTAGCCACCACTTGATCTTAGCCAAAAGGCCAAGAAGTGATACTTATTTTTAATTTGATACGTTACAGAACAAAATACACTTATCCACACACAGTTTATTACTGATTTGCAACTATAGATACACTGGATATAATTTTTGAGTATGTTTTGAATGATAAAAATATGCTTCTATCATTTTAATTTTAATCATTCAGTGTTCATGGGCTCCAGAATTCCTAACTGGGTTACATGGCTAAACATAAAAAAATGTTATTCATAATCTCTAGAGCTGCAACTACTCAGTTGAAATTATCTTAATAAGAAAGCTAAAAAACTGATCTGGATATCAAACAAAAATAGCTCTATTGAATCAGTGCCCAACTCCTCCCAATATATATCTGTATCTCACACTCTCAAATATATATATATATATATATCTCAAATACACATGTATACACACACATACACACACACATATATATACACATCTGGATTCTCAGGCACTAGTGGCTAAGAACCTGCCTGCTAATGCAGGAGATAGAAGAGACTCAGGTTCGATCCTTGGGTTGGGAAGATCCCCTGAAGGAGGGCATGACAACCTACTCCAGTTTTCTTGCCTGGAGAACCCTATGGACAGAGGAGCCTGGAAAGCTAGCCAGACATATTGAAGTGACTTGACATGCGCATACGTATGTGTGTGTGTATATATATACTCACACAAATATAGATGTATAAAATCATAACAGCTTTTAAAAGTAAATAGTATTAACATCCTCACTTTATAGTTAAGAAGACTAAAGCTCAGAACAGTTACAAACATGACCAAAGTCAAGGAAATGATTATACTAATACATAAGAATATAATTTGAACTTAGATTGTCCAATTCTAGGGCACTACTCTAAAATCAATATATTATTTGGAAAAACTTTCCTTTGCAGCTTAATGGGGAATGATGTCCAGATTTTATAAGTAACTGTGGGCCACTACTAAAGATGTTTGAGAGACACTGATTCTGCATTAGTATCTCAGCTGAGAAACATTATGGTGATGGTCTCCTAGTTCTATTGTCTAAATCTTGTTAAAACTTAGAGATTTTATATACGTGACAATAATTGTGACATAAAGCACCCATTACTACACAACTGTAGTTAATGATCTTCAAAAACTTATGAATGATGGGAGTTATTTGAATGTAAACAAGTGAAGAGGAACTAAAAGCTTCTTGATGAAAGTGAAAGAGGAGAGTGAAAAAGTTGGCTTACATTTGAACATTCAGAAAAAGAAGATCATGGCATCTGGTCCCATCACTTCATGGGAAATAGATGGGGAAACAGTGGAAACAGTGTCAGACTTTATTTTTGGGGGCTCCAAAATGACTGCAGATGGTGACTGCAGCCATGAAATTAAAAGATGCTTACTCCTTGGAAGAAAAGTTATGACCAACCTAGATAGTATATTCAAAAGCAGAGACATTACTTTGCCAACAAAGGTCCGTCTAGTCAAGGCTATGGTTTTTCCTTTGGTCATGTATGGATGTGAGAGTTCGACTGTGAAGAAAGCTGAGCGTTGAAGAACTGATGCGTTTGAATTGTGGTGTTGGAGAAGACTCTTGAGAGTCCCTTGGACTGCAAGGAGATCCAACCAGTCCATTCTGAAGGAGATCAGCCCTGGGATTTCTTTGGAGGGAATGATGCTAAAGCTGAAACTCCAGTACTTTGGCCACCTGATGCGAAGAGCTGACTCATTGGAAAAGACTCTGATGCTGGGAGGGACTGGGGGCAGGAGGACAAGGGGATGACAGAGGATGAGATGGCTGGATGGCATCACTGACTTGATGAACATGAGTTTAGGTGAACTCCGGGAGTTGGTGATAGATAGGGAGGCCTGGCGTGCTGCGATTCCTGGGGTTGCAAAGAGTCGGACATGACTGAGTGACTGAACTGAACTGAACTGAAACAGTGGTTGATTTTAACATCCAACAGTAAAATTGTAAGACAACTGTAGGATCACGGTATTATGGATAGATGTGTGCCATAATATATTTTTATGTTTTAGTAGCATATACCACATAGAATTGCAGCACAGAGAGCTGATATGCCCTGCCTTCCCCAGAGGACGTGTGTTGCTTTGCCCTAAATCTTTTGAATTCCTTCTGTGTACACTGTGTGCTTTCCACAGTGCCTGGATTCAAATGGAATAAATGCAATTCTCAGGTTTGTATTGGCCTAGGAATCTAAAACTTCTCTCTGGCTTCTACATTTTATATTCCACAATAGTGAGGCGATTAAACATCTTTCCTTGATTTCTAACCTATACTTTATTAATAATGATACTAAAATGAATAATTGTTAGAATAATGGAAGCTATAGCTATTTATCAAAAGTTCACTAGAATAGGTATTTATTAAATACCTTATATATTATCTCTTTTATATTTACTAATAATCTGGTAAAATAGATATTATCAATGTGACTATTTTATAGTTGAGAAGCTCAAGTTAAGAACACCCCAGTCACACAGCTAATACATTCTGAAACTGTTTTTTTACTCAAATACCATTCTATTTATCATTTTCCTTGTACACTCATTCATTATGGATAGCATTTTCCAACTGAGGGATTCAAGATGATGTTCCCAAGTTCATTTACACATTTGTTTTGATGTGTCTTTTTATTATATGAATAAAAGAATATATACATACTTCTGATAGAATAGAAAGGTACATGGGAGACAAAGGGTGTTTGCGTGTATGTTAAAGAAAGTCATCAATGATCTTCATGAATTCGTCACCCAGTTGATTTTTTCCTCAGTTGAGTACAGATTACTACAGTGATAATTTTAATGGTTATATTATTTTAATTTATACTTTATGATTTATAAATATTGCTTAATGTTTTCTCATCATAACCACTGGTAGAATAGATGTCAAAAGTAAGTAATAAATAAATACAAATATTTTTAAATTAAACAAATATAACCACATGCCATATACTAGCAAATATATCCAATCTTTTCTGCCTATTTGTTCAAATTTTATTTATTTATTTTCATTTTTGGCTGTGCCATGTGGCTTGTAAGATCTTAGTTCCCTGCCCTCAGCAGTAAAAGCACAGAGTCCTCACCACTGGACTGCCAGGGCATTCTCTGTTTAAATCTATATGAAGTTTGATCCCAGAAACACTAGTATGGCAACATTATTACAGCACATCTGGCATTGAAAACAGGAATGTTATAAAGACGGGCTCTCAATTATGAGTGAATGTCAAGTTCCACCAGGAGCTGGCAGGGAATGGAATGTACTGGGCTAAAGTTAGCCCTCTCTCCTACCTCAGCCTCTTGATATCTCCACCTTTTCCCCTCACATTTATAGTGCTTTGTCCTCTATCAATATTTCAAAATTAACTTATTTAATTATTCTTAATAACTTAATAGCTGAACTAAATGTAGGAGACAATACTGTCAACAGAAGTAGTGAAATAAAATACTTTGAGGAAGAGGACAGGAAATACCAAAGTTCCCTAAGAGTCGCACAGAACACAGCTAGCAAATTAGACATATGAATTTCTTTCATGATCTTAGAATAAATGGTTTCTTTGCAATGAAAATAGCACTGCAAATACTCGTAATCATTTCTTATAGAAACAAAGTCTTTGTTTCAGTTTATTTTCTATGTGATCTTATTCTCATAGGAGATTAAAAATACAGACAAATTTTGACAAACTGGACAAAATAGGAAGATTTTAGCAATAAGACCATTGCATCCAAAGAATGACTCATTTTCAATTCCTTGATCAGGCAGCTCATTTTTGATGTATTGCTGCTGCTAAGTTGCGTCAGTCGTGTCCGACTCTATGAGACCCCATAGATGGCAGCCCACCAGGCTCCCCCATCCCTGGGATTCTCCAGGCAAGAACACTGGAGTGGGTTGCCATTTCCTTCTGCAACGCATGAAAGTGAAAAGTGAAAGTGAAGTCGCTCAGTCGTGTCCAACTCTTCGTGTGCGACCCCATGGACTGTAGCCTACCAGACTCCTCCATCCATGTCCATGGGATTTTCCAGGCAAGAGTACTGGAGTGGGGTCCAATTGCCTTCTCCTTTGATGTGTTAATGTCTGCTATAAAATCAGTTACTACTTACTCCTTTGTTATTCTGTTATTATCTCTACCCTCCCCAATACCACCTCAATTCTTGCTCTGTGAAAAATTATCATATACATTGTAAATCAATATACTTCAATAAAAACAAAATTTTAAAACTTGTTAAAAAGTCATTTAAATAAGAAGCCAATCTGCCTGTTCAATATAGATCCAGAAATGCATACGATGTAGACATATAGCCAGGAAAATGTGTTTCAATTTAGAAAATAAATTCCTTAATAATTCCAACTACTATATATGCATGCTAAATGTCATTGTGAAATAATTTTAAGATTCATGCAACAAATTTAACCTACAGAGATTACATTTATAATGAAATCCTTTATAATTTTCTTTTTTTGTGAAATAAAATGTCATCGTAGGTAGTTTGAATGTGACCTTTATTCAAAGTTGCCACTATTATGTTATGTTAAAATGTATGAAAAATGTACTGATGGATAGAATTGCAGAAAAAAAATCACTAATCACATCTTGAAATATCCAGATGTGGATAAATTTTCATTCACTCAGTTACTTTTGTTCTTGACTTCGTTTGATCACTGAATATTTATCGAGTGTTTATTTTGTGCCAAGTAATATGAAGGACAGGGAGGCCTGGCGTGCTGCGATTCATGGGGTCACAGAGTCGGACACGACTGAGCAACTGAACTGAACTGAACTGAACTGAATATGATAACTACTTGAAAGACATCAGAAGAATACACACAAGTCCATATGCAACTCTTTCAGCAGAGTTGCCATCAAGCTAAGGATAAACTTCAGTTTCCATTAATTCTTACGTGCATTTCAATCAACCATCTTCATTTCAACTAAGATTTTCAGTCAAATATGCCAAAATTAAAACAAGAGAGACTAAAACATAGTTATTCCAAGCGCAAGAAGAAATAATTATGTGATATGATAGAAATGCCAATCATATTAGAATATATAAATGTATCAGTCAACATGCTCTACACCTAAGTGAGTGAAAGTCACAATTACACAATATTATGTCAAGTATATTTCAATACACAAAAGTCAAACTAATGAAAGCAAAATAAGGGGAAAGTGAGATAAATACAAATTTTTCACTAGAAAGAATAATCTAACAGTAAAGCACTGAATAATATAAAGCAGTAGAGGATCTTTAAAAATTTAAAGGAGATAGAGAATAAAATACAATGATGTAGTGCAGATACAAGGCAGTGAAGCACTATAAAGTCTGGGAGGTCAGAGATTTGTGTCAAAAAAGGGAAACTCAAAGTTCTTAACTGTGGTTGTAGAAAAGTTTTGTGAAATGAGGAGTTCAACTAGTGGCTATACTTGAATTAGGATCAAGATGAATCTTTCTTTAATGGGATAAAATTAATTATGCTTACCCCAGGCTTCTTTGTTTTCAATAAATTAAATTTTCCCTTGATAATAAAACCAGTTTGCTAAATAGTTGGAATGAAGAGAGAAAACCTCAGCATTTTTAAAACATAATAAGCCATATCACAGGCATTCCGAAAATGATAAAACTGACAATGTATTAGATTTTATATTATTACTTGTCTACATTTGGCAAGCATTTATGCACTCCATTTTATTATGTTTTCTTCTGAACACTTAACTCTTGTTCTAAAGGAACAACTCAGCATATCTTTCCAGCCAACTTACTACAACTGGATTGTGATGGATATTTGAGTAGAAAAATAACTTGGGAATGACATTCTTGTCTGACAAACTTATGGTCAAATTATTTGGGCAGTGGAAAGGAAAAAAGCTGATTGTCCCAAAGGAAAATCATATCAGTGTTATTTCATCAATTCCCAATTACTTTTTCTACTAAGCTGAAACTCCAGTACTTTGGCCACCTCATGCAAAGAGTTGACTCATTGGGAAAGACTTTGATGCTGGGAGGGATTGGGGGCAAGAGGAGAAGGGGATGACAGAGGATGAGATGGCTGGATGGCATCACTGTCTCAATGGATGCGAGTCTGAGTGAACTCTGAGAGTTGGTGATGGACAGGGAGGCCAGGTGTGCTGCGATTCATGGGGTCGCAAACAGTCGGACACGACTGAGCGACTGAACTGAACTGAACTGAACTACCTAGGTAATCATGGAGAATGTATTGATTGCATAGTAAATGTAAAGGGTTCACTTCAGTTCAGTTCAGTCCATTTCAGTCGCTCAGTTGTGTCCGACTCTTTGTGACTCCATGAATTGCAGCACACCAGGCCTCCCTGTCCATCACCAACTCCCGGAGTTCACTCAAACTCATGTGCATCGAGTCAGTGATGCCATGCAGCCATCTCATCCTCTGTCGTCCCCTTCTCCTCCTGCCCCCAATCCCTCTCAGCATCAGAGTCTTTTCCAATGAGACAACTTTACGCATGAGGTGGCCAAAGTACTGGAGTTTCAGCTTTAGCATCAGTCCTTCCAATGAACACCAAGGACTGGTCTCTTTAGGATGGACTGGTTGGATCTCCTTGCAGTCCAAGGGACTTGCAAGCATCTTCTCCAACACCGCAGTTCAAAGCATCAATTCTTTGGTGAACAGCTTTCTTCATAGTCCAACTCTCACATCCATACATGGCCAATGGAAAAACCATTGCCTTGACTAGACGGACTTTTGTTGGCAAAGTAATACCTCTGCTTTTGAATATGCTATCTAGGTTGGTCATAACTTTCCTTCCGAGGAATAAGCATCTTTTAATTTCATGGCTGCAGTCACCATCTGCAGTAATTTTAGATCCCAGAAAAATAAAGTCAGCCACAGTTTCCACTGTTTCCCCATCTATTTGCCATGAAGTGATGGGACCGGATGCCATGATCTTCATTTTCTGAATGTTGAGCTTTAAGCCAACTTTTTCACTCTCCTCTTTCACTTTCATCAAGAGGCTCTTTAGTTCTTCTGCCATAAGGTGGTGTCACCTGCATATCTGGGCTGATTGATATTTCTCCCGGCAATCTTGATTCCAGCTTGTGCTTCCTCCAGCCCAGCGTTTCTCATGATGTACTCTGCATAGAAGTTAAATAAGCAGGGTGACAATATACAGCCTTGACATACTCCTTTTCCTATTTGGAACCAGTCTGTTGTTCCATGTCCAGTTCTAACTGTTGCTTCCTGACCTGCATACAGATTTCTCAAGAGGCAGGTCAGGTGGTCTGTATTCCCATCTCTTTCAGAATTTTCCACAGTTTATTATGATCCACACAGTCAAAGGCTTTGGCATAGTCAATAAAGCAGAAATAGATGTCTTTCTGGAACTCTTGCTCTTTCAATGATCCAGCAGATATTGGCAATTTGATCTCTGGTTCCTCTGCCTTTTCTAAAACCAGCTTGAACATCTGGAAGTTCATGGTTCATGTATTGCTGATGCCTGGCTTTGAGAATTATGAGAGTAGAGTTAAGTTATTATCTCAATTTTATATATAATGATAGGATTTTGTTTTAGCACTTTGAAACATAAAAATATTTTTTCCAAAGAAAAATAAACACTAATTTGAAGAGATATATACACTCCTCTCTTCAATGCAGCTTTATTCACAAGAGCAAAAAAATGGAAGCAACTTAGGGCTTATCAATAGATTGATGGCTGAAGAAGATATGTATATCTTCTTCACACAGACAGACTGACACACAGACAGACAGACAGACACACACACACACGTCAAATTGCCAACATCCTTTGGATCATAGAAAAAGAAAGATAATTTCATAAAAATATCTACTTCTGCCTCATTGACTATGCTAAACTCTGACTTTGTGGAACACAACAAATTAGAAAATTCTTAGAGAGACAGGAATACCAGACCACGTACCTGCCTCCTGGGAAACCTGTATGCTGGTCAAGAAGCAACAGTTAGAACTGGAAATGGAACAACAGATGTTCAAAATTGGGGAAAGAGTACATCAAAGTTGCATATTGTGATACTGTTTATTTAATGTACATGCAGAGTACATCATGGTAAATGCTTGGCTGAATGAATTCCAAGTTGGAATCAAGATTGCTGAGAGAATTATCAATAATCTCAGATATGCAAATGATACTACCCTAATGGCAGAAAACAAAGAACTCAATAGCTTCTTGATGAAGGTGAAAGAGAGAGTGAAAAAGTTCATTTAAAACTCAACATTAAAAAAAAAAAAAACTAAGTTCATGGTATCCAGTCTTGTGTTGTTGATCCAGCTCACAGAGCCAGTCATCTTGCTCTTCACACTGTCTTCCCTGTTCGCTGAACCAGGGTAGGCAAGATGCGAGCTAAGAGGCTGGAAGAAGATGCGGGGAGCCATAGGAACTACAGACATATTTATTCTCTCCTGGTTGGAATGGTAGCCATAACACAGCCTCTCTCCTGGCTGACACAGCAGCCATAGTAGCAGCCACAACATAACCAAAATGTAGCCATAACGGAGCCATAACATAACGTCACATAACATAACCTTGATACTGCTCCAGTGTAACCGCAGTGTAGCAGGAGCCAGGGCTTTCATGAAGCTCATACAGGTGTACTGCACAAAGCCCGTGACCAAGCAAATACCTCATGATGCGCATGCACAGTGATGTAAGTGATCTCAGCTGTTATGTAATCATAATTTATAAAACATGGGGCAAGAGTGACAGCCTGTGGGGTGAGAGAGCCTGACTGCACCGTCTTGGCTAATTTGTTCTTTCCCTACAGGTCCCATTCAGTTCAGTTCAGTTCAGTTCAGTTCAGGTCAGTCGCTCAGTCGTGTCCGACTCTTTGCGACCCTATGAATCGCAGCATGCCAGGCCTCCCTGTCCGTCACCACCTCCCGGAGTTCACTCAGACTCACGTCCATCGAGTCAGTGATGCCATCCAGCCATCTCATCCTCCGTCATCTCCTTCTCCTCCTGCCCCCAATCCCTCCTACCATCAGAGTCTTTTCCAGTGAGTCAACTCTTCGCATGAGGTGGCCAAAGTACTGGAGTCTCAGCTTTAGCATCATTCCTTCCAAAAGAAATCCCAAGGCTGATCTCCTTCAGGTCCCATTACTTCATGTCAAATAGATGGGGAAAAAATGGAAACAGTAACAAACTTTATTTTCTTGGGCTCAAAAATCACTCTGAACAGTAACTGCAGCCATGAAATTAAAAGATGCTTGCTCCTTGGAAGAAAAGATACAAAGAACCTAGACAGCATGTTAAAAAGCAGAGTTAAAAACCAACAAAGGTACATATAGTCAAAGCCATGGTTTTTCTAGGAGTCATGTGAGAGTTGGATCCTACAGAAGGCTGAGCACCAAACTGATGCTTTTGAACTGTGGTGCTGGAGGAGACTCTTGAGAGTCCCCTGGACCACAAGAAGGTCAAACTAGTCAATCTTAAAGGAAATCGACACTGAATATTCATTGGAAAGACTGATGCTGAAACAGAAGCTCCAATACTTTGGCCACCTGATGCGAAGAGCTTGACTCACTGGAAAAGACCCTGATTCTCGGAAAGACTGAGACAAGAGAAAGGGACAGCAGGGAATGAAATGGTTGGATGGCACCACTGACTAAATGAATGTACGTCTGAGCAAACTCTGAGAGGTAGTGACAAACAGTGAAGCCTGTTGTGGTGCAGCTCATGGGGCTGCAAAGAATCAGACACGACTGAGTGACTGAACAATGTGTGATGATGGATGCTCCCTAAACTTACTGCGATAATCATTTCACAGTGTATGTCAAATCATTATATTATACACCTTAAACCTACATAATGTTACATGTCAATTATATCTCAATAAAACTGAAGAAACAACAAGAAAAATAAACATTCACTTCAGATTGTCTAATATATTCAATTATTTTAGATGGCCTAAATTTAGCTAATATTATCTATACAGTGTCTAAAGATTTTTAAAAACTATTTTCTTGTTATATATGAGTTCTTCCTTTGGAAGTAATACTACAAATTTTATTTTATTTACTTTCTACTTAAATTAAATCATGTTTTAAAGTATAGTTATAAGTCCTTTCAGCTTCTCAGGTGGTGCAAGGGTAAAAAACCCACCTGCCAATGCAGGAGATGGAAGAGACACAGGTTCAATCTCTGGGTAGGGAGAATCCCCTGAAGGAGAGCATGGTAACCCACTCCAGTATTCTTGCTTGGGAAATCCCATGAACAGAGGAGCCTAGCAGGCTACAGTTCATGTGGCTGCAAAGAGTTGGACGCGAATGAGCATGAACACATGCATATGTCCTTTTTAATCACAGAAGTTCTATGTCTTGAATGAGGGACAGTGTTGTCTGATTCACCTGAAATACTGAAGATCTGTTCTCACGGACACATAAACTTCAGGATCTTGGCTACACTCTTACTTGGGCAATTACGTTCTCCCTTCTTTAGTTCTTATTGTCGTCTCCATGCTCTTTTTAAAGCTCTGCATTTTCCCCTGCCACATTGTATAGCCTTTAGAACTGCCCTGTAGTATTTCTCTGTTTACTCTTTAAAATAGCTAATAGTTAACTTTTGCTTCCCATATTAGGGTGTAAGTCTCAGATGGTAAAAAACTTTCCTGCAATGCAAGATACCCAGGTTTGATCCCTGGGTCAGGAAGATCCCCTGGAGAAGAAAATGGTGACGTACTCCAGAATTCTTGCTTGGAGATTTCCGTGGATAGAGGAGCCTGGCAGGCTATAGTCCACTGGGTCACAAAGAATTAAACATGACTGAGCGACTTACACACAAAGACATCTTTTAAGAAAAAGGTCTTCATTTTTAAAATGGACTGTGTTAAAGAACTCTTGGTTCCCACTTCTAGCCTACCAGTCAATGGAAGTGTAGAAAGTCAATTTTAATGACAATTCTGAATTAAATTTTCTTTTTGCTATTAGCCCTCTCATACTTTTATTAAATAAAAACATCTCTAAATAGTCCATTTCTCTGAAAAACATTTTATAAACAAAAGTCATAAAATGCACTTGTGAGAGTCATGGGGAAAATAGAAAAAAAAACCCTGAAAGATGCACGCTTTTCTAGAAAAGAGTGGACAATTAAAGTGAAATGACTAGGGAGAACAGATGTCTGACATAATAAAAGTCTGAATTTAAGGCTCCATAAAACTCTATCAATTATTTTGAAATATATATGGTAGTCTAAGACTAATTAAGTAAATTCTGATTGGTTATATTGCAAATATAAAGATTATTTAATATTTGCATAGGTAAAGTTTCAAGATTGAAAAAAGTAAGCATGTCTTTAATCTTTATTTTATAATATTAATACACAGAACACTTTGAAAGTTGATGTTGGTAAAGCAAATAACAATTTATCTATGAATTAATTGAAGCAGAATAAATAACAGGAGAGTCTAATATACATATATTCAGACACTGAGATATTTGAGGCCATTTTATTTTTTTAAATAATTCAAAGGCAAAGATATATTTAGGGATAATGCACCCTTTTATCTGCCTTCTGCTATGAAGAACAAAAAGTCTTTTTCAAATAGATGGAAGTAAAACAGAAACATTATTGCATATAGCAGAATGTTCCAATGAAGGACAAGTATCTGACATGGTAAATCTGGGCCCTGTTTCTCAGTAATTCTCTATTTCACCATGTTTTATCATACTAGCACTGCCTCAGATTTACTGTTTTCATGTTTGAAAGATGGCTATTATCATAATCTAGGACAACTGGCTCTTTTTCACATCTAGTGTGAAAGGAAGGAGACTTTTCTAATAGCCATAAGATGAAAGTTTTTTTTTTTTTTTCATTTGCATCAAACCAATATAAGACCTCTACCAACCTTTAATTAGTAACATTTATCTTGGGGATACCCTATTCTATATCCTAATTCAACTTGGCCTCTTTCTACATTAATTATAAACAAGTGTATAGACTGATCAGGAACTGCCTCTGGACTGGAGGATGACTTCAGCATGCTATGATATACAGTGTGTTTATATCATTGTTGTTCAGTGGCTAAGTCGTGTCTGACTCCTTGCAACCCCATGGACTGAAGCACACCAGGTTTCCCTGTTCATCTCCCTGAGTTTAATCAAATTCATGTCCATTAGTCAATGATACTATCTAACCATCTCATCCTCTGCTGCCCCCTCTTCTTTTGCCCTTCAATCTTTCCTAGCATCACGGTTTTTTCCATGAGTTGACTCTTCACATCAGGTGGCTAAAGTACTGGAGCTTCAGCTTCAGCATCATTCTTTCCAATGAATATTCACGGTTGATTTGTTTGATCTCCTTGCTGTCCAAGGGACTCTCAAGAGTCTTCTCTAGCACCAAAATTTGAAAGAATCATTTCCTCGGCACTCAACTTTTTTTATGGTCCAACTCTCACATCCATACATGACTATAAAAAACATAGATTTGACTATATTTGTTGGCACTTTTTTGGCAAAGTGATGTCTCTGCTTTTTAATATGCTGTCTAGGTTTGTCATAGCTGTTCTTCCAAGGAGCAAGCATAATTTAATTGCCTGGCTGCTGTCACCAACCACAGTGATTTTGGAGACAAAGAAAATAAAATCTGTCACTGCTTATACTTTTTCCCCTTCCATTTGCCATAAAGTGATGAGACCTGATGTCATGATCATAGATTTTTTTTAACATTGAATTTTAACTCAGCTTTTTCACTCTTATTTAATCCTCATCAAGTGGCTCTTTACTTCCTCTTCATTTTCTGTCCTTAGAGTGTTATCATCTGCATGTCTGAGATTATTGATATTTCTCCCAGCAATTTTGATTCCAGCTTGTGAGTCATCCAGCACAGCATTTCGCATGATGTACTCTGGTGGATATAAGCTAAATAAGCACGGTGACAATATACAGCCTTGAAATACTCCTTTCCCAATTTTGAATCAGTCTTCTGTGTCCATTTCTAACCATACAGGTTTCTCAGGAGGTAGGTAAGGTGGTCTGGTATTCTCATCTCTTTAAGAATTTTCCAGTTTGTTGTGATCCACACAGTCAAAGGCTTTAGTGTATTCAATGAAGCAGAAATTGATGTCTTTCTGGAATTCCCTTGATTTCTCTAAGAGAGGTCAGTTGATGATATCAAGATTCTTTTGAGAAGGAGAAGAAACTAACTGTCAATTTAGCAAGTGATAGCATCTTCTTCAAAAATAATTTTAGTTCTTTGTAGTAAAGAAAACACTGATTAAAGCAAGTTGGGTGGAAATAAAGAGATTTCATAAGTTTAAGACATTTGCAAATAATTGCAATATATTGTCAGGAATATTTAACTTTTTACTGTTTGCTCAATGAATATATTTTTAACCACTTAACATGTGTTGGGAGCTCATAGATAATAGCCATCAAAGATAACATCTTAGCACAGATCAGAGGGGCAATAGAAAACATACACAGCAGAATATGGTATTTATGATACTAGAGACCCAAATCTTCTGTAAAATCACTGCAGTGAGTGTACTCCAGTATCTTGGTTGGCCAACTCCGTTCCAGCTGCCCATCTTCAGTGATGTGTTTAATCATCCCAGTTGAATTCCCCACCTGGACAACACCACCAATTTACCTTACTTCCTCACAGCATGGCCTGATGGCCCAGGCTTAGGGATGTACCTCAGGACATTTATTCAAGAAAATTGGTTTTAAAACTAAGCCTCTGTGTTGAAACTAAGTTTCAACTTTTTTTTTTTTTTTTAAGTGGCAAATAGTTGGGGAAACAGTGGAAACAGTGACTGACATTTTTGGGAGGCTCAAAAATCACTCCAGATGGTGAAATTAAAAGACACTTACTCTTTGGAAGGAAGGTTATGACCAAACTAAACAGCATATTAGTAAGCAGAGACATGACATTACTTTATCAACAAAGGCCCATCTGGTCAAGGCTATGGTTTTTCCAGTGGTCATGTATGGATGTGAGAGTAGGACTATAAAGAAAGCTGAGTGCAGAAGAATTGATGATTTTGAACTGTGGTGTTGAAAAACACTCTTGAGAGTCGCTTGAACTGCAAGAAGATCCAACCAGTCCATCCTAAAGGAGATCAGTCCTGGGTGTTCATTGGAAGGAGTGATGTTGAAGCTGAAACTCCAATACTTTGGCCACCTGATGCGAAGAGCTGACTCATTGGAAAAGACCCTGATGCTAGGAAGGATTGGGGGCAGGAGGAGAAGGGGGCGACAGAGGATGAGATGGCTGGATGGCTTCACCGACTCAATGGACATGGGTTTGTGTGGACTCTGGGAGTTGGTGATGGACAGGGAGGCCTGGCGTGCTGTGATTCATGGGGTCGCAAAGAGTCAGACACGACTGAGCAACTGAACAGAAGGGAACTGAAGCATACGGACCAGAAAAGGAAAATAAGGGTCTGTGCAATTAGATAGGAAAAAAAAAAAAAAGATCTGCAAAGACAAGCCACAATACAAGACACTTAATTTTGATGTCATTTGTTTCTCTAACTATAATGTTTCCCGAACCTCAACCTCATTACTGTCCTTCCATTCCTCAAGCCACATAAGTATTATTTTACTAAATTAACATTTTATTTAAACTATCATGAATCCTGATTCTCTGATTCCTGATGGATTGATTCCCAAGGAATATAGGCCAGATGTGCAAATAACTATTATTATATTTGTGATGCACTTTGGGGCTTTCCCATGATGGAATATTAGGTGTGAAAGTTAATTTAAGCTACACTTAAGAAGCAATCAGGGCCCTATTCAGATAATCCCAATCCAGCAATATGCATCTATGAATTAATCACAAAGCCCCACACTCAGAGAAGGCTATACTCAGGGAAGTACAGACAGTTTCTGACTTGTGATGCTTCGACTTACAATTTTTCCAGTTTACAGTGGTACATTATGCATTCAATAGAAATTACATTTTAAATTTTGACCATTTCTATCACTAGTGACAGGCCCTATGATGTTCTCTGGTGATGCTAGGCAATGCAGCTCCAGTTATCCCCATGATCAGGAGGGTAAGCAACTGATAAATCACTCTGTGTGTGTGTGTGTGTGTGTGTGTGCTGTTGCTTCAGTCATGTCTGACACTTTGTGACCCTGCGGTCTGTAGCCCGCCAGACTCCTCTGTCCATGAGGACTCTCCAGACAAGAAATCTGGAGTGGGTTTCCATGCCCTCCTCCAGGGTGTCTTGCTAATCCAGGAATCAAAACTGCAGGCAGATTCTTTACCACTGAGGCATCTGGGAAGGCCAATAACTGTACCTAGGCAAATATTCTGTTTTTCACTTATAGTATTGTGTTCAACAAATTACTTGAGATATTCAATAATTCATTATAAAAAAGGCTTTCTGTTTGATAATTTTCTCCACCTGTTGACAAATGTAAATATTCTGAGCATGTCTAATGTTGGCTAGGCTAAAGTGGGGTATTTGGTAGGTTAATGGAATAAGCAGGGCAAAGGCTAATAGAGTTTTGCCAAGAGAACACACTGGTCAGAGCAAACACCCTCTTCCAACAACACAAGAGAAGACTCTACACATGGACATCACCAGATGGTCAACACTGAAATCAGATTGATTATATTCTTTGCAGCCAAAGGCGGAGAAGTGCTATACAGTCAGCAAAAACAAGACCAGGCGCTGACTGTGGCTCAGATCATAAACTCCTTATCACCAAATTCAGACTCAAATTGAAGAAAGTGGGAAAACCACTAGACCATTCAGGTATGCCTAAATTAAATCCCTTATGAATATACAGTGGACGTGAGAAATAGACTTAAGGGACTAGATCTGATAGACAGAGTGCCTGACGAACTATGGACTGAGGTTCGTGACACTGTACAGGAGATAGGGATCAAGACCATCCCCATGGAAAAGAAATCCAAAAAAGCAAAATGGCTGTCTGAGGAGGCCTTACAAATAGCTGTGGAAAGAAGCGAAGTGAAAAGCAAAGGAGAAAAGGAAAATATAAGCATCTGAATGCAGAGTTCCAAAGAATAGAAGGAGAGAAAAGGAAGCCTTCCTCAGCGATCAGTGGAAAGAAATAGAGGAAAACAACAGAATGTGAAAGACTAGAGATCTCTTCAAGAAAATTAGAGATACCAAGGGAACATTTCATGAAAAGATGGGCTCGATAAAGGACAGAAATGGTATGGACCCAACAGAAGCAGAAGATATTAAGAAGAGGTGGCAATAATACACAAAAGAACTGTACAAAAAAGAGCTTCACGACTCAGATAATCATGATGGTGTGATCACTCATCTAGAGCCAGACATCTTGGAATGTGTAGTCAAGTGGGCCTTAGAAAGCATCACTATGAACAAAGCTAGTGGAGGTGATGGAATTCCAGTTGAGCTATTTCAAATCCTGAAAGATGATGCTGTGAAAGTGCTACACTCAATATACCAGCAAATTTGGAAAATTCAGCAGTGAAAAGGTCAGTTTTCATTCCAATTCCAAAGAAAGGCAAGGCCAAAGAATGCTCAAACTACCACACAATTGCACTCATCTCACACACTAGTAAAGTAATGCTCAAAATTCTCCAAGCCAGGCTTCAGCAATAATGTGAATCGTGAACTTCCAGATGTTTGAGCTGGTTTTAGAAAAGGCAGAGGAACCAGAGATCAAACTGACAAAAGCTGCTGGATCATTGAAAAAGGAAGAGTTCCAGAAAAACATCTATTTCTGCTTTATTGACTATGTCAAAGCCTTTGACTGTGTGGATCACAGTAAACTGTGAAAAATTCTGAAAGTGATGGGAATACCAGACCACCTGACCTGCCTCTTGAGAAACCTATATGCAGGTCCGGAAGCAATAGTTAGAACTGGACATGGAACAACAGACTGGTTCCAAATAGGAAAAGGAGTACATTAAGGCTGCATACTGTCACTCTGCTTATTTAACTTCTATGCAGAGTACATCATGAGAAATGCTGGGCTGGAAGAAACACAAGCTGGTATCAAGATTGCCGGGAGAAATATCAATCAGCTCAGATATGCAGATGACATCAACTTTATGGCAGAAACTGAAGAGGAACTCAAAAGCCTCTTGATGAATGTGAAAGAGGAGAGTGAAAACGTTGGCTTAAACCTCAACATTCAGAAAACGAAGATCATGGCATCTGGTCCCATCAGTTCATGGCAGATAGATGGGGAAACAGTGGAAACTGTGGCTAACTTTTTTGGGGCTCCCAAATCACTGCAGATGGTGACTGCAGCCATGAAATTAAAAGATGCTTACTCCTTGGAAGGAAAGTTATGACCAATCTAGATAGCATATTCAAAAGCAGAGATATTACTTTGTCAACAAAGTCCATTTAGTCAAGACTATGGTTTTTCCAGTGGTCATGTATGGATGTGAGAGTTGGACTATGAAGAAAGCTGACTGCTGAAAAATTGATGTTTTTGAACTGTGGTGCTGGAGAAGACTCTTGAGAGTCCCTCAGACTGCAAAGCGATCCAGCCAGTCCATCCTAAAGGAGATCAGTCCTGGGTGTTCATTGGAAGGAGTGATGTTGAAGCTGAAACTCCAATACTTTGGCCACCTGATGCGAAGAGCTGACTCATTGGAAAAGACCCTGATGCTAGGAAGGATTGAGGGCAGGAGAAGAAGGGGGCGACAGAGGATGAGATGGCTGGATGGCTTCACCAACTCAAAGGATGTAAGTCTGGGTGAACTCCAGAGTTGGTGATGGACAGGGAGGCCTGGTGTGCTGTGATTCATTCACAAAGAGTTGGACACGACTGAGCAACTGAACTGAACTGAACTGAAGTGCATTAAATCTATCTTTTACTTATAGTATCTTCATGTTGTTTTCCCATTCTAAGTGTGGAAAGAGCTGTAATTACTATAAGTCCTTCAGTTATACATGCCATATAAGTTTCCTAAAATCCAGAGAAGATAAAAGTGAATTTCAAAGGTCATCTGGCTCTAATGTTTTGGATTAAAAAGAAGTGGACCTGTATTTAAAGACAGACTGCATTTTTATAAGTTCACATTGCTTCTTAAGGTAGTTATTAACATAATAACATAAATATAACATAACATAAACATAATATTTATAGCTCCCTATCTTATCCATACAGTAGTATTTCACTTAATGCCTCTCTCAAGAGTGAATAGGTAAACTGATTAGTTCAGGCTAAGGTGGTGTAGCTAAAAGTGACATGCTTACTTCTGGGCCTAGCATTTACCCCCTCCATGCCCCCCCACCCACCAACTTTGGTTTGGGCACAAACAACACTGGAAATAGAGGTGGCCCCAACAACACGTGTCCCCTAGGAATCTCCCTGGTGGTCTAGTCTTTAAGACTCTACACCTCCAATGCAGGGATGTATGTTTGATCCCTAGTGTGGGAACTAAGAACCCACATGCCAAGTGGTGCAGCCAAAATCAAAACAAAGAGAAACAAAAAACATGTGTTCCTGAGATAATGTGCTGAGCCGAGGGCTAATTGAGTAGAATTAAGTAACTGAATCATTCATTTGACTATGAATACTTTCAATAACCCAAAGCAGCCAAATTTTATCCCATTTTCCCATAATTTTAAAGGACAGGCAGTGCTTTCATGTCTAGATGACACCTTGCCACACATATACACATGCTAGTTTACATCTGCATAATGCTTTAAAGTCACATTACTGAAAACATTCAGCCAAACATCACTGTGTGTGTTTTGAGAAAGTGTCCTCTCTGACTGATGTGTACAACTGACTTTTGTTTAAGGGTATTTAACATTTGAGGAGCTATCCATCAATGAAAGAAAGAACACAATGAAAAGATCGGTCCTCCGAGCCTCATGTAGCAAGGGGAAAAATATAACCCATTGGGAAAATTCAGTGAATCAGAATAAACTCAATGAAGTTCATCTTCTTCTGGGATTTTTAGCCAATATTTTAAGCCATCTTGGATGGAAAGGAAAGACTGAAATTCACACTATTATGTAGTTGTCATTTGTTAAATACTATCTACAGAAAGGCAATAAACGTTCCCTTCTCAAGAGGATTTGATATATTATTAATTATAAGGAAAATATAATTATTTTTATTACATTTTCAGACAGAATATGCTGACTTTTCAGATGTAGTCCAGACATAATTTCAAAATTATAGTAAATATTTGTTTTCATTACTCATTTGTTAAAATGCACATAAGATTACCTTTACTCATTTAAAAAATCTTACAAATATTTCCCCCTATTTCTTATGTTCTTTGAAGTTAAAACCATCTTACTATGACCTTTTTGGTATTCTGTAATTTGATTCGCTTGCCATGGCCAACTTTCCCTGTTTACCACCCCAGGACCTTATGATTAGAACAGACAACCAGTCAAGATGTAGAATATTGAAAAGGTCAAAATAGTTGTATTTACTATACAGCTTTTCCAGGGCAAGAAGAAATATTTACATCTTGAAATAAGCTTCAAATGACAAAATGTCAAAAGAATAAAAGTGGGCAAGATTATATTCAGCTTATGATGACAAACATAAAAAGCAAAGAGACCCAAGGTGTTACAACTAATAGTAATCCATGTGTTTATTATTTTGATTGTTAAAAAAAAGGCCTCTTATCAATATGCCAAAAGTAACTTTGTAATTTGAGAAGAAGAAGACCAAAAAAATGGCTTAATTTCCTAATTTTCTAACTGACAATTCACAGGATTATACATGATTGCAGTGTTTAGTAGTATTAAAATGAGTGTTCTCTACTTCAACAGAAAAAAATCAATAAATAAGATAGAACTGGGCAGTCCATTAACGCATCTATTTTAGAGTGGGAAAATCATTATACAGTTAATATACATATAACTAGTCAAGTTTTATGAGAAGGATTTACAGATTTTGCATTTTTGCTCAAGTGATATGAGCATGCTTTCTATGAACATCATTAAAAATATATTTAATTTACATGAGTGCATTTTATATGCTTTCAAACCATAGAAGCTCAGCACAGGCTATTACAATCTAGCATTTATGGAGGAAGTGCATTCATCCTCTTACTCAGTAAGTATATTTTCAGTGGTTAATATGTCCTCATCATTATTTGACTGTTTTGCAAAGAAGTGGTAGCAATTAATATGACTTTAGTTATGTTAAGCCATAAGACAAGTTAAAAAAGGTAAAATAGAAGCATACACTGATAAAAATATCCATATATAAACACATATATAAATATAGCAATTTGGAATTATATATTATTAACATATATTTATTTATATTTATCTACTGTATATAACATATAATATATATATCTATAAATATATCACCAGAAAACCAGTTTGATTTTTAAAGGCAATGGATTTGTAATTAGAGCTTGAGAAAGAAGAAATAGCATTAACAAAGGTCTAGTATGAATAAATGAGGAGTTTCAAATTCAAATGTTCAAAACAGGAATTGAGAACAGTGGAAATATCTTCAGAAGATATATTGGATTTGAACATAGATGGTTTACAACATTCAGTTCAGTTTATTTGCTCAGTTGTGTCCAGCTCCTTGTGACCCCATGAACCACAGCACGCCAGACCTCCCTGTCCATCACAAACTCCCGGACTCCACCCAAACCCATGTCCATTGTGTTGGTGATGCCATTCAACCATCTCAACCTCTATCGTCACCTTCTCGTCCTGCCCTCAATCTTTCCCAGCATCAGGATCTTTTCAAATGAGTCAGCTCTTCGCATCAGGTGGCCAAGGTATTGGAGTTTCAGCTTCAACATCAGTCCCTCCAATGAACACCCAGGACTGATCTCCTTTGGTATGGACTGGTTGGACCTCAGTCCAAGGGACTCTCAAGAGTCTTCTCCAACACCACAGTTCAAAAGCATCAATTCTTTGGCACTCAGCTTTCTTCATAGTCCAACTCTCACATCCATACATGACCACTGGAAAAACCATAACCTTGACTATGATCAAGATGAACCTTTGTTGGCAAAGAAATGTCTCTGCTTTTGAATACGCTGTCTAGATTGGTCATAACTTTCCTTTCAAGGAGCAAGTGTCTTTTAATTTCATGGCTGCAGTCACCATCCGTAGTGACTTTGGAGCCCAGAAAAATAAAGTTAGCCACAGTTTCCACTGTTTCCCCATCTATTTGTCATGAAGTGATGGGACCAGATGCCATGATCTTCATTTTCTGAATGTTGAGCTTTAAGCCAACTTTTTCACTCTCCTCTTTTACTTTCATCAAGAGGCTCTTTAGTTCTTCTGCCATAAGGGTGGTGACATCTGCATTTCTGAGGTTATTGAGATTTCTCCCGGAAATCTTGATTCCAGCTTGTGCTTCCTCCAGCCCAGCATTTCTCATGATGTACTCTGCATAGAAGTTAAATAAGCAGGGTGACAATATACAGCCTTGACGTACTCCTTTTCTTATTTGGAACCAGTCTGTTGTTCCATGTCTAGTTCTAACTGTTGCTTCCTGACCTGCATATAGCTTTCTCAAGAGGCAGATCAGGTGGTCTGGTATTCCCATCTCTTTCAGAATTTTCCACAGTTTATTGTGATCCACACAGTCAAATGCTTTGGCATAGTCAGTAAAGCAGAAATAGATGTTTTTCTGGAACTCTCTTGCTTTTTCAGTAATCCAGCAGAGGTTCTCAATTTGATCTCTGGTTCCTCTGCCTTTTCTAAAACCAGCTTGAACATATGGAAGATCACAGCTCACGTATTGCTGAAGCCTGATTGCAGAATTTTAAGTATTTAGTAGCATGTGAGGTGAGTCCAATTGTGCAGTAGTTTGACCATTCTTTGGCATTAACTTTCTTTGGGGTTGGAATGAAAACTGACCTTTTCCAGTCCTGTGGCCACTGTTGAGTTGTCCAAATTTGGTGGCTTATTGAGTGCAGCACTTTCACAGCGTCATCTTTTATGATTTGAAATAGCTCAACTGGAATTCCATTGCCTCCACTAGCTTTGTTCATAGTGACGCTTCCTAAGGCCCACTTGACTTCACATTCCAAGATGTCTGGCTCTAGGTGAATGGGAATGATCACACCTTTGTGATTATCTGGGTCATGAAGATATTTTCTGTACAGTTCTTCGGTGTATTCTAGCCACCTCTTAATATCTTGTGCTTCTGTTAGGTCCATACCATTTCTGTCCTTTATCGAGCCCATCTTTGCATGAAATGTTCCCTTGGTATCTCTAATTTTCTTGAAGAGCTCTCTAGTCTTTCCTGTTATATTGTTTTCATCTATTTTCTTTGCACTGATTGCTGAGGAAGGCTTTCTTATCTCCCCTTGCCATAAATCTGGATTTTAAAGAAATAAAGAAGAGGTATTGGGGATGATTATTAAAAAGGAAATCCTATAGATCATCATCAGCTACTGGAACAAGCCAGGGTATTTCATCACTTGAAACACAAAGAGAGTGAAATGTAAGTCATACTCTCATGGTTCCATCATCAATGGGTAAAATTAAATGCAAACAAGATTCTAAGTTCTATTACTTGAAAAATAGAAACACAACTATGGGCTTCCTTGGTAGCTCAGAAGGTAAAGAATCTGTCTTGCAATGCAGGAGACCCATTTTGATCCCTAGATGGGGAAGATCCCTTGGAGAAGGTCATGGTAACCCATTCCAGTATTCTTGTCTGGAGAATCCCATGGACAGGAAAGCCTGGCTGCCTATAGTTCACATGGTCACAAAGAGTCGAACATGACAGAAGCAACTTAGCACACAAGCACACACCAACACATAGTTTATTGAAGAGGAAGTACAATCACTTAACAGGCATATGGTATGTTTAAACTATTGAGAGAAAAATAATTGCATATTAAAACAAAATACATACAGAATAAGAACCCAGGTATGATAAAGTATGTCTACCAGAAGTGATAATGAAAAATAGAAACTGGGACAGACATCACCATAATTGCCAAGGAATAATGTACAAAATTGCCTAGATGCCACAGATTATTCTCTCGGTTCAAAATCTATTTACCTCCAATGCATTTCAAGTTCCTTGATATTTACTCCTAACTTGTAGCCTTATAATAAATGCTTCATAAATTGAGAACATTCTAAATTGTTCTAATGTTTACAAACAAAGAGACCTACAAAATGATCCATACACATGAAAAAATTATTAACTGCATTAATGATAACAAAGCATAGCAATCATTCCTCACCATTGATCGCCTACTCTTTACTGGGAACATATTCTGCAAAGGTCTGCTTTTGGGGTTAATAGCAGGAAAGCACCAACATTTTTCTTTTGTGAAGATTAAGGAAATTAACAGGTAGTCAGGAAGATCCCCGGTGAAGGGCATGGCAACCCACTGCAGTATTCTTGCCTGGAGTATTGTATGGACAGAGGAGCCTGGTGGGCTACAGTCCATAGGATGGCAAAGAGTTGGACACAACTGAAGCAACTTAGCTCACATGCAGTAAAAATACTGCCCCTGGGGCAACAGTTGTCCACCCCTCTCCCTCTGGATTCAGGCTGACATTAGGATTTTAAGAAAGCCTGTAACCAATGCTGCTTTTTCTCCAGGTGCTGAGCCAATGTCTTCACTTGAGGAATTGCTTAGTACAGTTACACTCCCACCCACCTCCCACCACACACACACACACACACACACACACACACACACACACCAGAAAGCAAAGACAAAACTATCCCTTGAGTGCATTATTTTTTTTTCCTGAAAGAATCAATCCTTACACTATTCCTTGAACTTCATCTAGAATAAAATAAACACTTTAGCTGTTTCTTTATACTGTTGCCAGAGTCACCAATGCCTAGAGAGGAATACAATGTCCCAAAGTGAAAATAAAAAAGTTTCTGAGGAGTAAAAGATAATTCTTCAAAAGAGAATGAAGACATTAAGTGCAGATGTTTCTACATGTATTTATTTTATAATGAGAAAAATAATTTTTATTTCACATTTTTTTCACAAAGACAAAAATGGAAATATATTGCGAAAGCATGGGAGATCTCAAGAAATAGAGATGCATGCATGCTATGTTCATGGAAAGGAGAATTTAACAGTGTAAACAGTAAAATTCTCTCCAAGTTTAAAGTGATTTTAAAGTGATCTGAACTGGGAGGTCCCTGGTGGTCCGGTGGCTAAGACTCAATGCTCCCAATACCCTAGTCAGGAAACTAGATCCTACACGCCACAGCTAAAATTTCATATGCTGAAAATAAAAATCCAGTCTGCAGAAACTAAAGATCACACATGCTGTAACAGAAATTGAAGATCCTGCATGACACAACTAAGATCTGGTGCAGCCAAATAAGTAAATATGAAAAATAAAGTGTATCTGAGCTTAGAGAGGACCGAGAACTGGAAAAAGCCATCTGAAGAGCAATAAGGAGTGGGGATTCTGTCTATAAGATATTAGGGTCCATGAAACTGATAATGGGTTTTCTAAAATGGTATAGATTTAATGATCAATAGAATAGTGAGCCCAGAAACAGATACTTGTATAGAAGAAATGGTGATCCATAATAGAACTAGCAAGCTAGACCAGAGAGGCAGGTTTACAATAAGTGGCAGTAAAATATAATTATCTATGTGAAAAAGTTGAACAGGGCATTTACGTCACATCATTCCAGGGAAACAAACTATTGCTAGGGAATTAAATGTTAAAGACATTTCTCCAAAGAAGACATACGGATGGCTAACAAACACATGAAAAGATGCTCAACATCACTCATTATTAGAGAAATGCAAATCAAAACCACAATGAGGTACCACTTCACACCAGTCAGAATGGCTGCGATCCAAAAATCTGCAAGCAATAAATGCTGGCGAGGGTGTGGAGAAAAGGGAACCCTCCTACACTGTTGGTGGGAATGCAAACTAGTACAGCCACTATGGAGAACAGTGTGGAGATTCCTTAAAAAATTGCAAATAGAACTACCTTATGACCCAGCAATCCCACTTCTGGGCATACACACCGAGGAAACCAGAATTGAAAGAGACACATGTACCCCAATGTTCATCGCAGCACTGTTTATAATAGCCAGGACATGGAAACAACCTAGATGTCCATCAGCAGATGAATGGATAAGAAAGCTGTGGTACATATACACAATGGAGTATTACTCAGCCGTTAAAAAGAATTCATTTGAATCAGTTCTGATGAGATGGATGAAACTGGAGCCGATTATACAAAGTGAAGTAAGCCAGAAAGAAAAACGCCAATACAGTATACTAACACATATATATGGAATTTAGGAAGATGGCAATGACGACCCTGTATGCAAGACAGGGAAAGAGACACAGATGTGTATAACGGACTTTTGGACTCAGAGGGAGAGGGAGAGGGTGGGATGATTTGGGAGAATGCCATTCTAACATGTATACTATCATGTGAATTGAATCGCCAGTCTATGTCTGACGCAGGATGCAGCATGCTTGGGGCTGGTGCATGGGGATGACCCAGAAAGATGTTATGGGGAGGGAGGTGGGAGGGGGTTCATGTTTGGGAATGCATGTAAGAATTAAAGATTTTAAAATTTAAAAAATAAAAAACTAAAATTAAAAAATAAATAAATAAATAAATATTTAAAAAAAACTTCAAATTTTAAATTAAATATAATGATGACTTCCTGACAGCATATATGTTTTTGAATGACAGAGCAACATTGCTAACTCTAAAAACCCATAAGTTTGTTTACAAAAAAAAGCAATCAAAGACACCTTTAAGTAAAGCAAGATTTTTGACATGGGATATAATTGAAGTTGAACATTAAATGTATGAATTTAATAATAAGTTCAGTTCAGTTCAGTTCAGTCGCTCAGTCGTGTCCGACTCTTTGCGACCCCATGAATCGCAGCAGCCAGGCCTCCCTGTCCATCACCAACACCCGGAGTTCACTCAGACTCACGTCCATCAAGTCAGTGATGCCATCCAACCATCTCGTCCTCAGTCGTCCCCTTCTCATCCTGCCCTCAATCCCTCCCAGCATCAGAGTCTTTTCCAATGAGTCAACTCTTCTCATGAGGTGGCCAAAGTACTGGAGTTTCAGCTTTAGACTGAAAAGACAGTAAACTTGAATATAAGTCAAATAGAATATGGATATTAGTATAACGAGGCAGAAAGACTGTGAGTGGAGACAAAGTAATGTTTGAAGAGAAAATACCCAAAACTAAGAAAACATAAGAACCCAAATAGGATAAATTCAAAGATTATTCTCAAACACATCATAATGAAATTAATACTTAAAACTAAACCAAACAGAAACATTTTAAGGCAAAAAATAAAGTTATTACTTGCAAAGGAAATAAAATTAGAGAGAAAATAGACTTCACAAAAAAATAAAAGAGGCCCAAATACAGTGAATTATCTTGATGTGCTAAAAGCAATTTGCAACCATGAATTTCGTAGCTGTCATAAATCTTTAAAGAATTAAAGTAAGGCATTTTCAGGGAGGGGAGGGAAAAAGACTTCAGAAACATTGACTGCATAAACCAACAACAATCCAACAGCAAGAATAACAGTAATATCATCTTGTGAGATTTAAAAGTATATAGAATAAAAATATACAACCAAAATACTTCAAGGAACTAACTGGAGACACAGTGATGTGTCTTATCTGAGGAGAAATAAGAATTCTAGTTTCAATTAGACTTTGATATTTAAGAAAGGATTCATGTTGTTATCTTTACTAATTTAATAAAGTTATAAATGATTTTCTATGTAACAAATTATCCCCAAACTTAAAACAACAAACATTATTTCACAAGATTTTGAGAGTTCAAAATCCAGAAGTGGCTCATCATTAGGTTACAATCAAGGTATTGGCTGGATAGCACCATCTAGAAGAAAACTTGGACCAAGTTTTTAAATTTCCAACGTGGCTCAGCCGCAGGGTTGTGCCACAGACCAGCCGTCTTGTCACAGGTCTTGGATGACGCCAAGACATTGAAGTGATGTATCCTGATAAAGAAATCCAGTGGAAGGAGTAAGAAGGAAATGGCAAGACCTTTTGTACCTGAATTACAGATCCTAAAGCTACCACAAGCAGATCCACCTGAGCACAGTGGACCTGAAGAAGGTTTAAGTTAAACAGCTAAAGAAAATTCTGGGTGACTAGCAGAGAAGGCAATGGCACCCCACTCCATACTCTCGCCTGGAAAATCCCATGGACAGAGGAGCCTGGTGGGCTGCAGTCCATGGGGTCGCTAAGAGTCATGCATGACTGACCGACTTCTCTTTCACTTTTCACTTTCCTGCACTGGAGAAGGAAATGGCAACCCACTCCAGTGTTCTTGCCTGGAGAATCCCAGGGATGGGGGAGCCTGGTGGGCTGCTGTCTATGGGGTCGCACAGAGTTGGACACTACTGAAGCGACATAGCAGCAGCAGCAGCAGGGGTAGGAACACGTGCAGAGGGTGTGTAGAAAAGTGTGACTATATCCAGAAGATTAATAAACTGATGCCTGCTTCTGCTATACATCATCAATTCTACTACAGTCCGTTTGCTAAAAGTGAGTCATTTAGTTCCATCCACATTTAAAGGGTCTTCCCAGATAGCACTACTAGTAAAGAACATGTCTGCCAGTTCAGGAGGCATAAGATGTTGGGTTGGATCCCTGGGTGGGGAGATCCCCTGGAGAAGGTTATGGCAACACACTCCAGTATTCTTGATTGGAAAATGCTATGGACAGAGGAGCCTGGTGAGCTACAGTTCCTGGGATCGCAGAGTCAGACATGCCTGAAGCGACATAGAACACATGCACATTTAAGGGGAGGGGGACTGGATTTCACCTTTTGATGGAAAATAATATCAAATACCATGTTGACATAAACTTTGAAACCACTGCACCAACCTGTTGGAAACTGAGACAAGGTTATCTACTGTTCAGTTCAGTTCAGTTCAGTTCAGTCCAGTCGCTCAGTCGTGTCCAACTCTTGGCAGCCCCATGAATCGCAGCACACCAGGCCTCTCTGTCCATCACCAACTCCCAGAGTTCACTCAGACTCACATCCATCGAGTCAGTGATGCCATCCAGCCATCTCATCCTCTGTCGTCCCCTTCTCCTTCTGCCCCCAATCCCTCCCAGCATCAGAGTCTTTTCCACAAACACAGCTAAAGCTTTTAAGAAGCAAAAGTGAAAGTGTTGTCTGACTCTTTGAAACGCCATGGCTTTGCACCAGGCTTCTCTGTCCACGGAATTCTCCAGGCAAGAATGCTGGAGTGGGTTGTCATTCCCTTCTCCAGGGGATCTTCCCAACCAGGGAATCCAACCCAGGTCTCCTGCATTGCAGGCAGATGCTCTACCATCTGAGCCACCAGGGTAGCCCCTATGCATGTAAGCATAAGAATGTCATTTGGTAAGCAGTGGAATGCTCTGAGATGGTTCAAAACTTCCTATAAGGTCAAACATACAGTTTGCTAGTATCCAGCACACACTACCCTTCTGCTAAGCACATATAACCACCATCAAGATAAATGAAAATCACATTACCCTCTTCCCTCTCATATAACAGATTTATGGATTTTTTTTTCTGTTTTTAACACAAGGACTGATTGGATACATTGTGATTAAAATAAGCTCCATATTAACATAGGTATGTACCATTCTAAATTACCTGCAATTCACTCATTTGCTCTGTTTATTAAATAGAGAACATTTTCTAAAATATTACATATTTTTGTATTAATAGCAAAATGGTATTTTTACAGCCATTACTGTTGCAGATATGTATATTTAGAGGAATATTTTTTGTATGTACTTTGAGTGCACTTTTTATGGACATTTTATATTAGACAAAAGAACAATGCAGCTATTTTGTTAAGATTGCATTTTAATAACTTGAGCTAAAGGATTTTCTATGTCTTGTGCACAGAATAGAATTGATTTATGAGGAAGGATGAAAAGGTGTTCATCTTTTATTCCCCAAATACTCCTGTCCTAACAAAAGTGTCAATTTAAATTGATTGGTTAGCTAGTGCAGCACACTTGCATACAACTCAAAAAATGGGATGTTCAGCCTAAAGCTTAGAAAGCTAACATTTTTATAACTTCAAATACATTTGCCCAAGATTTAAATGAGTAGCTCTTTGTTGACTTGTATTTGTATTATATTGTTAGTTTAAATAGCTTTAACTTGATTACATCCTTAATTTAATTACTAATATCATTTTGTCTGAAGTTTCTTTTTATGAGCAATTTTTACTTACAGATTGATGTTTATTTCAGGTTGCAAAAGATCAAATATTGTTGAAGGTAAGCATAATCAGATATTGTACAGTTATTTTTGCTACAATGTTAAGCTTCATAAAAACATGTAAACTCCAATTTTTCAATATGAAAACTCAATATGTCAGTTTGATTTCAGTAAATATATAAATATTTTAGATACATATTAATTTTAGTTTTCTTAAGTGTAACATAGTCTAAAAATGTTTACATTTACATGAAAAATTTATAATCGAGTGAAATAGCAAACATGCTGAAAACTCCTAAAATGCTTTCATTTTAGTAAAATAATGCTTATTTAAGTTCCATAGGTTCAATCAACAGGCTAGCTGTGTACTCAGGATCGGTACTTATTGCATCTCTGTAAGGAGGAGCAGTGAAGGTGTCTATTTCTATGCCATAATTTTCTTAATGTATTAAATTACTCATGAAGTTAAATTCACTTTTTAATCGTGTTACTGACATAACACTGGTATTCCATATTTGAGGTGAATTTGTTTTAATTACTATAAAACTCTATAGTCAGCTTTTCATGGATGTTTTACTTCCATAAATTTTACTTATTTCCATCCATTTTACTTATCAGTGATATGTTGGTATCTAAATATTAGGTATTTAGATGGCTTACTTTCATTTACTTCATTCTATCACACTCAGTGATTTTTAGAGCCCAAGAAATAAAGTCTGTCTTTGTTTCCATTGTTTCCCCATCTATTTGCCATGAAATGATGGGACTGGATGCCATGATCCTAATCTTAGTTTTTTGAATGTTGAGGTTTTTTTAACTAAATTTTTATTGTTTACTTTATTTTACTTTACAATACTGTATTGGTTTTGCCATACATTGACATGAATCAACCATGGGTGTACATGAGTTTCAAAACATGAACCCCTCTCCCACCTTGCTCCCCATAACATCTCTCTGGGTCATCCCCATGCACCAGCCCCAAGCATGCTGCATCCTGCATCGGACATAGACTGGCAATTCATTTCTTACATGATAATATAAATGTTTCAATGCCATTCTCCCAAGTCATCCCACCCTCTCCCTCTCCCTCTGAGTCCAAAAGTCTGCTCTACACATCTGTGTCTCTTTTGCTGTCTTGCATATAGGGTCATCATTGCCATCTTTCTAAATTCCATATATATGTGTTAGTATACTGTATTGGTATTTTTCTTTCTGGCTTACTTCACTCTGTATAATCGGCTCCAGTTTCATCCATCTCAACAGAACTGATTCAAATGTATTCTTTTAATGGCTGAGTAATACTCCATTGTGTATATATACCACAGCTTTCTTATCCACTCATCTGCTGATGGACATCTAGGTTGTTTCCATGTCCTGACTATTATAAACAGTGCTGCAGTGAACATTGGGGTACATGTGTCTCTTTCAATTCTGGTTTCCTCGGTGTGTATGCCCAGCAGTGGGATTGCTGGGTCATAAGGTAGTTCTATTTGCAATTTTTTAAGGAATCTCCACACTGTTCTCCATAGTGGCTGTACTAGTTTGCATTCCCACCAACAGTGTAGGAGGGTTCCCTTTTCTCCACACCCTCTCCAGCATTTATTGCTTGCAGATTTTTGGATCGCAGACATTCTGACTAGTGTGAAGTGGTACCTCATTGTGGTTTTGATTTGCATTTCTCTAATAATGAGTGACATTGAGCATCTTTTCATGTGTTTGTTAGCCATCCGTATGTCTTCTTTGGAGAAATGTCTATTTAGTTCTTTGGCCCATTTTTTGATTGGGTCATTTATTTTTCTGGAATTGAGCTGCAAGAGTTGCTTGTATATCTTTGAGATTAGTTGTTTGTCAGTTGCTTCATTTGCTATTATTTTCTCCCATTCCAAAGGCTGTCTTTTCACCTTGCTTATAGTTTCCTTTGTTGTGCAGAAGCTTTTAATTTTAATTAGATCCCATTTGTTTATTTTTGCTCTTATTTCCAGAATTCTGGGAGGTGGATCATAGAGGATCCTGCTGTGATTTATTTCTGAGAGTGTTTTGCCTATGTTCTCCTCTAGGAATTTTATAGTTTCTGGTCTTATATTAAGGTCTTTAATCCATTTTGATTTTATTTTTGTGTGTGGTGTTAGAAAGTGATCTAGTTTCATTCTTTTACAAGTGGTTGACCAGTTTTCCCAGCACCACTTGTTAAAGAGATTGTCTTTACTCCATTGTATATTCTTGCCTCCTTTGTCAAAGATAAGGTGTCCATAAGTGTGTGGATTTATCTCTGGGCTTTCTATTTTGTTCCATTGATCTATATTTCTTTCTTTGTGCCAGTACCATACTGTCTTGATGACTGTGGCTTTGTAGTAGAGCCTGAAGTCAGGTAAGTTGATTCTTCCAGTTCCATTCTTCTTTCTCAAGATTGCTTTGGCTATTCGAGGTTTTTTGTATTTCCATACATATCTTGAAATTATTTGTTCTAGTTCTGTGAAAAATATCGCTGGTAGCTTGATAGGGATTGCATTGAATCTGTAGATTGCTTTGGGTAGTATACTCATTTGTGCTATATTGATTCTTCAGATCCATGAACATGGTATATTTCTCCATCTATTAGTGTCCTCTTTGATTTCTTTCATCAGTGTTTTATAGTTTTCTATATATAGGTCTTTAGTTTCTTTAGGTAGATATATTCCTAAGTATTTTATTCTTTTTGTTGCAATGGTAAATGGAATTATTTCCTTAAAAAGCTGGTTTAAACTCAACTCTCAAAAGAAATTAAGAATGTTGAGTTTTAAACAAGCTTTTTCACTTTCCTCTTTCACTTTCATCTCAGGCTCATGAGTTCCTCTTCGCTTTCTGCTATTAGATTGGTGTCATCTACATATCTGAGGTTGTTGATATTTTTCCCAGCAATGAAACTTCAGCACTTATTAAATAAGTTAGAAAATAAACAACTTTTGCACATAAAACAGTGGGAAAAAGATGTCATTATTTTCAAAATTATGTGCTTAAGAAAACTACATTAAGATAGCTTTGAACTTCAGTGCTGAGAGGTTACAATTGGTCACAATACTTTACTCCATTAATATCTGAAAAGATAATTACTGAGTTCCATCTTACTTTCAATATCTTCAGATCCTCCTGATTATACATCTGCCATTAGTCTTTACAGTCTGAAAAGATTGTAAATAAAGAATGTAAAAAAGAAAAGGGAATTTTCAGCCATTGCTAACAAACTATTCAAGTGAAACCAATTACAAAACTATTCATAAGTCTATCAACTTCCCTGATCATTTTATTCATAAATCTTGCAATGATATTTGGATGATTTTATTTTTGAGTGGTGGAAGACTAGTACCAGCATTTTAAGGTAATTTATCAGGGCATCTGACCACTTGATACTTTTCAGATTAGCCAAGTTATTTCATTTTATTTGAAACACTCTTAGGGTTGATAGTTAATATTGTATTGCATATATTGTGTATAAATCTATTTTATTTCAGTATTTATAATTCTCTATCAATACAGTTTAATTCTAGTTTGTAAGTCACAGTTTAGAGTATATTGAGCTTGAAAACTAGAATCCATTGAGAAGGAACAGAGTTCTCCAAAAGAAACACAAACATTAACATTCTAATGTCTATATATGGTATTGAAGTGAAATGCTTTTTTTAATCTGTAACATTTAATCTTATTAGAGAAAAAACTATGTAGCAGTTATACTCTGTGGACTGTATTGTTATTTTCTTGTTTTGCTTTTCCTAGAAGCCATTTGTTTCATTACATCAATATTTTTTGTTTGCTTATTTTTTGGGCCGGGTGTTTGGGTTTTAACTCATATTTTCAGTTCCATTATCTTGTCTTTCATGATTTATTGATGACACTGATGTGGAAATTTATGACATTTGATGTTATTTCTTAGTATTTGAACCTCACTATACTAATGAATTAAATGAAAACTCTTCCTATTACTATGTCACCCTTTTTCACTGCCTTACCTTCTGTTCCAATTCTTCTATCCTATCATTATTGATGGATTTAAGAAGGCATTTCATTATTAATAAAGTGAATGTTTAGAAGACATGATGATTTCATGTTTTTTGGTATAATTATGATTTTTATTGATTGATTCATTTGTTATGCAAAGAAAAAGTGAAGATAAAATATGTGGGAGAATGTTAGCTGTCTTACTTGAGACAGAGATGAAATAAAACTCCAAGAGAAAGGGAGAAAATTTTATTATTTTGGAATTATTTTATTCTATCATTTTGGAATGTTGACTTCTTCCAAATACTACAAAATTATATTTTTGCTTGTGATGTGCCTGGACTTTAACTTCCTAATAAAAATGTTTCAAATGATATATCTATGACTAACATCAACTTCTTAGGTAAATGTTAATACCTTTCTAATCATATCTTTCTATTTTCTTGTATTGTTTTCATATCAGTTGTTCATCAAATTAAAATATTAAATTTTCCTTTATTGAGTAACTGACCAAATACAATCACAATTGAAAAATTAATTCAACAAGCTTCACTTAAACTACTACTACTTATTTATCTGTGGTTTTCTGACAAATTGTCTTACACATATTGGAGAAAATATTCTTAAAAGTAAACCAATGGAAACAGATATTAAATTCTCTGCTTATACTTACATGAGTTTTACAGAAATATTCCCTGGAATGCTTAATCATCTCTGTTTCTATAATTCTATATAAAAGCATAAAGCAACTCTTTTTCTTTCTCCCCCACCTTTCCGACAGTATTTCTAATATCTATTTGCTTCTCGCAGATCTTCTAGCTGCTATTTAGTTCATATGCTATTTATATATTTTTCTGACTCAGTTTTCATTTTCAAATATACATATATGTATATAAAGGATTAAATGCAATTCTTCTGATTTTTCCTCCATATTCCCTTGTTATTTTCTCAGACTAATATTATTTAGTGTTAAAAGATAACCAACAACAACTTATTGTATAGTACATGGAACTCTGCTTAATGTTATATGCTAGCCTGGATGGGAAGGGTTTTGTGGGAGAATGGATACATGTATACATATGGCTGAGTCCCTTTACTGTTCCCTTCAAACTACCACAACATTGTTAATTAGCTATATCCCAATACCAAATGCTTTTGGTGTTAATAAAAATAAAATTTTAAAATATAATATTTAGTTTGGTTTTATATACTATCAGCTGCTAGAGTATGAAGAGTTTGTGAGATTTTACATATATATATCTCCTTCATCTACTTTGCCTTCCTCTATCTTCCAACACTGGAGAAAGAAATGGCCCCACTCCACTGTTCTTGCCTATAAAATTCCATGGACAGAGGAACCTGTTTGGACTACAGTCTATGGGATGGCAAAGAGTCGGACATGACTGAGCACTCTCACGCACATTTTCCCACAGTCATTTCATAACTTTTATTTAAATCTGTATTAAATATCATGCCAAGCAAAAATTTGAATCAGCTATCATGATCATCCTGCAAAATCCCTTCCCCTTGAATGTGGGTAGAATGTGTGATTTTATTATTTTAAATGCAATATGGGAAAGGTGATAAATAGGCTGCCACTCTCAATTAGATTATTTTGTAAAACTCTATATTAGCAGAGGAGTGAGAGAAACCCTCTTGCTTGCCTTGAAGAAGCAGTCAGGTGGTGACCTGCCTACAGGGAGGGGAACATGGCAGGGAACTGCAGATGGCCTTTAGAAGCTAAGGGTTTCTTCCAGCCAACAAGACTATCATCACACAACCACAAGGAATTGAATCCTTCCAACAACTATATAAATTTGTAAAAGGACCATGTGTTCCAGAAAGAAACACAGCATCCTCAACACATTACTTGACATCTCATGAGAAAACCCAGCTATGCTTTGCCTGGACTCCTGACTCATTAAACTAAGAGACAGGTGTGTGTGTGTGTGTGTGTGTGTGTGTGTGTGTGTGTGTGTGTGCATTTAAGCTGTTAAGTCTGGTGATGATTTATTACATGGCAACAGAAAACAGACACAGATATTTACACTACTGTTACTGAAAATAGAAGTTACAGCTAAAGCATTATACTAAATTTACAATTTGTTTCTTATACAACTTTTTTTTTCCATGATATTAATAATTAGTGTTTTTCTATTGTGATTAGTAATCCACTTGCCTATGATGATTCTCTCTAGATGTATAATCCTGCATTCAGAGTATTAAAACACTGGTACCATCAGGACATCTTCTAGGGCCCCCTCTCTTCATTCTCCAAAGGTGATTGGCTTCCTTCTGACAGCCCTAATCAACAAATGTCATTCTACCATTTCCATTTCACATCAACCTGAAGTGTCCTGTCCCTCTTTTCTGTGATGATTTTTAAGTCCCTTGTATCTTAGGTCTTCTACTTCTTTGCTTACTCTGTTGTTTGGGGGGAAAACATCCTCTGGTAGTTTTCCAAAGAAGAATACAAAGCAGATACATTTTGTAGTATAACCCCAGCAACTTCAAAACACATGCTGAAATCCAGTTAGACTCACTCAGATTCACTTTGTCCAAATTATTCCTTTCTCTTCTTTCAGAAAAAGTCAGGACAGTCACTTATGAGATGATTGAAGAAGATAAATCTGAATCTCTCTGCTTTTCCTATCCATTCACTTCCACTTTCATAGTTTCCTGCTGCTGCTAAGTCGCTTCAGTCATGTCCGACTCTGTGCGACCCCATAGACAGCAGCCCACCAGGCTCCCCCATCCCTGGGATTCTCCAGGCAAGAACACTGGAGTGGGTTGCCATTTCCTTCTCCAATGCATGAAAGTGAAAAGTGAAAGTGAAATCGCTCAGTCGTGTCCAACTCTTCGCGACCCCATGGACTGCAGCCTTCCAGGCTCCTCCATCCATGGGATTTTCCAGGCAAGAGTATGGAGTGGGCTGCCATTGCCTTCTCCATCATAGTTTCCTATGGCTACTGATTTCTGAGTTTTTTAAGAATTGGTCTCAAAGTTACTTCTGGTCATTTTGGTGCCTTAGATTTTATCTGGCTCAAATCTACTAGTTCAGTCAGTATTCACCCATCTTTCTTCCTGTTTTCAAATGCTAGTGCTGTTGTCTCTTTTCCCATTGTTTTGGTCATGAGGATTTCTACCTGTTTATTTGTATCCAATTAGTGTAATTTCAGTCTGGCTTCAGAAATTCAGGAGGTATTTCTATGTTTGTTCTGCTATTTTTTCACCGTAAGCTCTAAATTATATTAAAAGACTTACAGTGGCCTTACTAACCACTAAATACTAGAACATTAGTTACTTTAGAGGAATATTCCTAATGTATATCATTACTTGCATGCAAGTATGATTATTATATACTATATGTATGTATAAATTGTGTAGTATGTATACAGAATATATAGAAACTATAGAATTGGAATATTCTTAATAAGTTTATGTTTTATATAATATATATGTACTATGTAGTGTGCCATATTTTATATTTGTATAATATATATATACTATATATGGTATATACATATATTACATATATATGTATTATATTCTTAATTATTTTGTGTGAGGTTGAAAATCTTTCAAACCATACACATTATCTAATTGGCTAAATCATGTGAGATACACATGCTTATATTTTCTAGAAACATGTCTGTCTGAATAAAGCCATTCATCCAGGAATTAATAGCACAGTTTTATTTGGTTGTATCAGTGTAGTGGTGATAGAACTTCTTTGATTCAATTCCTTATTGTAATTGAATTTTGGTTGCTCTCTAGCTTGAGGTTTCAAAACTCTCCTCAAATTCATAATAACTCACTATTTGATGATGCCAGCTACCTTTTATTATACTATTAAAAGTAAAATATTGCTACAAGAGCTGCTCTGTTAATACAGATCATATTACCTAAAGCTTGGGTAATTTGGGCTCAGGAATTTTCTGTCATCTTGACAGTCTAGTGTTGCATTCACTGAAATAACACATTAAATGTGTATGTTCTTAAGCACCTGGCTTAACTGAAATCCATGGCAATGAAAGCACAATAACTGGCCTGAATAATAAACTATAGATAATCACCATGGAGGGATAAGTGTCAAAGACATGCTTATGTCTTTACTGCCTTTAAGTCAAAGGCAATAACAGGTCTTTTTATTTGATTCAAAGGTAGGGGAAGAATTGAAACTTATTTTTCAGTGTTAAACTGCGATTGAGAGTGGCAATCTGATTTTTTAAATTCTAAATTCACACTGATCTACTTTAACTACACATCAAATAAAATCATGAAGAAAATGATATGTTTTTGTTTCTTTATATGCCACATCAATTCTGATTAAACAACAAAGGGAAACAGAGACATATTTAAAACATAAGAATTGATGGAGATTGAACACAAATAATCCAAAGCACAAGGATGCTTTGAATGTTCTAATGATGAGTTCTGTTGCTGGAATTAGAAGCAAAAATGTAAGTGATTCAGGAACGCTAGCAAGAATCCAGGAGTTATGTCTTTTACCAAAAAGATTTACTCTTGGAAAAAAAAATCTCTGGGAGCCTCTGAATTTACACTGAAAAAATTTCAAACCCTGCCATAACCTGGAATGTCATCACCTGGTCCAACGTGATTCCAGAATTTTTCCTCAAGCTCTAATTGGGCTCTTGTATCAGTCGGGCTCTTGCATTCAAATTTAACTGAAATACAAACATGTGTTTTAATGTCCTCACCAAATTGCAATGTTTTATAAGGTAAGATTTTACAACACCAGAATTATTGTCCATGCTGATATGTCCACATTTTATTTGATGGTTTCAGATGGATGACTGTTTAAGAGAAGGGAAATAATTTCAATATTAGGACAAAGCCTGTTACTATAAGCGAAAAAAAAAAAAAGCTTCACGTTCATAAAGTGTTAAATTACCATCTAATGTGCTGTGCTAAGTCGTGTTAGACTCTTTGGACCTTATGGACTGTAGCCGCCAGGCTCCTCTGTCTATGGGATTCTATAGGCAAGAATACTGGAGAGGGTTGCCATGCCCTCCTCCAGGGGATCTTCCCAACCCAGGGACTGATCCCACAGCTCCTGGATCCCTTGTATTGTCAGGCAGATTCTTTACCACTGTGCTACCTGGGAAGTCCTCTCATGTTATCAAAATTAAAATTTGAAAATCCATGAAAAAAGTAATTATATTTAATAAATTCAGATTTCTTATTATCTTTTGAACTTTGAGCGGAAAATTTTTGATGTAAAATGTTTAACCTTGTATTAGTCAGTGTTCTCCAGAGAAACAGAACCAATGGGAATATAACAGACAAATAAAATATAAAATGAAATTTTTATAGAAATAGCTTCACACAATTATGAAGAAAAATTCCCATAATTGGACACTTGCAAGTTGAAAAATCAAGAAGTCTGGTGGTTTCAGTCTGAGCCTGAAGACATGAGAATTCGGGTGTAAGTCTTTAACCCCAAGAAACTGAAATGCTACAATAATTTTATGTCTTATATGTATTGTTTAAACCTTCCTAAGCTTCAACTTCTAGTTGGAAATTGGAAATAAATGCATTATGAAGTAATTGGTGTGCAGTTTAAGTAATCTAACATAATGTATGGATGTGAGAATTGGACTATAAAAAAAGCTGAATGCAAAAGAATTGATGCTTCTGAACTGTGGTGTTGGAGAAGACTCTAAGAGTCCCTTGGACTGCAGGAGAAGTCCATCCTAAAGGAAATCAGTCCTGAATATTCATTGGAAGGACTGATGCTGAAGCTGAAACTCCAATACTTTGGCCACCTGATATGAAGAGCTGACTCATTTGAAAAGACCCTGATGCTGGGAAGGATTGAGGGCAGGAGGAGAAGGGAATGACAGAGGATGAGACGGTTGGATGGCATCACCGACTCAATGGATATGAGTTTGGGTAAACTCTGGGAGTCATGATGGACAGGGAGGCCTGGCATGCTGTGGTTCATGGGGTTGCAAAGAGTCGGACACATCTGAGTGACTGAACTGAAATGAGCATAATGCTTAGAAAATAGCAAACAGGCATTGCATTTAAACTAATTTAACCTTTTCTCCATAGAATATAAATAGCCACAAAGTGAATATAAATAGTCACAAATATAAATAGTAATCTGACATGCCAGAAGATAGCTCCATAGCAAGATAGCAATTGCACCATTCAATGTATTTCTGACTAGAAAATATGATGTAAGTCTTCTCTTCTTTCAGGCATTTACACTCCTCAAATATGGTTCTTTTAAAGTTACAATTATTGGATGAAAGAGGGGATATCTTTCATGTTCCTCAAAGAGAAGGGACAATGCTCAACAGCACTATACAGTTAATTAATTTATGGCCATTTTCTTATCTTCTACTTGTTAGATTTAATTTTCTGTTCTTTTTCTAACTTTTTAGAAGCAATGATGATTAGCAAATATTTTGCCTTTCTATTCTAATAAATTTATATGTATATACAATAAATTATATTTTCTTTCAAAAATGGCTGTAGCTGCCCTGTACCATTTGGTAAATAGTATTTTTATTGTCATTTAATTTCTAATATTTTCAAATTAGCATGGTTATTTTTCTTTAATATATCAATTATTTAGAAGTATACTGAAGTTCAAAATATATATAGATTTTATTATAAAGAAAGGTAGGATATACAGTGGAGAAAAGGCAGTCTTTTTAATAAGTGGCACTGGGAAACCTGGGCAGCTACATGTAAAAGAATGAAATTAGAATGTTCTCTAGCATGTGTACAAAAATACACTCACATTGGATTGGTCCAAAAGACTTACATGTAAGATTGGATATTATAACATCCCTATAGGGAAAAATTGGTAGAAAACTCTTTGACATAAATACAGCAATATATTTTTTAAATTCTGTCTCCTAAAGTAAAGGAAATAAAATAAAATATAAATAAGTAGGGTATGATTAAACTTAAAATGTTCCTTCACAGGAAAGGAAGTTATTGACAAAGTGAAAAGGGAGATTCTACTGAATGGGAGAAAATATTTGCAAATAATATGACTAATAAGGGACTGATTTTCAATATATGAACAGCTCAAACCATTCAACCAAGAAACCTAATTTTAAAATGGAAAGAAGAACTAAAAAGACATTTTCAAAAAAGAATATGCAGATAGATGGCTAACAAACACATGAAAGAGCTATCAACATCACTAATTGTCTGGAGAATCCCATGGACAGAGGAGCCTAGCGGGTTACTGTAGGAGACAGAAAGAATAAAAGAAAAGCAGGCCCTGGCAAGGGCAGCAAAAGAAATTTATAACTATTGATAAACTGGATGCTATAAGGCATGACACTCTTGGAACAAGTCCAAAGGGTACAGTTCATAGTCTTGAAAACAAAATATGATACTGGGGTTGGAAAATCGATCCCAGACTGTTTCCTAACTTGCATCTCAGAGTCACATGTTTTATGTATCTGGTGGGAAATCTACAGATAAGAATATGAGTCTTAGTTACTGATTTGTTATTGAGTCCTATTTTTTAGTTAATCATTGGTTAATGATCACTTTTTCCTTTGGCCCTGAAGGCCACATGAGTTATAGCTTAACTCCCCACATATTCTTTCCTTCACAGCTGAAAGTATAATAAAGCTGGCTTAGATTCAGTTTCGGCACCTTCACCTTGGAGAGGTGTTGGTCCCCTGATCCTCGCTTTTCACTGAATTCTGTGTCTTGTTTCTCATTCTCCCACTGTATCATGCTTTTGGAAACCCTGCTTGCTGAGCTAGTCTTGAAGGTTACAATCCATGGGGTTGCAAAGACTCCCTCATAGTTCAGTCAGTGAATAATCTGCCTGAAATGCAGAAAAGCCATGTTTGATTTCTGGGTCCAGAAGTTTCCCAGAGAAGGAAACGGCAGCCCACTCCAGTATTCTTGCCTGGAGAATCCCATGGACAGAGAAGCCTGGCAGACTACAGTCCATGGGGTCAAAAGAGTCAGACACAACTTAGTGACTAAACCACCAACACTAATTGTCAAGTAAATGCAAATAAATTCACAGTGCTGTGAAAATGACTATATTGCCCAAAGCAATCTACAGATTCAATGAAATCCTTATCAAATAACCAATGGCATTTTTCATAGAACTAGAACAACAACAAAAAAAATTCACAATTTGTATGGAAACATAAAAGACCCTGAATCAAAAATACAGGAGTCAATCTTCCTGACTTCAGACTATATTACAAAGCTACAGTCATCAAGACAGTATGGTATTGGCACAAAACAGAAATATAGATTAATGGAACAAGATAGAAAGCCCAGATATAAATCCATATACCTATGGGCACCATACAATAGCCAAAGGAAGCAAGAATAGGCAGTAGAGAAAAGGCAATCTCTTCAGTGTTTCTGGGAAAACTGGACAGCTACATGTGAAATAATGAAATTAGAACACTTCCTAATGCCATACACAAAAATAAGCTCAAAATGGATTAAATACCTGAATGTCAAACCAGAAACTATAACAGTCTCAGACAAAAATATAGGAAGAGAAATCTTTGACATAAATCACAGTAAGATCTTTTGTTTAACTACCTCCTAGAGAAATAGAAATAAAAACAAAAATAAACAAATAGAACTTAATCAAACTTAAACACTTTTGTACAGCAAAGAAAACTATAATTAAGATGAAAAGACAGCCCTCAGAATGAAAAAAATAATAATTGCAAAAGAAGCAACTGACAAAGGATTAATCTCCAAACTATGTAAGCAGCTCATGCAGCTCAATGTCAGAAAAGCAAACAACCCACTCAAAAGATGGATAGAGGATTTATACAGACATTTCTCCAAAGAACACATATAGATGGTCAACAAATACATGAATAGATGCTCAACATTGCTCATTATTAGAGAAAAGAAAATCAAAATTATAATGAGGCATCACCTCACACCAATAAGAATGACCATCATCAAAACATCTACAAACATGAAATGTACGGAGAGAGCAACGTGGAAACCTAAATTACCATATGTAAAATAGATACTCAATGGAAACTTGCCCTATGTCTCAGGGAACTCAAACAGGGGTGCTGTAACAATCTAGAGGGGTGGAATAGGGAGGGAATTGGGAGGGAGGTTCAAGAGGGAGGGGACATATGTATACTTATGGTTGATTCTTGTTGATGTCTGACAGAAAACAACAAAATTCTGTAAAGCAATTATCCTTCAATTAAAAATAAATAAATTTAAAAATATATAAACAATAAACAGTACAGAGGATGTGGAACCCTCCTACACTGTTGATGGGGATGTAAATTGATATAGCCATTTTGGAAAACAGTATGGATATTCCTTAACAAACTAAGAATAAACCTTCCAGCAATCCCACTACTGGGCATATACCTGAGAAAACCATAATTCAAAAAGTCACATGTAGCTCAATTTACATTGCAGCACTTTTTAAAATAGCCAGGATATGGGAACAACCTAGATGTCCAACAATAGATGAATAGAGAAAGAAGTTGTGGTACATATATAAAAAAGATTATTACTCACCAATACAAAGGAATGAATTTGAGTCAGTCATAGTGAGGTGAATGAATCTAGAGGCTGTTGGAGGGAATTAAGTCAGAAAGAGGAAAACAAATATATTAATCATACATAATCAAACATCATATACATAGAATCTAGAAAAATTGTACTGATGAACCTATTTCCAGGGCAAGGCAAGACACAGACATAGAGAGTGGAATTATGGACACAGCAGAGCAAGAAAAGGGTGGGACAAATTGAGAGGGTAGCATTGACACGTATATGCTGCTGCTGCTGCTGCTGCTAAGTCGCTTCAGTCGTGTCCGACACTGTGCGACCCATAGACAGCAGCCCACCAGGCTCCCCAGTCCTTGGGATTCTCCAGGCAAAAACACTGGAGTGGGTTGCCATTTCCTTCTCCAATGCAGGAAAGTGAAAAGTGAAAGTGAAGATGCTCATGTGTAAAATAGATAGCTAATGAGAAGCTGCTGTATAACAGAGAGACCTCAGCCTGGGGCTCTGAGATGACCTAGAGGAGTGTGATTGGGGGGTGGGGTGGGAATGAGGCTCAATAGAGAGCAGATGTATGTATACTGACTCATGTTGTTGTACAGCAGATGTGAATGAAATATTATAAAGCAATTATTCTCCAGTTAAAAATAAATTAACAACAACAACACAATGATATATCACCTAACACCTGTCAGAATGGCTATCATCTAAAAGAACACAAATAACAGATGATGGTAAGGATGTGGAGAAAAGGCAACCCTCATACACTATCGTTGGGAATGTAAATTGGTGCAGCTACCGTGGAAAACAGTATGAAGGGTTCGCCAAAACTGAAAAGCTGGCTACCATACGATCCAGCAATTCCATTCCTGAGTATATATCTGAAAATAGAAAAAACACTAATTTTAAAAGATACCTGCACCCCAATGTTCATAGCCGGTTATTTACAATTCCCAAGATATGGAAACAACCTGTGTCCAATAACAGATGAATTGATAAAGAAGAGTAAAACACACACACACACACACACACACACACACTCAGCCATGAAAAATGAAATTCTGCTATTTGCCACAACATGGATGGCCCTGAATGGCATTATGCTAAGTGAAATGAGTCAGAGAGAGAACAATAAATGCTATATGATATCACTAATATGTGGAATCTAAAAAACAAAACTAGTGGATATAACAAAAAAGAAGCAGACTCACATATAGAGAGCAAACTATTTATCAGTGTGAGGGTGGGGGTGGGGGTTCAGTTCAGATCAATTGCTCAGTCATGTCTGACTCTTTGCAACCACATGGACTGAGCACGCCAGGATTCCCTGTCCATCACCAACTCCCGGAGCTTGCTCAAACTCATGTCCATCCAGTCCGTGATGCCATCCAACCATCTCATCCTTTGTTGTCCCCTTGTCCTCCTGCCTTTAATCCTTCTCAGCATCAGGGTCTTTTCAAATGAGTCAGTTCTTCGCATCAGGTGGACCAAATATTGGAGTTTCAGCTTCAGCATCAGTCCTTCCAATGAATATTCAGGACTAATTTCCTTTAGGATGGACTGGTTGGATCTCCTTGCAGCCCAAGGGACTCTCAAGAGTCTCCTTCAACACCATAGTTCAAAAAGCATCAATTCTTCAGTGCTCAGCTTTCTTTATAGTCCAACTCTCACATCCATACACGACTACTTGAAAAACCATGGCTTTGACTAGGCGGACAGTTGTGGGCAAAGTCTCTGCTTTATAATATGCTGTCTAGGTTGGTCATAGCTTTTCTTCCAAGTAGCAAGTGTCTTTTAATTTCATAGCTAGAGTCACCATCTGCAGTGATTTTAGAATCCAAGAAAATAAAATCCGTCACTGTTTCCATTACTTTCAAGGAACAACAGAAACCTAAGTACTAACTTTTCAACAGAAACAATAAAGGATATCATTACTTTGTCATCTGATATCCATTGTTTCTGTTGAAAAGTTAGTTCTTAGGTTTTTGTTGTTCCTTGAAAGTAATGTATCTTTTTAATCTCTAGCTGCTTTTAAGATATTATTATATTATTTGGTTGTCAGAGTTTTATTACATCATTAGTTCTTAATATTTTAATCATTGTTTATCTAACTTCAGGCTCATAGTACTTCTATGCCTTGGTTTCATTTTTTAGTCTTGGAAAAATTCAGAAAATTACTTAAAAAGTTCAGTTTCTACTTCATTTTCTCTTCTCTTCTTCTAAGAATGAATTCCTATGTATTTACACCTTTTGATTATATCCCTAATTCATGGCTTTTGTTATAATATCTCTTCCAATTCATCTGCTTCAATTTAAACTATCTGCTGTTAAACTCATTCACTGAGTTCTTAATTCTAGTTACTCTATTTTAGTTCCAGAATTTTTATTTTATTCTTTAATAGTTTTAAGTAGTGTGATGAATGTCTCTACTTTAATTCATGTGATATATTAAATGCTGTCATTTTGAACTTGATGTCTGATAAGTCTATTTTCTGGGTACTCAATTATCCCTACTGTCTACTTTTTATATTTTTCTTCAGTCAAATATTTTCATTTCAAAAATTGTAGCAATAATTTGAGGCTCTGTATGTTAGTTTTGCTTTTGTTAGAAAGCCCTAATAATCTGGCTCATCTTTTCCTACTCAGTAACTGAAGTTTTTGAAGCTGGCTTCAGCCCATCTATGTTGGTTCATCTATATTTCAGTTCCCATGTGAAAGCTTGCAGTTTTTACCAAGGCACCTCCTTCTCATTAGGACTTGAAGGACTTTGTTGTTGCTGTTTTTCTATTCTATATTATTCCCTCCTCCAGTCAAGTGAGTTTGTTAAGCTTTCTCAGTTTCTCTGTATATGTTCATAGTTTTGGAATGAAAACATTATTATTATTTTTTTAATTTAAATTTTATTTTTTTACTTTAAAATACTGTATTGGTTTTGCCATACATTGACATGAATCCACCACAGGTGTACATGAGTTCCCAACCCTGAACCCCCCTCCCACCACCCTCCCCATATCATCTCTCTGGGTCATCTCAGTGCACCAGCCCCAAGCATCTTGTATCCTGCATCGAACCTGGACTGGCAATTTGTTTCTTATATGATAGTATACATGTTTCAATGCCATTCTCCCAAATCATCCCACCCTCTCCCTCTCCCACCGAGTCCAAAAGTCTGTTCTTTACATCTGTGTCTCTTTTGCTGTCTCACATATAAGGTTATCATTACCATCTTTCTAAATTCCATATATATGTGTTAGTATACTGTATTGGTGTTTTTCTTTCTGGCTTACTTCACTCTGTGTAATCGGCTCCAGTTTCAATATAATACCAAATACCAGGTGTGCCCCTCTGGAATTCATGTAGGCTCCTTGATTCTAATTCTAAGATTCTAACTTTCTTGGTAGGGTTCTAATATTTTTAGAAAAAAAAATTTCAATATATTTTACGTTTTTTTTCCTTCATTTTTATTGAAGTATAATTGATTTATAATGTTGTGTTAGTCTCAGTTGTACAACAAAGTGAATCAGTTGTACATACACATATATCCACTCTTCTTTTTTGGATTCTCTTCCCATATAGGCCTTTACAGAGTACTGAGTAGAGTTCTTTGTCCTATAAAGCAGGTTCTTATTAGCTATCTGTTTTATATAAATACACACACACACATATATTATTGTGTGAATATCAATCTCAGTCTCCTAATTTATCCCTCCTTCATCCCATGGTAACCATAAGTTTATTTTCTACATTCAAAACTCTACTTCTGTTTGTAAATAAGTTCATTTGTATCCCTTTTGTTTAGACTCCACATATAAGCAGCATCATATAATGTTTGTTTTTCTCTGTCTGGCTTACTTCACTCAGTATGAAAATATCTAGGTCCATCTACACTGCAGCAACTGGCATTATTTTGTTTTTTTTAATGGCTGAGTAATATCATATATATATATTCCAAAATACACATATATTCCAATATATGGCTATTGCAAAGAGTGTTTCAATGAGCACTGGGATGTGTCTATCATTTGAAATTATGGTTTTCTCTGGGTGTATGCCCAGGAGTGGGATGGTTGGGTCATGTGGTATTTCTATAAAACTCTTAAGTTAAATGCTTTTGTATAGCAAAAAACAAAAAACAAAAAACAAAAAACAAAAAACACACACACACACACACACAAACAAAACAAAAAGACAACCTTCAGAATGGGAGAAAACACTTTCAAATAAAGCAATTGACAAGGGATTAGTCTCCAAAATATACAAACAGCTCATTCAGCTTAGTATCAAACAAACAAACACAAAGGCAAATAACTCAATCAAAAAAATAGGCAGAAAATCTAAATAGATATCTCTCCAAAGAAGACATACAGATGGCCAAAAAGCACATGGAAAGATGATCAACATCACTAATTATTAGAGAAATGTCAATCAAAACTACAATGAGGTATCACCTCACACCATCAAAATTAAGAACATCCAGATTTGCTCCTATGATATCTTCTAGAAATCTTATAGTTTTTTTTTGTTGTTGTTGTTGTTGCTGTTGTTTTTTTACATTCAGGTCTGCAATGCATTTTGAGTTATTTTTTTGTGAAAGGTATAAGGTCTGTGCTTAGACATTATTAATCTGCATGCCGATGTCCAGTTCCCTTAGTGTTATCTTCTGAAATAACTACCATGTGTCTTTTGAGGTGTCTTTGCTCCTTTGTCAAAAACTAAATGAGTTTATTTGTATGGGTTTCTTTCTGAGCTCTGTATTCTGCTCTGTTCCACTGTTCTATCTGTCTTTTCTTTCACCACAAATACCACATTTACTATTTCCTTCCCTTTGCTTGCTTTATTAAATTATTCTTGTTTTTCATTATCCATAAGGAGAAATATTACAGACTTCAGACCTTTCTACCTTTCTATAGCATTTAAATGTAGCAAACGTCCTCTAAATATTGAGTGAGTAAGTGAAGTCACTCAGTCGTGTCCGACTCTTTGCGACCCCATAGACTGTAGCCTACCAGGCTCCTTTGTCCATGGGATTTTCCAGGCAAGAGTACTGGAGTGGGTTGCCATTTCCTTCTCCAGAGGATCTTCCTGACCCAGGGATCGAACCTGGGTCTCCCGCATTGTAGGCAGATGCTTTACCGACTGAGCCACAAGGGAAGCCCTACATACATGCTTTTCACAAATTTTGATATGATGCATTATCACTTTTATTCAGATGAAAACCTTTGTAATCTCTATTGAGACACACTCTCTGACTAATGAGAGTTTTTCATGTTTGTAATTTAGATTCCCAATAATTGTGGATTCTCCAGACATTTTTTACTGTTGGTTTCTAGCACTATTATCATAAACAATATGCTTTGTATGATTTCTTTACAAAAAAATGTTTTTCCAAGTTTATTTTATGGCTAGAACATGATCTATCTTGTGGAATCTTGACAGGAGTGTGTGTCCTATTTTTGTTGTGTAGAGCATTTTACAAATATCAATTGGATCAAGTTGATTGATAAGTGTTTTCAGATATCCTATATATGTATTGATTTCCTGTACATTATATTAATTAATGAGAGAGGATGATGACTATTTAGTTACTAGTGTACATATGTTATTTCTTCACCTATACTGCTATCTTTCTCAGAAAAGAATTTGCTTCTGTTTTACCTCTATTCTTTAAAGCCTCAGTTGGTGTCTTCTACATGGAAAAAGAAAGAGAGTTCCAGAAAAACATCTATTTCTGCTTTATTGATTATGCCAAAGCCTTTGACTGTGTGGATCACAATAAACTGTGGAAAATTCTGAGAGAGATGGGAATACAGACCACCTGACCTGCCTCTTGAGAAATCTGTACGCAGGTCAGGAAGCAACAGTTAGAACTGGACATGGAACAACAGACTGGTTCCAAATAGGAAAAGGAGCACATCAAGGCTGTATATTGTCACCCTGCTTATTTAACCTATATTCAGAGTACATCATGAGAAACGCTGGACTGGAAGAAACACAAGCTGGAATCAAGATTGCTGGGAGAAATATCAATAAGCTCAGATATGCAGATGGCACCACCCTTATGGCAGAAAGTGAAGAGGAACTAAAAAGCCTCTTGATGAAAGTGAAAGTAGAGAGTGAAAAAGTTGGCTTAAAGCTCAACATTCAGAAAAGGAAGATCATGGCATCCGGTCCCATCATTTCATGGGAAATAGATGGGAAAACAGTGGAAACAGTGTCAGACTTTATTTTGGGGGGCTCCAAAATGACTGCAGATGGTGACTGCAGCCATGAAATTAAAAGACGCTTACTCCTTGGAAGAAAAGTTATGACCAACCTAGATAGCATATTCAAAAGCAGAGACATTACTTTGCCAACAAAGGTCCATCTAGTCAAGGCCATGGTTTTTCCAGTAGTCATGTATGGATGTGAGATTTGGGCTGTGAAGATGACTGAGCATTGAAGAATTGATGCTTTTGAACTGTGGTGTTGGAGAAGACTTTTGAGAGTCCCTTGGGCTGCAAGGAGATCCAACCAGTCCATTGTGAAGGAGATCAACCCTGGGATTTCTTTGGAAGGAATGATGCTAAAGCTGAAGGTCCAGTACTTTGGCCACCTCATGCGAAGAGTTGACTCATTGGAAAAGACTCTGATGCTGAGAGGGATTGGGGGCAGGAGGAGAAGGGGACAACAGAGGATGAGATGGCTGGATGGCATCACTGACTCAATGAAGGTGAATCTGAGTGAACTCCTGAAACTGGTGATGGTGGGAGGCCTGGTGTGATGCAATTCATGGGGTCGCAAAGAGTCGGACATGACTGAGTGACTGAACTGAACTGAACTGACATTGGTACCCAGTGCATCTTCATTCAATGGCTCATCTTTATGTGAAAGATACAACACATTTATAGATTATCTTTGCAAAAGTACACAAATGACAGCAAAGATCCATGTTGGCAATGCTGTGTTTTTTTCTAAGAACTTTATGCTTTTTTATATCCATGTAACAGATTAGAGAAAGTGGTAAATCAGAAATTTTAGATCAAAAATTTTTTTTTCAGAAATAAAAGTTCCAAGGTCACTATATTTTGTGACTGATAGTAATTATTGAATATTTTTCAATACCTCAGACTATTCAGAATTCTTAGGGAGGCTAGTTTTCAACTAGGACATCAGAAGAATAGCCTCAGTAAATGTGGTTGGCCTTTGAACAACCTCAGAGGCACCAGGGAGTGTATGTTAGGGTTGCTGAACTCTGAATGGTTAAAAATTTTGTATAGCCTGCTGTCAGTATCCACATCTCCTCCATATCTATGGATTCAACCAACTGTGGATCACGCAGTACTCTAGTACTTACCATTGGGGGAAAAAATGTCATATAAATGGACTCACACAGTTCAAACCCATGTTGTTCATGGGTCAACTGTACCTTTTAAGGGATTAGTGAAATACACACATTTTCCTCTATAGTTTTACTACCTACATCTTGCTTATTCAAGTGTGATAAGTTATATGTCTATTTTTTCCACTAAACTAGAAGATACCCTGATTCATAAAGTATATAATAAAAAGCATTTTTAGAATATCAGTTCTGATTCAAATGTAGTCACCAATTTGACCATCCTCTTTTTTTTTTTTTTTTTTTGCCACATAGATGTATTTTACAGTTACAAATTCTACCTTTCAGTGGAGGAAAAAGAAAGTGAAAATCACTCAGCTGTATCTGACTCTTTGTGACCCCATGGACCATAGCCTCCCAGGATCCTCTGTCCATGGAATTCTCCAGTTCAGAACACTGGAGTGGATAGCCATTCTCTTATTCAGGAGATTTATCTTAACCCACGGATCTAACCCAGGTCTCCTGCATTGCAGGCAGATTCTTTATGGTCTAAACCACTATGGAAGCACAAGAATACTGGCGTGGGTAGCCTATTTCTTTTCCAGTGGATCTTCCCAACCCAGGAATTGAGCTGGGGTCTCCTACATTGCAGGCAAATCCTTTACCAGCTGAGCTACCAGGAGAAAAGTAACGTAAAGTATAGTATAATATAGTATAATAATACAGTTCTTAACAGCTAGAATTCTTAACAAGGTAGTAAATATCCTGTGTTTCATCTTGCTATTGGGAGTTTATATCTGGATTTTAGGCATTCAAATACTATGATAATTTACATTGTAGGAATACCTGAATCATCAGTGGGCTTTAACAGAATCACACATAAAGATGTTTTAATTTGCTACCTTACATACTAACAGAGGCCAAGTCAGCTGGTATCAATTCATGGAATTATATATTTTGTAGTCAACTCATTATTAGACATGTCTCATTTAGGATTTTTATGGCAGCTTGACTTCGTTCTAGCCCGTTACTCCTTACTGTTTCACCATTTTTAATTATTCCTCCCCCTGCATGTATTGAAATGGAATGCCTCAAGGATACTGGGATGGCTACACTGAACAGCATTGTTTTCTCTTATAATGGTTCTTGGGAAGGATATTGTTAGACCACTAGGCAAAATAGAAAGGTGGATTTAATTTGCATCAAATAAATATATTAAAGTTAAATGAATAAAAAAGATGCAAATGAATCAAAGATGCAAATTAATTATTGACATCTACCTAAGGATGTTTAGGAATTGTTACTTCTAAGCATTCAAACCCCTCACTCCTAGAAATGTGGCAGTCTTCTCTGCAGCAGGGTATGTGACCTGTCAAAAAACTGCTACTATGAATATAAGGTCAGAATGTAAAACACATATCAAGGCCATTGCTTCTTGCTCCTCTGTGTCATGTAGCAAGCTGTAAGCATGATATTCTCCTGCTTCATCTTTCTCAGACAAAATAATAAGTATTCCTTGGTTTCAAGGATTTAATAAAATGGGAAACAAAGAGAAGGATATTACTTTGAGGGAAAGTCTTTAATCATAAACTAAATTAAAATTTAGCTTACAAATTTCAATGTGAATTATTTATTTTTATTTTAGAAATAAAAACCAAATTGTTCATGTATAGAATTAACACCTTTGGAAATTGCTGAAGTTTTTTGCAAGTATAAATTCTATAGGCTAAAGTTGAGTCCTCTTTCTAAAACATGTTAGGAAACTTAAATTACCAATTCTGCAACAATTAAAACTCATTAAATTAAAAACATTACTGTGATTTATGAATATTACCTAACAGATGAATCTGATAATCATTTCTATTATAGTAGTGGTTTTTCAATGTTAATATGAACATTTTCTAACTTTTCCAAGCTCTCTTGGGATAAGAAATTAATTTCAGTAATATGATTTCTTAAAATGATATAAACCAATATTTAAGTAGAAAGCTTCTGGTTTATATTTGGGAGACATAACTGAAGGAAGCCTTCAGATATAAGTAACTCAAGATTCATAGTTTCAAATAACAAGAGTCAGATTTCTTATTTCATTAAAATTAGAATTACTTCAGACTTCCGTGATAGCTCAGTTGGTCAAGAATCTACCCGCAATTCAGGAGACCCCAGTTTGATTCCTGGGTCAGGAAGGTCAGCTGGAAAAGAAATAGGTTACCCACTGCAGAATTCTTGGGTTTCCTTTGTGGCTCAGCTGGTAAAGAGTCCACCTGCAATGCAGGAGACCCTGGTTTGATTCCTGGGTTGGAAAGATCCCCTGTAGAAGGGAATGGCTACCCACTCCAGTATTCTGGTCTGGAGAATTCCATGGACTGTATTATCCATGGGGTTGCAGCAAAGAGTCAGACGAGACTTTCACAAAAAGAATTTTTATAGTTATCTTTCTTTTAAGCACATAAACACTTTTAAATTATTTTTTAGTTTTTTTATTTTTTTAATTTTAAAATCTTTAATTCTTACATGCGTTCCCAAACGTGAACCCCCCTCCCACCTCCCTCCCCATAACATCTCTCTGGGTCATCCCCATGCACCAGCCCCAAGCATGCTGTATCCTGCGTCAGACATAGACTGGCGATTCAATTCTTACATGATAGTATACATGTTAGAAAGCCACTTTTAAGTAGATGTTTTTCTGGAATTGTCTTGCTTTTTCTATGATCCAGTGGATGTTGGCAATTTGCTCTCTGGTTCCTCTGCCTTTTCTAAATCCAGTTTGAACGTTCTTGGTTTATGTACTGCTGAAATCTAGTTAGGGGTATTTTGAGCATTACTCTGTTAGCATGTGCTGCTGATGCTGTCACTTCAGTCGTGTCTGACTCTGTGCGACCCCATCAACGGCAGCCCACCAGAAATGTAAAATGAGTGCAATTGTGCAGAGCAATTTGGCATTGCCCTTCTTTGAAACTGGAATGAGAAGTGACCTTTTCTAGTCCTGTGGCCACTACTGAGTTTTCCAAATTGCTGGCATATTGAATACAGCACTTTAATAGCATCATCTTTTAGGATTTGAAATAGCTCAACTGAAATTCCATAACCTCTTCCAGCTTTGTTCATGGCGATGCTTTCAAAGGCCCACTTGACTTCACACTCTAGGATGTCTGGCTCTAGAGGAGTGACTACACCATCGTGGTTATCCCAGTCATGAAGACCTTTTCTGTATAGTTCTTCTGTGCATTCTTACCAGCTCATCTTAATCTTCTGCCTTTGTTATATTCTTACATTTTCTGTCCTTCATTGTGCCCACCCTTGCATGAAATTTTCCCGTTTTCTTGAGGAAATCTGTAGTCTTTCCCATTCTATTTTTTCCCAATATTTCTCTGAATTGTTCATTGAAAAAGGCCTTCTTATCTCTCCTTACTATTCTTTGGAACTCTGCATTCAGTTGGGTATACCTTTCCCTTTCTCCCTGTTTTTCACTTCTCAGCTATTTGTAAAGCCTTCTCAGACAACCATTTTGCTTTCTTGTGAATTTCTTTTTTGAGGGGATGGTTTTGATCACTGCCTTCTGTGCAGTTATTAGGCACCCTGGACAGAACTTTCATGCATAACTGTGTACATATTATATGTAGCCTTTATAATCTGTAAGTATAAAGCCCAAACGTTTTGTTAGATACTCAATGTGGTAGAGATAGCTAGTGGTAATATAACATTTATTTGTCTCCCCCACTTTTTTTTTTTATAATAATAGCCTTAACATTTTGGTGGACCCACAGACATTTTGAATAAAAACTGTATTTCCCTAATGACCTTGCTTGCTCCTAAGGTTCCAGATCTGATTTAGATTCTACCAACTATCTCCTGCCATGAATTTTAGAAGATAGAAGAAAGGAAGGCTATGTATCTTTTCCTTCTTTCATGCTTTTTTTAGGGTTTAGGATTTTTTTCTGTGGCAAAAGAAACAGAGGTCTTGTTAATACTTGTAACCATTTTATAGAGCTTCATAGGACTTCCCTGGTGGCTCAGATGGTAAAGTGTCTGCCTACCATGTGGGAGACCTGGGTTCAATCCCTGGGTGGAGAAGATCTCCTAGAAAAGGAAATGGCAACCCACTCCAGTATTCTTGCCTGGGAAATCTCATGGACGGAGGAACCTGGTAGGCCACAGTCCATGGGGTTGTAAAGAGTTGGACACAACTGAGCGACTCCACTTCACTTCACTTCATAGGAGTGAAAAACACATGTAATCCCATCTTTCCTTTTTTTTTTTTTTTTTTAAACCTAACAGGCTCACAATAGATCTGGAATCAATATTTCTGATTCCAGTGAGACTTTCTTAGGGTTTCGCACCTTCATGATTTTTACATATTCAGTTCAGTTCAGTTGCTCAGTTGTGTCCGACTCTTTGCGACCCCATGAATCGCAGCATGCCAGGCCTCCCTGTCCATCACCAACTCCTGGAGTTCACACAGACTCACGTCCATCGAGTCCGTGATGCCATCCAGCCATCTCATCCTCTGTCGTCCCCTTCTTCTCCTGCCCCCAATCCCTCCCAGCATCAGAGTCTTTTCCAATGAGTCAACTCTTCGCATGAGGTGGCCAAAGTACTGGAGTATCAGCTTCAGCATCATTCCCTCCAAAGAAATCCCAGGGTTGATCTCCTTCAGAATGGACTGGTTGGATCTCCTTGCAGTCCAAGGGACTCTCAAAAGTCGTCTCCAACACCACATTTCAAAAGCATCAATTCTTCAGCGCTCAGCTTTCTTCATAGTCCAACTTTCACATCCACACATGATCACTGGAAAAACCATAGCCTTGACTAGACGGACCTTTGTTGGCAAAGTAATGTCTCTGCTTTTGAATATGCTATCTAGGTTGGTCATAACTTTTCTTCCAAGGAGTAAGTGTCTTTTAATTTCATGGCTGCAGTCACCATCTGCAGTCATTTTGGAGCCCCCCAAAATAGTCTGACACTGTTTCCACTGTTTCCCCATCTATTTGCCATGAAGTGATAGATGCCATGATCTTCGTTTTCTGAATGTTGAGCTTTAAGCCAACTTTTTTACTCTCCACTTTCACTTTCATCAAGAGGCTTTTTAGTTCTTCTTCACTTTCTGCCATAAGGGTGGTGTCATCTGCATATCTGAGGTTATTGATATTTCTCCCGGCAATCTTGATTCCAGCTTGTGTTTCTCCCAGTCCAGCGGTTCTCATGATGTACTCTGCATAGAAGTTAAATAAGCAGGGTGACAATATACAGCCTTGACATACTCTTTTTCCTATTTGGAACCAGTCTGTTGTTCCATGTCCAGTTCCAACTGTTGCTTCCTGACCTGCATATAGGTTTCTACCTACTTATTATTTTAAATATATTCTTAACTAAAATAGTTAAGACTGTGATATCTTATCTTTAACAGAACCCTGCCTAATTACACTTAGCTTTGCAAATGTCCTAGGTTAATGGTAATCAACCTCTCTATAGTAAATATTTTTGACAGCCTCTTTGTTATCATAGGATAAATTTAAGAGATAATATAACTTGCAGATATAATTTCAATAAGAATAATTTAAAAGCATAAATATAAAGATAGAAAATACAATGCATTTCTAATAAATATATAGTTGTCATACATAAATCCTTAAGCAAAACAAGATTAAAAGATAAGTTGCACACATGTATAGAATCACTGTAAATATAACAGCCACAAATGTAAACTGATATAAATACATTATATTAGCTATTCAAATTCTATGTGCTACATCACTTTCAGTGAAACAGTTTTCTAAAATTCTGAGGAAATTTTGATAAAATTAGAAATTTAAAAATTATAATTTCCCTTTAGTTTACATGGTAGTTGCCTTCCTAAAATTTTAAACTGTACAAAATTTAAAACCATATAAAGCTTTTAATTTTAATTAGATCCCATTTGTTTATTTTTGCTTTTATTTCCAGTATTCTGGGAGGTGGATCATAGAGGATCCTGCTGTGATTTATGTTGGAGAGTGTTTGCCTATGTTCTCCTCTAGGAGTTTTATAGTTTCTGGTCTTACGTTTAAATCTTTAACCTTTTGAGTTTATTTTTGTGTGTGGTATTAGAAAGTGATTTAATTTCATTCTTTTACAAGTGGTTGACCAGTTTTCCCAGCACCACTTAAGGCTTCTGCACAACAAAGGAAAATATAAGCAAGGTGAAAAGACAGCCTTCTGAATGGGAGAAAATAATAGCAAATGAAGCCTGACAAACAACTAATCTCAAAAATATACAAGCAACTTCTGCAGCTAAATTCCAGAATCACAGAATGGGCCAAAGAACTAAATAGACATTTCTCCAAAGAAGACATACGGATGGCTAACAAACACATGAAAAGATGCTCAACATCACTCGTTATTAGGGAAATGCAAATCAAAACCACAATGAGGTACCACTTCACACAAGTCAGAATGGCTGCGATCCAAGAGTCTGCAAGCAATAAATGCTGGAGAGGGTGTGGAGAAAAGGGAACCCTCCTACACTGTTGGTGGGAATGCAAACTAGTACAGCCACTATGGAGAACAGTGTGGAGATTCCTTAAAAATTGCAAATAGAACTGCTTTATGACCCAGCAATCCCACTTCTGGGCATACACACCGAGGAAACCAGAATTAAAAGAGACACGTGTACCCCAATGTTCATTGCAGCACTGTTTATAATAGCCAGGACATGGAAACAACCTAGATGTCCATCAGCAGATGAATGGATAAGAAAGCAGTGGTACATATACACAATGGAGTATTACTCAGCCATTTAAAAGAATACATTTGAATCAGTTCTGTTGAGATGGATGAAACTGGAGCCGATTATACAGAGTGAAGTAAGCCAGAAAGAAAAATACCAATACAGTATACTAACACATATATATAGAATTGAGAAAGATAGTAATGATAACCCTGTATGCAAGACAGCAAAAGAGACACAGATGTGTAGAGCAGACTTTTGGGCTCTGAGGGAGAGGGAGAGGGTGGGATGATTTGGGAGAATGGCATTGAAACATGTATACTACCAGGTAAGAAACGAATCGCCAGTCTATGTTTGATGTAGGATACAGGATGCTTGGGGCTGGTACACGAGGATGATCCAGAGAGATGATATGGGGTGGGAGGTGGGAGGGGTTTCATGTTTGGAAACTCATGTACACCCATGGTGGATTTATGTCAATGTATGGCAAAACCAATACAGTATTGTAAAGTAAAATAAAGCAAAAATAAAAAAAATAAATTTTAAAAAAGGAAACATCAGAATATGATGGAAAAAAAATACAAATCTTAAAAAAAAACCCAAAACATATAAAGATTGAAAGCAAAAGGAGAAGGGATGACAGAGGATGAGATGGTTAGGTAGCATCACTGACTCAACGGACATGAATTTGAGCAAACTCTGGGTGATAGTGGAGGACAGAATACCCTAGCATGCTTGGGTACAGGGAAGCCTAGCATGCCTAGTCCATGGGTTCGTAAGTGTCGGACATGATTTGGCGACTGAACAACAAGAATTATTTGAGTTCAAGTGTGAAATGCTAAATACATAGTTTCAGGTAAATAAATGTAAATTTTCTTTTACCTGAATATACAAGACATTCACAAATCTCATGGGAACTACCACGATTCTTTATATACAGAACATTTGTCACCCTAGGACCCCAGTCAACAAATGCCAATAATGTCCTGTAACTTTTTAATTAAAACAATGTCTGCACATTTCCTCAGTGCTACATAGATGTTTCTCTATGCATGCATGCACACACACACAAACACACACATATACCTTGCCTGAAGAAAGACCTCCTGAGGTTCTTACTTCTGCTCTTTCTTCAATCTGAAAACAGTTAACTGACTTCTCTAAGGGACAAAGTAAGCATCGTGATCCAGATAAAATGTCCCTTGCTTCTGAAAATATTATTAGAGCTTTGAAAGTAACATGAATCCCTCCTCTTGTATTCTACAAAAATATATAATATGTGTAGCATATTGAGCATATGTTATTTGCTAAATGAATTAATTAAAATGTCCTACATATTTAGCTCTCATTTTCATTTTGCTTTTTTCCCCTCCCCATATTTCCTAATAAATCATTGCATATTTGAAGAAAATAAATGTACACTTTAAAGTTCATTATTTAATATTGCTAAGTTAAATAATGAGCAAAATTAAGTTTGAGCAAGCAATTATTGTTAGTTTACTAAACCTACTAACTTGTTTTCCTCAGGTGAGAAAAGTTGGTCAATTATTAGATTTTCCTGTCTCAGTTTCAATCATCAGGACTTTATTGAAAAAGAAAATTCATCTGTAGTATACTCTAAAATTTGGAACAGTTTAATTGTCCAAATACAGGAAGGAGTGAATTAAATTCACAGTAACATCCTTGCCTTTTATTATGTATTAGTGACTTAAAAATCACATATAATTGTTGGCATTTACATTAAAAGGAATATTCTTTCACAATAATTTTCATATTAAATGTTAATAAATGAATAAATAGCTGAATAGAAGAACATAAAAGAACAAGAAAGGGTTTTATTAGAATTACATTTTATCTGGAAGCCCCTTGATCTCATAAATTACAATTTTGTTAAACTAGAAATAAGAGCTCCATTGGTAGCACTATAATTCTTTATAAATAATTTTCCTACTTTATTTTTCATGATCACTTTTTTAAGCTCTTAAAAATGAATCAGGAAAAAATATAAGGAAAGTACATTCAGTACCCTGAACCCATCATATATTAACCAGGGACAAGGAGAGTAACTTGACTTTTCCGAGAAATATAGACATAATAATGGCCTACAATTTAAAATTCTAAGTGTTTTAGAAAATAGATATCTCTGAAGCTTGCTTTGAGTCAGTGTTGCAGAAAGGAAAGAACACAGTCTCTTGAGTTAAACATACACTATTTTAGATTATAGTATAAAATGTATTTTATATCATAATTTATTGTGTTGCTTTGGAAAAACATTTTAAGTCCCTAGACTCTTGACTTTTTCATTAAAAAAGATAAAATATAATTTCGAAGAGAGTTATGTTGACTAAATTAAATAACTGATATCAAGTGCAGAGGTTTTACTTAGTATGTACTAAAATATACAGATTATGATCACTTTGAAAAATCTAATCCACTTCTGGTTCCATTTTAATATATTTATATATAGAAGTGACAACCCACAACTGTGAGTTAAACTCATAAATTAAATCAAACAGATTCCTTAAATATTAACCCTGGGATGGTTTTTCCAGATGGAACTAGTGGTAATGAACTTGCCTAACAATACAGAAGAGTTAAGAAACTTGGGTTCAATCCCTGGTCAGGAAGATCCCCTGGAGGAAGAAATGGCAACACATTCCAATAGTCTTGCCTGGGAAATCCCATGGACAGAGGAGCTACAGTCTACAGGGTCGGAAAAAGTGGACACAACTGAACCAACTTAGCACACAGCACAGATATTAAGCCTACCAGTAGGGTGATGAACTTGGCTTTCAAAGTTTATTTAATCAGGACTTTTTAAAACAAGGGTAACTAATCTGATGTTGAAAATGTCTGAGTTTTACTTGGTGTTTTCAGCGAGAGTCCATGCTCACCTCCAAGGCAGTGTGAGGTAATGCGGGCCACAGCAATCGAGACTTCTGCTTACCTTGGTGTTAGCCATTACTCTGCTGCATTTTAGCTCTGGGGCCATGAGCAAGTTATTATGCTCTATAGATCTTATTACTATTTTATGTAAAATGCAGTACAAAATGTATCTTTGCTTCAAAATTTTAAATTATTACCTGTAATTGTGAATATAAAGCACCAAGGAGACAGAGGATCTTATGCATTTTAGAAAATACATTGACGTTTAGTTGCTCAGTCATGTTTGACTCTTGAGACCCCCAAGATTGTAACCCACCAGGATCCTCTGTCCATGGGATTTCCCAGGCAAGAATATGGAGTGGGTTGCCGCTTCCTTCTCCAGGGATCTTCCCAACCCAGGGATTGAACCTGCGCTGTCAGGTGTATTCTTTATCACTGAGTCACCTGGGAAGCCTGGAGTTAAAGGTAGCACACTATATTTTTATCTCTATCATTCTTGATGTTTCCCTCATAGCTCAGTTGGTAAAGAATCCGCCTGCAATGCAGAAGACTCCAGTTCGATTCCTGAGTCGGGAAGATTCTATCATCCTTGATAGAAAGTGTTTGCTAGTTGTTTTTTCTTCTTTTGTCTGAGATCTATTGACATTTACTTGGAAAACATCTTAGAAACTTTTTTACATAGACAAATACATTTTGAAATTAGGATACTGTTCAATAATAATTGTTCCTTAATTTCCTTAAATTTCTTTTTAAAATTAATTTATTTTTCTTGGAGACTAATTACTTTACAATATTGTAGTGGTTTTTGCCATATATTGACATGAATCAGCCATGGGTTTACATGAGTTCCATATCCTGAACACCCCCTCCCATCTCCTTCCCCATACCACCCCTCTGGGTCATCACAGTGCACAGGCCCTGAGTACCCTGTCCCATGCATCAAACCTTGACTGGCAATCTGTTTCACATATGATAATATGCATGTTTTATTTATGAAATACTGAGTATCTATTACAGATAAAAGGAGAGGTGCTATATTAAAAATAAAATCTGCATTGGCCATGGTCCCACCCTTTCAGTGGAAAAGATTGAACGCTAAATATATTTAGAATATATTTAGAATATAAATATATTCATATATTTAGAATACTGACTTCCAGTTCTTTTATTTAACACATGAATGAGCAGTCTGTATCATATTGTACACCCTTTGATAGACCAAGTGTTCACAGTTGCCTATTTCTTACACTTGGCTTTGTCTTGACTAAATGTCAGGCAAAATTCTCTCTTCCCCACTGCTCCTTGACCTTTGGCCTGTTCCCAAGTCTGAGTAAACACTATAATACAACTCAATCCCCCTCCTTCCATAGTTTATCATTAGAATAATCTGACCAGAATGATATACATTTCCTCACACTGCACTGATCATACCATTTATTTACTCTCTCTCTTGCTTCCCCAACTTTTTGTGAAATATTTTTGTTAAAGTCTGCTCACTCCTCTTTATAAAATAACTATACCATCACAATTTACAATGCTGAGTAAACTTTTGTTTTTATAAATAAAACCCTATGTTAAATGTGTTTAGGGTAAATGATTCCCAGCATTTAAAAGTTAACTTGATAACATCACTTTAATCTGTGTGTTAGTAGCTCAGTCACGTCTGACTCTGCAACCCATGGACTGTAAAACACCAGGCTTCTTTGTCCATGAGATTTCCCAGGCAAGAATATTGGAATGGGTTGCCATTTCCTCCTCCAGAGGTCATCCTAACCCAGGGATCGAACCTGGGTCTCCGCCATCGCAGGCAGATTCTTTACCATATGAGCAACTGTGGAAGCCCTTTACTGTGTGTACTAGGCAATAAGGTTCTTGCTGACACATCAACTGCTCCTTTTAGAAATTTTCACGTTCTAAAAATTACTGTAGCCTGACACTTCCATATATTTACAGTTCCTTCTTGGCAACTGACTTTCAGAAAAATGTCTGGTAAACTATTTAAAAATCACAAATTCTTGTTATAGGTATTGTCAGGACTATCATGATGAGAAATACATGACAACTTCGTGAGGGCTGGAAAAACCAAGAAAACAAAATCAATAGTACATAAGGAGAGTGAATACTTTTGTTGTATTTTTCACAACCAAAACTGGACTTAAGGACATTTAGATATATGGGAGGAATTATCTGAGTCCCATCTCATTGCATTAGGTAATGAAAAGGCCAGCTGTAGAACAAAGAATCAGTAAATATGTCACAGAGCACAAAGCTTGACCTGAAGGGAGTGCTTTTTCTATTCAGCAAGTCTCAGTTTGAGAAAAAAAAAAAAAAAAAAAAAAAAACATTTCAAAAAAGTTTCTGAGGGACAGAGTTTAATTAGCAGAAAATAACCTTGAGGTTTAAACTGCGTTTAGAACAGCACCTTGGCAGATTGTTGTGGACATGAATGTCAGTTTATGATTGATGTTTATAAGAAAACTCTGAAATGCGATATATGAATGAGAACTTTGTCATCTGGCTGTGTATGGCAAGCTTTAGCTCTAAGAGTCATTCTTTATTCCCTAATGCTGAGAAAGCACATAACAAATTTCCTGAGAATGAGTACATGAGTAGAGTGAAAGACCTTATTAAAAAATCTATCTCCTTTTCAGAAGAGATTCTGGTTAGAAAAAAAATCCTTAATTATATATTTTATATCACAGAAATTAGTGGTTTGAAATTTAGTGTGTATTTTATGTTTAAGTGCATTGGTATTTTGTACTGTGCCTATGACTTCACTCTTTCTAAATAGGATATCCACTTCAAATGCAACAATTTCAAAAACATATTTTTTTCATACACTACTTTTGAAAACTAAAAATGGAGATTCCTGTCTAAAACAGTAATGCTTTCCTGAATATTACAGATTTCACCTCACATTGTCCGTGTGATATTGTAGGGAGCAATGTTGAAAGTATTTCTCATACCATGTTTTCCCAATCCAATTAGTATGTCAAGAGACAGTTTTTTTCTGAAACTAATATCCTCAAACATCTGGTAATTAGGCCAGGGTCTCAATTAACTATAGAGTGTGCAATATGAATTGAGGTATGAGGTATGAGGATTTTCACCTATATCAGATGTTTTACTTTTGTTTTAAAACAAATTTGGCCCCAGAATATGACATATGATACATGTATCTGTATTATGGAGAAGGAGGAAACAATTTCTTGGTGAGTATAAAACAATGATTAGTGAAATGGTCTGATAGTGTGGCAAAGTGGAAGTCCAGAAAATAATTCTAATATAGGAAACAGGAAACAAATTTTAATCTAAAAAAAAACAATTACTAGTTGTACAACTGAGAAAGTTACCCACTTTCCACAGAGAGGCTTTGAGGATCACTGAAGACAATGAATGTGAAAGTGACTTGAAAACAGAGATATAAGAAAAAGGGTAAAGCATTTTTAGCATTTGACAGCCCATGTAGAAACCAGGCATAATCCAATGATCAATTTTATAAAGAACTTCCTGTACATTACCCAATAATTTCATTTCCGTTTCTTAGCTTGCAGAAGTCTTTGTAAATTAAAGAAATCCTGTACGAACAAAGCTAGTGGAGGTGATGGAATTCCAGTTGAGCTGTTTCAAATCCTGAAAGACGATGCTGTGAAAGTGCTGCACTCAATATGCTAGCAAGTTTGGAAAACGCAGCAGTGGCCACAGGACTGGAAAATGTCAGTTTTCATTCCAATCCCAAAGAAAGGCAATGCAAAGAATGCTCAAACTACCACACAATTGCACTCATCTCACATGCTAGTAAAGTAATGCTCAAAATTCTCCAAGCCAGGCTTCAGCAACACATGAACCGTATACTCCCTGATGTCCAAGTTGGTTTTAGAAAAGGCAGAGGAAGCAGAGATCAAATTGCCAACATTCTCTGGATCATGGAAAAAGCAAGAGAGTTCCAGAAAAACATCTATTTCTGCTTTATTGACTATGCCAAAGCCTTTGCCTGTGTGGATCACAATAAACTGGAAAATTCTGAAAGAGATGGGAATACCAGACCATCTAACCTGCCTCTTGAGAAATCTGTATGCAGGTCAGGAAGCAGCAGTTACAACTGGACATAGAACAACAGACTGGTTCCAAATAGGAAAAGGATAACGTCAAGGCTGTATATTGTCACCCTGCTTATTTAACTTCTATGCAGAGTACATCATGAGAACCGCTGGACTGGGAGAAACACAAGCTGGAATCAAGATTGCCGGGAGAAATATCGATAACATCAGATATGCAGATGACACCACCCTCATGGCAGAAAGTGAAGAGGAGCTAAAAAGCCTCTTGATGAAAATGAAAGAGGAGAGTGAAAAGTCGGCTTAAAGCTCAACGTTCAGAAAGCGAAGATCATGGCGTCCGGTCCCATCACTTCATGGGAAATAGATGGGGAAACAGTAGAAACAGTGTCAGACTTTATTTTTGGAGGCTCCAAAATCACTGCAGATGGTGACTGCAGCCATGAAACTAAAAGACGCTTACTCCTTGGAAGAAAAGTTATGACCAGCTTAGATAGCGTATTCAAAAGCAGGGACGTTGCTTTGCCGACTAAGGTCCATCTAGTCAAGGCTATGGTTTTCCCCAGTAGTCATGTATGGATGTGAGAGTTGGATTGTGAAGAAGGCTGAGCACCGAAGAATTAATGCATTTGAACTGTGGTGTTGGAGAAGACTCTTGAGAGTCCCTTGGACTGCAAGGAGATCCAACCAGTCCATTCTGAAGGAGATCAACCCTGGGATTTCTTTGGAAGGAATGATGCTGAAGCTGAAGCTCCAGTATTTGGCCACCTCATGCGAAGAGTTGACTGATTGAAAAAGACTCTGATGCTGGGAGAGATTGGGGGCAGGAGGAGAAGGGGATGACAGAGGATGAGATGGCTGGATGGCATCACGGAGTCGATGGACGTGAGTCTGAGTGAACTCCGGGAGATGGTGATGGACAGGGAGGCCTGGCGTGCTGCGATTCATGGGGTCGCAAAGAGTCGGACATGATTGAGCAACTGAACTGAACTGCACCTAATTTTCTATAGATTGGAACCTCAGTGACTTATTCATACCCAGGGTTGCAAGTGGTAGATGGATAATTCATTGGTATTTGGGAAAAAAGACCGCAGACTCCAGACAGAAAATATTCTCTTGTGCATGAGGTAACAATATTAAATGACAAACACTATTTACTGGAGTAATGAATTATGAACTGTTAATAATAATACCAACATAAAGTGAATAATCATGCATTCAGCTTGATGAGTATGCATAAAATGAACACAACAACATAATCACTGTCTATATCCAGAAATAAAAATTCATAAAATGCAAAGGTCCCTTCATGTCCTTTCCTCGTGATTCCTCCTACACAAGTTAATTACTCTTTTAGTTTCAAAATTCCTAGACTGACCTCATGCAGGATGTATACTTCGATGTCTAGATTCCTTCATCTAACATTTGCTTGAGATACACTCTGTATCTTTTTGTTGCTTTGGTGAAGAGGTTTATTTATTTTAAGTAATAGTTTTATATAATAATAGTTAAAGAAAAGTTCATTCACTTTTCATTGGTAAGAATGCATCATCATTTATTTATCCATTGGACTACTTGTGTTGTTTACAATTTGGTGTTGTTATGAATAATACTGCAATAACTACCCTAATGGGTTTCCCAGGTGGCACTAGTGGTAAAGAACTTGCCTTCCAATACAGAAAATTTAAGAGAGGTGAGTTCAATCACTAGGTCAGGGAAGATCCCCTAGAGGAAGGCATGGCAACCCACTCCAGTATTTTTGCCTGGAGAATTCCATGGACAGGGGAGCCTAGCGGGCTAGAGTCCATAGCGTCACAAAGAGTCAGACATGACTGAAGTGACTTAGCATGCAACCACCCTAATGGCAGAAAGCGAAGAGGATCTAAAGAGTCATTTGATGAAGGTGAAAGAGGAGAGTGAAAAAGCTGGCTTAAAACTCAACATTCAAAAAACTAAGTTCAAGGCATCTGGTTCCATCACTTCATGGCAAATAAATGGCGGAAAAGATGGAAACAGTGACAGATTTTATTTTCTTGGGCTCCAAAATCACTGCGGATGGTGACTGCAGCCATGAAATTCAAAGACATGCTCCTTGGAAGAAAAGCTATGATAAACCTAGATAGTGTATTAAAAAGCAGAGATATCACTTTGCCGATAAAGGTCCATATAGTCAAAGCTGTGGTTTCCCCTGTAGTCTTGTGAGAGTTGGACTATAACAAAGGCACCAAAGAATTGGTGCTTTTGGACTGTGGTGCTGGAGAAGACTCTTGAGAGCCCTTGGACAGCAAGGAAATCAAAATAGTCAATTGTAAAGGAAATCAGTCCTGAATATTCATTGGAAGGACTGGTGTTGAAGCTGAAGCTCTGATACTTTGGCCACCTGATGCGAAGAGCCAACTCTTTGGGAAAGATCCTGATGCTGGGAAAGACTGAAGGCAGGAGGAGAAGGGGATGACTTAGCAACTGAACAAAAACAGCAACAACCAAGCATCCTTACATCTACCTGTATTTTGGGAGATACATTTGTGTCAGGAAAAGAACTAGAATACTAAAATATGCATATACTAATCTTTAATAGGTATTATAGACATTTATTTTCAAATGATTACCAGCTTACATTGTTACCACTCTTAAAGCTTTAATCTGTTGAAAATTTAACAAAAACTTGAATTAAATAATTTGGAGACCAGAAGGGGGCGCTCTAATGCCGTGTGACAATAGTAGAACCCGCCCCGCCCCCCGCCCCCCCCCCCTCCCCCCCACCAAAAGCAAGATGCTTCTTTCCTAACAAGGACTCAGCCAATGAGAAACTGTAGACTTTTTTTTTTCCCCACTGTAGTCCTTCCAAATTCCTGTTCCTTCTATACAAAAGTGTTCTCCTTCCCTTGCCATGCCAGGACTACTCTGGGGCTCCCCATGGATGCAGACCCTGAATTTTTGCAGTTCTTCAATTTAGTATCTTCACTAATCCTAAATTTCTGAATAGATCATTTATTTTTATTTGCTGGTTGGTTTTAGGTCAATATTTCAGTGGCCTGTACAACAACCAGAACCCAAAAGGCTATAGGATTGGTGAGTAAACAGGTGCTGTACTGACAATTTGGAGAAGGCAATGGCACCCCTCTGCAGTACTCTTGCCTGGAAAATCCCATGGACGGAGAAGGCTGGTAGGCTGCAGTCCATGGGGTCGCTAAGAGTCGGGCACGACTAAGAGACTTCACTTTCAGTTTTCACTTTCATGCATTGGAGAAGGAAATGGTAACCCACTCCAGTGTTCTTGCCTGGAGAATCCCAGGGACAGAGGAGCCTAATGGGCTTCTGTCTATGGGGTTGCACAGTCAGACATGATTAAAGCGATTTAGCATTGAGCCCATGGTACTTGCTACTTTTGTCACTAACACTGGAGCAGGAATGTATGTCACCTGGACCAGAGCTCTTACCCTTTATTGTGTTTGAAGTTCTCCAGGCTCTACTTGGGGCCTATTTTAAGGTTTAGTTCTTTCTGGAGAAGGCCCTTTTCTGTATGTGAGTACTTATTAATACTTTGGTCTGGTCTTAAAGTCAGATTGATTTAACCACAGTTGTCTTTCCATCCCTTTGGAAATGGCCTGCTGCACTGAAACTGCCAGTTTAGCCATTGGTCCACTCCTTTGGAAGGGGCTATTCTCTGGCAAAGATGGAGAGGCTCTATACAGTCAACAAAAACAAGACGAGGAGCTGACTGTGGCTCAGATCATGAACTCCTTATTACCAAATTCAGACTCAAATTGAAGAAAGTATGGAAAACCACTAGACCATTCAGGTATGACCTAAGTCAAATCCCTTATGATTATACAGTGGAAGTGAGAAATAGATTTAAGGGCCTAGATCTGATAGATAAGAGTGCCTGATGAACTATGGACGGAGGTTTGTGACATTGTACAGGAGACAGGGATCAAGACCATCCGCATGGAAAAGAAATGCAAAAAAGCAAAATGGCTGTCTGGGGAGGCCTTACAAATAGCTGTGAAAAGAACAGAAGCAAAAAGCAAAGGAGAAAAGGAAAGATATAAGCATCTGAATGCAGAGTTCCAAAAAATAGAAAGAAGAGATAAGAAAGTCTTCTTCACCGATCAATGCAAAGAAATAGAGGAAAACAACAGAATGCAAAAGACTAGAGATCTCTTCAAGAACATTAGAGATACCAAGGGAACATTTCATGAAAAGATGGGCTCGATAAAGGACAGAAATGGTATAGACCTAACAGAAGCAGAAGATATTAAGAGGTGGCAAGAATACATGGAAGAACTGTACAAAAAAGATCTTCATGACCCAGATAATCACGATGATGTGATCACTAATCTAGAGCCAGACATCTTGGAATGTGAAGGCAAGTGGGCCTTAGAAAGCATCACTATGAACAAAGCTAGTGGAGGTGATGGAATTCCAGTTGAGCTTTCTCAAATCCTGAAACATAATGCTGTGAAAGTGCTGCACTCAATATGTCAGCAAATCTGGAAAACTCAGCAGTGGCCACAGGACTGGAAAAGGTCAGTTTTCATTCCAGTTCCGAAGAAAGGCAATGCCAAAGAATGCTCAAACTTCTGCACAATTGCAGTCATCTCACTTGCTAGTAGAGTAATGCGCAAAGTTCTCCAAACCAGGCTTCAGCAATACGTGAACCTTATACTCCCTGATGTTCAAGCTGGTTTTAGAAAAGGCAGAGGAACAGAGATCAAATTGCCAACATCCGCTGGATCATGAAAAAGCAAGAGAGTTCCAGAAAAACATCTATTTCTGCTTTATTGACTATGCCAAAGCCTTTGACTGTGTGGATCACAAGAAACTGTGGAAAATTCTGAAAGAGATGGGAATACCAGACCATCTAACCTGCCTCTTGAGAAATCTGTATGCAGGTCAGGAAGCAACAGTTAGAACTGGACATGGAACAACAGACTGGTTCCAAATAGGAAAAGGAGTACGTCAAGGCTGTATATTGTTACCCTGCTTATTTAACTTCTATGCAGAGTACATCATGAGAACCGCTGGACTGGGAGAAACACAAGCTGGAATCAAGATTGCTGGGAGAAATATCAATAACCTCAGATATGCAGATGACACCACCCTTATGGCAGAAAGTGAAGAGGAACTAAAAAGCCTCTTGATGAAAGTGAAAGAGGGGAGTGAAAAAGTTGGCCTAAAGCTCAACATTCAGAAAACTAAGATCATGGCATCCGGTCCCATCACTTCATGGGAAATAGATGGGGAAACATTAGAAACCGTGTCAGACTTTATTTTTTTGGACTCCAAAATCACTGCAAATGGTGACTGCAGCCATGAAATTAAAAGACACTTACTCCTTGGAAGAAAAGTTATGACTAACCTAGATAGTATATTCAAAAGCAGAGACATTACTTTGCCAACTAAGGTCCGTCTAGTCAAGGCTATGGTTTTTCCTGTGGTCATGTATGGATGTGAGTGTTGGACTGTGAAGAAGGCTGAGCACCAAAGAATTGATGCTTTTGAACTGTGATGTTGGAGAAGACTCTTGAGAGTCCCTTGGACTGCAAGGAGATCCAACCAATCCATTCTGAAGGAGATCAACCCTGGAATTTCTTTGGAAGGAATGATGCTAAAGCTGAAGCTCTGGTACTTTGGCCACCTCATATGAAGAGTTGACTGATTGGAAAAGACTCTGATGCTGGGAGAGACTGGGGGCAGGAGGAGAAGGGTTCAACCGAGGATGAGATGGCTAGATGGCATCACGGACTTGATGGACGTGATTCTGAGTGAATTCCAGAAGATGGTGACGGACAGGGAGGCCTGTCGTGCTGCAATTCATGGGGTCGCAAAGAGTCGGATACGACTGAGTGACTCAACTGAACTGACTGATTCTCTGGCAACTGCCAAAAAGCCTTTGGCATGGCTCCCCCAGAACCAAGCTGCTCCCCTATAACTGATTTGTGGTAGCTTACAAGTTGTTTGAATTGAGGTGTTTGAGCTGTTTGAAAATTTTTCTTTTACTCTAGAAATAAACCTCTGAGAAATGGGATCCCAGTTACCTAAATATTTGAGGACTCCCCCTCTATAGGGACTCTGGCTGATTCTATGTTTTAAAACCATGGTCCTTACTCAAGCACATTTATAAGTAGTTGAACAGCCCTGACCAAGTGTAATTTAGAATATCAATGGCCATTACGGGCAACTTTTGAAATCCTCGAATTTAATTTTCTAAGGGCCATAATGGAGTACAGCAGCTCAAGAAAAAAAATTTTTAAGTGAAATGAATGCCTATTTCAATGGGTATTTTGAGACTTTCCAGTGTTATCAGGAGCCTAAAATTACCTTTTTGTAAAATAAGATTTTACAATTAACTGAAGGAATCAAATCTTTACAGAAAGATAAAATGGCTCCTGAAGGCTCAGGCTCTGATTTCTTGGCTTCTTTGTCTCAGATTCACCTGTCACCCATCTCTCCCTTGGCTCTCTGTAATCAGAATCAGCCTTTGACATCCTCTTCCTCCTTTCCTTCTATAACAGCTTCTCCTTCTCTGTACTATCACTTCCCCTGTACTTGCTAAACTCCCTTTTCTCTGAAAGTCTCTCCTCTCCCCTTTAAAATGGAGGCATTTGAGGATCCAGTGGTGAAACCATTAAATTCTTATATTCCTGGGACTTTAGTCATTATCTAAATTTTAGTCACAGTTTAAAGTGTGATTCATAGTAAAAAATTTCCCCAAAGTAATCAATGATCCATTCAAATTCGCTGAAGAATTTAATATCGTCATTCAAACTTATTAACCTGGTTTCTCTGTCTCATGTCAGTCAGTTAATATGCTTATTGATGAAGGTCAGGCCCAGCACTAGATGACAACTGCTAATTGGGAAAATCCTGAAAGGGCTATAGAGTTACAACAGGAAGACCAGCCAGCCCGCTAATTTATATATGATCAGGCTTGGGAAATTTCTGGGTGACTTCATTGAACAAGTCCTAGGGTTTTTCCAAGACTGTTAATTAGAGAAAAATTCAAGCTTGATCACAAAAATTCACTGAATCTGTTCATGACTATTACAATTAATGAGATTGTTTTTAAAGAAAATTCTGGTCTTTCTTTAGAGGCGGGTTTCACCCAGTTGTCTTTTAACTCTGTTTATTAATATGCTAAACCAGGACTTTTCTCTTATAATAAAAGGAGCTAGGATAAAATAGAAAATTGTATGTACTGCAGAGTTAGTTCATCTAGTAAACCAGCTCTTTCACACTCTAGACGAGTCACCTAAAAAGGAGATTACAAAATTTCTTAATTGTCAACTCCAGCAAATTAAGCCTCCTAAATTGGAATCCAAAATGTTCCTAGTTTCTGTTATTGTTGTAAAGCTCCAGGACATTGGAAAAGAAATTGTCATACATTTAGCCACTTTAGCCCTCTAACCAGTATGTCCAATATTTCCACAATTCTTAATGACAGGGCTCTAAGGAACTACCTCTAATATTGGTTTGGAGAAACATTTCTGTGGACTGGGGCTGAATCTCTTCCAGTGGGAAATGACACCAGAGCCACACTGTCAGTGATTAGTGCCTCTGCTGGAAAACAGTTCGTGCCTCAAAGTACTAAGACAGTTGAAATAGTGGGGATCTCCAATGAACTTCAAGAGGTTCTTTTATCTAAACTTACTCCCTATATTTTAGATGATTTGAAACATACACAAGCTTTTTCTTCATAATTCCCCAATGAGTATCCATTTATTAGAATGAGGCTACTTAGAGAATTATCATGGCAGAATTTATGTCTCCCAAAAGGAAAAAAAAATCTAGAAACTGACAGCAATCATCAAAGGAACTGACCATGTGAATTAAATGACACTTTGCTCTGTCTCTGACAATCCCAGAGCTGAATGTGGAAACACTGATTGTTTGTCCCTATTGAATCAACTACCAACTTCCTTGTGAGTGAAATTTTCAACTGATATTAGCAAAATTCACAGTGCACCTCTCTTCCAGATTGAAATAGATCCCTCAAAACTTCTTCCTTCAGTTCAGTTCAGTCGCTCAGTCGTGTCTAACTCTTTGCGACCCCATGGACTGCAGCATTCCAGGCCTCCCTGTCCATCACCAACTCCCAGAGTTTACTCAAACTCATGTCCATTGAGTCAGTGATGCCATCCAACCATCTCATCCTCTGTCATCCTCTTCTCCTCCCACCTTCAATCTTTCCCAGCATCAGGGTCTTTACAAATGAGTCAGTTCTTGCCATCAGGTGGCCAAAGTATTGGAGTTTCAGCTTCAACATCAGTCCTTTCAATGAACACTCAGGACTGATTTCCTTTAGGATGGGCTGATTGGATCTCCTTGCAGTCCAAGGGACTCTCAAGTGTCTCCTCCAACACCACGGTTCAAAAGCATCAGTTCTTCAGTGCTCAGCTTTCTTTGTAGTCCAACTCTCACATGCATACATAACTACTGGAAAAACCATAGCCTTGACTAGACGGATCTTTGTTGGCAAAGTAATGTCTCTGCTTTTGAATATGCTATCTAGGTTGGTCATGACTGTTCTTCTAAGGAGTAAGCGTCTTTTAATTTCATGGCTCCAGTTACCATCTGCAGTGATTTTGGAGCCCCCCAAAACAGTCTGACACTGTTTTCCCATCTATTTGCCATGAAGTGATGAGACCAGATGCCATGATCTTAGTTTTCTGAATCTTGAGCTTTAAGCCATCTTTTTCACTCCCTCTTTCACTTTCATCAAGAGGTTCTTTAGTTCCTCTTCACTTTCTGCATAGGGTGGTGTCATCTGCATTTCTGAGGTTATTGATATTTCTCCTGGCAATCTTGATTCTAGCTTGTGCTTCTTCCAGCCCAGTGTTTCTCATGATGTACTCTGCATAGAAGTCAAATAAGCAGGGTGACAATATACAGCCTTGACATACTCCTTTTCCTATTTAGAACCAGTCTGTTAATTAATATATAATAAGTAAATAAGTCCTTCCTTCAAGGCATGAAGCTTATAAGACAAGCTTATGAGGCTCAAGGCTTCATTGTGTCTTGTACTAATCCCTGTAACACTCCCATTTTATTAGTGAGAAAAAATATGGATGGAGGGTGAGGTTTGTCCAGGACATTTGAGCAATACCCAGTGGCTCAACAGTAAAGAATTTGCTTGGAATGCAGGAGTCATAGGAGATGCAGGTTCGATCCCTGCATTGGGGAGATCTCCTGCAGAAGGAAATGGCAACCCGCTCCAGTATTCTTGCCTAGAGAATCCCACAGACAGAGGAGCCTTGTGGGCTACAGTTTGTGGGATTGCAAAGAGTAAGACATGACTGAAGTGACTTAGCACACACGCACGTGTGGGATTGCAAAGAGTAAGACATGACTGAAGTGACTTAGCACACACGCACGTGAGCAATAAACAACAAAATAGATGGATAAACAATCCATCTATTGTTTCTAACCCTTGTATATTACTAACATCTATTCCCCTGGGAGCAATTTTTTTTTTTAATTTGTAGTTGATTTAGGCAGTGCATTCTCTAATATTCCAGTGATGAAACCAGGCAATACTTTCTGCCTTCACTTAGGAATAAAAATAATTCACTTAGACAGTAATGCCTCAGGGTTTTACTGAAAGTCCTTCTTATTCCTCTCAAATCCTGGAAACTAATCTGCTTGATATAGTTTCTTAGAGGTTCTACTTTTTTGCAATAAGGGATGATTTGTTTCTTTGCTTTCCTTCTTAAGTCTCCTCAAAGAAGATGGCGTCCACTTGCTAAAGCTTCTAGCCTTAAAGGAACACAAGGTCATCAACGAAAAAGTGCAGTTTGCCCAGGTTTGGGAGAAGGCCATGGCACCCCACTGCAGTACTCTTGCTTGGAAAATCCCATGGATGGAGGAGGCTGGTAGGCTGCAGTCCATTGGGGCGCAAAGGGTTGGACACACCTGAAGCGACTTAGCAGCAGCAGCAGCAGCAGCAGCAGCCCAGGTTTGACATACACGGCATCTAAAATTCAAACCAGGGTGACACCTAGATCCAGATCTATATCCTGGTGTCCTCAGTCAGTTCAGTTCAGTTCAGTCGCTCAGTCATGTCTGACTCGTGCGACCCCATGAAATCGCAGCACGCCAGGCCTCCCTGTCCATCACCAACTCCTGGGGTTTACACAAACTCATGTCCATCAAGTCGGTGATGCCATCCAAACATCTCATCCTCTGTCATCCCCTTCTCCTCCTGCCCCCAATCCCTCCCAGCATGAGTCTTTTCCAATGAGTCAACTCTTTGCATGAGGTGCGGCCAAAGTATTACAGTTTCAGCTTCAGCATCAGTCCTTCCAATGAACACCCAGGACTCATCTCCTTTATGCTGGACTGGTTGGATCTCCTTCCAGTCCAAGGGACTCTCTAAAGTCTTCTCCAACACCACCGTTCAAAAGCATCAATTTTTTGGCACTCAGCTTTGTTCACAGTCCAACTCTCACATACATACATGACCACTGAAAAAACCATAGCCTTGACTAGATGGACCTTTGTTGGCAAATTTTCAACATTCTATCTAGGTTGGTTATAACTCTCCTTCCAAGGAGTAAGCGTCTTTTAATTTCATGGCTGCAGTCACCATCTGCATTGATTGTGGAGCCCCAGAAAATAAAGGCTGACACTGTTTCCACTGTTTCCCCATCTATTTCCTATGAAGTGATGGGACCGGATGCCATGATCTTTGTTTTCTGAATGTTGGGCTTCAAGCCAACTTTGTCGCTGTCCTCTTTCACTTTCACCAAGAGGCTGTTGAGTTCCTCTTCATTTTCTGCCATAAGGGTGGTGTCATCTGCATATCTGAGGTTATTGATATTTCTCCTGGAAATCTTGATTCCAGCTTGTGCTTCTTTCAGCCCAGCATTTCTCATGATGTACTCTGCATATAAGTTAAATAAGCAGGGTGACAATATACAGCCTTGATGTACTCCTTTTCCTATTTGGAACAAGTCTGTTGTTCTGTGTCCAGTTCTAACTGTTGCTTCCTGATCTGCATATAAGTTTCTCAAGAAGCAGGTCAGGTGGTCTGGTGTTCCCATCATTTTCAGAATTTTCCACAGTTTATTGTGATCCACAAAGTCAAAGGCTTTGGCATAGTCACTAAAGCAGAAATAGGTGTTTTTCTGGAAATCTTTTGCTTTTTTAATGATCCAGTGTATGTTGATCTCTGGTTCCTCTGCCTTTTTCTAAAACCAGCTTGAACTTCTCTAAGTTCATAGTTCACGTGTTGCTGAAGCCTGGCTTGCAGAACTTTGAGCATTACTTTACTAGTGTGTAAGATGAATGCAATTGTGTGGTAGTTTGAGCATTCTTTGCATTGCCTTTCTTTGGGATTGGAATGAAAACTGGCCTTTTCCAGTCCTGTGGCCACTGCAGAGTTGTCCAAATTTGCTGGTATATTGAGTGTAGCACTTTCACGGCATCATCTTTTAGGATGTGAAATAGCTCAACTGGGATTCCATCACCTCCACTAGCTTTATTTGTAGTGATACTTCCTAAGGCCCACTTGACTTCACATTCCGGGATGTCTGGCTCTTGGGGAGTGATCACACCATCATGATTATCTGGGCTGTGAAGATCTTTTTTGTACACTTCTACGTATTCTTGCCACTTCTTCTTAATATCTTCTGCTTCTGTTAGGTCATTACCATTTCTGTCCTTCATCGAGCCCATCTTTGCATGAAATGTTCCCTTGTTATCTCTAATTTTCTTGAAGAGATCTCTAGTCTTTCCCATTCTGTTGTTTTCCTCTATTTCTTTGTTTCTCCAAAGCCAAAACTAAGTGTCAATTGCAAGGTGTTCTTGGGTTACTTGGCTACTGCCAAAATTGGATTCCAAATTTCTCACTTATGGCCAAATTTCCATATGTTATACTCAATTATAAGAACCCTGACCCAAGTTTATGGAACTTATATCCAGTGGATATAAAATTTAAATTGGCCTCTATTTGCAGGAATTATTGGGTGCAATACCTGCTAATTTAGCTATTATTTGGCCATCATTAAGATTCAGAGCTGTACTTCCTTGTAGTTAAGAATCCACCTGCCAATGCAAGGGATATCAGTTTGAACCCTGGTTTGGGAAGATTCCACAAGAAGAGGAGCAACAAAACCTGGGCACCCGAACAACTGAAGCCCATGTGAGCCCACGCTCAACAAGAGAAGCCACTGCAGTGAGAAGCCTGTGCACGACATGAAGAGTAACCTCCATTCACCACAAGCAGAGAAAGTTCGCCTGCAGCAACAAAGACCCAGAGCAGCCAAAAATAAATAAAAAAGATTCAGAGGCATTCTAAACTTGACTCTGACACTAAGGGAAATCACCTTGCTAATAATATTTCCATTGATTAAAGGGATCAATAGGAACCAAATCTCTGTTATGATCCAAAGAGATATTTCCCCAAATGCTAAAAACTAGCTAGAAAAGCCCAACAGCTGGTCTCAGAAAAGCAAGAGTTTTAATTCAACAATGGCTGGTTTGATAAAAAGAGTGTCCTGGTTTGGACCAATGAATAACTGTAAAATTCTCACTCCTCTCCATAGTACATACATCTAGACGCTGATATACTGGTAAAATAATAGCCTTCATAAACCAATATTGATGAGAGACATTAACAAGAAATGTAGCAACAAGGTTTGTTAATGTTAGCAAACATTAACAATTAATAAGCAAAGTGCCTACTTCATTTGTCCCATTTGTCCAAAGTACCACCCAGAAAAGCATGGATTTATACCTCCTGGATATTTTAAATTGTCTGATGGACCATTTGAAGACTCAGAAATGGGAAATGTATTTCATACAACTTTCTCCATCTCATGATGTAAATATATTTTAGTCATGATCTGTATGTTTTCACACTGGACTGAAGCCTTCTCTTGGAGACAGGCAATTGCCTCTTCTGTGGTTAAACTCTTTTTAGGAAAGATAACCCCTACCTGGAGAATGCCTCTTAAACTTCATAGTGATTGAGGGAGCCATTTGAATAGCCAGGTGTTTCAACAAGCCTGTGCTGTTTGGCTGGTTTTACAGTTTCACTGTGCTTGCTACCCTCAGTTTTCTCATCTAGTTGAACACAAACGGCATTATTATGAACCAACTGGCAAAATTTGTAGAGGCTTTCCTAGTACCTTGTCCAAAAGCATTGCTGTTGGTTCTTCTTAATCTCAGATCTAATCCCTTTTGGAACTCAGAAAACTCTTACCTTTCGAGATAGTCACACAATGCACAACAAACTTGGTTTCTCTTTCTCTGGATCCACAACTGATAAAAGGAGAGATACTCCAACATTGCGAAGGTCTTATTGTTTCGACTAAAAATAACCATGTTTTGGCAGAATGATCTTCTCATAGGAGACAAGGAGCTTAAACATCTCGCCTTATAAATGGAAGATTTCGTCTATTAGAAAAAGAAAGTGAAAATGAAAGTGTTAGTCACTCAGTCATGTCGACTCTTTGTGACCCAGTAGACTGCAGCCTGACAGGCCTCTCTGTCCACGGGGATTCTCCAGGCGAGAATACTGGACTGGGTTGCCATTTCCCTTTTCAGGGGATCTTCCTGACCCAGGGATGGAACCCAGGTCTCCTAAGTCTCCTGCAGGTAGATTCTTTACAGTCTGAGTCACCAGGGAAGCTTCATCTATTAGAAAAGACATTTCCAAAAGAACTCTACATCCTCACTGGAGAGGCCCCATCAAGCACTGCTAACCAAACTCTGGGCTGCGCTACTCTAAGGAATGGACTCTTGGATACATGAGACACATCTAAGGAAAGCCTCAAACCCTGACTGGATTTTCATGTTATCTGGTAACCAAAAAACAAAGATTTCCTGGAATTAAAGCAGATAGCATCTAGGAGACAGCTCTCCCAAGATATTTGGATCAAGCTTAGTGGAAGTCTGTCACTAAAGCTTTCATAATGACATAAACCTTCAGTTGATCTTCAGTGTCTATGACCTTGATAACATAGTGAAGCAACAGTAAGAAAAAGGGAAAAAGGAAGTTAAATCAAAGTGTGCATTGTTTTGCCGGAACTAAACATTAAGTTGCAGAGAGTTCCAGACACTAGATGTTCTGTTAAGTTATATTATAGTCCAGTCAACAAGATAGAACAGTGCACATAGAAAGCCAAGCATCTACTTGCTTGTGGTTTTTGGCAACCTAGAGTAACCTTTGCATAACCCTTGACTCATTATAATGACCCACCTCCCCTTTCATGAATATGCATGCCACATAGGCTTAAAGCTGAAGTTCCAATACTTTGGGCACCTGATGTGAAGAGCTGACTCATTGGAAAAGACCCTGATGCTGGGAAAGATTGAGGGCAGAAGGAAAAGGGAATGACAGGGGATGAGATGGTTGGATGGTATCACAACTCAGTGAACATGAGTTTGAGTGAACTCCAGGAGATGGTGAAGGACAGGGACGCCAGGTTGCTGCAGTCCATAGGGTCACAAACAGTAGGGCACAATTTAGTGACTGAACAACAGCAATTAGAATCCTCCCTATTCAGCTATCCAGGGAGACAGTGCTTTGACAACTTTTTCCCTGTCTCCTTATGTGTCACAAGTAGCAAATGCTTCCACTTTAATCAAAAGCACTTGGTGTGCTCATAGACTATGTACTCTAAGCAACGGACCCACTGTGTTCTGAAAACTATAAATTCTAGATTAAAACATCTGAAAGTTCTCACTCTTATCCTTCCTTGTTACTCTAATGTGACCTCAATAAGTTTTTAATCCATGCACTTTCCCTCTGACTACAAACACACCCAGGAAAGGTCATTTCTGGCATTGAGGGACAAAGCTGCTGAAACTAGGAAACTGGACTGCTGATCAATGATGCTCTCAGAGAAAGAGTTTGATCAAAAGAGGAAAATATATGAAAAAATTAATAGACACTTCATTTAATAGAGCTGGGAAACAAGTTCATATGTCCTGTTGACAGCAACAGAGCCCAACAAGAAGAAGGACTTCTTTCCTGGCAAGGACTCAGCCAACAAAAAGTAAGGCTTACTTTCTTTGTTTACTATCAGCCTTTCAACTTTCTTCTCCTTTCTATAAGAGCATTCTCTTTCCCTTGCCCTGTGGCAACTTGCACTTGGAACTCCATGTTTGTAGATGCTGATCTTTGCAATTTTCTGTTGATCCCAAATAAATTCATGCCTGTTGGGAAAACATCTGGCATCTATTTATTTTAGGTCAACTTTATCATTACTAGATTTTTAACTACACTTAACTTTTTTAGGGCTTCCCTCGTGGTTCAGACATAAAGAATTGGCCTACAATGTGGGAGACCTGGGTTCAACCCTGGGTTGAGAAGATCCCCTAGAGGAGGGCATGGCAACACACTCCGGTATTCTTTCCTGGAGAATCTCCATGGACAGAGGAGCCTGGTGGGCTACGGACCATGGGGTCACAAAGAGTAGGACACGACTGAGTGGCTAAGCACAGCACACATTTTATACAAATAAATATAAAGATAGATGAATGGAATACATGGAAACTGATAACTGTACTAGATTATGGGAGAAGACAGCATTTTTCGGAAGTATACCTTGATGCATTTAGAAAAAAATGAGCTATAATATACTTAACTTTCAAATGGTTCATGATAAAGTGATTTGGAAAATAGTAGCCATAAGTGATGAGGGTAATGGTTATGTGAGATTCTCTGTACTAGTCTTAAAGCTTCACTGTAGATTTGTAGTTATTTCCAACTAAAAATTTAGAAATTCTTTATATGTAATTAGTCACATTAGTATATTAAGGAATTTTAAGAAAGCCAAAATAAGATAATTTTATAAAATTTAAGACATTTATGAAAGACAAATATTGTATATTAACTCATATATATGGAATTTAGAAAAATAGTACCAACAATCCTACATGCAGGGCGGCAAAGGAGACACAGATGTAAAGAACAGACTTTTGGACTCAGTGGGAGAAGAGATGAGGGTGAGATAATTTGAGAGAATAGCTTTGAAACATGCACATTACCATATGTAAAACAGTTGACCAGTGCAAGTTTGATACATGAAGCAGGGCACCCAGAGGGATGGGTTAGGGAGGGAGGTGGGAAAGGGTTCAGGATGAGGGGGACACATGTATACATGTGGCTGATTAATGTTGTTGTATGGCAAAAAAAATCACAATATTGGAAAGTAATTATTCTCCAATTAAAATAAATCAATTAATTAAAAACTACTCATTTATGATTTAAAATTCTTAGCAAAATAAAAGTAAAAGGAAGCATCTTCAGTCTGATAAATAGCATCTCATAAACTGTCTTCAAGAAAAATTTTAATTTTAAATCAATTGTAGTGAGTTTTAATTTACATAAAAATGAAGAAAAAAAGAAATTTTAATAAGGTTTAACAAGTGCATATTCTCATGTAACCACCACTATCATCAACATGTAAAATATTTTTATCATTTCAAATTATTCCTGGTTCCCTTCCCCAACTAATTGCAATACTGTTGTCTAATTTTACATTACCACCAGAACATTTTCAGGTCTCATATCCTATCCAACACTTGAGAAGTGTTTATTAAAGTAATGCTGAAACCTTAGGTAAGAACAGCTTAGTCTGAGGTTTTCTTGCCAGGAGATACTTCTGAATTCCCTGCCCAGGTTGCCCAGTGGGTTTAACCAGGGTATAGTTGGCCTGGTAAATCCAGAATCTTTGCTACTAGAATGAATGGAATCGACTTGGAGAGGGGGACACAAGCCCATGGCTGGTGGTGGTATCTACCTATGCAGTGTAAGTCCAGACTGTTGTCTTTTCCTTTTATAATGCAAGTGCCTGACTTAAACTTTGATTGCTTAAACATTCACTTCAAGGAAGTATCTACTGATGTATTGGCTAATTTTGATAACTGACCTTTTGGATTGCTTTTTTTCTCCTCCTGCTCTTTAAATTCCTTCTCTTACTTATGTTTTACATTTACCAATAAAGAGTGATTCCAGAAATCCCAGAACCTCAGCTTTGACTTTAATAAAAGCAGAACCCTAAGCCTGCTTGCTTGCCCTCTCTCTCACCTCACATCTCTTTGTGTCCCCAGATATATCTGTAATTTCCAGATTAGTAATAAGCAATTTTTCTCAAAATTTCTTGATGTTTAAGGCTGAGGATGTTTTTCAATCATAAGAATCATGAGGACTGCTCAGTTATGGACAGGCTGAGACCATCACACAAAGCAGTGTAATTTGTAAGCTTAACTAGGAATAAACAGAGCAGACCCCCAGATCTGCTAACCAGAGCTTACAATCTAAGTTGGCAAATGTGTAAACCAGCCAGAAATTTAATGATGAGAACCTGCATATGGAAATGATAAACACTCCAAAGCTCCCTGGATGCCTGAGAAGTCACAACCATTCAAAGAAGAAACAAAAGAGGGCCCAGCTAAAGTAAAGGCTTGAGGAATGGCCACACTGTGTACCCTCTGTCTGCCCACAGATCCTTTTGCAGATGGTGGAAGCCAGATGGGTCAAGTCTGCAGAAGGATCTGTGGGCAGAGAGAGAGACAGACCATAAGTTCTGTTCAAATCATTGGCTGACCACTAAGCCCTATGACTGTGGAAGCACATTTTATCTCCTGTGAACTCAGAATAAAAAATAATACAAGTAGTGAAAAACAAATCTGAACAGACACATCAGCTACTGCACATCCAAATGGAGAAAGATTCTGTAGAGTAAATCATGAATAGAAAAAACAAGGACAAATGACATTGGGATCGAGAAATACTCATATTGAACTAAAAATTAAAAATCATGCAGATATCCAGAAAACTGTGACCCATAATTAGGAAAAAAGCATTTATTAGCCATTAACTTTGAATGGGCCCCATGTTGTATTTATTAAGCAAAATACATAAAAGAAGCCATTATAAGTATCAATTCAGTTCGACCAAGTAAAAGAAGTATTATTAATATAAAAATGACTCAGCACTTGGGAAACCTCACAAAAATACAGAAATTATTAAAAGTGCATATGGAAATTCTGGTCTTGAAACAGAAAAAATAAAATGAAAAATTTTCTACCCAGGGTCCACTGAACATTTGAGATGGCAGAAGAAGGAACCAGTGAATCTGATGACTGGTCGATAGAAACCCTCCAGAACAGAAAGAGTAACCAATATTCTGGAAGATTAAAGAAAAACATACTGACAGAATATAAGTCAACCATGACTATTATAAAGAATAACACAGTTACAAAAAAATATACTCAGAAAATATAAATTAAACTGAAAAAATTAATTGCTAGAAGATATGCCTAACAAGAAATGCTAAAGGTCATCCCACAGACTAGAAAGTAAATAGAAAAAATGATAAATGAAAATCACAGACAGAAATGAAAAGCAGTTGAAATGATAGTTATTTGCATAATGGGAAAGTATATAGTTCTTTCTCTTTCCTATTCTTATTTTCTTTAAATTCATAAGATTTTGTGAATTAGTAATTAGTTTTGTATCTATATTTATTTGTATTATGTTTATATTATTTACATGCAATTTATGTTATATTATATATATTATATATATGTTATGTTATATATATATATATATGTTATATTATATATATAGCTCCAAGGAGGGGGAGCTACATGGAGTCAAAGTTGCTTTATTTTACCACAATTAAACCCATATTAATTGAAGTTAGGACTGATAATTTAATATGAATATTTTAAACACTACAATAAACACTAAAATAAATTAACAGACTTAAAATGGTAAACAAAAATGTAAACAACACCTACTTCTGCTTTATTGACTACACCAAAGCCTTTGACTGTATGGATCACAACAAACTATGGAAAATTCCTCAAGAGATGGGAATGCCAGACCACCTTACCTGTCTCCTGAGAAATCTGTATACAAGCCAAGAAGCAACAGTTAGAACTGGACCTGGAATAACAGACTGGTTCTAAATTGGGAAAGGAGTACACCAAGGCTGTATATTGTCACCCTGCTTATTTAACTTCTATGCAGAGTACGTCATGAGAAATGCTGGGCTGGATGAAGCACAAGCTGGAATCAAGAATGCTGGGAGAAATATCAATGACCTCAGATATGCAGATGCCACCACCCTTATGGCAGAAAGTGAATAAGAACTAAAGAGCCTCTTGATGAAAGCAAAAGAGGAGAGTGAAAAATTTGGCTTAAAACTCAACATTCAGAAAACTAAGATCATGGCATATAATCTCATCACTTCATGGCAAATAGATGGCGAAACAATGGAAACAGTGAGAGACTTATTTTCTTGGGCTCCAAAATCATTGCAGATAGTGACTGCAACTATGAAATTAAAAAATGCTTGCTCCTTGGAAGAAAAGCTATGACCAACCTAGACAGAATATTATAAAACAGAGACATTACTTTGCTGACAAAGGTCCACCTAGTCAAAGCCATGGTTTCCCAATAGTCATGTATGGATATGAGAGTTGGACTATAAAGAAAGCTGAGTCCCGAAGAATTGATGCTTTTGAACTGTGGTATTGGAGAAGAATCTTGAGAGTCCCTTGGATAGCAAGGAGATCCAACCAGTCCATCCTAAAGGAAATCAGTCCTGAATATTCATTAGAAGGACTGATGTTGAAATTGAAACTCCAATACTTTGGCCACCTGATGTGAAGAACTGACTCACTGGAAAAGACTCTGATGCTGGGAAGGATTGAAGGCAGGAGAAGGGTATGACAGAGGATGAGATGGTTGGATGGCATCCCCCACTCGATAGACAAGAGTTTGAGCAAGCTCCAGGGTCTGGTGATGGACAGGGAGGCCTGGTGTGCTGTAGTCCATGGGGTCGCAAAGAGTTGGGCACAAATGAGTGATTGAACTGAACTGAACTGGAAATGTATGTCTGTGCTATTGTGCTCAGTAACTCAGTCATGTCCAACTCTTTGCAATTCCTTGGACCCGAAATTGCCAGGCTCCTCTCTCCGTGGAATTTCACAGGCAAGCATACTGGAGTGGGTTGCTCTTTCCTACTCCAGGGGATCTACCCAACCCAGGGATTGAACCCACTTCTGTTATGTCTCCTGAACTGGCAAGTGGATTCTTCAGCACTTATTTGTTTTATCCAAAAAGAAGACATGCCCCAAGACATATTTATTTGCTATTACTCTGGTTTTGCTATTGGCTTATAGTTGGAAAGCATCTGTAATACCGGTTAAAAGCCTTCAATGCATTGAACAGCCTACCACAGTAAATAATGATCTAGCTCAAGACAAGAGTAATGCCGTGGAACCCCACCACGACCAAATGAGATTTATCCTAAGAATTAAGTTTACTTTAACATCTTAAATGTAAGCTCTGGTGTTAGCTAAGGACACCAGGGATTATACAGCTCTTGTGCTTCTCCAAAACTAAAGTTGTATATTTTGTCCATACACAGCGAGTTTGAGTAACACAGATTAATGAGCCTTCAAGGCAACCAGATCATTCCATGTCACATAGCAGTGTATCTATTGGTGAGAGTTTATCCTTGTCAAGTTCTTTTAATTAGATGCTTGCGCTGCTTAAAATTAGGCAGATCATTAAACTGGCTTTTGAAAAATGTAAAGGCGCTGGTATTTCAAAGCAACGAGCCTTGTGACACTCACTATTATATTTTAACAATCTGTGGCCTTTTGTCGTTTCTCTCCTGCCTCCTTTTTACTACTGGGATAAGGGACTAATGTTCAGTGGACGCTGGCTATCTCATTTAGTATGATAAAAGGTTGGTAGGAAAAGAGTAAAATTTCAAGGTAAATTGACTCATCTATGCAATCAATTTTCTCTGATAGAGTCATGTCCATGGCAATAAGAGATCACTGTCACCCATCTATGGGGCATTTCTGGGTGCAAGAGGGATGAGGCATGTGAGGGGCAAGCAGGAACAGAAGACAAAGAGTCAAAGAGTAGTGATCTGGGAGAGGAAGACAATTTCTCCTCTCCCCATGGCCTAGCCTGGTCCTGCTGTCATTTACCGTTTACCTAAAGAAAACCTCAGACATCAACATTGAGCTGACTAGCAATCACTGGATTCAACCTTTCCCTTCAGCAGACTTTCTCAAGCTGTTTGCACACTGTAGTATCTCAAGACTAGGTGTTATGGACTAAACGTCTGTGCTGCTACTGCTGCTAAGTCACTTCAGTCGTGTCCGACTTTGTGTGACCCCATAGATGGCAGCCCATCAGGCTCCCCCGTCCCTGGGATTCTCCAGGCAAGAACACTGGAGTGGGTTGCCATTTCCTTCTCCAATGCACGAAAGTAAAAAGTGAAAGGGAAGTCGCTCAGTCGTGTCCAACTCTTCGCGACCCCACGGAGTGCAGCCTACCAGGCTCCTCTGTCCATGGGATTTCCCAGGCAAAAATACTGTGTCCCCCCAAAATTCATATGTTGAAATCCTAACCTATAGTAGGTTCGAGAAGGTGGCGGCTTTGTTCATGAGGGTAGAGACCTCATGAATGAGATTAGTTTCCTTGCAGAAGAGACTCTCACAGAACCCTCTTGTCCTTGGCATTATGTGAGGATATGAGAAGAAGACGGCCATCTATCTGCAAACCAACCAGGAGGCCTTCACTAAGAATGCGACCCTGTTGGCACTTTGATCCTGGACTTGCAGCCTCCAAAACTGTAAGGAATCAAGTTCTATTGTTTATTGTATTCGATTATATCAGCCCAAACTAACTCAAGACACAAGGTTAATAGTTTCTAGCTATTTTCAGAAAATATGAGAACCTCGCTTTACCATCAAACATTTTCCCAAGTCTCCACTTGACATTAACTATATTTCACTCCTGGATGGTTGAGAAAACAAAGTGACAAATATTAACCGAATCCCAAGGAAAATAGCTTAGGTGTAGAGCATTTGACAGGAACTATTTCTTTCTGTTTGTACTGAGATAACTATATGCTTATTCTTCTTTATTCTATTAACAAAAATATCAAGAGGATTATTTCTGTTAATATTCCACAGTTTTGGTTTTCATATTATACTATACTTACATTCCTGTGATAGCATTTATTTGGTCAGAACATCTAATGCATTTTATTTAGTGCTTGATTTGACTTGCTAAAGTTTTATGGAGGCTTTTTTGCATCTATGCTAATGAAGATTGTTGATCTGTAGATTCATTTTCTTATACATTTGTCTAATAATGGTACAGGGCAATTCTGGCCTCATAAAATGAAGAACGAATTTCATATTTCTCTAAGTACATTCCAACTCTCTGATAGATTGTCCTGCAAATAAAAGACACCTCAGTCTCCCTGAACTGAAGTTTCTTCAACTCCATAAGATTGTGGTGGTATTTAGAACCTGCTTCACTGCACAGGGGCAGGGGGCTTCCCTGGTGGTTCACAGAGTAAAGAACCAACCTGCATTGCAGGAGACCTGGGTTCAACCCCTAGGTGAGGAAGATCCCATGGAGAAGGAAATGGCAACCCACTCTGGTATTCTGCCCTGGAGAATTCCATGGACAGAGGAACCTGGAAGGCTATAGTCCATGGAGTTGCAAAGAGTTAGACACAACTGAGTGACTAACACTTTCATTTTGTTTTTCTCTGCACTGAGGTCCTATGCTGTTTGGGAGCTCAATCCCTTGTTTCTCTTCTTTCAGAGATCATCTTCCTGCAGAGTCTGGCATGCAGTGTCTGAAAACAATTATATACTTTGTCCTGGTTCTCAGTTTTTTACAGAAGGAGGGTATCTCCAGTCACAGATTTCATCACGCCTGAAATGGAAGTCTGATATTATGTGCTACTGTTTATATTTTTCAGTTTGTGCCGCCTAAAAAGAAATAAAGTGTTAGTCACTTAGTTGTGTCTGACTTTTTACAACCCCGTGGACTACAGCCAACCAGGCTCCTCTGTCCATGGAATTCTCCAGGCAAGACTACTGGGGTGAGTATCCATTCCCTTCTTTAGGAAATTTTCCTGACCCAGGGATCTAACCCAGGTGTCCTGCATTGTAGGCAGCTTTTTTACCATCTGAGCCACCAGGCAGCCTAGACATGGATTATGGCACTTTAGTTTGTATTGTCTTGAAGAACTGTGTCATGAATTTAGCAAATAACCATGTACCATTGGCTTTTACATCTTGGTGTGGGTTGATCTGACTTGCAGCTTTCAGTATGTGATTTCTTTGGTAAAATCTGTTCTCTCTCTACCTTGCAAGTGCATTAACCACTGACCCCATTCCCCTCAGACCTGAAGGGGAAACTCTGACATAGAAGTACCTCAGCCATGCAAATATCTCAACCCTATTACCTCCCTGGTGGGAGACCTCTGAGTTATGTATTATTTTTCCTTCCTTTTCCAATCTCATTTCTTCACTTTCTTGCTACTGGTTAATAGAATCATCTCCTTAATAGGATACTTGCACAATAAATTGCTTGTACTATGTGTCTCCAAGTCTGCTTCTGGGTAATCTCAAGCTAAATGAAAAACTACAAAATTCAAATTGTTTTCCCAGAATGCAACTAAATTAAAAATCAATATAAAAATTGATGTGATATGCTATGCTTTGTTATAATCTTACTTAAACTTGGATGTGTGGTAATCGGTACCTACTGCAAACATTTCTCAGAAAGATCAGTAATAAATAAAAGGGATTAAATGATCATATAAATAAATGTAAAATAAAGATATTTAAAATTTGTCATATATTATTACCAAAAGTAAATGATTAGTATTATATACATATAAATTGTTAAAGGACACAATTTATAATTTTGCAGGATGAATTAGTTCTAGAGATGTAATGCATTTCCTCTGGTAAAATTTTAGCATTTGGTGGCCTAATTTATATTGGATTATCTGGTCAAACTTCATATATCATGGTACAAGGGAATAGGTTATATTATGCATTATATTAGTTTAATATAAAGAACAAAACAAGAGTTGGGCATGTTTTAATTTTTAACTGAATCATACAGAAGTGTGGGCTATTTAGAAATATAACTTTAATTTTCATAGTCTACCTTGATTTTGTAGGATGCCCCTTGACATTTGTTCAGTTTCTAATATATTTATTTGACAATTATTTACTGAAAGATGAGTAATTTTCTGGTCTTGGAATAGACTTTAGAGATACAATTGTAAATAAGATAGATATAATTCCTGTCTTACTACAGAGTAGTGCAAGTGGGTGGGAATGATTTTAAGAAGAGAAAAAATATAAGCAGTGTGGTAGATGCTATCAGAAAAAAGACAGATATATACAGAAGCACACAGAGGAGAGTCTAATTCAGGCAGATAAAATGTGATCAAGAAATTATAGTTTGGTTAAACTAATTTAGAGGATTCAAATTAGCCTGATTGCTAGAGTTGTATCTTACTAGGTTGTTGGATAAAACTAAGGGTAAAGAATAAGGGTATAGAAACTACTTTGATAATAAATGACAAATTTTTTAAATATATGATCGACTAGAAATGAGAGTAGAGGGAATGGAATCATCAAGGATGACATCCAGTTTTCTGGCTTGGAAGCTGAGTCAGTTAGACTTATTGTCTTTAAAAGCTGAATTTATAAGGAGGAAGAGCTTCCTTCAGAGTAAGGTGACTTTGAGGAGCTTGTAAAAACTAATGACAGGTAGCTGGATATATGAGTTTAAGTGGGAGGGGAGATATCTGAGCAAGATATAAAAATTTAGAGTCAATAACTTTTAAACAGAAAATGTATCAGTGGAAAAAAATAAGCTAACTACTGATGGAAGGAAATAGAGAACAAGACATAAAAAACTTGAATGCCTGTATTTTAGGATATTATAAATTGGCTATTATTCCAAGGTATGGTGGTTATTAGCCATGAGATATAAATATTTGACTTGCTAAAGCTTCAATTTTATTATCTGTAAAATGTAGGGGTATAAGCAATATGAACCTAAAATTCTAAACTTCAGTGAAAACAAGACTCTTCCTTCCTGTTTAATTTTAGCCAATTATCTTAGCTGAACAAGATAAAAGTTACATATACATTTTTAGTGGCATGTCTTCATATGAACTATGAATTTCATATTCCTAACAGACTGGTTTCAAATAGGAAAAGGAGTACCTCAAGCCTGTATATTGTCACCATACTTATTTAACTTATATGCAGAGTACATCATGAGAAATGCTGGGCTGGAGGAGCACAAGCTGGAATCAAGATTGCTGGGAGAAATCTCAATAACCTCAGATATGCAGATGATACCACCCTTATAGCAGAAAGTGAAGAGGAACTAAAGAGCCTCTTGATGAAAGTAAAAGTGGAGAGTGGAAAAGTTGGCTGCATCCGGTCCCATCACTTCATGGCAAATAGATGGGGAAACAGTGGAAACAGTGGTTGACTTTATTTTTCTGGGCTCCACAATCACTGCAGATGGTGACTGCAGCCATGAAATTAAAAGACGCTTACTCCTTGGAAGGAAAGTTATGACCAACCTAGACAGCATATTAAAAAGCAGAGACATTACTTTGTCAACAAAGGTCCATCTAGTCAAGGCTATGGTTTTTCCAGTGGTCATGTATGGATGTGAGAGTTGGACTGTGAAGAAAGCTGAGCGCTGAAGTATTGATGCTTTTGAACTGTGGTGTTGGAGAAGACTCTTGAGGGTCCCTTGGACTGAAAAGAGATCCAACAAGTCCATCTTCCAGGAGATCAGTCCTGGGTGTTCATTGGAAGGACTGATGCTGAAGCTGAAACTCCAATACTTTGCCCACCTGATGTGAAGAGCTGAGTCATTGGAAAAGACCCTTATGCTGGGAAAGATTGGGGGCAGGAGGAGAAGGGGACGACAGAGGATAAGATGGTTGGATGGCATCACCAACTCAATGGACATGGGTTTGAGCGAACTCCGGGAGTTGGTGATGGACAGGGATGCCTGGTGTGCTGCAGTTCATGAAGTTGCAAAGAGTTGGACACGACTGAGCAACTGAACTGAATCCCATATATATATTAAAATATATTGCATTTATGCCTGAGGAATACTGATATAAATGTATTACCAGTCTCTATAGTTGATATTCAAATTATTCCGATAGTCTTCAAATGATGTCGAAAGAATATTTATCAATCACCTGCTTTATGGTATATGTTGACAATGGAGTCTTGAAATTCCTTACTTTCTGGAAAGATTGGTTGATTACATAAATTTTTAGGGTTTTCAGTTTTTTTTCTTGATTTATTATACATCATGCCCTAGTTTTAGCATGAATTTTGTAAAAATAGTAACAAATCGTAACCATTTATAATACTGTTCCCCAAACATACGCCGTTTTTTCCAGAAGAAATACTAGCTTTTTTTTTTAAGATGCCAATTGTTTAATATTCATGTTCATTTAAATATGATCAATATATAATTTCTGGCTAAACTCTTTTTTTTTAATTTTTATTTTTACTTTATTTTACTTTACAATACTGTATTGGTTTTGCCATACATTGACATGAATCCACCACGGGTGTACATGTGATCCCAAACATGAACCCCCCTCCCACCTCCCTCCCCACAACATCCCTCTGGGTCATCCCCGTGCACCAGCACCAAGCATGCTCTATCCTGAATTGGACATAGAATGGTGATTCGATTCTTACATGATAGTATACATGTTTCAATGCCATTCTCCCAAATCATCCCACCCTCTCCCTTTCCCTCTGAGTCCAAAAGTCTGCTCTACACATCTGTCTTTTCGGCTGTCTTGCATACAGGGTTATCATTGCCATCTTTCTAAATTCCATATATATGTGTTAGTATACTGTATTGGTGTTTTTCTTTCTGGCTTACTTCACTCTGTATAATTGGCTCCAGGTTCATCCATCTCAACAGAACTGATTCAAATGTATTCTTTTTAATGGCTGAGTAATACTCCATTGTGTATATGTACCACTGCTTTCTTATCCATTTATCTGCTGATGGACATCTAGGTTGTTTCCATGTCCTGGCTATTATAAACAGTGCTGCGATGAACATTGGGGTACATGTGTCTCTTTCAATTCTGATTTCCTCGGTGTGTATGCCCAGCAGTGGGATTGCTGGGTCATAAGGTGGTTCTACTTGCAATTTTTTAAGGAATCTCCACACTGTTCTCCATAGTGGCTGTACTAGTTTGCATTCCCACCAACAGTGTAGGAGGGTTCCCTTTTCTCCACACCCTCTCCAGCATTTATTGCTTGCAGATTTTTGGATCGCAGCCATTCTGACTAGTGTGAAGTGGTACCTCATTGTGGTTTTCATTTGCATTTCTCTAATAATGAGTGATGTTGAGCATCTTTTCATGTGTTTGTTAGCCATCCGTATGTCTTCTTTGGAGAAATGTCTATTTAGTTCTTTGGCCCATTTTTTGATTGGGTCGTTTATTTTTCTGGAATTGAGCTGCATAAGTTGCTTGTATATTTTTGAGATTAGTTGTTTGTCAGTTGTTTCCTTTGCTATTATTTTCTCCCATTCAGAAGGCTGTCTTTTCACCTTGCTTATAGTTTCCTTTGTTGTGCAGAAGCTTTTAATTTTAATTAGATCCCATTTGTTTATTTTTGCTTTTATTTCCAGAATTCTGGGAGGTGGATCATAGAGGATCCTGCTGTGATTTATGTCGGAGAGTGTTTTGCCTATGTTCTCCTCTGGGAGTTTTATAGTTTCTGGTCTTACATTTAGATCTTTAATCCATTTTGAGTTTATTTTTGTGTGTGGTGTTAGAAAGTGATCTAGTTTCATTCTTTTACAAGTGGTTGACCAGTTTTCCCAGCACCACTTGTTAAAGAGATTGTCTTTACTCCATTGTATATTCTTGCCTCCTTTGTCAAAGATAAGGTGTCCATATGTGTGTGGATTTATCTCTGGGCTTTCTGAAATATAGATCAATGGAAATACTAGCTATTGATTGAATTCAGCTAGTTAGAAGTACCAAGGGTTAAATTTGAGCTGGTTCTACAGGAGTGAAGGCTTGGTAATCATCTTTCAGACCCACTGTTTCTCAAGTGTTAGCTCTTTGAAAAGAAGAGAACCAAAGAAAACTCTACACTATTCACAAAGTTTAGTTGCTTTTGTAAATGCCATCTGCTTCATCTGTTCAGAAAAATCACTTTCATTATATACCAAGTCCAAAGTGTCTTTTCTTTGTCTGTGACACTTTTTTTTCCTATCCAGTGAAAGAATCCATGCCAATTTTATGGTGTTTTTCCCTTCTTCTACCTTATAAAATTCTTCATTTTGCCCTCTGGAAAGTAGCACAAGTATTACTGGTCAATTGACAATTCATTCAATTTTACAAGCACATTTCATTTCTTCTCTTATGATTTCAAAGAGTCTTTTAAGGGAGGGGGAAATCTACTTCTATTCACAATCAGGATGGCTTTGTTAGAGTTAAAAAATTTGACCCCGTGAAATAACTTTGCTGAAAAGTAATGATAAGTGTTAAGAATGTGGAAGAGGCTCAAGGGACTAGGTTACTAAAACTTTCAGTAACCAATATGCAAATTGTTTTTTAACCTAAATGATTATTATTAAGTTGGCAATTCATCATTTCTGTTAGCTCATTACAGCTTTCATAGGATAATTAATTGTAAAAGTGTGTCTCTCCAATCTCTAAATTTGCAGTTAATATATTTAATGAATGTTAATGAATAATATTGAGGTAATTGATATCAGTGATATATGTACATATTTGCCCATATACACTTTCCAGTTGGCTCAGTAGTAAAGAATCTGCCTGCCAAAATAGAAGATGCAAGAGACACACATATGATCCCTGGGTTGGGAAAATCCCCTGGAGGAGAAAATGGCAACTACTCTAGTATTCTTGACTAGAGAATCCCATAGAGAGGAGCCTGGAGGACCACAGTCCATGGGATTGCAAAGAGTCAGACACAGCTGAGCAACTGACCCTGCACACACATATCTATCTACATGATATTTTGCACAAGGCTAGCATGAAATAATTTCCATAATTTCAATTTTAAACAATGTAATACTAAAATGGGCTCCCAGGTGGCACAGTGGTGGATAATCTGCCTGCCAATTCAGGAGACACAGGTTTGATCCCTGGATCAGGAAGATCCCCTGGAGTAGGAAATGGCAAGCCACTCCAGTATTCTTGCCTGATAAATAGACAGAGGAGCCTGGCAGGCTACAGTCCATGGATTTACAAAGAGTCAGACATGACTGAGCACTGAGCACAGCAGGACAATACCAAGATAAACACACACAAATAAAATAATAAGGCATGATTTCCCAAGCAGGAAATTATCATTTATTTTTGCCTTCTCTTTCTACTTGGATATGTTATTGGTAAGATGTTAAATGCATGTACAATGTATATAGAATACTCACATTATGATAAAGAGCATTAGAGTGCTACAGACTGACCAACCACAGTTAAGAAAGAGAGCCACAGTTAAGAAATGGCTAAGGGAACTGACTGATGCACATCTAATAAGAACTTATGCCTTGTGTGAATTCATAGATTCATGTGTATTTTGTTGCTATAAATATTTTTTAAATTATTGCCAATTGCATATTTCAAAGTTTATCCATGAACTAAAACTGTAAACCTAATTTTGCAATCTGTAGAATTTATAGATGCATAAAAAAGAGGTTCAAACAAACATCAGAATAAGATGGTCAATAGTAAGGCTGTATAAATATTATTTTAATACTGGTGAATAGAAATGGAGAAAATTGGATTATACTGGGTTAGCCAAAAATTTGTTCAGGTTTTTCCACAGAGAAACCCGAACAAACTTTTTGGCCAATCCAATACATTACTCATATTATAGAGCATGAAATTTATATACCGCATACTTATCTGTACATATTGCTGTCCAGAAACAGTCATGAGGTGAAGTATGGAGAAGTGGATTTAGTTTTGCTTTATGCTACAATTTTATGCATGCCATGGTCTCTTGGTATAACTAATTAGTAGGAACTGTATTAGTGCACTGAAAGACAGTCAGGACTTCCCTGGTGGCCCACTTGTTAAGAATCTGCCTGTGAACGCAGCGGACACAGGTTTGATCCCTGGTCCGGGAAGATTCTGCAAGCAGCTAAGTTCTGGTGCCACAACTACTGAAGTCCACACACTTTAGAGACCATGCTCAGCAGCAAGAGAAGTCACTGTAATGAGAAGTCTGCTCACAGCAACTTGAGTCTGGCCACTGCTGGACAACTGGCAACAGGAGAACTGGAGAAAGCCCACACATAGCAACAAAGACAGGAGAAAGCAATGGCAATGCACTCCAGTACTCTTGCCTGGAAAATCCCATGCACAGAGGAGCCTGGTGGGCTGCAGTCCATGGGGTCGTGAAGAGTTGGACACGACTGAGCAACTTCACTTTCACTTTTCACTTTCATGCATTGGAGAACAAAATGGCAACCCACTCCAGGGTTCTTGCCTGGAGAACCCCAGGGAAGGTGGAGCCTGGTGGGCTGCCATCTATGGGGTTGCACAGAGGCGGACATGACTGAAGCGACTTAGCAGCAGCAATAAAGACCCAGCACAGCCAAAAATAAAATCCTAAAATCATCTTTTAGGATATGAAATAGTTCAGCTGGAATTCCATCACCTCCACTAGTTTGTTTGAAGTGATGCTTCCTAAGACCCACTTGACTTCACACTTCAGGATGTCTCGCTCTAGGTGAGTGATCACATCACTGTAGTTATCTGGGTCTTAAGATCTTTTTTTGTATAGTTCTTCTGTGTATTCTTGCTACCTCTTCTTTCTTTGGCTCCAAAATCACTGCAGATGGTGCCTGCAGCCATGAAATTAAAGGACACTTGCTCCTTGGAAGAAAAGCTATGACAAACCTAGACAGCATAATAAAAGCAGAGATATTGCTTTACCAACAAAGGTCCATATAGTCAAAGCTATGGTTTTTCCAGTGGTCATGTATGGATGTGAGAGCTAGACCATAAAGAAAGCTGAGCACCGAAGAACTGATGCTTTTGAACTGTGGTGTTAGAGAAGACTCTTGAGAATCCCTTGGACTGCAAGATCAAACCAGTTAAGCTGAAAGGAAATCAGTCCTAAATATTCATTGGAAGGACTGATGCTGAAGCTGAAGCTCCAATACTTTGGCCACCTGATGTGAAGAAATGACTCATTGACCCTAATGGTGGGAAACATGATGGTTGGATGGCACCCCGACTTGATGGGCGTGAGTTTGAGCAATCTCTGGGAGCTGGTTATGGACAGGGAAGCCTGGCATGCTGCAGTTCATGCAGTCATAAAGAGTTGGACTTAACTGAGTGGCTGAACTGAACTTAACCAAATAATAAAAATAAGGAAGATTTTAATTTTTTTAAAAAAAGAATTCTACATTTTGCCAGAATTCTCTTATACCTGTCAGGTTAAAAACTGTAAATACACTCTACCTTTATTTTACTCTCATTAAATTTTAGTATTACAGTGGTATTTTTTATAAAGGAATTATACATTGAATTCAAAGAAACTTCCACTGGAGAGGCTCAACAAGTAAAAATAATTACTGAAACAATCTTTTAAGGAAAGTATTTTCTTGGCAAAGTCCTCTCCATCACAAAAAAAATTATATACAAAGAAAATATACACGCAGAGTCAAATGAAAAAAAAATATACAGTATACATTTGTAGAATTAGAAAAGCAAATAGTATTCAGGGAGAAGAGGTACACTGGGAAAAAAAAATGCACAAGTGAAGGCAAAAAAAGAAATGATGTTTGTGATAGCAGAAACACTTTGACCAGTTGGGGAAAAAAAAAAACAAAAAACAAAATTACCTTTCTTCCAACCCCCATTTTTTTTTAAATTTTACCACATTGATAACCCCAAATTGGTATTGTTCCATCTACATTTTCTTTCTCCCAACTAGACATTTTAGTCTTTTTAATATTAGTCATAACTGGGTTAAAAAGTCTGAAAACTGAAGATAGAAAATAAATTAGATTTAATAAATATTAAGTATTTATCATACTGGAGAGGACCTTGATGCTGGGAAAGATTGAAGGCAGGAGAAGAAGGAGATGACAGAGAATGAGATGGTTGGATGGCATCACTGACTCAATGGACATGAGCTTGAGCAAACTCTGGGAGATGGCACAGGACAGGGAAGCCTGGTATGTTGCAGTCCATGGAATTGCAAAGAGTCGGACATGATTGAGCAACTGAACAACATTTATCATACACAGATAAGTATGATAGGAACTCAACAAATACATATTAAATTTCACTAATCTATAGATCTGAAAAGAAGCACCATTAGGTGCAAGGAAGAAGAGTAATGGCAGAACGTTCTGCCATGCTCTCTCAACTTCTCTTAAATCATGTTTTAACTCTCTTAAGGCTCCTGGACAGAGGGTCAGAGACTAATTTTGAGTGACTTAAGAAATTCACTTCTAAGGGATGCTTTTAATATGTTCTGAATGCTTTATTTCAAATAAAATTTCCTCTTAAGTTAATGCAGTCTAATAATTTGGAAGTAACTGAGGCATAGATAAGAAATACCACAAGGATCCTCTGAGACAGAATGTAAAAAATGCTGCAAATCATGGAATGAAAATCAACATGAAAATTAACTATGTAAACCATATAAGGAAAGAGCTTAATTTATGCAATTGATCTGTCTTGCTTCGAAAGTGAGTTTCAAGTTAAATGAAAATCTCTTAAGATATAATTAGGATTCTAGTTTGTAATCAAAAGATGCTGGTCTAAGGCATCTACCCAATTTTACTGGATAAAATTATTATACTGTTCGCACAAGAAGTAATTCACTTTACAAGTTAAAAGTAAAGTGTCAGTCCTACTTTTCCTACATATAGCAGCTCTATAAGTAATTTTATAATGCAAGTAAACTCCAAATGACATTTTGTGCTAATAAAATAGGCATTGCTTACCAAATTATTTTCTTTTTTGCTTCTTGGACTTTCTTTTTTGCTTCTTGGATTCTTTTGATCAGGACTGGGTGATCCAGAAATTAAAAGATAAACTCTCTAAGGTTCCCCCTATATAATCTTACTGTGTCAGGTTGCATGTTCTAGGAGTGAAAAAGAAAATCTTCATGTTCTGAGTTAGAAAATAATTCAACGTAATTCCTGTGGTAGGCAAAAATTAAGATCCCTATCTCCAAGGGTGAATGAGGAGAGTGAAAAATCTGGCTTGAAACTCAACGTTCAAAAAACTAAGACCATGGCATCCAGTCCCATCACTTCATAGCAAATAGAATGGGAAAAATTGGAAACAGTGACAGATTTTATTTTCTTGGGTACAAAATCACTGTGGATGGTGACTGCAGCCATGAAATTAAAAGGCAGTTACTCCTTGGAAGGAAAGCTATGACCAACCTAGATGGCATATTAAAAAATAGAGACTTCACTTTGCCAACAAAGGTCCATCTAGTTAAAGCTATGGTTTTTCTAGTAGTTATGTACAGATGTGGGAGTAGGACCATAAGGAAAGCTGAATGCCAAAGAAGTGATGCTTTCGAACTGTGGTGTTGGAGAAGACTCTTGATAGTCCCTTGGATAGAAAGGAGATCAAATCATTGAATTGTAAAGGAAATCAACCCTGAATATTCATTGGAAGGACTGATGCTGAAGCTCCAATATTTTGGCCCTGATGTGAAGTGCCAACTCATTGGAAAAGAACCTAATTCTGGGAATGATTGCGAGCAGGAGAAGAAGGGGACGACAAAAGATGAGATGGTTGGATGGCATCGCTGACTCAATGAATACGAGTTTGAGCAAACTGCAGGAGATAATGAAGGACAGAGGAGCCTGATGTGCTACAGTCTATGGGGTCACAAAGAGTCAGACACAACTAAGTGGCTAACCCTTTCATTAATGATTTCATTTGACCTTAATTCCCTTTCAGGTCCAGTCAAAACCATATCCCGCAGAAACCTACAAAAGTCACTGATTCAAAATAAAGTCTTAATAACAAAATGTTGACATTTGGCTTTGCTTTTCTGGCTGAGAATTTAAAACTAACAATATGCCAAGTTAATTTCAGTCAAAAGATTTTATCCATTGTGCCTATTTTATCCAATGAGAGTTTATTTTGTTGATAAACATCCCACTTACTATTATTAGTTCTTGTTTTGTTTAGAATCTATAGCCTGCCTAAGAAACAAATAAAGAAACACAGAAATGAAGATAATGCTTAAGGTTCAGACTCCTGGCTGGATAGGTATTGGGAAAAGGAAAGAATCCTACTTTCTATCTCCTTTTCGTGGAGGTTGCCCCATGTCACCCAATATGCTGTCATTATATTCCTTGTGATCAAATAGGATATTTGAACCTTCCTCAGGAGACTGTATACAGAGGGGATTATATTTTTTCCATCTAATTTTATAAATATCACACATCAGAATCACTATTTAGATTTGAAAACTTTTCAGGTTTCAAAAAATCCCTTACTTAAGCCCCGGGATGTGGGGGGCGGGGAATGTATCTTAAAGATGTTGTCACTCAAAGATGCTCAACATTACTAATCTTCAGGAAAGTGCAAATCAACACCACTACGAGGATAAATTCCCTGGCAGTCCAGTGGTTAGAACTCCACGCTTTCACTGCAGAGGGTTAATTCCTGATTGGAGAAGTATGATCCTGCAAGCCCTGAAACAGGGCTAAAGACTGAAAAAAAAGAAAAAAAAAAACACACCACAGTGAGATATCACCTCACACTTACTGGCACTGCTGTTATTATCAAAAAGAGAATAAAACAAAGCACAACAAGTGTCAAAGAGAATGTGGAGAAAGGGAACACCTGTTCACTGTGTTGGGGAATATAAATTGGTACAGTCATCATGAAAGAGAGCATGGAGGATCTTAAAAACTAATGATAAAGTACCATCTGATCCAGCAATCCTTCTTCTAGGTATATATCCAAAGAAAATAAAATCAGTGCCTCAAAGAGATATCTATGCTCCTATGTCCATTGAAACATTCTTCACAACAGCCAACATCCGTCAACAACCTAGGTATGTTTCAATGGATTAATGGCAAAATATAATTGTTATATATATATATATATATATATATATATATACACACACACATACTTTATATATTTCTTTAGGTATTTCTTTTTAAATGAAACAAAGATGAATATTTTAATGATGAAATGTACAATTCACAAAGAAGATAGACATCATAAACCATTAGACAACTAACAATAACAAAAGAAAGATACATAAAGTAAAAATCAAAAGAAATATAAGGAAAAAGAAAAAATATAATCATAATGAGACATACTAACATTTATCTGAGAAAATTTTATCAAGTGCATAAAAAGAATAGGAGAATCTTGAATGATGTCATTAATAATTTAAATATAATAGATTTATATTTATATTAATTTCATGGCAACCCACTCCAGTACTCTTGCCTGAAAAATCCCATGAACGGAGGAGCCTGGTAGGCTGCAGTCCATGGGGTCGTGAGGAGTCTGACATGACTGAGTGACTTCACTTTCAAATTTTCACTTTCATGCATTGGAGAAGGAAATGGCAACCCACTCCAGTGTTCTTGCCTGGAGAATCCCAGGGACAGGGGAGCCTGGTGGTCTGATGTCTATGGGGTCGCACAGAGTCAGACATGACTGAAGTGACTTAGCAGCAGCAGCAGCAGCAGCAGCAGCATATTAATCTTATATCTTACACAAATAGATTTAACATTTTGTATCTTATCTGTTGTTATTAGATTTTCATAGGACATTTAGAAAATCTGGCAAAAAGATAAACATTACTAAATTTGAAAATATGAAATGATTTTTTGTGATTCAGTTATACATACATACATATTATTTTTGAAATTATTTTGCATTATAGGTTATTATAAGATATTGACTATAGTTCCCTGTGCTATACAGTAAACCTTTGTTGCTTGTTGCATATCTATTTTTTAAAATTAGAAATCTAGCATTCTATTTGTACTAAGTCAAACAAGTGGAATCTAAATGTCATACACTTTTTAACCAAAAATTCATGTCTTCTAAATTATATGTATTGTACATATTATTTATGTATATGTATAAAAAAGCCTTTCTAATGCTTGATAAAGTCTTGAGAAAGAACATAAAAAAGAAGACATGGAAATATCAAAAAATAAAAACTAAATGAAATGGGAGTGAGCACTGAATATGAAATAGAAAAAGTGAAGCAAATTAGATAAAGGTAAAAGATCCCAGTTGTTTTTAAACATAGTTGCTCACTAGAAACAATCTGGACTTCTGGTAAAAAAAACAAAAAAACAAAAAAACAATACCTATGCATTTGTAGTTTTCAAAAAATTCCAAATAAATCTAACATGCATCTGGATTTTAAAAAGTGATTATTGGTTTTTCTATTTAATGGTAGTTTGGGTGGTATTTGTTGACCAATCATGATATAATGGTATTAAGTGAGTAACAGTTGCATAATCATACTAGTAAAAGATGTTTATCAGTTTTGTAGTTATCTTTTATTTTTTGTCTGGCTATTAATTGCATATATATTTTATTGCTCTTGTTGTTCAGTCACTGAGTTGTGGCGTCTGACTCTTTGCCACCGCATGGACTGTAGCCTGACAGGTTCCTCTGTCCATAGGATTTCCCAGGCAAGGATGCTGGAGTGGGTTGCCATTTCCTTCTCCAAGGGAACTTCCTGGCTCATGGATTGAACTTGCATTTCCTGCACTGACAGGTGAGTTCTTCACCAATGAGCCACCAGGGAAGCCTATATACGTATATAGATATGGCTTTATAGGCTTTTGTGAGGACATGGATAAATCTGCAAGACATTAGGCTAAATAAAATAAACTGGAAACAGAAAAATGCTACATGATCTCACTTATAAATGGAAAAGAAAATAAATTTACAGAAGCAGAGAGTGGAATGATGATTTCCATGCATGAGGAGGTGGGGAAAATGGGGAGATATTGGTCAAAGGACATAAAGTTGTAGTCATTCGGGCTGAATGAATTTTAGAGCTCAAGTGTAAGCCTGGTGAGTATAATAAATGAGGCTGTATTCTATACTGGAAATTTACAGAGAGTAGATCTCAGGTGCTCTCACCACACACAAAAAATGTGATAGCTATGTGATGAGATGGATAATTAATTGACTTGAGAGTAGTAGTCATGTCTATATATATATATATATATATATATATTCCAAAACATCAGATTGTATACTTTGAATATATACAATTTTATTTAAAATGCAGTAAATGAGATTTAGTTAGTGGCCAGATGAGATTAGAGCTGTGATAACATTAAAAAGAATGGATGTTACCAGTAGGAGAGGTAAGTCATCACTGCTGAAATATGCTCATCTCTCAGTTCTCTAAGGCATCTGGCCCAATATTTGGCTATAATACATCCTAGTCCAAGGCTTAAAAGAAAACAAGAGGAAAAATGACTTTTTTCTCCCTTATTACTAAATTTTAAAGGCTTTGATGGTGTTCTTAAATTTATTAGATATATAGGTATCCAAAATAAACATTCAGAATAACATCTTTAGATGCTAAACTACAAGAAACTTTTAGGAACAATATTTCTGACTTCAAGCCAGATTACAGGAAGTTTCCACGGAGGCACCATCAGCCAGATGGTGGTATGAAGAATAAGGAAGGTTTTGCATCAGGGAAACTTTTACATAAAGAATAATGCACATTTAAAATAAACATCAAATGGTTATCATGTAACACTCTGTTCTTTTGCAACACTAACGAATGAGTTGTGAGTCTAAAAATGGAAACAGTTCTACATTTGCTCTGGTGTCCTGATTAAAGTGTTGTCAGATATGTGAAGCCTTGGTTTCTGTGAGGACCAAAATAATCCTGCACCTTTTCTTTCTGTACTTGATAGGAAAACTCACAACATTAGCATAGCAACTCAGCAGTGAGATTCACAAAGGTTTTGAGACACCAGAAAACGTAACAATTATATAGATGATTGATTTCTGGCAGGCTTTTCACTATTCAACTGCCTTTCTCCTTGCAATCATATTAGCTATTTATATCCATAACATGTTCAAAACGAGTGTTTGAAATAACCTTCTTCAATGATGATTAAAAAAAAAAGTTTCCTTTTTAAGGAAAGTTTTATTTTGCTGGTTTTTGTAAACTTTCTCTCAAATCTCAGTATCAGTGTTGATACTGAGGAGATAATAGGAGGAGATAAAAAGTGCTTATTGCTTATCCCAACTCATAGCTCCATTTTATTTTATATAAATATATTGTGTTTGTTCAAATTATAAATAGTATGAAGAGTTTGGAGAACAACTCTTCTTGAGGATGACTTACTCTTTCAATCTATTCCATTCAATTTACTCAGCTAAATGTTCTATGTATTTATTGTCTAAGAAACCTCATCAGCCATTTCCCCAAAATCGACTATTTAATAAAGAGAATCAGATAACACCTTCCACTGAAAATGTTTAGATTTGCAATTCAGTATTTTTGCTCTCTTGACTCAAAGAGAGCTTGTCCTTAGCCTTTGAGGTCTAGTTTTGACTTTATATGGCATCTGAATTTTTATTAAAAACTCTAGACCCAAATTCATTTCTGACAGACAAGGTAACAATGGATACATGGCAAATTTATTTTCAGAATGACTACTGAATGTGAAACAACTACCCAGAATTTTCAACACATATAGCCTTGTGTGGTATTTTGGGGAGTCCTAAAGGTAGTCATCACCAATAAGAAATTATCTAATTTCAGAAGATGACTTTCACACATTTAACTATTTTTGATTTCTATGCCTGTTTATCAATTAGATCTCAGGTCAAAACATAAATAAATACTTTCCTATAAGGTTCCTGTATTATCCCATCTGATAGAGCTCTCCCTTGGAGCTAAGGTGTCCCGATTTCTAAGTACTTTAAATGCAAAGTGCTCAGTCATGTCCGACTCTTTGCAACCCCGTGGACTGTAGCCTGCCAGGCTTGTCTGTCCATGGGATTCTCCAGGCAAGAATAGTGGAGTGGATTGCCATTTCCTTCTCCAGGGGATCTTCTTCACCCAGGGATTGAAGCTGGGTCTTCTGCATTGCAGGCTGGTTCTTTACCATCTGAGCCACCAGGAAAACCCATATATATATGGGTATTAATATTTCCTTTATTATAAAATGTGAAAATTAGCAGCTCCTGTTGTAAGATTGTGTAGGCATTATATGAAATGATAAACACACCATTCTAGTACAGGCTTCAGTGCAATAGCTATTAATTAACATCCAGTTTTTAAAACATTTGAAGCTATGAACATAGATGGAATTTCACAAGAAAAAATACATAAATAGAATAAAATAAACTTAGAGGAGAACTTTGGGGAGGACCTTGATTAACAGGAGGATGGAAGTCAATGAAGATGAAACATAACAATACAAGATGTAGAAGAAGAGTAAAGAGAGATGAATATTTTACAGGTCAAGAGTTTAAGAAATAAAGAACAAATTGTTTGAGGTTTATACAGAGAAAAATGAATGAAGGGAATAAGATGAAGGTGATAAGAGAGAGAGATGAAGAGATGATACTGGAAAAGAGAGGCAAGAGGGAAAGTTAAGACCTTATGAAGAAGACTGAAAAATCTGAGAAGGGCTATAATAAAAATGGGAGAGAAAGGGAAACACATGAATACATATAATGCAGGTACTGATACGGGCTTCCAAGGTGGCGCTAGTGGTAAAGAACCCGCCTGCCAATGCAGGAGACATAAGAGATGAGGGTTTGATTCCTGGGTCTTGAAGATTCCCTGGAGGAGGCCATGGCAACCCACTCCATATTCTTGCCTGGAGAATCCCATGGACAGAGAGGAGCCTGGTGGGCTAATAGTCCATGGGGTCGCAGAGTCAGACCCTATTGAGGCGACTTAGCGCACATGCACTTCGGTACTGATATGGATACTGATACTGATTTAGGCACTGGGGATGGAGCAGAGATAAACACACACACACACAAATACTGATCAAATATGATTTGAAAAATAATTCAAGGAGAAAGGAGAGCGTGGGGTGACTTGAATACAGGGAAGATATTAACCTTGTGCCTGAGGACAGAGTCTACTGAATTTAAAGGAAGTTTAACAAATGTAAGTGGGAGTGAAATAGAGAGTTAAAGAAGGTTGAGATGAAACTTGAGGGAAATCATATATACTATATTAATTTTCTCCAGTCGTGAAACCAACATTTTTGCTGACATGAATGGGCTAGCTTTGAAAAAGGAGTAAAGTTTGAAACTGCTGTGACTGAAATGCTCAAAAGGAATAGAGGAGAGTGTCTTCTAGATTATATTTTCTGCACTGCTATTCTTGATATTCAAGTTACTGGCTATCATTACAACTTCAGGATTTCCAGTAAAAGCTTCAACTAGATTTTACCACCCAACTCCCTGCGAACTATTACTTTAGAAGGAGATAAGAAATATAAAACATACTTGGCCAACTTGGGTGAGAAGAGAAACTGATGATACAATCAGTTAAATGCTTTATCTGATGGTTTTCCTTAGGTATTTTAAATAATTCAATGTTTCTCTTTGAAAACAGGAGATTTCAAAATAATGTAATCTTAAAACCTAAAAATAGAAAAGTGTTTCTGTAGTTTAGCTATCTTTAAAAATGTTGTTTATCCAAGTGAGATATAAGATTTTTGCTCATTGGAGTCAATATTATCCGAACTAAATGCTTTGGCAGCTGAGCACTTCTCTGTATCCCATCTGTATCTGTTCAGAGCCTTTTCTCCATGGGTGAAATGGGTTCTGTGCAGCCCAGAATACCACCATTATTTACCTAGTACATCTTGAAATATGTTAACCTCTTTTGTAAAATCAAATCTTGCTTTGGGAAGCTCAAACTATTTTCTATGAAATTCTTCCCAACATAAAATGGCTTTGGAAACTCTGACATAATATCTAGAATTTGATTTACACCTCTATTGCAAATATAATTTATCTTATACTGTAACCTTCATATAATTACTCATGATCCTGATATTTCTGCATTGCATATTATCTTTGAAGTCAATATTGCTTGTTGCTTTATTACAATATTTCTAGAAAGACTTGTATAATAAAATTCCATTTGTAACTCACAAAAAAGCATTTTAAGATAGAGCAAAGCTTTAGAATTTATGCAATAAATTCAATATAACAGTGTGAAAAGTTACAGTCTTATTTTTTAGCATTTGGTTTTTGTTACTCAGTAACTAAAGATGAGGAACAGAAATATATCTAATTTTATTCAGTATTTAGATGCTGTAAATAAAATTGCATACAAAATCTAAACACAAAATGTGAATGTACCTTGATGAAAGTGAAAGAGGAGAGTGGAAAAGTTGGGTTAAAGCTCAACATTCAGAAAACGAAGATCAAGGCATTCGGTCCCATCACTTCATGGTAAATAGATGGGGAAACAGGGGAAACAGTGTCAGACTTTATTTTGGGGGGCTACAAAATCACTGCAGATGGTGATTGCAGCCATGAAATTAAAAGACGCTTACTCCTTGGAAGAAAAGTTATGACCAACCTAGATAGCATATTCAAAAGCAGAGACATTACTTTGCCGACTAAGGTCCATCTAGTCAAGGCTATGGTTTTCCCCAGTAGTCATGTATGGATGTGAGAGTTGGATTGTGAAGAAGGCTGAGCACGGAAGAATTGATGCTTTTGAACTGTGGTGTTGGAGAAGACTCTTGAGAGTCCCTTGGACTGCAAGGAGATCCAACCAGTCCATTCTGAAGGAGATCAGCCCTGGGATTTCTTTGGAAGGAATGATGCTAAAGCTGAAACTCCAGTACTTTGGCCACCTCATGCGAAGAGTTGACTCATTGGAAAAGACTCTGATGCTGGGAGGGATTGGGGGCAGGAGGAGAAGGAGACGACAGAGGATGAGATGGCTGGATGGCATCACGGACTCAATGGACGTGAGTCTTAGTGAACTCCGGGAGTTTGTGACGGACAGGGAGGCATGGCATGCTGCAGTTCATGGGGTTGCAGAGTCAGACATGAATGAGCGACTGAACTGAACTGAAACTGGCTTCCCTGGTGACTTAAATGGTAAAACATCTGCCTGCAATGTGGGAAACCCAGGTTTGATCCCTGGGTCAGGAAGATCCCCTGGAAAAAGAAATGGCAACCCACTCCAGTACTCTTGACTGGAAAATTCCATGGACAGAGGAGGCTGGTAGGCTACAGTCAATGGGGTCACAAAGAGTTAGACATAACTGAGTAACTTTATTTCAATTCATTTCATTTTCAAACTGCAAACTTAAAATGGTTAAAATGATAAATTTTATTTTCTGGCTCAGCAGGTAAAGAATCTGCTTGCAATGCAAGAGGCACAGGAGTCATGGATTTGGTCCCTGAGTTGGGATGAGATCCACTGGAGAGGGAAATGGCAACCCACTCCAGTATTCTTGCCTGGAAAAGACCCCATGGGCAGAAAAGCTTGGCAAGCTGCAGTCCATCCAATATGCCACAAAGAGTTGAAGACAACTGAGTAACTTAGTATGACTTGGTCTTTACTTTTCTGTAAAAATCAAAATAAAACACTGTGTCTTTGCTATAAGAATAGTATTGCTACCTACGCTAGATGAAACCATGGCTTTCAAGATCAAAAAATATGAGTATGATAAGCACAAATATTGATGTTATAAATTGCCAAACAAGTTTATTTGGAAATGTTTGACAGATAGAGTACAATAATATAATATCATTTGATCATTTAATTTATAAAACATAAAGTACTGGCATTAGTTCAAAGAGTTAAGAAAATAGAGTAGCAAATCTTCAAATTGATAGGTAAATTAATGTACATTTGTGCGTAATAAGAATAAGTTGTTTAAAGCCTATTATGTACACTCAATATGTAAGAAATAAAATGATGTCAGATAACATCTATAAAGTGCAAAAGCATAATAAAATATAGATCTAGCATCACACTGGCAGGCTGCTTGGCAAAGGAGCGGCGGCTGCATGGCACAAGAGCTGTGGAGGGAGGTTCGTGACATTGTACAGGAGACAGGGATCAAGACCATTCCCAAGAAAAAGAAATGCAAAAAAGCAAAAGGGCTGTCTGAGGAGGCTTTACAAATAACTGTGAAAAGAAGAGAAGTGGGGGGGAAAAAAAGGAGAAAAGGAAAGATATACCCATTTGAATGCAGAGTTCCAAAGAAAAGCAAGGAGAGATAAGAAAGCTTTGCTCAGTGATCAATGTAAAGAAATAGAGAGAAACAATACAATGGGAAAGACTAGAGATCTCTTCAAGAAAATTAGAGATACCAAGGGGACATTTCATGAAAAGATGGGCTCAATAAAAGACAGAAATGGTATGGACCTAACAGAAGCAGAAGATATTAAGAAAAGGCGGCAAGAATACACCGAACTTTCCAAAAACATCTTTATGACCCAGATAATCATGATGGTGTCATCACTCACCTAGAGCCAGACATCCTGGAATGTGAAGTCAAGTGGGCCTTAGAAAGTATCACTATGAACTAAGCTAGTAGAGGTGAATGAATTCCAGTTGAGCTATTTCAAATCCTGAAAGATGATGCTGTAAAAGTGCTACACTCAATATGCCAGCACATTTGGAAAACTCAGCAGTGGCCACAGGACTGGAAAAGGTCAGTTTTCATTCCAATCCCAAAGAAAGGCAATGCCAAAGAATGCTCAGACTACCACACAACTGCACTCATCTCACATGCTAGCAAAGTAATACTCAAAATTCTTCAAGCCAGGCTTCAGCAATACGTGAACCATGAACTTCCAGAGGTTCAAGCTGGTTTTAGAAAAAGGCAGAGGAACCAGAGAGCAAATTGCCAACATACGCTGGATCATCAAAAAAGCAAGAGATTTCCAGAAAAACACCTATTTCTGTTTTAGTGACTATGCCAAAGCCTTTGACTTTGTGAATCACAATAAACTGTGGAAAATTCTGAAAAAGATAGGAACACCAGACCACCTGACCTGCCTCTTGAGGAACCTATATGCAGGTCAGGAAGCAACAGTTAGAACTGGACATGGAACAACAGACTGGTTCCAAATAGGAAAAGGAGTACGTCAAGGCTGTATATTGTCACTACTTATTTAACTTCTATGCAGAGTACATCATGAGAAACGCTGGGCTGGAAGAAGCACAAGCTGGAAAAAGATTGCCAGAGAAATATAAATAACCTTAGATATGCAGATGACACCATCATTATGGCAGAAAGTGAAGAAGAACTAAAAAGCCTCTTGATGAAAGTGAAAGAGGAGAGTGAAAAAGTTGGCTTAAAGTTCAACATTCAGAAAATTAATATTACGGCATCCAGTCCCATCACATCATGCCGAATAGATGGGGAAACAGCATAAACAGTAGCCGACTTTATTTTTGGGCTCCACAATCAATGCGGATGGTGATTGCAGCCATGAAATTAAAAGACGCTTACTCCTTGGAAGAAAATTTATGACCAACTTAGACAGCATATTAAAAAGCAGAGACATTACTTTGTCAACAAAGGTCCATCTAGTCAAGGCTATGGTTTTTCCAGTGGTCATGTATGGATGTGAAAGTTGGAATATAAAAAGCTGAGCCCCGAAGAAGTGATGCATTTGAACTGTGGTGTTGGAGAAGACGCTTGAGAGGTCCCTTTGACTGCAAGGAGATCCAATGAGTCCATCCTAAACGAAATCAGTCCCAGGTGCTCATGGAGGGACTGATGTTGAAGCTGAAGCTCCAATACTTTGGCCACCTAATGGAGAGCTGACTCATTGGAAAAGACCCTGATGCCGGGAAAAATTGAGGGCAGGAGAAGGGGACGACAGAGGATGAGATGGTCAGATGGCATCACCAACTCAATGGACATGGGTTTGTGTGGAATCCGGGAGTTGGTGATGGACAGGGAGGCCTGGTGTGCTGTGGTTCATGGGGTCACAAAGAGTCGGACATGATTGAGCAACTGAACTGAACTGAGCATCGCACTTTGTTAACAAACATTTCAATATATGTTGTGTTTGAACAGAAATGACATTCTTACTATCTTTATTCTTAAATTTAAGTTGCATATTTGAATTTTTAAAATGTATATTAAATTAAAAGTTCTGGCTGAGATGTAAAAAGTAAGTTTTAGGATTAGTATCTAAATCTTTTAGACACAGAGTATATACATACCAGCTAGATACTGAATGAATGAATGAATGAAGAGCAGGCCTATTTAGGTTGATTTTCAAGTATTAACATGTTAAAATATTACTTTATAATAAAAAATTTCATACTAATTTTAAAAGAAAGGTTTTATCTTTGGTGTATTTCACTTTACTTTTTTTTGTTTGTTTGTTTATTATTCCTTTTATTTTTTTTTAATTTTTTAAATTTTAAAATCTTTAGTTCTTACATGCATTCCCAAACATGAACCCCCCTCCCACCTCCCTCCCCATAACATCTTTCTAGGTCATCCCCATGCACCAGCCCCAAGCATGCTGCATCCTGCGTCAGACATAGACTGGCGATTCAATTCACATGATAGTATACATGTTAGAATGTCATTCTCCCAAATCATCCCACCCTCTCCTTCTCCCTCTGAGTCCAAAAGTCCGTTATACACATCTGTGTCTCTTTCCCTGTCTTGCATACAGGGTCGTCATTGCCATCTTCCTAAATTCCATATATATGTGTTAGTATACTGTATTGGTGTTTTTCTTTCTGGCTTACTTCACTCTGTATAATCGGCTCCAGTTTCATCCATCTCATCAGAACTGATTCAAATGAATTCTTTTTAACGGCTGAGTAATACTCCATTGTGTATATGTACCACAGCTTTCTTATCCATTCATCTGCTGATGGACATCTAGGTTGTTTCCATGTCCTGGCTATTATAAACAGTGCTGCGATGAACATTGGGGTACATGTGTCTCTTTCAATTCTGGTTTCCTCGGTGTGTATGCCCAGAAGTGGGATTGCTGGGTCATAAGGTAGTTCTATTTGCAATTTTTTAAGGAATCTCCACACTGTTCTCCATAGTGGCTGTACTAGTTTGCAAAGTAGATAGTGAAGGAGAAATTTAACCTTACAAAAATGACTTTTTAAAACATCTTTTATGAATAAAAGAATTGGAGAAGAGTTGGGCTTGGATGATCACCTGATAATGGCACATCAGGTGTTCCTAAGGAATTGTATCCAGATAGAAGACGGTGCTGTAGATTGAAAATAGAATGTTAATAAACAAACAAAAACCCTGATGAGAGGAGAAGGGAAATTACACCAAAAAAAAAAAAGGAGCTGTTCCTATACCTGTAAAGTGAAATTTAAGGGAAGTACATATTTGTATGTGTGTATTGTGTATATACTGGTTGTATTAGATGTACTAACCAATGCAACAGCAAAGAAAAACAAGGCATACAGATCGGAAAGGAAAAAGCCATAAGGCCATGGTTATTCCCACATGACATGATTGTCTATATAGAAAACTTCCAAAGAATCTATAAACATACACATTCTTTACCATCTCAGCCACCTTGGAAGCCTGAAGACTACTATAAACCTTCAAAGATCAAAGCAATAGATTAGAAATAGACACAACAGTTAGAATAAAGAGTCCAGAAATAAAGCTGCACAAAGGTAGTCAACTGATTTTTGACAATATGTGAATCAATCCAATGGAAAAGGATGATTTGTTTTTAACACATGGTGCTGCTGGATCAATTGAGTATCCACAAGGAAAATAAAGTAAAACAAAATAAAAAAGGTAGTCGATACATACCTCATACGTTATATAAAGTGAACTCAAAATAAGTGATAGACCTCAATGTAAAATATAAGACTATAAAATTTCCAGGGTAAAACAGAGGAGAAAAATCCACATGACCTTAATTTTGGAAAGCTTTTAGATGTAACCCCTAAGTGAAAGTTACTTGGTCGTGTCTGACTCTTTGTGACTCCATGGACTCTACAGTCCATGGAATTCTCCAGGCCAGAATAGTGGAGAGGGTAGCCTTTCCCTTTTCCAGGGCATCTTCCCAACCCAGGGATCGAACCCAGGTCTCCTGTATTGCTAGCAGATTCTTTACCAGATGAGCCACAAGGGAAGCCCTAATCCCTACAGCATGACCCATGATGAGGAAGAAATAAATATTAAAAAAAAATTAGAAACATCTTCTGTGTAAAAAAACCAAAGGAATAAGAAGACATACCAAAGACTGGGAGAAAATAATTAGTAGTATTTTACGTCATGCCACAACCTTATTGAAGGATATGAGGGATAAAATAAGCTGACATGAATTAATGACTTTAAAATACATACATACAACTGGAGCCGATTATACAGAGTGAAGTAAGCCAGAAAGAAAAAACACCAATACAGTATACTAACACATATATATGGAATTTAGAAAGATGGCAATGACGACCCTGTACACAAGACAGCGAAAAAGACACAGATGTGTATAACGGACTTTTGGATTCAGAGGGAGAGGGAGAGGGTGGGATGATTAGGGAGAATGGCATTCTAACATGTATACTATCATGTAAGAATCGAATCGCCAGTCTATGTCTGACGCAGGATACAGCATGCTTGGGGGTGGTGCATGGGGATGACCCAGAGAGATGTTATGGGGAGGGAGGTGGGAGGGGGGTTCATGTTTGGGAACGCATGTAAGAATTAAAGATTTTAAAATTAAAAAAAAAAAGAAAAAATAAATAAATATTTTTTTCCATTCTTATTAAAAAAAAAAATAAAATACATGCATCTAGTTACTGCAACATAATCTCCCTTAAGTGCTTCCTAGGTGGCGCTAGTGGTAAGAATCCACCTGCCAATGCAGGTAGACTTAAGAGATGAGGGTTTGATCCCTGGGTTGGGAAGATTCCGTGGAGGAGGGCATAGCAACCCACTCCAGTGCTCTTGCGTGGAGAATCCCACGGACAGAGGAGACTGGAAAGAGTCCATAGGATTGCAAGGACTTGGACACGACTGAAGCAATTTAGCCTGCATGCATGCAGTCTACCTTAATCAAACAACAGTGTCAGTACCATTCCTACTAGGAATAAGTGCATCCCTCTCTCAATTCATCATTACATTAAGCATCTTAAGAGAATAATTAGTGGCATAATAAGCAGTATATAGCAGTATTTTGATATAACAATGGTCTCATAATATATTCATCTATTCTTGCCTGGAGAATCTCATGGACAGAAGAGCCTGGCGGGCTACAGTCCTTGAAGTTACAAAGAGTTGGACATGACTGAGCAACTAAACTAAACAGCCAACTCTCTTATATCTATGCCTATCTATTTATGTATCTACCAATATTGATATCATTCATCAGTAATTGCATGATAATACACCATTTAATTAAAATTCTGAAGAAATTTTTTTTTCTGCAAAATACCAACTTTGAAATTCATGGGCTTCCTGATCATTTTACTTGGGGACAGTTTCTAATTAAAATAAACATGACTCAGCATAGGCCTCTGATTAAAATATGCTTAAGGTTAAATTAATAAAAGATAGCTGCCAAGACTCAGAAATTTTTCAGCAATAAATGACAAAAATTCAACTGTCTTAAAAATGAACTGCAACTATCAAATCTAGATTGCTAAAGTGAATATATATTTATAAAATTCCTATTTAAGATGCATCAATATAACCTATAAGGTGAGAAATTTTAATGTCTGCCCTTAGATGAAATATATTTCTATATTAATATTATTTTATATTAAATATCAAATATGTTTGCAACCTCATGGACTATACAGTCCGCAGAATTCTCCAGGCCAGAACACTGGAGTGGGTCGCCTTTCCCTTTTTCAGAGGATCTTCTCAATCCAGGGATGGAACCCCAGTCTCTTGTATTGCAGGCAGATTCTTTACCAGCTGAGCCACAAGGGAAGCCCATGTGAAATTATATTTCTCTAAAAATAGAAAGCTTCTACAGAAGGTTACAATGAAATACATCTTTGATATATGAACTTATGTAATTTAGATGGTAAAAATATTAATCATAACACTGCTACCTGTTTATTTTTAATTATTCTTTTTTGAAGGAAAAGTTTTAATTTACACTGCTTATCTTGCTTATTTTTGCAGGAAGGATAATGCTTAAATTTATTTTTAATATGTTTCCACAAATAAGTAGAAAACACATTCTCATTAATTAGATTGGTAGATTTTTTGATGGGAGAGGTTAGGGAGCTCTTTCTAAGTTCCAAGTATTTAAAGAAATATTTACACATTAAAAAAAAATCACTGCTTAATTTATATATAAAATAAGACAGCCTTCCTCCTGTCTTTTGCCAATCAGTAGATTTTCACTCAAGCAACCCTGTATTTATTAAGAAAATATCTATTCATGTGAAAAAAAAAAACAGCTCTTTCAATTTTCATTTAATTTGCATTGGTATTTTGAAGGACTCTGTCACCTATTTTTCTTCATCACTAAAAATGTTATTTTTTGTCATGCTGTTTGGGTTGTAAGTATCTTCAGAAACATGATGTACACAGAGTAAAAAGGTGAAAAATGTAACATTCTTTTGTCTATGAAATTAAGTTCAGTAGCAAAAGGTCATGTCAGCAAACCAAAATGATAAACCTTGGTAGAAAAGAAGACATGCAGCGCATGGAAGGGACAGGTTGCCTTAAAAGAGAAACCAAGGATTACCCGAAGCCTGAAAGGCTAACCTAGGCTCACATTTCTTAAAATGCTTCTCATTTCTAATTCACTGTTTGAGAATAAGCAATGTAATATTAAACTCGGTGCTGGAAGTCATGATCCAGAGTATTCTACTGAAGTTGCATTAGTAGCTATACACTATCTAGGAAAAGTTGGCATATTTCTGCACCAATAACAGTTGAGATTTAGGGGATAATATAGCAAATAAAGGCTTCTCTGATGATTCACACAGTAAAGAATCTGCCTGTAATGTGGGAGACCCAGGTTCAATCCCTAGTTTGGGAAAATCCCTTGGAGAGAGGAAAAGCTACCAACTCCAGTATTCTTGCCCAGAGAATATCATGGACAGAGGTACCTGGAGGGCTACATTCCACGGGGTAGCAAGAATTGGACACAACTGAGCAGCTAACACTTTCACGACTATATAGCAAATAAAACTTCATTGTCATCCACTTTTATTAAATATCAAATATTTCCCTCTTTCCCAGTGGGAGGTGATTATTACAAGAGAAAATAACTGAAATTATTTGTTTCATAGTAGTGTTTCCGTTCACATTCATGTTTTATTTATATAAGATTTATAACCAGGAAGTTATATTAACTTTGGACAATACAAGTTTTTCTGCTCTACAGTAGCAAAAATTAAAGTCAGGGAGAAAGAGGAGGAAAAGAGAGAGGCGGGGAAGGAAGGGGAATGAAAGCTGGGAGGGACAAGGAGAGAACGAGAAGGAGTATCTAAAAAATAAATCAGAAAAATTTTAAAAATTAATATAAATAAACTCATTTATAAACAACCTCTGAAACCGCATTGCATTCAACAAATATTCACTGAAAATTTTACAGTTATAGTAGCAGTAATATGTGGAAAGAGAAAAGCAAGTTTCTATCTGCCATCTCCTTGACCTTCCCAGCTCCCTTCCCCAGCACAGAGGCAAAGATACAAATTGAAACCACAATGTAATAGTTAATTTAGGTTTGTTTAAATGTCTGTGGGATGATGACACAGTGCCAAATTAATTTTCTAAATGTTTAAAAGGTAACATTACATTCAGTTCAGTTCAGTCGCTTAGCAACCCCATGCACTGCAGCACACCAGGCCTCCCTGTCCATCACCAACTCCTGGAGTTTACTCAAACTCATGTCCATTGAGTCGGTGACGCCATCCAACCATCTCATCCCCTGTCGTCCCCTTCTCATCCTGCCTTCAATCTTTCCCAGCATCAGGGTCTTATCAAATGAGTCAGTTTTTCACATCAGGTGGACAAAGTATTAAGTTTCAGCTTCAGCATGAGTCCTTCTAATTAATATTCAGGACTGATTTCATTTAAGATGGACTGGTTGGATATCCTTGCAGTCCAAGGGACTCTCAAGAGTTTTCTCTAACACCACAGTTCAAAAGCATCAATTGTTTGGTGCTCAGCTTTCTTTAGTCCAACTCTTACATCCATACATGACCACTGGAAAACCATATCTTTGACTAGATGGACCTTTGTTGGCAAAGTAATGTCTCTGCTTTTTAATATGCTGTCTAGGTTGGTCATATCAGCCCTGGGATTTCTTTGGAAGGAATGATGCTAAAGCTGAAACTCCAGTACTTTGGCCATCGCATGTGAAGAGTTGACTCATTGGAAAAGATTCTGATGCTGGGAGGGATTGGGGGCAGGAGGAGAAGGGGACGACAGAGGATGAGATGGCTGGATGGCATCACGGACTCGATGGACGTGAGTCTGAGTGAACTCCGGGAGTTGGTGATGGACAGGGAGGCCTGGCGTGCTGCGATTCATGGGGTCGCAAAGAGTCGGACACGACTGAGCGACTGAACTGAACTGAACTGAGGTTGGTCATAACTTTCCTTCCAAGGACTAAGCGTCTTTTAATTTCATGGCTGCAGTTACCATCCACAGTGATTTTGGAGCCCCCCAAAACAAAGTCAGCCACAGTTTCCCCATCTACTTGCCATGAAGTGATGGGACCAGATGCCATGATCTTAGTTGGCTGAATAAAGAGCTATAAGCCAACTTTTTCACTCTCCTCTTTCACTTTCATCAAGAGGCTCTTTAGTTCTTCACTTTCTGCCATAAGGGTGGTGTCATCTGCATATCTGAGGTTATTGATATTTCTCTTGGCAATCTTGATTTCAGCTTTTGTTTCCTCCAGTCCAGCATTTCTTATGATGTACTCTGCATGTAAGTTAAATAAGCAGAGTGACAACATACAGCCTTGACATACACTTTTCTGTATTTGGAAACAGTCTGTTGTTCCATGTCCAGTTATAAATGTTGTTTCCTGACCTTCATACAGATTTCTCAAGAGGCAGGTCAGGTGGTCTGGTATTCACATCTCATTAAGAATTTTCCACAGTTTATTGTGATCCACACAGTCAAAGGCTTTGGCATAGTCAGTAAAGCAGAAGTAGATGTTTTCCTGGAACTCTCATGTTTTTTCAATGATCCAACGAATGTTGGCAGTTCGATCTCTGGTTTCTCTGCCTTTTCTAAATCCAGCTTGAACATCGGGAAATTCATGGTTAACATACTGTTGAAGCCTGGCTTGGAGAATTTTGAGAATTACTTTACTAGCGTGTGAGATGAGAGGAATTGTGAGGTAGTCTGAGCATTCTTTAGCATTGTCTTTCTTTGGGATTGGAATGAAAACTGACATTTTCCAGTCCTGTGGCCACTGCTGAGTATTCCAGATTTGCTGGCATATTGAGTGCATCACTTTTACAGCATCATCTTTTAGGATTTGAAATAGCTCAACTGGAATTCCATCACCTCCTCTAGCTTTCTTCGTAGTGATGTTTCCTAAGGCCCACTTGACTTCACATTCCAGTATGTCTGGCTCTAGCTGAGAGATCACACCATCATGGTTATCTGGGTCACGAAGATCTTTTTTGTATAGTTCTCTGCGTCTTCTTAATATCTTCTGCTTCAGTTAGGTCCATATCATTTCTGTCCTTTATTGAGCCCATGTTTGCATGAAAATTTCCCTTGGTATCTCTCATTTTCTTGAAAAGATCTCTATTCTTTCCCATTCTATTGTTTTCCTCTATTTATTTGCATTGATCACTGAGGAAGCCTGTCTTATCTTTCTTTGCTATTCTTTGGAACTCTGCATTCAAAGGGATATAGCTTTCCTTTTCTCCTTTGCCTTTCATGTCTCTTCTTTTCACAGGTATACGTAAGGACTCCTTAGACAACCATTTTGCCTTTTTGCATTCCTTTTTCTTTGGGATGGTTTTGATCACTGTCTCCTGTACAATGTCATGAACCTCCACCCATAGTTCTTCAAGCATGCTGTCTATCAGATCTAATCCCTTGAATGTATTTCTCACTTCCATTGTATAATCATAAGGGATTTGATTTAGGTCATACCTGAAGGGTCTAGTGGTTTTCCCTACTTTCTTCAACTTCAGTCTGAATGTGGCAATAAGGAGTTCATGATCAGAGCCACAGTCAGCTCCTGGTCTTGTTCTTGTCAACTGTTTAGAGCTTCTCCATCTTTGGCTGCAAAGAATATAATTAATCTGATTTCAGTATTGACCATTTGGTGATGTCCATGTGTAGAGTCTTCTCTTATGTTGTTGGAAGAGAGTGTTTGCTATGACCAGTATGTTCTCTGGGCAAAACTCTGTTAGCCTTTGCCCTGCTTCATTCTCTACTCCAAGGCCAAATTTGCCTGTTACTCCAGGTATTTCTTGATTTCCTCCTTTTGCATTCCAGTCCCCTATAATGAAAAGGACATCTTTTTTGGGTGCATCGACTTGGATTACCGTGATATTGAATGGTTAGCCTTGTAAACAAATAGAGATCATTCTATCATTTTTGAGATTGCATCCATGTACTGCATTTCGGAACCTTTTGCTGAATGTAGAGAAAAAAAAAAGACATTTGTCCTTTCCTCCTTGAGCATTCCAGACGCGAACTCCTCCTTGAGAACACCAGATCCTTTTCTCCATCTCAGGGACCCTGGACTTCTTATCAACCTGCTGACTCTCTCAGTTTCAAACTTTAGTTTGAAATATTCAACTTTTTGAAATTGGTGGAAAACATATGCACTCAACTTCTTTGCAGTTAGATGCTCGTATTTGGAAGTATAATCAATGTGACTTCAAAACGTTTTTTAACTCATCATATGCCCTATTTGATACAAGATTTCTTGTACTTATTTAGTCATGGGTAGAAAGTAAACCTTCAGCCTGTGCATGATATACTGACTATGCATGCAAACATAATCATACACTTTCAACTCAAGTTAAAATCCTTTAAAATATTATAAATTGTTAAATACACAGCTTTCCCAAGATAGCAGACCAGAAACAGAATATTTTATTTAAACAGTGAGCAATTTATGAAAAGAGCATAGCATTAAAATAAAGGGCTGTTTGTACTAAGGATTTCCCTTACTTATCATTCACTATCTATATTATTTTACATTTAATTGATTATGAATTTTATTTTGTTCACTTTAGACAAATTAACTGCTAAATATAATAGGGTCAAGATAAACTTATTTGTAGTGAAATTCATATAAATCTTAAAATCAACATGTAATCAACTATTTTACAGATCAAATATGTTAATTCAGGTAAAAATTATCTTACACAGTGTTTTTCTTATGGAAGGAAGCAGCGCCTAAAGTTTCATTCTCAGATAAGCATCATGAGTTGTTGAGCAACAGCACTTTGAATAGCACTGGTCTAGAATAAGGGTCTTTCTATTGGAGGCCTTCAGAATTATACAGCTAGAAATTCTAAAGGCTCAACAATTCTTTTAAGTGTCTAAAGTCCACATGGAACAACAAAGTCACTACTTTTATGGTATGTGCTGTGCCATGTCTCTTCAGTCATGTCCAACTCTTTGTGATCCTCTAGACGAGAATCCCAGGCACGGGGGAGCCTGGTGGGCTGCCGTCTCTGGGGTCGCACAGAGTCGGACACGACTGAAGTGACTTAGCAGCAGCAGCAGACTGTAGCCAGCTGGCTCCTCTGTCCATGGAATTCTCCAGCCAAGAATACTGGAATGGGTGGCCATGCCCTTCTCTAGGGGTCTTCCCCAACCATAGATTGAACCCGTGTCTCTTAAAAAGTCTCCTGCATTGGCAGATGGGTTCTTTACCACTAGCGCCGCCTGGGAAGCCCACTTCTATGGTAGGAGTTTTCCAAATCTTTCACTGAATGAATGAGATAAGTCAGTATTTCTACTATGATTTTTTTTTTAAAGAACAACAAACAAAATGATTTATAGCAATTTTAAACTAAACTCAAATGACCTTTCCTTTGGTGTTAATAATCTTAAAACTAAAAGAAAATATTATTTCTAAGTGTCCTTTGCCTTTCCTGTTAATTTCTCTCTTGCAGGAAGTGCTAGTTGGAAAAATAAAACTTCAAATAGCAAGATGAGAGAATAAAGATATTTTTAGAGCACTTAGAAAATTGCTAAATGTATGTAATTTGATTTTTAGGAGCAGCAAGGTGGAAAATGGGTCTCATAAAGTGTCATTATGGGAATGTTACATTCTGATTAGTTAACAGCTCTGATACTATTCTAGATAGGAACAAATTTAGGCAATTGAACATTTTTCTGTATTACAGAGAATTTCACTAGGTTTCCTGAGAGATATTTCACTAAGCTTTTCTCAAGTGATTTAAAAGTCACTTCTATTATTTATTTTCTGCAGTGCACAGTACGTACAGTCTTCTCTAACACTGACAGTATCCATTTCTGTTATCTCTCTCATTCCTCAGTGATTTTCACTTTCTCCATATATATTTGCTATCCCGATTCTTGATCTTGTCTTTGCTTTATAATTTATTGTACCTGGCTCATTAGACACATAACAAAATTTTTCTCCATGCATGTTATTTATTCAACTTTTATCTTTTATCCGGTGAGCAATAAAACATTATGTTCCAAGTGAGAAAATATATATGAAAGTGTTGTATAAAATATAAGAGGAGGCAAGTAGTATTAATGATAGTGTTATTGAAATGTTTGAAAGGTTTCTAATTTTGAAAAAAATATCTTAACAAGAGTTGATGACAAAGATATAAGACTACATGTTTTTTAATCTATGAGAGTTTATAGAATTCCCAGGAGCCTCAGTGGTAAAGTATTCACGTGCTAATGCAGGAGAGGCATGTTTGGTCCCTGGTCAGAAAGATCCCCTGGAGAAGGAAAGAGGAACCCACTTCAGTATTCTTGCCTGGAAACTCCCATGGACAGTAGAGACTGGCGAGCTGCACTCCATGGGGTCACACAGAGTCAGACATGACTGAGTGACTGAGCATGCACGCACGTGAGGGTTTATAGCTATTACATTTCTGCAAAGGTAGACTCAACTCTTCAAATTACCTTAACAGTGTCATAAGGGAATCTGATCATTTTCTTTCCTTAAAGTAACTTCAAAAGGTACTGAGTAGTTTTTTTTTTTAATTTCTCATAAATAAATGCTATTTTCCTTTCCTTGAAATTATACAGATATTGTAATTTATACTTAACAAGTGATTTAATTTGAAGAATTTTATTCCTAGAAAACATTCAGATCTTTCAATACAAAGTTGAAGATGTGTAGTAAAATCACATCATGTCAGACCTTAAGAATCCCAAATCACTCAATTCTTTTGCTTTTACAAATATAAGGGCTAAAATAATTTAGATAGATTGATACTTTGAGGTGAAAGAGGGGAGTGACAAAGCTGGTTTAAAACTCAAATTCAAAATACTAAAATCACGGCATCCAGTCTCATCATTTAGTGGCAAACAGACGAGTAAACAATGGAAACAGTGAGACTTTACTTTCTTGGGATTCAAAATCACTTCAGACAGTTACTGCAAGCCATGAAATTAAAAGATACTTGCTCCTTGGAAGAAAAGCCCTGAGAAACCTAGACAGTGTATTGAAAAGCAGAGACATCACTTTGCCAACAACCGTCTGTATAGTCAAAGCTGTGGTTTTCCAGTAGTCATGTACGGATGTGAGAGCTGGACCATATAAAGGGCTGAGTGCCAAAGAATTGATGCTTTCAAACTGGTGCTGGAGAAGATTCTTAAAAGTGTCTTGGGCAGCAAAGAGATCAAACCAGTCAATCCTAAAGGAAATCAACCGTTAATATTCACTGGGAGGACTGATGCTGAAGTTGAAACTCCAGTACTTTGGCCATCTGATGCACAGAGCTGACTCATAGGAAAAGACTGAAGACTGGGAAAGATTGAGGGCACGAGGAGAAAGGGGTGACAGGATGAGATGGCTGGATGGCATCATCAACTCAATGGATATGAATTTGAGCAAAATCCAGGAGATAGTGAAGGACAGGGATGCCTGGTCTGCTGCAGTCCACGGGGTCGCAAATAGTCAGACATGACTAAACAAGAACAATATGCTTTTTTTAAATAATATCCACATCAAACTTCTTTCATGGTTAAAATCTTATATATCAAGGAAATAAATAGAATAAAAGTAATTTAACACATAGACACATAAACTATGATAAAACTACATTTCTTATATTTTAATAGCTGTGTCAGGTCGTTTATTTCTTCATAGGAAACAGTGTCTGGAGGAGATGTCATCCCTACATCCCTTTAGATAGTCAAAAAACCTGTCTATTCTTAGACTGTCCCTCACAGTAGCCTATAGGGTGAAATGGCATTCCTGACTTATTAGTTCATATTTTGGCTTGATGATATCAGTTCAGTTCAGTTCAGTTCGGTCACTCAGTTGAGTCTGATTCTTTGCAACTCCAATGGACTGCAGCACACCAGGCCTCCCTGTCCATCACCAATTCCTGGAGTTTGCTCAAACTCATGTCCACTGAGTCAGTGATGCCATCCAACCATTTCATCCTCTGTCGTCCCCTTCTCCTCCAGCCTTCAATCTTTCCCAACGTCAGGGTTTCTTCAAATGAGTCAGTCCTTCGCAACAGGTGGCCAAAGTATTGGAGTTTCAGCTTCAGTATCAGTCCTTCCAATGAATATTCAGGATTGATTTCCTTTAGGATGGATTGGTAGGATCTCCTTGCTGTCCAAGGGACTCTCAAGAGTCTTCTTCAACATCACAGTTCAAAAGCATCAATTCTTCGGCACTCAGCTTTTTCTCACATCTATACATGAAAGCTTTAACTAGATTGATGATATAAGCATATATAATATGTTTTAACTAAATTAATTATTGATAGTTATGCACTAAAGCAACACTTCCTTAATGCATTTCTTATGTGCCAAAAGATTTTTTAGTTTTAATCAACTTTTTGTGTTTATACATCCCTCATCTTTTCATTTACTTTCTATTTTTGTACTGCATTTGCAATTATATTCTGAAATCACACAAAGGAAAAAAAATGTGACTTAGCAAACAGCAGAAAAAAGAAAGTTCTGATATGAGGATCAAAACCTTAACTAAACAGCAAACATCCTGCTGTGCTCAGTTGTGTCCTACTCTTTGCTACCCCATAGACTGTAATCTACCAGGCTCCTGTGCCCATGAAACCTGTGCCTCCTACTTGGCAGGTGGATTCTTTACCATTGCAACACCTAGGAAGCACAAATAGAAAATCATTCTAGGGAAATAAAGTAACGAGATTTTAGCAAGTATAAGGATAGAACCCAAGTACGATGTCACAAATTCTATGCATTGGCTAGATATGAATCTCTATTTAGATTAATGTTTTCCTTGGCATGTGTGGAACGTAACTGCCAATGCTAACACTTCAGTCAGAAAGGAATTTTCTCTTCTGATAATCATACAGAAGAGGTTTCTCAGCGCCTGTTTGTCTTTTCTTTTTTAAAATTTTGGTGCACTGTGTTGCATATGGGATCCTGTTCCCCACACCCCTTGCATGGGAAACATGGGGTCTTAACCACTAGGCCACCAGGGAAGTCTCTCTTAGTGTCTTTGTTGTTGTTTTAGTCACTAAGTTGTGTCCAACTCTTGCAACCCCCTCAACTTCTTTAGAGGAACATTTTATAATGTTCTCTGTAACATTCTTTAAAACAAAATCTATACTTTGTACTTATTTTGCTTTGCTGAATTATATGACATATTTGCCAGTCAATGTTTGGGAAAATTGATTAAAGGAAAAAAAGAACAACAAGGAAGTAACAAGTGCTCATTTGTCTCTGACGTATTGGGACCCCATGAACTGAAGCTTACCAGGCTCTTTTGTCCATGGTTCCAGAGAAGAATACTGGAGTGGATTGCCATTTGTTACTCCAGGGGATCTTCCTGATCTAGTCTCCTGAAAGTGAAGTGAAGTCGCTCAGTCATGTCCAACTCTTTGCCACCCCGTGGACTGTAGCCTAACAGGCTCCTCTGTCCATGGGATTTTCCAGGCAAGAGTATTGGAGTGGGTTGCCATTTCCTTCTCCAGGGGATCTTCCCGACCCAGGGACTGAACCCGGGTCTTCTGCATTGTAGGCAGACGCTTTACCATCTGAGCCACCAGGGAAGTCCTAGTCTCCTGAACTAGCTGGCAAATTCTTTATCACTGCACCACCTGGGAAGCCCCAAAGTAAAAAGTAAATAAGAAGATAAACATTTAACACAAAATACATTCATTGGGGATATATTTAGATTAAAATGACAATCATGATGAATTCACACTTTGCGATTAAATCAGTATTATTTGTTTGATTCATATAAATGAGAAGAATCTTTTCTTCCAGAAAGTGTTATCATCAGAGCCATTTGATTTCTTTGCATTATTCTTTGTTTCTTTAGAGTTCTTTATTATTGCTATGCATGAACTGACATCAAATAATATTTTCTAGTAATACTTTGATGCCTTAGTATTATTGGTGAAATGTACATTTTTCTCTTCCTTTACTCTGACATAATACAAAAATATAATAATTGCATGGCTATGATTGAAATTCCTTTTCAAATCTGAGTCAGAGTTGCCAATAAAATTGACTCATTAAAAAAATGACTCACATAAAACAAAGTGTTACATTAATAGCTACCTTAAAAGTGGTTTTATTTTCATACAAGTGGCTTTCTTTTCACACAGTGCACACCATATCAAGAATGCCGTTTAACAAGTGAGAGTTGCTCAAGGAAGCTGAATTTTTAAATTGGCATTAATTTTTTCTGAAACTAATCTGTTTTAAAAGAGAATTAAGTCACTAATTCCACAAGAATTAAAATTAAAATATTTGAAATTTATTTAGAAAACTGTGTAAGGACTTAGTTTATAATTTGTATTTGCTAGTATTTATATCTAAATTACTTCTTTCACAGGAAACTCCAGTTTTACTTATCATGAAATCAGACATGCATCTACTATTACATATATACCCATTAGCACAAGCTTATCACTGAACCATAATGTGACATACCTTGGAGAAATTCACTCATATTTTAATGCAAAGCATTGTCTTACTGATATATATTTTTTAAATTTATAATATATCATCTCAGCTTAAAATACAGCTCAATTTTGAACTATATGTACACTTTATTTTCCTGGCATGCCTGGATTATTGCCTCCTAAAACAGGATATTTCCATTGCATGTGAATATAAGCAAATAGTTTTGAAATTTATATGTATAATTATTTAATAACTTCTTTATTTGGTGTTTAAGGTTAGAATTCATAAATGTATGAGGTAAACATAAGATGTAATGTTGGTCAGTGATTCTTCTCTTGCCTGTTCTCAGAGAAACATCAAATGTGGAATATTTTAAGTCAGTTCTGATAGAGTCCCTTTTTATCTTATACTTCAGAATAGCATTATAAATCTAAATCAATTTGTCCATGATGGTGGTTTACAGAGAATGTCATACTACAAAAATGGTTTCTCCCTTTGGCATTGGAATGTTGAAGTACTTGTGAAGTTTTCACAGTTTTTTGTAGCAGAATCAATACTTATCCCAGGAAGCTGAGGTCAGGGCCTAGACTCTGTTTGCCAGTATACTTGTTAATATAACAGGAAAGGTCTAAAATAACATTGTCTCGGGAAAATTCTTATAAAACTAATACCAGTTGTCATGAATATTAAAATTGATTTGGATTGATATGATCAACATATTCTTCTACTGTATGTACATTTGTGTTCAATTTTTTACATATTTCTGATTATTTAAAATTTCATATCTTATTCTAAATAAATATGTCCAGACAAAGATTGACAGCATTATTTTCCTTGCTTATACAGATGCTTAATTTAAAAAAAAAAAAAACATTGACTTTTAATATTGATATTTTATTTTATTTATTTACTTATTTATTTTTAGTTTTTTATTTTTTAAATTTTAAAATCTTTAATTCTTTTTTTTTTTTTAATTTCAAAGTGGTTTTTTTTTTCTTTTTCTTTTTTTTTTTTTTAATTTTAAAATCTTTAATTCTTACATGCGTTCCCAAACATGAACCCCCCTCCCACCTCCCTCCCCATAACATCTCTCTGGGTCATCCCCATGCACCAGCCCCAAGCATGCTGCATCCTGCGTCAGACATAGACTGGCGATTCAATTCTTACATGATAGTATACATGTTAGAATGCCATTCTCCCAAATCATCCCACCCTCTCCCTCTCCCTCTGAGTCCAAAAGTCCGTTATACACATCTGTGTCTCTTTCGCTGTCTTGCATACAGTATAGTAACACATATATATGGAATTTAGGAAGATGGTAATATTGATATTTTAAAACAAAAGTTTCTTAACTAATTGACAGATTAGTTGGAAATAAAAATAATGCATTATATAAGAAAGCATAAGACAAAATAATTCAAAGTAAAGTTCAAACTGAATGCCTTTATAAGATGAAACTTCCCCTTTTATCTTAATAGGATCATCAATAAATAAACATAGGCCCAAGAGACCTATAATACCAAAAATTCAAATTCAACAATATTTCTGATAAGATGTTGAGTTCAAATGAAATTTCTCTTTTGCCTTATTATTTTTATTTTGGTAAACTATACATAAAGTTAATAATTTTTAAGTGTAGAGTACGTTAGCATTAAGTACATTAACACTGTTATACAATGATCATCATTCATCAACATAATATTTTCATCATCCCAAGCTGAAATTCTGTACCTATTAAACAATATTTGCCCATTCCCTTCTTCCCGCCCCTAGTAACCACTGTTCTATTTCCTGGCTTTGCAAATTTGACTACTATACATACCTTCAGTCAGTTCAGTTCACTCGATCAGTCACGTCCGACTCTTTGCAACCCCATGGACTGCAGCACGCCAGGCTTGCTTGTCCATCACCAACTCCCAGAGTTTGCTCAAACTCATGTCCATTGAGTCAGTGATGTCATCCAACCATCTCATCCTCTGTTGTCCCTTTCTCATCCTGCCTTCAATCTTTCCCTTCATCAGAGTCTTTTCAAATGAGTCAGTTCTTCGCATCAGCTGGCCAAAGTATTGGAATTTCAGCTTCAACATCAGTCCTTCCAATGAACACCCAAGACTGATTTCCTTTAGAATGGACTGGTTGGATCTCCTTGCTGTCCAAGGGGCTCTCAAGAGTCTTCTCCAACACCACAGTGCAAAAGCATCAATTCTTCAGTGCTTAGCTTTCTTTATAGTCCAACTCACATCCATACATGACTGCTGGAAAAACAATAGCCTTGACTAGATGGATCTTTGTTGGAAAAGTAATCTCTACTTTTTAATATGCTGTCTAGGTTGGTCATGGCTTTTCTTCCAAGGAGTAAGCATCTTTTAATTTCATGGCTGCAGCCACCATCAGCAGTGATTTTGGAGACCATAAAATAAAGTCAGCCACTGTTTCCACTGTTTCTCCATCTGTTTCCCATGAAGTGATGGGACCAGATGCCATGATCTTAGTTTTCTGAATGTTGAGCTTGAAGTCAACTTTTTCACTCTCTTCTTTCACTTTCATAAAGAGGCTCTTTAGTTCTTCGCTTTCTGCCATAAGAGTGGTGTCATCTGCATATCTGCGGTTATTGATATTTCTCCCGGCAATCTTGATTCCAGCTTGTGCATCTTCCAGTCCAGTGTTTATTATGATGTACTCTGCATAGAAGTTAAATAAGCAGGGTGACAATATACAGCCTTGATGTACTCCTTTTCCTATTTGGAGCCAGTCTGTTGTTCCATATATACCTGAAGTGTAGTCATTCACCATTTGTTGTCTTGTGTCTGGTTTACTCCACTTAGCAAACGCCAAGATTCACTGATGTTGTAGTGTGTGTCAGAATTTCTTTCCTTCTTAAGGCTGAACACTATTTCATTGTATGTATATATCCCATTATGCTTTATCAATTTATCCATAGATTGATCAAATGAAATTCTCAAGTAATGTGGAATTATTCCCCAACATGCATATACATAGAGAATTTCATGCTATTTATTTATCAATACATATCTTATTTGGTCAATGTGTTCACAGTTAACTTATTATATAAAGGACAGTCATGAGTTTTTGATCAAAGTACCTGGAGGATTCGAGAAAGCACACATATTCAAAAGAGAATGATGTTTTTAGAAGCCTCTCTGAACAGCCCCATGAAGTCTGCTAGGTCACAAAGCACAGTGAAATATCAGCAGACAAGTGACATTATTAAAATTAAAAACTTCCTTTAGGAGTCATTTATAAGATTGTGTTTTATTTAGACTCTCTGTGAAACTCCCATTTTCAATTTCTTTTAAAAGGCTTAAGTATACTTATAGTGTTTGAAGCATTTTATTATACCTGGAAATACAATTTCCAGGTAAACAGGCACTGTAACTGAACAGGGCTCTGTGGGGCCTTCCTGGGAGAGAGTCCCCTGCCTCTTTTCCCATACTGTATACCTGCCTCTTGTTTGTAGACAAGCTTTAGTCTCCCAGGTATCCTCTAAGTCACAAAAGGCTAGCTGAAGAATTAGTAATTGAAAGAAAGTGAACATGTGGTAACAACATGTACCAGTTAAACCTGGAGAATTGGTAACAGTTTGAACCATAAATCAGCCATGTATTTTGAGTTTCTCTCTGAAAGATAAAGATAACAGTGTCTGATGCACAATCCTGAGCTGTTTTAGAGACTAAAATGCCCATCAGGTGGAAGAATTTACCTGCATAATGACCATGAACATGTACCTCTGAAGCTAGCTGGAGCCTGAGGATTAAAGAGGTTAATCCCTGTTACCTCACCATCAACCAATCAGAGAATGTTGCCTGAGCTGATCACACACCCTGCAACTCTCTCCCTTCCCCTTCCTTCAAACATCCTCCCCTGAAACCCACCTGAGATGTTGAGGTGTTTTGAGCATTAGTTGTCATACTCCTTGTTTGGTGTCTACAGAAAACTTTGCAGTTTCCTTCACCACAACCTGGTGTTAGCACACAGGTGTTAAAGCAAGGAGGTAAGGAGACTCAGGGCCTCTGGTCCCATCACTTCATGGCAAATAAAAGCAGAGAAAGTGGAAGCAGTGACAGATTTTCTCTTCTTGGGCTCCAAAATCACTGCAGATGGTGACTGCAGCCATGAAGTTAGAAGATGCTCACTTCTGGGAAGGAATGCGATGACAAACCTAGACAGCATATTAAAAAGCAAAGACATCACTTTGCTGACAAATCCATATAGTCAAAGTTATGGTCTTTCCAGTAGACATAAATGGAGTTGGACTATAAAGAAGGCTGAGCTCAAAAGAATTGGTGGTTTTGAACTGTGGTGTTGGAGAAGACTCTTGAGAGTCCCTTGGACTGCAAGGGGATCAAACCAGTCAATCCTAAAGGAAATCAACTCTGAGTATTCATTAGAAGGACTGATGCTGAAGCTCTAATACTCTGGCCACCTGATGCAAAGTGTCAACTCATTGGAAAAGACTATGATACTGGGAAAGATTGAAGGCAAAAGAAGAAAGGGATGACAGAGGATGAGATAGTTAAATAGCATCACCGGTTCAATGGATATGAACTTGGGCAAACTCCGGGAGATAGTGAGGGACAGAGAGGCCTGGCATGTTGCAGTCCATGGGGTTGCAAAGAGTCAGACACAACTTAGTGACTGAGTGACTGAACCCCAACAAGCAGATTCAAGGTTGGTTTGGTAAAAACATTATTATACAAATAACTTTATAAATAGTGTCAACTGTGGGAAATGTCATGAAGGCAAAATCCAATATCCTATGAGGATTTTAATAAAAGGACATAACCTGATATGGCTAAGGTAGAGCCCATTCCTTTGAATCTCAGAGCCGTTCCGCTGAACCTCAGACTTCATTTTTGTCTAAAGCCTACTTTCCTTACTACATGTTATGAGCTTGTCTTGTAAAGCATTAGGAATATGGGTTGCCTATGTTCAAATTCTAACCCTGCTATGTTTTAGGTATATGACCTAATAGTCATATACTATAGCAAGTATATGTATATAATAGCAAGTCAAATAATCTCTTTGAGTTTTATTACAAATAAAATATAGATACTAATAATACCTTATTCATAGAGATAAAAATAAAAAGAAATTATATTTGTAGCACATTTAGAATAATATCTGGCCAATGATCAGCATTATATACTTGTTAGTCATTACCAGATATTTTTCTTCTGGACTGGCTGCAATTAAGCTACAGATGGAAAGGATACAAAGTCTCTAATGATAAAGATAGTTATGCCCATACTTGAGTTCATTAGCCCTTCATCCCTTGTACCAACTGAATCTCATCTTTGTCTCTTGCTATAAGACATCATTTGAAAAATGCATATTTTTCAATACTTTTTTTGAAATGATGCCAAGATTTTATCATCTCAGTCTGTGCTCACTTTAGACAGTCCGCTATCACTGTTTATGTCATGTTAAATAAGTTCCACTGTAGCACAGAAAAAGCATAAACCTTTTCTGCTGAAAAATAACTGAGAGGCATGCCAAACTGAAAAGAAAAAACTCTGTGTGACTGCCTTCAGGACACTTGCTGAAGGCATTTAGGTACTTCATTTGTAAATTGAGAGAAAATGTATATTTCTTTAATACAATCTGGTCTCTTATAATATTGATTTTAGGAACCAAAGCACTTCAACACTAAAATGACAACATTTTTAATGCATGTATTTTGGTCAAAATCCAAAGTACAGTGAATTGATATCTTAGACATGCAATCTTCAAAAATGAACATATTCTAGGCAGAAAAATGAATCATCTTTCTCTAAACAAGCCACTTCTAGAAATCATAATATCTGTCACATTTTAATGACAGACAGATGGGATATTCCTTTTGTAATTACCGTGTCCTCTTTAAACTGAGTTACTGACCATATGATCCCATCTTGTATCAAAATATAATCTTCTAAAAAGACATGTCTTCCCTTGGGGCTGATTCTTAATAGACGTATGTGCCTCATGCTCTCCTACCCCTATGACTGCTTTTGGTTTTACCTGAATAAGACATGGATTTCCGTGTGTTATCTTACAATTGCAGTGTGCTCAGAAGTTATTTTATGCCAAGTCTTAAAGACTTTGAGCTACTATAATGTACAACATTGAATTCCCACAGGCACATTCTGCTAACCATCTGAAGTCTTCTCCTGCCTAAACACAAAATACAACATCTGTCCTGCAGTTCCATATTTTTGCTAACAGCTTCCTCTAGGAACTGCCATTACTAGCAAACAGTATATTGCACTAGCTACTGGTTTATGTGATCAGAAGAAAAAGACTTTTACTACTTATGCTTCTTTAGAAAAGAGTTCATTTAAATAGCATGTGCAAATCAATTATTAATGAAAAACTGGCATGCATCACACGCTGAGAATAATGTTTATATGCTGGTAGAAAATAATTCCAATAAGCTGGAATAAGTGAAATATAAATTTCACTTATTCTATAGAGTGCTGGAAAAGAATGTGAGGTTATTTTTCTTCTTTTAGGAAAATGGAGGCTAAATTGTATTTAAACCGTGGTATAAAAGCAAAATGTTATATAAATGTACTCAGGCCATTTTCTAATGGTCATCATATCCCTTGGTGAAAGCTTTAACTTTATTATTCAGTTTTAGAAGTTACTTGAAACAGAAACTTTAAAACTTTTTTTTTTTTTAACTCAATGGCCATGATACTGGAAAGTCAGGGACATACAAAAGCTGTCAGCCACACTGAACATTAAGAATTTGAAAAACAGTGAAAAATGCCAGGTTGAGATGATGCTGAGCCAGCTTATTTATGTTTAGCTTGGTTAGTAAGCAGAACTACAACATCTAAAATACTTACTTCTTTGTCACTTCCATAATTTTAAAAGAGATTGTAAGACACCATCGAATGATAAACCAAATAGGATGTGCTGAGTAGTTTAAGTTCATAAATAACTGACATCATTAAGAAAAGCTAAGAAATACATGCTATTTTTATTGGGTTTAATGTAAATATAGTTCTGAAATACAGTATGATGCATCCAATTACATTCTATTTCCAGATGATCTTCATTTTTAAAAATAAATATTATGCTTTGTATCTTTAAAAAATTCAGTCTCAAATTATAATTTGTTTTCTTGAAAAAACAGCTCGGTAGCAATGTGTCATGCTTCTGAGATCTTTTCACTCTGAGGAAAAAGGGAAAAGTATAAAATAATAAGAAATCTTTGAGTGTGGTTACATAGTTATGACAATTATTTATCCAATAAAATAATAGATTTTTCAGCTTCAGACCTTATACAGAAATTATATTTCTTAACTTCTTTATTTTTAATAAAGAGGAAACTGACATTCACAGGTAAACAGTGACTTAGTCAATCTCAATTCTAGCTACTACCATAGATTTTCTTGTATAAGAAACGAATTGCCAGTCTAGGTTCGATGCAGGATACAGGATGCTCAGGGCTGGTGCACTGGGATGACCCATAGGGATGGTATGGGGAGGGAGGTGGGAGGGGGATTCAGGATGGGGAACACGTGTACACCCATGGTGGATTCATGTTGATGTGTGGCAAAACCAATGCAATATTGTAAAGTAAAATAATAATAATAATAATAAAATTAAAAGGAAATTTCAAATAGCACCCCGTGTATCCACTTGTAAACTTTATTAGCAATTTATCAAAGTATGCTGAATGGATTTAATCCATTGTTCAATATATATACCAATGTGTTCAAATATATACCAATTATACATGTATAATAGTACATGTACTACATATGCATATCATTAAATACTGAACTGATTACTATAATAATGTACAGTAGCTACAGACAAATACTGTTTGATTTCACTTTTACAACATACTTAGAAAGTCAAATTCATGGAGACAGAAAGTATCTATACTTTGGTAGATGCCAGGGAACAGGGGTGTGGGAAGGAGAATGGGGACCTAATGCTTAATGGGGATAGTTTCAGTCTAGGAAAGTGAAAAATTCTGGAGATGGATGATGGTGAGAGTTGCACAACAATGTGAATATACTTAGAGCCGCTGAAATGTACATTAAATATGAAGGGGCTATTAATGGGCTTTGATCTAATTTTTTCATAGGGTTACTTATTTTCTTATTGTTAAATTTTGGATTCTTCCTATATTTTGAGTAATAATCCTTTATCAAACATGCTTTTTGAAAATATCTTCTCCAAGTCTATGTCTTGTCTTCTCATTCTGTTGACTTTGTCTTTCACAGAGGAGTTTAATGAAGTCGAGTTGATCAGTTTTTTCATGGATCATGCCATTTGTTGTACCTAAAAAGTAATCACCATACCCCAGCTCATCTAGGTTATCACCTACCTTACCATCTAAGGAATTTTTTATTTTGTGTTTTGTATTTGTATCTGTTATCCACTCTGATTTAATTTTTGTAGACTTCTACATCTAGATTCTTTGCTCCATTGTATTGCCTTCCCTTTATCAGAGATCACTCGACTATACTCATGGAGGTCTTTTCTGGACATTATGTTCTGTTCCATTGATCTATTTGTCTATTCTTTGACCAGTACTATACTGTCTTGATAACTATGTGCTTAGTCATTCAGCTGTGTTTGCCTCTCTGAGGCCTTATAGACTAGCCCACCAGGCTACTCGGCCCATGGAATTTTCCAGGCAAAAATACTGGAGTAGAGTGCCATTTCATACTCCAGGGAATCTTTCCAACTCAGGGATCAAGCCTCCATCTCCTGCACGGGCAGGCAGATTCTTTACCACATTCTTTACCACTACTTGATTTTAAGGTAAGTCTTAAAATCAAGTGGTGTCAGTTCTCCACTTTCTTCTCCTTCAATATTGGGTTTCCTGTTCTATATCTTTGCCTCTCCACACAGACATTAGAATCAGTTTGTTAATATACATAAAACGTGTATGAAAATGCATGTATTGCTTAAACTTAGTGTATGGATTGCACTAAGTTCATTTCAGCTTTGGAAGAATTGACATCTTGACAATATTGATTCTTCTTATCAAGAATATGGAGATAGCTCTCCATTTATTAACTTCTTTGATTTCATTTATTGGAAATTTACAGCTTTCCACAAATAGACCTTACATATATTTTTTTAGATTTATTCAGAAGTATTTCATTTTGGAGGGTGCTCATATAAACAAAATTTTGCTTTTCTTTCAAACTCTACTTGAAATGACTATTGACTACTTTGAATGTAAACTGTGTGTTTTGCCACTTGCTATAACTTACTCATTTCAGGAGCAATTTTGTCATTTCTTTTAGATTTTACACATAGACAGTTGTATCCTCTGTGAACAAGGAGAGTTTTATATCTTCCTTTCCAAACATATAGCTAACATTTCCTTTTCTTGCCTAATTCCACTAGCTAGGACTTGCAGTACAATGTTGAAAAGCAGTGGTAAAAGGGGACATCCTTACCTTGTTCTTGATCTTAGTGGAAAAAACTGATTTTTTTGACATTAAGCATGGTGATAACTGTAGATTTTTGGAGATATTGTTTGTGAAATCAAAGACGCTCCCTTCTGTTCCAAGTTGATTGAGAGTTTTTATCATGAACAGATCATGGATTTTGTCAAATGCTTCTTATACATCAATTGATATGATAGTGTGATTTCTCAGTTTTTTGCCTGTTCACATGATATATCACATTTACTGATTTTCAAAGGTTGAATCACTTACTTGGGACAAACTCTAGGTATCCATAGTTTTGTTAAAATTATACATATACCACACACACACACACACACACACTCACACTCTTCCAGGCTTCCCTTGTGGCTCAGATGGTAAAGAATCCGCCTGCAATGCAGGAGACCTGGGTTCGATCCCTGGGTTGGGAAGATCCCCTGGAGAAGGAAAAGGATACCCACTCCAGTATTCTGGCCTGGAGAATTCCATGGATTGTATAGTCTATGGGGTTGCAAAGAGTCAGATACAACTGAGTGACTCACTCTCTCACTCACTCAAAACACACTCCCCCAGTGGCTCAGTGGTAAAGAATCTGCCTGCAATGCAGGAGCCACAGGAATCATAGCTTCTATCTCTGGATGGGAAGATCTCTTAGAGGAAGGAATGGCAGCCCCTTTCAGTATTCTTGCCTGGAGAATCCCATCGACATAGAAGCCTAGTGGGCTATAGTCCACAGAGTTGCAAAGAGTCAGACACAATTAAGTGACTTAGCACACACACATGTATATGTGTGTGTGTGTGTGTGTTTGTGTATATATATATATATATATATATATATATGTATATATATATATATAGAGAGAGAGAGAGACAAAAATAATTAAAATCATAGGCATTTACAGATATTTAATCAATATTATAAGCGAGAGTATGCTGAAATAAAAACTAGTGAAAGTAAGAATATATCAAGGAAATAAAAATAGCAAAGGAATAAAGTATTGATAATAGAGTTACAATCTTGCTGAAATTAGTACAGATACAATTTTTACTGTGAATAGTGAATAATGAAATGTGAGCTAGATACAAAAGTCCTCCATAAAACTTTACAAAATATTAGAAGTGAAGTGAAATTCACTGAATTACATACACACATATGTATTATTTGAAAAATGTTAAAAGATGATAAAAGTGCTCTCTCATCAAGTAAGACACAATCTCTTAGACCATTCCAAAATAATTCATTTGTGGGATGTTTGTTCTTTTTTACCCTTTTTCCACTTGTTCTCTGATCCTACCACAAAAGGAAAGACCTTCTCACAATGCTTCAATTCCTAGGGTTTCTAATCAGCATAGATTCTCTGATACAGAGATAGTTGAAAGCTATACCTAAAGGCATTGAAACCACAGTATTCATTTACATAATTCCTCACTGGGATAAATTCTCTGATGAAGAAGAAGTCTTGAGTTATAACATAATTCTTTCCACGTTCCTAACTTCCATAAAATTTCCCCCTACATTATCCATAGTGATCAGATTTGAAAGGTTTCTTACCATTAATACTAATGAGATGTTCAGAAAGACACGGATCCTTCACAAACGTCTTTCCACACTACTTATATTTGCTTTGTTTCTTACTAATCTTTCTTCCTTGATGCTGAATAAGTCACTAGTCATGGAAAAAGGCCTTCCCACATTCATTATATTCACTGGCGTTTTCACCTGGATTAGATCTCAATTTAAAAAATACATAAAATATGACGTTTCTTGAGTTTTATGGTTTATCATGTATGTATATTTTCCAAATGTACATAAATTATATGTGAAGACTATAGATATCTCTATATTCTGTCCATGTAAAGAGTTGCTCACTAGGTGACTCTTTGCTTCTGAATAAGTCTGTTGTTTAGTTGTATGTCAGGTCTGTCTGTGTGACCCCATTGACTGCAGCACATCGGGCTACCCTATCCTCCACTTTCTCCCAGAGTTTGCTCAAATTTATGTTCACTGAGTTAGTGATGCTACTTAATCATCTCATCCTCTGCTGCCTCCTTCTCATTTTGCCTTCAGTCTTTCCAAGCAAGCATCAGGGTCTTTCCAGTGAGTCAGCTCTTCGCATCAAGTGGCCAAAGTATTGGAGCTTCAACTTCAGTGTCAGTCCTTTCAATGATTGTGCTGTGCTTAGTCGCTCAGTCGTGTTGGACTTTTGCAATCCCATGGACTGTAGCCTGCCAGGCTCCTCTGTCCATGGGATTCTCCAGGCAAGAATACTGGATTAGGTTGTCATGCCCTCCTCTAGGGGATCTTCCTACCCAGGGATAGAACCCAGGTATCCCATATTGCAGGCAGCTTCTTTACCATCTGAGCCACCAGGGAAGCCCTTTCAATAAATATTCAGGGTTGATTTCCTTTAGGACTGACTGGTTGGCTCTCCTTGCAGTGCAAGGGATTCTCAAGAGTCTTCTCCAGCATCATAATACAAAAGTATCAATTATTCGGCGCTCAGTCTTCTTTAAGTTCCAACTCACATGACCATACAAGACAAGACTAATGAGCCATAAATAAATAAAATTATTTTTACTTTTCTTAGTACTCTGAACTTTTAAAAATTATTCAAGTTTGAATATAAAATAAAAGATGCATGTTGGAAGTGAGCAGGTATTATTAGATGAATATTACATGTTTAAAATGTCCTCCTGAGTTCTGTTTTTTGTTTTTCAAATTGTATATTTTATTTCTAATAATATCTTCAGCTAGAAAATTCAGACCTATGCATTGTAATTTTCCATCCTTCCATTATGTTTCATTTATCTTATCTCATCTATCTCAGTTTTATAAGATAATTTCTTAGTCTTACCTCTTGGTTCCTAGATTAAGTATAGATTTCTTGTCAGTTTTATATCATTTAGCCAAGATTCCTTCCCTTATTCCAATCAAGAGATAAATAATGAATTGGAAATATAAAGATTCATTAAAACCAAGCATTTGAAGTTCTTCTGTGTGTAGCCCTCTGTGCTCACACCACTGAAAATGACTTGCCTATGGATCATGTTGTTATATTTTCAAGAAATAAGCATTTTCTTCTAGATCTTTAAAATAAACCTGGGAAGACAGAGCCCCATGGTACCCTTAGTGATATAAGGCTTTTGTGGTGGGGTTATACTATCTTTCTAATGATAGGAAATTGAATCTATGAGATCATAAAGACCATTTAAGTAGAGAAAGGACTCTTGTTCTAAAGTTAAAGAGTGACTTTTCATTTAGTAATACTTGTTTAATCTTTTCTTGGCTTTGTAAATATATCAAATAATGCCTAAATAATTATAGTTTTTCTTCCTTCCAACCAATGATCATGTGTTTTACTTTTTATTCTTTTTACTTAATCTCTCATTTAGGATAATATTTTAAAAATTTCTTTCTTTTTGGTTTAAAATTTATGTCTTCATGTATCTATTTTCTTGTATTTTAATGATGTGTTGGAATAGAAATGCTAAAACTATAGAAAAGGTATGAATTTAAATTAGTCATACACAACACAAGATAAAATTCAGTAACTTCTACGACTAGAAGTACATTTTACTTGCTCATGAATAATTGTTTCTTTGTTTAAAATAATGCAAAACACTTGACTAGGGACCATGAGCAGAATGCTCCTAAATAACATTCACTTGAAAAACGCTCATGGAACAGCATAAAGCCCAGTAGTCCTCTATGCCCTCAAAAATTCTACCCCTAATTATACAAATTTTGGGGCCCAAGAGAAAAATGACCATTTCACTCAAGGTAATTAGGTTTTGAATCCACAGCTTGAAAATCTAGATTGATAATATACTATGGCTTGCCAGTGAGATGACCATACCTGTATAGATGGCTAATCAAGACTAGTCACGGTAACAATTTCTCATTTATTGAAAGAGAAAATCTCTCAGAAGAATAACATCACTTTTGAAATAGCACTGTGACATTATGAGATGTTATGTTTAAATAACTCCAAATATAAATATCTGTGAATAGCAGCTGATTGCTGAATCCAATGTTACAGAAAGTTACTTTCCACCTTTAATGTTTTCTTTGCAGATCAAACCTCCTCTGAAACTGTAACATTTTAATAAATAACAGCCTCCATCCAAATTTTTTTTCTCTTAAATATAAATTTTAATGAATTCATCCTTTCTGACATTTGCATTTGTCTTTAAATGCCAGAAGATAACAGAGTTTTAATCATTCCAAATAGCTTTTTAATTATAGACCTAATTACTTTTGCAGAAGGTTAAGCTCCACAAACAGGAATAAAACTATTTGCTTGCACTTTGTGTGAAGAATAATGTTCTGCTCTTGAGTTAGCTGTTTGTTAAATGTATTTGGTCAGTTTTATGTGATTATTTAGTGTAAGAAGACAGTTAATTTTTAAGAAAATTTTGCATTATGCAATGTGAACCAAGTAATATTTTTAAATTAATTATAGAGTTAGAGAGGGAGCAAGAGATACTTAGCATGAGAAATGGCATATTAGTAATTGCTAGCCTCATCCTTCACAGCTGTACCCAGAGCATTGGTGCTTCAGGCTCTGGGAAGTAAAAGGTTGTCATCTTAGTGCTGATGAAAGAATTTACTGCTATAAAGTTCTTGACAATGAAGGGGATTATTATTTGGGAGCTGTGTTCTGAGTGAGGGCTGGACAATGACTTTTAGAGAAAACAAAATCTACTAAATTCTTATTTGGGTAGTTCTCTTGTTTGCTTTGCATTGCCAGGTGCAAATGAATGAGTTTTGAGTGTATGGTATCACCAGAATAAATCTGTCATCTTCAGTCATTCTATTTAACTGATCCAAAAAGTTATATGTGAATGATGAAAATGAGCCCCTAACAGGGTCATTTTTTTTTTTTTTGTGAGTTAGGTATTCTGTTTTATGAAGAAATGCCAGAATTGTTTAAATACTCCCACTTAAATTCTCATTTGGGTAAAAATGGTCAAAGTTCATGACAATTTAATATGATTGTTCATATCACTATGGAAGATACTTTCACATTTCTCACACTTATTATAGCTGCAGCAGACAGGAGAAAGAAAAGACTAATACCGTACTGACACTAAAATCTACCAAGAGTAATCAAGAATCCATTAGCTAGATAGGCAGGCAACTAGGTTTAACAAATCATGTCTGTTAGAATAACTGAGCTCACCCCCTATCCTCATTGCATACTGAAAACCAGATATGACTCCTGATCTGAGGGGAACTTGTGGTTACAGGAGACACTCTATTCATCATCACATTTAGTCACTGACATTTCAAGGCTAGAGAAAGAAAGGTGGAGTTTCCTTTGCTGAGCATCATATTCCAATGAGGAGAAATAAATTATTTAAGATAGAGTCAATTGAACAATGTTTATAGACATTGGTAAATATATATTTTTATGGAGGTTTTCCTAAATATTTATTGTATGCATAAAGATTTCTCAGTTCAGCTCAGTTAATCCAGCTTTTACAGTTAGTTTAGTTAAACCAGTTTTATTGCATGTCTTCCATATATATCCCTGCTGGCTCAAATGGTAAAGAATCTGCCTACAGTGCAGGAGACCCTAGGTTTGACCCCTGGGTCAGGAAGATACCCTGGAGAAGGGAATGGTTTCTGATGTCAGTGTTCTTGTCTGGAGAATCCCACTGACAGAGGAACCTCATGAGCTACAGTCCATGGGGTCGCAAAGAATTAAACACAGTTGAGCTATTAGCATACATCAGACCTGTGTCATGTGCTTGTTGTAAAACAAGAATAAGGAGCATTTCACTGGAAGCTTCTTGCAGTCTGTTCTGCCAAAAAATTAAGGATGAGGTACAAAATGTTGATGATGGACTATGTACAGAGGCATAGGACATGGATGTGGTCTGGAAGGGGGGTTCCAGTAAGGCTTCCTAGAAGAGCTGAATGTAGGGCCCTCCCTAGAAAAACTGAGTTATCTAAGTGAAATTGGTCAGTATTTCTGACACAGAGGTTACATTAGCAAAGAATGGAAAGCTTGAACTATCCATGCCATGTGAAAGGATACTGTTGTCTGGGGCAGAGTACGAAGTGAAGACAGGAAGGCAAGCAGATGAACTTGTACACGTAGGGCATGGCTAGATGAGGGATGTTTTCTAAGTCATGTCAAGGATCCTGTTCTAGATCTTGTAGGAATTTAGAGATGTTGTCTTAGATGAGAATATGATGGGATAAAGAAGACTTTTATTTCAGACATATTTATCTATAAGAAGCATTGGATTGCATTCACTTATCTGAGATGTCATAGTGTTCAATTTCTACCTAGAATGATTATAAGTCGTGCAACATCAGGTGAAATTATTGATCTTTTCAAAATTAGAAGCAACATTTATTACCATGAAAGCTCAAGGATTAAATGGCATAATCCTTGTTAAGCAGTTGGCACATGGTAATAGATAATAATAACTAACAAGTTTATTTTCTTTGTTTACCCACATAATGATTAGTTGGCATCATTGATCTATGGAGAATTTATTTGTTAAATTGAGGAAAATTTCTTTGCTATCTGAAAATAAGGCTTACTTGACACAAGATATAACAAGCAAACTTAGATGTATTGAAGATTTAATGTGAAAGTAAAAAAAGAAAAAATAAACCTGTAAAAACTACCAGTAAAAAATGTAGGCAATAGAGTTATAACTCTGTAATGGAGAATAACTTCTTTAAATAAAGCACCAAACTAAAACAGGTGAACAAATTCATGATATTAAAATCAAAGGATATGTTATGAATACAATTTAACAAATAAATGAATGTTAAGTGAAAATATTTGCAATATGAACAACCATTCCAAGATTTTTATCTTATATATAGGGAATTGCTGAGAAGTAGCAAGAGAATTCAATCAATGTCATACGGGCAAATCAAATTAATAAGTACTAGGAAGAGAATCTCATTGGCTGATAAGCATATGAAGTGACATTCAAGTTCTCAGCAATAATAGAAATCAAACAAACAAAATCATTATTTTGCTCATCTTAGGGAACAATAATATTAAACAAAGTATGAAAATATAAAGGACCTTAAGTATTATGTAATATCAATGGGAATATAATGTTGAGGAAATTAGATGTATTTTATCAGGTTTACTGTGCTCATTTTATATCACTCAGAAACTTTTCTTCCAAACACATATCCAGGGAAACTTGAGTATAAATACTCAAAGAAGGTTGCCTAAAGAGGCTCATTAGTGTAAAATTCGTCACAATAATGGAAACTACCCGTATGTCCTTCAATTATTAAAAAACTGAATAAGTAAAATGTGTAACATATAACTATGAAAAGTATACAGCAGTAACAAGGAAGAAATCAGATAAGCATGCACCAATACTGAAATATTTAATATATATTTATTCTATGTAAAAATGTAAAACACATCATACTATTTATGCAAATAATATAAAAGAGTAAGTGACTTGTGACAGAGTATAATGCTATTTTAGCTAAAACGTAAATGAATAATGATATAAAATAAAATCAAAAGAGTTGGACATGACTGAGCGACTTCACTTTCACTTTCAATATTACAATCCCATTTTGTGAATCTGAGATCCAAAATGAAGACTGTAAGTCAAATATACCTTGGATTTATTTACAAAATAAACATATAAAGGAGCTAGAAAGAATAACAAGTGGTTTTTTTTTTTTTACCACATGTAAATTCTTCCAAAACTTTGTTAATTGTATGCAAGAATTAAGAAGATAAGGTCAAAAGAATATTATTTTAGTAAGAACACATTAGAAACATTAAAGCACTAAGTATATGAATAGCAAGAGAAAAGCATTCTGGACAAAAGCTAACTATGAAGCTAGTCTCATTGATGGCAGGTAATTAATCTAACCAGCTTCTAATCATGACACTATTTACAATTCCTGAAACTAGCCGAACACGATATTGTGCTATGATACCCTATTTATAATATGAGTAGATTTGGAGAGGCCACTGACAGACATATTGTCAACTTGGAAGAATAAATATTGAATCTCTGAGTGGTTCAAGGTAGTTTTTTATCTTGATGCCCTTTCATTTATGTCTTCTATATGTATATTAAAATAGCCCATGCAAAATTTATGACAGTAGAATAACAATTTGGTTGAAGATAAAAATGAAGTTTCTTCTGAATTAGACTTTTAAAAAGAATATAAGAAGGGATTCAATGTAGCACAGGAAACACACTCAGAGTGTTTAAATGATTCAAAGCACATTCGTGTCTCCCGAAATTGCACATAATCAGCATTTATAGAAATGCAGAGGCAGATGGAGCCAACTTAGTATATCATAATCCAAAATAAAGTAGATGAGCCCATGCTTATACTGTGAGAATGTGAAAGATTCATTGTTACAGAAGATAAAATTAATCCACTCAAAGCAGTGAATATATAAAATCAGGAAATCTCTGGACATTTAATACATATTTAAACAAAATATCTGATTTGTTGAACTAGTAAATATATTTCTTTATTAACCACAGTGTGAAGAAGAGAATAACAATTTTGCATTTACTAATGGATATTACAGTGCTAGGTAAATAAATGACTTTCCATGAATTCAGACACACGGCCGCAATAAGTCATTGTCCAATTAAATTCACATACATTTAAAAGATTAAAATAAGGGAAAATGTAAAAGAACATCAGTGATTGCACATTTGGATTTTTAAGCACAGTTTAGGATGAAGTATTTTATAGAGAGAAAGAGTAGCCAAATTTGGTAATTTTTCTTGATTTGGCAGCCTATGTGTAATGAAAATACCATCTTACAATTAGAACACTTGGCATGGGATAAGATGGCATTGCCTTTTGCATTGCATACTTCAGGATAATCTAATTCTTCTAACTCAGTTTTAAAATGATTTCTTCTTCTTTTGTAAATAGCATGTACCAGCATTTACTCCTCACATGCAATATTATTGAGACTAACTTAACAGGTAGTTTCTACAGCTAAAATTTCAGATCACTTAAACCTTAAAAAATAACTATATTCAAATACTAGAAATCTGGCTTTAAAACTCCAATGGCATGAGAAATAGGTTTCACAATTTATAAAGTATAAAATGTAGTCATATTTCTGTGTAGAGAGTTATTTTAGTGGCTATTTCTGATGGATATTTGGAAGTAATCCAACACATTTTGTATATGTTTTGCTTACTTGAGGGAAAGTATTTATAAGTTTTTATTTAAATGCATAGAAACTGGGAAGTGTGGTTTTAATCATGTTACCATATTTAGAAAACAGGTTAGATTTTCCTCAGGATGACCCCAAATCAAAGCTATTAGTGTATATATCAAATGGTGAAACCTTATGTTCAGTTGGATAAAATTTAATATTTATCTCAAAAAATGCAGATTTCTCTTTTACTATTATTTTAGGGTAAAATAACCTTAAAGCAATGGAAAACTGAGTAAATTAGATAACAATAAATACATTTTAAACATTTTCTATTATTTCTTTATTTAAAACTTAACTGTAGAATCTCCAGTAATTTTCTCTCCCAAATAAAATATATTATGTTAATATTTTTGATAGATTCATTTATTTATTCATATACTTGTGGAAATAGTAACTCATTCTACCACTGCGAAACAGTATTTTAAGTCTAACATTATGTACTCTATCAGAAATTTTCAACTCAAGAGTGTTTATCATAAGTAGTCTCAAAATGTATTTGTGAAGAAGCGGTCAGTACAGTACAGTGGAAAATTTATATATCTTGTTTAATTTTCCATCGAAGTTTTCTCTGGTCAATAATAGATTACAGGCAAGGATAAGGTGCCCACGAATGCAATGTGTTATGATACACACACATAGAAAAAAAAGTTAAATCATGAGTAGTGTTACTAGATCATTGCTAAGCAAATTTCCTGGAAATGGATATCGATTTTTATATCTGTTGTATACCTTCACTATACTTTTAGTTTCAGTGAAAGAAAATATCAGGATAGAATCAAACGTTTCAATTTTCAAATTTCCTTCTAACAACTGACTTTGTATGAACATCAGTAATGATGGGATTTGCCATTAACTTAATAATTTTTACTCTTCTCCAAGGACATTTTCCTCTTCTCTCATCAAATAGCTTTCATAATACCCAAGTTAGCCCATCATACATAATTAACATGGTGTGTATGTCTTACTGCTTTCATTTGCATTAACAATATGTTAACAAATCTGAGGCCCGTTCTATCAACATTTATGTGTGCATTAAAAAAATATTCACCAAAATTTTTTCTAAGATAAAGGAAGCATAAAATGATTCAATTAGGACCTCTGATTCTTAAGTGACCTTAATTTTCCATTCTTCCTCACAAATATCAGAAAACAAAATGGTAATGTAAATATTTTTAAAGTGCTAGTAAATCTTTCAGTATTCCTTAAAATAAAATATTATATTCAGTGTAAGCTTTTTGCTTATTCCGTGTGTATCTTCTTGGTAATATGTCATAGGAAAAGCCTGAAGGCTTCAGTTTACCTAAGTCTTATAACAGTAGGGTGCTGCCTTATATGTCAGGTAAAGATGTTATATATACAATTGCAAAGTTTTGATGGAGAGTTATTTTGAGGTATTCCTACCCTCACCATAAATTTAACATTAAAATATGTAATTTTAAATGCCTGAGTTTATTCCAACATAATATCCCAAAATATGTTTACCTCTAGGCAAATTATGAAGAAAAGTTTTATCTCAAAAGAGAGTATCAGGAAAGCTATGTAAGAAAATTAGATACTACAAAGAACATTTTGGAAGCTTCATTTACGGTATTTGCTACTGAAAACTGTGATATTATAGTACCCTACCACTTAAATTCTATTAGGTTTCCTTCAGTAATGGTGAAAGGCGAAAGCAACTGAATATTAGAATATACATAAGTGATAAAACATGTGCAAACTCTCACATACTCTGTAATAAACATAAAAGCTTCACCCCTTAAAATGTGCTTCATAATCATTGATGATATATTCACAATAATTCTGAGTTAAGTAAGTTGATATCAGAATATCAGATCATTTATCCTGCTGAATATTTAATTATGTAACATCTGCAATTTGAAAAAAAAATGTTTTATTACTTCTCAAATTACTGCTGATTTGCCTGACTCCAAATTTAAATTCATATTATAAATGTGTATTGAGTAGAGCATACATTTGTTTTTCAAATAATATTAATTTTCTTAACTTTCAGAAGCATTTTTTCTAAACACCATACTGTGATCTTTTCTTTTTTTATTGATTAAATTATTATTTATTTACTAATTTTTTAATTGAAGAAGCAATGCAGCAAAGAGAGAAAATATCCGAAAATACAGAAAGATAGCTTTATTTTAAATTTAATGCATGTACATGTATCTCAAGCAGCCAAGATGATTTTCCTGAAATTTACAAGTCAATTTTCAATACAAGTGGGAAAATCTTACCCTAGACCATGATTCATATTATAAATGTAAGCTTCTGAACCTGCAATCATATTAAACGTATAAAGAATGAATGAAATAATTTTTAAAAATTTTTGTACAATTTTGAATTTTATAGTTAGAGTCGACCACACCTGGCTCCTAGAGCGCTGCACAGCACATCATGTTGCCTTTACCTTGGATTGTTGGTGCAGTATTTTTGCATCTATGAGATCTACTTTTTAGTTCAGCAGTTTGAACTATATATAAACTATAAAATCTGTAAAGTTTTATAGAATAAATATTTAGCTGTGAAAACTAGTTAAATAAAATAAATATTTCTTAACACATACACACACATACACACACATGCACACACATATATATGGTAGTTTAGTTGCTAAGTCATGTCTGACTTGTGAAATCCCATGGACTTTAGCCTGCCAGGCTCTTCTGTCCATGGGATTTTTCAGGCAAGAAAAATGGAGTGGATTGCCTTTTCCTTCTCCAGGGGATCTTCCAGACCCAGGGATCAGACTCATGCTTCCTGTGGCTCCTGCATTGCAGGATTCTTTATCAGCTGAGCAGGCCTTTTCTAAATATCCTTGCCCAGATCAACACAATATTGGATTAGCAAGGCTATTTTGGTGGCTATCTGTGCCCATTTTCTTTGCATTCACGATATTTTCCCATTCCTGTTACAGCATTTGAAAACCGATAACCACAGCTATTTTGGAAGTTACTTGGGGAAAAATTATTTTAAGATTTTCTCTATCATATTAGCATATGATTTTCTACAAAAGCAACAGTTTTGTCATGAAACAGCTGAAGCATTATGTAATGACCTATAATGAAAGGTGATCATCTCCATCAAAGGATGAGCAGCTTAAGAAGATTTTAATAATAATTAAAAGTTTATAACTAAATATTGAATGATAAACAACATCATTTAATATGATACATTTAATCTTTTCTTATAGATGTCGTCTAATTTAAATGATATCTAACATCGTTAGATATCATTGAAATTATTCCATTTAGTAATTAGGATTTCCACTCGAGTACTTCAGTTTATTTCTAGCTCATTACCTTGAAACCTTGTCCTTCGAAGAGGTCAATTATATGAAGCTCTGGTTAAATTTAACTGGAACTAAAAGCAGTCGTTATTTTTTAAGTATTTCTTACATTTTGTTAAGCATTTGCCCTAGCCTAGTTCAGTTCATTTTAATGAGTGTGTTAGTTTGCTAGGGCTGATATAACAAAGTACCAAGGACTTGTTGGCTTGACAACATAAATTTATTTATTCAAAGTTCAGAGGGCTACCCATCCAAAATCAAGGCATCAGTAGGGTTTTTTTTTTTTTTTCCTGATGGCCTCTCTCCTTGACATGTGGATAGCCACCTTCTCCCGATGTCTTTAGATGGTTTTCTTGCATGCTTGTTATAGTTCTTAGCTAGATCTGAGACCATGCACTATAAATAAATGGACAAGCAGAAACCAAAAGAATCTTATTTACTTCTGTTTATTTATTCAAAGAAAGTGAAAGCTTCTTAAAGGCAGAACTCAGTCCCACTCATCTTTGTATTCAAAATATTCACTAGTGTGGTGCTTCAGTAAAGTGAGATACCATCAGACTCTGATAAATGAAACTAAGTATACTTGACAGGGTAGCCATGTTATGCAAAATATTTAATCAAACATTCTGAACAACCAATGTAAGGATTTTTTGAGTATCTAAGGACTGATTCAAAGCAAGTCAGTCCTTAGTGCAGGAATTCTCCTCTCCTGTACAATTAAGGCAAAACATCGTAATTATGTGAATACATTCATTTCCTGGGGAAAGCAGCTGCAGTTTCTTCAGAAAAAGTTACATATCTCCATCACAAAAATAAAAGGTTACCATAAATTTTGCAGACGGCTATCCAAATATTTTCCTAAAGACATAACTTGCAGTCAAAATTCTAACTCTTTTAGCTCAAATACAGCTTGCAGCATTCATATATCAAACAGAGGGGTGTTTGTATTAGTCTGCTTGGGCTAATAACACAATACCACAGACTGGGTGGCTTAAACACTTAAACTTACCTCTCACATTTCTGGAGGTTGAGAAGTGTAAGATCAAGGTACTGGCAGGATTGTTTGCATTCTGATGCCTCCTCCCTTGGTTTGTTGTTTAGTTGCTGTTCAGCCTCTAAGTAATGTTTGACTCTTTGCTACCCCATGAACTGCAGCAACCCAGGCTTCTCTGTCCTTCACCATCTCCCAGAGTTTGCTCAAACTCATGTTCATTGAGTAAGTGATGCCATCCAACTATCTCATCCTCTTTCGCCTCCTTCTCCTTTTGCCCTCAAAATCTTTTCCAGCATCAGGGTCTTTTCCATTGAGTTGTCTCTTTGCATAAGGTGACCAAAGCATTGGAGCTTCAGGTTCAGCATCAGTCCTACCAGTGAATATGCAGGGTTGATCTCCTTTAGGATTGACTGGTTGGATCTCCTTGCTGTTCAAGGGGCTCTCAGGAGTCTTATCCAGCACCACAATTTGAAAGTATCAATTCTTTGGTGCTCAGCCTTTTTATGGTCCAACTCTCACATCTGTACATGACTACTGGAAAAACCATAGCTTTGACTCTATGGACCTTTGTTGGCAAAATGATGTCTCTGCTTTCAAAAATGCTAAGTTTGTCATAGCTTTTCATCCAAGGAGCATGTATCTTTTATTTTCATGGCTTCAATCACCATCCACAGTGATTTTGAAGCTCCAAAAAATAAATTATGTCACTGTTTCTACTTTTCCCATCTATTTGACATGACGTGATGGGATCTGATGCCATAATCTTAATTTTGAATGTTGAGCTTTAAGCAAGCTCTTTAATGTTCTTCTTTCATCCTCAACAAGAGGCTCTTTAGTTCCTCTTCACTTTTTACCATTAGGGTGGTAGCATCTGCACATTTGAGGTTGTTGATATTTCTCCCAGCAATCTTGATTCCAGTTTGTGCTTCATCCAGCCTGGCATTTCACATGATGTACTCTGAATATAAGTTAAATAAGCAGGGTGACAATATACAGCCTTGACATACTCCTTTCCCAATTTGGAACCAGTCAGTTGTTCCATGTCCAGTTCTAACTGTTACATCTTGATCTGCATACAGATTTCTCAGGAGACAGGTAAGGTCATTAGGTACTCCATCTCTTGAAGAAATTTCCAGTTTGTTGTGATCCATACAGTCAAAGGCTTCAGCATAGTCAATGAAGCAGAAGTAGATGTTTTTCTGGAATTCCCTTGCTTTTTCTGTGATCCAGTGAATGTTGGCAATTTGATCTCTGGTTTCCTTTCTTATCAAAACCCAGCTTGTACATCTGGAGGGTCTCATTTCATGTACTGTTAAAGCCTAGCTTGAAGAATCTTGAGCACTTTACTAGCTTATGAAATGAGCACAATTGTGTTGTAATTTAAACATTCTTTGACACTGTCCTTCTTAGGGATTGAAATGAAAACTGACCTTGTCTAGTCCTGTGATCACTATTGACTTTTCCAAATTTACTGGCATATTAAATGCAGCACCTTAACAGCATCATCTTTTAGGATTTTAAATACCTCAGCTGGAATTCCATCGCCTCCCATAGCTTTGCTTGTATCTCGGTTTGTAGGTGGCAGCAAATTTTGTGTGCTCACATGACCTCTTCTTTGTGTGTGCACAGAAAGAGAAAAAAAAATGCTCCCTGATATCTCTTCTTTTAAAAACAATAGTCCTACCAGATCAGTATCCTATCATTTTGCCTTTTCATATCACTTCAGTATTTTTGCCTTGAGAACCCCAATAGGATACTGAAAGAGGAACTCCCCAGGTCAGTAGGTGCCCAATATGCTACTGGAGATCAGTGGAGAAATAACTTCAGAAAGAATGAAAGGGTGGAGCCAAAGCAAAAACAATACCCAGTTGAGGATGTGACTGGTGATAGAAGCAAGGTCTGATGCTGTAAAGAGCAATATTGCATAGGAACCTGGAATGTCAGGTCCATGAATCAAGGCAAATTGGAAGTGGTCAAACAAGAGATGGCAAGGGTGAACGTCGACATTCTAGGAATCAGCAAACTAAAGTGGACTGGAATGGGTGAATTTGACTCAGATGACCATTGTATCTACTACTGCGGGCAGGAATCCCTCAGAAGAAATGGAGTAGCCATCATGGTCAAAAAAAGAGTCCGAAATGCAGTACTTGGATGCAATCTCAAAAACGACAGAATGATCTCTGTTCATCTCCAAGGCAAACTATTCAATATCATGGTAATCCAAGCCTATGTCCCAACCAGTAACGCTGAAGAAGCTGATTGAACGGTTCTATGAAGACATACAAGACCTTTTAGAACTAACACCGCAAAATGATGTCCTTTTCATTATAGGTGACTGGAATGCAAAAGTAGGAAGTCAAGAAACACCTGGAGTAACAGGCAAATTTGGCCTTGGAATGCGGAATGAAGCAGGGCAAAGGCTAATAGAGTTTTGCCAAGAAAATGCATTGGTCATAGCAAACACCCTCTTCCAACAACACAAGAGAAGATTCTATACATGGACATCACCAGATGGTCAACACTGAAATCAGATTGATTATATTCTTTGTAGCCAAAGATGGAGAAGCTCTATACAGTCAGCAAAAACAAAACCAGGAGCTGACTGTGGCTCAGATCATGAACTCCTTATTACCAAATTCAGACTCAAATTGAAGAAAGTAGGGAAAACCGCTAGACCATTCAGATATGACCTCAATCAAATCCCTTATGATTATACAGTGGAAGTGAGAAATAGATTTAAGGGACTAGATCTGATAGATAGAGTGCCTGATGAACTATGGAATGAGGTTCGTGACATTGTACAGGAGACAGGGATCAAGACCATCCCCATGGAAAAGAAATACAAAAAAGAAAAATGGCTTTCTCGGGATGCCTTATAAATGCTGTGAAAAGAAGAGAGGCGAAAAGCAAAGGAGAAAAGGAAAGATATAAGCATCTGAATGCAGAGTTCCAGAAAATAGCAAGAAGAGATAAGAAAGCCTTCTTCAGCGATCAATGCAAAGAAATAGAGGAAAACAACAGAATGGAAAAGACTAGAGATCGCTTCAAGAAAATTAGAGATACCAAGGGAACATTTCATGCAAAGATGGGCTCGATAAAGGACAGAAATGGTATGGACCTAACAGAAGCAGAAGATATTAAGAAGAGGTGGCAAGAATACACAGAAGTACTGTACAAAAAAGATCTTCAAGACCCAGATAATCATGATGATGTGATCACTAATCTAGAGCCAGACATCCTGGAATGTGAAGTCAAGTGGGACTTAGAAAGCATAACTATGATCAAAGCTAGTGGAGGTGAAGGAATTCCAGTTGAGCTATTTCAAATGCTGAAAAATGATGCTGTGAAAGTGCTGCACTCAATATGCCAGCAAAACTGGAAAACTCAGCACTGGCCACAGGACTGGAAAAGGTCAGTTTTCATTCCAATTCCAAAGAAAGGCAATGCCAAAGAATGCTCAAACTACTGCACAATTGCACTCATATCACACGCTAGTAAAGTATTGCTCAAAATTCTCCAAGCCAGGCTTCAGCAATAGGTGAACTGTGAAATCCCTGATGTTCAAGCTGGTTTTAGAAAACGCAGAGGAACCAGAGATCAAATTGCCAACATCTGCTGGATCATGGAAAAAGCAAGAGAGTTCCAGAAAAACATCTATTTCTGCTTTATTGACTATGCCAAAGCCTTTGACTGTGTGGATCACAAGAAACTGTGGAAAACCTTCAAGAGATGGGAATACCAGACCACCTGACCTGCCTCTTGAGAAACCTGCATGCAGGTCAGGAAACAGCAGTTAGAATTGGACATGGAACAACAGACTGGTTCCAAATAGGAAAAGGAGTACGTCAAAGCTGTATTTTGTCACCCTGCTTATTTAACTTCTATGCAGAATACATCATGAGAAACGCTGGGCTGGAAGAAGCACAAGCTGGAATCAAGATTGCCAGTAACCTCAGATATGCAGATGACATCACCCTTATGGCAGAAAGTGAAGAGGAACTAAAAAGTCTCCTGATGAAAGTGAAAGAGGAGAGAGAAAAAGTTGGCTGAAACCTCAATATTCAGAAAATGAAGATCATGGCATCCGGTCCCATCACTTCATGGGAAATAGATGGGAAACAGTGGAAACAGTGTCAGACTTTATATTTTTGGGCTCCAAAATCACTGCAGATGGTGATTGCAGCCATGAAATTAAAAGATGCTTACTCCTTGGAAGAAAAGTTATGACCAACCTAGATAGTATATTCAAAAGCAGAGACATTACTTTGCCAAAAAGGGTCCATCTAGTCAAGGCTATGGTTTTTCCTGTGGTCATGTATGGATCTGAGTGTTGGACTGTGAAGAAGGCTGAGTGCCGAAGAATTGATGCTTTTGAACTGTGGTGTTGGAGAAGACTCTTGAGAGTCCCTTGAACTGCAAGGAGATCCAACCAGTCCATTCTGAAGGAGATCAGCCCTGGGATTTCTTTGGAAGGAATGATGCTAAAGCTGAAACTCCAGTACTTTGTCCACCTCATGCGAAGAGTTGACTGATTGGAAAAGACTCTGATGCTGGGAGGGATTGGGGGCAGGAGGAGAAGGGGACGACCGAGGATGAGATGGCTGGATGGCATCACTGACTCAATGGACGTGAGTCTGAGTGAACTCCAGGAGTTGGTGATGGACAGGAGGCCTGGTGTGCGGCGATTCATGGGGTTGCAAAGAGTTGGACATGACTGAGGGACTGAATTGAACCAGATCAGGGCTTCACCCTATGATCTCATTTAATCTTAATCACTCCCTCAGAGATCCCATATCCGAGCACCACACTCTAAGAGTTAGTGCTTCAACATGTGAATGTCAGTGGAGACAAATATTCAGTCCCAGAATTCATGTCTTTCTTCATGTAATCAAAATATATCCATTAAATTCCAGCAGCCTTAAAATTCTTAACTCATTCAATTGACTCATTTCATTGACTCATTCCAAAACCTAAAGCTGAACGAGTCATGTCCTAAATCATAGCAGAGGGTGAGAAGGAAGTGATGATTCTTCCTGAGGCAAAATTCATCTTCACCTGCAAATCTATGAAACTATACATTATGTGCTTCAAAAATTACAATGGTAGGTGAGACATAGGATACACATTTCTGTTCCTAGAGTGATAAATCAGAAAGGAAGAAAGGGATGACAGGGTCCAGCAGGTCTAAGACCTAGAAGGCAGATTCCACTAGATCGGAAGTGTTGAGCATAATCCTCCTTGGCTTCACACCCTGTCTTCTAGACCCACTGCAACTGAAGCCCCACCTTCCAGGGTCACTAAATGTTGAAACTGAGTTGGTGTTCCTGATAATCTCTGAACACCTTTGGGGTCATTCTTCCCTTTTCTTGAAGAATAGCATGTGTTTTCAGACAGATAACTCTATGGTTCTGTTGTGCAAAATCCAAGAATCTGACACTGTTCATTTTGTACAGCAAACATTTCCTTCAGTTAAAACTGACTGAGTGTTCATACAATCACATAATCTCATTTTCTAGTGACAGTCCAGCCACATCTTTGTATTCTTCCAGAACCTTCTCTGTTATCCTTTAAAATATGGACAGACTGAGCATTTCCCAATCCTCAAGTTATGGTTCCTTTTTGTTTAACAATTCTGTGTTCCATCTATTTCCACTCTTGAATTCTCATGTAGGTAGTCAGGAAGATTCAAGTGACATCTTTGCTTAGAAATGTTAGCTAATATTAAATTTCATGATTAAAATGTTATATCTTTTGTAAAAACAATAGAAAACAATTCAGCCAATGTTTTTTGCCATTGGAAAATAAAGATTGCCTTTTTTCTTGTTTCCAATTACCTTTTCCTGATTTCCATTTGAAACTTCACCAGAATATCCATTAATATTTATATTTATACCACCATTTTGTTCATGACTACTTATATAATCCTCTAAGAAGATGGAGGTTTTCTCTCCAGTTCTCTTTTTAAAATTCCTGAGCCCTTACCGGAATCACTTTTAACATTCATTTTTCTACTACAGCCCCTTCACTATGATCTGGGCTTTTTCTAGCATGTACTTTTAAACTCCTTCCCACATCTAACCATTACCTAGCTTCAAAGTTGCTTACATATTTGGGGGAGTTTGTTACAGCAACACCCCCCTTTCAGTACCAAAATTCATACTCGTTTGCTGGTGCTGCCATGACAAAACATCACAGACCAGGTTGCTTAAGAGAAATTTATTTCTCACAGTTCTGGGAGCTGAGGAGTCCATGATCAAGTTGCCAGCAAGATAGGTTTCATTTTAAGATTACTTCTCTTTGCGTTTAAGCAGCTTCCATCTCTCTATCATGTGATGTTTTCTTTGTGGATACAGAGAGAGAGAGAAGGGAGAAGCTGCTTCTTCTTATAAGGACACTAATTCTACAATCTCTTTTAACCTTAACTATTTCCTTAGAGAATCCATCTCCAAATGTAATTAAACTGGGAGTTAGTTCTTCAATATATGCACTCCATGAAACACAAAACATTTAGTCTTTAACAGTGTTTCAACAGAAAAGAGGGCTGCAGAAAAAAAGTGAGTATCCAAGATAATAAAAGCAAAGGGTAATACACTTCATCAGAGGACAGGAGATTCTGCTTCTTTAGTTACCAACATGCCCTTATAATCGACTTATTTATAAATTGAACTCCTTGCATAATTCAACCACAGGAAATCTAATTCATTAGTTAACTTAAAATATTTAGGCAATATATTTCAGTTCTATGAGCTTGGTGAACACACCAGGATATAATTGTTACCATTAGAAGCATTTTTTAAGTGTAAATAAATTGTTCAACTTGATCACTACCACACAAAATGAAAAGAAGATTCCATCATTCTCTAGAGAAACAATGCTATAGAAAATAGCAAATCCAGAAAAATCAGTCACTTTGCCTAGTCCTTAGGCAGTCATGCCCACCATGCATATTCTGTTATTGATTTCATGACCATGGAGAAGTTAACCAAGAAAGAGGACATGAAGCTAGTTTGCTTTTTTTCATTACACCACACATATAGTTAGTAAAAGAGCATAAATTGGAGGAGCAGTTCTGTACAAAGGCCTCTGAAGACTTCATTTAACTCTAATTTTTTCATGTATATATATATATAGCAGATTAAGAGGTTTATCATGAGAAACGCTGGGCTGGAAGAAGTACAAGCTGGAATCAAGATTGCTGGGAGAAATATCAATAACCTCACATATGCAGATGACACCACCCTTATGGCAAAAGTGAAGAGGAACTAAAAAGCCTCTTGATGAAAGTGAAAGAGGAGAGTGAAAAAGTTGGCTTAAAGCTCAACAGTCAGAAAACGAAGATCATGGCATCTGATCCCATCACTTCATGGGAAATAGAAGGGGAAACAGTGGAAACAGTGTCAGACTTTATTTTTCTGGGCTCCAAAATCACTGCAGATGGTGATTGCAGCCATGAAATTAAAAGACGCTTACTCCTTGGAAGGAAAGCTATGACCAACCTAGATAGCATATTAAAAAGCAGAGACATTGCTTTGCCAACAAAGGTCTGTCTAGTCAAGGCTATGGTTTTTTCAGTGGTCATGTATGGATGTGAGAGTTGGACTGTGAAGAAAGCTGAGCACCGAAGAATTGATGCTTTTGAACTATGGTGTTGGAGAAGAGTCTTGAGAGTCCTTTGGACTGCAAGGAGATACAACCAGTCCATTCTAAGGGAGATCAGTCCTGGGTGTTCTTTGGAAGGGCTGATGCTAAAGCTGAAACTCCAATACTTTGGTCACCTCATGTGAAGAGTTGACTCACTGGAAAAGACCCTGATGCTGGGAGGTATTGAGGGCAGGAGGAGAAGGGGACAACAGAGGATGAGATGGCTGGATGGTATCACTGACTCGATGCACATGAGTTTGGGTGAACTCCGGGAGTTGGTGATGGACAGGGAGGCCTGGCGTGCTGCGATTCATGGGGTCGCAAAGAGCCGGACACGACTGAACGACTGAACTGAACTGAACTGAAGGTCACAAACATAATTAGTGAAAAGTTGGACAAAATCTCTGTTGTACTGTTTTTTAGTGATTTTTAGAAACTATGTTCTGCTGTTTTATTTTTTTTTTTATTTTCCAAAATTTAGAACAGTGAGAATATAGTTAGAGATGACAGAGAATAAGCTGTACTTTCAAAAAAATCTTTCTGTGGAATTTGAAATCTAGGTTTAAAACTTTGAAGACAGAAAATGTCGTATCTATATAATTAAGCAAGAGGAGAAAGAGTCTTGGCATGTTGACTACCTGGGACAGAGCACTGGATGTATGTGTTTGCAGTTAATAGCACCAAATAAAATGTTAGCAAAGACAAGAGGAAATAATCTATTTTAGGGTTGCTGACACCTTGAACATTGAAAGAAGCTCAAAGGTTATTTCTTTCATCAAAATAGTCTATACTTATATATAGATGATAAATCTTATTTCTATTTCAGCACTATACATAGTACTAAAATCTTTTTTTTTCCTCCTGGTGTCTATGAAAAATTCTCCTCACTATACTAATGAGAAAATTGCTATTTGTATACAGATAGTGAAATATTGAAGTGTCACCTCTATATAAGTTATCATAAGCAATATGCTTATGCTTATTAACTATTTATATGTATTTAATTAACTAATGAAATATATACCAGTAGATGGATTCTAATACTACATTTTATAAATTTAATAACAAATCTCATTCCTCTTATATTTTGTGAAAAGAAGCAAATCATTAGAAACACCAATTCAACAATTCCTATTTTTTTTCTGAAGATATTCAAAATTAGAAATTTTTTTAATAGAAATTATTTACTGACTGTGTCAAGCTGTGATATACCAGTTTGAAAGAAAATGAGAGCATTATTGACAGACATAAAATCCAGATAGCTCTAAAAGAAAAAAAATATATAGTCAAATATGGAAAAATATATATGCACTGTGATCAGAAACATACATGCTAGAAGAGTCCCTGGATATTAACTAATTCAGGATATGTTTCTGATGAAGATATGCTAGACTAACAAATAACACCAACAAATAATTCAAATTTAAAATTATAAAGAAATACTAAATTAATTTTAAAAAATTTCATTAAAAGTGTCTGGCTGAGAATATACATGACATTTACATACATACATTAAGCACACTAATTTGAGCTTAATGACTCTTGAAAACTGGATGAGAGGTCATCTTATATCAGATTTTAAATATGTAATATTGTGCCCATGGGCTTCCTAGCTGGAGCTAGTGGTAAAGAACTGACCTGCCAATGAAGTAGATACATGAGATGTGAGTTCAGTTCCTGGGTGGATATGATCTGCTGGATGAGGGCATGGCAATATTCTTGACAATATTCATGGCAATATTCTTGGCAATATTCATGGCAATATTCCACTCTAATATTCTGGCCTGGAGAATCCCATGGACAGAGGAGCCTGGTGGGCCACGGTCCACAGGGTTGCAAAGTTGGACAGGACTAAAAAGACTCAGCACACATGCACTCACATGGTGCCCATGTGAGGCAGTTGGTATAATTGAAAACTAAGATGCAGAGGAAACTGGGAAAACAGAGTTGTGATACATCACATGAATGGAAAAACAGTATTTATTTTTTATCTCTGCAATCTGAAATAAAATTGAAAGGCAAAAAAGCAATCAAGTGGCACAGAAATCACAGAGAAGGTTCTAAAGAATAAAATAGCTGTTATTGTTTTGAATATTAACATGAATATTTAATAAAATCTAAGGATTATAGAATTTCAATTATTTGGATTATCATAATATGTGAGTTATGGGTACAATTTTTAGCTCAGAATAAAATTTGTACTTTATTACATAAATGAGTATTATGTGAGATAATTTGTCCTTCAAATTAAATATGCATGATATGTGTGTATTTTGAGGGTGTATGTATTGCATTTTAATAGAACCCTCTTCTAAAAGTTAAAATCAGCTTGATACCAACTTATCTTTATAAAATCCAGGGAAAATATCAGTATCAACAATTCAAAGATGATTTCCTCTCTGGAATCCTCTAGAAACAGCATGTTGCTGAGGAATTGTGTGCACCTTGTAGATCTTAAAAAGAACCTCAGAAGATTAATTCCAATAATAGTGCAAACTGAATAACTCTTCTGTTACTTTCTTCAGTTCTCTGAATTTAAAGTCAACAAATTCATCATCATTCTGAGAAGTCAGAATTCAAAAAAATTAATTCTAATTTCATATAGTCTATTGATAATTTACACTCATTTTATCATTAACATTTTTGACTCATTGACACTTAGAAAAAATTAATCAGAGAGAAGAACATCAGAGAAATAAAGGTCTGTTTGAATATGAGGATGAAATATATCTGAGAATGTGGCTCGGGGTTTTCTGGAACTTACTTTTCTCCCCACCTTGTTACTTGTTATGCTTTTTGCAAGAATAACAATCCCTGTCTCATGTTCTTTCGGGGCTTGTATTTTCTCCAACTCATCAATTTGTTTTCACTGTGTGTGTGTGCATGCTAAGTCACTTCAGTCATGACCAACTCTTTGTGATCCTTTGGGCTATAGTCTGCCAGGTTCCTGGGTCCATGGCATTTTCCAAGTAAGAATACTGGCGTGAGTTGCCTTGCTTTCTTCCAGGAGATCTTCGTGATCCAGGGATCAAACCTGTGTCTTTTGCATCTCCTGCATGGGCAGAGGGATTCTTTACCACTAGTGCAACATGCTGCTGCTGCTAAGTCGCTTCAGTCGTGTCCGACTCTGTGCGACCCCATAGACGGCAGCCCACCAGGCTCCCCTGTCCCTGGGATTCTCCAGGCAAGAACACTGGAGTGGGTTGCCATTTCCTTCTCCAATACATGCAAGTGAAAAGTGAAAGTGAAGTCGCTCAGTCGTGTCTGACCCTCAGCGACCCCATGGACTGCAGCCTTCCAGGCTCCTCCATCCATGGGATTTTCCAGGCAAGAGGACTGGAGTGCGGTGCCATTGCCTTCTCCGAGTGCAACATGGGAAGCCTTTATTTTCACTGGGACCTTCTATGTCTCTACCTGACTCCAACTCTCTGTTCATAGTTGACTAGGTCAAGAATAGATTCAAGTCCAGCAAAGATTTTTCTTTAAAGTTTTCAAAATTTTCAGTTTTTTGGTGATAGATATTACACGATGAAGAACTGGAGACATGTGAGTATTCCTGTCCTCCTTAAGGGAAATAAGCTTGAAGAGAGACCAAAAAAAAAAAGAAGAAGTATAAAAGTGGAGATAAGCATAATTGAAAAACTAAGACGGAGACTTGATGGCATCCAAGTTCCTGATATGGTGTGGTTTTCATTTTTTTGCTTACTTTTAAGTTTTATATCTATCGATGCTGGTTAAGACAGAGGTCAGGAGGAGAAAGGGTGACAGAGGATGAGATAGTTGGATGGCATCACTGACTCAATGGACATGAATTTCAGCAATCTCTGGGAGATAGTGAAGGACAGGGAAGCCTGGCATGCTGCAGTCCATGGGGTTGCAAAGTGTTGGCCATGACTGAGCAACTGAGCAACAGAAACAAATATATATATATATATATATATATATATATATATATATATATCTTATTTTCCTTTTCTCATTTAGTCAGTTTGTATTTGGAATTTCCTGTTTGTTTGCTTTTTTTTGTATGAGTTCAAATTCTGTACCTTCTAACCTGAATGGTCATGAACAATGGAATTGGCCCTGACAGGATTTTGTTTATAAATATTTTAGCAGGGTGGATTAAAAAAAAAAAGACATGAATAATTAATTTAGATAATTGTATTCAGCTATTTCATTAATAACTTTATGCATTTATCCTATTTTGTCTTCATAGTGGTCAAGTTATGGGTGGGATGCTCCTCTCTCAGATAACTTTCTGCCTACAAGAAACACTTTCTCAGTTTCCAATGCTGGTTTCTCCACTTCTCCTTGAACTCTAAAATTTTCAGAAATCTGGCATTCAGTCTTCGAGTCTCTATTCTTTACCATCTTTACTCACTTATCAGTGATCTCAGGGATTTAAATACTATCTATGTTATCCATCCAAAATTTAATCCCCTAGCTCAAGTCAGGCATATTCTCTGCATGAAAGACATGTACATCTGCTAGCGACAGAATGAAACACCAACACTGCAGAGTGGTTTAAATCTTTTTACTTTAACTCTTTACTTCTTACAGCTGCTTTATTTTATACCCCTTGCACAACAATCTACAGGACAAGTTGCCAAGCACTATGATTCAGCGACTATACAGTGCGCAGGCTCAGGGCGAGATAACCTTTACCTTAATTTATTTACTGCAGCTAAGACTTTGTTTTGGGGAACTTCCTTATCAACTTAGAATCCATTTTGTCTCTGGGTCTGTTCCTTTTGAGGAATCAGAGAAACATCCTTGTGTGCAAGAAATGTTCTTTTCCCATGGGAACAAACAGAGGATTCTTAGCTAAACATCTCGTTTGCAAGAATGTTCAGCCCTGGTTCAGAGTCTCGTTTGCAAGCACTTCTCAGCCTTCCTTATACCTTGTTCCCTACATACATCATATGGTTTACTGGACATCCTCATGGGGATGTTGAGAAGTCAACTCAAGTTTAAAGTTCAGATGTAGCCTCAGCATCCTCATGTGCTTAATGTACTTTTCCTGCCATCTTCATCTCAATAAATGCCACTGCAGTTTCCAAGTTACACAAGAAAAAAAAAAAAAAAAAGAAAATGAGACTTGAAATGATTTTTGAAATTAAAATAATACACATATTTATTATTTTCTGTACAAAAGCAATTTCTATTTATTATAAATAAAATATTTATTCAAAATGTGGTCATCAGAATCTAATTAGCCACTACTTTGGTCAAAATGTTCCTCATCTCTTTCAACTTTTGTAACAACCCCTGACATGTCACCCTGCTTTGAACTCCTGCAAATGAATTATTCTAATAGCTTCAGAATGACTTTTCACTTATGTGGCAGGAGAAGAGATACTTTATAAAGAATCTTTCATTGTTCCATTCAGATCCACCAGTAGCATCCAATCTCTTTCTAAATAAAAGCCTACATCCTCACAATGGCTTCGGAAATCTAAATTAATTCGGATGAGGGCTAACTCTGATTTCTTCTCCTACAATTCTCTTCAGCTCTCTAACCAAACCACACTTGCCTTATTCCTCTCCTTGTATTTTAATAGAACCCTGTTCTAAAACTCAAAACAGGCTTAATACCATCTTATCTTTATAAAAATCCAGTCACATATGCCTTCTTCCTGTCCTTTGAACACAGCAAATATGAGTTCACTTTGTGACCTGGAATTTTCTGTCTCTTCAGTCTGGAAAGGACAAAAATATTTGTAAGATTTAGTCCACTAATTAATTATTATACTTTTCTTTTAATGTAACATCCTATAATTTTTCTTATCCTTGATATTTTATAATGATTTTTAAAGATTGCCTTATTTTATTTAAAAATCCTTAATTTAGTCATCTGCATTTTTATCATTATAAATCATCGTGTATTGACAGGGAGAATTTAGGAGAATTCAGCACCAACAAATCAGCCTTGCAACAAATATGGAAGGAACTTACAGAGCTGGCAAACACAAGAGAAAGGAAAGACTCACAAAAACAAGCCTAAAACAATCAAGAAAATGCCAGAAGGAATATAGGTGTCAATAATTACCTTAAAAGTAAACGGATTAAATGCACCAACTGAAGATACAGACTGACTGAATGGATACAAAAATAAGACCCTTATAAATGCTGCCTACGAAAGACCCACTTCAGACCTAGAGATACATACACCGAAAGTAAAAGGATGGAAGAAGATATTCCATGCAAAAGAAAACCAAAACAAAGCCAGAGTGGCAATCGTTATTTCAGATAAAATAGATTTTAAAATAAAGACTATTATAAGAGACAAAGAAGGGCACTACATAATGATCAAAGGATAAGTCCAAGAACACATAACAACTGTAAGTATTTATGCACCCAACATAGAGCACCTCAGTACATAAGAGCAACACCAACAGGCATTAGAGGGGAAGTCAACAGTAACACAATAGTAGGGGACTTTAATACCCCACTTACACCACTGGACAGAACATCAAAACAGACAGCACAAACCTTAAATGAAACATTAGACCTAATGGACCTAATTGATATCTTCAGGACTTTCTACCCAAATGCAGACAAATACACTTTATTCTCAAGTTCAGATGGAACATTTTCCAGGATAGACTACATCTTGGGCTATATATCAAACCTCAGTAAATTTAAGAGAATTGAAACTGTATCAAGTATCTTCTCTTACCACAATCCTATGAGTAAAAGTCACTCAGTAGTTTCCAACTCTTTGTGACCCCGTGGTCTGTAATCCATGGAATTTTCCAGGCCAGAATACTGGAATGGGTAGCCTTTCCCTTCTCCAGGAGACTAGATATCAACTACAGGAAAAAAAAAAAAAAAACAAACATAGTAAAAAACACAAACTCATGGAGATTGAACAATACATTACTAAATAACAAAGAAGTTACTGAAGAAATATTAAAGGAAATCGAAATATTCCTAGAATCAAATGACAATGAAAACACGATGACCCAACACCTTCACAACACCCAACACATTTAGCACAAGCAGTTCAAAGAGGGAAGGTTATAGTGATACAGTCATACCTCAAGAAACAAGAAAAGCATCAAATAGACAACCTAACTTAGCATCTACAGCAGCTGGAAAAAGAAAAACAAAAAACCTCAAACTCAGTAGAAGGAAGTAAATCATAAAGATCAGAGCAGAAATAAATGAGAAAGAAAACAATAGTAAAGATTAATAAAACTAAAAGCTAGTTCTTTGAGAAGATAAAATTGACAAACCACCAGCCAGACTCATCAAGGAAAAAAAGGGAGAAAAATCAAATAAATGAAATTAGAAATGAAAAAGGAAAGGTTAAAACAGACAACACAGAAATTCAAAGGATCATAAGAGAATATTAAGAGAAACTACATAACTAATAAAACAGACAACCTAGAGGAAATGGACAGATTCTTAGATAAGTTCAACCTCCCAAGACTGAACCAGGAAGAAATAGGAATCATGAATAACCCAGTTACAAACAAGGAAATCAAACCAATGACCAAAAGTCTCACCAAAAACAAAAGCTCAGGGCCAGATGATTTCACAGGGTAATTCTATCAAACATTTAGAGAAGAGCTAATGCCTATTTTTCTGAAACTCTTCCAAAAAATTGCAGGGGAAGGAATACTTCCAAACTCAATCTACAAGGCCACAATCACCCTGATACCAAAACCAGGCAAAGAAAACATTAAACAAGAGAATTACAGGCCAATATCACTGAATATAGACACAAAAATCCTCAACAAAATTCTAGCAAACAGAATTCAACAACACATTGAAAAGCTCATACACCATGATCAAGAAGCTGTGGTACATGTATAAAATGAAATACTACTCAGCCATAAGAAGGAACACATTTGAATCAATTCTAATGAGGTGTATGAACCTTGAACCTATTATTACAGAATGAAGGAAGTCAGAAAGAGAAATAAATATCATATACTGAGACATATATATGGAATCTAAAAAGATAGCACTGATTAATTTATTTTCAGGGAAGCAATGGAGAAACAGACATAGAGAACAGGCCAATGGACATGGGAGTGGGACAGAGGGAGAAAGCAAGATGTATGGAGAGAGTAACATGGACATTTACAATACCATATGCAAAACAGATAGTCAATGGGAATTTGCTGTATGACTAAAGAAATGCAAACAGGGATTCTGATAGGCTGAAGGGTGGGATGGGGAGGGTGATGGGAGGGAGGTTCAGGAGGTAGGGGACATGGGTGTACCTATGGCCGATTCTTATTCATGTATGACAGAAAAAATCTGTAAAGGAATTATCTTTCAATTAAAATATTTTTTTAAAAAAAGAAAAAATCATGTATTGATAATATGTACATTTTAAATCTCTATTATATTCAATGAATATGTTTACTATTACATACAGCTTTTTAATAGTTGATACATTAGATTGCAAACTTAGTTAAGTTATATAATTCAGTGCAGTAGGTATTAATTTTCCGATTCATAGGAACATAAAACTCAGGAAAATTCCCTCAGTTATTCAGTCATACAACCAAATATTTGGGAAATATAACTTAAACATGTATCTTAGGCTTTCTCATTGGACCAAAGTTCTATTCCACATCTTACGAGTGGTGCAAAAGAGTCTGTCACCTCTTGATTTAAGTCCTTTCCTTTAAGTTCAACCTTTATAATGTGTACAAAACAATTACTTGATTTCTCTGATCCTTAATATTTTATGTATGCAAAATGATGATTTAATTTATGTAAGCCTAACAATTATTTCATTAAGGAACTTGGTACATATGAAAGTACATGATGCCCAAAGCATGCATACCAAGTTGCCTATATTAGTCCTTCATATTTCATAGAAAACTTTATAAAACTATAATTAAAACTTTATAATTCACCAGATATTTAGAATTTAAGAAAGAGCTGATTTTTCTCCCTGACTATTCATATGTTTGAAGGCAAGATTCCTGTCTTCATTTTTCTTGTCTTAATGCAAATTGCTGGTCTTTAACACAAACTACACAGACAATATGGATAATCTCTACCCCTATCACCACCCAAAATGTAATCAATGCAGTCTGGTTTTACTATTTTAAGATGTGGTAAAAGTTAGCAAAAGTTAGCAACAATTGAAAACATAACAAATTTATCAGTTAAGATAGCCGAATTGGGAGATGACATGTTTTATTTGGGGGACTGTTAAATGATTAAATTGGAACATTGCTTATTCTAAAATAAATTATATTTTACTTATTTATTAAGTATTCACCCTGGTCATTGGAGAAGGCAATGGCAACCCACTCCAGTACTCTGGCCTGGAAAATCCCATGGGCAGAGGCGCCTGGTAGGCTGTAGTCCATGGGGTTGCTAAGAGTTGGAAACAACTGAGCGACTTCACTTTCACTTTTCACTTTCATGCATTGGAGAAGGAAATGGCAACCCATTCCAGTGTTCTTGCCTGGAGAATCCCAGGGACAGAGGAGCCTGGTAGGCTTCCATCTATGGGGTCACACAGAGTCGGACATGACTGAAGTGACTTACCAGCAGCAGCAGCAGCAGCAGCAGCAGCAGCAGCAGCAGCAGCACCCTTTTCATAACTATTTTTAATTTTAGTAATAATGCCAAATTTTCATAGATTTAGGGTTTTACAATATCCTATCCTGTTTGATTTATGATTTACTCTCTTAATTTTATAACATAGGGAAGTAGAAGAAATATTACCCTCATTATATGTATTAATAAACTATATCCCATATACTCATGGGGAAATAACTAGTGCATGGGCAGTCTAAATTGGAACAAGTTTATTTGGACTTTTATTACATCTGAATATTATACATATAGTATAAAAGTCACTAAGTATGTAAAATGTTCTCTTCAGAAGCAAAAAATTGAGTTTACATTTCTATTTATTTTCCATAATAAATAATTATATAAATTATTTATTTATACATATACTCTTGCTGTAAAATATATTTTAAAACTTCCTAAGTTAAGATAATGTTTGAATATAATGGTCTTTGAATTGATAACATAATCAACTAGCAGCAGTATCAGCAAGTGGCGTATAAAGCAGACATTTTCAATATTTATATGGCTTTACTGGAGAACTTTAAATGTATTAGTAACTAAAATATTCATTGATGGCTTATTATAACTATTCTTTTGGACCCATACACTGCTTATTCAAATACAGTGAAAAGAGATAAATGATAAAGAGCAGAAAGTAATCATAATTTCATCTTTTAAAACATGATTAAAAGGGCAATTTGGAATGTAATAATTAATGTCACTGATAATTGTATTACCGTATGACATGCTGAGACATTCTGTGTCATTTAATAGGTTTGGATTTTCAAGGCAAGCTTCTAAAAGTGGTTAATTCTTCCCAGGCAGTATGCCTACAATTTAGATAGCAGATTCATTATTTTGGATGCAATGAGTTGGACATAAATGAGTAAGTTAGATTTATACCAAGCAATACTCTGAGAATGTTCTCCATATCATTCAGTAAGCATTAGATTTTTAATAAGAATATTTTGATTAAAGTCATAATATAACATAGTCATAAGCTTAAAATTATAGTAAGGCAGAAACTACCTTAAGTAAGTGGTTAAATGTGGGTACACATACACATATCTGCTTACATATTGGCAAAAGGTAAGTACCTATATTCCCTGGTAGCTCAGCTGCAAAGAATCCACCTGCAATGTGGGAGACCCTGGATCGATTCCTGGGTCAGGCAGTTCCCCAGGTGAAGGGAAAGGCTACCCACTCCAGTATTCCTGGGTTTCCTTACTGGCTCAGATGGTAAAGAATCTGCTTGCAATGCAGAAGACATGGGATGGGAAGATCCCCTGGAAGAAAGTATGTCAATCCACTCCAGTATTCTTGCCTGGAGAATCCCCATAGACAGAGGAGCCTGGTGGGCTACAGTCCATGAGGTCACAAAGAGTTGGACATGACTGAGTGACTAAGCACAGCACAAATACCTATATTCATTCATTAGTTTATATATTACTTTCAAATATCAAGTGACTGATATGAAAATGGAACGCATGTAAGAATTAAAGATTTTAAAATTAAAAAAAATTAAAGTTAGAGTCTAGTGAAGGATATTTACAATTCAAAAATAAATGACATCATTCAATAGACTGATAAATGTTATGACTGAGGTTATTATGGATGCAAAGATGACAAGAGCAATTAGTAATAGGAAACCTAATTTTATGGGTTCAGAAAAGACTTCCTCAAAAAGGCAACAGGTACATATTGATAGGTAAAGAATAAACACGTATTAACCAGGTGGTGGCTCAGTGGTGAAGAATCTGCTTGTTAATGCAGGAGGCACAAAAGGTGTGGGTTCGATCCCTGGGTTGAGAAGTTCTCCTGGAGAAGAAAATGGCAACCCACTCCAGTATTCTTGCCTGGAAAATCCCATGGACAGAGGAGCCTAGGGGGCTATAGTCCATGAAGTTGAAAAGGATTGGACATGATTTAGCAACTGCTGCTGCTGCTGCTGCTAAGTTGCTTCAGTTGTCTCCGACTCTGTGCAACCCCATAGATGTGCAGCCCACTAGGCTCCTCTGTCCCGGGGATTCTCCAGGCAAAAATACTGGAGTAGGTTGCCATTTCCTTCTCCAATGCATGAAAATGAAAAGTGAAAGTGAAGTCGCTCAGTTGTGCCCAACTCTTAGCAACCCCATGGACTGCAGCTTACCAGGCTCCTTCGTCCATGGGATTTTCCAGGCAAGAGTACTGGAGTGGGGTGCCATTGCCTTCTGCTACACAACAACAAAATAACAACGAACTAGGTAGAGATGGTACTGTCAATGAGGGAAAGTTCTCACCCAAAGGCAGGAGAAAATAGGGCGTTTTGCAAGAACTTCATGTATATTTGTATGATAATTCACTGGAGGATAGAGAGATCAAGTACTAGATCATGAAGGGCCTGGTGAAACATATGAGGAGATTGGACTTTATCCTGAGGGTTATAGAAATGATTGAAGGGATTTATTAGTAATTTATATACAGATTTGTCTCTTGGTATGGAAATTCTGACTGCAGTGTGGGAAATGAATTAAAGTGACTTTAGAAATAAAACGAAGTATTTATGAATTTATTGCTATGATCCAAAAATGTAATGAATCATAAAGCAAGGCAGTAGAGGTTTAAATGGGAAAAAGTAAATAGATTTGAAAGACAATGAGATATTTATCATAAATCTTATGAGAAAAGAAGATGTATTATTTTACTATTGCTGCTAAAATTGAATTATCAGAAATGTAGTTGCTGAAAATAACGGTACGTGCTCAGTCATGTCCAGCTGTTTGTGACCCCATGGACTGTGGCCCACCAGGCTACTCTGTCCATGGAATTTTCTAGACACAGATACTGGAGTGGGTTGCCATTTCCTACTCCAGGCGGTCTTCCCCATCCAGGGACTGACCCTGCGTCTTCCTGCATCTCCTGCATTGGCAAACAGATTTTTTTTACCACTAACTACATAAATAACTATCACAAAACTATTATTTTACAGTTCTATAGATTAGAGTCAACACAAACCTTGCTGAACTCTAAGGTTAAAAGGCAGCATTATGTCCTTTTCTGGACAGTTTAGGGGATAATCCATTTCCTTACTTTTTCTAGCTCATAGAGATAGTCCTGGCTCAAGACCCCTTTTCTCCATCTTTGAAGCTAGTTTTGTTGCAACTTCTTGAACCAACTTCCATAACGATATCTCCCTCTCTAACCATGACTAGGCTAGATTACTGAATTTTAAAGACTGGGTTTGATTGGGTTGACCAAAATAGTCTTGGAAAATCTTTTCTTCCCAAGGTCCTTAACTTAATCACATCTGTGTGGTCTTTTTTTGTTACTTAAACTAACACATTCACATGTTCTGGAGACAGGGACATGGACATTTTTGAGGATTATTACTCTGCATATCACAGAACAGGAAAGGTCAAAAGTGAAATACTCATTTCTGATCTAGAAAATTCAGAAGTGGAGAATGTAAAAATTTCATTCACTGAGATAGATAAGAGAAATTATGAGCATTAGGCCATTATGACTAAAGTAATGGGGTTAAAAAAACTAAATAGAAGATACAGATTATGAGAGAGGAATGTACTGGTGACTGATAATTGTAATACTAGTAATTGGAAAAGGAAATATATGATTAAGGCCGGATTTGGACAATAATATATGGAAATAAAACCCTTAAAATATATCCTCTCAAATCCACACATATATGAATCATTATTTTTTGTAAGAAATCCTTTGAAAGTTTTGGACTGGGAGACCCATAATACAGGTTTGTTTTTTTTTTCCTTTTATGGAGGTAAAATTCACATAATATAAAATGAAAAGTATGTGGTTCAGTGGCACTTAGTATATTCACGATGCTTAGCAAACATCACTTTTAGCTAGTCCCAACTTTATCTGACTCAAAATATTTTTATAACCTGCAAAGAGTCGGACACGATTGAGCGACTGAACTGAACTGAACTGAACATAAAGCCCTGTACCCATCATGAAATTATTTTCCATTTCTTCCTACCCTCTGTGCTTAGTCACTCAGTCATGTCTGACTGAGTCTTTGTGATCCCATTCACTGTAGCCCGCCAGGCTCCTCTGTCCATGGGGATACTCCAGGCAAGAATATTGGAGTGGGTTGTCACCTTCCCAACCCAGTAATCTGGAGAAGGCAATGGCAACCCACCCCAGTACTCTTGCCTGAAAAATCCCATGGATGGAGGAGCCTGGTAGGCTGCAGTCCATGGGGTTGTGAAAAGTCGGACACGACTAAGTGACTTCACTTTCTCTTTTCATTTTCAAGCATTGGAGAAGGAAATGGCAACCTACTCCAGTATTCTTGCCTGGAGAATCCCAGGGACCGCAAAGCCTGGTGGGCTGCTGTCTACGGGATTGCACAGAGTCGAACACGACTGAAGTGACTTAGCAGCAGCAACCCAGTAATCAAACCCAGGTCTCTCATATTGCAGGCAGATTCTTTTGTGGACTGAGCCACAGGGGAAGTCCAAGAATGTTGGAGTGGGTAGCCTATTCCTTCTCCAAGGGATCTTCCTGACCCAGGAATTGAATTGGAATCTCCTGCATTGCAAGTGGATTCTTACCAGCTGAGCTACCAGGGAAGCCCAGCTAGCTTCCTATCCTCAATTTATGATAATCTACTAATCAGCTTCTTGTCTCTATATAAAATAATATAATTTTATACTTTGTGGTTGTAACATATTTTATTTTTTTATTTCTAATGCTGGATGGACTAGGACAACAGATCTACATGAATAATGGTGGACCATAGAAAATTTTATAAATTTTATCCCAAGGCTAGTTATACATGACTCAGATGGTGACATCAACTCTATAATCAGATTCCAGAGATGTAATATATTACAGATTAGCAAACATGACTGGTGGTGTAGTATATTTTCATAGGCAAGTTATAAAATGACAAAGGGGGGAAAATTAGACAGATTTACCTCTGCTATATGTATCAAAGTAAGATACTTTGTTGTATTTTAGAAAGATTAAATACAAATAAAATTTCTTTATTGGAAGAAAATAGTCAGCTGTACCAAGTGATCTAGAAGCTCAATCAGTAAGTTAATATATGTGGCAAACAATTTTTTAAGAATACAGAGTTTATGTTTGAAGTGATTTGCAACATATTTCATCAATGAATTTACAATATGTACTTCATGATTTAAGGTGTGAAAGTTATTTTCCCTTTCAATATTAAAAAAAAAAAAAGAAACTTGGAAAATTTTAACATGAACTTCCCAGGACTTTATAATTTTTTTTCCCTCCCTGTTTAGGCTCATGTTAAATATTTAGGATTCAAGATTTGGGGTTGCATAGGAAATGGCAACCCACTCCAGTGTTCTTGCCTGGAGAATCCCAGGGAAGGCGGAGCCTGGTGGGCTGCTATCTATGGGGTCACACAGAGTCAGACACGACTGAAGTGACTTAGCAGCAGCAGCAGCAACAGGGAATGTTCTATAGGTCATCTGACGTGAATAGATGACTCACTGGAAAAGTCCCTGATGCTGGGAAAGATTAAGGCAGAAGGAGAAAAGGGCATCATAGGATGAGATGCCTGAATGGTATTACCGAGGCAATAAACATGAACTTGGGCAAACTCTGGGAAATGGTCAGGGACAGGGAGGCCTGGTGTCCTGCAGTCCACGGAGGCACAAAAAGTTGGGTACGACTCGGTGACTGAACACAACAACAACACAATAGGGAAGGCAAAACAAACTACCTAAATACTTAAGATTAAAAGGGTAATCTTTGAAAGTGAGTTCAAAGTTTAGCTTAAGCACCTTTAATATCTACTTAATATTTTTTCTATGTTCCTCTGGATCCTGATTCCATAACATTTTTTCTTATTTTTCCTATAGAACTTTGCCCTTAGAAATGATCTCAGACTTATTCCTGTCAATGTCTTAAGAGTGCACAAACACTTAAGGGGAAATTAATAATAGTGTAATTTAAGTTAAAACATTAAACTAATTGGGTAAATTTCTAATCCTCAATTGGTTCAGGGAAAATAGACATTTTAAAGGTTTCAGAAAAAGTACTCAGGAAACCTACTAGACTAATAAGATATCTTTCTTGATGATATAAATGAAATCTGATGGTGATCTATCTCAGTAGTTAATAAGTGACAAATAGAATATGCCCTTATTTGATTGTTGCATATCAGTACTTAACACTGGAGAAAAATAAATTATGTTTTGAAGTTCATTGAACATTTATTGAATAAGTAGTTTATGCAGAAAATAAGTTAAGGAAAATATATGGGACATATACTATACTAAAAACAAATCCTAATGAGAGAAAGTATCTTGATTAAGTATTATATTTGAAAAGCAATATAATAGGTATCTTAAATATAGTATAAGAATATTACTGGAATTCATAAGTAAATATATATATATATATATATATACTGAGATATATCTATATATCTCACTGGGTTCTTGAGGAATGCTAAATAGAGTCCATGAGTAGAATCTGGAAGTGGAAAAATGTCAGTCTCTAAAACAGCAATAAACCCAATCAAAACTGTACAACATGGCTCTCAAACAAATTATTGTTTACATTTTCTATATATTCAAAATAAAACTTACATATGTGTTTATCATCAATGAAGCACAGTGATGAACTCTGAGAGCCACTGGAATCCAGGATCTATGGGTGGTTCAGTGGTTGATGCAACGTCATGCAAAATTATATAACTGGAATGAAACAATTAGTATTCGGAAACTGGGAGGTAAGAAGATTTATATTGTTTCTATATAAACATCTTCCAAAGACCCTGGCATTGTGAGTAATAGAAGCATTGCTACTTACCCTCATGTTGAGATAGGAACGGAAGAAATTAACCAGAGACAGCGCATTTGAAAATTAAAAACATGAAGAGATATTGTTTGGACACTACAAAGAAGCTTCAAATGTACTGATTAAACAATAAGTCAAGCACAGAACTGTTTCTTCTCTACTAGTTATTCTTATCTTCATCCATAGCTCACTATGGCCCACACAGGTCACTGACATTTCTAACAGATATATATATACATATATTTTATCAACTTCTTTGTAACAGAGAATCCTGCAAATACATTTGCTGAAGTCTCAGCATGTTCACAAGTCTCACTTTAATAAAAAATAATTACATGAAAAATAATGCCTGATATTTGCTGACTGGATACACTGTATCACACAGTCTTCTAGGCATTTAACCTAGGAAACTCCACTGCAATGCTTGCAGCAATACTATAAACACAGTGCTACTATTACCTTTACATCCTTTTGATAATTAAAGGAATTGAGGCTTGTAGATTTGAGATTTGTAGAATTCAATGGGGAAAAAAAAAAAAAAAAAACATTTGTACTTTCAGGGCTCGAGCATTTTTGTGCAACACATAGAGATTGGTAGATTCACCCCTTCCTCATCAGCTTAGCAACACCCTTTTTCATCAGACTCCAAAACTTATTTCCTCGGATTTAGCACCTCACCTAATATTTCTTGACCAATATCCCTTCCCACACTAACCGATATTTCACAAAATTTAACAGCTCTTACAGCTTCTGAGCCTCCGGCTTCTAAACAGAAAAATTTAAGCCCACGTGAGAAGAGCACATTTTTAAAACTCACATGTTGTTTAACTGGGCCAGCCACAGAATCACCAGTATTCCTGCCTCTTCCCCTCCTCTAAAATCAAATGAAGCACAGCAAAAAGCCTCCATGCATATCAGCAATGCAAACAGTGAGGTGCCAATTACAGTAAACACATATGAACTCTGGCCTTTCTAGGGGTAAGACTATGTGAAATTTTGCCTAATCTGCAACACATATATCTAGACACCTCTGGATAGACATTAATAAGCATTTTATATAGGAAAAAAGTACTTATTGGAGCAAGTATCTATAAATATTTAGTTTTGCATTGATTGATATCTTTTAAAAATTTCATTTGCCAGTAGAGTACTGTTTTTTTTTTTTAATTTTAATTTTTACTTTATTTTACTTGACAATACTGTATTGGTTTTGCCATACATTGACATGAATCCACCACGGGTGTACATGCGATCCGCAGAAGACCTATTACTTAACTAAGAGCAAATATATCAGCATACTTACAGTTACCGTTTTATTAGGTAAAACTCATTTAAAGGAGAATTAGATGAATCATACAGGGTAAGCTCACATCTCACTATAAACTTCTTTAAGTAAAATGCATCAAGTGATATTGTAGAGAAAGAAAGTTGATTATAAGGAAAATGCTAACTAATATGTCAACAAAAAATGGTTCAAAACTTTTCAGAAATACAATCTACTATATAAATATTCACTATTAATATATACTTTATTTAATATTATATACTATAGGTACCATTTTCAAGCATTCATCTTTGAGTTTGCCATAAAATTCCGAAACAACTTGATTATTTTTGAAAAAAGCAAACTTTAGCCAGAAATGGGGGGAAATAGTCATGTCTATTATTTACTAAAACATGACTTTAAAATCTAAACAGATTTACTCTCAAATTTTTCAGAAGGCTTTGCTTTAGTTGCAAACTGAACTGTCTCAATAAACAACATCAAAACATCTGAATAGAAACCTCAATGTTCACTATTACACTTAAAATAAATTTAAAAGGTATATAACCTTGACTTTTCACAATGGATTGTTGTTGTTTGGCTGTTAAGTTGTGTCCAACTCTTTGCAACCTCATGGACTGCAGCATGCTGGGCTCCTCTGTCCTCCACTATCTCCTGGAGTTTTCTAAAATTCATGTCCACTGAATCGGTAATACTATCTAACAAACTCATCCTCTGCCAGTCCCTTCTTCTTTTGCTTCAGTCTTTCCCAGCATCAAGGTCTTTTCTAAATAATCTATCACAAACTCTAGTATAACAATTGATTTCATATTTACTTGCTTTCAGTTGGTTTTACTAATGCTTCATAGAAAAATTATATATTAATGAAGCTCCATTCAGGAAAAAAAATTGATTTGGATTGAAACAATGAATAAGACTATGACAATAGAATGTATTAGTAATCTTTTCCCACCCGTATCATTTTTTATTTTTATTATAAATACCTTGGAGCCTCTGTATTGTACATCATTGAAATTTGCAAGCATAGTTCAGATGTACATGGGAATGATACCTTTCAGTATATTTCGCTTCAGCTAACTCCTTTTTGGGGGGGGTCTAATTCAGATCCTAATATAACAACTATCATTTGGCAAATGCTGTATTCATTAAGAACATTCCTCTCCTCTCTTCTTTGAGTTTCCCTATTCTAGACATGTTAATTGGATAGTGATTGTCAATACAATAGTATGACTACTTCTCTACTATGACCACCAATACCGTTTGATTTTCCTTAGATGGTTACTTTCCAATTGTAAGGTGCATCACATCCCTCATTACTGCTTAGTCTTCACAACAAACCTAGTTAAACAGGCAAATAAATATGACTTTCTCTTTATTAAAAAAGAGAATTTGATGAAGAAATAGAAATTTTCAATTCCTTCATTAATATCACACAGTTAAATTCAACTAAAATGAATGGGTATTTTGAAAACTGTGATAATTGCTGACAAGGAAATGATTGCTATGCATGTGCTACGTAGTAAGGTGGAAATATGCACAGGGTACTAGAGGAAGCACACTGAGGTCTTGCAAAGCCAGAACTCCACCCTATGTCTTCTCTTATGTAGACTTTTTCTTTTTTTACAATGTTTTATGTTCCTCTTCACCCATAAGAATATGAATAACGTGATGAGGATCCAGTGCTTTCTTTGAAGAAGGAGGGCACAGCAGTGGTCAATGCACTGGCCCAGAGAATTTGGAGACTGAGATTCTGGTCTAACTCTTTACTGGGTGATATTAGGCAGATTGTTTCTGATGCTTCTTTGGAACTGTTTCCTCATCTGTAATGCCAAGGCTCTGGATGAGATAGGTACTTTCAGTTTAAAAATCGGATCATTTAATCTCTGGACTTGATCACTATGACTCTGTTCCCTTGCATCCCATCCCTGATGGTGAGCTTGGCACTTGGGAGTACAGCAGGAGTACAGTAAACAAGGAAACTGAAGTCACTCCCTACTTTATCACAAGTCTGTTCAGAGTGCTGATCCTGTCCTTTATTCTTGGAGAGGCTTCCATGATTTTTCCCCGCTCTTCAGCTTTCTCTCCCATATTTACCCATCAGCAACAATGAGCAAGGATAAGGGATTCTGATACCAGTGCATCTGGAGGAAGCAGTTTTAGCAACTGCTAAAGTTGCTAAAAACTTAAGTTTTAAGTTTAGAAACTGATGTTCCCACAGATTTCCTGCCTTAGAAGAGCTTTTTGATTTGCTGTTGCTCAGCTGGTCCAGCTCTTTGTGACCCCATGGACTGAAGTATGCCAGACTCCTCTGTCCCACTATCTTCAAGAGTTTGCTCAAATTCATGTCCATTGAGTTGGTGATGATATCTAACCATCTTACCCTCTGTTGCCCCTTTCTCTTTTTGCCTTCAATCTTTCCCAGCAACAGGGTCTTTTCCAATGAGTTGGTGCTTTGCATCAGGTGGCCAAGGTATTGGAGCTTCAGCATCAGTCCTACCAATGAATATTCAGGGTTGATTTCCTTTAGGATTGAATGGTTTGATCTCCCTGCTACTGGAGGGATTCTCAAGAGTCTTTTCTAGCATCACTATCCTATCTCTGTGATTGTAAAGAGGAAAAGTTAAAACTTTACATAAGCTCCTGCTTGTTCTGCCTCTGTAACTCAGCTTACTCCCTGCAAAGCCTGGATCACATAGTCACATAGCCTCTAAGTGGGGACTTACAATAGTAGGAACTGGAGCTTATCTCACTTACCCTTGTCCTGCTCTTTGCAATCACCCAGCCTCTACAAACCTGCTTAATCATGTCTGTCCGTGTAAGGGTCAGGCATCATCCTCCCAGTCTTGACTGCTGTCCACCCCCCACCACTTAGTTTAAACCATCCTATTAACAGCCAGTGTTACCCACCATAGTCTGTCTATAAAAACCCTGTAACCCTGTGTTTGGGCTCAGAGCTTGCACTGTTAACTCCTCTGGGCCCACCAGCGTAGTAAACCTGAGTTCTCCATCTCTCAACATGTGGTGCTTGGTTTCTTGATTACAGGTTTCTGCAACAATTGAAAAGTTACAGATTGCCTTGAGAAAGTCCTTGATAGGGGGAAAGGGTTGGCTTATATACGTAAAGGTGGTGAGCTTATCATCTAAACAAAGAGTATCTCCTTACCACCAAAAACCAGATCTTATGTTCCACCAGGCCCCCTTGAATAAGGTTCAGTTCAGTTGCTCAGTCATGTCTGACTCTTGGCGACTCCATAAATCGCAGCATGCCAGGCCTCCTTGTCCATCACCAACTCCCAGAGTTCACTCAAACTAATGCCCATCAAGTCGGTGGTGCCATCCAGCCATCTCATCCTCTGTCATCCCCTTCTCCTCCTGCCCTCAATCCCTCCCAGCATCAGGATCTTTTCCAATGAGTCAACTCTTCACATCAGGTGGCCAAAGTACTGGAGTTTCAGCTTTAGCATCAGTCCTTCCAAAGAACACCCAGGACTGATCTCCTTTCGAATGGACTGGTTGGATGTCCTTGCAGTCCAAGGGACTCTCAAGAGTCTTCTCCAACACAACAGTTCAAAAGCATCAATTCTTTGGCACTCAGCTTTCTTCACAGTCCAACTCTCACATCCACACATGACCACTGGAAAAACCATAGCCTTGACTAATTAATCCAAGTCGCTCAGTCATGTCCGACTCTTTGTGACCCCATGGACTGCATAGCCCACCAGGCTCCTCAGTTCATGGAATTTTCTAAGCAAGAGTACTGGAGTGGGTTGCCATTTCCTTCTCCAGGGGATCTTCCTAACCCAGGGAACGAACCCAGGTCTCCTGCACTGCAGGCAGACGCTTTACCATCTGAGCCAACAAGGAGGCCTCAACTAGATGGACCTTTGTTGGCAAAGTAATGGCTCTGCTTTTTAATATACTATCAAGATTAGTCATAGCTTTCCTTCCAAGGAGTAAGCATCTTTTAATTTCATGGCTGCAATCACCATATGAAGTGATTTTGGAGCCCCCCAAAATAAAGTCTGACACTGTTTCTACTGTTTCCCATCTATTTCCCATGAAGTGATGGGACCAGATGCGATGATCTTCGTTTTTAGAATGTTGAGCTTTAAGCCAACTTTTTCACTCTCTTCTTTCATTTTCATCAAGAAGCTTTTTAGTTCCTCTTCACTTTCTGCCATAAGGGTAGCATCATCTGCATATCTGAGGTTATTGATGTTTCTCCCGGCATTCTTAATTCCAGCTTGTGCTTCTTCCAGCCCAGCATTTCTCATGATTTACTCTGCATAGAAGTTATATAAGCAGGGTGACAATATACAGCCTTGACATACTCCTTTTCCTATTTGGAACCAGTCTGCTTTTCCATGTCCAGCTCTAAGTGTTGCTTCCTGACCTGCATACAGGTTTCTCAGAGGCAGGTCAGGTGCTCTGGTATTCCCATCTCTTTCAGAAAGTCAAAGGCTTTGGCATAGTCAATAAAGCAAAAATAGATGTTTTTATGGAACTCTCTTGCTCTTCTCCATTATCGAGCAGATGTTATGAATTTGATCTGGTTTTTCTGCCTTTTCTAAAATCAGCTTGAATATCTGGAAGTTCATGGTTCACATATTGCTGAAGCCTGGCTTGGAGAATTTTGAGCATTACTTTACTAGCATGTGAGATGAGTACAATTGTGCGGTAGTTTGAGCATTCTTCGGCATTGCCTTTCTTTGGGATTGGAATGAAAACGGACCTTTTCCAGTCCTGTGGCCACTGCTGAGTTGTCCAAATTTGCTGACATATTGAGTGTAGCACTTTCACAGCATCATCTTTCAGGATTTGAAATAGCTCAACTGGAATTCTATCACCTCCCCTAGCTTTGTTCATAGTGATGCTTTCTAAGGCCCACTTGACTTCACATTCCAGGATGTCTGGCTCTAGGTGAGTGATCACACCATCATGATTATCTTGGTTGTGAAGATCTTTTTTGTACAATTCTTCTGTGTATTCTTGCCACCTCTTCTTAATATCTTCTGCTTCTGTTGGGTCCATACCATTTCTGTTCTTTATCAAGCCCATCTTTGCATGACATGTTCCCTTGGTATCTCTAATTTTCTTGAAGAGATCTCTAGTCTTTCCTATTCTGTTGTTTTCCTCTATTTCTTTGCAATGATCGCTGAAGAAGGCTTTCTTATCTATCCTTGCTATTCTTCGGAATTCTGCATTCAGATGCTTTTACCTTTCCTTTTCTCCTTTGCTTTTCGCCTCTCTTCTTTTCACAGTTATATGTAAGGCCTCCTCAGACAGCCATTTTGCTTTTTTGCATTTCTTTTCCATGGGGATGGTCTTAATCCCTGCCTCCTATACAATGTCACGAACCTCTGTCCATAGTTCATCAGGCACTCTATCTATCAGATCTAGGCCCTTAAATCTATTTCTCACTTCCACTGTATAATCATAAGGGATTTGATTTAGGTCATACCTGAATGGTCTAGTGGTTTTCCCTACTTTCTTCAATTTACATCTGAATTTGGCAATGAGGAGTTCATGATCTGAGCCACAGTCAGCTCCTGGTCTTGTTTTTGCTGACTGTATAGAGTGTCTCCATCTTTGGCTGCAAAGAATATAATCAATTGATTTCAGTGTTGACCATCCGGTGATGTCCATGTTAGAGTCTTTTCTTGTGTTGTTGGAAGAGACTGTTGAATAAGGTGAAGCTCTCTATATAGCAGGCATAAATTTTTGCAAATTCTCTGTTGATGTTCTCATTTACAAAAAAAAAATAGGAGATTTGATTGAATTTATGGTAATATTTCTCCTGGATTCAGTTTTCTGGGAATTCATCTGATATGAGAGCATTCCTTATACTGTAAGAAATCAGATGTATGCCATGTGTATAGTGATGCTTCTTTTATACCTCCATTAAGAAATCCATTCATATTATTTACTTTTCGTGTTTTTTACTGCTACACATTTTATTTTAGTGTCAGCTTTCAGCCTGTTGAAATTATATTAGTTCATATTCAGTTCATTTTTTTAATTTTCATGGTTCTCCTCCCTTGGGGCCAGCTTGGAAACAAAACAAAACAAAACAAAACAAAAAACCCCTCAGTCTATAGACATTCCTCAAATCATCTAACAGTTCGGCCTCATCTTCTAAAACATGGCTGTTATTACCCCTCTGCTCTGTGTTTTGTTTCTAGTTTAAAATTGGATTGGTGAGAGCATGCCTCAGGCACTGAAAGACAATTATTTCTCTATGTTATGCTCACACAATATTTTTCAGAAATTCCTTTTACAGACACATGAACTCCTAGCATTTTAAATGCTACAAAAGCCATTGTCAAATTGTCACCAATGTTATTTTAACATAGGGACTGAAAACAAGCAGGACTCTGTAGGGGTTCCGGCACTGAAGCCTTGCTTATAAGATACCGACTCCAGACTCCATGACCTTTCCTGAGTTCCAAAGGGCAGATCTGAATGGTTGATAGACCAAGAAGGGAAGGGATACAAAGACAAGAAACCATAGTGCAGCCTTGGGACAGAGTCCTGGTATCACCTCAGGGGATACTTATAACAATGTCTTTAAGCCCTTTAAGAAAGCTGCTGCTGCTGCTGCTCCTGCTGCTGCTGCTCCTGCTGCTGCTGCTGCTAATGCTGCGTCGCTTCAGTCATGTCCGACTCTGTGCGACCCCATAGACTACTAGGCTCCTCCGTCCTTGGGATTCTCCAAGAAAGCTGAGCACCAAAGAACTGATGCTTTTGACTGTGGTGTTGAAGACTCTTGAGAGTCCCTTGGACTGCAAGGAGATCAAACCAGTCAATCCTAAAGGAAATCAGTCCTGAATATTCATTGGAAGGACTGATGCTAAAACAGAAGCTCCAATACTTTGGCCACCTGAGAGGTCTGACAGAGCGTGGTCCACTGGAGAAGGGAATGGCAAGCCACTTCAGTATTCTTGCCTTGAGAATCCCATGAACAATATGAAAAGGCAAAATGATAGGATACCAAAGAGGAACTCCCAGGTCAGTAGGTGCGCAATATGCTACTGGAGATCAGTGGAGAAATAACTTCAGAAAGAATGAAGGGATGGAGCCAAAGCAAAAACAGTACCCAGTTGTGGATGTGACTGGTGATAGAAGCAAAATCCGACGCTATAAAGAGCAATACCACATAGGAACCTGGAATGTCAGGTCCATGAATCAAGGCAAATCGAAAGAGGTCAAACAAGAGATGGCAAGTGTGAACGTCAGCATTTAAGGAATCAGCGAACTAAAATGGACTGGAATGGGTGAATTTAATTCAGATGACCATTATATCTACTACTGTGGGCAGGAATCCCTCAGAAGAAATGGAGTAGCCATCATGGTGAACAAAAGAGTCCGAAATGCAGTACTTGGATGCAATCTCAAAAACGACAGAATGATCTCTGTTCGTCTCCAAGCCAAACCATTCAATATCACAGTTATCCAAGTCTATGCCCCAACCAGTAACGCTGAAGAAGCTGAAGTTGAATGGTTTTATGAAGACCTGCAAGACCTTTTAGAACTAACACCCAAAAATGATGTCCTTTTCATTATAGGTGACTGGAATGCAAAAGTAGGAAGTCAAGAAACACCTGGAGTAACAGGCAAATTTGGCCTTGGAATGTGGAAAGAAGCAGGGCAAAGACTAATAGAGTTTTGCCAAGAAAATGCATTGGTCATAGCAAACACCCTCTTCCAACAACACAAGAGAAGACTCTACACATGGACATCACCAGATAATCAACACCGAAATCAGATTGATTATATTCTTTGCAGCCAAAGATGGAGACACTCTATACAGTCAACAAAAAGAAGACCAGGAGCTGACTATGGCTCAGATAATGAACTCCTTATTAGCAAATTCAGACTCAAATTGAAGAAAGTAGGGAAAACTGCTAGACCATTCAGGTATGACCTAAATTAAATCCCTCATACAGAGGAAGTGAGAAATAGATTTAAGGGCCTAGATCTGATAGATAGAGTGCCTGATGAAATATGGAATGAGGTTCATGACACTGTGCAGGAGACAGGGATCAAGACCATCCCCATGGAAAAGAAATGCAAAAAAGCAAAATGGCTGTCTGGGGAGGCCTTACAAATAGCTGTAAAAAGAAGAGAGGTGAAAGCAAAGGAGAAAAGCAAAGATATAAGCATCTGAATGTAGACTTTCAAAGAATAGCAAGAAGAGATAAGAAAGCCTTCTTCAGCGATCAATGCAAAGAAATAGAGGAAAACAACAGAATGGAAAAGACTAGAGATCTCTTCAAGAAAATTAGAGATACCAAGGGAACATGTCATGCAAAGATGGGCTTGATAAAGGACAGAAATGGTATGGACCCAACAGAAGCAGAAGATATTAAGAAGAGGTGGCAAGAATACACAGAAGAACTGTACAAAAAAGATCTTCACGACCCAGATAATCATGATGATGTGATCACTAATCTAGAGCCAGACATCTTGGAATGTGAAGTCAAGTGGGCCTTAGAAAGCATCACTACGAACAAAGCTAGTGGAGGTGATGGAATTCCAGTTGAGCTATTTCAAATCCTGAAAGATGATGCTGTGAAAGTGCTACACTCAATATGCCAGCAAATTTGGACAACTCACCAGTGGCCACAGGACTGGAAAAGGTCAGTTTTCATTCCAAACCCAAAGTTAGGCAATGCCAAAGAATGCTCTAACTACCGCACAATTGCACTCATCTCACATGCTAGTAAAGTAATGCTCAAAATTCTCCAAGCCAGGCTTCAGCAATACGTGAACTGTGAACTTCCTGATGTTCAAGCTGGTTTTAGAAAAGGCAGAGGAACCAGAGATCAAATTGCCAATATTCACTGGATCATGGAAAAAGCAAGAGAGTTCCAGAAAAACATCTATTTCTGCTTTATTGACTATGCCAAAGCCTTTCACTGTGTGGATCACAATAAACTGTGGAAAATTCTGAAAGAGATGGGAATACCAGACCACCTGACCTGCCTCTTGAGAAATCTGTATGCAGGTCAGGAAGCAACAGTTAGAACTGGACATGGAACAACAGACTGGTTCCAAATAGGAAAAGGAGTACGTCAAAGCTGTATCTTGTCACCCTGCTTTTTTAAATTATATGCAGAGTACATCATGAGAAACGCTGGACTGGAAGAAACACAAGCTGGAATCAAGATTGCCAGGAGAAATATCAATAACCTCAGATATGCAGATGACACAACCCTTATGGCAGAAAATGAAGAGGAGCTAAAAGGCCTCTTTATGAAAGTGAAAGAGGAGAGCGAAATAGTTTGCTTAAAGCTCAACATTCAGAAAACGAAGAACATGGCATCTGGTCCCATCACTTCATGGGAAATAGATGGGGAAACAGTAGAAACAATGTCAGACTTTATTTTTTTGGGCTCCAAAATCACTGCAGATGGTGACTGCAACCATGAAATTAAAAGACACTTATTCCTTGGAAGAAAAGTTATGACCAACCTAGATAGCATATTCAAAAGCAGACATGTTACTTTGCCAATTAAGGTCTGTCTAGTCAAGGCTATGGTATTTCCTGTGGTCATGTATGGATGTGAGATTTGGACTGTGAAGAAGGCTGAACACCGAAGAATTGATTGTTTTGAACTGCGGTGTTGGAGAAGACTCTTGAGAGTCCCTTGGACTACAAGGAGATCCAACCAGTCCATTATGAAGGAGATCAACCCTGGGATTTCTTTGGAAGGAATGATGCTAAAGCTGAAGCTCCAGTTTTTGGCCACCTCATACGAAGAATTGACTCATTGGAAAAGACTCTGATGCTGGAAGGGATTGGGGGCAGGAGGAGAAGGGGACGACAGAGGATGAGATGGCTGGATGGCATCATGGACTTGATGGACATGAGTCTGAGTGAACTCTTGAGATTGTGATGGACAGGGAGGCCTGGCGTGCTGCGATTCATGGGGTTTCAAAGTGTCAGACAGGACTGAGCGACTGAACTAAACTGAACTGATGCGAAGAACTAACTCATTAGAAAAGACCCTGATGCTGGGAAGGATTGAAGGCAGGAGGAGAAGGGGACAGCAGAGGATGAGATGGTTGAATGGCATCGCCGACTATGGGATATGAGTTTGAGCAAGCTCTGGGAGTTGGTGAATGACAGGGAAGCCTGGTGTGCTGCAGTCCATGGGGTCACAAATAATTGGACATGACGGAGTGACTGAACTGAACTGAACTGAAGCTCTTGAAGATGTCAGCATTCTTCATACCAGAGGAAACCACCTGAGGTTACATTAAAGTAATCAAAGAAGCTCATCAAGAAGATTACCTGAGACCAGAACAAAGGAGTGCAGGCACACACACACCATAGTCTTATCAGCAACACCACCCTTGAATCAGTTCTATAAAACTCCTCCTCAAATCCTTCCAGGTTGGAGCAAACAGCTTTTTGGGGCAGGAGGATGTGTCCCCCTTTTACCTGGCAAAGCAATAAAGCTATTCTCTATTCCACCCGAAATTCTTATCTTTGAGATTGGATTTAGCACTGGTGCACAGAGGCAGAACTTTAGCATCAGGATTACTAAACATTTTTGTGAGAAATACTGACAAAGTCAGTATGGGCTAGAAGTTGGGCCTGGGATATATGTTTCTAATGTAACAATCATGTAAAGCAGGTATTATCCAAGCAATCTGAAGAGACTGCAAGAATAAGGTCAAAATATTCACTATTATGTGCACAACCACACCTATTCCCTGCCCAGACCCCATTTATTTGGGGGTATCTTGGCCAATGAGTTTGGTGTTTTAGTCACTAAGTCATGTCCAACCGTTGCAACCCCATGGACTGTAGCCTTCCAGGGTCCTCTGTCTGTGGAATTCTCCAGGCAAGAACACTGGAGTGGGTTGCCATTTCCTTCTCCAGGGACCAAGTTTAGCAGCCTTTGTTTGAGTGTCACTGGAGAAAAACATGTAGGTTTATCCTTATGTTAAAAAAAAGAAAAAATAGAAAAAAATCAGACCTCAGGGCCTATTGTTTCGAGATTTAACAACACAACAACAACAAGATAACCAAATGTATTGGGCTTAGAATCAAAATAACCTGTTTGAATCCTAGTTTTCCATGAGTTTAGGCAATTTTCTAAACCTCAAAGTTCAGATTCCTACACTTGGAATTACAAAAAATGAATATTTATCTAAGAAAGAATTTTCAAATAATCTCATCAAGTTCTTATGTGAAAATGCCAATCAGAGCATATATTCATTGAACAAATATGTACATGTGATTTCTTTGGTCTAGGCACTGTTGTTTGTGATTTACCTATGCTATATTTCTCTCATTTACAGATGAGAAAGTTTAGGAGCAAGTGTAGGTAATTGAGTTCTCACAGCTCTTAAGTGGGACATCATGATTCAAAAGGGTTTCGCAGGTGGTTTTGCAGTGAAAAGAAAAAAAAAGAGGAATACGTTTTTCTCTTTCCCTTTCCTGTGAACAAAGAGGACAGAGTGAACAGTGAGCAGGCCTGAATATGCCTTTCTTTTTAACCTTAACTGTTTCTAACTCTGCATGCTTGTAACTAAGTTTGCTTTTTTGCTCCCTAAATCTGAAGGAGCTACAATTCACATTTTTCCTTTGACTCTCTGCTGAATACATCCTGTATCTGGTGTTTACCCTTACGACACCCTTCCCCTTGTTGTTACATATCAGAAAGAAGATCGCAGAGTCACCAAACTGCCAGATTGATTTACTGGGTTACTGATGCCAGTCTACGACTATCTCTGAAATATTGCAAGAGGAAGAAATCAAGATCCTATCACCTTTATTCCTCATCACGGACTCCTGACTGCGAGCCCTTGCCTTAAATAAGCCCCTAGATTCATAGAGCGAGGGCACAGTTCTTGAGGCATGAGCTTATTGTCTTTTTCTCTCCACTGGCTGAGAATTAAAGCCACCTTTCTATTTCCTTCAGACTCTGTCTCTACATTTTTTTATTTGGCCTTGATGGGCAAAGAAGGCCAAAATTTTGGCCAGCAACAGTGGCATAAGTGGTAAAGTATCTGCCTACCAAAGCAGGAGATCCAAGAGACAGGGGTTTGATCTCTGGGTTGGGAAGATCCCCTAGAGGAGGGCATGGTAAATCACTCAACTGTTCTTGCCTGGAGAATCCCATGGACAGAGGAGCCTGGTGGGTCCCAAGGGTCAGACATAACTGAAGCAACTTAGCTCTCATACACACGATTCAAATCCAAGTAGTAGAGCCCAGGATATATACCACTGCCTCTACTTTCAGTAATGTATAATCCCTGTCTCTTTGGATCCATTCTCCTAGTGAGAGAAATGAAAGGTTTCCATTCTAGTCATAGCCCCTGTACACAGTTTATAAAGAATCTGCCTGCAGTGCAAGAGACCTGGGTTTGCTGACTGGGTTGAGAAGATCCCCTGAGAAGAGAACAGCAACCCACTCCAGTATTCCTGTCTTAAGGATTCCATGGACAGAGGAGCATGGTAGGCTAGAGTCCATGGGGTCACAAACAGTTGGACCCAACTGAGGGAATGAGCACACACACATTAGGCTATTAGTTATGAACACTGTGCTACTAATACCTCAAATTCGTCTATGACAATTCATAACTCCCATGGAATTTTGATTTCTTTTCTAAAACAGCCTAAGCAATTTAGTAGTGCTCCATGTGACCCTAAGATTGTTTTTCCCTCTGGAACTGAAAATAGCTTTAATTAGACATCAGGTACTTGTGAACCACTTATGTCATTTCAAAGCAACCACATAGGACTTAGAAAGAACTGATAAGGTCAAAACCCATTAATGTCTCTTCTAATGGGTTTGGTGGATCACAGAACTTATAAGGCTAGAATTTCTAGGCTAGATTTCACTTGTACCTCTGAGAAGATGCTATAACTCTGGGAGTATCTGTTTACACATTATTGGATTTATTTGTTTCTTTGGTTTCTCTCCATGGGTATGAAAATAAAGGGCAAGGAGAGAATGGGAAAAAAGAGTTAGCTGTGGGAGAGAGAGACAGGGACAAGTAGATCTGACACTCTGTTTTTAGTATTATTATTATCATATATTTATTTATTTTTGCACTGTGGCTTGCAGGATCTTAGTTCCCTGACCAGGGATTAAGCTCAGGCCCTCAACAGTGAGAGCACAGAGTCCAAACCACTGTTTTTAAATTTACACAAGTTGGTAGTTTTGTAAATATGAGGAGAACATCAGGCCTACCTTATTCTTTCTGATTAACACTAAATCCTATGCCTGGTCACTAGAAGACATTGTAACATGCTTTTAATAATTACTAGAAAGTTGTAAACTCAAAAATATTTGGCCAGTTGATATATACTAACAATCTCAAAAAGAGGCAAATTTAGTTTATCCAAAGAGTTGGAGAAAACTGAGCAGCTGTGGTGATGGTGAAAACATTTCCTCATCAATTAAACCATGGGTTTTGGCCAGTTGCAGGACCTTAATTTTCATACTTTCATGAAGTCTATTTCTAGTTTCCTTCTTAGTTTTATTTAATTTTTTTTTAAATTTTAAAATCTTTAATTCTTACATGTGTTCCCAAACATGAACCCCACTCCCACCTCCCTCCCCATAACATCTCTCTGGGTCATCCCCATGCACCAGCCCCAAGCATGCTGTATCCTGCGTCAGACATAGACTGGCGATTCAATTCTTACATGATAGTATACATGTTAGAATGCCATTCTCCCGAATCATCCCACCCTCTCCCTCTCCCTCTGAGTCCAAAAGTCTGTTATACACATCTGTGTCTTTTTTGCTGTCTTGCATACAGGGTCGTCATTGCCATCTTTCTTTTTATAAGAATGAAATATTTCAATTTTCAGAATAATAACACATAGTTAATTAAAAGTGACTATGTCCAATGTTTAACAAATTCTACCCCTATTAAAACAAAAAAACCTCTAAAATAAACCCTTGCTATTGAGACAACAGGTTTGATTTCACTTTTGTTTAAGCTGTTGGCCTAAAAATATGCTTCTTTGACAAAGTTTTCTCAATTATTCTAATTTTTTCCTACTAAAGCAGAGGGGAAAAAAAAACCTTTATCTTTATGAAAAGTGTACCTTTTTTTTTTTTTAAGAATTTCAACAGCTGCTCATAAAATTATGTAAACAGATTTTTGTAGGGCAGTCCATAATTCTATATAGTTTTCCCTGAACACATTTAATTTATGAGCACCATAAGACATGAAATATCAGAACCAAATTCATAGCTAGAGGTGGCATAATTCATCTAATTAGGAACAAGAGAGATATTAACCTTTGCAACTGATATTTTGCTTACAGATTAAAAAATGCCTGAAGATAAATTAAGCAAGGGTGGAGGAGAATGAGATGCAAGAATTTACAAATGGCTGGTGAATGGCTTGCCTTTCTGGAGTGCATTATTTAGTTAACTTGTAAGATAACATTTTCAGATAGCATCTGTTGTCCTGGTAACCTTTTCAATAAATGTATCTAATCAGAACATCTCACAAATATATGGAAGATGCTCAGAGAACAGATTTCAGGCTTCTCAGTTCCAGCTCTGTTTATCTGAGCTATGAAATAAAGACAGAGAAGTTACTACATAACAAAATGTCCAAAGGAGGCTGATGTGAATATCTGAAGCATGTTGAATGCAATTTATGTCCCTTCATTAATATTTACTTAATTACTAACATTACCTAGTAGGTAAAACTGTCTTTAGAAAATGAGAAAAATCTAAAATTATTAATCAAAAATTGAGGGTAAATTGTTCTTAAAACATTCATTTATTCAGTTCTCCCCAGGATTGAGCTTTGTTTGTAGTCTGTTCTGTATATGATTTAGTCTCTTAAATTCCAGAAAAATAAACGACCCAATCAAAAAATGGGCCAAAGAACTAAATAGACATTTCTCCAAAGAAGACATACGGATGGCTAACAAACACATGAAAAGATGCTCAACATCACTCATTATTAGAGAAATGCAAATCAAAACCACAATGAGGTACCACTTCACACCAGTCAGAATGGCTGCGATCCAAAAATCTGCAAGCAATAAATGCTGGAGAGGGTGTGGAGAAAAGGGAACCCTCCTACACTGTTGGTGGGAATGCAAACTAGTACAGCCACTATGGAGAACAGTGTGGAGATTCCTTAAAAATTGCAAATAGAACTACCTTATGACCCAGCAATCCCACTGCTGGGCATACACACCAAGGAAACCAGAATTGAAAGAGACACATGTACCCCAATGTTCATCGCAGCACTGTTTATAATAGCCAGGACATGGAAACAACCTAGATGTCCATCAGCAGATGAATGGATAAGAAAGCTGTGGTACATATACACAATGGAGTATTACTCAGCCGTTAAAAAGAATTCATTTGAATCAGTTCTGATGAGATGGATGAAACTGGAGCCGATTATACAGAGTGAAGTAAGCCAGAAAGAAAAACACCAATACAGTATACTAACACATATATATGGAATTTAGGAAGATGGCAATGACGACCCTGTATGCAAGACAGGGAAAGAGACACAGATGGGTATAACGGACTTTTGGACACAGAGGGAGAGGGAGAGGGTGGGATGATTTGGGAGAGTGACATTCTAACATGTATACTATCATGTGAATTGAATCGCCAGTCTATGTCTGACGCAGTATGCAGCATGCTTGGGGCTGGTGCATAGGGATGACCCAGAAAGATGTTATGGGGAGGGAGGTGGGAGGGGGGTTCATGTTTGGGAATGCATGTAAGAATTAAAGATTTTAAAATTTAAAAAAAAATAAAAAAATAATAATAAAAATAAAATAAAATAAAAAAAAAAAAAAAAAGAATGCTACTAAGTGGGTAATAATATCAATATTACACCTACTTTTTAAAAGAGAAAAGACTGCCGAAATGTGCAAAGATGGTACAACCAGTAAGGCACAGAGAATAGGGATCCTGATGACTCTTAACTACCAGGCAATGCATTCTCTTTGGTTCGGCATCATTTTAAATAATGATGCTTTCTTTGATATTCACATACATTCAATTTTCCCTTAGAATTATCATTAAAGCTTCATATTACCAAGACAGTCTTAATCTCAATATACAATTTGAAATTAGGTAATTCACTAAAAAGTAAAGCCATAAGGTTAAAGGACAATCATATTTATCAGTAATCAGGATAAGAGTGAATTCACAGAAAAGAGAGAGAGATCAAGCACACACTTTACAGTTCCTATACTTATCTGCAAAAACTTAGAAAACTGATAATGTTGTTTGCGGGAATTTTGGTACATACAAACATTCGTGTACCTATCAGGAATATAAAATGCAGTCATTTCAGCAAGCAATATGATAAAAGCCAAGCTAAAAATAAAATAACATTATACATTATCTTATGAACAATAAATTCCATTATATATACATGTGTATATATATATATATATATATATATTGCTCATGTAAATGTATTAAGTGCTGTGCACAAAAAATATTCCTCGCAATAATGTTTGTAGTACATATTAAGTATATGGTAGGAATCTAGGTACTTACCATTGCGAAAGACACTGGGAAACATGTAGAGGAAAACATCACACTGTATCATTAAGTTAAAAGTAACTGACCAGATGTAGTTTAGTCTCATGAATTGACCTTTAAAAATATGTCTCAATGAAATACAAAAGAAAAAAATAAGATATAGTAAAAATTACCTTAAGGTATGTTAATAAAACAATTATTACTAAGTGCGTTTTACATGAACAAATGAATCTACCTATATGGTTCATGATAAGATAAGAAATGGATGGGAGAATTATTTGTAAATAAAATCAAATTAATAGTCAAGAGAACGTCCATCTGAGTGCTTACGATATTGTTACAAGAACAGAGGACTATGATTAACTCAGTCTTTTGCACTGTGGTCTAACTGGATTGGGCAGTTAGAATGGGAAGGTAGGATATGATTAATTTTTTATTCAGAAGTATCCCTTACATTTACATATTCTAGCATGCTATTCATTTCAGGCTAGTCTACATACATCATAATCAATTGCCCTAAGGAAAAACTATGTTTTCATTTTAGAATTAGTAAGAGAAGGAGTACTTTTACTTTCACATGAATTTGGATTTTTGTTCCCTATATCATTTGAAACCCAAAATCCATTTTAATTCACTGGACAAATGGTGTCTTTGTATGGGACTACCTGATGGGTTAAATACAAGAGAATTTCTGAGCCTTATCTCCTTAGGGGATCCCATCGTTTCGCTTCTCTGTTTAGTTTGTTAATGATCTGCTTACGAGCTGTTTGGCATGAACATAGTTCTTCATACAGGCAACCATATTGTTTCACAACAGATTGCCTAATATTTTCAAGACAAATTCCAACAGGGAACTTTTGGATTTGGAGGACTGACCTTTACATTCAAAACTGAACTTACTATAATTATGCTGTTCTTTTAAAGAGTTTTGAAAGGGTTTCTTCCTACTTCAGTTTGCTCTTTTAGAAAACAGTCCATTAATGGCATTTAACTTCTTACTTTTGGAGCACGATCATGATTCTATATAATCACACACGTTTGGAGTATTAGCAGGTATCACTTAAACATTAAAATTCCTTTACCGTTTCTGCTACTCCAAATTTGCTACCCTAACTGTCCAGAATCAAATATTCTAGACTGACAGAAAGGATGTACCAGTTTTCAGAAGATTTAAAATTATTTTATAGACAGGCTCAGAAATGTAAGAGAAAGCAAATTTACCTTGTCACATGTGATTCTCTTCATTTTTTTCTATAAAACTTAACTTCTGCTTCTAATTATCTTGCTTTTGTTAGCTAGATAATCTATCTAGGTTTTCCTCAGCTTTTAAAAGATTGTTTTCCTTTAGTCTACGCCTGCTATTGACCAGGATACCTTTAATTTTATCGACATTATTATAGTCCACTTCTTGCCCTCCAAAATTTTGAATAGGTGTGCCACTCTCAGAATCAAAAGCTTCATTTCTTCTGGTTCCCTCACACTTGCTTAAATAGTTGTTGAACATCACATATTATTCTCTTCATTAGCCCAGTTCTGACTACAGTTTATATTCATCCAGATAGGACCACATCAGTTCAGTTCAGTTCAGTCGGTCAGTGGTGTCCACCTCTTTGCAACCCCATTGACTGCAGCATGCCAGGCTTCCCTGTCCATCAACAACTCCCGGAGCTTGCTCAAATTCATGTCCATCAAGTCGGTGATGCCACCCAATCATCCCATCCTCTGTCATCCCCTTCTCCTCCTGCCTTCAATCTTTCCCAGCATCAAGGTCTTTCCCAATGAATCAGCTCTTCGCATCACGTGGCCAAAGTATTGGAGCTTCAGCATCACATTAAAACTTTGAGAACCCCTTTCATTTTTGTCATGTTTTGCTCACTAGCCTGCAATACAGAATCTTTTTATCACTCACATTACTGTTTAGATATACATACAAACACATGTACATATAGAGAGAATATGTTATATACAAACATTTAAGTCTTAACATATTTCTAAAAAGTATGTATGCTCAAAGAATAATTTGGAAAATATAGACTGCACAATGATTTCTTAAAAAATTTCTAATCCAAGCGGATAAATGTAACAACTATTAACATTTTAATGTCTATATTTTTGATAGTAGAAGCTTATTTCTTTTCCTGAGCATACAGAAGAGGCATAAAAATGTACTACTGTACAATTGTATTTTAAAAGGAACCTTAATCTAAATGAGTCTAACAGATATTTCTAAATGCATTGGAAATGTTGTTGGGGCTGATAAAGTCTGTGTAAACTATCAAGATAAGTTTTGTTTACACAGATTGAGAGGTGTTATCACCAACTTCCTATCAAACTTGGAACATTCTATCAGAATGATTTAAAAAATCCACAAGTGTACTGTTAAATTGTTATTATAAACCCAATGAATTGAAAGGGGGCAAAGTTGAAGTGACCAGAATATTTTCATGTGTCTTAGAATATGTTCTTGTACTCTGATTTTTTAAAATGCATGTGTTAATATGTAACTGTGTGATAGAGCTGATAATCTATTTAACGTGAACTGTGCCTCCATCTCTTTATTTTGTATCTTTCCTTCTCTGTTCCTTCTGTATCCAGGTGTCTCAAAACTCCCCTATTCTCAACTTTTTTCTAAAATCAATTCTGTGAAGAAATCATTTTCCTATTGGTAAAAAGCTTGATTGCTTTTTAAATATCAGTTTTATTTTCATTCCTTATTCCTTATGTAGACATGAACATTTTTAATAGGGGAAGATAGCAAGCCATGAAATTTTGACCTGTTACAATGTTACATGTTGTGTCTTCAATCTTTTCCTGAGTGATGCTCAGTAATCCTCTTACTCAACTACATGAACGTCTCATAATGCTTATTCCCAGCAGCCATGCTCTCTGCAAACTCAAAATCGTATCTACCTTTGTCATCCTCAGAAATAAGAACTCTATTTACTGAAGACTGAAGCAAATTTTACCTTCTTCCTAATATAAACAGTTTGTGTGTGTGTGTGTGTGTGTGTGTGTATTATTTCCATCCTTTCCTCAAATGTCTACAAAGTGCATACCTGATCCTCCCCAACTTGCCTCCTACTTGCCTTTTTATGAAGTACCTTATGGTTTATCCTTGAAGATTATAAGTGGCTTGGATAAGATGTGAAATGAAGCTGAAAGGCCAAAGAGCTCTCAGAAATGAAGCCAAATGGATATTATTTTATGGCAAATGGGAAGGAGAGTTTTCACTTCTTTGCCATGTTTATGGTGGGAAAATTGAAAATCCATCTTGCTAATAGAGTCACATCTGCTGCTGCTAAGTCGCTTTAGTCGTGTCCGACTCTGTGCGACCCCATAGATGGCAGCCCACCAGGCTCCCCCGTCCCTGGGATTCTCTAATCATCCCATTTTACGTAAAATCTTTGTTTCTCTATTTAGTTCAATATTCTGCCGTTACTGCTTGTGTTTGTGTGTGTTTTATTTCCATCCTTTCCTCAAATGTCTACAAAGTGCATATCTGGTCTTTGTTTCTCTATTTAGTTCAATATTCCGTCTTTACTGCTTGTAAGCATATTTGGCTACTTCTAGAGTTTGCAAAAGTTTATTCCTTTTTATATTCCTTCCCTATAATGATTATTCTCATTATTTTAGTAATCAATACCAACAGTTCTATTTGCCAACTTGGTTTTGTACAGATAATTGCATAAATAAATGCATTCATGGAAGTCGATGAAATTATCCTTCATCAAAACAAAGGGGGGGATCATCTTGACTTTTAATTTTAAGTACAAATCAATTTGTACTTATTTGATATTCTTCTCTATCAATGTTAACTTTAAAATTTGGCAAGAACTTAACAAATTAATTGCTTTTACTCCTTCACAATGCTAACATTATTTTTCTCAATCTCTGTGTGAATACTCTAATATCAAGCTTGTGATAGTGTATTCATTATTTTCAAGGCAATGCATATTTTGGCGCAGCATTAATTATTCCAATATCAGGCTTCACACTGACCAAAATCAATGTCATAAACTTCTTACTTCTCCCAGGACTATATACATTTCCATTAATATTTGGAACAATGATTATTGTATCCTTCTCAATGCCACCATACACCTATTCTTTAGGCAAACTGATATAGTTCTCTCAAAAATTATTCACTTGACATTTTCCAACCATCTCATTCTCATAATAGCCATCCTCTTAACTTTTAATATCCTGCTTATAATGTGGTACCTAAAATTAAATTCAGGATTTTCAGTTATAATATTAATAAAACAGGACTGAACTCTTCTCCCCTTTTACCTCCAGTCTACACAGTGATGGCAGCTTTCTGCTGTTGCTAATTCCTGGATTGCAACATTTTGTGTTGTCCTTTTAGCTCTCCCAAGCCAGTTATCCTATTTAAAATTTCCACGTGTAACTAACTGACATCAATGGTGATTTCCTGACTGATTCTGACTGATACAAAAGCAAAACAATTGCACACATTCAGTAAATCCTTAAAATAAATGATAAAAGGAAAAATCAACAAATGACACACCCAAACTCAAAAAAACAGCAAAAGGAAGAAAGCACAAAAGAGAGAAGGGAAGAAGAATCAATAAATCTGGGTGTTTGAAGTTAGGAATAAAAGACATAAGAAAAAAGGAGAAAAAATTTATGTCAATAACTTAGACAGACAATGGAGCCCAATATATCAGTTTTGGAGCAATAGGTGCAGCTTGCTTTTGGAACTTATGGGAATGAAAGTGAAAATGAAAGTCACTCAGTCCTGTCCGACTCTGCAACCCCATGGACTGTAGCCCACCAGGCTCCTCTGTCCATGGGATTCTCCAGGCAAGAATACTGGAATGGGTTGCCATGTCCTCCTCCAAGAGATCTTCCCTACCCCAGGGATCCAACCTGCTCTCTTACATCCAATGCATTGGCAATTGGGTTCTTTACCACTAAGGCCACTTGGGAAATCCCATATGAGAATGAGGAGGTAGTAAAAAAAAAAAAAAAAAAAACCTCAAGTAAGAATTGTGAGTAGACAGTTGCCAACCATGTCACAATTAGAAAGAGAATTGAGATTCAGTCACATAAAATTAATGGGCAGTCTAAGAAGGGCAAAATATAAAGCATTGAGACTGAATTTTGGGGAAAGTCAATTGTGTTCATGGGGAAAGAAAAAAGAAAAGCTACTGCAAAATGATACACTAAGGGGTAAGCACATCTTTACAGTTTACAAACCACTAATAGATGCAGATGCTTATTCTGCCTTTATGGAAACCCAGTTAAGTTGGCAGGACAGATGGTAACAGTGCTTGTTTATAAGCAAGGAGAGAAAGTGGGAGAACAAGAGAAATAACAGCAAAAATGGAAGTGAACATAAGTGGAAACAGGGTAGGATATAATCATGGAGCAGGACGGTAAAAATTTTGTTTAAATATTGTCACCCTGCTTATTTAACTTCTATGCAGAGTACATCATGAGAAACCCTGGGCTGGAAGAAACACAAGCTGAAATCAAGATTGCTGGGAGAAATATTAATTACCTCAGATATGCAGATGACAGCACCCTTATGGCAGAAAGTGAAGAGGAGCTAAAAGCCTCTTGATGAAAGTGAAAGAGGAGAGTGAAAAAGTTGGCTTAAAGCTCAACATTCAGAAAACGAAGATCATGGCATCTGGTCCCATCACTTCATGGGAAATAGATGGGGAAACAGTGGAAAGGGTCAGACTTTATTTTTCTGGGCTCCAAAATCACTTCAGATGGTGACTGCAGCCATGCAATTAAAAGACGCTTACTCCTTGGAAGGAAAGTTATGACCAATCTAGAGAGCATATTTAAAAGCAGAGATATTACTTTGCCAACAAAGGTCTGTCTAGTCAAGACTATGGTTTCTCCAGTGGTCATGTATGGATGTGAGAGTTGGACTGTGAAGAAAGCTGAGCACTGAAGAATTGATGCTTTTAAACTGCGGTGTTGGAGAAGATTCTTGAGAGTCCGTTGGACTGCAAGGAGATCCAACCAGTCCATTCTAAAGGAGATCAGCCCTGGGTGTTCATTGGAAGGACTGATGCTGAAGCTGAAACTTCAATACTTTGGCCACCTCATGAAAAGAACTGACTCATTGGAAAAGACTCTGATGCTGCGAGGGATTGGGGGCAGGAGGAGAAGGGAACTACAGAGGATGAGATGGCTGGATGGCATCACCGACTTGATGCACATGAGTTTGGGTAAACTCTGGGAGTTGGTGATGGACTGGAAGGCCTGGCATGCTGTGATTCATGGGGTCACAGGGAGTTGGACACGACTGAGCGACTGAACTGAACTGAATGTATTTCCACTCATACTGGGAATGGATTGAGATGCTAAAGTATTAACATTACTTCTGAGTTACTGGAGTTAGTTCTATTAATAATAACATATCTACAAGAATATTAACAGATAAGGAAGGGATGATTAGGATGACAAATTCCTGAAAAAATGCCACATTTGTAATGACTGGTTTCAGAATGTATGGTAAGGAGGGAGATAAATATTTCCAAGTTACATTATGGATGAAATTAGAAGCTAACATTAATATATAGGCATACAATACCTGCAATGTATGAGACTCAGGTTCCATCCCTGGGTTGGGAAGATACCCTGGAGGAGAGTATGGCAACCCACTCTAGTATACTTGCCTGGAGAACCCATGGACTGAGGAGTCTGGTGGGCTATAGTGCATAGGGTCACAAAGAGTCAGACCCAATTGAAGCAACTGAGCAGGCAGGCATGTACTATATTTTGCATAACAATGTATGCCTATAATATTTGTTTGATCAGGATCCAAATAACTTAGCACTGCCCAGTGGCACTGAAACCACCAAGGAGACAGAGTTACTTTCGAAGCTACTGACTAAAGCAGAGGAAAATGGGGAGGAATTTCTCAGTTAATATAGTGCTTTCCACGCCCATTCTCCTACCAGGAAAGTCACTGGCCAAGCCTAGCTGGAAGTCAAGAGTCATGGAGATTGAGAAACACACAAGCTGAAGAGGTGGAACTCCTGAAATAATTAGCAGAATAGATGAAAGAAAGGGAATGCATCTGAAACAAATGACAGATACTCCTATGGTATTTCATTTAATCCTACTGCAATCTCAGGAGGAAGGTATTATTTTCATTTTATTGGAAAGGAAGGCTAAACAAGCTGTCTCATTGTTTCCCACTACATGGTCTGCATATATTACATTATATGCATATATACTGAATATATTACATTAAAATTCAATAAATATTTATTATTTCAAAACTGTTATCTTGACTTATAACACTATTTCAATATTTATTAGTTTTCTTTTATGTTTCAGAACATGTTGGAGACATAATTTCCACTCCAAATATCCCATTGTTCTTTTCCAATAAGAACTAATGATTAAATAAATGTAAATTTTTGTGCAATGCAAAATTGATATCCAAATTGTAATTACTTATATTATGTGCATTCTAAATTAATTGGGATTTATTTAATTTAGTAATTAATTCTGCATTCTCAGAAAAAAATTTATCTGCGAGAAAGTTCTCAGAAAAAAATTTATCTGCGAGAAAGTTATATTGAACTTATATATTTAGTCAGTGGCGTGTTTTTTGTCTTGATCTTGATTTATAAGTTCAAACTTTTAAGTTTTATCCATTGAAACAAATTGTTTAAAGTATGTGAAATAATTTATACCCCTGCTAATGAAGTTTTAGAATGTGGGTGGGGAAATTAAATCATTCTAATATATATTATAGATAGAGTCAGAAGCTAAAATGCATAAGCTTGTGTACAACTAACATTTGCATAGCAATTGATGGCTAACAAAACACTTTCCTAAATATTATCTTTTAGATCAGCAGTTACATTAATCATTTTAAAAAGTAATCTCTATTTTTGCATCTCAAAGAAGATGTTTTTCTTAGATATTACATAATATTATAAATATATACATATAATATTCTTACATATTAGTTATCTCAGATTAATACAATATATTCCTTTCTCTGGAGGGTAATTATATTAGTTTCCTGAGTTACCATAATAAATTGCCACAAACAGTGTGGCTTAAAGTAACAGAAATTTCTTTTTCTCCTACAGTTTTGGAGTCTAGCCCTTTCAAGTAAAATGCCATCACGGCCACATTTCCTTTAAAGGATCAAGGGGAAAATCCCTCCTTGACTCACCCCAGCTCTGCTGTCTCCACAGCCCTGGCCTTGCCTTTCAGCTGCAGCACACCAGCTCCTGCTGAACTGTCAGACGGTCTCTGCCCTCTGTGACTTTATCTCATATGTTCTCTCCTCTTCTTACAAAGGCACCCGTCACTGGACTTAGGGTGCACCCTAACCCCAGGGTGATTTTTGTCCTAGCTAATAATACCCGAAAAACCCTATTTGCAGCTAAGGTCATATTCTGAGATTCCAGTTGGACAAAAGATTTCAGGTCATATCTCAACCCATCACTGTAGTGATTTAAGTTAGGAGTGACCAAACAAGAAGAAAAAAAGAAACATGATGTAAAAGAGTTCCGTGACCGGGGCTGAGACTTTGCTTCCAGTCTTCCATCATTAAAGCATTCCAGAAATCTATTCAGGGAAGAAAGCACCTGTGATGTATTTAAAGTCATACCTGTAAAACACTTTCCTCTAGTCAGTTTTATTATTACCAAAGCATCAGTTAAGCAAATGCATATATGTAATGTCTCCTAAAACCAGTACCTACATATATCTAAAGGGCTTCTAAAATTAGGAAGCAGGCCATCCAGGATATTTTTAATTAGTATTTTTATTTTAAAATATTAAATCCCTGCAATTTCCCATTTGCATACAAACAACAGCTGCAAATGATAGTAATTTTAGTTTTCTCTCTTTGTATATATGGAGGTGTGTGTGTATACGTGTGTGCTTATTAAAGATCATGTTATAAATACAAATTTATATTCATCTTCTACTTTTAATGGGGTCAGTTCTCCATAAGGCTAAATGCTATTTGAAAATAAAATTTTATTTTATATAATTGAGTCATCCAATATGGTCTGACAAAAGGATGTTATTGATTATATATGTGATTTTATGTTTTCTACATTTTCCAAAGTATTTTTTTCTTTCTTGGAATGCACAACACTGTAAGGATGGTAGTTTAAAAAGTGAGAACAAGTGGGGTCCTCAGTGTTACTAAGCAACTATACTAGCTCTGACCGCTGCCTGGACTATTGTATGATAAATACTTTTCATCTTGTTTAAAGACTTTGTTATCACATATTCAACGGTTTAGTCCATTTCACATGTAATTAAGTTTGCCCATTCAAAGACATGGGTCCAATCCCTCATCAGGAAGATCTCGTGGTGAAGAGAAGTGCTACCCACTCCAGCATTTATGCCTGGTAAATTCCACGGACAGAGGAGCCTGGTGGGATACCGTACGTGAAGACTGCAAAGAGTCGCACATGACAGCGACTAACACATTCAAAAATTCATCAAGCTGTTTTGCTAAACAAGTGGGATGTCTAGTTTGGGTTTGCAGTCTTTCCAAGTCTTTCTTCACATCCAAATAGCAGACACAATAAAAACAATCTCAGGGAACAGCAATAAGTCTAACCAAGAAAGTGGCATTCCTGCCTAGCTGACTTCAGAATTGCTGTTGGCCAGTGACTGCTGTGTCTCTTGCTTTCCTCTTTTGTGTATGGGCTTGTCTACTATGTTTATCCTACATCTATCTCAGCGTCATTTGTTTTGTAGCATGGGCCCAAATGGTTTATCTTTAATTCTCAGACGTCCATATTGACAAAAATCATACTTGGGCAGCCACACTCAAAGACCTTCTGTACTGGGACCTCATGCAAAGATCCTGGGCCAGGCCTTGAGTATGATGCTGTAATGGAATGTAGCTTAAGTGGATGTTGGTGTAGAGAGGAGAAACTCATATTTTACAAATAGGAGGAAGATAAATCAATTGAAGTCAGAGGGCAGACTGTCGTGATTAAAACACGAGTGCTAATTCTTTGGAACTCCTCTTATTTAGAAGTGGGTCTCTGTTGCCTCCCCTTGAATCTTGGTGGGTTTATGACTGTTGCTTCAGCCAATCGAGTAAACCAAAAGTGATACTATATATGACAGACAGAGTTTTTTTGACTCTCTAAATATATTTAAGATAGTTCCTTTGAATTCTTTTTCTGCTTAATCCATCATCAACAATATTAACAATTACCTTTTTTTTTAATGTGCATATATTTAAATTTCCTGGTGTTTTGCATGTCTCATTTTTATTTTTCCTTTTTGAAAATTGGACATTGTAGGAAATGGCAGCCCACTCCAGGATTCTTGCCTGGAAAATACCATGGATAGAGGACCCTGGTAGGGTACAGTCCTTTGGGTCTCAAAGAGTTGGACATGACTGAACACACCTACACACACATACACACAGCTAATATACTGTTACAAGCATATATTCGGATTAACCCTCCTTGTGTTCATTTATTTGGGATAATTCAAGATTATGTCTCCCCTACCCTAAATGAATAGCCACTGAAGTCGCAGCTCAGTTTTTATTATCATTTGTCTTTATTTTTATTTTTAAGCCTGGCTTACTAGGGCTTCCTTTTGGGTCAACACAGTTTAGGGTCAGATGCTTACTCCTTGGAAGAAAAGTTATGACCAACCTAGATAGCATATTCAAAAGCAGAGACATTACTTTGCCAACTAAGGTCCGTCTAGTCAAGGCTATGGTTTTTCCCCTGGTCACGTATGCATGTGAGAGTTGGACTGTGAAGAAGGCTGAGCACCGAAGAATTGATGCTTTTGAACTGTGGCGTTGGAGAAGACTCTTGAGAGTCCCTTGGACTGCAAGGAGATCCAACCAGTCCATTTTGAAGGAGATCAGCCCCTGGGATTTCTTTGGAAGGAATGATGCTAAAGCTGAAACTCCAGTACTTTGGCCACCTCATGCGAAGAATTGACTCATTGGAAAAGACTTTGATGTTGGGAGAGATTGGGGGCAGGAGGAGAAGGGGACGACAGAGGATGAGATGGCTGGATGACATCACGGACTCGATGGATGTGAGTCTGAGTGAACTCCGGGAGTTGGTGATGGACAGGGAGGCCTGGCGTGCTGCGATTCATTGGGTCGCAAAGAGTCAGACACGACTGAGCGACTGAACTGAACTGAATGACTAGTAAGCAGTTGTACTTAAAGTCATTGAACTGGTAGCATCTCTTTGATGATAGATCTATGTATGGTTTGAAAACACATTCAAAGTTCAACGTTCTTACAGTTCTTTTCTAACCTTTTATTTCTGTATGTTCAAGGTCTCATAGTCAGCAAGACAAAGAGATAACTAAGGCTTTCTATGGTCTTTCCTGAATTTGCAGAAATACGTACATACACACACCCACAGTATTCCAGACCACCATGTTATATGAAATCTTAACTAGACCACCTTAGTTATGTGAAAGACAAGACAACTTGTCTTACAAAGACAAGTTCCCAAGAACTTCTGCTACATTTATGACTTGTCCACTTGCCTGTTGCTTGCTCCACACTGCAGCATGACGTTAAAATAGGTGTGAAGTTAGCCATCCCAGATTGTTTGCCATTGTTTCTGGATTGTTTCTCTATTGTTTTCAACAGTCTGCCCTGGTATGGATTTTTCCAAGCACCCATACCAAATAAAACCAGACCCTTTGGCAGCAGAGATGTAGGTCCTCATGCCCTGCCCTGTATTCCATGTAACAGAGTGGTATGGGGAGAAATGAAAGACCCTCCTATAGCTGAAACACCAGAGCTCCCTACTATCCTTACAGCAGTTCCAAAATAAACATTTCTAATTTTTTTGTATGTATTTGATCTATTTCCAGAATCTTAAAGTAGTTGTCTTTGACAATTATGTCCATTTATCATTGATTTTCAAGGACAGGTTATATTGAGCTCCTTACTCAGCCATTTCAGAAGTTTCCCCTGCTCATTCTTTTATACTGTACCTCGCATCTATCAATTCCCTAGTGGATAGTGCTATGGACACATAAATTGTTTTATTGTTTGAATTAAATGTATGTGTTTGACCGGGTGTATAACACGATGTTCATCCATTTGTACTTAATGCTCAAAATGTATTCCTCTTTTATCTCTCTTCTTCCTGATAAGTTATTAAAACAATTAACTAAATACATTCTTGATTTTTGCCTAGCCACTTTTGTTAATTCACTTTTAGCTGGCTCATTCTCTCATCTTTTATGTGTTGGGATTTAGAGATTTGATCTCAGACCCTCTTCTTTTCCCACTTTATATCCTTTCTCAGGGACTTCATTTCTAAGACTGGCTCCTAAGTGCAGATGTACAAATGTTCAAAACAGATCTCTGAGCTCCATGCTTTTGGTTCTTTCAGTCTAATCCATACCACCTTTCTGATGCCACAAACATACTGCCCGCTCAACATACCTACGGCTGCACTCACATTCTTTCTACCAGAATCAATCCTCTTTAGGTTTTCTGCTTAATGCAATGGCAGGACAACCTATCCATCTGGACCACTGTGTAGCACATGCATATTCTTGCAGTTGCACTTATTTGTGATTCCACATTCTGGTCATCACAAAAATTACTTTCATTGGTGCTTTTAATTCTACCCTCAGAGTTAATGATTTGCCGTACAAACTTTTTCATAAAAAATAATGTGTCTGCACAAAATTATGAGCCTTCTTGAAAACAAAAATTTTGGTGTTGTCTTCATAATGAAAATATGTGCATAATTTCCTCTATACCAGAATAACAAAATGATATAAAATTTAATATAGTACTACAGTTAAAAAGTTATTTTCTGGTTATGATATTATGATATTAAAAACACTGATGGTAGTATTAAAAATATTGTTGAGGTAATTGTGTTTCTCTATAGAAGAGTCATTTTTTCCATCTATTTTAGGACAGTATTATGTCCACTTCTCTACCAAAGTATTTAAGGGACACATATATGTCTGAAAAGGGTCCAAAAAAGATTAGTGATAATGAGTAAGAGGTGAAAAAACAATACCTGTCCTGAGAAGATCAACAGCTAGAGAAGTACATAAATTCCCAGCCAGGAAAGAAAGATGAAGATGATATCATAATTGTAATTACATGGATTAAAAAAAATGAGGTTCATGGGGGCTGGTTTACATAATGTCATAGAGCTATTGTGGAGAATTTTCCCCTTTTAAGTTCTGGGCTTTTTTTTTTTTTTTTAACTCTAATAACAAGCACACAGCCAGTTGCTTGACTCATTTCGTCAGTGTGAAAAGTTGGCAAATTTTTCAAATAATAAACAAAGCAAATAGAATTCGAAGAGAAAACTGTCCATCCATTTAAAAATACTAAATTCATTCAGTTCAACTGAGTTTTAATGAATATATTCTAAACCTAAGTCTGTCCCAGAAATTAGGTTAAATACAGTTGTGATTTTGATAGAACTCATGATTTTTTGAGACAGAGGCAAATCCTTCAGCAAATCTCACCTAACTACATTAACCAAGATTTCTTACAACTTCAGAAACATGAACTCTTTATGTGCTAATGAAATTTCAGGAAATGAATCAATCAAAATGCTAAAATCAAGCAAACTTTTAAAGAAACACATCTCTAAGCATTTATTCTCCAGCCACCTTCAGAATACAGAAAAATATGAAATGATTTTAAAGCAATGGGGATACTGTATACATACATACATGTATATATATGTATATATCTCTCTGTATGTATGTGTGTGTGTGTATATATATACATATATATATATGGAAAACATACTCTGACATATAAATCATCTAAAAGGTATTTTAATATAACTTAAGGAAAAATATAAGGAAAATATATGTTATTCCTACCTAGATTCATAAATGGAAAAGTAATTAGATTAGAAAGATTATCATTAGACCTAACTAAAAAATCCCACTTCTTTTTTTCCTCTCCCCTTTTACATTTTCTTTATCATCTTGGTTTGAAATTATACTCTCACCTAAGAAATTGGGTGGTTGTTTATCCTTCCACTTGCAGCTTTTAAAGATCCTCTTTCACTTGTGTTCCCAAGATCGAATATGTGTTTGGTGAAAGAAAATCAACACAATTTGGGACCAAAAAATGAAAAAGAGTTCTACTGCTTTTGTGCCATTTCAAGTGATTTATTTCAATCAGCAGGTCTCTCTTATTGGCATGGGAGTTTACTTTGCCCAGTGAGCCAAGATGGGTTGGCTGCAAAACATCCTTAGAAGTGCCAGACTCCCACTGATCCAAAAGCAACAACTATCAAATCAATAGCCTCTCAGCCTCTGGCAAATGGCTGCATGCACTCAGTATTTGGTGGATTAAAAAATAGAAGGTGGAAGAACAAAAAATAACATGATTTTTGGCACAAGGATGAAAAACAGTAAGTTAAATAATGACTATAAATTATATCAAAATTGAATAAAGGAAATAAATTACTACATGGCAGGTAATATGATGGCTGTTGGGCTTCCCAGGTGGTGCAGTGGTAAAGAATATGCCTGCCAGTGCAGAAGACACGGGAGACCAGGTTCGATCCCTGGGTTGAGAAGATCCCCAGGTGTAGGAAATGGCAACTCATTTGCCAAAAAGAGTATAGTATTCTTGCTTTTAATGTAATAACACTTCAGATCTATGAAATTTAATAAAATATTACACAAAATAATTTTATTTTGTAGTGTTGAAAATAGTTTTAACCTATTTTCTTATTATGCTGCTGGTTCAATATTTATTTTATCATAGTTTTCAACTTATGTTAATTCATCTTTCCTGAAGATGATTTTTTTTATCTTTTCATGTGTTTGTTAGGTTATATGCATGTCTTCTTTGGAGAAAGAAGACATGCCTGTTTAGGTCCTTTTCCCACTTTTTGATTGGGTTGTTTGTTTTTCTGGTAGTGACTTGTATGAGCTGCCTGTATATTTTGGAAATGAATCCTTTGTCAGTTGTTTCACTTGCTATTATTTTCTCCCATTCTGAGGGCTGTCTTTTTACCTTGTTTATAGTTTCTTTGCTGTGCAAAACCTTTTAAGTTATATTAGGTCCCACTTGTTTATTTTTGTTTTTATTTCCATTATTCTAGGAGATGGGTCATAGAGGAGCTTGCTTTGAAAATTATCACAGCTTCAATCTCAATGTAAAGGACTTGATAGTCTATATGTGTAATTGACAGCTTCCTAATTCCTAATTTCCTATCTATAAATACTTACTAGGCATATCTGTTTGGTTAATAACTGTTAAGCCAGAAAATATAAAACAGAACCTTTAGCTTTTCTTCTTTAAGAGCCCTCATTCTTTGCCTTCATTTTAAAGGGAAAACCAAAAACGCTTTCTGAAAAAGATAAAATACAAGACTGAAAGTTTCCTTCATGGGGCAAATGATTGGTAGGAAAATAGAGGCATGTGTAGTTACTAGTATATTGCCTTGGGCAACATAAGAAATATCAAAGTAGAATGAAGTGATTTGAATGGAGAAGGATGGACCACTGAATTATAGGGAAGATGTTGGAGGTGATAAGAGATTTTTTTTAAATAGGTAGAGAATAAAGACAATCTACATATAATCAATCCAAAGATGCTTAATGCCCGCCTTGATTTAATTTGGTTCAAAAGAATACAAATTTCATTATTATGGGGTTTGTTTTATGAATACATCTTAATGTGTTAAATTTTCTTAAGATTTTACAACTAGGAAAAAAACAGATATTCATCACTATGTTTGTTAATGACCTCTCCACCTTAAAAAAATGGCCTTTTGAAAAGTTCTACTAGGACATGTATGGAAGGTAATTTAAAATTTCCAAGGATCATTTCTTATCTCATCATAGATTAGCACACTAGTGAATTTTGCATGAATCATAAAGGACTACTGGGTATTGAAGTCTAAACATTCTACAAAAGAAACTTAGGTGAAAGATCAACTTTAGAGATAAAGTTCACTTCTAATCTAGACTAATCTTGGTAGGGCAGATGCGCCAGTACTTAGAGCTAAAAGAAAGGAACCGGCAGGTGGGTAGCTTCAGGCCAGGATTACCAAGCTGAGCTGATATCTCAGGTCATTGTTAGGTACGGTTAGTCTTTTCAGTATAACTAACTGTGCAGTAAGAAACGAAGACTAAGAACCTGTATGTATCTCCGCAATAGAGAGACTCCTGAATTCTGTTTCCTTCACACCCTAAGAGTATAAGAGTCAAAAACCTTAGTTTAGTTTCTTGACTGTTGATCACACTTGCTTTTTTCTTCTAGAAAACAAGGGAGAATTCAAGGAGCTGTGTAAATTTTATATGTTATAATGTTTGTAACACTTCTTTGCTGGTTTGGTAGTTAATTCAAGAATATCCCTGTAGACAAAGATCTGTTTGACCAGGCTCAGCTTGACCTGTCATGAGTTTATCAATTAATTAATCTATATTTGAATATAGAAGCTTTAAATATTGTGTTTTTAATTGTTTCTTGGTTTAAATTATAGGATGGTATTCTAAGACATGTCAAGATTTGAGTTTCTTGATTTATAAAGAGATCTGATAGAGCTATTGGTTCATCTCCACAACCACATTTAACTTTAAAAAGATTAAGGTACAGAAACATTGGGGTACATGTGTCTCTTTCAATTCTGGTTTCCTCGGTGTGAATTGAAAGAGACACATGTACCCCAATGTTCATCGCAGCACTGTTTATAATAGCCAGGACATGGAAACAACCTAGATGTCCATCAGCAGATGAATGGATAAGAAAGCTGTGGTACATATACACAATGGAGTATTACTCAGCCGTTAAAAAGAATTCATTTGAATCAGTTCTGATGAGATGGATGAAACTGGAGCCGATTATACAGAGTGAAGTAAGCCAGAAAGAAAAACACCAATACAGTATACTAACACATATATATGGAATTTAGGAAGATGGCAATGACGACCCTGTATGCAAGACAGGGAAAGAGACACAGATGTGTATAACGGACTTTTGGACTCAGAGGGAGAGGGAGAGGGTGGGATGATTTGGGAGAATGCCATTCTAACATGTATACTATCATGTGAATTGAATCGCCAGTCTATGTCTGACGCAGGATGCAGCATGCTTGGGGCTGGTGCATGGGGATGACCCAGAAAGATGTTATGGGGAGGGAGGTGGGAGGGGGGTTCATGTTTGGGAATGCATGTAAGAATTAAAGATTTTAAAATTTAAAAAATAAAAAACTAAAAAAAAAAAAAAAAAAACCAAAAAAAAATAAATAAAATAAAATCTGTTGATATATAATTGAAAAAAATAAAATAAAAAAAATAAAATAAAAAAAATAAAACGATTAAGGTACAGAAACATAAAAATATTTGAAAGATATAGACCTCTGGTCATTCTCTGTTTATACTATGTTTTATTGATGGCCCCAGGTCTATACATAAATTCATCTCATTGGTTCAACAAGGATTATGGTGTTTCCTTGAATAAGCACTGTCCAAAGTGCTATAGATATACAAATCAATAAGCTATACTTCATAATGCAAAGATACAAATAACTGAACAAAGTATTAAACACGCTCTGATAAAAGTAAGGATCATTATGAAGATGCAATAAAATTAGTGGTCAAACAGCTTGTTTTTGCTAATTTTAATTATAATAGGAAACTTAGAGTTGGGTAATCATTTTTGTTTCGGCAGTAAAACACTTTCAAAGATCAGAGTCCCCTGCTAGGATTTGAGTAGCAGTTTATTTCACAACAAGAGGAAAGTAGCCAAGGAGTTTATGCTGCCAAGTAAGAAATCTATAAACTCAAAAGATTAGTGTCAGGCTTGGGGATTTTCACTACTTAAACTGCACAAAACTAACGTTGCACGTCCAGGTTTACTTTCTTCCACTTCGAGAGTTCAACCAGATATTAAGTCTTCAGGTATTGAAGTGAAGCTTTCCTTTCTCTTAAAGTTAACAGCATTAGCAATGTGGACATCAGAGTAAGATGATGATTCCACTAAATTTCATGCCAGAAATCACTCTAAAGATGTGATAAAACTGCCTGAATGTTAATAATAAGTTTGCCATTGAATAACTTTTATCTCCACAACAGTCTTTTGTCTGTTTCTTTTTGCCTAATAACATGTGATCCACTTTCTTAAGACCAGTAACAGAGGAAATTTAAAATGTTAATCTTTACGTAGCACTCATAAGAATTCTTACTAAATATAAATGCTCATAAGAGGTCACAAATACATTGCCAGTATTTGTTTCAAATGATCAAATTGCCCAAACTTTTAACAACTATATATAAATATAAAACTTATACAAAATCAATCAATAATGTATTTTTTTCATAACTATGCTTGAATAGGTAATAATAAATGATAAAACTTAACAGGTTTACAACTGCTTTACTCATTACAGTTTTACAGAGAAAGTTACTAAAATCTGCTGGCATTTTTCCAGCTGTTAGTAAAGTCTCTCTTGGGTTTTCCCTTTCTATAAATGGTCTTGTACACTGAAGTATCAAGTACTACAAAATGAATATTTCAGGATTATTTTGTGAATAAAAATGTCATGGAGCAAACGAGTAATTGATGTTACCCTTGGAACTCCACTTATGAATGTCATTTAGAAAGCCCCAAAGAAGCAATTTTTTGTAAAAAGGCATGATGACATAAACACAGCACAATTCACCTACCTGTTTCCAAAAACCAAGGCATGAGAGAAACAGGATTTCTTAAATATACATCTTTTTTATTTTTCTCCTAAAGCTATTTTGTAGTTTAGTGATGCTTCACTAAATGTATTGTAGGAAGCTTTGCTCCAAATGACCTATATTTAACTTTTCCCACTATTTAGTGTTCATTCATTTATAAGCTTTAACTTTATCATCTCTATTCTAATGCAAAAAAAGAAGACAGTGTAGAAAATAATTATATCAATACTTCAGTTTAAATGTTTTAATATTAAGATTTATGCTCTACAGAAATGACCAGTGGAAGACTTAATCGCATTGTTTAGTTCATCACATTGTTTAGTTCATCAAACTTGTAGAATACTTTTCCTGTTTTTCAACAACTTTATTTCAAGCAATTTAAGAAAGACTTCCTCCCTGGCTACTCAAACCTAGTATGTGTTCAAATGCCCATGGAATTCAATATGAATCACTTCTACTTGAGTGAAAACTGTTTCACAAGCTGCAAATCTTAGCAAGTACTAGTACTTGTTCCGGTCATACACTGTCCACTGAAGCAACTCATAGTTCATTACTGTTGCCACATTTTTGTAACAGTGGATACAGTTGTGGGACTGTAGAGGAAATATTTTATGTTTCTAAATGATTAGAGCTTTCTGGTTACATTTAATATTTCTGAATAGATATAAATACTAACACGTAATTTTGAATATTAGAATAACCATCTCTTTTAAATTCTCAACTCTACAATGGGATTTGTCAAAATATTTTGTGTAACTACACCTCCTACCCCCACTTAAAACCCAAAGAAGAGGTTCTAATTAGAGTTTCCAAGATAGAAATGGTAATGATATTCCTATGAAGGACTATATTCTTAATATTAGAAGTTCCTTTAATAGGATCTTTTTGTAAAAGTTAATGGAAACGTCAATTGATGCTTTCTCTATGTATGTACACAAGATTTTATTGAAGAAATCCAAGAAAAAAGCTCTTTTAAAAAGAAAAGATAAATTTTAGTCAAGCATTTGTCAAAAAAAATAGAAAATCTGTTTTCTATTGTTACTAAATAATTTGGAAGACCAATTTTAGGCATTTAATAAATTATAAGGCTAAGGATAAAATTAATATATGAACAGTAATGTCCTAGCTAAAATGAAGAGTCATCTGATTGAATATCTATTTTATTAATCTTTTACTGGCTCATTGACAAAATGCATTATAGTGAAATAAAGAGCAGGAACCTCATTAGTCTGTGCCCTCTGTAAACTGCTGATGATGAGGTTACTGGTTGGGTTGTTTTGATCAGGAAATATTAATTTCTGTTCAATGAGACCACCATATCAGAGAAAACAAAATCAAAACAAATAATGACAACAACAATAAATATTTAAAAGAATGTTTTCAACGTCAGTAATTTTCTAGAAGATATCCTCGCTTAATGTTCCTCCCACTTAACAGATAAAAACATTGAGCCACAAATAATTCTGCACAATATTACACAGCTCTGTGTGTGTGTGTGTATGTGTGTACATGTTCACTCACATCCGACTCTCTGTAACCCCAGGGATTGTAGCCCTCCAGGCTCCTCTGTCCATTTTCCAGGCAAGAATACTGGAGTGGGTTGCCATTTCCTACTCCAGGGGATCTTCACAACCCAGGGATCGAAGCTGTGTCTCTTCTGTCTCCTGCAATGGCAGGCAGATTATTTTACCACTATACCTGGGAAGCCCATTACACAGACAGTGAATGACAAAGCTGGGATTTGAACACAGCAAAATTGGGTCTAGAATTTTAAAATATTATACTTAAAAGTGATGAGATACCAAAGGAGGAGGCATGAGTGATTATGAACTGTAGGGGAAAAAAAAACAAAAACAAAAACATTCCAGTTACCTTGGTTATAGCTTTTAGCAGTACATTATATTATTATGATTATATTATTATATTTCTCCAAAGGTACTATTTCATAATTATATACACCATGTTTGCACCTCAAATCATCAATGTCCACTAGCCTCTCAATTCAGTTAAGTCGCTCAGTCGTGTCCAACTCTTGTGACCCCATGAACCACAGCATGCCAGGCCTCCCTATCTATCACCAACTCCCGGATTCTACCCAAACCCATGTCCATCGAGTCGGTGATGCCATCCAACCAACTCATCCTCTGTCGTCCCCTTCTCCTCCTGCCCTCAATCTTTCCCAGCATCAGGGTCTTTTCAAATGAGTCAGCTCTTCGCATCAGCTGGCCAAAGTATTGCAGTTTCAGCTTCAACAGCAGTCCTTCCAATGAATACCAGGACTGATCTCCTTTAGGATGGATTGGTTGGATCTCCTTGCAGTCCAAGGGACTCTCAAGAGTCTTCAGTTCAAAAGCATCAATTCTTTGGCACTCTGCTTTCTTCACAGTACGACTCTCACATCCATACATGACCACTGGAAAAACCATAGCCTGACTAGATGGACCTTTGTTGACAAAGTAATGTCTCTGCTTTCTAATATGCTCTCCAGGTTGGTCATAACTTTCCTTCCAAGGAGCCAGCGTCTTTTAATTTCACGGCTACAGTCACCATCTGCAGTGATTTTGGAGCCCAGAAAAATAGTCTGCCACTCTTTCCACTGTTTCCCCATCTATTTCCCATGAAGTGATGGGACCAGATGCCATGATCTTAGTTTTCTGAATGTTGAGCTATAAGCCAACTTTTTCACTCTCCTCTTTCACTTTCATCAAGAGGCTCTTTAGTTCTTCTTCACTTTCTGCCATAAGGGTGGTGTCATCTGCATATCTGAGGTTGATATTTCTCCCAGCAAACTTGATTCCAGCTTGTGTTTCTTCCAGCCCAGCATTTCTCATGATGTACTCTGCATAGAAGTTAAATAAGTAGAGTGACAATATACAGCCTTGATGTACTCCTTTTCCTATTTGTAACCAGTCTGTTGTTCCATGTCCATTTCTAACTGTTGCTTCCTGACCTGTATACAGATTTCTCAAGAGGCAGGTCAGGTGGTCTGGTATTCCCATCTGTTTCAGAATTTTCCACAGTTTATTGTGATCCACACAGTAAAAGGCTTTGGCATAATCAATAAAGCAGAAATAGATATTTTCTGGAACTCTCCTGCTTTTTCAATGATCCAGTGGATGTTGGCAATTTGATCTGGTTCCTCTGCCTTTTCTAAAACCAGCTTGAACATCTGGAAGTTCATGGTTCACGTATTACTGAAGCCTGGCTTGGAGAATTTTGAACATTACTTTACTAGCGTGTGAGATGAGTGCAGTTGTGTGGTAGTCTGAGCATTCTTTGGCATTGCCTTTCTTTGATTTGAATGAAAACTAACCTTTACCTTGGAAATGCTATAGTTAATATTCCTATTTGTTCTTTTATGCTTTAAATTAAGAAATATTCAGTTTAAGCACCTCTGATGCATTTATAGGATATAATCCTGCCTGTGATTCATGGACAATATTAGCCTTAAGAGAATATAGATCTAATAGAGTTAAATCTTTAATTTCACATAAAAACTCTTGCTGATGCATAGATTTTAGTCCTCCATGCCACTGAAATATGCCACTTATTCTAGAAACTTTTCCTTTATGAAAATGATAATAGACACCATTACTTTCTGCAGTACTATTCCGAGAAATTACCTAAATAAAACAACTGAAACCCTAGAGGTAATAGAAAACCAAAACTTCCACGTAGGGTGGCATAGTTCATTTTAGAGAAGTAGAAGGCCAGTAGTCAGTGACTTCAGAAAATTTGCAAGTCATATCAACATTACCCTGAATAAGATATTATTTTTTTCTTCTTCCTCAGGGATGGAAACAACTAAGAAGTACCATATGTTGAACAAAAAATTATCTAACTGATTTTAAAAATAACAACTTTCATTAAGCCACTAGAGAGATAACACGGGAATAAAGAAATTGCATTTGTGTGTCCTAATATAGAAGAGAAAGCAAAACATAATGTGGTTGTGTGTGAGCCTATCTTTTTCTAATTATTAAAAGGCACCAGAGAAAACTAGTGCATATTATGAGTGTGTAGTTTTAAGTTAGATTGTAGGAAGGCAGTTTGCTTTGAAATTTTGTGAACAGAGAGAATGCCAGGTCTAATTTAGTCTCATTTAGTAAATATCCATATTGGTGACTATAGAAATTTAGATAACATCAAAACATTCATATATTCATTGAGAACCTGGTTTAATTTTTCCCTGATTTTGCATTCATGTGAATACAACCCCAAAAACAGATTGAAGTAACTGAACCAAAGTGGAATTTAATGTAATTATTTTCAGGTCCAATAGATACTGACTTGATCTATTAGAATAAATTAGGAGTACCAGCTTTGAAAAAAACAATAACTACTAAACAGAAATTCTGTGAGAGAAATAAACAGAGTTTATGAGAGATAATATGAAAAAATATGGAATAAAATAGTGTCTTACTTCTGTTACAAAATGTATCCCTCAATCTCCTCCATAGTTTATTTCCTTCCTTTGCCTGTTTTAGAATCAAACACTGGTACTTTTAACAACTCATTGTTTCCTTACAGTTTAATGGACTCACAACTATAAGTAGATTTTTATGTTACATAAGGAACAGTGGATGTTATTTCATCATTTCTCACCTATATCAAAATTGACAGTCTCCCAAATCAGAGGAGAAAACCGATCTCTGAGTTATCTGTCATTGATAGAACTTTATGTAATAATTCCTGGCATGATTGTGAATAGGCATTTGATATGTTACTTCATTGTTCTCGGAGAAGGCAATGGCACCCCACTCCAGTACTCTTGCCTGGAAAATCCCATTGACAGCGGAGCCTGGAAGGCTGCAGTCCATGGGGTCACTTAGGTCAGACACGACTGAGCGATGTCACTTTCACTTTTCACTTTCATGCATTGGAGAAGGAAATGGCAACTTACTCCAGTGTTCTTGCCTGGGGAATCCCAGGGATGGGGGAGCCTGGTGGGCTGCTGTCTATGGGATTGCACAGAGTTGGACACAAACCCAATTTAAATAAAGCTAAATTTAGATTTGGCAAAAAAAGAAAACAATCTCTATATTCCTCACATTTTCACAACTCTACATCATCTTACCTGAAAGTATGCCCTATGAATGAATTCTGCTTTTAAAATGCTAAACTCACATCTGCCAACAAAGCCAATATTTATCTGTTTCTGGACTCTGTAGGACTATATTGCCCAAAATGATAGCCATGAACTGCATGTCACTATTTAAATTACAATTTAATTATTAAAATTAAATTCAATTAAAATTCAGCTCATCAACTCACAGCTAATACCATATTCAATGAGGAAAGGCTGAAAAGTTTTCCTCTATGATCAGGAATAAAACAAAGATGCCCACTCTAATTAACTTCTATTCAACATAGTACTGGAAGTCCTTGTCAGTGCAATTAGTCAAGAAAAAGAAACAAAAGGTACAAATTGTAAAGCAATAACTAAAATTATCTCTGCTCACAGATAACATTATCTTGTATGTAGGAAACCCTAAAGTTTACACAAAAAATAGCTATTAGAAGTAATAAACAAATTCAGCAGAGTTGCAGAATACAAAATTACAAGCAAAACTCAGTTGTGTTTCTGAACACTGGCAATCAATAGAAAAAGAAATTAAGAAAACAATTCCATTCAAAATACCATCAAAAGAATAACATACTTAGAAATAAATTTTGACCAAAGATAAAAGATTTGTTCACTGAGGATACAAAATGTTTCTTAGAGAGAGGAAAAAAAAGACCCAAATAAGTGAAAGACATCTCTGCTCATGGATTGAAAGAGTTAATTGTTAGGATGCCAATATGACCCAATGTGATCTATGTATTCAATGCAATCCCTGTCAAAATCCCAACGGTATGTTTTGCAAACATAGAAAGGAATCATCCTAAAAATCATATGGGAACTCAAGAGAACACAAATGGCCAAAAGATTTTTGGAAAAGAAAAGCAAACTTGAAGAACTAACAATTCCTGATTTCAATGCATATTGCAAAGCTATAGCAATCAAAATTCTGTACTGACTTTAAGAAAGACATATAGACCAAGGAATAAAATAGAAGGTCCTGAAATATACTCTTGAGAATATATGCAAATGATCTTCAACACGGGTGCCAAGGCCACTCAGTGGGGAAAGGGCAGTCTCCAACTAACTGCAATGGGAAAACTGAATACCCACATGCTAAAAAATAACATCGGGTTCTTACACAGTATACAAAAATTAAGTCTAAATGGATTAAAGACCTAAACATAAAACCCAATGCTATAAGATTCCCAGAAGAAAATATAGCGAAAAACTTTGTGACATTGGGATGTAGCAATAATTTTTTGGATATGATAGCATAAGCAGAAGTGATAAAATATACATATATTAGTACATCAAACTTAAACATTTTGTTCATCAACGGATACAATCAACAGTGAATGGGTAAAAATCTAGGAGAAAAAAATGCATGCAAATCACAGATCCGATAAGAGATTAATATCCAGAATATATGAAGAATTACAACTCAAAAACAAAAATCAAATAACCCAATTTACAAAATAGGGAAAAGACTTAGACCTTTCTCCAAAGATTGTATACAAATGGCTAACAAGTATACAAAAAGACGTTCCTGAGAGAAATGTAAATTAAAATCATATTGAGTTATCACCTCATAATTATTAATATGTCTACCACTTCAAAAAAACAGAGAAAATAATAAATTTTGGCAGAAATGTGGAAAAATTGGTATGTGAACTGGGATAGTTAACAGCAAAGGAAATTAAAATTTAAAATAACAGAATATTTTAAATTACAAATAAAATTACTCATAAAATCCAGCAACCCCACTTCTGGGTGTACATCCAAATGAGTGGAAAGCAGGATCTTGAAGCATTAATTGAAAACATGTTTTAGTAGCATTATTTACAATGGTTAAGAGGTGGAAGCAACCCAAATGCCCACTGACAGACAAATGAATAAACAAAATATGATAGGTATTTACAACAGAATACCATGAAACCCTAAAAATAAGGAAATCTTGTCACATACCACAATTAGGATATTGTTAAGAACATAATGCTTGGTGAAGTAAGCTAGTTACAAAAGGACCAATACTGTGTGACTCCATTTATGATATATTTAAAGTAGTCAAATCAATAGATATAGAAAGCAACAATAGTGGCTACCAGGGGCTGGGGACCTGGGAAGGGATAAAGGGAAGCTATTTTTTAATCAATACAGAGTTTCAGTTCTGCAAGATGGATAGCTTTACAATATAAATATACTTCATGCTATTGAACAAAACTGGTAACGATTGTACATTTTATGTTGTTTACCACAATAAAAAAATGGAAAAAAAAATCCATTCCTCTGTTATTCTAGCTACATTTCAAGTGTTCAACAGTCACATGTAATTAGTATACTGTATTGTATTGGACACACAGATTATAGAACATTTCTCTCTTTACAGTGAGTTTGACTACATAGCCCTGCTCTAGAAATTTATTTTATCCTTTGTTCCAGTATAGTAGTCTATCTTCACATGCTTTTCTATAGACCAGATCTCACAGATGTTCACTATAGATTTTTAGTAATACTTTCAGCATATTGACTCCTGCTCTTCATTTCACCATTAACACAAGCACCGAACAGTGTATCAACACAAATTTCCATCTTTTATTTGCCACAAAGGTTGCCAAACAGTGCAAAGAAAAACAAACACGGAAACAAACAGAAAAGAACAAAACTATGTGGTCTACGCTATTACAAACTCATTGTTCCCACTATCAGTTGATCAGTCTTTGAAATACCTGGAATTATGGTATCCTCTTCTCCTTCTCCACAGTCAAGCTAGTCTAAACTTTTCATTACCTTGTCATATCTTTCCACTTTTCTCTGCAAATGCTCTTGGCTCCATGAAACAGAGATAAGTACAGCTATAACAGATATTTTATATATAGATATTTTATATTTTATATATATTATATATATATATATATATATATATATATATATATATATATATATGCTGCTAAGTCGCGTCAGTCATGTCCGACTCTGTGCAACCCCATAGACGGAAGCCCACCAGGCTCCTCTGTCCCTGGGATTCTCCAGGCAAGAACATTGGAGTGGGTTGCCATTTCCTTCTCTAATGCATGAAAGTCAGAAGTGAAAGTGAAGTCGCTCAGTCTTGTCCAACTCTTAGCGACCCCATGGACTGGAAGCCCACCAGGCTCCTCCGTCCATGGGATTTTCCAGGCAAGAGTACTGGAGTGGGGTGCCATTGCCTTCTTCAATATGTATATATATATCACTATATATCTATATAAAACCCAGTAGCACATACAAGCCTGATTTGTGAGACTCTGACACGTGATGTGAAGGAAGTCTCTCAAAGCATGAAACTCTCCAGAGGGTTTGGGAGTGTGGGAGCACCATCCAGAAAGAGAAAGGTACTGAGAAGGGGGTTATACGTCTAGGTGATGTTGATCACCAGCACGACAGACAGTCCTGGGTCTGAGAGCCTGGAAAGGCAGCAGCTTGAGGTCTGTATAGTGCCAGACCTGTCCATGGCTAGCAGTCTCATGGGGCGGGGCAAGGCAAACAGACCGAAGAGGGCAAAGTAGCTGATTTGGGCTGTATTTTAAGTAATTGGGTGTATAAAAATCTCAGTTTAGCACCAACAGGATTCTGAGCTAATAATGAAAAGGAGTCAGCCTGGTGTGAACAAACAATCTAGGCGCCAACATAGAAAGGCCATCTTTGGGTCATTAATATAACACTTACTCATTTAAACCAGCTACAGCCTACACACTTCTTTGTTCTTTAAAGTTTCATAAATGAGGATCTTTCTGCTTTTCCAAGACTAATAGCTCTTCCTGAGCTCTGGATTCTATTACTTGTTGATCCCTAAGGAAATGAGACTTATTAATAGGGCTCTCTTTCACCTGGCAGTTCATTTATGAAATATGGGAGTAGTGAAAAATAATCTGTTGTTTTTAAGAAATTAATGCTCAGTTTATGCCAAGCATAGGATAACTCTGTATCTATTTTGAATTTTCATTGAATAGTTTGAATTAATAAGGGGAAAATGCTAAGTATATTAGGAACTTTTTTTCTACTTCCTGCCCAAACTCAAGATCATGATAATAGGCCTTTAGGTCACTCAGGTTTATACATTAATGGAATACAGGGAAATGAAATGAACACTTTTAATTACCTTTTTGTAATCTGTGTCTCACAACAAAATGATGCCGAAATCCTTTATTTTACCCAAGAGTGAGCTTTAAACCTAATACTTCTCTTTAACTCAAATACCTCTTTACTCTCTCTCTATTTTTTAAGTTTAACATCATTATAGTTCTTGTATATTATTTAAGCAACATCAGATTTTCTCCATCTTAACATAGATATACACTCCTGCACACATGCACACACATGGCACACACACAGGCATTAATGGCCTCTGGGTCATGGTATTCAAATTCCCTGTAGACAGTAAGGCCTCTGAGGAAATATAATAAGTGTTCAGTTCAGTTCAGTTGCTCAGTCGTGTCCAACTCTTTGCAACTCCATGGACTGCAGCACGCCAGGACTCCCTGTCCATCACCAACTCCTGGAGTTTACTCATACTCATGTCCATTGAGTCAGTGATGCCATCCAACCATCTAATCCTCTGTCATCCCCTTCTCTTCCCACCTTCAATCTTTCCCTATATCAGGGTCTTTTCAAATAAGTGTTAGCAGATATCCATAGAATGAATTAAACTTTTCATTTTATATCATAAGTCATAACTGTATATGTTTTTTATAAAGCTTCAAAGGTTTTATCCTACAATAGTTTAGTTTAAATGTGAATTTATATTTCAGTATGATGCAGTTTTATATTTTATAGCTTTTGCATTCTATTTAGAAACCTGAAGAGAATTTGTACAAATCTGAATCATCTTGTTAACTATGTTATCTCAGGGGAGTTACATGATCTTAAAGTTTTATTTACTCTCAGTTAACCAAGAATAAAACTGTGTGACTTAAACAACATAATTAGAAGAAGATGAAATACACACAGCTTGTGTGGTAAGAAGAAAACCTCCAATCAGTATTTACCACTAGAATAAACATCTATGTTCCTGCCGTCATTTTTACTTCACCCTACCTTTTCCCCTTAATAAAACCTCAGGGGAAACACTGGATTGCACAAACAATTGGTCTTTGCTACAAGTGTATTTTCATCACATTTTTGCTATAGATTCACTTAGGATTGTGTGTAGGATTTTTTTGGCTGTGTGTGTGTGTGTGTGTGTGTGTGTGTGTGTGCTTAGTCGCTTAGTCGTGTCCAGCTCTTTACGACCCTGTGGACTGTAGTCCACCAGGCTCCTCTGCCCACGGGATTTGTCAGGAGAGAATACTGGATTCGGTTGCCATTTCCTCCTCAAGGGGATCTTCCCAACTGAGGGACTGAACAGGCATCTCCTGTGAGTCCTGTATTGCAGGCGTGTTCTTTACCTGCTGAGCCATCAGGGAAGATATAGCTTGCCCACTGGAACATAAAAAACTCTGTTTGTTATTCTAAGAAATACTGTTCTTCCTAATGAAGAGAAATAAGAGCCTAAGGACCCATGCTGTTACCTTATTTTTCTAACTTTTGGACATGGCTATCTGAAGACTTGATGCTAGGCACTACTGTGGTTCTCTTGCTATCACTGGGAGAGCCATCACTGGCACACTGAAAAAATCTATAGAGTCTGTGTTCTAGAGGACCTCACTGAATTGTGGAACCAGCCCAAGACAAAGAAGAACTTATTGCTGAAGTAAAATTTAATTAAATACTGTCTCTCTTATAGTGTTCTAATACAGCTGCTAGTGGAAGTAGTAGGAGTATTACATGCTGTCTTCAGAACTGAGTGTTAGTGCCCATGAAATTGAAAGCAGTTGATGACTTTCATTCTGTCTTAATGTATTCACTATTATTATCTCAGCTCTGCCTTCTACACCTTATTCATGGGTAATTTTTCTTCTTAGTATGCTTTTCTTGGCTTCCTTTTCATCACTGAGCAAAAGCAAATAGTTCTCTCATATTTTACTAAACTCTTTAACTCGTGTAAAATGTATTTCTCTAAACTTTTATTTCTGGCTCACTTATACAACAGCTCTCCTTTATATTTTCCCTTTTACATCATCAGTCACATTTTTAATATTAATTTCCAAATTTTATTATTTGCTTTTTTTTTACTTTTTATTTATTTTTGCATTTTTGCATTTGATATACATAGAACTTTAACAGAAGTGAAATAGTAGATTTACATAGCTTATATGCATTCTAGTTTTCTTCATTTATCCCACTATTTCCCTGGATGCTATCTAATATAGCTGCACCTGGATATTTACATATTTAGATACATATTATTCTGAGGACCTTCACAAATAAAAATGGTTTTCTGTTATTCACTTGATATCATAATATATGTATGAAGACCCTAGTGGTATTTAAAGAGGAAAATTACAAAATCTATTTCATTAAAAGGTAACTACCATTAAAGAATAAACTATATGTAGTAAAAGCTGTCTTTGCATTTCATGAAAGAGATTTCATATATCAAATGATAATTTAGGTAAGAAATCATCTTATCTTAAAGCAAATATTAACAACTTGAGAGGCCATGCATTGATGTTTCAATGAAATATGTATTTGGAAACATATGTGAAAAAATATAAGAAGTAGGGAAATCCTGAAAAGGAAGCTGTTTAAAAAAACTCTTTTAAAATTTGCTTATTTTTTAAACCACTTTATTGAGGTCTGATTAATATAAAAAAAGCTGTGCATACTTATTGACTACACCTTGATGAGTATAGAGATAAGTATATACTTGCGAAACGATCACCACAATCCTTGCCATAACCTATCCAAAATTTTTCTCCTGCCCTCTTTGTTGTTGTCATTATTATCTGTGATAAGAAGATAACATAAAATCTACTCTGTTAGCAAATTTCTAGGTATATAATATTGCATTTTTATCTACAGGCAGTACGCTGTACAGTGCAGTGCAGTTCAGCTTAGTTGCTCAGTCGTGTCTGACTCTTTGCAACCCCATGGACTGCACCAGGCCAGGCTTCCTTGTCCATCGCCAACTCCCAGAGCTTGTTCAAACTCATGTCAGTTGAGTCGGTGATGCCATCCAACCATCTAATCCTCTGTCATCTCCTTTTCCTCCTGCCTTCAATCTTTCCCAACATCAAGGTCTTTTCTTTTTTTAATATAAATTTATTTATTTTAATTGGAGGTTATTACTTTACAATACTGTATTGGTTTTGCCATACATCAACATGAATCTGCCACAGGTGTACACATGTTCCCCATCCTCAACCCCCTACCCCCTCCCTCCCCGTACCATCCCACTGGGTCATCCCAGTGCACCAGCCCCAAGCATCCGGTATCATGCATCGAACATGGACTGGCGATTTGTTTCATATATGATATTATACCTGTTTCAATGCCATTCCCCAAATCATCCTACCCTCTCCCTCTCCCTCAGAGTCCAAAAGATTGTTCTATACATCTGTGTCTCTTTCGCCATCTCGCAAACAGGGTTATCATTACCATCTTTCTAACTTTCATATATATGCGTTAGTATACTGTATTGGTGTTTTTATTTCTGGCTTACTTCACTCTGTATAATAGGCTCTAGTTTCATCCACCTCATTAGAACTGATTCAAATGTATTCTTTTTAATGGCTGAGTAATACTCCATTGTGTATATGTACCACAGCTTTCTTATTCATTCATCTGCTGATGTTCACGTCAGGTGGCCAAAATACTGGAGTTTCAATTTCAGCATCAGTCCTTCCAATGAATATTCTGGACTAATTTCTTTAGGATGGACTGGTTTGATCTCCCTGCAGTCCAAGGGACTCTCAAGATTCCTTTCCAACACCACAGTTCAAAAGCATCAATTCTTTGGCACTCAGCTTTCTTTACAGTCCAACTCTCACATCCATAAATGACTACTGGAAAAACCATAGCTCTGACAAGACAGACCTTTGTGAGCAAAGCAATGTTTCTGCTTTTTCAAATGCTATCTAAGTTGGTCATAGTTTTTCTTCCAAGGAACAAGCATCTTCTAATTTCATGGCTGAAGGCACTATCTGCAGTGATTTTGGAGGCCCCCAAAATAAAGTCTCTCACTGTTCCCATTGTTTCCCCATCTGTTTGCCATTAAGTGATGGGACCAGATGCCGTGACCTTAGTTTTCTGAATGTTTAGGTTTAAGCCAACATTTTTACTCTCCTTTTTCACTTTTTCTCTTATTCATCTTTATTTCTGAGAAATACTAGAAAACCCTTTTTTGGGGGTTCATAATCTGGTATTCATAATCTTCTAAACAAAAAGCCAGTTTTCATTTTTAATTTCCATTGATTGTATGTCTCTGGGGGGTGTTTAGAGTAATGTAAAATAATGTGAAAAGATTAAAATTGGCTAACATCTGACCTAGTCTGAGATCCAGGCTCTAACAGAAGTGCATGAGGGAGAAGAGGGGAAATAAGAAATGTCAAGTGATAGCCTGACCAAAACTTAACATGGAGTTCAAGGCAGGTACATGAATTTATATACATATTTCATCTAGCAACTAGTCTGGCAGTAGAGGGCCCTCTTTTTTGTTTAGTTTGTCTTGCTTAATAAAAAATAATATTAGAAAGCAATATAAAGTAAAACATTAAACATTCTGTATTGGCTTTGCAAAATTAAGCTTTTTAGCCATATGTTAAGAAAATTGGATGATCCAACATATTAAAACTGTCATTGGTATACATTTTTTACATAAGGAAAACTTATATGACAAGTGTCATATTCAAATTAGTTTAATGCCTCAAAAATAAAGTTATTTCTAATGTATTATTTTTGAGTGGAATTTTATAATATGATGTGCCTGCGTATTAGCTTTCCCATGGCATCCTAGTGCTGAAAGCTTGACAACAGTTGCACTGTTCTAAAAGACACACTATCACTGGGCTTCCCTGTTGGGTCAGATGTAAAGAATCAGCCTGCAATGTCGGAGACCTGGAATCAATCCCTTGGTTTCGAAGATCCCCTGGAGAAAGGCATGGCAACCCATTCAGTATTCTTGCCTGAAGAATTCCATGGACAGAGCAGCATGGCGGGCTACAGTCAATGGAGTCACCAAGAGTTGGACACGACTGAGCGACTAAGCATATGTACTATCATTGAACCTATTTCCAGGAAAAGTATTGTTCCAAGATTAGCTGCATCTGCATATTATTCTAATTGCTTTCACATCAAAACCAAAAGATTATTTGTAGTCAATTCCATTTTCAATGTGAAGAAAGATTAAAAAATACTAAAAAATAAAAATAATCTATATGAATTCAAAATATACATTAGAATAGACAAGTTGGGAAAGTTTAGCAGGTAAATGAATATGAATATGAATATATAGTATGAATATATATAAGGCATAGTGTGCTTCAGGCTCCGCTATGGGATAAAATGACGACCCAGGTTATCACCTAAATGGTTATTCTATAAGGAAATGTGTCTCTTAGAAAAATATCTTGCTGACAAACTTAATACCTGAAAGAGGTCTATCTTCATTAGTTTACCTTTTTCATCAAAGCTAATACACCACTGTACCATTTTTGTGAAATTAAATCATCTGTGCTTTAAGTTTGTTATTTTTTTTCCTTATGTTCCTACCTCACTAATTCCTAGGAAATTATTCTAAACTCATTTATAGTTACTTCTTTAGTGAAGAATTATTTGTCTTTAGACTATGAGGACATTCATAAACATGACTTTCATCATTAATAAAAATACATTCAACCTGTGCATACATTTTTCACGTACCAAGTTACATGATCATTCTGGGCTTAAAGGTTCAAATTTTCTATAATTTGACACACTTTGGGGCAAAGCTATACCATTTAATTTTTTCCTACTCTAAAATTCTCTCACTTCATGTACTTATTTATCTACTCATTGGAAAATTGACTATTGTTTATTGCTTGTTGACTTGCTATAAAAGTTAAAGGGCAATGTGTTGTTGTTATATAGTCACGAAGTCATGTTTGACTCTTTTGTGACCTCATGGGCTGTAGCCCATCAGGTTCCTCTATCCATGGCATTTCCTAAGCTAGAATACTGGAGTGGGTTGCCATTTCCTTCTCCAGGGGATCTTTCTGACCCAAAAATCAAACCTGCATCTCCTACATTGCAGGTGGATTCTTTACCATTGAGCCACCAGGGGAGCCAAAGGGCACTGTATCATACACAACTTGCAATTTACTTATGAACAAAGTATGAAGTTTATTCATACATCACTGACGTATTAGACTTTCTAATGCCTGAGGTCCTAGCATGTGAGTGGTAGGGATAATGCTCAGTAAAAGAAAGTCGGTGCTTATTATGATCCTTCCCCAACTCCAAACAAAATAACAAGCAAAAACACTTCCATCTCAAAAACATTTACTGCTCATCACTTTACACAGAAATGACCAATCTCATTGCTGTGCACATTGTGTTTTTATTATTTTTTGCCCAAATTGGTGTTACTAAAGAAAACAAAAAAGTTGTTTGTTTGTTTGTTTTTCATGGGCAGATGGAAAATAACATTGCTGAAGGGAGGAAAAAGACAGAGAGAAAAGTAAGAAACATCTGGGATCATGTTCTTTTCTTATACCCTCTGTGTGCATGTTTTAACATGTTGCTGAGCTTCACTATAAATTGATTTAAAAAATAATTATCCAGGGTCTTTGCATAAGTTAAATTACTCAACATATGAGAAGAATATATCACACAGTTTTCTATCACATAGCAGGGATCAATAGATCCATGCATTAACAGGAAGCTCTTTAATAACTAGAGATAGCACTGTTCACAGTTCAAAATGATTAGTTAAGGGATTCATAATTAAACTGTAATTAGAGAAAATTCACAATTTAACTGAAATTAGGATTAAGAAATGTGAATGCTTTAATTACAGAAGAACATCTTTTCAGATATTTTCCTACCATACTCTAAAATTGGTAGGGATTCAGATCTTTGATTTTGATAATTTTACTAAGTCAGTAGATCAAATACTATTTATTTTATATCCTTGGATATGTCTTAAGGAAACAGAACCACAGGGCTTCTCTGGTGGCTCAGGAGTAAAGAATCTGCCTGCTGATGCAGGAGATGTGGGATTGATCCCTGTGTAAGGAAGATGCCCTGGGGAAGGAAATGGCAACCTCCTCCAGTATGTTTGCTTGGAATATTCCATTGACAAAAGGAGCCTGGAGGGCTACAGACCATGAGGTCACAAGAGAGTAAAAAAGACTTAGAGACAAATAACAACAACAACAAGCAGAACCACATGTCATGCCCCTCTATTTCCTTTGGATTTAATTTATTAGTTCAGGCCATAGCCATGAATAACTTTGTGAGATTTTCCTTTAATGGGAGAATAAATAAAATGTGGTCACTCCTGCATAACTAAATTTCACAAAGAACAGTTACACTAAATTTAGTCAGACTCATCATTGGTTCTCAGAACTGATTTCTGTATCAGAACCTTTACAGATGGAATTCCACATTTTAGCAAGCTCTATGATGATTTTCATATTCTTACCATTCATATCTCAGTTCCCCCAATAAAGCAGACATTTGTTGCTTTATTACATTATAACATAAGAGAATACAAAATGAGCAATCAGCTTCATTTTTTTTAAACTAATAACATGTGTGCATGTGTGTGTGTGATTGAGAGAGATACAGACAGAAATGTAAGATACAGACAGGAATGTAGTGTATTTACATCAGTATCTATCAAGTAAGAAATTTCCTTGGTTCCTCATCAGTTTCACACAAAAATAAATATAGCTTAAATGTATGTGGAATTTTATAATTAATCATTTTATAATTTTATCAAATTGCGTGAATATGATGCAATTTATATGGAATGACTATAATAAGAACATTGATTAAAATTCAAAGGATGAGTTGTTGCTGTTGTTGTTCAGTTGCTAAGTCATGTCCAACTCTTTGTGACCCCATAGGCTGCAGCACGCCAGGCTCCTCTGTCCTTCACTATCTCCTAGTCTGCTCAAATTCATGTCCATTGAGTCACTAATGAGACCTATTACTAAAAATAGTCATTGATTCAGCATAGTTCAGAAAATCATAAAAGGTAAATACATAGAGAGAAAAAGGAAAACAAATGTAGCGATGTTAATGCTACACTCGTAAGTAGATATTAAAGCTTTAGAGTGTTCAGTTCAGTTTAATTCAGTCACTCAGTTGTGTCCGACTCTTTGTGATGCCATGAATTGCAGCACGCCAGGCCTCCCTGTCCATCACCAACTCCCGGAGTTCACTCAGATTCACGTCCATCGAGTCAGTGATGCCATCCAGCCATCTCATCCTCTGTCGTCCCCTTCTCCTCCTGCCCTCAATCCCTCCCAGCATCAGAGTCTTTACCAATGAATCAACTCTTTGCATGAGGTGGCCAAAAGTACCGGAGTTTCAGCTTTAGTATCATTCCTTCCAAAGAAATCCCAGGGCTGATCTCCTTCAGAATGGACTGGTTGGATCTCCTTGCAGTCCAAGGGACTCTCAAGAGTCTTCTCCAACACCACACTTCAAAAGCATCAATTCTTCGGCACTCAGCCTTCTTCACAGTCCAACTCTCACATCCATACATGACTACTGGAAAAACCATAGCCTTGACTAGACGGACCTTAGTCAGCAAAGTAATATCTCTGCTTTGGAATATGCTATCTAGGTTGGTCATAACTTTCCTTCCAAGGAGTAAGCGTCTTTTAATTTCATGGCTGCAGTCACCATCTGCAGTGATTTTGGAGCCCAAAAAAATAAAGTCTGACACTGTTTCCACTGCTTCCCCATCTATTTCCCATGAAGTGATAGGACTGGATGCCATGATCTTCATTTTCTGAATGCCGAGCTTTAAGCCAACTTTTTCACTCTCCTCTTTCACTTTCATCAAGAGGCTTTTTAGTTCCTCTTCATTTTCTGCCATAAGGGTGGTGTCATCTGCATATCTGAGGTTATTGATATTTTTCCCGGCAATCTTGACTCCAGCTAGTGTTTCTTCCGGTCCAGCGTTTCTCATGATGTACTCTGCATATAAGTTAAATAAGCAGGGTGACAATATACAGCCTTGATGTACTCCTTTTCCTATTTGGAACCAGTCTGTTAGCAGAATTTAAATCTAGTTTTTCAGAACTAAACTTTCAGTCTCTTGGAATCAGAACAAACTAAAGTGAACAAAGCATGGCCATTTCTTTTTTTGTCTCTGAGAATCCAATATGAGTTCAATTTTTCTTAAAGCATGAAAGTGAGAAAAAGTTCACCCTCTAGAGGTTGGGGGCTTTCTGATATCAGATCACTCCACATGATACTGCATTATACAATATGTAGAACATAAGGTGAGACTACTAAAGAAGGCTGAGTGCCGAAGAATTGATGCTTTTGAACTGTGGTGTTGGAGAAGACTCTTGAGAGTCCCTTGGACTGCAAGGAGATCCAACCAGTCCATGCTAAAGGAGATCAGTCCTGGGTGTTCTTTGGAAGGACTGATGTTGAAGCTGCAACACCAGTACTTTGGCCACCTGATGCGAAAAGCTGACTCATTTGAAAAGACCCTGATGCTAGGAAAGATTGAAGGCAGGAGGAGAAGGGGATGACAGAGTATGTGACGGTTGGATGGCATCACCAACTCAATGAACATGGGTTTGGGTGAACTCTGGAAGTTGGTGATGTTCAGGGAGGCCTGGCATGCTGCGGTTCATGGGGTAGCAAAGAGTCAGACACGACTGAGTGACTGAACTGAACTGAAGGTGAGACTTCAATAAACAACCTTAAATACCATAAAGGAAGTATTGTTTAGTTTATATACCATTTCTCAAGGAAAGTTACTTTAACTCCAGTTTATTAGTCTTATTATTATTATTATATTAAACAATGTTAGAGTTATTGTTTAACTCCATTAAGATTAGTCTAAAACTCTTAAAAATATGATCTCAAAATATGTAATTATTTTAATTTTGTCAATCAAAATGTGAATATTGTATGCTGTATGCTCTCTAACACCTATCTTCTGTCAGTGAATGCTTATCTAAAGTATTATGTGTCATTTCTATTAAATAATATGTAGCTGAAAATTTTGCATGTAGACATTTTCCAATTTGCTTATGGCAACATATATTAGTGGCATAATCATCTCTGGTGGCCAAAATAACAATTATTCTGGAAGAATTAATACAAATGGAGTGGGAAGAAAAGATACTCCAAGGCTCAAATTAGACTATTTTAACCCACTGTTAATCAGGTACTAGAAATGAGCTACTGTTGAGAAACAACAGTCTGTTTCTTGTAACACTAGAATCACATATTATTCATTCTCCATGAGGATAAACATTTGCTGAACAAAGAAGATACATTACTTTTTCTTTGCCTACTATCACCAAGGTTTTATATATGCAAATCAATATTTGAAAAAGATCACAATTCTTTGACACACGTTTGTCAGGCAGTTGCTTTGCTAGGCCCTCATTTTACAATGCAATCCACGATGCACATTGATCCACAAGGCATAGTTCAAGATCTTCCCTTCTGGAAGGTTTCTGGATGCTCTAAGATGAAGGGTTGTATATTACATTACTCATGTGTGTTATAGGATTCATTATGGAAACAAATATTTGTTTGCCCTTTCTTCTTATCTTTCATGCAGGATGACCTTTGTTTGTTGTTGTTTAGTTGCTCAGTCATGTCCAACTTTTTGCATTGCCACAGTCTGTAGGCCTCCAGGTTCCTCTGTTCATGGGGTTTTTCAGGTAAGAATACTGGAGTTGATTACCATTTCCTTTTCCAGGAGGTCTTCCCAACCGACAAATTGAACCTGAGTCTCCTGCTTGCCACCAGCGAAGCCCATTAGGTATCAAAATTATATACCAACAACTTCCAGAGCGCCTGGCACAGAGTAGCCACTGAATGAAAAAATGCATAAATGAATGAAAAAATAATTTAAAATAATTACCCTAGATTATTACCTATTATTAACAATTTTACCTTAGATGGAAAAGCAGACTGGTTTCAAATTGGGAAAGGAGTATGTCAAGGCGATATATTGTCACCCTATTATTTAACTTATACACAGAGTATATCATGAGAAATGCTGAGCTGGATGAAGCACAAGCTGGAGTCAAGATAGCTGGGAGAAATATCAATAACCTCAGATATGTAGATTATACCACGCTTATGGCAGAAAGAGAAGAACTAAAGAGCCTCTTGATGAAAGTGAAAGAGGACAGTGAAAAAGTTGGCTTAAAACTTAACATTCAGAAAACTAAGATCATGGCATCAGTCCCATCACTTCATGGGAAATAGATGGGGAAACAGTGGAAACAGAGACAGACTTTATTTTTGGGGGCTCCGAATCACTGAAGATGGTGACTGCAGCCATGAATTTAAAAGATGCTTGCTCCTTGGAGGAAAAGTTATGACCAACCTGGAGAGCGTATTAAAAAGCACAGACGTTACTTTGCCAACAAAGGCCCTTCTAGTCAAAGGTATGGTTTTCCCAGTAGTCACGTATGGATGTGAGAGGTGGACTATAAAGAAAGCTGAGAGCTGAAGAATTGCTGCTTTTGAACTGTGGTTTTGGAAAAGACTCATGAGAGTCCCTTCGACTGCAAGGAGATCAAACCAGTCCATCTTAAAGGAAATCAGTCCTGATATTCACTGAAGGGACTGATTTTGAAGCTGAAACTCCAATACTTTGGCTACCTTATGGGAAAACTGACTCATTTGAAAAGACCCTGATGCTGGGAAAGATTGAAGGCAGGACGAGAAGGGGACAATAGAGGAAGAAATGGTTGGATGGCGTCACTGACTCAATGGACATGAGTTTGAATAAACTCTGGGAGTGGGTGATGGACAGGGAGGCCTGGCCTGTTGCAGTCCATGGGGTCGCAGAGTCAGACACAACTGAGCAACTGAACTGATCTGAACTATTAAAGTTAAAACTACATTTCATTTTTTCTTCATTTATCTTGTCCGGTTGAAATAGAAAAGCTACATAAATTTTTTGAATAAGTGTTCACCAGTTCTATAGACTGGCATGCCTAATTTCACTAGAAAAGGAGAGGATAACATAGCATATACTAAGGGTCCATAAAATACTTGAGTAAGTATATCTTATGTGTTCTTATATCAGGAAAACATAAAAAAATAAAATAATAAAGAATGCTAATAATTCATTTTACAAAGTAAATGTAATAAAATATCCATATAATTTTACTCTGTATATAAGTTTTTTAATGCAATTTCTAAAAGACAGAAAGTGAGATAAACAAACATGTTTTTAAAAAGATATGTCTATAGAAATATCTGATAATTGTCTATCTTGACAATATTATGAGACTTTTGGGCATTTTCAGGTAGAAAAATAGTCCTCTGAACATGTCCACTTTCCTCAAAGATGTTAAAATGTAAATTCAATAGATATAGATTTATAATTATATCCTACTACTCTCTTTCTGGAATAAAGAGTGTATTTTAAATAAATATATAAACTTTAAATAAATATTTTAAACAAATACATAAATAAATAAAGGTGTACATTAAAGAAATACACTCTTTAAATAAAGTGTGTATTTTAAAATGTTGTCATTAATAATAAGTATAGCATTGATTTTACTAAACAATAATAGAATATAACTTGAATAATTTATTGTAAATATCTTTATTATGTTTTTAACAAAAACATCTCTATTTGTTAAAGATTTTACTATGCATATATACTAAATATGGATTAATGAACAATTCAATAGTCTATAGAAATTTATTGAACATACAGATACTGTTTAGAAATGTACAAACTATTAAATAAATTCATGGTTAGAATGAAGCTACGTCTCTTAAATTATATGTCTCTCTATCTCTGTCTTTAATTTATTGAGCATAAATGGGTCAATTCAAATTGTATATTTGTTAATGTTTAACAATGCAAATAATCTATGGAAATTTAATAAAACTGATTGCAGGTTATATTTTAGAGTTGATTTTACCTTCATTAAATCACCAAATCTTTAAGAGTAGTTAAAATATATAATAACTGTGCATAGTCATAAAATTAAATTAATTTTCCTTCTTAAAAACGAGAAGATTGAGTAAATATTATTTCTGAAAATAAATTTATAAATTTAAAATTTGATTAATAGAAGTATAAGAATATAAAATAAGGAATACATACTATTATGTTCATTAACCCACATTTAGAATATATGCATAGCAAAATCTTTTAACAAATAGAGATACTTTTGTTCAAAACATAATAAAAATATCTACAATAAATTATTCAAGTTACATTCTATTATTGTTTAGTAAAATCAAAGTTATACTTATTATTAATGGCAATATTTTAAAATACACAAAATTGTTTATTCCAGAAAGAGAGTAGTAGGATATAAGTATAAATATATATCTAGTGAGTTTACATTTTAACATTCTTTGAGGAAAGTGGACATGGTCAGAGGACTATTTTTTACCTGAAAATGCCTGAAAGTCTCATAATTCTGTTAAGATGGAGAATTATCAGAAACTATTGATTCTCTTCCCCCAATAAATATTGGATAAACTTTAGAAGCAAAGGCAAAGATTTTTAATACAAAGATACAACAACAATGTACAGTTAAAGTGAGAAATATGTGGGACTTCTGTTCGATATCAGGATGTATGGAAATTGATGCAGCTTGGGACGGAGGGGACCAATATACAATGGGAGAATAAGTAAATGAACGAACTTCAAGTTCTCTTCCTGCTTATTCCCCAAGAACCTACAGAAAAGCAAAATTTGCTGAGGCCAGGATACCTGCTAGCATGCATTTCTTCATGCACTTTCCATCTAACATTCTGAACCTTGAGATTAGAGGTGGGGTAAATCTCTGTAATATAATGCTGCTTGGTAAAGTGGTGGTAAGAGATTTGAAATCTGTCCTCAGACTCAATGTCCCTCTCATTGAGGTAAATTGACTGACATGAATCTATTTGTGAAATATGACTTAATATACTTATGGTTATTAAAATAATGCTTAGTAATGAACTTCATTGATGATGAAAATAAGCATAAGAATGAGAATAATGATAGTGATAAAGATGATAACATGTTTAAGATGATACTAAACACTGAACACATTCTTCTTACTCAAAACTGCTGGCATTGACCGGAGAGTTAATAGCACTGTTCTAGGCACACGGTAGATGTTTAGCAAGTTTTCCACTGCATATATTTAACCAGTCAGTATGGTGTAAGTCTCTTGCATAGGAATTTGAAGTTTATTTCCAGCTCCTCTTTTGCTTCATTTACCAAATGGTTGGCATTGAAGTTCTGCCATTCAGAGGTTTGCTCACCCTTTTTTCCTGAACACAAATGGTAACATTTCTCCACTGGAATTATTTTACTTTTGAGCTGGAAACAGGCAATTTATATGTAAATGTCTATCAATTCAGTTCAGTTCAGTTCAGTCGCTCAGTCGTGTCCGATTCTTTTCGACCCCATGAATCGCAGCGCGTCAGGCCTCCCTGTCCATCACCAACTCCCGGAGTTCACCCAAACGCATGTCCATCAAGTCAGTGATGCCATCCAGCCATCTCATCCTCTGTCGTCCCCTTCTCCTCCTGCCCCCAATCCCTCCCAGCATCAGAGTCTTTTCCAATCAGTCAACTCTTCGCATGAGGTGGCCAAAGTACTGGAGTTTCAGCTTTAGCATCAGTCATTCCAAAGAACACCCAGGACTGATCTCTTTCAGAATGGACTGGTTGGATCTCCTTGCAGTCCAAGGGACTCTCAAGAGTCTTCTCCAACACCACAGTTCAAAAGCATCAATTCTTCAGTGCTCAGCTTTCTTCACAGTCCAACTCTCACATCCATACATGACTACTGGAAAAACCATAGCCTTGACTAGACAGACCTTTGTTGGCAAAGAAATGCCTCTGCTTTTGAATATGCTATCTAGAGTAAGCACCTTTTAATTTCATGGCTGCAATCACCATATGCAGTGATTTTGGAGCCCCCAAAAATAAAGTCTGACACTGTTTCCACTGTTTCCCATCTATTTCCCATGAAGTGATGGGACCAGATGCCATGATCTTAGTAAACGTCTATAGGGATTTCCCAGATTGCACAGAAGTAAGTGAAGTGAAATTTGCTCAGTCCGACTCTTTGCAACCCCATGGACTACACAGTCCCTGGAATTCTCCAGGCCAGAACACTGGAGTGGGTAGCCGTTTCCTTCTTCGGGGGAATCTTCCTAAACCAGGGATCAAACGCAGGTCTCCTGCATTGCACGCGGATTCTTTACCAGCTGAGCCACAAGGGAAGCCCGCACAGAAGTAAACTGTATACTTTTTACCACAGGAGGCCACAGGATAGCCTAAACATGAAAGTAGCTCCCGAGCCTCTATCTACAGGCAATGTAAGCATCTTTGATTCATTCATTTTCTAGACGAAGGATGCACTTCATGATAGAGATACAGAAACACCCTTGGTGAATGTACTTGTGTGGTAGATTTGACATTCATTAAAAATATTAAGTTAAAATACAAGTTTAAAAAACGACTTGTAGAAAATATTTTTCTTCCTCAGATTTGATAAATATCAAATTATATAAAAATGTCATATTTTATATTCCAACAATGATTTTTTTTTACTTTGTTTTAAGTGGAATTTAAATTTTCCTCAATAAAGTAGCTAAAGATATTTTGGTAAGTGTACACAAGAGAGCATTTTATCTCTTGTTTTAATTGTATCACATGATCCATAGAGAAATGGACTCTCCCATACCATCAGCCACTTTCAGAGACAAATACAGTGCATATGTTAAGCACTTAATAATTATGATTAATAAATCAGTCAAACACTATACAAGGCTCTTGAATACACAAAGAACCAGCCACTTTTTTTTAACATCATTTCTCTCTTTTGTGGATTTCTTAATAAAATACATTAAGCTACGTTAATGATAATTTAAAAAAGAAAGAAGGTAAAAATTTCAAGGTCTAAGTAATAATGACTTCTGAAGGGGGAAATGGCAACCCACTCCAGGATACTTGCCTGGAGGGCTACAGTCCGTGGTGAGCCACACAAAGAGTCAGACACAGCTGAGTACACACACACGAGTAATAACGAAACAGCAAATTCTTCCATGAAAAAGATATGTTGATGCTGATAATTAATTAACATTTGGGATAAAGTCTGAAAAATTGACAGATGATCCCCTGTGATTAACTATATGTTGTGGATTTTCATATTTAGGAATGAATAAAAAATATATAGGAAATCTTCACCCTGTTAGACAATGAGTGTTAATTTTATCAAGGTTAACAGTCATATCCATCATTTTACTGAAAAGTGTTATGATCATTTTACTCAACTTTAAAATACAACCCACTTGCTTAATTGAAGAGCACTAACAAATATTTGTAATATCTCATTTATACATTTATTTGTGATCTATGAATAATATTTTCATACCTCAGTATGCTTTAAAATGGGATATTTTTCTTCACACTTACTTGAATGGCTGAGGTTGAAACTCTGCAAACCCTAAAGATATGTTTGGGGTGAACCCTATGGAGTTGCATATATATGACCATTTTGAAATAAAAAATACATTTCAAATATTTTCACTGATGTCTGTGGCAACAAATTTAAAGGACTGCTTCTGGCCTTAGGAGCATTGGTTTGAATTCATAAAATGTAAAGTGATCCATGTATTCAGCTTCAAAAACTGAGTCAAACATGACCTATATACTCCAAGGTTATTAGTTTATTTTGCCTGACCGAGAGATCAAGCAAGTTGAAACTCGCACTTTGCCTCGGAGTCTAGCTTTCTTAATTGAGAACTCAGATCTCTCTCTGTCTTTTGAACTGATGGTGTTGTGATAGTCATAGTACTCTTAGCAGGGAAGAAAAAAAAAATCAAGGTTTCTTTTAAATTATTCCTGGAGCAACAACTACTGTGATGAGAACTTTTATATGCTTAGTTGTTATGCAGAAATCACTTGCCACAGAAGAATCGAGGATGCTTATCCTAGCAGTTCACTTTGCTGATGTAATGTTAATACCATTTAGGCACTGCTGACTTAAATCACCTTTGAATTAACCATTAATAGTTGTAGGGTTCTGTGTACTTGCTCTGACAAATCCCCTGGCACAGCCTGCAACAACCCAATGCAGTTTGCAGTTTATTCTTGGTGAGAAGTGCTTCTTTCCTTTTGAACTCTCAATGTTATGGGCTAAGGAAAATGAGTGTAGTTTTCGTTTCACAGCTTATATCTAAGTACTTCTCACCAGGAGAGCTTCAGAATTTTGCTGTAAGCTAAATGCATGTTTCTCTAAATGGTAGCTTTGACCTATGGAATGTGAAATGGTTCTTTTAATGGAAAAATTCCTAAGTAGCTAAGAGTTAGAAAGTTCACTAAATAATTCTTAAACCCCAAATAAAATAATTTATATATCATTTTAATACATATGTGTGTCAGACATTTTAATATATGATTTTATATTATGCTTACTATGGTGACTCATATATTTTATATAGTAATTTTACCTGTTTTACATTTGAAAGGTAATATACTGTACTGTCACAACTACTGTGTGCTGTGCTTAGTCGCTCAGTCATGTCCGACTCTTTGCAACTTCATGGATTATATATCGCCTGCCAGACTCCTCTGTCCATGGAATTCTCCAGGCAAGAAAACTGGAGTGGGTAGACATTCCCTTCTCCAGGGGATCTTCCAGACCCAGGGGATCTCCCTCATTGCAGGCAGATTCTTTACAGTCTGAATCACCATGGAAGCCTCAACTACTATATAATAAACACAAAACAACAGGATGTTATAAAAATTCCTTCTAAAGGAAACTTCTAGCTTATAATCAACCACAAAGTCATTTTTAAGAAGCATCAGCCTTCTAAAATGATATGTCTCAACAATAAATAGCCCAGAAATTTGTTGCTTAAAAAGTAAAATGTTTGGATAGCTTTCTTTGGGTATTCAAGACAGTGTGCATTCATGTGTTTAGGAAGGTAGAGTTGCTTTCTTTAAATTTTTATAAATGGCGTTGAGGAAAATAATGACAGTTCTCAAAATGATGATTGATTTTTCATGGTTTTAACAGAAAAAAACATATGTCGAATAAATAGAAAGTGGAAACACTGTAATTCAATACTTTGAAATCTATAACACAAAATATATGTCAACATGGTACATTGTAAATATTGATTTTTTAAAAGTATCCTCTAAAATACTTTTAAAGTTGTCATTAAAAGGAAAGTAAAAATTCTATCCTTAGCCTTTATCTGAACTATGTAAAAGCGGTATTTAATATATGTTCAGTGTTATGTCTTCGTATATTTTTCAGCACTAAGTTGTAAATCAGAAATGTGCATCTCAGAGTTCTATGCATCTCTACTGATTGGAGACAATGCCTACTTTGTTGAATATTCTCAACTATATTATTACTCCTAACATTATTTATTAGTTTCTGGCTATCAGATGGAAATGTGTAAGAAGGAAAATGCAGGTCAAAAACATTAGAATTCTCACTCAAATAGGTTCACAATTTCAACAGAGATTATTTTATCATCAACTAGAGCAATTGCTAAGGACAAAAAAAAAAAGACAAAGGAGCAGTTGAAAGCAGGTAGGTTTGCGACTAAACAGATGGGCTTGGGGAGAGCAAAGAAAAAAGAAAAAAAAATGACTTCAGACAGAGGGAAAGGAGTGAACATTAATCAGAGTGCTATTCTAGTATATAGGGTAGTATGAAATGAGGTGTGAAGTTTGGAGTGGGTGAAAAAGATAAATATATAACATGGAGGCACACTTACACTAAGCAGTTGTGATATGTGGTTTTCTCACTTCTTTGTCATTGAAAGATCTCAGAATCCTTGAGATCATGCCCTAAGGATTGGTTACATTTGCCCAAAGAATGGTTACATTAGCATTGTTTCTTAGTGTTGTAGAAAAACTTAAGAAAATATTCCTTTTAAAGAGTCTTCATGTTCTATTGAAGATCTACCTTACAAGAATACTAGCTATATGAATAATGATAATTAATGGAAATTTATCATGATATTTTGAAAAAATATAATAAATGAAAATAATTTATTATGATATTTGCCTTTATACTTCATGTTTTATATATACGTTTGTTTTCTTTTGAGTTATAAACTCAAATGTCATTTAGAGATAAAAGACTGGCTGATGTAAAGCAACAGCTGTGGTGAGGTTTGGAAATAAAAGACATTGGAACACTTTTTTTTTTAATAAGCAATCTGCTAGTACAACAAAGGCAGGCAGCCCAAGAGGCCCAAAACATTCTAGAATGACATGGGTTAAACACATGCTTAATCTGGACAATTAAAAATTATCTATTTAATTCTAATCCATCTTTCCTCACTTCATTAGAAGTCATGGCCCAAACTTCAGCACCTTTGTGTCAACAAAACAAACTTTTCTGTTGTTTTTGCTTCTAGTAATCTTCTGGCTATTTTGGGGTCCTGCACTACACATTTTCTCACTGATAACCATATGAAATGATGTGCTAATATTTAGTTCCTATTACCGTGAGAGACTGAGAGGAGGAGAAAAATAGCTTTTGATACATTTCATTCATCTAATAAATATTCATTTGAAAGCATACCAAATGCCAGGGTCTATCTCCAGGGTCCCGGAGGTGCCATAATTAACAATTTAAGTGTTACAAATAAAAATAAAGCAGGAATGGAGAAATGGTATTGCCATGTAGAATTATGGTTTGAATTGAACTTTATTTAAGAATTGTCAAGGAAACTCTTTCTGAAAATGGGGCACTATATTAAAGACCTGAATGTACCTGAAAGAAGAAGAAACAGCAAGTTCAAGATCCTGAGACAGAAAAGTGCCTGGCATATTTGAAGAATGCTAAGGGCTTCCCTGGTGGCTCAGATGGTAAAGAATCTGCTGGCACTTCAGGAGACCTGGTTTGATCCCTGGGTTGGGAAGATCCCCTGGAAGAGGGCATGGCAACCCACCACAGTATTCCTTGCTTGGAGAATCCTCATAGACAGAGGAGCCTGGTGCGCTATAGTCCATGGGGTCGCGAAGAGTTGGACACAACTGAGTGACTAAACACAGCACAGATACAAGGGATATTAAAGGGAAAAGTGAGTAATGACTTCAGGATTTTTATCCTGTGCAACTATCCAGTTTTCTTCAAAGTGGAAGGCTATTATTATAGGAGCAGGTAGGGATATGGTGTGGCAAACACAAACATGTGCTCTCAGGGTGCTCTAAGAAAGAAAGCTGGCCCAGCCTCAGTGAATATGGCTAGCTGATGGTTGTTTGCTGCTGGTCCCTTCAGCATTTGCTGCAGCTGTTAAGCCAAGATCATGCTTTCTCAGAGTGGCTCTAGCAGAACAGCTAAGAAAGGTGATGGTGTCAATGACACACTTTTCTTAGAACAGCTCCCAGAGAAGGAGTAATAAAGTCATTCAAGGAAGTAGCCATTTCCGTCCAATGTGAGATACTTCCGAAAAGGGCAATCTTTGCTTCAAATCTTCGTATTGAGCTGTAGAAACTGTCAGATCAGCATCCTGGTCTAATTGCTCCCCAAAATGGATCACATTTGTGCTCTTTAATTTTTATAGATGTTTCTCTTAACAGTTTTTTTTTTTTTTGCATTCTGAACTCAGTTTCCCCAAAACAACTCCTCAGACTTTGAGGAAACAACCTGTCAGAGGAAATTGACTTTATTTACCATTTTAAGAAATAGAATCTTCCCACTTCGAACAAATCTCTACAGAGGACCAAGTACAGCATTCTAGCATGTGCATCAAACATAACTGCAGAAATGAAAACTCAGCTTCCCTTTGGGCATGAGCATCTGCTGATATAGGTTTCCCAGGTAGCAGAGACAGTAAAGAATCTGCCTGAAATGCAGCTTTGCTCCCTGGGTCAGGAAGCTCCCCTGGAGAAGGGAATGGCAACCCACTCCAGTACTCTTCCCTGGAAATCCCATTGGTCGCAAAGAGTTGGACACAACTGAGAAACTAACACACACACACACACACACACAAACACACACACACCTGCTTATATGGTCTGAGTACTTTATCATTCAAATCTCTGTATGAGCCTTCCTCAGTGCTTCCCCCCTCCAGTGCATCTTATGAAATCTATTTATCTCAATGCCACAACATTATGACATATAGAACAAATTCCTATTCTTTCATGTTCAGTTCAGTTCAGTTCAGTTCAGTCACTCAGTTGTGTCGGACTCTTTGTGACCCCATGAATCTCAGCACGCCAGGCCTCCCTATCTATCACCAACTCCCAGAGTTCACTCAAACTCATGTCCATAGAGTTGGTGATGCCATCCAGCCATCTCATGCTCGGTCGACCCCTTCTCCTCCTGCCCCCAATCCCTCCCAGCATAAGGGTCCTTTCCAATGAGTCAACTCTCTGCATGAGGTGGCCAAAGTATTGGAGTTTCAGCTTTAGCATCAATCCTTCCAAAGAACACCCAGGACTGATCTCCTTTAGAATGGACTGGTTGGATCTCCTTGCAGTCCAAGGGACTCTCAAGAGTCTTCTCCAACACCACAGTTCAAAAGCATCAATTCTTCAGTGCTCAGCTTTCTTCACAGTCCAACTCTCACATCCATACATGACCACTGGAAAAACCATATCCTTGACTAGATGGACTTTTGTTTGCAAAGTAATGTGAATGTTCTTAAAATGGTTAAAATCAACTACCACAGTTTCCTATATCTTCCCTCATTTTAACAAGTATTGTGAATTTTTTCTAACTTTCCTCACATTTGTCATTTCCTCTTTGTTGCTAGCAGTATATGCTGACAAATCAAAACTTGTGACATTACTCAGAATAGACCACCTAGAAACTACTATCAGCATCATCAATACTGAGTAGCATGGCACTGTTATTGTGTTTAACCTGGGGGAAAAATATACTCTACTAGAAACCATAATTCAATTAAATGATTCAAATATATGTACTGCTTATTAGATTATATTTAAAAAATGAAACAAAATACAGTGTTAGCATTTTCTTAAATTTTCTATTATTGTAATTTGAAATATGGCAAATTTAGTATTTAAATGTAATTAAATCCATTTAGTATTATGATGCAATTAAATAAATCAGAGTATTTAAGTATAATTCTAATGACATGCATCTTTGTGCATATTTATCTGTGTGTATGGCTTGTGATCTCTGTTCACCTGCAAGGCAAACCATTCAATATCACAGTTATCCAAGTCTATGCACCAACCAGTAACGCTGAAGAAGCTGAAGTTGAACGGTTCTATGAAGACCTACAAGACCTTTTAGAACTAACACCCAAAAAAGATGTCCTTTTCATTATAGGGGACTAGAATGCAAAAGTTGGAAGTCAAGAAACACCTGGAGTAACAGGGAAAATTGGCCTTGGAATGCGGAATGAAGCAGGGCAAAGACTAACAGAGTTTTGCCAAGGAAATGCACTGCTCATAGCAAACACCTTCTTCCAACAACAAAAGAGAAGATTCTACACATGGACATCACCAGATGGTCAACACCGAAATCAGACTGATTATATTCTTTGCAGCCAAAGATGGAGAAGCTCTATACAGTCAGCCAAAACAAGAGCAGAAGCTGACTGTGGCTCAGATCATGAACTCCTTATTACCAAATTCAGACTCAAACTGAAGTAGGGAAAACCACTAGACCATTCAGGTATGACCTAAATCAAATCCCTTATGATTATACAGTGGAAGTGAGAAATAGATTTAAGGGACTAGATCTGATAGATAGAGTGCCTGATGAAATATGGAATGAGGTTCGTGACATTGTACAGGAGACAGGGATCAAGACCATCCCCATGGAAAAGAAATGCAAAACAGCAAAATGGCTGTCTGGGGAGGCCTTACAAATAGCTGTGAAAAGAAGAGAAGCAAAAAGCAAAGGAGAAAAGGAAAGATATAAGCATCTGAATGCAGAGTTCTAGAGAAGAGCAAGAAGAGATAAAAGAGCCTTCAGCGATCAATGCAAAGAAATAGAGGAAAACAACAGAATGGGAAAGACTAGAGATCTTCTTCAAGAAAATTAGAGATACCAAGGGAACATTTCATGCAAAGATGGGCTTGATAAAGGACAGAAATGGTATGGACCTAACAGAAGCAGAAGACATTAAGAAGAGGTGGCAAGAATACACAGAAGAACTGTACAAAAAAGATCTTCACGACCCAGATAATCATGATGGTGTGATCACTCATCTAGAGCCAGACATCCTAGAATGTGAAGTCAAGTGGGCCTTGGAAAGCATCACTACGAACAAAGCTAGTGGAGGTGATGGAATTCCAGTTGAGCTATTCAAATCCTGAAAGATGATGCTGTGAAAGTGCTGCACTCAATATGCTAGCGAATTTGGAAAACTCAGCAGTGGCCACAGGACTGGAAAAGGTCAGTTTTCATTCCAATTCCAAAGAAAGGCAATGCCAAAGAAGGGTCAAACTACCGCACAATTTCACTCATCTCACATGCTAGTAAAGTAATTCTCAAAATTCTCCAAGCCAGGCTTCAGCAATACATGAACCATGAACTTCCAGATGTTCAAGCTGGTTTTAGAAAAGGCAGAGGAACCAGAGATCAAATTGCCAACATCCGCTGGATCATGGAAAAACCAAGAGAGTTCCAGAAAAACATATTTCTGCTTTATTGACTATGCCAAAGACTTTGACTGTGTGGATCACAATAAACTGTGGAAAATTCTGACAGAGATGGGAATACCAGACCATCTGACCTGCCTCTTGAGAAATCTGTATGCAGGTTAGGAAGCAGCAGTTAGAACTGGACATGGAACAACAGACTGGCTCCAAATAGGAAAAGGAGTACGTCAAGGCTGTATATTGTCACCCTGCTTATTTAACTTCTATGCAGAGTACATCATGAGAAACGCTGGGCTGGAAGAAACACAAGCTGGAATCAAGATTGCTGGGAGAAATATCAATAACCTTAGATATGCAGATGACAACACCCTTATGGCAGAAAGTGAAGAGGAGCTAAAAGCCTCTTGATGAAAGTAAAAGTGGAGAGTGAAAAAGTTGGGCTAAAGCTCAACATTCAGAAAATGAAGATCATGGCATCTGGTCCCATCACTTCATGGGAAATAGATGGGGAAACAGTGGAAACAGTGTCAGACTTTATTTTTCTGGGCTCCAAAATCACTGCAGATGGTGATTACAGCCATGAAATTAAAAGACTCTTACTCCTTGGAAGAAAAGTTATGACCAACCTAGAGAGCATATTCAAAAGCAGAGCCATTTCTTTGCCTACTAAGGTCCATCTAGTCAAGGCTATGGTTTTTCCTGTGGTCATGTATGGATGTGAGAGTTGGACTGTGAAGAAGGCTGAGCGCCGAAGAATTGATGCTTTCGAACTGTGGTGTTGGAGAAGACTCTTGAGAGTCCCTTGGACTGCAAGGAGATCCAACCAGTCCATTCTAAAGGAGATCAGCACTGGGTGTTTGGAAGGAATGATGCTAAAGCTGAATCTCCAGTACTTTGGCCACCTCATGCGAAGAGTTGACTCATTGGAAAAGACTCTGATGCTGGGAGGGATTGGGGGCAGGAGGAGAAGGGGACAACAGAGGATGAGATGACTAGATGGCATCACTGACTCGATGGACGTGAGTCGGAGTGAACTCCAGGAGTTGGTGATGGACAGGGAGGCCTAGTGTGCTGAGATTCATGGGGTCTCAAAGAGTCAGACATGACTGAGTGACTGAACTGAACTGATGGCTTTATCATCTATATCAAAAACTATATGAGTTATAAGTGGAGCTTCTCTGGTGGCTCAAACTGTAAAGTATCTGCCTGCAATGCAGGAGACTGAGGTTTGATCCCTAGGTTGGGAAGATCCCCTGGAGAAGGGAAAGGCTACCCACGTAGTATTCTGGCCTAGAAAATTCCGAGGACTGTACAGTCCATGGGGTCGCAAACTGAATGACTTTCATTTTTCCTGGTGACTCAAATGGTAAAGAATCTGCCTGGAATGCAGGAGACCCAGGTTTGATCCCTGGGTGTTGCAGATCCTCTGGAGAAAGCAACGGCTACCTACTCCAGTATTCATGCCTGGAGAATTCCATGGACAGGGGAGCCTGACAGGCTATAGTCCATGAGGTCAGTTATAAGTAGTAGAAAAGACATTTGATTTAAAAATGAAAACCTGAATTCTGATTCTGTTCATTCTTGTGGATTTGATGTAGTCCCAGTCCCAGTTGCATAAGTTTGGGGTCTGTATTTTGAAAAATAAATGTGAGTATTTTGTGAGTATTTTGTAAACTACATATAGAGCTATGTACATAGTTATGATGAGGTTCTTGGTTTGACAGTTTATATGTCAAATTGGTTAGCTCATCTATCATAATATTCACATATTAAAACACATGTTTGATGTCTGATTCAATCAGCAGTTATCTATGTAGTTTAACAGGCATGAATAACCTAGCTCATTTGCAAGTTAATTGACTGCTTGAAGATAAACTTGTAAACAGTCAATCTAATTGATCTTAGAGAACTAACCTAAAACATCTTCAAAAGGTAGAGTGTACCTACCATGCACTTGGCCATTCATTCATTTTGTGAACTATTGTTAAGTATTTATTGTATTTCAGAGGAAATGTTCTAAGTCTAGTCTAATACTGTTAACACTAGTAAAATATGCACCAAAGTTATTGTTTGCACTATTCACTCTCATTACCTAAAACACTATGTAAGCGATAAAAATACAAATATGTATATTCAAGATATTTTAAACTCAAAGTTTTGCTGTTTTATGTTGGTATAAAATCATCAGCTTTTTCTTTAAATATAACATATAAGAGCTAAAAATCATCTTATTTTAATTTCTCTTCAAATTTTGTATGATATATAATGAAATATCAGTAATATTAATGAAAACTTGAAACTATATATATTTTTAAATTAATTTATTAATATATTTATTTTGTTATTTAGTTGCTAAGTCATGTCTGACTCTTTTGAGCTCTATGGACTGTAGTCCACTAGGATCCTTTGTCTATTGGATTTCACAGGCAATAATACTGGAGTGGGTTGTCATTTCCTTCTCCAGGGGATCTTCTCAAACCAGGGATCAAACCTGGGTCTCCTCCAATCATAGGCAGATTTTTTACCAGTGAGCCACCAGGGAAAGTCAAATAAATTCATTACTGTATAATAATTATATATATTATGCACACATATATACATATATATTATATATATGTAACTTTGGAAACATGTTTATATACTGTGGAATATGTTTTTCTAGACTTGGACCAGTCGGAAAAGGATTCATATACACCTAGGTATAATATTAAGCAGGGAGATTAAATCATTCATTCATCCATTCACCATTCATTGCATACATAGTTTTGATTCCCACTCTGTGTCATTAACAAACTTCTCTGGTTGTGAAAGGTGCTTAATACTGATTTGGCTCTCATTTCTGAAGATCCTTCCCTTGCAAGGGCCAGAAGTATTTATTATATTATTTGTAGACACAGAGTACTATTTTATCTTGACTGGGTAAGCTGTTCCTTTAAACAAATCAGCTGGTAACCTAATTTTGACATTCACTGTATATTTATCTTAGCTGGATAGTGAAATTTGACATTGGAGAGAGAAGAAATGAAGTTTGAAGAATGGCTAGCTTTGTTTTGCTTTGTTTGGACTTGGGTTACTCCTAATAATGTAGCATCTGTAATGACACAGCTTGTTCATCATGGTCTCCTTTTGGTTTGTGAGCTTCTCTATATAAGTGTGTATTGAAAGTTGGCTATTGAAATCAAAATGTGATGTGAAATTGGACTCAAATTCTGACTCATCCTTCTAGAATAGACTATACTCCTCTGATACAGAATTGATACACTCTAATATCATTCCTTCACTAAGGATGGCTAAACATGAGAAAGAAAATCCCATAGAGCTTTATGGATTCCCTGTAGTGCTAACATTTCTGAGTGGATATTCATTTTCTCAGAAATTTCTGGATTTCTCAGAAGATAACAGAGCTTATTATTAAAGATTCTTCAACTTATCCATATGTATTACCTATACAGCTGGTAGTTTAACATTTTTGGACAAAAAAATAAGAAAAATCAACATATGTTTATCTTCTTTAGCATCTACTGTAATTTCTTACATACTAATAATCAAATTTTATGTAGAATACCAGATAAGTCTCAAGCCAAATGGAAACATAAAAATAGTAGCTCCCAATAACACGTTAACAAATCTCCCTGGCCAAAGAACTATACATTTTGAATACATTTCCATTAAGGAAATCTACCAGATGCATACAGCTTGAAAATTTGTACATTTTCAGTTTTGCTCATTACTAATTTTAATGGGACTCTGTGTAATCAGAATAATGCCAAGGTATAAACTGAATATATTTCTATAATGAAAATGCAGATAATGATTATGGCTTCTGATGCATGTAATGTGATAAAGGCAATAATGAGTAATTTTGGAAGCAATTACTTTACATAATATTTTTATTATGCATTATTTTCATTTAGGAGATTTTGTTGAATAAAACAAGTGCATCATCAATTTCAATGCTGTTGTATAAATAATATGCAGCACAATATGGTGTAAAATTTTAAAAAGTTAGAATAACAAGACTATTACTCTTTCATTGCAATCTTAACATTCTCTAAAGAGTTCGGAAACCTACACGTAGAATTACATTATATGATAATCAACATAAAAAATCTTAACCATTGTTAGAGTTTAGATAATGGTTCCTTATTTTAAAGAAAGATAAAAAATACTTTCATTGTCATTTCTTTGGATTAACTTATAAAGCTATAAAGGCCAGGGATTATTAAATATAAATAAACTGGAAGTACTGTAATGAAGTAACAGGGAAGAAAAACATTTAGTCTTCCACGAAAATAATACAGACTGGCTCTAACACCTGAGTGTCCATCATAATCAGAAATCATGTCAGACATTGATTCCTGCATGGCCTTGGAACTAGTCTAGAATTTGCATTTTTAACCATGATTTTGCTTATGAAAATCTGTCTCTGCACAGAACAAAATTAAGTTGTAACAGTTAAAAGATGTCTTATCTATAAGCAGGATGAGGTGACTATACTCAGAGGAATAGAAATATCTTATTAAGAACAAAAGATGATTTACATTCTATTTATAATTTATATATATATCACAGGTAATTTGGCTCTTTGGTACCTTTTTATAAGCAGTTCAAAGTCACATATTCATGCCCGAGTGTATCTCCACAAACATCTTGTTTAGACTTCCTAAATTTTATAAGAGGTTTTGCCAACTTTACTTTATACTTTTACGTATGCTTACTCTTGAAATATACAAATGATAGTATATAATAAATATACATAATTTGAAGAGTAATAATGTGCCAACAATTTATATAAAGGTATAGAATGTTATGTGAACTGTTGAAGAACTCACAATCCCTTCTGGATTCAACAATCCCTTCTTATTCTGAGGCAATTATGTTGAATTTGGTGTTGTTATTACTACATTTTTATTTTTCAGTGACTAATGGGTTATCCTCAAAATATCTAAAATCAAGAGATTAAACAACCAGAATGGATATTGCTCTGTGGCACTGGAATATGGTCCCAGAAACTCCGTTTGTGCCAGGCATGTGGTCATTCAGGTATTCAGTTCAGTTCAGTTCAGTCGCTCAGTCGTGTCCGACTCTTTGCGACCCCATGAATCGCAGCACGCCGGGCCTCCCTGTCCATCACCAACTCCTGGAATTCACCTAAACCCATGTCCATCGAGTCAGTGATGCCATCCAGCCATCTCATCCTCTGTCGTCCCCTTCTCCTCCTGCCCCCAATCTCTCCCAGCATCAGAGTCTTTTCCAATGAGTCAACTCTTTGCATGAGGTGGCCAAAGTACTGGAGTTTCAGCTTTAGCATCATTCCTTCCAAAGAAATCCTAGGGTTGATCTCCTTCAGAATGGACTGGTTGGATCTCCCTGTAGCTCAAGTGACTCTCAAGAGTCTTCTCCAACACCACAGTTCAAAAGCATCAATTCTTCGGTGCTCAGCCTTCTTCACAGTCCAACTCTCACATCCATACATGACCACTGGAAAAACCATAGCCTTGACTAGACGGACCTTAGCCGGCAAAGTAATGTCTCTGCTTTTGAATATACTATCTAGGTTGGTCATAACTTTTCTTCCAAGGAGTAAGCGTCTTTTAATTTCATGGCTGCAATCACCATCTGCAGTGATTCTGGAGCCCAAAAAAATAAAGTCTGACACTGTTTCCACTGTTTCCCCATCTATTTCCCATGAAGTGATGGGACCAGATGCCATGATCTTTGCTTTCTGAATGTTGAGCTTTAAGTCAAATTTTTCGCTCTCCTCTTTCACTTTCATCAAGAGGCTTTTTAGCTCCTCTTCACTTTCTGCCATAAGGGTGGTGTCATCTGCATATCTGAGGTTATTGATATTTCTCCCGGCAATCTTGATTCCAGCTTGTGTTTCTTCCAGCGCAGTGTTTCTCATGATGTACTCTTCATATAAGTTAAATAAGCGGGGTGACAATATACAGCCTTGACGTACTCCTTTTCCTATTTGGAGCCAGTCTGTTGTTCCATGTCCAGTCCTAACTGTTGCTTCCTGACCTGCATACAGATTTCTCAAGAGGCAGGTCAAGTGGCTGGTATTCCCATCTCTTTCAGAATTTTCCACAGTTTATTGTGATCCACACAGTCAAAGGCTTTGGCATAGTCACAATTTAGGATGCAGAGGAGGAGTAGGTGAGAAGAGAGGAGGATCACTTTCAGTGTAAATACAAAATGCCTAGGGTAAGGCGCTGTAAGTAAAGGGCCATGAAACAAATTTCATTTGCTTCACTGAAAATCTGTCTCTGGTAAGAGATATTGAGACAATAGTGAAGGTATCCAGAAATTTCTAGGTGAGAGGACAGAGCATCCTGAGCAACACACATGGCTTGGGCAGAGAGTTCCTGAAGTGAACAGGATGATGGTTGCTTATCAAACAGTGTGGAAGTACAGATGGGCCCAAGTTACAACAGTGTGACTTACAAGTTTTTGTCTCTTACAATGGTGCAAAAGCAACACACTTTTTGAAATCACACATTGAATTTTTATCTTTTCCTGGGTTAGTTATATGCAGATATGCAGTGTTATACTCTCATGGAGTTGGAAAACAGCAGTGAGCTCTAGCTCTCAGTCAGACCCATGATCAGGAGAGGGAATCTATGTGTGTGTGTGTATATATATATATATATATATATATATATAGTCACTAAGTAGTGTCCAACTCTGTGTAACCCCGTGGACTGTAGTCCGCCAGACTCCTCTGTCTATGGGATTTTCCATGCAAGAATACTGGAGTGGGTTGCCATTTCCTTCCCCTGGGGATCTTCCAGACACAGGGATTAAACCTGGGTTTCCTGTGTTGCAGGCACTTTCCTGCTTTGCAGGTGGATACTTTATAGACTAAGCCATCAGGGAAGCCCCTATACACATACATATATGTGTGTGTATATATATATATATATATATAGAGAGAGAGAGTTGTAGTCAGTCATATATATAAATAATCGAAAAAGACCCTATATATTTCAATATGAAGCTTTATTTTTATTAATAGAATAATTCTACTAAAATACTTGGTGCAGTATTACTATTAATTCCCTGTTCCATTTCCTCTCTTTCCTATTTTAAATTATTTCTCCTATTTAAAGAAGATAGATGGCACTTCTGATTGAGAACTGATTGAATAGTAAATCCTGGGGTTAATGTATTTCCTGAAGGGCATCTGTCTCTGTTCCTCTAAAAATTTAGTGACTTGATTTTAGTTTGGAGGATATTCCCTTGATCTCACTGCTACTTTTAAATTCTAATAATCAAAGAACACTCTTTATTTGACCTTCTTTAGCCCATCTTCATAGTAATTCACATGGCCAATCTTTCTATAGATCGTTTTTCACTTCCCTCAATAATAGGAAAAGGACTTGGTATTCTGTAGCATCAGTTCTTATAAGAAATGTATCACGTAACTTGAAGAAAAGTGATACATGAAATTAGTTTGAAATTAAGTAAAATATATGCGGATGTTGACTCACTCAATTATGGCAATAGTCTGTAAGAGTGACACAGATGAGCATCATTTGGAAATTATATCATTTGGAAATTATAACTGACACGAAGACAACTGGACGGCTGGATTTAAAACTGGATGCTGACTTCAAAACACTTATTTCTATGTTAAACTGTGAGAGTGAAAACATGATAAAAGCATTTGGTAATAACTTTATCTCTACACTCAATGAAACTATGAGCCATGACATGTAGGGCCACCCAAGACAGACAGGTTATGGTGGAAGGTTCTGACAAAATGTGGTCCACTGGAGAAAGGAATGCCAAACCACTTCAATATTCTTGCCTTGTACCCCATCAACAGTATGAAAAGACAAAAATATATGACACTGAAAGACGAACTACTCAGGTCGATAGGTGCCCAATATGTTACTGCAGAGAGTGGATAAATAACTCCAGAAAGAGTGAAAAGATGGAGCCAAAGTGAAAATGATGCGCAGTTGTGGATGTGATTGGGATGGAAGTAAAGTCCGATGATGTAAAGAACAATATTGCATAGGAACCTGGAATGTTTGTTCCATGAATCAAGGCAAATTGGAAGTAGTCAAACAGGAGATGGCAAGAGCGAACATCAACATTTTAGGAATCAGTGAACTAAAATGGACTGGAATGGGTGAATTTAACTCAGATGACCATTATATCTACTACTGTAGGCAAGAATCCCTGAGAAGAAATGAAGTAGCCCTCATAGTAAACAAGAGTCTGAAATGCAGTTCTCAGGTGCAATCTTAAAAACGACAGAATGATCTCTGTTCGTTTCTGAGGCAAACTATTCAATATCACAGTAATCCAAATCGTGCCCTGACCAGTAATGCTGAAGAGGCTGAATTTGAATGGTTCTATTAAGACCGATAAGATGTTCTAGAACTAACACCCAAAAAAGATGTCCTCTTCGTTATGGGGGACTGAAATGGAAAAGTAGGAAGTAAAGAGATACCTGGAGTAACAGGCAAATTTGGCCTTGGATTACAGAATGAAGCAGGGCAAAGTCTAACAGAGTTTGCCAAGAGAACGCACTGGTCATAGCAAACACCCTCTTCTAACAGCTCAAGAGAAGATTCTACACATGGATATCACCAGATGGTCAATACCAAAATAAACTTGATTATAGTCTTTGCAGCCAAAAATGGAGAAGCTGTATACAGTCAGAAAAAACAAGACTGGGAGCTGACTGTGGCTCAGATCATGAACTCCTTATTGCAAAATTCAGACTTAAAGTGAAGAAAGTAGGGGAAACTACTAGACCTCAGGTATTACCTAATTCAAATCCCTTATTATTATACAGTGGAAGTGACAAATAGATTCAAGGGATTAGATCTGATAGGCATAGTGTCTGAAGAACTATGGATGGAGGTTCGTGACGTTTTACAGGAGGCAGTGATCAAGACCATCTCCAACAAAAAGAAGTGCAAAAAAGCAAAATGCCTGCCTGAGGAGGCCTTACAAATAGCTGAGAAAAGAAGAGAAGTGAAAGGCAAAGGAGAAAAGGGAAGTTATACCCATTTGAATGCAGAGTTCCAAAGAATAGCAAGGAGAGATAAGAAAGCCTTCCTCAATGATCAATGCAAAGAAATAGAGGAAAACAATAGAATGGGAAAGACTAGAGATCTCTTCAAGAAAATCAGAGATACCAGGGGAACTTTTCATGCAAAGATGCACACAATAAAGGACAGAAATGGTATGGACCTCACAGAAGCAGAAGATATTAAGAAGAGGTGGCAAGAACACACAGAAGAGCTATACAAAAAAGATCTTCATGACACAGAAAACCACATTGGTGTGATCACTCATCTAGAGCCAGACATCCTGGAATGTGAAGTCAAGTGTGTCTTAGGAAGCATCACTATGAACAAAGCTTGTGGAGGTGATGGAATTTCAGTTGAGCCATTTCACATCCTGAAAGATGATGCTGTGAAAGTGCTGAATGCAATACACAAGCAAATTTGGAAAACTCAGGAGTGGCCACAGGACTGGAAAAGGTCAGTTTTCATTCTAATCCCAAAGAAAGGCAATGCCAAAGAATGCTCAAACTATGCCACAATTTATTTTCCTGGATTCCAAAATCACTGCAGATGGTGACTGCAGCCAAGAAATTAAAAGGTGCTTGCTCCTTGGAAGAAAAGTTATGACCAACCTAGAAAGCATATTAAAGGGCTGAGACATTTCTTTGCCATAAAATTCTGTCTAGTCAAAGCTACATTTTTTTCCAGTAGTTATGTATGGATGTGAGAGTTAGACTATGAAGAAAGCTGAGTTCTGAACAATTGATGCTTTTGAACTGTGGTGTTGGATTAGACTCTTGAAAGGTCCCTTAGACTGCAAGGAGATCCAACCAGTCCATCCTAAAGGAAATCAGTCCTGAATGTTCATTGGAAGGACTGATGCTGAAGCTGAAACTCCAATACTTTGCTACCTGATAGGAATAACTGACTGTTTGGAAAAGTCTCTGATGCTAGAAAAGATTGAAGGCAGGTGGAGAAGGGGATGACAGAGGAACAGACGGTTGGATGGCATCACCAACTTGATGAACATGAGTTTGAGCAAGCACCAGGATTTGGTGATGGACATGGAAGCCTGGAGTGCTGCAGTCCGTGGGTCACCGAGTCAGACAGGACTGAATGACTGAACTGAACTGATCTCTACACAAGTACACAGCGAACAATGCATACTATGATGCCTGTTCTTTCTGTAGAAAATAAATTATTATTTATTTTTAATTTGCCATTTTGGACTTTCTTTAAATAAATTCCCAAGAATTCCCTACTTTTCATAGGCAAACTCATACACTCAACTACACATTTTATATAATATGGATAGTATATAACAGTGTTTATCACATTTGAAGGTCTGTTTTCCCTTATTTATTTATATATATGCAAAAGACATAAGAAACCTTATACAATAGAACTTATAAAGTCAAAGACTTTTTGTTAAATTATTTGATTTTTAACTCTAAATGACAATGTTTGAAAATTTTCAGATCTATTATTTTCATCTCTGTAGATCATAACTTCAAATTATATGTATCTCTTATATGGTGTATTTTTTCTGTTCCTAATAGTTTGTTTTGTCACTGATCATTTGACCCAAGCACAGTCATGCTTCCTTATCTTGGAGACTGCATTTCTTAACTCACCTGTGGCAAATCTACAACTCTACAAATCGACAGACAAGCTGATGCACTATTACGGGATAAAAACAGTGAGTATGTCGGTGATTCAATATACATTTTTGAAGTAAGAGAGAGATGAACAATGCTTCTGCCTAAATTGCCATAGTGGCTATATTTCCTTCAAAATAATTAAACTTCACATTTTATCATAAGTAGTATATCATATGAATTTAGTAGGATAATATTTATGATTTTCTGGGATCACACAGTTTCATTTCTAAAGCCATCCACTAAATCATTACTATTTGTTAAATGATGTAAAAAGGGATCATTTTCGCTAATCATAGACTATATTTGTAATCAATTTCAACATTAAATTAAGGCAAAAATGATCATTTTCTATGGTATTAGTCAATTTATAGATTTCCTTCTCTCTGTCTCTTCCTCTCTCTCTCTCACACTCACTAAACAGCTCTATCTAGCTGACAATAAGTTGAATTTGACTTACCATTTCTAACTGCTATGGAGTTTAATATGAACTTTTATGCCTCCAATTAAAACACTAGGGAAAACACCACAAGTGCATTCAAGCTTTTCTAGTCAGTCAATCTGTCTTCATAGTAAGCATGGCTGTCTGTTCCACTATTTTCTAGTGCCAGTGTGATATTCACACACCATCTGCCGACTTCCACTTATTGCTATCCAGGCTCCATTGATGGTTATTCATTTCTCATTTCGGTTATCATAAGTCAGCATGTTTGTGAAAATTCAGTACTGCTTGCTGAACTAATACATGTACAACTTCTATTGAAATTAGGCATTGGGACTTATATCACTGCTCTGATAATCTCCTATGGATTCATCTTCTACAAAATTCATGGACTAACATATTGTACTGAAAGCATGCAGTACAATAAGGCATTCATTTTTCAAAAGGAAAGACTATGAGGCTGCTGACAATGGTTTTTCTTTTTTCATCACTATTGTTAAAAGTGCAGTTTCACTTGCTTACGTTGATCTCTTTTACTTAAAGCTCTTTGAACACAGTCTTTTGTGTGAGCAATATTTCTTAGCAATTTGCCTCATAAAAATACTTATTGAAAATCAAGCATTTCTGAAGTTCAAAGTATAACAGCTAAACCTCTACCTAAAGTCCTGGTTCTAAACTTGGAATGGGATAGCCATAGTTCTCCACTGCTCTTGATAACTATCGCTTCATATAATTATGGTGCCCGATACCTCATGATCCTTTTTCTTTCCTAAATGCAAATGGATACACTTAATGTCAGTTTTAACTATCTGACATTCCTGGTCTTTCTTATAAGCCTCCGTATAGCATACTTCAGCAGATTCTTTTTTACTCAAAATCCACAAAGCCACTTAAGTCCCTTTTTATACACAGATGCTAAGGGAGCTGCTAATTGTGCTCCTCAGATTCTGGTGCCTATGCACTGCTTATTTAATCAGCTCTTCCTTCATTTACTGGTGAATACTCCTGATCAGCAGGTAGGATTTTGCATGGTTTTATAAAAAGAAGGCCACCTGGGAATCCTGGCTCAGATGGTAAAGAACCTGCATGCAGTTCAGGAGACATAGGAGATACAGGCTCGATCCCTGGGTTGGGAAGATCCCTTGGAGAAGGGAATGGCAATCCACTCCAGTATTCTTGCCTAGAAAATCCCATGCAGAGAGGAGCCTGGAGGGCTACAGTCCATGGGGTCACATAGGGTTGGACATGACTAAGCGAGTCCATTTAAGGCCACCCACCCTCCTGTTGCCTCCATGACTCTGTGAGCAAATGTAATTGTTCCTTGGAAGGCCACCCTGCCTTCCCCACCACCCTTATGTTTCACCTCCACTGATGTCTTGTGGCCATCTATACTAATCTCATTATCCTTTATTCCTTGTTTTGTCAAGTACAACGAGAAACCCAGAACTCCAATTCATCCCTTTTCCCCCCAGTTCTTACTCCTCATATGCACTTTGTGAGCCCATTTTCCACTCTTCCCTGAAACTCTTTAAATATCTTCCCCATGTCCTCGTCACACCTTCTATGATGAATCTTCATGTTCTGCTCTGGCTGAAATTCCACTGTCTCTGGGGGACATTGCCTCTTTCAGGGTCCTCTTAGGCAGTGTCCATTATAATCTCTCAAATTGTGTTCCACTGTATTTAAAGGCAGGTTTTACCTGAGTCCTATTGCTGCTGTGAAAAATTACCCCAAACTTAGTAACTTAAAACAACACAAATTTTTGTCTTCTAGATTAGTAGGACACAAGTCTAAACTGGCTTGCAGATTTGAATTCCTTCTTGAGCATCAAGGAGTGCGTCCACTCCCCTCCTCTTCAACCTTCTAGAGGCTTTTCACAGTCCTTTCCTCCTGGCTGCATCACTCTGAACTCTGTTTCTGTCATCACCTCTCCTTCACTGACTCTGCCACTCCCGCCTCCCTCTTCAGTCAGTCAGTTCAGTTCAGTCGCTCAGTCGTGCCTGACTCTTTGCAACCCCATGGACTGCAGCACACCAGGCCTCCCAGTCCATCACCAACTTCCAGAGTTTACTCAAACTCATGTCCATTGAGTCGGTGATGCTATCCAACTATCTCATCCTCTGTTGTCCCCTTCTACTCCTGCCTTCAATCTTTCCCAGCATCAGGGTCTTTTTAAATGAGTCAGCTCTTCGCATCAGGTGACTAAAGTACTGGAGTTTCAGCTTCAGCATCAGTCCTTCCAATGAATATTCAGGACTGATTTCCTTTAGAATGGACTGGTTGGATATCCTTGCTGTTCAAGGGACTTTCAAGAGTCTTCTCCAACACCACAGTTCAAAAGCATCAATTTTTCAGTGCTCAGCTTTCCTTATAGTCCAACTCTCACATCCATTCATGACTACTAGAAAAACCATAGCTTTAACTAGATGGACCTTTGTTGGCAAAGTAATGTCTCTGCTTTATCATATGCCATCTAGGTTGGGCATAACTATTCCAAGAAGCAAGCGTCTTTTAATTTCATGAGTGCAGTCACCATCTGCAGTGATTTTAGAGCCCCAAAATAAAATCAGCCACTGTTTCCACTGTTTCCCCATCTTTTGCCATGAAGTGATGGGACCAGATGCCATGATCTTAGTTTTCTGAATGTTGAGTTTTAAGCCAGCTTTTTCACTCTCCTCTTTCACTTTCATCAAGAGGCTCTTTTGTTCTTCTGTGCTTTCTGCTAGAAGGGTGGTGTCATCTGCATATCTGATGCTATGATATTTCTCCTGGCAATCTTGATTCCTGGTTGGGCTTCATCCAGTCCAGCATTTCTCATGATGTACTCTGCATATAAGTTAATTATGCAGGGTGACAATATACAGCCTTGACATACTCCTTTCCCAATTTGGAACCAGTCTGTTGTTCCATGTCCAGTTCTAACGGTTGCTTCCTGACCTGTATACAGATTTCTCAAAAAGCAGGTCAGGTGGTCTGATATTCCCATCTCTTTCAGAGTTTTCCACAATTGTGGTGATCCACATAGTCAAAGGCTTTGGCATAGTCAATAAAGCAGAAGTCGATGTTTTCTGGAACTCTCATGTTTGTTCGATGATCCAACAGATGTTGTCAGTTTGATCTCTGGTTCTTCTGCCTTTTCTAAATCCAGCTTGAACCTCTGGAAATGCATGGTTCACGTACTTCTGAAGCCTGGCTTGGAGAATTTTGAGCATTGCTTTACTAGTGTGCGAGATGACTGCAATTGTGCAGTAGTTTGTGCATAGCATTCTTTTGCATTGCCTTTTTTGGGGATTGAAATGAAAATGGACCTTTTCCAGTCCTGTGGCCACTGCTGAGTTTTTCAAATTTGGTGGCATACTGAGTCCAGCACTTTCACAGCATCATCTTTTAGGATTTGAAATAGCTAAATGGGAATTCTATCACCTCCATTAGCTTTGTTCGTAGTGATGCTTCCTAATGCCCACATGACTCCACATTCCAGGATGTCTGGCTCTAGGTGAATGATCACACCATCATGATTATCTTGGTCATGAAGATCTCTTTTGCATAGTTCTTTTGTGTATTCTTGCCACCTCTTTTTAATTTCTTCTGCTTCTGTTAGGTCCGTACCATTTCTGTGCTTTATTGCATGAAAAGTTCCATTGGTATCTCTAATTTTCTTGAAGAGATCTCTATGGGAAAGCTCTCTTTCCCATTCTATTGTTTTCCTCTATTTCTTTGCACTGATCACTGAGGAAGGCTTTCTTATCTCTCCTTGCTATTCTTTGAAACTCTGCATTCAAATGGGTATATCTTTCCTTTTCTCCTTTGCCTTTCACTTCTCTTCTTTTCTCAGCTATTTGTAAGGCTTCCTCATACAACCATTTTTCCTCCTTCTTATGGGGACTCTTGTGATTTATCCCACTGTGATGATCCGGAAGAATTTACCCAACTCAAGATCCTTAATTAAATTTGCAAAGTCACTTTTACCACATAACAGAATATATTCAGAGAGTCCAAGGAATAGGTCATGGACATCTTTAGTTATTATTAGTCACTCAGTTGTGTCTGACTCTGTGACCCCATGGATTGTAGCCCAATAGGCTTCTCTGTCTATGGTATCTTGGGGTAACCATTACTGTGTCTACCATAGGAGTATATATCTTTTTTTTTTTTTTTTTTGCTTCTAATTGCAGCTTCTAGACGATTTTATGCCTCCATCATCTTGAAAACCAAGTCTGAATTTCATTATCATCAGAATATTCCACCCACTACTTCCCCTGTTTATATATGGGCACTTGATATGCTCTAAATTCCTTAAAAGTTTTATACCCTGTCTTACTGTCAAAATTACTGTCATAATTCTAGGTGATTAGTATTTCAGACGAGATGATCATACAAACATTTTGGCAGCTAAGATTCTTCACCTCTTTTCTTTGAACAATCCTGTTTTCTTTCTCACTCTAGTTATTCTCATCGTGTCTCAGCCTGAGACATCTGTCATCACCAAAACCAGAATTTTTTTCAAAGTCTCCAATTTGAAATATCTCACCCTAAAACTTTTTCCACTTACGTATCTACCCCACTTGCTCTACTAACCAGAAACTGAAAATTGATCAACCTTCACTGAGAGCTTTGATCCATCAATCCTACTACTTTTCATCACCTACCAGGCTTATGCTACCACTTCTTCTTTAAGTAGCTGAAATATTGATGGACTGATGGCCTATAATCACACCCTGAAAGGAAAACATAAAGGAAAGGAAGGAAAGGAAGGAAGGCGAGGTAGAGAAAGAGGAAGAGAGAAAGGAAGGAAGGAAAGCGATCCTCCACCTCTTATAGCTTTTCATATAGTAACTGACTTAGATACGAGCCTATATTTCAAATTAAATCTCTGCTGAAGGCACTTTTAAATATTTGATGCAACTGTCTTTCTCATTTAACAAGCAAATGGAAAGCTGGTTTCTCAATGTGAAGATTATTTTTCATTGTAACTTTTCAGACAAGAGAGGTTTCAAATAAGCATATTATTAGAAAAGATACAATTATAAACATTCAACTACATGTATTACTTCTTAAAAATATAAACTTCTAGATTAAAATCTCAACATTTTTTGTCACAAATATATTTTAGAGGGTACATTTAAAAATTCATAAATTCACTAAGCTACATTTGATAAATCAAGAGGTTATATTTCTCTTACCTAGAAATATATTTTATTTAATAAAAGTATATTTGTGATTTGTTAAATATTTAAGAGATATTTTAAATTCTAGTGTTAATGAAAGTATATAAGTATAATTAAACATAGTTTATAACAGAAAGCATTTATATACTCAAGTATACATATATATATATATATATAAAATTCCAACACATTCTCAACAAACACTGCACTTTCCTACTTATTTTATTCATAGTTTCCAAAAACTTAAAGCAGTCCCCCATGTAAAAAAAAAAAAAACTCATACTTTCTCATAGTTGCAGATTTTCACATTTTCAATCTATAAGAATATATTTTGAATAGCCCAATTACAAGTACCAAAATGTTATTTTAAGGTAGTTTTCTCATAACTCTGTTAATCACAAAGTAAGCACATTTTTCTCTATAAATTGAGTATCATAATTAAAGCAAGATATTACACTACGATTGTCATCCAATATTAACCCTATTCTACAGATTCTCAGCAAACATGAATTTGGCATAAGTCTCTTATTTCTTGACCTGGCTCTCCATGTGATGCAGTTTTACATTCTGTAATTATTCAGCTTCACACTTCTTATTTTGCCATCTTGGCTATCTATTCTATTTTGAAAGACATGCGTTCACAACTATTTATTTTGTCCGAATCATATTAGTGAAGTATGGTCCTTCAGTGACCATACTTCATGGAGCTGAACAAGATCCAAATACAATAGATGGTTGAGTTATGCCAGTTTTCTTCAAATACATTCCTTTTTATTTCCTTTTTCTTTCTTTTCTTCTTGTTTTTCTCTTTCTCTTTCTTTTTCACTTAAATATACCATTCCTGTATGGACTGCAGTGGAAAGGGAACATGGAAGAAAGGGTCTCTTACAGGAAGCAAGATGGGAACTCATCACTCCTTCATTTACTGAAATAAGGCAACATCATCCCTGGTTTTGGGGCAGAGGTTGCAGGAAATTACAGTGTTAGGGATGTAACACAAAGGGCAAGTTAAAGGCACAAGTATCTCAGTCACATGCATAATTAAACTATGGTAAGACAATTTTAAATATTGGCATATATAATTAGTTTCATAATGCAAAAAAGAAAGAGACTAATTTCCAATTGCATCGTAGAAGGTAGAGGAATGTTGGCTGATTTTAGGAGAAACGTCCTATGATAATCTTGCCTATACTTGGTGCACAAGTAGAGAGTACCCTGTGTCCAGAGAACTAACGTAAGTGGGAAAAACTGGTTCCAACCAGTGGGCTAGATTTAAGGCTTGTGTTCAAAACAGAAATTAAAAAGATCAAATTTTATATTTTGTTAGCATTGGTCATTTTCAGTAATTATTAGAAAACCATAGGCAATGTATCATTTATATGTTACATGAGAAAAACATTCATAGCTCATTTTGTTCAGATCCATTATAACATTATATATGGCTAAACACGATTTTGAAATAACTATTAAGAATTTAAAGACAATCATTATCACATAATGAGATGAGTATGTGTCAGTCACTTCCTTACTAATTTTCTGAGTATACTGGTCAGAGATCATTTCTAATTTTATTATCTCTAACACTTCAGAGCAAGGAAAAGAAATCTGAATATTTTTACAACTTCAAGTAGGAAAATCTAGAGGATGGCAAATTAATAGAACCTTTGTCTCACTGAAGTTTCCTTTAAGGTTCAGCAGATGTCTCTTCTCTGTTCTTCCTCACTAACGACACAGCCTCAGTATGAACTTCTCTCTTAATTAGCCTTGAGTAAGAATTTCTCAACAGAGCACTGGAGTCACTTTGTTCAAAATAGTATTAAGATTTTGTTCTAATCAGTTCAGTTCAGTCACTGAGTCGTGTCCAACTCTGAGACCCCATGAATCGCAGCACGCCAGGCCTCACTCTCCATCATCGACTCCCGGAGTTCACCCAAACTCATGTCCAGCGAGTCGGTGATGCCATCCAGTCATCTCATCCTCTGTCATCCCCTTCTCCTCCTGCCCCTAATCCCTTCTCACATTAGGGTCTTTTCCAGTGAGTCAACTCTTCTCATGAGGTGGCCAAAGTACTGGAGTTTCAGCTTTAGCATCATTCCTTCCAAAGAAATCCCAGGGCTGTTCTCCTTTAGAATGGACTGGTTGGATCTCTTGCAGTCCAAGGGACTCTCAAGAGTCTTCTCCAACACCACAGTTCAACAGCATCAATTCTTCGGCGCTCAGCTTTCTTCACAGTCCAACTCTCACATCCATACATGACCACTGGAAAACCATAGCCTTGACTAGACGGACCTTTGTTGGCAAAGTAATGTCTCTGCTTTTGAATATGCTATCCAGGTTGGTCATAACTTTCCCTCCAAGGAGTAAGTGTCTTTTAATTTCATGGCTGCAGTCACCATCTGCAGTGATTGGGGAGCCCAAAAATATAAAGTCTGACACTGTTTCCACTGTTTCCCCATCTATTTCCCATGAAGTGATGGGACCGGATGCCATGATCTTTGCTTTCTGAATGTTGAGCTTTAAGCCAACTTTTTCACTCTCCTCTTTCACTTTCATCAAGAGGCTTTTTAGTTCCTCTTCATTTTCTGCCATAAGTGTGGTGTCATCTGCATATCTGAGGTTATTGAGATTTCTCCTGGCGATCTTGATTCCAGCTTGTGCTTCTTCCAGCCCAGCGTTTCTCATGATGTACTCTGCATAGAAGTTAAATAAGCAGAGTGACAATATACAGCCTTGACATACTCCTTTTCCTGTTTAGAACCAGTCTGTTGTTCCGTGTCCAGCTTTAATTGTTGCTTCCTGACCTGCATATAGGTTTCTCAAGAGACAGGTCAGGAGGTGTGGTATTCCCATCTCTTTCAGAATTTTCTTCTAATACTGTTTTATTAATTTTTAAAAATTTTCACTTTTTATTTTATACCATTAAGTTTACTGTCCATTTACATTTACAACAAAATACTGGCTACATTACCTATGCTATACAATATATCCTTGAGCCTATCTTATATCCAGCAATTTGTACTTTCTACTCTCCCACACCTAAATTGCTACTCTACTATTTTTAAACCCTGCCTATGATATAGTGGAATCTTATTATTGTTCTTGAGTAAAAATATCAAATTTGTAAAAGTGTTTCACTTCAAAAGCATACATACAGTAAAGTGCTTACGATGCACCCAACAACTTTGAATAGTATGTCCTAAGCAGCACAAACTAGAAAGCAATGAAAGAAAATAAATTATACATGTCTTTATCTTTGAAAATTGTTGTTTATTATGTTAATTCAAAGTACATGTTTTTATTGCACATTTTATCATGTATATTTTTAAGATGATGTTAAAATTTTTACATGTGTAAACTGAACATTTTCTTTACTTAGAACTTAAATGTATACATATGCTATCTGTTATTTTGAGAAGATGATTTTTTGGGAGAATACATCAGTAAACAAAGCTCTTATAAGAAATAACATTAATTTTTAAACATACCAAAGTGCATAAAAACACATACTTTTTGAGATTCCTCAAACAATGATCCATAATTTATGAAGCATATATACTGACATATAATAAAACAGATATGGTTTCTTAATTTTCCTTAATTCCAAAAGCAAATATAAGAAAACATCAATTTTTTTAAAGATTAATTCTCCATTTTTTGTAAAATAAATATTGTTTTACTTCTTTCCACTTGAGTAGAAAAAATGATTTGCATTTCTTTTTCAAGATAAATTTAAGTTAGGTCACAGAACTTAACTAAAGTAATCAAATTTATATATTTAAAATGAAAACAGGATTATCCACTACCACCACCAAAACAAAATATTCAATTATGTTTTACTTTTGATTTTACTTATGTCTTTGAATTATAAGTCCCAACTTATACATATCTACTGAGAAGGTTTACTTGTGTAGACAAAAAAATAAGATCACACAGATGGTAAATTTTAAAGTATAATAAATGGATACATGAATATAAACATATTCAGAGTTCTAGCTGTGATGTTGTAACACTTTTTGGTAAAAATTCTTCAAGAGTATCCCCTTTATGTTCATTTTTAGCAAACTGATTATTTACCCAATCATGAATACAGCTTAAAGAGAGTTTGCACTGGTATCGTATATCAAACATATGGTAAATGATCTACAAGTATGCTCAAGTTTTGAGCAAAGATAGCTGCTGAAAGAAGCACAGTATGCTATTCAAGAAAGTGTTTCTAGGTGACCCACAGTCACATGAAAGATGCTCAACACTGTTAACTATTACAGAAATGCAAATTGAAACCACAATGTGGTATCACCTCATACCAGTCAGAATGGCCATCATCAAAAAGTCTACATAAAACTAATTACTGGATGGGGTGTGAAGAAAAGGGAATCCTCCTACACAGTTACTGGAACTGTAAATAGGTTTAGCCACAATGGAAAACAGTATGGAGGTTTCTTAAAAAAATAAAAATAGAGTACCATATGATCCAGCAATCCTATTCCTGGGCATGTATCTGGAAAAGAAAAAAATGCTAATTGAAAAAGATACATGCACTCTAATGTTTACAGTGACACTATTTACAATAGCCAAGACATGGAAACAGCCCAAGTGCTCACAAATGGATGACTGGTTTAACAATATATGATTTCTTCATATATATATATATATATATATATGGTAAAGAATCTGCCTGAAATGCAGGGCATCCAGGTTTGATCCCTGGGTGGGGAAGATCCCCTGGAGGAGGAAATGGCAACCCACTTCTTTTCCTCCTTTTCTTGCCTGGAAAATCCCATGGACAGAGGAACCTGACGGGCTACAGTCCTGGGGTTGCAAAGGGTCGGACACGACTGAGTGACTAACAATTTCACTTTCATAAAAAATAATTAAATATTGCCATTTGCAGTAACATAGTCTATGGGGTCACGCAGAGTCAGACACAACTGAAGTGACTTAGCAGCAGCAGCAGCAGCAGCAGCAGATGGATTGAGAATATCACACTTAGTGTTGGTGACTCAGTGTAGCCAGTCAAAGACAAGTATTATATGATATCACTTATATGTGGAATCACATTCACAGACATAGAAAACAACTATGAAAAAAGTCTGAAAAAGTATTAGTCACTCAGCTGTATCTGACTCTTTGCGACCCCATGGACTGTAGCCCACCAAGCTCCTCTGTCCATGGAACTCTCCAGGCAAGAATACTGGAGTGGGTAACCTTTCCCTTCTTCAGGGGATCTTCCCCACCCAGGGACTAAGCCTGGTCTCCTGCATTGCAGGCAGACTCTGGACCATCTGAGTCACCAGGGAAATCAACTATATTCAATTTTTAAAAATGCATTTCCTGTGCAAGTGTGTACTTGCCTTATTTTATATTAACTGCCCCATATACATAATTTTATGATATAAAATTTGGGAAATCTTTTCATATGGTAACTTTTCATATAGTAACATTTAAATGATTTGTTATAGGAATAAACTATTCTAAGAGAAAAAGAAAACTACAATGAAATGGCTCTAGAAACAGTAATGTGAAACTCACTGTAAAAAAGTGAACAATAGACACATACAACTTTTATCTTTTCTTTCCATGTAATATTGATAAAAATTCATTAGCAACAATATCCAATAAGCCCTAAAGAAAGAAAACTCTTAAAGTTTAATTTTCTTTGCATTTTCTCTCTGTGGTAATGGAAATAAAATTCACACAGCAGAAGGATAATGTACCCCATAATGTGACATGATGTATTGAGAATACGGTATTACATTTCTAATGATATGCTTTCTGAAGCTGCCTTTATTACATGACGGAGAACCTTGCCCTAAGAGAATGCATCTGTTGAAGCGGATAGGTCATTCTAACAGCCTTAAAATTTTAGATTCTAGCACTTGCATGTCTCTTTTATCAATGTGAACAAATAAACAGTGAAATTAAAGAGCAAGTAAAGAAAAATCAAAATTTCAAATAGAACCATTAACTTTCAGCTTCTCTCTTTGTGTGTGTGTCTTTATAATCTCTCAGGTCTCCTGGCAATTAAAAAAAAAGCATCCAATAACAAGGTGCAGTAACTAATGTGTATATTTTATATACAAATAAAATATATATTGAGATATAAATTGGAATAATATAAATTTAGTTTTTAATAGAAGACAAAGGCATCTTTGTGCTGATTATTGGGCTATTTTCTCTCAGTGCCATATGTTATCTTTCAATATTCTGGTGGCACCAGAGCAAGACATTTGTTTTTGTTTGCTGGCTTTAATACTGTTACATTCAACCAACAGCAAACACTAGTGAGACTGACAATCTGAAGGAATTTGAGTGGTCATATTACAACTAATTTGCTCACTAGTCTCAGCATTACCCTAGCAACAGTCCTCACTCCCCTTGGCTACGGAGTGAAAATGCCAGCAGTTGTTTTCAGTGTGCTGTTAGCACTAGTCAGAGGGGCCTCATCCTAAAAGGTTGTGGGTCCAAGCTCCACATAGGCACTTCTGAGCTCCTCAGACAACAGCATTCTTGGTCGGTGCCTTCTGCCCAATGAGTTGAGCCTTGTGTCTATGGGAATACTGTCCCAAGATTCCAGGTTCTAAAGACTCTAACCTCTTCCTTTTGTCCTGCCAGCTTGAGATGTGAAAGCCATTTTTGGTAGTTATTTTATTATTATTTTTTCCATAAGTGTTTCAGTTTTTTCTTTGTGTGTGTGTGTGCGTGTGTTAGTCGCTCAGTCGTGTCCAACCCTTTGCAACCCCATGGACTGTAGCTTGCCAGGCTTCTGTCCATGGAATGCTCTGGGCAACAATACTGGAGTAGGTTCCCATTCTCTTCTCTAGGGGATCTTCCTAACCCAGGGATCGAACCCAGGTCTTCCATATTTTGGGAAGATTCTTTACCATCTGAGCCACCAGGGAGGCCCACCATACTATTTCTCATCTGGTAAACATATCCAGCTCTTGATAACACTTACAGGGATCTGAAAGGAGAGTTCCTTCTAACCTATTATAAGATAATGGCTGAACAGACTGAGAAATACTGACATTGTTGAACACCTGAGAGCCTGAAGCTGTAAAGAGCAAACAACTAGGTTGAAATCTGAAGAATAACAGGCACCTAAGAATCCACCTGCCAATGCAGGAGATGTGGGTTCAATGCCAAAGGCTGGGAAGATCCCCTGGAGAAGGACATGGCAAGCCACTCCAGTATCCTTGCCTGGAAAGCCCCATGGACAGAGGAGCCTGGTGGGACAGAGGAGTCCATGGGGCAACAGAAGAGTTGGACATGACCGAACAGCTAAACAACAACAATTAGAAACAGAATCAAGCCATTGGCTGACTAAGACAGAGGCCACGGAACAAGAAAATCCAGACAAAGACGATTTTAAAATTGCTGTACATTGAGTATGTGTTGATGTGCCGGTAGGGAGTCCCTGAGGGCAGTATTCAAGGGAGACTCACTCCCTCTTACAGAAAACTTTCAAGTGTTCACTGGGATGACCATGATATCCTGGGAAAATTCTGCCCAGGATAATTAGTGCTGCCTAAAAACAAGTGATTGCTACTGCCCCAAATAATTCCCCTCAGGCTCATTCTTCTTATTGTCAAAGAAAAATGTCACTGACACATTAAGGACCAAAAGGAGGACTTATCTAAGATTCTTTTAATAGGGGTCAAGAATATTGCAACAGGAGAGCCTGAACTCTACCCCAAAGGGAGCTGTAGGGGGAGGTGAAAGGAATTAAAACACTGGGGCGAGAAAAAGTTCTGGAGGATACCAGGATGATGTTGATATATGGAATTAGGACATCTGTGTTTGTCAATTGGTGCTTATTAAAGCTAGGCTCCCACCTTCACACAGAAACTGAGAAATAGGGGTGCTATCCTTGTTAATGGGCTTCTCAGGTGGCTCAGTCGTAAGGAACTCACCTACCAATGCAGAAGACACAGGTTCAGTCTCTGAGTCTAGACGATCTCCTGGAGGAGGGCATGGCAATTCACTCCGGTATTCTTGTCTGGAGACTCCCATGGACAGAGGAGCCTGGCAGCTACAGTCCACGGGGTCTCAGAGAGTTGGACACAACTGAAGCAACTTAGCAAGCATGCATCCTTGTTAATGATTACATTTCAGAGAGATGGCTTTCAAGTTGTTGAAAAAGATGTTCCTGTTTATAAAACTGGCAAGAGGATGAGAGAGCATTTACTTCTCAAAGAGGCAGAGAAAAAATTAACAATTCCAAGTTTTCTAAAGTAAATGCTACAGAAAAGGTAGGTCCAGGGACTAACATCAGGAAGAAGCCTGTCTACAATTGATTTTTGTTGTTGTTGTTGTTTGAGGGTCCTTTTTAAAAATAAATTATTCATGTATCTATTTGGCTGCACTGGGTCTTAGTTGTGGCATGCAGGATCTTAGATCTTTATTGTGGCACATGAATTTTTTAGTTAAGGCATGTGATCTCTTAGCTGTGGTACGTGGTATATAGTTCCCTGACCAGTGATGGGATCTGTGTGCTCTGAATTGGAAGTGTAGAGTCTTAGCCACTGGACCCCTAGGGAATAAAGTTTAATCATGCTGAGGGGAAATGTATATTCTCTTGATCACTTTCTACTGCACACTGGCACTATGGAAAAGCCTTAATCTGCAGGGGAATGGACCAAAAAAAATTATATTCAGGAGTACTGCAGGAAACTCACTACACCTGTGGTAGAGTAACAGGGAATATAAAAGCTCTGGGAGAAGAGTAGCACATAATTACATCTGATAGAGAAGCAGCAGTGATTTTAAAGGCCACATTATCAAGACACGGGTTCAGAGAGCTTATCTAAGGCTGAGATTTAATCAGTAGATCAGAGATGGTCCCCACTCCTATACTCCCAGCAGAATGCAAACAAGTGTCAAGGAAAATTGAGGTTTTAATACAGCTGAGAGTGTCATCCCAGTAAACAGCACACAAACAAAATTCAAAGTCAAGCAGGGAGACTCAAAAGGCAAGCAAAGAATAAACAGCGAAAAAGTGAACTCCTATCTCCATCAACACAAGTCCCCAAAAATGGCTTTGCAGAAAAAAATACTGCTTCAAGTCTAAAAAAGTATTGTGTCCATTGTTTAATTAAAACATATTTTGCTTCAAGAAACACAAGGTATATCAAAGGCAAGGAAAAAGACAATATGAAGTGATAAAGCATTCATCAGCAACAGAATCAGACATAATACAAATGTTTGAACTATCAGAGAAGGAATTTTAAATAACCAAGATTGATTTCTTAAAGGCTCTGACATAACAAGATAGACAACATCTAAGATTAGAAAAGTATTTTCACCAGAGAAATGGAAACTATAAGAATAAATCATATGGGAATATTAGAAAAACACAATCAAAACAAAAAAAAATATTTGCAGGAACGGCATCTCTGACAGGCTCATCAGTGGACTTGACACCACTGATGAATCTGTGAGGCTGAATGCAGGTCAACAGAAATTATATAAATTGAAATATTAAAAGAAAAATAAAGGGCAAAAAACCCAATACATTAAAAATATACACTATCAAATAGTCTAACATGTGCATACTTGGAACATCAGAAGGGAAAGAGAGAAAGAGTCAGAAGAAATATCTGAAGAAAAAAATGGCAAATAATTTTGAAAAAAACGTTTGACATATTCTACATTATATGACCAAATATCTTAGAGAACACCAAAGAGGGAAAATACCAACAGAAACATAAATAAAAATAAGCATGCCATATTCAATCAACTGATAACCAAAGTCAGGGAAAGTATTAAAGGCAATATGAAAAAAACAAACAAAAAACACAAACTGAAGATAAGCATAAGAATTGAAGCTGACTTCTTGTTGAAGAATCATGAAAGTACGAAGTAACAACTTTAAAGTCTTCCAAAATGTCTACCAACATGATATATTTCAATCGATCTACACTAAAAAGTAATATTTTAAATGAGTATGTTCTAAATATACTAAAGGAGATTTTCATATATAAAAATGCATATTACATATATACAATATACATATATTTTTATATAAATATATAAAAAGTCTCAGGTATACTTTGCCTATATGAAATATACTTTAAATACAAAGACACAGAGCCATTAATGGTAAATGTATAAAGATGTACTTGGATTGATCAAAGAAATCTGGGGTGCTCTATATTACTTTCATACAGTGAAGACTCAGAACAAGTAATATTATCAGTGATAAGGTATACTGCATACTGATAAATAGGTCAGTCCTCCTAAATATGTAAATACCTAACAACAGAACTTCAAAATATATGAGGCAAAAAACAATAGACATAAAAGAGAAATAGAAAAATATATAATCATAGTTTGAAACATTAACACTCCTTTCTGAGATATTGATGAGAAGTGACAAAATCAATATGACTATTGATAAATTATTTAAGAATATCAACCAATATAACCAAACTTACATGAAAAAAAATACTGTACTCCAAAGCAGCTGAAAATACATTTTTAAGTATTATATATGTTCAAATTCACCAAAATATATTCTGGGCAGTGAAAGCTAAACAAATAAGAAATAATATAAATTACGTGAAGTAAGTTATAAGATATAATGCAATGAAGCTATGAATCAATATAAAATACCTGGACAACTCCCCCAAATTTGGATGGTTATGAATAAAATACAGCAAAATATAGGCTAAACCCTGATGCTAGGAAAGACAGGGGAGGAGAAGCGGGCAACAGAGGATGCACGGTTCAATGGCACCACGACTCAATGCATGTGAGTTTGAGCAAACTCTGGGATGTAATGAAGGACAAAGAAGCCTGGCATGCTGCAGTCCACGGGATTGCAAAGAGTTGGACATGACTTAGCGACCGAATAACAACAAATATTACAGCAAAGTGCATTTCATCCCAGGAATGCAAGGCTACTTCAACATTTGAAAATAAATGAATATATTTCACCATTTTAATAGACTATGATTATAGCCATCTCAAGTGATATACAAAAAGCATTGTAAAGCCAGTTCTTGCTTAAAAAAAAAAAACAAACTCTCAGAAAATAGTGTATTAGAAACAAAGTGAAACACCCTTAATCTAATAAAGGGAAAATAGACAAAATAAAACAAACAAAACCCTAAAATCCTAAATATACATCACACATATTAAACAAAATTAAACTCAAAATATATCATATATATACACACACACATATATGTACAAATCTATGTAACTATCAAAAGAAAATACAGAAAAAATGAGTTTTAATAACTAGTGTTTCAATGAGAAACAACTGAATCTAGAACTGGGACAGAGAAAATAAGGTAGGCTTGAAGCTATTAAAAAAAAATAAGGACAAGATGAAATAAGGAAATAAATAAAACAATGAATACATAAATGAGAGCATGCTAAAAAGAGCACAAAAATCAACCTGAAAGATTGCCCAGTTACTAAAACTGAAACTATTTGAGCAAAAGTAAATATTCATGAGTTCATACTAATAGGAATAAATTATTGAATAAATGAACAGAGAGAAAGTATAACCTTTTCAACAGAAGAATTCCAAGTAATAAATATAGAAAGAATAAAGGCAATAGAAAGTTATCCTCAGTAATCCACTGTATCTAAAATACACAGATTAATATTAAATTAGAATGTAAAACTTTTTAAAAGAGCAAGGGTTTCATATAGCTTCAAATATCTCCTCCAATATATTTATTTATTACTATGGTTGTTTTAACAGGTTTACAAATTCTGTGATACTCTTCTTCCAGTCGGAGAAGGCAATGGCACCCCACTCCAGTACTCTTGCCTGGAAAACCCCATGGAGGAAGGAGCCTGGTAGGCTGCAGTCCATGGGGTCGCTAGGAGTCGACTGAGTGACTTCACTTTCACTTTTCACTTTTACGCATTGGAGAAGGAAATGGCAACCCACTCCAGTGTTCTGCCTGGAGAATCCCAGGGACGGGGGAGCCTGGTGGGCTGCCGTCTCTGGGTTCGCACAGCGTCGGACACGACTGAAGCGATTAGGCGTAGCAGCAGCAGCAGCAGCGGCAGAGTATGGAAAGGAAAGCAGTTTTACAGTAGAGAAACCTAGAAGTCACCACCATCACCAAGAGGTAGGAGGTTAACATCATCAGACTGTATTACTCTCATGTATCATTGATACAAAGGCACTTTCTAAAAATCATGACCCTGATTTATCTACGTGAATCCAGGCAAACCCAGAATGAGGGGCATCCTTCATAATAACTGACCAATACTTTTCAAAGGTGTCAGTGTAACAAAAACAAGGAAAGATTGAGAAAACATTAAAAGTTTGAGGAGATTAAGGATCATGACTAAGTGCAACGTGGTCTTCTGTATAGAAGAATCATGGAAGAAATTTAAAAAGGGCATCAGTAGGGGAAAAAAATTAATTTCAAGTATAGTCTGTAGTTTATAGTATTATATAACCATTGGTTAATTTCTCAGTTTGATCCATGTACCAGGTTTATACAAATGTAGTCATTAGGTGAAGCTGAGTGAAAGATTCTGTAGAAACTCTTTTTACTATCATTATATCTTTCATCATTTTACTATCATTATTTTTTATCTTTTTACTATCATTACTAGTTTGTTTATCTAGAATTATTTCAAAATGAAGAAATGGAATGACCCCTGTTTTTCTGACTCAATGTGTCAATGCAACTCTGTATTTAGCAACAGGAATGATCCCAAGAATCAGACTCTCATAGATAAGAACGATGAGTGTCTAAACCACAGTATGTATGTAAAATTCAGTGACTTTAAGCTGGACCATTGCTTAAGTGTCTAAGTAAATGAGAAAGAGCTTGTAAAATTCACATCTGATTCATATAATACATACACATCACCAGAAGAAAAAAAAAAAGGAGGTCCATGGAAAAATCAGTAAAGAATGTTTATGTCAGCCTTTCTATCATTGCCAAAATTGGGAAAGATGTCCAATAAATGCTGAATGGTTAAACAAATCATGGTACATACGGCAATGAAATACTATTCAAAAATAGGAATGAACTGCTTACACATACATGCATGAATCTCCAAAGTTTCCTGAGCAAGGAAAGAAGCCAAAGTCAAAGGACTACACCCTATATAATTCCAAATATATGATGAATTTTCTCAATAATGAGTAAAAATACATTAGTAGCTTTTTGTTTGCCTTACTATTATGTGACATTGAATATCTTTTCATGGTATTATTTCATTTTCTGTGAACAATCAATATGTATCTTTTCTGTATACATATCTTTTGCCCATTTTGAAATTTAGGTTTTGGGGTTGTTTTCTCCTTAATTTTATCATAATATGTAAATTCATAAGTAAATTCATGCATAGCATCAATTTTTAATAATATAAAGCAGAATTTTCTATGCTAAAATGTTATATAATACTTTCATTAACATTTTAACATGATACATGGCACATTGCATATCAGACATCATTGACAAATTATTTCCCAATTAAACAATGAGCAATAGCTAAAAAATTTACCTATAACATGCTACAATAAGTGCTCAGAGGGTGTAAGCAGAAGGTATTTGGTGACAGTGATGTCAAAGAAAATCTTTGTCAATCCTATGGTGGTCAGCAAACTTTTCTCCAAGGAACTGGACTTCCCAATCTCACTCTATTTATTTGAGTAGTACATCTCTAAAAAAATATTCCTTTCCCAAGAAACATATAATTCAATTTTGGCAAGAGCCTCGCAGACTGTGAGTCAGATGGGACAGTGACTAAGAATATTTTTATTCTTTCATTGAAAAGTACCAGTGCATTCATTCCTGTAAACCAGATTCAATCCATATAGTTACTCTGCAACTGGTGTATTACTTATCACAAGTGCACTGTAAAACTCCATCCTTTGCCAAAAGGAACATTTTAATGTCAGTGAGATACTGAAGTAATTAAAATATAAACTCCATGCTGTTCCATCTATCTCCATTCAAATGGCAAGTTTATTTTACTGAAGCCCAACTGCTGAGTGTCAAAACTGCCTATATCCTGATCAGTCATTTAAAATGATAGGTTCTGCTTTGTTACTAGCTCCAAATAAATTTGACCAACATATATGTAGCCTGGTAAATTATAATTGCTTGCAGTTACATGTTTCATTTCTATTAACAATCTTTTATCAGTATGCAATTCAAAATAGCACATCAAACTTTGTGTAACACTTCTCATCACAAATTTAGTATTTCTAACATTTCATTCCCTTAACTTATGGTTTAGTACCAGTTATTAGAAAATCTTTCAAAGGGACAGGATAGTCACATGAATCATTATTTACTATTCAGGAATAATACTGCATTTCTCAAAACACCACAAGATAATGACGGGATCAAACACAGGTCTCCCGCATGACAGGCAGATTCTTTACCTTCTGAGCCACCAGGGAAGCTCAAGATAAAGAATACTTATTTATATTTTTTAAGATGTGATCAAATATTTGTATGTATTGACCTAAATAAAGGAGGTTAAACTGAGGCAGGTTCAAATGACCAGAAATGGAGTTTATTTGGAAATAGCAGAGGAATTGCAATTTAGGACGCATAAAGCTTCCCTGGTAGCTCAGAGGGTAAATAATCTGCTTGCAGTGCAGGAGACTTGAGTTCAACCCCTGGGTTGGGAAGATCCTCTGGAGAAGGGAATAGCTATCCACTCCAATATTTTTGCCTGGAGAGAACCCTATGGACAGAAGGGTCCATGGGGTCGCAAAGAGTTGGACACAGCTGAGTGTGCCAAGCTAGAGATGAGTCCTTTGGGTCAGGTTCTATTTATGGGCAAGAGTGCAAATGGGCAAAGCCTAGCCTGAGTTGAAGCAGTAAGTTCATTGGCTTGAGGGCTGAGAGAGTTCTTGGCAGATGTTCACTGGTCAGGAGCTAAGTCTTGTTCTTCAATAAATCGGGCATATACAGGAAACCAGTCTCTTAGTTCTTAAGTTCTATTCTTCTGAAGGAGCATGAGTGAGAAATTCTATTTCAATATCCTCTAGTTTTAGATTGAAATCTTCTTATACATGTTAAAACGTAGAAGTAAATATTCAAAATGACGTGATAAACATGATACACTGAGCTATATCATATTGTTCAAATCATTTTATTTCATAATTTAATGTTTTCCATACTATATATATTATAAAAGATATAAAAATGAAAAGACAAATACTTAATATTGTTCAAACCAATAATTATTAACCTTTTTTAAGAAAAGCTTCTGAAAATTAATTATATTTTGGAGAACCTGGAAACATACAAACATTTTTCCCTCTAAGCACGCTAATATTTTATATTGTTATTGTAGTCTCAAAATTCATGTTGTTCTGATAAGGCTGGCACTGATTGACTCAAAATAAATATCAACTTGCTATTAATTGCCACTTAATAGTTAACTTTCATCACTCTATAGTATAATTCATGAAATCTAAGTGTGTAAAATTATGAATTATTTTTTAAGTATCTGGAACATTTCCTGCCTTTTAAAGTATTTATCATTTGATGTTTGTAATAGTAATTCTACCAGTGTATTAATATAGCATGACACAAAGCCAAGAATAAGTCATTTAGAATAATATAAACCAGAATAAGAACTGTTTGTATTTAAAGGATGATTTGTAAGTTCCAGAGTACTTTTATATTATTTTATTTGGTCCTCATAAAAAAACCAGGTATGCTTGGGAAAGCAATCAATTCAAAGCTTATTTTACACATGGAAAATTTTGGGATCATCTGTAGATTCTTCAGTTACATGTACCAAATTGCAATATTTGTTATTCCCAAGTAATTTAAGTATGCTTCAATTTGCCTCTTAAAGTTAGTTGACACATACTACACTACTTTGCTCTTTTTTTAGCTTATTCTCTCAATCTTGTATCTGTTTGGGCTCATATATAACTTTTGGGCACATGCATAAATGTTTATGAATAATATATTAATGCATATATATGGTGGAGAAGGCAATGGCAACCCACTCCAGTACTCTTGCCTGGAAAATCCCATGGACAGAGGAGCCTGGTAGGCTGCAGTCCATAGGGTCCCTAAGGGTCGGACATGACTGAGCGACTTCACTTTCACTTTTCACTTTTCTGCACTGGAGAAAGAAATGACAACCCACTCCAGTGTTCTTGCCTGGAGAATCCTAGGGATGGGGAGCCTGGTGGGGTGCCGCCTATGGGGTTGCACAGAGTCAGTCACGACTGAAGTGACTTAGCAGCAGCAGCAGACACTCAGACTTCACATTCCAGGATGACTGGCTCTAGGTGAGTGATCACACCATCATGATTATCTGGGTCATGAATATCTTTTTGGTACAGTTCTTCTGTGTAATCTTGCCACCTCTTCTTAATATCTTCCACTTCTGTTAGGTCCATATCATTTCTGTCCTTTATTTAGCCTATCTTTGCATGAAAAGTTCCCTTGGTATCTCTAATTTTCTTGAAGAGATATCTAGTCATTCCCATTCTATTGTTTTCCTTTATTTCTTTGCACTGATAGCTGAGGAAGGCTTTCTTCTCTCTCCTTGCTATTCTTTGGAACTCTGCATTCAAATGGGTATATCTTTCCTTTTCTCCTCTGCTTTTTGCTTCCCTTCTCTTCACAGTTATTTGTAAGGCCTCCTCAGACAGCCATTTTGCTTTTTTGCATTTCTTTTTCTTGAGGATGGTCTTGATTCCTGTCTCCTGTACAATGTCAGAAACCTCCATCCATAGTTCATAAGGCACTCTGTCTATCAGATCTAGTCCCTTAAATCTATAGTGGAAACAGTGGCTGACTTTATTTTTCTGGGCTCCAAAATCACTGCATATGCAGATTGCAGCCATGAAATTAAAAGACGCTTACTCCTTGGAAAAAAAGTTATGACCAGCCTAGACAGCATATTCAAAAGCAGAGACATTACTTTGTCAACAAAAGTCTGTAAGGCTATGGTTTTCCCAGTGGTCATGTATGGATTTGAGAGTTGGATTATAAAGAAAGCTTAGCACTGAATAACTGATGCTTTTGAACTGTGGTGTTGGAGAAGACTCTTGAGAGTCCCTTGGACTGCACGGAGATCCAACCAGTCCATTCTAAAGGAGAACAGTGCTGGGTGTTCATTGGAAGGACTGATGTTGAAGCTGAAACTCCAATACTTTGGTCACCTGATGTGAAGAGCTGACTCATTTGAAAAGACCCTGATGCTGGGGACGATTGAGGGCAGGAGGAGAAGGAGACGACAGAGGATGAGATGGTTGGATGGCATCACCGACTCAATGGACATGGGTTTGGGTAGACTCCAAGAGTTGGTGATGGTCAGGGAGGCCTGCCGAGCTATGGTTCATGGGGTCACAAGGAGTCGGACACGACTGAGTGACTAAACTGAACTGAGACACTCAGACACAGAGTATGTACTCATGGACACAGCAGGTGAAGGAAAGAGTGGGAAGAATTGAGAGAAGCGCATTAACATATATACACTATCATGTGTAAAAGATCTCTAGTGGGAAGCTTCTATGTAAAACAGGGAGCTCAGCCCTGGGCTCTGTGATGACCTAGAAGGGTGAAATGGTGGTCAGGATGGGGAGTTTCAAGAAGGAGGGGATATATATAGACTTATGGCTGATTCACGTTGTATGGCAGAAACCAGCACATTTTAATTGTAAAGCAATTATCATCCAATTAATAATAAAATTTAAAAAAGCTAACTATTACCTTTTACTTTTTTTTTTTTCCATTTGAATGCACCATTTCTCAATTTTTATAGATTCTTTTCTTTCTTTTTTTTTTTCTTTTTTAAATTTTAAAATCTTTAATTCTTACATGCATTCCCAAACATGAACCCCCCTCCCACCTCCCTCCCCATAACATCTTTCTGGGTCATCCCCATGCACCAGCCCCAAGCATGCTGCATCCTGCGTCAGACATAGACTGGCGATTCAATTCACATGATAGTATACATGTTAGAATGTCATTCTCCCAAATCATCCCACCCTCTCCCTCTCCCTCTGAGTCCAAAAGTCCGTTATACACATCTGTGTCTCTTTCCCTGTCTTGCATACAGGGTCGTCATTGCCATCTTCCTAAATTCCATATATATGTGTTAGTATACTGTATTGGTGTTTTTCTTTCTGGCTTACTTCACTCTGTATAATCGGCTCCAGTTTCATCCATCTCATCAGAACTGATTCAAATGAATTCTTTTTAACTGCTGAGTAATACTCCATTGTGTATATGTACCAAAGCTTTCTTATCCATTCATCTGCTGATGGACATCTAGGTTGTTTCCATGTCCTGGCTATTATAAACAGTGCTGCGATGAACATTGGGGTACATGTGTCTCTTTCAATTCTGGTTTCCTCGGTGTGTATGCCCAGAAGTGGGATTGCTGGGTCATAAGGTAGTTCTATTTGCAATTTTTTAAGGAATCTCCACACTGTTCTCCATAGTGGCTGTACTAGTTTGCATTCCCACCAACAGTGCAAGAGGGTTCCCTTTTCTCCACACCCTCTCCAGCATTTATTGCTTGCAGATTTTTGGATCACAGACATTCTGACTGGTGTGAAGTGGTACCTCATTGTGGTTTTGATTTGCATTTCTCTAATAATGAGTGATGTTGAGCATCTTTTCATGTGTTTGTTAGCCATCCGTATGTCTTCTTTGGAGAAATGTCTATTTAGCTCTTTGGCCCATTTTTTGATTGGGTCGTTTATTTTTCTGGAGTTGAGCTGCAGAAGTTGCTTGTATATTTTTGAGATTAGTTGTTTGTCAGTTGCTTCATTTGCTATTATTTTCTCCCATTCAGAAGGCTGTCTTTTCACCTTGCTTATATTTTCCTTTGTTGTGCAGAAGCTTTTAATTTTAATTAGATCCCATTTGTTTATTTTTGCTTTTATTTCCAGAATTCTGGGAGGTGGATCATAGAGGATCCTGCTGTGATTTATGTCTGAGAGTGTTTTGCCTATGTTCTCCTCTAGGAGTTTTATAGTTTCTGATCTTACATTTAGATCTTTAATCCATTTTGAGTTTATTTTTGTGTGCGGTGTTAGAAAGTGATCTAGTTTCATTCTTTTACAAGTGGTTGACCAGTTTTCCCAGCACCACTTGTTAAAGAGATTGTCTTTACTCCATTGTATATTCTTGCCTCCTTTGTCAAAGATAAGGTGTCCATATGTGTGTGGATTTATCTCTGGGCTTTCTATTTTGTTCCATTGATCTATATGTCTGTCTTTGTGCCAGTACCATACTGTCTTGATGACTGTGGCTTTGTAGTAGAGCCTGAAGTCAGGCAAGTTGATTCCTCCAGTTCCATTCTTCTTTCTCAAGATTGCTTTGGCTATTCGAGGTTTTTTGTATTTCCATACAAATCTTGAAACTAACTGTTCTTAGAAGTTTAACAATCTCATCTGATCTTCACAAGAAACTAATGATATTGATGTCATTATTTTATCTAATTTAAGAGTGAGGAAACATACTAAGAAATGTTATGTAAATGCTAAAAGTGTCATAGCTAGTCAGAACACTGTGAGGGTTGGCTCTTTATTTAATGATTTACTCCCATCTGAAAGTTTCAGAAAAGTCAAAAAAAAAAAAAAACCACTAAAAAATATTGTATAGAAAGAAGTAAAGTTTTCCTTCTCTTAAGATAATTATGTGCCTGACTTGGGGCAAACGCTGTATGATTGTTTTGCAGATGTAAACAGGCCTGATCTTGATTTGCATCTCTGTCTCATTGTCATTAAACACCTCTCTCTCATTGTCTCATACAAAAATGGAATCATAACTGTACACATTAGCTCCAGTGTTAGACACATTATTTCAAAGTGTTACAAGAAACAGCAATGGAGCCAGACTGCTCTCAGCACCTCTGTCAAAAGAGTAAGCTACATTCACAGTGATGCACTATGCCCATCTTTAAACTGTGCTAAAGATTGAAATCCTCAGGATGCTCTCTGTACTTAAGTTCACATGTCTAAATTGCTATAACAATGCCTAGCAGATTGAAAAATTATTTTCTCTATTTTTTTGTCTTCATAAGCTCTCATAGTCTTCCAAATTAGACCACATGTAAAAGTGAATCTGTTAATTGCTCAGTCATGTCCGATTCTTTGTGACTTCACGGACTGAAGGCTATAGCCTTCTAGGCTCCTCAGTCCATGGAATTCCCCAGGCAAGAATAGTGGAGTGGGTAGCCATTCCATTCTCCAGGGGCTAGAATATATAGATGTACCTTGTTTTTTTATGATTGCAGTGTATCCCAGAATAAGGAATTGCCGTATTTAATATACCCTTCCTCCAATCAGCGTCTGTCTGCAATGCAGGAAATCCGGGTTCAATCCCTCGGTTGGGAAGATCCCCTGGAGAAGGAAATTGCACCCTACTCCAGTACTCTTGCCTGGAAAACCCCATGGGCAAAGGAGCCTGGTAGACTACGGTCCATGGGGTCACAAAGAGTCGGACCCGACCGAGCGACTTCACTTTCACTTTCCTTCCTCCAATTAAATGAAGCTTTCCAACATGTTGCTTTTGCAAACCACAGTGTTATGAATATAGTTCTAAAATGTTTCAATGTACTGTTCTTAAATTCTGCAGACTAGATTTCATAGAAGAGGTCACGTCCAACTCTTGACCCCATGAGCTGTAGCCTGCCCGGCTTCTCTGTCCATGGGATTTCCCAGGCAAGAATACAGCAGTGGGTTGCCTGTTTCCTTTAACAAACATGATTCAGTTCTACCAATCTGCACAACTCTCAGCAATGATGAGTGCAAGTTCTTCAAATTTGGGGGATATTATGAATGGCTTTTTTTGACTTTTTATAAGTATCCATGTTTATTATTAAAAATTCAAGCAGTATGGAGAAGAAGAAAACAAACTACCTCAAATTCCCTCACTCAGAAACAGTGATAATACACTGCAAATGGTGCTTTAGACATTGCTCACTTTATATGTAAAGACCAAGTAATAGAAGGATAAACTGTAGATAAAGATGCACATAAAAACTCTTTAAAACAGGCTATTATTACATGCTCTGTGTGTGTGTTCAGTCACTTCAGTCCTGTCCGACTCTTTGCGACTCTACAGACTGTAGCACAACAGGCTTCTTTGTCCATGGGATTCTTCAGGCAAGAATTCAGGAGTGGGTTGCCATGCTCTCCCTCCAAGGATCTTCCTGACCCAGGGATCAAACCTATATCTCCTGCACTGTAGGAGGATTCTTTACTGCTGAGCCACCACGGAAGCCCATTACATACTATATTTAATTTAAAGCTATTAAATTTAACCTAAATTAAATAATAAAAAACTAAAACTGAGTAATATTATGAGCTTCTAAGAAATGGTTCTCTGTCACAAGTGATATTACTTCCACCCGAACACACTACTTTTTTTTTTTTTCCAGGTTTCCTAGCATATGCAACCTTACTATGTCTGGAGAATTTCTTAAGAGCCTTAATGGGAACAGGATACTTTTTCTTAAATAAAACTTAAACATTCTGTATTAGGAAACTTTAAATAAAGAGCTATAAAGACAAAGTGAAAGTGAAAGTTGCTCAATTGTGTCCGACTCTTTGCGACCCCATGGACTATACAGTCCATGGAATTCTCCAGGCCAGAATACTGGAGTGGGTAGCCTTTCCCCCTCCAGGGACCTTCCCAACCCAGGGATCGAACCCAGGTCTCCTGCATTGCAGGTGGATTCTTTACCACCTGAACCACAAGGGAAGCCCATAAAGACAAAAGAAGGAAACAAAGAGAATCTTATCTGATCATAATGTCAGCACCAGGGATACCTTGGGTGACCAATTTTCTAGATACCAACCTGAGGCACAGTCGTACTTCACCTTGTCCAAAGACATATTGATATAGTATAAAATAAACCATTTTATGTATGTGTAATGATATTAACATAAAATATGAAAATGAATTTTTTGGAAATTATATATTATTCTCTATGTTCTTCTCAGTGATAAAAATGAATACTAGTATAAGAAACAATAAGCATGAGCAAAAGTCATTTTACTAAATGCAAGAAAACAAATACAAATAATAGGTAAACAAACAAATAAATACAAATCTAAAATAGAAAAATTCAGTAAGTGCAAACTAAACTCTAGTGATGGCAGAAAGATCAGTGTTTGCTTTAAGTTGGGTACAGAGATAACGATGCAATCCAGTAACACATGGGGAAGTTTTGGGGGTTGATGGAAATGCTCTGCATTTTGCTTGTAGCAGTGGTGTGTTAGTGCATATATCTGGCAAATGGCACTGAATCAGACCTTAAATGATTATAGCATATTGTACCTAAATTATTCATTCATAAAGCTGATCAAATGCATACAAAGATATGGGAGATCTGCTTCTGGTCTGCCAAAGAATGCTCTTGTAGGAAAAATAATAACACTGGTAAGAAGTGTTTTTTAAAAGTACAAAGATCTGAAGGTGTTAGAAAGGGAAATGAAACAGGCAAATTCTCCATTGACAAGGGATTCCCATTTCATCTGTCTGTTAGTGAGAGAGTAGGCAACAATCATTGCTGTTTACTCTGGTGAAAACTTTGGTAGAAAATCTGAAATATTTCTAGCTCAAAGAATCATGGGATGAAATCTGTGACTATCATAGTCACTAATAAATGGGAAAATAATAATAGATATTCTTTACATAATATTCTAATTTATACATTAATTATATAATATTATTATTTATCAAATAATAGTACAATGAAAAATATTGAGAACATCAGATCTTTGTATAAACTCTGCCCAAATGTCTGAGTATCTGGCTAAATTTTGAAACATGTATTCACTTAGGTAGTAATAAGCAAAAACATCAAAATGACAAGTGTGAATATAGGGAAAGAAGTTGGTAAAATTAATGAAAAGAAGCATTAAGATAGTACTTAAAAGCCCTGTGTAGGCTAACTGACAGCAAAAAAGCACCTTAAGGAAATGAAAGGTGATGCATACATGACACTTCTGATCAATATGTCCCTTTACTGCTTTCAGTTTCATTACAATAACCTCAAAGGCCTGGATTATAGACAGTGCAGCCACCAGGAAGGGGGGTCACCTGGACACCATCTTCACCTGACATCCAAGAAAAATAACCACCACTGAAGAAACCTTACAGTAAGAGGCAAACACACACAACAACCACAACAATTATTTCCTATAGGTGTATTTTTGACTGGGTCAGTCAAAGGTCCATGAAGCTAGCCCTGACTGAATGCAACACTTGTAACTTAGTGCATCTTGCAAAGCTTCTCTCACGTAATGCAAGCTGCACAAAGATCAATATTAAGTTGTTTTTTATCCACAACCTTTATTTCCATAATCAAAGTGTAGTGACAGGACTGGAGGGAGATGTGGGAACAATTTAAAATCAGGCTTATGGTACGTCCTTCGATTCAATAGTACTCTTTCTAGACTCCTCCTTCAACAATCATCACAGTCTGTCCTAAAGGTACTTTTCCAGAAATGGTGACTGCATCCATCTGAAGAGCTTTTGCGATTCATGGGGTCGCAAAGAGTCGGACATGACTGAGTGACTGAACTGAACTGAACTGAAGAGCTCTTATTTTTCTGTTCAGTCACAATACAACCAAACTAATATATATATATGCCCAGATTGAACTGAACAACTCAATTTTAAGACAGAAAGTGACAGAAGGCAGGATAGAATAGTAAAAGATTTTGTCATGGTCATTTGAAAGTCAGAAGTCCTTTAAGTTATAACCTAGACTTATGAGTTAAAGCATTTAAATGAACTATACAATTGCATGAATAAATGCAACTGTATAGCTTTATGCTGAATGGAAAATTAAATGCTGTGCTTTTCTTTTTGCTATAAGTGACATGTAATGATGCACTAGTACATGAAAAAGGCAAAAATTCAAACAAAAATAAGGAAGCAATTTTTCCTTCCTTCCTTATAAGGAGCTTTCAAATATTTGAAACTTTGAACATATTTGAAAAATATTTAAGAAGATGAAAAGAGAAACTATGTAGTAGATCATTTTTATCATAAACTAAGATAAAAATCTACTTTCATTCCCATTGTGAGACGCACGAAGGAAAATGATACATAGAATTTAACTAGGTACCCGGACTCCTAAGAAGGTTTGGGGATGGAAAAGAACTACAAGGGAATTTGAACTCTCTTTTTCAGCATCCGTATGTACTGGTAAGAGTTATGGTTAAAGCAGTTCTGAGACTACTGTAGATGTACTAAGAAACAACAACAACAAAAGAATACTTATCTATTGCTAGAAGCCAGGATATTCACTGTAAATAAAGGGAGATAACTTTGTGATAGTTACACTCTCATAAAGTCCTCTGCTACATATTTTTATTAAGATTTTCCTATGTGCCAAGAGAACAAGATGGGAAGAGGTAATTATATGTGACTTTCATCATTAGGTCATAAAAGATAAGTGGCTTCCATATATCTCTATCTCTTCAATCACACATTCTAACAGAAACCAGTTACCATGTCATGAATAGACTAATGAGGTGAGGAACTGAATTCTCCAATTAATAAATGCTAAAGTATCTAGTCCCTTCAGTTTATACATGTGACTAATCGTTTATGTCTTATTTTTCCATTAATGTTTTCATAGATCTGCATTCAATGCCACTGTTTCCTTAATAATAATAATATAATATTTGCCCTTATTCATCAACATATGCACTGATAGTCTTTAAAGTAGAATTTAATTTAAAAATAGTACCTATTTAAGATAGATGATTTTTGAGTGTGTGTGCCTGTGTTTGTGTGTATAAAGGGTAGATGATATTCTCAACTGTAAATCACAGAAGCAATTTCTTGTCATAGATATTTCATCTTTATGTGAAACTGTTTACACGCCAAGGTATAGAAAAAAATTAAAAAAAAAACAACAAGAATAATACTTTAGTTAATGTCAAAACTGTTTAATTTACTCGTTTACAAAACGTCTAAATTTTACCACAACCAAAAATATCCTAGATTACCTTAGAGGAAGATAAGAGCTAGTTAAGCATTTAATGAAGATAAAAATAGGATTGACCTACAAAATTAGTGAGATGATGATGGAAGTAAGAAGCTATAGTTGCCGTTTTAATTAGCTTTTCAAATACTCAGATGACACAGATCTATTAAGGCAGGTCTCACAAAGGCCCAGTATCATTTACCCTAGCTTTATGAGTTTCATGACTGAGCTAAACCCAAATTTTACTGTCTTTGCTATTTGTCACTTCATTTTTAATTTGCAAGCTCTAAGAGATATTTGCAATATTAAATTATGTTTTCCTTTTTAATGCAGAAATCTGAAATAAATTCAACAGTCCCCACCCGAAATTAAATATGCTCATTAACATCTGTGAATCTACATGATGTTTGATAATTTTGCATATTTTTGTTCAAAATGAAAATGGCAGTTGTGTAAAATGTTAAGTGTAACACATATTTTCAGTTAAGGATACCATGTGTGTATGGCTGATTTCCTTTTTCCCTTCATTTCACATAGGCAATCAAGCACGTATCTGACAGGTTTAAGCTTTAGAATGGCTTTTCTTGTCCCCATTATTAGCACTATCCCTCTGGTTATTGTTCCTTATCTGAATAACTTTTATACTGTCTTCCTGCCTCAGTCCTGCATTTATAATCATATTTTCTACAAAAACTAGTTTCACATCTCCACTCCATTATGTACTATATGTCATCTAGAATGACTTCTTTCTGCTTCAGTATCTTCACTTACAAAATAGCCAAAATGATAGTATCTGACTCTCGGCAGTACTTAGAGCTCAGAACATGATTTGGCCCACTGTAATCCCTCAATAAATGTAAGTACAGCTTACATTTTTATTATTAGTACTGCTTGATTATCAGTACTGCTACATTTTGACTTTAATTAGAAACCCAGGCATGTCACTGTTTTTAAATCCTTCAGAACTTCCTCTTGGACTTCAGGGTAAAGTCAACGTTATTTAATGTAATACAGAAAGTTTTCCATGTTCTGATCAACCTTATTGTTTCATAGTCCTAGGTTGGATATTAAACCTTCATTCTTTAATCTAAATCTTTATTTCTGAAAACACTGTATTTGCTTAGGTTTTCCTCGATACCTAGATCAAAAGATCATCACAAATTGTCTAAAGTAATTATGTTATACCTCTAAGATTCAGCTCAAGTTGTATTCCTCTATAACTTTCCTGAAAGTCCTCTTTCTATCTGCTATTTCATGTGTTCCCACAGTAATCTGACCATGGGCAAGGTTTTGTACTTGTGTCAAATAATCTCCCCAGTTCCCTTCCAGATGCATGTTCCAGCCTGCTCTACCTACTGAGAGGCTGATCTTTGTACAACCAACTTCCATTTGGCTGCAGGTATGAGGCAGGAAAGAAAATGAGACTGTACCTTTAGTTCCCTTTACTCCTTTCTTGCAGAGTTATCTTGAGATGGGTTCATCCAAGAGTATATTCTCTTTTTCTTCACGTCCCAGTAACATTTTTACTTGCATTTTCAGGTCTGGGAGTACTGACGATGCAAGATATTTTAATCCTGGTCTACTATACCATCACTAATGATTCCTTTCACCTTAATTTTGTTATTACAAATGATTCCTTTCTTATTTTTTTTTTTTTCTAATTTCCCAGTTTGAGAGTGTCAAGTGTTTCTTTCTAGGTACTTGACAATACATAAGACAGTGTGTATAGTCAAAATAGATTTAGTTTCTACTCTAACAACTGGAGAAAGGTTCTATGTCTATGTTTCTATTATATTCAGGCCAGGGAAAAGAAAATCTGGCAAATCACATAGAAACTGTTAAAGCTTCTGCCCAGAAGTGACATATAGATCTCTGCTTAATAATTTAATGGCCACATCAAGGCCCTGGTGATATGCACATTCAAGGAAGGAAGTACAAGAAATGGGAATTATATTTTATAATATAATGACTTTTCAAAATCTCTCAGATAAAACTGGTAAGCATTTTTAATGGAAAGGTCTTACTTCCCTTCAACTTCATATCCACACTGTATTTAACCAGTAACAGAAAATTAAATGTTTATTGAATAATAAAATTGCTTTGCTCTATACAAAAAACATATAGAAATTAATAAAATAATCTGAATTACAGTTATTTCTGAACAGATTTATTAAATTTAGATTTAATAGAATATAATAATCAGATTCAGAAAGTTTGTCCTGCTATTTTCATAATATAAATGAGCCAAAATATCTTCATAAAACCCTATGATTTGGAGTAAAAAAACATTCTCTAGAGATTTTGATGTTCAATGGGACAGGCACTGGGTTTGTGATTAGGACATCTGGGTTTTAAGGTTAGTTCAAAATAACCACTATGTGGCTTTGGACAAGTGTTCACATTCAAATGTTTTATTTGTCTCACTTGAAAACTTACTGTTGTTGAAAATTGTAGATTTTTTAAAATTTAAAAGCACTTTCAGATTTATTTTGAATTTTAATGTAGCATCATTATCTTAATGAAACCTGATAGGAGTGAGCAACTTGAAATGCTATCATTTTTATGATCAAAATCATGACACTGTATGACTTTGAAGCTCATGCTTTAGATTTGGTATGGACATAATAAAGGAGTCCATATTGTAGTACATCTCAGTCTGTACTGAATGGGACAGCAGCTCTTGCCTTCCAGCCATGCCTTTGGCATGGATGAGAAAAGATGTACACTCTGAAGACTGGTTTTAAAAATAAAGGACTGAAGAACTCTTTTCAAAATTGGTTTGAAGATGAACCTATTTTTTTTTAATTTTATATTGGGGGAGGGATATATTAGGAGTTTGGGATAGACTTTTATGTGCTGTTTTAAAGTATAGCAACGTTGATGATTATATTAAAAAAAAATGCCTTTACCTCTGAGATCAGACAAGATTGGCAAGTATGTTCAGATTGGTATGATCACAGAAAAAACAATGTGCTTATTCCTGCTTTCTCATTATGTAAGAACAATATTTGCTGTGATTTCTATCATGTAAGTTGATCCATTCAGGAAAGTAGCTGTTACTGTTTTGTGTTTTACTGAACAACTGTGAATGTTTGCTGCTGCTGCTGCTGCTGCTAAGTCGTTTCAGTTGCGTCCAACTCTGTGCGACCCCATAGACGGCAGCCCATCAGGCTCCACTGTCCCTGGGATTCTCCAGGCAAGAACACTAGAGTGGGTTGCCATTTCCTTCTCCAGTGCATGGAAGTGAAAAGTGAAAGTGAAGTCGCTCAGTCATGTCCGACTCTTAGCGACCCCAAGGACTTCAGCCTTCCAGGCTCCTCCGTCCATGGGATTTTCCAGGCAAGAGTACTGGATGGGGTGCCATTGCCTTCTCTGGTGAATGTATAAAGATCCATAATTGTTTTTGATCATTGTCCATGATAATAGGACAATCCCACCTGAATTAAAATGCCATTAGGGGCTTCCCTGGTGGTTCAGTGGTAAAGAATCCATCTGTCAGTGCAGCAGACATGGGGCATCCCTGAGCTGGGAAGATCCCACATGCCACGGAGCAACTAAGCTCAGTGAGCAGCAACTATTGAGCTCGTAACCAGAGCCTGGAAGCAGCAACTACTGAGCCCATGTGTTGCAACTACTGAAGCCCATGTACTCTAGAGACCATGCTCCACAACAAGAAAAGCCAACACAGTGAGAAGCCTGCAAACCACAAATACAGAGAAGCTCCCTCTCTTTACAACTAGAGAAAGCTCATGAAGCAAGGAAGACCCAGCACAGTCAAAAATGAATAAAGAAAATAAAATTATATATATATATGTATATATATATGCTGCTAAGTCACTTCAGTTGTGTCCTACTCTGTGTGACCCCATAGACAGCAGCCCACCAGGCTCCCCCATCCCTGGGATTCTCCAGGCAAGAACACTGGAGTGGGTTGCCATTTCCTTCTCCAATGCATGAAAGTGGAAAGTGAAAGTGAAGTCGCTCAGTCATGTCCCCTACCCGCATGGACTTGAGCCTTCCAGGGAAAATCCATGGGATTTTTCAGGCAAGAGTACTGGAGTAGGGTGTCATTGCCTTCTCTGATATATATGTGTATATATATATATATATAAAGTGAAGTGAAGTGAAGTGAAGTGAAGTCGCTCAGTCGTGTCCGACTCTTTGCGACCCCATGGACTACATGTAGCCTACCAGGCTCCTCTGTCCATGGGATTTTCCAGGCAATAGCACTGGAGTGGATTGCCATTTCCTCCCGACCCAGGGATTGAATCCAGGTCTCCCGCATTGCAGACAGACGCTTAACCGTCTGAGCCATCAGGGAAGTCCTATATATATATAAATGCAAATATTTCCACTGGGCTATATATCATGGCTGAAAAAATAGGCTCTGAGTTTGTCTAACCCTATAATCTATACTGTATTCATCATTCTTAGAGCCATCAGATCTATGCAATTCTTGTAAGGATATACAGGATACATTGAAGAGCACTTTGGTTTTAACTGTTCCACCAAGACTTACCAAGTGAAGATTATTCTTAGGACAGATGCTCACTTAACTGTGTTTTTCTTTAGATTTTTAAACAAAACTTTTGATTATAATAAAATGATTTGCTCAACTTTGAAGGGACTGAAGTATAAATATTGAAAGTACAGCTTATGTCAGGATTGAAATTTTATGTTGCTTTTCAGAGACTTAAATGGAGTTATTGCCATAGATTTTAAAGAGAAGAAAGCCTAAAATGTTAAAAAAAAATACATAGATATACACACACACATACACACACACACTATATATATATATATATATAGTTTGAGTGAATAAACTAAAAACTCACAATGATCATTTTAAAATAAATGCTTTTATAGACATTAAAAACATAGCAAAAGCTAGCCATATCATGCCACATCTGTTTATCCTAAGTGAATCCATAAAACAAAAAAATGTGATAGATTATGAAAAGAATTCAAGCAAATTATAAGGATGACATGAAAGTTGTATCAAAATATCAAATTTGACTTCTTAATGAAAACAAAAGATCATTTTGAACAGTTTTTCTAAGAACTTGACATTTGTACTGCTTATTTTTAATTGTCTAGCAATATAACTTTTTTGCATTAATCTTGAATCTTGCAACTATGCTGAGCACGTTAATGAGTTCTAATACACTTTTGTCTATTACTTTGGTTTCTCTCTATAGAAGATATTTTCTTTTGAGAATAGAGATATTTGCATTTTTTCCTATTCTATCTATATATCTTTTTGTTTTTCTTGTTTAATTACCTGAGGTAGAACTTTCAGTAAGATATTGAATAGAAGTGGCAAATGACAGCATCTTTCAATTGTTTCTGGTATTTAGAGGGACACAGCTAGCCTTTTAAAACTTTATATAATGTTAGTGTGAATATTTCAGATGTAGTTTTTATCAAGTTGAAGAAATCTCTTTCTATTCCTGGTTGAAGCTTTTTTATTATAAAACAATGTTGGCATTTGATATTTTTTTTCTAAGTCTATATAGATAATCATGTGGCATTTGTCCTCTATATGTCACAGTACATTGATTATTACATTTTGAACCAATCTTCCATTACTGGTCTTGCTCAGTTAGACTTTGAAGCCTTCTAGGGTACATTGTGGCATGTGAGCAACTGTATAGATATGTGTAGCCTTCTAGATTGCTATGAATATGTTGGAGCTTTATAAATCTCCTATGGATATTTCATTTGCCAGTTTCTGAAGTTGTTTTTGTCAGTCTCTTTTTAGACCTACTTGTATTGCTATGTTTGACAGCTGCAATGTTAAACAATTGCCCTTGATAATTTTTGACAAACGCCCTGTGGGCAATCCTGTTTGCAAACAGTGAGTCTGTCAAAGACAATCCCTGGGAATGGAGTTTGCGACTGTGGTCGACACAGGTTAAATTGTGCTAGTTCTCTGGGGATGAAGACTTTGGGTAGCTCCCAGCTTGTTTTCCCTCCTCCAATGGCTGCTATATTGCTTGCTTTGACAGCAACTATAGTTGCTTCTCTGGTGGCTCAGTGGGTAAAGAATCTGCCTGCAATGTGTGAGAACCGGGTTCAATCACTGGGTTGGAAAGATCCCTGGAAAAGTGCATGGCAACCCACTCCAGTATTCTTAGCTGGGTAATTCCCACAGACAGAAGAGACTGGTGGACTACAGTCCACGAAGTTGAAAAGAATCTGACATGACTGAATGACTAAACTCAGCACATAATTGCAAGACTGTTGGTTTTAGAGCGCTGGGATCAGGAAAGGTTAATACAAAATAAAAGTCACACTTCTTACTAGATTTAGCACTTTTTCTTGAATAATTAGATTATTAAAAGCTTTTTGTTACTTCTCAGTTCACTTCAGTTCAGTTCAGTCAATCAGTAGTGTCCAACTCTTTGCAACCATATGGATGGCAGCACACTGGGCTTCCCTACCCATCACCAACTCCCGGAGCTTGCTCAAACTCATGTCCATCGAGTTGGTGATGCCATCCAACCATCTCATCCTCGGTTGTCCCTTTCTCCTCCTGCCTTCAATCTTTCCCCTCATCAGGGTCTTTTCAAATGAGTCTGCTCTTAGCATCAGGTGGCCAAAGTATTGGAGTTTCAGCTTCAACATCAGTCCTTCCAGTGAATATTCAGGACTGATTTCTTTTAGGATGGATTGGTTTGATCTCCTTGCAGTCCAAGGGACTCTCAAGAGTCTTCACTAACAGCAAAGTTCAAATGCATCAATTTTTTGATGCCCAGCTTTCTTTATGGTCCATCTCTCACATCTATACATGATTACTGGGAAAACAATAGCTTTGAGTAGACTGACCTTTGTTGGCAAAGTAATGTCTCTGCTTTCTAATATCCTGTCTAGGTTGTTAATTCTCAGAGTTCTTTGAAAGTTGTTTTTAGATAGTTTTGTCTGGGTTTTGTTGCTTTTACTTAAAAGTGGATTTTCAGAGGTTGTTATTCTGCTATTCCAAAAGTTACCATCCTGGTTTTCTTGTTAAAGAATATCCATTTTATGTAAATGGGAGTGCTCTACTTATCTTACATATTTGTATTATTTCTTTTGGAACTACACGGAAAACATTGGTGATAGAATATGCAGAAGAGAAAAGATGCAAGACAAGATCTTGAAGAAATATTTCAACTAATAGAAATGTATAGAAAATTTAGAATATAGAATAAAGCAAAAGAGATGATGAGACCAGGGAGCTAGCAGGAAAACCAGGAGATTATGTCATCATTAAAGCTACAGGGCAAAAAAAAAGCTTATAATATGAAGAAGGGGCATTTTTTAAAGGCCACTGAAAGGTCAAGTAAGATGAATTCTGAAACATCCATTGACTTTGAACATGATGCCACTGAACTAAGTATTCTTATTGAGTAATGGATTTTTCATACAGTGTAAATGTAAAAATGAATGGGGAGCATAGACAAATATTTAAAAGAGAGTTGGGGGATAAGAAGGTGTCTGAGATACTAGGTTCAAATATCTATGCTGCTGCTGCTGCTGCTAAGTCGCTTCAGTTGTGTCCGACTTTCTTTAAAAAATTAAGATTTTAAGATCTGACTTCCCCCTCCAATATATATATATTCACATAACACACCCTACACAGTTTTATTATTAAACTGGGTAATGAAAACATATGTTTTTGTTCTTTTCTAATTATATAATGATTCTCCTTTAGCTGTCATTACATGAAGTATATATACCTAAATATATATTACATCGCATACATATATACATTACATATATACATACATACATATACACATATATGCATACATATATACATATATAGTAAATTACATATACATAAAACATGAAGCAAAGACTCTTTGCGACCCAATGGACTATACGGTCCATGGAATTCTTCAGGCCAGAATGCTGGAGTGAGTAGCCTTTCGCTTCTCCAGGGGATCTTCCCAACCCAGGGATCAACCCCAGGTCTCCTGCATTGCAGGTGGATTCTTTACCAGCTGGGCCACAAGGGAAGCCTGAGAATACTGGAGTGGGTAGACTATCCTTTCTTCAGCAGATCTTTTTGACCCAGGAATTGAACTGGGGTCTCCTCCATTGCAGGTAATTTCTTTACCAACTGAGCGATCAGAGAAGCCCAGTATATTTCAGAAGTGCAATAAAATTCTAGTGGATTTCTTAATACAGACATGTATTTGACTTGAGCTCAGTAACAGACTCATAAGTAATACTTAATACTATCTTTGATATTTTTCCTATGAGAAATTAGCCTACTGGTCAACAAGCTCATGCCTAGGCCTTAGGCAACAACTTTCCTAGAAAGTTTTTTAAAAAGCTTAGTAGAGGCAAGTAGTTCAAAAATGGCTGAATTCTGTCAATACTATATACAAAGTTTAGATAGTGGAAGAGATTAACTAAAGTTTCATATAGCCTCTTCTCTTGGCTTGCCAGAATTCCTATGATATGTTTTATATTAGAGGATAAGTAATTGGAACACGAGGGCTTCCCGGGTGGCTCAGGCGGTAAACAATTTGCCTGCAATGCAGGAGACCTGGGTTCAATCCCTGGATCAGGAAGATTCCCTGGAGAAAGAAATGGCAACCCACTCCAGTATTCTTTCCTAGAGAATTTCATGAACAGAGGAGCCTGGCAGGCTTCAGTCCTTGGGGTTGCAAAGAGTTGGACACGACTGAGTGATTAACACTTTTGCTACATGACTGCATGACTCTCAATAAGATATTTTATGCATTTATATCCCAGCTTCAAATTTAATACAAAAATTATAATTTTCTAAAGTGTTCCTGCATGAATTAAAGACTATAAAATATTAGATATTTTTTACTATCATTATAATAAAATTCCATTCATCAAAAAGAAATTTGCAACTTATAGCCAGCTTACTTACTATTTGCTAAATTTCTTTTGTATTAATAATCATTATGGATACAATCTTATCCTGTTAAGCCAGCAAGTACTCTTGTGTGTGATTATGAAATTTTATCAAACCATTGAACATCACAGGTGAAAGCTGAAATTTTGGTGTCAGAATCTGTACTTCTAAATTTTGGATTTGCCACTCCACTACACTGATCAAGCTACCTACCTTCTCTCTGCCCCAAGTTAATAATCTTTATAATAATAATAATTACATTATAGAGTATAATGTGGATTAAATAAGTAAGTATATGCAGAGAAGAATTAACAATAATATTCAACAATAAATTTAGCTTTGATAACTTGGAAACACTTTAGACAGAAAAAGTAAATATTCTTCATGAGAAATTAAAGTTATTTCAAATAAAAATGGTCTTTTCTTCTTACTTTGATCTTAAACAGGAACATAGAATTTGGTCAAAAAATGTGTCCATTTGAAAAAAAAAAACTCTTGTAAACTGATTTATATTTGTAAAAGCTTGGAAATGTAACCATAATACTTGAGAAAATGATCAAACTTCAGAATTTTCAAAGTAGTCTCAAAAAATCTTTTTCACTATATTACTACTGAAAGAATATATGATTTTTTTCCATCTTTATTTTGCAGGCTAATTTTTCGACATCTTTATTGAGATATAACTTACATATTGGGCTTCCCTGGTGGCTCAGTGTTAAAGGATCCATCTGTCAAGCAAGAGACATGGGTTCGATCCCTGGGTCTGGATGATCCCCTGGAGAAGGAAATGGCAACCCACTCCAATGTTCTTGCTGGGAAATCCCATGGACAGTGGAGTCTAGTGGGCTACAGTCCATAGGGCTATGAAAGGGCTGGACAAGACTTACAGACTAAAGGACAACAACAATAGTTTACATACCATAAAATCCAAGCATTTTAGTGTTCAATTCAGTTTTTCTTAGTTTATTCACAGAATTATGCAACCACTACCAATACAAATTAAGGCATTTTCACCTGCAAAAACAAACCTTGTGCCCCTTGGCAGTAACCTCTGTTTCTCTCCAACTTCCCCTCCAGCTTTCTTACCACTAATATAGTTTCTGACTCTATAGTTGTAAGCTATTTCATCTAAAATGGTAGGCAGTTAACTTTTTTTAACTGCAGCCTGGTGTGCTGCAGTCCATGGGGTCACAAAGAGTCAGACATGACTGAGCAACTGAACTGAACTAAACTTTTTTAAAAAAAGGAAATACTTAAATATGAAAGGGTTAAATACGGCAAAAACCTAGGAGTGAAATCTCACTGAAATCTAGCTTCTGTTCATTTTGAGAAACTATACACATTTTCCTAATAGAGGACTGTATTAAATTCAGCAGGCTCGAGGTTAACAATTCTGTGTACATCTCAATAACACTGGGGCATGTTACATCACGACCATATTAAAGAAATAATTCAGTTTCGGCATTGGGCATGATTTACCACGTCACAGTCTTTTAAAATGCAAATAAGGTCATTTCACTTTCCATGTGGAGAATATTAAGACAGCATGTGGATTTAGACCAAAACAATAAAATGCAAGCAGAAGTGTAAGTGGCATGAAAGCATAATCCATATTAAAAATATTTCAGAGAGATCACCAATAAATTTCTCAGTGTATGGTAGTCCTTTTAGAGGTTATGTGTGACATGACAACTTTGGTTAATTTTATCCAAATTCACATTACAATAATTTACTTTAAAAATATATATTTATTTATTTTTATTTATTTGGCTGTGCTGGGTCTTAGTTGCAGCATGTGGGAGCTAGTTCCCTGACCAGGGAATAAACCTGGGTCCCCTGCATTGGGAGCATGGAGTCTTATCCACTGGACCTGCAAAGTCCCCTAATAATTTCTTTTATTTTTGATTCTCTTTGAACAATCAGTTCAGTTCAGTTCAGTCACTCAGTCATGTCTGACCCTTTGTGACCACATGAAACGCAGTATGCCAGGCCTCCACGTCCATCACCAACTCCTGGAGTCCACCGAAACCCATGTCCATTGTGTTGGTGATGCCATCTAACCATCTCATCCTCTGTCATTCCCTTCTCCTGCCTTCAATCTTTCCCAGGGTCTTTTCAAATGAGTCAGCTCTTCACATCAGGTGGCCAAAGTATTGGAGTTTTAGCTTCAACATCAGTCCTCCCAACAAATATTCAGGACTGATTTCCTTTAGGATGGACTGATTTATTCTCCTTGCTGTTCAAGGGACTCTCAAGAGTCTTCTGCAACACCACAGTTCAAAAGCATCAATTCTTCGGTGCTCAGCTTCCTTTGTAGTCCAACTCTCACATCCCTACATGAGCACTGGAAAAACCATAGCCTTGACTAGATGGACCTTAGTCATTAAAGTAATGTCTCTGCTTTTGAATATGCTATCTAGGTTGGTCATACTTTTCTTCCAAGGAGTAAGTGCCTTTTAATTTCATGGCTGCAGTCACCATCTGTAGTGATTTGGGAGCCCCCAAAAATAAAGTCTGACACTGTTTCCACTGTTTCCCCATCTATTTCCCATGAAGTGATGGGACTGGATGCCATGATCTTCATTTTCTGAATGTGGAGCTTTAAGCCAACATTTTCCACTCTCCTCTTTCACTTTCATCAACAGGCTTTTTAGTTCCTCTTCACTTTCTGCCATAAGGGTGGTGTCATCTGCATATCTGAGGTTATTGATATTTCTCCCGGCAATCTTGATTCCAGTTTGTGTTTCTTCCAATCCAGCGTTTCTCATGATGTACTCTGCATAGAAGTTAAAAGAGCAGGGTGACAATATACAGCCTTGACATACTCCTTTTCCTATTTGGAACCAGTCTGTTGTTCCATGTCCAGTTCTAACGGTTGCTTCCTGACCTGCATACAGATTTCTCAAGAGACAGGTCAGGTGGTCTGGTATTCCCATCTCTCTCAGAATCTTCCACAGTTTTATACATCATGATAATTTGATATATGTTTATATTGTAAAATAATTACTATAATAAAAGCCATTAACATATCTATCACCTCAGAGAGGATGCTTAAGATCTATTATATTAACAAATTATAAAGTATATTTCATTTTAAATGTCACCGTGCTGTATATTGGATCTCCAGAATTTATTCACCTTATAATTGAAAATTTGTATATTTTGACCAATATCTCACCGATTTCCCCAACCTCCATACTCTTCTACTGTTTCTGTTAGTTCAACTTTTTTAGATTCCAAATATAAATGAAATAATGTATCTTGTATCAATGTATCTTGTGTATATTTCAGTTGGTAAAATGCCCTCCAGGTTCATTCAAGTTGTTGCAATTGGCAGGATTTCATTTTTTTTTTTAAGTTGGAATTTTACATCTATACATTTGTTGTTGGTGATGTTTAGTTATTAAGTTCTGTCCAACTTTCGCAACCCCATGGACTGTACCCTGCCAGGGTCCTCTGTCCATGGGATCCCTCAGGCAAGAAACATGGAGTGGTTGTTATTTCCTTATGCAGGGGATCTTCTCAACCCAGGGACTGAATCCGAGTCTCCTGCATTGGCAGGCGGGTTCTTTATGACTGAGCCACCTATAGCTATTCTTTATCCATCAAAGGCCACTTAGGTTGTTTCCATACTTGGCTATTGCAAACAATGTTGCAATGAAACATGGGAGGGAATGTATATCTTTAAGATAATGATTTAGTTTCTTTTGGATATATATGCAGAAGTGGGATTGCTAGACCATATGATAGTTGTAGTTTTTAATTTTTTGAGGGAACTCCATACTGTTTCCCACAATGGCTATAACAATTTACATTCTACCAACAGTGCACAAAGGTTCTCTTTTTTCCTATGCCTTTAGCAACACCTGTGATCTTTTTTAACAATGGCATTTATCTTTTTAGGGCCTAACTAACATCAGACTAATTATTTTAGGGATAAGACAGTAATAGGAGCTGTTATAATCGAAGGAGCCTTGATATACTAAAGCACAGAGTTTATATTATTAGAATAGTGGAATGATATATACATGCCCAGATTATAGCAGCTCCTATTACTGCCTTATCCCTAAAATTAGTCTGATGTTAGTAAGGCCCTAAAAGATAAATGTCATAAGCATACAAAAATATAACTTCTAGATTAATTATGTCCTGGTGTTTGGAAAGGATTTGTAATTGTTTAAAAAAGCAAAAATATATTTAAATCAATTTAAAAGCACTAAATACTAACTGGTAAGGGAAATAGATTCAGTATTTACAAAACAATGCCTCACTTTTTCATACCAGACTAATATACTGCAAGTATCTTACCTGTACAAAAAGGAGGCACTTCAATATTTCAAAAAGTACAAAATGTAACAATTGGAAGGTAATGTTTTATAGTAAAATATTTGAATAACATTTTTTTCCTTTGGAAAAAATGTGTGATACTCCCTTATCACACAGAGTATTACACATTCTCTGAAAGGAAGTGGCACTAAAGAAAATAATGAGTGGATACCACAATTCGGATCTAAATGGAATTTCGTATTTGACCATAAATCGATTCTTGATTTTGCTACTATTTATTTATCTATACAGCCTTGAAAAAGTGATTACTGTTTTGTTTTGTTTTTTTTTTGAGTTGAAGGATAATTGCTTTACAGAATTTTGTTGGTTTCTGCTAAGCACCAACATGAATCACCACAGGCCTCCCTCTTGAACCTCCTTTTCATCTCCCTCCCCATTCCACCTCTCTAGGTTGTTTCAGAGCCCCTGTTTGAGTTCCCTGAGTCACAGAGCAAATTCCCACTGGCTATATATTTAAAAATATGGACTGCTTCAAGAATTTGCGAGTCATCCTTTCACAGGGGCCATGCTAATCTCCTCTATATATGTGCTGCTGAAGTGAGCACAATGGATGTTCCATTATTCATCTGAAAACCGGGAACTCTACACTCTTTCATTTAATAATTTAACTAACATACCAATACAAAGGATTATAAATAAACATTTATATGGTCTTTCATTTGATCCTTCTTAATATTGACTGAAGTAGACAGAGCAGTACCCACTTTTACTGTCTTGAAAATATGAAATGTGAGCCCACGCCCTTGTTTGTTCTTGTTTATAAGAAAATAAATTAAAAGACCTAGTTAAGAATAAGGTCTACTGATATTTGGTTTACTGCATTCCCACTGCATGCTCAAGTTACCTTCTATTATTATTACAAACTATAACTTATACATGTTTCCTATTTGAGGAGTTAGACAGAGTTAGAAAAATCCATATATAACCAATTGAAAAGATGCTCACTGAGCTGCTGCAAAGTACTTTTATATGACATTAGTTGAAATCTATTTAGAAAAAAAAAAATGCTTCTTCCGTAAGTGAAGATTTGTGTTAAAATCCTCTTGCTTGGATATAATCTATTCTCCAACCAGCCAAATAACTACATCCTTCATAATTTATGGGATTTATTTAATTACCCTGTATATCAGTCTTCATTGATATAGAATGTCTGTTCTTCATTATGTTTTAACTCATGTTCTTATTTTAATTCACTTACTCTAAGGGAAGAGGGTGTTTGCTATGACCAGTGCATTCTCTTAGCAAAACTCTATTAGCCTTTGCCCTGCTTCATTTTGTGCTCCAAAGTCAACTTTGCCTGTTACTCCAGGTGTTTCTTGACTTCCTACTTTTGCATTCCAGTCCCCTATAATGAAAAGGACATCTTTTTTTGGGTGTTAGTTCTAAAAGGTCTTATAGGTCTTCATAGAATCGTTCAACTTCATCTTCTTCAGTGTTACTGGTCGGGGCATAGACTTGGATTACCATGATATTAAATGGTGTGCCTTGGAAATGAAGAGAGATCATTCTGTCATTGACTCATTTGAAAAGATCCTGGTGCTGGGAAAGATTGAGGGCAGGAGAAGGGGACGACAGAGGGTGAGATGGCCGGATGGCATCACTAACTCAATGGTCATGGGTTTGGGTAAACCCTGGGATTTGGTGATCAACAGGGAGGCCTGGAGTGGTGAGGTTCATGGGGTCACAAAGAGTCGGATATGACTGAGCGACGAAACTCTAAGGGAGTATCACACATTTTGGAAGCTAAAATTTGTTAAAAGCTTACTTTCACATTCAGAAATAACATCTCAAATAGTGGTGATGTGCTAGAAAGAACACTAAAGTTGGAATCAGATGTTTAAGATTATGTCCTTTCTCTCCCACAAGCCAGTTTTACGTCTTTGAGTCCCTATTTTCTCATTCTGGACATATGGGATTTGGGACACATTTGCCTTTAACATCCCTTCTAACTCCACAAGTCTCTGACATTTTCAAAATAATTAGATCATTGTGGGAGAAATATAACAGTAATTTTCATACACTCATTTTAACACTTACTCAAACACTCTAGCACTTACTCCCTGAGATTTCATGATTTTTTGTAACTTTTAAATATTTATTTATTTATTCCTTGAGCTGAGGGCGGGAGGGGGGAGAAGTTAAAAAATTAAGGACAAAAGGATTTGCTTTATAAATAAAATAGATATCAAACAGGTTGAAGAGAATTTTTTAATGAGAATCCTTATCTTCTTTGCAAATTACATAAATACAACACAAAGGAAAGTTTTTAGATGCTCTGCTACTTAGTTAAATAATCTGCCTCATATATTAGTTTTCACTTTCTTTTTTTCATAGATTTAACTTTGTTATGGGTTCAAAAGGATTATCCCCATTTCTTTGATTCTTTCCTCACTGTTAACAAGACAGTTATATATTTTTAGCTTCAAAATACTATTAGAAAATGTGTACACACACACACACACAAATACTATTAGAAAATGATTCCTTTTATTATACAAATTAAATGAACACTCTTTTGCCTGCTTGAGTTTATTTTAAGCTGCTTTGTCCAAATTAAGTGTGTACTTTTTCCGTCTTCTCATTACTTTATACAATTCTGTATTTCCTGAAGATCTTCCATATGAGAAAGAGTATATAAATTCTGGTAAATTCTAGACAGATTTCCATTAATTTACTTCAGGAATCCCCACGTGTTCAGCCAGACCATGCAGAATATGCTCGGCTATACGGAATATCCTATACGGAATATCCTGTTTGGCAGGAATTCAGTTTTGGGGGAAGCGGGGGCAGTTCTCTTAACAAGCTCTCTTTTAAGGTGAACCTTTGCAGCAACCAGTGGCAGTGTCCCAAATCATTAAGAAAGCTTCCACACCTCTCTTTTCTCCTATGTAATACTTCTGTCAAATAAATATCATCATTCCTCAACTTCTGCTTTTTTACTGAAATAATATATTTTAAGATATCATGAAAAACAAAATTATATTTTTTATATATAATTTAGACTGCCAACAATACTCTTAAATGATGACACATGCAATAAAATATTCAGGAATAGCTCAAATACTTCATTTCCAAAGGGTGATCCATGACCAGAATCACTGGCAATACCTGACGTGATTGTCAGAAAGCAGAAATTTAGGCCTTAGAACAGAGCTACAGAATCAACAGCACTGCTATGTTAGATATACTTTTACCTTTTATCGTCCCTAGGCAAATCATAACAAATATTATGCTTAATGTCGAACTCTTAGAAACTATAATAAAACATGTCCCCATATTGAAAGAAACAATCTAAAATCTTTTGCACATAAATTATAGATTTGTCACAATTTGTCATTCTACTTAAATATGAGAATTTTGACTATTTTTCTGAACCCTCTTTTATGTTACTTTTCTTAGAAAAATTACTCTATGCCTCATATAAATTTTTATATTAACTGTATCATTTGTTTTGTTAATCATAACATTTTTAATCTACTATGGGTCAGAAAATTAGATAGAACATATATTATAATTAAATAATAAACTGAATAAGCTTTCAATTAGGCCTAAAGTATTCTTTCACCTAGTAAATTTTATACCTGAATAAGATGACACCATTTTGACTGAATAAGAATGTATAGTTTCCTTATTCTCTACGTATGGCTTTTACTCAGAATGAGGAGTCTTAAATAAATGATATCTAAGAAAATGAAGTTTTAAATGAAACAATAATTATTATCATTTATTGTTGTGACCTTAAATGATTTAAATAGTATGCTATGTTCTTTTTTAATCTATATTCTAATAGAAACCATCATTCTATTTATAACCATCTCTAGATATAATTTTAAAACACTCATTAATTCTGACTTTATTCTGATCTTATTACAAACTAGAAACATAGGCCCTAGTAGAACAATTGAAATAAAGAAATGACTAGCCTCAATATCAATGCTTTTTTTATTACCATGAAGATAATCTTACCTAGAACATAAAACTGATTTCCTGCCAGATAAAAATTCCCATTATGCCATATAATATATACTTTGTACCACATAATTGCACACTTCTGAAAAACCAGAATGCTTATATTAAAGCAAATGAAATCGTATTAGAAACGAATCAAGTTTTATTAGGAATCTTTTCAAAATACATTTTGAATGATTAAACTACTTTATTGATAGGTAAAAATGACTAAAATGACAACTAGAAGTATTGTTTAAAAATATATTGCCTTGCCAAGATTAAACATGGACACTCAACTTCTTTCAGCTCTGCAGTTATCTTGGAAATTCTGAAATAACAAATCTTATGAAAACACAAACACCTCTCTAAGACACAGGTGGATCAGAAAACACTACTGTAGTCATAAGATAATTTCACTTGCTTACTAACTCAATTATGTTTTAATTTTAAGATTGTTGTTATAAAAGTCATTTCAGAAAATATTTAAGAAGAGAAAATTTAAAGCAAGTTTAACTTAAACCAATTTTCTCTTTTGAATTGGAAAATGAGTGGAAATAGTAAAAGGTATGTCAGGAAGCAAGGGATGTAATACAACCTTAGATCTACCTAGCTCATCAGCCCTTACTCACCTTTTTGTATTGCAGCATTTTGCATTACACTAACAATAATGAGCTGAAAGAATTAAAGATGTGATGAAGCAGCACAATATAAGAGCCAGGTAAACTGTAGAAACTCTCTCAGGTTTTTATCATACAGTTGTATGTAAATGGCAATGCATTTTCCAGCTGAAAATATATAAGTATATGAAATATCTGCAAATAATCATGCCCCAAATATTCTCCAATAAATTGACAGAGTTAAATATTATCACTCAAGGTTTAAAATGGCAAACAAAGTTCAACATCTGGTTTCTAGTTTTGCATAAAAGGAAGTAAGGAATCACAACTTTATCTTAACATCAAGTAAAAAGCTGAGTTGATGGAAAAAATCAACAACTCTTTTTGGATCTGTAAGCGAGGTAAGAAAACAGGGTAAACTGCTGCCCCAAGATCGGAGAGATAAGTGGATACAGGGAGTCATGGCTTCGTGGCACAGAGAGTCTGCTAAGGTAGGAAAGCCTACACTGTAACTGATGAATTGTGAGTGCCTCAATATGAAAGATAAAAACTCCAGAGGACTCATTTGTAGAAGGTGCTCCACAACTTTGTGAGATATTCCTCTTGGAGCTGGAGCTGGTTCTCACAGAAAATATCAGAAAACTATTTCATTGTACTTTCTGTAAAAAGAGGACAAATGAACCATTCTGAAATATAACAGAGCGCATGCTGTTCTTTTCAATGAAGTCTGCTCTTAGGAGAAATTAGTTACCCAAAGCCTAACCTGCTGGTGTATTAATCAGAGTTTAAATGATCTGGGGTAAGTGAAATATAAAACTCTAGTCAGCTCCATGTAGAAAAAGGGAAACACCAACTCCAGTGCACTCTAACCATCTACTCTCACACCAAGTATGAAGGAAAAAAAAAAAAAAAAAAACCTGAGAAATACTTGTGATGTTCACTGTCCAGAAGCTTAGGCTGACTGAAAAAGAGACCTAAACTTAGGACTATTGGAGAAGGAAATAGCAACCCACTCCAGCGTTCTTGCCAGGAGAATCCCAGGGACAGAGGAACCTGGTGGGCTTTCGTCTATGGGGTCACACAGAGTCAGACACGACTGAAGCCACTTAGCAGCAAACTTAGTACTATAGAATGTTTCTCCTTCCCCTATATCTCACCATCACATTAGTATTTATAGCATTTCCTTTACCTAATAAAATCACTGCAGATGGTAATTGCAGCCATGAAATTAAAAGACACTTACTCCTTGAAAGAAAAGTTATGACCAACCTAGATAGCATATTGAAAAGTAGAGACACCTTGCTTATATTTTCCTTTGTTGTGCAGAAGCTTTTAATTTTAATTAGATCCCATTTGTTTATTTTTGCTTTTATTTCCAGAATTCTGGGAGGTGGATCATAGAGGATCCTGCTGTGATTTATGTCTGAGAGTGTTTTGCCTATGTTCTCCTCTAGGAGTTTTATAGTTTCTGATCTTACATTTAGATCTTTAATCCATTTTGAGTTTATTTTTGTGTGCGGTGTTAGAAAGTGATCTAGTTTCATTCTTTTACAAGTGGTTGACCAGTTTTCCCAGCACTACTTGTTAAAGAGATTGTCTTTACTCCATTGTATATTCTTGCCTCCTTTGTCAAAGATAAGGTGTCCATATGTGTGTGGATTTATCTCTGGGCTTTCTATTTTGTTCCAAGACAGCCTTCTGAATGGGAGAAAATCATAGCAAATGAAGCAACTGACAAACAACTAATCTCAAAAATATACAAGCAACTTCTGCAGCTCAACTCCAGAAAAATAAACGACCCAATCAAAAAATGGGCCAAAGAACTAAATAGACATTTCTCCAAAGAAGACATACGGATGGCTAACAAACACATGAAAAGATGCTCAACATCACTCATTATTAGAGAAATGCAAATCAAAACCACAATGAGGTACCACTTCACACCAGTCAGAATGTCTGTGATCCAAAAATCTGCAAGCAATAAATGCTGGAGAGGGTGTGGAGAAAAGGGAACCCTCCTACACTGTTGGTGGGAATGCAAACTAGTACAGCCACTATGGAGAACAGTGTGGAGATTCCTTAAAAAATTGCAAATAGAACTACCTTATGACCCAGCAATCCCACTGCTGGGCATACACACCGAGGAAACCAGAATTGAAAGAGACACATGTACCCCAATGTTCATCGCAGCACTGTTTATAATAGCCAGGACATGGAAACAACCTAGATGTCCATCAGCAGATGAATGGATAAGAAAGCTTTGGTACATATACACAATGGAGTATTACTCAGCAGTTAAAAAGAATTCATTTGAATCAGTCCTGATGAGATGGATGAAACTGGAGCCGATTATACAGAGTGAAGTAAGCCAGAAAGAAAAACACCAATACAGTATACTAACACATATATATGGAATTTAGGAAGATGGCAATGACGACCCTGTATGCAAGACAGGGAAAGAGACACAGATGTGTATAACGGACTTTTGGACTCAGAGGGAGAGGGAGAGGGTGGGATGATTTGGGAGAATGACATTCTAACATGTATACTATCATGTGAATTGAATCGCCAGTCTATGTCTGACGCAGGATGCAGCATGCTTGGGGCTGGTGCATGGGGATGACCCAGAAAGATGTTATGGGGAGGGAGGTGGGAGGGGGGTTCATGTTTGGGAATGCATGTAAGAATTAAAGATTTTAAAATTTAAAAAAAAAATAATAAATAAAATTAAAAAAAAAAAAAAGAAAAGTAGAGACATTACTTTGCCAACAAAGGTCCATCTAGTCAAGGCTATGGTTTTTCCAGTGGTCATGTATGGATGTGAGAGTTGGACTGTGAAGAAAGCTGAATGCCAAAGAATTGATGCTTTTGAACTGTGGTGTTGGAGAAGACTCTTGAGAGTCCCTTGGATTGCAAGGAGATCCAACCAGTCCATTTTGAGGGAGAACAGCCCTGGGATTTCTTTGGAAGGAATGATGCTAAAGCTGAAACTCCAGTACTTTGGTCACCTCATGTGAAGTGTTGACTCATTGGAAAAGACTTTGTTGCTGGGAGGGATTGGGGGCAGGAGGAGAAGGGGATGACAGAGGATGAGATGGCTGGCTGGCATCACTGACTCGATGGACATGAGTCTGAGTGAACTCTGGGAGTTGGTGATGGACAGGGAGACCTGGCGTGCTGTGATTCATGGGGTCACAAAAGTTGGACATGACTAAGTGACTGAACTGAACTGAACTTATCTAATATGCCTGGCTATTGAGAAAAAAATTAAGGTCCATTAAGAAACAAAAGACAATCTGAAGAGACAAAGAAAGCATCAGAATCAGCTATGGTAGGAATGCTGGAATTTTCAGGCCAGGAATAAGTATGATTAATACTCTACTGAATAAAATAATATACAATAACAAATGGATCATGTAAGCAGGAAGATGAAAGTGTTAAGAAAGGATTAAAGAGAAATATCAAAGGACAAAAACACTAACAGAGATGAAGAATATCTCTGGTGGACTCACTAGTAGATGGGGCATGGCTGAGGAAAGAATCTCTGAATTGGAGGTTACCTCAACAGATTTTCTAAACTAAAAAACAAAGTGTACAAAAACTAGAAAAAGGAAACACAGAATATCTAAAGACTCTGGGACAAAACCAAAAGTGTATCATTCATGTAAGAAGAATATCAGAAGAAGAACAAGAGTATAGAAGAAATAATATGTGAAATAATATGACAGAATGGCCCTCAAATTAATTAATGTCAGATACCAAACTACAGAGTCAGTAAGCTAAGAGAAACCAAGCAGGATAAAATATCAAAATAAAACAAAACAACACACACACACACACACACACCAAAAAAAAAAAAAACACACACACACACACACAAATAAAAATAAAAACAAAAAAACACATCTAGACATATCACTTTCCACTTACAGAAAATAAAGACAAGGAATAAATTCTGAAAAAATTATGAAGTAGCTAGATGGGGGAAAATTATATATCTACATAGGGACAACAAAAAGATTACATTGATTTCTCAGAAGACAGAAGCCAACCAAGCAAGAAGGTAGAGTGAAATATATAAAATATTGAGAGAAAAAAAAAAAACCAATAACCTAAAATTCTGGACACTGCAAAACTATTCTTCCAAAGTGAAGGAGAATTAAGACTGTCAGTTTAGTTCAGTCACTCAGTTGTGTCCAACTCTGCAATCCCATGGACTGCAGCACGTCAGGCCTCCCTGTCCATCATCAACTCCCAGAGTTTACTCAAATTCATGCCCATGGAGTCGGCGATGCCATCCAACTATCTCATCCTCTGTCTTCCCCTTCCCGCCTTGTCTTCAATCTTTCCCAGCATCAGGGTCTTTTCAAATGAGTCAGCTCTTCACATCAGGTGGCCAAAGTATTGGGCTTTCAGCTTCAGCATCAGTCCTCCCAATGAATATTCAGGACTGATTGCCTTTAGGATGGACTTATTTGATCTCCTTGCAGTCCAAGGGATTCTCAAGAGTCTTCTCCAACACCACAGTTCAAAAGCATCAATTGTTCGGCACTCAGCTTGCTTTATAGTCCAACTCTCCCATCCATACATGACTACTGGAAAAAACATAGCTTTGACTAGATGGACCTTTGTTGGCAAAGTAAAGTCTCTGCTTTTTAATGTACTGTCAGACAAAACAAAAATCGAAGGTATCTCTTGCCAGTAAACCTGCCTTGCATGAAACATTAAAAGGAGTTCTTTAGAAAAGAGAAAAATAATATAGGTCAGAAACTTGGAGCTGCATAAATAAGGAAGTACATAGAAGAAGGAATAAGTAAAGGTAAAAATTTTTTAAAAAAATTCTTAGCTGGTAAAATATATAGGCTTGTCCAAAATATAATAATAGCTATATCTATTTGATTACATATGATTATATATATATACTTTCAAGCGAAATGAATAACAGAATGATAGTAATGACATAAGAGATGGGAGGGAGGAATTAGAATTATTTTATTACTGTAAGGCAATTACACTACCAAGAGATGGCACAGAGTTTTTTGGAAGTAGACGTGGATTAACTATAAATTTAATTTACAGCTAATTTGCACACGCTTTTGCTTTAAGCTTAGACTCTGATCCCACTTCTCTCTTACTATTTAATTCTTATCATTTTAGGCATATCTAAAGGCCAAACTGCCATAAGAATCCAGATCTTTCTCTGAAGTCTACATTTATCATCATTTCTCTGAATTCCTGAAAGCCACTTATAGGGCAGTGTTACAGACAATGAGCTACTTTTTCACAAAGCAAAGGGGTTTATTTGGTCCTAGCAGCGTAAGAGTAATTCAAGGAAAAGTAGATACGTGACCAGGAATTATAAATTTTTTTAAAAAATAAATAAAGGTGTTATATGAAGCTGACGTTCATAATGGGTTGGATTGAGTAACTAGAGTTTTAACACTTGAGAAAGTAAAAGGTTTCACATAAAATACAGATATAAAAGAAAATAATTTGCCAAGAGAAAACAAGTTTTCCTCTTATTTCTGATATAAAGAGTAAATACACTTTGCCTAAGAAATTGATTCAGCTCAATTTGTGAATAAAATGATAAAATCACAAGAATAACAACTTTTACTCTTTGCCCAAATTTAGGAAACTTAAAGGTAATTCTGGTTCATTTCTTTTTCACTCAGGTCCATGAGCGAGGAGATCAGACACTTGGCTTTGGAAACTCTCCCCTTAGATCCTCTAACATCTGTCATTGTTCAGGGGCACAGACTGCACACAGGAACACATGAGTGGTCTTAAAGGATGGATCTGGAGGTGGTGTACATTATTTCCACTCAACTTTCATTTTACTGAGCTAGAACTAATCATATAGCCTTGGCTAATTCCAAAGTGATGGAAAATGAAGTTCAGTTCAGTTGAATCGCTCAGTCATGTCTGACTCTTTGGAACCCCATGAATCACAGCACGCCAGGCCTCCCTGTCCATCACCAACTCCTGAAGTTCACTCAAACTCATACCCATAGAGTTGGTGATGCCATCCAGCCATCTCATCCTCTGTCGTCCCCTTCTCCTCCTGCCCCCAATCACTCCCAGCATCAGGGTCTTTCCCAATGAGTGAACTATTTGCATGAGGTGGCCAAAGCACTGGAGTTTCAGCTTCAGCATCAGTCCTTCCAATGAACACCCAGGACTCATCTTTAGAATGGACTGGTTGGACCTCCTTGCAGTCCAAGCGACTCTAGAGAGTCTTCTCCATCACCACAGTTCAAAAGCATCAATTCTTCGGTGCTCAGCCATCTTCACAGTCCAACTCTCACATCCATACATGACCACTGGAAAAACCATAGCCTTGACTAGACAGACCTTCGTTGGCAAAGTAATATCTCTGCTTCTCAATATGCTATCTAGGAGCAACTCCTTTCCTTCCAAGGAGTAACCGTCTTTTAATTTCATGGCTGTAATCACCATCTGCAGTGATTTTGGAGCCCAAAAAAATAAAGTCTGACACTGTTTACAATGTTTCCCCATCTATTTCCCATGAAGTGATGGGACCAGATGCCATGATCTTTGTTTTCTGAACGTTGAGCTTTAAGCCAACTTTTTCACTCTTCTCTTTCACTTTCATCAAGAGGCTTTTTAGCTCCTCTTCACTTTCTGCCATAAGGGTAGTGTCATCTGCATATCTGAGGTTATTGATATTTCTCCCGGCAATCTTGATTCCAGCTTGTGTTTCTTCCAGTCCAGCGTTTCTCATGATGTACTCTGCATAGAAGTTAAGTAAGCAGGGTGACAATATACAGCATTGACATACTGTTTTTCCTATTTGGAACCATTCTGTTGTTCCATGTCCAGTTCTAACTGTTGCTTCCTGACCTGCATACAGATTTCTCAAGAGGCAGGTCAGGTGGTTTGCTAGTCCCATTTCTAGTGCAGCCAAAATGAAAATGGGAAACAGATATCGATGTGCGCTTGCATTTTATGTTGGACCAAACTGGTCTTGCAGGAGGCACCATATCTAAGAGTCTCTTATTAATGTGCAAACCACTATGCACAGCATAAAACCAGGAAGAAAAATATTTACAAACTACTACCATGCTGCACTGTGAATGACAAACATGATCTGTTACACAAAGGGGTCACTGTAAAGATTGATCGGCAATTAAAAGAACGTGAGATATAATTTCAAACAGCACTGCAAATATGAGGATTTTTATTTGGCTTGAGCATGTGTGTCTGTGTTTTAATTACTAGTTTTCCATAATTCCATGATGATTTAAATTGAAGAATCTTGTGTTTATCTTTGAACACAACTTTGAAATCTGAGCTAAAATCCACACTTTCGTGTTCTTCTGAAGCCTTTTAACTGCTGGAACATTAATGTGTTCTACTGCTTGTCTGAGCGAAGGGGATCTGTGAAAGGGATGGATTCTGATCAGATCAACATCTACAGAGGTCATTAAAGGGTGTTCTTTTTTTTTTTAAAGGATGTGGCTCCTGAAATGAGAAGCGAACTTGAACCTAGAGAAGTGAGTTTATATACTAGTTTATAGATTTATAAGCCCCATAGACATAATTTCCCTTCCTTGGATTGAAGAAATTGTCATTTTCAGAGTATTAGTATAATTGTAATTCTTCTTTGCTTCCAAAAAACATGTGATACTGTCACTTATTTACCCTCATCTCATCTGTAATTATGCTGAAGTGGCCACCTGATGTGAAGAGCCAATTCATTAGAAAAGACCTTGATGTTGGTCAGGAACAAAGATTAGGGACTGGAGCAGAAGGGGGCAACAGAACATGAGATGGTTGGATCGTACCATCGACTCAAAGGACATAAGTTTGAGCAAATTCCAGGAGATAGTAAAGGACAGGAAAGCCTGGTGTGCTGCAATCCATGGTGTCACAAAGAATCGGACATGACTAAGTCAATAAACAACATCTATAAAGGCGGGTAAAGCCCACACAGACTTGAGTATGATAGTGCAGAGAAATGTGCAGAGATAGTGCACAGAATGAGTCTTGATGCGTCTCAGGTGACAATGGGAAAGTATCACCCAGTCCAAGCAGTGACTCCTGGTAAATGAACTTCAGTCCATAGGACTGGGAATTGCTGAGCAAGGCATACAATGCTGATTGAATATATAAAATTTAAACCTGTATTTTTACATAATAATAAAAAGAGACCTCTAAAGGAGTGGTGGCTGTGCTTGGGCTACTTGGGAATGATGCCGGGAGCCAGCGTGAGCAATTCTGCCCATGGCAAAGGTCATGAGGAAGGAGGCTTCGGCATACGCAAAGGCGGAATTGAGCCTCAGGAAACCCCCTGTTCCCAAGCATCTACTCCCAAAACCAGAGTGCCTACTTTACTGTTTTATGCTCTCACCTATACCTCTGACTTTACGGGGGGCTGTTCCCCACCACCTCTCTCAGAGAAGGAGTTAACTTGCAGCTCCAGTTAATAAAAATTCCTGGATGTGACAAGAGTGTTTCAACTTACAAACTCCTCTGAAGATTCTCTAGTGTATCTGAACAGGATTGTCCGGCCACATGTGATTGTTTACAGCCTCCCAACTGTGAGAGGCATGAGATGCTTTAAAACTTTCTAAATACAGACTCTTTTGAGAAGTTAGAAAATTATTAGTATAGTGGGTTGATTAGAAATTATATTGGTGAAGGGTTTTCATTTGTTGAGCCAATATTTGCTGCTAAATCTCCATATTCCCTGCCCTTATAATGAATATAACTAGCATATAGGAGAAATAAGTATTAACCTTTAAAATTAATCATGTTTAAACTTTAGGCTAAGAAAATTCCTTTCTTGATTGTAACCCACTACACCCTCACCCTATAGGAATGCAACTTTATTTGGAGGGTGGCACCTGGTTTAAGAAAAAATCACCCCTGGAAAAAATAAGTTTTCTGGTTAACTGACCGTTATCAGGAAGGGCCATAAAATGTCAGCAGGCCTCATGGCCATAAAATGATGTAAAATCCCTAATACCTTTGTATAATTTTATATGAAGCACCTGACTGTGACAAGGGTCAGGTCTGCTGACTCCCGCATGACTCTGTATTCATCCCTATGTATAACAAAAAGTATATAAGCAAACCTGAAAAATAAAGAAATCAGATCAGTTTCTGGAAAGACTGATTCCCCCGTGTCGTTCTTTCTTTCCCCTTCTGGCCGAATTCCCATCTGGAACGTGGGTACTCACCAAGCCTGCTAATTTTGCCTGGGCTTCTAAGATCGGACTGGGGAAGCCTCAGTGCCTCCTTTCCTTCAGGAGAACGGAAAGATGCCTGTGGCCTACGTAGGTGGTGATTGGTATTCCACGTAAACCAAGTTATTCAGCCTCTTTTTCGCCACTAATTTTCCTACTACACTATTCCTTTCTAATCTCTCTTTATATCTGTAATTAAATAAGTTTTTTCCTAGGATGCCAATTATGTCTCCCCTTCGAATTACCCTGGATCCACCGGGGCTGGACCCCGGCAGAATATCACTTTAGTCCTTCAGATAAAAGAATCACTTAGGCTAGAGTTATCGTACAAAGGGCAGAGGAAAACAAAACACATTATGAAGAGGGAAAATCTTTGATAATTTATATCCCTGAATAGGGAGAGAGAGTCAAGAAATGACTTTCTGTATTTCAATGGATGATGTTCTCTTTCATTGTGACTGAGTTCTTTGGATAAAGAACACATTTTGTATGTATGCTGACAGGTACATTTTTGGTTGAGTTCTCTCTCTCTCTCTCTCTTTTTCTTTTCTTTTGCTGATTTCATTCTATTGCTACAAAACAGAGGTCCAAAAATTGTGCAAATTGCTTTTGTAAATTTGTTATTACAGCCACTTATAAATCAGTTCAGGTTTCTTATCCTCTGACTGTTATTACCAACAAACTTCCCTTGAGTGTTCCAGCATATCATTTGTAATAATAATAAAGAAAATATTACTCAAGCCTATTTTGAACAAATATAGATTCAAAACTCTTAAGTGAAAAGGCTGCTTTTCCCATTTAAAAAGGAAATGACATAAAGTTCTTTTTAAACAGTAAGGTCCCTCAAAAACATAACTCAGTTGACAAAAGATTGATATGTACCTAATTTCTGAGAAAACTTCATTTAGCAACAATATAAGTAAATGCTGTGAAACCAGCAATATGAGTAAAGTTTATTGAAGTTGCTGTTGCTTAGTCACTATCAAGTCCGAGTCTTTCATGACCGCAGGCCACCAGGCTCCTCTGTCCATGGGATTTCCCAAGCAAGAATATGGGAATGGGTTGCCATTTCCCATGGGGATCCTCCTGACCCAGGGTCAAATTTGCGTCTCCTGCAAAGGGACACTTTACCATTGAGTCATTAGGGAAGCCAAGTTTATTGAAACATTTACAATTTTGTGTGAACATTTAGATAAAACTTTCACTTTAAATATTCATTCCCACTAATTTTTTATGCCCAATATTTTAGTCAACTTTGGTTCTGTTGGCTTGTATTCTATGACTTGTATTTCGTGCCTCTAAAGCATTCATTTTTTTAATCTGGGGAGATCTCAACCACCAGAGAAAAGAAAACTTTCTGATGGCTACCATTTGAAAGATAATTCATAATAGTGTATGCAGTATTAGCAATTCAGAAGGGGTTTTGAATTTAAAAAAAAATACATTAAAGGAAAGTGAATTGAAGGAAACAGGACATGTTGAGCAGTAAGTAAATGTACCTGGGAGAGAAGAGCTGTCAACCTAAAATGAAAAACAGTAATAATTAAAGCAAAGTAAGAATCAGCAGCATCTCCATGGCATATTTCTGAGGCTGTACTTTTAGAACATGACTATAAGAAATTAATCATTCCTCTGCCTGTAGATACATAACCTACTAAGACTTACTACTATATTAGTTGTTATGAACTTCTTTGGGGAAGGCCATTAAATACTGACACATACTCAGCTCCTTGAGAGGACAGTATGTGTTTTTGTGCATTTCCAATACAATATTCTAGCTCTTAAAATGTCTAAAACTAAGTCTTTTTCTTTAGTACTGTGGTGTTTCTATGCTAACTAACCAGATCAGGAGTTCAAAAAAGAGAAAAAGTACTTTCTTACTTAACTGTCATGAGCCAGGATTAGAAATACAATCAAAGTTCTGGAGTCAAGTGAAGCTTATTGAAATCAATAATAATATAAAAATGCAAAAAGATTATTATATGGTATCCAAAAGATGTAGGCGATGCACTGACAGACTAAAGTGAGAAAAATGTGTAAAAGCCAGGTAGGTGATTCATCCTCCTGAATCCAGTTCCGAGGGTAAACTAGAGAGTATATACTAACTGTTCCATGCTTCTGAACAAAGAGTTAGGTAAACAAAATACTTTGCAATTATTAGCAGCTAAACTAATTGTTATACACAGAGCAAGATGCTTTTTCTGAGTTCTTATTATCAAGTCTCAGAGTAAGGCCAGCACATCTTTAAGTTCTTAGGATTTGCAGCAAGTTAAGAATAGGCACATCCATTTTGCCAACTCTGTAAAGTAGACCTTAGGACCTCTCCTTCTCCCTTCCCTTCTACGCAGCTATTAGCAGGTTCTGTGCGACAGCCAAAGGCCCGTTAAAAGGCAGAGATGTGATTTTGATCTTTTTAGTTTCTCACTAAATTACAGAATCAGTTCTCTGGTTGTCAGCTGCTGACAATTTTATAACAGTTTATTTTTCAATGCCTCTCTGAATAACACCAGTTTATGGTTTAAGGTGCTCATTTGTATCAAGACAGAGTCCTCAGTGGTTAGATGGGTCATTCCTGCAAATATTTGTTCTGCAAGTGACCTTCGTGCTTGGAATTTTTTTTTATAATGAGAAAAATTGGACATGCTTTAATATTTTTTATAGATATTTTTATTTTTAATAGAGTCAGATACAGTTTCAAAGTATTAAACATCCTATCTTGAGAGGAAAAATAAACATATTTCTTAAGAAGTAACTTATCTAAGACCTCAGAAAAAAATAAAAGCTGTAAACTTGAATATCTTGACTTAAAATCTTGTCAGTCAGTCAGTTCAGTTCAGTTGCTCAGTCGTGTCTGACACTTTGCAACCTCATGAATTGCAGCACAGCAGGCAACTCCTGGAGTTTACCCAAACTCATGTCCATTGATTTGGTGATGCCATCCAAACATTTCATCTTTTGTTGCCCCTTCTCCTCCTGCCCCCAATCCCTCCCAGCATCAGGGTCTTTTCCAATGAGTCAACTCTTTGCATGAGGTGGCCAAAGTATTGGAGTTTCAGCTTCAGCATCAGTGCTCCCAATGAACACCCAGGACTGATCTCCTTTAGGATGGACTGGTTGGATCTCCTTGCAATCCAAGGGTGTCTCAAGAGTCTTCTCCAATACCACAGTTCAAAAGCATAAAATTTTATAGTTAATACAAACTCTCTCAAGAGATTCTGGCCTTGGATGCAATTTTTGATAAGCAATAAACCCCTCTCCAATGATGAACTTTATTATTTTATTTTCTCTCTTGTTAAAAAGATATACTTTATTTCCAACAAAAGTGTTTGGACATATCATACATATATGATATACAAACCATATATGATATATACACATAGACATTATTTCTTGATATTTAGAAATAAACTTCATATATACAATTTGTATATATATAAACTTTATATATTTTGTAATTCTATCACATGTAGTCTGTTATTCTCATAAAACTTTTTATATAAAATACAGATTAATACAAATGAAATATCAGAAATTTAAATGTTATCAATGATAGGATATTCTTCATTAAAATTTAGCTTGATGTTAAATTACTGAGCTGACCCATGTAGAATATTCTATTCATATAGGCAAATAGAGCATACAATTATCTTTAAGCTTTACCAGTATTTACTGCATATCTGGTAACACTCAGGCACTGCCAAATGGTCTCATTTTTAAAGGGCTATTTTTGGTCCCTGCCGGGCATCCAAAAAAGTGGATGAGACAGCATTGTTTAATATTTTTAAGAAATAACATCATTAAATTGTGGTAAATGTTATGCTGTGCACACAGTCAAGGTACTTCAAGATAATTTAAATGGATAATTATTTTGGCCATTGCTGTTCAGGGAAGATTTTGTGGTAAAAACAACCATTGATCATTATTAGAAAAGGCTGATGGGAATTAACAAGTTGAAGGCAGGGGAAGGATTTTTTCAATCAAAGGAGTGTTGTGAATAAATCATGAATCTATCACGGCATCTGCTGAAAACTACAGTTTAAAGGATAGGATATAAAGGAGCAGATGTTGAGTTAGAAGAAGCCTCAGGTCACTTCATTAAGGGCCTTTATGCCAGACAATAGAGATTATACAATTCCTTCTGCTAGCTGTGGAGGAAATGAAGAATTTTTAAACAAAAGAGTGAATAACACATTCACATTTTATTTTAACAGGGTGAATCTTATTGAAACCTGGAAGATCATTTTTAAAATGATAATACTGGACAAAAGGAGACCATTTAGAAATCAATTAGAAAGATTTAGATGATAGACTAATACGGGGCTGAACTAAGTAGTCATATAGAAATAGATTATTGGAGTGGATTGAAGCCAGATTCAAAAACAAGATTCTATAAGACCTGGTAAAAAATCAAATGAGGGTGAATAAAAAAGAGAGGAATTTGAGCTGATTATTGGGTTTCTGATGTTCATAACTATATACTTGGTAGATGCCTAGGGCGATATGGAGGCCTGGGAGGAAAGAATAGGTGTAATAATTTTGTAGAAAAGTGAGTGGCTGAATTCAGATTTGGACAATTAGAATTTTTTTTTTAAATTTTTACTTTTACTTTATTTTACTTTACAATACTGTATTGGTTTTGCCATACATTGACATGAATCCACCACGGGTGTACATGCGATCCCAAACATGAACCCCCCTCCCACCTCCCTCCCCATAACATCTCTCTGGGTCATCCCCGTGCACCAGCCCCAAGCATGCTGTATCCTGCATCGGACATAGACTGGCGATTCGATTCTTACATGATAGTATACGTGTTTCAATACCATTCTCCCAAATCATCCCACCCTCTCCCTCTCCCTCTGAGTCCAAAAGTCCGCTATACACATCTGTGTCTTTTTTGCTGTCTTGCATACAGGGTCATCATTGCCATCTTTCTAAATTCCATATATATGTGTTAGTATACTGTATTGGTGTTTTTCTTTCTGGCTTACTTCACTCTGTATAATCGGCTCCAGTTTCATCCATCTCATCAGAACTGATTCAAATGTATTCTTTTTAACGGCTGAGTAATACTCCATTGTGTATATGTACCACAGCTTTCTTATCCATTCATCCGCTGATGGACATCTAGGTTGTTTCCATGTCCTGGACAATTAGAATTTGAAGTGACCATGGGACACTGGGCATTTAAAAGCAAGTCTTAAGTTTTAGCTTGGAGCATATATATTCAATTGAGTGCTTGAGCTTCAAGAATTGAGATGTCTTTCTGGCTTACTTCACTCTGTATAATCGGCTCCAGTTTCATCCATCTCATCAGAACTGATTCAAATGAATTCTTTTTAACGGCTGAGTAATACTCCATTGTGTATATGTACCACAGCTTTCTTATCCATTCATCTGCTGATGGACATCTAGGTTGTTTCCATGTCCTGGCTATTATAAACAGTGCTGCGATGAACATTGGGGTACATGTGTCTCTTTCAATTCTGGTTTCCTCGGTGTGTATGCCCAGAAGTGGGATTGCTGGGTCATAAGGTAGTTCTATTTGCAATTTTTAAGGAATCTCCACACTGTTTTCCATAGTGGCTGTACTAGTTTGCATTCCCACCAACAGTGTAGGAGGGTTCCCTTTTCTCCACACCCTCTCCAGCATTTATTGCTTGCAGATTTTTGGATCGCAGCCATTCTGACTGGTGTGAAGTGGTACCTCATTGTGGTTTTGATTTGCATTTCTCTAATAATGAGTGATGTTGAGCATCTTTTCATGTGTTTGTTAGCCATCCGTATGTCTTCTTTGGAGAAATGTCTATTTAGTTCTTTGGCCCATTTTTGATTGGGTCGTTTATTTTCTGGAGTTGAGCTGCAGAAGTTGCTTGTATATTTTTGAGATTAGTTGTTTGTCAGTTGCTTCATTTGCTATTATTTTCTCCCATTCAGAAGGCTGTCTTTTCACCTTGCTTATATTTTCCTTTGTTGTGCAGAAGCTTTTAATTTTAATTAGATCCCATTTGTTTATTTTTGCTTTTATTTCCAGAATTCTGGGAGGTGGATCATAGAGGATCCTGCTGTGATTTATGTCTGAGAGTGTTTTGCCTATGTTCTCCTCTAGGAGTTTTATAGTTTCTGATCTTACATTTAGATCTTTAATCCATTTTGAGTTTATTTTTGTGTGCGGTGTTAGAAAGTGATCTAGTTTCATTCTTTTACAAGTGGTTGACCAGTTTTCCCAGCACCACTTGTTAAAGAGATTGTCTTTACTCCATTGTATATTCTTGCCTCCTTTGTCAAAGATAAGGTGTCCATATGTGTGTGGATTTATCTCTGGGCTTTCTATTTTGTTCCATTGATCTATATGTCTGTCTTTGAATACAGTATACTAACACATATATATGGAATTTAGGAAGAGGGCAATGACGACCCTGTATGCAAGACAGGGAAAGAGACACAGATGTGTATAACGGACTTTTGGACTCTGAGGGAGAGGGAGAGGGTGGGATGATTTGGGAGAATGACATTCTAACATGTATACTATCATGTGAATTGAATCGCCAGTCTATGTCTGACGCTGGATGCAGCATGCTTGGGGCTGGTGCATGGGGATGACCCAGAAAGATGTTATGGGGAGGGAGGTGGGAGGGGGTTCATGTTTGGGAATGCATGTAAGAATTAAAGATTTTAAAATTTAAAAATAAAAACTAAAAAAAACAAACAAACAAACAAAAAAAAAACAATTAAAAGAAACCAGCTTATCTTCAGCCTTTTCCCTTTAAAATTTTTGGTTCTTATTTCCTTTTGAAAGGGAGTATTAAAGTTAGAATTCTAATTCAGAAATCCTCACATCTTAGTTTTATGGTACTCTATAATGTTTTCAATTATATCAGGACAGTTGAAGAGTTGTCGGTCCTTTTCAATTATCTTTTTGTTATATTCTATAACATCTTATGGAAAAACCTGAACAAGCTTTTTGATCAACCCAATAAAAGACACGTTGATCACTGGAAATCTCTAAGTGACAAAAAAAGAGAAAAGTCATACTGAACATTGTTACTGCTTAGTGTGTGTATTAGGTTGGTGCAAGTTTTGCATTGTTGAAATTTGCCATTTGATATTGGAATATTCTTAAATAAATGTGGTTATGTTATAAACAAAAAAAAAAAAAAATAAATCTATCCAAGATTAACCCATATTCAACATTTTAAGCACCCAGGCTGCTGTAATAAACATTGTCTAATTATGGATAAAAAAAAAAAAAAAAAAGAATTGAGATGTCTTTAAGCTAAAATAAATAAATTATATTGTCATTTTAATTATTTTGCATAATTATTTCTTAAAAGAAGTGTTTTTTTAACCTTTCCCTTTTTTTTTTTGTATTTTTCTGGTAAGTTGAAAATAATCACCACCCATACTAAATTTGACTAATAATGCTTTCCTTTAATACTTCCTTTTTCTTTCCGTTCCTTAATGCCAGCAAATAGTTTATGGCTAAAATCAATAAAAATTAACTTATTAGACAATCTGTGGGTTATTACAGGTGTCTCTCGTGTCTATCATATTTTGAAAACTTATTCTAGTAAGTCAAACTTTACAGTGAGTTGAACAAAATTTTCCATAAACTCACTGGATAATTACATTTAAAATATCAGATATAACATGGTTTTATTAAGTATATTGAATGTAAGTTTTCTTAAAGGAGTAACTTAAAATTATGATATGCTACAGTGGTCTCTAAAAATGATCAGTCATTATTAACAAATTTTAACCTTACATTCCATCCATTTCAATTATTAGTCACTGATTGATGAACTTAGAGAATTAAAAGAGTGAGTTGTTATTAGATAGGCAATATAAACATGTATAAAGAACACAGCCTTTGGAGATGGACTACTGGATTCAAATCCCCAAATCTGCTATTCACTAACTTTGTGACTTTAGATAATTTACTTAACTCTTTGTCTTATTTTTCTCTGCTGCCTCACCTTGGCACATAGTGTTCATAATGTAAAGATGTCATAAACATCTAAAAGTGCTTCCAATCTGATATACAGATTGTAAGCAAATACAAAATTATATGGTCAACATTCTGAAAATGAAGATCATGGCATCCGGTCCCATCACTCCATGGGAAATAGATGGAAAAATAGTAGGAACAGTGTCAGACTTTATTTTTTGGGGCTCCAAAATCATTGCAGATGGTGATTACAGCCATGAAATTAAAAGACGCTTACTCCTTGGAAGAAAAGTTATGACCAACCTAGACAGCATATTCAAAAGCAGAGACATTACTTTGCTGACTAAGGTCCGTCTAGTCAAGGCTATGGTTTTTCCAGTGGTCAGGAATGATGCTAAAGCTGAAACTCCAGTACTCTGGCCACCTCATGCGAAGTGTTGACTCATTGGAGAAGACTATGATGCTGGGAGGGATTGGGGGCAGGAGGAGAAGGGGACGACAGAGGATGAGATGGCTGGATGGCATCACTGACTCGATGGACTTGACTCTGAGTGAACTCCAGGAGTTGGTGATGGACAGGGAGGCCTGGCGTGCTGCGATTCATGGGGTCGCAAAGAGTCGGACACGACTGAGTGACTGAACTGAACTGAACAAAATTATTTACAACTAATAAACTACAAAAAAAATAGCTTTCACACATTCAAGAAAGCTGATTAAATACATAGAAAAACAATGGTTAAAAATTGTGTCATGTTTTCTGTCTAAGGACTTAGGCATAATAGACACAGTGATGGGTAATGGATATCAAAACAGACTTAACTTTGTTTTTAGCAGTGGCTTCTAAATATTATCATATATAGGACATATTAATCACTATTTTCTCATATGTAAAGTGGGAGTAACATCAGCTCTGCTTAGTAATTTAATAATATTTATGTATATATTCTTATCAATTTATTTATACTTATATAACTATTATGAAACATTTTACTCATGATAAAGCTTGTATATTCCCTACTTTACCTAGTAGAATGAGTTACTATATTGCTAAATATACAGCTGAACAAAGAGGTATATATAAGGGCTCTAAATTACTTTCTCGAGATTGTACTGTCTTAAATGTCGTATCGGAAGGTCACTCTTGCTTTGTGAATCCATACTCTGAGTTCTTCCTATTATCCTATATATTGAACGTCTGTCCCAAATAAGATCTTCATAAGAGACATTACTTTGCCAACAAAGGTCTGTCTAGTCAAGGCTATGGTTTTCCAGTGGTCATGTATGGATGTGAGAGTTGGACTATAAAGAAAGCTGAGCGCCGAAGAATTGATGCTTTTGAACTGTGGTGTTGGAGAAGACTCTTGAGAGTCCCTTGGACTTCAAGGAGATCCAGCCAGTCCATCCTAAAGGAGATCAGTCCTGGGTGTTCATTGGAAGGACTGATTTTGAAGCTGAAACTCCAATACTCTAGCCACCTGATGCAAAGAGTTGACTCATTGGAAAAGACCCTGATGCTGGGAAAGCTTGAGGGCAGGAGGATAAGGGGATGACAGAGGCTGAGATGGTTGGATGGCCTTACCGACTCGATGGACATGGGTTTGGGTAGACTCTGGCAGTTGGTCATGGACAGGGAGGCCTGGCGTGCTGTGATTCATGGGGTCACAAAGAGACACAACTGAGCAACCGAACTGAACTGAAGACACTGTTTACAAACCATAATTTTACAAACTATAAAATATTGTAACACAAGTGGTATAATTTTAAGTATGCCTTTAGGGATGGATAGGATTTTAAAAACAGAGCAAGTAGATAAATTACTCTGATATAGCAAACAATTTAGCTTGGCTGAAGATGTGACTTAGATTCAGTTCAGTTCAGTTCAGTCACTCAGTCATGTCCGACTCTTTGTGACCCCATGAATCGCAGCACACCAGGCCTCCCTGTCCATCATCAACTGCCAGAGTCCACCCAAACACATGTCCATCGAGTCGATGAGGCCATCCAATCATCTCACCCTCTGTTGTCCCCTTCTCCTCCTGCCTTCAATCTTTCCCAGCATCAGGGTCTTTTCAAATGAGTCAGTTCTTCACATCAGGTGGTCAAAGTATTGGAGTTTCAGCTTCAAGATCAGTCTTTCCAATGAATACCCAGGGCTGATCTCCTTTAGGATGGACTGGTTGGATCTCCTTGCAGTCCAAGGGACTCTCAAGAGTCTTTTCCAACACCACAGTTCAAAATAATCAATTCTTTGGCATTCAGCTTTCTTTATAGTCCAACTCTCACATTCATACATGACCACTGGAAAAACCATAGCCTTGACTAGATGGACCTTTGTTGGCAAAGTAATGTCTCTGCTATTTAATATGCTCTCCAGGTTGGTCATAACTTTCCTTCCAAGGAGTAAGTGTCTTTTAATTTCATGGCTGTAATCACCATCTGCAGTGATTTCGGAGCCCAGAAAAATAAAGTCAGCCACTGTTTCCACTGTTTCCCCATCTATTTCCCATGAAGTGATGGGACCGGATGCCACGATCTTCGTTTTCTGAATGTTGAGCTTTAAGCCAACTTTTTCACTCTCCTCTTTCACTTTCATCAAGAGGCTCTCTAGTTCTTCACATTCTGCCATAAGATTGGTGTTAGAAGGTTATAATGCAATATTTGACCTGGGAACACTCATTCCTATCTCACTCTTTCCCTTGAAGTCCCCCAAACAAATATATGTGCAGAATAATTCATGGACAAGAGAAGGAAAGTAATATTTTTCTCCCACCTCCACCACTGAGAAATTATACACAAAATTCTGGGTAGGTTGAGATGGACCATGCTGATCTACTCCTGATCTACCCTCCTCATTCCCAACTCACATCAAGCTGTCCAACTCAAGACACACATTTCACAGGGTAGAGTCATCAAGACATAATCTGTTTGGTCCCTTGCCAAACAGTCTCTGACTATGCTTAGTATGTCTGGGGGTAACTCTCAAATAAATTATCTGCATTACAGACTTACCTAGCCTATCAAAAGAAAAAAAAATGACTACAACTTTTAAATCATTTGAAATTTTATTTGACGAAGTGAGTTTTCAAGAAGAATAAAAAATGTGGTTATTATCTTAGAATGATTCAAATAGAAGGAATATTTAAAGATGTATAATAGATAATAACTGTAAAGGGAAGAATGGAGAGAGAATACACTGAATAAGTAAACTGGGGAAAAGGATGGGGTATACAAAGCATACTTATAGGGAGATATAGGAAGACAGTTTTAACTTTGAGAAAATTAACAATAATTGACTTTAAGTCATTAACTCTGCTACCAACAGATTAAAAGAAACGTATGTACAGAGAATGAGACTAGACAAAGACTAGCCAGTAACGAATCCACTTGCAGTGCAGGAGACCCCAGTTTGATTCCTGGGTTGGGAAGATCCCCTGGAGAAGGGATAAGGCTACCCACTTCAGTATACTTGGTCTTCCCTGGTGACTCAGAAGGCAAAGAATCCTCCTGCAATGCAAGAGACCTGGGTTCAATCCCTGGGTTGGGAAAATTCTCTGGAAGAGGGCATGGCTACCCATTCCAGTATTTTGGCCTGGAGAATCCCCATGAACGGAGCAGCCTGACCGGCTCTAAGAATCGGACATGCCAAGTAACTAAGTACAACACAACTGTGTTAATTTAGCCTTTAAAAAATCAATTGCCTTGTGTTTTGGGCTCAATACCAAGAAGACTTAATTTGCCATTGAATACCAGGCTAAGGGTCTAGTACAGAAAACATTTGAATAGCACTTTTCTAAGTTCTTTTCTTTGTCCCAACCTACTTTCTATTCTGCTGGTGATAAATGATCAGTTCCAAGAAAATGAACAGCCCAGGGAATGTTGATCTTTGGGAGGCTTGGAAGAAATGGGATTATTAGTGCGAGTCCTAATAATCTAAGGATTTAAAGCTTTATTTGTTATTATTTCATATTATATTACATTAATCAGGCTTCCCTGAAAGCTCAGTTGGTAAAGAATCTGCCAGCAATGCAGGAGACCCCAGTTTGATTCCTGGCTCGGGAAGATCTACTGGAGAAGGGACAGGCTACCCACACCAGTATTCTTGGGCTTTCCTTGTGGGTCAACTGGTAAAGAATCCACCTGCAATGCAGGAGAACTGGTTCGATACCTGGGTTGAGAAGATCCCTTGGAGAAAGGAAAGACTACCCACTCCAGTATTCTGGCCTGGAGAATTCCATGGACTGTATAGTTCATGGTTTTGCAGAGTCGGACATGACTGAATGACTTTCACACACACATTATGTTAATATATATCATTCATTATATCATATTCAAAGTGCTTTGAATTTAGCCAGCAAAATTATGGATAAAACAAAAAGAGGAGTTATGCTTAGGAATGTATTTGTAGAGGACTGGTGAGTTATTTGAGCCTGGACAGCCTACCCCTCAATGCCTGGCCACATTTAATGGCCATTAAGAAAACAAAAATAAACAAATGGGACCTAATAAAACTTAAAAGCTTCTGCATCAGGAAGGAAACTATAAGCAAGGTGAAAAGGCAGCCTTCAGAATGGGAGAAAATAACAGCAAATGAAACAACTGGCAAAGAATTAATCTCTAAAATATACAAGCAGCTCAGGCAGCTCAATATCAGAAAACAAACAACCCAATCAGAAAATAGATGCACATAGATGCACAACATCATTCATTATTAGAAAGATCCAAATCAAAACCACAGTGAGGTATCATTTCAGGCTGTCAGAATGGCCACCATCAAAAAGTCTACAAAAAATAAATTCTGGAGAGGGTATGGAGAAAAGGGAACCCTCTTACACTGTTGGTGGGAATGCTGATACAGCCACTATGGAGAACAGTGTGGAGATTCCTTTAAAAATAGAAATAGAACTGCCATATGACCCAGCAATCCTTCTTCTGGGCATACACACTGAGGAAACCAGAATTGAAAGAGACACATGAACCCCAATGTTCATTGCAGTACTGTTTGCAATAGCTAGGACATGGAAGCAACCTAGATGTCCATCAGCAGACAAATGGATAAGGAAGCTGTGATACATATACACAATGGAATATCATTCAGCTATAAAAAAGAACACATTTGAGTCAGTTCTAATAAGGTGAATGAAACTGGAGCCTATTATACAAAGCGAAGTAAGTCAGAAAGAGAAACACCAATATAGCATATTAACACGAATATAGGGAATTTAGAAAGATAGTAATGACAGTCCTATATGCAAGGCAGCAAAAGAGACATAGATAAAGAACAGACTTTTGGACTATTGGGAGAAGGCAAGGGTGGGATGATTTGAGAGAGTAGCACTGAAACATGTTTATTACCATATGTGAAATAGATGACCAGTGCAAGTTCGATGGACGAAGCCGGGCACTCAAAGCCAGTGCTCTGTGACAACCCAAAAGAATGAGGTGGGGAGAGAGGTGGGAGGGGGGTTCAAGATGGGGGGCACACATGCACCTGTGGCTGATTCACGTCTATGTATAGCAAAACCATCAGAATAAAATAAATTAATTAATTTAAAAAGAAGAAGAAAAAAAGACCATTACCAAGTAGTCTGAGAGGCCTAATGGCCACGTTTCCAAGACAGCCTTAGAAAACAGAGTGTACACTGCGTAGTGCTGAAATTGTCATAAGCCCACATTCAGGAATATAAGTTTTTTGCCTGAATTGACAAGTTAACAATCCAGTTTTCTAGAAGATTCAGAGGCTATCAAAACAATTTCAATTCCCTTCTCCACTATATCTTGATTAGCGTGATTAGGGACACTAACAATTTGATTTCTCTTTTCACTCAGCTTTCTATCTTCCTGCCTTATATGATCTTTAACATTAAAGTTAATTTATATCTTATCCATAACTCTTCTGCATGAGTCGTTTTTTTTTTTTTTTTATAAAGTCATTTGGAGAGGAAAGAGCAGAACATCTATTTTTTAAAATTTTTATCAAATTATAGTTGATTTAAAATGTTATGTCAGTTTCAGGGGAATATTCTTATTAACCTTATTTCTAGAAATAGAAATTTAATCCATAATGAAAGAAGCTGCTTGATGACTCCCAACCGTCTGTTATTTAATACCTTATTCTTTTATAATTCCTACACCTTCTCAGGGTTTCATTGTACATGTTTGTTGGTTTGATTATACGTATTTAATCCTTATTTGTAGATCAGAACTTCTTCCATAATCATGTCTCTTTTGCACTTTATTATATATTCATTTCCAAAAATAGTGCCTGGACTATGTACATGCGTGTGTGCTAAGTCATTTCAGTCATGGCCAACTCTGCAATCACCTGCCTGGATTATAGAAGAAGAAGATCGCTCAGTCGTGTCTGACTCTTTGCGACCCCATGGACTGTAGCCTACCAGGCTCCTCTGTCCATGGGATTTTCCAGGCAATAGTACTGGAGTAGATTGCCAATTCCTTCTCCAGGGACCTTCCCAACCCAGGGATTGAACCCTGATCTCTCAGATGCTTATCTGTCTGAGTCACCAGGGAAGTCCCGGATTATAGAAGGAACTAAATAAATATGTATGGAATGAATGAATTAAGGAATAAATATTCAAGCTTCAGAAGTATACACTGATGATGTATGATTCAGAGACACAAAGGATGTTGGCAAAAAATAGCTTTAATTTCATAGGATGAGACCAACTCTCAGTTCCATTGGGTCTTCCCAGTTAGATATATAAAAAGTAAAAGCAGCAATTCATGATGTTCATTCCTAGTTGTACTTGTAATGAATAGCATAATACAGAGAGTGAGACTGTTGTAGTACTTAATAATGCGCATCCCTGTTAATACATAGGGCACTGATTAATTAACGTAACCACAATACACATGAAAAAGACAATACTAGGCAAAATACTTGCTTTAGTTTTACTCAGGCTGCATACAGCTCCGCCTCTAAACCATGAAAAAAGTATTATCAGGAACAACATGCAGAATTTTCCCTCATTGTTTTTCTGGAGCCAGAATACTTTTAAATAAGAATAACTCATTCCATGAAGAGCCCTCATGTCAACAATCAAATCTAAATAAACACAGACTTCTCTTAGTAAGTATGAGCAAACAGAATGATCACTGAAAAGATAAAAGACTTAGAAACTCTAAATAAAGTAATTGATCTGACAATACTAAGCAAATATCCTTACATGGCTTAAATGTAATTATGGAATAAACACAAAATGTATTTTAGTAAGATTTGCAAAGGAAATGCAAGTACAAACTAGAATATTCACTTTGGTAAACATCTATAAATGTATTGATCTAGAAAAGTTTCTCTTTCTTATTTAAAAGGAGGAGGGTGAAAATGTACTACCATAGACATTAACAGACTGTGTAAACACGTTTATTTTCATTAATGATAATGCCCAATTAAAGCAAAATAAGATAAGTTTGAGTTACAAGAGAAACATCTCTCACAAATGAAGAGGAATAACTTCAAATAAGTATTAGCAATCTGACTCAAAGTAGAATATATCCCCTCCCCCGACATATTTTCTAAGAAACCATCTGATCTTCTACACATAACTGATTATAATTACGTCAATCAATAAAAAACCATATCAGTAGTTTTACAAAATTTAATTGATATCAAATACTCATCCTTAATTTTTTAAAAATTAAGAGATCCCAGTGAAAGGAAGAAACAAATAATTTAACTGTAATACTTTTCTTTGTCCCAGTCAAAGAAAATACCCAAATTTTCATGTCCAAAATAAGGCATCATGGGATTTGGGCATGTAGAAAATTGGTTTAGAGAAAGTTATGCTAATGAATCTGATCCTAGTCACTGAGAGAAATTCCCACTTAGATTGAGAAGATGACTGGGTATTTTAGAGGGTTGCACAGGGCTAGCTTGCAGAGCAGTAATCACCCAGAGGGATGGGATGGGGAGGAAGGTGAGAGGGGGGTTCAGGATGGGGAACACATGTACACCCGTGGCAGATTCATATCAATGTATGGCAACCAATACAATATTGTAAAGTAATTAGCCTCCAATTAAAATAAATTAATTTTTAAAAATAAATAAAAGTTTTGGGGAAAGAACAACAAAATAAATCCAAAAAAAGCAGACACAATAAAATAAAGGTAAAAGCTCATATTAACTAAAAAGACTTAGAAACAATCAAACTGAAAGCTGTTTCAAATAACCCAATAAAATTCTTAAAAGTTTTCATCAGGTTGATGAAGAAACACAAAATCAGCAAATGTAAAAGAAATTAGCAAACACACAGCAAAGATTAACTAATTTATTCCTATACGCACAAGTAAAACATAGCTTATATAAAATTGATGATTTGTCTCCAAATAATAAAAGACTAGCAAATAAATGTAGCAAAAAAGGCTGCACAGGAACTCCCTTCCTCTGAGCCCTTATCCAAAAGCCCCTTCTCCCGCCCCAGCATCCATTTGAGCAGTTACCAGCTCATGAAACCTTCACAGGAGCCAAGGATTCCAGGGAAGGGACTCGGCCATTTGGGTGAAGAACAGAAATACTGAAAAAGTTGGAAAGGAAGGGGCATAGTCCCTCACCCCTGCCTGTAGCTCTGGGTGAGATGAGGGCGAAGTGGGCACTCTATCACTGTGGACCCTGACCAAGGCCAACGTCTGTGGCCCTGCAGGAACCCAGGCCCAATGCACCATACCTGTCCCTCCAGTTGCCCCAGAAGCATCCTCATTCCCCTGCTCCCGGCTTCCCCTGCTTTCCCCCTCAAGGCCCCAAGCGGCTTCCCCAACTCCAGGCTCTGGCAGCAGGTTCCCAAGAACCTGGGCCCTGAGTGCACGTGGGTGCCTGCCGACCCCAGAGGCCCCGGGTGACCCCCTGGAACCCCCAGCGACATCCAGCACACAGGCTCTGGCAAACTGCTGCCACTCCAGGCTCTCCCCCGTGTCTTAAGGCAACAAGGCCCCAGGACAGTGTCCCTGACACTGGACCCTGGTGGGCTCCCACCAATCCAGGCCAACTCACCTCAGTGTCCACTGGCTCCAGTGGCCCCAGGAGGGTTCCCCGGCCTCGAGCTGCTCCTAAGTCACCGAGTTCTGTGGCTGCAGCAAACCGAGGCCTGCAGCTCCGGACACCAGCGGCTTCCGACGGCTTCCCCAGCACCAGGTTCTCGCGAGAAGGTTCTCCGTGAACTGAGACTCAGCTCACCTGGGCATCAGCGAGCTCCCGCGGGCCTAGGTGAGTCTCGGGCACCAGTTGGCTTCCTTTTGTCCAGGCTCTCAGACAGCTGGTGAACGTAGGCCCGCTGGCTCACGGAGTGGTGGATACTCCTGTGGGAGGACACAGGTGGCTTCCCAGCAACGTCCCATGAAGCTTCTGAGCGTCCGGCTTTCCCAGCCAGCCGAGGCCTGGAGCCACTACCGCACCTCAGGGTTCCTGCGGCTCCTGTGCGGCACTGTGGACTCAGAGGCCAGGCATAAACCATTATTCCCAGGTGCCTGTTGACCCCTTTGGATCCAGAGTCAAGGGCCCAAGCCCATCAGAAGCGACTCCAGTACCAAGCCTTGCCTCCTTGAACGCAAACTCCAGGCCTGTACGTCTGGACTGTAGCACCCGGACAGGCCCCTGGAACGAAAACCCAGACCAGCCCACCTGCTTACCCAGGCACCAGGCCTACCTGCCCAAGGTCTCCATCAGCCATGCACACCAGCAGGATCTCTGGGGGGCTGACTGGTGACGGGGTTTGCCTGCTGAAGCCCGTCTGCGAAGACTGGAGGAGGTGCCTACACCCTCAAACATGCAGACGCCAACGGAAGAGCACAAAGATCCTGATACCAAGGAAGTGGCGATTCCACTAAAGGAAACTGGCAAAACTCCATTGACTGACCCAAAAGAGAGAGACACCTACGAATTGTCTGCAGAACCTGGGCGGTCTCCTGTGTCCCGATTGGAGACTGAGAAATGCTAAATCTGGGCTAACCTCTTCCAGCTGTGTTGTTTCTCAACTTTAAGGTATCTCCCTAACAAAATCCATTTACTTTCTCACTGGCTTTTAGTGTTCTTTTTTAGCTTTCTCTTGTGTTCTTCTCAGGACTTACAGTTGTATTTAAGTGGGAGGAAAGGAGAGAAGTCTAAACTATTTTATCCTTGAATATCTCCTACTATAGAATAAAAATATTAAAATTTAATACCTTTTTTTTTGCATATACAGCTATTTAGGGGAAAAGGCATATGATGTAAGCAGAAAACAACAAAAAGAATTACTGAGACTTAGATGACCTCAAGAAAGTAATGTTTTTTTATTTAAAAAAAAAAAAGATCATTAGGAAATCAATACTGAGTTCTGTTTCTAACTCCAGTTTTTCTAAATCTTGGTGAAATTCAAACTACATTTCCTGTTTATTTCTTTGGGAAATGTTTGTGTCAGTGATTTGTTACTTTGAAATGTTCCTTGGCTAATGATATTATTTCCACAGGAAGAACATTTTCTCTCCTTTTAAAAAGAAAATGTACTTCATTCCTGCAGAAAATGTATTGGCTTTTAAAAAAAGAAAATAAAGTTAGATGGATTTTTTAAAATACATTTTTCCTTTAAAAAATCTTTTGTACATTTTTTAAATGAAGAAATGAGTGTCACTAGTTGTAACTATTGCTTGTATTTATAGATGTTTGTACAAAAACTACACAGTAGAGTCTAAGAACTATAATGTTTGTCATTAAACTATAAAGATATAAAAAGGATTCTAGTTATCTAATTAATCATGATTACTCATAATTTTAAAATAAGTTGTTAATTATTTTTTATTGAAGAATCTACCGCTAATGCAGGAGGTGCAGTTGGATCCCTGAGTAGGGAAGATCTCTGGGGAAGGTAATGGCAACCCACTCCAGTATTCTTGCCTAGAAAATCCTATGGACAGAGGAGTCTGATGGGCTGCAGTCCATGGGGTCACAGAATTGGACATGACTTAGCAATTAAACAACCATGACAACTATAGTTGATTTACAGTGTTATATTTCAAATGTGCAGCATTATGATTCAAGTTTCTTTATAGACTATATTCCATTAAAAATCGTTGCACAATAATGTTTTTAATTTCCTGTACTGTACAATATATCCTTGTTGCTTATCTGTTTTATACATAGTAGTTTGTATAACTTAATCTCATACCTCTAATTTCCCTTTCTCCCCTTTGGTAATTACTAGGGTTTTTTTTTTTTCTGTATTTATGATATTTTTTGTGGTTTGCATATATATTCATTTGTATTATTTTTTTTTAGATTCAACATAGAAGTGGTATCATACAGCATTTATCTTTCTCTGACTTATTTCACTAAGCAGAGTATTCTTTAGGCCCATTCACATTGCTGCAAGTGACAAAATTTCATTCTCTTTATGGCTGAGTAATGTTCCACTACAGGTATAGACATATCCCGCACATTCTTTATCCATTCCATTCCTCTGTTGATGGGCACTTGGGTTGCTTTCATATCTTGACTATTGTAGATAGTGCTGCTATGAACACTGGGGTGCATTTATCTTTTCAGATGAATGTTTTCATTTCATTGGATATATTCCCAGGAGTGTTATTGTTGAAGCATGTAGTAGTTCTGTTTTTAGTTTTTTGAGGAACCTCCATACTGTTTTCCATAGTGGCAGCACCAATTTACATTCCTACCAACAACGTACAAGAGTTCTCCTTTGTCCACATCCTTTCCAAATTTATTATTTGTGGACATTTTGATGATAATCATTCTTGCAGATGTGAGCTTATGTCTTACTATTGTTTTGTCTGCTTATTCAACTCAGATCACATTCATTACTTTTTCAGCACCATGGGTACATATTTTTTCCCCTCGCAATGTCAAACAGATTTTTAGATACATATAGTTCCCATCATTAGCTTTTCCAGTTTTGTATTTTTGTAAATTCACTGATTCTACTATTCTGTAGATCATTCTAATGTTTGAGAGGAAAAATGCTCATATTTACTTAAAGGCTAATCTTATATTCTTCTAAAAGTTTACAAAACTCTGAAACTTTACCAATTTTCCTTGTTTAGAAAATAAGAATTTCTGAGATCTAAACATGTTAAATGCTGGGTAAAGGAGCTACATTTTCATATATATAAGTTCTTTAGAAACTGAATTTTGTGGCAACATTAACAAACCTTCATTCTTCCAATAATCTTAGAGTTTTGTATCTAATAAAAATAATGGCTTAGTAGAAATAAGAGTGAACATTTTATTCTCTTTGCTACCTTCCTGGTTTTTAAACTCTCTCAAAGTGATGTTCAGTTGTGTAAAAAGCTCCTGTCTAGTATGGGATAAACTGTAGGATGTCACACTAGGAGACATTTCATAAGGCTCTGTAAGAATTCTGCTATATTGAGCCAAACGTTTTTATTTTCCTGGCAGCAGGTATAGTTTTAAATCAATCTTTATTTTTGTCTCAATGGTCAAACTGAGAAATAACTGTGGCTCTTATTTGCTGGTCCTGTTTACTGTATGTGCTAGAAATTTCTTGTATGCTTCATAACTGAGATAGAGGGGACACTAAAATATGAAACACGTAAAAACAGTCAAAGAGCTAAGTCAAATAGATTCATTGTGAGGGAGACCTAGCTCACCTATTAGCTCTTGCTATCTAATAGTGCAAAAAGTATGTATTAGATATAGTGACTGAGAGAGCAAATACTAGCAGTGCAGCCAGATAATCTCTAAGAAATTCAAAGTCATAGAGAACACTGACTCAACATTGCCAAACAATTCAATCCAGAAACAGATATCCATGCATCCATCACAAATATTCTCATTTCTGAAATTATCAATAACCACACTACCTATCTTCTCAGAAAGGAAGGTATAATAGTTAAACCAGAAGTGTGCAATGCATTTGCAAAATAATTTTGATGAATGGAAACTATGAAAATAGATTTATGTTGCAAATTAAAGAGCTATCTAATATCATATACCTTTCAGACTTCTTCTGAGGGAGACTTCATTTCAATCACTTGATCTCTTTCTGCTCCAAATGTCATTTACTGGAATGTGACTCAGCAAAAGTAGATCACTGAAAGGTGATACATATATTTATTTAATGAATTTGAAAGGAGAGTGGCTTAGTGCAGCTTCTAAAAGGCCCAAGCTATAGCTAAAAATTCACAGACCCTTTTAGTTCTCTGTAGGAAGAGGGGCTTTTTGTGGACTTCCCTCATGGAATTCATAGTGTACATCATCTATGTTATTGCATTGGCTACTGGTAATACACAGACATGTTTGTAATAATGCCTGGCACGTAGTATGCAAAATGTAAATCCTTCTGTTTAATGATACCAACTATTTCTTATCTCAGCTAAACAAAAATCATAATCACAGCAAAAACAAAACAAAGATCACCAATGACAGCAGGTAATCTTTGTTTAGTGAAATATGGACAAAATAAACCTCCAATAAATTTCAGACATGAGAATTTAAAGTCAGTCTAACTGATCTGGTACCTGTATACTTAAACATTTTATTTTGCGTGCAGAACATGCACATTTACCAACTGCTTCCTTCAGAAGTCTGAAAAATACTGATCCCAATTGATCAGTAGCTATTCCAGACTAAGAGAAGAAAATATGGGAATTCAGGAGACTATGTTATGCATCACACTGAGAAAGCCAAGACAAGCAGCAGCTTCTCACAGTACTTCCTGTGTTTACCTTCATTTCAAGGGCAATTCATGCTGGATTCTCAGAATATAGGACCATCCAAATAAGTGGGATTACAAAAAACAATTTTCTGCTACTGGAAAAGCAGAGGAAAAAAGAACACTTTACTATTAATACAAAACAGAAATAGCAATGCTGTGCTTACCATAGTACCTGGTACAAATAATTTTTCATAATTTATTTTTTTCCTGATCCTTACATGAAACAGAATTATTTTGCACACAAACACATCTAAATCATAATTAAAATATTTCATTTTTCCTAAAGTCCTCAAGAACTTACATATATAAAAATATATTTAATATTTATCAATATAATAAATATATAATATATAATCATATATATAATATATAAATATATACAAATATAATAAAATCCTAATGTCAATTAAGAAATGTTTTAACCTTATAGAAAAAAAGTATCACTGTATATATACAAGAAGAAATTTACTTTAATATTTGTGAAAATCTAAAATAAACTATTTAGACCATGGACACACACACACATCACCCACAGATTTATTTTCAAAGAATTTTAGCTACACTTGCTACTGCTACCAGAGGAAAAAATCCACTCATGGAATTTATCAGTTTAGTCGTTCAGTCGAGTCCAGTTCTTTGTGACCCAGTGGACTGTAGCACGCCAGGCCTCCCTGTCCATCACCAACTCCCGGAGCTTGCTCAAACTCATGTCCATCGAGTCAGTGATGCCATCCACCCATCTCATCCTCTGTCATCCCATTCTCCTCTGTTTTCAATCTTTCCCAGCATCAGGGTCTTTTCCAATGAGTCAGTTCTTCGCATCAGGTGGCCAAAGTATTGGAGTTTCAGCTTCAGCATCAGCCCTTCCAATGAATATTCAGGACTGATTATCTTTAAGATTGATTAGTTTGATCTCCTTGCAGTCCAAGGGACTCTGAAGAGTCTTCTCCAACGCCATAGTTCAAAACCATCAATTCTTTAGTGCTCAGCTTTCCTTATGGTCTAATTCTCACATCCAAACTTGACTACTGGAAAAACCATAGCTCTGACTAGATGGGCCTTTGTTGGCAAAGTAATATCTCTGCTTTTTATTTTTTTTTTAATTTATAATTTTATTTTTATTATTTTTTTTTAGTTTTTCATTTTTAAAATTTTAATATCTTTAATTCTTACATGCATTCCCAAACATGAACCCCCCTCCCACCTCCCTCCCCATAACATCTCTCTGGGTCATCCCCATGCACCAGCCCCAAGCATGCTGCATCCTGCGTCAGACATAGACTGGCGATTCAATTCTTACATGATAGTATACATGTTAGAATGTCATTCTCCCAAATCATCCCACCCTCTCCCTCTCCCTCTGAGTCCAAATGTCCGTTATACACATCTGTGTCTCTTTCCCTGTCTTGCATACAGGGTCGTCATTGCCATCTTCCTAAATTCCATATATATGTGTTAGTATACTGTATTGGTGTTTTTCTTTCTGGCTTACTTCACTCTGTATAATTAGCTCCAGTTTCATCCATCTCATCAGAACTGATTCAAATGAATTCTTTTTAACTGCTGAGTAATACTCCATTGTGTATATGTACCACTGCTTTCTTATCCATTCATCTGCTGATGGACATCTAGGTTGTTTCCATGTCCTGGCTATTATAAACAGTGCTGCGATGAACATTGGGGTACATGTGTCTCTTTCAATTCTGGTTTCCTCGGTGTGTATGCCCAGCAGTGGGATTGCTGGGTCATAAGGTAGTTCTATTTGCAATTGTTTAAGGAATCTCCACACTGTTTTCCATAGTGGTTGTACTAGTTTGCATTCCCACCAACAGTGTAGGAGGGTTCCCTTTTCTCCACACCCTCTCCAGCATTTATTGCTTGCAGATTTTTGGATCGCAGCCATTCTGACTGGTGTGAAGTGGTACCTCATTGTGGTTTTGATTTGCATTTCTCTAATAATGAGTGATGTTGAGCATCTTTTCATGTGTTTGTTAGCCATCCGTATGTCTTCTTTGGAGAAATGTCTCTTTAGTTCTTTGGCCCATTTTTTGATAGGGTCGTTTATTTTTCTGGAATTGAGTTGCATAAGTTCCTTCTATATTTTTGAGATTAGTTGTTTGTCAGTTGTTTCATTTGCTATTATTTTCTCCCATTCAGAAGGCTGTCTTTTCACCTTGCTTATATTTTCCTTTGTTGTGCAGAAGCTTTTAATTTTAATTAGATCCCATTTGTTTATTTTGCTTTTATTTCCAGAATTCTGGGAGGTGGGTCATAGAGGATCCTGCTGTGATTTATGTCGGAGAGTGTTTTGCCTATGTTCTCCTCTAGGAGTTTTATAGTTTCTGATCTTACATTTAGATCTTTAATCCATTTTGAGTTTATTTTTGTGTGCGGTGTTAGAAAGTGATCTAGTTTCATTCTTTTACAAGTGGTTGACCAGTTTTCCCAACACCACTTGTTAAAGAGATTGTCTTTACTCCATTGTATATTCTTGCCTCCTTTGTCAAAGATAAGATGTCCATATGTGTGTGGATTTTTCTCTGGGCTTTCTATTTTGTTCCATTGATCTATATGTTTGTCTTTGTGCCAGTACCATACTGTCTTGATGACTGTGGCTTTGTAGTAGAGCCTGAAGTCAGGCAAGTTGATTCCTCCAGTTCCATTCTTCTTTCTCAAGATTGCTTTGGCTATTCGAGGTTTTTTGTATTTCCATACAAATCTTGAAATTATTTGTTCTAGTTCTGTGAAAAATGTGGCTGGTAGCTTGATAGGGATTGCATTGAATTTGTAAATTGCTTGGGGTAGTATACTCATTTTCACTATATTGATTCTTCCGATCCAGGAACATGGTATATTTCTCCATCTATTAGTGTCCTCTTTGATTTCTTTCATCAGTGTTTTATAGTTTTCTATATATAGGTCTTTAGTTTCTTTAGGTAGATATATTCCTAAGTATTTTATTCTTTTCGTTGCAATGGTGAATGGAATTGTTTCCTTAATTTCTTTTCTACTTTCTCATTATTCGTGTATAGGAATGCAAGGGATTTCTGTGTGTTGATTTTATATCCTGCAACTTTACTATATTCATTGATGAGCTCTAGTAATTTTCTGGTGGAGTCTTTAGGGTTTTCCATGTAGAGGATCATGTCATCTGCAAACAGTGAGAGTTTTACTTCTTCTTTTCCAATTTGGATTCCTTTTATTTCTTTTTCTGCTCTGATTGCTGTGGCCAAAACTTCCAGAACTATGTTGAATAGTAGCGGTGAAAGTGGACACCCTTGTCTTGTTCCTGACTTTAGGGGAAATGCTTTCAATTTTTCACCATTGAGGATAATGTTTGCTGTGGGTTTGTCATAGATAGCTTTTATTATGTTGAGGTATGTTCCTTCTATTCCTGCTTTCTGGAGAGTTTTTATCATAAATGGATGTTGAATTTTGTCAAAGGCCTTCTCTGCATCTATTGAGATAATCATATGGCTTTTATTTTTCAATTTGTTAATGTGGTGAATTACATTGATTGATTTGCGGATATTGAAGAATCCTTGCATCCCTGGGATAAAGCCCGCTTGGTCATGGTGTATGATCTTTTTAATGTGTTGTTGGATTCTGATTGCTAGAATTTTGTTGAGGATTTTTGCATCTATGTTCATCAGTGATATTGGCCTGTAGTTTTCTTTTTTTTTGTGACATCTTTGTCAGGTTTTGGTATTAGGGTGATGGTGGCCTCATAGAATGAGTTTGGAAGTTTACCTTCCTCTGCAATTTTCTGGAAGAGTTTGAGGAGGATAGGTGTTAGCTCTTCTCTAACTTTTTGGTAGAATTCAGCTGTGAAGCCGTCTGGACCTGGGCTTTTGTTTGCTGGAAGATTTCTGATTACCGTTTCAATTTCCGTGCTTGTGATGGGTCTGTTAAGATTTTCTATTTCCTCCTGGTTCAGTTTTGGAAAATTGTACTTTTCTAAGAATTTGTCCATTTCTTCCACGTTGTCCATTTTATTGGCATACAACTGCTGATAGTAGTCTCATGATTCTTTGTATTTCTGTGTTGTCTGTTGTGATCTCTCCATTTTCATTTCTAATTTTATTGATTTGATTTTTCTCTGTTTGCTTCTTGATGAGTCTGGCTAATGAGTCTGGCATAAATTTTATTTATCCTTTCAAAGAACCAGCTTTTGGCTTTGTTGATTTTTGCTATGGTCTCATTTGTTTCTTTTGCATTTATTTCTGCCCTAATTTTTAAGATTTCTTTCCTTCTACTAACTCTGGGGTTCTCCAATTCTTCCTTTTCTAGTTGCTTTAGTTGTAGAGTTAGGTTATTTATTTGACTTTTTTCTTGTTTCTTGAGGTATGCCTGTATTGCTATGAACTTTCCTCTTAGCACTGCTTTTATAGTGTCCCACAGGTTTTGGGTTGTTGTGTTTTCATTTTCATTAGTTTCTATGCATATTTTGATTTCTTTTTGATTTCTTCTGTGATCTGTTGGTTATTCAGAAGTGTTTTGTTCAATCTCCATATGTTGGAATTTTTAATAGTTTTTCTCCTGTAATTGAGATCTAATCTTAATGCATTATGGTCAGAAAAGATGCTTGGAATGATTTCGATTTTTTGAATTTATCAAGTTTAGATTTATGGCCCAGGATGTGATCTATCCTGGAGAAGGTTCCATGAGCACTTGAAGAAAAGGTGAAATTCATTGTTTTGGGGTGAAATGTCCTATAGATATCAATTAGGTCTAACTGATCTAATGTATCATTTAAAGTTTGCGTTTCTTTTTTAATTTTCTGTTTAGTTGATCTGTCCATAGGTGTGAGTGGGGTATTAAAGTCTCCCACTATTATTGTGTTATTGTTGATTTCCCCTTTCATACTTGTTAGCATTTGTCTTACATATTGCAGTGCTCCTATATTGGGTGCATATATATTTATAATTGTTATATCTTCTTCTTGGATTGATCCTTTGATCATTATGTAGTGGCCTTCTTTGTCTCTTTTCACAGCCTTTGTTTTAAAGTCTATTTTATCGGATATGAGTATTGCCACTCCTGCTTTCTTTTGGTCTCTATTTGCGTGGTATATCTTTTCCAGCCCTTCACTTTCAGTCTGTATGTGTCCCTTGTTTTGAGGTGGGTCTCTTGTAAGCAGCATATAGAGGGGTCTTGTTTTTGTATCCATTCGGCCAGTCTTTGCCTTTTGGTTGGGGCGTTCAACCCATTTACGTTTAAGGTAATTATTGATAAGTATGATCCCATTACCATTTACTTTATTGTTTTGGGTTCGGGTTTATACACCCTTTCGTGTTTCCTGTCTAGAGAATATCCTTTAGAATTTGTTGGAGAGCTGGTTTGGTGGTGCTGAATTCTCTCAGCTTTTGCTTGTCTGTAAAGCTTTTGATTTCTCCTTCGTATTTGAATGAGATCCTTGCTGGGTACAGTAATCTGGGCTGTAGGTTATTTTCTTTCATCACTTTAAGTATGTCTTGCCATTCCCTCCTGGCCTGAAGAGTTTCTATTGAAAGATCAGCTGTTATCCTTATGGGAGTCCCCTTGTGTGTTATTTGTTGTTTTTCCCTTGCTGCTTTTAATATTTGTTCTTTGTGTTTGATCTTTGTTAATTTGATTAATATGTGTCTTGGGGTGTTTCGCCTTGGGTTTATCCTATTTGGGACTCTCTTTGTTTCTTGGACTTGGGTGATTATTTCCTTCCCCATTTTAGGGAAGTTTTCAACTATTATCTCCTCAAGGATTTTCTCATGATCTTTCTTTCTGTCTTCTTCTTCTGGGACTCCTATAATTCGAATGTTTGGGCGTTTCATATTGTCCTGGAGGTCTCTGAGATTGTCCTCGTTTCTTTTAATTCGTTTTTCTTGTTTCCTCTCTGATTCATTTATTTCTACCATTCTATCTTCTATTTCACTAATCCTATCTTCTGCCTCCGTTATTCTACTATTTGTTGCCTCCAGAGTGTTTCTGATCTCATTTATTGCGTTATTCATTATATTTTGACTCTTTTTTATTTCTTCTAGGTCCTTGTTAAACCTTTCTTGCATCTTCTCAATCCTTGTCTCTAGGATATTTATCTGTTTTCCATTTTGATTTCAAGATTTTGGATCATTTTCACTATCAATATTCGGAATTCCTTCTCCGGTAGATTCCCTACCTCTTCCTCTTTTGTTTGGTTTGGTGGGCAACTCTCCTGTTCCTTTGCCTGCTGAGTATTCCTCTGTCTCTTCATCTTGGTTATATTGCTGCGTTTGGGGTGGCCTTTTTATATTCTGATAATTTGTGGAGTTCTCTTTATTATGGAGCTTCCTCACTTTGGGTGGGGTTCTATCAGTGGCTTGTCAAGGTTTCCTGGTTAGGGAGGCTTGTGTTGGAGTTTTGGTGGGTGGAGCTGGGTTTCTTCTCTCTGGAGTGCAGTGGAGTGACCCGTAATGGGTTATGAGACATCAAAGGTTTTGGGATAATTTTGAGCTGCCTGTATATTGAAGCTCAGGGGAGTGTTCCTGTGTTGCTGGAGAATTTGTGTGGTATGTCTTGTTTTGGAACTTGTTGGCCCTTGGGTGGAGCTTGGTTTCGGTGTAGGTATGAAGGCGTTTGATGAGCTCCTATTGCTTAATGTTCCCTGAATTCAAGAGTTCTCTAATGTTTTCAGGCTTTGGGTTTAAGCTTCCTGCTTCTGGTTTTCAGTTTTATTTTTACAGTAGCCTCTAGACTTCTCCATCTATACAGCACCGATGATAAAACATCTAGGTTAAAGATGAAAAGTTTCTCCACATTGAGGGACACTCAGAGAGGTTCACTGAGTTACAAGGAGAAGAGAAGATGGAGGGGGTAGTTAGAGGTAACTGGAATGAGATGCAGTGAGATCAAGAGAGGAGAGAGCAAGCTAGCCAGTAGTCACTTCCTTATGTGCGCTCTATAGTCTGGACCGCTCAGAGGTATTTACAGAGTTATACGGGGAAGAGGAGAGGGAGGAAGTAGACAGAGGTGACCAGGAGGATAAGAGAGAGGAATGAGTAGGAGAGAGACAAATCCTGCCAGTAACCAGTTCCTTAGGTGTTCTCTACCGTCTGGAACACACAGAGATTCACAGAGTTGGATAGAGAAGAGATGGGGGAGAAAAGAGACAGAGGCCACCTGGTGGAGAAAAAGGAGAGGCCAGAGGAGGAGAGAGTGGACAAGCCAGTAATCTCGCTCTCAGGTAAACTTGGGTAGTGAAGTTTGGGTTTTTAAATGTACAAAATTGACAACAAAAACCTAAGAGCAAAGATTAAAAATCTAGAGTAGAGGTTGGATTTTCAAAGACACAATATTAAAGAAAAGCAGAAGGAAAACGGAAGAAAGAAAAAAAAAGAATTATTAAAAAACAAACAAAAAAAACCACCAACAACCATCCAAAGAGTATATATGGTGTTTGCCTTAAAAAAAAAAAAGTCTTTTTTTTTTTTAAAATAGTAATAGTAGGTTATAGAAATAAAAATTAGAGGAGAAATAGAAGACTTAACAATTTTAAAAAAGCTAGGAAAAAAAAAGAAAAAAAAACAAAAAAGCAAAAAAAAAAAAAAAAGGAATGATTTTAAAAATATTAAAACTATATCTAGCCCTTCTCTGATGTTATGGGCCGTGTGGGCTCACTTCCAAGGTGGTTCCCTCTGTTTAACTTCTTCTGTTTGCTGGTTTTTTAGGCTCACTAGTTCAGTCGCACTGTGGGGAGGGGGGATGACGCAAACAAATAGCACTGTCATGTGCACACAGTATCTCTGCTCCACTTGACCTGTCCTTTCTCGCGGCACACAAACCGCTCCGGCTCCACGATGCTCAGCCGGGAACCGTCTGGGGCCGGCCCTAGGCTGTGTGCACTTCCCCGGTCCAGGCCGCTCAGGTTCGGCGCTCAGGCAGCCCTCAGAGGCACAGATTCGGCTGGGACTGCGCTTTGTGCCCTTCCCAGGTCCGAGTAGCTCAGGAGTTTGGCGAGCGCGATCGCCGCGGCTTGTCACCTTTTCCACCGCTGCCGCTCAGCTCTCTGGGTGGACCGCTGGCACACCCCGTGAGGCAGATTGTGACTGTCCAGCACCCCCAGAAGTCTTACCAAAGGAGCCTGCTTGCAGTTAGGTACGTAAAGTCTCTCCGGGTCTGCAATTGCCCCTTTCCAGTCCTTACGGCTCTGGCTGCCTGTCCCCGGCGGGGAATGGTCTGCAGCCGGCTTTATCCGTTCCGTCCTTTGTTCTGTGCTCGGTCCTGGCGGTGTCTTATGTTCGAGCCCTTCGCGTGGTAGCTATCCCACAGTCTGGTTTGCTAGCCCAAGTTAGATCGTTCTGGTTGCGCGTGGGGCGTTCCTGCCCGATTCTTGCAAAGCACTGCAGCCCGCGCCTCCCGCGCGTCCCTGCCCTGCCCCCACTTCCCAATGGCGGATGCAGGCGTCTGTGCTGCTTTTCCGCTGGGGGAGTTACTGTTGGGCTTGTAATCTGTTGGTTTTAATTATTTATCTATTTTTCCTTCCTGTTATGTTGCCCTCTGTGTTTCCAAGGCTCGCCACAGACTCGGCAGGGAGAGTGTTTCCTGGTGTTTGGAAACCTCTCTTCTTAAAATTCCCTTCCTGGGACGGGCTTCCCTTCCCGGGACGGAGCTCCCTCCCCACCTCCTTTGTCTCCTTTTTCATCTTTTATATTTTTTCCTACCTGTTTTTGAAGACAATGGTCTGCTTTTCTGGTTGCCTGATGTCCTCTGCCAGCCTACAGAAGTTGTTTTGTCGAGTTTGCTCGGCGTTGAAATGTTCTTTGAGGAATTTGTGAGGGAGAAAGTGATCTTCCCGTCCTACTCCTCCGCCATCTTTCCCTCGCCCTCTCTCTGCTTTTTAATATGGTATCTAGGTTGGTCATAGCTTTTCTTCCAAGGAGCAAGTGTCTTTAAATTTCATGGCTGCAGTCACCATCTGCAGTGATTTTGGAGCCCAAGAAAATAAGGTCTGTCACTGTTTCCATTGTCTTCTCATCTATTTGTCATGAAGTGTTGAGACCATATGGCTTGATCTTCATTTTCTGATGTTGAGTTTTAAGCCAGCTTTTTCACTCTCCTCTTTCACTTTCATCAAAAGGCTCTTTAGTTCCTTTTCACCCTCTGCTATAAGGGTGGTGTCATCTGCATATCTGAGGTTATTGATAATTCTCCCAGCGATCTTGATTCCAGCTTGTGCTTCATACTACTACTACTACTACTAAGTCGCTTCAGTCGTGTCCAACTCTGTGTGACCCCATAGACAGCAGCCCACCGGGCTCCCCCGTCCCCGGGATACTCTAGGCAAGAACACTGGAGTGGGTTGCCATTTCCTTCTCCGATGCATGAAAGTGAAAAGTGAAAATGATGTCGCTCAGTCATGTCCGACTCCTAGCAACCCCATGGACGGCAGCCCACCAGGCCCCTCCGTCCATGGGATTTTCCAGTCAAGAGTACTGGAGTGGGTTGCCACTGCCTTCTCCAGCCCAGCATTTCACATGATGTACTCTGCATATAAGTTAAATAAGCATGGTGACAATATATAGCCTTGACATACTCCTTTCTCGATTTAGATCCAGTTCATTCTTCCATTCAGGTTCTAACTGTTGCTTCTTGACCTGCATACAGATTTCTCAGGAGGCAGGTAAGGTGGTCTGGTATTCCCATCTCTTGAAGAATTTTTCACTGTTTGTTGTGATCCATACAGTTAAAGGCGTTGATGTAGTCGATAAAGCAGAAGTAGATGTTTTTCTGGAACTCTCTTGCTTTTTATGTGACCCAACAAACGTTGACAATTTGATATCTCATTTCTTTGCCTTTTCTAAATCCAGCTTGAACATCTGTAAGTTCTCAGTTCAGGTACTGTTGAACCCTGGTTTGGAGAATTTTGAGCATTACTTTGCTAGTGTGTGAGATGAGTGCATGGTATTTATAAGGACGGACTAAAGATACTTCTTGTTTCAAACAGCATCCATATAGCCATCTCAGAAGTTTCTCCTGAATTCTTTCAAAAATATTGATAAAAGTCAGAAATCACTAATATTCATCACAATATCAAAAATTATTTAGGTCATTCTCCTTATATCTAATGTTATGGAATTTATTCCCTTGAGATAGTATGACTAAACTGAATTCATGAGATCACTAACTAGAGACCTTTGTTTTGTCCCATTAACTGGAGAAAACCCACCAGGCTGAAACAAGTAGAGACTGATAAGCACTGTTTTTATAGATGAGTGGCAATAGCAGTAGGTTCTGAAAGCAGCCACAATGTCAAAAACTACAATGTTGAACTACATGCTGTTATACCTCCTTTTCCACCATCAGTATTCCCACTTCATTATTTTTTCACAGATGGGAACACCCACAGATAATAAAAGTTGGAAAGACTTGTTTTGATGCAGCTTGGAAACAGAAGAAAAATGCTTTAGACAAAGTTGGAGGCAGGGAAATAGGAACTGAGGCTTTTCATGTCCTCACTCCTGAATTATCATCAGAGAACTAGATGATGAGGGTATGAAGAAATCCAACATCAGTCCAGAAAAGCTGAAGTGATTGAAAGAACTTTAGACATTAGAAACAAGACTAAGATACTTGGATGTCAACTGGCCTTAGCCTCTCTTTGTTTTACAACCTTACAAAACTATTTTTTATCATTAATTTCAAGTTGTAAGATGAAGTATCTCAGACCAATAACATGGATAAGTTTGTTAAATTAATATATTTTAATATTAATTGCAATATTTTTAAATTATTCTTTATCATTTTTTATATACCCCCTGTCCCATGTGATATCATAAGTGTTGTGAGGGTATATCCCATGTCTTATATTGTACATTCTTTGTGTCTTCAGCAATATCCAGTTAATTGATGCATTATAAATATGATGAGACTATGAATTAATTTCACTCAGACCTCTTTTTTCCCATTGCTTTTATTCTATATAGTTTTTGACACGTTGTTGGAGGGGGCTGGTGTTTGATAAATGTCGGCTCCGTGAATATTAACAAAAATAATTGTTACTTGATTTTGAGAGTTACTTGCGAGTTTCTTGCAATAGAAAAGAGAATGTCATTTATACGCTCACATAAGATAAAGTTGTCACAAGTGACTGAAATTGGATGAGGAGTGCTAATAAAGTTAAAAGATAAAAGGATTGTCCTTTATAATGAATATAAAAAAGAATAAAGTTAGAATTCCTACTAGGGAAAGAGAAATTCTCTATAATTTCCTTCTAATTTATATTTTAAATTATTTTAACTTTAAAATACTTTGAAGGTAATTCATTCCTCTGTGTAATATAACTTAATGATGAATTTTTTATTTCTAATATTTCCATAACTCTATTCTACAAAAGTATGATTTGAATTCCAAGTGATTTCTAAGATATAAAGTCAACTTTGTTTGTTCTTTTTTGTGTTAGCTTTACTAATATCCTCAAATTACATACTTTAATATGAAAATTCATATAAAATATCACTGTTAATATAAAATGGTTACTTTTAAGTTTTAACTATATAATATATTGAGAAGCAATCATATAGGATTGATACATTTAAATGCAGTTTAAAAATGAGGTGAAATCAGGTTATTTATGCCTAATGTACAATTAAAGAATTTCACAAAGCTAATTAATAACAGTAAAATTTCACCATTGAATAATATAGGTAATTTTCAATTCTCTGTTTCAGTCTTGAATACAGAAACAACTGTGTAGCTATTTGGCCTGTCTCTCTTTTAAGACAAAGTATAAACATTTGCTATTTTATGTAAAAAAATTGATTTATCATATTAATTTTTGTATTGAACATGCCTAGAGTGTACAGTTTTTGTTTTACAGCTGACATAGAAACACCAGTGGTATAGTAAGAAATAAATATTGGTTATATTTATATTAATTGCAAAAGACTTTATTATCCAAATGAACTTACAGTCTATCAAAAACAGTGAAGTTATACATTACATTGAATAATACTATTTACATAATGAACAATACATATTATGAGTCAATTAAATTCCGTGGGACACTTTGCTACTATGTGTAGGACTGAAAGAAGTTATATTTAACCTTGTTAATAATTTTCGATTCATCCAACCAAATATAAGTAGAAGACAGTGCCTTATGCATAGTATTAATAGATGATCTATAGGTGTGTGATATTTTAGAAAATTGAGTTGTTGACATCCTGAAATGATTTGTGTATTCCAAACAATAGAGAGTATTGCATCTCAATTTCCAGAATCACAAAATGTCATAAATTGTCATTACATGCATGTAGAATATTACTTAAAAGGACTTTGATATGAAGATCTGTGAAATCATAATAATATAGAAAAAAAAAGATATCACTCCACCTTCCATTCTCATCTCCATCACCACCATTTAGCCCTTGATGTAGATATTCCTTTAATGCATATATGGGACTAACTGCACACTCTTCAGAGTGGCATAATGAAATGTGAATGAGCCCAGACAGAATAATAGTAATAGGCAATATAGAGTGAGATATCTGTAAGCAAAGTGTTAACCAGTGATCTATGGTTCTATTTTAGCTTTGGAAAAGTCCTTGATCAAATAATTGAAACACTACTTCAATGGATTTAGAAGCATATATTAGGTCTAAATAAATGCTCTCTACCAAAGAAGAACAATGTAGTTCATTTTTGATTATTTCAGTTCAGTTCACATCAGTCGCTCAGTCATATCTGACTCTTTGTGACCCCATGAATTGCAGCATGCCAGGCCTCTCTATCCATCACCAACTCCTAGAGTTCAACCAAACCCATGTCCATCGAGTCAGTGATGCCATCCAGCCATCTCATCCTCTCTCATCCCTTTCTCCTCCTGTCCCCAATGCCTCCCAGCACCAGTGTCTTTTCCAGTGAGTCAACTCTGTGTGTGAGGTGGCCAAAGTATTGAAGTTTCAGCTTCAGCATCAGTACTTCTAATGAACACCCAGGGCTGATTTCCTTTAGAATGGACTGGTTGGATGTCCTTGCAGTCCAAGGGACTCTCAAGAGTCTTCTCCAACACCACAGTTCGAAAGCATCAATTCTTTGGTGCTTAGCTTTCTTTATAGTCCAACTCTCACATCCATACATGACCACAGGAAAAACCATAGCATTGACCAGACGGACCTTAGTCAGCAAAGTAATGTCTCTGCTTTTTAATATGTTGTCTAGTTTGGTCATAACTTTGCCTTCCAAGGAGTAAGCATCTTTTAATTTCATGGCTGCAGTCACCATCTGCAGTGATTTTGGAGCCCCCAAAAATAAAGTCTAACACTGTTTCCACTGTTTCCCCATCTATTTCCCATGAAGTGGTGGGACCAGATACCATGATCTTCGTTTTCTGAATGTTGAGCTTTAAGCGAACTTTTTCACTTTCCTCTTTCACTTTCATCAAGAGTCTTTTTAGTTCCCCTAATTTCTGTCATAAGGGTGGTGTCATCTGCATATCTGAGATTTAGTGACATTTCTCCTGGCAATCTTGATTCCAGCTTGTGCATCTTCCAGCCGAGCATTTCTCATGATGTTCAGTTCAGTTCAGTCGCTCAGTTGTGTCCGACTCTTTGCGACGCCATGACTCGCAGCATGCCAGGCTTCCCTGTCCATCACCATCTCCCAGAGTTAACTCAGACTCATGTACATTGAGTCCATGATGCCATCCAGCCATCTCATCCTAGGTCTTCCCCTTCTCCTCCTGCCCCCAATCCCTCCCAGCATCAGAGTCTTTTCCAGTGAGTCAACTCTTCGCATTAGGTGGCCTAAGTACTGGACCTTCAGCTTTAGCATCATTTCTTCCAAAGAAATCCCAGGGTTGATCTCCTTCAGAATGGACTGGTTGAATCTCCTTGCAGTCCAAGGAACTCTCAAGAGTCTTCTCCAACACCACAGTTCAAAAGCATCAATTCTTTGGCACTCAGCCTTCTTCACAGTCCAACTCTCACATCCATACATGACCACGGGAAAAACCATAGCCTTGAGTAGACGGACCTTAGTCGGCAAAGTAATGTCTCTGCTTTTGAATATACTATCTAGGTTGGTCATAACATTTCCTCCAAGGAGTAAGTGTCTTTTAACTTCATGGCTGCAGTCACCATCTGCCGTGATTTTGGAGCCCAAACAAATAAAGTCTGACACTGTTTCTACTGTTTCACCGTCTATTTCCCATGAAGTCATGGGACCAGATGCCATGATCTTCATTTTCTGAATGTTGAGCTTTAAGCCAACTTGTTCGCTCTCCTCTTTCACTTTCATCAAGAGGCTTTTTAGCTCCTCTCCACTTTCTGCCATAAGGGTGGTTTCATCTGCATATCTGAGGTTATTGATATTTCTCCCGGCAATCTTGATTCCAGCTTGTGCTTCTTCCAGCCCAGCATTTCTCATGATGTACTCTGCATATAAGTTAAATAAGCAGGGTGACAATATATAGCCTTGACGTACTCCTTTTCCTATTTGAAACCAGTCTGTTGTTCCATGTCAAGTTCTAGCTGTTGCTTCCTGACACGCAAACAGATTTCTCAAGAGGCAGGTCAGGTGGTCCGGTATTCCCATCTCTTTCAGAGTTTTCCACACTTTATTGTGATCCACACAGTCAAGGCTTTGAAATAGTCAATAAAGCAGAAACAGATGTTTTTCTGGGGAATTCTCTTGCTTTATCCATGATCCAGCGGATGTTTGCAATTTGATCTCTGGTTCCTCTGCCTTTTCTAAAACCAGCTTGAACATCAGGGAGTTCAAGGTTCACATATTGCTGAAGCCAGGCTTGGAGAATTTTGAACATTACTTTACTAGCGTGTGAGATGAGTGCAATTGTGCCGTAGTTTGAGCATTTTTTGGCATTGCCTTTCTTTGGAACTGGAATGAAAACGGACCTTTTCCAGTTCTGTGGCCACTGCTGCGTTGTCCTAATTTGCTGGCATATTGAGTGCAGCACTTTCACAGCATCATCTTTCAGGATTTGAAACAGCTCAACTGGAATTCCATCACCTCCACTAGCTTTGTTCGTAGTGATGCTTTCTAAGGCCCACTTGACTTCTCATTCCAGGATGTCTGGCTCTAGATGAGCGATCACATCATCATGATTATCTGGGTAGTGAAGATCTTTTTGTACAGTTCTTCTGTGTATTCTTGCCACCTCTTCTTCATAACTTCTGCTTCTGTTAGGTCCATACCATTTCTGTCCTTTATCGAGCCCATCTTTGCATGAAATGTTCCCTTGATATCTCTAACTTTCTTGAAGAGATCTCTAGTATTTCCCATTCTGTTGTTTTCCTCTATTTCTTTGCATTGATCACTGAAGAAGGCTTTCTTATCTCTCCTTGCTATTCTTTGGAACTCTGCATTCAGATGCTTATATCTTTCCTTTTCTCCTTTGCTTTTTGCTTCTCTTCTTTCACAGCTATTTGTAAGGCCTCCCCAGACAGCCATTTTGCTTTTTTGCATTTCTTTCCCATGGGGATGGTCTTGATCCCTGTCTCCTGCACAATGTCACGAACCTCATTCCATAGTTCATCAGGCACCCTATCTATCAGATCTAGGCCCTTAAATCTATTTCTCACTTCCTCTGTATAATCATAAGGGATTTGATTTAGGTCATACCTGAATGGGCTAACTGTTTTTCCTACTTTCTTCAATTTGAGTCTGAATTTGGCAATAAGGAGTGCATGATCTGAGCCACAGTCAGCTCCCGGTCTTGTTTTTGTTGACTGTATAGAGCTTCTCCATCTTTGGCTGCAAAGAATATAATCAGTCTGATTTCGGTATTGACCATCTGGTGATGTCCATGTGTAGAGTCTTCTCTTGTATTGTTGAAAGTGGGTGTTTGCCATGACCAGTGCATTTTCTTGGCAAAACTCTATTAGTCTTTGCCCTGCTTCTTTCCGCATTCCAAGGCCAAATTTGCCTGTTACTCCAGGTGTTTCTTGACTTCCTACTTTTGCATTCCAGTCCCCTATAATGAAAAGGACATCTTTCTTGGGTGTTAGTTCTAAAAGGTCTTGTAGTTCTTATAGAACTGTTCAACTTCAGTTTCTTCAGCTTTACTGGTTGGGGCATAGACTTGGATAACTGTGGTATTGAATGGTTTGCCTTGGAGATGAATAGACATCATTCTGTCATTTTTGAGATGCATCCAAGTACTGCATTTCGGACTCTCTTGTTTACCATGATGGCTACTCCATTTCTTCTGAGGGATTCCTGCCCGCAGTAGTAGATATAATGGTCATCTGAGTTAAATTCACCCATTCCAGTCCATCTTAGTTTGCTGATTCCTAGAATATTGATGTTCACCCTTGCCATCTCTTGTTTGACCACTCCCAATTTGCCTCGATTCATGGACCTGACATTTCAGGTTCCTATGCAATATTGTTCTTTACAGCATCAGATCTTACTTTGCCGGGGGCCAGCCTGAGGAATCCCGCCCGAGACAAGGTCATGTGGAAGGAAGCCTGACAAAATGCAAGGACGTGATCAGGCTTCAGGGGTTCCCCCTGGATTTTCCTGAGCATCCACCCCCCCAAAAATAAGAATCTGCCTGCTTTTCCACTCTTCTGATATTCTCTGGAAAAAGTCAAATCAGGGCTTTAGTCTTCTGCATTTGAAAGGGATTTTTCAGTTAAACCCCCTCTGATAACTCTCTAGCTTGCCTAACAGGTTCCCCTGGAACTCTTACAGCTTGTGAATTGCTTACAGCCCTTCAACCCCAAGAGGCACAAAGCTTAAAACATCTTAAAGATACAGAGCCTTTTCTAAAGAGCTAAAAATCATATTGGTGACAGGTTTTCACTGTTGACTCAATAATTGCTGCCAGGCCTCCATATTCTTTATCTTTTAGGCAACTGGGAGGATGTTAACCAATGTAAACGGATATGGAAAAAGATATATAATAGTTTTGATGTTAGCAACACTAGACTTTTTTTTTTTTTAACACTAGACTTTTGAATTAATTACTTTTCTTTTGTTATATATCACTGCACTCCTCTTGTGTCCTTGCTATGTAAGAATGTAACTTTATTTAGTGCTTTCTGAGAGTGGCACCGGACTTTGGGAAGATCAACACAAATAAGTCTTCTGGTTGACAAACCCTTATCAGAAAAAAGGCTGTAAAATGTTAATTGGCCCTTTTGGCCAGAAGATGATGTAAATCACTTAAGAGTTTTGTATACAACTAGGTATGCAGAGAGAAAAGCCTGGTTTTGATGAGTCTGGGCTGCTAATGCTGCATAATTTTGTATTACCCATTGATCTCTATGTACAATCAAAAAGGTATAAAAGGCCTTCCTAGACAATAGAGGCCGGGCCAGTCATTGGAAGGACTGGTTTCCCCATGTCTCCTCTTTACTCTAATTTCAGGCTGAATTCCCATCTGGGGCGTGGAGGCTCGCCATGTCTACTTACTTGTCCCAGCTTCTAAGATCCATAAGAGAGAGAGCCCAAGGCGGGACACTCTCTGATATTCAAACGGACGCCGGTGGCCTAACGTAGATGGTGCAAGCTCCTTGTCTGGAACTTTATTGGCTTTCCACATTAACCAAGTTATTCAGCATCTTTTCTCCACTTAATTTTCCTACTACGCTATTTCTTCCTAATCTAATCTTATATTAATAAATAAATAAGTTTTTCCCTCGCCAACGCCATCCCCGCTTCAAATTCCCTGGATCCACCGGGGCTAGACCCCGGCATTACTTCCATCACCAGTCATATCCACAACTGGGTATTGTTTTGCTTTGGCTCCATCCCTTCATTCTTTCTGGAGTTATTTCTCCATTGATCTCCAGTAGCATATTGGGCACCTAATGACCTGGGGAGTTCCTCTTTTGATGAACTCTCATGATGCACTCTGCATATAAGTTAAATATGTAGGGTGGCAATATACAGCCTTGATGTACTCCTTTTACTATTTGTAACCAGTCTGTTCCATGTCCAATTCTAACTGTTGCTTCGTGACGTGCATACAGGTTTCTCAAGAGGCAGGTCAAGAGAAGAGAATGGCAAATCACTTCAATATTCTTGCCTTGAGAACCCCATGAACAGTATGAAAAGGCAAAATAATAGGATACTGAAAGGGGAACTCCGTGGGACGGTACATGCCCAATATGCTACTGGAGATCAGTGGAGAAATAACTCCAGAAAGAATGAAGGGATGGAACCAAAGAAGAAACAGTACCCAGTTGTGGATGTGACTGGTGTTGGAAGCAAGGTCCGATGCTGTAAAGGTCAATATTGCATAGGAACCTGGAATGTTAGGTCCATGAATCAAGGCAAATTGGAAGTGGTCAAACAGGAAATGGCAAGAGTGAAAGTTGACATTCTAGGAATCAGTGAACTAAAATGGCCTGGAAAGGGTGAATTTAACAAAGATGACCATTATGTCTACTACTACAGGCAAGAATCCCTTAGAAGAAAAGGAGTAGCCATCATGGTCAGCGAAAGAGTCAGAAATGCAGTACTTGGATGCAATCTCAAAAATGACAGAATGATCTCTGTTCTTTTCCAAGGCAAACCATTCAATATCACAGTAATCCAAGCCTATGCCCCAATCAGTAACGCTGAAGAAGCTGAAGTTGAACGGTTCTATGAAGAAATACAAGACCTTTTAGAACTAACACCCAAAAAAATCTCCTTTCATTATAATGGACTGGAATGCAAAAGTAGGAAGTCACGAAACACCTGGAGTAACAGGCAAATTTGGCCTTGGAGTACGAAATGAAGCAGGGCAAAGGCTAATAGAGTTTTGTCAAGAGAACACACTGGTCATAGCAAACACCCTCTTCCAACAACACAAGAGAAGACTCTACACATGGGCATCACCAGATGGTCAACACCAAAATCAGATTGATTATATTTTTTGCAGACAAAGATGGAGAAGCTCTATACAGTCAGCAAAAACAAGACCAGGAGCTGACTGTGGCTCAGGTCATGAACTCCTTATTGCCAAATTCAGACTTAAATTGAAGAAAGTGGGGAAAACCACTAGCCCATTCAGGTATGACCTAAATCAAATCCCTTATGACTATACAGTGGAAATGAGAAATAGATTTAAGGGACTGGATTTGATAGAGTGCCTGATGAACTATGGAATGAGGTTCGTGACATTGTGCAGGAGACAGGGATCAAGATCATCCCCATGAAAAAGAAATGCAAAAAGGCAAAATGGCTGTCTGGGGAGGCCTTACAAATAGCTGTGAAAAGAAGAGAAGTGAAAAGCAAAGGAGATAAGGAAAGATATAAGCATCTGAATGCAGATTTCCAAAGAATAGCAAGGAGAGATAAGAAAGCCCCAGCAACCAATGCAAAGAAATTGAGGAAAACAACAGAAGGGGAAAGACTAGAGATCTCTTCAAGAAAATTAGAGATATCAAGGGAACATTTCATGCAATGATGGGCTCAATAAAGGGCAGAAATGGTATGGACCTAACATACAGAAGCAGAAGATATTAAGAAGCAGAAGATATTAAGAAGAGGTGGCAAGAATACACAGAAGAACTATACAAAAAAAAAAAAAATCTTCATGACCTAGATAATCACGATGGTGTGAACACTCACCTAGAGCTGGACATCCTGGAATGTGAAGTCAAGTGGGCCGTGGAAAGCATCACTACGAACAAAGCTAGTGGAGGTGATGGAATTCCAGTTGAGCTGTTTCAAATCCTGAAAGATGATGCTGTGAAAGTGCTACACTCAATATGCCAGCAAATTTGGACAACTCAGCAGTGGCCACAGGACTGGAAAAGGTCCGTTTTCATTCCAATCCCAAAGAAAGGCAATGCCAAAAAATGTTCAAACTACAGCACAATTGCACTCATCTCACATGCTAGTAAAGTAATGTTCAAAATTCTCCAAGCCAGACTTCAGCAATATGTGAACTGTGAACTTCCAGATGTTCAAGCTGGTTTTAGAAAAGGCAGAGGAACCAGAGATCAAACTGCCAACATCCGCTGGATCATGGAAAAAGCAAGAGAGTTCCAGCAAAACATCTATTTCTGCTTTCTTGACTATGCCAAAGCCTTTTACAGTGTGGATCACAATAAACTGTGGAAAACTCTTCTCATTATAGTTATCTCAAATATCTCAACAAAATAGAGATTGTACATATGGGAGGACATATTTCAGTTTATAATTTATAAAAACCAAAACAAGCTAAGACAGTGTATTTGAAGCAGTGGTTTTCATAGAGCTAGATGCTAGACAATGAAGTAGAGTATCCCTTAGAACTGGAAACAAGTTCAGCCCTATGAACAACCAACTCCCTTCATTGGAGATGTTAGTAGAAATGGCAACAAAGGCAAGTTCAACAAACTCCTGATTGTGGAGGTAGAACTGGGAGTCTGAGGAGACCAAGGTGTTTAACATTTTCTGGACAGAGTACTGGAGAAGAGAGAACACCATATATCTGCACAAAAGTGTTTGTCAAATATGCACATAATTACTGATCAACACATGCATATGGTACAGGCCTAAGAACTATTTGAAAAGAGATGAATAGTGCCTGAATGACACACAGATCAAAGAAAAATACTTGGTTCCACTAGTCTGAGTGAAAAGTGAAAATACTGTATGATTCTATTTATATTAAATACAAGAGATTCCAAACTATAGTGAAAAAATGCGGATTAGTAGTTACCTGAAGATAGGGCTGGTGTAGGGATAATAATAAAGGAGGGAATACAGTAGGATGCAAGGAAACTGTTGTGGGTAGTGTTCAATATCTTTTTTGTGGTGATGCTTCACAGGTATGCTCTTGTATAAAAAATAGCCTTTAAATTGTGTCATTAATTTTATGTCACTTATGCTTCAATAAAGGAGTTAATGAAATTAATGATAATGAAAAGAAAGTACATATTCATCATGAAATTTAATTTTAAAAGATTTAAAGTAGATCAGATCTTTCTTGTTATTATAAAGACTAGGAGTTCAAGGCTGAATATGCTATGATTCTTTATTGTGTATTTTCAGATTGGTTTATTTTCCTGCTTTTTAAAAATGTTTCTATGTATACATTCTGTATCATGATATTCATATTGTATGTGACAGGTTGAAACCCAAACTTCTTCATGAGGCAGTGGTGCTACAGTAGAGAGTACAATATTTCTTAAGTACAAAATAGACATTTTTCTCAATAAAAGCTAAAAGAAATGGTTGGGAATAATACCAGTAGCATTAATGTTGAATCTAAAATGTTCAATAATATATTATATTATCTTCCTGGAGTTGTATTACCATCTCACCACTTAGTACACATTTTAAAATTTATTTTAAATGTTGCATCAGCAAGTCAGTAATACTCATGCATGTGGAAAACAAAGTTAAGAATTATAATACAATGAACATCAATACCGTATTACCATTTCTGGGAAAATGGCTCTGCTCATGAAAAAAAGCTTTCCAGAGGTTGGTTTGCAATACTTTTAACAGGAAACTATTTTGCCCATCATTTTATGGTCAGGAATGACATGGCAAAGGAAGTCATCATCCTACGTCCCAACAATTAACTGAACAAAATTGTTATTAAAAATCAAGCATGGAATGATAATTATTCCAAATATTTCTCAAAAAATTATATTCCCTCTTGCTAAAACTATCACATACACACACACACACACACACACACACACACACATTTCTTTCACTAATAAGGGAGTGCTTTACAGATGTTCTGGGACAAATGAATGCTTAATTTATCCTTTTTTATTACAAATTTTCAGCACAGTGGATTATTTTAATACCCACCTCTCTAGTGATAGCATTCAAGTGATTCGTGGGCTGCAGCATGACAGGAAGGCCTGGGGGGCTGCAGTCTATGGGGTCATAAAGAGTGTGACACGACTGAGTGACTAAACAACAACAGCATCCTATCTTTTAGAGGATTTTTTACTTATTCAAAATATTACAATTAGTGACAATCTTTTTTCACTTTGATTTAGGTGATCACAAACTTTAGCTAGTATTATCTGAATCTTAGCTAGCTCATTGATACTTCCCAAAGTTTTTTTGGTACTTACGTTCTTTTTTCTTTTGGTCCTAATAAAATATGCCTGCTAGTTATATAGAATAAGTCATTTCTCCAAAGAATTTTCTAATTTCCTTTAGTGAATTTGGAATTTTTATGTTAGGTGCTACTACCGAAGTGTCATTTAAACTTGTCAATTTCAGTATAGATATACAAAGATACAGAAGAGATATGTTATATATCTATATATATTATGTATGATAGATGTTGGTGTGACTATGACTATGGATATATACAAATGTACACATATACACATGAGCATTTAATAAATGTAAGATAGTAACATAATGTTGATTTATATTATAATATTAAAATATCTTGTTTTTTTTTTTTTTTTTACTCACTAAGTCATATCCTACTCTTTGTGATCCCAGGGACTGTAGCATACCAGACTCCTCTGCCCTCCACTATCTTCTAGAGTTTGCTCAAAGTCATGTACAATTGAAATATGTGTATTTTTATAAATGTCCAGTATGAACTAAGTGTGTTTTCATATGTTCAAGGGCTATTTGAAAAAAAAAATAAGACTACGTTAAAACGTAAAGATGTAAAGAAAGATATGGAAAATATTTTCTGTAAATTATTGAAAAGTGATAGTAATGCTCAAACAATTGAACAGTAATATTTTTCTCATAATTATAGAATTTATTTTCAGGCATTCATTGTAAGAGCTCTTGAAACTGATTGCTGGAAGATATTTTAGAAATTATCTCATTCAAGAATCTCAATATTTCTCCATCTACTAGTGTCCTCTTTGATTTCTTTCATCAGTGTTTTATAGTTTTCTATATATAGGTCTTTAGTTTCTTTAGGTAGATGTATTCCTAAGTATTTTATTCTTTTCATTGCAATGGTGAATGGAATTGTTTCCTTAATTTCTTTTTCTACTTTCTCATTATTAGTGTATAGGAATGCAAGAGATTTCTGTGTGTTGATTTTATATCCTGCAACTTTACTATATTCATTGATTAGCTCTAGTAATTTTCTGGTGGAGTCTTTAGGGTTTTCCATGTAGAGGATCATGTCATCTGCAAACAGTGAGAGATTTACTTCTTTTCCAATTTGGATTCCTTTTATTTCTTTTTCTGCTCTGATTGCTGTGGCCAAAACTTCCAGAACTATGTTGAATAGTAGTGGTGAAAGTGGGCACCCTTGTCTTGTTCCTAACTTTAGGGGAAATGCTTTCAATTTTTCACCATTGAGGATAATGTTTGCTGTGGGTTTGTCATAAATAGCTTTTATTATGTTGAGGTATGTTCCTTCTATTCCTGCTTTCTGGAGAGTTTTTATCATAAATGGATGTTGAATTTTGTCAAAGGCCTTCTCTGCATCTATTGAGATAATCATATGGTTTTTATTTTTCAATTTGTTAATGTTGTGAATTACATTGATTGATTTGCGGATATTGAAGAATCCTTGCACCCCAGGGATAAAGCCCACTTGGTCATGGTGTATGATCTTTTTAATGTGTTGTTGGGTTCTGATTGCTAGAATTTTGTTGAGGATTTTTGCATCTATGTTCACCAGTGATATTGGCCTGTAGTTTTCTTTTTTTGTGGCATCTTTGTCAGGTTTTGGTATTAGGGTGATGGTGGCCTCATAGAATGGGTTTGGAAGTTTACCTTCCTCTGCAATTTCTGGAAGAGTTTGAGTAGGACAGGTGTTAGCTCTTCTCGAAATTTTTGGTAGAATTCAGCTGTGAAGCCGTCTGGACCTGGGCTTTTGTTTGCTGGAAGATTTCTGATTACAGTTTCAATTTCTGTGCTTGTGATGGGTCTGTTAAGATTTTCTATTTCTTCCTGGTTTAGTTTTGGAATATTGTACTTTTCTAAGAATTTGCCCATTTCTTCCACGTTGTCCATTTTATTGGCATACAACTGCTGATAGTAGTCTTTTATGATCCTTTGTATTTCTGTGTTGTCTGTTGTGATCTCTCCATTTTCATTTCTAATTTTATTGATTTGATTTTTCTCTCTTTGCTTCTTGATGATTCTGGCTAATGGTTTGTCAATTTTATTTATCCTTTCAAAGAACCAGCTTTTGGCTTTGTTGATTTTTGCTATGGTCTCTTTTGTTTCTTTTGCATATATTTCTGCCCTAATTTTTAAATTTCTTTCCTTCTACTAACTCTGGGGTTCTCCAATTCCTCCTTTTCTAGTTGCTTTAGATGTAGAGTTAGGTTGATTTGGAAGAATCACTATAGTGAAAATGAGTATACTACCCCAAGCAATTTACAAATTCAATGCAATCCCTATCAAGCTACCAATGATATTTTTCACAGAACTAGAACAAATATTTTCAAGATATGTATGGAAATACAAAAAACCTCAAATAGCCAAAGCAATCTTGAGAAAGAAGAGTGGAACTGGAGGGATGAACTTGCCTGACTTCAGGCTCTACTACAAAGCCACAGTCATCAAGACAGTATGGTACTGGCACAAAGACAGAAATATAGATCAATGGAACAAAATAGAAAGCCCAGAGAAAAATCCACACACATATGGACACCTTATCTTTGACAAAGGAGGCAAGAATATACAATGGAGTAAAGACAATCTCTTTAACAAGTGGTACTGGGAAAACTGGTCAACCACTTGTAAAAGAATGAAACTAGATCACTTTCTAATACCGCACACAAAAATAAACTCAAAATGGATTAAAGATCTAAATATAATACCAGAAACTATAAAACTCCTAGAGGAGAACATAGGCAAAACACTCTCCGACATGAATCACAGCAGGATCCTCTATGATCCACCTCCCAGAATTCTGGAAATAAAAGAAAAAATAAACAAATGGGATCTAATTAAAATTAAAAGCTTCTGCACAACAAAGGAAAATACAAGCAAGGTGAAAAGACAGCCTTCAGAATGGGAGAAAATAATAGCAAATGAAACAACTGACAAACAATTAATCTCAAAAATATACAAGCAACTTATGTAACTCAATTCCAGAAAAATAAACGACCCAATCAAAAAATGGGCCAAAGAACTAAAGAGACATTTCTCCAAAGAAGACATGCGGATGGCTAACAAACACATGAAAAGATGCTCAACATCACTCATTATTAGAGAAATGCAAATCAAAACCACAATGAGGTACCACTTCACACCAGTCAGAATGGCTGCGATCCAAAAATCTGCAAGCAATAAATGCTGGAGAGGGTGTGGAGAAAAGGGAACCCTCCTACACTGTTGGTGGGAATGCAAACTAGTACAGCCACTATGGAGAACAGTGTGGAGATTCCTTAAACAATTGCAAATAGAACTACCTTATGACCCAGCAATCCCACTTCTGGGCATACACACCGAGGAAACCCGAATTGAAAGAGACACATGTACCCCAGTGTTCATCGCAGCACTGTTTATAATAGCCAGGACATGGAAACAACCTAGATATCCATCAGCAGATGAATGGATAAGAAAGCTGTGGTACATATACACAATGGAGTATTACTGAACTATTAAAAAGAATACATTTGAATCAGTTCTGATTAGATGGATGAAACTGGAGCCGATTATACTGAGTGAAGTAAGCCAGAAAAAAAAAAAACACCAATACAGTATACTAACACATATATATGGAATTTAGAAAGATGGCAATGATGACCCTGTATGTAATCAGCAAAAAAGACACAGATGTATATAGCAGACTTTTGGACTCAGAGGGAGAGGGAGAGGGTGGGATGATTTGGGAGAATGGCATTGAAACATGTATACTATCATGTAAGAATTGAATCGCCAATCTATGTCCGATGCAGGATACAGCATGTTTGGGGCTGGTGCACAGGGATGACCCAGAGGGATGTTGTGGGGAGGGAGGTGGGAGGGGGGTTCATGTTTGGGATCACATGTACACCCGTGGTGGATTCATGTCAATGTATGGCAAAACCAATACAGTATTATAAAGTAAAATAAAGTAAAAATAAAAAGTTCAAAAAAAAAAAAAGAATCTCAATACTGGTTGCTTGTAAGAGTCAGTATGAAAATTTTAAGAAATAAAAATGTCAAGGATTTATCACAGAAAATGTTTATGTTTTACGGTAGGATAATTGTATGCATTAGTTGTTTTTAAAAAATACCCAGGTGATTATAACATATAGGAAAGCTTGAGAACCATTCATCTAATGCCCAGTTACAACTAAATCGTCTTGGTCAAGATCAGTTTTGTTTTTTAAATTGAGATGTCATGTACATCTAATAGAATACATTTTTGTAAGTGTAGAGCTTAATTACTTTTGAAAAGTGTATACACCCATGTAGCCATATAACTCCAATCAAAATATAGAGTGCTTTCATCTCTCCACAAATGCCATCTACACTTCCCAGTCTCTCTACTTCTATGTAATAACCACACCAAACAGTTATATCAGCTCAGTTCAGTCGCTCAGTCATATCTGACTCTTTGTGACCCCATGAACCACAGCACGCCAGGCCTCCCTGTCCATCACCAACTCCTGGAGTCTACCCAAACCCATGTCCATGGAGTCGTTGATGCCATCCAACCGTCTCATCCTCTGTCGTCCCCTTCTCCCCCTGCCCTCAATCTTCCCCAGCATCAGGGTCTTTGCCAATGAGTCAGCTCTTCACATCCGATGGCCAAAGTATTGGAGTTTCAGCTTCAACATCAGTTCTTCCAATGAACACCAGGACTGATCTCCTTTAGGATGGACTGGTTGGATCTCCTTGCAGTCCAAGGGACTCTCAAGAGTCTTCTCCAACACCACAGTTCAAAAGCATCAATTCTTTGGCACTCAGCTTTCTTTATAGTCCAACTCTCATATCCATAAATGACCACTGGAAAAGCCATAGCTTTGACTAAACAGACCTTTGTTGACAAAGTAATGTTTCTGCTCTTTGATATACTGTCTAGGTTGGTCATAACTTTCCTTCCAAGGAGTAAGCATATTTTAATTTCATGGCTGCAATCACCATAAATGGAGTCAAATAGAATGTACTCATTTTCTTTTTTTCATATAATACAATGATTCTGGAATTTACCCAGCTTGTTTTTGGTAGTCTCTTCCTTTTTATTGTGGGCTTCCCTGGTGTCTCAGAGGGAAAAACCTCTGCCTACAATGCAGGAGACCTGGGGATACTTAATTACAAAAATAAATTCTGAATTGTTTATTCTTTCTCTTGTTGACTTCTTTCTGACTTACTTCACTAAGTATGTCAATCTATAGGTCCACCCATGTTACTGCAAGTGACATTACTTCACTCTTTTTTATGACTGAGTAATATTCCATTGTACATATGTGCCATATCTTCTTTATCCATTGATCTGATGATGGAAATTTACATTGCTTCAGTGTCTTGGCTATTGTAAATAGTGCTGCAACGAACACTGGGGTGCATGCATCTTTTTGTATGTCTAAAGAAACTCATAATTTCGTCATGTTAAGTTGGATTCTTTAAACTTGTTGTACTGTCATTTCCTTTAATTTCTGTATATGTAATTGGATTTTTGTTTAAATTTAGAAAAATTTTGGCTAGTATTTTTTTAATGTTTTTGGGCCCTCCTATTATTTTCTTTTTCTAGAACTTTAATACTTATATGTTAGCGTACTTGAGCTATTGTATAGGTTTTTAAGACATTTTACTTTTTTCAAAACTTTTTTCCTCTCTCTGTGCTTTTCAGTTTGGACCAATTCTGTTGACTTATCTTTATTCTATTGACCCTTTTTTCTACTGTGTCCACTCTATTGTTAATCCAGTTTACTGAAATGTGGTTTGGCTGTGTGTATATGTGTGTGTGTGTGTGTTTTGTTGTATTTCTTACTTCTAATATTTATATTGTACACTTCCATAAAAGTTTCCATACTATTTATGTATATATTCTATCTGATGTTTCATTTCAGTTTTTTCTTGTAGATTTTCTACCATATTCATCATGGTGGTTTTCAATGTATTTTCTGCTAATTATAGTACCTATTCACTTTAGTTCTGTTTATATTGACTGTATATTCCTTGATGTTGATCATATTTTCCTATAATTTCATATGTCTGTTAGCTTTTATCACAAACTGGAAATTGTCAGTCATACATTGTAGAGAAAGTCTGAAGCCTTTATATTCAGCAAAGTGTTGAATTTTATTCTTGGAAGAAGAAAAACTGCTACAATATCATCTTGATGTTATGGATGATGGTTTTTAGTATTTCCCATAAGTGTTGTCCTTACTTATGAGTTGCAATTTTAGTTTCTAACATGCAGACTTTCTCAAGTTCTGTTCTTATTGTTAGAGAGTCAGACAATGTTGGAAAAATTTATAGAGGCATTCCATGTATTCTTTACCTAGTTTCCTCCAGTGCAAGTATCTTGCGTATTTATAGTAAAATATGAAAACCAAGAAATTGATACTAGTATTATTGACAGTTTTTTCAGGTTCACTAGTTTCTCATGCATTATGGATGTGTGTGTGTGTGCGCTTAGATCAATGCAGTTTTATTATGTCTATTTTTTCCCACCACATTAGAAATGTTACTTCATTGTTCTCTGCTGTTTATATTTTATGATAAAAAGAACCATTGATGTTAATGTTGATAAATCCCATAATTGTGAAAAATTATAGTACTTTGCAATTGTTTGAGCATTACTATCTTTTTTCAAAAATTTACAGAAAATATTTTGATATTTTCTATACATCTTTATGTTTTAATGTAGTCTAAATTTTTCAAGTAGTCCTTGAACATATGAAAATATACTTATCCTCACTATATATAAAGAGCAAACTGAGCTGAAATATCAATTCTCGTCTATTGAATTAGGGGAAGATCTAAAAGTTTGAATATGTAAACTGTTAGAAAGGCAAGATTAAAACCAGACTTATATATTGATTGCTTAATGTTCAAAATGGAATAATGCTAAGTTTTAATCACAAGTTTGAGATGTTACTGAGTCCTTCTAACTTGGCAGAAATACAACCTCTAACACTGTGTTGCTAGTGGTAGAGATGATGAAAACTCTGCAGTACTTCCCTGGGCTGCTTGGAGTCATTCTTGCAGAAATGCTGGCTGGTGTCAACCAAGGATATATGATATGTTTCTATTCACATCCTAGGACTCCCACCCTTGTAGCTTATAGTTTTCGGTTGTTCTTGCAGGCTCAAACTGTGGTCTCTGACTCCTCTGCCTTAAGTGACAGCTACTTCTACTTGAGCTTCATCTCTTGAACACCCTGGAAGTGTCTTCAGAAAAGAAGGTGAATGAATGCAGATCTCACTTCATCATCTTCACCTTCTATGAAGATCATATTCTTTAAGTCTGCTTCTTTTGGTCCTTCTATAATGCTTTCTAAATTTTTGTGTGTTTGCATCTTTTATTTTGGGGGGTTTTATGGTTTTTTTTTCTTGTTGGTGGTGGTGGTGGTATTTCTGAGTTGATAATTGTTATCAGCAGAGAAATAGATTGCTCTAACAATCTATTCCACTTGTTATTCCACTTGTTAACTGAAACACATGTACACACACAGCCTAAAAGTTGAGAATTAAGTTTTATTCAGCTATTCTGTGTATGGGAAGATGTAAGAGTCTGGGCTTATTGGAATCAGTCTTCTGCTATACAGATTAACTATCTCAGGCCAGGGTCTTGTTTTTCTTCATCCCAAATCCCCTCAGGGTGCACAGTTGGGGGTGACTGTTTTGGCTGATGACTTGATGGCTTCAACATCTTTTGCATACCAATATGGTATGGTAGATGACATTTTTTGTCCCTATGCTGTAACCTTAAGCCAGGACCCACCTCATTTTTATTCACTGTAGTACTGCTCACTTTTTGGCATAAAACATTTTAAACCCTTGAACATATTATCTGCCTCAGGAAAATTTAAAGTTTACAATAGCAAGAGAAACAGAAGAGACTCCCTACCTCCTCCCCTCAAAAAAACAAAAACAAACAACCAAAAACTACGTATTTCCAGAAAAACTATGTATGTTCTGGCTGTGTTTCTTTGAAAACTAAGATCATTTTACTGTAGACAGGAAATAAGAGGAACAAAACAGTCTTAGTTATTCTGTCACCAGAGAAGATACACAATTTTGTGTATCCTGACATACTGGGAACTCTACAGAGCACTCTTGACAATATCTGAGAAAATGATAAAACTTCAGTGAGAAATTATTCCCTGGTGGGGATGTCAGTATAGCCACAATAGAATAGAGATTAGAGACTATCACCCCCCTCCCACCCTAGGCTGTCTGTAAAGCCTACTTCGTTCAAATGTGATTATACAACAATACAGACAGGGAAGCAAACTTGGTAATTGAGGTTAAATTCCCACCAGCTCAGGAAAATGGAAACTTCAGTAACTTTAAGTTATTCAAGCTAAATATATAAAGCAGTAGTTATACAAACATCAGTGAACAGATTGACATTAGTAATTGATAAAATTTCAGGAATGGATGACAAGATAAGCTTTATAAATGCCTCAGCTTAAATAAATGAGATTAGATGGATGAGAGGAAAGTTGGTATTAGTTTTGGATGTATGTATATAGGTATCCAAGACTGTTTTGCATGGATGAATCACATAAATACTAGAGGCAAGAAGAAGATCAGAAACTGTATATGTATCTTTCTTGTAAAATTAACAAATGAAAGCCTTAGCCAGCTATATATTTGTGTATTACGAGGGGTAATTAGGAAATAGTAGATAGGAAAGTAGATTTTAGGAGAGTGGAGGGGAGAAGATTAAGACACACGTTTATCCTTGGGCTTCCCTGCTGGCTCAGACAGTAAGGCGTCTGCCTGTAATGCGGGAGACCTGGGTTCGATTCCTGGGTCGGGAAGACCCCCTGGAGAAGGAAATGGCAATCCACTCCAGCACTCTTGCATGGAAAATCCCATGGACAGAGGAGCCTCGTAGACTACAGTCCATGGGGTCGCAAAGAGTCGGACATGACTGAGTGACTTCACTTAACTTTTAACTCTAAAATCTTTCATACAGTCAACAGAAAGTATGTATTCAAACTCTGTAGTATACAAGTGCATAGTTTAAAGAACTTATTTCAAGAACACAAAATGTTCTACAAGTCAATTCCAAAGCATTAAGAATAAACCAGGATAAAAGAGAAAAACTAAAAGCAAGTTTTGGCAGCTCAGCTTCACTTAAGGGGTAATTGAACATTAAAAAAATAAAATCAGTCCAAAACCACCACTTGCGAGAGCTCTTAGAATTTGTAGCTTTACCCTGTTTGCAGGATTGAGACATAGTAAATGAATTTCCTACTTCAGGAAAAATGCTATAAGATTCTGCAGTTACAAATAAGGTCAATACTTGACATATGGTATCATAGAATAGTCTGGCCCAAACTACTTTTAAGGCAGCACATATGAACTGCTTTAATGACCTTTGAAACTCTAATGGCAATTTAATGTCAAATTAAACATCTCATGGAAAGAGTTTGACCAATGAATTTTTTTTTCTAAGTTGTTCTCTTTCATGTTGAAATGTGGTTTGATGCAAAAAGTAAAGAAAGTACAATAAAAATTGTTCTATGTCTGTGTGTTCCACAACAATTTAGTAAAGAGTACAGCTAGGTAGCGTATTGAGGACACTGATGTTTTTCAGTGCATTTCCTCATATTTTTATTGAGTGATTAAATTTAATAATTAACTTATTTAATATCATTTTATTACCCTGTAGAAATTAGTTAAGTCCAGAAATATGGAGGCTTTGCTTACAATTTTGGCTAGCCACAAATTAATCATGTTACCCTAAACAAATCTCTCACCTATTTTTGTATTCAATATTTAATAAATGTTTACTAAATGCTAGCCACTCTTACTAATTAATGTCAGATTTTAATCATTTCTTGTAGTTAAAGCGTCAAATATTATTAGTGAAACAAAGCATTAATAGAGGACAGTGATAAATTTTTCAGAATAAAGACAGAAGATAATTGAAAAAGTACAGTATTTGGGATGAGAACTATAAGTGAAGAGTTAAACTGCAATAAGAATAGAGATAAGGAAAAAGGTAATCTTTAAATAATAAGAGAAAAATGTGACTTCTAGCTATCTTTTGCATAAATAATGCACTGGAACCTATGGAGAAGTTAAAGAGCAAGGCTATCTCTCAGAGCCTCATATATTAAAATGTGTTCATACTTAATGCTATTTAGTAAGAAGATGATGCTTGAAAAGTAAGTTGAATCTGTGAAGGGCCTTGGATGTGTAAAGTGCTAGGTGTTACACTACTCTCATGGCTCAGCTGGGATATTTCTCACTGGATTTTTTAAATCCCTCCATTGTGAAGTATATAATTCTTCACACTAAATTCATTTCATAAAATGTGAAAATGTTCTGTATATCTTTGGAGGGAAAGAAGTGATTATACTTGTGCTGAAGGTTGTCACCATGAAATAGAACTGAGTCATTGGTGCAAGTATGTTTCTAAATAGAGTGACCCATATATAAGAGTCACTTCCCACAATGGTCAATGTGTTTCGATTGCTAGTTTATAACTGGCAATGTTGATTCAAAATCCACACAACTCCACACTAATGAGGAAGGGTGGAATTAGATGTGGTAGAATCTGAGAGCTTTGCAGCATCATGCTGTACCATCTACTTGATTTCTTTGACTCTTCCACTTTCTGTGATCTATTTTATCTATTCTATGGGGTTAAACACAAACTTTAACTTTCAGATTCTCATTTGATATTGAATCTTTGGGTCTTGTATCTTAAGGTTTTTGTGCTTAGTAGTCCAGTATTTGTATACCTTTTTTTTTGTTTTTTTTTCCTATTTTGGCTGATTCAGGACTATCTTAACTGCTACATCTGCTTTGTCTATATCAAGATGTCATTCTCCAAACATGTGAAAGGCCATTGGAGCATATAATCCAATCTAGATTATAAAACATTATTTTTAAGGTCTACATGTGATGGTTCAGTATAGGTACATATTGTGAAATGAATACCACAATTAACACATTGATCCTCTCACGTCTTACCTTTGTGTGTATGTGTGTGTGTACACGAGCATGTGGAGTGAGAACACTTAAGACTTACTCTCTTAATAAATTTCAGCTGTATAATGCAGTATTAATAACCCTAGTCATTAAACTTTACATTAGATCCCCAGAACTTATTCATCTTATGACAGAACATTTGTATGCTTTTGACTGCAAATTTTTTCATATTCAATTTGTCTCTCATAAATAAAATTCAAAAACTAAAAATAAAGGATATAGTAAAAACATAAAAAATAGAAATGCTATTATGTTTAAAGGACTATGATTTATATATATATATATATATATCAGCTCCTTTGATATTGATAAAAATAAGGAGTTTCTACCCAGGGTATATCCAGTGTAATCATGTCCAGTATATTACTGTTTACAAAGGGGGGAATTTTTCAGTGTAATACACTACCACAGACTATTTTCATATAAAGTAGATTTCCCTCCACAGATTAGATTTCTCTTTCATATACATTCCCTTAATACCCCCAAGTGCTTTGAGCATAATAGACAACTTACAACGTGTAGACACACAGAGCTGCAGGGCTAAGGAAACATGTAGAGCTGCACACAAGCAAGAAGTCAATATATTTCAGAAAATATTGTGAAAGTAAATAGATAAACCCTGGAGGTATGGTAAAAGTAGCCTATGATTAGCAAGGAAAAGTAAATAGTACGGTTAATTCTTCTTTTCTCCTTTACCATAGAAAGTAAAGAGAGAAATATTATACATTGAAGCCAAGAGAGATTAAATACTTTACTCAAAATCACTTAGCTATAGTTTGATTGAGCAAAGATATGAAACCAGGTCTCCTTACTAACCACCACTCAAAAATTCATTTCCAAGGCAGACAATTTAGCAGAAAATGGTGAGGGTACAGGATCAACAAATATAATGAAGAGAAATACAAAGCAGTCTAAAAGAGAGACTCATTTTACCCACATGGTGTAAGAGTACTTTCCATTTGAGCAACCAGGGAAGCCCCATTCCAGTTTCTAGTAAGGAGAAAAAAGTTAGGAAATAATGTAATCTGCTACAAAGTTCATTGTACATGTGTGAAACTAAGATGTTTCATTGTTTTATATGTTTATGATTAATTAGTATAACTCCTGTTCTTTCTTAAAGGTTTAATCTCCATTTTTTATTTTTCTTTAAGAAATTTCTGGGATGAATAAACAGCTACACAAGATGGAATGATTGAGTCCTCCTGACAGTGAAAAATATTTAACTGCTCAAGGTGGGAAATATTAGGTAAGTATCTTTTCTTCAAAATGATGCTTTAATAAGATTTTTTGTATGTTCTCTTAGTGTCTGCTAATTACATACTCATAAACTATTAAATGTTTTTCTTCCCCAGAAGTTCCTTGGTAAATACATATTAGAAAGTAGAAAATATCCTCCCATAATAGTGCTTTATTAAGAAAATTCATGTTCTGTATATCCCAAATCATTACTTAATCTAAAACAAAGTAACAAAACAATAAAAATAACTTTCATGCAGCATTACTAATTAGGCGAAACAGAAAACAATAAAATGTAGTAAGAAACCATTTTAAATTTATCTTGATATTCATATGCAATGATTAGCAGATGCTAATGAAAAGAGAATAAGGAGACAGAAGAAAGCATTTTTATATTGACTGAAGGAGATTGGAGGGCTTTTTAAAGGCTATGATGTAGGATTGTTGCTGTTGTAAATTATTTCCTTTTCTTGATACAGGTTTTAAAAACCTGAAAATGTTACCTGCTTCTTGTGTTGTAGATCTTCATATACCACACCTCCAGGGGATTCATGGGAATTATTGATTGCTCTGACATGACTGAGGGTATCAAATGATTAATTTTATTGTATTCAAAATAGAAATAATATTTAAGAACTGAAACAGAGAATAAAAGCTAGTTGAGTGAATATTCTTATAGTTTGTAATGAGTAGAGAGATAGTATTTCTATGCTAATAATTTTCATGCCATTTGCTCCTAAATATTTACCAATTTGAGTAACAAGTCATTTGTGGAAAGGGAAAGCAACTGCCAGGAAGGGGAACCCTCATGATTCTTTTGCCTGTTCTAATAATCAGATTGACACAAGACAGATTACATTTAGAAAGAAATCTAAATTTAATTATGTATGTACAGTAGCCTCATGGCTTCCCTTCCCTGCTGGCTCAGTTGGTAAAGAATCTGCCTACAATGCCAGAGATGTAGATGTGGATTCTATGCCTGGGTTGGGAAAATACCCTGGAGAAGAAAATGGCAACCCACTCTAGTATTCTTGTCTGGAGAATTCCATGGAAAGAGGAGCCTTGGAGGCTACTGTCCATGGGGTTGCAAGAGTGGATCTTGACTTAGCAACTAAACCACCACCACCACAAGAGTCTGATAAGAATATGAGACCCAAATAAGTGATCAAAGTAGGATGCTTTTATAATTTTTCAGAGAAAGAAGCAATTATTTGTGAAGATGTAATAAAATAGGAAAGTTGTTGAAGTAGCAAATTAACAAAGAAGTAACAAATTTTGTTCATGCAGGCTTCTTGGCCTTGAATTTCTTTTACTCTCTTGATTTTGCTTTCAGAAAAAAGGGTAGGTTAGGAGGGTTAAGGTGTCCTTCTTGTATTGGCTGTTTTTTAAGTCACTTTAATTGTAAATAATCAATATACCAAAGTGTCATATTTTGAGGTGACCTGCCGTGAACCCCATCATAATACAACAGTAATATTTGAATGCTGATGTTTAACAAAGTAGAAACGAAAATGATAAAGGGAAGTAAATTGTCTCATCTCTCAGGTTGTAAGATAAGTATATATCAATGAATAGATCTAAATATCACCAGAACATTTGCAACTTAGACTCTTACATGTTTTTTCATTTAAAAACAATTTTTTTAAAATTTCTGTTAAAATCCCAAAGGAGTGTTCTACTGAGGTTTGGGGTCAGTACACCTTTCCATGAATCTTATGGGATTGTGAAGATACTGAGTTTTATTTTGACACGAGAAAAATGCCAACAAAGAGAAGACTCGTCCTTTTCCAAATAGGATAGTGTCAGATTTGGGGGAACAGAACTCCAGCAAAAGTGAAGGAAATCTAAATCCCCAAGGTCATAGTCAGAGCCTTTGGAAGGGGACCACTGGGAAATACAGACTGAGGGTCAGAAAGAATGCAAGAGTGGAGGGCTAGAGAAAAGATGCTTTAAATTTAAAGTCAGGTGTGTCAAAACCTGTGTTTACCCCATAATTGCATGTGTAAAAAACTTACTTTGGGCTTCCCAGATGGCCAATATATGTATCACTGTATATTCCAATATAATTTTAAGGATGAATGAGGATAATATATGTATAATAGATAAATATGTTTATCTATTATACATATATATCTACCTAAAAGGTAGATATAACATTTATTAACATGATGGCTCTAACACATGAAAGATTATTTAGAGAAAAACAGTTTTAATCCTTCTGCTAATTGACTTATTTCAGAAAGCTTCATGTAATGTATTTAAATGCCCCGATATTATTTTTATAAATATTCCACTAGTAAAAATTCCACTGTCAGAAAGAAGTACCAGCATTTTAGATATATCTGTTTTATTTTTACTCACTGTTGATTTTAAAAATATAGATGGCAGCATTTATAAACCAAACAAGATTCCACTTAAAAAGAGTTATTTTTATCAAACAGATGATTGTGCATCTGTCCATAGGCACGACCCATTATCCATCTAATTCCTAAGCAATATTATTGCCAATGGGTGTTTTTGGTACTCAGACTCATTTATACAGTTCCCTGTTTACATACAATTATATAAATAAATTTTAAATTAAAGTTATATTAGAATATCCACTTTGACTCTAAATCTCAATACTACTAACAACACCTGAAGGCTACCTTACCATTCAAAAAGTGAAGGACAATCTCAATACATTATCTATAAATCTACTAGGTAAGGTGATTTGGTATGAAGGTTGGGTTTGAATATCTCAAAACTTTTTTATAAATCTTAATTAAAATCAATGAAAATAATGACATGATAGTGTTATCTTTATGAAACAAAGTTTTATACATTATGTATAAAATGAAACACAATTTTAGTTAAGTATGCTTTAAGAGAAACTCATTATGACAAGTGTGTTTATACATAACTGAAGAAACACTACCTCTATTTCTGACCTGAGAAATCTTACCACAGTCTCCTCAAAATCACAGCTTCCTTCAGGAAAACAAAGAGACATGCCTATCTGTTTATAAAGCATTATTTCTACATGTATAGAATGAAAATATATTCTGAAAGAAGGTTTTTATTCATCACAATCTACATCTTTTCAACAATTTCAATCTCAGAGGTAAAAATTGCTTAAAATTCTTTTTTTTTCCTCACCCAGTTTCTCTAGAGGCTTCCTTTTGAAGGTTAGGTGAATATGAAAATGTTACCCTTTGTTTTTCTTTTGATATCTGTGTGTACCATGAGATTCCACATATCCTGCTTTGAAGCTGTGCTTTCTGTTGTTTCTGTGCTGCTTGTATCCCCTTCTAGTCTATCTTGCTTTTGACTCTTTTCAACTCACTTTTTCTTTTAGTTCTTTAGCTGTATAATTCCTTAGAGTCTTAGGCTGAAAAGACATGACTTGACTGCTAGTGTTCAAAAGTCACAAATGAAATGAGCTTAGAAACTTAAGATACTCTAGTGCCAAGTGCACAAACTTTCCTAAATACTGCAGTTTAGGCAGTCAAATATATAAACCTGAGAAGACATGGTAACATAAAATTATGGAAAAAAGTGACTGGATATCAGAAAAGAGACTCAATATGTATTTAATGGCTTGCAGTCATATTATTGAATCTGTTCCTTAAGAACATGTTTGGAAGAAAATCCATTATTCCATAATAGCCTCTTAAAATCTGTTTATGAGCCACATTATAACAATATCCTTGGAACATAAATAACTTGAGACAATGTTTTGTTTAATTTGATGTGAAAAGTAAGAAAAAATTAGAGCTCATCTATATACTTTGGACTCCTAAATGGATGAGCCAATTTATAAAGTAAAACTACTACAAAATGTTTTATCATTAAAACTAGGAGTATTGAAGGAGTACCTATTAAGTGTTTAATGTGTTAGTTAACTTGAGTTAGCCCTTGTTTTCTATCATCTTAATGGGTCATAAAATATATACATAATAAATGACTATATTTATATAATATAAAGTAAATTCTAATAATATTATTAGCCACTTTAAAATACAATACCAATTATGGTAGACTATCTAGTAAAGTCTTCTTGTGGGAATATAGCATTTGAATTCATGAAGGGATTGAAAAGAAATGAAGAAAAGCTTTGAACAAAATATAGTGATTGAAAGCACAAACATAATCCATAAAATTCTCAAATTGCTAAATGTCTATATTCTTGGACACATCAAGAAATTAAAATACATATCATTTTAAAATGTTTGCTTTTAGCCATCTCTGTGTGAGTCCTGCATTCTCAATTGGTAGGACCAAACATGAACCATATACTATAATATTCCTATTCATCTATTTGCCATCTGTAAACTCAAAGCAGTTTTTATATATGAGTTTCCACATGCCCCTCCTGAGAGGAGACGCTTATATTTAAGGTTGTGGATTCTGCTAAAGACTACATGATGCAGATAGCCTCAAAAATTCATGAGATCTAGAAGTGGGTGTCCCTCGATTCAGATTCTGGTTCCATTACCCAGATACTCTGTCACATGAGACAAATCAGTTCAGTTCAGTTCAGTTGCTCAGTCATGTCCGACCCTTTGTTACCCCGTGAATCACAGCACACCAGGCCTCCCTGTCCATCACCAACTCCCTGAGTTCACTCAGACTCATGTCCATTAAGTCAGTGATGCCATCCAGCCATCCCATCCTCGGTCGTCTCCTTCTCCTCCTCCCCGCAATCTCTCCCAGCATCAGAGTCTTTTCCAATGAGTCAACTCTTCGCATGAGTTGTCCAAAGTACTGGAGCTTCAGCTTTAGCATTATTCCTTCCAAAGAAATCCCAGGGTTGGTCTCCTTCAGACTGGACTGGTCGGATCTCCTTGCAGTCCAAGGGACTCTCAAGAGTCTTCTCCAACACCACAATTCAAAAGCATCAATTCTTCAGCACTCAGCCTTCTTCACAGTCCAACTCTCACATCCATACATGACAACAGGAAAAACCATAGCCTTGACTAGATGGATCTTAGTCGGCAAAGTAATGTCTCTGCTTTTGAATATGCTATCTAGGTTGGTCATAACTTTTCTTCCAAGGAGTAAGTGTCTTTTAATTTCATGGCTGCAGTCACCATCTGCAGTGATTTTGGAGCCCAAAAAAATAAAGTCTAACACTGTTTCCACTGTTTCCCCATCTATTTCCCATGAAGTGATGGGACCGGATGCCATGATCTTCGTTTTCTGAATGTTGAGCTTTAAGCCAACTTTTTCACTCTCCTCTTTCACTTTCATCAAGAGGCTTTTTAGTTCCTCTTCACTTTCTGCCATAAGGGTGGTGTCATCTGCATATCTGAGGTTATTGATATTTCTCCCGGCAATCTTGATTCCAGCTTTTGTTTCTTCCAGTCCAGCATTTCTCATGATGTACTCTGCATAGAAGCTAAATAAGCAGGGTGACAATATATAGCCTTGATGTACTTTTCCTATTTGGAACCATTCTGTTGTTCCATGTCCAGTTCTAACTGTTGCTTCCTGACCTGCATACAAATTTCTCAAGAGGCAGGTCAGGTGGTCTGTATTCCCATCTCTTTCAGAATTTTCCACAGTTTATTGTGATCCAAACAGTCAAAGGCTTTGGCATAGTCAATAAAGCAGAAATAGATGTTTTTTCTGGAACTCTCTTGCTTTTTCCATGATCCAGCGGATGTTGGCAATTTGATCTCTGGTTCCTCTGCCTTTTCTAAAACCAGCTTGAACATCAGGAAGTTCATGGTTCACATATTGCTGAAGCCTGGCTTGGAGGATTTTGAGCATTACTTTACTAGCATGTGAGATGAGTGCATTTGTGCAGTAGTTTGAGCATTGTTTGGCATTGCCTTTCTTTGGGATTGGAATGAAAACGGACCTTTTCCATTCCTATGGCCACTGCTGAGTTTTCCAAATTTGCTGGCACATTGAGTGTAGCACTTTCACAGCATCATCTTTCAGGATTTGAAATAGCTCCACTGGAATTCCATCACCTCCACTAGCTTTGTTCGTAGTGATGCTTTCTAAGGCCCACTTGACTTCACATTCCAGGATGTCTGGCTCTAGATCAATGATCACATCATCGTGATTATCTGGGTTGTGAAGATCTTTTTTGTACAGTTCTTCCGTGTATTCTTGCCACCTCTTCTTAATATCTTCTGCTTCTGTTAGGTCCATACCATTTCTGTCCTTTATTGAGCCCATCTTTGCATGAAATGTTCCCTTGATATCTCTAATTTTCTTGAAGAGATCTCTAGTATTTCCCATTCTTTTGTTTGCCTCTATTTCTTTGCATTGATTGCTGAAGAAGGCTTTCCTATCTCTTCTTGCTATTCTTTGGAACTCTGCATTCAAATGCTTACATCTTTCATTTTCTCCTTTCCTTTTCACTTCTCTTCTTTCCACAGCTATTTGTAAGGCCTCCCCAGACAGCCATTTTGTTGTTTTGCATTTCTTTTCCATGGGGATGGTCTTGATCCTTGTCTCCTGTACAATGTCATGAACCTTATTCCATAGTTCATCAGGCACTCTATCTATCAGATCTAGGCCCTTAAATCTATTTCTCGCTTCCACTGTATAATCATGAGATAAATAGTTGACCTCAATAAATGCCGTATTTCTTATATATAAAATAAAAATTTGTATACGAAAAAACATATAATCTGTATAAACATCCAATGTGTGTGAACATATGCTGTACTTTATAGACACATACTTTTCATCTATACGTTTTTCCTTTGTGCTTCATTGAAATAAAACAAAAGGAGTTCCAGCTACATCTATTGACCACTTTATATCCAGTTGCAGTAGTTTGTTCATTTTATAGTTGTATCTAAACATTATAAATTGAGATGTTCTTAACCACTATTCATGACCCATTCTGAAATTTTGAATCCTGGTTCAGTTCAGTTCAGTCACTCAGTCGTGTCTGACTCTTTGTGATTTTGTGGACTGCAACAAGCCAGGCCTCCTTGTCCATCCCCAACTCCCAGAGTTTACTCAAACTAATCTCCAGTGAGTCAGTGATGCCATTCAACCATCGCATTCCCTGTTGTCCCCTTTTCCTCCTGCCTTCAATCTTTCCCAGCATCAGGATCTTTTCAGATGAGTTAGTTCTTGGCATCAGATGGCCAAAGTATTGGAATTTCAGCTTCAGCATCAGTCCTTCCAATGAATATTCAGGACTGATTTCCTTTAGGATGGATTTTTTGGATCTCCTTGCCATCCATGAGACTCTCAAGAGTCTTCTCCAACACCACAGTTCAAAAGCATCAATTCTTCGGCTCTCAGCTTTCTTTATAGTCCAACTCTCACATCCATACATGCCTACTTGGAAAAACCATAGCTTTGACTAGACAGACCTTTGTTGACAAATTAGTGTCTCTGGTTTTTAATAAGCTGTCTAGGTTGGTCATAACTTCTCTTCTGAGGAACAAGCATCTTTTAATTTCATGGCTGCAGTCACCATCTGCAGTGATTTTGGAGCCCCCAAAATTATAGTCTGTCACTGTTTCCACTGTTTCCCCATCTATTTGCCATGAAGTGATGGGGCCAGATGCCATGATCTTAGTTTTCTGAATGTTGAGCTTTAAGCCAACTTTTTCACTGTCCTGTTTCACTTTCATTAAGAGGCTCTTTAGTTCTTCTTCACTTTCTTCCATAAGAGTGGTGTTATCTGCATATTTGAAGTTATGGATATTTTTCCTGGCAATCTTGATGAATCCTGTTGAATATAAACTAAATGGTATATGCTAATTCTAGCTCATTATATTACACATCACAGGATTGTATTATAGTTACATTTTTTAAAATCTATCGGGAAGACTCTATAGCACAACTGTTTTGGCTTTTTAATGATATAACTTATACTCTTTTTTTGCAATAAAGATGTTTAAACCTGCCTGAATGCTTAGTGGATATTAGAGACATCCAGAGAGTAAAATGCTATAAACTTTTTTTTTTTTAGTTTACTGACAAATAGCAGCATGCTCCAAGGAAGTCTTTCTTTAGAAAATGTTCATTTGAGAAAACTGTATCCCGTCATTATTTAATCTACCCTTAAAAAACCTAAAACATTTTAAGTTTCTTACTCAAAGCTGCTATAGTATGAATCCAATTCAGTAGTGATGGAATAGGAGATCTGATTAACCCACCTACCGACAACCAATGTAATCTCTGGAAAATTACATAACGATAACTGCGTGAAGGTTAAAGACTAATTTAAAGAGTGACACAGAGAGGCAGAATTTGAAGGAAAGTGGTCACTGGAGAAATAAAGCTATTGATTTTGATTTGCCTTTATAAGTCTTTTTACCTGAGAGAAAACAGAGTCCTTGCTGTATAATATGAACAGAGAAAGTGCTCCAAAATCTGCATATATACTATGCAGTCCTTGTCTGGTGACTGAAGTACACTTACATGGAGGACACTTCAAATTTCCCAGAAAAAAAGAAAAAAAAGTAACATCTGGAAATCTAAAATAAAACAGTAGACGTTTCAGTTCTGGCTCACCAGAGGGGTAACAGAAGTTAGGATTTAACTGAACAGAATCTCTGCCATCTAGGCCAAACATCAACACTATTGAAAGGAAGATAATAGATTTGAATTCCCTACAATTATGCTACCCACAAACAGAAAACCTTATATCTGATCTACAGGAAATAATGAAAATAATGAGTAAAGAAATGGATAATTTTTGGATTAAAATGGAAACCATAAGAACAGGAACTAAATGGTAATTCTATGAAATAAAATCAGTATCTGGAAAGAAAAATTGCACTCATTATCAAAAATTGCACTAGATCAAAGAAGAAAATGGCAATGTACTGGAACATCAAATAGTAAAATAATCTTATCAGAGGAGAAGAATGACAAAGGACATAAAAAAGAATTAGAAGTGTTTCAGAGACCAAAGGTGTGCAAACAGGTCTATTTTTATTGTGCATTCCAGAAGGATAAAGAGAAAAGGGGCAGATGAAATCATTTGAAGAAATAATTTTGCAAATTTCCTAGATTTAATGAAAAACATTTACTTATAAATCAAGAATCTGAGTGAATACTAAGACATTCTCAAATCCTAAATAAAAACTACGTCACATATAGATGACTAAAGTAAAAAAATAGAGAATCAAGTAATGAAAACAACTAGAGAAAAAAGAATAATTTGTATAAAGAAGAAGAGTGATATATTAATATATTTATAAATACTTTGTTATTGTTGTTCTGTCACTATGTCATTTGTCACATCTGACTCTCTGTGACCCCAGGAACAACCACAGCATGCTAGGCTCTTCTGTCCTCCACTATCTCCTAGTGTTTATATATATATAAACATATATATATATATATACACACATACTTACATCTTGTCAGAAAACAATGGAGACTAGAAAGCAATAGGCATTATATTTAATTCCTGGGGAAAAGTCAACATAGAATTCTATATCTGGTAAAAATATCTTCTATAAAGATAGAAAACTGACCAAATTAAGAGACTAATAGGCAAAACCATGGACATAAGATGAAGATTTTTGAGAAGCCATTCAGAACCACTAGAAAAAATAGAAAAAGATATAGAGGCTTGGTCAACACCATCTAATGCCAAACAGCAAAATATATATTCTTGTTTAAGTATACAGCCTGATTATCAAAGAGGAGCAAATGCTGGATTATATAATAAATTTCACTGAATTTCTAAAATATTCAAAGTTACAGAATATATTTTATGATAAAATTTATTTAAGTTATGAATCATTAACAAAAAGATGGATGTAGAATCTTCTCCCAATTGTTAGAAAATTTTTAAAAAATCACCTGTATCTTTTTTTAATCACTTCTATCTTGATGAACGCTCATGTGAGTTGAAGATGATGTGTCTTCTCCTCTTGTTAGGTAGACTGTCAATTAGGTCAGTTTGCTTTATTGTGTTGTTCTGGTCTTGTATACCCTTACTGATTGTTAGTCTATTTAGTTCTACCAAAGAGATTTATCTGAGAAAGAGCCTTGAAATTCCTAACTATAATTGTTTCTCCTTTCAGTTCAGTCAGATTTTGCTTCATGTTTTCCAAAACTCTATTTTGTGCATATTCATTTAGAATTTGCACCATCTTCTTTCCTTTTTTGATTATTTTGATGTGACTTCTTTATCATTATAAAATTATCTTCTTTGTACCTGCTTGTATTCCATTTCCACAGACCATGTTATCATTATCTCATATTGATATAGTCTCTTAGGTTTCATTGGTGTTTCTATGGCTTATCTTTAAAATTTTATTTTTACCTTTAATCATTCAGATTTATAAAGAGGTCATTTACATACAATTAAATTTATTCCTTCTAGCTGTGCAGTCAGATGAGTTAGGACAAATGTCTAGAGACATGCAACCTGTACCAAAATCAAGGCAAAGTGTATTTTCATCACTCCCTAAATGTCCTCATTCCATATTCCTTGGAAGGAAAGCTATGACAAACTTAGACAGCATATTATAAAGCAGAGATATCACATCACCAATAAAGGTCCATATAGTCAAAGCTATGGTTTTTCCAGTAGTCATGTATGGATGTGAGAGTTGGACCATAAAGAAGGATGAGCACTGAAGGATTGATGCTTTTGAAATGTGGTGCTGGGGAAGACTCTTGAGAGTTCCTTGGACTGCAAGGAAGATCAAGCCAGTCAATCCTAAAGGAAATCAACCCTGAATATTCATTGGAAGGACTGATGTTGTATCTGAAGTTCTAATCCTTTGTCTACCTGATGTGAAGAGCTGACTCACTGGAAAATATCCTGATGCTGGGAAAGATTGAGTGCAGGATTAGAAGCGGGTGACAAAGGATGAGATGGTTGGATGGCATCACCAACTCAGTGGACATGAGTTTGAGCAAGCTCCAGGAGATAGTGAAGGACAGCAAACCCTGGTGTGCTGGAGTCCATGGGGTTGCAAAGATTCAGACATGACTGAGAGACTGAAAAACAGCAACAGCTTCCCACATACAATAAATTTTAAGATATATGTATTCTCCAAATTTGTACTAGATTTTTCAAAAATGTTTTATTCATTCTAGGTCCTTTTAACTTCCAGATGCAAACTGTTGATAAGAGAATTTTAAAAATATCTAAATGAATGGAGAAGGGCCAAATATATAGATGAATAAATAAATGGAGAAGGGCCAAATATATAGATGAATAAATAGTAGGATTTTATGTGGAATTGAAAAGCTTAACAAGCATCTTGTTTCACATTCTTATTGTGCTAGCTGTGACTTCCACTGAATGTTGAATACTAGTGAGTAGAATGGAATCCTTGCCTTTTTTCTACTCTGGGGAGAATGAGTGTAGTGTTTCATCATTAAGAAAAATGGTAGCTACAGGTTTTCACAGATGCATTTTATCTGGCTAAGGGATTTCCCATTATTTTCTAGTTTAAAGTGGTTTTTTAAACGAATGCTATGTCAAATTTTGTCAAATCCTTTATCCCTTCTAGTATTTTGTGTTTGGAGGATAAATTGGGAGGTGGCACCTAGCCCATAGCCTTTGAATTCAGCTCCTCAGAAGTCACAATTATATCTTATAGATATTTTTAAAATAAATATACAATTTTTTCACTTTAATTAATTATTATTTCTGAATACATTTCTTTAACATTTCTTATATTGCATGTCTGATGGTGATAAATTCTATCAGCTTTTGTTTGTCTAAAAAAAAGACTTTAATTATCTATGCATAAAATTCTAGTTTAACAACCTTTTTCTTTTTTAGTCCTTTAAAGATTTCACTGCATTGTCTTCTAGCTTGCAAAATGTCTGGCTAAAATCCTACTCTCCTTCTTATCTTTGTGATACTACATGTAATTTCATTGTGTTTGGTCTACGTTGAAGATTTTCCATTTATTACTCCTTTAAGCAATTTTATCTTAATATGCCTTAGTGTTTTTTTCCTTAATGTCCAATTTTCAAATCACATCTTTTTCAATAATGCATCTAATTTATATAGCTGTCTGCACAATAATGCCACAAGCTATTGAAAGTGATTTTGTAAGCAAAATTATACATAGTGAAATCTAATGAACTGAACACATATGTCTACATTTCTTAGCTTTGAAACCTACTAGTTGTATAATTTTGGAAAATAATTTACCCCCCCTAAGATAAATCTTCAGAAAATCCTCTGCAGCCTCCAGGATTGTGAAAAAAAGTTTTTGTTATCTATATAAACCACTCAGGTTGTAGCATTTTCTTACAATAGACCAAGTGGTGTAAAACACTGTATGATTTCAACTATTAATATATGACACTCTGGAAAAGGCAAAACTATGGAAATAGTGAAAAGTTCATTGGTTGCCTGATGTTATTAGGAAGAGAGGGATGTGTAGGCAGAAGACAGGTTTTTAGAGTAGTGAAACTATTATGTATGATACTATAATGTTGGATACATGTCAATATAAACTTTTCTGTTCTCACGGAACATACAGCATCATTCAGTTCAGTTCATTTCAGTTGCTCAGTTGTGTCCGACTCTGCGACCCCATGAATCGTGGCACACCAGGCCTCCCTGTCCATCACCAACTCCTGGAGTTCACTCAGACTCATGTCCATCGAGTCCGTGATGCCATCCAGCCATCTCATCCTCTGTTGTCCCCTTCTCCTCCTGCTCCCAATCCCTCCCAGCATCAGAGTCTTTTCCAATGAGTCAATTCTTCGCATGAGGTGGCCAAATTACTGGAGTTTCAGCTTTAGCATCATTCCTTCCAAAGAAATTCCAGGGCTGATCTCCCTTAGAATGGACTGATTGGATCTCCTTGCAGTCCAAGGGACTCTCAAGAGTCTTCTCCAACACCACAGTTCAAAAGAGTGAATTATAATTAACCTCTGGAATTTGTGTGCTTATGATGTGTCAATGTAGGTTCACCAACAGTAGCAAATGTTCCACAGTGGTGGGAAATGTTAATAATGGGGATGGCTGTGCATCTGAAGGGATTGGAAGTATATTGGAAATCTCTGTACATTTTGCTCAGTATTGTTGTGAACCTAAAAGTGCTCTAAAAAAATTAAATGTAATACATAATCAGTAAGTTCTATGAAGAAAACATGGATGAGTTTATGAATAGATATAGATACTATTAGATAATGAAATAGAACCTCTCTGGTGAGGTGACATTTGAGCAGAGATCAATTTTACTATGAGAATGAACAAGCGAATATTTCAAAGAAGATCGATCTAGGCAGAGGGGAGAGAATTTGCAAAGGGCCTGAATTTAGAACATACTATTATTTTAATGGACCCCTCCCCTGCTCAGTAAATATTATTGATTGTATGACCTATGGGTTATTATATCCATGCATCTACAGGCTGGTAAATTAACTCATAACTCCTAAAACTTCCAGATAAATTATGCCAAAGGAATGTTATATGAAGAGTTAGATTGTAATAATAATAAAAAAAGTCTCTAGATATTCTCAATAAAATGAGTTTCTGGGCTCAACTGTTAAAGCAAATTGTATGAAATCATTTTTACAAAACATTTTCCTATTTTCTAAAATAAATGGAAAAATTGCTTTGAAATTATGCTTGCTAATTTTAGAAACATTTTCACAAGAATTTTGTTACTTTTCTGTCAATTCTCCCAGAACTAGGAAGAAAACAGTGCTTACTTAACAAATGATGGCCATATTATTTTGAATGTTATAGACCTATATGAATTACCTATACCACAAATTGCTAACTTAATAACATGCTCTCAGTTCTCACCATGAACCAAGTATTTTATATTATTTTTCCTTTTCTTTCCACTGCCCTACTGTAAAATAGGGGATATCCCAATTTTGTTGTTGATAAAACTGAGGATAATAAGACTTACTAAAATCTAGTTGGCATTGTTATATTTGTGTAAATGATTTCAGTCCTCTGCTACTGTGACTGTGTCATAGTAATTCTATCTACTGCTGCTGCTGCTGCTAAGTCACTTCAGTCGTGTCCGACTCTGTGCAGTCCCAGAGACAGCAGCCTACCAGGCTAACCCGTCCGTGGGATTCTGCAGGCAAGGACAATGGATTGGGTTGCCATTTCCTTCTCCAATGCATGAAAGTGAAAAGTGACAGTGAAGTCACTCAGTCGTGTCCAACTCTTAGCGACCCCATGGAGTGCAGCCTACCAGGCTCCTCCATCCATGGGATTTTCCAGGCAAGTGGGGTGGAGTGGGGTGCCATTGCCTTCTCCAGTAATTCTATCTACATTGTTACATTTCAATATACTTATTGAAAATGAAATATATTTATTCATTATACTGAATGAAAACTTCAGCGCAGTTCGATAACTCAGTCATGTCCAACTCTTTGTGACCCATGGACTGCAGCACGCCAGGCCTCCTTGTCCATCACCAACTCCCGGAGTTTACTAAAACTTATCTCCATTGAGTCAGTGGTGCCATCCAACAATCTCATCCTCTGTCATCCCCTTCTGCTCCTGCCTTCAATCTTTCCCAACATCAGGGTCCTTTAAAATGAGTCAGCTCTTCACATCAGGTGGCCAAAATATTGGAGTTTCAGTTTCAGCATCAGTGCTTCAAATAAATATTCAGGACTGATATCCCTTAGGATGGACTGGTTGGAAATCCTTGCAGTCCAAGGCACTATCAAAAGTCTTCTCCAGCACCACAGTTCAGAAGTATCAATTGTTTGGCAGTCAGCTTTCTTTATTTTCAACTCTCACATCCATTCATGACTACTGGAAAAACCATAGCTTTGAGTAGATGGACCTTTGTTGGTAAAGTAATGTCTCTGCTTTTTAATATGTTGTCTAGGTTGGTCATAACTTTTCTTCTAAGAAGGAAGCATCTTTTAATTTCATGGTTGCAGTCACCATTTGCAGTGATTTTTGGTTCAGTTCAGTTCAGTCACTCAGTCGTGTCTCTTTGTGACCCCACGAACTGTAGCACACCAGGCCTCCCTGTCCATCACCAACTCCCAGAGTCCAAAGTCCAGCCAAACCCATGTCCATCGAGTCGGTGATGCCATCCAGTCACCTCATCCTCTGTTGTCCCCTTCTTCTCCTGCCCTCAATCTTTCCCAGCATCAGGGTCTTTTCAAATGAGTCAGCTCTTCACATCAGGTGGCCAAAGTATTGGAGTTTCAGGTTCAGCATCAGTGTTCCAATGAATACCCAGGACTGATCTCCTTTAGGATGGACTGGTTGGATCTCCTTGCAATCCAAGAGACTCTTAAGAGTCTTCTCCAACACCACAGTTCAAAAGCATCAATTCTTTGGCACTAAGCTTTCTTCACAGTCCAACTCTCACATCCACACATGACCACAGGAAAAACCATAGCCTTGACTAGATGGACCTTTGTTGGCAAAGTAATGTCTCTGCTTTTGAATATGCTCTCCACATTGGTCATAACTTTCCTTCAAAGGAGTAAGCATCTTTTATTTTCATGGCTGCAATCACCATCTACAGTGATTTTGGAGCCCAGAAAAATAAAGTCTGACACTGTTTCCACTGTTTCCCCATCTATTTGCCATGAAGTGATGGGACCAGATGCCATTATATAGTTTTCTGAATGTTGAGCTTTAAGCCAACTTTTTCACTCTCCTCTTTCACTTTCATCAAGAGGCTCTTTAGTTCTTCTTCACTTTCTGCCATAAGGGTTGTGTCATCTGCATATCTGAAGTTATTGATATTTCTCCCAGCAATCTTGATTCCACCTTGTGCTTCATCCAGACCAGCATTTCTCATAAAGTACTCTGCATACAAGAAGGGTGTCAATACAAAGCCTTGATGTACTCCTTTCCCAATTTGGAACCAGTCTGTTGGTCCATGTCCAGTTCTAACTGTTGCTTCTTGACCTGCATACATATTTCTCAAGAGGCAGGTAGGAGGTCTGGTATTCCCATCTCTTTAAGAATTTTCCACAGTTTATTGTGATCCACATAGTCAAAGGCTTTGGCATAATCAATAGAGCAGAAATCGATGTTTTTCTGGAACTCTCTTGCTTTTTCTATGAGCCATCAGATCTTGGCAATTTGATCTCTGGTTCTTCTGTCTTTTCTAAATCCAGCTTGCACATCTGGAAGTTCATGGTTCACAGACGGCTGAAGCCTGGCTTGGAGAATTTTCAGCCTTGTTTTATTAGCATGTTAAAGTGAAAGTTGCTTAGACTGTTTGTTACCCCACAGACTGTATAGTCCCTGAAATTCTCCAGGCCCTAACACAGGAGTGGGTAGCCTTTCCCTTCTCCAGGGGATCTTCCTAACCCAGGGATCGAACTGGGGTCTCCTGCTTTGCAGGTAGATTCTTTACCAGCTGAGCCACAAGGAAAGCCCTATTAGCAATTGAGACATGTGCAGTTGTGCTATAATTGCAACCTTCTTTGGCATTGCCTTTCTTTGGAATTGGTATGAAAACTGACCTCTTCCAGTAAACTTCAGTTCAGTCAGTTCAGTTCAGTCACTCAGTTGTGTCTGACTCTTTGCGACCCCACGAATCACAGCACCCCAGGCCTCCCTGTCCACCACCAACTCCCGGAGTTCACTCAGACTCACCCCCATCGAGTCAGTGATGCCATCCAGCCATCTCATCCTCTGTCGTCCCCTTCTCCTCCTGCCCCCAATCCCTCCCAGCATCAGAGTCTTTTCCAATGAGTCAACTCTTTGCATGAGGTGGCCAAAGTACTGGAGTTTCAGCTTTAGCATCATTCCTTCCAAAAGAAATCCCAGGGCTGATCTCCTTGAGAATGGACTGGTTGTCTCCTTGCTGTCCAAGGGACTCTCGAGTCTTCTCCAAAACCACAGTTCAAAAACATCAAAAGCAAATCCAGTAAACTTAAGTATGCATTATTATTGTGCTTTGTGATAGCATAAGTATAATTTGTGTAACAGTTGACAGTTTAAAATACATTCGTGTTATTTCATATTACACCGTATTTTAATAGTCAAGTATGTATGAAAGTCATGAAAATGCTAATTTTACAAACTAATGCTCAGAAATGAAATTTAGACAAGTCTCACAGTCATTCAATGGTACTTAGTAATTTGAAAGTAAGTTTTCTCTCTCTAGGCTTGCAAGTCATATGGCCAAAGACATGTATAGATCATATAAGATATGTAAATTGTATCAGTCTAGTTAAAATATAATTTTCCTTTTATAATAATAGATGTTTTTAAATAATTTGTAAGTCAGACCATTTGATAGCAATTTTGTATTTTAATTTGGAAATCTAAAAAGATGAGAAAGTTACGTATCTAAAGAAATAAACTCTCCTAAATATCCCAATTTATTTTCAATGGAGGAGAATTTATGTGGCAGTCATTATTTGCTGAAGCTCTTGTGTAACCCAGCTGGATCTATATTCTCTTATCACTACACTTCTTTTTTAACTGTATAAAATGATTTTGAATATTAAATATAATTTATTTCCTTATTTAAAATTAAATATTTTAATATTATAACTGAATAAACACATTTGAAATATGTTACTAAGCTCAGGTTTAGTAAGAAAGCATTTTTTAATATATTTTTATATCACCAGTTATTGAAATACTCTTCAAAGACAGCATTTCTAAAGTGTAAGTCACAGAAAAAACAAAATACTCCTAGAAAAATCAATTATTAGCAAAAGAAAACTTGGGTAAGTTATAATTTACAATGAAATTTCGAGTTTTGGAAGGTTATTGAATTTCCATATTTGCTTGTAGACATATTTCAAATTTTTCCAATGCTTGTGAAAATGATTTTCATGAACGGAATCAAAGAGATAAAATCTATTTGCATAGCAGTGCAAAATAAGTAAAATATTGCATTAAAGCGTAGCTTTATTTATTAAATTTATTTATTTTTTACTAATTTACTTTATTTATTTACTTACTAGTATTAGCTGTGGAACTCTTAGAAATTCCAGGGAAACAAAAATAAATGGGGGGGGGGTGGTCCTAAGATGGTGGAGGAATAGGATGGGGAGACCACTTTCTCCCCCACAAATTCATTGAAAGAACATTTGAACGCTGAGCAAATTCCACAGAACAACTTCTGAATGCTGGCAGATGACATCAGGCACCCAGAGAGGCAGCCCAGTGTCTTTGAAAGGAGATGGAGAAGTCTTGAGGCTACTGTAAGAATAAGACTGAGAAACAGAGGCAGGAGGCTTAAGTCCAAATCCTGAGAACTCCAGAGAACTCCTCACTTTAGGGAATATAAATCAATAGGAGCTCATCAAACACCTCCATACCTACACTGAAACCAAGCACCACCCAAGGGCCAACAAGCTCCAGAGAAATACATACCATGCAAACTCTCCAGCAACACAGGAACATAGCCCTGAGCTTAAATACACAGGCTGCCCAAAGTCATACCAAACCCACTGACATCTCAAAACTCATTATTGAACACTTCAGTGCACACCAGAGAGAAGAAATCCTGCTCCACTCAGCAGAAAACCGACACAAGCTTCCCTAACCAGGAAACCTTGACAAGCCCCACGTCCAACCCCATCCACAGCAAGGAACCTCTACAATAAAGAGGAACCACAGACTGCCAGGATACAGAAAGGCCACCCCAAATACAGCAATATAAACAAGATGAAAAGGCAGAGAAATACCCAGCAGGTAAAGGAACAGGATAGATGCCCACGAAACCAAAAAAAAAAGAGGAAGAGGTAGGGAATCTACCTGGTAAAGAATTCCAAATGATAGTGAAAATGATCCAAAATCCTGAAAACAAAATGGAGTTACAGATAAATAGCCTGGAGACAAGGATTGAGAAGATACAAGAAATGTTTGACAAGGACCTAGAAGAAATAAAAAAGAGTCAATATATAATGAATAATGCAATAAATGAGATAAAAAACACTCTGGAGGGAACCAACAGTAGAATAATGGAGACAGAAGAGAGGATTAGTGAGGTAGAAGATAGAATGGTAGAAATAAATGAATCAGAGAGGAAACAAGAAAAAAGAATTAAAAGAAATGAGGACAACCTCAGAGACCTCTGGGAAAATGTTAAATGTCCCAACATTCAAATCATAGGAGTCCCAGAAGAAGAAGACAAAAAGAAAGACCATGAGAAAATACTTGAGGATATAATAGTTTAAAAATTCCCCAAAATGGGGAAGGAAATAGTCACCCAAGTCCAAGAAACCCAGAGAGTCCCAAACACGATAAACCCAAGGCTAAATACCTCAAGACACATATTAATCAAATTAACAAAGATCAAACACAAAGAACAAATATTAAAAGCAGCAAGGGAAAAACAACAAATAACACACAAGGGGATTCCCATAAGGATAACAGCTGATCTTTCAATAGAAACTCTTCAGGCCAGAAGGGAATGGAAAGACATACTTCAAGCGATGAAAGAAAATAACCTACAGCCCAGATTACTGCAAGGATCTAATTCAAATATGAAGGAGAAATCAAAAGCTTTACAGACAAGCAAAAGCTGGGAGAATTCAGCACTACCAAACCAGCCCTCCAACAAATGCTAAAGGATCTTCTCTAGAGAGGAAACAAAGAAAGGGTGTATAAACTCAAACCCAAAACAATAAAGTAAATGGCACCGGGATCATACTTATCAATAATTACCTTAAACATAAATGGGTTGAATGCCCCAACAGAAAGACAAAGACTGGCTGAATGGATACAAAAATAAGACCCCTATATATGTTGTCTACAAAAGACTCACCTCAAAACAAGGGACACATACAGACTGAAAGTGAAGGGCTGGAAAAAGATATACCACACAAACAGAGACCTAAAGAAAGCAGGGGTAGCAATACTCATATCAGATAAAATAGACTTTAAAATAAAGGCTGTGAAAAGAGACAAAGAAGGACACCACATAATGATCAAAGGATCAACCCAAGAATAAGACATAACAATTATAAATATATATGCACCCAACATAGGAGCATCACAATATGTTAGACAAATGCTAACAAGTATGAAAGGGGAAAATAATAATAACACAATAATAGTGGGAGACTTTAATACCCCACTCATACCTATGGATAGATCAACTAAACAGAAAATTAACAAGGAAACACAAACTTTAACTGATACAATAGACCAGTTAGACCTAATTGATATCTATAGGACAATTCACCCCCAAACAATAAATTTCACCTTTTTCTCAAGTGCACATGGAACCTTCTCCAGGATAGATCACATCCTGGGCCATAAATCTAGCCTTGGTAAATTCAAAAAATTGAAATCATTCCATGCATTTTTTCTGACCACAATGCAGTAAGATTAGATGGAGAAAAACTACTAAAATTCCAACATATAGAGGCTGAACAACACCCTGCTGAATAACCAACAAATCACAGAAGAAACTAAAAAAAATTAAAACTATAAATAGAAATGAATGAAAATGAAAACACAACCATCCAAAACCTATGGGACACTATAAAAGCAGTGCTAAGGGGAAGGTTTGTAACAATACAGGCTTACCTGAAGAAACAAGAAAAAAGTCAAATAAATAACATAACGCTATACCTAAAGCAACTAGAAAAGGAAGACATGAAGAACCCCAGGGTTAGTAGAAGGAAATAAATCTTAAAAATTAGGGCAGAAATAAATGCAAAAGAAACAAATGAGACCATAGCAAAAATCAACAAAGCCAAAAGCTGATTCTTTGAGAAGTTAAATAAAACTGACAAAGCATTAGCCACATTCATCAAGAAACAAAGGGATAAAAATCACATCAATGAAATTAGAAATGAAAATGGAGAGATCACAACAGACAACACAGAAATACAAAGGATCATAAGAGACTACTATCAGCAATTATATACCAATAAAATGGACAACTTAGAAGAAATGGACAAATTCTTAGAAAAGTACAACTTTTCAAAACTGAACCAGGAGGAAATAGAAAATCTTAACAGACCCATCACAAGCACAGAAATTGAAACTGTAATCAGAAATCTTCCAGCAAACAAAAGCCCAGGTCCAGACGGTTTCACAGCTGAATTCTACCAAAAAATTAGAGAAGAACTAACACCGATCCTACTCAAACTCTTCCAGAAAATTGCAGAGGAAGGTAAACATCCAAACTCATTCTATGAGGCCGCCATCACCCTAATACCAAAACCTGACAAAGATGCCACAAAAAAAGAAAACTACAAGCCAATATCACTGATGAACATAGACGCAAAAATCCTTAACAAGATTTTAGCAATCAGAATCCAACAACACATTAGAAAGATCATACACCATGACTAAGTGGGCTTTATCCCAGGGATGCAAGGATTCTTCAATATCTGCAAATCAATCAATGTAATTCACCACATTAACAAATTGAAAAATAGAAGCCATATGATTATCTCAATAGATGCAGAGAAGGCCTTTGACAAAATTCAACATCCATTTATGATAAAAACTCTCCAGAAAGCAAGAACAGAAGGAACATACCTCAAGATAATAAAAGCTATATATAACAAACCCACAGCAAACATTATCCTCAATGTTGAAAAACTGAAACCATTTCCCCTAAAGTCAGGAACAAGACAAGGGTGCCCACTCTCACCGCTACTGTTCAAGATAGTTTTGAAAGTTTTGGCCACAGCAATCAGAGAAGAAAAAGAAATAAAAGGAATCCATATTGGAACAGAAGAAATAAAACTCACTGTTTGCAGATGACATGATCCACTACATAGAAAACCATAAGGACTCCACCAGAAAATTACTGGAGCTAATCAATGAATATAGTAAAACTGTAAGATATAAAATCAACACACAGAAGTCCCTTGCTATCCTATACACTAATAATGAGAAAATAGGAAGAGAAATTAAGGAAACAATTCCATTCACCATGCAACAAAAAGAATAAAATGCTTAGGAATATATCTACCTAAAGAAACAAAAGACCTATATATAGAAAACTATAAAACACTGGTGAAAGAAATCAAAGAGGACAATGGAGAAATATACTGCGTTCATGGATCAAAAGGATCAATATAGTGAAAATGAGCATACTACCCAAAGCAGTCTATAGATTCAATGCAATCCCTATCAAGCTACCAACAGTATTTTTCACAGAACTAGAACAAATAATTTCACAATTTGTATGGAAATAGGAAAAACCTCGAATAGCCAAAGCAATCTTGAGAAAGAAGAATGGAACTGGAGGAATCAACCTGCCTGACTTCAGGCTCTACTACAAAGCCACAGTCATCAAGACAGTATGGTACTGGCACAAAGACAGAAATATAGATCAATGGAACAAAATAGAAAGCCTAGAGATAAACCCACGCACCTACGGATACCTTATCTTTGACAAAGGAGGCAAGAATATACAGTGAAGAAAAGACAATCTCTTTATCAAGTGGTGCTGGGAAAACTGGTCAACGACTTGTAAAAAAAATGAAACTAGAACACTTTCTAACACCATACACAAAAATAAACTCAAAATGGATAAAAGATCAAATGTAAAACCAGAAACTATAAAACTCCTACAGGAAAACATAGGCAAAACACTCTGTCATAAATCACAGCAGGATCCTCTATGACCCACCTCCCAGAACATTGGAAATAAAAGCAAAAATAAACAAATGGGACCTAATTAAACTTAAAAGTTTCTGCACAACAAAGGAAACTATAAGCAAGGTGAAAAGACAGCCTTCGGAATGGGAGAAAATAATAGCAAACAAAGCAACTGACAAAGAATTAATCTCAAAAATATACAACCAACTCATGCAGCTCACTTCCAGAAAAATAAAAGACCCAATCAAAAAATAGGCCAAAAAAAAAAAAAACAGACATTTCTCCAAAGAAGACGTACAGATAGCTAAAAAACCCATGAAAAGATGCTCAACATCACTCATTATCAGCGAAATGCAAATCTAAACTACAATTTCAGGCCAGTCAGAATGGCTGCGATCCAAAAGTCTACAAGCAATAAATGCTGAAGAGGGTGTGGAGAAAAAGAAACCCTCCTACACTGTTGGTGGGAATGCAAACTAGAACAGCCACTATGGAGAACAGTGTGGAGATTCCTTAAAAAACTGGAAATAGAACTGCTGTACGACCCAGCAAACCCACTGCTAGACATACAAACTGAGGAAACCAGAACTGAAAGAGACACGTGTACCCAAATATTCACTGGAGCACTGTTTACAATAGCCAGAACATGGAAGCAACCTAGACGTCCATCAGCAAACAAATGGATAAGAAAACTGTGGTGCATATACACAATGGAATATTATTCAGCCATTAAAAAGAACACATTTTAATCAGTTCTAATGAGGTAGATGAAACTGGAGCCTATTATACAGAGTGAAGCAAGCCAGAAAGAAAAACACCAATACAGTATACTAACACATATATATGGAATTTAGAAAGGTGCTAACGATAACCCTGTATGCGAGACAGCAAAAGAGACATAGATATATAGAACAGTCTTTTGGACTCTGTGGGAGAGGGAGAGGGTGGGATGGTTTGGGAGAATGGCATTGAAACATGTATAATATCATATGTGAAATGGATCATGAGTCCATGTTCGATGCATGATATAGGGTGCTCAGGAATGGTGCATTGGAATGACCCAGAGGGATGTGATGAGGAAGGAGGTGGGAGGGAGGTTCAGGATGGGGAACACATGTACATTCGTGGCAGATTCATGTCAATGTATGGCAAAAGCAATACTATATTGTAAAGTTCAGTTCAGTTCAGTTGCTCAGTCATGTCCGACTCTTTGCAACCCCATGAATTGCAGCACGCCAGGCCTCCCTGTCAATCACCAACTCCAGGAGTTCACTCAGATTCACGTCCATCGAGTCCGTGATGCCATTCAGCCATCTCTGTCGTCCCCTTCTCCTCCTGCCCCCAATCCCTCCCAGCATCAGAGTCTTTTCCAATGAGTCAACTCTTCGCATGAGGTGGCCAAAGTACCGGAGTTTCAGCTTTAGCGTCATTCCTTCCAAAGAAATCCCAGGGCTGATCTCCTTTAAAATGGACTGGTTGGATTTCCTTGCAGTTCAAGGGACTTTCAAGAGTCTTCTCCAATACCACAGTTCAAAAGCATCAATTCTTCGGTGCTCAGCCTTCTTCACAGTCCATCTTTCACATCCATACATGACTACAGGGAAAACCATAGCCTTGACTAGATGGACCTTAGTCGCAAAGTAATGTCTCTGCTTTTGAATATGCTAACTAGGTTGGTCATAACTTTTCTTCCAAGGTGTAAGCGTTTTTGAATTTCATGGTTGCAGTCAACATCTGTAGTGACTTTGGAGCCCCCCCCCCAAAATAAAGTCTGACACTGTTTCCACTATTTCCCCATCTATTTCCCATGAAGTGATGGGATCGAATGCCATGATCTTTGTTTTCTGAATGTTGAGCTTTAAGCCAACTTTTTCACTCTCCTCTTTCACTTTCATCAAGAGGCTTTTAGTTCCTCTTCACTTTCTGCCATAAGGGTGGTGTCATCTGCATATGTGAGGTTATTGATATTTCTCCTGCCAATCTTAATTCCTGCTTGTGTTTCTTCCAGTCCAGCATTTCTCATGATGTACTCTGCATAGAAGTTAAATAAGCAGGGTGACAATATACAGCCTTGATGTACTCCTTTTCCTATTTGGAACCACTCTGTTGTTCCATGTCCAGTTCTAAACTGTTGCTTCCTGACCTGCATACAGATTTCTCAAGAGGCAGGTTAGGTAGTCTGGTATTCCCATCTCTCTCAGAATTTCCACAGTTTATTGTGATCCACACAGTCAAAGGCTTTGGCATAGTCAATAAAGCAGAAATAGATGTTTTTTTGGAACTCTTGCTTTTACCATGATCCAGCGGATGTTGGCAATTTGATCTCTGGTTCCTCTGCCTTTTCTAAAACCAGCTTGAACATCAGGGAGTTCATGGTTCACGTATTGCTGAAGCCTGGCTTGGAGAATTTTGAGCATTACTTTATGAGCATGTGAGATGAGTGCAATTGTGTGGTAGTTTGAGCATTCTTTGGCATTGCCTTTTTTGGAATAGAAATGAAAACAGACCTTTTCCACTCTTGTGGCCACTGCTGAGTTTTCCAAATTTGCTGGCTTGCCTCAAATAAATAAATAAATAGAAAAAAATAAAGTAAAAATAAATTTTTAAAATAAATAAATAAATTGGATAGGAAAAAAAATAAATGACACATTCTTTGCCATCTAGGAATTCTACATTTCATTTTTTGGACAATTTCTCAATTTTAGCATAATTGATGTATTTTAGACTTGTGATAATCTTTTAATTTTATTTTATATATTTCCCTTTACAGAAGAGTCTGTAAATTTGTTTACATTGAGGAATTTTTTGTTAATTTCAAGAGCTGAGTTAAACAATAAATTGCCTAATTTATGTAGCAAGTATATAGTTGAATAATTTTGAAGATCCAGTGATGTTCATTTATGTAGGATGATGTTGAGGCAGGGAGTCAGCTGGCAGTTGATGGAGATATATACAACCCTAACCCTAATATTTATATATATATATGAAGACTTCTTTGCTTCTTTAACTACCTTCTCTACACAATTTTTTTTCTGAACATTGAGTCAGTTATTCAGTCCCCACTGCCTTTTCTCTCATGTTTTCTCATCAGTGTGTTAACACCTGTTGTGTCAAAATATATTTTAGAGATAGTGAAGAGGGACTATTTTAAAGAATGTGGTTAAGATGCAACCCTTCTTAACCCCTTTACCTGTTCTGTTGTGTGTCTAAGGTCAGAAGTAAAGGAGTTGCTTAGGCTATATATAGAGGCTTAGAATTTATTACTTCGATGCCTAGATGTCCTAGCCTATATGAACCCACTTTGAATTTTTACATCATTCTTTAGGGAACCACGTTGGGATTTGGAACAATACATGAAGGAAAGGAAAATGTAGCCATTTACCTGGACTTAGTATCCTTCTAAGGACACAAAAAAGACCCAAAAGCTAGCTTCTATAAAGACTAATGTGAGAAAGTATTTCATAGAGACTCTATATTGCCATCGCTGTGCTTAGGGATTTTATGGTTATTTCATTAAATTCTTTCAACAATTATTGATGTGATTATTTTAGTCACATTTTAAATATGAAGGACAACTGATTTTAGGTAATTTTCCAAAGATTTCAAAGCTAGCATATAACATATTTGTAACATATTTTATTCTCATTTTGTGGTTACTGTTTTTTTCCACACAGCATCATTGGCAAGCCAGTTTAATTGGATAGCAGATATGTGAGGAATGCGTGTCAAAGGATTTACACTTTTCCATGACCTTGTAACAGAGGCTTTATTAAATTTATTTAGAATTTTTCAGAAAATTAGAATCAATATCATAGTTATTTATTACTTGAATCATTATGGATCAACAAAAAGAAATGAAGAGAAATGTCTAGATCATGTCTTTTTATCCCTGTTTTCAGAGGCCTCATGGAATCTTGAAGTAGGAAATATATATATATACTAAATGTGACTCAAAAAACAATGTCCTTTCAAGAGTCATGATTTGTATAAGATACTAAAATTTGAATTTAAATTAGGGCTAATTTAATATTTGAATTGTTTGTTCAGTGTTCACTAGAGAAATAATCATTGTGAAAATTTTAAAATATAGAGAAAATTATTCTATCATGGAGAGTATTACCTCTAATTATTTTACCCTCATGAGGTATCCAAATATCATTGACCAAGAAAGAATGAGCTAAAGATTACAGTATTTTTTGTATTAACATATGTGATGGTTATAGTAGGAAGGAAAGAATCATTAGTATGAAACTAAAAGGATTCCAGAGGTTTATGTTTTCAAATAAATTGACCTTGCATTTTTTAAAAAGATATTACTGGATGGATAAAAAGAGCTATATTATAAATAGTATTTTTTTGAAAAGTGATAAGCTGATGTGTAGCTTCTGAAAGGACTAACCGTTATATCTATATATTCAATGAAACCATTTTAATTTATATGATTAACCATAGCAATACAAAACTGTGAAAGTTCAAACTATAAAAGTACCAGTCAAATTATTCATATGTGTATAAAATTTTTACCTGAAAAATTAGAAAGTGCACATAAAAAGCCCATATGTACAGAAACACCAGAAACACACATTTACACATTTATTTAATGTAAATGCAAGAAACTGGAAAACATCTAGTTTAATGTAAAAGCAAAAACCTAGAAAATATCCATGGTGGCGATCATAAAATATTTTTTTAATAGCCAGAGAATGCTAAACCTGTTTCCAGACATTTTGTCAGTAAGATTTGTCTCGAATGTCAATAAACAATGAGCTTTCCTGGTGGCTCAGATAGTAAGGAATCTGCGTGCAATGCAGGAGACCCAGATTCAATACCCGGGTTGAGAAGATCCCCTGGATAAGGGAATGGCAACCCACTCCACTATTCTTGCCTGGAGAATTCCATGGACAAAGGAGCCTGGCTGGGTCCATGGGGTCACAAAGAGTCAGATATGACTGAGCAACTAACACTTTCACTTTCGATAAACAATAATCTGATTGGCTAGTGAGACAAGTCTGTTAATCATAAGGAACAAAGTGTACATAAAAACAACAAAGAGTTTTAACTACAGAAGGACCTAATTAGAAGTTTGGGGAAGATACTCTAGTTCACAAATGTCTATTTAAAGAACTTGGAGAAATGAAACAATAAACAAACAAACAACAACAACAATAACCACAACAAAAAACAGGAGCAAGAGGCAGCATTTATTCCCAAGTCTGGATTTCTTATGTACTTAATCTCATTTGAGCTCTTGATCCCCTATTAGGCACCAGGGCCCACGTTGCAGCTGGGGATACTCAATCTGAGGCTGGTGAAGGTTCTTCTAAGTGGCAGAGGTGGGACTTAGCTCTGATTGCTGGTTAGGCATGCCAACTATTTCACAAAGTTCTTATTTTCTAGCGTTGAATCTCTGTGTTAATACCATCATTATTACACATTCCATTTGTTTTTCCACAAATGTAATTTTCACCTAGAATATTTGTTTCCAGGAGAATTAGTTAGGATTGAAAATGAATGCTAATATTCAGCTAATGACAATTCAAATAAATGACTGAATGTAGGCAGAAGACTTATAAAAACATAGCCTTATTTTAGTCTGATTCATTCTCATCAAGGAATTTTCTCCTATAGGTGATAAAAACGTCTTTTTTGTATAAATTCTCCATATGTCCAATTATGATTTTAGAGTTTACATAGTTAATAATAAGAAAGGTTAATATTTGTCCTATTTTTCATCTTGGATTTTCTAGAATTTGTTTCTTACTTTTTTCTTTTCTATTACTTTCTTTTCAGAGTTGCATTTTATTATCTAAATTATCAGAAAGTTAGTAAAAATATAACATGTACTTTAAAATTGGAAAATAATACAAGCTGTTACCTGAAATTATGAAGGTTTTTTTTAAATTTAATTTTTTATGAGATATATGGCTAAGATGCCATTTATTTTCAAAGAACACCTTGGGATGTTTCTTGATTCTTAGAGGCACTGAGAACATTAAAATGTCACTTGTATGGGAGAGATTTCAGTGACTTTCAGTTACATAAATCAAAAAGTTTAGTATACAATGACTAATATTATTTACACTAGTGTCACCTAGGTTTCACAGTTCCATGAGAAGCATTAATGCTTCATTTATTGATCAAAAGAAATACCTTAGTATTATATAAGAAATTAGACTGCTTCTTTGTAACTAATTATAAAAGAGAGGTTAAATTTTCTAGAATTTTGAGAGCATTACTCTGACACTAAGTCACATGTATGTTTCACCAGCTACTGATGGATAAAAATTTCTAAAGTACTTTTATTATTATATTAAATATATATGTATTGTTCTTAAATTTAGAAGAAGAACACATCCAATACTGTCTAGAAAACTGGAACATTAGGAACAGCATTAAGACAAATATAACCAAGAGTTATATAAAGGAGAGGTTGTGGTAGGTGCATTTAATCTCTACCTGAAATTCAAAGACATTAATATTTTTAAATTATTACTACCTGTATCTCTTTTCCCAATACACTTTATTTTCAAATTTCTCTTCTTATTGGTATTTTATTATTTTAATCTGGTTAGCATTAATTATTGCTATATCTTATTTTTAACAGCTTTAATGAAGTATCAGTCAGTTCAGTCAGTTTAGTCGCTCAGTCATGTCCAACTCTTTGCAACTCCATGAACCACAGCACGCCAGGCCTCCCTGTCTATCACCAACTCCCAGAGTTTACTCAAACTCATGTCCATCGAGTCGGTGATGCCATCCAGCCATCTCATCCTCTGTCGTTCCCTTCTCCTCCTGCCCCCAATCCCTCCCAGCACCAGAGTCTTTTCCAATGAGTCAACACTTGGCATGAGGTGGCCAAAGTACTGGAGTTTCAGCTTTAGCATCATTCCTTCCAGAGAATACCCAGGACCAATCTCCTTTAGAATGGACTGGTTGGATCTCCTTGCAGTCCAAGGGAGTCTCAAGAGTCTTCTCCAGCACCACAGTTCAAAAGCATCAATTCTTCGGCACTCAGCTTTCTTCACAGTACAATTCTCACATTCATACATGACCACTGGAAAAACCATAGCCTTGATAATAATATACAAAAAGAGCATATACTTACTATTTAATTTGATGGGATTGAACATATGCATACACCAGTGAAACTGTCACTGCAATCAAGGTAGTAAACATATCCATCATCTTTAATAGTTTCCTCCTTCCCTCCACATTTTTTATGCTAAGAACCCTTAACTTGAGCTACTGTCAGCAAATTATTCTGTTTAAAATGCAGTATTGTCTACTCTGGGGCTTCCTTGGTGACTCAATGGTAAGATATCTGGGTTAGGAAGATGCCCTGGAGAAGGAAATGGCAACCCACTCCAGTATTCTTGCCTGGGAAATTCCATGGACAGAGATGCCTGGCAGGCTACAGTTCATGAGGTCTGAGGTTGCAAAAAGAGTTAGACATGAGAAGGAAATGGCAACTCACTTCAGTATTCTTGCCTGGAGAATCCCATGGACAGAGGAGCTTGGTGGGCTACAGTCCACAGGTTGCAAAGAGTCAGACATGACTGAGTGACTTGACTTTCACTTAGCAACTAAACAACAATTGTTTATGATAGGCACTATGTTGCAAAACAGCTCTCTAGAACTTAGTCCTCTTGTATAATGGAAACTGTATACGTGTTGAACAACTCCCCATTTCCTCCTCCCACTAGCCACTGGTAACCATCATTCTACCTTCTGCTTCTATGACTTCTATCTGGAATTAGGATTATGAAGTGATACCTGCAGTCTCATATTCACTGAAGCACTATTCCAAATAGCCACAGACTATATCAATGAGAAATGTTTCCTTTCCCAGTAAACTCATGTACACATTCTAAAGTGAAAGTGAAAGTGGCTCAGTCATGTCCTACTCTGCAACACCATGGACTCTATAGTTCATAGGATTCTCCAGGCCAAAATACTAGCGTGGGTAGTCTTTCTCTTCTCCAAAGGATCTTCTCAACCCAGGGATCGAACATAGGTCTCCCGCATTGCAGCTGTATTCTTTACCAGCTGAGCCAACAGGGAAGCCCAAGAACACTGGAGTGGGTAGTCTACCCCTTCTCCAGTGGATTTTACCGACTCAGAAATTGAAAAAGGGTCTCCTAGCTACCAGGGAAGCCCTGAAGATATATGCAAAAATATATCAGAAAAATCTGGTACAGTCAGGCTTAAAAGCAATATTTTGAACAGTTTATGACTGATTTTGTAAAAAAAAATAAATTTTATCCAATGTGATTAATTATTTATAACATTCTTTAATTTTAGAATGTGAACCCAAGCCACTATTTCTCACTTATGTTGTTTCTGAATCATTATTGAAATATATTATTATTATATACATTATATTCTCTGGGTTACCAGAGACCCAGGGGAAGCAATTATTTTGCTTGGAATTTGACTGGCAGAACTATGAAAATAATCAGTCTGCACATGTTTTAAATTTTACAACCACTTTTGGGTTTTTTCTACTTATAATAATAGTAATTATTATTAATAATATATATTACATAAAAAGGAAAGAAAAGACATAGGGGCTACAGTATAGTTATGTAATTTGAATATTCAACTCAAAACGCAAATTATTTAGTCTCTACTTTGTATAAGGCATTATGGCAGCCAGAGTTGGGGATAAAAAATGATATAGGCATTATCCATGTTTGGAGTGAAAGAATAGTCAAGTAGAAGTAATTATAAATGACAAAGAAGAAGAAAATGCACATTACAGGCACAAATAAACTCTATAAATCCACAGAGATTCTTACTGTTTGTTTGTTGAAGTTATTATGCAGAAATTAACTTTTGAGTCCAAAATAAGAATAGAATTTGGCAACAGACTACTGTAGGACAACTGTATATATATCACAATATCTCTATTTCTATCTAGACATGAAGGCATTAATAGTGTCTCTTCAGAGAATTATGAGTATCTCAGAATGTAACAGGAGCTCAATAGCACAGATAATCTAAGAGGTAAGTTAACACCAAATAGCAGAGCATCTGACATGGGATGCTATGTATTTCAGTCTTTACTGTTTAACTATTCATGCATAGTTGTAGAACTAGTCTTTAGAATAAACAAATTGGACCTCAGAATATTAACTCTGTCAGGATTATGAAAATTCTTCCATTGAAAGAATTTCAGGTGGGAAAGAAAGAAAGGAAGACTCTGTGAGGCCATCCACCTATTCAGCATCTGTACCTCAATAGCTAAATGATGGTTGACAATAATAAAACATAGTGATAGGATTTTTTAGATCCTGGATACTAAACTCAGATACAAAGTTGCCTGATATTCAATGGTACTAGCCTAGTGTATTTGACTTACTACTTGTGAGAAACAGTAATAAAAACTACAAACATTTGTTGAGTACTTTATATCATGCTTACTTTGGGTTCTACTTGAGTGAACTCCGGGAGTTGGTGATGGGCAGGAAGGCCTGGCATGCTGCGATCCATGGGGTCGCAAAGAGTTGGACACATCTGAGAGACTGAACTGAACTGAACTATGTATATCTAATCACAACAAACCCATGGCATATGTACTATTTTTTAACCATTTTATAGATGAAAAACTAAGTCATAGTAGCAGTACAGAAGGTGACAAGTTTCAGCCCATGCTCTGAATTGCTATGCCAGATTCCCTCTATGTCTTTTTTTTTTTTAATGAAAGAAGTTTATCTGCTCTAATTAAAACTCAGTTTCTCCATTTTTGCCCAGATACACTTGGGTAATCTTCCCAAAAAAAGAGTCCAGAATCCCTTACTTGGATGCTGTCTCAAAAATGACAGAATGTTCTCTGTTTGTTTCCACGGCAAACCATTCAGTATCACAGTAATCCAAGTCTATGCCCCAACTGGTAACACTGAAGAAGCTGAAGTTGAATGGTTCTATGAAGACCTACAAGACCTTTAAAACTAACACCCAAAAAAAGATGTCCTTTTCATTATAGGGTACTGGAATGCAAAAGTAGGAAGTCAAGAAACACCTGGAGTAACAGGCAAATTTGGCCTTGGAATATGGAATGAAGCAGGGCAAAGGCTAATAGAGCTTTGCCAAGAGAATGCCCGGGTCATAGCAAACACTCTCTTCCAACAACACAAGAGAAGACTCTACACATGAACATCACCAGATGGTCAACACCAAAATCAGACTGATTACATTCTTTGCAGCCAAAGATGGAGAAGCTCTATACAGTTAGCAAAAACAAGATGGGGAGCTGACTGTGGCTCAGATCATGAACTTCTTATTGCCAAATTCAGACTTAAATTGAAGAAAGTAGGGAAAACCACTAGACCATTCAGGTATGACCTAAATCAAATCCCCTATGACTATACAGTGGAAGTGACAAATAGATTTAAGAGACTAGGTCTGATGAACTAGTGCCTGATGAACTATGGATGGAGGTTCTTGACATTGTACAGGAGATAGGGATCAAGACCATCCTCATGGAAAAAGAAATGCAAGAAAGCAAAATGGCTGTCTGGGGAGGCCTTACAAATAACTGTGAAAAGAGGAGAAGCAGAAAGCAATGGAGAGAAGGAAAGATATAAGCATCTGAATGCAGAGTTCCAAAGAATAGCAAGGAGAGATAAGAAAGGAAAAGACTAGAGATCTCTTCAAGAAAATTAGAGATACCAAGGGAACATTTCATGCAAAGATGGGCTCAATAAAGGGCAGAAATGGTATGAACCTAACAGAAGCAGAAGATATTAAGAAGAGGTGGCAAGAATGCACAGAAGAACTGTATAAAAAAGATCTTCACGACCCGGATAATCACGATGGTGTGATCACTCACCTAGAACCAGACATCCTGGAATGTGAAGTCAAGTGGGCCTTAGAAAGCATCACTATGAACAAAGCTAGTGGAGGTGTTGGAATTCCAGTTGAGCTATTTCATATCCTGAAAGATGATTAAGGCTTAAATTAATGTGCCTTAAAGCTCAACATTCAGAAAACAAAGATCATGGCATCTGGTCCCATCACTTAATGGGAAATAGATGAGGAAACAGTGGAAGCATTGGCAGACTTAATTTTTGGGGGCTCCAAAATCACTGCAGATGGTGATTGCAGCCATGAAATAAAAGACACTCCTTGGAAGGAAAGTTATGATCAACCTAGATAGTGTATTTGAAAGCAAAGACATTACTTTGCCAACAAAGGTCCATCTAGTCAAGGCTATGGTTTTTCCAGTGGATATGTATGGATGTGAGAGTTGGACTGTGAAGAAAGCTGAGCACCAAAGAATTGATGATTTTGAACTATGGTGTTGGAGAAGACTCTTGAGAGTCCCTTCAACTTCAAGGAGATCCAACCAGTCCATTCTAAAGGAGATCAGCCCTGGCTGTTCGTTGGAAGGACTGATGCTAAAGCTGAAACTCCAATACTCTGGCCACCTCATGCGAAGAGTTGACTCATTGGAAAAGACACTGATGCTGGGAGGGATTGGGGGCAGGAGGAGAAGGGGACGACAGAGGATGAGATGGCTGGATGGCATCACTGACTCGATGGCCGTGAGTTTGAGTGAACTCCAGGAGTTGGTGATGGACAGGGAGACCAGGCATGCTGCGATTCATGGGGTCACAGAGAGTTGGACATGACTGAGTGACTGAGCTGAACAGAACTGAATCTTCTCAAGAGTTGTGTCAATTATCTGATTTTCTTTGTTGCTTTATCAAGCAATCTCTGCTCTTCCCACCTTTTTCCCTTTATCTTATGCGGAACTCAAAATGGCATGTCCTCTGGCAGTAGAAACCACCCTTATTCTTCACCCCATTCCTCACTCTGCGTTTACAGCTCCTTCCTCCACTATAGTAGTATATTGGTCCCCCAAACATGTCTGTGTCCTAATTCTAGGCTGTGAATATGTTATGTTATAAGGCAAATGTAAATTAAAGGAATTAATCCCCTGACCTCCTTTTTTTTTTTTTTTTTTTTTGAGAGTGAAGTTTTAATTGGCAGGAATGTTTAACACTTCAAGTCTGGGAGGCAGAGTCTCAAGTAACCCTGAGAGAGCTTCTATGAGGAGGAAGGCAGTGGCGGGAGCAAAGCTATACAGGAATTTTGCAACTAAGGGCAGGTAGTTTGAAAGTCAGAGGATTATTGTTAATTAAAGAAAATCAGATATCTATACTTCAAGGAATATAGTGCTTTTCTATATATGGGAAGATGCAAGAGTCTGGGCTCACTGATGCCAGTTCCTTAGATACGCACCTCAGCTATATGGGGCCGTATCCTGTGTTTTCACATCCTGAGTTTCCTCAGGGCTCATCATAGGAAGTGGTTCCTAGATGGCAGATATTCTTTCCCTCCAGAGTGGCCACAGTTGCTGATGATTATGATATCCTGTGTCCACTGATAGGGCAGGAAAAACTCCATTTCTCAGATGGAATATATCATCTGACCTTAAAGTAAAGAGATTATCATATACTTCCAGGAAAACCCAATGTAATCACAGGGTCCTTAAAAGTGAAAGAGAGCAGCCAAGAAAGTTAGAAATGTTGACTATGAAAGAAATGCCAGAGAGATGTAATGTTACTGGCTTTGAAAACAAAGAAAGAGGCCAGCAGGCAAGGAATAGGGGCACTTAAATGTATCATCCTTTACAGCCTCCACAAAGAACACAGTAGTGCCAACACCTTGATTTTATTCCAGTGAGATCTTGGTCAGACTTTTATTACTACAGAACTGTAGGAAAATGAAATTATGATGTGTTAATCCTCTACATTTGTGTAACTTGTTAAAGTAGCCAAAGGAAATTAATACAGCCCCACAGAGGCTCATGTTCTAGCTTAGGAATTTGTCATAAGTTCTTACGTTCTAAATAAATTCTTTATTCATAATTTCATAAAAAGCATCAACTTATCAAATGCATATTAGTAAGATTTACCTAAGGGTTGGGAAGATCCCCTGGAGAAGGCAATGGCAACCCACTCCAGTATTCTTGCCTGAAGAATTCCAGACAGAAGAGCCTGGCAGGCTACAGTCCATGGAATCTCAAAGAGTTAGACACAACTTAGCAAATAAACAACAGCAACCAGATTTACCTAATATTATGAATATGTCCATTTCTTGGACTTCCGTGGTGATTCAGTGGTTAAGAATTCACGTGCCAATGCAGGAGCCATGCGTCGATATCTGGGTTGGGAAGATCCCCTGGAGAAGGAAACGGCAACTCACTCCAGTATTCATGCTTGGAAAATCCCACAGACAGCTGGCGGCTGGTAGCTACAGTCCATAGAGTCACAAGCTTCAGACATGACTTGGCAACTAAACAACAAATGTTCATTTCTCAGTACCAACCCTTCCAAGCCTACACATGGAACATGTTTTTATATATAATTAACTAGCTCATGTCTTCTTCATAATTGAAGTATGATTTTCTAAAAATTCCATATTATTATGTCTACTCTCAGAACTTACTTTAACACTTTCTTTTCTAAATTTTAATTGCCAAGTAAGATATTATACATTCCTAGATTATTTTCCACATTTTAGTTGTTTTCAACTTCAGTATAGGTTGTTGCTTATCTTTTCTTATATATATTTGTTCTTCCAGTTAAATGTAAATCTTCCAATTAGAATTGCATAGTTTATAGAACTATTTCGGTGCCCTACTATTCTGTTACTACCTCATTAAGGCTAAGAGAAAAAAAGAAAAAGAATGTTGAAACAAATAACAACACTAAGATCTTTAGGAAGTGTGAATACATGATTTGACATTTCTGTGAGGTTTTGACCAAGAGATTGAGCCTCAATAATTTTTAAAGGAAAACAAGCTAATAAAGCCTTTAATCTTACAAATGTAGTGGAGTTAAAGAAAAATACAACAAAATATTGGAGGGAGATTTTCATTTAGAAATTATTTTAGGGAAATTAAAATCATCCATAATGCTGAATCATTTCTCAAATCACTTTTAGAATTTTCAAATGCAAATAGAAATGAAAAGTCAGGCTAGGGGCAAGATACAGCAGTGAGGAACTTTTTGTGTAGCAATGGGTGAAATGGCTTTTAAACAGAGCTCTCAAACATATACTTTTAAAAAATTTTAACTACTTCTAAAGTAGTTTTTGTAATTTTATAATTTTTACCTGTCATTTCTGAATTGGGTTCTTGTCTAGGAAATGTAACTATCTAAACGTGCCTATCTATATCCATATCTATCTCTGTCAGTCTATATCTATATTTTTGTCTATAAATCTACATATTCATATATATATTACATTTTCATTAGGCCATGTATGATGATAACTGTATAAAAATAAATGTTTTTAAAATGAAATTCAGAGGAAAAATAACAGTAGTTTCATGAGAAAAGGGTTTAAACTTAAAACAATATTTCACTGGCTCTTATAAACTCATAAAAAACATTTAATTATTTAGAATAGTCTTAGTGGGGATGGTATCAACAATTTGCATAAATTGTTTTGTACCTTAAATCCATTTAAAAATTGTCATGTTTCAATTTGGGCAAGTACACAACTCAGCAAACAATGTCTTATGGGACAAATCTAGACCTTTATCTGCTTTTGTTTTGTTTTAAAAAGTGTTTTATTGGAAAATGGTCAACTCACTTTGTTATATGCTGTCTCTGGCTGCTTTCACGTCACAGTGGCAGAGGTAAGCATTTGTGAGAGACTCCAGTGCTCACAAAGTTTACAGCATTTATCATGCGGTCCTTTCCACAACTTAAATATGGGTCCAAGTTTAGGAATTGCTTAGGCACTATGCACATTCTATTAGGTTACCTAAATTTTCTAATGTCGAATACAGTTTCTTGAACATGGTACACATTCTATATATATCTGTTGAGTACATAATGATTCTAAGCCCTCTCACTGGTAAAATACAAGAACTATTTACTGGATATAAGGTTTCCTGTGTAAATAAAATCATTTGTAACTTATATATAGATATCGATACCAGGAATATAGTATTTTTTTAATAAACAAAACTTTCCCTTAATATTTTCTTTGTTGAGTTTTGGTATAGACATAGCTCTTGTCCAAAGAGCAACAATAATACTCAGAACCTAAAAAAATTTAGGTGCCTCAAGATCCTGACTCAGAATCTAATACAATATCATATTATACTTATCTCAAATTCTATTTTGTTAATGATTATGGACATGATAAATGAGCAGCTAAAGATAAACATTCATTCTATCTTTGAATGTTTGAATTTTTCCATTTAATATATTTAAAGCATCATGACAAATTATTTGCCACTCTAGATATTTTGAATGTAGCATTTGACGAATCAGTCTTTGAACTGTGTGTTATCAAATGGGAACTTAACATGATGTAATTATAAAAAAGCAGCAATAAGACAAATAAAACAATTACCCCTTAAACTTAGTATCTTCAGTGTATAGAGTGAACCAACCATTGGTTCTGAGTTGTTTTTTCCTCTCTTTATCTTAAAATGAGAATGATGGAATGGATATATGCTAATATTCTTCCAGGAAATCATGGGAAATGGTTAGGTTGCTATATAAACAGGAGGGTCTCCATACCCCAGGACCTAAAATATCTGAGAGAGAGGACCAGAAAGAGCTGGTGAGCCTATTTTAAACAAAGTTTAAGAGTGTTCAGATTGTCAAGGCAGAAAAAAGAGAATTAGTCAATCACTCTAAAATTGAGAAAGTGAGAAATCATTGTAAAACCAAAGTTTGCCTAAAACCAATTGTATTTAAATGGGTATTGACAACAGAACTGATATGCCTACAACTAGCCTTATCATGTTTTTTTTTTTTTTTTTTTAGCCTTATCATGTTTAAGTATACATGTGATGAGCTGGTTTAACAGTTATGGTTGGATTTCTTCTTCTAGGCAAGATAGAGTAACAAGGGCTAGATTTATCTACCCCCAGATACTTAAACAAGCAAAATATATATATATAGTATTTGAAAAAATGGTTTTGAACACACTGGACATCAGGCATCGAGGGACAGTAGTTCCTGAGAAGTGAGATGAATCCTATGCCTGATCTAGTTGATGGCCTTGAGAGTGTTTACAGGTTATGGATTTGTGAGAGGGAAATCATGTAGAGCCAAAGTGAAGGTGTGAAAGCAAGTTACTTAGTCGTGTCCAACTCTTTTTGACCTCATGGACTATACAGTCCATGGAATTCTCCAGGCCAGAATACTGGAGTGAGTAGCTGTTCCCTTCTCCAGGGGACCCTCCCAACCCAGGGATTGAACCCAGGTCTCCCACATTGCAGACAGATTCTTTAACAGCTGAGCCATGGGGGAAAACCATGTAGAACCAAGCAGATTCCTAAACTGATAAAACTGAAAATCTGAAGAGACAAAGCCAATTAGAGTTTGAAGGATTAGAAAACTACAGAAGAGAGAGCTACACAGAGAACTGCAAATATGATAAGGATGCCTTAATATTCATCCGAATCCTGATAAGCCATGAACACATCAGGAGACTACCCTAAACATGAAACAAGCTCATTTCAGATAATTATTTCCCAGTTTCAGTACGTGTAATTGGAGTCTCCAAAAGGGAGAGAACAGAAAACATATTTTAAGGAGTAATATCTAAAAAAGTTTTCAATTAGATGAAAACCAATGCAAGATAAATAAATTCCATCAACAAGGAACATGAATAAAAGCACAAGAATGCATTTCATAATCCAATTGCCCAAATGAATCATAAAGAAAAAAATCTTAGAAACAGAAAAAGAGAAAAAAGAAAGATAAATAACCTTCCCAGAAAGAAACTTAAGGATTACAGCATATTTCTTATCTGAAATAATGCAGTGAAGAAGACAATGGGGCAATAGCTTTAAAGTTCTGACAGAAAAGAAGATGTGAATATAGAATTCTATACTCAACTAACATAAAATATAGGGACAAAAAAGACTTTTGTTTTTTAGATACACAAACTTTGAAAAAATTCTTCACCAGAAGACTCACACTACAATATGTATTATAAAACTTCTTTGAGTAGAACAGAAATGGCACATGATAGGAATTTGGATCTATTTGAAGGTATAGAGAGTCTTCAAATGTTACTACATTGATAAATATATAATTTTTCTTATAATTCAGTTTTTTAAACAATATTTGATTATTTAAATGGAAATTGAAATATGTTATAGGTTTTGTAACATTTTTAAAGTAAAATTCATGAAAGGACATTCATCAGCTCAAAACATGGATGAATCGCATAATACTTACATTGAATGAAAGAGCGAAAATTATTTCATAAAGCATGATCACATTCATATAAAACTAAAGAAAATGCAGATTAATCTATGGTGCCAAAATGTCAGTAGCCACTGAATAAAAAGGGGAAATGAGAGTTAGGAGGACAGAATTATAACAGAGTATATTTCAACTATTGGAGGTAAAAGAAATATTTATTATTTTTTATTATGATGATGACTTCTTGGGTGTATACAGTTGTCAAAACTACTAAACTGTAAATTCTATATATATGGAATCTTTTACATGTGACTACATCAATAAAATTTATTTAAAGGAAAAAATGGGTAAAGGTAAAAGATAATTGCTATGATAATTTCTCCTTAGGGTATATTTTTTGTATGGGATAGGAACTCTTTCTTCAGGGAAGAAAGTCCATGATTACAAAGCACTAGTTGCTTGGGATGGAATGTATGATAAGTAAATATTAGTTGAAATAAATTAAATGCCAGCAGTTTATCTACAATAAAATCCAGGGATCTGACCTCCCCTGATCTCATTGAGACAAATGAATGTTCCAGTATTTCAGTTCAGTGTTTAACTCAATTAAATTAGTAATTATTAAACATGATTTATGCCTTAACTCCTTAAAGCAGCACTGCTATATGACAATCAAAGCTGTGCTTGCTATCTTTAAGATACATTACTTTATTTGCAGTCAATATTAAGCATCGTCAAATGCCCTCAACCTAAATGACCTGGTCAGGTTATGGTAATTTGCCTGCTCTCCTCATATCTCTTAGACAACTGCAGCTAGTAAAACTTTCAGTTGAACTATTCCTCAGTCATGAAATTAGGGAGACTTTCATTGGGAAATGATCATTCATTAATATTTTTTTTTCACCTTGGATGTTAGCATGCACATTATGGCAAAAATCATTATCTCAGAGAACCTGAATGTGGAGAGAGATTTATAAATTAGTTATATGTGAAAAAAATGTTTCAGGTGCTTTGATAGTTTTGTATTTGGGTCAAAATGGGAGACATAAGGAAGCTATTGTTGTTGTTCAGTCACCAAGTTATGTCTCTTTGTGACCACGTGGACTATAGCCCACCAGCCTTCTCTGTCCTTCACTATCTCCCAGAGTTTGCTCAAATTCTTTTCTATTGAGTTGGTGACGCTATCTCACTATCTCATGCTCTGCTGTCCCCTTCTCCTTTTGCCATCAATCTCTCCCAGCATCAGCGTCTTTTCCAATGAGTCAGTTCTTCACATCAGGTGGCCAAAGAGCCAGGGCTGCAGCTTCATTGGTTACTATGTCTTGCATTATATTCAGAAAAATACTGTAAAATGAGATGAGATTTGAGCTGAGACTTTAAGAATCTCCTCTATTTTGTTATTGTTGTTCACACACTAAGTCATCTAACTCTTTCAACCCCATGGACTGCAGCATGCCAGGCCTCCTTGTCCCTCACTATCTCTCTTTGCCAGGTAAAAAAAACAGAAAATGACCATTTAAAAAGGATAAATGGATATACATAAGCAGAATAGCAACTGAATTATTTGCACAGTGAGTGGAGGCTCAGCCAAAGATGAGGCTGGTGAGGTATCTGAGCAGTCAAATTATAAATGAGTCACATTGCATAGGGATTTAAACCAGACACTTCAGGTGATATTAAGCCTTATGGCCCTCATGGATTACTTGCTTTCCCTAAAGTGCTTTTTCATTTTATGATTGTCCAAAGTTTGTTCTGTTCAAATAGATGGGGACACAATGGAAACAGTGAGAGACTTTAATTTCTTGGGCTCCAAAATCACTGCAGATGGTGAGGGCAGCCATGAAATTAAAAGACACTTTCTTCTTGGGAAAAAAAAAAAAAAAGCTATGACCAACCTAGATAGCATATTCGAAAGCAGAGACATTACTTTGCCAACAAAGATCCGTCTATTCAAGCTATCTTTTTTCAGTAGTCATGTATGGATGTGAGAGATGGGCTATAAAGAAAGCTAAGTGCCGAAGAATTGTTGCTTTTGAACTGTGGTGTTAGAGAAGACTCTTGGGAGCCCCTTGGACTGCAGGGAGATCCAACCAGTCCATCCTGAAGGAAATCAGTCCTGAGTATTCGTTGGAAGGACTGATGTTGAAGCTGAAGCTCCAATACTTTGGCTACTGGATGTGAACAGCCGACTCACTGGAAAAGACTCTGATGCTGGGAAAGATTGAAGGCAGGAGGAGAAGGAGGTGACAGAGGATGAGATGGTTGGGTGGCATCACCAACTTGTGAACATGAGTTTGAGCAAGCTCCCAGGAGCTGGTAATGAACAGGGAAGCCTGGCATGCTACAGTCCATGGGGTCACAAAGAGTTGGACACAATTGAGTGAATGAACTGAACTGAACTGAAAGTTTGTCCTGAAATGTAACAATTTCCCTAATATGTATGGACATATTATGTAAACCACTTAAAAAAGCTCTTCACATCTGAAATTCTGCTAAAACATTATATTGATATACAGCTTCAGATTTTGCAAATTCCCTAAACCTATTTAATTACTCCTGTGGTTTAGGTCACATGGAACAAGTTGTACTATAATCCAGGAAAACATATCTGTCACAAATTCCCTCTTTTGTCCTCATCTCAATATCAATCAGGTCCTTCAAATTTCAGGTGAACAGGGGTTACATGAATTTTAGAATTAACTTATGATAATAGTAGTAAATTATACTTGACAAACATATTAATATTAATCACTTTGCATTGAGTGCTAGCTCTGTAATAGACATAAGGTGAAGTGTTTGTGTGACTATTCTTTAATTCTCACTATAAAGAATGAGATTGCCATTTCACTGATGAGCAAACTGAAGCCTCAAATGGTTGAGATCACACAGAAAGAGAGTAGAGTGCAGCTCTGTCAGATTCTAAATAATGTAACAAAACATAAGGTTAATGAAATAACAGACACCTTACTAAACCAAAATAGCTCATGTATTCTCAGGATGTAATTTAGACCCTGAAAAGAAAGTAATATGCCCAATTACTATTAGCATTTGAATGAGAGAAGCAATTTCATTGTTAAATATTCTATTACTCATTTAAAATTTGATCTACACCAGACAGTTTTAAAACAAAGTATATAAAGAACATAATTTGAATTCAAATGTTAAGTGCTTCTGATTCTAGTGGAAGCTTTGCTAGTTGTTTGGAATTCTCGAATGACTATCTATAAATTGGACATTTACATAAAAGCAGTTTTATTTCTGAAGGCATATAATTTTGAATCTGCAGAGTGTATATGTGCCTGTTTTTGTATAATGAGTCAAATTGGAATGCTGTTACCTGAAGAATAGGATCTGTCATCTTCAAGGCTGAAATGTAACCCACGTTCGAACTACTTAATTGAAAAAGAGAATAGTAACAGTGTGTTGCTTCTTTTATGTGCTTCATATGGAGTAAACTGTCAAAGAGTAACGAAAGGCTGTAGCAATTCCAATTCTAATGACTTTAATAACAGATGCAAGGCTAAAACCCTATACAGCATCATGAAAATTTATCCCACGTGTGCTTTAATCATATGTGCTAACTCTACTGACAAAACCAGATTGTTCTAGCTGTCAGCATAGCATATCAAGTATAAACGTGAATGCATATGGCACACTGTGTTGATTTTTCTAATAGCATTCAAACATATCACTAGTTTCCTTCTTGACTTCCTTTAACCTTAACAATGAACCTTAAACCAAGATGATGATGGATAGAATACAAAATTAAATTATAATCTTATTCTCACTTCAAAAAAAGGAATCATGGATTTTCTGTATATAACCTAATAATTAATAGAATTATTGAAACATCATTAGCATGCTTATTTTCAATCAGAAGTCACCAATGAACTGATAACGTGCAAAACTTTTTCATAGGAAGTCATCTAGTGTGTATTGAGTACCAGAACAAACGTGGAGATAGCTGAATCTCCACAGAATCTTTATTCTAAATGAAAAATAGGTTTGCTTTACAATATCAAGTTGAATGCCTAAAATGCATTTCCTTATTTCTAGAGATCACTTATAATTATCACTTTCACCATAAATCATTTCACTACTTTTAATTTATTTTTATAGTAAGTCTTCAGGCCAGAAAAGTATTATTTTCATATTATTTCAGAGACTGACTCCCAGAAGTTGAAGCTACTCATGGAACTTTGATGTTAATGTTTGCAGAAATTACAAATTATGCATCTACTTTTGGAAACACACTAGAAGGATAAAGCAACTGTATCAAAGGCTTTATTTCTTTAACCTTTCCTACATCCAAATATATCACTTTTACTTTCTACTTGTTTTTGTGTTCCTCTGCCTTTACCATCGGAGAAGGCGATGGCACCCCACTCCGTATTCTTGCCTGGAAAATCCCATGGACGGAGGAGCCTGGAAGGCTGCAGTCCATGGGGTCGCTGAGGTCGGACACGACTGAGCGACTTCACTTTCACTTTTCACTTCCTTGCATTGGAGAAGGAAATGGCAACCCACTCCAGTGTTCTTGCCTGGAGAATCCCAGGGACGGGGGAGCCTGATGGGCTGTCTTCTATGGGGTTGCACAGAGTCGGACATGACTGAAGCGACTTAGCAGCAGCAGCAGCAGCCTCTACCATGAGAGCGTTCCAGTGACAGCCTGTTAACTAATGAAAAAATTAGAGAGACAAATCTACCCAGTCATCCATTGCAAGGTCAATCTATAGCTGATCAGCTGACATATGAGTAAATCCAGATGAGCCCAGACTAAATGGTTAAACTATCAATACAATCTTGGGAACTGAATGAACACTTGCTGGTATGAAGCACTGAGCTTTAAGATGATTTACTAACCATAATTGTAGCAATAGATCATTGATTCACATCACTGTCTTTTGAGTTTAGTGTTGAACTTGTGTTTAAAATATACCACTAAATGGAGCTGTGCCTAATTTAAACATTTAGAATTCATTTTTTTTTTATTTTCCACATTTGTACTTAAAAAAACATTCATTAGCTTTAAGTAATATGTGTGTGTGTGTTTTTTTTTTTTTTTTTTTTTTTTGACCAGATCCATCCTCAATCACAGGATACCTGGTCTGTTTAAGTAAATGCCCTCTCAACACACTGGCTTGGGAAATAGCATACCACTCAACTCGTATCTTCTTATTCAATCAAGAGAAAGACTAGATCTTTTTCTAAGTAAATTCTATTTCCAGGCCAATTCATAGTTCATCTAGTTTAATCATGGTTTAACGAGTAAAATTTCAATCCCATTCAATTTAAATGCCGTGGAGCTTGAGAAGTTGTCCTTGAGGTCTGTAAAAACTACTAAACCCTTTTAAAGTAGAAATTTCTGGAGTAGCTTTTGTTCTTCTCATACTTAATGAACAGTGAGTGAAGTCGCTCAGTCGTGTCTGACTCTTTGTGACCCTGTGGACTGTAGCCCACCAGGCTCCTCTGTCCCTGGGATTCTCCAGGCAAGAATACTGGAGTGGGTTGACATTTCCTTCTCCAAATGAACCGTGGTGTTCCAAAAATGCATAATCTTTTTACCTATAAGAAATATGGGCATGCAGACTGTGGTCCACAGGCCAAATCCTACTTGCCACTTTTTAATCAAATTTTATAGAATACAGTAATACTGATTCATTTATATAGCTGTAGGCATGCAACAATGGCAGTTGACTAGTAAAGACAGAGAATGTCCTTTAAAGGCTAAAGTATTTACTATTAATATTTGACCTTTCATAGAAAAAGTTTACTGTCTCCTGGTCTATGACATCAAGTATTTTTTCAATTTATCTTTTGTTTATTTTTAAATATCAGTCATGGGTTTATCCTATTTTTCATTGATTCCACCAAGTCCAATAATTATTTACATGCATTTCAATGAAACATTTTACATTAAAATATTTATGCATTTTTATGTAAACAAAGAACAGAATCAAATAAGTAGATGACAAATAATGAGAGGTATTATTTTTCCCTCAAAAAGCAGAATAAGTCCAAATGATTCATTTGATCATTCAGAGTTCTCTGTCATTTAGCTCTGTCACTATACTGTAATTAATTCATCATTTCATTATTTTTTACTCTATTATTCTTTAAAATTATGCCCCACAGAGGAAAATTTTCCTGTTCATCTTCCACTATTCTCATTGTCTTCACTTTACATTTTGAAATGTACTATTTCCTTTAAAAACTAAGAACAAACATTTGCCGGAATCATTGTTCTTGATAATTTTATTAGCCTAAACTTTTCAAATCTTCAAATGCCAATTGTATGTTAATCTTTAAGATAATTATACAGTTATGTCTACTTCTAATTTATATTTCAGAACAGAAATTTTCAAGCAAAACTCCATTTTACAAGCAAGATATAAGTATTTAAGTCAGTTGTAGTCTTTTCATGTATTTTGCATTTTCTAAAAAATGAGCAAATTGTTGGATTCACAGTGTTTACTCAGCTGTTTTGAATAAATAAATGGTCAAAGAGTTCAAATTAAAGAGGACAAGGTGCTCAATGAGTCTGGATTCAAATAAAGCACTAGCACTGAATAGTCAAAAATAAGTAGTACAAGGTCAAATGCAGTAGTTTGAAATTGAAAACTGTGGGACTAGAAGAACATATTCTGAGAACTAGCTATAAAGCAATATAAAAACAGTCAATCTTAGAAAAAGGAATTGATGTATTTAATAAACATATATCAAGTGTTCAAAATGAAAAAAAAATCTGATTTGTAATCTGTGTATCTCAATATATCAAGTATTGGCTCAATGTCTGACATCATCATCATAATCTGTGGAGAATAGGTATGCTTAATTTTTTCAATTATGTATTCAATCAATGAATAGCATATCTAAAAACAGCAAAATGAGTTTTCTAAAGTCAATGCAAGAATTATGAAAAGAATTAGAGATGTAATTTTGAATACAAGCAATGATTTAGTTTGTAATGCAAAAAGGTAACCATTATTTCCAAACCATTTTGTAAAGAAACTGTCAGCTTTCTGCCACTGAGATATTAGTATTTTCATCAACTCTTGATTAATAGGGACCACAATCCTCTGACACAGTCTCCTTATATTATCCTATGTGACTTAAGCCTGGAGAAAATTTATACAGAGATTAAATATAAAATACTTAAACCATTTGGTGCTTTAAAGTTGAAAAGGTCAGATTTTTATTGCTACTCAAGTCACAAGGATTAGTAGAACACTCCTTTAAAAAAAATGAAATTCTGAATGTTTTATTCCCTATTATCAGACCCTCTTTTGGAGAAGGAAATGGCACCCCACTCCAGTACTCTTGCCTGGAATATCCCATGGACGGAGGAGCCTGGTAGGCTGCAGTCCATGGGGTAACTGAGAGTCGGACAAGGCTGAGAGACTTCACTTTCACTTTTCACTTTCATGCATTGGAGAAGGAAATGGCAACCCACTCCAGTGTCCTTGCTTAGAGAATCCCAGGGATGGGGGAGCCTGGTGGGCTTCCGTCTATGGGGTTGCACAGAGTCAGACACGACTGAAGTGACTTAGCAGCATCACACCCTTTTTAGTTTCAGAACCTAATATTTAAATACCATGGGGGGAAAATGCTGTTTTCTGAACTTTTCAATGTGAGGCTAAAATTACTAAGAACAGCCTCTCTTGTGACATCTATCTCCTTAAATAACCCTTTGACAGTGTGCTACTTAAACTCAGAATGAATTTTGTATTTTTCAGTTAGACATCAGATAGTAATTGCAAATGCACTAAAATCATTTTATTTGGTTTTACATTTTGATAAGATATTCCAGGTAAAATTTCTCATATCATACTCTTTTTTTGTAAATCCTCTGAAGTCAGAATAGCTTTGATTAATTATTGGAGAGTATTATAAGATACTACTCTGATGTAGAAGTTTATTTGAAAAAGGCAAAGCTTAATTACTCTCTAGAAGAAGAAATAGTTAATAAAAAATAAGAAAAGGATAAAATGTGAAATGAAAGAGCTATTCATTTTTGTACATTTGTTGGCATTTATAAATGCTTGTAGCATGTGTCCAAAAATGAATTTCTGAGTTTATAATCACTGAGGAGAGTGCTAGCAAATAATAGTTATAAGAACAAAGTTATTAAATGATTGAGTTAATTTACTAAGCCTCTGTGTGCATCCTCACAATGAAAAAAATCTGAAGGCTGAAAGGAAACTATTAATGAGATATTTGCCTTTTGGAGATGCTTAAGCATCAACTGGAAATTTTCAGCATCATGAAAAGCCTGGAAGATGAAATACTGTGAAATTCAGTCTTGTTGGGCATAGGGAATGCAGGCAGAGACAAATTTGGGATAAAATGTTAGCTCAGCAGGACATAAGGCTGAGCAGTAAGAGTCTAAAGATACTTGAAGGTGCTCAAGGAAAACTGCATGAAAAGAAAGAAAAGAACAAAGTGATGAGTAAATGAAGACATAAAATTTGGCTATCTCAAAACTGAGCTGCATGTAGTGCAGGAGAGTTTATAAATTAAATTCTGAAAATTTTAAAACCTAATGTTTAAGAGAGGGAAATTAATTTCTGCCTTCCCGCTTCTAACCTGCAAAACTACCCCCTGCCCCTTTGGGGAATTAGTGCATCTGAAAAGAAGATAAACATATCAGTCATTGGTAGCACTTATTAACATCTTTAAAGGCCCTGTGAAATCTAAAACTAACTAGATAAATCAATTTATTCTGTTTTTGACTTAAAAATGCATTTTTAAACAGACATATCATCTGTTGTCTGGGTTGATTTGCCCACTCAAAGAGGTGGTGGGCATTCAAGGTGGTTGGCATTCTGCAGAAGATTGTATTTAATTCAAATTGAAGATGCTTACAGATCTCATTTCTTAAAGATTTTATTTTGGACAAAAGAAGAAAATTTGGATAAAGCAAAAGAAGAAATAGAAAACTTAATATATGTATTGAAGGGAAACCACATGATTAGGTCAAGATGTGTTCTAGACTTGAAATCATAGTTCACTTATTTTTGCTGTTTCTGTTATTCTGTGTTCCTATAGAACAATTTATTCCTAAGGCATTGTTGATGCAGAGGTATATAAAATGATATATTCATCAGAGAACATCCACCACACTTTACACAGGACAGAATAACAAATGTGGGAACAGAAAGATACTAGAATCTAGGTATATATTAAGTTGAATTGTTTTTATTTGCTTATTTACTATAGCATTTTTATGAGTTAAATTATGTCTAACACCCCCCTCCCCCCCAAAGAAGACATGTTGAAATCCTAGCCCACAGTGCCTGTAAATTATTTTATTTGGAAAGAAGCTCTTGCAGGTATATTCCAGTAAGTTCAGTTCAGTCGCTCAGTTGTGTCCGACTCTTTGCGACCCCATGAATGGCAGCACGCCAGGCCTCCCTGTCCATCACCAACACCCGGAGTTCACTCAGACTCGCATCCATTGAGTCAGTGATGCCATCCAGCCATCTCATCCTCTGTCGTCTCCTTCTCCTCCTACCCCCAATCCCTCCCAGCATCAAAGTCTTTTCCAGTGAGTCAGCTCTTCGCATGAGGTGGTCAGAGTACTGGAGCTTCAGCTTTAGCATCATTCCTCCCAAAGAAATCCCAGGGTTGATTTCCTTCAGAATGGACTGGTTGGATCTCCTTGCAGTCCAAGGGACTCTCAAGAGTCTTCTCCAACACCACAGTTCAAAAGCATCAATTCTTCGGCACTCAGCCTTCTTCACAGTCCAACTCTCACATCCATATATGACAAGTGGAAAAACCATAGCCTTAACTAGATGGACCTTAGTCGGCAAAGTAATGTCTCTGCTTTTGAATATGCTATCTAGGTTGGTCATAACTTTTCCTCCAAGGAGTAAGTGTCTTTTAATTTCATGGCTGCAATCATGATCTGCAGTGATTTTGGAGCCCAAAAAATAAAGTCTGACACTGTTTCCACTGTTTCTCCATCTATTTCCCGTGGAGTGATGGGATTGGATGCCATGATCTTTGTTTTCTGAATGTTGAGCTTTAAGCCAACTTTTTCACTCTCCTCTTTCACTTTCATCAAGAGGCTTTTTAGTTCCTCTTCACTTTCTGCCATAAGGGTGGTGTCATCTGCATATGTGAGGTTATTGATATTTCTCCTGCCAATCTTGATTCCTGCTTGTGTTTCTTCCAGTCCAGCATTTCTTATGATGTACTCTGCATAGAAGTTAAATAAGCAGGGTGACAATATACAGCCTTGATGTACTCCTTTTCCTATTTGGAACCATTCTGTTGTTCCATGTCCAGTTCTAACTGTTGCTTCCTGACCTGCATACAGATTTCTCAAGAGACAGGTCAGGTGGTCTGGTAGTCCCATCTCTTTCAGAATTTTCCACAGTTTATTGTGATCCACACAGTCAAAGGCTTTGGCATAGTCAATAAAGCCTGGAACTCTTGCTTTTCAATGATCCAGTGGATGTTGTCAATTAGATCTCTGGTTCTTCTGCCTGTTCTAAAACCAGCTTGAACATCAGGATATTCACGGTTCACGTATTGCTGAAGCCTTCCTTGGAGAATTTTGAGCATTACTTTACTAGTGTGTGAGATGAGTGCAATTGTGCGGTAGTTTGAGCATTCTTTGGCATTGCCTTTCTTTAGGATTGGAGTGAAAACTGACCTTTTCCATTCCTATGGCCACTGCTGAGTTTTCCAAATTTGCTGGCATATTGAATGCAGCACTTTCACAGCATCATCTTTCAGGATTTGAAATAGCTCTACCAGAATTCCATTACCTCCACTAGCTTTGTTCATAGTCATGCTTTCTATGGCCCACTTGACTTCACATTCCAGGATGTCTGGCTTTAGATGAGTGATCACAGCATCGTGATTATCCGGGTTGTGAAAATCCTTTTTGTACAGTTCTTCTGTGTATTCTTGCCATCTCTTATTATATATATATACATATATATATGTATATATATATATATATATTCAAGTAAAGGTGAGTTAATAAGGTTAAGCCCTAATCCAGTATAACTGGTGTCCTTATAAGAAAAAGGAAATTTGAACACAGGGAGATGGCAGTTACCCAGATGGAGGGAAATTTTGCCACAGATTAAGTGTAACTAGAGTCTCACCCATACTTGACTTATGTGATTTATCATATGATATTTGGGATATTTTGCTTTTAAGTTAATTATTCTTAGATAGTGCTTTCAAAACGGTTGATTCTGGAATGGGTTAGCAAGACTTTGGAGATGTTGGAATGGAGTGTATTTTACATGTGAGAATTATATGATTTAAATATTGCCCATTTGTTTTCAGTTTATTTTTGTTTAATTTTGTAAATGTACTCATTACTAATTAATCCAGTTTAAATGTGTTCAACTATATATCTAATTCTCTTATATTGGAATTATTTCTTCTATAGTCTTTGGTTATTATATTTAAATCTATATTTCACTGCATCTGGATTTTTCCAAAGAGCTGTTATTCTGGAATTTCACCCTATCCACGATGTGGCCTTCCTTATCACTAGATCCCCATTTCAGGGATTCCATGTCTTCCTCACATTTACTCTCTTGTTCTGGTAGAGCATATCTTCTTCTAGTACCTTCTAAAGAAAGGGAGGATAGTGCCTGAATCAGCCAAGCTTTGATCAGAGAAGCCAAACTACTGTTGATTTTTAGCCAAGATTTTTTGGCAGGGCTCAGACCTTCCGCTGACGTAGGAAATGGCGGAACACCCACTGCAAGCTGGTGTTTCTGCATCTAGTATTTAGCCTGTAGTCAATATAGGTCAGCTGGATTGGCATTTGGGAAGGAAAGCTGAATGGGCAGAAGAATAAAGATAAACTGAAACTTGAGTTGTCAACTGGAACATGCAAGGACAGAGTGGGATTGTTTTCCGTCACCACCCACCCTGATACTGGCAATGGTTGGCAGAAGAAAAATTGTTGCTCATTACCTTACAGATGGGCTTCCCAGGTAGCACTAGTGTTAAGAATCTGCCTGCCAATGCAGGAGGCATAAGAGACAGGGGTTCAATACCTGGATTGGGAAGATGCCCTGGAGGAGTGCATGGCAACCCTCCCAGTATTCTTGCCTGGAAAATCCCATGGACAGAGGAGCCTGGCAGGCTATGGTCCATAGGGTCGCAAAGACTCACACAAGACTAAAGCGACTTAGCATACCGTAGAAATACTTATGCCCTTGGTCTTCAAATCAAATGAAGAATGTCTCTTTCGGTTCTCTTTTGGCTAATATTAACCAGAAGAGGGAATTCTGGAAACAACTGGATTTTCAGTGAAATGGAGGCAAACGTGTCATTCACATCTACAATGTAAAATTCTTGATCTTCAAGATGCTCTGTGTATGGATTTATCATTTATAATAGCTTTTTATCAGCTGACACCATTTGTTAGAATATGGACAGGACACATTTCTATGGTAAGGGAGCACTCACAGAGGTTTAAGCAGCAATATGTGTAGGATTTTGCTTCCTTCCAAAGGTCTCCTGCTTTCTCACGAGAGCAGATTGTACCCTCTGGGTCCAGTTGTCCTTCATGGATGCCAGTTTACATTATTCCTGTATTTTTATCACTTAAGTAATTTGGTGAAGGCTCTTTGGCAAAATAATAGTTATTAATTCTGAGTAAATGTTTTGTGGAGTATGAATTTGAAGTTAATAGAGTAAGGAATAACTTGAAATTTCAGTACCATAGCAAACCAGTGCTTATCAGAATCTATTGCTCTATCCAAAGTTTCCATTTAATGAGCATACTAACATTTCAGCATCCATTATACACTTAAAAAAGTTTTCAATAATTAAGGATAACTGGCAATAGAAATAAAATGAGCAGATGAAAATGACTCTACATTAGACATTGGCAGCCTGCTCTTTTGGCGTGTGCTGAAAGAAGAGAAGAGAGGATGAGGATTTTAAGTAGGAATCCAAACTGGTCAACTGTGTCCTTATTATTTTACACTTTTTTTTCCATGTCATATACTTCAACTTCTATTTAAAAATTATTTTATAAGGTTTCCTCAGATTGCCCACAAAACACTATTCTGGGTTTAAATGCCAATCAAATTATAACTATATTTAATGATTATACAGTGTCACATTCTGTCAATTAGCATTGATTTATAATGTCATTTAAACAGCCAAATCATTTTGAACAATTTACTTAATACAAAATGCCTTTAAAAAAAATCATTTTCCAATATAATATCATTAAGCCTAACAGGATCTCACTGGGGATATTTTTATTGTTTAAATACAATAAAATTTGGGGGGCTTTATTTTATGTTGGTACCTATAGGAAAGATAATTATCTTTTATGTCATTAAGAAAATACCAAAATGTTAAATTATAGACTCTTCAGTGTCATTTAAATTCAGATTAGATTCCTGTGTATATTAGATTTATTACTGAATGTATTATTTGATATCATTTTCGTTAAAAATATTGCAACCCTATTAATTGGCTATACTCCAATTTATGAAAAAAAATAAAAGGTTAAATTACAGAAGGAAGCTAGTGAAAAAATATTTGGACATTAAAATTAAGATTGCATCTTTATTATTATTTTCTAAATGTTCATGAAAATACTGTAAGTAGAAAGCACACACAGATTCATCTGTACATATAGAGGGGCATACAAAGATGTATAACCCTACAGCGCACATGCATAGGCACAATTGTACTCGCATATGTGCATGTTGTCACATACAAACAGTCATTGCGGAACAGTATTGGGTCTGCATTTTTATGACAGGCATAGTACCACTCTCCATCCTCTCCACTTTAAAAAAATATTCATAGACTATAACCGAGCAAACAATAGTGAAGGAAGAAGTGAGGATGGCAGGGGACACATTTGTTGTTGTTCAGTTGCTTAATTGTGTCCGACTCTTTGCAACCCCATGGACTGCAGCCTGCGAGCCTTCCCTGTCCTTCACCATCTCCAGGAGCTTGCTTAAATTCATGTCCATTGAGTCGATGATGCCATCCAACCATCTCATCCTCTGTCACCGCCTTCTTCTCCGGCCCCTCAATCTTTCCCAGCATCAGGGCCTTTTCCAGTGAGTCAGCTCTTCACATCAGGTGGGACACATTACATTCTGTGATATGCAGATTTCTTTAATGAAGTGTTGTATGGATGGTTTAAGTGTGTTAGAGAAGTAGAGGGAAAATAAAATGAGCACTATGTGGTTGAGCTTTTAGTTTTACATATGTTCTAGTTAATGAATTTCTGAAAGATAAGCAGAGAAGCTAAGAGACTTCTAGATCATCAGAGAGTGCTGTATTAACAGAGATAATGGGACTTGGGTCTATGCATATAAAAGCACTCATCATGTTTAGAGATGAGGGGAAGCTGGATGAACAGAGAACAGAGTCAAACAAAATGAAATAAAGTGAAACAAAGCAAAATTCAGCATCTCCTCTCCCAGTTCATGTATTGATATAACATATTTCCTGAGGTTTTTTTTTTTTTTGAATATACCAAGAAAAGAAGATATCACAATCAAAAATCCACACTTCCACAAATCTTACACTTTAGTGAAGAGAAACATAGAAAACATGACATATTTAAACATGGAAAGTGATGTGTTATGATAAAAGAATAAAGCCAAAAAGGTAGGCAAGAGTGTAGAGGGAGGGATTTTAAATAGAAGAGTCATGGAAGATAATACTGAGAAAGTGACATTGAGCATAGACCTAAAATGGGCAGACTGTGGGCAATTCTGAAGGAAGAACAGCTGCAATTGAGAAAGAACAAATACAGAGTTTTGAAGGGGCAGTTTATTTAATATGATTTTAGAAACAAGGAAGCCAGTGTGACTGAATTGAGAATAAAAAGGGGATAAGAACATACAATCAGAGAAGTGTGGGGTGGAAGAACAAGGATGTCAAGAACATTTTTGATTATGATAATATTTATATATTTTACTATGAGTCTGATGACAAGCTCTAATGGGAGCTTCAGTAGAAGGATGACATGATCTGACTAATCCTTTAAAAAGGTGTTTGATTGCTATTTTTCTAAATTTATTTATTTTTTAGATTGAAGGATAATTGCTTTACAGAATTTTGTTGCTTTCTGTCAAACATCAACATGCATCAGACCATTAGGAAGATATCATAATGATTCAAAAGAAAGATGGTAGTAGCCCAGATAAAGTCATGGTAATTACAGAAATGATCTGGAGGGATTTGATTCCAGATGCATTTAAAAAATACTGCATCCTGCTCCATCCAATATGATTTAATGAAAAGGACACCTTATTTCTGTGGTTTTCTTCCCCAGAACATATTACTATACCCTCACTATGAGAGAACAAACTCAATCACAAACCCAAATTGAGGGATATTTTGTAAAATGTCTGACTAGTTGTCCACATGTGCAAATGCTCAGTCGTTAAGTCGGGTCTACCTCTTTGCCACCCCATGGACAGAGGAGCTGATCCATGGGATTCTTTAGGCAAGAACACCGGAATACTAGAGTGAGTTGCTATTTCCTCCTCCAGGGGATCTTCTTAACCCAGGGATTGAACCTGTGTTTCCTGCATTAGTAGGTGGATTCTTTACTGTGAAACCATTAGGGAAATTCAGTTGTCCTCAAAATTTGTTAAAAAAAAAAAGAAGAGAAAAGAAAAGAAAACTGATAAAATTTCATATACCTGAGAAAATTAAGGGAAAATGATGACAAAATGCAATGTGAAATCTTGGATTGAATCCTTGGAGGAAAAAGAAATAAAGTTGCATTAGTGCAAGATCTGATATAATCCATTGAAAGTATGTGGCTTAATTAATAGTATTTTTTCCAATGATGAGTTTTAGTTTTGCTAAATGTATCATGATAAGATGTTAACATTCAGAAAAAATAAGTGAAGGGATATACAAGAACTCTCAACTATCTTTACAACTTTAATGTAAATCTAAAATTATTCTAAGTTTTAAAAGATATTTTAAGTAATGCCAACAGGATTCATGAAGCAATTTGCTGTATGATATAAGGAAACAAAAATGACATTAAGAATTACTGCAATAATTTTAACCTGACTAATTAAAAGGATCTTCCTTTTCCAGATAATGTTTTAGATTTTCCAAAGTATGAAACTGGAGTCAGAGCAAAGAAGACAGGAACATAAAATTTGAAAGAACAAATAGAGAAATATATAGATAGATAGGGAGAGAAAGAGAAATAGGTATTTGGGAGATTAAAAATGAGAGACACAGAATCAGAGCAAGGACAGTTAAGGAAGAGTAGAAATGGAGAGATTAGTAGAAATGTTATTGAGACTTATGGATTGTATCAGTTTTAATGTTTATCGGGAAAAAGTATATGCTGGAATTTTATTTATTTTTGGCTTGGATATATTTCCTCAAAAACACTTCACTGCTGAGATTGGACAACGTGGTCACAATTTCCATAAGTTTACATCTGTTTTTGTTGTTGTTGTTTGCTTTTTAATCTTCACAATTTCAAGGACAAAAACAGAAAAACTATGGTTCTTTGAATTGAATACCGTAGAATTAGAAAACCATAATATCATCCTGAAAAAACAGAATAAAAACCTGCTTTTTATAATTAATGACTGCAGAAAAGAAATTTTAGAAAACAGCATCATAAATCTAAAAACAACTAGGAAAATATATGCAGAAAATTCAGAGAAGTTGATGTGATAGCAGGTGATTGTTTGGCTATAGAGATTGCTCTTGTTTGATTACAGAGAGTGTTAGCAGAAAAAATATATTATCTGTGTGACATGTTGGAAAACAACAAGCCATGTAGTAATCAAGGAATGAACATGTCAAATAAAAAGGAAAAACTAATATAAATCCTAAAGACTGTAGCCAGTAGGGTGTCTGTAAGAAGGGAATAAAGGTCAACAGGACCACAGCACCAAAGGCAATGTGCAGAGAAATATGAGATGGAGTCATATAGGTAAAAAGAATCCATTCTTGGTTGTTGATCCTAAACAAAGAGGGTTGAGTTTTTAAAGTGGGAACAAGGGAAGAAGGAGACAGCTTAAAAAAAAGAGGCTAACATTTCAAATATATATATATATATATATACAAATGTGTGTGTGTGTGTGTGTGTGTGTGTGTGTGTACTGTGCTGTGCTTAGTTGCTCAGTCATGTCCAACTCTTTGTGACCCCATGGACTGTAGCCTGCCAGGCTCCTCTGTCCATGGGGATTCTCCAGGCAAGAATACTGGTTATATGTAAATATGCTTTGAAAGAATAGATGTAAGAGTAGGACTATTATTGCCAAAAATTGAATATCACATACCAGCAGAAACTGATATGTTAGTGTTCATCAGATGTTTAATGTGCTTCTTCTTTGTATGAGCTTCTTGAGTAATGAAGTTGGGGTAATGTAAGTTGTTTGGCCAAATTCCTCTGAGCAGAAGTCAAGTGTGGCAGTATCTTTGACTTGAAACTCATGACAGACAGTATGTCCCTTGACTGCTTTCATTCTCACTGTGATACCCTCTGAGGCCAGGTTTTCCCTTTGGTGAACACCATCAGACTACTGAACTGACAAACAGGTAAACCTTTGTTGTGTTAAACCACAAAGGTTAAATGGCTTGTAGGTTGCAACAGCCAGCATTAAGTATGCTAATATATGCCCCTGTTAAAATTATGTTCAGAAATATATTAAATTACTTGAGCCAGAGCTCATGATACTGTGCTTAACAGTAAAATCAGATATGAAGCCATCCATGTACCACATCCAAAACGCCTTGCACTCAAAATAACTGTCAGGAATTGTAGCAAAATAGTAACGATGCTTATTTCTGGACAGATTATTTTAATTTATTTTTATACATCGCTCTCTATTCTGTTTCTCTTCATATATGTGTATGTGTGTATATATATATATACACACACATAAATGTATATATATATACATACATATATATGTATGTATATGTATGTATATATTTCGGAGAAGGCAATGGCACCCCACTCCAGTACTCTTGCCTGGAAAATCCCATGGATGGAGGAGCCTGGTAGGCTGCTGTCCATGGGGTTGCTAAGGGTCAGACACGACTAAGCGACTTCACTTTCACTTTTCACTTTCATGCACTGGAGAAGGAAATGGCAACCCACTGCAGTGTTCTTGCCTGGAGAATCCCAAGGATGGGGGAACCTGGTGGGCTGCCGTCTATGGGGTCGCACAGAGTCAGTAACTTGGCATGTATATATTTACATATTTTGAGCATTGGGAAAATTGTATTTTTAAACAAGCCATGTACATTTTTTTCTTTTTAAATTAATTTATTTTAATTGGAGACTAATTACTTTACAATATTGTAATGGTTTTTGCCATTCATTCACATGAATCAGCCATCTGTCCCCCATCCTGAACCCCCCTCCCACCTCCCTTCCCATCTCATTCCTCAGGGTCATCCCAGTGCATCAGCCCTGAGCGCTCTGTCTCATGCATCGAACCTGGACTGGTGACCTGTTTCATGTATGGTAATATACATGTTTCAATGCTATTCTCTCAAATCATCCCACCCTTGCCTTCTCCCACAGAGTCCAAAAGTCTGTTCTTTACATCTGTGTCTCTTTTGCTGTCTCGCATATAGGGTCATCGTTACCATCTTCCTAAAGCCATGTATATTTTTAACAAGAGAAAAATAAATAACAATTTTTTTAGGAAGTAGAAGTTTATTCATTCCCTTTGTTCGTTACTAGCAGCAAGACTTCAAGGGAATCACTTAGTTTCTGGAGTCTCACTGCCCTTTTGTTCAGTGGGAACAATTTCTTACCTAAGTACAAGCAGGGGCTCATGGAGACCACTTTTTAAAGACCATGAAGACATATGCCTCTGTGGCTAGTTCCATGTATTTAAAATAAAACTCTTCTTTATTTTCTAATTTTCCATGAAATTATGGGTGCCGTGCTGCTAAATCTCATATAATACCCCTATTAATTCTCACATTATATATAAATCCAATAACTTTGACTCACGGAACTTATTTCAACTTTAGTTATTTTGTGTATCACTTTTCTGAACACTATCCAAGTTCTTCATTTATATCCCAAGTGGAATACGAAACACCAGTAATGTTCTATTTAATGCTGGCTGTGTTTCAAACTGACAGGGTTTTATTTATGTACTATTGGGAAAACAATTTTGAAAGTATAGCTGAATCACATGCACATATATTTAATGCTTATATATTTATACATATTCATATGCATATTGCAAAACTGTAAAAGACATAAATCATTTAATCATACTTGGTGCTTTTCAGTGTTAACATTTAGACATTAACTTTTTGCTGATGCTGGGCCTATTTGTCCTCAGAGGCATTCTTTGCTCTTCTGTGTATGCTTTGGGAAGTGGGTTAGAGGCCTTGAGTATGTGTTTCCCATTTGCTCCTACATGGAATCAGTGAATAAGAGGCAGTGGCAAAAGTTGAAGAGCAGAGTGTAGGAGAAGCTGGGGTAATTTTTTCCTTTCTTCTCTTTGGGAAATACCACCAACAGAAGTGGTGTCTCCTTTATGCCTTCATCTTCCAGTGAACAGCCTGCCTTGATTTCAACTTCAGTGTAATTCTGGTTTCCCAATTCTGCTTCTCCCTTTTATTCTTCAGAACAAAAACATTAGTAATTTCTAGTTGTCATCTGCTACTTGTTACCTACATGATGATGTTCTACTCCTATATTTAATTTCACAGTTTTTTCAATCATTTGCATAGCCAATGTTTTCAAATCATAAGATGATTTGTGTTTTCCTGATTGGATCCTAACTGGTACAATTGATGGTACCTAAAGTGGTACCTGCAGGCAGCCCTTCAAATGAGATTCTGAAGTTGAGTTTCTCATTTGTTTCTCAAGTTACAGTGATATATTTTCAGACAAAGAATTCAATATGGTGGATGTTGTGGTATGCATTTCAGAGTGCATTCAAAAAAAGACATGCCAAGCTGCTCAGAATACTACTTGAAAATGGCTTCTGGGGCTCAACTTGTTCATGAATTGTTTACGCTGCAGAGAGTTACTCTGTAAACCATTACACCATTTCCACAAGGAGCTGGCATCCAGTGACTGAAGAAAATGGATAGATAAAGGCTTTAGTATCTTAGCCCACTTTGGAATGATGCTGAAGTCTTTTAAGTTCCAGAGTTTCCCCACATAGTTGATCAAGGTTGCGTTAGGCTTGCTCCACTGTTCAAAATATCTCTCTGTCCTTTCTTTCACCCTTTCCACAGTTGTAGTAATTATAGTTACTCCATAATAAATATCTTAAACACTAAACTCTGCTCAGAATCTTTTCCCAGGGATCTCAACCAAAACAAGATTACTTAAATTGTTAACTAGATTGCTTTATATGAAAGTAATGTTTTGTTATATCAAGTAGAGAATGTAATAATCATATGTCTTGTCAAAATAAGGGTACAAATACTGTGGCATGGGATGGTTGCTTCTGAATGAGCTAGAAATCTATAAGTAAAGATATGGTAACCTCAAGATTTTGGAATATTGGCTCAAAGAATAGATTGACATCAAGAGAAGTTCTATGGACAGGGTTTTTAAAATAAAATCTTTTACCTCTGGCATCACAGAACAACCTGACAATTAATTAGAGCTCAAATTGAATTTTAGGTGGCTGAATTATTAAGGAAACTAAATTCACAGTCTTAGTATGCATTTCATTTTAACCTTGGAAATGAATGGTAATTTGAGATTTCAGATGAAAAAATTTTAATAGATTGAGACAAGAGTTGTTTTGTGTATCCTTAAACTTCCTATGTTGAAGTCCTAATGTGATGGTGTTTGGAAGTAGGCCTATGGGAGGTAACTGTGTCTTGGGAGTGGATCCTTCCTGATGAGATTAGTGTTCTTTTAGAAAGAGAAAGAGATGCAGGGAGCTCAAACTGGTACTCTGTAACAACTGAGAGGGCTAGGATGGGGTGGGGCAACGGAGCAAGGTTCAAGAAAGAGGGGACATATACATACCTATAGCTGATTCATGTTCAGAAACCAACACAATATTGTAAAGCAATTATCCTCAGTTAAAAATAAATATTCGTTAAAGGGGGAAAAAAAGAGAAAAAACAAACAAACAAAAAACTAGCCTTTTTCCCCTTCTATTCCACATGTGGATATAAGGAAATGAGGGCTCTACATAAATAAGGAAAAGGACCTTTGCCAAGAATCTAACTGTGCCTTCACCTTGACCTTGGGCTTCTAGCTTCTCAAATTGTGAGAAATAATATTTTTAAGTCACTCAGTCTATGGTATTCTCTTACGGAACCCCAAACTGACCCAGAGAGAAACCTTAAATACCCTGGTATCCCAGATCATTCCTAGTATAAGCAGTTTCCTCTCCACTGTCTGCAAAAAAAAAAAAAAAAAAAAAAAAATCTTTCCAGCAATTAACTACTCAGTAATGACTTTATCTTTCAATTGTCTTACAAAAGGATACTTATTCTTTTGTAGAGCTCCTAACACTATTCATTGCATCCAAGTCTGTAACTAGAGTTAGATCCCAGCATGTCCCAGTGCAAGACCGGTTATATCTTCTTCAAGAAGAGAAAACATACATTTAAAACCTGAAAGGTGATATAAATCATCAGGGATCAGGGAAATATGCATGAAGATATATACTAGGGCTTTAGACTAAGACGGAAGAAGTATGGTATTGGTTTGAGCCTAATTTATGCATATGAGTGCACTTCTCCAAGTTTCCAGTCTTAATATTCTAGCTTATATAACTAGAAGTGGTTTTAACAGTTTATTTTCTGTTTTTTTTTTAATGTAAATCTGTTTTGACAATGGCCTACTTTCAATAAGATTTAAATGTTTGATTTTTTTCTTTATACAATACAGAGGAAGAAATTCAATGAAAGGGAATGTGTTTTTATTGGGACACTCTCCTCACTAATACATTCCATGTTAGTACAGGGATTCATGCTAGTGAATGCATACTTGAGTAGTTCTAAAAGTAACTATTCTCTGAAGGATGGAGTTGATGTAGGAAATGTGGCTATTAAAACAGCATCCCTGGTTTTAATGAAAAATTATAGCAGCTTGAAACAACGGAAGTGAGTTACAGCATTTAACATTTAGAGATGAAGAAGTTGCAGTTGCCTCATGGGCATCAAGGATTCACCCAGGTACCGAGGTGACAATGGGCTCACCAGCTATTGAGGATAGATACTAAAGTGTTCTTTGATCTATGAAATTGGGATAGTTTAGTTATGGTGACAGAAATCTAGCTTGAGTTTTTGTAATAATTCTCAGACATAAATCTTTCCATCATAGCCTGTTCCTCAGTTCAGTGCAGTTCAGTCGCTCAGTCATGTCCGACTCTTTGCGACCCCATGAATTGCAGCATGCCAGGCCTGCCTGTCCATCATCAGCTCCCGGAGTTCACTCAAACTCACGTCCATCGAGTCGGTGATGTCATCCAATCATCTCATCCTCTGTCGTCCCCTTCTCCTCCTGCCCCCAGTCCCTCCCAGCATCAGTGTCTTTTCCAATGAATCAATTCTTCACATGAGGTGGCCAGAGTATTGGAGTTTCAGCTTTAGCATCAGTCTTTCCAAAGAGCACCCTGGACTGATCTCCTTTAGGCTGGACTGGTTGGATCTCCTTGCAGTCCAAGGGATTCTCAAGAGTCTTCTCCAACACCTGTTCCTACAGCACCATAATTGAAGGGGACACTGAAGAAGAGCATGAATCTCCTTCTTTGAGGAAGAACCCTTAAATAAATCCTTGAGTATATATAGAATTTCCCTTTCAAGCCTTCCCCAAGGGACTTTGAGCTACCTGTATCCCTGGTGGGTATGATTAGGGACAGAAAATATCCAAATTTACAGGGATTAAGAAGCGGCCTGGATTGATGCCAATCCCTAGGAACACGAAAAGTCACCATGTTCCACTGATTATAATGCAGCCTTCTTTAGATCAGTTGATAAATGGAATTTTGGTATGAATCTGTTATAGTGTATCCAGTCTGTATATAGTCCTATCTATTGACTACTTCCTCAGTTCCCTAATTCATTCTGGGATGGTGATATCAGTGTTTCACCCAGGGTTCAACTAGGAAAACAAAGACCTCATTTTTTCAAACAGAAGTGTTTCTTCCATAGCCAAGGAGTCAAACTGAAATGGACTCTATCATTTTTATTTCTCATTCATTAAACTAGACTTTACTGGTTTGAAATTCTTAGTTCTCAAGGTCAAAATATTCCCACCAGAGGATTAAGGAAAAACAATGGACCTATGAAGTTGGGAAGTGAATGCACACCGGCAGTATTGGACTCCTTATGTTTCTGAAACAATAGGCAGACAAAAAAGAAAAAAAAATAGAAGTAACTCTTCTGATTATATAGATCCATTTCCATAATTTCTTCAGGTGGAAAATTCGGTTTCTGTTAAATATTAGAGATGGGAAACTCTTAATACATATAAATCTTTCATTTCCCTTTATACTTAAATATTCAATAAGAAAAATAGAAAGCTATAGAAACCCAATAATGGCAGAAAAAATAAAGGACAGAAAATTAAGGCCTAAGTTGTTGGGTTATCCTACATCTAAAGAAGCCTGACCAAATCTGGAAATGACACAATAAAATCTGATGGGCATAACTTCTTATTCTCAGGGAATCCAGTGTCCAAGATGGATGCAAGGACGAAAAGAACTTTGTTATCTACGTTTTTAAGGCAAGACTAAAATTACTTTTGTGAAGTCAGACACATTAATATATTAAGCAAAGATTATATATGAGTAGAAGAGGAAAACAAATGCCATGTTGTATTAACAGTTTGAAGTCTTTAACTGTTTCTGTCTTAAATGCTTGTTGAGACAGTTTCTGTTATCCAATTTGTATCCTTGATTGATACAGCACCACGTATAATACAAGCACTTAAGTTTTGAAAACTTTATGAACCTTTTATCTCAAAGTTGTTTTTCTAATTCAAGACATAAATTGTATTTTAGAGAGTGAGATATCTGTTTCCCCAAGGAGAACATACTTGAGACATATTGAATGTCAGAGGAGATAATAAGTTCTCATAAAGAACTTATCATTGCTCTAGAAAAGCCCAGAGAAGGAATAAATAATGCCAACTTCACTTTCTTCATTTTCACATCAATAAAGACATTGATTACAATGTCACACTAGAACTCTGTTTTATCCCATATTTTAAATTTTAATCAAGTTGGGATTAATTGGTAGCTTCAAGTGATATTGATCCAAGATTTCCATTGTGAAGAACCTTGGAAATTGAAGGATTTGAATAGACAACTTTCTCTGTGTCTCTCCAAGAGCAAATTCTTTCATTAACTTTTAAGGAGGTGAGAATTTGTAAAGCTGATAATACTAGTTAATTATAATATATTTTGCACAAATAACTGTTGCTTTTAATGTGTTTACCATATTATATGAGTATCTGGAGCACAGATTTTTCAAAGGCACAGACATCTTCAAAGAAACTTAAGAGTTTCATTAGAAACTTAAGGAAAGTATTGATTCCTCCTATTTTTCTCATTTGTTTCAACAATGAGGTATCACCTCACACCAGTTAGAATGGCCATCATCAAAAAATATACAAACAACAAATGCTGAAAAGAGTGTGGAGGAAAAGGAGCCCTCTTGCGTTGTTAGTGGAAATGTAAAGTGATACAGCCACTATGGAGAATAGTATGGATGGTTTAGTCACTAGGTCATGGCTGATTCTTTTGAGACCTCATTGAATGTAGCCATGAGGCTGCTCTGTCCTTGGCATTTTCCAGACAAGAATACTGGATTAGGTAGCCGTTTCCTTCTCTGGGGGATTGTCCAGACCGAGGGATCAAATCCAGTTCTCCTACATTACAGGCAGATTCTTTACCAACTGAGCCACCAGGGAATGAAGATTTCTTAAAAAACTAGGAGTAAAACTGCCATATGACCCAGCAATCCCACTACTGGGCATATACATACCCTGAAGAAACCATAATTGAAAAAGACACATGTTCCCCAATATTCATTCCAGCACTATTTACAATGCCTAGGTTATGGAACCAACCTAGATGTTCATCAAAGGATGGATGGATAAAGAAATTTTGGTACATATACACAATGGAGTATTATACAATTATAAAAAGGAACACATTTGAGTCAGTTCTAATGAGGTAGATGAATCTAGAGCCTATTATATACAGAGTGAAGTGAGTCAGAAAGAGAAGAACAAATATTGTATATCAACTCATGTATAGAATCTAGAAAGATGAACCTGTTGAATATACGGGTATTAAAGATGAGGAAGATAAATACAAAATAGTACATTTATTAACCAATTAATGGAAAAGTAATCAAAATAAAGTCAACTTAATACTTTTATTCCTTATCTATAAAAACCTAATGTTGAAATGAAATATTGCATTGTATATAGTGTGTGTCCAAATAACTCTCTTATATAGCATTTTACTAATTTAACAAATAATTATACAACGGATTATTTTGAGTATTTTCAAATTATTTTCTTATGAAGAATATTTTCAAATAGCATCTAGTGATATTTAGAGTAGTCATTTGATCAAACTTCCCTGCAATTTCATTTAATTCAACTAATTTAATTATCAACTAATTTTGTGAAAAGTGAAAGTGTTAGTTGCTGAGTCATGTCCAGCTCTTTGCAATCTCATGAACTGTAGCTCGCCAGGCTCCTCTGGAGCCTGTGGAATTCTCCAGGCAAAAATACTGGAGTGGATCAGTTCAGTTCAGTTCAGTTCAGTCACTCAGTTGTGTCTGACTCTTTGCGACCCCATGAACTGCAGCATGCCAGGCCTCCCTGTCCATCACCAACTCCCAGAGTCCACCCAAACCCATGTCCATCGAGTCAGTGATGCCATTCAACCATCTCGTCCTCTGTCGTCCCCTTCTCCTCCTGCCCTCGATCTTTCCCAGCATCAGGCTCTTTTCATATGAGTCAGCTCTTCGCATCATGTGTCCAAAGTATTGGAGTTTCAGCTTCAACATCAGTCCTTCCAATGAATACCCAGGACTGATCTCCTTTAGGATGGACTGGTTAGATCTCCTTGCAGTCCAAGGGACTCTCAAGAGTCTTCTCCAGCACCAAAGTTCACAAGCATCAATTCCTCAGTGTTCAGCTTTCTTTATTAGTCCAACTCTCATATCCATACATGACCACTGGAAAAACCATAGCCTTGACTAGATGGACCTTTGTTGACAAAGTAATGTCTCTGCTTTTTAATATGCTGTCTAGGTTGGTCATAACTTTCCTTCCAAGAAGTAAGCATCTTTTAATTTCATTGCTGGAGTGGATAGTCATTCCTTTTTCCAGGGGATCTTCCAGACCCATGAATTGAACTACATTGCAGGCAGATTCTTTACTGTCTGAGCCTCCAGGGAAGCCCAATTTTACCCAATATAATTTAAACATGGCGCATAAAAATATGTTCTTCAAAAAATCAAATATGCTATGTTTTTCATTTAATTACCACTGTTAGCAGATTACTTAGTGGGATTTATAGGTTATTTCCCTAACAAATTATCTCTTATTACAAAAATAATATGGAATGCCAATATAGTTTCTTTTGTTTTAATTATCAAACATCAGTGTTTTAATATAACACATACAATAAATATTTTATTACCTTATAATTCACTTTGCACTTTGCAAATGTTTTCTTATTTGATATAATACTTAGCTTAAATGGGCAAAAAACTTAGATACATTCTAATTGTTTTCCAGTTAAAATTCTTTTTGTTGTCGACTCTTTTGTGACCTCATGGACTGTAGCCTGTGCGGCTCCCCTGTCTGTGGCATTTCCCAAGCAAGCATACTGGAGTGGGTTCCATTGTTTCTCCAGGGTATCTTCTGAGATACGAATTGAATCTGTGTCTCTTGTGTTGGCAGATGGATTCTTTACCATTGAGCCACCAGGGAAGCCCCAAGATTCTTTTATATGGATGTACAAACCTCACAGATTTCTATAGGCAAAAAAATATATTTATGGCAAGATTATTAGATTTCACATTAAATATGTGGCAGTATTAGCTTTAGGAAGGAAAGAAACTAAAATATAGGACTTTTCAGAGGGGAAGGTGATGAGCTATACCATAACAACTATAACAGCAGTAGTTGAGATTTTCTTTCGAGCAGAGCCACAGTCCTCAGTCAGCTTCAGCAGTCCCCAGTCTCCAGGTTTCTTTGTGCAAATTCCAGGTTCTGGAATGGAGAATTTGTGTATCAGATTTGAAGTACGTGTAGAAAGATTCTTTTTAGTGATGAAAACTTCCAGACCCAAAGAGCCCAGAATGAAAAGAGCAGGAAGCAATAACTCTAGTGCATCATTAGGTGATAAGAAGTACTCACATTACAATTTGATTCCTCCACACTTATTTGACTCATGAGAAAGAAAGGTCTATATGTAGGTACCTGGCTAGAAATATGTATCTCATTTTTCAGATAATAATCTAAATGTATTGTCTCTCTACGAGCACCATATGGTAAGTATCATTAACTCATTTTATTAGTGTAGCTATGTTGAGATTAAACCAGTGAATCTCATGAACATCAATTCATTGATACCCTTTTTTGGCTGGTAATGACTTCTTTGGCTGGAATTACTACAGAGTGAAATGCATTGATCAGAAGGAGTTTCTGGAAGAATTATGAAGATCAGAGAAATACAATGCAAATCATTATTAAGTAATTATTATGTCAGAATGAACCACTGGCCAAAATATGATATAATGGCATTAATTTTTCCCCAGAAAGTAGGCTTCCTTTCTATATGGTACCACAGCTAAGCACAGGGTTGGTTGCTGCTATAAGTGAATTGAAAATTCAGTGGAGGACTTGGTTAGGGGATGTCTGTGCCTCCCAGACTCTGCCTGGCCTCCGGTCTTACATCATGTCTGCTTTATACATGAGCAGAGTAAACCGTCACACTGTCACACTGTGTGCTAGACATAAGGTGGAGGACTGACATCCACAGAGTGATCGTCCTCTCATTATACAGAACATGTTTTTCAATAAAGAACTTCTGATGAACATTTATACGGATTTGGATATTTTCATGTGCTGGAGTTTATGAGGAAATGCACAACGTTAGTTCCCCCAATACATTTATACTGATTCTCAGTCTTGTTCCTTGTATCTAACGAGTCCATTAACCATTGACAAAGAACAAGTAACAATTAGATATATAGATTACTGGGTATCATCCATCACAGTCACTCCTCCTAGGTTAAGGATATTATACAGAGAAATTTATAAATCAGTTTTGATATGTATATTTTTCCAAATTTAATGAGATATAATTAGCATATAACATTGGTTAGTCAAATAAAAATAGCATGCTTCCTAGAATAACGAGGGTAAAAAGAAAATTCTGTGCATGCCACATTGGAATGATGTAAGATTAAAAAGTGGAAGAAAAAAAGTGTTAGCTGTGCAGTCATGTCCAACACTTTGGGACCCCATGGTCTGTAGCCTGCCAGGCTCCTTGGTCCATGGAATTCTCCAGGCAGGAATACTGGAATGGGTTGCCATGCCCTTTTCTATCCCCTTCTAACCAGATCAATCATGTGTCTCCTGCGTTGAAGGCAGATTCTTTACTTCCTGAGCCACCAGGGAAGCCCCTGTCTTTTTTTGTTTGTTTGCTTCCACCGGTAACATCTTATGCCTTTCTCTGCCTTGTTCTGTTATGCTGCAGGTGATGGCTGTGGGCTCCATCTCCTGAGTTATCTAACACCTTAGTTTCTTTCGGGAGTTGGCCAATGGAAGACATTAGTGGGAAGAAAGAGGGCAGTGAAAAAAGCTCAGGAGTTTTATAATTTCCTGCCCTTCCCTATCTCACATGATTCTGGCAATTGTGTCTTTCTTCTAGTTATAGCTTCTTTTTGGAAGTAATTAAGGTCTCATACCTTTCAGTTACCTCTTGTAACTATTATCCTTGCTTTGCTACTTCAGGGGTAGGGATTCTAACGATTCCTTGCTATTGCATCTCATTTCACTTGTTAATTGACCTATTCCTGACTATACTTAGGGCTTCCCAGGTGGCGCTAGTGGTAAAGAACCTGCCTGCCAATGCAAGAGACATAAGGGACTCAGGTTCGATCACTAGGTCAGGAAGATCCCCTGGAGGAGAGCATGGCAACCCACTCCAGTATTCTTGCCTGGAGAATCCCCACTGACAGAGGATCCTGGTGGGCTACAGCACATAGGGTCACAAAGAGTTAGACACAACTGAAGCAACTTAGCACGCATGCTTGACCATATGTATGTAAATATTGGCTACAGTAAATTATATTTACTATCTCTTTGAATATACCATATCAAATTCTTTTGAGTATTAATCTTGCAATATGTTGACTAATATTGACTCTGGCAACATTTATCAGTGAATATCTTGCTCATAATGGAAGTCATCTCAAAAAATATCTATCACATTATAATCTTTGAGAAAATTAGCATTGGAAGAAAAGCGCATGATAATCCAAATGTTTACAATGTATTTTAGATATTTCTTTAACATTGTTATAATTTGGTAGCTGTTATATTAACAAGAATGACACACTATTAATATTTAAAATAGTGGAGTCCATATCACTTGTCATTCTTGATTATTATGTAGTGTTTTCCCTGCAGTTTTAAGAATAATCTTCATTATATAAATATAGTGCACATATGGCAACACTAATAAATGAGCAATTGTAGTATACTAAAGTGAAAGAAATACATTTACTTGCTCCCAAACATGTGTTCTGTGTAATGACATTAGCTTATACTATAAATTTAGTAGAAATCTTGCCAAATTTTAAGCAATATATACAAGTAGCATAATTATGACAAAAAATAGTAACAATTGCTGTCATTATATCGAGAAATACTAGTACTGACACTAAGAAGAAGGCAGTGGACGGGGTGGGAGAGGAAGCAGAGGAGAAAAAGATTAAAAACATAGTTAACACTTAAGAAGATTGACAAATACCTGACAATGTGCAAAGTGCTCGACATTCCTTGTCGCATTTAATCAGTACAAAAGAACAAAGGTTTAGGCAGAGTTATTATGCTCATAATATGAGCAGATGATAATGTAAGACAGGAAGATGAAGAAACTGAAGGACAAAGGGTATCGACTACCTCCTTGTTCATACAGCATGTTTGGGAGTCACAGCCTTGTGACTTGATTAATCACAAGTTCAGTTCAGCCCACTCTGCTCCGACTCTTTGTGACCCCGAGGACTGCAGCACACCAGGCTTCCCTGTCCATCACCAGCTCTCGGAGCTTGCTCAAACTTATGCCCAGCGAGTCGGTGATGCCATTCAACCATCTCATCCTCTGTTGTCCTCTTCTCCTGCCTTCAATCTTTCCCAGAATCAGAGTCTTTTCCAGTGAGTCAGTTCTTTCATCAGGTAGCCAAAGTATTGGAGTTTCAGCTTCAGCATCATTCCTTCCAATGAATATTCAGGACTGATATCCTTTAGAACTGAATGGTTTCAAGTTGTAATTAACCTTTCCATTCTCATCCCTTTCAAATTCAAATATTATACTGTACTTCATCTCCTATGTTTTAAAGCTGCTTTTACTAATTTTCCAGCTAGACTGCAGTAAGATGCCCCACTGATTGATTCCAACAAATTCCATCATCCCTTCACATATTAGGCTGTTTCCTTGAACAGCCAGATTAGATTGTATAGTTCATATTTCATGAGTATAATCACTCCTGTGGGTAAATGGTGCTTCTTTCTAAAGTCAGTCCTCTCTATTCTGTTTATTCACTTGACAAACATAGTAACTAAACTTCTGTTTATTCACCCAACAAACAAACAATGATAACTGTACACAGGTTACTTTTCAATGTCTCTTTAATGCTAAAACTGTACTTACAGTCTCACTGTGGCTGCAACCAGCTGACTAATTTCATGTTAAGTCCATGACCCATAAAGTTGAAGTGGACCATTGGTTCTGTTCAAATATTCTACATTCCTCTTCTTGTTATTTCATATTTCTACTGTATTGTATCCTGTCTTCACAGTCTTCTTATACCCCTTCACCAAAGTCAGTCTTAACTTACTTCATTAATAAGGAAAATTTAAAAATCCTATAATAGTTTCCTTTTAACCCATACATATTTATTCTGACATCTTGTGTTCTTTCTAAAGCCAGTCTACCACTTGAATCTCAGTGTCTTTCACCTACCCAAGCTGTCACTCCTAAAATTTCCTATTGCCCTACTTGTTGTTGTTCAGTCAACAACAATAATTTGTTGTTGTTGCCCCACTACACATTATCAAGTTTTAAACCATCTTTGGAGTTGTAATTGCATATGGTAGAATGTGCCCCACATCCACTTGATTGATACAGCTTTACAGTGTGCATGTCTTCAAATTAGTAGAAATCCTCCAACATTATTCCTTAATTTAAAAAATTGCTTTGGAGAATTGAGGTGCTTTGCATGAGTCACCATATTAATTTCAACAAAACTACCTGCTGGTAATATGAATGAACCATTGTTAAATCCATAGTGCAATTTTAGTAAAATTAATATCTTAAAAATATAGAACTTTCTATTCTACAAAATAATCGTATTTGTCTATTCATTTATTTATTTCTTGAAAAATAACTTTCAGTGACATTTTGTAATTTTCAGTGAAGACACCTCAAAGATATTTTGTTATACTGACCTTCAGTATTTCACATTTGTCAAGGTATTATATATGGTAATTTAAAATTTTATTTTTAATTATTTGTTGCCAGTTTATAGCGATATAGTTGATTTTTTGTATATCAACCTAGTCTAATATGAACTAGATGGATTTATTTACAATGTCTAGTATCTTAGGGTTTCTATGAATATTTTGTGTCATCTGTGAATAATGAAAGTTTTCTCCTTTCAGATCTTTTAGTCTTTATTTTACTTTATTTTTCTAGCTATGCCCTCTAGTGTAATTAGGAAGAAAAGTAGTGAGAGCAGGCGTTCATGCCTTATTATTGCTGTTAGGGATAGTATGCTCAGGCATTAAGTATTATGTATATGGAAAGCTATAGATTTTTTCACAGATGCCCTTAATGAATTAGGACAGTTCCTTCTATTTTCAGTTTGTTGAGAGTTTGGCTTTATGTGTATATTTATTTTTAATTATGAATGGATGATGAATATCTTCAGATGCTTTTTATTCATCTATTTCTATCACCATACATATTTTCTTCTGTTTTATTAGATAGTGAATTACATCAGTTATTTTTTTAATGATGAGTCAAGTTTGTATGATTTGGATAAATGCGCTTGATTATAATGTATAAAATCTTATGTATTGCTCAATTTGCTTTGTTAAGAACTATAGCATCTACATAAATGGAAATTATTATTATTTCTTTTTCTCCCCAGAGAGCCAACTGTTAAACTTATGCAGGATACTACTGAATTTTTATTTTATGACAAAACTTTCTGAATATGTACATATAAACATATATGTATGTTTATATATATACAATGTAAAATTTTTATGCTTCTAACCTATCTTTGTCCTTATATTCAAAACATGCTTCTTTTTGACAATTATAATTAGATGCTCCTATTTATCTTGCTTGATAACTTTGGTCTTTTCTTGGGAGTTTAGAATGTTTATATAAATATGACTGATGATGTGTTGTGTTTAAGTAATTATTTTGCTGCTTTTTCCTAACAGACACATTTACCCTTTGTTCCACTTTTCCTCTTCTCCTTATTTAGGATTAATTGTGTGCATTTTATTTTAGTGTTCCATTTTAGGCTTCTATCTTTTTTGATAAATTTTAGTGAATGAGTCCTTAGTAAATTTTTCATATTTTAATAGTCAAATATGCTTTCATATAATTTATCATATTACTCTTAAGCACTTTTGAATTTCTCTTGCACCTTTTAAAATTCTGATTGTGTATGCTTGTACTTTCTTTTATTTTCTTGTACACTTTATTGCTTTTCTCTTAAAAATGATTCTTAGGTGAATTTAACAAGCTAATTCATTTTTGTTCTTTCTTCATTATTATTTCCTTGTTGTTTTATTTTTCTGTTTTTTTTTTAATAATTGATCATTCAGATTAATTCACTGTGTTCAGAGAATTTCTTAGCTATAAACACTTACATTACTAAAAATAATTCTGTGATCTGAAGTGTAAGAAATACTCTAAATAACCTCTGGAAACTAGCTGGTCTTATTTCTTTTAATAAGTAAAACTATCACTTTTGAAGAAAAGTTTCAAGTCCAACATTTTATATCACCTGCCATGTTAGAGACACAGTTTAAAATTTTTACAATAAAATATGTAGATGCATGCTAACTCACTTCAGTCATGTCTGACTCTTTGCAACCCCATGGACTGTAGCCTGCCAGGCTCCTTTGTCCATGGGATTCCAGGCAAGAATACTGGAGTGAATTGCCATGTCATCCTCCAGAGAAATCTTCCTGACCCAGGGACTGAACCCTCTCCTCTTATGTCTCCTGCATTGGAAGGTGGGTTCTTTACCCCTAGTGCCACCTGGGAAGCCCACAGTACAATATGCTTGATTCAAATACTACTTTCATTCTCTTGGGTAGTTTAAACATTTTAGAAATTAAATAGCTATGTACACAATTTACTTATAAAACTGTTTATTATTGGCAGAGTATTAGCAGAGAATTTTGTCCAATTAAGGTGTTAGCAAAACATATGTTTAAATAAATACCTAATTTATTTCAAAGAGTACTACTGATTTAGTTAAACATCCCAAAGAAAGATAAAGTTGGAATGAGAACACAATATCCTTTGCTTCTCAGCAGGTTATGCTTGCTTATCCTTGCCATTATGCTTAATTAGAGCTTTAAAGATATGTTTCTTGCAAAATTATTTTTCTGCCATCTGCTGTCATTCGGTTCCAGATTCCTTGTCACTCTCGAGTAATAGAGACAATCTTCTGACAGAATCCCAATTGTCATGCTGCTATGTTGATTGCTACCACTTCCCTTTGAACCTAATTAAAGATTTCTTATTTTCATCAGGGCAATTATATTCTTTTCTGTATCAGTCAACATTAGTTTAGTCTTGAGGTGCCCAAGTACAATAATGCTATAATTTTTCTCTGAGATTATCCATGTTTTCCTCAACATATCTTTTCTATTTTTCAGGAAGGCGAAGTTCATTTTAAATACCAAGACTATCTAAAGAATTTTCAACAGCTGTATATATAACACAGAACTGTCAGTTTTTAAATAACAAAATACACAAAAATTGGCTAACTGTATAAGGAGCCTGAAACTTTCAGATACATAATTGTGAAATTCACATAAGTAAGTATATAAATGTGGGCTCCCAGGTGACTCAGTGGATAAAATAACTACCTGAGGTACAGAATACACAAGAGAAGTAGATTCAATTTCAGGGTTGGGAAGATCCCCTGGAGAGGGCATGGCCACCCATTCTAGCATTGCCTAGAGAATCCCGTGGACAGAAGAGCCTGGGAGGCTACAGGTTTGTAGCCTGGCAGTCCATAGATTTGCAATGAGTTAAACATGACTGAAGGGAAGGAGCATGCATGCATGCAAGGATATAAATGTAAACTCTTACAAAAGGTGAGCTATACAGAGCCACTAACTCACATTTTTATGTTTCACTGTACATCAGCATATAAATATGCAAGTGCAGATAAACTTGTCTTTATTTTTTGTTGGTGTTGCTACTGTGACTGGTGTTTAGATTTGTTCATTTGTTTCTAGTTTACATGAGATAATCAACATTAGGATGTATTCACTAATTTTTATTAGAACACTGAAGAGTTTTTGTTTTTGCTTTAAAATTTGTTGGGCTTCCCTGATAGCTCAGTTGGTAAAGAATCTGACTGCAATGCAGGAGACCCTGGTTAGATTCCTGGGTTGGGAAGATCTGCTGGAGAAGGGATAGGCTACACAGTCCTGTATTCTTGGTCTTTCCCTGGGGCTCAGCTGGTAGTATCTGCCTGCAATGCGGGAGTCCTGGGTTTGATCCCTGGGTTGGGAAGATTCCTTAGAGAAGGGAATGGCTACACACTCCAGCATTATGGCCTGAATAATTTCATGGGCTGTATAGTCCATGCAGTTGCGGATCAGACACGACTGAGCGACTTTCACTTTTGTTTAGTTGGTTGATTTTGCTTTCTGTTTCTTTGATAGATTACACTAGCAATTTCCCTAAAAATTAGACTTGGTACAATGCCATAAGATAACATTTCTCTTCTAAACCTTCCTATGTTTGAGTTAGTATTTTAATAAAAATTCAGTGGCCCTAAGATTTTCAAGTATAAAAGTAGTCTCATTTATAGTGTGTTGCTTATACTGTAGGTGTTTGTAATTGCTTTATAAGAGGTTCCAGAAGTTTAATGATCTTAAAGGAAATTTGAAACATCTTTTTTTTTTATGTTCAAGTGTTCAACTTTTTTTTTCAGTTTTAATAATGACTGATTTTATTTTTTTTTAATTTTTATTTTTACTTTATTTTACTTTACAACACTGTATTGGTTTTGCCATACATTGACATGAATCTGCCACGGGTGTACATGAGTTCCCAATCCTGAACCCTCCTCCCACCTCCCACCCCATATCATCTCTCTGGATCATCCCCGTGCACCAGCCCCAAGCATCCTGTATCCTGTATTGAACATAGACTGGCGATTCGTTTCTTACATGATAGTATACATGTTTCAGTGCCATTCTCCAAAATCATCCCACCCTCTCCCTCTCCCACAGAGTCTAAAAGTCCGTTCTATACATCTGTGTCTCTTTTGCTTTCTCGCATACAGGGTTATCATTACCATCTTTCTAAATTCGATATATATGTGTTATTATATTGTATTGGTATTTTTCTTTCTGGCTTACTTCACTCTGTATAATCGGCTCCAGTTTCATCCGCCTCATTAGAACTTGTTCAAATGTATTCTTTTTAATGGCTGAGTAATACTCCATTGTGTATATGTACCACAGCTTTCTTATCCATTCGTCTGCTGATGGACATCTAGGTTGTTTCCATGTCCTGGCTATTATAAACAATGCTGCGATGAACATTGGGGTACACGTGTCTCTTTCAATTCTGGTTTCCTCGGTGTATATGCACAGCAGTGGGATTTCTGGGTCATAAGGCAGTTCTATTTGCAATTTTTTAAGGAATCTCCACACTGTTCTCCATAGTGGCTGTACTAGTTTGCATTCCCACCAACAGTGTAAGAGGGTTCCCTTTTCTCCACACCCTCTCCAGCATTTATTGTTTGTAGACTTTTGGATCGTAGCCATTCTGACTAGCGTGAAATGGTACCTCATTGTGGTCTTGATTTGCATTTCTCTGATAATAGTATACTACCCAAAGCAATCTACAGATTGAATGCAATCCCTATCAAGCTACCAGCGATATTTTTCGCAGAACTACAACAAATAATTTCACAATTTGTATGGAAATATGAAAAACCTAGAATAGCCAAAGCAATCTTGTGAAAGAAGAATGGAACTGAAGGAATCAACCTGCCTGACTTCAGGCTCTACTACAAAGCCACAGTCATCAAGACAGTATGGTACTGGCACAAAGACAGAAATATAGATCAATGGAACAAAATAGAAAGCTCAGAGATAAATGCACGCACCTATGGACACCTTATCTTCAACAAAGGAAGCAAGAATATACAATGGATTAAAGACAATCTCTTTAACAAATGGTGCTGGTAAAACTGGTCAACCATTTGTAAAAGAATGAAACTAGATCACTTTCTAATACCATACAAAAAAATAAACTCAAAATGGATTAAAGATCTAAACATAAGACCAGAAACTATAAAACTCCTAAAGAAGAACATAGGCAAAACACTCTCCGACATAAATCACAGCAGGATCCTCTATGATCCACCTCCCAGAATACTGGAAATAAAAGCAAAAATAAACAAATGGGATCTAATTAAAATTAAAAGCTTCGGCACAACAAAGGAAACTATAAGCAAGGTGAAAAGACAGCCTTCTGAATGGGAGAAAATAATAGCAAATGAAGCAACTGACAAACAACTAATCTCAAAAATATACAAGCAACTTATGCAGCTCAATTCCAGAAAAATTTGAAACATCTTAAACCTAGGAGTATATCACATATTTACTTTAGAGTGTTTAGCCTATGGATAGAAAGGTTGTTCTTTTCCTACAGTTTGCTATTATATGCTTTTATTGTTGGTGCTGGAAAAAAATGGACTCTTGCAGTCTCCAGAAGTACCCATTGTCTGTCCAGATCACCTAGGAACACACATACCTAGGTACATACACCTGCATAAACACACACACACACACATTCATACATGCACATCATTGTGCAAATTCCTGAATCTCAGAAATTACTAGACACTTAGTTAATGACAGTGGGACTCTTCTCTCCTGAGTTGTTTATCCCAAGCAATTTCAACAGGAGAATAATTGCACTTCACTCGTTTGAAAAGACCCTGATGCTGGGAAAGATTGAAGACAGGAGGAGAAGGGCACAATGGAGGATGAGATGGTTGGATGCAATCACCGACTCAATAGACGTGAGTTTGGGTAAACTCCGGGATTTGGTAATGGACAGGGAGGCCTGGCCTGCTGTGGTCCATGGGGTCACAAAGAGTCAGACATGACTGAGTGACTGAACTGAACTGAACCTATGTGCAGTACAGGAGACCACCTGCAATGCAAGAGACATGGGTCCGTTCCCTAGTTCGGGAAGATCCCCTAGAGAAGGAGATGACAATATACTTCATTAATTTGCCTGGAGAATCCCATGGACAGAGGAGCTTGGCAGGCTACAGTCCATGGGATTGCAAGAGTCAGACACGACTAAACGAGAGGGAGTTTTTCACAAACAAATTGACTCTCAATTACATACAGGGTTTTCTATTGGCTTCCAAAGATATCTACATTTTTTTTATTTTTTTTATTTATTTATTTTTTTTTATACAAAGAAGTTTAGCTATACTTGATCACCAACAGCATTGGGAGGAGTGAACACAGTTTACATCTGTAATATATACCTGATGAAGAAAATAGTTTCACATAAGAGTTAAAAATGCAATAGAACCAACCTAATCACGTCTGGAAAAGTTGACTATATATAATCAGCATCCTTTTGTTGCAGGAAGGCGGACCCCTTCTAGGGCCCGAAACTGGGCTGTCCAACACTCGGAAATGAATTGTCTGAGAAGACACATGTGCTGACAAAGCAAGAGATTTTATTGGGAAAGGGCACCCGGGTGGGGAGCAGTAGGGTAAGGAAACCCAGGAGAACTGCTCTGCTGCGTGGCTCACCATCTCAGGTTTTATGGTGATGGGATTAGTTTCTGGGTGGTCTTTGGCCAATCATTCTAATTCAGAGTCTTTCCTGGTGGTGCACGCATCGCTCAGCAAAGAAGGATGCTAGCGAGAGGGATTCTGGGAAGTGGACGGACACGTGGTGTCTCCTTTAGACCTTTCCCGAACTCTTCCGGTTCAGTTCAGTTCAGTCGCTCAGTCGTGTCCGACTCTTTGCGACCCCATGAATCGCAGCACGCCAGGCCTCCCTGTCCATCACCATCTCCCGGAGTTCACTCAGACTCACGTCCATCGAGTCCGTGATGCCGTCCAGCCATCTCATCCTCGGTCGTCCCCTTCTCCTCCTGCCCCCAATCCCTCCCAGCATCAGAGTCTTTTCCAATGAGTCAGTTCTTCGCATGAGGTGGCCAAAGTACTGGAGCTTCAGCTTTAGCATCATTCCTTCCAAAGAAATCCCAGGGTTGATCTCCTTCAGAATGGACTGGTTGGTTCTTCTTGCAGTCCAAGGGACTCTCAAGAGTCTTCTCCAACACCACAATTCAAAAGCATCAATTCTTCAGTGCTCAGCTTTCTTCACAGTCCAACACTCACATCCATACATGACCAGAGGAAAAACCATAGCCTTGACTAGATGGACCTTAGTCGGCAAATTAATGTCTCTGCTTTTGAATATGCTATCTAGGTTGGGCATAACTTTTCTTCCAAGGAGTAAGCATCTTTTAATTTCATGGCTGCAGTCACCATCTGCAGTGATTTTGGAGCCCCCCAAAAAATGAAATCTGACACTGTTTCCACTGTTTCCCCATCTATTTCCCATGAAGTGATGGGACCAGATGCCATGATCTTCATTTTCTGAATGTTGAGCTTTAAGCCAACTTTTTCACTTTCATCAAGAGGCTTTTTAGCTCCTCTTCACGTTCTGCCATAAGGGTGGTGTCATCTTCCAGTTGGTGGTGGCTTATTAGTTCTGTATTCCTTATCAGGATCTCCTGTCATAAAACAACTCATGCAAATCGTTACTATGGTGCCTGGCCAGGGTGGGCGGTTTCAATCAGCATGCTTCCCCTAACACTTTGTATTATTTCAAAAGCTGGAGGATTTTTCTCTTATATTGTAGACAGTAGTAACTATAATTCTACAGTGCCACTTAAAAAATTTCGAATCTGGAATACATTTTGAGAAAATTCATGGAAATATACATGTATATATATATTTAATTCTGGGAAGTTATATGGATTAATATTAGCTGCATATTAAATACAATAATGACAAGAGCTTAACACTGAAGTCACATAAAATTTAAAGATTATTATGATATATTTTATTATAAATAATATGCCTAAAATATGAACAAGAGAAAACTTTTGGAGAATTTGAGTTAGTAGATATTTTGATTCTTTGGGGACAACACTTACTACTTAATAAAACTCGATAGTTTTAAATGATAAGATGTTGAATATATTAAGAAGTAAATTAAGGGAGCCATGTATAAAACTCAGTGTCAACTTGATAAAGATAAGAGTTTACTCAGGAAACCTCCTATCTCAATTTTTTTGGTATTTTAATAAAATGGCATTTGCTGACTTTAAATCTTACTATATTTTATGTATTTTCATGTATTTTTTGTTCTTACCATTGTACAAACACATGGTTTTACAAATATCCATCCTTCATATATGAGGAAAATAAACTAAGACTCTGAAGGATTTAAAGGTCCTTTATGTGGCTAAGATTTTACATTACAAAGATACTGCTTCAGTAGTTTCTGTCCTAAACAGATCGTTTTCCTCTCCCTCTTCTCTAACATGGCTTATGTTTATGCATAAAAATATTGATTAGATATATATATCTTCATTGGATGCTGTAGGTAAAATAGAGATTTGTCACTAACTAGGTCGCTATAGTCGGACACGACTGAGAGACTTCACTTTCACGCATTGGAGATGGAAATGGCAACCCACTCCAGTGTTCTTGCCTGGAGAATCCTGGGGACGGGGGAGCCTGGTGGGCTGCCGTCTATGGGGTCACACAGAGTCGGACATGAGGGAAGCAACTTAGAAGCAGCAGCAGCTGTGATGTATTGTTTTCCTCAATTAGTCTACCTTACTTTCTTCTGGAGTATGAGCTTAGATAAGTGAATTCTAGATTTCTTACATCTTGAAATGCATAGTACATCCATGGTCATGTCGAATCCCTGATACCTTGAATAAACTTGTGAATTCTTCACTCAATATAAGTCCAGGTACCATAATATAGAAAAACATGGCCACTATAATACAATTCCAACTTACCTCTGCTGCATCATCAGTTCGCTACCCAGGTATAGCCCTGCTTGCCATTCTCTGAAGACATCTTGCTACATCACAAGCTCTCATTCAAACACTTTCCACATCAATATCTGGCACATTTGTATTTCCAAAGCCGAACTGTAGAATGCATTCCTGAATACATTCTCATGTACCCTCGACAGAAATTAACCACCCCCCTTTCCTCTGCATTTCAATGGAAAGGCATTTATGTGCTTACAAGAGTACTAGTAATAGTTTCTGAAAATAAATTGCATAATATATTTCACTGTAGTTAGCTCTTTGCCCGAGGAAGTGCTCCATAAAAATATGTCTGTTTGCTTTGAAAACCAAGTGATATGTATATTGTTATTTATCTTTTAAATGTTTTTCTACTTTTAATCTTTCTAATTCACTTTTCCACAGAATTGCATTGAGAAATAAAAATTCAGAGAAATAAATAAGTTTAAAGTAAATATATAAAGACTTACTGATATAACTTCTGATGCATACTTTGATTTTGAATTAATCAGTTCTGGAGGCCTGATAAGACACACAATGAAAAATAGTGGAGTTGAATTATGTCAGTCCTTTTTCTTTTTCTTCGCTATGATTGAATTTCACATTTTGGAAAGAGAATAGTAACTGAATATAAAGCTATCATCATTTCTTCATGTCAAACAAGAGGAAAAGGAAAGGGGAATATTGGTATACAAGATGATAATATATGTGTTTTGAACCAATGAAAATTTTATAGAAGATTAGTCTATCCCTTTTTGGACATCTGAATCTATTAAATCAGTAAAAAACTAGCAAGAGTTGATAGGGCACAATATTTATGTGCTTATATTTAAATGGAATTTTAAGCACTATAATAATAGAGCACTATTTTAATGTCACAGTTTAGCTTAATGGAATAGATTCAGTTATGTAAGAGCACTGGTAGTGTGTGACTGATAACTAACATGTTTTAGGAAAAAAACAAATTGTAAGGATTTTTTTTTTTTAAATCTGTTTTGAAAGGCTAAAATGTGGTAATTTAAATGAAAATTCTGAAGTCATAATACTTATTTCTGGTTAGACTGAGCACAATTTTTAGAAAAAGGAGACTGAATCAACTTTGTAAATCTCTTAAAAACCACATCACTTTTAACCACTGAAAAAATGGTAGGAATAAGTTACTACTAATGAGTTCAACTTGTATAATATTCTAAAGAAGTTAATATTAGCAGTTTTGAGTATTATTAAGCCAAATGAATATAGTCCTACAAAATCTGTGTGATGAAAACATATCTGAATAATAATTTTTAAAAAAAACCTATTAGTCCTGAGATGCTGGAAAATCTTGCCTTGTTAATACACCCTGAGGATGGTGTTAGGATTGAAGTTTAGTTGTACTCATCTGAAGTTTCCAGTTTCTAAGTTAATGAAGAGATCCCAACAGCTTTTCTGTAATGTCAGTAGAGAGCTTTAATGACAAGAGATTAATCAGTTTCCAAGGCAGCAATCTTTGGGGATATCTACCCCATTAAGACAAGGAAAAGAAATGGCAAAAATTTATGTCATCAACAAACAAAACAAAACAAAGAAAAACAGGCCAAGAGCACTTTTGCTTCTTAAAGAAATTACAAGGGAAAGCATCTTGGATTTAGTGGTGCATTCACTTAATTAAAATAGCCAGGATTTTCATTTCCTTCTCAATGTAAATCACTATTGAGAAAAGCATCTGCCACCTCTGATACTTCGTGGGCAATAAATTTCAATGAATTAATCATTCTGCCTATTCAGAAATTCTGAAGAGTGATAGGCACTTGCCAATGGGCTGTAGAATCCTTGGCTCATTGATTTTTAGATGCCAGCAGAGATTGAAGAGGCTGTGAAATGATTAAAATAGAAATAAAAGAAATCAATCAATCTAGGTTAGGTTTACCTACTTAACTTTTTAGCCTTTAATCAAATGTAGACTATAATATTACATGTACAAAATAGTAAAATAACATTGGTTTATACGATCTTTATGCTTAAAGACACCATGACTTTGGGTTTAGCATGAATCTGAGTTTAATTTTCAAAAGAAACATCTTAAAATTCTGATACAGCATTAATCAAGCCAAATCCCTTAAAACTAGAGTGGCTATATCAATTAAATTTATATAATTTGTTATATTAAATTTGTTATAATTTATCAATTAAACAAGGCTAGTTTTAAGGTTGAAATAAACCACACACAATATTATGTGAAGCTACAGGTATAAAACAGAAACCATAGAATCAATGAAGGTGAGGAAAGTAGGGAAGAGAACAGTGGTTAGCAGGTTTTAAACCTGACCACTCAGTAGATATTTACTGACAAATGTTTGATGGGATAAAAAAGTCAATATAAATTTATAAAGTTAGGAGTAGAGCGGTTAGTGGATTAATCAAGTCAGATATCCTCAATGTTACTCAAAGATCTTTGTAATCTTGTGGTCTGTATAACCGCTTAAATACATAGTGTCCTAAACTTGACAGTTTATTTAACGAGGACAGCAATTCTTTCCACCTGCCTTACAGGGGTGTGAGAATTAATAAGATAAAATTCCTAAAGACATTTTGAGCTCTACATGGGAAAATCACTATATAGCATTCCTAGAGAGGAAATTCACTAGAGCGTGAATTACAGTTTTGCCACAGGAAAAACAGTTTTTCAGTAAGGGTGGCCTCAAAAGATTTATTTCTCCTATATTATTACGTGATGATGTGATATATATTAATTTGAAGGTCCCTGCTTCATAGAGATTTTTGAAAAATTAGTACCTTCCCCTTTTGAGAATATATGTTTTTGTTCATTTAAAATGTATTTATGGATCATCTCTTCTTTAAATCTTGCCTACAGCAGAACACACTATCAACTCCCTTATTTAAATACCCTCATATGAGCCTCCCAGTAATAAAAGTCTCTCTGGCAGAGAACTATGATGCTTTCATCTCAGATAACTATCAAGACAGCCGGATTTAATTGTCGTCATTAAATACAGGAGGTCAAGATTGGATCTCAAAGAGAAGGATGAGGCAATTGAGGATGAGATGGAAAGCTGCCTCAAGTTCAAGGATAAGCCTGTGACTTCCTCTGTTCTTCTTATCTGTACTAGTTTCAGTGAAGTTCCTTTTAGCTAATTGTTTGCATGGTCACTGGATAAAAAAAAATAATGTCATGAAAATGACATTTATTTTGTAGTCAAACATCTAAAATTTTCTGTCTTGTGTACTATATATTATTACTAGTTGTATGAGCTTAGGGAAATAATTTACTATTTCTAGCCTCAAATATTGGTGGGAAGTTTTAATGAGATCAAGTATATAAGGAACTTAGCACATAGCTGTATTTTAGTGATTTTTTTGTTTTCTTTTTCCTGCCTCCTCTGCTGTGAAAGCCATCTGTTTCTGCCTACTTTGTCCTGATTATGGGTATTTGAGTACATTTGAGATACTCTATACCACTCTGATCTCTAATATTATTTATGTACTCAAATTTTTATGAGGTATGTGGATTTTGATGATTCTATGTTCACACCCTCTGATTCTTATGGTTATGCTCCTTATGCCCTAGAAACAGGTTCCAAGGGCATAAGGAGCATAATTTATACATAGCATATACACTTCCCCAAATCAGTACATATATATTGAATATATCATTCACTGACTTTTATTATTAGTAACTTTGCTCAGTTAAGAATCTGCCTGTAATGCAGGAGACCCAGGTTTGATCTCCGAATGAGGAAGATCCCCTGGAAAAGAGAATGGCAACAACCCAGTCCAGTATTCTTGCCAGGAGAATTCCATGGACAGAGGAGCCTGGCAGGCTACAGTCCAAGGGGTCACAAAGAATCAGACACGATTGAGCGACTAATGCTTTCACTTTTTTGTTCAATTTGCCTCCTCAATGGAATTATAAAATTCTTACTGAAGGGTTAATGCAGCCACAATAGGGTAGCAGAGATGTGCCTGCAAATGGGGCTCTCTGCTTGGGCTGAACTTGCTTGCAAATGAGGCGTTCTGCCAAGGAGTCTGGACACAGCCTTGAGTTTAATGGTCACTTGCAAACGAGGGCACATTCCCTTCTTGTGATAAGGAGGAAAAAAAGGGCTCTGGACAGACTCTGCAGTAAGCAGGGATTTCACTCCCCTTGCTGTACGATAACATGTATGCACCTGCCCTGTACTGAAAAGGCTTATTCATGCAGTCTGGAATTCTGCCTAGGGGGCTTTATAAAAATAAACCGCAATTAGTTTTGTGCAGTTTTTTCCCTCCGGCCGGAGTGGTGTATTGTCTGACTCTTGTGTGTCTTGTGTGTTTTGTCTTTGTGTCATTTCACTCGCAATATCTTACAAGCAATAAGCATCATAGTACTAAGTGGACACTAATAAATTTTAGTAAATTCATTGTCTCTATTGGTATATGGAGATTACATCATCTACAGAATGTTCTTCAACACAGTCATTTTGCGTAATAAAAAACTTCAGTTTGTTGATTAGCAATAAATAAGCTAAAATTCATTGAGAAAGATCCCAATGTGTTAGTAGTAGTTATTGAAAATTCACTAAATCAATAATCTCTAATTTGTAAGTGAAGTTTAAATTCTAAATTCTTCAATATGTTACATATCACACTTTAAATTTTGTGAAATGTCAAACCAGACTCTTGTATTATCTTACAAGGTTTTATAAGTATCTTCCATGTCACTAACAATATTGTGTCAGATTTATAAAAATAAAAATGTATCATCTATTACCTGTGTTCTTCCATGTCACTGAAAATATTATGTCAGATTTATTTAAAAAATTGTCATATATTACCTGTGTTCAGTGCACACTTGATGCAGATAAAGTCTAGTTGGCAGGGGCAGGAAACCAGCAGCAACTCCTAGATGGTTTGCCTATGGTACGAAATTAGACAAAAATGTATTTAGAAAATATAATTCAAAACTATTTATGATGGTAAACTAAACCCTATCAGTTATAGCCTAGAGCTCAATATAAGATTCATTATATATTGCAGTTTGCTACATCTGAAATCTAACATCACTGGACACCATTACGAAGAGCATTTTCAAACCCTAAATGCTCACAAGCTCAGCACAAGATGTATACTTCTAGTTGCATCAGTTTCTTTCTCTCAATGTCACCTTTGGCAGTACTGTACTATTACAGTAACATGTTTCTAGCTCCAGGAAAAACAAGATTCTCTGTATATTACTTTAAAATGAGGGGGAGCAAAAACCTCTGGAAGAAATGTGAGACAGAGTTTTATGAGTATCAAGAAGTATTGAATTACGACAGTAATTAGGTGAAAATTAGGCCAATGGCTTTGCCTTAAGTTGTATACAGCAATCACATAAATTATTGAAAATATGGGAAGACAATTTTGTAAAATATATTTTGGTTTCCAAGAGGTTAAAATCTATGACTTGATTATCTTTTCCTTCACAAAGTATGTACCACGATTTTGGTACATACTATTGTGGTCAATTACTTTTTATACATTGACTAGTTACATTACAATTTGTAAACTAATTTGTAGAAGAAGGTATCTGAATATATAGAGAAAAATGAAGGTGAAAGTTAAATATAAAAATCATTTTCATTACAGAGAAGAGAACTTGAAATATTTTCTGATTTTGAATAGTTGAGAATAGAAATTCTGAATAATTATTAGAATAGGAATTAGAACGTTTGGTCTATTGAGGAATATTGTAATTTTTTAAGGTGTGTTAGTACTATTTACATTTAAGCTAATCATAGGGAGTACTTCTTTAAAAATGCATGCTAAAATTTGATGGATGAATGGAAAAGCTGTCTCAGAATTATATGAGAAGACAATGTGGGGCTATAGGTGGTACAGAATAAACTTTAATTGAAGGCAGAACATGGGTTTATTATATCCTGATTACTTTTTGTATGTTTGAAATTCTCCATAATATAAAAGACTCAAAAATTAAATAAAAATAAAGTATAACTTTATAAACAATATGATATTTATTATTTTTATTGTTTTAAATGTTTTAAACATTTATACTAGTGTTTTACTAATTCTCTTGATTTTATAGGAAGATGACTAAATCATCTACAATGATATTTTGACACCTAATTTCCAAAATTAAACTTATAATCAGAATTACCTGACTTGTCTTACTTCACTGCAGCATTATTTAAATACCCAAGATATGACATTGAAACATCGTAAGTATCCATGGATTTATAAATGGATAAAGAAAGCTTGTATATGTATGTGTATATATATATATATATATGTATATATATACTCTTCAATCTTATAACAGAATTGTCTTATCATTTAATGATAACATGAATGGACCTCTAGAGCATTATGCTATGTGAAATATGTCAGACAGATATGAAATATATCAAATAATATATGATCTCTTTAATGTGTTAAACCTAAAATGAAAAACATCAGTTCAGTTCAGTTCAGTCACTCAGTCCTGTCTGACTCTTTGCGACCCCATGAACTGCAGCACGCCAGGCCTCCCTGTCCATCACCAACTCCTGGAGTTCACTCAGACTCACGGCCATCGAGTCAGTGATGCCATCCAGCCATCTCATCCTCCGTCGTCCCCTTCTCCTTCTGCCCCCAATCCCTCCAAGCATCAGAGTCTTTTCCAATGAGTCAACTCTTCACATGAGGTGGCCAAAGTACTGGAGTTTCAGCTTTAGCATCATTCCTTCCAAAAAATCCCAGGGTTGATCTCCTTCAGAATGGACTGATTGGATCTCTTTGCAGCCCAAGGGACTCTCAAGAGTCTTCTCCAACACCACAGTTCAAAAGCATTAATTCTTCGGCACTCAGCCTTCTTCACAGTCCAACTCTCACATCCATACATGACTACTGGAAAAGCCATAGCCTTGACTAGATGGACCTTAGTCGGCAGAGTAATGTCTCTGCTTTTGAATATGCTGTCTAGGTTGATCATCACTTTTCTTCCAAGGAGTAACTGTCTTTTAATTTCATGGCTGCAGTCACCATCTGCAGCGATTTTGGAGCCGAAAAAATTAAAGTCTGACATTACCACATTTTATTACACTATATGTTTTATTTTAAAATAATGTCATATAAATTATATATTTATGAAAATATTATTATAAAATCCATTTTCAGAGGAGAATGAATCCATGTATATGTGTGGCTGAGTCCCTTTGCTGTTCACCTGTAACTACCACAACATTGTTAATCAACTACATCCCAATACAAAACAAAAAGTTTAAAGTTTAAAAGAATACTCCCTTTTCAGTTATACTAGTCAGTGATTATGAGATTAAATGAAATTATTCAGAATGCCAAAGTAAAGGAAGATGAGAGCCAGTAACACTTTTCTAGGTTTTAAGGAGGGATAAATTCTCTGAAAGTGAGAAGATTCAGAAAAACTTGGCCAATGAGCCTTTGCTTGAGTTAGCATGAAGACTGGGAATGAACTAAAGGAAAAAAGAATAATTCTGCTCCTCTCTTTTCCTCTTCTTCACATTAGAGTGACAAGGGAGGCAGAGTTCAAGGAGAAGTATTATTGGTATGTTTATTTTTTCCAAAAATAATCTTTCAACTCAAAAAGTAAATATACTTTAAAATTAGTCTATATCAGTATCCCTCACCAAGAAGTAAGAAAATAAATTTGAAAATTTTGCTAAAGACTTTATCAACCACTGCAAGAAATATATTTCTTAAGCTCAAGGCTTTAATTTTACTTTTATTAGTATTCTGGCATTTATTTTATATTTTGATTATGCACATAAATATTCATATAGATTTTTAAGTACTTTATTTAATACACACCTGTATATTGTTACTCACTAAATATTATTTAATGAAATAATGGTTTTATTGACAAATAGATAAGTTATTAAAAACCACCAGTGGAAATGTGAGTTTAAGAATTAAATGAAATTATTGGGAAATAATTATTGAATTACTGAGCTATATTTATTGAGTTATAATTATAGGTAAAAATAAATATTTTTCATTTACACTCTTGACTTCATGCCTATGAAATTACCTCTCAGATCCACTCCCAGCCTAAATTTCATACTAATTTTAAGCAAAGACAATTTCCTCTTATGTTCACAGGACATGAAAATATGTCCAATGAGAAAAATTAATCTCAGTGGAGAGATTTGAAGTACTTAAAATAATTTTTTCACAATATTGAGTTGAAAGATATGTTAACTAAATTTATATCTGTTTTTTCCCCATGTGCACCAAAAATAGGATTATTCTGCTTAACAGACTGCTCAATAAAATACTTACTAAGAAATTAGTAAATTAATCTTTACTAAACAATCAATACCCAATTTTAAGAAAAAGTGTATAAAATTTGTAGGGGGCTTCCCTAGTGGCTCAGCAGTAAAGAATCTGCCTGCAAAGCAGGAGATGCACAAGACAGGGGTTCAATCCCTGGGTCTGGAAGATCTCTTGGAAGGAGAAGTGGGAACCCACTCCAATATTCTTGCCTGGAGAACTCCATGGACAGAGGAGCCTGGCAGGCTACAGTTCACACAGTCAAAAGAGTCAGATGTGACTGAAGCAACTTAGCATATAAAATTTGCAAGAAAGCCAATAAATAAATAATGGTTTGTTCCTATAGTGCCATACTAGAACATTTCTTAGTAAACCCATATAAGAATAATCTGACTAAAAAATGTAACTGTTAATATAGAGTATTTATTAATTCTTAGCTTTTATAAAGTTAGATGTCAACATATGCAAAGTAGTAAAATTAAAACATTTTTTTCATCTGTATTAGACAAAATAATCCCAAACTTTGGTTTTATTTTTTCTATGATAGATTAATCTGTCTTAAATTTAACCTGATAATCTTATTGCTTGATTTATATCTATCTAAAGGTCCATCTAGTCAAGGCTATGGTTTTTCCAGTGGTCATGTATGGATGTGAGAGTTGGACTCTAAAGAAAGTTTAGCGCTGAAGAATTGATGCTTTTGAACTGTGGTGTTGGAGAAGACTCTCTTGAGAGTCCCTTAGACTACAAGGAAATCCAACCAGTCCATTCTAAAGGAAATCAATCCTGGGTGTTCATTGGAAGAACTGATGCTGAAGCTGAAACTCCACCACTTTGGCCACCTGATGCAAAGAACTGATTCATTTGAAAAGACCCTGATGCCGGGAAAGATTGAAGGCAGGAGGAGAAGGGGATGACAGAGGATGAGATGGTTGGATGGCATCACCAACTCAATGGACACGAGTTTGAATAATCTCCAGGAGTTGGTGATGGACAGGGAGGCCTGGTGTGCTGCAGTCTATGGGGTCACAAAGAGTCAAACACAACTGAAAGTGACTTAGCACCAGCACAGATGCATATTTTTAGTATCTTGCGAAATTAGTAAAACAGCTGCACATTTTGAAAAAGAGTAAGTTTCCTGAAAGAAGTGCATACTTATCTTTTGTATTCCAGCAATTTTGTGAAGTCAGTGCTTTCACATTGATGCTGCTGCTATTTAGTTGCTAAGTTGTATCTGACTCCTTGTGACCTCTTGGACTGTAGACTACCAGACACATCTGTCCATGGGATTTCCCAGGCAAGAATACTGGAGTGGGTTGCCATTTCCTTCTCTAACCTAGTCTCCTGCTTGACTGGCAAATTCATTACCAGTAAGCCGCCTGGGAAGCCTCCATGTTGGCACTATTGTGTAACCAAGGGAGGAGAGCAAAGTGTAGAAGAAACAGTGAATTTAGTAACCTTCAGTGTTGGATAACTGCAGAGACAGATGGTAACTCTACATCATATACTTCCTGAATGTGACATGTGGTGTAAGTGTTTCTGTCCATTTGTTTATGAAAAATTGTAAGCTACCACTTCATCAGTTTCCTCAACCATTAAGTTTAAACCATTGTGGAACAGAAGAGGTAGCATCACTCAACTGTAAACAGCACCGGGACTGCCAGAAATTTGGATTATGGCTAGAAAACAGTTAACTTATAAAGTTTCTTTTTTGTAATATTTTCCATATTAAGAGAAAAAAATAGTTATTTATCAACAAATTCACTCATACATTTGATCTTTTTGTACTTACTATGATTTATTTCTATTTATATTTTGCATTTAAAAATATAATGCTAAGAATTTAAATTTACACAATTAGACAAACATTTGTAAAAGAGTTGTCATGCATCCCAGAATATATGTATATAATGGCATTAGCAAGGGAATATCTTTAAGCCTTAATACATGACAAAAACTAAAACTTCAGTGAGGTGGTCCTCGTTATATCTGTTTCTTTAAATGACAAAACTTGGACTTCAGGATGCTCTGAAAAAGTTGCCCAAATTCATAGAATTATGAGTGATAGACATATAATTTTAATGAGGTCCTTATAAAGCCCAGGTTTTTTCTGTAGTATAAACCTGAAATTTTTAGATATTTTATATTTAAGTAGTATGAAATTAAAATTGTATTACATATTATTTAAATTAAAAATGGACTTAAATTTATATTAGACATTATTTAAATATTTATATGCATTTTATGTGAGATATGTACTATCAGGAGGTAAAATTTAGAAATGCCTATGTAAGTGTGATGGTTGAAGGTGTTATAATAGATGAGTTAACTGAGAGAGGGATAAAACTTAAACTTGAGTTTCAGTATGTCACATGCACAAATGAGGAGGGTCAAACAGAGCCAGCAATAGAGGAGGATTACAGAACTGAATACATGCAGGTGTTACAGCAAGGACATGAAAGACACTCTTTTGAGAAGTGGTGGTGGTGGTAATGAGTGCAGAATGTTCCGGGTACATTGGAAAATTGAAGACTGAAAGAATCCTCATTTTAATTTTCCCCTTTACTTTTAAAGATATGACCTCAGCTTGAAGAGGGCTTAGATACTGTCAAAATATCCACATATATTCCTGTAGATCAGTGTTATGAGGTTAATTCTATGTTGATATAAGGAAATTTAAAGTAAGGCAGCAGAATGGATAGGGATATTTTGTTGATCCATTCAACTGCTACATAATCTTTAACTGTATTTTGATAACATCACCTACTCACTGTGGTGTTGGAGAAGACTCTTGAGAGTCCCTTGGACTGCAAGGAGATCCAACCAGTCCATTCTGAAGGAGATCAGTCCTTGGTGTTCTTTGGAAGAATGATGCTAAAGCTGAAACTCCAGTACTTTGGCCACCTCATGCGAAGAGTTGACTCATTGGAAAAGACTCTGATGCTGGGAGGGATTGGGGGCAGGAGGAGAAGGGGACGACCAAGGATGAGATGGCTGGATGGCATCACGGACTCGATGGATGTGAATCTGAGTGAACTCCGGGAGTTGGTGATGGACAGGGAGGCCTGGCGTGCTGCGATTCATGGGGTCGCAAAGAGTCGGACACGACTGAGTGACTGAACTGAACTGAACTGAACTCAAGGAACATGAGTTTGAGCAAACTCCAGGAGATAGTGAAGGACAGGGAACCCTGGCATGCTGCAGTCCATTGGGTTGTCAAGAGTCAGACTTGACTTAGTGACTGAATAACAGTCTCATTTTTACATTAGAGCCTTCCCTGGTGACTCAGATGGTAAAGAATCTGCCTGCAGTTCAAGAGAGCTGAGTTCAATCCCTGGGTCAGGAAGATCGCCTGGAAAAGGGAATGGCTACCCACTCCAGTATTTTTGCCTAGAGAATTCCATGGGCAGAGGAACTTGGCAGGCTACAGTCCATGTGGTCACAAAGTCAGACACAACTGAGCAACTAACACACTTATACACTTGATCACAAATTATTTACAGGTTATGGCTCAATTAATAAAGAATCTACCTGCAATGTGGGAGGTGTGGGTTTGATCCTTGGGTTGGGAAGATCCCCTGGAGAAGGAAAAGGCTGCCACTCCAATATTCTGGCCTGGAGAATTCCATGGACTATATTCCATGGGGTTGCAAAGAGTCGGACGTGACTGAACAACTTTCACTTTCACTTTTGGTAAAAATTAGTTTAGCAAATATGTGTCAAATGTCTACTATATATCAGGGACTAAGGTGATATATTGGTGAACAAGACTAAAAGATCACTGTTCTCATGGAAGCTAAATTGTAGTGATGTAAAATTTGATACAAAAATAAAGATATCGGCTGGAACATTTTGCATTTTGAAAAGTGCTTTTTAAAAGAAAACAAATAGATTATGAGACACAGAATAATCAGTGAAGGATCCTCTGAGAAGCAAATGCCCAGATGATATATATTTTTTTAATGTTTACTTTTACTTGATTTTACTTTACAACACTGTATTGGTTCTGGCATACATTGACATGAATCCACCATGGGTGTACATGAGCTCCCAAACATGAACCCCACTCCCACCTCCCACCCCACATCATCCCTCCGGATCATCCCCATGCACCAGCCCCAAGCATCCTGCATCCTGCATCAAACATAGACTTGCAATTTGTTTCTTACATGATAGCATACATGTTTCAATGCCATTCTCCCAAATCATTCCACCCTCTCCCTCTCCCTCAGAGTCCAAAAGTCCACTCTACACATCTGTGTCTCTTTTGCTGTCTTGCATACAGGGTCATCATTACCATCTTTCTAAATTCCATATATGTGTGTTAGTATACTGTATTGGTGTTTTTCTTTCTGGCTTACTTCACTCTGTATAATCGGCTCCAGTTTCATCCATCTCATTAGAACGGATTCAAATGTATTCTTTTTAATAGCTGAGTAATACTCCATTGTGTATATGTACCACAGCTTTCTTATCCATTCATCTGCTGATGGACATCTAGGTTGTTTCCATGTGCAGGCTCTTATAAACAGTGCTGCGATGAACATTGGGATACATGTGTATCTTTCTATTCTGGTTTCCTCGGTGTGTATCTTGGAAAATTTAATATCATCTGGGCATATCAACAATTATATGCCCAGATGATATTAAATTTTCCAAGATTTTCGTAGGGAAAATGCCTTTGAGTGAAATTGGGGTAAGTCTAGGCAAGTCTATAAGAGTCATCAGACTGCATTACAAGTATGATCCCCAATCAAGTCAGAGGAAGGAAAGACTGAAAGTGAAAATATCCTGATTTCCCCGCAGCCTAAGAAAAGTTTGACAGGGCCATGTGGAGTCCTGGAACCAAGGTCAACCATCAGAGAATCTCTGTGCCTCCTGGGGAGCAGCCTGCCCACATATCCTTGCCATGTCCATCCTTTGGCCAGGAGCAACCTATAGGAAGAAGGGGACATTGGTGATATGCATTTTAGAGAATGGTGGCTGAGTCTTTGTCAGACCTTCCTTCTGGTTGGATGTCTGAGAAATCAGTTCTCATGGCTGCCACAATAAGCCAGCCAGAGACAGAATATTCTGAGTAGAGCTGATACACAGCATTGAAGTGGAAAAGAGGGTGACAAAAGGAACGTAAAGAAGGCTGTCTGTGTGTGCGCTCAGTCACGGCTGACTCTTACCACCCCATGGACTATAGTCCACCGAGCTCCTCCATCCATGGAATTTTCCAGGCAAGAAGACTGGAGTGGGTTGCCATTTCCTCCTCCAAGGGATCCTCCTGCCCCGGGGATTGAACAAAGAAGACTGGTAGGACCAAACAGTAGTGAACCAGAGGAAGACTATAAATGGTATGATGAGACTGGCAAGGTCAGCTGGATATACACGTGGATACATGGACTTTCCAGACCATGATGAAAAGATTTTTATTTTTAAAGAAGCAATTATAGGGTATTAATCAAGCGGGTGTCATTATTCCATCAATAGTATCAGATAGCACTGGGTTTTGTATAGAGAAAAGATTAAACTGTGAACAAACTCAAAACAGGGAGACTGTGTGGAGAACCCTGGCTTTACAGAAAGCTATATTGTATTAACAAAATGTCAGTGGATGTGAAGAGAGTAGTTTTGTTAGACATACAGTTTTAAAACAAAGGCTGTATAGTTTACTTTTGATTTATGTATGAGGTTTTAAGAAAAGAGAGGAATAAAGAGTTATTCTTAACTTCGAGCCTGGGCTTCATAATTTAATATGGGTGAGGATGATGTAAGGTTTGTTGTTGTTGTTACATTTTTCTCTTTTCTTTTGGATTATAAAACTTCATTTTCTGTAATAAACAGAATCAATAAGTGGAATAACAAATTGAATATTGCCTATATTCTATATATAGCAGCAGTTTTAAATTTTGTTCTTACTAGTTTTAATATATTCCCTGATATTGATATTTTGTGAATGTATTATATAGTTAAGTTTATGTAATAATCCTAGTATTGCTTCTACCTTTTTTCTATATGAGAACCTTTATATTGATGTATAATATTAAATCATATATGTAAGTATTTAGCATGAGATTTCCCTCACATGTAGCCATTAAAATCATTTTCTTTTTTTCTTCATTAATATTGTATCAACATCTTAGGGAATTAATCATTTTTAAATTTCAAATTAATTTTGAAATGGATACAATTGAGGTAATGAATATTTATAAATTTTCTAATATTTCTAAATTAATATTTCACTTCTATCAGAGATGAATACACTCGTGTCATAACACTTATCATTGCATAGTGCTGTTTTATAATCTTTTGTCATCACAACATTAGAATAAGTGTGAAACTTTCCTTAAAAAAGAATAAAGTCTACAATTAAATCCCTTTTATAAGTATTCATTTTTATTTTCTCTATTAATTGCATACAAGTGTTTTCCCTTTCATGCATGAGGAAACATTGTCTAAACATGGAAGTACCTATTTTAGGTTACCTGTTCTCTTATGCTGATAGATATTACTTCTTATCTTGATATTTGTCTGGTGAAAAAGTGTCCTAAATGAGATAGTATGTCCATGGTCTTCTTAATATTACTTGCTTTTATAACTCTAATGATCCCACAGCTTAGAGCAGTTTGAATTTTTTGATGATGAGCCTGGGGCTATAACCACATATTTTGATAGTCCGCCAAAGCACACTAAACGTTGACACAATGAAGAACAGCCCACTTTAGGTTAATGACTTTATACTGGATAAGGTCAGGATGGCATCCTGTTGGCTCACTGAGCTATTATTCTTGCTACACACACGTGCACAAAATACGTAAGAAATCTACCTATGCAGACAAAATCACATACTCTGTGTCTAGACTCAAATCCTGAGGTATGTCTATACCCTATTATCAAATAGTATTAAAGGGTGTAACAAATTTAAAGGTGAACTTGATAATCTGAGCTTGCTCTGTCCGGCAGATCAGAAAAATCTGAGTTTGTTTGATGAACACTTGTCACTAAAATTACCTTACTGATTATGTCATCTTCCTTTGAAGATTCATTTAAATAAAATAATGAGCTGTTATTAAGTCATAAGAAATCACCCACCACATGTATCCATAAGAAGTAAAACTATGTTTGTCCATATTATTGCCTCCTGAAATGGTTTATATGGTGATCATCAGTTTGTACTTGGCATATTTCACTAGATTATTTTCAGGAATTCAATAAGAGAGATATATAATCCCTTTTAAAATGTGAGGATCTTAAGGATAAAAGACATTTTATACCACAGAAATAAGAACAGAAAAACATTTGACTCCAGAAATAGAACCAATTTTTCTCAAATAAACTATATTTTAACAAAACATAATTTTTAAAAATTTATTTTCTTTCAGTAAAAACTTCCATGCAATGATATGATCATATATGAAGACAGACATGGCCTGATCTAATTTAAAACCCTAAAACACAACAGACAAAAATGTATCATATAAATATGAATAAACACAAAGGCTAGAAGAAATTTTTTACAATCTTTAAAAAATAGAAAGCAATAGATAATTAAAATCCATATAAAGAGAAAATAGATTGCATACATTTTAAGCAATCCAAGAAAGCTTTGTATCATATATTTATGTCGTGTGAATATATATTTGTAAACATTTTACTTATTTGTCCCAGCTTTATTGAGATATAATTGACATATAACTCTAAATTTAAAGTTTACAGCATGATTTGATGCACTTCAGTTCAGTTCAGTTCAGTTGCTCATCGTGTCTGACTCTTTGTGACCCCATGAACCACAGCACGCCAGGCTTCCCTGTCAATCACCAGCTCCTGGAGTCCACCTAAATCCATGTCCATTGAGTTGGTGATGCCATCTAACCATCTCATCCTCTGTCGTCCCCTTCTCCTTCTGCCCTCAATCTTTCCCAGCATCAGGGTCTTTTCAAATGAGTCAGCTCTTTGCACCAGGTGGCCAAAGTATTGGAGTTTCAGGTTCAACATCGGTCCTACCAATGAACACCCAGGACTGATCTCCTTTAGGATGGACTGGTTGGATCTCCTTGCAGTCAAGGGACTCTTAAGAGTCTTCTCCAACACCACAGTTCAAAAGCATCAGTTCTTCAGCGCTCAGCTTTCTTTATAGTCCAATTCTCACATCCATACATGACCACTGGGAAAACCATAGCCTTGACTAGACAGACACATATGTATTAAGAAGTGATTGCCACTGTAGCATCAGCTAACACTTCCACCACCTCACATAATTATGCTTCTTTTATGGGAGTGAGAATATGTAAGATCTACTTTCTTAGAAAATTTCATCTCTTCAATATATGACAGTTAACTACACCATGCTGTGCATGAGATTTCCAGAACTTATTCATCTTATTGCTGCAAATTTATACCCTTTGACCAACATCTCCTTCATTTTCTCCATTCCCAAGCCCCTCGTTGTGACTTTATTAAATTCATACTTCTAAATAAAGCTCAGGGACATCCTGTGGTGAATGTTATTTTCCCAATAATATTAATTAAATGAAATGTACTTTCCTAAAAAAACTTTGACAAGTCAGGTGTGTACTAGCAGAGAGAGAAGTTACCACATTCTATTGCATGTAGAGAGGTGGCTTTTGAACACTAAGTAAGACGGGTTTTTGTTTTTTTATTTTTTTAGTGAAAGGGAGAAGAAGCAAACTGAGAACTGAATTGTACATTTTTAGGTTAAAATATATTTGTTTATTGGTCGGTATAGCAACAGATTTATGAACAAATTTTGGCAAACTCTTGAGAGACATTGTAATTGTCTTAGAATATTTTTAATATTCTAATGCTACTTAACTTTATACTACTTAATAATGCTTAACTTTATTTTGGACCTCTCTGCTGGCTCACACTGTAAAGAATCCTCTTACAATGCAGGAGACCTGACTTTGATCCCTGGGTGGGAAGATCCTCTGGAGAAGGGAATGGTTACCCACTCCAGTATTCTTGCCTGGAGAATCCCATGGATAGAGGAGACTGGTGGGCTACAGTCCACGGGGTTACAAAGAGTTGGATATGACTGAGCAACTAACACATTCACCTTTACTTAGCTATTATTTCCATATAGTCTCTGTTAAAAAATGAATACCGTTAATAATAGAATATTATTAGGACTCACTTCAATAGAAAGTCATTTAATACTTCTCTTTAGTTTTCTCAAAGCTCTTGATTTAACGGAGTAAACAAGGTTTAGGTACAGACCTGAAGGACAGCTTAATCTTGCAATCATTTCCGCTCATGCTGCAGGCTTCCATTTTAGCTTTATTCATTATGGCCCTAAAGCTCCTGCTTTCTAAATGTGTAGGTTAGAGGAAGTACCTTGGAGTTCACCTGCTCAAGATTAATAATATCACTCCAAGAAGATTAGAGCTATTACTCTTCCTGACCTGATCCAAATGGTACAAATGGGATTTTAAGGATGATGTCTGTTCAGAGATCCAACAGAGTGATGATGTGCAGGGGAAAGCTACCCTAAGGAATCAGGAAAGATAGACTGTTGGTGTTGTACAGGTGATAAGCCATTAGCTTTAGCTATTATCCAAAGAAAAGATTATGGCTATAAATAAATTCATCCAGGCCTTTAATACAATAGACCGGCAGACCAATGGATGGACGGGCCAGGAACATAACTATTATTTAAAAAGAAAGCCTTTGGCTAAGTTCTTATTTCAGTAGCAGAATTTCAGGTAATACCAGGTGGAAAAAAATATGCTCTGTTTGTGTGTGTGTGTGTGTGTGCACGTGATCTAATTTAAAACTCTAGAATTTAATTAAACTTAATTTTAAATTAAAATTTAATTTAAAATTGATTGTTGTTGTTGTTCAGTTGCCAAACTGTGTCCAACTCTGCGACCCCTTTGACTGCAGCACTCCAGGCCTCCCTGTCCCTTACCTTCTTATGGAGTTTGCCCAAGTTCATGTCCATTGAATCAGTGATGCCATCGAACCATCTCATCCTCTGTCATCCCCTTCTCCTTCTGCCTTCAATATTTCTCAGCATCAGGGGCTTTCCCAGTGAGTCACCTATCTACATCAGCTGGCCAAATATTGGAGCTTCAGCTTCAGCTTCAGCATCAGTCCTTCCAGTGAGTATTCAGGGTTGATTTTCTTTAGGATTGACTGGTTTAATCAATTAAAAAAAAAAAAATCTCAGAAAGTATCCATTCTTGTCCTAGTTTTAGGTTACTGTTTCTGACCATGAAAACTGGGGCATTGCACTTGTCCAATTGAAATTTTTTTTTGAAGGCTGCTTTGACTCAAAGAAGCCTTCAAAAATGTAGCTCTATTGACTGTGGAGAAGAACAGCTACTGAAATTATACATACATATTTTTTATTTTGTCATGATACTCTGCATAATGGCTTTCATATACCACATATTTAATAATAATAGCATTGATAATACCTAATGCTTACATACGCCACATTTTTTCATGTACTTAATATGCATTAATCCATTTTGCACTCACAAGTATTCAGTTATTTCTATATACCTATTTTAAAGATGTGGAAATTGAGTGATAAATAGGGTAACTTGCTTATTCTTCCCATCTTAAAAGATTTACCTTATATTCATCTAAATTTTTTTTATCTACTCTTAGTCATCCTGCTTTTCTTCATCACTTTGTCAGGAATATCTTCCTGATTCAGCACAATCTCCTTTGCAGAAATATGGTTGCCCTCTTAAGTTCGATTTTACAAAACAAGTCTCTCTGGTGGCTCAGATGGTAAAGAGTTTGCCTGTAATGTGGGAGACTTGGGTTTGATCCCTGGGTTAGGAAGATCCCCTGAAGAAGGAAATGGCAACCCACTCCAGGATTCTTGCCTGGAAAAATCCAACGGATGGAGGAGCCTGGCAGGCTACAGTCCATGGGTTGGCAAAGAGTCGGACATGACTGAGCGACTTCACTTAAGAATATGTTATGAAAAACAATCTATCATAGTGTCAATCTTAATAATGTTATTTGTTAATATTAACTATTGTTTCTCTGCTCCCTAAAATATAGCCTCAAAATACTGTAACTCCAGAATATAGAACAGTGCCTAAAACTTAGATTGGTCCATACTTATTAAATGAAAGAAGAAATAGAGTAATTGACTTTGGAATTGCTAGTTTGGCAAATGTTAAGGAAATGGTTATGGAGATAATAAAAGAGGGGGACAATTAAATAAAACTTTCTGCTTTTTAGATCGATAAAATGGTTGAACGATGAGGCTGTTCATCAAAAAGTAGGCACAAAAAAGGAAAGGTAAGTACCAAGGAGAGAGCTAATGAGAACACTGTTTGATATATTGACTTTAAGGTATCTGTGAAATGTTTTAGAGTGTGATTTCCAGTAGGCTTTTAGGAGGGAACAGCTTGAGCTCAGGGGAGGACTCAGTGGTAAAGGATGATTTGTACATCAGCAGCATGTAGGGGAGGTCATGTGTGCATATGAACACTAATAGAGAATGGTGAAAGGGAGAGTAGTAAAAGCCTCAGTTAGGTTTGCAGACACTCACAGTTTCCAGGTTCAGCGCAAACAAATGGACAGAAGCACAATGCTAGGATATTTGTTTCTAAAGTTATGATCCAAATTCCTTTGCTTTAGTTGCCCTTATTTTCTTAATACTAATGTCTAATTGCCATCCATTTACAGTACCCACAAATGTCATAGACATCTATTTTTTTTCAACATGTACTGACACACACAAAAAGGATGTAGGTAGATTGTGAAGGGGAATCATTAATTTGTTGCTGTGTAATTAAGTGCTGTCTGAAATTCTTTCATTCTATCAAGGTTTCAAATTTTTATTATACTGTTTTTTGATAAATATTTAAACATTTCCCTTAGAAAATATGGGGTCAGAATATATGTGGGTACTGCAACTAGAAATATATTGACTTTCTGCTCAGTATTCTGTCATGCTTATATGGGTAAAGAATCTAACAAAGAATGTATATATATATGTACCTGATTCACTTTACTGTGCACCTGAAATTAATGTAACATTTGAAATCAACTATACATCAAAAAATTTTTTTAATAAATATATTGACTTAGCTAATGATAATAGCATTGGTTACATTGCCATTAAGTCAGAAACAGTGAAAAGTTTAAGACATTATTCTTTGTTTCTACTACCAAGTTACCCTGCACAGTGTCATATATGTTTTCTGACACAAGACAGGAGACAGATCATAGAGGCAGGCAGTTTATTACTTATCAGAAAATGCAGCAGTTAGAACAGAACTCTTGTGTTGATTCCCCAAAGCCCAAGCCCACAGAGCAACATGATGAAAGCCATATACTGTCGTGCATATGTAGTCGGCTTCCCTGATGGCTGACTGGGTAAAAGAATCCTGCTACAATGCAGGGGATGCAAGAGATGTGAATTCGATTCCTGGGTCAGAAAGATCCCCTAGAGAAGGGAATGGCAACCCACTCCAGTATTCTTGCCTGGAGAATCCCATGGACAGAAGAGCCTGGGGGCTGCAGTCCATGAGGTCGTCAAGAGTCAGGTTCGACTGGGCAACTGAGCATGCACACACACCGCAGGAAAGGACCTCTGTGGTTAGAACACCCTTGAGTTTATAAAAGGCCGCTGGCACTTCTGTTCCTCCTGCTCTTTGGAGAAATTACATATTAAGTAAATTTTCCTCCAGAAAAAAAAGGAGAAAGTTGTCTCTACTTTATTACCCTGGAAAGTAAGCAGATGTTTGTAGGGAGTGGAGGGTAGAATCTTACTGGCTCAAAGTTTTCCCAACATGTCTGTCTTTAGGGAGATACCACCTCTAACTTCTAAAGCTGCCTGTTATGCAATCATTCTTTTAGTACCTTTTGTCAGAATAGCTGCAAAACTGCCAAAGTTATGAAGCCTTATTTTCTAACTGGTAATAGATAGAGAGATTTTATATAAGGGGAAGTTAACTTTAGTAACTTCAGTTAATGTAGACCTCTGAGAAAAAGTAACAGACAGACACCGATAATGTATGTAAAAATCTAGTTCAGACCACGAGCAGAGTCTCGGATAACTGTAAGCTGGCTAAGAAAATAGGGTCTGTTCAGGTTATCTATTACTGCATAACAAATTATTCCCAAAGTTAGTGGCTTTAACAACTTGTTATTTTGCTTGGACTTTTCTAAGGCAGGAATTTAGGAAGGCTCAGCTATGAGGTGCATCACTGATTTACCTGGTATTAGCTCCGGGTAACTGAGGATGACAGAGAAGGCAATGGCACCCCACTCCAGTACTCTTGCTTGGAAAATCCCATGGATGGAGGAGCCTGGTGGGCTGCAGTCCATGGGGTCGCTAAGAGTCAGACACGACTGAACGACTTCATTTTCACTTTTCACTTTAATGCACTGGAGAAGGAAATGGCAACCCATTCCAGTATTCTTGCCTGGAGAATCCCAGGGACGGGGGAGCCTGGTGGGCTCCCGTCTACGGGGTCGCACAGAGTCAGACACGACTGAAGCGACTTAGCAGCAGCAGCAACTGAGGACAAAGCCTCCACTTCCAACGTGGCTCCTTTCATATTTCTGTCCTCAAGCCTCCTTAGCCTATCTTTTCACACTATGTCTTATTCTCTAGTCTCTCTCCGTGTGGTGTTGATCTTTGGGTATCCTCAGTGTGGCCATTCAGTGGAGACTTCTAACCTGGGGGCTATTTCCCTTGAAATGAGTATTCTAGTAAGAGTTTCTCAGTGAACAGAATAGCACAGAATGTATGGCCATCTTTAATCCACTGCATTATTTACCTTTTAAAAAGTTATATGAATAAGAGTGTATTAGTTTTACATTGATACCATAACAAATCATCACAGATTTGGAATTATAAAAGCACAGGCATTTACTAATCTCACTGTCCTGTAAGTCAGACTTTCATGTAGGCTTGATTAGTATTGTTCTAAAGGTCTTATGAGGCCCAAATCAACATGTCGCTTGACTTGGGCTCTTATTTTGAGGCTCCAAAGGACAATTCACTTTCAAGCTTACTCCACTATTTTAGAAGTATAGATTTCCTTCTCATGTCTTCCATGTGTCTGTAAATCAGCAAAGTCACTAGGAATCTCTAACTTTACCTTCTGCTAAATCTCTCTCACTTTGTCTTTGCTTTCAACTGAGAAAAGCTCTACTCTTATGGATTTCTGTGATCACACTGGGCTCACCCAGATAATCTAGGGAAAGCTCTTTATTTTAAAATTAACTGATTAGTAAGTGTGCAGTTGGGATTGATATCCTTCCCAGAATTTTCAGAATGTGACCTGTTTAGAAATAGGACCTTTGAAGATATATTACTAAAGATGAGGTCATGCTAAATTAGAGTGGGCTCCAATAACAGTGTGACTACAGTTCTTATAAGATGAGTAGAGGTCCTTATAAAGGAAAGAAATGGACCTAACAGAAGCAGAAGATATTAAGAAGAGGTGGCAAGAATACACAGAAGAACTGTACAAAAAAGATCTTCATGAGCCAGATAATCACGATGGTATGATCACTCACCTAGAGCCAGACAACCTGGAATGCAAAGCCAAGTGGGCCTTAGGAAGCATGACTATGAACAAAACTAGTAGACATGATGGGATTCCAGTTGAGCTCTTTCAAATCCTAAAAGATGATGCTGTGAATGTGCTGCACTCAATATGCCAGCAAATTTGGAATACTCAGCAGTGGCAATAGGACTGGAAAAGGTCAGTTTTCATTCTAATCACAAAGAAAAGCAATGCCAAAGAATGCTCAAACTACTGCACAATTGCACTCATCTCCCAAGCTAGTAAAGTAATGCTCAAAATTCTCTAAGCCAGGCTTCAGCAATATGTGAACCGTGAACTTCCAGATGTTCAAGCTGGTTTTAGGAAAGGCAGAGGAACCAGATCAAATTGCCAACATCCGCTGGATCATCAAAAAAGCAAGAGATTTCCAGAAAACAAACAAACAAACAAACATCTATTTCTGCTTATTGACTATGCCAAAGCCTTTGATGTGGATCACAATAAACTGTGGAAAATTCTGAAAGAGATGGGAATACCAGACCCCCAGACTTGCCTCTTGAGAAATCTGTGTGCAGGTCAAGAAGCAATGGTTAGATCTGGACATGGAACAACAGACTGGTTTCAAATAGGAAAAGGAGTACATCAAGGCTGTATATTGTCACCCTGCTTATTTAACGCATATGCAGAATACATCATGAGAAACGCTGGGCTGGAAGCACAAGCTGGAATCAAGATTTCTGGGAGAAATATCAATAACCTCAGATATGCAGATGACACCACCCTTATGGCAGAAAGTGAAGAAGAACTAAAGAGTCTCTTGATGAAAGTGAAAGAGGAGAGTGAAAAAGTTGGCTGAAAGCTCAACATTCAGAAAACAAATATCATGGCATCTAGTCCCATCACTTCATGGGAAATAGATGGGGAAACAGTGGAAACAGTGGCAGACTATTTTTCTTGGCTCCAAAATCACTGCAAATGGTGACTGCAGACATGAAATTAAAAGACAGTTACTCCTTGCAAGGAAAGTTATGACCAACCTAGATAGCATATTGAAAAACAAAGACATTACTTTGCAACAAAGATCCATCTAGTCAAGGCTATGGTTTTTCCAGTAGTCACATATGGATGTGTGAGAATTGGACTATAAAGAAAGCTGAGCACTGAAGAATTGATGCTTTTGAACTGTGGTGCTGGAGAAGACTCTTGAGAGTCCCTTGGACTGCAAGGAGATCCAACCAGTCCATCCTAAATGATATCAGCCCTGAATTTTCATCAGAATATTGATTGACTGATGCTGAAGCTGAAACTCCAATACTTAGGCCACCTGATGAGAAGAGCTGACTCATTTGAAAAGACCCTGATGCTGGGAAAGATTGAAGGTGGGAGTAGAAGGGGACGACAGAGGATGAGATGGTTAGATGGCATCACTGAGTCAATGGACATTAGTTTGAATAAACTCTGGGAGTTGGTGATGGACAGGGAGACCTGGCGTGCTGCAGTCCATGGGGTCTCAAAGAGTCAGACACAACTGAGCAATTGAACTGAACTGAGAGGTCCTTATAAGATATAGACCAAGAACACTAAGGGTCACCAACAACCACTAGAACCTAGGAAGGAGGCAAGAAAGGATTCTTCCCTAGACCCTTCAAGGGAGCTTGTTGTTGGTGGTGGTTAGTCAGTAAGTCATGTTCAACTCTTTTGGGACCTTGTGGACAGGCTCCTCTGTCCATGGAATTTTTCAGGCAAGAATACTGGAGCAGATTGCCAATTCCTTCTCCAGGGGATCTTCCCGATCCAGGGATCAAACCCACATCTCCTGCATTGACAGATGGATTCTTTACCACTGTCTCACTTAGGAAGCCCTCATACCACGTTTGATCTTAGGGGCTTCCCTGGTGGCTCAGAGGTTAAAGCGTCTGCCTCCAATGCGGGAGATCTGGGTTTGATCCCTGGATCGGGAAGATCCCCTGGAGAAGGAAATGGCAATCCACTCCAGTATTCTTGCCTGGAGAATCCTATGGACGGAGAAGCCTAGTAGGTTACAGTCCATGGGGTCACAAAGAGTCGGACATGACTGAGCGACTTCACCTTCACCATACTACATTTGATCTTAGCCAAAAGGCTGAGAAGCAATTCTCAAGAGACTTGTGGGTTTTGCGTGGATTTAACAGGGAGTCACACCATTCGAAAAAGGCTGCTCTACAGATCTTTCTGAAATAATCCCTTTTGACTTTTGTCTTTTCTGAAATGAATGATGGACCTTAAAATGTCTAGAATGCCTCTACTTTGATGTAGGTGATCTGTGAGACTCTGAAGATCCTTCTGAGACTGAGTCCTCTGATCTCTTGATCATTCTGACATGTTAATGGAACTGTTTACCACCACACCCACTGTTTTTTCACTGTCACAGTTTCTGAAGCAGTTTCCAAATTTTAGCGTATCATCTGGATGGACTGAATATTTCCCAGCTGTGAAGTTCTGGTTCATTTTTCTTTAACAAATCTCTGAATTTTTCTTTCCTCTCTCCTGTTTTACTGTAAGCAGTATCTTCAACATTTTGAAAATCTTCTGAGTTAAAAAGCCATATTTGTTGCTTACACATTCTGCTTTCTGTATAACCCCAGGACACAATGTTGCTAAGCATTCTGAAACTATATAACAAGGATGCTATTTCCTACCATTTCCAGAAGCATTTTTCTCACTGACTTCAGAACCCTCACTAGCAGTACTTTAGGATATTTCTTACTGTCTATTCAAAGCAATCTACGTTTTTACTCTTACGCTTCTCAAAATTCTCTGAGTCTAACCCCACTACTGCATTCCAAAGTCATTTCCATATATTTTAGGTATTTGTTACAGCAGTAATCTTATCATTTCAGTGTAGGTGGACTCCTCACATGTAGGCTTACTTCCTGAAGACCAAGAATTCCACTGAGAACTCCTTAATGGAAATAGTAGCAAAGAATTTCAGAATCTTTAAACTACTACTGTGTTTATAAAAAAAAATAATAATTTTGTGAGAAAGAGCAATATGCTACCAAAGAAAGCAAACTAATTTCAAGTAATTGCTAAAATCATTTATCAATCTCCTTTAATTTGGATTAACATTTTAAAATGTATTAAAACAGGCTGAATAGTAACTTAGCAATTTGTTGATAAACCGTTTGTTACTAATTACAGTTAATATGATTTAAATCATATATTTTAAAAGAAAACTATATTGTATGTAACTTGTATGTAACTACTTCAGGTTAAATTTTCTCAATTATGTAGAGAATGTCAGTTTTTACTCATGTAGACTTACTCTTTCTCGTGTTATTTAAATTTATCATAAGATCTCAGAAAAATAACTTTAAAAAGTCAAACATTTATTTAGAGTTTGTATTAAAAATATTAGAATTAGAAATAAGCAATAATAATTTAAGGATCTCACAGAGATGACTGAGGAAAGTAGAATAAATGCTATCCAAAGAAAAACATAGAGAAATGTGATATTACTTAACCTCTTCTGCCTCCATGATGAAGCAACTAAAAGATCAGATTTTTGGCCAAATGACAGTTCAATGGCATTTCACTTCCCAGGAAAAAATGAGTTCAGAAAATGCAGCCTGAATTCAAGCTTTTATGAAAGTTCAATGGGAGCCTAATAAAAAACTCAAAAGATAAAATCCCAGATATTCTCTAGCAGTACTTCTTGAGGAAGTTACTTTTATTCTTGGAGACTTAAAAACTTTGAAGTAGTATTCTGGGAGTGATATCAGCTAAAAATCAGATGTGTCTTATATGTGTTGATTTGTTACATCAAGGGTTAAAAACAGAAGTAAGTGGATGATATGGTTGAAAATATTATATTTAAAGAGCTTAAGGGGCTTAGTTTTTTTCTTTATTATCAAATTAAAATTTTAACATGTTATAAAATTACTTTAAATAATTATATTGAAAATCAAATCATTTTTTAAATTGAAAAATGGAAATAATAGAACTAGAGAAAAGCAGAAGTTTGTATGAGTCTCAAGTTCAGTTAAGTCACTCAGTCACGCTGACCTTGAGACCCCATGGACTGCAGCATGCCAGGCTTCACTGTCTATCACCAACTCGTGGAGCTTGCTCAAACTCATGTCCAGCTAGTCAGTGATGCCATCCAACCATCTCATCCTCTGTCGTCCCCTTCTCTTCCTGCCTCCGATCTTCCCAACATCAGGGTCTATTCAAATGAGTCATTTCTTTGCATCAGGTGGCCAAAGTATTGGAGTTTCAGCTTCAGCATTAGTCCTTCCAATGACTATTCAGGACTGATTTCTTTAGGATTGACTGGTTTGATCTTCTAGCAATCCAAGGAACCCTCAGGAGTCTTCTCCAACACCACAGTTCAAAAGCATCAGTTCTTCGGCGCTCAGCTTTCTTCACAGTCCAACTCTCACATCCATACATGACCACTGGAAAAACCATAGTCTTGACTAGACAAACCTTGTCAGCAAAGTGATGTCTCTGCTTTGACTCAAATTAATGAGTCTCAAAGAGATGCTCAAAGAAATTAGACTAAATCATATCTAATAAAATGGGAAAATATGTAAAATGTGTCTAATCTCAATAAAACATGTAAATTATATATAAGTATATATATATTAATTTATATAACAAAAGCTTTTATTATACATATATTTTATATATTATAAAAGATACTAATAGTAACTATAGAGAATGCAAATTTGTTATATAATTTTATATAATTATAATATATTTATTTTATATTAATGTGTCACATTAGTGAATATATATTTATCTACATAGGTTTTATGTATAGTTTATAGGCATGTAAATATATTGTATAAATGAACTGAATTATATATTATATCTATATGATTGTTTTCCTTCACTTACATAATTCTGCATAAACATAAGGAAACCTTAATATATCTTTCAGAGCTAACTAAAATGACTTTGGCATATAAATTCAATTTATTTTGTTTATCATCACTGGTGTACTACAAGCCCTGTATAGCCGTTCTAAATCACTTAAAGTTTCACCATCTTGTGTCTAATTACTAGAATCCTGGCTAGAATGTAGACACTACCGTATGTGTCAGAAATTGTCTACAGAAAAAAAAAAATTATAATTTTATTTGTTTTAATAAAATCAGTTATTTAATAAATACTGATAGTGTATATTAATGCTCTATTTTACACTGTGCTACGGACACAACTGAGCGAGTTCACTTCACTTCACCATGTGCTAAGTCACTTCCGTCATGTCTGACTCTTTGTGACCCTGTAGCCCTCCCAGCTCCTCTGTCCATGAGATTCTCCAGGCAAGAACACTGGAATAAGTTGCTGTGCCCTTCTCCAGGGGATCTTTCTGACCCAGGGATTGAACCTACGTCTCCTGCATCTCCAACATTGCAGGCAGACTCTTTACCATCTGAGCCACCAGGGAAGCCCCTATACACTGTTATGAGCCATGTCTATGCTATTTACTAACATGAAACCGATGACAAAGAAGTATATAATCCCTGCTCTCTTGAAAAGTAACTCCAACAGGGATACAGATATTGAATAACACGTAATCATTTATTTCAAACAATTTTAGTGAATATTAACAGGCTTCTATGGTGGCATATGAGAAAAGGAACACATCAAGACTAAATGGTCAATGGAACTTTTTTTGAGAAAGAGTTATCTTAGGTAAGCTGTGAATAATTCAGTCTGAATTAACTGAAAATGGGGAAGAATATTCTTAAAGAGGGGATGGTTTGTAGTAAGGATCCAAAACAGAAAACAGTATAGTCATTACAGGAATAAGACAAGGGTAGTTTAATCAGCGGAGAAGGCAATGGCACCCCATTCCAGTACTCTTGCCTGGCAAATCCTATGGACAGAGGAGCCTGGTAGGCTGCAGTCCATGGGGTCACTAGGAGTCGAACACAACTGAGCGACTTCTCCTTCACATTTCACTTTCATGCATTGGAGAAGGAAATGGCAACCCACTCCAGTGTTGTTTCCTGGAGAGTCCCAGGGACGGGGGAGCCTAGTGGGCTGCAGTCTCTGGGGCCGCACAGAGTTGGACACGACTGAAGCGACTTGGCAGCAACAGCAGCAGTTTAATCAGGTGGCTCAGATGGTATGGCGTCTGCCTACAGTGCGGGAGACCCGGGTTCAGTCCCTGGGTTGGGAAGATCTCCTGGAGAAGGAAATGGCAACCCACTCCAGTGTTCTTTTTTCTTTTTTTTTAACTTTATTTTACTTTATAATACCGTATTGGTTTTGCCATACATCAACATGAATCCGCCATGGGTGTACATGAGTTCCCAATCCTGAACCCCACTCCCACCTCCCTCCCCATACCATCTCTCGGGTCATCCCAGTGCACCAGCCCCAAGCATCCTGTATCCTGCTTCAAACCTAGACTGGTGACTCGTTTCTTACATGATAGTATACATGTTTCAATGCCATTCTCCCAAATCATCCCACCCTCTCCCTCTCCCACATTGTCCAAAAGTCTGTTCTATACATCTGTGTCTCTTTCTCTGTCTTGCATACAGGGTTATCATTACCATCTTTCTAAATTCCATGTATATGTGTTAGTATACTGTATTGGTGTTTTTCTTTCTGGCTTACTTCACTCTGTATAATACATTTGAATCACTCCAGTACTCTTGCCTGGAAAATCCCATGGACGGAAGAGCCTGGTAGGCTACAGTCCATGGGGTCGCAAAGAGTTGGACATGACTGAGCTACTTCACTTTCACTTTCTTTCAAGTATTATAAAGTTGTTAATATTTAGATTCCTCTGCCATTCATCTTCAAATTACAAGGTTTGGGTTTAGATGAAGAACAATGAGCAACTATTGAAGATTCTTTAGACAAGATATTATGGGAGCTTGGTATAGGACACAGATAGTAGGGGTGGAATTAAGTCAAGATTACTTAAAAGTCAAGTCTGTAAAGAACAGTGTCTAGTCAGATGTGGAGACTTGGGGGAAGAACTCAAGAAAAACTCAGATTTCTGCTTTGCACAGATAGGTAAATAATGTTACTATCCACTGAAACAAAGAGCATTAGAATGTTTGTTTTCTTTTCTTTTGCATTGATTTTACTTTGTTCTGTATTTTCTCCTTATGTGGGAAATTGTGATGAATTCAGGTTTTAACATTTTGTGTTAAAAATGCTTATGTACTATCCATATAGACATGGGTATTTTAAGGTACCCGTGTAGAGGGCTTCCCACATGACATGGTGGTAAAAGAATCTGCCTGCCAATGTAGGACTTGTGGGTTAAATCCCTGGGTCAGGAAGATCCCTAGAGGAGGAAACAGCAACCTGCTCCTGTATTCTTGCCTGGAAAATTCAATAGACAGTGGAGCATGGTGGGCTACAGCCCATGGAGTCACAATTTATGTTGTGTATTGCTTGTGTACAACACGGCAAAATGCATCATCTATGATATTTTCTGTTGGCCCTACCTCCCAGTGTAAGTTTATGACAAAAGTCTTGGGCATTTACTTTAGATATTACCAGAAGTAGCAAGCTTAGAAATTAAGTCTAGACCATGAAGAAATAATTTATGATATGAATTACCTAGGGAAAGTTAATTTCCTATTACAGGACTATGGTGCTACAGGAGGTTGCTTATTAGAATTATGTCATTACAATGCACATTCTTTACAGTGCTGAAAGTCATTAAAAATATTAGCAGGAGTTACTTGTTTCAACTCCAGTGTGTAAACAGATATATGTGGTGATCACTACCATTCTATGAGAAAAATTCTGGACAAACTGAAAAATGTATAGTTTTCTTGGGCCTGTCAGGGAACTAAAGACACCAAAAAAAACTATCACCTCAAATTGGAAGAGACGGGCATTCAGAGAGATAAAACCAAGATGTGCTAAAACACATAGAACAAAAGTGGCTAAAGACGTAAGCTTGTAGAAGCATTTAATTGGCATATTGATAAAATTGGCCGAGGCTGGCTGTGGACTGGAATAAGTGTGAAAAAAAATCCTAGATAGTACAGATTTAAGAAAACTCCATGACTTTTGTGATTTATCTCCAAGAACCTCACCAAGTACTCATGTAACAAAGTCCTACATTCCATGGGAAAGAATTTTTACAAAGTCTTATCTCAGCTAATGGTAGGCAATTCCTGCTTACTCCAGATTCTTCCAGCTTTCATGTTTCACCTAAAGAGAAAAATTTCAGTTTAAAAGGGTAAAGACGTCAAGGACATAAATTGAGAATGATATAGCTGGGGAAGCAAGTAAGTAGCATCAGGGACAAAGCTATGTACAGGGAAAACACCTCTGAAGGTTAAAGGGACTAATTTAAAAAAAAGTAGACAACTTGTAGGAACAGGTATATAGAGAGATATTGAATGTCTAAAAAATGTTGGAAATAACACTGTAACAAAATGAAGGATACTTTGATGGCCTCATCAATAGAATGGACATAGCTGAAAAAAGAATCAGTAAGTTTGATTATAAGTCAGTGGAAATGCCACAACTGAAATGTTGACAAATAAAAAGAAAGGAGCTCTAAATATCCAACAACTGTGGCACAGTCTCAAAAGATGTAATATCTATAATTGGAATACCAGAAGAAGAATAAGTATAGAACAAAGGAAATATTTGAAGTAATAATTACAAAGACTATTTCAAATTTAAAGACAAATATATAACCACAAATGAAGGAAGTTCAAGCGATTTAACATTGCAGAATAAATACCAACATTTCTGTACCTGGGGATATCATATTAAACTGCAGAATATTGAAGACAAAGACAAAATTTTGAAAGTAGGGAGCCAGGAGGGAATGAGACTACCAATAGGTATAAGAATTATATTGAACATCTCTATAATGCACACAAGTGAGAGAGTTGAGTGGAATACATAAAGATCTATAAATAAAACCATCATCCTGGAATTCTTGTTTCCAGCCAAATTTTACTGAATACTGAGGGAATGCATTTGTAGCAGACATGCCCTGTAAGAAATATTAATAGAAAGTCTACAGGCAGAAGGAAATGCTTAGATCAGAAACTTGGATTTACATTAAAAAAGGAAGAATGGAATTAAGTTGAGTTCAGTTCAGTCATTCAGTCCTGTCTGACTCTGTGACCCCATGGACTGCTGCACACCAGACCTCCCTGTCCATCATCGTCTCCCAGAGCATGCTCAAACTCATGTCCATTGAGTCGGTGATGCCATCTAACCATCTCATCCTCTGTTGTCCCCTTCTCCTCTGGCCTTTGATCTTTCCCAGCATCAGGATCTTTTCAAATGAATCAGTTCTTGGCATCAAGTGGCCAAAGTATTGGAGCTTCAGCTTCAGCATCAGTCCTTCCACCTGCTAGAGAACACACTGGTCATACCAAACACCCTCTCCCAATCAAAGCAAGGTAAAATCATTTACTTATAGGATTAATTATTGATATAAACTGAAGGAAATGGCAACCCACTCCAGTGTTCTTGCCTGGAGAATCCCAGGGATGGGGGAGCCTGGTAGGCTGCCGTCTGTGGGGTTGCACAGAGTCAGACACGACTAATGTGACTTAGCAGTAGCAGTAACAGTACTGAATCAAAACAAAATTTCTATAAGCAAATATTCCAGAGTTACAAGATACAGGTCAATATCCAAAATTCAGTTGTTTTCCTTTATGTCAATAGTTGACAATTGGAATTTTAAAAATAACATTTTTAAAATGTTAAAATAACATCATAAAAATATACTTAGGTATAAATTTAGCAAAATATATATAGGATATATATGTGGAAACTACAAAACTGAAGAAATAAATAAAGGAAGATCAAAATAAATAAATAAACATTCCATGTTCATGGATTGGAAGACTCACTCTTATCAAGATCTCTGTTCTTCCCAATTTCTTATTTAGAGAATATAATCCTGATATATAAAATAAAAATTCAAACTAATATCAGATTATTTTAGCTTCTTTGATAACTGGATAGTTAAATGTTTAATTCTCGAAATACTGAAAATCCTAATAGTTTGGAGAATAAAAAGTATTTCCAAATATTCTAATTATGGATCTTACTTATTTGATCATAAGATGAAAAAATGTAATATTTTATAAAATGTGGAAAATATTTAGAAGTTCATACATGTAAAAGATCAGTATTAATTGTCTGTAAGTTAAAAAAGTGCTTATTTTCCTATCATAAAAATGGGAAGACCATTTCAAAATTTTAGATCTATGTAAAAAAATAGTAATAAATGCACAGTTACATGAAGGTACTTCCATCAAGTTTGACAAATGCTTTACATTTGTAACTGGTAAAGGATGCTTAACTTACAACCAATTTTTAAGAGTCCAGGAATTAAACAGTACAAGGACTCATGAATTAACGTTCTCTCATATTTCAAACAAAGATTTATCATTAGAGGATAGTTTAATCATTTATTTCAGTGAAGTATTGCTACAAATGGTTGTTATTTTATGATTCATACACTTGACAAACTCAAACATGAGCACGTGGAGAAACTCACATGAGTAACAACTCCATTTATTCTCCAATAAATGCTAGAGGCAGATGTTACTGTTAATCTCCTTGTGGGAGAATATTTTCACTTTGAAAATAGAATTATTTCACTTTTTGCTATCTACAATAAGCTTTAACAAAATTTCCAAACATCTTGGAGGAAAAAAGGCAGATTGGAAAAATCTTTATGGCTATTCTACAGTGGATTAGAAAAGGAGACAAATCTTATTTTTAAATAGCAAGTGGTATGTTGTGAAAGGAAGCAGAGGGGAAATTTTTGGAGATTGAGTCAAGAAAAAGTTGACCAAGAGATGAACATTTTTCTGGAGAGTTACATCAACAAAGGCCTGTATCTTCAAGATTCTCAGCCTCTAATCCCTCCTTGTACCAGTATCCAGTAGCAGTCAGCAGGAAAACAAGCTATATAACAGCAGAGACTGAGAAGTGAGGAGAAAGGGATAAAATACATTTTCCTGACTACAATGTTGAACTTGATAATTTTTTCAAAAATCATATAGTTAACTTATGTAAAATATTACTGTTAGTGGTTAAGCACATGGAGTCTGGCATACTAAATCCTGGGGAAAGCACTTTAGCCCTTTCTGACTCTACTGACTGAGCAAGTAGCTTAATTTCTCTAGGACCTGATTACCTCTGTAATGAAACTGAATTAGCACTCTCTTTGTAGGAAAAGATCAAGTGATGTAACTGACATTCAGTGTTTATCACAGAGACCACCATGAATTAAATATTTAATATATTGATTATTAATATGAACTTCAATGCTTATACTGCACTGGATTGTTTGTACACATACTACCATTTAAAAGACAGCTCAACTTTTAGTAGAACTGCCCAATTCATATGTCATAATTGTATTTTCATTCATATAATGTAGTAGTGTTTTTTAAAATATTTTCTTCCATTCTATAGGTTGTTTTTTTAAAAAAATAATTTATTTGATTGTATCTGGTCTTAGCTGCAGCATGCAGGATCTTTCATTGCAGTGGACAGATTCTCTAGTCATGGCTCGTGGGCTTCAGTAGTTATGGGGAGTGGGCTTCGTTGTTCCAAGGCATGTGGAACCTTAGTTCCCCGACCAGGGATTGAATCCAGGTCTCCTGCATTGCAGGACAGTAAGTGGACCACCAGGGAAATCTCTGATACTGTTTTCTTTAATACTATTTTTTAGAGTAATAACAAAATTGATAGGAAGGTATAAAATTTCCAGAAAACCTCCTGCCCTGACACATACATACCCTCCCCTTTTATCAATATCACTCATCAAATGGTGCACTTTTTTTTTAACCAGGAGGAATCTAAACTGACACATCATAATCACCCAAAGTCCACAGGTTACATTGGGGTTCACTTAGTGTTGTATACACTATGGGTATTGACAACTATTATAATGGCCTATATCTATCATTATAATATCATACAGTATACTCACTGCTCTAAGTTTCTGCTCCCTGCCTATTCCTTTCTTCCCCAGCAGCTCCGTGACAACAACTAATCTTTTTATTGTTTCCATAGTTTTGCCTTTCCCAGAATGTCATACGGTTGGAATCATACAGTATGGAACCTTTTCAAATTGGCTTCTTTCACTTAATAATATGAATGTAAGCTTTCTCTGTGTCTTCTTATGGCTTGGCAGTTCATTTCTTTTTAGTGCTGAATAACATTTCATTGCCTGGATCAACTGCACTTTATCCATTCACCTATTGTGGGGCATCCTGACTGCTTCCAGGTTTTTAAAATAATGAATAAGGCTGCTGAAAACATCCAGGTGCAGGTTTTTGTAAAAATATGTTTTCAGTTCCTTTAGCTCAATATCAAAGGAGTGTGAATGCTGCATTGTATGGTAAGAGTATGTTTAGTTTTGTAAGAAACCACCAAACTGTCTTCCAAGGTTGCTATACCATTTTACACTTTTAACAGCGTTATTAGAATGCTGAGAAGGAAGAAATAGTAAGAATTCTTATTGATGTATATGTAGTACAGTAATTTTCAAGGCAATCTTCTATTTAATACACTGCAGTTTCCTCATGATAACTTGGTATCTCTGATGGTTACCATACTCCCATTTGCTCATGTAGCAAAGAACAGTGATTGCCTGTGATCGATCATTCAGCAAATTATTGGCATAGTATCCCTGGATAATCTCAACTAAAAACCAGGTTGATTCATTGTTACTGTTTTCAAAAGTGTATAACCCATTCAGAGACCAGTGACAAATACTAATATTAGAATCCCTTCTCAGAGAAAATTTATCTTTCCTTGTGAAATACAGAGATAGCTATTTTTGCAGTATTTCACATCTAGGTAGCCATCTTCTGTGACTTCAGGACGGAGGCTGGACTGTGTGGCATGGGCTGTGTACATTTGTGAAGGCCACATGGCACTGTTTATGACTTGTCATTCTTCCTTCACTGACAAAGTAAGCTCTACCAGCCAGGCCCATTGACTCTTATTTCCAGATAAAGCTGATAAAATTATATAGGGCTGCATATTACATTATATTATAATCTGATCGGATACAAAGTAGTAGTTCTGACTGTGTTTGGTGGGATAGAGGGCAAAAGTGCACAGGATACTAGTCTGTGCTCTGTGGTAAAGCAAATGTTGAAGCCACTGATTATAATAAAATGTTCTGCCTCTCTTAATGGGCCCTGGAATTAATTTATGATAGCTTTCTGCTGTAGCTGTGCTGTGTGCTGGGCTTAGTCACCCACTGGTGTCTGACTCTTTGTGACTCCATAGACTGTAGCCCACCAGGCTCCTCTGTCCATAGGGATTCTCCAGGCAAGAATACTGCAGTCAGTTGCCATGCCCTTCTCCAGGGGATCTTCACAACCCAGGGATCGAACCCAGGTCTTCCGCATTGCAGGTGGATTCTTTACTATTTGGGCCATCAGTGTAGCCCTCTGCTGTTACTAACTGTCGTTTATTTGACTTAGCCACATCAATGGATATAGTGTATATACTGTACTCCATATCAGTTGAAATATACAATTAACCCTTAACACAAGTTTGAACTGTGTGGGTCCGCTTATATGTATTTTTTTTTTTCAATAGTAAATACTGCAGTACTACCAGATCCACAGTTAGCTGAATCCTCAGATGCAGGAATTGTGGATACAGAGGGCTGACTGTAATTTATACAAGGATTTTCCATTCTTTGCTGCTTTTTTCAAGGGTCAACTGTATGTATTTGTTTTGAAAGAAACATCCTTGACTATGTTAGTGACATAAAATTTGTCCTTCCTTTATGAAATAGAAGTATTAACCCTGAAAATTGAGAGAAAACTTAAATTTGTAACTTTAAAATGTAAACTTAATTTTGTTTTTTCCATCTATTATTGGCAATAAACAAATCATTTTGCTTCTTTGAACCTCAGTTTCTTCTTCTGTAAAACTGGAGGAATACTAATATATGTGAACATAATTTAGAAACTGCAAAGAAATATCTGTTTAAATTTAAACATTAATAAAGAATAATTGAAATGATTTAACCTATAGGAACATTATTTAAGTCCTCATTTTTTTCCAATGTTTTTATTTCTCTTCTACGATGTTAATGTATTGAAGAGAAGTTTAATTTGCCCAGAATCATTGTGCTTTATAGTGTTAAATAGGGGTTATTTTATGAGTTAATTTGTATTTCTTAAATTTCTTTATTATTTTAACATGATAGTTCTTACTCTCAGCTTTTTGAGGAACTATTTTTTTGTGCACTGTATCTCTTTGGTTTTCTCAATTTTTTAGGTAAATATTTTAATACTGACTCAAATTGTATATTTTATTATTTACATTTTTTCCTTAATGTACTATTACAGATTGGTTTGTGGAGCAGGAATGAACTGCAGAGTTACTTATAGAAATGTCCTTTCACACTTGGCTAACTGAGGCACAGGGAGCTAAGTGGTTTGTGCAAGATCACTCAGCTAGCTGAGCAGAATCTGTCCACACTCACTGACTAGGTTAGTGATCCATGTGTTTTCCATAAGACCATTGCTTTAGATAATGACACATAGATACAAAAGTGTGTCAAATATGTGATGGATTAATCATGCCTTAAAGGAAAGATCAATCTTAAGGAAAAGAAATTTCACATTCTTCCTTATTTGCAGTCCCCAGTTTCCAGCTCCTCAGCTCAAATGTGTCAGCATATTCTTTTGGGGGAGAAGGCTCAGTAAGTTTTCTGACATCAAGCACAAAGAATTTCTTTGGCACTTCTTAGCTTTTATTTTGACCTTGTCTTTTGTACTTAATAAAATCCCCCCAAAGACTAGACATTTGAAGGAAAAAAAAAATTATGATCAAATCATAGCACTTCATTTTGACTTTTCAAAATAAGGTAAGAGCTAGTTATATATTCATAACTCTTATAATCCAGAAATTATTTATATTCAGCAGGATTTCTAGATTTTGATACATTGAGTGTGCTTAAATTAGGAAAATAGATACATATTCCTGCTCCTATATTTATAACAGTTTCTATTTTCAGAAACCTTAGGATATTCATGTACTGCATTCATTTTCTGTACCCTAATATTCTTTCTCTTTTTATAGTATAGCCTTCTTATTAGACTAAAATATATTAGGGAATGTGCCTTCTTCAGCTTTATTTTTCCATGACCAAACAGAATGTCTGCAACACAATCAGAACATTGAAAAGACATCTTGCGTTAAACTGCTGACAGCTGAAATGATCTCATCCAAGAAGAGGAATCTAACATTTACATATCCAATCTCTCTCTCATACCTGAACTCTGATTCCTTTAACCTGATCATTGGTGTCTATTGAATATTGTACTGTATCACCAATATCAACGTGTCTATGACTTTATACAAGATTTAGTTCTTACTCCAAATACACCCCTTCAAGTAATCAGTTATATCATCTCAGACACTATGACTTGAAATGTGGGCGTATATTCCCTTTGTTTTATTACATTGTGAACTACACTAATTTTTTCACTCATTCATTGTAGTGGTTTAGTCGCTAAGTCGTGTCCGACTCTTGCGACCCCATGGACCGTGCACGCATTCGCTATTTTTTTCATTTAAGTATTTGAGTACCTGCTGTATGCCAGAGTGAGCAGTGTATGCAAAGGCTATGTCCAGAGGTATGCATGATGCTTTTAAAAAATTTTATAAAGGTATAGTTAATTTATAATGTTTTGTTAGTTTCAAGTGAAGCAAAGTCAATCTGTTACACATATATAGTATAGAGTTCCCTGCGCTACACAGTAGGTCCTTATTAGTTATCTATTTTGTATAGTGTGTGCATCAATCCCAATCTTCCAGTTTATCCTCCCCCACCCTTTACCCCCTAGTAACCATAAATTTATTTTCTATATTTCTAACTCTATTTCAGTTTTGTAGATAAGTTCATTTGTACTCATTTTTAGATTCCACATATAAGCAATATCATATGACTTTTGTCTTTCTCTGCCTGACTTATTTCACTCAGTGTTACAATCACTAGATCCATCCATGTTGTTGCAAATGGCATTATTTCACTCTTTTTATAGCTGAGTACTAAGCTGAAATACTGCAAGAATTACCAGAACTGCAAATAGAGGGAGGAAACGAGATGTGAATATAAGTTGAGGAGCAGGTCAGGGCGGGCCTGTAGGGAATTATAGGATATATTAAAGATAAAGTAAGGTGTATCTATGACTTGCTCCTTGTTCGAAAAACAAACGAGAGGGCTTAGAGTATTTCAGACAAGGTCGTGAGTATGTTGGATTTAATTTTGTAAAGATCTCCATTTTCCCTGTTGAGAGTGCGTTGGTCAAGGAGTTCATTGCACAGTACATACAAAGAGAACATCCAGGAGATTATCACTTATCATTAAATTAAAGGCAATGTAATAGACTGGTGGTGGTAGTAAATCTCTATAGTAATGATTAATTACAGAGTGGGTTAGAATAAAAGGATGAAGCAAAAATTATTTTTCCTTTCTTTGTTCTTAGGTATTCTGAATTTTTTCAGATTTCCCCCATTATTACCTTAACTATTGCAGCAGTTTTCTCAGTGCATAAATCTTTGACAACCTCTCCAGTTACCGTCTAGGATAAATTTCTATAAATCAGATTACTAGTAAAAGAGTGTTGATATTTTAAATATATGTTAGCATATATTGACTACTTGTTTTCCAGAAAAGATGTGGTGATGTGCATTTACAGTCAACTAAATAAGAAAAAAAAGTCACAGTATTGACTGTCCACTTTGTTAAACTTCCCTGATGGCTCAGGTAAAGATCTGCCTGCATTGCAGGAGAGCTGGGTTCGATCCCTAGATTGGGAAATCCTCTGGAGAAGGGAATAGCTACCTGCTTCAGTATTCTTGCTTGGAGAATTGCATGGACAGAGGAGCCTGACAGGCACTAGTCTGTTGGGTTGCAAAGAGTCAGACACAATGAAGAGATTAACACAACACTTTATCAAGCTTTAAACCTTGACTGAGATTATAGATTAAAATAATCATGATTTTAATATACGTGCATTAAAATTTAATGAAAACTTTTGTCTACTTAAATTAAATGTGAGTGAAAGTTGTTCAGTCATGTCCGAATCTTTGCGACCCCATAGACTATACTGTCCATGGAATTCTCCAGGCCAGAATACTGGAGTGGGTAGCCTTTCTCTTCTTCAGAGGATCTTCCCAACCCAGGGATCAAACTCAGGTCTCCTGCATGGCAGGTAGATTCTTTAACCAGCTGAGCCACAAGGGAAACCCACTTAAATTATGTAATTGTATGATATTAACTAATCATCTATTTGTCACAATTTTTGCAGAATCTCATTTCTCTTTTGACTTTATGCATATTGTTTTCAAGATACATTTTGTCTGTTCTTACTCAAATCTCAGTGTATCAGTGAAGTCTATCTTTACTACTCTTTATTGCTAACTGTTCTCTCCATCTGTACCAAAACATAGACTCCATAAGGGCAAGATCAAGGTATAGTTTATTCACTGATGAATCCCAAACATTCAGAACAATAAATAATTGTTGATCAATAAATATTTGTTTAAGGAATGCTAAACTTTGTTTCAACCACTTTGCTTTGTGACATTTTTGGTTGATATATCAATAAAATATCTGTCTTCATCCATGAATATGACAAATATTCAACTATACTTTCTTTATTGTGGGCATGTATTAGTCTTTCAATCCTGTTAGGGTAATATACACTTCTTGCTTAACTTTGCAAGCTTTGCTTACTTGTTCATCTAGTTAACCTTTAAAAATTGTTTCTCTGTGTCTTTACAAAAGTCCCTTGAGATTTTGATTGTCATTCGTTGTATGCTTCTGAATGTATAAAGCCTTTAGCATTAGAATCTTCAGAGGATAGTAGCACAAGGCATTTGAGTTAGGCAATAATCATATATCCAGATGTTTACAATTTCACAGGAAGGTAAATGGAACTATAAATACTTAGAGCATTTGAAATAAAATGATTAAAATTTCAAAAATAAAATTTTTAAATCTATAGGCTATTGAGAAATGATCACAGATAGAATCCTAGAAAGAATATGGCCAGTGAAATTCCATGGCCCACAACAGCACTTAAATTGGACACAAATCAACAGAAGTTCAGAACTGTTTTCACCACAGTGGAGAGCCTTCCAAGAACCCAAACATACACAGTCTCTTCTAACTAAGAGTTTCACTATTACCCAGATAAATTAGAGAATAATGACAGAACCACACTGTTATTTTACATATATGTTATTTATACATATTGTCAATTTAGGTATAAAAATGAAGTTCATATGAAAAATGTATTCACTTTGCTGTACAGCAAAAACTAACACAACATTGTGAAGCAAATATACTCTAATAATTTTTTTTAAATGATTTAAGCAAATAATTAGCAGCTAGATTTACTATTGTGACATTTTTTTCTTAAAATCTTTCAGGGAATTCTCCTTTCCTTAACATAAAATAAAGATCTATTGTGCATGTGTGTTCCGTCGTGTCCAGCTCTTTGTGACCCTGTGGACTGTAGCCCACCAGGCTTCTCCGTCCATGAGATTCTCCAGGCAAGAACACTAGAATAAGTTGCCATTTCCTCCTCCCAGGGGATCTTCCTGATGCAGGGATCAAACCCAGGTCTCCTGCCTCTCCTGCGTTGGTAGAGTCTTTTACCCCTGAGCCACCTGAGAAGACCAAAGATCTATTAAGCATGCCCTAAATAGGATCATTATTATCTAGCCTTTGCCTACCTATTCAACCTTCTTTGATATTCTGGGCCCCTTGATCACCACTCTCCAGACACAATGCTCTCTTGTTTTTCCTTATGTATTGCAAGTCCTTTAAAATCCCAGGCCCTTTAGACTTGTTTTTGCCTCCTCCTGAATATCGATGCTTTTTATCCATCAATATAGCCTCTAATATCAGCTCCTTACAAAAGCTTTTCAGGGCATCTTATCAAAAGGAAGTTATTAACACTCTATTATTTTACCCTTGATATTTCCTTCATCTCACTGAACATAACCTAGCGTTATTATGTCTATTTATAATAAGAGACATCATAAAGTCTAGTAAATCTTTTTGACAAACCAAATGGTCCAATAGCTAAATACTCATTGATGATTTGCCAAAATTCTAGTGGTAGAACTTTCAGAGGTGTTTTTATCTCTTTCTCATAACTGCAGTATTTGAGATACATTAACTTGACTCAACTGTCAATTCCATCTTTACTTGTTTCTGAGTGTGTTTCTGTTTCTATTCCTGATGACCTATAGTTTATTTCTTGTTCAAACACACCAATATAGGCAATCAGAACTGTGGTACAAAGCTCTCGTATAACGATTTCCTTTGGTTTCTTAATAAGTCTATGGTTGGGTGACTTTGGAACATATTTCTTTTCTTTTGATATAAATAAACAGCCATGACCAGGTTAGGGAACAGTGTATAAAAACTTCCCAGGGCTGCCTCTCAGCTAAGAGCTATGGAAGATAGCAAAGAGCTACCTTTAGGAGAGAAAGCTGATAGGTAGCCAGATAGAACATAAAACACTGTCCCCACTGTAGTTCAGTTCAGTCACTCAATTGTGTCTGACTCTGTGCAACCTTATGGACTGCAGCACGCCAGGCCTCCCTGTCCATCACCAACTCCTGAAGTTTACTCAAACTCACGTCCATCGAATCGGTGATGCCATCCATTCATCTCATCCCCTGTCATCCCCTTCTCCTCCTGCCTTCAATCTTTCCCAGCATCAGGGTCTTTTCAAATGAGTCAGCCCTTTGCATCAGGTGGCCAAAGAATTGGAGCTTCAGCATCAGTCCTTCCAATGAATATTCAGGACTGACCTCCTTTAGGATGGACTGGTTGGATCTCCTTGCTGTCCAAGGGACTCTCAAGAGTCTTTTCCAACACCACAGTTCAAAAGCATCAATTCTTTGGCACTCAGTTTCTTTATAGTCCAACTCTCACATCCATACATGACTATTGGAAAAACCATAGCCTTGACTAGATGGACCTTTGTTGGCAAAGTAATGTCTCTGCTTTTGAATATGCTGTCTAGGTTGGTCATAAATTTTCTTCCAAGGAACAAGTGTCTTTTAATTTCATGGCTGCAGTCACCATCTGCAGTCCCCATTGCAGTAGACAAGATAAATTATATTCCATTCTCAAAGATGTCCAGAAAATGTCCAATCCAGTTTAAACAAGCTACCCTTATAATACTCATTAAAAAAAAAAAGACTGTCTTTACTAAAATGAAGGAATAAGTGATTAGAGAAATTTCTATCATCATAGTCATTGGAATTTTCAGATGACTGGAACATAAGATTCGTCATAAACAGTATGCTGTCTGCAGTATGGACATAAATTTGAGTGAACTCTAGGAAATAGTGGTGGACAGAGGAGCCTGGCTTGCTGCAGTCTCTGGGATTGCATGACATCAGATACAGCTTAGTCACTGAACAACAACAACAATGATATGCTATCTAACTAGATATCTATTTCCTAGATTTAATCAGAAGTTATTTTAAAGAAAGAAGAAAAAGACAACAAACATCATTCCTTTTGAGGTTGTTCTTTTATATGGAGGAGGTTTACTGTGAATTAAGTTGCATTTTTCTCCAATGCAGTTCTTAAATTCTGTATAGCATCTTCATAAACCACAAAGGAGTTTGTGAGCCTTTTTGAGCAAATACTTTTTCTTTTGTCTTATTGAGGACTAAGAGTGATTTACCCAAGTAGCAATTCAACCCTTAAAATAGAAGATGCTAGAAAAGATATAGAGACTCAGAAATCTCTGTTGGCTTTGAGTATGCAAGAGAAGTATTGTCAAATTACCACTAGGGGGAAAAAAAAAAAAAAAACCTAAACTGCTCTAGTGGAGCTGTACAGGTATAAATTGTTCCATTGGCTATTCAGGAGGGAGAGAAATGTAAATAGTTATTCAAGTGGAATCTCCTTGACGAAGAAACTGAGCACACATTTGCCTTGTAGATTGCTGTGAATTTCCATTTGTATTACAAAATATTTATCCAATAAAAGGATGAAGTAGATATAGATATATAAAAGGATTACTATGGAAAGTGATAATAAAGATAGAATAGACAATGAAAGAAAGAAAAAAGTGAAGTCACTCAGTCGTGTTCGACTATTTGCGACCCCATGGACTGTAGCCCACCAGGCTCCTCCATCCATGGAATTTTCTAGGCAAGAGTAGTGGAGTGGGTTGCCATTTCCTTCTCCAGGGAGACAATGAAAGGCTTCCCTGATAGCTCAGTTGGTAAAGAATCCACCTGCAATGCAGGAGGCCCCAGTTCAATTCCTGGGTCAGGAAGATCTGCTGGAGAAGGGATAGGCTACCCACTCCAGTATTCTTGGGCTTCCCTTGTGGCTCAGCTGGTAAAGAATCCACCTGCAATGTGGGAGACCTGGGTTCAATCCCTGAGTTAGGAATATCCCCTGGAGAAGGAAAAGGTTACCCACTCCAGTATTCTGGCTTGGAGAATGCCATGGACTGTATAGTCCAAGAGGTGGGAAAGTCTGATATGACTGAGTGACTTTCATTTTCAAGACAATGGAAAGTCTTTGAAAGTGGACTTGGGTTCAAACCTCAGTCTTGCTGCTTCAGGGATGTAAACAACACATTTTCCTCTATGAGTCTTTGTTGCCTTAGATCTGTTAGAAGATTACAAATTCTCTCTTGGGAAATTTTAACTTTGGAAATTAGTGAATATAAAACAGTAAGAATAATGGTCTGACTTTCACATACAAAAGCTATTAGATATTAAGACATATAAGAATCACTAGGTTTATTCACTCAACCTGATTTGCTTACTATAATGATCTGAAATTGATGCACACAGCTTTTATTCAGACATTCCCAGGAGTATTGATAGTTTATCCTTAATGTAAACAGTGCTTTTTTAGTACAGTTGTTTTAAATGTTCCTCATAACTCTGAACTTTCATTAGGAAGCAGCCTTCAATTCTTTAGACTTAGTTGCGTTCTTGACAAGTTATTTATTCAGGCACAAACAGACCCAAATGCCTTACTACAGTTAACACATGTACATAATTATATTTATAGATTCAAATTCATTCAGTAGAGCCCTCTAAATGGTCAAATGAGTTACAGTCCTTAGTTTCTAAAAGAACATTGAACCAAGAGTGTGTGCTCAAAACATGTAAACACACACACACACATCTTAACTTTGATTGAATACTTTATGTTTAGTAACATTAAAACTGAAGGTGCTATTTTAAATAAGACCATATAAAAGAGATTATTGATTTGGAGTCAATGTGTACACACAGCTGTTACTGGTTTTCCAACTGTAGAGTCTATTTAGAGAAAATATTTAGTTTGAAAGGCAGTTTGTATTTATTCAATATAAACTATGAATTTTCTTTAAACATTTTATTATGAAGTGCTATGTATGTCACTACCTTCCCTGGTGGCTCAGAGGTTAAAGTTTCTGCCTCCAATGAGGGAGACCTGGGTTCGATCCCTGGGTTGGGAAGATCCTCTGGAGAAGGAGATGGTAACCCACTCCAGTATTCTTGCCTGGAGAATCCCATGGACAGAGATGCCTGGTAGGCTACAGTCCATGGGGTCACAAAGAGTTGGACACAACTGAGTGACTTCACTTCCTTACTTTCTTATTTATGTCGCTAAGAATTATAAAAATGTACAGCTCAGTGATTTATCAAAAAGTGAATATCCATAGGACCATAACCCCAAACAGTATTATAACATTATCAAATCTTCTTCCCTAGTGACATTCATTCCTCTCCACAAAGATGACCACTGTCGTCACTTATATTTTTTCTTTATAAATATGCATCATTGAAACAGAGTAGTACTTTAAAAAAATTATACCTGGAATCATAATATATTTTCTTCTGTGTCTGACTTCTTTCAATCAACCTTTTTATAAATTTTATCCATGTCATTGTGTATATCGTTGTGTCTTATCAGTATAACTATGAATCCGTCCAGTTCAGTTTAGTAGCTCAGTCGTGTCCGACTCTTTGTGATGCCATGGACTGTAGCTTGTCTGGCCTCCCTGCCCATCACCAACTTCCAGAGTTTACCCAAACTCATGTCCATTGAGTCAGTGATGCCATCCAATCATCTCATCCTCTGCCTCCCTTTCTCCTCCTGCCTTCAATATTTCCCCACATCAGGGTCTTTCCAAATGAGTCAGCTCTTCGCATCAGGTGGCCAAAGTATTGGAGTTTCAGCTTCAACATTAGTTCTTCCAATGAACGCTCAGGACTGATCTCCTTTAGGATGGACTGGTTGGATCTCCTTGCAGTCCTAGGGACTCTTCAGAGTCTTCTCCAACAACATAATTCAAAATCATCAGTTCTTTGGTGCTTAGCTTTCTTCACAGTCCAACTCTCACATCCATACATGACCACTGGAAAAACCATAGCCTTGACTAGACGGACCTTTGTTGGCAAAGTGATGTCCCTGCTTTTTAATATGCTGTCTAGGTTGGTCATAACTTTCCTTCCAAGGAGTAATTGTCTTTTAATTTCATAGCTGCAGTCACAATCTGCATATACCAATGTCCAGTTGTTGATCTGTATTTTCTGTCTTCTTTTCCTAGTTATTCCTGGAAAAGCGTTGAAAATTTTGCTTGATCTTTTCAAAGAATCAAATTTTGTCTTAATTGATTTTAGCTAGTATTTTCTGGTTTTGACATCATTGATTTTTGTTCTAATCATTTATACCCTTCCTTCTGCTTGCCTTGGGTTTAGTTTGCTTTTCATTTTTTGGATTCGTAAGGTGAAAGCTTAGATTGTTGATTTCAGGGGTTTTTTTTGTTTGTTTGTTTGTTTGTTTTCCTATTCTAATACATACATGTGCTAAGTCACTTCAGTCGTGTCTCACTCTTTGCAACCGTATGGACTGTAACTTGCCAGGCTCCTCTATCCATGGGATTCTCCAGGCAAGAATACTGGAGTGGGTTTGCATGCCCTTCTCCAGGGGATCTTCCAGACCCAGGGAATGAACCTGTGTCTCTTACATCTCCTGAACTGGCATGCAGGTTCTTTACCACTAGCACCACCTGGGAAATCATACAAAACATACATATAAAACTATAAATTTCCATCTCAGAGTGACATTTGCTACACCAAACATTGTAAGTAGCTTTAAAAATTATAATTAAACTTAAATCATTTTATAATTCCTAATAATAATTATTATTATAGCTATTGTTTATTTACAATTGTATTAATTTCAAAAATTTTGTAGTTTCCTGGAGTTTTACTGTTATTGATTTTTACTGTTGTAATTTAATACATTGTGGTTAGAGATGTGCTTTGTAAGAATGCAATTATTTGATGTATACTGTTTCTAATTTTACAGTCTAGCATCTTGTCTGTCTTAGGGAAAGTTCCATGTATACTTGAAAATAATTGATTTCTGTATTTATTAGGTAAAATATTCTAAAATAAAATTATCAATAAAAGTTTATTTTATAGTTATTTTCAAATACTTCAATTTCTGAAAGAGAAATATTAAATTATTTCTTTTAGATTTACTCTTCCCAATTGGGCTTCCCAGATGGCTCTGTGGTAAAGAATCTGCCTGCCAATGCAGGAGCCTCAAGAGACATGGGTTCGACCCCTGGGTCAGGAAGATCCCCTGGAGGAGAAAATGACAACCCACTCCAGTATTCTGGATAAAGCAAGAATGATATGGATAGAAGAGCCTGTCGGGCTACAGTCTATAGGATTGCAAAGCGCTAGACATGACTGAGCGACTGAGCACACATACACTTGCTTCCCTTTAGTTTCAGTCAATATTTTGTGAGCACTTAAATGCTGATTTTAGATGCTTATAATATGATTTTAAATAGTAAGAATCATAAATGTTTCCCTTTATTTCTTTAAAAATCTTAGTATAGAAATCATTTTCTTATATTAATATAGTCACAACCACTTTAGCTCTTTTATAGTATTTTCAGTTGGATCCTATACCACATTTTTATTTTCATTCTCATTTATATTTAATGTTTGTTTCTTATAAAGAGCATGAAATAAGTTCTTGATATTCTATATAACTGGGATTTTCTAGTTTTTACTGGAATTTTCATGCAATCTATTTTTGTTATATATTTATTGATATGTCTAGGTTTAAAGTTACCCTAAAGTACTATTTTGTCCCTCTATACTTCTTTTCCTAATTTCATTTTTGTTATTTGTATAGTGTTAGGAGTACATTTTGTCTCTGAAGTTTTCTTTTTTTTAAACTATACCTGTTATTTTCAATTTTAGTAGTTGGTTGCCCTAAGAATTGAAATATTGAAATATTCATCTTTAGGTTATCTCATCTACCTTGAAATAATATACTTTTCCTAACAGTGTAAGGATCTCACAATAGTGCATTACCTTTTCCTCCTCTCATATCTTCTTTTCTTATTTTGCATTTTAATGTTCTGTATAAAGTAAAAGTGAAAGCCTCTCAGTCATGTCCCACCCTTTGCAACTCCCTGTACTGTGGCCTGCCAGGCTCCTCTGTCCATGAGGTTCTCCAGGCAATTCTATTGGAGTGGGGAGCCATTCCCTTCTCTGGGGTATCTTCCTAGTCCAAACGTGGAACCGGAGTCTACTGTATCTTAGGCGGATTCTTTACCAACTGATCTATGAGGGAAGGCCCACTGTTCTGTATAACTCCTTACTGAATTTTTATTTTTACTTTGATCAATTAATATTTTATTCTTAAAGCCATCAGTTTCATTTTATATTTATTTTTATATATACTATAACCGCCTATAACACTGCCATAACTTTTGCTATCAACCATCAATATTTTTGTAAAGGAATTCTTTCAACTTAAACATTTTCTTTAAGCAATTTTTAAAATGAAGGTCTGCTGGAAATGAAATCTCTCAACATTATGTTGAGAATGCCTTTATAGACTAGATTTTTGAAAAATATTTTTACTTAATATTTTCAATGTGATATTTTTCTTCATCTTTAATATATTAGTCCCAATAATAGATTTATCATTTTCTTTCATTTCTTTAAGCTCTTAAATGTAAAATTCCATTATATTTTTCTCTCTATTTTGTCTAGTTAAAACTTAGCCATCATTCATAAATTTGTTTTCATGTATGTAATGTTTTTTTTTCTGATTCCTTACAAAATTTTTTCTATATTTTCATTTTCAACAGCTTTTCTCTGAACTGCTAGTTGTCATTTTCTTTATATTTGAGATACTTGATATTCACATATTTATAAGTAAATATTTTCCACTAAAATTTTCAATTTTAAAATTTATTTCTTCAAAAATATTTTATAATGCATTCCCTTTCTTTACCTGAGATATATCTCATTCTGTCTGGACACCCTTTAACATTTTTTTTTATTATATGCTTGTCAACAAGTTTCTCAATATTTTTATGTCATATTTTCTTGTTCTTATAGGTTTATTGAAATGCTTATATTTTATTGTGTATATTTTAAACATATACAACTTCACTGATTCATATTCAAATTACATATTCTCATTCACTAATTCTCTTTTCTGTGTTTAATCTGTTCTTAAATCTATCAGTTTTTCTTTATTCAGTTATATAAATTTTCACTTCTATAACTTAACTATTGTTTCAGGATATTTTTAAAGAATCTTTTTTTTTAAACTTGATAAAGGACTCATTATAATGCTAGTGCATAGTTAACTATTTTTAACATTATTCAATGGACACTGAGCAATCACTATAGCTTTTTAAGCAAATTAATAATTCATAAGGGAATTAAAAGAATTGTTCCAAACAATTCCAAACAAAAAGTGATATTTGCAAAGCTCATTATAACACAAAGAGAAGTCTAAATGTCAAGAAAAGTGGGGCAAAGAACCATGATTTTACAGCATCCACCATTAAGAAAATTATAAAATATTAAATGGAGATTATACAAGGCAACTAAGATTAATTGCTGCTAATTGATGAAAGTCACAAAACCAAGTGTTGGTTTCATTTGTGATCTTAATGTCATTTACAAGGTTAATTACTATGTCACCTCACAGTCCCCAGTTGTTTTTCATATTGTGGCAGAGAATGAGTGAACAGATGGAGCAGCATAACATCTGGCTTAGGTGAGCAGTAGAGTACAGCTGACATCCTTGAACGATTTCCTTCACTTGCACAGTCTCAGAAATAGAAAGTAATAAGAGAGAAACACGGGTGCCAAAAATAAACAACTTGATATATACTTATTAGCATACCGGCCCTTGCCAAATCCCACAGTGAATGTCATAATCAACATCTAACAGGGCTACAGTAATGTTCTTATCCATATAATCTTTTAAAGAACAGTTATATTTGATTTAGTCAATTTGTCAGTAAATCTTACTTTCCCAGCCTGGTGGCTCCAAACTATATTTTTGCATGTAACTGAAAATAATGCCTCCTATTTTATGGGAAAGCCACAGTATTTAAAACTAGCAATATCTTTCTTGATCCTCTAAATAACCTTATAAATTAGATGTTACCAGCATAATATCCAAATTAATAAGCAAAACCCAGAAATACAGCATCCATGCTAAAACGTTTACAAAGGGCAAAACAAGGATACAAAATCAGAATCATTCCCTTTAACCTAATGCACTCACATTTTGAGCTATATTATGTCAGCATCAAGAAGAAGAAAGCCTTTTATAATAACAGTTAGACTACTGGAAACTTTAAAGTTCCAATTTGCAGATTTCATTTCTTATTGTGTAGTAAGTATATTATAATAATGTTGCTGTTCATAATGGTACCAATCTAAGGAATTCGATCCTACATATCTGGTATAACATCATTTCAGTTTTATTTCATCTATCAAGCATATTAATCTTTCAGTGGCCCAGGAATGCGCAATGTCATTTCTAGTTTACAGAAACATCTCACACAGTTCAAGGTGAAAACACACACCCAAGTAACACAGTGAGTGCAACGTCACTAGAAAAGAGATCATTGTCAGAAATACGAGATTGTGGCTATCCTTAGAATGTATTTGCATATATTCTTCAGTTTGTCTGATACGTTTGTTTTTGCTGAAAGCCTGCCCTGTTCTGGTCGTGCTCATTACAGAGAGCACTGGCTACACAAGGCACATCAGAGAGACTGTTCAAGGGTCAGCTTTCTTGGCCTTAATTTCTCTCGGTAAGATGTAATAGTGTTGCTGTTGTCTTGTCAGGAAGGAAAACACTGAACACTGAATGTGTAATTAATTATCACTGTTGTTATCACTGAGATCCAACTAGGCATATGCCGTCTGGCTCTGTTGTTCTATTTTAGTCAGGGATGTTTCATAATGTATACCCTTTCTCTCTTCTAGGGCCCCAGAGTCAATTCTGTCCTCAGAGCCAATATTGTTTTTGTACCTTTGAACATAAAAAATGTATGGGAAAGATTATTATTCAAACTGTGTTTTATTTTTTTTGTCTTTAGATGATTCTTCAGTCATAATCTTCTTTCTTTTTGAACACATAAGTATACATGTGTTTCAAGAAATAATATTTTGTTAGAATAATTTCAGTGTAAAAAATAGTGAAGCAGATTTATATTCACTTTCCCATGTGGCATCAGTGATAAAAAATCTGACTGCCAATGCAGGAGACTCAAGAGATGTGGGTTCAATCCCTGGATCAGAAAGATCCCTTGGAAGAGGAAAAGGCAACCCACTCCAATATTCTTACCTGGAGAATTCCATGGACAGAGGAGTATAGAGGGCTATAGTCCATGGGGTTGCAGAGTCAGACATGACTGAGTGCACTTTCACATTGCATGACACACATATTCATGTAAGTCTATATTAGTACTGTGTGGGCAGGAATCCCTTTGGAGAAATGGAGTAGCCATCATGGTCAACAAAAGAGTCCGAAATGCAGTACTTGGATGCAATCTCAAAAATGACAGAAGGATCTCTGTTCGTTTCCAAGGCAAACCATTCAATATGGTAATCCAAGCCTATGCTACAACCAGTAACACTGAAGAAGCTGACATTGAACAGTTCTATGAAGACCTACAAGACCTTTTTAGAACTAACACTTCAAAAAGATGTCCTTTTCATTATAGGGGACTGATATGCAAAAGTAGGAAGTCAAGAAAAACCTGGAGTAACAGGCAAATTTGGCCCTGGAGTATGGAATGAAGCACGGCAAAGGCTAATAGAGTTTTGCCAAGAGAACGCACTGGTCATAGCAAACACCCTCTCCCAACAAGACAAGAGAAGACTCTACACATGGACATCACCAGATGGTCAACACTGAAATCAGATTGATTATATTCTTTGCAGTCAAAGATGGAGAAGCTCTATACAGTCAGCAAAAACAAGACCAGGAGCTGACTGTGGCTCAGATCATGGACTCATTATTGCCAAATTCAGACTTAAAATGAAGAAAGTAGGGAAAACTACTAGCCCATTCAGGTATGACCTAAATCAAATCCATTATGATTATACAGTGGAAGTGAGAAATAGATTTAAGGGACTAGATCTGATGGACTGAGTGCCTGATGAACTATGGATGGAGATTTGTGACATTGTACAGGAGACAGGGATCAAGACCATCTCCAAGAAAATAAAATGCAAAAGAGCAAAATGGCTGTCTGAGGAGGCCTTACAAATAGCTGTGGAAAGAAAAGAAGCAAAAAGCAAAGGAGAAAAGGAAAGATATAAGCATCTGAATGCAGATTTCCAAAGAATAGCAAGAAGAGATAAGAAAGCCTTCCTCAGCAATCAATGTAAAGAAATAGAGGAAAACAACAGAATGGGAAAGACTAGAGATCTCTTCAAGTAAATTAGAGATACCAAGGGAACATTTCATGCAAAGATGGGCTCGAGAAAGGACAAAAATGGTATGACCTAACAGAAGCAGAAGATATTAAGAAGAGGCTGCAAGAATACACAGAAGAACTGTACAAAAAAGATCTTCAAGACCAAGATAATCATGACGGTGTGATCACTCACCTAGAGCCAGACATCCTGGAATGTGGTCAAGTGGGCCTTAGAAAGCATCACTACGAACAAAGCTAGTGGAGGTGATGGAATTCCAGTGGAGCTATTTCAAATCCTGAAAGATGATGCTGTGAAAGTGCTGCACTCAATATGCCAGCAAATTCGGAAAAATCAGCAGTGGCCACAGGACTGGAAAAGGTCAGTTTTCATTCCAATCCCAAAGAAAGGCAATGCCAAAGAATGCTCAAACTACCACACAATTTCACTCATCTCACACGCTAGTAAAGTAATGCTCAAAATTCTCCAAGCCAGGGTTCAGCAATATGTGAACCGTGAACTTCCAGATGTTCAAGCTGGTTTTAGAAAAGGCAGAGGAACCAGAGATCAAATTGCCAACGTCCGCTGGATCATGGAAAAAGCAAGAGAGTTCCAGAAAAACATCTATTTCTGCTTTATTGACTATGCCAAAGCCTTTGACTGTTTGGATCACAATAAACTGTGGAATATTCTGAAAGAGATGGGAATACAGACCACCTGACCTGCCTCGTGAGAAACCTATATGCAGGTCAGGAAGCAACAGTTAGAACTGGACATGGAACATCAGATTGATTCCCAATAGGAAAAGGAGTGAGTCAAGGGTTTATATTGTCACCCTGCTTGATTAGCTTATATGCAGAGTACATCATGAGAAACACTGGGCTGGAAGAAACACATGTTGGAATCAAGATTGCCAGGAGAAATATCAATAACCTCAGATATGCAGATGACACCACCCTTATGGCAGAATGTGAAGAGGAACTAAAAGCCTCTTGATGAAAGTGAAAGAGGAGAGTGGCTTAAAACTGAACATTCAGAAAACGAAGATCATGGCATCTGGTCCCATCACTTCATGGGAAATAGATGGGGAAACAGTGGAAACAGTGTCAGACTTTATTTTTTGGGGCTCCAAAATCACTGCAGATGGTGACTACAGCCATGAAATTAAAAGACGCTTACTCCTTGGAAGGAAAGTTATAACCAACCTAGACAGCATATTGAAAAGCAGAGACATTACTTTGCCAACAGAGGTCGTTCTAGTCAAGGCTATGGTTTTTCAGTGGTCATGTATGGATGTGAGTGTTGGATTGTGAAGAAAGCTGAGCACTGAAGAATTGATGCTTTTGAACTGTGGTGCTGGAGAAGACTCTTGAGAGTCCCTTGGACTGCAAGGAGATCCAACCAGTCCATTCTGAAGGAGATCAGTCCTGGGTGTTCATTGGAAGCACTGATGCTAAAGCTGAAACTCCAGTACTTTGGCCACCTCATGCGAAGAGTTGACTCATTGGAAAAGACTGATGCTGGGAGGGATTGGGGGCAGGAGGAAGAGGGGACGACAGAGGATGAGATGGCTGGATAGGATCACCGGCTGGATGAACATGAGTTTGGATGAACTCCGAGAGTTAGTGACGTACAGGGAGGCCTGGAATGCTGCAATTCATGGGTTCGCAAAGAGTCAGACATGACTGAGCAACTGAACTGAACTGAACTGAACTGATATTAGTATAGGACTATAATAAGTAATGCTTTCTAAAGAATATGGAGAATTATCTACACCACGATATTAAGTTTGTTCAAATGTATTTGTCGTGCCAATTGGAATACAATAGTACGTAGGTTATTACAGATTATTTTTATCAGTTTGAGATAATTCACATACTATACAATTCACTCATTTAAAGTGTACAATTCAGTGGATGTTTTAGTATATTCACAGAGTTGTACAATCACCACTAAAATAAATTTTAGAACAATTCCAACACTCCAAAAGAAAAAAGAAAATCCTCTGATCAGTAGTAGCCACTTTCATTTCTTCCCAAATTTGCCCAACTCAGTCTGAGAAAATTTTAAATTGATTTTCTGTCTTTGTAAATTTGCTTATTCAGGACACTTCCTATAAATGGACTTATAAGATATATATTGTTTTGCAACTGGCTTTGTCCACTTTGCATGATCATTTCAAAGTTCATTTTACTGTAGCCAATACTTTATTACTTTTTATTGCTTAATAATAGCCTATTGTCTGGAGAAACTGTGTTTTATGTATCCATTCATCAATTGATGGGGATTTAGGCTTTTTCCACTTTTGGTTACAATGACTAATGATCCTTTGTGTTCAAGACACGGTGTAGACAAATATTTTAATTATTCCTAGATACATGCAAAAGAGTGTATTCACTGAGTCAGAAGGCACATGTGTGTTTAACCTTTGAGGAGCTATCAGAGGTTTCCCAAGTGGCTGCACCATTGTACATTCTTACCAGAAATGTATCAGAGTTTCGGTTGGTTCACACCATTGTCAACATTTGTTCTTATCTTCCATTTTGATTATATCCATTTTACTGGCTATGAAGTGGTATCTCATTTGTCATGTTGAATGGTATTTCCCTAATGACTAATGAAATTGAATATCTTTCTTGTATTTATTGTCCTTTTCTTTGTTTTCCCTGGGGGAAAAAAATCCTTCAGATCCTTTGCTCATTGGCCTTTTTATTTTTGAGTTGTGGTAGTTATTATATAATTACAACTTATTTTCTGATGTAGGATTTATAAATATTTTCTCCTAGTTCATGGATTGTGCTTTCACTTCATGATGGTGTCTTTTTAGGCATAATGGTCTTCATTTGGTTGAAGCCATGTTTTTCTTTGTTCCTTTTGGTTTTGTTATAATATTTAAGGAGGTTTTGTTTAACACAAATTATGAAGATTCATTCCTATATATATCTTAAAGAGATTTATGGTTTTAGCTCTTATGTTAGATTTACAATACAGTTGTAGCTAATTTTTGTATATAGTATATTTTTTTTTCCATGTGGATATCCAGTTGTCTTAGAACCATTATTTGAAGAAGCTAATTTTCCCTGCTGAATTATTTTTTGAAGATTTGTTGGAATAATTTAAACCTTAAATCTGAGGCTTTACTTCTGATTCTCAGTTAGATTCCACTAATCTTTGTATATATCCTTAATCAGTAGTTGCACCATGTGGGCTTCAGTAGTTGGGGTTCCTGGGCTCTAGAGTTAGGCTTGGTAGTTGTAGCACACAGGCCTAGTTGTTCCACAGCCTGTGGAATCTTCTCAGACCAGGGATCATACCTGTGTCCCCTACAGTGGCTGGTGGATTCTTCACCACTGGCCCACCAGGGAAGTCCTCTATTTAGCCTCTAAAGCTGCTTCCCCACCCCATCCTAACCTGCTGCCTGAAGCTGTAGTCCTTAACAAATTGCCTCATGATGAATCCAGCTTCTTATTATTTATTAAATATCCTATTTTTAAAATTCCTTCCCAAGTTAATTTTTCACCCAGATTCCTGATATATTCCCTACCTTGATCCACTCCATCTTCTGACCTATCTTCCTCCACCCTTTTGCCAGACCAATCATTCTATCCCATCTAGTCATTTATCAGTTTACAATAGTATAGTGAGTCCCCATTAACTTAACTGAGATCCAAACCCTTTAGCATCACTTGTCTTTTTAAAATTCTGTCTCTGCCTATTGTTAAACAATTTCTATCACCATAACTGCAGTAACCTACTTTGAGCCAGAACTCTACTAGGAAGACAGCCATAGCCTACGTGGGCAGACAGATGTTCTAGACTGGTACTCCAGGAATTAAATGCTGGGATACTAAACTCATGGGTGATACTCTGGTGACACTTTTATTTTGTCAAGACAGACATTTTAAATACAGGAATATTATGTATTTTCACCCTCACTAGATTTCTTCTCTCAGTCTGCAGCTGCAGTCTCTTCTAGGAACCTACTAGTACTAGGGGCTAGTATATCCTTTCAGGTCCAATTCCTCTAAACAATATCCATCCTACAGCCTTCTCCATATTTTCTCCCACACTCTGACTACAGTGTTTATGACAAATAGTCATGATAGCAGTGTATGATGCAAAAAGTAATACCAAACATTTCTTGAATATTCATTTCTGCTACAGAAAGTGCATTTAGCAAAGCTCATTTAATTCTTATGAAGATCATCATTATCCCCTTTATACCAGATGTAGAAACTCAAATTCAGCAAAGTTCCATTAATTGTCCAAGAACATAGAGCTATTAAGGAACATAGTAGCTATTAAAATCTGGTTGCACCATGTCCCATAAGTTGCACTCTGAATGTCCTGCTATGATTCTACAATCTCAGGTTGTCTGTCTCTCTCTCTCTCTCTCTCTGTATATAGATAGATAGATAGACAAGGAGGGAACGTTCACTAGTGTAAGAGGATGTGCAGTTTCTGAATGCATGCAACTCTTAATAAGATTTATTCAACATTAAAAAAAATCAAGACTCTCTGAAGTGTGTTGTCTGTACCACGTGTAATACTATGCTCGAGAAGTAAAGCATGATAATGATAATGAGAACTTTACCTTCCAATGCGTTATCTCATTAAATTTCAATTAAATTAGGTAGTACACTCAAAAGTTTTGCCTCCATTTCATATCATGCTGATGAGCCATGTGTCATATGTTAATAATCTGGATGATATTCAACGCATCGCAGCATACATAATATCACTCCATCTAAGAGTGAGTATCCCAAAAGCTATCTGCTGGAATGTTTCACCTTAAAATCAATTACATATATCATGGATGAATAATAAGTAGATTGAGCACCTCTCCAACTCTTCCACAGATGTTTAATGTTCAAAATAATCTGGGGAGGAAACTTGTTCAGAAACTCTAAAATATCTCTGTAGCCTTGTACTGTACTCTGTGCTTGTTGCACCTGGTTGGCTTGTGAATACTAATGCTAAACAGCCTGTTTAAAAAGACAACATGTGAAATAAGAAAAAACAACATTACCTTTGGGGGAAAGGAAGCACTTGACCCTCATCTGAAATTATTTCAAGATCATTCTGTGTGATGCTTTAATTCTTAGATGTATGATTTCTGGGTAATATAAAGTCTCTATCCCATGCCTCCATTAGAGAGAGAGACAGGAAAGAATAGAGACAGGGAAGGAGGAGGGGAAGGATGGAGGGAAATTGTGAGTACCTGGGGTTGGGATAAATGTCAGGTAGTTTAGATTTATTTGGTATGTATGGAGGTGTTACTGGATTGCATAATGTAAATTAGAGACAGTAAGTAGAAACTAATGCAATAGAAATGAAAGTAAATTTCTTTGTCCATTGGTTCAATACATAAAATACATAATCTTTTTTTTCAAACCAACTCATAAGGAATGTATTCATATTTGCTAGCAGCTGATGTAATCTTGCTCTTCTTATTTGAAACATTCATACCTTTATATTAAGAATCATCAGTTTTCATGTCTTACCAAAATCCGCTGTTAAATTGATCCTCCAGACCTTCCATCACAAATTCTCAAGTGTGTTGATAAATCACCCTTTGGTATTTTTTCATGGCTTTTGTATTTCACTAAGTTATGCAGCAGCTGGCCCAGATTAAAGGAATATAGTTATTCTACCTAAACAAGTTTTGCAATAGCATTTCATAATATCTTCCTGAATTAGTGGATATCAATTTCCTAAATCCCTCCACCTATTTTTTATTTTATAATTTCACTTGTCTCTGACCTAAGGGGGGAAAAATGTTTCATTTATACACCTGGAGAAAGATAAGTCACCAAAAGAAGGTGATTTACATTTTTATTGTTGTTCTGTGCTATTTCTCATGTGTTGAGTAATCCTAGGAGATGCTTTGAATGCTATTAATATGCACCGAATATACAATGGACAAACTGCTGTGTGACATTGTTAATTTTTTAACAAAAATTCAATTTCTCCTTGTGATGGCCTCTATCCTTTGCTGAGAAAACTATATACCTTGACATGGAATTTTAGACAAAGATAAACTACATGGAGGATTGTGAGCAAAGAAATAACTTCGTGGAAGTTTTAAACATGTGTTACAAATTTACAGTCTTAAGGATGTATTAAGTAAGTCCTGTTAAATTATGACTCACTACATTTGTTCTTTAAGCACAGAAACTGTGGTTGTCAAACCACAGCCTACAGCCCAAATCTTATCCAGTGACTGTTTTTGTAGATAAGTTTTATTGAAAAATAACCATGCATATTCATTTATGTTTTGTGTGTGGATGCTTTCCTGCTACAAAGGCAGAGTTAAGTTGTTGCAAAGAGACATTATATGGTCCCCAAAGTCTAAAATATTTGCTCTGGCTCTTTAAAACTATCTGCCAACAATAGTATAAACAGATATAAATATAGGTCTATTTTTAACTATAAAAAACCTTAATAATAAAAATTAATCTTTAACATCTGTTACTTGCATGTTATACCAGGTGGTTTTGAACAATTTACAGTAATTAATCTTCTTTGGTGACTGCAGCCATGAAATTAAAAGACGCTTACTCCTTGGAAGAAAAGTTATGACCAACATAGACAGCATATTCAAAAGCAGGGATATTACTTTGCCAACTAAGGTCCATCTAGTCAAGGCTATGGTTTATCCTGTGGTCATGTATGGATGTGAGAATTGCACTGTGAAGAAGGCTGAGCGCCGAAGAATTGATGCTTTTAAACTGTGGCGTTGGAGAAGACTCTTGAGAGTCCCTTGGACTGCAAGGAGATCCAACCAGTCCATTCTGAAGATCAACCCTGGGATTTCTTTGGAGGGAATGATGCTGAAGCTGAAACTCCAGTACTTTAGCCACCTCATGCGAAGAGTTGACTCATTGGAAAAGACTCTGATGCTGGGAGGGATTGGGGGCAGTAGGAGAAAGGGACGACCGAGGATGAGATGACTGGATGGCATCACGGACTCGATGGACATGAGTCTGAGTGAACTCCGGGAGATGGTAATGAACAGGGAGGCCTGGCGTGCTGCGATTCATGGGGTCACAAAGAGTCAGACACAACTGAGCGACTGAACTGAGCTGAACTGAATCTTCTTTAATCCTCATCTTATGCTGCTAAGTCACTTCAGTCATGTCCAACTCTGTGCGACCCAATAGACGTCAGCCCAACAGGCTCCCCTGCCCCTGGGATTCTCCAGGCGAGAACACAGGAGTGGGTTGCCATTTCCTTCTCCAAAGCATGAAAGTGAAAAGTGAAAGTGAAGTCACTCAGTCTTGTCCAGCTGTTAGCGACCCCATGGACTACAGCCTACCAGGCTCCTTCATCCATGGGATTTTCCAGGCAAGAGTACTGGAGTGGGGTGCCATTGCCTTTTTCACCTCATCTTATAACATAGACCCTATTAGTATCTCTATTTTACAAAAGATTAAAATAACACTGAGTCTTAGAGAATTTGAATAGATATCCAAGGTCACACAGCAAGTGAAGGACAGATGCTAAGATTTTAACTGAAGCAATCTAATTCCAAATACAATCATGTATTTCTGCATCTTATATTCAACCAAACTACCAGGAAATGTTAGAGTTTAGAATAACAAGTTAAATAGAGGATAATCTAATCATTTAATGTTAACATTTGTTAACAATCTGTCATTAGAAAAAAGACACATTTCAAAAGAATTCACCATATTTGTAGATATTTGAATTCCTAAATTAAGAATCTTTGAAATGGTTTCTTTCATTCTATAGTTTTCATTTTGTTCATCGTTTCTTTTGCTTTGCAAAAGCTTTTTAGTCTGATGTAGTCCCACTTACTCATTTCTCCTTTTGTTGTTTGTGATTTTGGTGTCATATGAAAAAATAGGATATTGTGAAGACCAATGTCAAGAAATTTTCTTCTCCTCCCCTCCCCCATGTTTTGTTTAAGGAGTCTTAGAGTTTCAAAATTCAAGTCTTTAATTCAAGATAATTTTGTGAAGTGGTATAAAATTAGAAACAGATTCAATTTTTCTGCATGTGAGAATCTAGATTTTTCCAGCACCATTTACAGAAGAGACTATCCTTCATCCACTGAGTATTCTTATCTCCCTTGGCAAATATTAGTTAACTGTATCAGTCAGTTCAGACATTCAGTCATGTCCGACTCTTTGTGATCCCCTAGACTGCAGCACACCTGGCTTCCCTGTCCATCACCAACTCACAGAGCTTACTCAAATTCATATCTATCTAATCATTAATGCCATCCAACCTTTTCATTCTCTGCCATCCCCTTCTCCTCCCACCTTCCATCTTTCCCAGCATCAGAGTCTTCTCCAAAGAGTTATTTCTTCACATCAGTTGGTCAAAGTATTGGAGTTTCAGCCTCAACATCAGTCCTTCCAATGAATATTCAGTACTGATTTCCTTTAGGATTGACTAGTTTGATCTCCTTGAAGTCTGAGGGAGTCTCAAGAGTCTTCTCCAACACCACAGTTCAAAAGCGTCAATTCTTCAGTGCTTAGCTTTCTTATAGTCCAACTCTCACATCCATACACAACTACTGAAAAAACCATAGCTGTGACTAGACGGACCTTGGTTGGCAAAGTAATGTCTCTGCTTTTTGACATGCTGTCTAGGTTTGTCTTAGTCTTTCTCCCAAGGAACAAGCGTCTTTTAATTTCATGGCTGCAGTCACCATCTGCAATGATTCTGGAGCCCCCCAAAATAAAGTCTCACTGTTTCCATTGTTTCCTTATCTATTTGCCATGAAGTGATGGGACCAGATGCCATGACCTTAGTATTCTGCATTTTTCATTTTTTGCAGAATTGTTCACTCTCCTCTTTTATTTTCAGTAAGAGTCTCCTTAGTTCTTAGTTTTCTGCCATAAGAGTGCTGTCATCTGCATATCTGAGGTTATTGATATTTCTATTGGCAATCTTGATTCCAGCTTGGGCTTCATCCACCTGGCATTTCACATGATGTACTCTGCATATAAATTAAATAAGCAGGGTGACAATATACAGCCTTGACGTACTCCTTTTTCTATTTGGAACCGGTCTGTTGTTCCATGTCCTTTTCTAACTGTTGCATCTTGACCTGCATACAGATTTCTCAGGGGGCAGGTATGGTGGTATGGTATTCGCATCTCTTGAAGAATTCTCCCCATTTTGTTGTGGTCTATACAGTCAAAGGCTTAGGCACAGTCAGTACAGTGGAAGTAGATGTTTTTCTGGAACTCTTACTTTTTAGATGATCCAACAGATGTTGGTAATTTGATCTCTGGTTCCTCTGCCTTTTCTAAATCCACATTGAGTTTGAACAACTGGAAGTTCACAGTTCACGTATTGCTGGAGCCTGGCTTGGAGAATTTTAAGCATTACTTTACTAGCGTGTGAGATGAGTGCAATTGTGTGGTAGTTTGAGCATTCTTTGGCATTGCCTTTCTTTGGGATTGGAATGAAAACTGACCTTTTTCAGTTCCCTGGCCACTGCTGAGTTTTCCAATTTTGTAGAATATTGAGTGCAGCACTTTCTTGGCATCGTCTTTTAGGATTTGAAATAGCTCAACTGGAATTCCATCACCTCCACTAGCTTTGTTCGTAGTGATGCTTCCTAAGGCCCACTTGACTTCACATTCCAGGATATCTGGCTCTAGGTGAGTAATCACACCATCATGGTTTTCTGGGTCATTGAGATCTTTTTTTGTACAGTTCTTCTGTGTATTCTTGCCACCTGTTCTTAATATCTTCTGCTTCTGTTAGGTCCATACCATTTCTGTCCTTTATTGTGCCCATCTTTGCATGAAATGTTCCTAGGTATCTCTAATTTTCTTGAAGAAATCTCTAGTCTTTCCCATTCCATTGTTTTCCTCTATTTCTTTGCTTTGATCACTAAGGCAGGCTTTCTTATCTCTCCTTGCTATTCTTCAGAACTCTGCATTCAAATGGGTATATCTTTCCTTTTCTCCTTTGCCATTAGCTTATCTTCCTTTCTCAGCTGTTTGTAAGGCCTCCTCAGACAACCATTTTGCCTTTTTGCATTTCTTTTTCTTCAGGATGGTCTTGATCACAGTCTCCTGTATAATGTCACAAACCTCTGTCCACAGTTCTTCAGGCAGTCTATCAGATTTAATCCCTTGAATCTATTTGTTATTTCCACTGTATAATCATAAGGACTTTGATTTGGGTCATACCTAAATGGTCTAGTGGTTTTCCCTACTTCTTCAATTTAAGTCTGACTTTGGCAATAAGGAGTTCATGATCTGAGCCACAGTAAGGTCCCAGTCTTGTTTTTGCTGACTGTACAAGCTTCTCCATCTTTGGCTGCAAAGAATATAATCAATCTGATTTCAGTATTGACCATTTGGTGTTGTCCATGTGTAAAGTCTTCTCTTGTGTTGTTGGAAGAGGGTGTTTGCTATGACCAGTGTGTTTTCTTGGCAAAACTCTGTTAGCCTTTGGCTTGCTTTTTTTGTACTCCAAGGCCAACTTTCCTTGTTACTCCAGGTGTTTCTTGACTTCCTACTTTTGCATTCCAGTCCCCTGTAATGAAAAGGGCATCTTTTTTGGGCATTAGTTATATAAGGCCTTGTAGGTCTTCATGGAACCATTAAGTTCAGCTTCTTCAGCATTACTGGTTGGGGCATAGACTTGGATTACTCTGATACTGAATGCTTTGCCTTGGAAATGAACAGAAATAATTCTGTTGTTTTTGAGGTTGCACCCAAGTATTGCATTTCAGACTCTTCTTGACTGTGAGGGCTACTACATTTCTTCCAAGGGATTCTTGACTACAATAGCAGATATAATGGTCATCTGAGTTAAATTCACCCATTCCAGTCCATTTTAGTTCACTGATTCCTAAAATGTTAATGGTTATTCTTGTCATCTCCTGTTTGATCACTTCCAAATTACCCTGATTCATGAACCTAACATTCCAGTTATCTGTGTGTAAGGAACTTATTTTTAGTTGAGATAGCTTTTGCAAACTGTATAACATATAAGGGGTTAATGATCTAAATATGGAAGGGACTCATACAACTCAGGACCCCTCCCCCCCACCAAATAAAAAGAAAGTTCTACTTAAAATATGAGAGAACCGAAATAGACATTTCTTTTTTCCAAAGAAGACATGCATAAGATCAACAGGTGTCTAAAAAGATGCTCAACATCACTAATCATCAGGGAAATGCAAATGAAAACCATAATGAGATATTACCTCCTACCTTTTAGAATGGCCATCATAAAAAATACAAGCTATAAAAAGTGCTGGCAAGAATGTTGAGTCAAATGAACTCCTGTGCACTGATAGTAGGAATGTAAACTAACAGAGTCACTAGGAAAAACAGTTTGGAGATTTTTCAAATATTAAACATTGAACTGCCATATGATCCCACAATCCTAGTTCTGGGTATAACTCCAAAGGAGTTGAAAACAGTATTCAAAGACATACCTGTATTCCCATAATTCATTGGATTAACAGATAATGGTGTGAGAATACATACATATATAGAGAAAGATACACTACATATGTAAATGTAATTCAGCCATGAGAAAGAAAGATATCTTGCCATTTATGACAGCACAGGTGGGCCTTTAGGGTACCATGCTAAGTGAAATATGCCAGACAGAGAAAGACCAATACTGTATGGTCTCATTATATATGGAATCTGTAGTAGCCAAAGTCACAGAAATAGAGAATAGAATTGTGTCTACCCAGGGCAGAGGGATTTGAAAAAAGGGGAGATATTTGTGAAATAGTATAAATTCCCACTTAAAAGATCTGAGGATCTAATGTAGAGCTCATGACTATAGTTAACATCATTGTGTTATATACTTGAAAGAGAGTGGCTCTTATAAATTCTCACTTCAGAAAAACAAGTATATGAGGTGATGAAGTCGTTAGCTAACCCTACTGTGGTTTCACAATATGTATGTGTATCAAGACATCACATTATACAGTTTACACTTATGCAATGTTATATGTCAGTTATGTCTTAATATTGCCAGAAAAAAAATTTGAAATACTGCCTAAAATTATAATATACAGCAGATTACTAAGTAGCAGTTTATGCCAAGAGTAAACAGCAGAAATGGAAGGCCAGTATCTACAGTTGGTAATAAACTTGAAATGCACAGAATTCATTCAAAATACAAATTTTGAATTATAAATTTAACCATAACTCAAATCAAATACCTCACGTCCATGAGTTATATCTGAGTCTCTAGACTTCCCTGGTGGCTCAGACGGTAAAGCGTCTGTCTACAATGTGGGATACCTGGGTTCGATCCTTGGGTTGGGAAGATTCCCTGGAGAAGGAAATGGCAACCCACTCCAGTACTTGCCTAGAAATTCCCATGGACAGAAGAGCCTGGTGCAGGCTATTGTCCATGGGGTCGCTCTAACTGGACTAATTATGAACTTATTTCTAACAACAACAACAAAAAAAACCACAATGAAGTCCTTTGGAATATTACTTCTCAATAATAGCTGCATGTAAGTGCTATACCAATGATATATATTTTTTAATTTTTACTTTATTTTACTTTACAATACTGTATTGGTTTCGACATACATGGACCTGAATCCGCCACGCGTGTACATGCGATCCCAACATGAACCCCCCTCCCACCTCCCTCCCCACAACATCCCTCTGGGTCATCCCCATGCACCAGCCCCAAGCATGCTGTATCCTGCATCAGACATAGACTGGTGATTCGATTCTTACCTGATAGTATACATGTTTCAATGCCATTCTCCCAAATCATCCCACCCTCTCCCTCTCCCTCTGAGTCCAAAAGTCTGCTATACACATCTGTGTCTTTTTTACTGTCTTGCATACAGGGTCATCATTGCCATGTTTCTAAATTCCGTATATATGTGTTAGTATACTGTATTGGTGTTTTTCTTTCTGGCTTACTTCACTCTGTATAATCGGCTCCAGTTTCATCCATCTCAACAGAACGGATTCAAATGTATTCTTTTTAACGGCTGAGTAATACTCCATTGTGTATATGTACCACTGCTTTCTTATCCATTCATCTGCTGATGGACATCTAGGTTGTTTCCATGTCCTGGCTATCATAAACAGTGCTGCGATGAACATTGGGGTACATGTGTCTCTTTCAATTCTGGTTTCCTCGGTGTGTATGCCCAGCAGTGGGATTGCTGGGTCATATGGCAGTTCTATTTGCAGTTTTTAAGGAATCTCCACACTGTTTTCCATAGTGGCTGTACTAGTTTGCATTCCCACCAACAGTGTAGGAGGGTTCCCTTTTCTCCACACCCTCTCCAGCATTTATTGCTTGCAGATTTTTGGATCGCAGCCATTCTGACTGGTGTGAAGTGGTACCTCATTGTGGTTTTGATTTGCATTTCTCTAATAATGAGTGATGTTGAGCATCTTTTCATGTGTTTGTTAGCCATCTGTATGTCTTCTTTGGAGAAATGTCTCTTTAGTTCTTTGGCCCATTTTTTGATTGGGTCGTTTATTTTTCTGGACTTGAGCTGCAGGAGTTGCTTGTATATTTTTGAGATTAGTTGTTTGTCAGTTGTTTCATTTGCTATTATTTTCTCCCATTCAGAAGGCTGTCTTTTCACCTTGCTTATAGTTTCCTTTGTTGTGCAGAATCTTTTTTTTAATTTATTTTTTAATTTTAAAATCTTTAATTCTTACATGCGTTCCCAAACATGACCCCCCCTCCCACCTCCCTCCCCACAACATATCTCTGGGTCATCCCCATGCACCAGCCCCAAGCATGCTGCACCCTACGTCAGACATGGACTGGCGATTCAATTCTTACATGATAGTATACATGTTAGAATTCCCATTCTCCCAAATCATCCCACCCTCTCCCTCTCCCTCTGAGTCCAAAAGTCCGTTATACACATCTGTGTCTTTTTTCCTGTCTTGCATACAGGGTCGTCATTGCCATCTTCCTAAATTCCATATATATGTGTTAGTATACTGTATTGGTGTTTTTCTTTCTGGCTTACTTCACTCTGTATAATCGGCTCCAGTTTCATCCATCTCATCAGAACTGATTCAAATGAATTTTTTTTTAACGGCTGAGTAATACTCCATTGTGTATATGTACCACAGCTTTGTTATCCATTCATCTGCTGATGGACATCTAGGTTGTTTCCATGTCCTGGACAACGTGGAAGAAATGGACAAATTCTTAGAAAAGTACAATTTTCCAAAACTGAACCAGGAAGAAATAGAAAATCTTAACAGACCCATCACAAGCACGGAAATTGAAACTGTAATCAGAAATCTTCCAGCAAACAAAAGCCCAGGTCCAGACGGCTTCACAGCTGAATTCTACCAAAAATTTCGAGAAGAGCTAACACCGATCCTACTCAAACTCTTCCAGAAAATTGCAGAGGAAGGTAAACTTCCAAACTCATTCTATGAGGCCACCATCACCCTAATACCAAAACCTGACAAAGATGTCACAAAAAAAGAAAACTACAGGCCAATATCACTGATGAACATAGATGCAAAAATCCTCAACAAAATTCTAGCAATCAGAATCCAACAACACATTAAAAAGATCATACACCATGACCAAGTGGGCTTTATCCCAGGGATGCAAGGATTCTTCAATATCTGCAAATCAATCAATGTAATTCACCACATTAACAAATTGAAAATAAAAACCATATGATTATCTCAATAGATGCAGAGAAGGCCTTTGACAAAATTCAACATCCATTTATGATAAAAACTCTCCAGAAAGCAGGAATAGAAGGAACATACCTCAACATAATCAAAGCTATCTATGACAAACCCACAGCAAACATTATCCTCAATGGTGAAAAATTGAAAGCATTTCCCCTAAAGTCAGGAACAAGACAAGGGTGTCCACTTTCACCACTACTATTCAACATAGTTCTGGAAGTTTTGGCCACAGCAATCAGAACAGAAAAAGAAATAAAAGGAATCCAAATTGGAAAAGAAGAAGTAAAACTCTCACTGTTTGCAGATGACATGATCCTCTACATAGAAAACCCTAAAGACTCCACCAGAAAATTACTAGAGCTAATCAATGAATATAGTAAAGTTGCAGGATATAAAATCAACACACAGAAATCCCTTGCATTCCTATACACGAATAATGAGAAAGTAGAAAAAGAAATTAAGGAAACAATTCCATTTACCATTGCAACGAAAAGAATAAAATACTTAGGAATATATCTACCTAAAGAAACTAAAGACCTATATATAGAAAACTATAAAACACTGATGAAAGAAATCAAAGAGGACACTAATAGATGGAGAAATATACCATGTTCATGGATCGGAAGAATCAATATAGTGGAAAATGAGTATACTACCCAAAGCAATTTACAAATTCAATGCAATCCCTATCAAGCTACCAGCCACATTTTTCACAGAACTAGAACAAATAATTTCAAGATTTGTATGGAAATACAAAAAACCTCAAATAGAATCTTTTAATTTTAATTAGATCCCATTTGTTTATTTTTGCTTTTATTTCCAGAATTCTGGGAGGTGGATCATAGAGGATCCTGCTGTGATTTATGTCGGAGAGTGTTTTGCTTATGTTCTCCTCTAGGAGTTTTATAGTTTCTGGTCTTACATTTAGATCTTTAATCCATTTTGAGTTTATTTTCATGTGTGTAGTTAGAAAGTGATCTAATTTCATTCTTTTACAAGTGGTTGACCAGTTTCCCTAGCACCACTTGTTAAAGAGATTGTCTTTACTCCATTGTATATTCTTGCCTCCTTTGTCAAAGATAAGTGGTGTGTGGATTTATCTCTGGGCTTTCTATTTTGTTCCATTGATCTATATTTCTGTCTTTGTGCCAGTACCATACTGTCTTGATGACTGTGGCTTTGTAGTAGAGCCTGAAGTCAGGCAAGTTGATTCCTCCAGTTCCACTCTTCTTTCTCAAGATTGCTTTGGCTATTCGAGGTTTTTTGTATTTCCATACATATCTTGAAATTATTTGTTCTAGTTCTGTGAAAAATATCGCTGGTAGCTTGATAGGGATTGCATTGAATTTGTAAATTGCTTTGGGTAGTATACTCATTTTCACTATATTGATTCTTCCAATCCACGAACATGGTATATTTCTCCATCTATTAGTGTCCTCTTTGATTTCTTTCATCAGTGTTTTATAGTTTTCTATATATAGGTCTTTAGTTTCTTTAGGTAGATATATTCCTAAGTATTTTATTCTTTTCGTTGCAATGATGAATGGAATTGTTTCCTTAATTTCTTTTTCTACTTTCTCATTATTCGTGTATAGGAATGCAAGGGATTTCTGTGTGTTGATTTTATATCCTGCAACTTTACTATATTCATTGATTAGCTCTAGTAATTTTCTGGTGGAGTCTTTAGGGTTTTCTATGTAGAGGATCATGGCATCTGCAAATAATGAGAGTTTTACTTCTTCTTTTCCAATTTGGATTCCTTTTATTTCTTTTTCTGCTCTGATTGCTGTGGCCAAAACTTCCAGAACTATGTTGAATAGTAGTGGTGAAAGTGGACACCCTTGTCTTGTTCCTGACTTTAGGGGAAATGCTTTCAATTTTTCACCATTGAGGATAATGTTTGCTGTGGGTTTGTCATAGATAGCTTTGATTATGTTGAGGTATGTTCCTTCTATTCCTGCTTTCTGGAGAGTTTTTATCATAAATGGATGTTGAATTTTGTCAAAGGCCTTCTCTGCATCTATTGAGATAATCATATGGCTTTTATTTTTCAATTTGTTAATGTGGTGAATTACATTGATTGATTTGCGGATATTGAAGAATCCTTGCATCCCTGGGATAAAGCCCACTTGGTCATGGTGTATGATCTTTTTAATGTGTTGTTGGATTCTAATTGCTAGAATTTTGTTGAGGATTTTTGCATCTATGTTCATCAGTGATATTGGCCTGTAGTCTACCAAAAGTTTCGAGAAGAGCTAATACCTATCCTACTCAAACTCTTCCAGAAAGTTGCAGAGGAAGGTAAACTTCCAAACTCATTCTATGAGGCCACTATCACCCTAATACCAAAACCTGACAGTGATGTTATTTCTTAAAACTTGATTTTACTTCCTTGTCTGGTTAGCAATGTCTTCCTGCAAGCATTCCCCCAGTCTTCCTTTCTTGAACTGAATGATCCATCACTTAGCCAAAACTGTCTCTCCAACATTTCTGGAGACCAGTTTCCTCTCTTTCTGATTGGAGTAAATAGTGGAATACACTCGAAAATAAGTTCTTAGAAGACCAATATGCTGTTTAGTTCTGTTGCTGCTGCTGTTCCTTTTGACTTTCATTTTCTGAAAAAAAAAATGTATCCCCCTGTTTTATAACTTTAAAAGAAATATTCTTTGTTATCCACACTTTCATGATAAATATGACTATCACTCAGACAATAGTAAAAAGGAGGCACTAAATGTAAGCAATGGAAATAAAAGGGAAAGAAAGAGGTGAAGGAAGGGCAGGCTAACATTACTGAATATAGACAGGTCAATTGGGTTGAATACAAGGTAAGGAAAAATGTTTAGAAGGACTAGAAGGGTTTTCCAGGTGGTGCTGGTGGAAAAGAACCCTGGTGCCAATGCAGGAGATATAAGAGAAACAGGTGTCATCCCTGGGTCGGGAGGCTCCCCTGGAGGAAGGCATGGCAACCCACTCCAGTATTCTTGCCTGGGAAATCCCATGGACAGAGGAGTCTGGTGGGCTATATAGTCACAGGGTTGCAAAGAGTTAGACATGACTGAAGCAACTTATCAAAGTTTAGAAACTTTAAGCGAATTTTCTTAAGTTGTTTTCAGATGCAGGGAAAATTCGAAGCATTACATTTCACTCACATTAGGTGCTGAATCTCAAATATTCAAGTTTTTATCTGGATAAAGTGGGTGACAACATGTCTGAATAGCTGCTTTCTCATTTGAAAAGTGAACAATTATATCTGTTCTGTGAAATTCCCAAAGTTGTATAAGGATCAGCTATAAAATGAAAATATAAATCACAGAAAATTTTGAAAATGTACAAAATTTAGTTTCCTGTACATTCTTTATAATACTGAAAGTGAAGAGGGACTCTAGTATTAATAAATTTGATAATTAAATCAGAAAAAAAGAAACAGTAATTTCCTGTAAAGATTTGCGGACACATAGAAAACATTCGGTGAGTGTTTTGAATGGACCAGATTTAAATATAGAAGCTAGTTGAGGATGGAACTGAAACAGTTCTGCTAATAAATGGGTTACTGCTACTGCTAAGTCACCTTAGTTGTGTCTGACTCTGTGCGACCCCATAGATGGCAGCCCACCAGGCTCCGCCATCCCTGGGATTCTCCAGGCGAGAATACTGGAGTGGGTTGCCATTTCCTTCTCCAATGCATGAAAGTGAAAAGTGAAAGTGAAGTTGCTCAGTCGTGCCCGACTCTTAGTGAGCCCATGGACTGTAGCCTACCAGGCTCCTCTGTCCGTGGGATTTTCCAGGCAAGAATACTGGAGTGGGGTGCCATTGCCTTCTCCGATAAATGGGTTAACAGAAGGTCAAATAATCTTCATCTATAATGAATCAGGCCTAAATCTACTCACAGTTGGATGGAAGGGGTAAACCTTAGATTTGGCAAAGATTCTTCCATTTTAGTGGAGGAAGGACTCTTAATTAATAATAGATAAAAAGCACCAGTGGTCACTGTGTTCGTGTTAAATTTGTTAAGGAATATAAAGTGATAAGCACTTTTTACCCTAAAGTGGAACATTCTTACTTAATACCCTTTCTACATAAATGGGATGGTTGTTCAGAATTTTGACTAATTAGAAAAAGAAAGTGGAGAATGAAATAGTTATTTGTGAAATGCGTGCAGTCTCTGTAGAGCACTGCTTAACCGGTATACCAGCTGTCTGTCAGTGTCTCAGTGTCTCTTTCTCGGTCATCTACACACACACACACACACACACAAACACACACACAGAGACACCATAATAAGCAACAATTGCTTTCATAAAACAACCAGTTGTTTTATTCAGTATAGATTGGGAAGGAAATTCATTAGGGACAAAATCCACAGTGTAATTAAAACTAACAAATTTTCTTGCTCTTTGTTTCCAGGCTTCTAGCTTCTAGGGGTAAGGACACTTACTACCTTATTTTTTTTTTTTCATTTTTAATTTCTTCATTGACATTAATTGCCTTCTCTCTAGGCTCTAAATGTAATACTTCTTTCAAAAAGAAAACCAAGAGAAATGAACTTGTTTGCTGAAGGCCTTTACCAAGCTCACACAGCTGGAGTTGCTTCAAATAACAGTATTGCTAGTAATTAAACTAAAGATGGAACTCCCAATTCTACTGTATACAAAGTTTAGCCTTCACCCTTTTCCTCAACTCTAAAATTAACCCTTGTTTAATATTGTGGTGAATAGCTCATATTTCTTCTCACATCTTGGATTACTCCAGTGTTTCTTAAATTGCCTTCAAGTACATTCTATGTTTGGAAAAATCTGCATTAAGATGCCTATCTTTTGAGGGCATAGATTTCTTATCATGCTGTTTGTATATCATTAAGCATATCCATTGCATAATTAAGATGTTATTTCTTTTAAAAGGAAAAACCAGATGAAATCTCATTTATTCAATATATTTTACACTGTGATCTTAATATAATTAAGAAAACAATTGTTGTGGATTTGCCAATATTTTTATGATTCAAATTGAGTTTTATTACTGAAATGGATCACATGAGTCATATCTAATGATTTTAAATCTGGAAAAGTTGTCTCTGCACTTGAAAGAACATGATAATTAAAAGCATATATAATACTGGGAAGCCTGGATGACTTTCAAAGCACTTCCTAGAAACATGGATAGCTGTTATCAAATATGTAATTGTGTTTGTTGATAAAGTATAAATTGGGAGTATTATGAAATACCAGAGATGTTTATATTATCATGCACGTGTGCTAAGTCGATTCAGTCATGCCTGACTGTTTGCAACCGTATGGACAGTAGCCACAAGGCTCCTCTATCCATGGGGTTCTCCAGGCAGGAATACTGGAATGGGTCGCATGCTCTCTTCCAGGTGATCTTCTGAACCCATGGAGTCTTATGTCTTGTGTCTTCTGCATTGGCAGGCAGTCTTCTTTACCACAAGCAACTCCTGGGGCACTCCCATTCCAGCCATAAGGAGATGGCAAACCATTTGAGGATTCATTCAATGAGAACCCCATGAACAGTATGAAAAGGCAAAAAGATAGATATGACACTGAAAGATGAACTCCCTAGGTTGGTAGGTACCCAATATGCTACTGGAGAAGAGAGAATTGACACCAGAAAGAATGAAGAGACAAAGCAAAAACAATGCCCAGTTGTGGATGTGACTGGTGAAGGAAGTAAAGTCTGATGCTTTAAGAACAATATTGCATAGGAACCTGGAATGTTAGATCCATGGCCAACGTAAATTGGAAGTGGTCAAACAGGAGATGACAAGAATAATCATCAACATTTTAGGAATCAGTGAACTAAAATGGACTGGAATGGGTGAATTTAACTCAGATGACCATTATATCTACTATTGTGGTCAAGAATCCTTTGGAAGAAATGGAGTAGCACTCACAGTCAAGAAGAGTCTCAAATACAATACTTGGGTGCAACCTCAAAAACAACAGAATTATCTCTGTTCATTTCCAAGGCAAACCATTCAGTATCAGAGTAATCCAAGTCTATGCCCCAACCAGTAATGCTGAAGAAGCTGAACTTAATGGTTCCATGAAGACCTACAAGACCTTCTAGAACTAACACCCAAAAAGATGTCCTTTTCATTACAGGGGACTGGAATGCAAAAGTAGGAAGTCAAGAGATACCTGGAGTAACAAGGAAAGTAGGACTATAAAGAAACCTGAGCACCCAGAATCAATGCTTTTGAACTATGGTGTTGGAGAAGGCTCTTGAAAGTCTCTTGGACTGCAAGGAGATCAAATGAGTCCATCGTAAATGATGTCATTCCTGAATACTCATTGGAAGGACAGATGCTTAAGCTGAAATTCCAATCCTTTGGTCACCTGATGCAAAGAACCAAACTGAGCGAAGAAGAGTCACCTCAGCAGCTGAACTGAACTGATCTGCATATGAATGACTGACTCATTGGAAAAGACCCTGACATTGGGAAAGATTGAAGCCAGGAGGAGAAGGAGATGACAGAGGATGAGATGGTTGGATGGCATCACCAACTCAATGGACATGACTCGAGCAAGCTCCATGAGTTGGTGATAGACAGGGAAGCCTGGCATGCTGCAGTCCATGGGGTCATAAAGAAATTGAACCATCTGGGAAGCCCTATATTTTGATAGGATGTTCTTGTTGTTGTTCAATCATTCAGTTGTGTCTGACTCTTTGCGACCCCATGGACTGCAGCATACCAGGCTTCCCTATCCTTCACCATCTCCCAGAGCTTGCTCAAGCTCATGTCCATTGCATCGGCGATGCCATCCAACCATTTCATCCTCTGTTGTCCCCTTCTCCTCCTGCCTTCAATCTTTCCCAACATTAAAGTCTTTCCTAATGAATCAGCTCTTTGCATCAGGTGGCCAAAGTATTGAGGGTTCAGCTTCATCATCAGTCCTTCCAATGTATATTCAGGATTGATTTCCTTTAGGATCAACTGGGTTGATCTCCTTGCAGTCCAAGGGACTCTCAAGAGTCTTCTCCAACACCACAGTTCAAAGTACCAATTCTTCGAGGCTCAGCCTTCTTTATGGTCCAAATCCCACATTCATACATGACTCCTGGAAAAACCACAGTTTTGACTAGACAGACTTTTGTCAGCAAAGTAATGTCTCTGCTTTTTAATATGCTATCTAGGTTCATCATAGCTTTTCTTCCAAGGAGCAAGCGTCTTTTAATTTCATCACTGTAGTCACCATGTGCGGTGATTTTGCAGCCCAAGAAAATAAAGTTTCTCACTGTTTCCATGGTTTCCCCATCTGTTTGCCATGAAATGATGGGACCAGGTGGGATCTTAGTTATTTGCATGTTGTGTTTTAACCTGGTTTTTCACTCTCCTTTTTCACTTTCAGTAAGAGGCTCTTTAGTTCTTCTTTAGTTTCAGCCATCAGGGTGGTGTCATCTGCATATCTGAGGTTACTGATATTTCTCATGGCAATTTTGATTCCAGCTTGTGCTTCATCCAGCCTGGCATTTCACAAGATGTACTATGCATAGATGTTAAATAAGCAGGGCGACAATATAGAGCCTTGACCCACTCCTTTTCCAATTTTGAACCAGTCCGTTGTTCCATGTCTGGATCTAGCTGTTACTTCTTGACCTGCAAACAAGGTTTCTCAAGAAGCAGGTAAAGTGTCTCATATTTCCATCTCTTGAAGAATTTTAAACAGTTTGTTGTGACCCACACAGTCAAAAGCTTTAGTGTTGTCAATGAAGCAAATGTAGATGTTTTTCTGGAATTCTCTTGCTTTTTCGATGATCCAAAGGATGCTGGCAATTTGATCTCTGTTTCCTTTTCCTTTTCTAAACCCAGGTTGAACATCTGGAAGTTCTCAGTTTACCTACTGTTGTAGCCTAGCCTGGGGAATTTTGAGCATTGCTATACTAGCATGTGAAATGAGTGCAATTGTGCAGTAGTCTGAACATACTTTGACACTTCCTTTTTTTGGAATTCGAATGAAAACTGACCTTTTCCATTCCCTATTGTTTAATACTAGTTACAGTAATGACAAAACTTTTGCTGATATTCAATGAAAGTTACTAGCACGTTGAGTGATACAACTAACTTCCTTGCAAATAAGGAAATAAAATATTAAGTTTCTGTTGCCTCTTGATGAATCAGAAAATTAGGGAACAACAGGCCTACATTCTTGGAAGTTGGACAGAACAGGTTTGTGTTTTATGTGGAGCAAATGATCTTTAGTTCCTGACATGCCCCATGCAGCGTTTTAAAAGCCAAACAGTATTCTCATTTCCCTGAACTACACATTGCAATCCCATCTGCTGTCTCATCACTGACATGTGTTCTAACCTATACTCATTCCAAATGCTCAACTGTCATATACCTCTCTCTTAACATAAATAGGTCTGTACTGCTCTCATTTCACCTGGTGTTTCCCCTCTTCTTTACCTGTTAATTTTTTTAATTCATTCTTGAGAAAATAGCTCAAGTATCCTTGCCTTCATGAAATCTGTTCTGACTCATTCAGAGCAAGATGTGAATTCCACCTAATTTACCAATAATATAGTTTTGTTTTATATTATCACATTGTTACACTTCTTTTACTTAACATCTGTCCTTTAATACTAAATAAGGAGTTACACAAGTGCATCAACCATATGTTATTTATCTTTGAATTGGTCCCTAAATTGTGTCCAACTCTTTGCTATCCATGGGCTGTAGCCCACCAGGTTTCTCTGTCCTTGGGAATCTGCAAGCAAAAATACTGGAGTGGATTGCCTGTTCCTTCTTAACAAAGTGCCTGGCACATGTTAATGCTGAAATCAATGCACTATTCTCAAAGTTTCTCTCAATGAACCTGATAAAGATTTCTTTTCTTTTCTTTTTGTATACCATCATGTAATATTATTTAATTCCATTTCTTTATTTTTCCATTTGGATTCCTTTATTTAAGTGTACTGAGATCCTATATCTAACTGCTTAAAAGTGAAACAGGTAAGCAATGGCTTAACTTGGAATTTGTGTCAATAGAAGAATATCATGTTTTGTCCCATCATTTTATTATTACTTGAACATAGTAGTAACTGAAGGGTCAACAGTTTGAAAAAGTCTGATTGTGGAAAGAACCAAGATCAGAACACAAGCTGCTTCGCACTTATTTTGCTGCCCCTTGGTTTTTACATGCTACCCATACCTCTAAATGTATTCATGCACGTCTACAATGGTTCATGTTACAGAGAGATGCCAGGGCTCATGCATATGACTTATCTAAAAAATGGCTTGCCCTATTTTACTGGAAATTTGCCACAAATGTATATTGCCAAACAACTATTTAAAACTAATAACCATGTAAAAGCAAGTTAATGGCATTTTAATCTATATATCTATTTATATCTATATATCTATATCTATATATAGATACTTGTTTTTCAGTTGCTCAGTCATGTCCAACTCTTTGAGACCCCATGGACTGCAGCATACCAGGCTTCCCTTCTTCACTATCTCCCAGAAGTTGTTTAAACTCATGTCTGTTGAGTCAGGGATGCCATCCAACCATCTCATCCTCTGTCATCCCCTCTCCTCCTGCCTTCAGTCTTTCCCAGAATCAGGGTCTTTTCTAATGAGTCGGCACTTTATATCACATAGCCAAAGTATTGGAGCTTCAGCTTCAACATCAGTCCTTCCAATGAATATTCAGGATTAATTTCCTTTAGGATTGACTGGTTGGATCTCCTTGCAGTCCAAGGAAGTCTCTCTCAAGAGTCTTCTCCAACACTACAGCTCAAAAGCATCAATTATTCAGCGCTCAGCCTTCTTTATGGTCCAGCTGTCAGATCCTTAGATGACTACTGGAAAATCATAGCTTTGACTAGACTGACCTTTGCTGGCAAAACAATGTCTTTGCTTTTTAATATGCTGTCCAAGTTTGTTATAGCTTTTCTTCCAAAGAGCAAGTGTCTTCTAGTTTCATGACTGCAATCACCATCTGCAGTGATTTTGGAGCCAAAAAAATAGCTTGTCACTGTTTCTATTGTTTCCCCATCTATTTGCCATGAAGTGATGGGACCAGAGGCCATGATCTTCCTTTTCGGAATGTTAAGTTTTAGCCAGCTTTTTCACTCTCCTCTTTCACCTTCATCGAGAGGCTGTTTACTTCCTCTTCACTTTCTGCCATAAGGGTGGTATCATCTGCATATCTGAGGTTATTGGTATTTCTCCCAGCAATATTGATTCTAGCTAATAATTTAAATTATGTTTTGAAGCCCTGGTCACAAAAGGATGACTTGAAATCTAAGTAAAACTTTTTCTCATTCATAAAAATTCTTCTAATTTTCTGATACACTTAAATCATAGAAGTGTTTTCATTATATACATTTTCACCTGTATAAGAAGATAATGATGTCTCCAACATAAGTAGACATGAACTCTTTCACTATTTTTCCTGTATTGTTGAAATGTACAGTTGCTAGGCAATGAACATTCTCAGATGGTTTTCAGCGAGGCCAGTGGCAAGTTTCACACATCATGATCTTTAAAAATTAGTTTTCTGTATTAGTGATATTTAAAAGAGGTTTCCTTTTTTCAAGATAGGTAGACTTTAAGGTGATCATACCCACATCTTTAGTTCAATTAGCCACATATTCAACTACATAAATAATCTCAGCAAGAGAGTACGGTGGAAAGAAGGGAAATAGGAATTTGTATTTTGAAGATTTTTATGTCTCCTATTTTAATATAGGAAGGATATAAATAACTGGAATGCAACTACTGAAAAACTTATTTTGTTTTATTTTATTTCTGTAGCTCTTAGAAAGTATTCCTCATTGATTATTTTAGCTAGCTAATTTTGTCACATGGCTCAGAGATTATTAGTAACTGGCTTACGTTTGTTATTTATCTTTACATAACATATTATCTCAAAATTCAGTTGCAGCTTTAAATAATAAATATCTATTATCTTAGTATTTGTACTTCAGGACTATAAGGAGCAGCTCACCTGGGTAGAGTGATTCTGTGTTACTGTCTCTCTAAGGTTTGATTCAGCTGAATCTTCAATCATCTAAAGAAAAGATTGGTTCTGGAGGATATATTTCCAAGATGGCACCCATGCATGGCTGGAAGAAGGCTTAGTTCCCCATGCTGGGGACCTCTCCATAGGTCTACTTGTGTGTCCTCACAGAACACTAGTTGGCTTCCCCCAGAAGCAGGATTAAAATTAGATGAATTTTCCAAGGCCACATAAATGGTCAAAGCATGGTACCTGTGTAAGGAATTGTGATATTATTTGGGGGACCTGAAGATATATTATGAATATTTGATGAACATAAGAAAGATGTCTCTTAGCAAGGCATTCATATTTCAAGTGCCTATCGCTGTGTCTGATTTTTATCTAATTACCATGTTGACTAACCAGTGCATTTAAAACAAGTGAGAAATCTTTTGCTGGTTTTACAGTGTGGTTCCAGTCATATTTTTCCTGTTTTTAATGTTTATTATTTTTGCCCAGTACTTTGCCAACAATGATTTTAAATGGCTCCTGTGTTTCTTAAGGAGTCATGTTAACAAATGGAATGACAATGAAAGTACGATAGAAAATGTTCTGCTGTTAAAGATAACCCTATCTATTTCAAAAGGGAATTAGCATGAAAATTATTTTTATTAACACTATGAAGCATACATCACCAAAATTTATGGCCAATGGAAACATTTTTAAAAAGCATATTTTTGATACCCAGTGTGTTTTCTTGCCACTGGCTTACATAGTGTTTTAATGTTAAAATAACTGACCTTGATTATTTTGAAAAAGCATCACCTCAAAGCAAATAAATCATTTTTTTCAGAACCCACATTTGAAGGAAAAAGTCTACTGAGAAAGCATTTCAATGGGCCAACAAGATGTCTTCAGTGAAGTTTCTCAAAAAGTACACTCTGAGTTGAAAATTCACTTGCAGGAAATTTTCTGAGAAACAGCCATGACCTTAACACCCAAGAGGGTAAAGGAAGCAGAACTAAGCAATTTAAAAATGACTCAGTCACAGTAAAAGCCTTGGCTAATCCTACGGGGGTCTCTGGAGCTGGGAAGGTCCTCAGGGTTTTTCCAAAAAGAGGTAAAATGACTAAGATATCCCCTAAATTGGCATATGGACTGACTCCAGTAAGGGAGGATAACTTTAGATATGGCGGTTCCCTTCACTTGAGAGCAAGTCTCATGAAATCATATCTGCCTTGCGGAAGAATAAGGGCATCTGGTCGGCTTACCACAGCACATACTCAGAGTCCACCATGTTGCACCAATTAGAGCCACTTCTACACATGATAGATTCATCTTATCTAGAATTCTAGTTGATTAATTTCTGCAGGGAAATCTCTAAGAGGAACGTTAGTGACTGATCCATAGACTTCCCTGCTGGAGCTGATCTCACAAACTCTGCTGATGCTCATCATGCCTCTTCTCTAGTATCCATTCTAGACTGGCTTCACCATCCGCTGCTGCAAATGACTGCCTGGTGCTATGACACAGACTCTCATCCCTCAAGGTCCAAGTCAATGACATACTCGGATCATGACTACCTCATTTATCACACACTGTCACTTTTGGACAAGGATTCAGAAAAATACACCCCCAAGAACTACCTAGGTACCAAGCATAAGCTTCCTTAGCCTTACTGCCTATCAGTAGCTCTGCCTCTTCCTCGTCATTAGAGCTAATTACACTGCTGGGATGGCAGCTCCTTTTGCCTTGCTGTTTGCACACTTTATTGGAGTAACCAATAAAGTAGTTTAAAACATGATGGGAATCTTGCTGAATCCTCCGGGAACAGGATTTTCTTTCTAGAAATCAACCTAAGTGCACAGAGACCAGCTTGGAAAAACGGGAAACAGAGTAAGTCACTGGGAGCAATAGTAAGATAGATTTCGTAGATAGGATTTTGTGCCCCATGATCTTCACCCTCCGGTGTTACACCTGTGAATAAGTTACATTACATGAGAAAAATGAAATTAAGGTTTCAGATGGGATGGAATTAAAACTGCTAATCAACTGATGATAAAATAGGGCTATTAGCCTTAATTATCCAGGTGAATCAAAAATAATCGCATGGCTTTTAAAACAGGAAAAGGAAGACAGAATGGTAGGTAAAAGAGATGTTGTCATGGAGAATGGGGCAGGAAAGATTAGAAAGCCTGAGAACAGCTTGATGCACCATGGTTGCTTTTGAATATTTGAAGAAGAGGGCCACATTCAGAAGAATTTGGGTGGCCCCTTAGAAGTCAGGAACAGACCTAAGCTAACATCCACAAGTGAAATGGGAACTTTATTTTTACAATCATAGGATTATAATTGGATTCTGAAAACTGCCTAAGTAAGCAAGGAAACAGAATATTCGCTAGAGCCTCTGGAAAGGGGCACTGGTATGTCATGTCAGTACCTTAACTTTAGCTCAGCTAGATCCATTCCAGACTTCTGAGCCACAGAATTATAAGAGAAGATATTTATGTTGTTTTCAGCTGCTGTGTTCGTGGTATATTGTCATGGCAGTAATAAAATTACTAACACTCAGGGTTGCTCCAACTTTCACCCCTAAGATTATTCTATTTGAAATCTGAGGGATACCAACCATGTAATGATCATTGAATTGAATGGAAATCCATGCTGGTGATACATGCTAGGAATGTATATTCTTTACCCCTGCTCACAAAGGTACTCTGTTCATGCTTGCATCATATCAGTACTAGGGAAGCTGAAGGCTGAGGCTGGCTGATAACAAGCAGTCAGATTGTTATAAGTACACTAACTGATTCTGATGGAGAAGGAAATTGACACATCTTAGTGACTGAGCATATACACACTCTTGATTTTTAGTTCCTCCACCATCCTAGATGTTCTTCAGAAGGCATTCACAGGTGATAAAAAAACTCTGAATTTACTGTCTGCAATCCTAAGTGTATCCACATGCCTCTTTCCTTAAACCTTCTTGACCCAGTCTCTATCCAGCCATTTACCACTATCCCTTGTGGCTCAGCTGGTAAAGAATCCGCCTGCACTACTGCAGACCTGGGATCAATTCCTGGGTTGGGAAGATCCCCTGGAGAAGGGAAAGACTATCCACTCCAGTATTCTGGCCTAAAGAATTCCACGGACTGTAAAATCCATGGGGTTGCAAAGAGTTGGACACAACTGAGTGACTTTCACTTATACTTATGAATCTATATTATAAAGTTAGACTATCTCTTTTCCCCACAAAGGGATACTTACAGACACAGCTGAAAGCTCTACTCATTAGGAGGATTTCCCCTCACTCACTGCATTTCAGGACACCCCTGAGAGGAATTATACAGTGGCTATGGAGCTTAGCTACTGGTGTACTGCTGCTATCTTTCAGGATTCTTGCCAGGTTGAAAGAGTATGCCTGTGAACACTCCTATCCACCTTTGCATTCTGCCCCTCCCTTCTTCCAGCACCTTTAGAACCCAGTTCTATATATACTGTCCGATTCCTGATTGTACATGGAGCTAGGTTCTGTAGCAACCTTGGAATATCCTCAGTTTCCTTCAGCTGGGGCTATGTTGTGACATGGAAGTAGTTACTCACTGGTGTCTAGGAGAAGAGATGAGGGTATGTTGGGGAGGGCCTTCTCAGCTTCACCTTCAGAAAGCACTAGCCATTGAGAGAGACGAGCATGGCACTCCTGCTCTAAAAGGAGGTTTTAGATCTGAAATTCTCAGGTTCAACTCAGATGTTGACAATTGAAATTCTCAGGAACCTTCTTCTGTCTAGTTAAGGCCATCATTTTGGTCATGAATGACTATAGACTTATGCAAGCCTTTCGGTTAAGCTCTGGAGTTGATCTTTAGCTTCTCTACTCTCTGGCAGAGAGAAGAAGAGTATATATGCGTTGGCAAAGAGACATTGTGTTTCATATTTTGCGTTACATTTTTTTTCATTAATCACCCTCTGTTCTTTTTCACAATGTCATTCATTGTCTTTGTCTTTGTTGTTGCAAATTACTTCACTCAGTACCACCTACTACCTCTTCTTTCTGAGAACCTCTAAAATGCTTGGGATATTACAGCAGCCAGTGCCAGGGCCAGATCTTCCCCTAACATCTCATCCCTTTCCGTTAACAGTGAACTCTTTGTTTAACAACTGCTCTGTTGTGGCACCCAAGAGCTGACACTATTCACAGAACCCTACTTGCCAGCTGTCTAGGGAGTGATCCTACACCAAAATCATAATTTAAAGGTTAATTTCTTGGACCACCCCTAGCACCATCAGTCTTAGGGTGAATTCCTTGGGGAAAAAGACTCTGATAGGGAGACTGTAAGCGTTAAACTTCTTGTGGAGTATTCCAAGGCACAACACTTGAGAGAGTCAAAGAAACAGGATCAGGCAGAGGGAGAAGTTGAACTGCAGTGCAATGAAAAAATATCTATCATTCCCACAGGAAGCTCTGAAACTTGAATGACATCGAGTTGTTCTGAATTGTGGCAATAGACCTGATTATTTGTACTATCAAGTCAACCAGTCCTTGGATGCAGGGTTCCCATGAAGAGCACATACCCTTAAGCAAGCCAATTAGTTCTGTTTGGCTGAGGCCAAGTAAAGAATCTGATTGCCATTGTAGGAGACACAAGAGACATGGGTTCAGTCCCTGGGTTGGGAAGATCCTTGGAGTAGGAAATGGCAACCCACTTCAGTATTCTTGCCTGGAAAATTCCATGGACAGGGGAATCTGGTGGGCTACAATCCATGGGGTCGCAAAGAGTTGGGCATGATTGAGTGACTGATCACATGTATGTGCATACATGTACACACACACATACTTGTTTATACACAAGTCCCAAGCAGAGACTTAGCTGTGAGCCATCAGCAGTCAACTCCTCTAAAACTGGCGAGAGTGAGACTTGGTACAGACAGGAGAAATCTCAGCAAAAGGATATGCATATTTTTGTTTTAGTATGCCTCCAAAATGTATATTTGGAAAATTTTTATAAATTTTTTCAAAGTTTACATTGAATGATTTATGAGTTTATAAAATTACTGCTTTGATTTTATAAATATTTTTAAATAAATTTGGTTGATTTCTGTATATTTTTGAGCTATGAAAGCATAATACTAAGATTCACACCTTATATGGTCATTAAAATGCAGAATATTAACTTCAGATAATTGTGAAAGCATTCATAATTATTAAAACAATGGTGTTTAATTGACTCAAACTTGAAGTAGTCAGTGTATACAGACCAAATTTTATGTCTCACACATCTGTACAGTAAATGACCAACATATGTATGGACTTTGCTTCATATAGTGTAATCTGAATTAGTCATCCACTTTTTAAAATTTTTAACAGCAAATTCTTAAATAAGGACATCTAAAATCATAGTGGTTTTATTTTTGTTGTGATAGTTTAGTCATCAGTGGGCCAGGAATAATAGTGTGATTGTATAGTTTCCCTGACCTCGAAATCTAGCCAGTTTCCTTTAAATGAAGAGTTTAGACTAAATACACTATAACTTATTTGGTGTTGTAAACTCTCAGTCACTTACATCTCTTGCATTCAAGGTTAATATCATTGGGGAAAATTGTTTGAGAGGCAGCACTTTTAGCACCATAGCTCCTGGCATTTTACCATCTCAAATGCAATAAGCCGGGGAACTGAAATTTATGAGAGCATACTCGTGGTGTGAGAAAAATGTGGACAAAAGATGAGGGTCAACAAATACAAGGTTAGAGGCAGCAAATTAGCCCCAGGAACAAGCATCTTGTGTCTCTTTCTCTTTTCTTTTTTCTCCTTAAAAGCTGTGACATCCTTTTCAATCCAATATCAGACACAGTAGCTTTCTCTACTGGTTAAAAAAAAAAATGTGTCCATATACAGAACCAATAACAACATTTTTAGTAGTAGAACTGGGTCCGATTTAGTTGAGGAAAGAGAGAGTTGATTTTTGTTGTCCTTTGTTCCTTTAAACTGCTTGTATTTCTAGCAAGAAAGCTTTATGGTTACTTGCAAGGCCATAAATATCATTCTTGGAAGCATAAACTTATCGCTTTCATAAACTAATTAAGAAATGCTTAATCTATAAATTCAAACATAATTAAAATCAGCATTGGAAATGACTAAGACATAAAACTGGGGAAGTTTTATCCTATCAGCCAAAAATATGCATGTTTATGAAGTTTCAAATCTACCAAGCCACACAGACTAGAGGATCAATAAATAGATGTTGACTCACTGAATGTTTTCATATGACACCACTGATGTAAAGTCATCTTTAATTTTTTGCAGAATGAGATATTCCACAAAAGGAAATTTCCTATAAACTGATGTTATATCTTTGGATTTCAATTTTAAACTTATTTGATATTTCTAAAACAAACCCCTATTTGATTAAGTAAATTAAGTAGAATTTAATGTTTTTGCCGAAGTGCTTTTTCTTTAAAGCAAGCACGTTACATTTTTTGAAAAAATGTGTATCTTGTATTCAATAAGGACTTTTTTCAGTAGCATTTTGCCTCTCTTCACCCCTACCCTTCCTTCCCTTGTGAATAGTTTGCCCAGGGTTATAGAGTTTGCAAACAGTAGAGTTCCAGGGTTGGCATTTGATTCCAAACCCATGTTTTTAAACACTCTGCATCCCAGAGGCCAAGGAAAATTAAGCCTTCTATATTTAGTCTTAGAGAGTTATCTACACTGTTACGGCTAAGGTTTTTATTAACAGATAAAACAATTGTATTTCCCTTTACTATAAATCCAGATATACAGGAAACAAACGTCTAAATCATTGTAGTTATAATCATTTTTATTGCATTCTATGAGGCTACTTTTCATTCTGTCCTCCATGGTGAGGTGTGAATTGTGAATCAACTGCTTATAACTAAAAACTCTTTTGGGCTTCCCTGGTGGTCCAGTGGTTAATAATCTGCCTTCCAATGAAGGGGACATGGGTTCAATTCCTGATCTTGGAACCCCTGCAGAGAGAAATGGCAACCCACTGCAGTATTTTTGCCTGGAGAATTCAAGAGAAACCCAGCAGGCTACAGTCCATGGGGCCACAAAGAGCTGGACACGACTAAACAGCTAATACCTAAAAAACCCTTTAGTTGCTTTCCATTGCTCTGGCATGGCTGTCCAAGGTCTTCAGAGTATCTGCAGAGTCCTGCATGTTGACGTCCAGGTTTTCTCTGCAGTTCCACCAAAACTATGTTTTTTATTGTATATTGACTAGATGTTTTATAAAGATCCATTTGAATTTTGAATATAGACAAAAAAGTAGAGCTGTCTTTACAAATGAATAAACATGCATTAAAATTTCAGGCAAATAGTAATCCACTGAGAATACATCTGTGTGGTTCCAAGATAATTAGATGATGGATATTGCCATAGAAAATAAAATTTGAATCTATTCTTTCTCAAAAATGACCTGTCCAAACAGCTGAAATAATGGCTTATAGAGACTCACTAAATAATTTGCTGCAAGCAGTGTTTTCTCTGATCTAAACTTTTAGAAAGCATACTCATCTGGTTTCTTCTTTGAAATTTCAGGAAGATTAAGGACAAAAGTTTACAGTCCCATTCTCTAACAATACTTTAATTGATTACTTCAATCTTGCATTTTGTTAGGACAAAAACGTCTGAGCTGAGAAGGTCTAAAGACACATCATGGAAATAACTACACATCTTGCTTGCAGGTTGTCAAAGAGCAGGCAGGGCCTCGGTAAAATCAATATACACCACAGTGCCATAGTGGACAGGCATTGTGTTCACTCTAGGATATAAGACATCAGAGAGACAAGCGCCTGAGAAAGAAAGTTGAACTACTAAGCATATAATGGCGAATAAGAAATAAGACATTGAAACTAGAGAATTTAGCCAGGGAAGAAAGAGCAATGAAGTAAATAGTTTGCATTATCATTCAAATAATTGATTTCATTAGATTCATTCTTATTTGGGGTGATGTTTGCTGATTCGGGAACATTTGTTCCTTCTTTAATGAGCAACACTGGATATAAACTTAATAATAATTGATATGGCATATTAAATATAATCAGTAAATTATAAACAATGCAGTGAACACTGTATTCAAACCATGTCCATTTTCTGTGTTTATGCATGTCTATGTGTATATAATTAACTACCTATATGTCTGTAATTAGCTTTAGAGACTAACAAAGCTTCTAATAAGAAAATACTATTTCTCTTTTGTTCCCCAAGGAGCTTCTCTTCTTTCAGTGTATGTTTCTAAGTCGTATTATTTCTGTTTGTGACTCTGGATTCCTTTCTGAAAATGAAGGTCAAATATTGCGGGCATCCTTCTACTCCAAGCGTAGGGGCTGTCAATCAGCCCAGAGCACGTTGCGCTTCCAGCAACCCAGAAGATGCAGCTATGTTTTATCTAAATCTATGTACTCTATAAACTTCCGAATGTAGAATGAGGGTAAATGAATCTGTACTATGATATTATAGATTTTACTAGTTTAGATAAGGGGGAAATAGAAAAAAATTCTTCAAGATTGAGTAAAGTTTTTATAATGCAATTCAATTGAACACATTTTTATGGGATTCCTTTCAATGCATTCTTGCCTTTCACTCATGCTGTAGAGGTTTTTGAGTTGAATACTAGTAACAATCATTCATTTAACTTTTTCAAGCCCTTCATATGTGGGTTATAAGATATAATTTTACCTTATGCACATATAAAATGGGTGAAGAAGACAGACCTATTATTTATGCACAATTTCTATTTGAACAATGGATGTCCTACTTAAAACTGTTAGGAGTCAATTTGAGGGCAAATATAATGGCGGTGTTACAGGGTATTGAAAAATTTTCACAATATACATTGTAAGTTGTAAGTGTAGTCTTGCATGTACTTTCTCTGACCTTAGTAGACCTCACACTGCTTCAAATTATGGAGAATAAATTACACTATTTGTATACAACTGGCCAGATAGGAGGAAGGTGAGGATATCCATTCTTACTCCAGCACAACAATATTATTTAAAAAAAAATGTCTTAATGCTGAGATTTCAAAGATTTCTTAAGATTGGAAGGCTGGAACCTTTCAATACTAAAGAGTACAAAGAGGTCAAAAAGAACCCTGCACCCTGTGTTCTGACATATAATGAATTTGTGTATACTTGTCATTTAAGAATGAGAATAAAGCAGCACAAGTTAGTCTCATATTCAAAGAAGAAAATCTTTAAGAATAGAAGAAAAATCTTACAAATACAAGTAAATTAAAGAGTTCAAACACAATAGGTGAAACAGGTTTATAATCAAACTGGGTAGGCTTTTCCATAATGAAGTCCATGGAAGAAAGCCTCTCATAATTTGAAGAAAAAATATTTGGGTGGGTCTTAACCTATCCTGGCTTCAAATTCTTCTCCTGTAAAATGATGAGATTGAACCAGATGGCCTCTAAGACTTGTGTCTAAAATTCTAGAGGCTTTATGACCATCAGTAAGAGATGCTTTACCAAAGGGACTTTGAGTAAATTATTCCAAGGGAAATAAAGAAGCAGATCAAAGAGACCACACCTAAAATAGGATAAAAAAAGAAAATTTAGGAAAGAATATTTTAAATAAAACATCCAAACCCTGACTCTAATGGTTAGCTTGGAGAAAAGTTACATTAAAACATTTCGATTTCAGATAAACCCCTTACCTTTTCTTGACTCACTTTGAAAATGCCATCTTCCCATGTTAATTACTACATTTGTTTATCTAGTTTCTACTAATTATTTACTTGAGGTTTTCCTTTCTATCTGTCATCAGATTAATGCTTATTGCTGTGGCCTATTGTTGCTTCCCATTATATGCAGACATATTGAAATAAAATGACTTTTCAGACAAGTGACTTTGGTTAGTCTAGGAATGATGAGTTGAAGAGTGAAGTAAAAGTCTCTCAGTCATGTCTGACTCTTTGTGATCCCCTGGATTGCAGTCCATCAGGCTCCTCTGTCCATGGGATTTCCCAGGCAAGAATACTGGAGTGGATTGCCAGTATTCAGGGGATCTTCCTTACCCAGGGATCGAACCCAGGTCTCCTGCTGCGTTGCAGGCAGATTCTTTACCATCTGAGACACCAGAGAGGCCCTAGTGGAAGGAAGTTGAAGAGAGTGCATGGTTTAAAAAAAATCCTGAAAATCTTCCTCAACGTTTCTTTGATATAGACATACATAATGCAATTAAACTCTACTTCAAACAATGATTCTCCTGGAATATGTATATTACAGCTATAAATATAACATTATGAGAACAATTTTTCGTATTGATTTAATCTTGAATAAAAATGATAAGCTATAGGTTCATAGGTAAGAGTATTTCCTTTACAACAAATTGATCTGGGTTCCTGTCTTGATGATGCCATTTATGAACTGTTCAGACACATTAGTGAGGTTAAAATTTCATCAAGTTCTTATCTATAAAACTAAGGGAATAAGTTTCAAAGTATTCTAAGACTCAAAGGAGAAGCAAGCAAAGTATTAGGCATACTGCCTAGAACTTATGAAATAATCAATTTTGGCTAACATAAATAAATATTAATTTTAATTTGAGGAAATATTTTTATATGTAGATGCTTAATCATTACTGCTAGAAATATATATGCTCTAATAGTTTCTTTTCATTTGCAGTAAGTATTTTCCTTTATTTTTAAATTCATTCACTTCAATTTCTTGAATTAAGATATTCACACCCCCCTGGCTGAGTGGAGGTGGGGACCTGACAAGGAGCTCAGTATGATTTCATGTTAACAGCTTTATTACAATATAATTCATAGAACATGAAGTTCACCCTAAGGAATTGCACAATTAAGTGATTATTACAACATCCATAGAGCTATGCAACCATCACTGTTGTCTTACTACGAAAGATTTTCACCACTCCCTACCAATTTTTTATTCCCCTCTCTCCCTACCTCTAGGCAACCACTAATCTACTATCTACAGTCTTTATATATTTATCTATTCTGAACATTTAATATAAATTAAAATTATACAATATGTCTTTTTATGACTCATTTCTTTCAGTTATGATAATATTTAAAAATATTATCCATGTTGCAACATATATCAGTGTTTCATTCCTTTTTATGACTACATAATATTTCATTGTATGGATATACTACACTGTTCATTCATCAGCTGATTGCCATGTTGGGTTTTTCTACCTTTGTGACTATTATGAATAATGTTACTCTAAATACTCATATATGGATTTTTTTTTTCTTTTCAATGTTGGGAAAAAGTGTACCAGAAACATTTTATTTCCATGAACTGACATAAAAGAAAGCTCTCTGAGAACTTTGAGGAAAAAACTAATTCCACAGAAATTGGTGGATGATATTAAGCAAACGTTTTAAATTCTTTTAGTTATACACATGACGGTAGATTTGGTGATTCATATGGTAATTTTGTTTATCCAATTGAGAAACTGCCAGACTGTTTTTCTTAGTTATTCTAGTGGATGTGAAGTGATAACTTGAGTTTTTAAATTTGAATTTCCCTAATGACCATCTTTCCATGTGCTTTTGTTTAGTATATCTTCTTATAAGAAGTATGTACTAATATGCTTCAGTTCAGTTCATTTCAGTTCAGTTGCTCAGTCATGTTTGACTCTTTGCGACCCCATGAATTGCAGCACACTAGGCCTCACTGTCCATCACCATCTCCCGGAGTTCACTCAGACTCACATCCATCGAGTCGGTGATGCCATCCAGCCCTCTCATCCTCTGTTGTCCCCTTCTCCTCCTGCCCCCAAACCCTCCCAGCATCATAGTCTTTTCCAATGAGTCAACTCTTTGCATGAGGTGGCCAAAGTACTGGAGTTTCAGCTTTAGCATCATTCCTTCCAGAGAACACCCAGGCTGATCTCCTTCAGAATGGACTGGTTGGATCTCCTTGCAGTCCAAGGGACTCTCAAGAGTCTTCTCCAACACCACAGTTCAAAAGCATCAATTCTTCGGCACTCAGCCTTCTTCACAGTCCAACTCTCACATCCATACATGACCACAGGAAAAACCATAGCCTTGACTAGATGGACAGTTGGCAAAGTAATGTCTCTGCTTTTGAATATGCCATCTAGGTTGGTCATAACTTTTCTTCCAAGGATTCTTTTAATTTCATGGCTGCAATCACCATCTGCAGTGATTTTGGAGCCCCCCAAAATAAAACCTGACACTGTTTCCACTGTTTCCCCATCTATTTCCTATGAAGTGATGGGACCAGATGCCATAATCTTCATTTTCTGAATGCTGAGCTTTAAGCCAACTTTTTACTCTCCTCTTTCACTCTCATCAAGAGGCTTTTTAGCTCCTCTTCACTTTCTGCCATAAGGGTGGTGTCATCTGCATATGTGAGGTTATTGATATTTCTCCTGGCAATCTTGATTCCAGCTTGTGTTTCTTCCAGCCCAACATTTCTCATGATGTACTCTGCATATATGCTTAGCGCACTTTTAAATTGGATTATCTGTCTCTTTATTATATGTATTAATACAATCTGCATACAAGTACATAATTTATATATTTATATATTCTACAAACACATCCCTTAGACATATGATTACAGATAGCTGTATTCCAATTTTGTGGGTTGAATTTATGTTCTTGATTTTGTTCATTATAGGACTGCTGCTGCTGCTGCTGCTAAGTCGCTTCAGTCGTGTCTGACTCTATGGGACCCCCATAGATGGACGCCCATCAGGCATCCCTGGGATTCTCCAGGCAAGAACACTGGAGTGGGTTTCCATTTCCTTCTCCAATGTATGAAAGTAAAAAGTGAAAGTGAAGTCGCTCAGTCGTGTCCGACTCTTAGTGACCCCATGGACTGCAGCCTACCAGGCTCCAGAGTCCATGGGATTTGCTAGGGAAGAGTACTGGAGTGGGGTGCCATTGCCTTCTCCAGGTTCTAATTTTAATGAAGTCATATTTGTTTTTTCTTTTGCTGGTTGTTACTATCCAGTATTATATCTAAGAATCTGTTAACAAATCTGAGTCAGGAAGATTTTTGTTGTTTTTTAGTTGCTAAGTCATATACTCTTTTGCGACCTCATATACTGTAGCCTGCCAGGCTCCTCTGTCCATGGGATTTTCCAGGCAAGTATAGTGGAATGGTTTGCCATTCCCTACTCCAAGGGATCTCCCCTACCCAGGGATTGAGCCTATATCTCTTGCATTGGCAGGGGTATTCTTTTCCACTGAGCCACCAGGGAAGTCCATGAAGACTTACCCTTATATTTGTTTCTAATGATGTTGCAACTGTAGCACTACATTATGGGGACTAATCCATTTTAAGTCAATTTTTGTGCATAGTGTGAGTAGGGGTTCAAGTGTGTTCTTTGACATCTAGACATCTGTTGTCTTACCACCATTTATTGCAAAGACTATTATTTCCTCCATTGAAATTCTTGCCTCACTGTTAAATCAATGTATCATAAACCTAAATATATATAGTCAGCCCTTGAACAATGTATGTTTGAACTGCATGGGCTCAATAAGTATTTTTAAATTTTCAATAAGTATCTATTATGGTACTACACAGTATGCTGTTGTTTGAATATGTGGAGGTAAAACATGAAAAGCCAGTGGTAGTTATATGGGGATTTTCAACTTCACAAAGGACTGACACCCCTAATCCTTGCATTGTTCAAGGGTCAACTGCATAGGCCTTAAAATGACTATCTCAAGTTACTTACTCCAAAGACCAGAGAATATCAAGTTTTTTTTTTTTTAATTTCTTTGTTCTTTCTTTTACTCTATAGTTTTTAAATATTTTCTTAACCATTCTTTGTCATTAAATTCATTTTTTTTCTACTGATTCCATTCTACCATTAAACCACTGTAATAAATGTTTTAGTTGTGTTTATAACTCCATAATTTCTATTTTTAAAGATACCATTTATCATTTTATTGATATTCTCTACATGGCAAGAGATTTTTGTCATTTTTCTTAGACATAGTTTTCTTTAGTCCTTTGAACAAACTTAGAATTGCTGATTTAAAGCCTTTGGGTGGAAAGTCCAATGTCTGGGCTTTTTTAGCAACAGTTTATTTTTACTATATTTTCTTTCTGTGTATGGGTTATATTTTCTTGTTTCATTGCATTTTCGTATGCTTTTGTTGAAAGTTGGATTTTAAATAAAATAATGTGACCACTCTGAAACAGCGTTCTTTTTCTTACTCAGGATATTTTATTGCAGCTTGCTATAACTGTTATTTGTAAGTTAAACAAATAATGAGTTTTCTGGCCTGATTTTCTGAAGTCTGAATTCTTTGTCATATAGGGCCACAGAAATCTGTGTTCGGTTAGCCTGATGGTTAGCTAGTCATTGGATAGATGTTCCATTAAGTGTCCTGAACTAGTAGTCTCCCAGAGTTTGCTGAGAATTCTCTGTGTTCTGGGAGTTAGTCCTCCATCTCTACCCTAAGCTTAGCCATTTGCTTTTGCAGAGGCTCAAGGTCAACTGGAAGTGAAATTTTAGGACCTTCTCGTATCTTTTCTAGAAATGTCTACAGCTGTGTATATGCTGTGGCCTTCTAGATTCTGGCAAATTTATTGGAATATTTCCCAGACTCATCATTCCCAGTTTTTCCTTGAGTATTTTGATCACCCTCCTGTTAACCCTAACTCTTGTTGCCACTTCAGGCAGCTACAATGTTGAACACTTTTTGCTGATTATTTTTCCCAAATACCTTAGAGATAGACCTGCTGTTTGCACAGAGAGAGCTCTAAGTCAAGCAAAATAAAGACAAACCCTGAAATGTAGCTATCAAGCCAATTCCATGAGTACAGATGGATTAAATAGTAATAATTCTCTGGGAGCAACACTTTGGGGAAAATCTCAACTCATTTGATTCCTACAGTGGCTGGTAGGACGCTGGCTGTAGTTCCAAGGCTTGTTGAAATGGTGTCTTGGAGCTGGAGAAAGAGGTTGAGAATAGGATGTGTTAAGACACCCTGAAGCTTGGTGGTTTTACTGAGATTCATCTATTTTTCTTGAATAAATTCTTCTCTGATTTTTACAAGTCTTTGGTTAACATCCAGAGATCTGAAAAGGTTGATTTATTGATTCGATCAAATTTTTTAAAGTATTATCATTATATTTAGAGAAAAACAGGTTTTTATTTGTAATTTTTGAAGTTCTTGTTCCAGAGGTGATTCTTCATTGTTACTGTTGTTGTTCAGTTGCTAAGTGGTATCCAACTCTTTGCTACCCCTTGGATTGATTGCCTTCAGTCTTTCCCAGCATCAGGGTCTTTTCCAATGAGTTGGCTCTTCACATTAGGTAGCCAATGATTTTTCGTTATTGTTTCATTTTTAAAGACACTTTCATATAATATAAGATCAAAAAAGCATGTGTAATAAGATAGGAATTAACTTCATTATTTTATAAACAAAGATGAGGATGAAATAATCTACTCGACACATCTTTACCAAATGGGCAATGCAAAACCTGTATCACATATCTTAGCTCTCTTCACTTTTATCCAGAATTGTATAAAGGTGTTACATAAATTTTTCCCTGTGTTTTTATTTTATTTTCATTGTCTCATTAAAATTCCTAATACTCTGATAACTTCTTTGAATAGTCTGCTTCATAAATTGATGATCAAAATCTACCAACTATTTTGACATAAAATTTTTCAATCACTGTTCTTGTAATGGGACAGTATTTTGCACTTATATAAATCATCACAACTATCCTCAGGGATTAGAGGCATGATAAGCTTTACTGACAGATAAATTGTGTTCTTTAACATATGTTTATATTGGATTTTGGTTTTGACTTCAACTAAGATAAATATAGAAACTGTTGTTTTTTCAGTGTACTAAATTACAAGCATCTATCTTGCAAAAGACTACCCAAGATCAATTAAACAAACACTTTTCTGTCTACATAGTTCAGACATTTTCCTCTTTTTTTTTTCCTTTATGCGCCCATGTAGAGAATAAATGGGGAGCTACCACTCAACACCGGTATACAATTTAAAGTGAAAGCTAATTCAGGCAGACACATTTAGTGCATATGTTCTGACTGACCTTGATGAAGTGCAAGTCATCACAATTACAGAAAGGCAGATATTACGTATTTATCAGTATAGGCTTAAGTGTTTCTTTTTCTTACTGAATTCTACTGAAAAAAGCATAACAACCATGCACAATATAATTTCATTGAAATTACTTTTTCAAAGTACTTTTTGAAAGAAAGCAAAATAAACCAACCCTGCCAAACCTCAGCCAAGGGAAGTTATTAGCCCGCATAATCAAAAGTTAAACAGAATTATCAAGCTTAGAAAAGGATACTAACCTAAGACACTGGTATGTTTTCCTGGCAAGTGGTCTCACAGTATTTCCTGGCCCAGAGTCGGTTTCTCAGCTCCATCGCCTTTCCAGTTCTTGTGATCTCAGTTCAGTTTCAGTTTTACATGTTGGCCTCACTTGATATGTGTTATCACCCCTGTGATCAGAGGATCAGGGTCCTATAAACTGATCATGCTGAGTTTCTCTCACTGTCGATGAGATCAGGAAATGAAACTCTCTGTTCAGCATTTCTTAGTCTAAAGAGAACACTTTTATTCTTGATCAGGGTCACAAAACTCTCTTATTCTTGTAAAAGATACGGTATGTATGTGGCAAGCATGCATTTTATTCAATGAAGCAATCCAGACTGTTCTCTGTCCATTCTTTCATGAATATTATGGCAAAAAACATCAATGTCTTATGGACTATTTGGTGTAAATTAGTATTAATTAATGAAATGAAGTGTTAAAATGACTGGTCCATGGAATGAGAGAATTGAATGTTTTGTGGATATAGAATTCTTGATTTGTTCAATTTGAACCAGTGTGTATTTCCAAACTATTCTAAAAATGGTGTTGTTTTGATTCTACAGTTTTTCCACAGCCAGCTTCTCTCTGCGCTGCCAATATAGTTGAGTTAGGATAATAGAGACCATAGAGTCACAGCCTCCCTGGGCTAGAAAAATGCAGTGGGCATCATGAGTCTGTTTCATCAACTGGTGGTTTAGTTCCTAAGTTATTTCTGACTCTTTGGAGGAAATGGCAACCCACTCCAGTATTCTTGCCTGCATAATCCCATGGACAGAAGAGCCTGGAAGGCTACAGATTATAGGATTGCAAAGAGCCAGACTCAACTGAGAAACCGAGCATGCATACACATTCTTCCCTTTAGTTCAATCAGTATTTTTGTTGTTAATTTTGTGCATTTAAATGCTGTTTTTAGGTGCTTATACATATAATATTATTATTTTTTAATTGTTGTTGTTCAGTTACTCGGCCATGTCCAACTCATTGCATACTCATGGACTGCAGCATGCCAGGCTTCCCTGTCCATCACCATCTCCCAGAGCTTGCTCAAACACATGTCCAGTGGAGTTGGTAATGCCATCCAACCATCTTGTCCTCTGTCATACCCTTCTTCTCCTGTCTTCTATATTTCCTAACATCAGGGTCTTTTCCAATGAGTCGGCTTTTTGCATTAGGTGGCCAAAGTATTGGAGCTTCAATTTCAGCATCAGTCCTTCCAGTGTATATTCAGGGTTGATTTCCTTTAGAACTGACTGGTTTGATCTCCTTGCAGTCCAGGGGACTCTCAAGAGTCTTTTCCAACACCACAGTTAAAAACATCAATTCTTCAGTGCTCAGCCTTCTTTATAGTCCAAGTCTCACATCTGTATATGACTATGAGAAAAACCATAGCATTGACTATACAGGACCGTTGTCATTAAAGTGATGTCTCTGCTTTTTAATAGGCTCTCTAGATTTTCATCCAAGAAGCAAGCATCATTTAATTTCATGGCTGCCATCACCATCCACAGTGATTTTGGAATCCAAATCGCTGTTTCCACTTTTTCCCCATCTAATTTCCATGAAGTGATGTAACCAGATGTCATGATCTTAGTCTTTTGAATGTTGTTTTAAGCCAGCTTTTTCACTCTCCTCTTTCACCCTCATGAAGAGGCTCTTTTGTTCCTAAAGTGACCAAAAACTGAGTATCCAACAATAGAATCTCATTAGGAAGAGTGCATAGATCCCTCTATCAGTTCAGTTCAGTCACTCAGTCATGTCTGACTCTTTGCAACCCTATGAACTGCAGCACGCCAGGCCTTCCTGTCCATCACCAACTCCCGGAGTCCACACAAACCCATGTTCATCGAGTCGGTGATGGCATCCAACCATCTCATCCTGCCCTCAATCTTTCCCAGCATCAGGGTCTTTTCCAATGAGTCAGCTCTTCGCATCAGGTGGCCAAAATATTGGAGTGTCATCTTCAATGTCAGTCCTTTCAATGAACACCCAGGACTGATCTTCTTTAGGATAGACTGGTTGGATCTCCTCACAGTTGATGATAGCTATTAAATGAACCAGTATTAACTCCGTAGTTTCTATTTGTGTGTGTGTGTGCTCAGTCACTTTAGTCATGCCCAGCTCTTTGCCACCACAACTCTCACATCCATACACAACTACTGGAAAAAATACAGCTTTGACTAAATAGACCTTGGTTAGCAAAGTAATGTTTCTGCTTTTTAATTTGCTGTCTAGGTTGGTCATATTTTTCCTTTCAAGGAGCAAGCACCTTTTAATTTCAAGGCTGCAGTCACCATCTGCAGTGTTGAAGCCCAATAAAATAGTGTCTCACGGTTTCCATTGTTTCCCCATCTACATCTGCATGTAATTCCTGAATTCTTCAGAAAGTCTGATTAGCCTATTTCATTTTGAATAATTTGTCTTTATTTTGTTTATGAGTCTTTATTAAAAAGTAGATGCAAGTGCTTTGTGAGATTCACATACTAGAACTTGTATCCTAATCAGTATAACTTTTTCCTAATCAGAACCTTGTCTATTCATTTTAATTGTTGTTTTTTTTTTCCATTTATTTTTTCCTTTATTTTACTTTACAATACTGTATTGGTTTTGCCATGCATTGACATGAATCCACCACGGGTGTACATGCGTTCCCAAACATGAACCCCCCACCCACCTCCCTCCCCATAACGTCTCTCTGGGTCATCACCGTGCACCAGCCCCAAGCATGCTGTATCCTGCGTCGGACATAGACTGGCTATTCAATTCTTACATGATAGTATACATGTTACAATGCCATTCTCCCAAATCATCCCACCCTCTCCCTCTCCCTCAGAGTCCAAAAGTCCGTTATACACATCTGTGTCTTTTTTGCTGTCTTGCATACAGGGTCGTCATTGCCATCTTTCTAAATTCCATATATATGTGTTAGTATACTGTATTGGTGTTTTTCTTTCTGGCTTACTTCACTCTGTATAATCAGCTCCAGTTTCATCCATCTCATCAGAACTGATTCAAATGTATTCTTTTTAACAGCTGAGTAATACTCCATTGTGTATCTGTACTACTGCTTTCTTATCCATTCATCTGCTGATGGACATCTAGGTTGTTTCCATGTCCTGGCTATTATAAACAGTGCTACGATGAACATTGTGGTACATGTGTCTCTTTGAACTCTGGTTTCCTCGGTGTGTATGTGTGCCCAGCAGTGGGATTGCTGGGTCATAAGGTAGTTCTATTTGCAATTTTTTAAGGAATCTCCACACTGTTCTCCAAAGTGTCTGTACTAGTTTGCATTCCCACCAACAGTGTAGGAGGGTTCCCTTTTCTCCACACCCTCTCCAGCATTATTGCTTGCAGATTTTTGGATCACAGACACTCTGACTGGTGTGAAGTGGTACCTCATTGTGGTTTTGATTTGCATTTCTCTAGTAATAAGTGATGTTGAGCATCTTTTCATGTGTTTGTTAGCCATCCGTATGTCTTCTTTGGAGAATGTCTATTTAGTTCTTTGGCCCATTTTTTGATTGGGTCGTTTATTTTTCTGGAATTGAGCTTAATTGTTGTTTTTGATCAATAGAAGATTTTGGTTTTGAGAAGACAAATTTGTGGTTTTCCTTTATTGTTATTTTTTTTCTTATTCTGTCCAATATACCTATAGCTATACAAACACTGCAAAGGTATTATCCTGTTTTCTTCCAGAGTCTTTATGTCTTGGGCTTTTGTTTTTAGTTTTATGATACATCTTTTTTGTATCATAGAACATTAATTTTTTGAGTAGCAAGTAAAATGGCTTCAAAATGGATCTTTAAAAAAATGCTTGCATGATTCTTGTGAAAGTGAGAGCTGCTCCATCCTGTCTGCCCTTCGCAATATGCAGTAGATGGGATTCTCCAGGCCAGAACACTGGAGTGGGCAGCTGTTCCCTTCTCCAGGTGATCTTCCCAACCCAGTGATCAAACCCAGGCCTCCCGCACTGCAAGCAGATTTTTCACCAGCTGAGCCACCAGGGAAGCCTTGTACCATCTTTAAACTATTTTTTTTTAATCACAATCTTTGCCATATAAAAAATTGGCATTTTAAACCCCATTTGTATTAGATTCCCTGCTCCTGGAATTCCAGCTCATCCTGAAATAAGCAGAGTATTTCCTTTTTCCTCTATGAAGGGCTTGTCACTTTCTGAAACTTAGTCCACTTAATTTATACTTTCAGCTCTCTAGTCTTTGGTTTGTTTAAAGTTTTATGTTGTTGTATTGTTGTTGTTTTATTAAGGAGATACTTTATTTAAAGGAATTATTGCAGTGTTGTTAAAAGGTTTTATTGCAATGGGGAGAGGGCCCTATTGCAGTCAGGGACTACTTTGACCAGAAGATGTGAAACAGCTATTTTTTTCTTTTTCTTTATACTGCTTTTACTGCTTCTCTGGTGTGTTTTAACAGTCTAAGAGATTACCCCTTGTGAAATCTAGTTGCTTTCCAGAGATTTTAACTAAAAATGCATTTCCATATATATTGTTATTCTTTATATTATCCTCTTGTGTACTTTGTATGGTCTTATTTGAAGCCTGGAAAGGTATAGATAGATAGATAGTACTTTTAGTTTCTCTAGTATTACTTTTACTGATTTAATTAATATAACCGCATATATATTTTTTCATTTACTGCTTTAAGGAATAATTTTCTATTTCATTTCATTTCACGCACTTTCCCCAAATCATTTCAGACTCCCAAAATTTTTATGAAGCTTTAGCAATAGTTGTACTAAGACATTATATGTAACAATTTTAAATACCACAATATATATTTGAAATATTATGATATTTACATTATGTAAAGACTGTCTCACACTTTTTAGCCTTTGTTTTATATTTTGATAAATCCAATAGTCACTGACACTATTTTTTAATATCATGTCTCCTCTTTCCTGATAGATTGATTTTTCAGTTTTGCCTTAGTTAGAATAATTAGCTGGAAGAAATATTAAAATTAGTAAGGTAGGTAGATGACATATCTCTAATCCATTATATGGAAAGCATACTTTCTTTCTCAACATGTCACAGAAATTATTGTTTTCTGGCATAAAGTGATATGTGGAAAAAAATAAAGCAGAAAACACCACCCACCATAAAAAGTCACCTTTTTTTTTTTATCTTAGGTACTTATTTTTTCTTTCTGATATCCAATTAAATCCATGGCTTAATTACTAATTTTGAGTACCTTGTGGGCCTTAGAAAGCATCACTACGAACAAAGCTAGTGGAGGTGATGGAATTCCAGCTGAGCTGTTTCAAATCCTGAAAGATGATGCTGTGAAAGTGCTGCACTCAATATGCCAGCAAGTTTGGAAAACTCAGCAGTGGCCACAGGACTGGAAAAGGTCAGTTTTGATTCCAATTCCAAAGAAAGACAATGCCAAAGAATGCTCCGCTGCATAACCATTGCACTCATCTCACATGCTCATAAAGTAATGCTCAAAATTCTCCAAGCCAGGCTTCAGCAATACATGAACCATGAACTCCCTGATGTTCAAGCTGGTTTTAGAAAAGGCAGAGGAACCAGATATCAAATTGCCAACACCCGCTGGATCATGGAAAAAGCAAGAGAGTTCCAGAAAAACATCTATTTCTGCTTTCTTGACTATGCCGAAGCCTTTGACTGTGTGGATCACAATAAACTGTGGAAAATTATGAGAGATGGGAATATCAGACCACCTGACCTGCCTCTTGAGAAATCTGTATGCAGGTCAGGAAGCAACAGTTAGAACTGGACATGGAACAACAGACTGGTTTCCAATAGGAAAAGGAGTACGTCAAGGCTGTATATTGTCACTCTGCTTATTTTACTTCTGTGCAGAGTACATCGTGAGAAATGCTGGACTGGAAGAAACACAAGCTGGAATCAAGATTGCCGGGAGAAATATCAATAACCTCAGATATGCAGATGACACCACCCTTATGACAGAAAGTGAAGAGGAGCTAAAAAGCCTCTTGATGAAAGTGAAAGAGGAGAGTGAAAAAGTTGGCTTAAAGCTCAACATTCAGAAAATGAAGATCATGGCATCTGGTCCCATCACTTCATGGGAAATAAATGGGGAAACAGTAGAAACAGTGTCAGACTTAATTTTTCTGGGCTCCAAAATCACTGCAGATGGTGACTGCAGCCATAAAATTAAAAGACGCTTACTCCTTGGAAGAAAAGTTATGACCAACCTAGATAGTATATTCAAAAGCAGAGACATTACTTTGCTGACTAAGGTCCATCTAGTCAAGGCTATGGTTTTTCCTGTGGTCATGTATGGATGTGAGAGTTGGACTGTGAAGAAGGCTGAGTGCCGAAGAATTAATGCTTTTGAACTGTGGTGTTGGAGAAGACTCTTGAGAGTCCCTTGGACTGCAAAGCGATCCAACCAGTCCATTCTAAAGGAGATCAACCCTGGGATTTCTTTGGAAGGACTGATACTAAAGCTGAAACTCCAGTACTTTGGCCACCTCATGCGAAGTGTTGACTCATTGGAAAAGACCCTGGGATTGGGGGCAGAAGGAAAAGGGGATGACAGAGGATGAGATAGCTGGATGGCATCACTGACTCGATGGACGTGAGTCTGAGTGATCTCCGGGAGATGGTGATGGACAAGAAGGCCTGGCGTGCTGCGATTCATGGGGATGCAAAGAGTCGGACACGACTGAGCGACTGAACTGAACTGAACTGATATATATATATATATATATATATATATATATATATATATCAGAATATATATATATTCTCAAATTGTAAGTTTTCACTTTTTCTTTCATTTTTGTGTATTTGAGAGTGAGAACAAGCAAAGCATTCACAATAAAATCTATCTGTGCACTGTTTTCAAAGTTTCTATTACAGGCATTCCTTGCATTACTTACTGCTCTTTGCTTTGCAGATACTGCATTCTTCACAAATTGCAAGTTTGTTGTAACCACACATTCAGCAAGTCGTTTTTTTCCAACAGCATTTCTCACTTCGTGTATCTGTGTCACATTTTGATAATTCTCACATTTCTGACTCGCTCCTTGTTGTATTTTATAGTGACCTGTGATCAGAGGTTTTAATTACTGTTTCAGAAAGATTTGGACTCACTGAAGGCTCAGAGATGATTAGCCTTTCTTAGGAATAAAGTATTTTAAAATTAAGATAGATACATTGCATTTGTAGGCATAAAGCAGTTGCACACTTAATAGAGTATAGTATAAACATAGCTTTTATATGCACTGGGAAACCCTAATATGCCTATAACATGTTTTATTGTGATATTTGTCTTATGGTGGTGACTTGAAGTCTCATCTCTAAGGTATGCTGCATTAGTCTACACTCTCTTATCTTGAACAGTGATAGTAATTGCTTTGTGCCATCTACTTACTTTTGTAATATTTTTCCTTGCACTGGCAGGTGTAAGTTTTATTTCTAATTCTATTTTCCTAGAAAACCCCGGTATCTGTTTCTTGGTTGATAAGTAAACTGCTATGTGTTACATCTCTGATAGTAAAAACTAAAACTAGAAAACACATATAAAAATGTATATATTTAGGGACTTCCCAGTGGTTAAGACTCTGCACTACCACTGTGGGGGGCACAAGTTCAGTCCCTGGTTGGGGAACTAAGAGTCTACATATGGTGCTGCCTCCCCCCCCAAAAAAACCCTATGAATTTAGCTTCACTTAAATATGTGAAGTTTAGGATTTTGGCTATGATGGTTCGTATTTTTCAAACATTTGAAATACATTTGTATTCACATTTTGGAGACTGAGTGAGGAATCTCTTACAGGCTTATTATACTTTGCAAATACCAATCTGCATTGCATTTTGTTAAATCTCTCTCTCTCTCTTTTTTCTTTTTTTCCTTTAGATGCTCTAATTCTATCACCAGCATTTTATTTCCCAAATCCAAATTGACTAGCCTGGCACCTGCATGGAGTCTATATACCCTTTTCTCTATGTATCCAACAAGATTGATCCCTCCAAGTAACCTATATAGAACTCAGGTTCAATTGTTCAAGAAACATGTAAGATTCTCTATTATACTTCAGTGCCTCTGTCAACATGACTTCTGCTACCTGAGTTCATCTTTCTACTCTCCTCACAGAGATGCAAACGTGTCTTCAATGCCCAAATCACATACCTTGTTCTACATTTGCTGTATTTGCATCACAGGGGAAATTGTTGTATCTGTATTTACCTACAAGTAGCGATTTTTATCAAGTGCCTTTTTGTTGTTGTTTACTTTGTATCTTGACTGAGTCTTCATTGCAGCTCGCAGGCTTCCTCTGGTTGAGGCACACCAGCTTCTCTTGATGTAGAACATGGGCCCCGTAATTGCAGCTAGCTGGCTTCTCTAATTGTGGCATGCAGGCTTAGTTGCCCTGCAGCATGTAGGGTCTTAGTTCCCTGACCCGGAAACTGCATTGGATGGTGGATTCTCAACCACTGGGCAACCAGGGCAGTCCCCCTATAAAGTGTTTTAATTATTCCTTTGTACTTCCTGTTAGACTATGTGATTCTGGAAATTAAGGACTGCATTTGTTTTCTTGGTGCCTAGCCTAACATATGGGCTATACAGTTTTAGTAATTTTGGAAGAGTAGCCCACAATAGGTTTATGGCTGTACAGCTTCTTTTCATTAATTATTGAACCAAAATGTGATATTAATTTTTTCTACTAAGGATCATAGAACAAAGACTTGCCATTTTTGAGACTTCATTTAACTCAGTAATGACGTCTCAACACTTTTTGTTTATCACAAATGTTTATCACTCTCAATTCTTGTAGAAAGATTTTTAAATATGTAGACACAGAATGTCAAAAATACAAGTTAAATGTAAGGTATATGTATAGAGATTTAGATGGAAGGTGATAACTAGGCAAACTATTCTGTGAGTAAAAATGCTTTCATAACAGTAATAAGGCAATAACTTAAACCTTGATTATTCTGTCAATTAAGTCAGGATAGTGGTTCAGTTTTCCATGATATGAAAAAGATACATTATCCATGATAAAAATCACGCAAGGCAAGAGGTTACTAGCAACTAAGAAAGGGGCAAAAAGGGTAAAAATTACAAATCAAACAAAATTCCAGTGTAAAAAGAACAAGTTCAAAATATTTCTTGTCATTGATATTTTAGCATATTTCTGGACTCAAAGTTATATATCTTATTACTGAGTAAAAGCTTCAACTTAAAAGGAACTCAAATTAATCCAAAAGAAGAGAAAATATTGATATTGTGATGTTGACATTGATCATTTTTTTACAATAGAAAAAAAAAACATTTATGAAGATTTCTTGACACTGGATCAAGAAGCCTGATGCTGAATTCTTTAAAAAGAATACATTTGAAATAGTTCTAATGAGGTGGATGAAACTGGTGCCGATTATACAGAATGAAGTAAGCCAGAAAGAAAAACACCAATCCAGTATACTAATGCATATATATGGAATTTAGAAAGATGGTAACGATAACCCTGTATGTGAGACAGCAAAAGAGACACAGATGTATAGAACAGTCTTTTGGACTCTGTGGGAGAGGGAGAGGGTGGGATGATTTGGGAGAATGACATTGAAACGTGCATAGTATCATATAAGAAACGAATCGTCAGTGTAGGTTTGATGCAGGATACAGGATGCTTGCGGCTGGTGCACTGGGATGACCCAGAGGGATGGTAAGGGGAGGGAGGTCGGAGGGGGGTTCAGGATGGGGACCACGTGTACACCCATGGTGGATTCATGTTGATGTATGGCAAAACCAATACAATATTGTAAAGTAATTAGCCTCCAGTTAAAATAAATTTAAATTAAAAAACAAAGAAGAAAGAAATTCTTAGCAGCTTCATGTCTTTGATAAAATAGCATATGTCCACCAGCTGAGAAAAGATTATTTCAGATGATTACTCTGCCAAAATGATAAATATTCACTCATATAGATGCAGAGTAAGACACATTGTTCTTCAGAAAGAGTAACATGAGTGAAAATATTAATAAGAATTATTAAATTCACTCTATTCTCAAGTAGGTAGTGATTTCAAATGAAAAAAAAATTTATGGCCCATTAAACTTTCATCTTTTCATTGTTTCTCTTGGTCATTTCCAGTAATGTTAAAAGTTCTGTTACCAGATAACCCATCTCCCCTAACAACCTGTTTTGTGATACTGCTTGATTTTGGAATTAAATAATCATTCAAAATAATAGTGATTTCCAGTATTTTATCCTTGATATTTTTGTCCTCTAGTAAGTGCCATTTTACCCTCCATCTCAATAAAGGTACTATTATTTCTTTCTTTATAATATCTATTTTTTGTTGTGTGATTTAATTTCCCATATAACTAACATTTTCCCTATGACTTCCAGAATGCCAGTGCTCCTTATTCTGATTCTTAGAAGTTCTGAGAAACTGCTTAACATTCCTTAATTATAAAATGGACAGAACATTTCATGGGATTAGCTATCTTCTCTGTGGGCTTTGTCACTACATCCCTAGTTTCTAGAATACTCACTAGCATATGGTCAGTGTAAATTGAATATTTTGGGGGTAAATGGATGCAAGAACTCAGAGCTGAATGAATTATTTTCATTATAAATGTAGTTACAATTTAAGCTAGAGTATCTATAAAAAGATCCTCATTTATTTTAAAATATTTTATAATCAGAAGCTTCAATGTGAGTCAGCAATTCAACTTTTCTACACACACACCCAGCCCCACCCACCCACAGACCTCCCTGCTCCCCTGCCATTACCATGTCCCCTCAAAGGGAGTCTCTATACTGCAGTGTCTTGCTCCTTGTAATTATTTTCCATTCACATAAAACTCTTTGGCAACAGCTTAGAGCCATCCAAGGACTTGAAATGTACACCTAAGAGTTAAACTAGTTTTAGAAGCAACTTTGTGATATCCTTCTCACATCCTAGGTGTTTTGATAACGCCTTGTGTTTCAGATGAGCCTGACTTCACTACTACTGCTGAACTTTGAAAATGCTCTCAACAATGCTAGACAATCTATTGTAATGCCAAACAGTTGAAACTTGAAGAGCTTTCTTTAAATGTAATAGTTATAGTGTACTGGGCAAAGAAACGTTCGTTCAAAAACAAATTAATTTTCACTCTCTATACTCCATATGTCTCTGAGATGGCTAAAGAACAGTCTTTATAATATAATTTTGCACAAAAGGTGATAAAATTAGCAATATTAAAATGACATTCAGTCTACATATGGATTTGGTATAGGAAATTGACAAAAATTAAATGGCTGGTTTGTTTTTCTTAATGGCTACTGGTTGCAGAATGGCCTGAAAATATTTCAAAGACTGTAAAATAGAGATTATGGTAAAAGTTTTTATAGCTATCAATGAGCTAATTAGACTTTTTGTTTTCACAGTTTTTCCTGCTGATTTCAATTATCTCCAGGCAGCTTCAACAACACACCAAGATCCCTGTGGAAAATGAAACATCCAAAAATGCATGGATGGACAGCAAGACCTGTAGAAAGACCACAGGGAGCACACTTGCCAAAGGGCTGGATACATCTGTAACAACAAGGCCTTGGTAATGGTGATGAATTCTCCCCAGGACAAAGGACCATAAAGTTAATGGCAGGTGAGGAAAGGCACTCATTCTCGGGGAGATTGAGAGCGCAAGAAGAGACAAGACATCAAGTTGATTTATCAGTGGGATTAAATTTAAATTGTTGGAAGCATTAAAGAAGTAGTTTCATTAGAACAATTTGTGTCTTTATCATTTGCTAGTTCTGTGAGTTTAGGGCAAATAGTTTCTCCTAAGTTCCTAGAATCACCTGGTCCATAGTTAATGCTTAATACACATTTAATAATAATCGTATTTTAGAGTAAATGCTTTTCTTGTTGCTTGGTGCCATTCCTCTTCAATCAGGTGACTCCCTGAAACATAATATCATGACTTCTTGATGTTGTTTTAAAATCTCTCTCTCTCTTTTCTCTCTCCCCTTAGTTATTTAGGCCTGTACCTTGATGAATGGGAGGAATAATTATGAGCATATTTGAGAGAGCATATTTTCTAAGTGGAAACATGACTATGAAAAATGTTGTATGTATATAATTATACATATATATTTATATAATTATATCTATCCATCTACATGTATACACACATGAAATCAAAATTTCTTATACTATAGGAGGCATATGGATTAAATAATGGAAGAATATAGAGGGGGGAAATAAAATGATGACAGATGAAACACTGGTGGACAAAAAGAGAAACTGATCAGGAGGTTAGTTCATTATGTTAAGATGAAGCCATAGAGTGGTGCCTGGAAGGGATTAAAATGAGAAGAAAATTGCAAGAGAACCAGGAGATGTAAATTTGGAAAGATTTAACTACAAGCAACTATATATGCCAAGTCAAAGAGAAGTCTTTGAGGATGTTAAAGATCTCATTCAGAATAACTGAAAGGAACTTTATTTAATTCTCTATTGATCAATGTTCTTTTTTTTTTTTTAGTTTTTTATTTTTTAAATTTTAAAATCTTTAATTCTTACATGCATTCCCAAACCTGTCACAGAAGCCGCTGAATACATGTAACAGATATCCAAATACCCAGATGAAAACCTGAATCCTACTTTCCTCAATCTATTTAGCACAATACCCAAAGGCCAGGAAACATTGTTTTCTCTGGGCTAAATATTAAAAGCTATAGCTTAACTTTCCTATGGCAAGATAAGTAAAGATAAAATCTCTTAGAAAACCATCGGTTATAGAGCCAATATATTGCTATTTTAATTGAAATGTATACATTTACTTTATCTAGTTATATTTAACAGATCCATGGAACTTGTGCATATCATATTATGGCATGACATATTTTTTCCATTTTCCATTATTGACAATACTAAAATTCACATCTAATTAACATATGCCATTTGAATCCTGTATTAAGATGATATCTGAAATAGCACAGTTACAGAGAGAAACCATGATCATGGTTATGGCCCATGGCAAATATACTACTATAACAGCTTTGCCTTTAATTCAGTGAATCATTTAAAATTCAAGAAATGGAACATTATCTGAATAATCACAGAAAAAGATATTCATTCTATACATGAATTAAAAACAATATCTCTCCTATCCCTCATGGAGAAATTGACTTCAGTGAACAGAAGAGTAAAATTATCAAACTCTTCAAATCATGGCATGTAGCTTTAACATTCTGGAATCTCTAAAGAACAACTTAAGTTAGAAATAAGAGCATATTATCCCATACAGCCTGAAGATACTTATACTTCCTCTCTGTGTCACGTTTCCACTATACCTATGTGCCATATCAGGGCTGTAAGAGAAAGGAATGTTACCTGATGATTACATGAGAATTCCCTTTATGTCCACAGAGCTTGCAGAAAGAGTATCAGATTATTTGTTTTCTCAAGCTTGAGGATACTTATACACTCTGTAAATATGAGAAATTTGAGTCAGCATCAATCTGAGAATAAGAAATATCATTCTGAAAATATATTAAGTCCTCAGAAACCCAGCAAATTATCTCTGGTATAGTTTGTCTGTATTTGAGAATATGAGACCTTATAATTTCATATTACAACTTGCTTTTACATAATTCATTTATTAATATTCAACTTTAGTTCATGTTGCATAAATATTTAAAATATTAATTTTGTGTAAGTTGATGAAAATAATTACATATTTATACATTCAATTTATTTGTAAACCTACCTATAAATTTTGGATTACCATAACGTCTGTTACCTATTTGCATTCAGAGTTTTTTTTTCTTAGTACTTTTACTCCTTTTTACTTTCTTTCAATACTTAATATTTTACATTTAATGTTTATCTATCAAATATTAATTACTTTGAGTGTTAAGATTAGGTAAAGAAATAGGGGGTAACATGGGTACAGTTCTTGTCTCAAGTAGAGAAAAGTAGTGTTTCATATTATTCCAGTTTACTGTACACCTTTAGCAATGGTAAAGACCCAGACCTTTACCAATACTTTAAATTATAAGTTGGTCCTTAATTCAGATATATGTGGACCAAGTTTTAAATGCCTGTATTTGTAATTGAAAGATCTACAGGACATGTTACCCCTTCATGAAAATCATAAAACCTGTCCTATATATGACCAAGGATATCTCTTCAATTGCCTTCTATGAGGTTTCCAGGTTAAATTGAATTTTTAAAAAATGTTGGCGAGTTAGACTCTATAGTGAAATACATGTTCACTTATGGAAATAATTTCTGAGCAGTCTATGCCCTGAATTAAGGATTAGGGAGTTTACCAAAGGGTACCTCCTAAAGTCATATTTTGGAAAACAGTTTTCCTTGGACTTCCCATTTCAGTTTTTAAGACAAGCTTAAAAATAAACCACAACAATGAAATAGAAAGTATTATATTTATCCTCTTCTAAGATATATCATCACAATATTTGTCTCCAGGCAAGACAGAACTTCAAAAATGTTTTAAAGATTCTCTCATATAGAGTTCATTATGATATCTTCTCTTTTTAACAAAATAAATAAATAGAAAATATATCACATTAGAATTATTGTTATCCCTCGCTGCCCCTTCCTTGTTCCCTCCTCTTTCTCTTTCTCTTTCCCTCTTCCTCTGTTTCTGTTTCTCTCTGTGAGTATAAATATGTATATAGATAATACAGATATACATAGAGAATGTGTATGAGAATGGCTGTGAACTAAGATCATATATGTGTGTGTGTATATACATATATGTATATATATATGTATATATACATACATATACATATATATGTATATATATATATATATATATATATATTCCTACCTAAGAATGATACTGCAACCTCTGAAATGTTCCCTGTCAGTCAAAATGTTATTCAGTAGTAAGGTCATCTAAGATTCTAAAGTGAAGGTTTATTGATCGAAAATTAATTTTTAACTTTATTAAGTTATCATTGAGGTTTTCTTCTCTTTCTCTTCAGTTTTAAAATTGAAAGGGTTCTGCTGTTATTCAAATAGTATAAAATATTAGCTATATAGTTTATATAATTTGGTGTTATATTGTTTCATAATATAACACACAGTTTTCTTTCTTATAATCTAAATAAAATTTTCAAGAACTTTTCCTGTAACAAGAAAGGTGAACAGCAATTGTGCTGAATCTCCATAGATAATTCCTTGTGATGGGTTTTGCATTTATCTAACTCCCAATGACAATGTTTATAACTCAAGTCTCACTAATAAGGTGGATTTTTCAATAAAGTAGATCAAGTGAATGCCATTGTTCATAATAAACCCATTACTATATGTGCCATTCTGAAAGTTTTTTTGTGTATACTCAGTCACTCAATTGTGTCTGACTCTTTGTGACCCCATAGACTGTAGCCCACCAGGCTCCTCTGTCCATGAGATTTTCCAGGCACAGATACTAAAGTGGGTTGCCATTTCCTCCTCCAGGGGATCTTCCTAAGCCAGGGATCAAGCCTGCATCTCCAGAGATTCCTGCATTGGCAGCTGGGCTCTTTACCACTGAGCCACCTGGGAAGCCCCAAAATTTTATATTTAGCACTTATACTGCACAAGGAATGTTTAATTTTCAAGACTTTTAAGTAATACCTGGCTGTCAGTGGGAAGATATTTGGCAGTTATGTGAGCTATTGAATTTCCAATATGATAAATTTAAATATGGAGATCCATAATTTGGAATTTATAAATAAAATTGCTATAAATATATCAATAGCATCCTAAACTCAGATACTGAAAAATAGCCATAGATTTATAAGGCAAATTGGTTGTTTTGTTATTGTTGGCAAAATGTCATTGTGTGCCTATAAGGTATTCATATTTACTATCTACATAGATCAAATATACCAAAGGATAGCCATTCTGGTTTATGTATGCTTGACAGAGACTCTCTAGTCTGTGAGAAATCTATTCAGGAAATAAAATTCTGGTCTCCTTGTCACTGGATCATGAAATTGCTATGCTAATGAAGAAAAACACAAGTAAGCTAGATACCACAATTAAAGCTACGACTAATATTTACTTAACAAAATACATTTCCTAAAATGCAGAACTCATAAGTGTACATTTGCTTAATTTTGGGGGTGAAAGTACTTATCATTACCTCTAAATGCCAATACTCACTGTATAATGTAATTAGAACTTAAAGAATTTCCCACATATCATCAATGCCATTTATATATCCCAAGCAAGAATTACAGGACCCAAATACTACTAGAAAAATCATATGCCATATTAAAGATATTCTGAATGACAAACCATTTCAATAAAAAGTAATACTATATTCTTCACATTCCTTTGTACTTATGGGTTATGCAGGAGTCTAGCAGAGATAGGTCATTGACACATCTAATATCTCTTGCTCCACTTCTACCCCAATAGAGTCAGTTTACTTGCAGAGCCTAAAATTTACTATAGTGCTTATATTTAACTTCTTTGTTCTCCATATATTGTTCTCTGTACCCGAAACACTCATAAAATGTTTTCATTCAGTGTAGTCTCATTTTGCTTTCAGTCTTCAGCAGAATCTGTGGCACATTTGGAATTTGTTGTTTCCCTGATATAATTTGTTGCTTTTTTTTTTAATCATTCTTCATACCCCTTTCTCATGTAATTAATCATAATTCATTTTAAATGATCATTTACTATGTATATTGTGTTCACTAATCTCTCTAAAAGGAAGAGAAGATTCCATGTTTATATGTTCAATACATTACGTTACTGAATAAGTGAATGAGTTAGTTATATACAGCATAATGCTTTAGAGGTTGTTTCTTGATACATTTGTTTAATGTGTGTTGTGTGTTTAGTCACTAAGTCCTGTCTGACTCTTTGCGACCCCATGGACTGTAGCCCATCAGGCTCCTCTGTCCATGAAATTTTCCAGGCAAGAATACTGAAATGGGTTGTCCTTTCCTTCTCCAGGGGATCTTCCCAACTCAGGGATCGAATCCATGCCTCCTGCCACATCTCCTGTATTGCAGGAAGATTATTTTACTGCTGAGCCACCAGGGAAGCCATATTTGTTTAATATGAATCCATAAGTAAAATTATTGTTCTTAATATTTTAATGCATATTTTTAAATGAGGCTCTTTAATAATTAAAAATTTTAATTTTGGAGGCATTTACACTATTCTTATCACCATGCTAATTACTTTACCTGCTCTAATGTGGTCCTAAAACAATCCCTTAAGGCTGTATCTGTTAATTATCTTCATGTTATTGATGATAAAGATGAAATGTAGTTTAACACATTTAAAAATATGTTTTAAAACTTGGAAGTAAGAGAGAGTTGAACTCAAATCCAACACTTTGTGGAAACAAAGGTAGTCTCATTGCAACTATAAAGTTAAAATACCTTTACCCAGAAAATCTCACCCACCTCTTCTAGGAAGTCATTTGGAAGCTTGGCATGTATTCTACCATTTTTAATAGCCTTGTATAATCTAAGCTAACAGAGCTGGTATTGGTATCAAGACCTTTACTCCAAAAGCTACAAATTTTCAAGCTTCTAAGTTATCATTGCATTTTATACAGACTTCAAAGCCAAGATTTCTTCTATGCAAACGTAAATAAAAAGAAAACCCATCATCTCTGACTCCATTTCACACTATTGTTGTTGTTGTTCAGTTGGCTAGTCGTGAGTGAGTCTTTGCAACGCTATGGTCTACAGCACGCCAGGTCTCCCTGTCCCTCGCCATCTCTCAAAGTTTGCCCAAATTCATGTCCATTGCATTGGTGATACCATCCAGCCATCTCATCCTCTGATGCCCTCTCCTCTTTCTGCCCTCAATCTTTCCCAGCATCAGGGATTTTTACAATGAGTCAGCTGTTCACATTAGATGACCAAAATGCTGGAGTTTCAACTTCAGCATCAGTTCTTCCAACAAGTATTCAGGGTTGAATTCCCTTAAGATTGACTAGGTTGATCTCCTTGCTGTCCAAGGGACTTCCAGGAGTCTTCTCCAACACCACAGTTCGAAGGCATCAATTGTTCTGTGTTTCACTTTCTTTATGGTCCGGCTCTCACAACCATACTTGACCACTGGGAAGACCATAGCTTTGACTATATGGACCTTTGTTGGCAGAGTAATGTCTCTGCTTCTCAATACACTGTCTTGGTTTTCCATAGCTTTCCTGCCAATAAGTAATGGAGGAGGGAATGGCAAACCACCCCGGCATACTTGCCGTGAGAACCTCATGAACTGAAGAAAAGGGTATACTTTGTTACCTGGGCCTAAAAAGAGCTCTGCACAGATTCTAATGTGAAGGCAATTCCTCCAGATTCTAATTGTAGCTCCTTCTTCCATAAGTCCCTGGTATGTTTCTAAGAAGCTGGATCAAGTGAACAAATGTCTAAAAAGAAAACAAGCAACTTTTCCCTTATCTTATCCATACATATCCCCTCTCACTGTTTCCAAAACTCTTTTTGGAAATTCTCTCATATAAACTGACTAGATCAAATCTATCTTATCTTGTGAAATTTCACCAATCACCAATTCACCAGTTAGATCAAGCACTTCTACCTTTCACCAATGATTCACCAGCTTCAAAACTACATTTTAGGTACTCACTGAATATTTGTTAAATATTTAGATGAGTATATTTCTCAAACCGTATCTTAGTAATGATACAGATTTTGTTCCAGTTTTGTTCCAGCATGCCTGCACACACACAAATACATGTTCAGAAAGCGATATAGAGAAAGGGGAACATTGTATTTAGTTTCATTAAAATAAATCCACTTAAGCCAGTGTCTTGCTATATTTTCCTGACTTCTGTGATTTATTTACCATTGTTCGTTCTGCTGAGAACACATTTGTAACTCTCTCTACCATATTATCTACTTTTGAAAAAAAGAAATTTCATATGGCATCTTATTCTGGTGAATTTTCTAGCTTCCCAAAGGAGAAAAAAAAATTTAAAGTCTTGAAAAAATGGCTCGTTTCAAAACCTCTCTGAAATACGGATATGTCACTGAAAAGCAATGACGGCAATAATCAACTTTTATTAGAGATAACTTACTCATTAAAATATTAGAAAGTATAGTAAATATTATGAGTTGAATTGAACCAAAGATACCAAGTCTTTTTGTATTTTTGATAATGATGGAGGATAAGGTATGAGGAAATGGGGAGGATAAATTGAAAAATATATCGTGTAAGTTTGGTAAGAAACCAAACTTCAGAAATGACATTAAAGGCAGTGAAGTCTGAAGGAGCCACTGGATTAGAGAGAGAGCAAGCTGAGGTCTAGGTGAAGTTCAGATTCCAGCGATAACTAACCAGAGTTCAGTGGTGGATGCTTTGAAAGTTTGAGCACAGCAGGACAGTCAGACAAAAGGCTGAGTGTCACTTTAATATTTAGTCTTAAAATCAACAATACGTTCTTTTCTTTGGGGATTACTAGAATTTAAAAACTACCATCTGCTTCTCAAGTAAATTCACCAGTGTGTGGTAAAAATTGTCAGAAATAACAAGAGCTAATATTAGTTGTTGAAGATAAGTTAGGCCTTCTAGTTTTCTCAGGCCATTTTTTGATTTCCAAAAAGGATAAAACAGCAACAATAAAGATGTATATTTTGGAAGTTATTCAGTAATATGTGAACCAGTTGATCTAGTAATTTTTCTTTGACATTTTCTTCTTATGGCCTATAAATTAGCTTTGTTTGCTTCTAGCAGCACAGTAGTAAATTATTACAACCTTATAAGACTATTACTGGTTATATGATTATTTTTGTTGGACTTATTTGCTGTGTGTGTGTGTGTGCGTGCTTATTTGGTAAGTCATGTCTGACTCTTTGTAACCCCATGGACTGTAGCCCACCAGGCTCCTCTGTCCATGGGATTTCCCAGGAAAATGGTAAGTTGCCACTTCCTTCTACAAGGAATCTTCCCCACCCAGACTCAGAGATTGAACCAGTGTCTCCTGCATTGATGGGCAGATTCTTTACCAGTGAGCCACCTGCTGCTGCTGCTGCTGCTGCTGCTGCTAAGTCGCTTCAGTCGTGTCCAACTCTGTGCAGCCCCATAGACGGCAGCCCACCAGGCTCCCCCATCCCTGGGATTCTCCAGGCAAGAACACTGGAGTGGGTTGCCATTTCCTTCTCCAGTGCATGAAAGTGAAAGTGAAGTCTCTCAGTTGTGTCCGACTCTTCGCAACCCCATGGACTGCAGCCCACCAGGCTCCTCCGCTCATGGGACTTTCCAGGCAAGAGTACGAGGAAGCCCCTATTTGTATGATAACTAGTGAAAATCAGTATAAGGACACACTGGAGGGACTATGCACCTAAGCAGTGGAGGTCAGATGTCTTCTTCCTTCAGTGCTTGCAGGCCATTTCAGTATCCATTCTTCTATTCTCCAACAAATTCTGGACAACTTCTAGATTCTTTTCTTCTTGAGAAGGTTGACAGACTCACACTTAAAAATGACTGCGCTAAGAATCAGGTAAAACTTCTGTTTAAAATTCTCCCCCAAGTGAGTAATAAGCCTCCCTCCAAAGATAGCTCAGGAGCTATTGAAATGCTCAGTTCTTCACATTTCTAAATTTGAAAACTGTGAAAAAAAAAATACCAATGAGGATATGCAATAATGATGCTAAATTTGAATATTTACTTAGCATGATCATCTTCCAACTTTTTATAAATTAATATTTTAAAGGTGGAGTGGAATATCACAGATTTGAAACTACAGTGTGATATAGTGTAATTTTAAATATAAAAGGAGATTTTAATCAAAAGTGCTCCTTTTCCCTTTTCTCTGATTTAAGTCACTATGTTCAATTCATTTTGAAATGCAAATATATATATACACACAGATATATACATGTATATATATGTATAAGTATATACCCATATGTGTGTGTGTGTATATATGTTTAATTTGTGTATACGATAAACCAAGACAGGTTATAATATTAAAAAATGATTGAGATACTCCTTGTTACATCATTATTGATGATTTCAGAAACCCTGGAAACCTAAGGAAACTCTTTCCTTAGGAAATAAGTAACAAATCCTCCATGTCCATTAATTAAGATACCTATCCTCTTAATGTGTCAAGAATTAGTTTCTAATTCCTGTTGTTATGTATTAGCTTACTATTTAGTGGCTTAAAAGAATGCAAATGTATTATTTTTAGTCATCTAGGCTAGAATTCCAACATCAATATCTCTAGGATAAAAACTAAGTTGTCAGCGTCAGTGTTTTCCTTTCTGGGTACTCTAGGGGAAAAATTTGTTTCTTTACATTTTCCAGTTCTAGAGGCATTCCCTGGCTATGGGCCCCTTCCTCCATTTTCAAAGCTAGGAGTACTGTGTCTCTCTAACCACCCTTCTTAGAAAGTTAGAAGCATCTCCTAATTTTCTTCCACTTTCCTCTTCCATTTTTAATGAAGTTTGTGATTATACTGCACCCACCCAGATAATCCAGTATAACCTATTTTAATGTCAGCAAATTTAATTCCAACTGCAATCTAAATTCTCCTTTGTCATGTAACATAGTCACAGATCCCAGGGATTAGCAACATCTTTGAGGGTGAGCGTCATTCTGCCTGCCACATTTTAGTATGTCACATTTTCCTCACTTTACCTAGAAATTGAACTGGAAGTTGGCATCTAGATCCTCATACATGTTTAAACTGAGCATTTAATCTCTTCTCTATAAATATGATAAATCACATCTTACCTTGAAAAGTATTTCCTCCTAGTCTTCTCTCCCACTAGCTCCCGGTTGTAGCCAAAAACAACACAATTCTCTTTTTACAAGGAAATTAATGAAAAGGAAGCTTACAACTATGTTCTGTAAAGAAGCGAGGAAATGCAGTTGGGTTTATTTCAGTTTTCTGTGATGGAAGTCAGATAATCCAACAAGAAACTTCTGAGATTGTATATGTCTTATTGAAAGAATGTTACGGTTGTTGTGCAATAAAATACTTGTATATCAAAGAAGCTTCCAAAGAGAAGTAGTGTCATCTTTCTGAAAGTACTTTGTGGAAAGTTCTTTAAAAAGTGAGTTCCTTTTTATATCAAATTATGAACATAAATGTAATGCCTTTCAAAGCAAAAACAGACTTGAAGGGTATTAGGCAGTCAGAAATGCATGTACCTGACACATAAGATATCCCTGTTACCTCTTACTGTTAGGATGAATTGTGCTGATCTATCTGTGTGAGTATATTTGATGAGTAGGTTCAGGATTGGAAAGAATATAACATATGTACTGAATTTAAAAACTGTATGGCCAGTTATTATTACTAGATAGTGTGTTTACAGTTTTCAAAATCTTTTCTAGGAAACCAGATAACAGTTATTCTGTTGGTGTCACTCTAAAAATCACTTAAAAATTACCACTCATTATACTCACCATCTGAATCTCAGTAGTATCCTCCAGTGTTTTTTTCTCTTTTTTGGGGGGGTGGAATGGGGGTACCACCAAGAATGGAAAGGGATTTGAATATGATTTTTAAATGATTTCAAGGAAATACTTATGTTAGGCACAGTTGAGATCCCAGATATATTTGTATGTAGCAACTCTAGTAGTTCATAACAAGTAATTGAGGATATACTCCCCACAGTAACTCATAAAAAATAAACGAGGATAGAAATTTTATCAAGAAGTTTGCTAATGAGATTCTGATATTTAACTCAGAATGTCAAATGTCAAATGTCAAATCCATTTCTCTGTAAAGGTGCTTAACAGTTTGGGAAATTCAGTTACATATCCTGATTCTCCTATCCCACAAAATTATCGGAATAAGATTTGCTCATTAATTAAATGAAAGTGATAAATATTTGAAACCAATAGAGTTTCAGTGAGTGGCTCTGAGGAGCAGAAAAGGATAGAGGGCTATGTCACTGCTTAATCCTATAGAAATTTCAACTCAGACACTCATAGAGGCATAACTAATATTCTCATTAATTCATTAATAACTAATATTCTCATCTCAAAAATTGTGAAGTTTAAACTGAACAACTATTAGAGTTACTTACATACTTTTTAATCTACCTTGGCGTGTAATTCTGTATGAGGTAAACCGAGAGAAAGGTTTTAGGTTTGGTTATAAATGTAAATGTGGAATAGTATACTGCTCTGAATCTATATCTTGGTGATCATTCATTTAACTTTAATTTATTCAAACAACATATTTATTGACATATATGTATAGGTGTTTTCATATGTATTAAAAATATATATATACATGTATATATATATATAGGTGTATGTATCTTCATGTGTGTTTCAGACATGTGTGTGTGTGTGTGTTCTTTCTGGAGATTAAGTGGTGACCATAACAAGTCTGTCCCTTGTGTGAGAAATGGGAAAAGATATTTTATATCAGATGATGGAAAATTCTTTGAAGCATAAAAAGTACAGGAGTAATTTAGGATAGGACAGGGTAGGATAAGAGAAGATACTGTAGAATAAGATACAATAGAATCGAATATTTGAATGTTGTATAGAGGGTAAAGAGCTTCCTGGATGACTGAGTGATAAAGAATTCACCTGCAATGCAGAAAACACAAATTCCAACCTTGGATCAGGAAGATCCTCTGGAGGAGGAAATAGCAACCCACTCCAGTATTCTTGCCTGGAAAATCTGATGGACAGAGGAGCCTGGCGGGTTACAGTCCATGGGGTCACAAAGAGCTGAATGCACACACACACACACACACACATAAAGAATAAAATATAGGGGGCAAGATGTGAAGCCAGAAACCAGTTCAAATTTATTTTAATAAGGTAAGAGATGTTGGTAGCTTGGACCAGAATATAGAAGTAGGAATGGTAAGAAATGATTTAATTCTGATTCTCTATGTTGAAGTCACAACTTATAGAATTGACTGATATTTAGATGTAGTGTTGGAGACAAGTGATGTATGAGGGTGACCCCAAGACAACCTGAAAGACTAGAAGTATGGAGTGTAGTTACTGAGATGGAGAAGATTGTAGGAAAAGCAGATATGTGGTGAGGTTTGTGTATCAAAAGTTCAGTTTTGAGCATATCAAGTTAGAATACTTTTTATACATCCAAATATCTGGGTATCAGTTCAGTTCAGTCACTCAGTCATGTCCGACTCTTTCAGATCCTATGGACTGCAGCACACCAGGATTCCCTGTCAATCACCAACTCCTGGAGCTTGCTCAGACTCATGTCCATCAGGTTGATGATGCCATCCAACCATCTCATCCTCTGTTGTCTGCTTCTCCTCCTGCCTTCAATCTTTCCCAGCATCAGGGTCTTTTCCAAAGAGTCAGTTCTTCGCATCAGTTGTCCAAAGTACTGGAGTTTCAGCTTCAGCGTCAATCCTTCCAATGAATATTCAGGACTGATTTCCTTAGGACTGACTGGTTCAATCTCCTTTCAGTCCAAAGGACTCTCAAGAGTCTTCTCCAACACTACAGTTCAAAAGCACTAATTCTTCAGTGCTCAACCTTGTTTATGGTCCAATTCTCACATCTATATATGATTACTGGGAAAACCATAACTGACTAAATGGACCTCTGTCAGCAAAGTAACGTCACTGCTTTTTAATATGCAGTCTAGGTTTGTCATAGCTTTTCTTTTAACGAGCAAGCGTCTTTTAATTTCATGGCTGCAGTCACTATCTTCAGTAATTTTGGAGCCCAAGAAAATAAAGTATCTCACTGTTTCCAATGTTTCCCTATCTATTTGCCATGAAGTGATGGGACCAGATGCCATGATCAAATGAAGATTTGTATGTTGAGTTTTAAGCCATTTTTTTCACTCTCCTCTTTCACTTTCATCAAGAGGCTCTTTAGTTCCCCTTCATTGTCTGCCATAAGGGTGGTTTCATCTGCATATCTGAGGTTACTCATCTTTCTCCTGGCAATCTTGATTCCAACTTGTGCTTCATCCAGTCAGGCATTTCACATGATGTACTCAACATATAAGTTAAATAAGCAGGGTCACAACATACAGCCTTGATTTACTCCTTTCCCAATTTGGAACCAGTCTGTTGTTCCATATCTGTTTCTAACTGTTGCTTCTTGACCTGCATACCTCAGCAGGCAGGTATGGTGGTCTGGTATTCTCATCTTTTTAAACAATTTTCCAGTTTGTAGTGATCTACATAGTCATAGGCTTTGACATAGTCAGTAAAACAGAAGTAGATGTTTTCTGGAAGTTTTGAATTCAGGGGAAATAATGAGGCAAGACATTGGCATTTGGAAATAATTAGTATATGTAACAAGTATTTGTTTCCTGCTTATTTTTATAACCTATGTAATTAGATGAGATTAACTAAAGTGAATGGGAAAAGGAGGCCAGAAAATAAGCCTCTGTAGCATTAAAACTATTTCAAGACAGGGAGAGAAGAGGAAGCAAAAGATACTGAGACAAATTAATAAGTGAACAAGGAGGAGAACTGATGGAGTAGTGTCCCAAGAGGCACAAAGGGGAATGAACTTTTTAGATTATTGATTGGCCTTGTCAGCCTCTGCTGATGAACTAAGTAAGATAAGAAATGACCATCTTGACTTGACCATTGGCTTTAGAAATAGATCACTAAAGATCCCAATAAGAACTGTTTCAATATCCTGGTAGATCCAAGAAGCAGGAGACAATATCATCATTAAATTTGAACAATTATGTGTAACTTTTTTCTCTAATTGATAGCAGAGAAAAAAGAATGAAAAGGGATGATGAGTAAAGAAAAAGTAACTTTTAAAGATAAGAAATATACCATCACAAGACTGATTCAGTTTGGAGTGGAAACTGTCCATGTAGGAGGGAGAGAGAAGGCTTTCTGGAGCTAGATTCTTAGGTGGGAAAGAAATCATGAAATTCACTGAATATGTGAAAGAATTGGATTTGGATAGAACTAAAACATGTGATCCATTATAGGGAAGGCAAAGATAAAAATGCAAGGGGTTGAAAGTCATTGTTAGATAGTACTTATTATTGCTGAAATTACTACCGTATTTTAGCAAAATACCCACCCTGGTCATTGGTTGAGTACTAGAGGGAAGGAGAAATATTACAGATTTGAGGTGAACATGTGGAGTAGTAACCTAGATAGTAAATTGATAAAGAATATATGACAATAGTAAACATAAAAGAAAGCTTGAAAGAGAAGCAAACAGTGCAAATTAGAGAATATATTGTTATTTAGTCTTTTCTTACTACAAGTTTAACAGGTGTCTTTTCAATTAAAGTATTTTAACTTCTCATTTTTACGTGCTTAACAGGTAAAAAAGAAACACATGAGTCTGGGATACACATAGAAAGGATGAAAGGAGAGCAAGAAAGTGGGACTTTAGGAAAATATAGAGACAATTAACCAAAAAAAAAAAAAGATCAATAGCTGTGTTAAGAACCAAAAGGAAGTTGTACTTTTCTAAGAATTTGTCCATTTCTTCCACGTTATCCACTTTATTGGCATATAATTGCTAATAGTAGTCTCTGATGAGCCTTTGTATTTCTGTGTTGTCTGTTGTGATCTCTCCATTTTCATTTCTAATTTTATTGATTTGATTTTTCTCTTTGTTTCTTGATGAGTCTGGCTAATGGTTTTTCAATTTTAATGGACAAATTCTTAGAAAAGTACAACTTTCCAAAACTGAACCAGGAAGAAATAGAAAATCTTAACAGACCCATTACAAGCACGGAAATTGAAACTGTAATCAGAAATCTTCCAGCAAACAAAAGCCTAGGACCAGACAGCTTCACAGCTGAAGTCTACCAAAAATTTCGAGAAGAGCTAAGACCGATCCTACTCAAACTCTTCCAAAAAATTGCAGAGGAAGGTAAATTTCCAAACTCATTCTATGAGGCCACCATTACCCTAACACCAAAACCTGACAAAGATGCCACAAAAAAAGAAAACTACAGGCCAATATCACTGATGAACATAGATGCAAAAATCCTCAACAAAATTCTAGCAATCAGAATCCAACAACACATTAAAAAGATCATACACCATGACCAAGTGGGCTTTATCCCAGGGATGCAAGGATTCTTCAATATCCTCAAATAAATCAGTGTAATTCACCACATTAACAAATTGAAAAATAAAAGCCATATGATTATCTCAATAGATGCAGAGAAGGCCTTTGACAAAATTCAACATCCATTTATGATAAAAACTCTCCAGAAAGCAGGAATAGAAGGAACATGCCTCAACATAATAAAAGCTATATATGACAAACCCACAGCAAACATTATCCTCAATGGTGAAAAACTGAAAACATTTCCCCTAAAGTCAGGAACAAGACAAGGGTGCCCACTTTCACTGCTACTATTCAACATAGTTCTGGAAGTTTTGGCCACAGCAGTCAGAGCAGAAAAAGAAATGAAAAGAATCCAAATTGGAAAAGAAGTAAATCTCTCACTGTTTGCAGATGACATGATCCTTTACATGGAAAACCCTAAAGACTCCACCAGAAAATTACTAGAGCTAATCAATGAATATAGTAAAGTTGCAGGATATAAAATCAACACACAGAAATCCCTTTCATTCCTATACAGTAATAATAAGAAAGAAGAAAAAGAAATTAAGGAAACAATTCCACTCACCATTGCAACAAAAAGAATAAAATACTTAGGAATATATCTACCTAAAGAAACTAAAGACCTATATATAGAAAACTATAAAACACTGATGAAAGAAATCAAAGAGGACACTAAAAAATGGAGAAATATACCATGTTCATGGATCAGAAGAATCAATAAAGTGAAAATGAATATACTACCCAAAGCAATCTACAGATTCAATGCAACCCCTATCAAGCTACCAGCGGTATTTTTCACAGAACTAGAACAAAAAATTTCAAGATTCGTATGGAAATATAAAAAACCTCGAATAGCCAAAGCAATCTTGAGAAAGAAGAATGGAACTGGAGGAATCAACTTGCCTGACTTCAGGCTCTACTACAAAGCCACAGTCATTAAGACAGTATGATACTGGCACAAAGACAGAAATATAGATCAATGGAAAAAATAGAAAGCCCAGAGATAAATCCGCACACCTATGGACACCTTATCTTCAACAAAGGAGGCAAGAATATACAATGGAGTAAAGACAATCTCTTTAACAAGTGGTGCTGGGAAAACTGGTCAAACACTTGTAAAAGAATGAAACTAGATCACTTTCTAACACCATACACAAAAATAAACTCAAAACGGATTAAAGATCTAAATGTAAGACTAGAAACTATAAAACCCCTAGAAGAGAACATAGGCAAAACACTCTCCGACATAAATCACAGCAGGATTCTCTATGATCCACCTACCAGAATACTGGAAATAAAGCAAAAATAAACAAATGGGATCTAATTAAAATTAAAAGCTTCTGCACAACAAAGGAAACTATAAGCAAGGTGAAAAGACAGCATTCTGAATGGGAGAAAATAATAGCAAATGAAGCAACTGACAAACAACTAATCTCAAAAATATACAAGCAACTTATGGAGCTCAATTCCAGAAAAATAAACGACCCAATCAAAAAATGGGCCAAAGAACTAAATAGACATTTCTCCAAAGAAGACATACGGATGGCTAACAAACACATGAAAAGATGCTCAACATCACTCATTATCAGAGAAATGCAAATAAAAACCACAATGAGGTACCATTTCACACAAGTCAAAATGGCTGCGATCCAAAAGTCTGCAAGCAATAAATACTGGAGAAGGTGTGGAGAAAAGGGAACCCTCTTGCATTGTTGGTGGGAATGCAAACTAGTACAGCCACTATGGAGAACAGTGTGGAGATTCATTAAAAATTTGCAAATAGAACTGCTTTATGACCCAGCAATCCCACTGCTGGGCATACACACCGAGGAAACCAGAATTGAAAGAGACACATGTACCCCAATGTTCATTGCAGCACTGTTTAATATAGCCAGGACATGGAAACAACCTAGATGTCCATCAGCAGATGAATGGATAAGAAAGCAGTGGTACATATACACAATGGAGCATTACTCAGCCATTAAAAAGAATACATTTGAATCAGTTCTAATGAGATGGATGAAACTGGAGCCAATTATACAGAGTGAAGTAAGCCAGAAAGAAAAACACCAATACAGTATACTAACACATATATATGGAATTTAGAAAGACGGTAATGATAACCCTGTATGTGAGACAGCAAAAGAGACACAGATGTATAGAACGGACTTTTGGACTCTGAAGGAGAGGGAGAGAGAGAGGGTGGGATGATTTGGGAGAATGGCACTGAAACATGTATACTATCATGTAAGAAACGAATTGCCAGTCTATGTGTGATACAGGATACAGGATGCTTGGGGCTGGTGCACGGGGATGATCCAGAGAGATGATATGGAGTGTGAGGTGGGAGGGGGGTTCAGGATTGGGAACTCATGCACACCCGTGGCAGATTCATGTCAATGTATGGCAAAACCAATACAGTATTGTTAAGCAAAATAAAGTAAAAAAATTTAAAAAAAAAAGAACCAAAAGAGAAAATACTGATAAATAAAATAGAGATGAACAGAAATGAAAAATAAATAAGATGGTAGAAGATGTCTCATGCCGTCTTCAAGGTTTAATATGAAGCATTAATGAATTAAGTCATATAGAAACAGAAAGCAAGTCAAAATCAGATGTATTTGCCAAATAGTATTAGAAATAGAAACTTAGAAGTGTAACCTATAAAGAAACTAGAAATACTTTAAGAGTAGAAAATTCTAGTGTATTAAAAGATTGTGGTCTATAGTAGAGAATATATAGTATTTCATTTATTTATTCAGATTATTTGGCTGCATTGGATTTTAGTTACATCATGCGGGATCTTTCCTTGCAGTGCACAGATTGTCTATTTGTGGCACATAGGCTCAGTAGTTGTGGCACAAACACAGGTTTAGTTACTCTGTGTCATGTGGGATCTTAGTTATTCAACCAGGGATCAAACCCAAGTCCCTTGCTTTGCAAGGGAGATTCTTAATCATTGAACTATCAGGCAAGTCCCTAGATGTAGCATTTCTTTTAACATTTAGATATTTGGGAAAACTTTTCCAGACTGTGAATTCTGAGGACTTAAAGATTAAAGTCAGCTTTTCTGGTGGCTTAAATGGTAAAGAATCTGCCTGTAATGCAGGAGACCTGGGTTCAATCCCTGGGTCAGGAAGATCCCCTGGAGAAGAGAATGGCAACGCACTCCTGTATTCTTGCCTGGAGAATTCGATGGACAGAGGAGGCTGGCAGGCTAGAGTCCATGAACTCACAAAGAGTCAGACACAACTAAGCGACTAACACTTTCACTTTAACTTTAAAGATTAAAACTATGGATTCAATAGTTTCTCTTCTCCATATGCAATACCAAAGGAGAAAATACACATATGTAGGTATCTATATATACATATGTACATATGTGAAATAATTTATGGTGGTGTTTAGGAAATTATGGTGGTGTTTAAAGGAAATTTCAGTTACAACAACCTGGCAATTTCTGTGCCTGTATATTTCTCTTTCTTCAACTATAGTTAATAGATTCCTGATATTTTGGTAGTTAAAAGCAGTGTATTTTAATCTGCACATCTCTATTGCAACCATATGGATTGATTTTCAATCAGAATGAAGTTAATTTAACATACTTAATATCAAATTTGATCTCTAATTGTTTAATATACTGCTTATGCAAAAGTGCAGCTATGAAAATTGATATTGATATTTGGAAAGGATATTTTGAAGGAAATGCGAGTCCCACATATTCCTCAGGATTATTCCATGTTCATATACCTACTAGTCCAGACTACTATAAAGCTATACATCTGCATCATATCATTCTGACCTCAGCCAAGTTGCCTTTATGAACTACAAACTTATAATAGCTCCTTAACTTTTTTACAGCATGATTTACAAAACAACCCTGACTGGAACAGATAGTTCAAAGTGTCTCCTAGTGATACTGTCAGGGATATCTCATTACAGTACTCAATATTTGAGAAGTGTCTCTCTGGAGCTATAGTGGGAGGTATATTTCTAGGACTAAGCCAAAAGGTCAGTTATTAGGAAGGCAGTCTCAAAATATCTTACCCAGGGGAACACAAGCAATGAAGCAAGAAATGAACGGAGTTATCAAGAGCTGAAAATTTAGGTCAACACAAATCCAAACTTGGAAGATCCATAGCAGAACTTAGCCTGAGAGGGCAACATGGCACAAGGATGATGAATTGATGGGCTAGTGAGAAAAAAGTATGGCTCTGGGTAAACGTCATGAACAGGGATTCTGTCTTCTGTCCCTTGACCTCTAAACTAGTCTGGCTTACCCAAACTCCTGAGAGAGGTAAGACCCAGATACTCTAATAACTTTTCAAGTTAGAATTTTTAAGGTGACCTGATCTTGCTCTGATTTCCATGTTAGGTTGATATGAAAATGTATGTCCTATGATGGGTTAAGTCTTTCATTGTTTATCAGTGTAGGTATATTGTTCCACTTTGTATTCTGATGGTTTGAGCCTGCAATCAGCTGTTCATTCCTGCTTTGTCTGAAACTTCTAGCATTATATCCCCATTGAGCTCTTGGAAATCTGGATCTAACAAAATTAATAAGGAGATTAATATGCATAACCCTATTGTTCCAGATTTCTTTCTATCATTACCTTTCAAGATGTATGAAGTCTTGGCTATTTCCCAGACCATGGTTGTTAGGAATTTAAAGCAATAAGAGATAAGAGGCAAGAGTAGGCAAATATTAATATTTATTGTGTCTAGGGCCTTCCCTGGTGGCTCAGTGGTAAAGAATCTGCCTGCAAAGCAGGAGACCTGGGTTTGATCCCTGGGTCAGGAAGATCCCCTGGAGTAGGAAATGGCAACACACTCCAATACTTTTGCCTGGGAAATCCTATGGACAGAGGAGGCTGGTGGGCTGCAGTCCACAGGGTCGCAAAGAGTTGGGCAGGACTTAGTAACAAACAACAATGATATTTTATCTAAAATATCAGAAACAAGTCTATGGTTACTAACCTGAAAATCTCAAGCATATCACTGAAAGCTGCCTCAGCATAAGTAGTTTTGTCCTTTCTTCCCCTTCTATAGAAAATCATGGAGAAGGCAATGGCACCCCACTCCAGTACTCTTGCCTGGAGAATCCCAGGGATGGGGGAGCCTGGTGGGCTGCCATCTATGGGGTCGCACAGAGTCGGACACGACTGAGCGACTTAGCAGCAGCAGCAGAGAAAATCATAGAGGCATGTTTAGTAAAATCTACAAACTGAATCTTTCTATTTTACTTCCATATGCATAGCCAGTATTTTCTTACCTGGGGAGCAGTTAAAGGGGCTGTGCTTCAAGTGCCCTGGCAGTCAGAGAATATCAGACTGTAGGTTATGATAATCATATTGCTGTTGTTGTTCAGTTGCTCATTTGTGTCCAACTCTTTGTGACCCCATGGACTGCCACACAACAGGCCTCCCTGTCCTTCACCATCTCCTGGAACTTGCTCAAATTTATGTCCACTGAATCAGTGATACCACCCAACAATCTCATCCTCTGACACTCCCTTCTCTTCCTGCCTTCTATCTTTCCCAGCATCAGGGTCTTTTCCAGTGAGTTGGCTCTTTGTATCAGGTCACCAAAACACTGGAGCTTCTGCTTCAGCATCAGTCCTTTCAATGAATGAACATCGTAATCCTGTTGCTTCCTCTAAAGGTAATATTCACTATAGTTGGAATGCCCTTTTAACTACTTAATATGATCAGTCAGTATGTCACAGTGTTCCATAAACTAGCTCAATGATTGGACTTGGATAATCCCTCATTTTGGTGCAATGATTAAGCATGGTGTCATGAAGAGAGCTTTATAGTGTTTCAGACTGGAGGTATCATGAAACTATCTGATAGATACAAAGTCTGGAGTAAATGAACCTATCTCGCCATCCTTCCTCTTGGCAGCAGTGCTGGGGCCCTTCCAGTGTAAGGTAAGGAGAACCATAAGACAGTTAAATGCAATGATACCAGCTGGCCTAGTGAAATGAACACTTACAGGCAAGGAAAAGATCGTTGGCTTTATATAGACTGAGAGGACACTTTTAAACAGATAGTCCTCATCTAAGCAGCCACATATATGATACTGGGAAAAACTCCCATCTTGCTAAATTATAGGACTGAATATTCCACCTTACCTCATTGGCATTTTATTGCACTTATATAACATATACAAGTCACCTGGCCCTCAAACCATGCCAGACTGAGGAGTATTAGACAGTTTTGAGGTACTACCATTCCTTTGTCTTAAGAATTCAAGTGATTTGTCTTAAGATGTCTCATGAATAAATAGCAGCAGTGGATAGATTATTTATTCATAAAGGCACTTAAAATTGGAGAATTTTTAAGAGATGATTTTCTCATTCACTAAATGTGTATCTTACTTTTTTTTTTTTTTCCTTAGTTTCATGACTTGTAATCCCTTGGACTACACTTATCTGCTGTATACAGTCATCATCACCACCTTTAAAAACTTGAACTTCTGCTGTACCTGAAATTATTCTTTTCAGCCTATGAGGAAGTTTTGACTAAAAAGTACTCAAATACCCTAGAGATAGAGTGTGTGCATGCTCAGTCGCTCAGACATGTCCAAATATTTTGTAACCCTGCTGCCCTGAGCCCTCCAGGCTCCTCTGTCCATGACATTTCTCAGGCAAGAATCCTGGAGTGGGTTGCCATTTCCTACTCCAGGGGATCTTCCTAACCCAAGGATTTAACCTGAATCTCTTGCGTCTCCTGAATTGGCATGCAGATTCTTTACCACTGCACTACCTGTAAAATAAGAGTGGCAGCTGTAGTCTTTGACCCTAAAAATAGGTGTGCTTACATGTCAGAGACAGAAGTAAAGTCATTCTTTCTACAAACACTTGGAAACCAACATGAAATTGGGTTTATTTCATGATTCTCCTTGCCTGTAAGGACCTCAACCCTTTCTATTGAGACACAGTGTCTTTGTTGGTTTAATATTTATTAGAGTAATTGATGATTTTTGATCATCCTTTTCTAAGATATATTTATTATCATCTATGGATTCTTGCTAATGAAACTTTAAAATGTTTACACATGCTCCTAAAAAACCACTTTAGACTGTGATTTCATTAAATTTAAATGTATAAACTAATTTGTAGAAAAAAAAATCTTAAAATCTCATCTAAAACTCTCCAGACCAGAATTTTTCAAATTTTAGAATATTCATACAGGGACTATATTACATAAAGTCTGTGAAAAGACTGTAGTGAAATATATATTCATTCCTCCTTCCTTGGTCTAGAGCTTCAAATATGGTGTTTTTGCTTTAAGAGGAAGAAAAGACTTATAAAAATGTTGATTGATGTCACTTTTTAGATAAGGATTTGTCATAAAGCAGCTTTCCTAGAAGATTGGTGCTTGAGAGCTTTTTTTATGACAGATGTGGTATTATGAAGTAACATTTGGTTTTCTCATTCAGGATCTTAGAACATCTTTCTGTTTATTCTAATGCAGAAAAACCAACTTTAAAATAATAACATTATAGTGTTAATACAGTTCACACGTGTATCTTATTAAGTTTATTTGTTTATCAATTTAGTGGCAATTGTAAATTGCTTCTGAAAATGTACAAACCAAATTGGCTATGAGTATTACATATTATTTTCCATAATTATCCTGTATTCAGCCACAATAGTTGAATTCCTATTAGTTCTGATTGTATTTCAGTTGATTCTTCATTATTAATTTAGGTAAACAAATGACATTTTTCTCTATTTTTGAATATTGTTTCATATTTCTACTCAAATATTTATTGCAATGATCTGAACAATTTTAAGAAATAACAGGCAGTGGTCTATATTTTCTTTATCCCAATATAAATGAAATTATATGTGTATATATATATGTGTGTATATAAATGTGTAAATATATGTAAATACATATATATTATATAAACCTAAGTGAGTGTGTGTGTGTGTGTGTGTGTGTGTGCAGCTTCAAGCTACTGAAGCTAATCAGTACAGAGGAGGCATTTTGAAAAAGCTCTTACTTAATAATTGTTGTTTACCTATGGTAGATACATGTTGATGTATGGCAAAACCAATATGATATTGTAAAGTAATTAGCCTCCAATTAAAAAAAATAATAATTACTGTTTAAACTGGATTGACATTTTGATATTTGAAATGCTTAAACATCTGATTCCTTTGATTTCATGAATTGATAGAAATACATTGCTCTATTTTAATATTAAATCATCTCAGATTCTTTTTGAAAGCATTTGGCAATGGTTTGTTTTCTGTTTTTTTTTTTTTTTTTTTTTGCAAATTCAGTATATTTGATTCATTAAGTTTTTACACTTAAAAGTAGATACTTTTGGTCATTTATCATATTTTTTTCTGGTTTGTAAGAGCTCCATATAATAAAGTTTGAGTCTGTCAGTATTTTTTGCCTGGAGAATGCCCATGAATTGAAGAGCCTAGTGGGTACAGTCTATAGGATCACAGAGTCAGACACAACTGAGTAACTAAGCACTGCACCTTTTTTTTTTTTTTTTTTCTAGCACATATCTTTTTTCTTACTGCCTGGAAATTCTATATACTAAAGAAATTTTCCCTATGTGTAAAATAACTTAACAATGCTATTGTGGAACTTGAAGAGAATAATTCCTTAATCAGTTTATTACTTCCTTCCTGATTATTATGTATCCAAATTTTTCAGTTTTCTTGTATTCATTTGTGTTATATGTATTTACCAAGACATATCAATTCTGAGATTTTAATGTGTTTTCCTAGAGCATAATGACAATTTTTAATTTTGTGTCTGTAATTATTTTAAATTTTAATACTTCTGATAAACTTTGAAGTATAAATTTACAGGATAATAAGTTTATGCATAATAACTACATATTTATACAAACATGCAAGTATATGGCTATACATTTAGTTATATAATTCCACATATGAATACTATAAAATCCACATTTGAATATTATATATACCATATTTAATAAAGCAGTGAGGTAAAATAGCTCTGAAATAGAATTATGTATGATATCATACAATTAGATCTCATTTAACAGGTTGACTTTGTCTGTAAAACAAAGATCATTTACTCAGTACTAATGTAGACTTTTCTTAATGATTATTGATCCCACAGATATTTGGAAACAAAATGAATATTTTCTGAATTTTATATCACCTATGAGTATTTCCAAGAGATGATTGAACTATTGTTGAGCAGTGGGTTTATACAAGGCTAAAAATGTTAGCTAAAAATGATCTCCTCAGAGAAAGGAAACCCAGGTCTCAATGCAGGAAACCTGGGTTCAGTCCCTGGGTTGAGAAGATCCCCTGGAGAAGGAAATGACAACCCACTCCAGTAATCTGGCCTGGAAAATCTCATGGACAGAGAGCCATGCATTTGCAATGAGTTGGACACAACTGAGCAACTAACACACTTCACTACCACAGCAAATTTGCCAAAAGGGCAATATTGTATTAATCTCATTTATCATCGCAATTCTAAAATGAAAAATGATGGTATCTGGAATAAGCTTAGAAATATTGACAAATCAACCTCTAACCATCATAGCCATCATAGTGACTGCTGCTGCTGCTACTGCTGCTGCTGCTGCTGCTAAGTCACTTCAGTCGTGTCCAACTCTGCGCGACCCCATAGACAGCAGCCCACCAGGCTCTGCTATCCCTGGGATTCTCCAGGCAAGAACACTGGATTGGGTTGCCATTTACTTCTCCAATGCATGAAAGTGAGAAGTGAAAGTGAAAAGTAAATTGAAGTCACTCAGTCGTGTCTGACTCTTCGCAACCCCATGGACTGAAGCGTACCAGGCTCCTCCATCCATGGGATTTTCCAGGCAAGGGTAATGGAGTGGGTTGCCATTGCCTTCTCCAATCGTAGTGATTTAAGAATTAATTAAGAATGTTTGTAATGCAAAGAATCTGTGGGTTCAGAATAGACTTTAAAAATTACACACTACTACATTCTGGTAGAATGACTGTATAACAAACAATCTAGGGTTAATTTTACTTGAATTCCAGGTTCCTCAATGAAAAATTAAGAAGCAAGTTTTTAATCCTAGCTTCTTTGTGTTGATTTTATAATATTGCTCATATTTCCAAATAACTATCAACCTGAACTTTTATGTAGTGCCATCTGGATCTAATGATTGGATAGTAAACATAACAAAATAGAAGACAGAGGAGATGTTATTTTTAAGATGAGACTAGTAAAATTCACAATTTGGCCTGGTAATCTGTTATCACATAAGATTACTTATGACTATGGGATTTTCTGTAGTTGGAAGTCATATCTTCTTCAATAAAAGGTTGATGCAATACAGAGATAAACTGAATTTTGGAATATAGCCATTGTCTAGTATGCACCAGACAGAGGCATTAATTTTATTCTGTGTAACTTTATTTCCATCATTTGCATACTTATAAAAGTCATCATAAATGTCATTGTTAAACATTTGATTTAGCCTCAAAATTCATACTGAAATAACAGTATAGATGTCAAGTGCAATACTGGGAAATAAGAAACTCAATAAACAACTTTATAATTAGTTGGAGGGAAAGGTTTTTTGTTCTCAGCCTCTTTATTACTAAATGGGCATGTGTAATGAAAAGTCATCAAAAATTTTTACTTCCAAGGTCTAAATGTTGAACACTCTTTGAACCATAACCTATTTGATATCTTCATAAATGAAATGACTCCCATTAATTTTCATAGCTCTACTTAAAATGGGGTGTGTAGATGCAAATAATTATTAATAAAAAAGTATCCATGCTCATAAGCCAATGGTGAATTAGTGGATTATGTATTAAAATTAATTGCTCCAGTTGATTATATTTCTGGAAATTATAAAATGGATTAGAGCTTCATTTTCAACTTACATCAAATTTCAAATGAAATAAGAAACTGTAATGAAAAATGTAGTTATAAAATCTCATAAGACAATATAAAACTGTAAAAAGTTATTTAGAGCTTACTTTGTGATAGATGAGAGCTGAGTGAAAGAATTCCAGAATTTTGTGAGCTGGTAAACATCATATTGGTTGTCTGACATGGGTTTCTCATGAGCAATAGGTAGATTTTATAGTTTTTTACACTATCAAAATTAACAAATCCACAAATCAAGAGTTTCTTTTTAAAATAAATTTATTAATTTTAATTGGAGGTTAATTACTTTACAATATTGTATTGGTTTTGCCATACATCAACATGAATCCACCACAGGTATATAGGTGTTCCCCATCCTGAAACCCGCTCCCTCCTCCCTCTCCGTACCATCCCTCTGGGTCGTCTCAGTGCACAAGCCCCAAGCATCCAGTATCATGCATCAAATCTGGACTGGCGATTTGTTTCATATATGATATTATACATGTTTCAATGCTATTCTCCCAAATCATCCCACCCTCTTCCTCTCCCACAGAGTCCAAAAGACTGTTGTATACATCTGTGTCTCTTTTGCTGTCTCGCATACAGGGTTATCGATACCATCTTTCTAAATTCCATATATATGTGTTAGTATACTGTATTGGTATTTTTCTTTCTGGCTTACTTCACTCTGTATAATTGGCTCCAGTTTCATTCACCTCATTAGAACTGATTCAAATGTATTATTTTTAATGGAAGCAATCTAGATGGCCATCAGCAGATGAATAGATAAGAAAGCTGTGGTACATATACAAAATGGAATATTACTCAGCCATTAAAAAGAAGTTTCTTTATTTTTTTCTGCAGAGAACTGGTTTTTAAATATTTACTGGCATACCACTGTGAGTAACTGCTCATGATAAGCTTGATAGCTAATTTGTTAGGGACTACTGATGAGGAAACTTAAGCACATAAACTGGAAATAAATTAATACATGACTGGAAAACTATTTTTGAAAATTAAAACCACAAATGAAAGTACAAAGAGGGTATTGGTATAGTGTGCTACATACAGGAGATGACAGATAATGTTATTATTTTACAGGCTAAAGAGCTCAAACAGATTATGCGGTTAACACTATAAAAAAATCCAAGCACAGGAAATAAAAAAGCAAGACAGAGAAGGAGTATGAAAGATCAAAATATAGGAATCAAAACATTTACAGAATGTGTAAGATTCTACTTTTACTCTTAAGTTGGCTATATAATATAAAATCTAAATATTGTAAATGACATCAAGTAAACAGAGGAGAAAACACTTAACACACACAGACACCCCTTTGGTGAAGCCAAGAGTAATGTATCTAGTAAGCAACTATTTGTGTAAAATAAGGGAACTAATATATATATCCACCTTTTTTTATGAACATACAAATTTTGTGAGGATATGCAGGTGACTAATAGCAGTGATAACCTATTCTCTGGGGATACTATACAAATAAATGAAGATTGGGATTAGTGTTAGGAGAGAATCTTTACTTTATACAGATTGACTTTACTTTTTTTTTTTTTTTTGACTTTACTTTTAAACCCCATGAATATTTTCTATTCAAATATTAATTAAATACATGTATAGTGTTAAGAAATGTAAATTATACAACATGTGATGTGGCTTGTTTTGTAAATTTTATGCTGATATACATACAGATTTAGAATGAAGATTCAAAAAAAGATATTATTAGCATTTGCCTTGGGCTTCCCTCAAGGTTCAGATGGTAAAAATTCTGCCCACATGCAGGAGACCCAGGTTCAGTCCCTAGGTTAGTAAGATCTGCTGGAGAAGGGAATGACTATCCACTCCAGTATTCTTGCCTGGAGAATTCCGTGGACAGAGGAGCCTGGTGAGGTACCGTCCATGGGGTCACAAAGAGTTAGACACAACTGAGCATTTATTTCTGACTGCTTCCACTTTCATATTTACTTTGCTGTATTTCTCAAATATTCTGAAAGATGAAATTTAATAATCAGCACAAAATACGTATAGTATATTCTATATCCTGGAAGGTTCTGTATGTCAGAATAAAATCAGAAATATATGTTACAGTATTGATCAATGAATTGTGAAATTAACTATGACCCCTCTGTGATTTCTCTTTAGTTGTACAGATCACAGAAGAAAATAATAGATATTAATATAAAGTATCCATGTTAAAACTCTGAGCAATAAATACGTGCATAGAAGTACAGGTTAGATTAGATCTTTCGTGAAACAAATGAAAAGCCATCATGAATTCTGAATGGCCATGAAACCTACCTTCGGCTATAAAAACACGAAAACATTCTGGGTAAGTGTTCTACTCAGGATAAAAGCATCACAATGCCTAGAGGGATCACTTTCTTCCATAACTTTATTTCATAAGACTAAACAGAAAGGGTGAAAAAGTATGAGTCTGGTAAAGCCAGAGAAAGAAACTAAGAAATCCATGACACTTGGAAAATACTCTAGAGTAAAATTCTGTGGCTGGGGAGCCAATTATAAACTAAAACAAAAGAATCGCTCCACAAAGGAGCTACTAACAGAACTGTCACCCAGCAACTGAGATCCAGGAGATAGATTATCCATGAGGAAAAACAGAAAGCTTCATAACTACCTATATGCACTATTTCTAAGGGACAGAGAAAAGAAAATCAAGGAAAACAAAAAACAAAACAAAACAAAAAAAAAAAAACGAGGCAGCAGGAGACTGACCATGAATTCTGATCCACTAAACAATAAATTTAAAATGCTGTTCTTATAACAGGGCTTTCCTGGTGGCTCAGATGGTAAAGAATCTGCCTGCAATGCAGGAGATCTGGGTTGTATCCCTGGGTCGGGAAGATCCCCTGGTGAAAGAACCTAATCCAGTATTCTTGCCTAGAGAATTCCATGGACAGAAGAGCTGCTGACTGAGTGGCTAACACACACATACTGTATGAATCAACATAGCAAAAGAAACTCATGGGAACATAAAGATTCTTTAGTAGCTTTTTTAAAGGATAGAAAAGGAACTTCTGTTTTGATTTTTGTTGCAGATACTCTTTTTGAGTCGGCAAGAACATGGGTAATAGGAGTGGTCAACTCAGCCTGGATCTGATTTCTTCTATAACTCTCTACCTACTTCCCCATTACCACCATGTTCTATTTTGAAATTTTGAAACAATAACAGACATTGTGTCATCTTACCTCTGTGTGTGTGTATCTGTGTGCTGCTGCTGCTGCTGCTGCTAAGTCACTTCAGTCGTGTTCGACTCTCTGAGACCCCATAGACGGCAGCCCACCAGGCTCCTCTGTCCCTGGGATTCTCCAGGCAAGAACACTGGAGTGGGTTGCCATTTCCTTCTCCAATGCATGCATGCATGCTAAGTCGCTTCAGTCATGCCCGACTCTGTGCAACCCGGTGGACAGTAGCCCACCAAGCTCATCTGTCCAAGGGATTCTCCAAGCAAGAATACTGGAATGGGTTGCCATCTCCTTCTACTGTATCTGTGTGAGTGTATATATATATATATATATATATATATATATATATATATATATAAGTTCAATTGTGTTCAGTCACTCAGTCATGTCCAGTGCTTTGCAACCCCATGGACTGCAGGACACTATGCTCCCCTATCCACCACCAACTACCAGAGCTTGCTCAAACTCATGTCATCAAGTCAGTGATGCCATTCAACCACCTCATCCTCTATCATCCCCTTCTCCTGCCCTCAATCTTTTCTAGCATCAGGGTCTTAAATAAGTCAGTTCTTCGCATCAGGTAGCCAAAGTATTGGAGTTTCAGTATCACTCTTTCTAATCAATATTCAGGATGGATTTCCTTTAGGATGGACTGGTTGGATCTCCTTGCAGTCCAAGGGACTCTCAAGAGTCTTCTCCAACACCATGGTTCAAAAGCATCAATTCTTTGGCACTCAGCTTTCTTTATATTCCAACTCTCACACCCATATATGACTACTGGAAAAACCATAGCTTTGACTAGACAGACCTCTGTCGGCAAAGTAATGTCTCTACTTTTGAATATGCTGTCTAGGTTGGTCATAGCTTTTCTGCCAAGGAGCAAGCGTCTTTTAATTTCATGGCTGCAGTCACCATCTGCAGTGATTTTGGAGCCCCCCAAAATAAAGTCTCTCACTGTTTCCATTGTTTCCCCATCTATTTGCCATGAAGTGATAGAACTGGATGCCATGATCTTAGTTTTTTGAATGTTTAGTTTTAAGCCAGCTTTTTCATGTTCCATACATAGTTATGTTTATGTATGTTTAAAACAGTTTATTTTGTTTCATTTTGGTTTAGTTTTAACCTTGTTTTTTTATTGTATAAGTTTGTTTTGCATTATGTAAAATATATTTCCTGATTTAAATCTACAAAAATTCTATATTGGGAGATGTTTACCTTTCTTTCTACCCAGGAATTTGCAGTTTACCATTCAGTTCCTGATTCCTAGACTGGGGAATGACAGGTATGTGACCTTTTAATTTCTGTGATGTCAGATGGAAAACAGTTGGAAATGACGACAGGCTCTATCTCAAATACACTTTTGTCTACCTACTAAATTTATAGTAAATGATAGCAAATTTATTTCAGGTGGTTATTATATTCCATAATATGTACAACATTATTATCTATTTCAATACTCATTACATCTGGTATATAATAATTATATTTTTTGCAAACAAAATCTGAGACAGAGGGATCTTAATTTTATGATACTAATAATATCATATTTTGAATTTGAATGTTTTGTCTCACAAGGATACTGAAGAATACTCTGACTGGCTGCATTGAGAAATTTGTAGAGAAATGTGTAGCACAAAGAAAAAGAGATATTGATGAGCAACATCTTTAATTAGGGATTAAAGATAAAAGAATAAGGAAATTTCTATTGTCAAATTATCATAGTAAAATTAGTCATATTTTAAGGTAAAGTCAATGAGATGATATGTTTGTAACTGCATCCAAAAATGTAGAAAATTTGAGAAGAAAAAATGCTGTGAGACATGTATAAGAAATGGTAAAAGAAAAAAGGTTTCAAAAAATGCATTCATGTTATTTTTTGTTACATAATTATGAAAAGAGAACTCTGTTTTGAGATGGTGCATTTGGTACAGGTTGATCTAGTCTCCTATTGCACAAATGCAATAGTAACCAGACAAAATGTAATTAGTAATATTTTGTCATATTTCCTCTTCTTTAGTTACCTCTATCACTTAAATATTTGGTCACCCTAGTCATCTATATCTATTAGTTTTCAGTTGATTATTCAGAATACTTTGACTTTTTCCATTGTCTTATAATTCCTTTTCTTACAAATGTTTTCTATATTCATGATTGTGTTTTTAACAGTATTTATTATTCTCCTTTCTAATACTTATATTTTACTTGTAATTTCATTTTTGAGAGTTTATTAGATCCTTTTGGTCTCTTGTCTTACACTTTTTTCTTCAATTTTCCACTTATATGGATACTGATTTATTTTCAAAGCATGAGTGAGGGAACACATGCATGACTCTATGTGTGTGTGTGCATGTTTGTGCATAAAATGATCCTATCCCATTAAAAAAATATTGAATATGTATGCATTGGCACCACATGGATTCATTTCTAATCATAATTGTTCCCCTTTTAGGTTCCTTGTTCATGCCAAATGTTTAATAAAAATTATTAGATGAGGGTTGTTAGGACATGAGTCAGGGATGTAGCAGCTTGAAACATGGTATACTGTCCTACAGCCCTTTTTTCTCGTTCTGCATAGTGTTACTCTGCGCTCCCAGCAGTCTGGATTTCTCACTCTTAAGTAATCAAAGACTTTGATAGCTTTGCATAAAGCTATATAGACTGTAAGTTGCTCATGTTATTGTAGCATCCCTACACTTTCTTCTGCCTGGAGCAGTAGCCATTTATGTAATTGCCACCCTCCCACTCTCAATCTCTCCACTAACTCCCCAGAAATTGTTTTCTTTTTTTTTTTAAATGGTAATGTACTTGTTGGTTCTCATTCATTCCATCTTTTCTAACTCCACCATTTGTAACAAAGACAAAGAAGCTTCATTTATAATTTTTTTCTTAGCTAGTAAGTTTACATATGTATTCATATTTTCTGAGGTATTTATATTTCCTATTTTCTAAAATGATCATTAGTTCTCTTGATATGTTACTTTATTGATATCTATTTAGTTGTAAATTTCTTTGCATATTTGGTATATAAATCTGTTTCTCACAAATATTATGAATCATCCCATTTATTTTCCTTTATTTTCTATGGTTTTCTTTATATATGTTATATACATATTTATATCATATACATATGTTATATTTAATATATAAATATTTATATACTCTATATATATATAGCTTCTAAGTGTTAGAAACTTATGAAATCAAATATGACAATATATTAGTTTCCTATTGTCATTATGCTTCAGTTCAGTTCAGTCACTAGGAAAGAATTTTTCATTTTGAAATGAAAAAATATTTATTATATTTACTATTTTAAAATTTACTTTTATACTTGTATGTTTCATCTGGATGTTGTTTAATATCTGAAGCAAAATCGGTCCACCATCCATACATTGCCCGGGTTTGTTTCAAATGTCACTGCATTTCAGAGCTGTTTTGCCAAAATCATTGCTTGAAATTGGGTTCATTTCCAAGTATAGATATGGAATTTTCTATTTTCATTTTATTTTTATGTTTAGTATATTCAGAGAAAAGAGAGGGACATTGATTTTTGTTCAGATGTCTGTAAGAGGTTTTTTTTTTTTTTCAATTACCCGTTGGGCATATATAAAATAAAACTGGAAGAGCTTCCTTTGATTTATCCTTTGAGAAGTTTTTGGTTTTGGTTTATATTGTATAATCAGAAAGCTCTGTCTCCTTTTATTCAGACCACATGCCCAGAAAAGGCAGTTTATACACAGGATGAATGGAAGAACAGAGCATTCACCTATCCCTGCATGTTCATTCTATTTCATTTTATTTTTTCTATTACTGTCATACAAATAACCTGAAACTCCATGGCTTAACACAGTGCTTCATTATTTTCTGAAATCTGTGCTCAGCAGTCTGGGTAATCTTCTGCTAATCTTGCCAGGATCACTCATATGTTGCATTCCTCTGTTAGGATTGGAGGGTTTAAGATGTACATGGTTTGCAATTGGTGCAAGCTGTCTTGGTTCACCACCTAGTGGCTTATCACTCTTAGGCTGGACTGGACTTTGACAACATGCTATTCTCAGAAGAAGGTGGGAATGTATACTCTATGGCCTCTCAAGGGTTAGGCTCTAGAAAGTCGTATAAAGTGAAACTTGCCCAGTCGTGTCTGACTCTTTGTGACTCTCTAAGCAAAAATACTAGAGTGGATAGCTTTTCCCCCCTCAGGGGTATCTTTCCAACCCAGGGATCTAATCCAGGTCTCCTGCCTGGCAGGCAGATTCTTTACCAGTTGAGCCAGAACTTGCATGTTATATTGTTGGCCAAAGCAAATTGCAAGCAAAGCTCCTAGTCAAGAGAGTTTCCATGATCTGAATGTCTAAGCCCCCCTCTCCAACCAAGTAAAATTCATGTATTGACTGTTAACCACCGAAGGCTATGGTGTTAGTAGGTGGAACTTTGTGGAGGTGCTTTGGTCATGAAAGTGGAGCCCTTATGAATGGGATTGTTGGTGTTTAGTCACTATGTCCAACTCTTTTGGAACCCCATGGACTGTAGCCTGCCAGGATCCTCTCTCCAGGGGATTTTCCAGGCAAGAATACTGCACTGGGTTGCCATCTCCTCCTCCAAGGGATCTGTCCCACCCAGGTATCTAGCCCTGTCTCCTGCATTGGCAGGCAGATTCTTTACCATTGAGCCACCTGAGAAGCCCATGAATGGGATTAGTGTCTTTCAAAAGAGGCTCCAAAGAGATCCCTAGCCCTTCCACCGTGAGAGGCCATAGAGAGAAGATTTGGGTTATGAACCAGGAAGAGGCCCTTTACCTAGCTATGTTGGCACCATGACAGTGGTTGTCCAGCCTCCAGAAATGTGAGAAAAACATTTCAGTTGTTGATAAGCTACCACCTGAATAGATTAGAGAGGAGTGGATAAACTTCAACTTTTGATGCTAACAATGGTAATTTCACAGTGCAGAATCATGGATCCAGGGAGGCCTGATTCATTGGAGGTCATTAGTATAAAATAAGGCAAAGCCAGAAAATTTCTAACAGGCTTAGTCATCATCACACCTAATTATAGCTTTTATATTGTATCATAACACTTTTAGTGGATTCAGTAATCCTCTCATTCTGACAAAGGAGGCTGGGTTTATGGTTTTAATTTTCAAAAATACTTCAGAGAAGAAATCATCCCATGTTGTCAATGAGAAAGGGGTGAAAGGTGATCAGTAATTCACTCCTCTGAGCAAATGAGATTAATACTACAACCATTTACTGAATGGTTATTTAGAGCTAGGTTCTTAGGTATGCACTTAAAATAATTATCACTTTTTAAATTCACAACATCTCTGTAAGTTTTATATTGTTATCCCTTCTTTGCAGTTGAGAAATATTAGACCTGGAAAGAGGAACTCCATTTCAGGCTCAGGTCTCTGTGATTACAAGGACTTACTGTTAAAGATTATCCTGTAGTCACTAAATATCTTAATAGATTTACTAAATTCCAAATTTTCATTGATTTTATTCATTCATATATCATTTTTTAAGATAATGAGTTCATTTGTATTTCATCTGAGAAGAATAATCCATGAAATAAATCTCATAAATATTTTCAATAAAAATTTACCCAGTAAATCTTTCCCTACAAGCAATAAAATGAACTAAAATGCTACATTAATCAAATGATTTTAGTGTTCTTACAAGTGTAGACAGATGCTCAGGGGAGTATAAGAAAGCCTAGAAGTAGCTTCTTCAAAATATTTTTTTAAAAATCCACTCATAATTATCTTTTGAAAGAGTGGAAAAATATATGACTATTTGATTTTGTTGAATAATTTGTCTAAGCACAGTTTTTAAATGTTTTGAAAAACATAATCTTATTCATATGAAAGATGTTATCAGTATTAATTCCAAATAGATTTAGGTTTTGAATAGTTAAAGAAAATATAAGTGAATAAATTTTAGGCCTCAGTATGAAAAAGACCTTTTTATTTTTTATTTTTTTTTAATGTTCTAGTTCTCTTTCATTTTTTTTTAATTTTAGTTTTTTATTTTTTAAATTTTAAAATCTTTAATTCTTACATGCGTTCCCAAACATGAACCCCCCTCCCACCTCCCTCCCCATAACATCTCTCTGGGTCATCCCCATGCACCAGCCCCAAGCATGCTGCATCCTGCGTCAGACATAGACTGGTGATTCGATTCTTACATGATAGTATACATGTTAGAATGCCATTCTCCCAAATCATCCCACCCTCTCCCTCTCCCTCTGAGTCCAAAAGTCCGTTATACACATCTGTGTCTTTTTTCCTGTCTTGCATACAGGGTCGTCATTGCCATCTTCCTAAATTCCATATATACGTGCTAGTATACTGTATTGGTGTTTTTCTTTCTGGCTTACTTCACTCTGTATAATCGGCTCCAGTTTCATCCATCTCATCAGAACTGATTCAAATGAATTCTTTTTAATAGCTGAGTAATACTCCATTGTGTATATGTACCACAGCTTTCTTATCCATTCATCTGCTGATGGACATCTAGGTTGTTTCCATGTCCTGGCTATTATAAACAGTGCTGCGAGGAACATTGGGGTACACGTGTCTCTTTCCATTCTGGTTTCCTTGGTGTGTATGCCTTTTTAAAAATAAAACCAACTAAGTGATTTCTATAAAATATTAATAGATTTATACAAGTGGTTATGTTAGAAAATATATAATAGTTAGCAATCAAAGAAATGCAAAATAAAATTGGGTCCCCAATTCAGATGTGAGTTTTATAAAACTATAAAAGATGTTAGAATTTTCAGTAGTAGGAAGAGATAGAGAACATCAATAGCAGAAAAAGAAGCTTTATATATACCATTATCTGCAATTATTTTTGCCTTGCAATAAACAAGAAACAAAGTTTTCCTAAGAAAATTGTAGCTATTTAAAATTGTTTTGTACAATGAGATTCATCATAATATTATTTATAAAGCAAAGCAATATATTACTTTGATGTCTCAAAAGTTTCAATAATAAACAATTATACATCCAGAAAAAATACTATTGTCTATCTGATAAACATGTTGATTAAAGTTATAGAGAACTGCTGGTCATAATTTATGAAAACAATAAAAAACAAATGTAGGTATAAATCCTTGTAAATTACTCTATTTCATAGATATTATGTTAAAAATATAAAAATATTATGAAGATTCTATTATTTTAGAGTGATTTTTATTTTCTAGTTTTAGGTGTGTTTTTAAACTTTTCTGTCTTCTTCAATTATTATAATATATGTGTAAGTGAGGAATATTGAAAATGTTTAGGAACCAATATGGCACTGCTACCTACTAGTCAAATCAATAACATCATCCGTCACAGTGGGTACCGCTATAAACCAATCCGAGTGCTGCCAGACTATGGCAGTGGATGGCAGATCAGCTTGTGTACACACAATGCATCTCATAATCAAAAGAAAAGCAAGCAACATTATTGAGTGAAGCAGTGTAAACGAAGACACAGGTTGGATTGGGATCCATGAAATGGGAAGGGATATTTAATCTGCTTAGAATAATGACAAAATGAAAAAGATAGAGATAAAACATAGCATGTGGGGAAAAAAAGAAAAAAAAAAAAGGAGGCATTTTGGAAACCCAGTACATGCTTGCTAAGTCGCTTTAGTAGTGTTAGACTCCCTGCGACCCTATGGACTGTAGACTGCCAGGCTCCTCTGTCCATTGGATTCTCCAGGCAGGAATACAAGAGTGGATTGCCATGCCCTCCTCCAGGGGATCATCCCAACCCAGGGATAGAACCCACGTTTCTTAGTCTCCTGCCCTGGCAGGTGGGTTCTTTACCACTTGCACCACCTGGAAACCCAGTATCCAAATCTAAAATGAGCTTAAAAGACGGAATACAACAGGAAGTGTTAGAAATTAATTATATTTAATATAAATAATAGACTAAAATATAACATGAAATCAAGAATAAAAAAAAGTTTTACAGATATATCAGAGAGAAAATACGAAAACAAATAAGGAAATAAATGAAAATGATCAGGTTAGCAGCATTCTTCACCTGCAACAGAGGATAAAGAACACAGTAGATCAATGCTCTCATATTCTGAGGAACACTTACTTGAACAGGAATTCTATACCTAACTCTAAGAAAATAAGGTTTTTTCTCTCTTGCTGGAATTAAGAAAAATCAGATGCCCAGAATCTTTCTGAGAAAAAAATCTGAGAATCCGTTTTAGTAAGTAAGTGTAAAAAAAAAGTAAAAAATTATGAGATATGGGAATTGGTGAGAGTAAATCAGAGGTTAAATAAAAAGGAATATTGAGATCAATGAGGTATCAATTGGTACAAATTGAAGAGACAGTCCACTCAAAATAAAAATGCTGTCTTCAAGAAAAATAGATTTCTTGCCCTATATCAAAACAATTTAAATTTGGAAATACAATAAAGAAGACATTTATTCTTTCAAAGACAGAAAGAAAAAAAAATAAAGCATGGAGAGTGAACAGAATGCAAATGAAATCAGCCTTGAAAATATAAAGGTAATGGTAACAGCTGAAAGGACTGGGAGGTGAAAGAATATCTATTAAAGAAAGGCTTTTGACATTAAAATGTTCACTTTATGTTGTGAGAGTCAATGCTGAAGGAAAAATGTTGATTCAAGCATATTATCTGCAGTTAAATCTAAAAGCCCTACAAGTTACAGTCAGCGGTGCAGGAAAATTTTTTCAGGAGGGATTGAGTGGAAGTAGAGGTTGAAGGATGTGAATTTAATCGTTTCCTTTTAAACTGGACATCAGTATTTGAGCTTGAAAAAGTAATAATATAATAAACTTTGTAGCTTAAAAAGAAGCTGCCATTGAAACTAAAATGAGAACCAGCTAACACTCGTCTCTCTAGACAGTGTGACTGAGAATGAAGTGGGTGTGATGAGTTGCTGCTCTTCACTATAGGACTCATAATCTTCAATATTTGTCACATACGTACTGCAGTACATTGGTAGAAGTTTCAAAGTAACATTTTGACTGAAAGCTCATGAAAGCACCTGGAACCTTGCATGCCATACTTGAGTTAAAGGTTTCAAGTGTGTGCGTGTTAGTTGCTCAGTCTTCTCTGACTCTTTGCCACTTCATGGATTGTAGCCCACCAGGCCCCTCTGTCCTTGGAATTCTCCAGGCAGAGTAATGGAGTAGGTTCCCATTTCCTCCTCCAGGGAATTCTGCTGACTCAGGGATAGAACCTGGGTCTCTTGCACTGCAGGCAGATTCTTTATTGTCTAGGGGTTTCTCTCACAGCTCAGTTGGTAAAGAATCCACCTGCAATGCAGGAGACCCCAGTTTGACCCATGTGTTGGAAAGATCCCTTGAAAAAGGGAAAGGCTACCCACTCCAGTATTCTGGCCTGGAGAATTCCTTGGACTGTATAGTCTATGGCATCACAAAGAGTCAGACTCTACTGAGCAACTTTCACTTTCTCTTTGTTTATCATCTGAGGCATCAGGAAAGCTCCCAGTGGCTTAAAAGTTTTCAAATACTTACATAAATACTAGTTTGTGTTTTTCTCCCATTAAAGCTGTCTTAAAATTAAAATCATTTATCCTTGCCCTTTACTATTTTGTCACTTTTTATTATGCAGGTGATAATTTCAGATGTCTTCATTCTAAGAGGTTTTAACAAATGTCACAAGAGATAAAATATGGAGGACTCTTAGGCTAAACAGAATTTAAAATCACACAGGTATATTAACATCCTTTTGTCTCTCATAAGTCTCTCTTCAATAAAAAGCTAAAATAAGGCTTACTCATCTAGCTTGGGACAAGATAACTAGCCTATTAGTTGTAATAGTCAGTCAGTCAGTTCAGTCGCTCAGTCACTCAGTCATATCCGACCTCATGGACTGCAGCATGCCAGGCCTCCCTGTCCATCAGCAACACCCAGCGTCACAGGTGTTAACTCACAGGTATTAACCCCTAATAAACATTTTATACATTAGCTTCTCTTCTTTTCTCAGCCAATTGTAAGGCCTTCTCAGACAACCATTTTGCCTTTTGCATTTCTTTTTCTTGGGGATGGTCTTGATCAAAGCCTCCTGTACATTGTCACAAACCTCTGTCCATAGGTGTTCAGGCACTCTGTCTATCAGATCTAATCCCTTGAGTCTATTTCTCGCTCCCACTGTATATTCATAAGGGATTTGATTTAGGGCATACCTGAATGGTCTACTGGTTTTCCCTACTTTCTTCAATTAAAGTCTGAATTTGGCAATACAGAGTTCCTGATCTGAGCCACAGTCAACTCCGGGTCTTGTTTTTGCTGACTATATAGAGCTTCTCCATCTTTGGCTGCAAGGAATATAATCAGTCTGATTTCGGTGTTGACCATCTGATGATGTCCATGTGTAGTCTTCTTGTGTTGTTGGAAGAGGGTGTTTGCTATGACCAGTGTGTCCTCTTGGCAAAACTCTTGTTAGCCTTTTCCCTGCCTCATTCTGTACTCCAAGGCCAAATCTGCCTGTTATTCCAGGTATTTCTTGACTTCCTACTTTTGCATTCCAGTCCCCTATAATGAAAAGGACATATTTTCTCTGTGTTAGTTCTAGAAGGTCTTGTAGATCTTCATAGAACTGTTCAACTTCAGCTTCTTCAGCATTACTGGTCAGGGCATAGACTTGGATTACTGTGATATTGAATGGTTTGCCTTGGTAACGAACAGAGAGACCATTCTGTCATTTTTGAGTTTGCATCCAAGTACTGCATTTCGGACTCTTGTTGACTCTGATGGCTACTCCATTTCTTCTAATAGATTCTTGCCCACAGTAGTAGATATAATGTAGATGTAGTAGACTTACCAAATGTATTTACAATTTTATATATATATATATATATATATATAATGTTATATACATTCATATATTGTTATATATATATATAATATATGTTATTATTTATTTCTCCCTGAAAGCAAGAACACATATAAAATTAAACATAGAAAATATAATCAGACCTGTCTCCCTAAGAATGTAGTAGTGAACTGATCTGAAATTATTTCTAATAGCTCTCATTCTGAAAATTTACTTCTAAGTCCAACTGTAGTTCCTCACTCTTCTCAACACATTTAGTAGACACCTTTTTTATTTCCATGCATCATTTCTGCAATTAAATTATGACTATGAATTGTCATGATTAAGCAAAATTTCCCAAGGGGATCAATAAGTGCACAATTGAATCTCAGTGTAGTGGCAGAAACAGCCAACTGTAAAAATTATCAGCCAAATAAAGGAGCAATTAAATTCTATGTCTGTAAAAGTACAGGTGCAAAATATAATGCCACAGCTAAATCTCATGAAAAATTTGGCTCTTCATATTAAATTCAATTTGTGGTCATTGTTTCTGGTATAAATATGAAGAGCATTATATTCTAGGAGAGAAACAACTTTGAGTTATGAATGTCTCCCCAGTAGAAGCCACCCTAGAATCTGTCATCCATAATCACTTTTGAAAAATTCTGTGCTGTCTCAAAATGATTATGTCAATTGAAATACTTTCTATAAAGAAATACTTTGAAAAATTACCTGGTAAGAATAAATGTAAGAAGCAATTTTGTACCTGATAATGGAAACCTGATACAAATCATCTTTCATTATCTTATTGTAAAATCCTAAGTTCCTATTATATAAACACAGATTACTATCCCATTAGCTAGACCTTTCTTTATTCATGAACATAATACAGGAACTGTTAATGCTGAAGATAATAATAACAGAAACTTTCTTAGGACTTCTATATAGGACTAAATCATTTTTTAAATTCAATGAAATTGCTGCCTTCAATTACTTTAACATAGGTGACAAAGCACTTATTTACAAATTTCAGACATTTTGGTTGTTTTAGAGTCCCTGAGCACAAATGTGCACAAACATTATCTTCCAAATAATTAGTGACACATAAATTACATGTTAATCTTAGGTCATGCTTTCTGTTATCCTAAATAATGGTAGACATAAATAAAACAATGATTGTCATTTGCAATTGAGATATTTAAAATTTAGGTTGCCTAGAGAAATATTTTTTTAATTTGATTTAGGTTTTTAAACTTGATTTGAGAGCTAGCAGTTCATGTATTAAACAACTATTCACTCTACTAAACACATTAAAATACCTAAATAAGTTATAGATGATCTTTCTGTAGATATTTTTTCTGCTCCATATTGTTTTAGATATCAACAAATAAAACAGAATGGCTATGAGCTGAGGATTCCCACTCTCCAAGCTAATATATATTAAAATATGCTTATTTGATAAAGTGAGAATTTTAAAAAATTGAACTGTAGTTGACATAATATTAGTCTTAGGTGTACAGCATAGTAATTCATTATTTGAATAGATTGCATTCCAAATAAAGTTATAATAGAATATCGAATATGTTCCCTGTGTTGTATATTACATCCTTGAAACATCTATTTTACACTTTTATACCTAGCAGTTTGTACCTCTTCATTCCCCTCACCCATTTTGCCCTCCCACTCTGGCAACCACTGATCTGTTCTTTATGTCTGTAAATTTGTTACTGTTTTGTTACATTTGTTCATTTGTTTTATTTTTTTAGACTGTACATATGAGTGAAAACATCCTGTATTTGACTTTCTCTTTCTGACTTATCTCACTAAGCATAATATCTTCTAGGTATATCCATGATGTTGCAAATCACAAAATTTTATTCTTTTTAATGGCTGAGCAATATTTCATTATCTATATCACATCTTCTTTATCCATTTATCTGTTGATGGACACTTAGTTTGCTTTCATTATTTGGCTGTTGTAAATAGTGCTACTGTGAACACTGGAATATATATATATGTTTTTGAAATAGTGTTTTCATTTCCTTCAGATAAATACCCAAGAGTGGGATTGTTAAATGGTGTCGTTGTTCTATTCTTAATTTTTTGAGGAAACTCCATACTGTTTTCCATAGCAGCTGTATCCATTTACATTCTCACCAATAGAGCATTAGAGTTTTCTTTTCTCCACGACCTCTCCAACACTTGTAATTTCTTGTTCTTTGATGATAGCCATTTTGGCAGATATGAGGTGATGACTCATTGTGATTTTGATTTTGACTTCCCTAATGATTAGAAAATTTTTCACCAGGCAAATATATGTAGGAAACATTAATATTTTGATCCATGAAGGAGCTGAGAGCAAAGTAATATACCAGTTGAATAGTTTATTTCTTCAGCAAGTACAATGAGATAAAATAAGAGAATTTTTTTTATTGCATTTCATAAATAGTGCTGATAGATTCTATGTCATAAATCTGAGAAGCTGCCCATGATAAATCATCAGTGATACCTTATTAAATGGGTCTTTTGACAGGAAATATAAATCATTATCATTTTCAAAAGTCAGTATTATTATGTCTATATTTTCAAGTGAAGAAACTGAGGCATAGAGAAGTAATTTAACCTGGCAAAGACACACAGTCAGCAAGTGACAAAAATGCCCAAGAAGGCTAGTTTCAGATCCCATGAAAATCCTGTTTTGAGGAACTTTTGTGAAAAATAATAGTGTCCATTTAAAACATGTAATTTTCCCACTAGATATGCCATAAATATTCTTAAAATAATTTTTAAAAATCTACCTGTCATATTACTATTTTGACTAAAGATATTATAATACATTTTGAAGTTTTATAAAGCTCCAATTTAACAGTTAAGGAGAACTAGCAAGCACACAGTTACACAGCCAGCAGGAAGCATACCTGTCTTCTTAATTATTATTATTTTGAAAGTCAGTTGAAGAAAGCTGAATTTGAGAAAGAGGTTTTATAAAATCAAATATAAAATTATAGTCATATGTTGATAAAATATTCTTTTCTATATTTTATTCAATTATTTCAAATTTTGAAAAATAATTTTGATTTATCTTCCAGTTTGTGACATTATATTTTGTTGTTGAATCTCATTAATTATGAATTGTGTCTTTTGTTTATGTCACAGTTTACTTCTATGCATTTTTATTCTTTTTATTCATCTTTTCTTGTCATTCAAATGTTATACATTCTTAAATGTTTCCATTTCAATAATTTTAACAGTTTGAGTGTCTAGAGATTTAAAGTGTTAAATTCTCTTCGACAATGATCATTAGGCTGCCAAGTTTAAGGTTGTATATAAACCATCCTTTAAGATTGGTTCTATAGACACCTCACACCTATAGCCTTTTGAATTATTCTTTATGACTCATCAGGAAATAAATAAAAAAGCCTACACTTGGTTTTTAGATGGTTCTCTATGTTATGTTGACCTCATCTGAAGATTGACTGCTGCAGCATACAAGTCCCACCGAGGAATAGGGAGAAAAAGTCTTCCTAGTAGGCAATCTATCACAAAGTACATTTGTTTTCTTACTCTGACTGGAGGTGTTATAGCCAAAGGTCCTGCATGAAATTATGCAAATTGGCCAACATTTTGGCCAAGTGGTCAGGCATTTGAACAAAATAGGAATACTGATGAAAAGGAAATCTGGGCAAGAGTAATGTCAGTTGACTTTTTGGAAAGGGTACGCAATGTGTGGGGTTTGTGGCTCAGTAGGTAAAGAATCTGCTTGCAGTGCAGGAGACACAGGAGACATGAGCTCAATCTCTGGGTCAGGAAGATCCCTGGGAAAAAGGAGTGGCAACTCACTCCAGTATTCTGGCTTGGAAAATTCCATGGACAGAGGAGCCTGGTGGGCTACATTCTATGGAGTCACAAAGAGTCAGACATGACAGAGCACACACATAGAATGTGTGGCCATTTATACATAATGTGAAGGTTTGCAAACAGCATCACTGCAAAGAGGCTAGAATTGACTGAGAGGACACGATGACCCATTGTTTAGCTGTCATTCAGCTTTTTTCCTTAACATCAGTGCTTGCACCACATAACCACGTACAAAGAGGCAATAATAGCAGGAGCGGAGGTCACCCGTATGTTTATCAATTTAGGAGTTTCTTCTCTAACAGCTACCACCTCAACATGTATCTAAACTCCTAAAAATAGAGGTCAACCTAAGTCTGTGCTGTGGCCCAGTTCACCAAAGAGACCACCCAGACACCTAGAAGCAAAGTGCTTACATTTATATGACCCTGGAATCATAGACAGTGATTACCATTAATACAAAAAACATTCATTCTGAATATCTTCCTTCCTGTAATGCTATGCCAGCCATAATTTATAAATGTCTAAGAATATTCATTGTTTTGATGGCATAAAAATGCTTTCTTCTCTCAAAGAAAATTAGTTTTCATTAAAATAACTCACATCCATGAATTTTACTGCTTTAGACATATTCCATCACCAAGATGCCATTGGCTTCATAAAATGTGGGACTTAAAAATTGAATACTCAGTATTGTTGAGTCGCTAAGTTGTGTCCAACTCTGCAACCCCATGGATGGCAGCACTCCAGGCTTCCCTGTCCTTCACCATCTCCCAGAGTTTTCTCCAGCTCATGTCCATTCAGTCAGTGATGCCATCCAACCATCTCATCCTCTATTGCCTCCTCCTCCTCCTGCTCTCAATGGCTCTAGCTAAGAGACAACATTGTAAGTTTGGGTTACTGTTCTGTGAGATGATATATATATATATATATTTATAAATTTTGACACATTGGCCGTCTCTTGGTTCTATTTCCTCTGTTGCCAGGATACATACAACTAGAAATCAGACATGGATATATATGAAGTATTTCACTGCTGTGTTTGGGCACAAAGTCAACGCACATTCTGTCATGTTTGAACTTGTTACTTGTACATTAACAATGAATTAAAAATGGAAATGATATGTGTGACTCTTAGGCCAAAGTATTAAGAGCCAGATTTTCACAGCACTTTTTCACTCTCATATTATGACCAGCAGTAATCTAGATGGTGGCAACTCCCTCAGTATTTCCCATAGTAACTGTGGAAGAGTGGAGATTCAGCCACTTTGTGACAGATGTAGAGAATGAGCAAAAACTAAACTTTTTGTTTTAAACCACTGAGATTTTTGAGTTTGTACCACATCCTGAAAGATTAAAATACACTGTAATAATAAGTGGTCACTGACCAAAAAAAAAAAAAAAGATACCATATATTGTTCATTTTTCTTATGTATTATTTATTCAGTGTATATTAAATATATATTGGTATTAAATAGTAGCCAACACTGTGCTTGGTTGTTAAGCAGGGGTTTTCCCTTTCAATGCAAAATGAATCTTTTGGAAAATATTCCCGTGGTGATTTTGAAATTGAATTGTGTACATGATGAATTTATATTCTAAGTCTAGAGGCCATAGACAGAGTGCCTGTACTGTGTTGGCTGCTTTTGGCTAAATTGGACAAGGTAGTATAAGAAAGAGAGTGTCAGACAAGGGATAGTATACAGACAGAAATGAAATGGAGTAAAATTCAGAATTCAGGAACTTGCAGTTCTAGAAAATGTTTTAATTTCAACCCTAACTGCTAAAAGGTAAATTTAAGAAAGTCTTGAACAATAACAACAAAAAAATGCAAATGGAAAATAAAGAATCCAATGAAGAGTATCTGACACTCTCACTGTTAAAAATTGTACATGTATTAATATACTCTAGATTAAAGGTCCATTTAAAGGCATACCACTAACTAAATCCATTACATAGGACAAATTAGTTAGGAAAGAGATGAAGGATCTAATTCTCCCACTGAAGCCTGAGATGACAAATGTATATTCACCTAAGTCAAGAGAGAAAGAAATTTAAAAAAAAAAAAAAGAAGAAGAAGGAGGAAAGAAAGGCAGAAAGAAGAAAAGGGGAAAAAAGGAAGAAGAAGAAAAGTAAGTCAGGCTAAGTTCAGTTCAGTTCAGTCGCTCAGTCATGTCTGACCCTTTGCGACCCCATGGATCACAGCACGCCAGGCCTCCCTGTCCATCATCAACTCCCGGAGTTCACTCAGACTCACATCCATCGAGTTGGTGATGCCAGTCAGCCATATCATCCTCTGTCATCCCCTTTTCCTCCTGCCCCTAATCCCTCCCAGCATCAGAGTCTTTTCCAATGAGTCAACTCTTCGCATGAGGTGGCCAAAGTACTGGAATTTCAGCTTTAGCATCATTCCTTCCAAAGAACACCCAGGGCTGAAGTTTATCTTAAAAACAGCTTAGCCATGATGATTGCTACATGGAACTGACTCCAGTAAAATATATGAGGCCAGATAAATTTTTGAGTGTCTAGTGTTAAAAAGTCTATCATCTTGGATTAAAAGAAATAATGTTTGAACCTTAGCATGAACTGTTACTTTGGCCACTTAATGCCGAAAGCCAATTCCTTGGAAAAGAGCCTGACACTGGGGAAGATTGAAGGCAAAAGTGAGAATGAGCCAGCAAAAGATGAGATGGCTAGACAGCATCACTGACTTAATGGGCATGGATTTGAGCAAACTCCAGGAGATAGTAGAGGACAGAGGAGCCTGGAATGCTTCAATCCACTGGGTCACAAAGAGTCAGGCATGACTTAGCGAATGAACAACAACAAATAAACTATTAGCTAATATGTTTCTCCAAGACAGAAGCAGAATGAGATATTGGCTCAGCACTAAAAGAAACCATGGGAAAACATGGAAAAGGTAGGACCTTCCACAGAGGTTATTGCAAGAATGTGTATATCTGCTTCTCCAAGCAAGAAATGTGCCACAAAGTAGCTTGCCTTATTAGTTTTCTGAGTCCAAAAAGCAATCTAATAGAAATCTAGACAGATTTCTTCTCTGCATCGGCCCAGCATAGGAAGACTGCTCCAGACTGCCCTGAAATGCTAGATTTTGAGCTTGATACCATGATTTTGCAGAAGTAGCAAGTTTGTATTTTACAGTGAAAGACAAAATGAACCAAAGTACTGCTAGGGAAATTAAATAAACAGCCATGTTTCAGCTTCAGAGGCAAAGCAATGGAGACCTCTCACCTTTCTTCTAACTTGTCTGGACCCTGCCCTGACTGCGAGTGTGCCCTGACCGCCTGCCGTGAGTGCAAGACTTGTGGCACCATAGATAATATAGGAGAATCACTATAAGATAGGGGAATCTTGAAATCACTGAGTCCCTGAGGGGGCCCTGGCCAACCAAACCACAGGCTTACCAACATTCCAAGCTTTATAAGACAAAACAAATAGCTGTTGCTGTTGCTGTTAAGTCACTTCAGTCGTGTCCAACTCTGTGCGACCCCATAGATGGCAGCCCACCAGGCTCCTCCATCCATGAGAGTTTCCAGGCAAGAGTACTGGAGTGGGGTGCCATTGCCTTCTCCTAAACAAATAGCATTAACATGAAAACGAGCTGCAATTTGCTCTTGGATAGATGATGATATCACAACTAATTAAATCCCTGGTCAGGAAACTTAAGATCCCACATGCCAAAGCAAAAACAAAAACAAAAATTGCCTAATGGTTATGTGTTAGTGTGTTTGTGTACTGTCTCTTCAGCCTTGTCCAACTCTTTGCAACCCTATGGACTGTACGCTTCTCTATCCATGGGATTCTCCAGGCAAGAATCCTGGAGTGGGTTGCCATTTCCTTCTTCAGAGGATCTTCCCCACCCAGGATTCGAACCTGTGTCTCTTAGGTCCCCTGCATTGGTAAGCAGGTTTTTACCATTAGCTCCAGCTGGGAATTGGGCTCCAAATAGAACTGCATCAGCAGGGACCGAAAAGTTTCACTGTACTGGCTGATAAGCTCAATCCTAAAACTGTGAGGAAATAGGATTGACTATAATTGGAGGAGAAAGAGAGGCCCATGCCTGGAACTTAAACATTTTCTGGAGAGTCAATTTTTATTTTCATGTTTAGTAGCAAGTAAATGTAAGATGGAATCAGCTTAATAAATATCAGGACCACCAAATATTCAAATCCTTCAAAATGAATGTTTGGGTCACTTCAACAGGTCAAGAACTGTGATGAGCGTCAGGTAGTATTTTAGTATCTGAGGGCAAAAGAGATATGAGAAGAAGATTAGACTTGTAACATAAATATGGACGGTTTCCTCTTTTCTAGTTACAGAAATGAAGATCTTGGCAGTTACACTGATTACATTTTGGCTTTGTTGCTTTGTAGTATTGATTTGTTCTTGTTCAGTCACCCAGTTGTGTCCAACTCTGTGACCCCATGGACTGCAGCATGCTAGGCCTCCCTGTCCCTCACCGTCACCCAAAGTTGGCCCAGATTCATGCCCATTGCATCAGTGATGCCATCCATCCAACTATCTCATCCTCTGACACCCTCTTCTCCTTCTGCCCTCAATCTTTCCCAGCATCAGGGATGTTTCCAATTACTCAGCTGTTCATATCAAATGACCAAAATACTGGAGTTTCAGCTTCAGCATCAGTTCTTTGAGTGAGGATTCAGGGTTGATTTCCCTTAAGATCAACTGGTTTCATCTCCATGGTGTCCAAGGGACTCTCAGGAGTCTTCTCCTGCCCCACAGTTCAAAGGCATCAATTCTTTGGCATTCTGCCTTCTTTATGGTCCAGCTCTCTGACACCATGGACTGTAGCCCACTAGGCTCCTCTGTCCATGGGATTTCCCAGGCAAGGATACCGAAATAGTTGCCATTTACTTCGACAGGGGACATTCTGGGACCAGGGATTAAACCTGCATTTCCTGCATTGGCAGGCAGGTTCTTTACCACTGAGCCATCAAGGAAACCCTCAATATAAAATGAATAAAATTGCTTAGTAGCCAAAGATGTGGAACTTGCTGTTGATTTGCATATTGGATCTTAATCAAAATTTCTCCTTATACCCTCTACTCTCTACTTTTAAAAACAGTATAATAAGATGGTATTAGACAGTACTGGAGAAGGCAATGGCACCCCACTCCAGTACTCTTGCCTGGAAAATCCCATGGACAGAGGAGCCTGGTAGGCTGCAGTCCACGGGGTCGCTAAGAGTCCGACGCAACTGAGCATCTTCACTTTCACTTTTCACTTTCCTGCATTGGAGAAGAAAATGGCAACCCACTCGAGTGTTCTTGTCTGGAGAATCCCAGGGGCGGCGGAGCTTGGTGGGCTGCCATCTATGGGGTCGCACAGAGTTGGACACAACTGACGCGACTTAGTAGCAGCAGCAGCAGTAGCAGACAGTCCTATTTATATTCTATAAATACTGTCTCTTAGGTTCTGTTCTGATGTGAAATGGCAGTTCTAAAAGCATAAACTGCAGCAGGCTCAGTCATGAGTGTGTTTATTCAACTTTAGGTAACATAGCTTTCTTACTCTGTCCCTCACACTGTAAGGCCATTTCAGACACTTGAGCTTCTTCCTGTAGTTTGCTTTGCTCCTCCTATTCTTACAGCATTGTATAGCCAGTCCTCTTACCAAAGCCCCTCCATTTAAACTCCTAAGGTGATATTTATTTTTCTCCTGGGACACTAATGCTAATACAAAATGTGCAGCTCCTTCCTCCCTTTAAAATTAGGAAAGAGGTAAGGGCTTCCCAGTATCACTACTTTTTATATATATATAAATTTATTTATTTATTTGGAGGTTAATTACTTTACAATATTGTATTGATTTTGCCATACATCAACATGAATCCACCGCAGGTATACACATGTTCCCCATCCTGAACCCCTCACTCTCTTCCCTCCTCGTACCATCCCTCTGGGTCATCCCAGTGCACCAGCCCCAAGCATCCAGTATCATGCATTGAACCTGGACTGGCTATTCATTTCATATATGGTATTATACATGTTTCAATGCCATTCTCCCAAATCATCCCACCCTCTCCCTCTCCCACAGAGTCCAAAAGACTGTTCTATACATCTGTGTCTCTTTTGCTGTCTCGCATACAGGATTATTGTTACCATTTTTCTAAATTCCATATATATGTGTTAGTATACTGTATTGGTGTTTTTCTTTCTGGCTTACTTCACTTTTGCCGAATCTGATTAGAAGTTTTTGCCAACATTATATGACAAAAAAGATAAAAATAGTAATTAGAAATAAGCCTATTATTTTTCAAAGATAATATGATTATGTAGAATTTGAATGCAAATCTACAATGAAAATGGAAAATAAATAAACCTGGAAAATATTATATACAAATATCAGCATTATAGGTGTTTTTAGGTGAAATTTATATAACATGAAATCAAATATTTAAAGTAAACAGTTCAATAAAATGAATTTTATTCATGAGTCCCTCATTCCCTGCTCATTGGAGGCATACATGGGTGATTACAGAGCTGGGAAGAAAAAAGAATGGATTTTCCAGAAAACATGCAGAATTATATTTCCAATTTATAAAATCTTTGTAACCTTCTCTGATTCAGACTCATGTGGGAACAGTTGTTTTACTTTAATGTGTACTGTGTCACAAAGTCCTATAAAATCTCTAAATAATCTTTGGAAAAATACTAACACTTCAGCAGCATTGGTTACGTTTACAGTGTGTGCAATTATTACCACTATCTAGTTCCAAAACATTTTCAGCCCTCCAAACTAAACCCCACACCCACTGGACAGCTCCTTTCCATTTCTCCCATCCCAGCCCCTGTCAACCACCAGTCTGCTTTCCGTCTCTATGAATGTACTATATTACTATGGATATTTCATATAAATGGAATTATGCCACATTTGAACATTACTGTCTCATTTATTTCATCTACCGTAGTGTTAGGTTCACTCACATTGTAGTTTATATAATTACTTAATTTCTTTTTATGGATGAATAGTATGTATGTATATATCACAATTTATTTATTGATTCATATATTTTGGGACATTTGACTTGTTTCCACTTTTTGGTTATTTTGAATATGAACATGCCTGTTCATAGGTTTGTTTGAACCTGTTTTAAGTTATTAGGGGTATATACCTGGCACTGGGGCTTCCCTCATGGCTCTGTGGTAAAGAATCTGCCTGTAATGCAGAAGACCTAGATTGATTCCCTAGATCAGGAATATTCCCCTGGGAAAGGGAATGGCAACCCACTCCAGTATTCTTGCCTGAAGAATTCCACGGACAGAAAAGCCTTGTGGGTTATAGTTTATGGGCTCACAAAGCGTCAGACATTACTGAGCAACTAAGCACACAGATGATATTATAAATTTTTAAAATAACATAACTTTCATTATTAGATAGTAAAATATGTTACAAAGGTATGGTATAATAAATAAACAAATTGATAAAAAACAGAGATCCAACCAGCCCATCCTAAAGGAGATCAGTCCTGGGTATTCATTGAAAGGACTGATGTTGAAGCTGAAACTCCAATATTTTGGTCACCTGATGTGAAGAGCTGACTCATTTGAAAAAACCTTGATGGTGGGAAAGATTGAAGGCCGGAGAAGAAGGGGACAACAGAGGATGAGATGGTTGGATGGCGTCACCAATTCTATAGACGTGGGTTTGGGTAGACTCCGGAAGTTGGTGATGGATGTGGAGGCCTGGTGTGCTGCAGTTCATGGGGTCGCAAAGAGTCGGACACGACTGAGTGACTGAACTGACTGACTTACTGACTGAGGTTATAAGATCAGAACCAAATCTATGTTTGGTTATAGTATTTGACAAAAGTGGTATTTTAATTCTATGAGAAAATGAATAATTTTATGATAGGAAAATTGGAGATAGCACTGGAAAGAGTAAAGATAATTTGATTTCCCATTCAGGTCATTGCAAAAGTTAAAATCCAAATATTTCAAGTAAAGTGAAGTGAAGTTACTCAGTTGTGTCTGACTCTTTGTGACCCCATGGACTGTAGCATATCAGGCTCCTCCATCCATGGGATTTTCCAGGTAAGAGTACTGGAGTGGGTTGCCGTTTCCTTCTCCAGGGGAAATTCCAGACCCAGGGATTGAACCGAGGTCTCCTGCCTTGTAGGCAGACACTTACTATATAAAACCCAAATAACAGAAAAAAATAGCATTAATATTAATTTAAAAATTAAGGATAGAATAATATACTTATGCCATTGAAAAATTAAAGATCATTTAAAAATATAGAATAACATGCAAGAGCAAAACTAAAACATTATTCAATTTAAGCATAGTATTTTTAAAATCAGATATGTGATAAAATACACTATAGATAAAGATAAAAAGGATAAGATGGGAAAAAACCATTTGCATCATAGCAGGATTAATATGCCCAAATATGGAGAACTTTAATAAATCATTAAGGTCAATAACTTAATAGAAAATTAAGAAACTAATGTACAGTCTTTTCTACTGGTGTTGCTCAGCCACTAAGTCGTGTCTGACTCTTTGAAACCCCATGGACTGCAGTATGCCAGGCTTCCCTGTTCTTCACCATCTCCCAGAGTTTGCTCAAACTCTTGCGCATTGACTCAGTGATGCCATCCAACCAATATCTTCTATAGACTTTTCATAACAACATAAATTGATATAAAATATCAGATTTCAATTGACCAGCAATTATTTACATTTAAACATAAGCTTGTATTCAGTTTTTAATCTCTAGGGAATTAATAATAAAGACTGCTTCATGTCCTCATAGAAGTAACATTTCTGACAGATTTTTTTTCCCATAATTCATTCATTTTATAATTGGAAGTATGTACCTCCTGACCATCTTCACCCATTTTCTGACCCTCACAAAACCCCTCCAATTTATGCTCAGTATCTGAGTTTTGTCTGGTTTTGTTTATTTATTTTTTTTTAATTCCACACATAAGTGATATCCTATGATATTTGACTTTCTCTGTCTGACATATCATTTAGCATAATATCCTCAAGGTTCATCTGTGTAGTTACAAATGACAAGATTTCACTCTTTGTTAGGTCTGAGTAGTGCTCATATATATGAATATATATATGTGTGTGTGTGTGTGTGTGTGTGTGTGTGATTTATAGATATTATATCTTTTATCTATTCATCTATCAGTGGATGCTTAGTTTAGCTTATTTCCATATCTTGGCTATTACAAATAATGCTGCAGTGAACACTGGGTAGATATATCACTTTGAATTAGTATTTGATTTTCCTTACCCAGAGGTGGATAGTATGATAGGTAGTTCTATTTTTAATTTTTTGAGGAACCTCCATACTCTTCTCCATATTGGCTATACCAATTTACATTCCCACCAACAATGATCAAAAGGATTCCCTTTTCTCCAAATCCTTTTCCACACTTACTTGTTTTTTGGTGATAGACATTCCAACAAGAGTGAGATATTATCTCACTGTGGTTTTGTTTTGCATTTTATTGATAATTAGTAGATATGCAGATGACACCACTCTTATGGCAGAAAGTGAAGAGGAACTAAAAAGCCTCTTGATGAAAGTGAAAGAGGAGAGTGAAAAAGTTTGCTTAAAGCTCAACATTCAGAAAATGAAGATCATGGCATCTGGTCCCATCACTTCATGGTAAATAGATGGGGAAACAGTGGAAACAGTGTCAGACTTCATTTTTGGGGACTCCAAAATCACTGCAGATGGTGACTGCAGCCATGAAATTAAAAGATGCTTACTCCTTGGAAGAAAAGTTATGACCAACCTAGATAGCATATTGAAAAGCAGAGATATTACTTTGCCAACAAAGGTCCATCTAGTCAAGGCTATGGTTTTTCCAGTAGTTAAACAAGACCAGGAGCTGACTATGGCTCAGATCATGAACTCCTTATTACCAAATTCAGACTGAAATTGAAGAAAACAGGGAAAACCGCTAGACAATTCAGGTATGACCTCAATCAAATCCCTTATGATTACACAGTGGAAGTGAGAAATAGATTTAAGGGCCTAGATCTGATAGATAGAGTGGCTGATGAACTATGGAATGAGGTTTGTGACATTGTATAGGAGACAGGGATCAAGACCATCCCCATGGAAAAGAAATGCAGAAAAGCAAAATGGCTGTCTGGCGAGGCCTTACAAATAGCTATGAAAAGAAGAGAAGCGAACAGCCAAGGAGAAAAGGAAAGATATAAGCATTTGAATGTAGAGTTCCAAAGAATAGCAAGAAGAGATAAGAAAGCCTTCTTCAGCGATCAATGCAAAGAAATAGAGGAAAACAACAGAATGGGAAAGACTAGAGATCTCTTCAAGAAAATTAGAGATACCAAGGGAACATTTCATGCAAAGATAGGCTCGATAAAGGACAGAAATGGTATGGACCTAACAGAACCAGAAGATATTAAGAAGAGATGGCAAGAATACACAGAAGAACTGTACAAAAAGGATCTTCACGACCCGGATAATCACGATGGTGTGATCACTCATCTAGAGCCAGACATCCTGGAATGTGAAGTCAAGTGGGCCTTAGAAAGCATCACTAGGAACAAAGCTAGTGGAGGTGATGGAATTCCAGTGGAGCTATTTCAAATCCTGAAAGATGATGCTGTGAAAATGCTACACTCAATATGCCAGCAAATTTGGAAAACTCAGCAGTGGCCACAGGACTGGAAAAAGTCCGTTTTCATTCCAATCCCAAAGAAAGGCAATGCCAAAGAATGCTCAAACTACTGCACAATTGCATTCATCTCACATGCTAGTAAAGTAATGCTCAACTTCTCCAAGTCAGGCTTCAGCAATACATGAACTATGAACTTCCTGATGTTCAAGCTGGTTTTAGAAAAGGCAGAGGAACCAGAGATCAAATTTCCAACATCCACTGGATCATGGAAAAAGCAAGAGAGTTCCAGAAAAACATTTATTTCTGCTTTATTGACTATGCCAAAGACTTTGACTGTGTGGATCACAATAAACTGTGGCAAATTCTGAAAGAGATGGGAATACCAGACCACCTGACCTGCCTCTTGAGAAATCTGTATGCAGGCCAGGAAGCAACAGTTAGAACTGGACATGGAACAACAGACTGGCTCCAAATAGGAAAAGGAGTATGTCAAGGCTGTATATTATCACCCTGCTTATTTAACTTATATGCAGAGTACATCATGAGAAGCGCTAGACTGGAAGAAACACAAGCTGGAATCAAGATTGCCGGGAGAAATATCAATAACCTCAGATATGCAGATGACACCACCCTTATGGCAGAAAGTGAAGAGGAACTAAAAGCCTCTTGATGAAACTGAAAGAGGAGAGTGAAAAAGTTGGCTTAAAGCTCAACATTCAGAAAACGAAGATCATGGCATCCGGTCCTATCACTCCATGGGAGATAGATTGGGAAACAGTGGAAACAGTGTCAAACTTTATTTTCTGGGGCTCCAAAATCACTGCAGATGATTTCAGCCATGAAATTAAAAGACGATTACTCCTTGGAAGAAAAGTTATGAAGAACCTAGATAGCATATTCAAAAGCAGAGACATTACTTTGCTGACTAAGGTCCGTCTAGTCAAGGCTATGGTTTTTCCAGTGGTCATGTATGGATGTGAGAGTTGGACTGTGAAGAAGGCTGAGCACTGAAGAATTGATGCTTTTGAACTGTGGTGTTGGAGAAGACTCTTGAGAGTCACTTGGTCTACAAGGAGATCCAGCCAGTCCATTCTAAAGGAGATCAGCCCTGGGATTTCTTTGGAAGGAATGATGCTAAAGCTGAAACTCCAGTACTTTGGCCACCTCATGCGAAGAGTTGACTCATTGGAAAAAATTCTGATGCTGGGAGGTATTGGGGGCATGAAGAGAAGGGGACGACAGAGGATGAGATGGCTGGATGGCATCACTGACTCAATGGACGTGAGTCTGAGTGAACTCCGGGAGATGGTGATGGACAAGGAGGCCTGGTGTGCTACGTTTCGTGGGGTAGCAAAGAGTCAGACACTACTGAGTGACTGAACTGAACTGAATATTGAGCATCTTTTCATGTACTTGTTAGCCAACTGTGTGTCTGCTTTGGAAAAAAATATCTATGCAGATTCTCTGCTTATATTTTAATCAGATTATTTGTTACTGAGTTTTATGAGTACATTGCATATTTTCTGTATTAGCTTTCTAATGAAATTTATGATTTGCAAATATTTTCTCCCATTCAGAAAATTGCTTTTTACTTTTATTGATGGTTTCCTTTGCTGTGCAGATGCTATTTAGTTTGATATATTTTTACTTGTTTATTATTGCTTCTGTTTCATTTGCTTTTGGAGTCATATGCAAAAATTTACTGTCAAGACCAATGTCAAAGAGTTTGTGTGTACATGCTTAGTCGCTTCAATCATGTCTGACTCTTTGCAACCCTATGGACTGTAGCCTACCAGGCTCCTCAGTCCATGATGTTCTCCAGGCAGGAATACTGGAGGAGATTGCCATGCCCTCTTCCAGGGGATCTTCTTGACCCAGAGATTGAGCTCACATCTCCTACAATGCTGGCAGATTCTTTACCACTGAGCCATGTTTTCTTCTAGGAGTTTTGTGGTTTCTAATGTTATGTTCATGTCAAATCCATTTGAATTAATTTTTGTATCTGGCCTGGAGAATTCCATGGGCCATATAGTCCATGGGGTCACAAAGAGTGGAACATGACTGAGTGACTTTCACTTTCACTTTCATAGTGCAAGATAGTGGTATAATTTCAGTCTTTTCCATGTGGCTGTCTAGTTTTCCCAACACCACAGATTGAAGAAACTATCCCCATTGTATATTCTTGGCTCTTTTGTCTTAAATTAATCAACTATATACATGGATTTTCTTCTGAGATTTCTATTCAACTGATAGATAATTATGATTGCTAAAATGTAAGTCACTTTTCCCTAGATTGTATTTCTACAAACACAAATAGCAAAAATTAGATTGCATATCAATTTGGCTACATAAACTTTAATGTAAATATATACATATGTGTTTCCATACATATAATATATATATGTGTGTGTATATATATATATATATATATATATATATATATATATATATATCTGTTTATGAATATGTGAGCTCCCCAAGTGGCACTAGTGGTAAAAAATACATGTTTCAATGCAGGAGATGTAAGAGACTAAGAGACATGATTTCAACCCCTGGTTTGGGAAGATACCCTGGAGAAGAGCATGGCAACCCACTCCAGTATTCTTGCCTAGGAAATCCCATGGACAAAGAAATCTGGCGGGCTACAGTCCATAGGGTCATGAAGAGTTGGACATGACTGAAGTGACTTAGCAAGCATGTACTCATATACACGTATGATAGTGCTGAAGACCTACTCCAAATAATCAAATAGCACCCCTTTTTGGTAAGAAAAATAGCACTGAATGTTATAATCTACATATTTTTAACATTATAGAAAAATATTGATTACTTATATAGTAAGTTTATTTTTTTGTTTTTAATCATTTTTCAAACTCTCTATATTTAATGTGTAATATTTGAAAGGTCATTGAAACTACAGTACTTCAAGTCATTTTTGGCTTGAAATTTTGAAAGAAAAATAAAGTGTGAAGGAAATGTGTTATGTCTTTTCTTTCCATCATTAATTTTTTTCATAAGTCTTAGATAAGGAAATTTGAATTGTGCACAAGAGAGATCTTCCTCTGTAACTTGGGAGGTGTTGAGAAAAGAGAGAGAGAGGGGATCATGCTTCTAAGCATGTTTCAACCAGCTCAGTTCCATTTTTATATTTCCATATAATATTTTAAATAAAACTTTCATTTAAATAGAGAAACCCAGGTTGAAAGGAAAAGAGAGACAGTGGAAGAGAGAGGGGGAGTAAGAGAGAAAGAAAGAGGGCAATCATTTCTCTGAGTAAATTTATAAATGAAGATATTAATTGCCATTTTGGGACAATATTACTACTAAAAAGTGAATATTACAACAATTTCTAAGACTAGATTTCCTGAATATGACTGGATATAGGAAAGCTTTATACATAATTTTTGATTTAAGTTATTATAACTGGGTTAATCTTTCAAGTCAATGATGAGAATAATTCGGTAGCTAATTCCAGTATTTGAAAAAAATAAGAACAAGGGAGAATATGAATATAGACAAATAGTTTGGAATATGTTCTAAAGAATACGGAAAATTAAACACTTTGCAATATTTTTCCTAAATAAAATAGTGGTACAATATTTGTTAATCTAGAGTCCTGTTATGTGTAGAGCCCATTCCTTTTATTTTTCACAGAGAAAAAATTAACAATAATTTACCTTATTTTATATAAAAAAAAGACAGTGTTTTAAAAAGCAGAGACACCTGCTTACAAAGGTCCATATAGCCAAAGCTATGATTTTCCTGGTAGTCAAGTATGGATGTGAGAGTTGGACCATAAAAAAGGCTAAGGACTGAAGAATTAATGCTTTCAAACTGTGGTGTGGGAGAAAACTCTTGAGAGCCCCTTGGACAGCAAGGAGATCAAACCAGTCAACCCTAAAGGAAATCAGCCCTGAATGTTCATTGGAAGGACTGATGCTGAACTGAAGCTCCAATACTTTGTCCACCAGATGAGAAGAGCTGACTCATTGGAAAAGACTCAGATGCTGGAAAATATTAAGGGTAGGAAAAGAAGGGGGCAACAGAGGATGAGATGGTTGAATGACAAGCCCTCTAACAAACATCTTGCTATATTATATCACAATTCATTGTACACGGAGGTAAGGGAGTGCCATTAGAAATAATATATATATTATTTATCATATCATATATATAATATTATATATATATATATATATAATAGGACTTAGAATTCTTTTCTGAGTGGAATAAGGCCACTTCATAAGATCCATGGCAAGTGATAAGATTCTTATGAATTACAGACAGTACACAGGAGTGCAGTTTGACCAAACCAGCATGATAAAACACACAAAGACACTTCTATTTTAGATATTTTCCCTGAAGGCAAATGGGGAAATTCTATAACAGAATGGAAGGCGCTCAGGAAAACTGCAGTCACTGTGAAAATCTCATTTACTGTATATCAGTTTTGGAATTGTTATAAAGGTTTCCTTATAACTTTAAAAAATCTAGGAAAACTTTTCCGTGAAATAACTGCAAAATCAAAAAAAGTCACCTATTTTATCTTAGATTACAGTTATGAACATACAGAGAAATTATGTAATCTATGGATGACTTTTTAAAAAACCTAAAGCACTGAGAAGAATATAAAACTTCCCCCATACACTCCTCTTCTATTCATCAGTGAAATAACTACCTATTTTTAAGGTAACATAACCCACCAATTACTCTTGACAAATCGTTTATACAGAACACCTGAACACCTGTGCTAAGACATTCACTAGCAAATCATTATTCAAAGGTTATGATTTTTAAAAATCTAAATAAATACACCTTGCTGTTGTAAGAGTGCTCTTTAATTGCAGGGCTTTTTTTTCCCTTAAAGTTCTGAAATAGTTTTATGGCACACCACTCCCTTCTCCACACTCCCCCAATTCCCCTGAATAATTGCTATGTTCACTGCCAACATTATAACCATTTTTTTGAGGCTAAAGTACCCATATTTAAGTGGCAATAAGGAACAAATACTCAGCCTTTCTAAACTTGCTTTTGCAATCAAGGCTGAAAGAAAAATATTAAGTTTTCCACATTTTTCCTCTGTAATCTTCCTGGAATAAATCTAACATGCCTCTTGCAGTCTCAAACTTAAAAACAACTGTTTATAAATAGATGATTTTCAAGGAAATAAATGACCACATGGGTATCAATCATGGCAAACAAGTTAGGAGTATAATCAAAACTAATTTACTCCATAGAAGATCTGGAAAAATACCACATCCCCATTTCAGTTGCTTGTTAGTTTTTTTTTCTTTTTCCCCAACCCATTAAAAATAACAGCATCAGTAGTATTTTATAAAACTGTGCACACAGGAGAATGAAAACATATTTTTAACCAAATAATTTAGAGAAGAAGTTGACTTCTCTAGTCATTCTTTAATCTGCCTTTGATTTATAAAATAATGTTGATACTGTACCTTTAATGTGGTCAACCAATAACTTACAAGAAAATTGTTTAAGTGTTAAAAATTCAGGTCCTTAGAGCTGAGGACAGATCTATATAAACAGAAATATTTAAACAGAATTTCCAGGGTGGAGACTATTTTTATTTTTAACAGACAGCCTGTGTGATTCTTATATACAATGAAGCTTTAAAAATCTTTAGTTTGGAGATTTTCTTTCTTTCTTTTTTTTATTTTAGATTTTGGGTTTTCAGTGAAATGTAGAGTATGGCAAAGCAGCTCTTTGAAATTCCTAAAGATTAGGAATTGACAGTTGTGATGACAAATTGAGCTATATTATAAAAATATACGTTATATGATTTCTAAAATCTCTACCCACTAGCTACTTCTAACTCCTTCTACCAGCCACTGAGGATTTAGGATACAGTGTAATGGATTTTTTCAGACAGATGAAATCAAACAGTTGAGAATTATCAAACTGCCAAAAGCTTGATCATAGTCATTTCATTAAGGGAGAAGCTGACATCAAATAATTAAAATAGTAGGTACAGAGATACTGGAAATCAATATACACACTTTAATACCAAATGCTGCTTTACTTTTAAATTGACTATTTATATATTTATATTTTCCAAGTATCAGTTGCATTGACATTTTTTTCTTTTGGAAACATTTACATGATTATTTGTGTTTATTTTATTTTAACATTCTATAATGAAAACTGAGGAAACAATAGTTAATACAAACCATTAGTAATGCTATAACTTGGCTACAGTGAACTTTTGACATACTAACTTGTATGTGGAGAAGACAATGGCACCCCACTCCAGTATTCTTGCCTGGAAAATCCCATGGGCGAGGAGCCTGGTAAGCTGCAGTCCGTGGGGTCACTAAGAGTCAGACACGACTACACTTTCACTTTTCACTTTCATGCATTGGAGATGGAAATGGCAACCCACTCCAGTGTTCTTGCCTGGAGAATCCCAGGGACGGGGGAGCCTGGTGGGCTGCCATCTATGGGGTCGCACAGAGTCGGACATGACTGAAGCGACTTAGCAGCAACTTGTATGTAGACTTAGAAGTGTTTTAATGTGTGATATTGTTTAATGATTCCAGTGTTCAAGTGGAAAGTACAATATGTATTATATAGTTAAATAAATATACATACACTTAAAATTGTCAAATGTATGTTAAATCCCACTATCTTATGTTAAATATTGTGAATATACCTATATGTAAATATAATCTAAAATTATTATTGGAAAACCAATACAATATTGTAATTAGCCTCCAATTAAAATAAATAAATTTCTATTAAAAAATAAATAAAATAATTATTGTATCTATAAATGCATCTCTACACAGTATCTTAAATGACAGCAAAGTATCTCTATTGTTCTCTTTAGAAAATGTGCCATAATTATTTGTATCTATCACCACATCATTGATTATTAGAGTGTTTCATATATTTGTTATGCTGAACAATCTTCCAGGGAGAAACAATGGCATTGAATGTTCCCAGGAGGAATGCAGATACAAATTGTTTTATTGCCTTCTATTAAAATTGTTTTTTTACCACTATTCTACAAAATTTGGATTTGTTTTCCCCAGCAAATTAAAAAATAATAGAAAAGGGAAGATACCATTATAGAAATTTTATACTCTGCAACACAAAAAAATGCTAAATATGATTGAGATAATATTCCATTATGTAAATCTCTGAAGAATAATCAATCATTATTAAAATTCCTCTGCACGAAAACACTGTTCCTTCAGTTTAAGTGTAATTCAGGGTTCCGTCAAAATAGTCTTTGATGTTGGTTGGTTATTTGTTTTTAATAGGATGGGGAACAGGTGTATACCTGTGGTGGATTCATGTTGATGTATGGCAAAACCAATAAAATATTGTAAAGTAATTAACCTCCAATTAAAATTAATAAATTTATATTAATAATAATAATAAAATAAACAACAAAAAATGATAAAGAGTAAAGTTGAAAAGTGGCAAGAATACACAGAACTGAATGAAAAATACCTTCATGATGCTGATAAACATGATAGTGTGGTAACTCACCTAGAGCCAGACATCCTGGTGTGTGAAGTCAAGTTGGCCTCAGGAAGCATTACTACAAACAAAGCTAGTGGAAGTGATAGAATTCCACCTGAACTATTTCAAATTGTAAAAGATGATGCTGTGAAAGTGCCACATCAATATGCATCATATTTGGAAAACACAGCAGTAGCCACAAGGCTGGAAAAAGTCAGTTTTCATTCCGATCCCAAAGAAGGGCAATGCCAAAGAATGTCCAAAGTACTGCACGATTATGCTCATTTCACATGCTAGCAAGATCATGCTGAAAATCCTCCAAGCTAGGTTTCAACAAAACATGAACCGAGAGTTTCCAGATGTACAAGCTGGATTTAGAAAAGGCAAAGGAATCAGAGATCAAATTGTCAGCATCCAATGGATCATAGAAAAATCAAGGGAATTCCAGAAAAACATTTACTTCTGCTTCATTGACTACACTAAATCCTTTGACTATGTGGATCACAACAAACTGTGGAAAATTTTTCAAGAGATGGGAGTATCAGACCACCTGACCTGCCTTCTGAGAAATATGTATGCAGGTCAAGAAGCAACAGTTAGAATCAGACATGGAACAACAGATTGGTTCCAAATCTGGAAAGGTTGGAAAAGGTTGTATACGGTCATCTGACTTGTTTAACTTATATGCAGAGTACATCATGTGAAATGCCAAGCTGGATGAATCACAAGCTGGAGTAAAGTTTGCTGGGAGAAATATCAACAACCTCAGATATGCAGATGATACCACCCTTATGGCAGAAATTGAAGAACTAAAGAGCCTTTTGATGAAGATGAAAGAGGAGAGTGAAAAAGCTGGCTTAAAACTCAACATTCAAAAAACTAAGATCATGGCATCCTGCCCCATCACTTCATGGCAAATAGATGGGGGAAAAAAATGGAAACAGTGAAAGACTTATTTTCTTGAGCTCCAAAATCACTGTGGATGGTGACTGCAGTCATGAAATTAAAAGATGCTTGCTGCTTGGAAGAAAAACTATGACAAATCTAGACAGCGAATTAAAAAGCAGAGACATCACTTTGCCTGCAAAGATCTTTATAGTCAAAGTTATGCTTTTTCCAGGAGTCATGTATGGATGTGAGAGCTGTACCATAAAGAAGGCTGAGTGTTGAAAGATTGATGACTCAACAACAACAGCAACAATCTCAAATATATTAAATATACAAGAAGATTTTTGATAGATTAGTTTTCTTTGATTATTGACTGAATCATTACTTTAATAGTTCTCTTTGGTATAGTGAGGGATTTTACATACACACTTGTTTTATGATGTTTTTTCTTCAATTGCTAAGTGGTGTGTAACCCCAGACTGCAGCATGTCAGGCTCCCTTGTCCTTCACTATCTACCAGAGTTTAATACCTTTTTTATACTGAAGTATAAATTTTATGTTTTCTTAAATAACTCATTTTGTATTTGCCAAAGTTTTAAAGATATTATTTCTGCAGTCCATCAATAATAACTTCATGGTTTCCCTAAGTGCTTAATTTTTGCATATGTGTTTTATAGAGGAAAAAATATATTTTCTTTAAAGCAGTAGCCCCAGTGCCCCTTTTTCTGGTATAGCTTTAATAAATAAAAGTGACTCTGAAGTGAGAGGTGTAAGTTGGAGTATCACAATTGTAGTAATTACTAAGACCATCTGTCAAGGCAGGGTTCCAAGAGTGTAGGGCATTGGGTAGGTTGGCCTCACTTCACAGCAAAATCCAATTAAGGGAATTAAAGTCTGAAGCAAACCATCTCAAGATTCTGCAGCTCCAAAGATAATTTCTACCAGTGAGCTTTGTTAGGGGTCTCTTTGCCCTCTGATTATTTGCCAACCAAAGCAGAAAAAATGTTCTTAGAGTCTCTACCGTCACCCAGGACTCTGTCTCATTGGTACATGCGGTCAAAGTAATCGTAAGCCTTTCATAGATCTCCTGGAAACTAATTTTGGTGCTTGCATTTGATATGATTATAAATCCATTAAAATATACTAAGGTTGTATTAAAGGCAATTTACATATGAGTTGATGTGAAGTGAATAAAAACTGACAAAGTGGTTCTGTTTTACAGATAAACATGTATAGCTTTTAATTATTTGGGGACATGGTACATTTTTCTGTCTCAATAACTATTTTTATTGGTTTTATCCAAAAGTTTCAGACTCAAGACGCTCGGTCTGGACTGTACAGTGCACTTGATGGGTGTCTGCTGGGTCCACAGCCCTGCTCCCATGCTTGTCCTTTCCTCCAGCCTCAGGACTGGAGGGAACTCAAGGGTGGTGTTAACTGTATTGTGAGAATAAAACTAGCTCCCATTCCTTTTTCTTTCCTTTCACACTAGTTTCAGGTCAAATGCTTTCTATTTTTTGTTTTAATTATAAGAAATAAAATATACTGAAGAATTGATTCAGCTGTCTCTAATCTTTCCCATTTTAAGTAATTATTATATTACTTATGTTTTACATATGTGAATGTTGTTTCATATAAATTTTTGTGACTAATTTTTTTTCAAGTGTACCTAAAACTTACGTTACTTCAAAAATATACAAGCAACTCCTGCAGCTCAATTCCAGAAAAATAAACGACCCAATCAAAAAATGGGCCAAAGAACTAAATAGATATTTCTCCAAAGAAGACATACGGATGGCTAACAAACACATGAAAAGATGCTCAACATCACTCATTATCAGAGAAATGCAAATAAAAACCACAATGAGGTACCATTACACGCCAGTCAAAATGGCTGCGATCCAAAAGTCTACAAGCAATAAATACTGGAGAGGGTGTGGAGAAAAGGGAACCCTCTTACACTGTTGGTGGGAATGCAAACTAGTACAGCCACTATGGAGAACAGTATGGAGATTCCTTAAAAAACTGGAAATAGAACTGCCTTATGACCCAGCAATCCCACTGCTGGGAATACACATTGAGGAAACCAGAATTAAAAGAGACATGTGTACCCCAATGTTCATTGCAGCACTGTTTATAATAGCCAGGACATGGAAGCAACCTAGATGTCCATCAGCAGATGAATGGATAAGAAAGTGGTGGTACATATACACAATGGAGTATTACTCAGCCATTAAAAATAATACATTTGGATCAGTTCTAATGGGGTGGATGAAACTGGAGCTGATTATACAGAGTGAAGTAAGCCAGAAAGAAAAATACCAATACAGTATACTAACACATATATATGGAATTTAGAAAGATGGTAATGATAACCCTGTATGCGAGACAGCAAAAGAGACACAGATATATAGAACAGTCTTTTGGACTCTGTGGGAGAGGAAGAGGGTGGGATGATTTGGGAGAATGGCATTGAAATATGTATAATATCATATAAGAAACAAGTTGCCAGTCCAGGTTCGATGCAGGATACAAGATGCTTGGGGCTGGTGCACTGGGATGACCCAGAAGGATGGTACAGGGCGGGAGGTGGGAGGGGGGGTTCAGGATGGGGACCACGTGTACACCCGTGGCGGATTCATGTTGATGTATGGCAAAACCAATACAATATTTTAAAGTAATTAGCCTCCAATTAAAATAAATTAATTTAAAATAAAACAAAATAAAATTGGGATGATTTTCAACCCTATCATAAATACCAATAAGTTGTGTATAGACTGGTAAGTATACCAAAGAACTTCTCAGTTTTAGAAACAGTGAAATTTAGAATGGTCACTGTGAAAGAGTTAAGAAATAAAGAGGAGTTAATTATCTATGGGTTTCCCAGGTGGTGCTGGTGGTAAAGAACCTGTCTGCTGATGCAGGGGACCTAAGACACACAGATTCAATTCCTGAGTCAGGAAGATCCCCTGGAAAAAGAAATGGCAACTCACTCCAGTATTCTTGCCTGGAAAATCCCATGGACAGAGGAGCCTGGCAGGCTACAGTCTATCTAACTAATTTACTGATCATTACAAATTTACATTTAAGATATGTCTGTTTATCTGTTAGGCGTTGCTCATGTACCATGTAATGGGACTGTTTTCTTGTCAGATTTTGAAGAATGGTTAACTAGATTCCAATGGATTTGTTTCTCTTTCTTAAAACATATGTATTTTCTAACATGTAACAACCTACTTAATTTTGTAAACTTATATATATATAACCCTGTGTTTATCTCAACAGTATCTAGCATCCTATCAATTCTATGCAAAATGATATATTGGAAATTTAAAATTTATAATAGTAAGCGAATTTGAAAGTATAAAAGAGATTCAATATTGTTTCTGTATAAAAATATTAATATAAGTTTTGAACAATGGACAGAATACTATAGGCAACAAATTAACAAAATAGACATTGATGTTTACCTAGGAATGAGGAAGTCTAAATGATTTAATAGTTACTTGAATGTTTATTTTGGTAGCATGTAATTATAATCTTGTTTCTCCTTTTCTGTATTTTAACTTGATTGCTTGATTTGTTTCTATGAGAGAATGCTTGTTCCATTTGGATATAATCAAGTCAGGATCACAGAACTATAAATATTTATAATTTGAAAATACTTCATTTTGTATTTATATACCTATGGGTCTGCTATGGATATAAAATAAGTTAATGCATTTAAAATATTTTAAACTGTCTCTGGCAAATAGGAAGTGCCCTGCAAGTCCTAGATAATGAGGAGGAGGAGGAAGTTGATCTAAGCCAGATATATGGAAAGCATTATCTAAACAATTCAGCTACTTAGTTGCAAAACAAGAACTATCAAAATTGTCGATAATTCTCAGTTCAGTTATTTTTCCACTATATTACCCATTTACTCCTAATAATAGTTCTGTTAAGCAGATTTGAAGCCTCATTATATAGAAAAGGACATTAAGGCATAGAGAGAATAAATGACATGTTCAGGGTCTTTAGTGGTATGTATTAGTTTGGTTCTAGTAACTGTGTTTTTCAGCTCACCAGATTGCCCAACATAAACTCAGTCATCAACAATATAAAATATAGAATTCACTAATTAAAATACATAGGAACCAGTCACCAATTTATTTCTTTTTGGACCTTAGATACTACCCTTTTGTTTAGCTGTAAAAGACTTGTCCAGGCTTAGCAAACATTTCATATCTTCCCCCATCCACAGTGTGTTCACTTATTTCACAGTAAGCCTATATAAAATTTCAATGTAGCATTTCTGGGAGTACGATAAAGGATCAGAACTGATATATAAACTGAAATTCTCTTTCCTTGCTTACTCTCTGTTCTTCCCAATGGCAAAATTCTGGGGTCAGCCCCATTGGAAAGGTACATAGTAAATTTATTAACAACTCCCAGCAGTATCTACAAAAATCCCCCTTGGCAGGCAATCTTTGCAAAACCTCCAGTTGTTGGCAGCAGCTCGAGTTTTAAATGTTAACTGATGCTAATGATAACTCTTCTGGGACTTTCTCACCGCAAGATTGCTCTAGGTCTTCTTAGAACATCTTCCATCTCCCAGGGTTTGTTTCCAAGCACTGCATGGGGAAGGAAGATGAGAAAAGAATACTTTGTGATATCTCTGAGAGTGAGTCTGTCTCAGTTTCATGGTATGTGGTGTATTGACTTTAGCTTTGGACTGTTCACAAGTAACTAGTTACCAAATTTAAACCTAAATGTGTGCACGATGCACTTTTAAAAACATAGTAAGTGAGTGAGTACTCAGTGAAGTCGCTCAGTTGTGTCCAACTCTTTGCGACCCCATGGACGGAGTAGCCTACCAGGCTCCTCCGTCCATGGGGTTCTCCAGGCAAGAGTACTGGAGTGGGTTGCCATTTCCTTCTCCAGGGGATCTTCCTGACCCAGGAATGGTCTCCTGCATTCCAGGCAGACGCTTTAACCTCTGAGCCACCAGGGAAGTCTCTATTTCATAGTCAATCACATTTAAATTTGCTGCCTTGAATGGATAAGAAATGGATAATACTAAAGCAGGAGTTCACAGAATCACACACAGTTGCCTAGACCTATGTCTATCACCCACCACATCTGGTGAAACAAAATTTGAGAGTCACTGATTTCAGGCAATTTATGGCTTTATAAAGCTCTTTTTTTTTTTTTTTTTTTTAAGTCAAGACCTATTTTGCTTGCTTAGTTTTGTGTTTAGGAAGATTTTTGTTAGTTATTTTTCATTATAAAGTTTTTGTCTATTAATTCTAATAATTGTTGTAGGGGAATTTAGTCATTTAAAACTTAAGCAGTTTAGCACTGATTTTTTTCTTTACTCTTGGGGAAAAATAAGTAATAAAGTATATTTTTAAACTACTGTTATAAAGTAATAGTTATGGCTTCTAAGTAAGTCCTTCAGAAATCTGTATGTTTATCAAAAACAAGCTTTTATACTAAACCAATATGTGAAATATGGAGGGCTCACAGAGATTATATAAGAAATTATACCAGGTTAATGTTTAATGTTCAAGTGAGGTCATAGAATTAAGAGTGCCATCATCACTGCCAATCACAGAAGCAATTACAAAGAGCCATGGAACACTTCTCTCTTGGAAGCAATCTACGTGGTTGTGAGAACAACAGTCTGGGTCCTCATCATAAATATGAGATGTCTAGTTCAAATATATGAAAAAGGAACTGAACTACAGGCATAAGGCTAAAATCAGTTTGGTGAAATCCAAATATTATGTAATGTTCATCTACGTAGAAAATAAAGAAGTAGAACAATTGTTTGACAGTAGGTGTTAGCATCTGGAAATCTATGTCTTATTGCCTACATATTTTAAGATAATTAAATATTAAGCTTTACTGTGATTGTGGTGACTGCCTAGTATATTAATATTATTAAGTACTCTGTGTTTCTTAGGCATAGTTCTTACTTATCAGGAGCTGGCCCACTCCCATGTTTGAAGATAAGGCTCAGTCTGTTATCTTTCATAGATTCTTAACTGTTCACTAGCCCATTCTTCCTGAGAGCTGTGGCAAAGAATCATCAAGCCCTGAGTGTTGGTAAAAATAAAATAACTCACAGTGAGTGAGTGAGCGAAAGTTGCCCAGTCATGTCTGACTTCTTTGCGACCCTATGGATTACATGGTCCATGGAATTCTCCAGGCCCAAATACTGGAGTGGGTAGCCTTTCCCTTCTCCAGGGGATCTTCCCAACCCAGGGATCAAACCCAGGTCTCCCACATTGCAGGCAGATTCTTTATGAGCTGAGCCACAAAGGAAGCCCAAAAATAACTACAGAGAACATAGTAAAAAAATACAAATAGAAACAATATACATTGCTAAAAAGAACCCAATATCTTTCATGCCATATAGACGGTTTATGCAAATCAATATTCAGTAAATCTCCTTCTTATTGGCTATTAGTGATTAATTTGGATAAATTTTACTTATAAACATGAATCAACCCTGAATATTCATTAGAAGGAGTGATGTTGAAGCTGAAGCTCCATCTGATGTGAAGAGCTGGGAATAATCGAGGGCAGGAGAAGAAGAGGGTGACAGAGAATGAGATGGTGGGATGGTATCACCAATTCAATGGACATCAGTTTGAACAAACTCTGGGAAATAGTGAAGGACAGAGAAGCCTGGCATGCTGCAGTCCATGCCGTTGCAAAGAGTCATACAACAGCAATCATTAAACAATTGTTTTTTCTGTTGAATACATCCCAGAGATCTTGAGAAACTGGAACAACAAAACATCTTTTAAGCATAAAATACAAGATCTATGTATTCTAGTTTGGAGAGAAAAAATATATATATATATATATTTTTAAATTTTTACCAATTTATGCATTCTAAAAAGCAAAGTATGCATATATATTTATTCAGAAAAATACTAAAGAGTAAATTGTATCTTATGTATATTCAGATCTCAACACTGGTCCAAGAAACAGAACTTACATTAAAGAGAATTTACTGAATAGTGGAAGAGAACTGTATTTAATTGAAATCTGGTCTTCTGGGGGAGAAATCTGTTTTCAATCATGATTTGCCTTATCTCTTGTACTTCTTTACATAATCATCTAGAAGTTTAAAAACTGCATAACATGGAATTAATTATAGAATTGATTATTAAAATTAGCTATTTGAATAGCTGACTAGGAGACAAAACTACAAGATCTTTGTATAAGATAGCTGACTACAACACAGACAAGCTGACTACAAGACTACAAGACAAGACTACAAGATATTTGTATAAGATGAAGATTCCTAATTGTTGGACAGCTGTCATCATGGGATTTATTCAAATAGCTCACCAGCCCAAACCAAAAAGCAGAAAAAGCATCTGCAAATTAACACACACACACACATGCACATTGGCATACTCTCACACATATCTGTAATAGATTATTCCAGATTACTCAAAAAGCCTATTTCCCAGACCAACTTCACATTAAAATCAGAAAATGGAACTTTTACAATAAATCAGTATATGAAGCCTGCTCATAACAAGTGAATTAGATTAACAAAGAGTAGGTTCCAGGAATCAGTATTTATTCAAAGCTCTCCAGTTGATTCTAGTGTCATGACAGGTTCCACTGGCCATTTGTATCAACACTACTTATTTATAATACATTTGTATGTATATACAGATAGATATATAAATATATGAATGCATATAATATTTAAAACCTGTATGTGTCTATATATTTAAAACATTTATATAATAATAAATTATTAAAACATGCATTATTACTCTTTTAATCCCATCCTTTAAGGAACTAGACTAATCATTAATCTTTTTACTTCTATATACATATTCCGTAACGTCTCTCACAATTTTTATTCCAGTATCCCATAAATATCAATAGCCTATATTTATATGGATGATAAACCTATAGTTCTTTTTCTGAATCTATATGAAGGGACTTTTCTATTTTCAAAAGATTTTTATTTTTTTTAATAAAGTAAAATAACAGATATTTTCATATGTTAGATTTATTTATTACTCCTTTGATCAATAATATTATTATTAACTCTCCTGATAGGAAAGATCACTGGTAGGAAGCATCGGTTTAATCATATATAAAAGTTGCTTACAGTTGTGTAAAGATTTTCTTTACCATTAAGTATTTCCAGTAAAATTATAATAATGATAAAACATCAAAAAATAATGCATTCCTATCATAGGACACTTGACTGGTCCATCATTTGACAAATATGCTGCCCTTAATACCTCATGTAAGAAGGAAATAAGCAAATAACAACAAAGAATATAAAGAAATAACTATAAATTCAACATTCATTTACATGAAATTTCTGTTGCACAGAGGACTATATTTCAGAATTTTACTTTTACAAAATTATTCTGTTTAAATTGTCTTCAAAATGTATTTTGATTTATATTGTACTGTCATGAAAAAAATTGTCCTGCCATGAGATTGTAGCTCAAAGGCTGTGCCTGTGTGTGTGTTTCATGACTTAGCAAATGTTTTAACTTTATAAAGTTTCAGTTAAGTTCACTTGCTCAGTCGTGTCTGACTATGTGACCCCATGGACTGCAGATAATTAGGCCTTCCTGTGAATCACCATCTCTCAGAGTTTACTCAATCTCATGTCCATTGAGTTGGTGATGCCATCCAACTATCTCATCCTCTTTCATCTCCTCCTCCTGCCTTCAATCTTTTCCAGCATCAGGGTCTTTTCCAATGAGTCAGCTCTTTGCATCAGGTGGCCAAAGTATTGGAGTTTCAGCTTGCGCATCAGTCCTTTCAATGAACACCCAGGACTGATCTCCTTTAGGATGAACTGGTTTGATCACCTTGAATTCAAAGGGAATCTCAAGAGTCTTCTCCAACATCACAGTTCAAAGGCATTAATTCTTCGGCACTCAGCTTTCTTTAGAGTCCAACTCTCACATCCATATATGACTACTGGAAAAACCATAACTTTGACTAGCAGGACCTTTGTTGGCAATATCTCTGCTTTTTAATATACTGTCTAGGTTGGTCCTAACTTTTCTTCCAAGAAGCAAGCATCTTTTAATTTCATGGCTCTAGTCACCATCTGTAGTGATTTTGGAGACAAAAAAAAAATAATAAAGTTTGTCGCTGTTTCCACTTTTTCCCCATCTATTTGCCATGAAGAGATGGGACCATGTGCCATGATCTTAGTTTTCTGAATGTTGAATTTAAGCCAACTTTTTCACTCTCCTCTTCCACTTTTATCAAGAGGCTCTTTAGTTCTTATTTGCTTTCTGCCATAATGGTGATGTCATCTGCATATCTGAGGTTATTGATATTTCCCCTGGAAATTTTGATCCCAGCTTGTGCTTCATCCAGCCTGGTACTTTGCATGATGTACTCTGCATAAAAGTTAAATAAGCAGGGTGACAATATACTGCCTTGACATACTCCTTTCCCAATTTGGAACCAGCCTGTTCAATGTCCAGTTCTAACTGTTGCTTCTTGATCTGTATACAGATTTCTCAGGAGGCAGGTCATGTGATCTGGTATTTCCATCTCTTTAAGAAATTTTTAACAGTTCATTGTGATCCTCACAGTCAAAGACTTTAGCATAGTCAATAAAGCAAAAGTAGATATTTTTCTGGAACTCTCTTGCCTTTTCAATGATCCAACAGGTGCTGCCAAGTTGATTTCTGGTTCCTCTGCCTTTTCCAAATCCAATTTGAACATCTGGAAGTTCACAATTCACATACCGTTGAAGCCTAGTTTGGAGAATTTTGAGCATTACTTTGCTAGCATGTGAGATGAGTGCAATTGTGTGGTAGTTTGAGCATTCTTTGGTGTTGTCTTTCACTGAGATTGGAATGAAAACTGACCTTTTCCAGTCTTGTGGCCACTGCTGAGTCTTCCAAATTTGCTGGCATCTTGAGTGCAGCACTTTCACAGCATCATCTTTCAGGATTTGAAATAGCTCCACTGGAATTCCATCACCTCCACTAGCTTTGTTCGTAGTGATTCTTCCTAAGGCCCACTTGACTTCACATTTCCAGGGTGTCTGGCTCTAGGTGATTATCTGGGTTGTGAAGATCTTTTTTGTACTGTTCTTCCGTGTATTCTTGCCACCTCTTCTTAATATCTTCTGCTTCTGTTAGGTCCATACCATTTCTTTCCTTTATTGAGCCCATCTTTGCATGAAATGTTCCCTTGGTATCTCTAATTTTCTTGAAAAAATCTCTAGTCTTTGCCATTCTATTGTTTTCCTCTATTTCTTTGCACTGATCGCTGAGGAAGGCTTACTTATCTCTCCTTGCTATGTTTTGGAAATCTGCATTCAAATGGGTATATCTTTCTTTTTCTCCTTTGCCTTTTGCTTCTCTTCTTTTCATAGCTATTTGTAAGGCCTCCTCAGACAACCATTTTCCCTTTTTGCATTTCTTTTCCATGGGGATGGTCTTGATCCCTGTCTCCTATACAATGTCACAAATTCCATTGATAGCTCTTCAGGCACTCTATCAGATCCAATCCCTTGAATCTGTTTGTTACATCCACTGTATAATTGTAAGGGATTTGATTTAGGTAATAACTGAATGGTCTTTTGGTTAGAAAGTTTATCTCAGTACAAATATCTTAAAACAGTGTTTGAAATTTTGGGGCACTAGTCACCAAATGAACTTGTCCTGTAAAGATTAAGGAAAATTTAAGAAAAGTTAAGAGGAAGGAAAGCATTAGAGAGATGTCAGGATGATGCGGGTAACAAGGAATAATCACATCCTTAAGGAAGACACTGGACCTTCAAATCACTGCTAGTTGACAGGATCCAGGGCGAAGGATGATTTACTAGTCAGATTATGTTTCCCCCCTAAAACAAGATTGTGGCAGTTGCCTATATCTACAGTTGCAGCTGACTTTTGTTGGCGTTTAGAAGCTTTTTCTCTTTTTACAGTAAACAGAGATAAATCTCGCTGTTATCCTGTAGCCTTTAGTATGACAAGGATTTAACATCTTCAGTCAAGGAAGCATCCATGGATATGGATAAGACATTATTTCATTAGCATACTATTAGAAAGCATCCCCAACTTATGATAGCTTGGCTCATGATTTCTCAACATTACAATGGTATGAAAGCAATAAGGATTCAGTAGAAAGCATTTTGAGTTTTGGTCTTTTCCCAGACTAGGAATGTGTGATAATATAAGCCCTGGTGACCCTGGGCTGGGTGTCAGCTGCTGCTCCCAGTCAACCCCATGATCACAAGGGTAAACAACCCATCCAGGTGAAACCGTTCTGCATGGTGGTGGTGATATTTAGTCTCCAAGTCGTTTCTGACACTTTTCCATCCCCATGGACTGTAGCTTGCCAGGCTCCTCTGTCCGTGGGATTTTCCGGGCAAGAATATTGGAGTGAGTACCCATTTCCTTCTCCAGGGGGCCTTCCCAACCCAGGAACTGAACCCCTGTCTCCTGCATTGCAGGTGGATTCTTTACCACTGAGCTACCAGAAGATAACTATTAATATTCTGTTTTTCACTTTCAGTACAGCATTCAGTAAATTAAGTGAGATATTCAACACTTTATTGGAAAATAGGTTTTGTGTTAGCTAATGTTATTCAGTTGTAAGCTAATGTGAGTGTTCTGAGCATTTTTAAATTAGGCTGAGCTAAGCTGTGATGTTCTGTAAGTTTCCAATCAATGAGAACACTAGACTCTTTGTAGTATGTCACTATTGAAAGCCCTTCTGATCTGAAATTAAAATTAATTTGTTCAGCAATTTCATGATGCCTACTCTTTCCTTCTTTTCCATATTGAGTGAGTAGTTTATTTTAGTTATTCTTGTTTTACTGACAGTTGTGAGTTCCCTCTTAAGTAGATTCTATTCTCCATTTCTACTTTATTCATCTTTTAGCTTTCACTTCTAGCTTGCCATTTTCAGTTTACTACCCCCTCCCCCCTCAACTTCATTATCTAATTATGGGTTTTAAAGTAGAAAATAGTTCAATTGCATTGTTAGTTCATGCTAGATTCAAGGAGAATTATTTTTAGAATAAGCATACCTCTTTTTTAACACTAAGTGATCATTAGGTCATCAGTTTGAAACACACATTAACATAAAAATGCTATGCTAAGTCACTTCAGTCATGTCCAACTCTGTGCGACCCCATAAATGGCAGCCCATCAGGCTCCCCCGTCCCTGGGATTCTCCAGGCAAGAACATTCGAATGGGTTGCCATTTCCTTCTCCAATGCATGAAAGTGAAAAGTGGAAGTGAAGTCATATCCAACCTTTAGTGACCCCATGGACTGCAGCCTACCAGGCTCCTCTGTCCATAGGATTTTCCAGGCAAGAGTACTGGAGGGGGTGCCATTGCCTTCTCCAACATAAAAATATGTTTTCTTTTATGTTACCCAGGAAACGTATATTACCATAATGCTGTCAATACTTATTACAGCAATGAAATTCTTCAAGTTCTTATATGACACTGCTAGATGACATGGCCAATAGATTGTCTCCACCATTTTCTTACTGATGATGAGCTTTTTAACCACCATTATTCTTGAGTTTGAGTGAACTCCATGAGTTGGTGATGGACAAGGAGGCCTGGAGGGCTGCAGTTCATGGGGTCGCAAAGAGTCGGACACGACTAAGCCACTGAACTGAACTGACTGATCCTTGATATTATGTTTTCAATGTCTTCCGCAATCTCATTCAAATTATATCTACTTAAACAGAAATATCTTCCCTGGTGGCTTAGATGGAAAGCATCTGCCTACAATGCAGGAGACTCGGGTTCACTCCCTGGGTCAGAAGATCTGGAGAGGAAATGGCAGCCCGCTCCAGTACTATTGCCTGGAAAATCCCATGGATGGAGGAGCCTGGTAGGCTAAGGTCCATGGGGTCACAAAGAGTTGGACATGACTGAGAGACTTCGCTTCTACTTTTCACTTTCACTTTTCAACAGAAAACATATTCTTTGCTGATAATTTGTATGGTTTTTTGTGTTTTATTTTATTTTGCCATACAGTAAGTTCTCACTAGTTAAGTATCTATTTTATACATAGAAGTATATAGATGTCAGTCCCAATCACCCAGCTCACTCCCCTCATTCCTTGCTTGATAACAATTAATTTTTTTCTCTATGTCTGTGACTGTATTTCTTCTTTGCAAATAAGTAGTGAGGTAAGTCAGAAAGAGAAACATATTGTGATTATTTTTACTAATTTATTTATTATTTAACTGCAAGCGTCTCATAATATCAGGGGCATTTTATAAAATCCCCACTGTCATTTTCATTCAAGGAAAGCAAACATTAATGGAGCAGCTACTCTCCAAGAGAACGTGTCTTCAGAATTCGTAATAAAAAGAGGGAAAATTGTGCAAAATATGTTAATTACAGAATTGAAATCATGATATGAACAGGCTGTAAATGTACTGCAGAAAATGAGAAAGTAACCCCAGATACGATGTGATGAAATTGGCAGTTTCCTTTTGTGATGTTCTTACCCTCCATCCCCAATAAAAACACTACACCTATACAATCATAATTAAAATAACAGACAAGCCCCTCAGTGAGAGATATTCTGGGGAAAAAAAAAAAAAGAACCTGCCCAGCACTTCTCAAAAATGTCAAGGTGATCACTTCAAGGACAGTCTGTGCCGCCGTTACAGTCAATGCAGCAGAGCAGTGGCAGGGAAATAAAAGTTCTAAAAAAAATTATTCTCAAGTTATGTTTTTAAAGAAAAATAAAAGTTATTCAGGCAGACAAATAGGAAGTGGAAAAAAAAGGTATTCAGGCCAAGGCAAAAGAATTAGCAATGTTCTAAGCATATGGGAGAACACAGCATGTTCGTGGGATTTAAAATAGTTCCCCATGGCTAAAGAAAATGTGCCTGGATATATATGTTAAAATATAACACTGGAAAATTACACTGGGACCAAATGATAGAAAGCCTCTGTGTCAGGCTATGATATTTCAATTATTCTTGAGCACCATGGAGAAATTTCACTTGGAAACACCAGGGAACACACATGCAGAGATATAATTTATTTCTATGAAGAATGCATCAGTTATATGGAAGAGATTAAAGACAGAGAGACCAAGAGGGAAGCTATTGATATGATTCAGGAAAAAGAAACTATAACCTCAAATTTGGCAGTGGTATGGGATGGATGGGAAAATGTAGAACAGGCAGTATTTGAGAGAATAGGTGACTTTTTTTTTTTTTTTTTTTTTCCCAGCAGTCGGTTTTGAAAGAAAAGAAAAGAGAATGATCTTGGCCATTTTCAGGATTAACTGACTGGGTTGGGGAAGATGCTATTAATTGAAATATGAAATGGAGGAGGAACTAAAAGTTAATAATAATCCAATGTCTCCTGTTTAGGATGTAGTATGACACCATTAAAAGAGTGAGGGCTTTGAAGGCAGATGTATCTGACTTCTGGGCTTCCCTGGTGGCTCAGATGGTAAAGAATCTGCCTGTAATGTGGGAGACCTGAACTTGAAACCTGGATCAGGAAGATCCCCTGGAGAAGGGAATGGCTACACACTCCATGATTCTTGCCTGGAAAATCCCATGGACAGAGAAGCCTGGAGGGCTACAGTCCTTGGGGTTGCAAAGAGTCAGATACAACTGAGAGACTAACACACTTTCAAGCTACTTGAGCATTTAAGAAATTTCCGGAGTGAGGTTAAGACTGGAGATACACTTTTTTTACACCTCTACATCTAATCTTAAGGATTCCCTGTTAGCTCAGTGGTAAAGAATCTGCCTGCCAAAGCACGAGATGTGGGTTTGATCCCAGCATGCAGAAGATGCCCTGGAGTAGGAAATGGCAACCCACTCCAGTATTTTTGCCTGGAAAATCCCATGAACAGAGGAGTCTGGAGCACTACAGTCCATAGGGTCACAAAAGAATTGAACATGACTTAACGACTAAACAACAACAGTCTCACCATTAGTCTATCTGGTTGACATCCTTACCATTTCACCATTATTCTGCCAAAATGCCTCTTATCAGCAGTTTGTAGCTTACTCCAATGAACAATTTTTTCAGTCTTTTATTAACTTGAATTCTCAATAGTAGCTGCTACTATTAACTAGTTCCTCCTTATAACATTCTTTTATTAATATGTTTTCTTCTGGGACAACAAGCCATTCTCGTTTTCCATTATCCACTCTTTGCTCTCTTTCTCCCATTTCTTGGAAGGATCAATACAGGCATTAAATTGTAGAATTACTAATGCTTACTCCTAAACTCTCTACCTAACTTGGATATAGGAGTTTCAAATTTATATTTCCCATGCTGCTGCTGCTGCTGCTGCTGCTGCTAAGTCGCTTCAGTCATGTCCAACTCTGTGCGACCCCATAGACAGCAGCCCACCAGGCTCCTCTGTCCCTGGGATTCTCCAGGCAAGAATACTGGAGTGGGTTGCCATTTCCTTCTCCAATGCATGAAAGTGAAAAGTGAAAGTGAAGTCGCTCAGTTGTGTCCAACTCTTCGCGACCCCATGGACTGCAGCCTACCAGGCTCCTCTATCCATGGGATTTGCCAGGCAAGAGTACTGGAGTGGGGTGCCATTGCCTTCTCTGATATTTCCCATAGAAACTAGCTATTTAGCATCTCCATTTAACTAGTCTAGTCACACATGAAATCTAGCAAGACAATTAAATTTATATTTTTTTGCCCAAAGTAGAAAACCCAATTTATATTTCGTCTAATATACGGTGTATACCAACAGATCCTGCTGATCTTTATTTCTTATACACAAAATCCATATACTTCATTTTATATCCACTGCATTCTCCTTAGTTTAGAAAAATGCCTGAAATATTTAAATAGCTTAAAAATAGCAAGTTCCCAGTTACCCTACAATCAACCTCCCCTATTATTAAAATATTACATTAGCATGGTATATTTGTCACAGTCAATGAGCCAGTATTGACACATTATAATTAAGTAAAGTCTATACTTTATTTAGATTTCCTTTTTTTTCTCCAAATGTCCTTTTTTCCTCTTTCAGGATACTATATTATATTTCATATCTTTAGGCTGCTATTGACTGTGATAGTTTCTCAAAATTTCCTTGTTTTTTATCACCTTGATAGTTTTGAGGAGAACTTGTCATGTATTTTATGATGTTTAAAATACATCACACGCATATAAAATTCCATCAGTTTGATTAATAAAACTTTAAATTTAGATAATGCTTTGGTTTTATGACAAAAGGAAATTTATGTAACAAATCCTTTCTCTTGCTTCTTTTGAAAATCTAAACATAAGGAAACCAAAAGGAATAGTTGGGAAATTATTTTATTATAATATTTTAATCAAATACTTCTGAGAAAATAGTGTCTTTACCGTACTGTTTTACAATATTTTTCAAGTATTGTGGGAAATAAATCAATTCCCTCAGGGAGAATTCATTGTACATTTTCATTTCAAATCATCATATTCTGTAAAGATTCCATCATATAAAATACCTATAATTTTCCTAGAGAATAGATTTTCTTTTTACTCTATGACTGGCATAAATAGACAATAAAATCAGAAGATAAGCACTTGAGAATTTTATGAACAATCAAGGATTAAATGATGCTACTCCTAATTCTGGGTCATTATTATAAATTACCACTTTTCGCAAAGTGAATTACAGTGACATTGTGGGTGCTCTATATAATAATTCATGAATGATTCTGGCCATGCATGTAGTAGTCACTAGCAAATCAATTGCCTATCCTAGTAAAATTAATAATAATGAAAAATATTATTTAATATAAATGTAGTAGAACAATCGAGAGAAAATAAAAATTTCTATATGGGAAATCTAAATGAATATAATTTAGTCTTTTAACACTATCTTGTTAACTTTCTCATAAACAAAAGTTCTATGAATGCCTTATAGACAAATTACTTGGGAACAGACAAGAAAGGTTTAGTCATTAAACAGAAAAAGATTACTACTAGTATCATGATTTAGTTGAGATAAAAATATATATAGTTAAATTTCTAAGTAATAAAGACTAATAATTTCAGGTGTGCAATAAAAACATGGAAATAATTTCAAGTCTATCTGAAAATTTCAAAGGTTCAATTACAGAGGGTAATATGTGAGGAATATATATATATATAAATATAAAGCATTAGAAGTTCAATGCAGTGTAGCTCTTGGCTTTCTCTTGCGTTATTATTCATATGGTATTCATTATTATTCATATTTACTACATTGTACTTATTAGAGTGCATATCTAAATGAAAGAGGTTAGAAAAGTCAGAAATAACTCTTATTTATTAAATGGACCTGAATGTAGAATATTTAATAGTAAGAGGACCCCATTTTCTTTCTCACAATGCTACTTAAGAATCAAACGGTATATCCTAGAGGCAGATGTTAGATTAAGAACCAGTAAATCAGCAAACACAAGCTGATCCAGCCACTATATAATCCTAAATAAAGCTCAAAAACTATGCCTGTCTGCCTGTTTTATTACTTTGCTATGGAAAGTTGAGACAGAATCTTTTAAGTGAGAATTACCAGACAGTTGGTTAAGAGAGGCCGAGTGTGGAGTGACTGAGTGAAGATAGATTAACCTATCAAAAATATTTCCTAAGCTATTAAAAAAATATTTCCTGAGTATTGTATTTGGTCCACATGTAGAACTGCATATGGATTTGTATGTAAAAATATGTGGTACATTGTTTGGGCCGGTAAAAACTCTATAGTGAAAAACAAAAGGAAATTTTGCAGTATTGTTATTTTCTTAAAAAAAAGATTTTCATTTTTACTATGTTTCACTGTCTTACATACATTTTTGCTAAGAGTGAGGCCTCATGAATGAGAAATGAGAATCATTGAAAATCATCTGGAGTGCTGGTGGTGAGAGTAGTTGCCATTTTCAGCTACGTGCACCTCTTCCATGTTGCATAAATATCAAAGAATTAATTGGGAAAGTCTTATGAGCTTCCCTGATGGCTCAGTTAGTAAAGAATCTGCCTGCAATGCAGGAGACCCTGGTTGGATTCCTGGGTCAGAAAGATCTCCTGGAGAAGGGGTAGGCTACCCACTCCAGTATTCTTGGGCTTCCCCTGTGGATCAGCTGGTAAAGAATCTCCTGCAATGCAGGAGACCTGGGTTCCATCCCTGGGTTGGGAAGATCCCCTGGAAATCTGGATCTCCAGATCTGGAGCTGGAGCTACACACTCCAGTATTCTAACCTGGAGAACTCCATGGACTGTATAGTCATGGGGTCATAAAGAGTCAGACACAACTGAGCGACTTTCTTTTTCACACTTATGAGAACAAAGCAAATAGAACAATGGCAGGAAATATATGGGCTTCCCTGGTGGCTCAGATGGTAAAGAATCTGCCTGAAATGCAGGAAGCCAGGTTCCATCCCTGGGTTGGGAAGTTCCCCTGAAGAAGGAAATGGCAACACTCCAGGATTCTTGCCTGGAGAATTCTGTGGACAGAGCCGGGTGGGCTACAGTCCATGGGGTCACAAACAGTCTGACACGACTGAGTGACTAACGTAAACCATGGCTCTTTGCACATATGCCAGTGTAAACAATATCTTTCTCAGTTACTCTCATCCCTAGAGTTCTAATTAGTTAAAAGAAAACTTTACTGATTCTAATGTGTTTAATTGAAACAAATCATTTCAAGAATCACTCTTTTTCTCCTTTTATTTTGCAGTAGATAAAACCTGCAGATAACATTTCATATGCTTTCTTGTAGAGTCTCTGTGCATTATTTAATATAGAAATTAAAATATGTTTGATCAAACCATATCATAAAGTATGTATTCTAATTCCATCTAATCTTTATTTTCTTTCATCTTACAAATATTAAACATTTTCTACCCACTGTTAACTAAAAATGAAATTGCAGGCTAACAATTGAACCAATTCATTTTAGAGGCATGAGTTTTTTATCTTTCATTGAATACATAGAGAAAACTGAATAATGACAATGAGAATTTAGTGAAGTTGTTTATTATTTTTATAAGTGATTAGCACTTACTATTCATCCCAAAGCAAAAGAACATATTTCTACATATTATAGCTAATAATGCCACACATTTCTACATTTTATTTCATAGATAACACAATTTTGGTGAAACATTAGATCATTATTCATTAATTGAGAAAGACTGCTGATTATCTTCTTATAACATTATAAATGAATATATTAATTATATTATATCTACATCATTTTGGTATCAATCTTTCTTAAAAGGTTTAATCATTTCTTTCTGAGTGTTTTTCATAATATGCCACTAAATGTATATTGCTATATTTACTCAAACTGAAGAAAATGAAATTATACTGTTTTTGAGAGAATGTCTGAATTTTCTGATTAATTTGACAGTGAGTAAACACTGCTAGTCAATTTGTACAGCAAACATATTTCTATAAATTGGATGAACTAAGCTTGAAATTCAATATTGTTGCCTTAACATATTAAAGTCAATGAAATTTTATGAAAAACATTGTATTGACAGAAATGTATTGAAATGAGCAATGTGTTCCATTTTCTTTGAACTGTTTCCTAAGATATTCAGTCAAAAAATGCTTTTGCTTTTAACAAAAAAAAGCAGGTATAATTAACACTTATTTGTCAAATCTTGGTAAAGCAATTTTATATCTTTTTAAAAACCTATACAAATAAATGACTCTAAATGAGTAGATAAAATATTTTGCATGTTGGTTGTTTATGACCCCTTTAAAAATATAAATCAAAGTCTAATTGAATTGCCAAATGATAGATTTTTTAAAATAATTCTTTACCAATATATTTTCATGTGATTTTGACCATATAAATTCAAAGAGAATTCAAAGAAATAAGTGACATTGATTTAACAAAGCACGCTCTTTGTGAATGAACTTTCCTTTGAAAATAATAGGCATTAAAGGATCTCTGAGGCAAATGTGATAATATCCTAGCAATAGGATTCAGGAATCATTAGTCTGGATACCAAGAATTGTCTAAACCTCAGGTGGCAAATGGCTGAGATACTTGATTCCTGTTTAGTGATTACACCTAGAATGCTATTCATAAACATACATGCTCTAGAGACCACTAGGATTTTATATCTTGTCCATGCTAGGATGAAGGACTGGCTCATGAATATTCTAAACCAATTTATACATTGTAAATAATTGATTTACAAATGATTAATTTATAAAACATTTTTACTGAATAAGTTCTTTTATTTTGTATAATTTCACATTTGCAAAATTGTTGCAAAGACTTCCTGTATTCCCATCCATCATCCACATAACACATGTAATGGTATAATTATCACAACGAAGAAACCAATTTTTGTACATTACTACTATTAACTGAACTCCAGACTTTAGATTACACCAATTTTTCCATTAATCTTTTAACTTTCCATGACCCCATATGGTATTTAATAATCATATCATCTCATTCATGTCTTGTTTATCATAGTTCTAAATATCTTAGTCTTCTTTTTTTCATTTTCTTTAATTTTTTTTAATTTTTAAAAATGATCTTGACAATTTTGAGCAGTACTGGTCATCACATGAATATGTCTGAATTTTAGTATATTTGGTATGTATCTCATGATTGTTGTTATTCACTTGCCCAGTCATTTCTGACTCTTTTGCAAACCCATGGACTACAGCACATCAGGCCTCCCTGTTCCTCACCATCTCCTGGAGTTTGCCCAAGTTCATGTCCATTGCATCAGTGATGCCATCTTGCCATCTTATCCTTTGACACACTCTTCTCCTTCCGTCTCCAGTCTTTCCCAGCACCAGGGACTTTTCCAGTGAGTCAATTGTTCCCATCAGATGACCAAAATACTGGAGTTTCAGCTTCTGCATCATGATTATCCTGGGCTTATTTATAAGCTTTGTGGAAAAATACCAAAGAGGTGAAGTTCCCTTCTCAACTCATCATATCAGGAGCACGTCATAGCCACACGTCTTATTATTGGTGGCATCTACTTGGATTGTTATGGGTAGGTTTTGCCAGATTTCTCTCTGTGAAGTTGCAACTTACATGTGTCCCTTTTCATATTCTCTTCCTCCACAGCAAGCCCTTAAGTCCAGCTCAGGTATGGTCAGTCAGTTCAGTTGCTCAGTTGTGTCTAACTCTGCAGCCCCATGGGCTGCAGCACACCAGGCCTCGCTGTCCATCACCAGCTTCTGGAGTTTACTCAAACTCATGTTCATTGAGTCGGTAATGCCATCCAACCATCTCATCCTCTGTCCTCCCCTTCTCCTCCTGTCTTCAATCTTTCCCAGCATCAGGGTCTTTTCAAATGAGTCAGCTCTTTGCATTAGGTAGCCAGAGTACCGGAGTTTCAGCTTTAGCATCAGTCCTTCCAATGAATATTCAGGACTGATTTCCTTAGGATTGACTGGTTTGATCTCTTTGCAGTCCAAGGGACTCTCAACAGTCTTCCCCAGCACCATAGTTCAAAAGCATCAATTCTTCAGTGCTCAGCTTTCTTTATAGTCTAACTCTCACATCCATACATGACTACTGGAAAAACCATAGCCTTGACTAGACAGACCTTTGTTGGTAAAGTAATGCCTCTGCTTTTTAACATGCTGTCTAGGTTGGTCATAGCTTTTCTTTCAAGCAGCAAGCATCTTTTAAGGAGCAGGCATGGTAGAGATGCAATGAATTCCTCCTGCTTAAGGGTAGACTATCAACACATATTGTTTGGGTCACTTTGAAAAGATATGTTCCTTCTACTCCATATATTTATCCAAATCAGAATACATTTTTTCTGCTGCTGCTGCCAAGTTACTTCAGTCGTGTCCAACTCTGTGCGATCCCATAGACACGGCAGCCCATCAGGCTTCTCCGTCCATGGGATTTTCCAGGCAAGAACACTGGAGTGCGGTTCCATTGCCTTCTCCAGTAATACATTTTAAAAATGTTTAATTTTATATACAACCTCACTCAGGGCCAGCTTCATCAATGTGTGACCTCTGCAGGCACGAATAATCTCCTGCTCAGAAAGACTCCATGCTTGATATCATGTCCTGATATTCAATAGTTTAGAAGTTCTTAATTTTTGAATAGCAGGCCCTGTTTTTCCATTTTGCACTCTTCCCCCCAAATTATGTAGCCAGTTCTGATATCGTAAAGGAAAATCAATTTTGATCATATATAATTCTGATTAGCAAAACTCCAGGTCTTGGTGAGAAATGAAAACATAGGTAGGATTTAGAGTACCTGTCCTTGTAGTAGAGGCTTCCCTGGTGGCTCAGACAGTAAAGTATCTGCCTGCAATGCAGGAGACCAGGTTCAATCCCTTTGTCAGGAAGATTGCTTGGCAAAGGGAACGGCTACTCACTCCAGTATTTTTGCCTGGAGAATTCCAAATTTTAGCCAAGAGCTAACTGAACTCAACTCCTGGATTTCATCCCAGATGAGTTTATAACAAGTATCAGATTTAATATAGTTTAATGTTGTCTATCTATACCAAAAGAGTTTAAATTAAAATATGAATATCAAATCCCAATCATCATGATCCAATCTAATATTTTAATCATGTCTATTTTTCAGTGTAGAAGCCTCTATAACAATCACTTGATATTTCTCATTTCCAACATCTTTTTTGTCCAGTTTCTGTCAAAGATGGTTATCAGATGGCAAGCTTGAGTGGTGTGGTATGACTTTGATGTGGTGGGGTGGGTAGTGTTCTTCAGTGTCATTTGGGAAAACAGGGAAAACATCCCTCATTTGCTGGGATGTTCTGTGTTTCTTGTTAAACTCTGAAAGCCCCCATCTCCTGTATAGCCCACATGGAGTAGAGCCACATCTCCCATCTGTATTGGGCACCCCCTACTTGCCAGCTGTTTCTCATCATGCTGCTTTCAGATCATAGGAGAGGAGGTATCGCAGGAAGTCCTGAAGCTATCCAGGCCTCATGAGAAGCAAGAGTGATACTAGCTGCTCCGTCTCCAGGTTCAGCTTGTACACTGTGCTCTTGGTGGTTTTAGCGCCAGTGGTCTAAAGTGAGAACAGGGATGAGGGCAGAAAGCCTGGTCTTTTCCTCAGCATTACCCTCACTCATCTACCACAATGCCAGCCACACTCCTCTCTTCCTTTTCCTCAGCCTCAATGTCTCAGAACCTTAAAGAGTGACACTTAATCTTGCAGCACTTTCTCCTTTGTTGACCTTAGTCTTCAAACTTGTGCCTTATTGGCACGAAAGGGAGTTCTATGAGCTGAGTCTTCCAGATTTAGCTCTTACTGTGTTACTTGGATTCTGAGAGAATTTAGGAAACCTCTCCACACAAAGTTTGAATTTCAAGCTTTTCCAGACTTTAAGAGTTGAATACTTTCTTTCCTGTCCTGGGGTAATCTACTCCTTGAGTATTTAGAATTGCCTTAAAACTAGAGATTATGAATGTAATATATTCGATATATTAATATTATAGTTCTGCCTATAATATCAGTGAAAACCATACATGTGACTGTTTGAAATACTTAAGTATAATATATTCTGTCATGTTCAACCTGGAGACAACCTGGAAACAAGAAAAGGAATTTGAGGGATTCTCAAAGTTCCTTATTAAAATGTAGTGGCCTAGAGAAAGCTGCTCCTTACTCCCAACCATCCTTTGATCCCTTTTCCTTCCACTTTAATAGGATAATACACCACAGGAACCCTGCCCACTATTTCAGCCCACATGTAAAAGCACACTGTCTGTATGTCATCACATGGAGTTGGGGTCCTGTGGACTCTGCTCTCTGGAATGAGATACAGTTGAAGGCCTAAATAAGGTCTGCTAAAACATCAATCAGGGTCTTTTTTGGTCTGGGGCATATTTATGAAAATATAATCTTATACTCATAAAAATAAAATATAATCACTATCCCCCAAACTTCTGGAGATAACCAGTGTTAATAATTTGAAATAGACTCTCTTAGTTTATTTATATATATGTATGCATGCATGCAAAATCACTTCATTTGTTATTTGAGCTATTTTACGGGGATGAAAAACCATCAAGGCCAAGTTTTGGATTCATTGTTTTTTAATAGAATATGTGCTGTGAGAAAATCATATAAATTACTATATGTATTATTCTTACATAATTTTATTTTATGAGTAACATTTGTGTAGACTTACAACTAGACATGTAGAGTGTGCACTGGAGAAGTTAATTTCAGATTTATAGACACGATTTCTTTTACTGGCACATCATTGTGTTTTGACAAAAGATGGCTCTTAATGAGAACACATATGTTTATGCTAAATAACCAACTGAGGTGGCACAGTCACCTAACCATTAGGAAGATTGATTTGGTCTCAGTGTGTCGCTTTACAACAGAAATACCTTTCTGTAAGTTGAAAAAGTTATCAAGCATGTAGTTTAAATGAGCAGTGACAATTTCAAGGGAGGGAGAATTGTAACTTGCCCCTAAAAAAGCATTTCAGTTCTCAAGAAGATAAGCAATCATCTGTCAAAACAAAAAACAATTTGCCTACATTTTTTGGACTTTTGTTTTCCTTTTCCTTACTCTTTTTAACTTTTTAATAACATCTGCTAAGTAAAAGATGCTTTTATTTCTTTTAAACATAAAATATTTTATCAAGCCAGCCTATACTATATAAGTGCTCTGTGGTGAAAAGAGTAATTAATTATCATTTTCACAGTAATGAGAGTATACTCAAGAAGTTCTGAATGGTCTTCAAGTGCAAATGATTTCAAAACTAGCATTTTAAGTTATGTTAATTACAGCAACATAAAGGCCTTTCCATTGTCTCTTTTCTGCAAGCTGATTGGTTCATAGACTTCATTTACTGAGCCCTTTGCATCCCTCAGCAAAATTCCATATTTTTCATAGGAATGAGTCCTATTTTGATCACTACCTCTACTGTTTCTGATATTTATTCAATTTCCATTTTTAGGACCTTTACAAATATATCAGAAATACTACTTTTCATTTCTTTAAATAAAAATACATCAGTTTTCTTGAATGAATTCTGACAATAACTCTATAGTTAGCCATTTTTAGCATAGTCTGGTGGACTTCTCATAAAGAATAAATTTTTATATAAAGAAAATAGGACAAGAGTAATAGCCTGAAACTTTTGAAGCAAGTTGCTCAAGAATAAATTCCTCTCACCCTATATGCTGGATCTATGAGCTCTTTCTTCCACCAATGTGATCTAGAAATTTTTCTTTCTAAATATGATTTGGGAAATCCAAAAATAAATGAAAAGCCAGATGAAAGGGAGTGAAGGAGAGAGAGAGAGATGGAGAGAGAAGAAAGAGGAGAAAACTGTATATATATTTTTTCTTTTAGTCTCACCTAGAAGACACACAGAGTTACTTCCACTGGATTTTTTATTTTATGTAAGCAAAAGGCTGGCCCAGGTCAAGGAAAGGAGAATTAAACTGCAAAATCCCATCATTGGGAGCTAGCTAAACAATTAACTCTATAACCTGGAATTCTATGCAGCTGTTAAAATTGAGACTGGACCCTTAAATATAGTATTAGTGAAAAGCAGGCTTCTCTGGTGGCTCAGTAGTAAAGAATCTGCCTGCCAATGCAGGAGACAGAGAGGTATGGATTCAACCCCTGGATTAGGAATATCTGCTGGGGAGAGCAGGGAATGGCAACATACTCCAGTATTCTTGCCTGAGACATCCAATGGACAGAGGAGCCTGGCAAGCTTATAGTCCATGGGGCTGCGAAAGAGTAGGACACGGCTTAGCAACTAAGCAACAACAACAGAGAAAAACGAGGGAACAGAAGAGTCTATATAATATACTCTCAAGAGGGGAAAAAGAGTATTTTCATGTACTTCTATTTTCCTGGAAAAACTTTGAATGTGGTATTGCAGAGAGAACTGGGTAGATAAAGAATGGAGAAGAGAGGTGTTTAAATGACGTAGTTTAGATAGTTTGCTGCTGCCGCTAAGTCGCTCAGTCATGTCCGACCCTTAGCGACCCCATGGACTGCAGCTTACCAGGCTCCTCCGTCCCTGGGATTCTCCAGGCAAGAGTACTGGAATGGGGTTAGATAGTTTAGATTTTCTTAATTCATTACTTATTTAGCAATAGTTTGTATAAAATAATATATAAAGCCAACCAGATGAGTAATAATCATGTAAATCAATTATTTGTGCATAGGAATACTCTTCACACTAAGTGTTTGAACATTTGGAAGGCAGTGATGACAGTGTAACATATCAACCATCCTTCATAAAGCTTTGGAATATATTACTGTTTATGGATGCCCATAAACACAAAGATGCTAACACTTGGCAAGATATGTACTTTCACCTATTTCATTTTCCATGATTTTGAAATACAAACTGTTCTGCTCCTTAAAATGTATAGTGTGCCTTATATTTTGAAGAGGATTCAAAGAATGAATAGGCATCTATGAATATTTTCTTCTGGTAAATGGACTAATATATAAATCTGGGACAAACATTTTAAAGTTTGAGTTTGGGAGACATTTTGTTACAACAGTAAATTTGCCTATGGGATACAAGACTTCCATTTGTATCCTGCTTTTATTATAATTATCTCATGAAGTCAATGTAAAGGATTTAGTTAGAAGCAATGTTTATAAAGGATTAAAGATCTGTTCTTCCCTTTAAAAAGAAGTATCTGTTTCAGCAAACACTTTATGTTTTAAAATATTTAATTGCCTATTAATGTACTTGCCTATTTCTGAAAATTTTGTTTAGGATAATAATCCAAAGAGTTGGGCATGAAAAAAAAAAAAAAACAGAGTCAGGCATGACAGCAACTAAACAGCAGTAGCAGAATAGTTTTTGTATGTAAGTTTAAAATCATTCTTATTTTTCAGAGCAAATGTGCCGATTTAAAATTGTTCTCATATTGCTAAAATAATATCATTTTAAATTGCTGACTACAGTGTACTTGCTTTATCTCAGTTGTGCTTTTATTTGACTCTTTACTTTCATAATCAAGTACTAAATTTCTCAAAATGATTTTTAGGATATGCATAAAGTTGATATTAATATTTCATTTGTACTATTTTAATTTTACCTCTCATTATTGTTTAAAATATAGAACTGTGCAATTCTCAAAGTTTTCTATATTTTCATAGTTCTTTAGTAAAAATAATGTTTAAATTTGATGCCAGACACGTTGTATGCTGGATACAGTATTGTAGACATAAAACAAATTATAGAGTAACAAAATATTGCTAAAATATTTTAATTGCAGCAGAATATATATTAAGGATAAAGAGGAAGGAAATTAAATTTTCATACTGTGTTCTGGAGGCAAGAAAGAGAGGCTATGTGACATATAGATCATAAGCACATATATACTTTAGACAAATTTGCTGCTAAAAGTAATTGTTATTTAGAAGAGTTAATGTCATTGTACTCAGTTTCCTTTCTGCACCATAAATGAAAGCATTGAGATTTCCCTGGTGGTCCAGTGGCTAAGACTGCACTCCCAGTGCAGGGGGGCCCAGGTTCAATCCCTGGTCAGGGAACTAGATCCCACATGCTGCAGGTAAGACCTGGAGCAGCCAAATAAATCAATAAATATTTAAAAATAAATAAATGAAAGCATTATACTAGAATGCCTCTAAATGGCTTTCAATTTTCTCTTTTTCTGCCTAGTAAATGAATCAAAATGGAGAAAATAAATGAAAAGAAAGAATAAAATAAGATAGCATCAATGTTAACATACATATATAATAAAATCATACCAGTTTTTAATGTAGAGTTTATTAACAATCAACTGTTTCATTCATGATGTGCCAATTTTCACTTCAGTAAACAAGGTAATGCATATCTGCACACCACTTATAAATATTTCTTAAACAGATGGATACTTGTGAGTGTCAATAAAAAGAATGGAGTCCCTGGGCAAGGTTACATGGTAGATATTTCCACTGTCCTCTCAACTGCTCTTCTATCACATAAATTTTTCATCAAATCCTATTGATGGAACACAGTACTTGTCCCAATAGATTCAACATAAAATACATTACAGAAGATAAAAATGTTAAAATGAGTGTCTAAAACAAGGGTAAATGAATTATACACTATATTCTTGAAAAGTTAACCAGAGGAAGGGAATCTACCCAATTCATTTCTGTCCCCTGAAGTGATGTATATAGCGAGATATATTAATTTGTCTAGAGACTTTATACAAGGTAATTTGAAGTTTTATTTAAATTGGGGAAAGATTTATCAAATGTGGAAATGAAGAAAGTAGCTGAAAACAGAATTATTGATTGGATTTGAGGAACTGATTTAGGAGATGGGAAGGTTAGGGAGAAATTTTCAGTGATCAATAATAGATTAAGGGCAATTAGCACAAAACAGGCTAGAGAAAAAGGCAACATAATATCACATCAAGATTTAATTACCAAGCCTAAAGGAAAGCTGCTATTTAGCTAAGAATTCTTATTAGTAAAAAAACTAATTCATCCTTTTTAACCAATTTTTCAGAAAACATTGTGATTACAACCTGAATGCTAAATTCGATAATTAGCATAAAACAAAATTTCCAGGTTTCTCAAAGATACTAATTTTATTTTTATAAATTAGACTGGGAAATTTTCCAGTAACATCCTTCTGAGGGTTTAGGGTTTAGTAATAAAAAATAAATGGTTTGACTTAATATAATACCCAACCCTATATTTTACTGATTTCTCTACAAGTGAAAGAGGATAACCACTGCATTCACTTGGACAACAGTTCAGTGTTATGTTCATAACACACTCTCTTCACATATTCTAATCCCTTGCTGCTGCTGCTGCTGCTGCTAAGTCGCTTCAGTCGTGTCCAACTCTGTGCGACCCCATAGATGGCAGCCCATCAGGCTCCACTGTCCCTGGGATTCTCCAGGCAAGAACACTGGAGTGGGATCCCTCAGAAATACCCCCTTTGGACTCAGTCAACATATTCATTTGTCATGAATTTGTTGCATTTGTTTATGTGGCAGAAACTGTCTTAGATGCTAGAGATGAAGCAGTGAATAAACACACACAATAATCTCTCCTGGCAAAAAAAAAAAACAACAAAAAAAATTCATATTCTTGTGAAGAGAATATATAGTAACATAATCAATAAAATGTATGTTATTTCACAATGTGATAAGTGCTATAGAAAAAAATTAAGCAGAAAAGCATAATTGGGAGTGTGAAGAATATTGTGTGTGTGTGCTAAGTCACTTCAGTCCGACTGTGACCCCATGGACTTTAGCCCGCCAGGCTCCTCTGTCCTTGGGATTCTCCAGGCAAGAATACTGCAGTGGGTGGCCGGTGGAGAATATGGCAATTGTATAAAGGGTCCTTAGGGGAGATCTCTCATGGAAAGTGATGTTTGATTAACATCGCAGAAGAAGAGCATAGGCAAGCTGTGAGGGTATACTGGGAGACTCTTCTAGGCATGAGAGAGTGCAGCCAAGTGCCAGGAAGTGGGAGAATGCTGTTTGGTTATGAGAAACAAATTTTTACAAAGTAATTTGAAATTTTATTTTAATTTTAGGAAAGGCTTATCAAAGGGGAAGTAAATATGAAAGCAGAATTATTGATTGGGTTTGAGGAATTCATTCAGGAGTTAGGAGGTTTAGGAAACAATAGTGTTTGAGGAATAGGTCAGTATGACTGGAGCTAAATGGCCAGTAGGGGGAGCACTGAAGATGAAATCAGAGGAGTTAAGAGAAGCTGGTTTCTCTAGGGCCCAAAGTTTGCACCAACTTTGATTTTATTCTGAGGGTTTGAGAAAAGGAGAAAGATGATCCGACTTGGCTGCTTTATTGAATGTAAACCGTAAGGGGATGAGAGTGGAAGCTATTGCAATAACCCAGGCAAGAAATAACAATGACTTGAGGGCAGAGAGGTAGAACAGGAAGTAAAGTGATCAGAGTCTGAAGAGAGAGCCTAGAGAATTTTCTGCAATAATAGGTATGAAGAATGGGGGGGGGGGGGGATGTGAATCAAGAAGGATACTAAATTTTCTCATCTGAGCACCTTCAAAACATCTGCCAAGACTGCTGGTAAAGTAAGTTTCTGAAGGAAAATAAAGAGTTTGGTTTTGGACCTGTTAAGTTCATTGTTAAGTTCAAGTCAAGTCTGTTACATAATCAAATGGAGTTTTCAAGTAGGCAACAGGGATACATATACGTGGAGTTCAGGAGAAATGGTCCAATTAGAGAGAGAAGTTTGGAACCATAAGGCTTTATATTTTTTTTTAATGGGTTTGGATGAGATCACCTAGGGAGTGAAAGTAGATGAAAATAAAAACCCGAACTGAGTTACATGAAACAGTGATGTGAAGAAACCAGGGGTCCAGCAAAAAAAAAAAAAAACAACAACAACTGTTAGTGGGTAGAAAGTTATGAGTATGGAGTCATGTCCCAATCTTGGAATTTGTTTCTTCAGAGTAACTTGGCTCAGATTCCAAAGCTGAATGTTTTTCTCACTGGCTTTTTAAAAATAAATTTCCACTGGAAAATGGCTGATTTTACATGGCAAGTTGAAAAGAGGAACCTTAGGTGAACTGTTATTCTGCAGGTTATGAAAACCTTGAGTCGCTCAGTCGTGTCTGACTCTTTGCGACCCCATGGATCCCAGCATGCCAGGCTTCCCTGTCCATCACCAACTCCTGGAGCTTGCTCAAACTCACATCCATCAAGTTGGTGATGCCTTCCAATCATCTTATCCTCTGTCATCCCCTTCTCCTCCTCCCTTCAATCTTTCCCAGCATCAAGGTCTTTTCCAATGAGTCAGTTCTTCTCATCAGGTGACCAAGGTACTGGAGTTTCAGCTTCAACATCAGTCCTTCCAATGAATATTCACAACTGATTTCCTTTAGGACTGACTGATTTGATCTTGCAGTCCAAGGGACTCTCAAGAGTCTTCTCCAACACCACAATTCAAAAGCATCAATTCTTTAGCACTCAGTTTTTGTTTCTTTTATTATTTTATGTATAGAAAGAGAGCCTATTACTTCTGCAAAAAGAGCTTATTTATTCCAGGTAATTCTAAGGAAGCATCGATTTCCAACATTATATTCTTCCTATAAACTATCAGTATTTCACAGAAATTCCAATAAAGAGGTATCAAAAATGCATTCTCCAGACTTCCTTTCAGACCTAGCTGTTGCATAAAAGTTTCTTGCTCCAACTATGTGTGCTGCACTGAATAAGTATATGTGAATTTGTATTCCTATATGTGAAACTCATATACTACCAGACAGGACCATGTCTATATTTTAAAAATGCTCAAATAATTTTGTTTCAGTTGTATTGAATAGTTTGTTTTTTAGATATTCTATCATTCTCTCTCATAAGTCTGGATACACATACCCAAACTATGCTTATCTAATCAAGAAGAAATTAACTATATTGGGAAAACAAAACAGTCAATAATTTATTAGCCTGAATCTTAAAAATCTTCACACTATGGGAAACTTTTCTGTCAAATAACTTTTCAAGTGCTTGCTTGCTTATTTAATGGTTCTCCAGAAAGTAAAGTGACATGTTTCCAATATATTTTCTAAGAAACAAGAAATTAAGGATATGAACTCAAATAATCATCCTAATTTTCTAATGCATATAAACCATAATCTGCTTCATAAGTACATTTCTCTATAGCTGCAGAATATTTATGTGCTATAAGACAATAAAGTAAATATTTTTATTTTCTAAATACTTATAAATAAGTACATTATGAGCATATCAAACTTTTCTACAAAATTAATTTTAATTATTCAGTGCATATTTTAATGACTGGACTCATTATCACTGGAATGTTTCACAAAATGAATAAAGATACGAAGGGCTTTAGAAAATAGCTAATTCTTATATTTACACATTTCATTTATATATAAAAAAAAAGAAAAAGACCGGCTGATACAGATAACATTTATGCCCAGGTTGACATAAAAACAGACAGGTTTTATATGTCTAGCCTTTACTGATTTTATTTTACCATCAACTCTTAAAAATTCAACTGTCTATAAACACAAAAGATTATGTTATGTTTACATGCAAAACAAATTCAAGTTGCCTTTCAAAATAAGAATTTGACTATATATAAGAATTTTAAAATTTTGAATTCTAAATTTTTTTTAATGACTCTGAATAGAGTCATGATCAGACTATTACCTTTAGCAATCAACAGCATGGGTGCAAAAAAAAAAAAAATCTACACTAAAACCCTTTGTTTGAATGTTTTATACTTTCCACAGAACAGAAACTAAGATAACCTATTATACAATTATTCACAAATGCAGTGCTTGAGTTTCTTTACCCAAGCACACATCTGTGTTCAGTTGCTCAGTCATGTCTGACTCTGCTACCCAGTGGCATTTTTCAGACAAGAATACTAGAGTGGGTTGCCATTTCCTTCTCCAGGGAATCTTCCTAACCCAGGGATTGAACTCATGTCTCCTGCATCTCCCGTATTGCAAGCAGATTCTTTAGGAAGCACATGAATAGTGTCTAAAACATTTTGTAGCTGCTAGGCCCTGCCACCACCACACTTGGCTGAATTTACAAATTTGTTTTAATCTGTAGCTTCTCTGTCACTTTTCTGGCTGTCCTTTCCTGCTAAGCTTTGTTTCCTGATAGTAATTTAAACCTTCTGCCACTGCCATAGCTACTGCTGCTGCTGGAACCACCCACAGCCACCCTGGTTCTATGGTTTGCCAAAGTGTTGGCCTCCACCACCATGGGGGCCAGAGCTTGTGCCTCCAGAGTTTCCTCAGAATAGTTTTAGATTAAAAAAAAAATTTACTCCAGAGTTTTCATATACTGTTGACTCAGTTTCAACCTTTTATATTAGCAGTAGACATTTATCAAAACTAGTAAAACAATTGTGTATTATCATAAAATAACCTCCAGATTTTATTTGGATTTCACCATTTTCCAACTGTGCCAGAATCCACTCCAGAATACTGCACTGAGTTTAGTCAGCATGTCTCCTTATTTTTCATGACTTTGCTAGTTTTAAACATTACCATTTTGCACAAGAACCTAGAATCTGTTTTCCTCTGAATTTTTAAATGGCTAGACAAAGGTTATGGATTTTGGCAAATATCACAGAGTAAAATACCCTTCTTATCACAACATTTCATTCAATCAAGTGATTTATCCCTAGTGATGTTTAAATTAATTACCTGGCTCAGGCAGCTTCACACTAAATTACTTTGGTCCTCCTTTCCACATTACTATTTGGAAATCTGTCACCAGGTGCTGCATTTCCTCTTGGAGAGAGGAGTTTAGAAGTTATTCCGTACTACCCATTTACTTGGATAATAATTTATTATATCAGTATGGACATATTTATATTAATTTATGTTCTGTGCAGTGCTAAATCTCTTCAGTCATGTCCAACTCTTTGTGACCCTATGGACTGTAGCTCGCCAGGCTCCTTTGTCCATGGCGTTCTCCAGGCAAGAATACTGGAGTGGGTTCATACCCTCCTCCAGGGAAATCTTTCCAACCCAGGGATCAAACTCAAGGCTCCTGAAGCTCATGCATTGCAGGCTGACTACCACTGAGCCACCAGGGAAGCCCATATTAATTTATCTTTTGCCTTATAAGCCCAAAAGATACTGTGTTAACTTCTTGTCCAAACTGTTCCAGTTTTGTCCATTGGGAGCTTGTTCAGTTTGGCTCCTGGGTCCCTCTGATGTGCACTGATCCTTTTGTTTTTAGTACTCCATGATTCTCTGGTGCTACAAGATGTCCAGTGTTCTTTTCCATTTTCCCCACCCCAGCTTCAAAATCAGATATTTCTCGAAAGAGCTCCGGTTCCTTTCATTAGAGAATGATCGTTAGAAACCAGTATCAGGGCTCTGGGTATGTTTTTGTTTATAAGAATGTCACTGCTTCTAGCTCTTTGAAGAATCTATACATCTGGATCTATGCTAAACTAAATAAATGTGAGGCAACTGACTCTAATTCAGTACCACATAGTTATTTCTAGCTTCCCTGGATATTTGTAACTCCTAAAGGCTTTGACTGTGTGGATCACAGTAAACTGTGGAAAATTCTGAAAGAGATGGGAATACCAGACTACTTGACCTGCCTCTTGAGAAACCTATATGCAGGTCAGGAAGCAACAGTTAGAACTGGACATGGAACAACAGACTGGTTCCAAATAGGAAAAGGAGTACGTCAAGGCTGCATATTATCACCCTGCTTATTTAACTTATGCACAGAGTACATCATGAGAAACGCTGGGCTGGAAGAAGCACGAGCTGGAATCAAGATTGCCGGGAGAAATATCCGTAACCTCAGATATGCAGATGACACCACCCTTATGGCAGAAAGTGAGGAGGAACTAAAAAGCCTCTTGATGAAAGTGAAAGAGGAGAGTGGAAAATGTTGGCTTAAATCTCAACATTCAGAAAACGAAGATCATGGCATCCGGTCCCATCACTTCATGGGAAATAGATAGGGAAACAGTGGAAACAGTGTCAGACTTTATATTTTGGGCTCCAAAATCACTGCAGATGGTCATTGCAGCCATGAAATTAAAAGATGCTTACTCCTTGAAGGAAAGTTATGACCAACCTAGATAGCATATTCAAAAGCAGACATTACTTTGCCAACAAAGGTCCATCTCGTCAAAGCTATGGTTTTTCCAGTGGTCATGTATGGATGTGAGAGTTGGACTGTGAAGAAAGCTGAGTGCCAAAGAATTGATGCTTTTGAACAGTTGTGTTGGAGAAGACTCTGGAGAGTCCCTTGGACTACAAGGAGATCCAATCAGTCCATCCTTAAGGAGATCATTCCTGGGTGTTCATTGGAAGGACTGATGCTGAAGCTGAAACTCCAGTACTTTGGCCACCTCATGCGAAGAGTTGACTCATTGGAAAAGACCCTGATCCTGGAAGGGATTGGGGGCAGGGGGATAAGGGGACAACAGAGGATGAGATGGCTGGATGGCATCACCCACTCGATGGACATGAGTTTGAGTAAACTCTGGGAGTTGGTGATGGACAGGGAGACCTGGCATGCTGCGATTCATGGAGTTGCAGATTCGCATACGACTGAGTGACTGAACTGAACTGAAAGTGTAAAAATGAAAGTGTCAGTTGTTCAGTCGTTGTCTAACTCTTTGCGACCCCATTGACTGTAGCCCAACAGGCTCCTCTGTCCTTGGAATTCTCCAGATAAGAATAGTGAGTGGGTAGCCATTCCCTTCTCCAGAGGATCATCCCTTGATGATGAGCACTTCTTTGTTGGGTTTTCCTGAGGGTTTTCCTAGTAGATGGACTTTGGTATTAATGCCATGACAATCCCAAGCAAACTGGAATGATTGTTGACTCCATTTAATAAACTACTATCTGCCATGTTTTGGTATAATATTAATAAATATTCACAATGATCTGAAATGGTTAATAAAATACTTTTTCCTCTTCTAGTCAACTATTTTGCTTAAGCTAAATTTTCTTATATACTTCAGTCAACACAACATATCACAACAACTAAAAGCAGATGTAAAGATTACAACCTTATCTGTCAAATGTTAAACAGATGAAAATTAAACTGTCTATTAAAATAACTTTTAAAAATTAAAATAATGACATATTTTACAATATTTTCTTTTTTGGTTGAAAAAAGACTTGTTATTTTTTATAACATTTATTATGATACCAGGTAATGGAATTATTAATTTAATCAAGTTATAAATAATGTTTTCAACTTTGTTTGAATTCCTAATAGGGTAAATACTGATAGATATTATCTGCATAACATAAAGCTCTTGGAATCCTTAATAACTTTTAAGAATGCAGAGAGAGTCCCAATATAAAAGTGTTTTAAACAAATATTGTAAAGGAGAATTTTATCTGACTACTACCAAGCAAAAGTGAGAAATTTTTCAAAATATAAAAACAGATTTGAAACTTGTGCTTCTCAGCTAACTACAACTAACTACAATAATAATAATGGTTCTGTTTAATTTTCTTAAGCTCATTAAGCATGTATCTTCTCATATGAGTTGCTCATTGCTCAGCATGCTCAGTCACCTATTGTGTCCGTACCTTTGTGACCCTGTGGACTGCAGCCCACCAAGCTCAGACAGTGAAAAATCTGCCTCCAAGGGGGGAGACCCTGGTTTGACCCCTGGATGGGGAAGATCCACTGGAGAAGGGAATGGATACCCACTCCAGTATTCTTCCAGGGGCTGCAAAGAGTCAGACATGACTGAGCAACTAACATTTTCACTGCTTTTCACTTCCATTCTGTTATTCATTTAATATCCAATTCTAGTAAAACAATATGTTTCCTGGGGACGTCAGCCTTAAATTAAAGTCCCTGCCTACTTTCGTGTCTGAAGAGGAGATCATGAATAAAAACATAACGATTCCACTCATTGTTAATTATAAGTAAGCATTTGCAAAGAGTTGGACACAACTAAGGGGCTGAGTGCACACACATTTGCAGAATGATGTGATTGGTATTTTCTTCTCCTTTATGGGGAAAAGAGGGGGTGAGTGACAACAGAAAGGTAACAAAGATGCAAAAGCGTTGTTGCTGTGTTGAGAAAGGAATGAGAGTCTCTCTGCCTCTTCTCCTAATTTGAATTTCTTCAAACTACTTGGTTTCATGATTAAATACATGGTCCATCATGGATAGAGTTTACAATTCACAGAAAAAAGCAATTAACTATCAAGGAAAAATTATTTCAGTCATATATGGTTCTTTGGGCTCCCTAGTGGCTCAGTGGTAAAGAATCCACCACCATGCAGGAGATGGGGATTTGATTCCTGAGTATAGAAGTTCCCTTGGAGAAGGAACTTCTGGCAACCTTCTCCAGTATTCTTGTCTGGGAATTCCCATGGAAGGACAGAGCCTGGTGGGTCCTTGGGGTTTGCAAAAGAGTCAGACTTGACTTAGAAACTAAACAATAATAACAATATGGTTCCTTATTTTGTAAACACCATTGTTTCTTTGTAGATGCTTGGAACCAGGGTACATGACTCATTAGCTGTCCCTTTAAACAAGACGTTCATTTACTTCAAGGCCAAAGATCCAATCTGATTCCATTTCCTAAATTGTATTCTATTCCATTGCTCACACATCATTATAAAATTTCATAAAACTTATATGGATGATAGCTTAATGCATGAAAAAGTTGTGCTCCATGTGAAAAATATGAATGACTTCCTATTGGTAAGTTTACCCAAAGAGTTTTGAGTTCTAAAATAAACAACTCCCCTCCATCACAAAACATATGCAATAATAAATTGATATTCATTTATCTTATCTCCAAAGGTGACTTCAGATTATCATTAAGGATCCAAGTCCTTCGAGTCCTAATCTGTCACCCATTTTTATGGCCACCTTGGTTATCTCAAAAATTAAATAAGCTTAATTCTAATCTCCCATGTGATTCATTTTCCAAACCTCTCAAAATGAACCCTCTCAGTTCATTACAATAATGTACCCTACCATACCATGTAATTTAGGACATGGTGTCTCTGCATCAGCAGTAACATTTTCTAAGCAACCAGAGGGTTTTCATATCCTAAGCATCTCCTCTGAAGCATAGCAGACATTTACTGTCGTTTTAAGTGGTAAAATGGGTCTTCCCTGGTGGCTCAGTGGTAAAGAATTTGCCTGCAATGTGGGAGACACAAGTTCAGTCTCTGTGTGTGCAAGATCCCCTGGAGAACAACAACAATGAAGCTTAGCAGACATTTACTGTTGTAAATGGTAAGATTACAGGAAAGGGGGAAAAAAATCTTATTTTTAGATCATTCAGTGCTCAATTTAGTCCATATTAGAGTAAAAGGAGAAATCAATGAAAAAGGATATCTAGGGCTTCACTGAACTCAGCTGCTTATACTGAGGTATAGCAGCTTCGTATGAGATAATAAGGCAACTCTTACCTAAAAATGATGGACCTGCTAACATAACATGAGTGAAGAAAGCAAAAATACAAGTGAAGAATTTTATCACACACTGATAATCCCCACAAATAACTGTGCTTGAATTAATATCTCCTAAGAAGAACAAATGGATTAATAGTCTCTTTAAATCAGAAAACATGGAAAGAGTAGGGGAGGTCAGCAGAGGGCAGGAAATATTCTCACACAAGACTTATTAGAGGCCTGAGAAACTTCTCACTTTCACTTACCTTAACTATTTTTTTACTTAAAGCATATAGTTGAAATGGTAGAGATAATTTTCATAAGCAAACTAGAAAAAGAAGAATGTATCTATATACTAATAAGGGCCAAATAGAGTTGGATAAAAGCAGAAGTTTTAATGCCTTAGAGGAAGAAATTTGCATGAATGGAAAAAAGAAAGCAATTTGCACACCTATTACACACACCATATATATTTGCTGAAATATGAAATAAAAGCTGAATTATTATTATCGTTGTTTGCCTTTCTGTGATTGCAGAAATCACCAGTAATTTTAATCATTCATTTTTGCTGGTTTTCAATATACTTTAAGATCCAATTCTTTATCTGCTTGCTAAGGGGAAAATAACAATAAGATCATATACAAAAGTGTCTACGTGATACCTACTTAAGCTTTACACTTGGGGATAATTTTCCACCTAATTATTTTCAGTGAAGAACTTTTTCAGAATTGAATTGCAAATTGTACATATGCATACTTAGTTTGATTTTCTCATTTAGAATACAGTCATTTTAATAGGAGACATAATTAAGGTAAAACATTCAGGGGTTTAAGAATAGATCCCAGCTCATGGATATTTGTTAGATGAATCCATTACTTTTATGTTTTGCATCATAAAAGTTGAGCCATTAAAGTTATCTGAAGATATACTCGAAGACATGTTTGAACCATGATTTTTTTTGTCCCATTCATCTTAAAAATTTTTTTTTCCAGAGATACTCTTCACATTTGTTTCTTATTGTGACACAATAATTGCAGGTAGACATAGTCAATAGTTGTTGTTTCATTGCTAAGTTGTCTCTGACTCTTTTGCGACCCAAAGGACTATATATGGCCCCCCACGCTTTTCAGTCTATGGGATTTCCCAGGCAAGAATACTGGAGTTGGTTGCCATTTCCTTCTCCAGGAGATCTTCCTGACCCAGAAATCAAACCCAAGCCTCCTGCTTGGCAGGCAGATTCTTTACCACTGAGCCACCTGTGAAGCCTTTAGTCAATAGTAGATTTGGCAAAATTGCTCCCATTATTTCAGACCTCTATTTGCTTTAGAATATTGAATCTAGCCTGGCACTGTTGGCTAGATAGAGTGACTGTTTTATTACACTTAATAAGAACTGATTCTATGGTTCTGATATAATATCTCATACCCATATAACATTTAACTTTGGTATGTATGCACTTTTCTCTGTGTTAATACAGCAATGTCAACTATATAGGTATACTGTATCTGCTATCCATTCATCTAAAAGATAACATGAATTAAGAGCATACAAAATTTAAAATAAAAGAGTATAATGAATTAGAAATTATTTGATTAGAAAACTGAACTTATATGTTACACTTTAATGATAATCAGAATTATGATAGTTTATATACATTATACCATTTAAACTTCTACCAATTTCCTTGGCAGATTGAATGTTTCATAGAGTTTAGAAAATTTGTTCAAGGTAACTAAGTCATAGTTTCAAGGAACCGAGATTGAATTTTCAACATATTACCCAATTAAATTAAACAAAACTAATATGTTTATTGAGGGGGGATCAGGCTTTGGGGCCACAGATCCAATCATTAAAGAAATTCTAGTTTGTAAAAATCCTCAATTTTTTTTTTACACACTGATGCTATTTTTGTGTATGTGTGTGCTTAGTTTTCAGTCACGTGCGCCTCTTTGTGATATATTTTGTACAGAAGCATAGACAGTGAGCAGTATCAAGAGTTCCTGGTGAGATGATTGCATTATTAATTCCGATTTATGTTTTTTATTGCTGGTTTAATATTCTCAAACTATATATATCAGAAGAATCAATTATTTATTTTAATATTTTAAATAGTATTCACGTGCCATGTGCTGTGCTTAGTCACCTCTGACCCTTTGCAATCCCATGTCTTATGCCCCATCAGGCTCCTCTGTCTATGGGGATTCTTCAGGCAAGAATACTGGAGTGGGTTGCCATGCCCTCCTCCAGGGGATATTCCCAACCCAGGGATCAAACCCAGGTTTTCTGCATTGCAGGTGGATTCTTTACCCTCTGAGCCTCCATGGAAACCTAAGAATACTGGAGTCTGTAGCCTATCCCTTCTCTAGGGGACCTTCCCAACACAGGAATTGAACTGGGGTCTCCTGCATTGCAGATGGATTCTTTACCAGTTGAGCTACCTAGGAAGCCCATTTTTTGCATATCCTATCTTGCAAATCTTCTTTTAGCATTGTTAAGAGATATAGACAATTATTATCTTTGTCATTTTACTCCTGTAGTCTAATTTGATTATTTTTTTCTGACTACATTCAATATGGTGTTTTTTTCAATTTCCATCAGTTTTTCAGCATCAGCAAAGTTTGACAATGATGTGTCTAGCAATGCTTTTTCCTGTACTTATTATATTTCTATTTCTGGATAAATATTATATTCTATTGCACAAATTTCATTTTTATTATAGAGGCATTAGTAGCTAGCAATGTTTTTAATATTACAACTCTTGTTTTAAGTGGCTAATATTGTAAGTAGTGAATATATTGTCAGCAATGAATATATCTTTGTTCTTAATATTTGATATAAGAAAAATTCATTAAATATCCATTTCCTATTGTACTTCCCTTTATGAAGAGAATGTTGTATTTTTCTGCCTGGTGGCATTTGTCTTAACCAGAAAAATATTATAGAGGTGGTTAGCAGTATTAAGAGGTTTCTAGGATACCAAGAGAAAGGATTGTTTCTAAGAGTAGCTTAGATCACTAAAGTAACTTCAGAGTAGGCTTCTGATTTGATTCCCTTTGAATAGTTTTTCTTTTGATAATCTGTGCATTAGAGGAGAGGCCAATTTTAAAACTGCACGAATATGGCTTTTTACTTTAAAATATAACAAAAGATAAGGACAGGCATTTCACAAAGCAAAAAATAAAAATTGTTAACCAACTTTTGAAGAATGTCCAATTTAATCTTTTCACTAATATTCTTTTGGATATTATTTTTAACATCAGCATATAATTAAAGGCTAATGTTAAATCTTGATAGTAGGGATACAGAGGTTTTGTATTTTATTTTCCCCAGGTTTCTTTGAATTTTATATTAAAACATTGGTGTTACTTTTATGATTAAAATATGCATGTCAACTACCTTTATTGAATTTACTTTAGTGGAAATCATGGGAACAGTACATTTAAAATGCTTATTTTTAACCCTACTATACATTATAGCAATAGACTCAGATATAAAATATCATATATGAGTGATTATAAGAAGGCAAGAAAAATAATTAAAAATCATCAATGTTTGTAAAAGAGAAAATAAAATGCCCAATTTACAGATGATATAACTTTCAGCACAGAAAATTCTAAGGAATCTATAAGCAAACTCCTAGAAATAATAAATGAGTTCAGAAAGATGACAGAATACAAGATCAAGATCAACACACAAATAGTCATTTTTTTGTGTTATAAAACATCTATTGCAATGGCTATTTTACAAAACATAGTGACAACCCCAAATGATGTGGAGGACGCAGAAGAACTAGGTAACATGCCTTGCTAGTGAAATATTAAACTGTACAACCACTTTGGAAATAGTTTGGTGGTTTCCTTATTTCCATAAATTAACATACGCAATTATTATAGTACTCAACAGTTACACCCCTAGATATTTTATCTCAGAGAAAACACATTTACCCAAAAGCCTGTGCATTAATGATCATTTCCTATGAATTAATGGTCATATGCATTTAAAAATTTTTAAAGACAATAGGCACTTCAACTGGTGAATGGCTTATATTATGGTTATAATATATTAATTCAATGGAATACAATTCAGCAATAGAAAAGAAAGGGCTGTTAATAACATACCAACTATGGTGAAACTCCTATGAATTTTGCTTAGTGAAATAAACTAATCCAATAGTTACTTACTGTAAGATTCTATTTATACAACATTTTAAAATGAAAAAATATTACATGAAGAACAGAATAGCGATTGCTATGGGTTGGATATGGAGCAGGAAGTAAGGGTATGATGGAAGTGTTCTATATCTTGTGGCAGTAGGTATACAAACTTTTACATATTACGCAATCGTTTTGAACTAAATACACACGCATGCACGTCACACACACGGATACACACACCCCCCAACTTTGAGTGCAGTTAAAACTGGGGATTTTGAATAAGGTCAGTGGATTGCACTGCTGTCAATATCCTGGCTTTGCAAGATGTTTTCACTGAAGGCAACTGTACACGATCTCTTATGTTTTAACAACCATTTTGTTTAGTCATTAAGTTGTGTCCAACTCTTTGTGACCCCATAGACTGTAGCCAGCCAGGCCCCTCTGTCCATGGGATTTCCCAGGCAAGAATACTGGAGTGGGTTGCCATTTTCTTCTCCAGGGAATCTCCTGACCCAGGGATCCAACCAGCATCTTTTGCATTGGCCAGTGGGTTCTTTATCACTGAGCCACCAAGGAAGCCCATATGTGAATCTACAAACTAGCTAAATAAAAATTCAATCAAAAATTTTTAATGATGGAGTTTTTCCTATCATCCCAAAGAAACAAGGACGTTTTATATCTTTTCCTCTAAATTTAGAGCAACATTTCATATAAGCTAAATTTAGATTATCTAGTTAGTTTTTACTTGGGTACATATTGAAACATATAATTGAGGATTTTTCTAATTCATTTTACTTTGATATTTAGTTGATGGACTATACATGAGTCTGAGCAAACTCCAGAAAATGGTGAAGGGCAGGGAAGACTGGCATGCTGCAGTCCATGGGGTCACAAAGAATCAGATATGACGTAGCTCCTGAACAATGATGTTTTCATTTAAGTAATTATAATGAAAAATAATTTAGACCCCCCCAAGTATTAAAGGTACTCAGTAAATTTTTTAATTGTTAAATAAAATTATACACAGAAATTCTATAAGTTAGGGAAAGCTTTAAATATATATTTCTGTAGGTAACTATTCATAATATTGTAAGTCTCATAGGTAAAAAAAAATAAATGGTGGAAATTTCTGCAGGATGTATGTGAAGTAGATGGGAACCTTTGCTTTGCTGGCTTTATGCAAATCCAGATCTGTAATCTGTTTCAAATCAGTGTTGCAGCCTATTAAAATGTTGAATTTGCATTTTACTTGTGTTTTTCACTGAAAGGAAATGACTAAAACTCCTCTGTTTTCTAAGCATCATTTAATTTTGATTCTATAAATGTACAAAAAGACATAGGACAATACCAGTAACATGTATTTTGTTCATCCACCCACCCATAATCATTTTGTCAATCAGAATTTCCCCCATAGACATCTGAAATTAATTGCAAGGAAGAGCACTTACAAATGATAATTTCCTTTACAGTTATCATTCTACAGTCTGTCTATTATTGCATTATACTGTCAAATAAATACATCATGTCACAAACCTATTTTCAAGTTGTTGACAAATTGCTGCTTTTGGACAACCTCAGAAATCCCATTGCCCAAAGAGATGACTATTCCAGAAACATCTGAAAACATGACTACATTTCAGGCTGCTTTTTTTCTGGGTCCAAAAAAGCCATGACATTGTAGCTGTGACAAGTGACCTGTGAACACTGGGATTGAAGTTTAACCACTATTTTGATGTTTTGCCTATTATGTGTGTCATTTAAAACAAACACCAACTGTTACTCCTTTTGTGCTTATTCAACACTCTACATTTAGAAGCCAAAGTCTATGCCAAAAATGCTCCTGATCCGTTCAGCACAGTTGAATAATATATGGTTTTTACTAGGGTGGTAAAACAACTTTGGTACTATAAATATATATCAAAATATGACTTGTTTAAACCCCAGATGTTCATATCATTTATAAAACAATCATAAAATTGTTTAAATATACTGCAAAAATAGTAGGAAAAAATAACCACAAGTCTGTAATGACAACTTTTAAGGAATATTAGGAGCGAATTTATTTAAATCAAAAGCACTCAAACTCAATGCATATTAACTGGAGACCATTCAAACAAGAAACTGAAACTGCAAAGAATAAAGAGACAAAGTTTTCTTTGTTTTTACTCTGTTTTATGTTTCAAGAAGAGGGGCAGGAAGGAAATTTTCAATTTACTGGGTTTTAGACCTTGCCTTTTGGAAAATGTATGGATGCCAGTAGTTAAGTATAATATATATATATATATATATATATATTATATATATATATATATATATATATATAAAATGTTCTTCCAACAGTTCTAAATGAGGATGCGTGAATTCCCCTTGGCATTGATTGTCCTAGTCAACTGACTGGTTTGGCTGTGGTTATTTATAACTACTAATTATTTTCAAGGAGAAAGCAAATTATTACAAATAAATATAAGCAGAAAAAAACTACCTGGTCCAGCAACAGATAGTTCCATTAGTAGTTTTAGTTAGTTCTATTAGTAAGAATTAAAACTTTCATTCTACTGGGGAAAAAAGTAACAGTCTTACTCTCCAGTGAGCCTAAATTCCTGTGATGATCTAAATTTCAAGGCAAATTGTAGACTTCTGGCCATTGTCACACTGTAATAGCATCAAATCAAAGTTGACTACTATTTTATGTACAATAAATCTGGTGACAGACAAAAAGGCCTGATTAAGTACTGCTGCTTCCCCATGCTATGACTGAGCTACCAGAAAAGCCCGTGATTATATACAGGTACATTGTATTTAATTTCATGTTAATTTTCACTTGGGTGCCCTTGGACACTTGAGTCTGACTGCACTCCAAACTGATTTCATTGTTTTCCCCATACCTATTCTTTCTTCTAGATTTCCTCTCTTTCTACTTGGGCTCTTCATTTACCAACCACCCATGTCAGAAATTAAGCATCCCTTACAGTTAATCTCTAACCATATCCAATTTCTCCTATCTCCATAGCATCTCTAATATTCATATTCTTCTTTCATATCAGTTTCTACTCCTTTATTACTTGTAATAATCATCTCATTGGTCTCTGTATCAGAATTTTTGCTCTATCTTCCCCAAAGTACCTGTGTCAATCTTCCTCAATTGCAAATGTTTTATATTCTCAATTTAAGACACTTCACAAAGCCCAATTTTATACAGGATGAAATCCAAATTTCTTAATTTGTTCTTTACTTACCATAAGGTCTTATAACTTCTCATAGGTATTGCATGGGCTCAGATTAGTCACTTAATTAATCACTTTATATTCAGTGTATTTACTAATACCTGACAGAGTAGATGCTTAAAAATATTTACTGGATGGAAGAAAATATCTTTTACTTTGCTTTTCTCACTGCCTATGCTCAAACTAAGCTTTCTGCTAGTGTAGCTTTCTCTGAAATGAATGCCCTTCTTTTGCCATGTTTGATATTTATTGATTGTCAGTTATTTGAAATCAAAGGCTAGTTTTTTTTTTTAAATTTCCAAAGCCATTTACTAGTTCAATGCTTAATTTTTAAAATTATTAATGTATTTGTTGATTAAAAATATAAATTCATTCATATATTTATTTTCTTTAGCCCTTTTATTCGTAAATGAAAAAATCAAACTAGTAAAAAAGATGTAAAAGTGGCTTGTGGGAAAAAGCGTTTTATAAGACAAGCTATGGACATGGAGAACAGCGTGTTGCACTTTGTAGTTCAAACAAAGAAAGCCATGGAAAGCAACTACAAGGGTTTCAAACAAGGAAGCAATATGATTATGTTTTGAAAATATGACTTTGACAGACTGGAAAATTCAGTAGAAAGATAAAAAATTGGCAGCTAAGGAAACACTTAGGAGGGTATATCTAGGGAGTAGGCCAGAGGTGATGATGATTTGTACTTGTGATTTTGCCGAGGCATGAAATTTGAAACAAGAAAGGGAATACAAGAAATAAAAATGGGAAAATTTCAAAACATCAAAAATGATTCCCAGTTTTCACCTTGAACAACTAGACTGATTGAGGTCTAGTGCAAATAGCAAATATTATAGATAGATTAAGTCAATGGGATAGATTATTTTAAGCCATGCATTTATAGAGCAAACCATGACAAATTCAGTTCAGTTCAGTCACTCAGTTGTGTCCGACTCTTTGAGACCCCGTGAATTGCAGCACACCAGGCCTCCCTGTCCATCACCAACTCCCGGAGTTCACTCAGACTCACATCCATTGAGTTGGTGATACCATCCAGCCATCTCATTCTCTGTCGTCCCCTTCTACTCCTGCCCCCAATCCCTCCCAGCATCAGTCTTTTCCAATGAGTCAACTTTTCGCATGAGGTGGCCAAAGTACTGGAGTTTCAGCTTTAGCATCATTCCTTCCAAAGAACACCCAGGACTGATCTCCTTTAGAATAGACTGGTTGGATCTCCTTGCAGTTCACGGGACTCACAAGAGTCTTTTCCAACACCACAGTTCAAAAGCATCAATTCTCCAGCACTCAGCTTTCTTCACAGTCTAGCTCTCACATCCATACATGACCACAGGAAAAACCATAGCCTTGACTAGATGGACCTTAGTTGGCAAAATAATGTCTCTGCTTTTGAATATGCTATCTAGGTTGGTCATAACTTTCCTTCCAAGGAGTAAGCATCTTTTAATTTCATGGCTGCAATCACCATCTGCAGTGATTTTGGAGCCCAAAAAAATTAAGTCCGACACTGTTCCACGATTTCCCCATCTATTTCCCATGAAGTGATGGGACCAGATGCCATGATCTTCATTTTCTGAATGTTGAGCTTTAAGCCAACTTTTTCACTCTCCTCTTTCAGTTTCATCAAGAGGATTTTTAGTTTCTCCTCACTTTCTGCCATAAGGGTGGTGTCATCTGCATATCTGAGATTATTGGTATTTCTCCCAGCAATCTTGATTCCAGCTTGTGCTTCTTTCAGCCCAGCGTTTCTCATGATGTACTCTGCATAGAAGTTAAATAAGCAGGGTGACAATAATACAGCCTTGACATACTCCTTTTCCTATTTGGAACCAGTCTGTTGTTCCATGTCCAATTCTAACTGTTGCTTCCTGACCTGCATATGAGTTTCTCAAGAGGGAGGTCAGGTGGTCTAGTATGCCAATCTCTCGAAATTTTCCACACTTTATTGTGATCCACACAGTCAAAGGCTTTGGCATAGTCAAGAAAGCAGAAATAGATATTTTCCTGGAACTCTCTTGCTTTTTCCATGATCCAACGGGTGTTTCCAATTTGATCTCTGGTTCTTCTGCCTTTTCTAAAACCAGTTTGAACATCTGGAATTTTGCAGTTCACATATTGCTGAAGCCTGGCTTGGAGAATTTTGAGCATTACTTTACTAGCATGTGAGATGAGTGCAAATGAGTGCGGTAGTTTGAGCCTTCTTTGGCATTGCCTTTCTTTGGGATTGGAATGAAAACTGACCTTTTCCAGTCCTGTGGCCACTGCTGAGTTTTCCAAATTTTCTGTCATGCTGAGTGCAGCACTTTCACAGCAATATCTTTCAGGATTTGAAATAGCTCCACTGGAATTCCATCACCTCCACTAGCTTAGTTCGTAGTGAAGCTTTCTAAGACCCACTTGACCTCACATTCCAGGATGTCTGGCTCTAGGTGAGTGATCATACCATCGTGATTATCTTGGTCTTGAAGATCTGTTTTGTACAGTTCTTCTGTGTATTCTTGCCACCTCTTCTTAATATCTTCTGCTTCTGTTAGGTCCGTACCATTTCTGTCCTTTATCGAGCCCATCTTTGCATGAAATGTTCCCTTGGTATCTCTAATTTTCTTGAAGAGATCTCTAGTCTTTCCCATTCTGTTGTTTTCCTCTATTTCCTTGCATTGATCCCTGAAGAAGGCTTTCTTATCTCTTCTTGCTATTCTTTGAAATTCTGCATTCAGATGCTTATATCTTTCCTTTTCTCCTTTGCTTTTCACTTCTCTTCTTTTCACAGCTATCTGTAAGGCCTCCCCAGACAGCCATTTTGCTTTTTTGCATTTTTTTTCCATGGGGATGGTCTTGATCCTTGTCTCCTGTACAATGTCACGAACCTCAGTCCATAGTTCATCAGGCGCTCTTTCTATCAGATCTAGTCCCTGGAGAGTAAAAAGAGTATTCAATATATGGTACTGGGGCAAATTGTTAATTATTTGTGTTAAAGGCACCTAATAGTTTTAACTTCCCATAACATATCATATTTTTAAAATCTTGTTAAACAAATGAAGATACAATTGAAAATGGGTAAAAATGAAAGAAAATTAAAGTGTCACACTTTTTGAAGAAAAATACTAAAATTCAAAGTGATAAGAAGTATCACAATTAAAGGTAGACACATTTGGTTGCAACATAAGAACTAAAATATTCAGCATATAGTGTGTAATCCAAGTTGATTTTCAAATCAGAAATCTATTTGTAGAATGTGGCCAAGGGATAATACAGTAAAAGTGCATTAGTAGAAATTAGGAAAATAAATAAAATTAATGTTCAAAAATAGGCAAATAATTTGGTCATAATTCACACACACACAAACAGAAAACATAACAAATATGTTCATGCTTTCTAATAGTTAAATTAATATAAATTGAGTATAGATATATGTTTGACCATAAATTACCACACCAGAAACAAAACTAGTGGCCATTCTGGTGCAAAAGGAGCTTTCATATATTAACAATGACAGTTACAAATTTATCATTAATTTGATCATAGGCTATGTATGTAATACCTAAACCTGTAACTGATTATATATATTGCTGATATACCATTAAATGATGACATATATAAGACCATGGTCATTTGATGGGCTATGATCATTGTTAAGATAATTTTAAAAGGTAAAAAGCCTATGATATACAGATGACACAGAAGTTTATGTACAATATTAGTGAATTATACTTTAAAATAATCTATATTCAAAACCTTTAATGTGGTATAAAGATTCATTCCAATTCCCGAACTGAAGGCAGACTAGATATTTTTAAATGGTCTACCACTATAAAGTTAATTAATTATTTCATGGCTCATCATTTGTTTTCACTGTTTATAAAAGAATCAGCACCCCTTCTCAATTTTTTAAAAAGATTAATAAATATTTAAGGAATTTTTAAGTGGCATAAAAAATAAGCAACCAAGAAAACACATTCTGAAATGATCATTTGAAAATTAATAAAAATAAAATATGTGGAATAGAAATAAAATAATTGACATGAAAAATTCGGTGAGTAAAAAAGAAAATTAGACACAGCTAAAGAAAAACTTAATCACTAAACAGGCATTTTTAACTATTAAAAATGTAACCTCAAAAGATAAAATTTTAAAATATTTGTAAGTGAGGTTAAGAAGTATGAATACCTAATGGGAAAGTTTACATATCTAACGACAGTCACCAGGAAAACATAGGAAGAAGATAGGAAAAGGCAATATGAGCAAATAATACATGAATAAAAACAAAAACTGATGATGAATCTACAGAAACAAGTATAATGTATACTAAGCAGGATAAACTAAAAGAAAACTATGATGTAAACCCATTGTACAGGAACTGAAGAATACTGAAGTAAAAAATTTCCTGTAAATAAATGGGAGTTAGGTGATTAGCACACTTTAAAACAGAAAAAGAAAAAGTCAGAAATCAGCCCTGTAATCTCTTCAAAAAGAAATTGACCATAAAACCTGAAATTTTTGCACCAAAAATCATCTTTCAAGAACAAAGGAAAAACAAATGCATCAATCAGTTCAGTTCAGTTCAATCGCTCAGTCACGTCCAACTGTTTGCAACCCCTGGGCTTGACTGGTTGGAAGGGACTCTCAAGAATCTTCTCCAACACCACAGTTCAAAAGCATCAATTCTTTGGCGCTCAGCTTTCTTTATAGTCCAACTCTCACATCCATACATGACTACTGGAAAAAACCATAGCTTTGACTAGATGTACCTTTGTTGGCAATATTTTCCATCAACCACATAAATATTTTCCATTAAAAATTGTACTTCATAGCACATGTGGTGCTAGTGGGAACAAGTCCGCCTGCCAGTGCAGGAGACATGAGACGTAGGTTCAATCCTCAGTCAGGAAGATCCCCTGGAGGAGGAAATTGGCAACCCACTCCAGTATTCTTGCCTAGAGAATCCCATGGACACAGGAGCCTGGCAAGCTATAGTTCATAGGGTCACACAGAGTCAGACCCGACTGAAGGGACTTAGCAAGCACCATGAAAATTATACAAAGAAAGCATCTAATAGACAAACTTTCAAAGAACCTAAGTAATTCCTAAGAATTTTAAATAAGAAAAGAAATTCTGAGCATGTAGTTCAGTACTGCAATACATTTACATGTAGTTTGGCTATATAAAATACTGACAAGAATAATGTCTAATTTGTACATTATAAAAAAGGACAAAATGAAAATTTGCAGAAATATTACAGAAATTAGAAATGTATTGATAGAGAGTAAAAGATTCTATGTTTTTGTTTAGGAAGACTCTTAAGACATTAACTTCATATACTACCTAGGATAAAATGGTAAAATTTCAGTGATATTGTTTTTAAAATAGAGAGAGTCTAAAACACCCAAACTAGCTAAGCGGGAAAAACACAGGAATTTTGAAATGATTTTTTAAAGTTACCTGGAAAATGATATCAAAGGATATAGGAGAAGCAGAGTGAAGGCAGAATAAACAGAAAGTATTAATACTTACATTTTGATCAAAGTAAAAGTGTTGATTTCCTTTAGGATTGACTGGCTTGATTTTCTTACAGTTCAAGGGACTCTCAAGAGTCTTCTCCAAAGCATCAGTTCTTCTTGAAAGCATCAGTTCTTCTTGAAAGCATCAGTTCTTCTTGAAAGCATCAGTTCTTTGGCGCTCAGCCTTCTTTATGATCCAACTCTCACTTCCATACAAGACTACTGGAAAAATCTAGTCAAATAGCTTTGACTAGATGGGCCTTTTAAGCAAAGTGATATTTTAGCTTTTTAATACACTGTCTAGGTTTGTAATAATCTTTTTTCCAAGAAGAGAGAGTCTTTTAATTTCATAGCTGAATTGCCATCTGTACTGATTTTTGGAGCCCAAGAAAATAAAGTCCATCACTGTTTCCATTGTTTCTCATCTATTTATCATGAAATAATGGGACTGGAACCATGATCTTCATCTTTTGAATGTTGTTTTAAGGCAGCATTTTCACTCTTGTCTTTCACTGTCATCAAGGGGCTCTTTAGTTCCTCTTTGCTTTCTGCTATAAGGGTGGTTTCATCTGCATTTCTGAAGTTATTGATATTTCTCCCAGCAAACTTAATTCCAGCTTGTGATTCATCCAGCCTGGCATTTCACATGATGTACTCTGCATATAAGTTAAGTAAACAGGATAACAGTATTTAGCCTTGATGCACTCCTTTCCCAGTTTGGAACCAATCTGTTGTTCCATGTCCAGCTCTAACTGTTGCTTCTTGACCTGCATACAGATTCCTCAGGAAGCAGGTAAGGTGGTCTGGTATTCCCATCCCTTAAAGAATTTTCTGCAGTAAGTTGTGATCCACATAGTCAACAGATTTAGCTTAGAAAGATTTAGCTCAGTGAAGCAGAAGTAGATGGTTTTCTTGAATTTTCTTGCTTTTTCTATGATTCAATGGATGTTGGCAATTTGATCTCTGGTTCCTCTGCATTTTCTAATTCTAGTTTGTATACCTGGAAGTTCTCAGTTCACATACTGTTGAAGCCTACCTTGGAAGCCTATCTTGGAGGATTTTTGAGCATGACCTTGTTAGCTTGTGGTGTTGGAGAATACCCTTGAGAGTCCCTTGCGTTGCCAGGGGATCAAACCAGTCAATCCTAAAGGAAATGAGTCCCGAATATTCATTGGAAGGACTGATGTGGAAGCTCAACCTCCAATAATTTGGCCGCCTTATTCAAGGAACTGATGCTTAGAAAAGACACTGATGCTGGGAAACACTGAAGGTAGGAGGAGAAGGGGTAACAGAGGATGAAATGGTTGGATTGCATCACCAACTCAATGGACATGAGTTTAAGCAAGCTCCAGGAGTTGGTGATGGACAGCTCCAGGTGTTGGTGATGGTTAGCTCCAGGACTGGGTAATGGACAGGGAGACCTGGAGTGCTGCAGTCAATGGGGTCACAGAGAGTAGGACACAACTGAGAATTTGCTAGCATGTGAAGAATGCAATTGTTCAGTAGTTTGAGCATTCTTTGCACTGAGCTTCTTTGGGATTGGAATGAAAACTGACCATTTCCAGTCCTGTGGCCACTACTGAGTTTTCCAAATTTGCTCGCATATTGAGGTCAGCACTTTTACAGTGTCATCTTTTAGGATATGAAATAGCTCAACTGGAATTGCATCACCTCCACTAGCTTTATTTGCAGTGATGCTTCTTAAGGCCCACTTGACTTTGTACGCCAAGATGTCCGGCTCTATGTGAGTGATCACATCATTGTGGTTATCTGGATCATTGAGATCTTTTTTGTACAGTTCTTCTGTGTATTCTTGTCACCAAGATAATTGCTAAATAATATTTTTAAATGATTTTCATACTTTTTACAAGAGATTCATTTAAAATATAACAAAAAGATTAAAAGAGAAAATATAAACAAAATACTAATAGAAAGATTTCTGTATTTATATTATTCAAAATATAATTTGGGGTCAAAAGTATTAAGAATAAAGAGAGTTCCTATATAATAAAAGACATCAACTCCCCAAGAAGCTTTATGAAGTCAAAACTTTCACGCACTGAATAAATATTCACAAGATATAGAAAACAAATTTTGTTTAAATGACAAAATACTTTTAAAATTACCATTTACATGGGCAATATCAAAATGACACTCTTTATTATTAATAGGTCAAAACATAATTAAAACAATAAAGTTGTAGATGATTTAAACTACTTAACAATATGCTTGATTGGTACTGAGGGGCACTTGAAACACACTGCCATCAAATCTAGTGGATCCACATTCTTCTTGAGTATCCAAAGAATATTTTAAAATGAATAATTACATATTTTTCAGAAACACTGCAAAATTTTTTAAAAATAATTAGAAACAACACCTTACCATTATAGAAATAAAATTAATAATCAATAACAAAAAGGCAAAAGAAGTAATCTGTTTCAAAGATGGAAAAAATCTAAATCGTCATTTTCTTAAAATGATGATGATTAAAAATGGGCTAAAGATCTGGACAGACACCCCCCAAAGAAAATGTGTGTGTGTGTTAGCTCTGTTGTGTCCAACTGTTTGTGACCCCATAAATGGTAGCCCACCAGGTTGTGCATGGGATTCTCCAGGAAAGAGTACTGGAGTGGATTGCCATTTCCTTTTCCAGGGGATTCTCCTGACCCAATGATCGAACCTGAGTCTCCTGCTCTGCAAGCAGATTGTTTACCATCTGAGTCACTAGGGAAGCCCAAAGACGATATAAGAATGGAAAATGTGTCATCTTTATGAAAAATACTGTTTTTCATAGAATGAAATTAAGTAAAACAACAATGGAATATCACTAACCATCTATTAGAAATGGCAACAACCCAGTACACCACATGCTGGCCTAGATATGGAGCTACAGGAAATCTCATTTATTGATGGTGGAATCCAAACCAGTACAGCCATTTTGGAAGACAGTTTGGCCTTCCTTTCCAAACTAAATATACTCTTACCCTACAAATCAGAAATCATACTCCTTGGTATTGACCCAAAGGAGTTAGAAAACATGTCCACAGAAAAATCTTCATGTGGATGTTTATGGTAGCTTTATTCATAATTTCCAGTACTTGGAAGCAACCAAGATGTCCATCAATAGTTGAATGGAAAAATAAGCTGTGGTACCTCCAGATAATGAAATATTACTTAATGCTAAAAATAAATGAGCTGTAAAGCCAGAAAAAGACATGGTGGAAACTTAAATGCATATTGCTAAGTTAGATAAGTCAATCAGAGAAGTTTCTATACTGTATGATTCCAATTATATGATATAGGAGCAAAGCCATGGGAACAATAATATTAGCAGATACAGAGGATATGAGGAGAGAGGCATAGGCAGGGCAAAGAGGATTTTTAAGGCAGCAAAAATACTACGCATGATAATATGATGATGAACATTTGTCATTATGCATTTATCCAAATTCATAGAGTAAGTGTGCAGATATGTTACTGCATATATATTTATTTATATAAAATGTATATATGCGTGAATGCATATAATTTCAGAAACTAGATTATTAGGATTTAGAGTCACCATTTTACAACTGAAGTCAAGAACCTTAAATGCCTAAATGTTTTATTCAATGTTGTCGTTCAATTGCTAAGTCTTTGGGACCTCATAGACTGCATCAGGTCCGACTACCCTGACCTTCACTATCTCTCAGAGTTGAGTCAGATTCATGTCCATTGGGTTGATGATGCTTTCTAACCATCTTATCCTCTGCTGCCTTCTGTCTTTCCCATGTGGGAAAGGTTTTTTTTTTCCAATGAGTCAGCTCTTCACATCAGGCAGCCAAAGTACTAGAGCTTCAGCTTCAGCATGAGTCCTTCCAAAGAATATTCACGGTTGATTTCCTTTAGGATTGACTGGTTTGATCTCCTTGCAATACAAGAGACTCTCAAGAGTCGTCCCCAACACCACAGTTCAAAAGCATCAATTCTTCAGCACTCAGCCTTCTTATGGTCCAACTCTCACATCCATACATGACCACTGGAAAAACCATAGCTTTGACTAGATGTACCAGATGTACTACACAGACTTTCATTGGCAAAGTAATGTCTTCTGCTTTTTAGTATTGCCATTTTATGACACAAAAATGAAAGTGAGCTATTAAAATTCACACAGTAAATGATTTATACTAGAACTAATTAATTTTTTCTAATTATTTTGACCAGAAAGTCTTATCTATCTGCTACATATCTCTCTCTCTGTTTCTCTCCCTATCCTAATATTATTAATACCTGTATCTACATAAATATCTAGATCCTCTATCTACCATCATTAATATTATGAGGTTTTCTAGAAATGACAGCTGGTACTCTTTTCCGGATTGAATATGGTGTTTTTCCATGTGTTACATAAGTAATTAATTGCACAACAGTCTTTACTGAACAAAAATTTTGTCTTCAAAATTAAGCACCCTTTCAAAATTATACTCTTTTAAACCTTTCTGCTGCCTATAATGAGTTAAATAATTAGCAAAACATTGGTTCAATTTTAAATGATTATAAATTGGTAAAATTAATATAGGTACATGCTAACAGAAACATTTGTATTTTAAAAACACTATTGTATCTCATAGATCAAATATTATCTTTTATTCCTCAGAAGAAACAGAATCTCTCTCCAAAATCCTAATACATCTCAAAAGCCTAATCTTTTATATATTATTTAATAAACTAATTAACCCAATGCATCCACTGATTTTAAGTATTTCTTAATATATAGAGGGTAGCACCAGAAGACCATTTGGTACTGACTCAAATATGCAAAAAGAAGTGTAAATATGTACCTATCCACACTAACATCAAATGATGAAAAATGGTTTCAACAATTCAAGTCACTTGAGGAAAATAAAACAAACCAAGGCTAGTAAACTGAGCACCAATTTTCTGGCCCACTTGATTATAAAAGACTGAGACACTAAACTGTGCAAACTAGAGAAGAGCTGACACCACCTTAATTAAATTGATACAACTAGTGACACCCTGATAGTGTACTTGTCAGGGTATAAATTCTTGTAACATCAAATAAAAGTGACAAACTTCCCCAAGAACCTAATATAAGTTCTTCTAGAGGGGATTAGCTTATACAAATTACTCCTGAGATATATTTCATTTAAATTACTTAGAGTCAAGGTGAACGGGGGCTAAGCTAAACCATGTGTCCCTCCTACTGCATAGGCAAAAAACAAAGAGTCCTAGGAAATCTCATTGTTCAACACTGACCAGATACAGAATTATAGAGCAATTTCTTTTTACAATATTTAAATATTATAATTTAAGACGTCTTCAGGGGACTTCCCTGGCAGTCCAGTGGTTACGACTTCAACTTCCAACGCAAGGCGTGCAGGTTCAACATCTTGCATTAGAAGCCCGAATCCCTCATGCCTCGCAGCCAAAAAACCGAAACATAAAACAGAAGCAGTATTGTAGCAAATTCAATAAAGACTTTTTCAAAGGTCCACATCAAAAAATATCTTTCAAAAGTAAGCTTCAGAGATACTATGGACATAGACATTGAAGGTCACTTTTATGGGGAATGACTAGTTTTACAATAGAGAAAGCTGTTGTGGTCATTTGCATCTCATTGCAAGCTCTTCATCTTTGAGAAAGACTATTACGTGACTCCTGTGGGAAGATCACCTAGGAAAGGAAATGGCAACCCACTCCAGTATTCTTGCCTGGAGAATTCCATGGACACAGCCGCCTGGTGGGCTGCAGTCCATGGGGTCGCATGGAGTCGGACATAACTGAACAACTGAGCGCTTGTACATCCAAGTGAAGGATTTTAGTTTTCAAGTATAATTGTAACTTTCGTTTCTAAGTCTCTGAAATGAAGTCTTGCCTTGACAAAGCAGAACATGTGTCAACTGAAATCCTGAAGGTTTCTGAGCTACTTGGATGGTGAGTCTTACAAAACCAAGTGTTACTGCAACACTTGTCTCTCACGACTGAGATGCGATGGCCTTGCTGGTAGCCTGAAGACAGTGATCACCAGTATGCAGTGAGAGGACGAAACACTCTGCCAGGCAGAGAGGCTTTCAGACTTCAGAAATTTATACTGAACAAAGCTGACAGCTTTGAAGAAGCATACTAAATTTTGGCTGCTTTCCTCTGAGCTAGCATACTTATACCTTTCAAAATCAGGGCAATGCTGAGAGTTTATCTAGAAAAACATACTTTGGTGGCCGATTCAAAGAGCTGTAAGGTATGAAATATTAAATATTTATATGAGAAACTGGGACTATGTGACATTATTTAAGAAGATGCACTAGGCTCCATCTGCTCTTAGAGTGTGAGGTCCCTTAACTTTTCAAGTTGCTTGTAATATACTACTAACTGGAGTGACTTCTATGTAGCTAATGTCTCCCTAAGACTTCTTTACTATGCACACTGATAGATGGAACTGTAGCAGGTGGTTAATATTAATATTAATATTCTTAATAGAATATTAATATTAATATTCTTTTCTAGGATTGACTAGTTAGACCTCATCCAGACCCAGGTCATATAATAGAGAAGAGAAAAAAGTAAAGTAGACATGGAGACTTTACAAAACATCTAGAGCACTACTGGGTCTAGTCAGTATGGCCCCTCTTTGTACAGGATCCCCTACCACAGAAAACTCTCTGTTTTACTATGTGTATCTATGCTTTCGTCCATCGATGTTTCTACTAAAGATGAAAAGGTCAAGAGAATATTGTTGAAGAGTTTCCCAAGACTCTATGGAAACAAGCTTCCTCTTAAACCACAGAAAGAACGTTAACCTCTACCTTCCCTCATAAGATGCATGACAGTTAGACCTGGAAAAAGTTGGAGAATTCCTTGAGGTTGGCAAGTGGAAGAGAATGTTGGTTAAGTGCCATGGAACAAGTATAAGGTTATGGATTATTTTTTAAAGAAATATCTGTATTTTTAAATTTTTATTTATTGATGTTTATATTTTTGGCTGTGCTGGGTCCTCCTTGTTGCACGGGCTTTTCTCTAGCTGCAGCAAGTGGAGCTACTGTATAGTTGCAAGGCACAGAATTCTCATTGCAGAGCATGGGCTCTCGGGCCTGCGGGCTTCAGTAGTTGCAGCACATGGGTTCAGTAGTTGCGGCTCCTGGGCTCCAGAGCATAGGCTCAATAGTTGTGGCACATGAGCTTTGTTGCTCCATGGCCTGTGGGATCTTCCAGGACCAGGGATTGAACCCATGTCTCCTGCATTGGCAGGCTGATTCTGTACCACTGAGCCACAAGGGAAGTGGGTTCTGGATTATTGATTCAATATTGTGTAACACCAGGATTCCTCACCTTGAATAGGGCCCTTCTGAGAGCATCTGTACTATTCCAGTGGCATAGAATCCCTCTGGTTATTCATGCTTTCCAAAGTTCATACTGGAATTTTACTGAAAGGTATATAGAAATGTGCAAAATAAGTCCTTCTCTCAGTGGGCTCTTGTTTTATTTATTTCTCAAGAAGTCTAGACTCAGTGTCTCCTTTTTGATTGCATGGCGTTTTTAAAGCCAAAGAAAACAAAGATCTATGTTGTATCAAGTAAAGTAAAACACACATCCCACCTCTGCCACTATCCTGTTTACTCTGAATTAAGAGATGATTAAAGTCATCTAGTATGGACATCTCTTCATTTTCCTCCTCTCTTCCATTTTAAGTTCTCTATATCCTCATTGCTTAAGGACATGTCCTTTTTAAGAAAGTATGCATGTGTCCGTGCTGAACTGCTTCAGTTGTGTCCGACTCTTTGCAACCCTACTGACTATATTCCGCCAGGCAACTGTGTCCATGGTATGCTACAGGTAAGACTACGGGTATGGGTTGCCAAGCCCTCCTCCATGGGATCTTCCTGACCCAGGGATCGAACCCACAGCTGCTGCAGCTCCTGCCTGGCAGGCAAATTCTTTACTACTGAGGTACCAGGAAAGCCCCTTGAGAAAGTGTCCCTTCCTTTAAAGTTAGCTTTTCCACTTACACTTTTCTTTCTTTCTCCAAACTCATAGTCGTAAAATAATATCCTACTGATTATTTCCTTATATTTCATTTTCAAGATTTATCTTTCCAGTGTGTCCTTCCTTCTCAGTTTTTACTTATGATTGGGTCTCCATCTTCTAGAAAAAGCAACTCAGCCAACAAAAAAAATATTTTTTTTCCCCTTCATGTATTCTTTCCCACTGCGAAGTCACTTCTGTCGTGTCCGACTCTGTGCAACCCCATAGACGGCAGCCCACCAGGCTCCCCCGTCCCTGGGATTCTCCAGGCAAGAACACTGCAGTGGGTTGCCATTTCCTTCTCCAATGCATGAAAGTGAAAGTGAAAGTGAAGTGAAGTCGCTCAGTCGTGTCTGACTCTTAGCGACCCCATGGACTGCAGCCTACCAGGCTCCTCCATCCATGCGATTTTCCAGGCAAGACTACTGGAGTGGGGTGCCATTGCCTTCCCGCTAGCATGTTTAAAGCAATCCCTCTCCCCTCTCACTCACATGTAACTCCATTACTGAATCCTACCACAATCTATCCCTTTGTTGACTATTTCTTAGTACCTCCATGACTACGACCCCAACCCAAGCCAAGTCTTCCTCCTGGTGGGTTAAGAGTTACTCACTGGTCTCCCTGCTGTTGCCTTCTCTTCCCAAAGCAGCCTTAGGAGACAAGAAGACATATGCTGAATGTCTCTATTCAGCAGATAGTTATTCTTTTAAAACAAAGTAGTTTGTGTACTTTTACTTTTAAGGAATGCTTAAAAAGTAGCTCTTTCACTAACCCTTTGCCCTTAATATTAACCAATGCGAGTGGGCATCATTCAATCTCCTGAGGCCCCAAATGGAACTAAAAAAGAACAAAGAAAGGGAGAGCTCTCTCACTATCCCCTTGAATGGGGATATCTACTCCTGTCCTTGGACATCAGAGCTACTAGTTCTGGGGCCCTTGAATTCCATCTGTGGGGATACACCACTGACTCCACTCTTTCTTAGGCCTTTGTACTGAGACTGAATTATACCATGGCTTTCCTGGTGCTCCACTTGTGGATAGTAGATTGTAGGACGTCTTAGCTTCCATTTTCCAATTCCAATTCCTTGGCTTCCAATTCCAATTCCAAAATATTTGTGATATATATATATATATATATATATATATATATATATATATATATATATTTAAAACCCCCTTTTTTCTTTTCTACTTTTTTTCCTGGAGAACACTGCTGTATTTACCCCTGCTGCTGCTTCTGCTGCTAAGTCACTTCAGTCGTGTCTGACTCTGTGTGAACCCATGGACAGCAACCCACCAGGCTCCTCTGTCCACGGGATGCTCCAGGCAAGAATACTAGGGTGGGTTGCCATTTCCTTCTTCAAATTTCCCCCTACAATCACTTAACTTTTCTTCATAACCTACCCCACCTCTGGATATACCTACCTGTTTATTAGTCTTTCATGAGATTTGTGTCAATGTTAGCAGGTTTTATTTACTGCTGTATCAAAAACAATGAGCAATGCCTGGCACATGGTAGGATCTCAAATATATTTGTAGCAAAAATTAATCACTCCTTTGAGGTTTGCTTTAGCATTGTCTATATTCTTAATGACAATTGATAAATCACTTTCTGCCAGGAAAACTGAATTATCTGGGGGGGAGAAAAGCAGTCACTTTAGGTGAATTCATTTAAAATGCGAAACAATTTTCAAAGTATAAATAATGAGAAATGAGTTGTATTGGGAGGCTATCTTGAGAAATTAAACATATGAAATAGTTTGTATTGTATTATATTGTAATATTCGGGATTATAATAGCAGCTACACTCTGATTTTAGAACCACATAATTCAACCGTTAATATTCACAGAGGATATATTTTGTCACTATATATCATGTGCAGTATTCCATACACACTTTACCATTCACTTAGCATTTTGAGGGTGACTTTTTGGGCAGACAAAGGTAAAGAAAAATGTGAAGGTCCATTGGTTTTCAAAAGATCCTATTGATAATCTTGTACACAATTCACTCACAGTGGAAACTTCTCATTGATTTTCTTTTCTTTGAGTATTAACAGGTCAAACTGTCAGATTCTAAGTAGTCAATGAGCTTGAGTGTAATTTTAAAGCTATTCCAAAATCACCAAATAAAATACTGAATATTTTTAAGTGATTTGTTTGTTCACTTTGCCAAATACAGTATAGTATTGTATTTATAATACAAATGTACATGAAACTAACAAATGTTTTGGCACCATTAGAAAGAATATGACCTAAGCTAGTAGTAAATGGCAAAAAATTTTTGAGAGGTCACTTCATTATTAAATGCTTGTATGTTATAATGACTTTTGTTGGAAATTGGGGTGACTTTTTCCCCACACACTTCGGGTTGTAAGATTCAAAGAAGTACACCATAATGCACAGTAATTGTTTTGTAAATATTGATCATTTTCACTTGGAAAATATGGTTGGACATTTTAGGTCTGAGTCCCATCTCTGTTCTTCACTGCCAATAATAATATTTGTAGATAGTGACTTGATATACAAAGTTATCTCCTGAGCACCTAATTAACCTTGGCAAAATATATACCTCTGAGCTGTTTTTATGCCCTGAATGAATCATTTTATATCAATGTGACTGAAATTATACCAGGGGGGTAACTGACTATGGAATTTAGCATGGAATTAGTATATGGTAATGTGTTATTTGGTTCAGGTGACCTAAGTAATAGATGTCCTTTGAGTTGAATGGAGAGATCATAGTTTAGAAAAAAGACAATGAGTAAAACAAGAAGAATGTCAGCAGTTGTTATATCTAACTGATGAGTGTGAGACAAACATCAAACTACAAAAAACGCAGTTATCCCTGAAATAGGTATTCAGATAAAGACAAAGGAAAAATGAAGAAATAAAATTCAAAGAACATGAACATGAGTCCTAAAGACCTATTAATCTGGTTTCTTGGATCTAAGTGTACTAATATATGGGCACAATATTTTAATATCTATATCTTGCTCTCTTGTAGTAGATTATTTCTATAGAGGTGATTGTATCTGATGAATACTCTGTTAGACAGAACTTTTCAAAAACCAAAGTGTTTTCAGGACATTAATAGATTTTACCTAAAAAGTCCATGATCTTTTAAATATAAGAAACCATGAATTGAAAAAAAGCAATTGATTATTTGTTTTGCTTGTTTTCTTTGTTTTGTCATTGTTGATAGTGATTTTGGTGATGGTAAAGATGGAGTCAGGCATGAAAAAAACTGGTTTTATTTCTCTTTGCACAGACAAATGTATGTTTAAATTTCTTAATGGGTAAAATGAAATATGGAGTTACTAAAATTTATTTATATAATAATTAAAAAGATAAAATTATACTTTATGAAGAACTGCATTAAGTTTACTAAACTCCTGTTGTTCTGCCTATGTAGTTACCAAGTAGTGGTCTGAAAATAAACTGGTTTCTTGCATTTCCATAAAAATAGAACATGTTAGCCAATCACAGTATATTCTAGTCTAATCTCCCTAGAAAATCTTTTTTTTCCTTAGGTTGTTAGTCCATCATTAGCAAACACTGAGTGCTCAGTAAATATGAGTATGTTTTTAGACACAGAAAACTGAAGTCCCAATAACATGAACCTCTGTGTTGTGTCTAGCCATCCCCTCTTTAGAGCTTATGTTCATTAGTAACATAAAATTCCAAATCAGCTGTACTAAAGGATGTGAACTGGAGAAGAAAATGACTACCCACTCCAGTATCTTCCCTGGAGAATTCCATGCACAGAGAAGACTGGTGGGCTATAGTCCATGGGGTCGCAGAGTCAGACAGGACTGAGCAGTGAACACTTTCACTTTCACTTTCAAGGATATGGATGAGGTAGAGTAGCTTAGCTCAATTTTAAAAAGGAAAATACAGCCATCTCTCTTGGAAAATTGTGTTGATGTAAAGATCACTGTGGTAACCATATTCCTTGCAACTATCAAAATGTATTCGGTGAAAATCAAGAAAATCTATCGACTCCCACTGGCTGGTGAGCTAATTCAGGGGGAAGTTTTATGACCTCATTTTGAACTTCACGGGGGAGCCTGATGGGCTCCCGTCTCTGGGGTCACACAGAGTCGGACAGGACTGAAGCGACTTAGCAGCAGCAGCAGCAGCAGCATTGTTTCTTTTATGTGTAATGATTAAGCCAGGATTGCCAAAAATTGTCCAACCTTCATAAATGAATGTCCTTGAAATACTCAAAATTACTTCAACACTGGGAATAAAAATATATAGATCATAGAATAACTCCCTACTTAACAGAAAATTACTTCCGAGTAATGAGCAGTAAAGTTGAATTTAGTATATTCTTATCTCAAACCCAGCGATTCAGAAAAAATAGTAAAAATGTGTCTTATATTGAAAATAGCCACTTTGGGAATCTTCAGTTCCTTAAATGAATAGCATATTCCATTCCTTACTGAGAGAAAAAGAGAGAGAGAATTCTTTGATGTGAATTATTCAGCAATTTGCTAACCTGTTTCTTTAAAGATGCATGTTAACAACTTTATAAAATGCACATATTCACTGACCTAAGCATGAAGCTGCTAGACTATTTTAGTTTCCAGTGTCTTCCTGTGATGACTCTTATTTTACATCATTAGTTTTAAGAAACTGTGAAAAGAAAACAGTAAAATTAGTGAACAAATTGACAGAAGTTCTAGTCTATGAATCACAAACCTGCCAAGAAATGTATTCTTATCACATACTACATAAAAATAGTATGTATGTGTTAGACTCTTTTGGACTTTGACAAAAATGGACTAATACAGATATATACTAATAATATAGAGTCCTAGCACTATATTTTCTCCAGTTTGCTCCCAAGTGTCCTATCTAATTTAAATCTTTCCTCTGGCCATCCATACGGTCTAAGACAAACATAATCCAGTAAGGAGAGGCAGATGGGGAACAGTACCAGCAAAACTAGTGTTGAAACCAGAACATGGAAATAAGCAGTGGAAAGAGCCCAGGTTTTGGAGACTCCGTTGGTCTGACTGAGTTTGAGAATCACGCCTTAGAGTGACGTTCACCATTACATTTCTTAATGCTGAGTGAACAATAAGCTACTCTGATCCAGAAGTGACTTGAGCAAGTCAGGCTTAAAAGTATCATAATAGTCATCCCTGAAAATCTGAAGGACTTGCATCCCCGTAGCAGAGCTCTCAGGAGGGATCATTCAAGCCACTAGTCCTGGATCGAATATGGGACAAAAATCTAATTAGATGTTTATGCTGATCCAGGGAAAATCCCTAGTAAAAGAAAAAAAAAAAAAAGAGGTGACAAGGGCATAAGAAAGTTTAAAATTCAAGGGAAATATTTTGCAGAATTAGCAATATTCAGAAGGAAATGAAGAGCTATAAATGCTCATATTAAAAAAATAAACATTTTAAATCAATAGCCTAGGTCAACTTTAAAGAAAAAGAAAAGCAAATGAAACACAAAGAAAGCAGAAAAAAAAAAAGGAAATAATAATGGCATATACGAAACATAAATGAAATAAGGAATAGAAAATTAATAAAGAATTTTTTCAAATAATAATTCTTTAAAAATTAAAAAAAATTGAAAAACTTTAATTGGGATAACCAACAAAAATAAAAACAAACACAAATTTCTAAAATAGAATGAAAGAGCATCATCAATAAGACTTTACAAAAATAAGAGAGAATACTATGAACAACTATATATTGATAAATTAGACAGCTTGGATTAAATTGAAAAAATTCCTTCAAAAAAACATAAATTACTGAAACCTAATTAGGAAGAGTTCAGTTCAGTTCAGTTGCTCAGTCGTGTCCGACTCTTTGCGACCCCATGAATTGCAGCACGCCAGGCCTCCCTGTCCATCACCAACCCCCAGAGTTCACTCAGACTCACGTCCATCGAGTCCGTGATGCCATCCAGCCATCTCATCCTCTGTCGTCCCCTTCTCCTCCTATTCCCCAATCCCTCCCAGCATCAGTCTTTTCCAATGAGTCAACCCTTCGCATGAGGTGGCCAAAGTACTGGAGCTTCAGCTTGAGCATCATTCCTTCCAAAGAAATCCCAGGGCTGATCTCCTTTAGAATGGACTGGTTGGATCTCCTCGCAGTCCAAGGGACTCACAAGAGTCTTCTCCAACACCACAGTTCAAAAGCATCAATTCTTCGGTGCTCAGCCTTCTTCACAGTCCAACTCTCACATCCATACATGACCACAGGAAAAACCATAGCCTTGACTAGACGGAACTTAGTGGGCAAATTAGGAAGAAGTAGAAAGTCAGAAATAGACCTATAACAAAAACAGAGATGTAATTTAATTTCAAAATTCCTACAAAGAAAGCCCAGATTCAGATAGCATCACTGGTAACCTCTACCAAATTAAAAAAGTAATAATCTATACTTATCTCCCTCAAATTCTTGCCAAAAATATAAGCAGAGTGTATTGCTCAGCTTAGGCTACCATAATAATATATCATAGACTAGGTAATTTAAACACCAGAAAGATTATCCTCAAGTTCTGGAGACCGGGACTTCCATGAACAAGGCTGCAGGAACGTAGGCTAATCCGATGCCTCTTTTCTTGGCTTGGAGGCAGCTGTCATGGCAATGTTTGCTCACGTCACCTTTTCTTGGTGCATGCAAGGAGGGAGACACTGAAGTTTCTGGTGTGCTTCTTATATCTCTACACCACTCCCATCAGGTCAAGGCCTTATATTTATTGTACCTTAATTCTCCATCAGAAGCATATCTCCATATACAGTCACACTAGAGGTTAGGGTTTAAACAAATTGATTATGGGAAACACAAACACCTCTGTCCATACCATGGAAAGAATGAATTTCAACTCACTCTTAAACCAGTGAAAGCCTGATTTTAATATGAGACAAAGACAGCACAGGTGGAGATATCTGCAGATCAATATTTCAAATGTAAAGAGATACAATTCCCTCAGTAAAATACTAGCAGTCAGAATCCAACCATCTATAAAAAGAGTTACAAACTAAGATGAAGATGATTGTTACAGAAATACAATGTTGCTTAAGCATCTCAAAATCAGTTGATATAGTGTACCATATTAATGCAATGGATAAGAAAAGCATATGAGCATTTCAATAGATGCATATATAATTTTGACAGACTCATACACACATTCATGATACAAATTTTCAGCAAACTAGAATTGGAAGGGAAATTCCACAAACTGTTAAAGGGCATCTATGAAAAACGCACAACTAACATTATAATAAAAGGTGAAAAATGAGGTTTTCCCCTCCAAGATTGGGAGACCAAAAAGTCTTCTCTTGACATTTCCATTTAACACTGTACTGAAGGTTCTAGCATAGATAATTAAGCAAGAAAAATAAATGTGTTGGGATTAGAAAGCAAAAAGCAAAACTATTTCTGTTAACACAACATGATCTTGTCATAGAAAATCCTAAATAGTCCATGAAAAATATTAGAGGTAAAAAAATAAGTTCATCAAATTTGTAGTACATACTACCAATATACAAACATTAATCTCACTTCTATATAATAGCACTGAATCATCTAAAAACAAAATTAAGGAAACAATTTTGTTTATAATAGCACCAGAAAAGCACCAAATACTTTACAATAAATTTAACCAGAGAGGTGTAAGTCTTATACATTCAAACCACCAAGCATTATTGAAAGATATCAAAGAATACCTAAATAAATTAATGTTCATGTATCAATATTTTTAAAACAATACTCCACAAATTTATCTACTAATTCAATAAAAACATATGGATTTTAAAAATGAGTATACAAATAATTAGACAAACTTTATTCATAATAATCAAAACTGAAAAACAAGCCAAATGTTAACTGATGAACAGATAAATAAAATATATTTTAGCTATATACTATTATTCAGCAATAAAAGGTAAGTACTGATATAGGCTTCAACTTGAATATATTATACTTAAATATATAGTATTTATTGTGAAAGAAGACATTTAAAGAAAATTGCATATTGCATAATTATATTTACTTAAAACATCCAGAATAGGGAATTCTATAGAGATAAACAGGTGCATAAGATTAGATGTGTTCAGTTTATGGTAAAATGAGAAGTGACAGCTAATGGGTAAGATTTTCCTTTTGGAAATAAAGGAAAATATTCTGAAACTAGATTGTATTGACGGTTGTACAGTTTAATGAATATACTAAAGTACATACAATTGGACACTGAATGGATGAATTGTATGTTATGTGAACTTTGTTTAAATAAAGTCGATTAATAAATATATAGTGAAAAGAAGGAAGAAAGGAAGGATTTTGATGTTTTTTGAAATATACTCAGATTTTTCTCATATGCGCTTAAAATACCATTGAGAGAGGAATGAGGAGAAAAAAAAAAAACAGAAAAAAATGGGAAGAAACAAAATATTTGACTTAAGCTATATCTACCTTGAAAGATAAAATAGGCCTTTGCTTTGTTCTAGTTAGAATGATTTATGATAATATTTTGCAATCCCTCAGGCTCAAATTATTTTCTGTAGAGGACAAACAAAACTCAGGGTTTTCTCTTTTCATGTGATGGAAGTCTAGTATTATTTCCATTCAGATATGAAATAAAAATAAGCTTATTGACCATTTATTATTTTATTAAAACAACTATTTTTTTCTGTATTTGCAGAATTTCTTATTAACCACACTATGGAGTTAAGACAGAGAAGGCAATGACAACCCACTCTAGTACTCTTGCCTGGAAAATCCCATGGGCAGAGGAGCCTGGTAGGCTGCAGTCCATGGGGTCGTGAAGAGTCGGACACGACTGAGTGACTTCACTTTCACTTTTCATTTTCATGCATTGGAGAAGGAAATGGCAACCCACTCCAGTGTTCTTGCCTATAGAATCCCAGGGATGGGGGAGCCTGGTGGGCTGCCATCTATGCGGTCACACAGAGTTGGACACAACTGAAGTGACTTAGCAGCAGCAGCAGCATGGAGTTAAGACAGTTAGCACTATTCACTGCATAAGTCTCATTTGTCTTGTCCAAGAATGGACAGTATACTATTTCAGCCACTATGTTTATTTTTGCATCTGAGTTCTATTTACCATCATTGTTACATCAAACGTAAGAAAACATTTTTCAGGATATTTTGGATTTAAAACTACCTGCTTCCCAATTATTTTCAGTTTTGAAAACCTGCAGTTTCCTACAGCTTCACTTGCTTTATTCCCAAGAAAGATTTTCCCACTTGTAAATACCCAGCATAAATGCCAATTATCTTCACCCCCTAAGTTTCAGTCACGCCCCGCACTCATTTCTAAATCAAAACTACATGTGCAAACATTTTATGCAAACCACTAACCAAAATTATGACTTTCATCATGAAAGTGTGAGTGCCCAATTAAGATCAAAGGTCAGGATTTCCATAATGATGTAGCCAGATAAAATGTGTGCCTAGATGCCTTTGGGAATCTGGCGACTTTGTCACAGATTAATGCTTATTAGATGAAAATAAGTTTCACTGTCCAAATTAGCTGTTGAAAGCTATTTCTCCTCACTTTCAAGCTGATTGCTATCAAAGATTAGCTGGCTTTAATAGTATTTATTCAATAAATCTGATAGTTATATTTTATTAATTAATTCCAATCAATTTAAATGTAAATATTATTAATGAATGCATGTGCACTCACTCAGCCATGTATGACTCTTTTGTGACCCAATGGACTGTAGCCCGCCAGGCTCCTTCATCTAGGGGATGTCCCAAGCAAGAATACTGGAGTGGATAGCCATTTCCTTCTCCAGGGGATCTTCCTGACCCAAGAATCAAACCTGTTCTATTGTCTCTTGCATTGGCAGGCAGATTCTTTACCACCGAGTCACCTGGGAAACCCAAATATTATTAATATTATACTACAGAAATAGATGAAGAAAGTCCTTTGGGTATAATTTTTAAAATAATGCAATGTGATAAATGTTAATTTCCTGATAATTGTATCAGGAAATTGCATGTACATATTACAAATGTACATTTGTGTATGTACAAGTATGTGTTTCCATGCAAAGCCTCTTCAATGGTGTTCAACTCTGTGTACCCTATGGACTGTAGCCCACCAGGCTGCTCTGTCCACAGGATTCTTCAGACCAGAATCTGGAGTGGATTGCTGTGCCCTCCTCCAGGGATCTTCCCAACCCAGGGATTGAACCAAGTTTCTTATGTCTACCTGCATTGGCCGGTGGGTTCATTACCACCACCGCCACGTGGGGGGCCCAGGAATTATCATATTATCCAGCAATTCCACTTCTGGGAAAATAGCCAAAGGAAATGAAATCTGTATCTCGAAGAGATATCAGTACTCTGAGGTTCACTGCAGCATTATTCACAACAGTCAAGATATGGAAGCTAGTTAAGTGTCCACTGTTGGGTATACACATGGGGAAAATGTGAGACTGACCACACAATGGAATATTATTTAGTCTCAAAAGAAAGACATCCTGCCATTCACAACAATGTATTGGTAAATGAATCTGGAGGATACTATGGTAAGTGAAATAAACAAGACACAAGGATAAATATTGCAGAATCTCAAGTATAAATGGAGTCTTAGAGAGTTAGACTCACAGAATCAGAGAGTAGAATGGTGATTGCCCAGGGCTGAAGGAGGTGAACAAAACGAGGGAGATGTTGGCTAAATGGTACAAAGTTTCCAGTTAGACAGGACAAATCAGTTATGGAGACTCTAATGTACAGCATAGTGACTATCGTTAATGTTATCTGCTTAAAACTTGCTGTAGGTGTTCTCACTACACACACATGTAGAAGGTAGCTATGTGAGGTGATGGATATATGAATTAGTTTGAATGTGGCAATCATTTCACAATATACACAAATATCTAATATACACTTCAGATATCATTGTTTTATTCCCCTATTATACTTCAATAAAACTGAAAAGGTGAAAAGTGAAGTCGCTCAGTTGTGTCCGACTCTTTGCAACCCCGTGGACTGTAGCTGACCAGGCTCCTCCGTCCATGGGATTCTCCAGGCAAGAATATTGGAGTGGGTTGCCATTTCCTTCTCCAGGGGATCTTCCCGACCCAGGGATCGAACCCAGGTCTGCCGCATTGGAGGCAGACGCTTTAACCTCTGAAAGTATAAGTAAAATAAAGGCATCAATGCAATTAAATTAATGCCATTATCTCTAATACAGTTTTTTTTTTAAATTTTAGTTTATTATCTTATATTCAATGATTATTTTATGAAGCGGCAACTGTAACAATGATCACCTAGCAATAAGTAAAAAGATGCTAACCAGTTTAACTTGATTGATATAGGCCAAATCTATATTTGTTTAGAGAAAATTTTATCAAAACTAGCTTTTTTAACAGTTAGACGTACTTCATGGCAATCTAAAATATTTTTCTTCACTTTGTGACAGGAGTGAAATGTATTTACAGAAATGTTAATCTATTCTTATGAGTCCTAATGGAAATGAGTAAACTATTTCAGCCCACGTATCACTTAAGTCTTCCCTGCTGGTTCAGGTGATAAAGAATCCACCAGCAATGCAGAAGACCTGAGTTTGACCCCTAAGTCAAGAAGATCCCCAAGAAGGGAATGGATACCTACTCCAGTATTCTTGCCTGGATAATTCTAAGAACAGAAGAGTTGATGGGCTGTAGTCCCTAGGGTTGCAAATAGCTGAGCACAGTTGAATGACTAACACTTTCACTTTAGAGCTTTAAAATCACTGCAATCAAATGAGACCGATTGTGTTGTATATGGTAGCACAAATTCTGCCCCTCCACCCAAGCTAATATATGATGTGCTACATTAGTTTTTATTCAAAATTAACATGATTTTAATGTCTTTGCAGTGTTTCTAGAATGAAAAGAATTATATATTTTTAAGTTTGAAAGAAAGAAATGTGTCAGGTAGTTCCTTGTGGTCAAAGACATATTCAACTCTAATAAGGATAAGCATAAGCCATTTCATTAAAAAAATAAAAAATGATTTGAATTGTAACTTATTGATATGTTTTAATTGCATGCATTCCCAATAAATATCAATGTGTGGTCAATATCCTATCAGTATGTTTTATAATAAAATTTGCATTTTTTTTCACTGAAACAAAATCCTCCTGATAAAAAGCCTGCTCTGATGTTTGCATGCCTGGCAGAGCATGAGTGCAATCATGCTGCTTTGCATTTGTTGCAGAGTTTGCCAAGGGTGACTCTGTCATTGGCAGCAATCTTAATACAATGTTTACTAATAGCTCTGTAGAGGAGCAGTATTTCCATAGCAACAAATGAACAATACTGGAGAGATTAATCGCTTCTACATTATTGGTGTACAGTTTGCTGTAAAGCAATGTTTTGTAGTCTGATAATTGCAAGTCTAGAATGATTGTACATTATGAGTTGATTAGCATAAACACTTAAGATGAAGAATGTCTCTGTTGAAAAGGGGAGAGCATTGCAAAATAGGCAGGACTATATAATAAATATGGCCACGGTTCAAAGACTGTGTGTAGAGCTATTAAATTGTAGCATCAGTCATATAAGTTGACACTGGTCATTTGATACCGGCCACTCATGGAGAGCTCTTTACTGGGAACACACATACACACAGACACCCACACGTGCTCATGTCACCTGAAAGGAAAACAACATTAGAGCTTTGAGTCAAGAATCCCTCATGAAATTATCTCCACAGAGCAGCATTAGAAGATCTCTAGAAACTACAACCTTGACTCTAAGTAGAAGCTATATAAGCCCTGTATCCAAGCTTTCTTTTTATGAACACCTGTGTTTCATTTAAAAGTTATGAGTATAGTATAGATTGGACTATCATGGACTACCTTAGATTATTACACTATCTAGGTAATGTCATTAATTTTACAAAAGAATGTATTCTAGTCAAAAACCTTGTGTCCTCTTAGAAGCACAGTGGCTATTTCATATGTACACAGGCAGAAAGTGTTGCATTTTCTTATTTTTTACTACTGATACAAAAAAAAAAGACAAAAGAATTACCTTTTGTTTTTATTGAATTTAGTTCCTTTGATAGTTCTATTATTTCATTTGTTAAAAACAAATGGTTCCATAAGGATGAATGCTATAAAGTCAGAAGGCAAAATAATTTCATTTAAATCTACTAAAATTAGAACTGATGTGTGGGTTTCCTTATATTAGTACTATGTTTTTTGACAAATAATGGCAAAATAGTGGAAAGGATTAAAATGACGAGCTTCCCTGGTGGATCTGTGGTAAAGAATCCACCTGCCAATTCAGGAGACACAGGTTCGATCTCTGGGTCAGGAAGATCCCCTGGGGAAGAAAATGCCAACCCAGTCCAGTATTCTTGCCTGGAAAATCCCGTAGACAGAGGAACCTGGTGGGCTACTTCAGTTCATGGAGTCACAAAGAGTTAGACAAAACCCAGTGACTAAACAACAACAATAACAAATTAAAATGATACCTATCACTTGTCATTGAGTAGTATAATAAAAAGTTTACCATAAGCAACAATCTCTGCATTTTTGGACACCATAACATTTCTAGTGTTTATTTATATATATAAGGGTTATTTATTTTAAAAGGAATAAAAGGACATAATATATAACAAGTGAAAAACATTCACTGCAGCTGTTCTGTAATCAGAATATCATTGACTGAACAATACTTGAAGATTTCATTCACGTCAAATATAATTAGTATATAGGGAGTACTGCCCAATTTCGGCAGTAAATATTGTCCATATGATTCCATTAAATCACAGTTCAGAATGATTGTAAAGGAAACAACCACCGCCAGTGCACCTGGGACCTATGTAGTTAGCATCTTTGGAATGAACCCAGTAGATAAGTTTTTGTTTTTGTTTTCTCCCAGTGAGCAGACCAGCTGTTCTCTCCATGGTTTCTCTAATAGCTACTTCCCTATGCACTATGGATTAACTAGCAAATTGATCAATTCCTTCATTAGTCCATGGTTATTCTCACAGATTGTATTGAGGAGATTCAATTGAATTTGAAGCACAAAATTTTAAACAATTCTTATGTGAGGAATAGCAAAATTAGAATTGAATAACTATACCTTATTGATTTATTCTATGTATAGATTCTATATTGCTGTTTTCATTGAAGATTTTACTCTATATAATAAGTTCATTCCTAAAAATTTATGCCAAATTGTTTTATAAATAAAAGTGTTTTGCAAATTAACTCTAGATATTAAATTATATAGCTTATTGCATTGATATTTGATTAATTCCCAATAAAGAGTATGCAAGAAGCTCTATAACTGTCTCTGACAGTGTTTACTAGTCTACAAATAAACAGATAAAACTAGTAAAATTTCCACCAAAAATCTTTTTTGAAAATCTTTACAAAAATTTTGTAGTTTTTAAATTCAGATCTTGTATACCTGAATTTATTAAGGCAAAATAGAAAAATGGTGAAATATGTAAACAGTACAAGATTCTTTTAGTTATTTAATAATACTCTACTTGAATAGCAAGTTTTCCTTTTCTTTTTATAATAAATATTATCCACATATTACATATACATGTTCTGCTGTAGTAAGACATAAAATGCATGAATTTAGATCAAAACCCAAACTAAGACACTAAATACAAGTGCAAATCACAAGATATTAATATTCAAATTAGTTTTTCTTGAAAGTGCTCTCCACCTCATCTTGGCAGAAGCGAGTTGTGATTAATTGTGTATGTGTCTGTGTGTGTTAGGAATAGGAGGAGAGGGTGATTGCTGCAGTCTGTGACGGATGGCACCTTTTCCTTCTCTCTGATCCAGTTACTGTTTTGAAGACTAGAGATATATACAGTAGGACTTTTGAATAAATAGAAGAGTGTTAAGAAAATATAATACGTATATTCTAGATTTAACATACTGCTTTAGATTGGGAGTAATATATTTACAAAATATCTTTTTCTTTGGAATTCCTTAAAATTACAGCATTCTTAATATATAATAAAATTATAAAAGTATCATATATGTGGTGTGGGCTTCCCTGGTGGAAAAGAATCCACCTCCAGTGCAAGAGACACAGGTTTGATCCCTGAGCCCAGAAGATCTGGAGAAGGAAATGCCAACCTAATCCAGTATTCTTAGCTGGAGAATTCCAAGGATGGAGAAGCTTGGCAGGCTACAGTCCATGGGGTTGCAAAGAGTCGGACATGACTCAGTGACTAACACACACATATGTGGTATAGAAACATGTGAAAATTTACACAAGTACATGTAAAAAGGTCTGACTATGTAAAGTTTGGTATTTCGTTTTTTTTACTAAATTTTTCAAACGAGAATTTTGTCAAATTCTCAAAAAATTAAAGCATGAGTTTTAGAACTTGCAAAGTAACATGACTTATCAATATGTTTTATTATTCTATAGCATTAATATTTAGATTTTTTTCTCCTTTTGATGTTACAAACGTAGGAAAATATTCCCTTAATGCACATAAATTACTTCTACATAAATCTCTGATTACTTGCTTAAGATTGTATATTAGGTATAAGGTTAATATTTTTAAACATGTATAGCACATTTTTATTATTTTTAAATTCATACTTTTTATTTATTTAAAGCAGCTTAAGGTCTAAGGAAGGATACAGTGATTTCTTATATCCCCATGCATACAATTCCCCTTAACAGCGTCTCTCACCGGAGTGGTCCATTCATTACAGTTGATATATGTTGCTGCTGCTAAGTCGCTTCAGTCCTATCCGACTCTGTAGGACCCCATAGATGGCAGCCCACGAGGCTCCCCCGTCCCTGGGATTCTCCAGGCAAGAACACTGAAGTGGGTTGCCATTTCCTTCTCCATGGGATTTTCCAGAGGACCCTAGTAGGCTGCAGCCCATGGGGTCGCTGAGAGTTGGGCACGACTGAGCAACTTCACTTTCATTTTTCACTTTCATGCACTGGAGAAGGAAATGGCAACCCATTCCAGTGTTCTTGCCCTCTGTGGGGTTGCAGAGAGTCGGATATAAGAAATCACTGTATCCTCCCTTCAATTTTTCCTTATTTCACTTATTAATTCACTTATCAATTTTCCTTTTTTCACTTATTAATACACATCTAAGTTTCCACCACGTCTTTTTATGACTTTAGAGCCCTCTTAGTGACAAATAATATTCCACTGTCTGGATGTACCACAGTTTATTTGTTCATCTGCTGTAGGACATCTTGATTGCTTGGCAATTATGAATAAAGCTGCTGTAAACAGCCATGTGCAGGTTCCTGTGTGAACAAAAGTTCAAAGGTTCTTTGGGTCAACACTAAGGAGCTCAATTACTAGATCATGTGGTACACGTATCTTTGTGCAAGAAATTTCCAAACTATCTTTCAAAGTGGCTGCACCATTTTGCATTTCCACCCTCAATGAACAAGAGTTCCTCTTGTTCCATGGCCTCAGCAGCATTTGATATTATCAGCGTTCCAAATCTGGGGCATTTTAATAGGTCTGTAGTGCTACCTCATTGTTTTAGCTGAATTCCCCCGAAACATATGATATGGAGCATCTTTTCATACACTTATTTTCTCAGGCATACATTAAGGTTTCTGGTAGTTTGTTGTGGTTCTTTTTTTTTTTCCCCCTACTTCTTCTGCACCTTGCAGCTTGCAAATCTTAGTTGTCCAATCAGAAATTGAACATAGGCCCTCAGCAGTAAAAACACAGAGTCCTAAACTTTGGACCACCAGGGAATTCCCTCATTTTTAAAAGGAGGTTGTTTGTTTTCTTGTTACTGAGTTTTAAGAGTTCTCTTTATATTTTGGATAAAATTAGAGTTATGCTTTACGTCCCTCTCTAATGAATTGGTCTTCAGTTCAGTTCAGTCACTCAGTCGTGTCCGACTCTTTGCGACCCCATGGACTATAGCACACCAGGCTCCTCCATCCATGGAATTTTCTAGGCAAGAGTACTGGAAAGGGTTGCTATTAACCATTATTAAAAGTTAGACTAATTGAAGGAATCCTGGTAATATAATTTTATTTTCTAATTCTACAGCTATAGAAACCATTTTTAAAATTTATGTTGAAATAATCTCAACAATGTAATTTTGTTTTACAATTTGACAACTATGGAAATGATAAATCTTTTAAATTACTTGCATTAAATATTTTGAAGTCAGAAATATTGAATTCATAAATGATATTTTAAAAATCTGCATGTATAATTTCCACATTTTTAATTGTGAACTCAGTGAAAATTATCCATGAGTTGAAACTAATTTTTAATAGACTTTTTCCTTGATTATTAGTCAGCTATTAAGGAAAATCATTTAAAAAATAGTTTTTGTGGATTTCCATCCTTGAAAATATTTCAGTGCATAACAATTCAATGTTAAGAATCTTTATCAATTTCTATTTAGTTTACAGATTTAGCATCTCTAAGTTTACATGGAAAACTAGAAATACAGTTTTATCTGCAAACAACAATTGTAAGAATGTATTCATTCTGAGCATATGGGGTGTTAAAGTTTCAACCAAGTAACTACTTTAGTCATTTAGCACACAGAAAGCATTTTGGCTGTTAGGCATTTTCAGGACTTGTATCTGGAATCATTTCTCTAGAGAGGCTAATGCAAAAAAGAAGTAAGGAACGGATCAGGAAAAAGGAGAAGAATGTATTGGAAAACTAATTCAGGGCAGGGCAGAATTGAGAGCTCTAAAAGAAAGGAAGAAAGGGGGAAAACATCGCTGGCAGCGTTGTTGTAGCTTAGCTTTTTCCTAAAACCAGGTTAACCTGAGAAGGAGAGACTATGCTTCTTGTTTATAAGTTATTTTGGTATCTAACAAAACGCAAGATCTTACTACATTTAAAGATTGTTCTTTATGAGCTTGAATATGAGATATTTGGATTGAAAAATTAGGACTGTTTCCAGCAGGCCATCCGGTGTTGGTCTCAGATCCAAGAAGACATGTTTTAGTTATTGTGTGTTTGTGCTTGGTAGCTCAGTCATGTCCAACTCTCTGCAGGTCCCTGGACTATAGCCTGACAGGTTCCCCTGCCCATGGAATCTTCCAGGCCAGGATAATGGAACATGTTGCCATTTCCTACTCCAGAGAAAGTTTTTGATGCAGGGATCGAACCTGTGTCTCCTGCTTTGGTAAATTTCCTAACATACAATGTCAATGAAATAACCCTCAATAGACTGCTAGCTTATTCTTTACTTCTATCATAGTAAGGCTGATTTGCTTCAGAATGTGAATGAAAGCTACCGAATGAGACACTATTAATATGTGATCTGAAATGAATTAATTAAGGAATTTGTTCATTGTTTACCCGTCAATTTTAGACGAATAACTTAGCAGCTGTTGAATTTATTTTTCAAGAGGTAAACAATTTCTCATCAGATTAATATTACTATTGCTTTAAAATAATGTTACAGTTAAATAAATAGGATATTTAAAGTAAAATATATTCCACTGTTCATCAAATTTATTTCACTCTCACTTCTATTGCTAGAGTAATAATTTTTGTATGTAATTATTTGACCATAAACTAAGGTAATGAAGAGAAACATAATAGAACCTCTTGAGAATTTTGGGGTAAATTACTCAGCTTGAAGATACTTTGGAGATTTGCTTGCTGATATGTGTGATCCAGGGTTAATCTTCTACATCTCAGTCATATGATTCCATCATATAGAGAATACACTGAGCAAGGCTGAACACATTTTACAATCTAATGTCTGATATAATTTGTAAATTCCTATTGTAGTAAACTTTTCCACTTAACCAGATCATCTTTGGTGATGAGTATTCTATTCATTTTTAGAAAATGTCCTTGACAAACATATTTATCACATATGAAATATCCAAACTTTTTAAAGGAAATATCAATATGTATAGAATAGTCTTTTTTAGGGTGATGCATTTTGGCAAATGTTATTATTAATAACAAAAATTCACTATTTTAATAGTTCTAATGTGATTTAAAATATTAAAATGTTTTGAAAATATTAAATAAAATTTGGAAACAAGGGTAATATGAGTCAGCATATCATGTTGAGACCCATTCTTTTCTTTTATCATTTCTGGCATCCAAAATTATCCATTTTGTTTAATTTCATATTTTTCATGATGAATTTATAGTTAAGGAAATAAGAAAAGGAGTATCCATGAAACCTACATCTCATTTAAGAAAGAAAATATTCAGTTCAGTTCAGTTCAGTCGCTCAGTCATGTCCGACTCTTGGCAACCCCATGAATCGCAGCACACCAGGCCTCCCTGTCCATCACCAACTCCTGGAGTTCACTCAGACTCACGTCCATTGAGTCAGTGATGCCATCCAGCCATCTCATCCTCTGTCGTCCCCTTCTCCTCCTGCCCCCAATCCCTCCCAGGATCAGAGTCTTTTCCAATGAGTTAACTCTTCGCATGAGGTGGCCAAAGTACTGGAGTTTTAGCATCATTCCTTCCAAAGAAATCCCACTAAATACTAATTCAAAGACCTCTGTATACTCCTGGTAGATGTCATAGCACTTCTTCCCCTGATGGAAACTTGCATCTTATTATTTTTGGTAATCATTTTATAGTCATTTCAAAAATAGATTTACATACTTGCTGCTACTGCTGCTAAGGTACTTCAGTCGTGTCCAACTCTGTGTGACCCCATAGACGGCAGCCTACCAGGCTCCCCTGTCTCTAGAATTCTCCAGGCAAGAACACTGGAATGGGTTGCCATTTTCTTCTCCAGTGCATGAAAGTGAAAATTGAAAGTGAAGTCGCTTAGTCGTGTCTGACTCTTAGCAACCCCATGGACTGCAGCCCACCAGTCTCCTCTGCCCATGGGATTTTCCAGGCAAGAGTACTGGAGTGGGTTGCCGTTGCCTTCTCCATTACATACTTGACTGTATACTAAAGATATATATTTCAGTCTTGATTTTGGAAGATTAAAGAAATAAAATTATTTGTGACTTGCTTTGTTTGTTCAGTATTCTGTTTTTCAGTTTCATCTATATTGTGTGTATATGTATATATTTCCCTTGTTGACTTTCACTGCCATATAATATTATATTGTGTACATAAAAATAGTTTATTTTTCTATTCAACTGTTGATTGAAATTTTTTCCTATTGCTTTGTGTTATTAGTTGCTATTGCGATAGTATTTTAAACCATCACTACATAAGGATCTGCTAGTGCCTATTTTTAACTATTCCTTTAGAGCATGTTTATAAGAGAAGGTTATTTTTTTCCCACAGATTCAAAGAAGTTATGTATTTTGGTAGAACTCCTTTGTAAACTGTGTACATTCGACACATCTTCTCCCAATTTGTTAATTATACTTTCATTTTCTTTATGATGTATTCTGAATAAGAGAAATCCTTAATTTCAATGCATTCAAATGTATCAGTCTTTTCACTTGTGGTAAATGCCATCTGGTCTTAAGAACACATCCTTAATCCAAGTTTATAAATATATGAGTCTATGTTTGTTTACTTTTGATTTTGAAGTTATTTTTTTAAAATTTGAGTTCTTAATCCATTTGGAATTGATTTGCATGTAAGTTGTCAGATAAGAATCCATTACTATATATATAATATTTTAATTTACATGTTTTTTCAACACCATTTTCTGTCTCGGTTGTTTTCTCCATTGATTCTCGGTGCCATCTCTGTCAGAGCGCAGGTTCTTGTACCTGTGTAACTTTGTTCTGAGCTCTCTGCTGTTCCACTGGTCTGTCTATTCTCTGCCCCAAACTCACAGGTTTATTACCACACCTCCCTAAAACATCTTCATAATTATAAAGACGCCACAATATTATTCTTCAGGAGTTTCTTGGCTATTTGCTCTTGAACTTTTTATTCTTCTGTCAACTTATTTTCAAAGCTCTAATGGGATTTTTTTGGCAATTAGGTCAAATATATAGATCGATTTGGGGGCATTACTAGACAGTATTAAGTTACTTAATGTATATTTTTTGAAAGTATATTTAGATATTTTTAATGTCTCACATAATGAATTTGGCTTCCCTTGTGGTTCGGCTGGTAAAGAATCCACCTGCAGTGCAGGAGACCTGGGTTCAATTCCTGGGTTGGGAAGATGCCCTGGAGATGGAAAAGGTTACCCACTCTAGCATTCTGGCCTGGAGAATTCCATGGACTGTATAGTCCATGGGTTGCAGAGTCAGACACGACTGAGTGACTTTCACTTCACTTCACTTCATATAATGAATTCTTACACAAGGATGTTAAAATCTCATTACATTTTATTGCATATATTGCTAGTAAAAATGGTCACAGTTAAATTTCTCTTTTACAAAATTACAATTAATATTTGAATATAGTGCAATGTTTCTATACTACTTGTTATAGTTGTTTATATTGAACAAATAAATTATTACTAGAGCTTTGAGTATTTTATGAATATTTTCTCTAACAGCTGGGAAAGATTGAGGGTAGGAGGAGAAGAGGACGGCAGAGGATGAGATGGTTGGATGGCATCACCGACTTGATGGACATGGGTTTGGGTGGATTCCAGGAGTTGGTGATGGACAGGGAGGCCTGGAGTGCTGTGGTTCATGGGGTCACAAAGAGTTGGACAGGACTGAGTGACTGAACTGAACTGAGCAGCTTTTTGATGGATTCCATATATCTGTAATGATTTAGTGACTACACCACCACCACGACCATATCTCTATAAACAAAAACTATGTTACTCCTTTTATTCCAGTTTAGATGACGTTTTATTTCATCTTCTTGCTTAATTGCTCTGGTTAGAATTTCCTAGGTGCTTAGGTTAAGAGTGGCCATCCTTATCTTGTTCCTTAATCTTAAAGGGCAAGTTTTCAACCTTTTTAGTCAATCATACCTTGATTGTTGTGAATAATGCTGCAATGGACATAGAGGGGCTAATATCTCTTCAAGATAGTGATTTCATTTCCTTTGGATACAAACCCGGAAGTGGGGTTGCTAGATCTTATGGTCAGTTCAATTCAGTCCCATAGTCATGTCTGACTCTTTGTGACCCCATGGACTGCAGCATGCCAGGCTTCCCTGTCCATCACCAACTCCCAGAGCTTGCTCAAACTCATGTCACTGGACACAGAACAACAGGCTGGTTCCAAATCAGGGAAGGAGTACATCAAGGCTGCATATTGCCACCTGCTTATTTAACTTAAAGGCAGAGTACATCATGCAAAATGCCAGGCTGGATGAAGCACAAGCTGGAATCAAGGTTGCCAGGAGAAATATCAATAACCTCAGATACGCAGATGACACCACCCTTATGGCAGAAAGTGAAGAACTAAAAAGTCTCTTGATGAAAGTGAAAGAGGAAAGTGAAAAAATTGGCTTGAAACTCAACATTCAGAAAACTATGATCATGGCATCTGGTCCCATCACTTCATGGCAAATAGATGGGGAAACAATGGAAACAGTGAGAGACTTTATTTCTGGGGGCTCCAAAATCACTGCAGATGGTGACTGCAGCCATGAAATTAAAAGACACTTGCTCTTTGGAAGAAAAGCTATGACCGATGTAGACAGCATATGAAAAAGCAGATCTTATGGTAGTTCTATTTTTAATTTCCTGAAGAACCTACATACATACTGTTTTTCATAGTGGCTCTACCAAATCGCATTTCATCAACAGGGCGTTCGTTCCATTTGCTCCACACCCTCCCAAGCCCTAACTGAATTTACACACTGCCTAAACTCCCACTGTCGATAAGTCTTGTACTTAGAGGTAATTTCCTTCTAATTAATCAGAGTAAAGTTTATTACACTAAAGAAGAAATTTAATAGTATCTTAAGGAATGTGGTCAAGTTAATGATGTTTGAACTTGCTTAATTTAAAGCCAATGTAGAATTTGAGCATAGACAATTTACATTGTGCCATCTTTCATAAGCAATATAATAAATTTGGATTAAAATTGTGATATTTTAAGTTTATTAAACTCAGAGAGTTTATCTACCTCTATAAACCTTGTCATAGTGAAATGCATAGTCAACTTAATATGAAATTAAAGACATCTTGTCAAATTCATATTCCATCACTAATGATGTAAAGCAAAATTATATCATGGCATTTGCTTTATTCAGTCTACTTTGCATGGCAATGATGAATTATATAATTGATAATGTGACATTAAACACAAAGTGGTATTTGTAATCATCTAGGATGTTCATTTACCTTCATCAACTGACAATGTCCCAACATTTAATGCAGCATTTCATGCTCCAATATTATCTGACAACTGTAACTGTCTGTGTTGAATTAAATTATTTTTTTAAATTTAATTTTATAGGCCATAATGTTGTGCTTCCCAGTGAAAATGGAAGTTTCTCATCATATTAAAGAAGTTCAACAGGCAAGTTCGTAAGATAAGTTATTTCAAATCTCTATTCTTCCCTCTGTGCTTTAGGCAATATGTTTGTTAACTGATTGACCCCCCAAAAAAGAAGAAGAAAACAGAAAAAAAGAAGATGTCCAAGATTTGAAATTAAGATTGAAAGAACTGTTCTTCATAGAGGAACATACTGACTTAAATACATGCACAACTTGGGAGTTGTTTATCTGGGGTAAATGAGGACCATATCTTGGGAGATAGCATCTAAGATAGTTCTGAAGAACTGATCCAAAGAGGTAGGGCAGAAGTTCAGTTTATATGTGATTTTGTGAAGGGGAAGTACATGCAATCAAGCACATATTTTTTGTGTGTGTATGCAAAATGTGTCTTAAAAAAATGTGTCATGAAGGTTACTGCTAGTCATGAGGAGCAGATGTGAGCATGAAATATTTTAGTGCTTTTCTAAATGAGGAGATACAAGAACTGGCTTCATAAAAATCATCTCCTGAAAATATCAAACGATCTGAAGATCTATTCTTTCAGTTTTTCTCAGTGCACAGAGTGTCTCATTTTAGCTCTCTACCCTGAATGCCTTTCAGGTGCTGTTGAAAGGCAGCAGCTGCCGCAGGTCATGGTTTAATCTATGTAGAGGTAGATGGCAAGTACTAATGGCAAGTGACAACTTGTTGATAAACACATGGTTAACTTCCCTCAAGCCATCCCTATACTGCTCCTTAGAGTTAGGAAAACTTGCAAAATATTCGGTGTCATATAGTTCAATTGAAAGTACGTGAATTTGAACTCAAGATTTGTAGGTCCAATTTTTTTATTTTTTAAATATTATTCTATATGATGATAGCTATCAAGGCAAACATTATAAATTGATGAAACCCATAATATGTGTGTTATGTTTTGCAAATATTGAAATGAAGCTTGGTATAGTGGAGAAAATTCTGCCTTTGCCATATGACGACTACCGACTACTTTCTCATGCTTCATGTTACTAATCTGTCATCTTGGGAAAATAATAATTTAAATTGAAACATTCAAGCCCAAGCTTCATCTTGGACATTTGTCACTATCTGTTCAAATCCACTCATTTTCTATTGTAGTATCTACTCTGATGTTAAATTTGAGTAAATTTTCCCTTTCGGAAATAATATATTTCTCTCTATAATTTCAGTGTGATCCATTTTCTTATATCATCAATTTATCTCATGATCATTTTATTGTTTTTTAAAAATATTTGTTAATTTATTTGGCTGTGCCAGGTCTTAATTGCAGCATGTGGGCTCTAGTGCCCTGATGAGGTTTGAGCCTGGGCCCCCTGCATTGGGAGTGTGATGTTTTAGCCACTGGACCACCAGGGAAGTCCCTAATGTTTTTCTTAAAATTGCCTATCATGTTTATAGCTTTCATAACTACTTGTATATCACTGCTGCTGCTAAGTCGCTTCAGTCATGACCGACTCTCTGTGACCCCATAGACGGCAGCCCACCAGGCTCCCCCATCCCTGGGGTTCTCCAGGCAAGAACACTGGAGTGGGTTGCCATTTCCTTCTTCAATGCTGGAAAGTGAAAAGTGAAAGTGAAGTTGCTCAGCCGTGTCTGACTCTTAGCGACCCCATGGACTTCAGCCTAACAGGCTCCTCTGTCCATGGGATTTTCCAGGCAAGAGTACTGGAGTGAGTTGCCATTGCTATTTGTCAGTAAATGTAATAGAAATCAAATAATGTCTGGAATTATACCGAAAGAGTGATTTTCTTTCTGATTATGTGTTTCAGTCTTTTGCTTTTTCACATCATGTAATAGTCAAGAATGCTGCCACTAGCCCCAGTTCATATCTTGTCCGGAATCTATAAATATGTTACATTAAATAGTAAAGGAGACTTTGTCATTAAGGTTATAGACCTTGAGATAAGGAAATTATTCTGGATTATCTGGGTGGACCCAGTCTAATTACAAGAGTCTTTGAAAATGGAAAAAATTTCCTAGGTGAGGTCAGAGAGATACCACCTTAGAAAGAATCTACTTCTAAGTTCTGACTTTAAAGATGGAAAAGGGAGGTGGGGAGGTGGTATGTACCAAGGAATGCTATAGCTTCTTGAAACTGGGAATTACCCTGAATTTACAGCCAACAAGACTATAAACAGGGTTGATGGGGTCCTCAGTCCTAAAACTAGCCTGGTGAGCCTCTTGCCGTACTTTTGACCTATAGCACTGTAGATAATAAATTTGTGTACTGCAAATCACTAAATTTGTGCACATTTCTTATGGAAGCAATTTAAAAAAACCTGCTATATATTTCTGTAAAATTTCATCCATTGCCATACATTGTGAATATTATATCTTTGAATATTGGGATTTAGTTTTCTCTTTTTTAAAGAGTGCTGATTTGGCAGGTAGTTATGTACTTGCAGAGGAGGTTGATCTTTTCAAAGCCTGTTTTAAAATTCCTTTAATTGTTATCAAGCCTAGCCTAATTACTAAGGCATGGCCCTTTTGTTGCCTCTACTGGTTGTGCAAGGTATTCAAGTAAATATCTGCACTCTGGCCTGATGGAATTTAAATGTGTGTTGTTCTGGGAATTGTTTATTTTGCAGCTTCCCAACAATTGTTACTTTCTTCTATCTCATGATTTTTCAGTCTCTGCAAGTGCAGATTAATATTTAGCTAAAGTTTCAGGGATACCTCTGAAGCAGGAGGGAAGGGAGCAGGGCACAATTTTTAAAAGAATGACATACTCTAAACATGACATAAACTGATTAGAACCAAATAGGCCCAATATGGCAGATGAGTCGACTTTCACTAAACCTTGAGCTTCCATATACATTCATTGCAACACATCAGCAAGCTAAATGACACACTCACAGGCACCCTGACATTTCCAAGGCCTATCATAAAGATCAAAAAGTGGGTGGTGGCCCAGTTCTCGGAAACCCCCACCCCTTTCCCTCTTCCCCAAGATGGCTGTAATACTCCTCCCACTCAAGAGCCTCTGAAATTACCCATCCCTGTGAAAACTGACAGCCCCATACCATGGTGCTGCTGTTGCCTTCTGAGATGGCCCACACTCTGTGGAGTGTATTTCTCTCTAAATAAATGCACATCTTACCTATCACTTTGTTTCCCTCTCAATTCTTCCTGCAATGAGACATCATGAATGTGAACTTCATCAAGTCCTGAGACCTTGTGTGTGATCTCAGTTAATAGATCATGGTTCAAGTGCCAATCTGTGCTGCATGGTTTCACATCTAAGCAAATTTCTGAAGCTGTTTTTCAAAGTTGTTTCTTTCTCTCCTGTACCTACCCCATCTACCCAAAGCCTGATGTCTACTTCCTTACATTGACAGAGTGCAATGTCTTACATTTTCCTTTCTGGAAAGTGCCTCCAGACAGAAAGCCAGAACTGCTGTAGGAATCATCTCATTTGGCTCCTTTTCTAAATGATCAGAGTTCAGCTCTGAGTGATATATGTTATAGGAGAACATTTTATAAATTATCATACTTTCTGTCCAGTATTCCCTTTGTTTACAGCTTTGATTTGGTGATAGGGTAAGTTGCACTCTCCTGGCTATAAACACAGTTTGGGTCTGCTTTTTTTTGGCTTTTTTTTCCTAAGACAAATTCATTTCCGTGATAATGGTTTGAAAAGGCACACACACACTCACATGTGCACATGTGTATAATATTAACAGTTAGCTCAATAGATTTTAGTGCAATCATGCATCTTCCAGGGATTATTCCCTAAGCTGCAAATATAAAATATTTAACTATTTATAGACACTATAATTCCAACAAGAAATTGTCAAGTGGGAGAAACAAAAGAAGTTTTTAAAAAATAATTATTTGATAAAATCATCATTTGGGGACATAACAATATGCAGTGAAAGTGTACTCAGTAAGTGCAGTAGAAGCAAGAAGGTGTTCAGGGAGAACTGATTTAATAAGATTAACCACACTGAGGAGTGTACCTTGTAGGAGAGACAGGGGAATCTAGAGCTAAAGATACCAATTAGGAAACTACTGTCTTAATCTTGAAGTATGGTAGCAGTAATTTACTGCATAGATAAAGGTCCCTAATTATTTTTTAAAAAATTTACATTAAAAAATGTATTGATATCTGTCAGTACTATCACCAAAAACGTTATCATCTCAAAGAAGGTATTCAAATTAATGGATTTGTAGAGCAGTTAACTAGTTTACACTTCAAAGGGAAGAGAAATGAGCTAAGATCATGAATTTTCCTCCAGTAATGTCTTGTAGCAAATCCATTAGAAAACCATTTGTATCTAATTGTCTAATCAGAGCAGAAGACTAAGAGTGACATAACTCTAAATGGGATGAAAGTAGATTATAGTTCAATATCCTGTACTCTGATACAGTCCACATATAGCAATAACCTTGGAGGCCATTTCATTTAATTTACTTAGAATTTAAGAAGAAGGAGGGAAATTTTTATTAAATGGGCTCATAATAATTAAATAGACTCATGTTAAGTGGAATTTTATTACACAGGACTCATGATGGTTTGATTGTACATTTAAAATATAAAGTTAAATTTGGGTTTAGTTATAGCATTGCCCTTCAACCACAAAGAAGAAATTCAATTTAAAGCTCTAAAAAGAAGTCAGCTGAAACTCCTTGAGTAAACAAGGAGCTAAGTGAAAACTAAGTAGATTCTATGTTAGATAAGAAAATATCATTGCACATGATAACTATGTTGCCAAACCTCTATACCCACTCTTTGTTCTGTCACGATTTTCTTTTTTTTTTATCCTTTCCCGAAAGAAACAATATTAAGTTAGATGGAAGACAATTCTATTTTACCTCCAAAATTTATGAATCATTTTATTTCATATTTTAGGATACACTTTCCTCCAATTTTTCTATGTAGTTTCTAAAATTAATTTTTCAGCCCACTACCCCATAAAAAAGTGTTTTGTTCCAAAAACTAGTAATAACTGCAGTGACTATTAAATTGCCAAATCCAACAGTCTGTTTTCAGTTTTTGTTGTTATTTGTTTGTTTTCATTGTGCTGTATGGCATTGGATCTTAGTTCCCCAACCAGGGATCAAAGTGCAGAATCCTAACCACCTTACTGCCCATGAAGAGTATGTTTTCAGTTTTAAATTTCTTTCCATCAGTCCTCTGCACCCCACTACTGCTTTGGCCTTGCCACACAAGTGTATGTTCCTTGGTTCTTTGTCTCATCACAACAAAGATTTGGAGCGACGGACATTTAAGCCCTCGGCACGTCACAGCTCTCGGGTCTTGGACAAACGGTGTTATAGCTCTTAGGCAAATCAGTGTTACAGCTCTATTTTATTTAGAAGATAGCAGGAGAATCTGTCCTCGAAGCATGAGGGCATGCCAACCCAAAGACTCAAAGAGCAGAGAGTGGAGGAGCATGCAGGGGAAGGAGGGGGAGAGGGAGAGAGAGAAAGAGCGCACGCATGTGGGAGAGAGAGAAAGCGCTTTGGCTCCTCCTTTTGCATGTTTTGTCCTCCACCTGGGCCTGCCCTATGCAAATTGGGCTTAGCCAGGAGTGCTGTTTGTTCTAGCTGAAGTCTTCACTCTGGTCCTCGGACCTTCCTTTGACCTTCCTTGTTTTTTAGCCACCGCCATTTTGGACTCCTTTTCCCTATTCTACCTACCTGACAGCCTCATCTGCCGTCTCTTCTGTTTACTCCACTCAGAAGCACAGACTCCTTTCCTGGTGGTTTCTGCCTTGCTAAGCCCCTCACTGTTGTCAAGTATTTGCTCAAAAGGCAGCTTCTCAGTGACAACTATCCTAACTGTTCATTTTGTTTGTGTGAAAAACAACACATAGCATAAAATTTATCATTTTAACCATTCTTATATAAACAGTTCAGTGGAGTTAAGTACACTCACATTTTTGTACAACCATCACCACACCACCATCCATTTCTAGAACTATTTCATCTTTCCCAGCTGAAAGTCTGTGTCCATTAAATACTAACTCCCAATTTCCCTCCTCCTGTAGGCCCTGCTAGGCTTCCCTGATGGCTCAGTGGTAAGAAATCCACCTGCCAATGTAGGAGATGCAGATTCAATGCATGGGTTGGAAAGATTCCCTGGAGAAGAAAATAGTAACCCACTCCAGTATTCTTGCCTGGGAGATCCTATGGACAGAGGCTCCTGTTGGGCTACAGTTCCTGGGGTCGCAAAGAGTCAGACGCTACTGAGAGACTCAACAACAATAAGCAGGGCCTGCCAACCAACATTCTACTTTTTGGCTCTGTATATTTGGCCATGTAAGGAACCTCGTCTAGGTGGAAACACAAAATATCTGTCCTTTTGTGACTTGTTTATTTCACTTAACATAGTGTCCTTAAGGTTCATCCATATTCTAGACTGTGTCAGAATTTTCTTCCTTTTTAAAACTGCATGATGTTCTCATGTGTGTATATATAAAATTTTATTGTTTCATTCATTCATCAGAGGACAATCAACTATTGTGAAATGCCGCTATGAACATGGATATACAAATATCGCTTCAGGCTCCTGATTTACTTTCTTTGGGGTATATCCATAGAAGTAAAATTGCTGGATTATAGAGTAATTCTGTGTTTAATTTTTTGAGGAATTTCCACACTATTTTCCACAGCAGCTACATCCTTATATTCTCACTAGTAATGCACAAGTGTTCCAATTTCTCCACATCCTCCAGAACACTTATTTTCTGGGAGATTTTGTTCTTTAGTACATTTTTTTCCCCCTCCTCCTCCTCCCCTCCTCCTTTTCCTCCTTCTTCTCCTCATACTTCTTCTTTTCACATTCCATCTAAGTGTAAAATGTGAGCTCCATGTGAAAGGAAATCCCTCATGCTTTTTTTCGATTATATATTTAACATGCCTAAAATACTTCTTGTCATATTATAGGCATTCGATAAAACAGTTGTTGAATTTATAGTAACGTAAGGAGGAGGGGATAAGATGGATTTACTTATATATATGTTTTTCATATATAATACTTACAAAGCATAATGAGATTTCAGAAGAAAACTCAAAAGAGGCTTACAGCTTTAGATAAACATGATGGGTTGTATATAAATATTTTTATCACTGCTTCAACTGAAACCTCCATAAAATGAGAGTAAGTGAATAAAAATAATAATAAGTCAGCCAGGACAAAGAAAAAAGAAAAGATAATTTGTTGTTTGATGGAATAATGGACAGCAGCTATGTAACGAAACAGATGAAGAATGTTTAACTATGTTGAGTAAGAAAAGCACAAAAATCAATGATGTTCACTGAAGATCCTGAAGACAAGCATAAAACATCAAGAAGGGGGACTTCAGGTATCTCATAAAATGGGGTATGAAATGTGGCTGAAAACAGTAGGCAATTTTTATAGACTTAACTCCTGCAGATCTCCTCATAGAAGTACTTTTGTCCTAGAGAACATAGGCTTAACACATAGTGGGGTACCATCCTCCAAACAGTGGAATGAATGAGAGATATCATTGTTCAGTCGCTAGGTCATATCCTTCTCTTTGCCACCCCTTCTACTGCAGCATGCCAGGCTTCTCTGTCCGTCACTATCTCCTGGTTTTCCCTCAAACTCATGTCCATTGAGTCAGTGATGCAATGAGATAATAAAATGCTATCAGATATATGAAAAGATACTGCATTTACAATCCAAGAATAAAAGTTTATAAGGAAAAGAATATTCAGAGACAAAACAAGTCTCATAAAATAAAAACGTGACATAAAAACTGAAAACAAAATCACAACGATTGAATGTCAGATTTAACAGTGCTCCCAAAAAGTGGAACGAAAATATAAAGATGAAAAGTAGGGCTTCCCTGATGGCTCAAGGGCAAACAATCTGCCTGCCAATGCAGGAAACACAAGTTTGATCCCCGGTCTGGGAAAATCTCCCATGCTAAGGAGTGTTCACTACCACTATTGAGCCACTGTTCTGGAGCCCAGGAGCCACAACTGCTGCACTCATGTGCCATAGCTACTGAAGCCTGTGCACTCTAGAGACTCTGCTCCACAAAAAGAGGGGAAGCTGATGCAATGAGAAGTCCAGGCATCACAACTGGGAAGTAGCCCCTGCTTGCCATAGCTAGAGAAAAGCCTGCACAGCAACAAAGACCCAGCACAGCCAAAAATAGATAAATAAAATTATGGGGAAAAATGATGAAAAGTGAAAGGTAAGAAAATCAATGGATGGAGTTACAAAGTGAGTGCAAAATCAAATTTCTTAGAAGTGAGGATTCTGAATTTCTTGACCACGAGGACCCAACACGATGTGTAAAAGCAAGATAATTCCAATGTAAATAATCAAGAAATTTCAAAAACATCAGGTAAGAAAAATCTCCCAATGTACCTTGGGAGGAAATCAAAATAGACCTCATGCAAAATACTGAAAGTAAGAAAAACTTAAGACTTCTTAATAGTCTAAATGGATTCTAGAAGATAATGGGAAAATGTTTTCAAACTCCTGAGTTAAATATGTTTCCAATATTGAATTCTATATTCATCCAACTGAAAATGAAGCAGAGATAGAGTAAAAATTTGTCCAGAAATAAAAGACTTCAAAAATGCTTATGTTCTCTTTCATTGTTTAGTTGCTCAGTCATGTCCAACTGTTTGCAACCCATGGACGGTAGCCCACCAGGCTCCTCTGTCCATGGGATTTGCCAGCAAGAATACTGGAGTGGGCTGTCATTTCCTTCTCCAGTGAATTTCCCCTACCCAGGGATTGAACCCATGTCTCCTACACTGGCAAGCAGATTCTTTACCACTGAGCCACCTTCAGGAATGTACTAAGTAAAACACTCTGCATATGCAAGGAAGTAAACCAAGAAAGAGAAATGCAAGAGTTTCACCCAGAAGTGATGTAAAGGGCGTACCCAAGATGGTGGTAATGGGCAGTCAGGGGTCCCACCATGCTCTTGTTTTACAAACAAGCAATCCAGTTGGAAGCACAAGAAGACAGGGCTCCAGTGATCTCTCCAAAGAAAGAACAGAGGAAACTGATAAATGCCCTAAAGCTTTAAATGTTTGGGGATGATATAGAAACTTCTGGGAGAGAGTTTGGGGATAAACAAAAAGATGATCCACAGAGAACCACTCAATAAGCAACAACAGAGAGTTCAAGCCACAGAAAACAAAAAAGTGAACAAGAGAGTAATTTGCTCTGTTGAGTGGCGGTCAAAATATTTGCACAGTCACTCAAACTATTGAATATGTACACAATTAAATAAGATATAGGAAGGATAAGAGTATATATAGAGAGTAAATATACCTGACAATGGTAGATAAATAGAAATATTGACGTGGAAAAATTAAGAAAAAATGAGGTTAAGTAGAAAACTTAAGAAATGGCTACATAAACATATTATTAGAAAGATTTTAAGGTATTTATCTAAAAAGAGTAAGGGTTTAACATGAGGAGATATAGTTCACGAAATTGCTAGGTTGTCTGTTCATTTGTTTGTTTATAGGCCTTATAAGTAAGTAAAATAAAAATTGATCAAAGCACAGAGACAGGAAAGTCATTTCCTCCATTGATTTTCTTACCTTTTACTTTTCATCCTTACATTTTTTGTTCCACTTTTGGGAAGACCTACTAAATTTGACATGTCAGAGAAGGCTTGGATCTCCTTCAAATCAGACACCAAGATGGAATTACACATGTAGGAGCTTTGTGTGGTAAATATCTATGAGGAATAAAGAGTAGAAATGGGGAAGGATATGGGGCACCTTCTGAAATTAATGCAGGTCTGAGACCTGTGAAAAGACAGGTGAAAAATGGAAGAGAGCCTTAAACTGCAGAAGAGCTCTGAGTAAGGCTCAAGCAGAACAACCCGTCACCCCAGAATATAACCCATTAGAAGAGTCCCACATTGTGCAGAAATGGCCAAACTAACACTTCCATTGTGTTCTGTCCTTGGTTAGAGCAGCCAGAGAAGAGAGTGGTCTCGTCAGGCATGCTGTTGTGGACCAAAAAATGCAGCCGGTGGAGGATATCAGCCTACCTTATAACGAGGTAAGCTCTTAAAGGGTGAGATGAGTTATGTGTTTCTATGGCTGTCTCTACACTAAAAATGAGGGATGTGGAAAAGTTTATTTCTCAATTAAATGCTTTAGGTCTCCTCTTAGAGAACAGAGATTCAAAGTACAGTCTCATTTTAGAAACTATACGTTCTTTGGCTTATAAAAATTATTTTTTATTTTACACACACACACAAATGTTATGGTTCTTTAAAATGGTGTTTTTAACCACTTAAAGACCCTGCATTCTATGAGTTCAATAGATGCTGACAGGAAGAACGGAGTGTTTGACTCTGATTCACATGCCTGGGAATTAACTTCAGCAAAAAGTAGCTGGGGGCGGGATAAGAAATGCTGACATCTAGTGCCTGTCAAGAAGAAAGCCCTCTGATTAGGACCTGCAGAAAGAGGAAACCTTACATTCTTGGCTGTAGCAATCTGAAGTGCAAAGTTCACTTAATTGAGCTGAGAGGGGGGAAAAAAAGGAGTTCTTTTTGTTGTTGTTCACATACAATATACTCTTACCTTTCTTGCTGAATTTTCATAGATTTTCTCAAACAGATATTTCTTATTTTCTGTTTGCCCTTAAACCCATTTCCAAAGACTTTAAATGGTGGTTTTGTTTTGATGGGTTTTTTGTCAATTGATTTTTTTATTGGAGGATAATTGCTTTACAATATTGTGGTTTTGTTTTTTAAAATGGTTTTCACCAGTGTCCTTGGAGAAGAGGGCTGAAAATTTCTCCCACTGTTATTTTGGTAGTCATTCCCACTGACTAGCTTTTAAATTGAAGAGAAATGTGATTTATATATATATACACAAATATTTATTATAAATATGCACACAAATATTAGAAAGACCGTTTTTAAGAGGATTTAGCAAAGTCAAGAAGTATCTAATTAATTTGTATTATGTGCCAAGCACTGTTTCATTATTAATGCAGAAGTGAAAAAAACAGATAACTGTTCTTGTTATTTTGAAATACATATCCTAGTGAGAGAAAAATTGTTATAAAATAAATAAATATCAGTTGGAGGCAAGTACTATGAATACAAATGAAATAGGGTAAGGAAATAGAAAATGAGAGAAGAGTAAGTCTAGTTTTAGGAAGATAGTCAAGGAAAATCTTTTTGATGAGATCTTCCTCATGATTCCTTTGATGATGATATTTGAGTCTAGACCAAAATGATATGAAGAGACAAGTCAAGTGTGTCTGAGAGAAGTGTGCTCCATGCTGGTGCAAAGACTCTGAGGCAGGAATATGTCTGGAATGTACAAAGAGTAATAAAGGGGCCAACATGGCTGGAATGAAGTGAGCGGGGATATCATATTAGATGAGGTTAGAAAAAAAGGCTGGTAGAAGAATGTTCTAGGTTCTTATAGAGTTCATTTAGGATCAAATGACAGGGGAAACCACTGATCTAGAAGAAAGAGGGATAGTTTCTGAGTTACATTTCTAGATACAGTATGGAGAATAGAATGCAGGGGGACAAGCCTGGAAGCAGGCAGAAGAGTTAGAGGGCTTTCCAACAACCACACACTAGATAATGGTGGTTGGACAAAGATATTAGCTCTCAGTGGACCAAGCTCTCAGTGGTAGGAAATATTTGGTTATAGGTACTTTAAAGAAATTGAGCATTGGACCAGGGTGAGGGGGTTTGTCTGTTTTTTTTTTTTTTTTTTTTGAACTCAGAAATTGGACTGTAACTAATAGGATAGTTAGTTACATGATTAAGGGAGGGACATTTAGAGCAGAGTACAAAAGCTGTGAAAAGAAGAGAAGTGAAAAGCAAAGGAGAAAAGGAAAGATATAAGCATCTGAATGCAGAGTTCCAAAGAATAGCAAGGAGAGATAAGCCTTCCTCAGCAATCAATGCAAAGAAATAGAGGAAAACAACAGAATGGGAAAGACTAGACATCTCTTCAAGAAAATTAGAGATACCAAAGGAACATTTCATGCAAAGATGGGCTTGATAAAGGACAGAAATTTTATGGACCAAAGAGAAGCAGAACATATTAAAAAGAGGTGGCAGGAATACACAGAAGAACTGTACAAAAAAGATCTTCACGACCAAGATAATCACGATGGTGTGATCACTCACCTAGAGCCAGACATCCTGGAATGTGAACTCAACTGGGCCTTAGAAAACATCACTATGAACAAAGCTAGTGGAGGTGATGGAATTCCAGATGAGCTGTTTCAAATCCTGGAAGATGATGCTATGAAAGTGCTGCACTCAATATGCCAGCAAATTTGGAAAACTCAGCAGTGGCCAGAGCACTGGAAAAGGTCCGTTTTCATTCCAGTCCCAAAGAAAGGCAATGCCAAAGAATGCTCAAACTACTGCACAATTGCACTCATCTCACATGCTAGCGAAGTAATGCTCAAAATTCTCCAAGCCAGGCTTCAGCAATATGTGAACTGTGAACTTCCTTATGTTAAAGCTGGTTTTAGAAAAGGCAGAGGAACCAGATATCAAATTGCCAACATCTGCTGGATCATTGAAAAAGCAAGATAGTTCCAGAAAAACATCTATTTCTGGTTTCTTGACTATGACAAAGCCTTTGACTGTGTGGATCACAATAAACTGTGGAAAATTCTGAGAGAGATGGGAATACCAGACCACCTGATCTGCCTCTTGAGAAACCTATATGCAGTCAGGAAGCAGCAGTTAGAACTGGACATGGAGCAACAGACTGGTTCCAAATAGGAAAAGGAGTACGTCAAGGCTGTATAGTGTCACCCTGCTTATTTAACTTATATGCAGAGTACATCATGAGAAACGCTGGGCTGAAAGAAGCACAAGCTGGAATCAAGATTGGCGGGAGAAATATCAATCACCTCAGATATGCAGATGACACCACTCTTATGGCAGAAAGTGAAGAGGAACTAAAAAGCCTCTTGATGAAAGTGAAAGAGGAGAGTGAAAAAGTTGGCTTAAAGCTCAACATTCAGAAAACGAAGATCATGGCATCCGGTCCCATCACTTCATGGCAAATAGATGGGGAAACAGTGGAAACAGTGTCAGACTTTATTTTTGGGCTCCCAAATCACTGCAGATGGTGACTGCAGCCATGAAATTAAAAGACGCTTACTCCTTGGAAGAAAAGTTATGACCAACCTAAATAGCATATTGAAATGCAGAGACATTACTTTGCTGACTAAGGTCTGTCTAGTCAAGGCTATGGTTTTTCCAGTAGTCATGTATGGATATGAGAGTTGGACTGTGAAGAAAGCTGCACACCGAAGAATTGATGCGTTTGAACTGTGGTGTTGGAGAAGACTCTTGAGAGTCCCTTGGACTGCAAGGAGATCCAACCAGTCCATTCTAAAGGAGATCAGCCCTGGGATTTCTTTGGAAGGAATGATGCTAAAGCTGAAACTCGAGTACTTTGGCCACCTCATGCAAAGGGTTGACTCATTGGAAAAGACTCTGATGCTGGGAGGGATTGGGGGATAGGAGGGGAAGGAGACGACAGAGGATGAGATGGCTGGATGGCATCACTGACTCGATGGACGTGAGTCTGAATGAACTCTGGGAGTTGGTGATGGACAGGGAGGCCTGGTGTGCTGCGATTCATGGGTTCGCAAAGAGTCGGACACGACTGAGTGACTGGACTGAACTGAACTAAAAAATAGAGAGTTTTTTTTTTTTAACTAAAAATCTTGGAAAAATTCAGTAACTAACAAGATAAAAAAAAATTAAGGGAGGAATATTTGGAGTAAGTGAAAATAGAGGTTGTTTTGTTTATTTTTTTAAATGAGAAATTTTTAAGATGGTGTTACCATTTAATAAGAAAAAAGTTTATGGGAGGAACATTTGGAGTATGTGAAAGCAGAGTTTTCATTAGTTTGTTTGGGGTTTTTTGACCATTGAGACTGAGATGAGGCCTGAAAGCCACATGCAGAAAATAGATTTTCAGAGAAGAAGACTGAATGATTATTGGAAAAAAAACTTAGAAATTTAGCAAAATGACTGTAAAAATGTTGAGGCATTGAGTATAGAGAAGAGACAGGCAGTTAGGAAGTAGAAAAAATTGGACTTGGTGATTAATAAGTGAATGAAAAGGAGGAATCCAAGATGACCTTGTTGTCTAGCTTGGTTGACTCTTTTGAAATAATGCCATTTTTCAAAAATAGGAATTGCAAGTGGAAGTATACTCATAAATCTATTGTAAATGATTTTTATAAGAACTCATTTTAACTGAATAGTACCTTTGTAATTTCAAAAGTTAGTGCCATTGGGAGATGAAATATTTCTGAGTTAAGCAGGTCCAGCCACACTGAATTTCAACTTCCTAGAAGGGAGAATGCTTCCAGACTGAATATGGATATGACCAAAGTGTCTAAAATGAGGTCAAACAGCAAAGTTAGGCCAATGATTGATCCTCCAAGTATTCTCCTGTGAGTATAAATTTCTACATCAGGCAAAGATATTCATAGATCCAATCAATCCATCTGTTGTTTGGAGGGCTTAACAGTACCCCCAGAGCAGATGTACATATTTTAAAAATTATTCTTGTGGCACAAATTGGGGTCAAAGTAAAAGTAAAAATCTTAATATCATTCCCCAACACAAGGAGTAACTACTTTGAGAAAAGTATATTGATTTCTGAAAAATACTTCCGAATTTACTGAAAAAATCCCAGTGGCTTAGCTGTAAAAGAATCCACTTGTAATGTCCAAGACGCTGGAGAAGCACCATAGCACCTGTGTGTGTTAGTCAATTGTGTCCAACTCTTTGTGACCCCATGGACTGTGGCTTGCCAGGCTCCTCTGTCCACAGAATTCCCTAGGCAAGAATACTGAAGTATTTTGCCATTTCTTTCTCCAGGGGACCTTCCCAACCCAGGGACAGAATCCGGGTCTCCTGCATTGCAGACAGATTCTCTATCATGTAAGCTAGCGGAGGAGCTCAGATGGTAGAGAATCTGCCTGCAATTTTAATTTGTGGATGACGCCCAGCATACATTGTCTCTGACCATTGCCTTCATTTACCTTAAAAGGAAAGCTGTGTTTTGAATCCAGAAAGGACATATCTAATTTAAAATAGAAAGCCAGTTAGCAGCTGGAAATATATGGTTTTTAATACAACACTCTGGTCATGAGATTATATAAAATGCTAGGGGCAATGGACTCTGGCCCTATTATCTGACTTTAAAGCTAGGCTTGCGTTCTAATAGTAAACTAAACATGAAATAATTAAAATGCATTGACTGAACACAGTCAATAGGGTAAAAGCTGTATGATGGGAAGATAAGGGTTGATAATTCAATGCACAGGATATGCCCCTTAGGTCCTATTTGGCATATATGGTGCTTACCTCTATTGGGAACTCCAGATCCATTTAATGTATGTGCTGAAAAATAAGGTAAATAGAATTTCTGTTGGGAATTTGATATATTTATGCTGCTTTCAGATTGAAGATTAAATATTCAGTAGTGTAATTATAATATTTAATTTATACTACATATTTAAAATGACACAGTACATAAAATAATAATGAAACTATTTTATTTGGTTTTTAATTTTCAACATCAGAGACTCTTACTTTGTCAGAGTGACACTTTTGGATTTATGTAACACAGATTTCTATAAAATATCATCATCTTTATCATCTACATTTTCTGAGAGATGGCCAAGGTTGAATTCATGTTCTATGCTGTCATGGTGAATTTTATCCAAAGTCACAAGTAACATTTGTATAAGAGAACATTTTGAAGTTTCTCTTCCTATTGGAATATCTTTGTTATCTCTGCTACATAACCATTTTCTCTATATCTTCTTTGAAGTATTTAATGAGCTTGTTTGTAATGACATGTGGCCTTTAAATCTATGAGGTCACAGTCTCAGGAATGATGACTAATTGGTGTTAAATTTCTTTGTTTCCTTTTTCACTTTTCTATTGGTGACCTCTATAAGTTTTCAAAATTAACATTGATTGAAGTCATTTCAGGCTAATGTGTCTTCTCTCAACATTACTTTAATGCTCCAATTTAAGTAATTGGGAAAAAAAAAAGAAACCCTCATAACATGAGAGATGTGGTAAGTATTCAAATACAACCTAGGTCTTTTCTTAGAGATGTTTTTGGAAAGAGTGTGAAGGGAAAAGACATTATAATTAGAAATATAAGGTGTTCAAATGCTTCGAAGTCTCCTTCTGAATATTTGAAATACACCTCAAGTTTAATACAGCCGAAATAAACTCAACAACTTTTCTTCAAAAATTGGCTTTTCTTCCTTTATTCAAATTCTCCAAGAATAGCAACAATATTGGTCAATTTCTCTTCCTTATTTTTTTTATCTTGCATGTATGCATGCTAAGTTGCTTCAGTTGTGTATTCTTTGTGACCCTATAGCCTGGGTCTTGCCATGTTCCTCTGTCCATGGGATTTCCCAGACAAGAATACTGGAATGGGTTGCCATTTACTTCTCCTGGGAATCTTCCCAATCCAGGGAAGGAACCTGCATCTCTTGTTTCCTGCATTGGCAGGTGGATTCTTTACCATAAGCGCTACCTGGGAAGCCCTTCTTAAGCTACATATGCCTTCTAACACTTGCAAAATTTTCACATGCTAGGAATCTTTGCTAGGACTATCCTTTCCCATATGTGTGCAGACAGGTAGTCTTCCCTTGTAGAACTGTGTTGTGTTTAGTGTCTGCAGAGTCTAGACTACATAGCTCCTTAAGGCACTTACCATGACACCCGCACTACTGCTTCCCTAAGCCCCTGAATGCTTAATGAAGGAAGGACATATTTTTTCTTGTTTTTCTAATGTAAAGTATTGATGTTTTGCAGAGGACAGAGTAAGTCCTTATGTTGAACAAATAAATGAGTGAAAATAAGAAATTAACCCCAAACATACTATTTTTTTGCTGCTATTGTTAAACAAGAAAAAAAAAAAAAAAGAGCATTTGCTAGAAGTAAAAAGTAGAGGATGATGCTAGGAAATTTGCCAAGATGGTTAAGTATAAAATCTATTGCAAAGACTCCATCTGGGATCAAGTATAATAGTGGTACAGCAATAGTGAAGATTCTAAGCTGGAGTGTAACACTATATTTGAATATGGTAGGCAGGACAATCTTACATTTTAGCCTGTAGGAATATCAGAATGGGAAAAAAGAAATATGACTTAAGAAACTAAAAGACAATATGTTATTTGAAATGTCACCATGGTTTTCAAAATGAGAAAGACTATGAGAAGTAGAGAAGTTCAAAAGAGAAACTATGGTTTTTCAAAAAAATGATTTTGAGTGATTTTTCATTTGTTTATAGCAAATGAAAGTATGAGAGAGGTAGGAAAGCAGAAGACTGTGGCAAATCTTATGAGTTGTGTTCAAGGAAGTTTGTAATTTTTTTCCCCCAAAAGTCTTAAGTTAAATGTCCTCATGCCTTTCTCATGATTTTGAGACATCAATCTATCTATCTTGTGTGTGTATATATAAATACACACACACACACACCAAGAATAGGTACTGAGAGATTTTTTGATTTATTAAAATCTATCATGAAAAATAGCCTGCACATACTTGGTAAAGAAAATTCATATCAATAAAAATATCTGCATTGAAAATGTGAGTCTTTCTTCCATCACAAATTTCCAAACTAACTCAAAAGTAAGGACCTATTATACAGAGTGAACTAAGCCAGAAAGAAAAACACCAATTCAGTATACTAACGAATATATATGGAATTTAGAAAGATGGTAATGATAATCCTGTATGCTAGACAGCAAAAGAGACACAGATGTGTAGAACAGTCTGTTTATTAGCAGTCCCAGGGCTAACAAACTATAAGGAGGATTGTAAAGTGGAACCTGCCAGTATCAGTGTCCTCATGGTAGAACAAGCGTCCCAAAATGGCTGCCACCAGCATGAGCTCCAGATGCCTCCTCCCTCTCTGGGAGGCTCTCCAAGATCAGCAGGTAGGTCTTGACACAGAATCCTTTTAAATTACTTCTATCTTAGGTCCTAGAGCCTGTGAGATTGTGTTTGTACCCTGTAAGAGTGGAGTTCTGTTTCCCATAGCTCTCTGACTCTCTGGAAAGTAAGGCTTGGTTGCCTGGTTTATTGACTTTTCCCCCTAGTAAATTTTCCTCCAAGGAAGTGTCCCACACAGTTGTGTTGATTTCAAAGTAATCCCCATTATGGTTATCCTCTTTATTGTTTAAAAGTGTCTGTTTCCTTTGTCTGTCTGGTTTTATTATTTGTGTTTATTGATTGCTTGGTCAAGCAGTTAAAATTTTCTAAATGAAGAGTGTATTTTGGTGTCCCCTTTCATTTTTTGTTTCCAATTTATCACATACCAATTAGATAATATTTTGTATGCTTTTCACTTTTTTTAACAAATGTTTGAGGCCCTTGTAAAAACTACTATGGACCCTGTCAATGATATTTCTCTTGCTGTAGCAATATTTCACGTGATACCTCATCATTAGCCATCTTACTGACTTTCATCTTACTTTTTTTCATGTTTTCTTTGTTTGCCATGTTTTAAAATGAGTTAAAATAGAGGTCAAAAAAAAAAAAAAAAGGGAGGAATGGCCATGTTAAATTTGTTTGCCTCAGGGATGTTATGGGAAAATTCTTTGGGACAGCTTTCCTCTGAGATCTTCAATCAGTTTGTGAAGAGAAAAAAAAAAAAAAGGATATAATCTTTTCTATGTGGCAGAGATCTTGATAATACGAGATATTGATGCAAATGAAATTTTCAAAATTCGAGATTTCATAATATAGTCATTTCAAAAATAGAACACACCTTCACAGGCAAATTCTGACTATATTAAAGCCTTTACTTGTGGAATTTCTTTTCACAGAAAGAGAAAGAGACATATTTCCAAGTGTTTCATGAACTGATATTAAAAACAATGTATAATAAATTGGGTCATTCAAATGATATATTCCTTTCACTTTCAGTCTTATAGGTCCAAACCTGAATGTAAAACTTAGCTATAAGATGAAACTTTTTGATTAATTAGTATTTTTCTAAAGTCAAAAATTATTTCCATAATAACTTCTGAAGAATCTACTTTTTCAGTCTTCCAGAACAAATATCCTATTTGCTTTGGGGAACTCAGTGATTAACTAAACTAGTACAAACTTCCTGTTGACTCTACAAATAGCAACAACATATTAAATAAACTGCCTAGCACCAAGATACATACACTTATAAAGGAAAGTTTATTCTTTCTCTTTTTGATACTTTGCTAATGAGAAAAAAGTAAGAAAACAGCTTAAAGTCTTAAAGATAGAAAGTGGCTTAAGATGTATGTATATAGCTCTAATAAATGACCTTTGAATTGAGTCTTTCTCAATTAAGAGTCACTCATACATTGTTTGAGGGTAAAACAAGGACAAATTATGGGGTTTATTTTTAAACTGCTACTGTTAAGTTGCTTCAGTCATGTCCAACTCTGTGCGATCCCAGAGATGGCAGCCCACCAGGCTCCCTTGTTCCTGGGATTCCCCAGGCAAGAACACTGGAGTGGGTTGCCATTTCCTTCTCCAATGAGTGAAAGTGAAAAGTGAAAGTGGAGTCGCTCAGTCGTGTCTGACTCTTCCCGACTCCATGGACTGCAGCCTACCAGGCTCCTCCGTCCATGGGATTTTCCAGGCAAGAGTGCTGGAGTGGGTTGCCATTGCCTTCTCTGATTATTAAACTAAATGTGTTGAATTTAAAGGACCTTATTAATTTTTAAATTTAATTCTCTTCTCATTTTTCTATGTAGACATTTATTTTGCTTTTACAGTGCACTAGGTTTTTTTTGGTGTTTTTGTTTTTAATGCACTCACTTGTTAGAATAACAATTGAGACACAGTAAAAGGGCATTTCTCTGTATTTATTCCATGTAGAATTATGAACTTTCCATAAGTTAAAGTTCTATTCTAAGTTTTTTGAACTGGTATATCTATCCATCTTGCTTTTCTTTTTGGAGCCATCCTCGTTAAAACATATGGACACAAAAGAGAGTTACAGAGAAAACTTGTTTTCTACTACCAGCCCCCCAAAAGAAGACGGTCAACTCCTCCTGCTGTGTAGAACAGAGCATACTGAATTCTAACTGGCAATTCACAAAAGAGCTTTCTGTAAATAGGAGCTTAACATTTAACTGCCAACATAAGAAATTTAGAGTAAATTGAATTTTCTATGGCCTCCCAGGTCTAGCAATGGAAATCAACAAGCTGAAGAAGCCACATTTAGCTGTTGCTAAGTTACGGTGAATACCATTGTAATGCACGTGGATGTACATTAATTCCAAGTGCTGTCATTAGGCACTGCGGTGATACAAAGAAGAACAAATAGATTTTAAATGATTTTTTAATCTCATTAAATTAAACATAAGCCACATCCTCTTGTACCATTTTCCCCCATGCCTGCAAGTTTTTCTTTTTCTTTTGATTATTATTGTTACTAAAACTTCACAATAAGAAAAGGAAGGAAAATACAGATTTACAGGTCAAAATATAGCACACACTTTTGTTTCTGTCTATAAGATTGAAGAATAGCAGTCAGTTCCAAGAAAGAAACAATGTGTGCATACACACAATGCAAGTGTAGAACATATCTTAAACATTTTCTTGATGTTCAGCAACAACACATTGCTATTCCTAAAACTTAATTATAATAAAGTTTAATCTGACAGAGGAATTTGCAATTTCTACCTGAAAACCAATAGTCGTGGCTTAGCGAAACTGAGTTCCCAGACTAAGAAAGAGGGAATTGTTTGTACATCATTTGGGAGTAGATATTTCTTATAAAGTGTATTTACTCTAAGACTCAAATTACTATCATAAATGTCACATCTTCTTGAAAAGACTTATTATTCATATCTTTAAAAAAAGAACTATTTTAAAAATGGATTAGTCATTGTCTATGAATTATGCTCTATCTATATTATATTAAATAATTTACTAAAGTTCTTTTTATTAATGTTGTAGTAAGCATCAATACCTATATCCTTTAAAACATCTAACATATCAATATATCTAACGTTTAGCTATATCAATACCATAAATATGTCATGTATAGATGACTTAATATAGACATCTTAATATCACCCCATAATCTGTACTCAATGAAGTCCGTATCCTTTTCCTCTTTTTCATCTGCTAAGCTGCTCCTGTTTTCTTCACGATTCTATTTTCCACAGCATTTCATATCTGTACATATTGCATCTTATCTGTGCTTTCTTATAGTCATCAATTCAATCAATAAATCTTTTGATACCTACCAGGTGTCAGATCTATTCTAGACACTAAAAAACAATAGCAAGTATTATATCAGATTTGGTAAGAGCTTATGATCTAAATACAAACTTGGAATAAGATCCAGATGTTACCTCCCTCCTGTAGCAGCATTAGTGGTCTCTCAGGCCAGGATAAGGAAGGGCCTATGGACAGGGCACAGAAACCATGCACCGTGAAAACATCAGTATCAAATTTGAAAGAACTAAAGTCACTGGTGAGAACAGGGTTAAGGCATAAGAGCTTAGAGTATACTAATTCACAAAGCTCCAACTCCATGTATGCATAAATATATAAACCATGTCTTCTACTGTGCTTAGTCACTCAGTTGTGTCTGGCTCTTTGCGACCCCATGGACTGCAGCCCTCCAAGCTCCCCTATCCATGGGGATTTTCTAGCAAAAATATTGGAGTGGGTTGCCATGCCCTCCTCCCAGGGATCTTCCCAGTGTACGAAGCAAGCCGGGGTCTCCTGCAATGCAGGCGGATTCTTTGCCATCTAAGCCACCAGGGAAGCCCAAGAATACTGGAGCAGTAGTTATCCCTTCTCCAGGGGAATTCCTGACCCAGGAAGTGAATCATGGTCCCCTGCATTGCAGGCAGATTCTTTACCAGCTGAGCTACCAGGGAAGTACCATATAAACCATACATATTTGCACACACTTGTGCACATATACACAAACAACCATTCTTTCATTCATATTTCCTGATGGGAAGAGAAGAGGGCAAATACTACTGTGATTTGGTTAAAATAGTGCCCAATGTTTAGAATAGCATTCTTTGAATTTATCTATTTGTAAAAAAAAAAAAAAAAAAAAAAAATTAAGCTCAGTTTCAATGAACTGTACATACAGTATATTGTTGAAGGATATCTTCAGTCTGGACCTCTAGATATTTCTACATGCTCTTGAAATAACCTAAAATATAGAATATAGGAAAAAAATACCAGGATGCACAAGTGTTTATTCAATATTCAATATTTGTTAAGCTATTAGTGCACAAATAATTGTTTTTAAAGAAAATTAAAAGTTCTGTAGTGCTACCAAAGAAATACAGTTAATCTTCCTTATCTAAAATAAAAATTGGCTTAGAATTGTTTAATACTCGGCAAATTCTTGTGGCAAAGTTGACTTGTCTGACAAAATAAGTGTGCTTCAGATTCTTCCTAAACAATGAGCATTGCTTTGTTTTTCTTTTCCCCCAAGAGAGCTAAGATCATTTGGCTGAGATAGACATTGCCTTCCAAGGAATCAGATGTAGCCTTAGGAATGGAGAACTGCAAGGTTTCAGCATAAATATATTTTTGTGTTCATTTGCCATGATCTCACACTTCCTTTGTGCCTACCATGGCATTCTGGCACAAGTATACGGCTATCTTCAGTAGGATATGAAAAGATGAAGGAGAAACCCAGTCTCTCCAACCTATCATTATCTACAGATAGATCTAATCAATGTTTTCCAGATTTTCCAACTGGCTTGGAAGCACAAGAAAAAATTTGAAGCTCAGGTTCTACGGAGGACGTGCCCAGATAGGAAAGGAATTAGTAACCACTTTCTCCTTGATAGCTGTACTTGGAATACTCTGAGTCTTCATTCTCTGTTCATACTAACTCTTATTTGAATGAATTTAATACAGATGAAGAAATGCCACAAGGACTAACAAAGAGTAATAAGCCAAGCATAGTGCATTTTTTGAAAGAAGTAAGTAAAACACAAGTAAGTGATAAATTGCATCACGTGTGCTCTTCCAAGGGATCTTCCTGACCCAGGGATCAAACCCTTGTCTCTTACATCTTCTGCACTGGCAGGTGGGTTCTTTACCACTAGCGCCACCTGAGAAGCCCAGATCAGATGTTAGGTCCTGAAAATACATTTTATGAAAAATTAATATTAAATATTGGAATGGAAAATATAGAAAGCCATCCATCCCAGACATATCTGCATGCTTATTTGGTGCTTTGCCAAATTGTGTCTTGGAGGAAAAATAGCATTTACTTTCTCAATACTCTAATTCATTAAAAAATAACATTTATCTCCTCACTATACTAATTTGATTAAGAATAAACTGTTGTATTTCTCACATGATTTCTGGTGAATTTTGAAAATTCAAAAAGGTCACATGGATATTTAAAAAAGAGATAAAGTATTTATTTCACATGTAGTCTTTATTAATTTGACTTAATTTTATCCTAAAAGTCTGAATTCTCGAAAATATTGAAATTACTCAAGGGAACCAAGCTTGCCTTTTTGGGTAGAATCTTCCACATAATTTACTAGTGAAAGAACATTTTGTTTGAATTGTTAAATATAATAGCTGCTGCCAAGAAAGAACAGGGTTTCAGGCAAGAGGAATCATTCCTGACAGTTCAGTTCCCCATAAATTTAAGCATATGCTGTCAGATTAAAATAAATGTTTTTAATCATCAACCTTTGTCTAGGTGATATTATGTCTTGAGCAGGTGGTTCAGGAACAGATTTCCCAAGCAACACTGGAAAACATTATTTTCCAGCAATAATGCATAATTGTTACGTCATTAATTACTATGCCTGTCAGCATTGTAACCCTGTCATTTATGGTGTTTAGGTTTAGCTTTGTGATTAATTTTACTCTTCCATCTCCAATTTATGGCCAGAAAGCTCTAAAATCTGTTTGCTATAATTAGCAGCAGTGCCCACTTGTTCTAGAAGAGACTATTTATTAAATGTTTTTATTCCTTATTCAAGATGGCATCTTTTATCTCTTTCCCAAATACATATACATTCACACACACACACACACACACACACACACACACACACACACACACTTTTCCCTCTTAATAGTCACCCTTTCTATTATTTTGCTTTAGAATTTCATAAGTGGGGAGAAAGAGATCCAAGGGTTGTATGTGTTACAAACAGTCTGTGCTCTAATAGAATCCTGGAATATTCCATTACAAATGCTATTTGTTGCTTAGGGCATTGACACATAAAATTTTCTTAAGTGTTGAGAGTCCTGTAGGTGAGAAGAATGTCAGGTCACAGGCAACACCAGTCTTAAAATATCCTTTCTCAGTCATTCTTGTTGACATACATTCATCAGCTTTGTCATGCACCACAAATCATAATACTGCATTATTTATGTTTCAAACAAGGATTTCCATTTCAACTCTCTAATTCAGGAAAAGTCCAATTCTACATGTAACATCCCAAAGAGATTGGAATTCTAGGAAATAATGAGATGCCAGGATATCAGCTAATCTAACAGTTTTTGTTTATTTAACTTACTTCAAAATGTCAAGCTTGACTTGCCATTTCCCATAAAATTTACCTCCAGAAATTAGACATTATCCAGGTTTAGCTTGCTTTTATATATGTTTATCACTATTGTAATTATAATACTTATAGATAAGTATTTACTTTGGTGCCTCCATCACACTGTCATTTTCATTGTAATGTCAGTGCTATTTAAAAATACTGTGTACTATGACTCATAATACAGTACAGACACAGGCTCCCTCACTTGTTAGTGGTGATTAGGACAGCAAGTTTTAAAACATTTAAATACATCAGATGATTTCAGAGAATAAGTTGATAATTCTCATGTTCCTACAGTTTGTAAATGACCAGTGTTGATTCATCATTGTTCCTTCAAATTTTTCAAACTAAAGACATAAAATGTTTTCTATATGAAATTATTCCCTTTATCATCCCACTTTCCGTCATCCCTCCTGCTCATAGGAAGCTGCTGCTGCTGCTGCTGCTGCTGCTGCTGCTGCTGCTGCTGCTGCTAAGTCACTTCAGTCATGTCCGACTCTCTGCGACCCCATAGACGGGCAGCCCATCAGGCTCCCCCGTCCCTGGGATTCTCCAGGCAAGAATACTGGAGTGGGTTGCCGTTTCCTTCTCCAATGCATGAAAGTGAAAAGTGAAAGTGAAGTCGCTCAGTCGGCTACTGTCATAAATGGGTGCATATCCTCCAGTGTGATGTGTATGTGTGTGTGTATCTCTACGTTATTTGAAGAGTATATTATTTTCTTGTCATAAGTGATTTAAGAGACATACTACAACTTGTTTTCACTTAGTATGGTTTTTAAGACCTAGCCATGAGAATCAATGCAATTCAAATCTTAGATCTAGGTCATTTGTTGTAACTGTGTGGTGCTCCTCCATAAGCAAATACCACAATGGAAGTTTGAGCTGCTTCTGATTTTGCTTTATGATAAACAATATTACAATTAATTTGTATGCATATGCCTATAAGTTTCTCTAAGGTAAATAACTGTGGATGAAATCTCATAAGATATATGCATTTTCATATTTATTAAATATTATGAACCTAAAGGAGAGAAAGTTTAACTTGGCTTAACTGTGAGAAAATTACATGCTCTTCATATGCAATGTCTTGAATGACTCATCAAAACACTATGTATCCAGATTTAAGAGAATTTTATGTCAAGAGCATAAGATTTAAGAGTTATGATTTAACCAGTAGTAAATTACAGTAAATACTGTGGCATTGTTTTCCAAGTTCAAATCTTTATAAATGTGAAGCAGAATTAAAGATATTAAAATTTAAAAAATGAAAAAATAAAAATAAAAAAAATAAAAAAATAAAATTAAAAAAAAAGAAGTGGATAATGCACCATAACTTTTAAAGTATTAAAAGAGTAGTATTTTCCTAATAGAACCAAAAGTTATTTTAGCATTAAAAAATAAAAATTTAGGACAAATAAATTGTCATACTTTTTTGGATATCTTCCTTTTCCATATTTCCAAGAATGAGCATAAATGTATTCATAAAATAAAAAAAAACAGTGCCTAGGTACAGCTATATTTTTACATATGACCCACTATCACTTTCCATTTATTACTTTTAAAAATATATATGAATTTAGAAAGATGGTAATGATAACCCAGTATGCAAGACAGCAAAAGAGACGCAGATGTATAGAACGGACTTTTGGACTCTGAAGGAGAGGGAGAGGGTGGGATGATTTGGGAGAATGGCATTGAAACATGTATATTATCATGTAAGAAATGAAAAAAAAATTATTTATTTTTAATGGATTGATGACTGCTTTACAATATTGGTTTGATTTCTGTCATACATCAACATAAATTAACCGGAGGTATACACATGTCCCCTCCTTCTTAAATCTCCCTCCTACCTCCCACTCATTTCCAACCCTCTAGATTATTACAGAGTCCAGTTTGAAGTTCCTGAGTCATACAGCAAATTGCCATTGATTATCTAGTTACATATCTTGGTGTATATGCTTCCATGCTACTCTTTCCATTTTTTCACCCTCTCCCTCTTCTCCCCCACCCTTGTCCATAAGTCTGTTCTCTCTGTCTGTATCTCCATTGCATCTCTGCCAACAGGTTCATCAGTGCCATCCTTCTAGATTCTATACATACATATTAATATATAATATTTGTTTTTCTTTTTCTGACATACTTCACTTAGTATAATAGGTTCTAGGCTTATCCACTTCATTAGTACTGACTCAAATGTGTTCCTTTTATGGCTGAGTAGTATTCCATTGTATATTTATCCATTCATCTATCCCTTTATTTTTATATACAGCCATTCTACTGCTTCCAGTATTTTGAATGCCCACCAAATATAAAATTGCGTTTTTATTTTGGTTTGAAGATTAGGTAATAGTTTATATTTGAAAGTATGATGTTACAGATGATAAAATGATTTACTTGTGTTCTCATGTATTTAGAAGTAGATTGCCTTTACTGCAATAAGCTTCAGATATACATTTCGTTAAGACTAACCAGACAATCAAAACATTGTATCTTTGGATCCTGATCCTATCATTTTTTTCTTTACTCAGATGGTATTGATTACAAAGTCAGATAATGTTTTCTCCTAATTTCTTCCTTTCATTTTTATGAATATCATTTTCACTGATTACAAAATAAGAAACCAACTCTTACTTTTGTACCACTGAACTTCCCATTATAGTTATCCTCAATATCATTGGCATAATTAGGTTATTGACTCTATTTGTTTTGTGCCCTCTCTCCTTTAAATTGGGTTGCTGCAGCTCATATTGTATATATGTAAATTAAAAACTATACTAGATTATTTTCCAGATAGATTTTGTGTTCTTTATGGCAATGATCATCACTCTGCTGTTATATCCTGAGAGTCACTTCCAATGTATACAGACTCCAGTAATATAGTGGATTCCTAAATGTTCTGGGCGGAATCATTTACTTCCTCTTTGAAATGGCTGGCCAGTCCTAGTGAAATCAATATAGTGTGCTGTAAATAAATTGTTAATAAACACACTCACTTATTGGTATCAACCACAAACACAGATAAAATCCCCGGCCAATTATTCCACCATTCTAGGAATCAGGTAGTTGATTTGCAGTCAGATATACTGTCCTGACATCTAGGTTCTCCTTGGGAATACTTCATAAACTGCACGTATATCTCCCCATCATAGAAAAACCGCAGGGCAAGCGGAAAGGCTCTCTTCTATGCAAAGTTAAGGGACAAGATGCAAGACCCTGAATTTTCCCCTCCTTCAAAAGATGGAGAATTTGCTCCCAATAAAACAAGTACTTTAAAAAAGAAAGAACAAAGCTATGTGTGTAAGCAGCATACTTAAAAAGGGGCAAGGGAAAAACACCTCTCCCTCCCTTCTCTCTCCTTCCCTCCCGCTTCCTTCTCTCTTCCTTTGCTTCTAATTACACCTTTAATAAAATGGACAATCACATTCACCAGAACACCAGGAGATTATCCCTTGAGAGCCCAGCCAGCCAGCGTATACACGACTTTGGGAAGGAGCAGGAATCTGATCAGAAGGTGCAGTTGAGAGAAGAGCTTGGTAGTGAGTAGACTGTGTGCAGAGAGGGAGAAGGATGAAGAGAGAAATATTTAAAATGCAATGTAAATTTTTCTTGAAAAGTGTGCTGAATTTGGACATATATGTGCTAATTATTTGCAGTATTGTGAAAACACTGCCTATATGATGTTGATTCTTTGTGACATTCTAGGCTTCCTTTGCAGATGGCCTACCAGATACTCGACTCTGTGTGTATGTGTTGCTGCTGCTGCTGCTAAGTCACTTGAGTCATGTCTGACTCTGCGTGACCCCATAGATGGCAGCCCACCACGCTCTCCCATCCCTGGGATTCTCCAGGCAAGAACACTGGAGTGGGTTGCCATTTCCTTCTCCAATGCATGAAAGTGAAAAGTGAAAGTAAAGTCGCTCAGTCGTGTCCGACCCTCAGCGACCCCATGGACTGCAGTCTTACAGGCTCCTCCATCCATGGGATTTTCCAGGCAAGAGTACTGGAGTGAGGTGCCATTGTGCATATGTGCTTGCATACATATGAATGTGAATATTCTGTGTGATTCCAAAAGAATATCTATTCTTGACTTTGTATGTGTGTGTGTGTTGTTATATATTACACATGTGCTCAGTCGCTAAGACTTGTCTGACTCTTTGTAACACCATGGACTGTAGCCCATCAGGCTCCTCTGTCCATGGAATTCTCCAGGCAAGAATGATGAAGTGGGTTGTCATTTCCTTCTCCAGGGGATCTTTATGACCCAGCGATGGAACCCACATCTCTTGTGTCTCCTGAATTAGCAGGTGGATTCTTTACCATTGCACCACCTAGGAAGCTTCAATCTTATAGCTAGCCCAAGCTTAATTTCTTATTCAAATCTGATGTACCTCTACATGTTAAATATAATGATAATCACTTTTAGTGTTTGAAAAGGGTGTTGAAATTTCCCACCTTAGTTCTGGCTTCTTTAAGTTGGAATTTTTGCTTTTTAAATTCTGGGCTATACATTTAGAGACATACGTATAAGACCATGGTCCACTTTTCCTTTCATCACTATGTAATCCTTCTCTTTATCCCTTGTGATGTTTATATATTCACTTTTTAATCTAAAGCTTTTTTTGTACCGATTTTAGCATCTTTTAATTTAGGTGTAGTGTTTGCTTGGTCAAATAGGATTGTCTTAGCTAACTAGTATTAGATTACATACTTGTATCCAACATGAGGAGGTCTCACTCTTTCTCTCCCTCTCTGTCTTTCTCTCTCTGGCTGAGGTGACATCAACATGTTTTGTATTTCTATAATATTAGGAATTTTGCCATCTTATTTTGGCTTACTGTTGTATCTTTTCCTACCTTCTACTATATATGTTGACTTTTTGTTATACAGCATTTAATAATATATTAATAAAAGTGAAAGTCGCTCAGTCATGTCTGACTCTGAGACTTTATGGACTATACAGTCCATGGAACTCTTTAGGCCAGAATACTGGAGTAGGCAGCCTTTCTCTTCTCCATGGAATCTTCCCAACCTAGGGATCAAACCCAGGTCTTCCTCACTGCAGGCAAATTATTTCCCAGCTGAGCCACAGGGAAGCCCATATTATTAAAAATCCACCCTTAATTTTATCTACCAATTTTCTAAAATTTCTCAGTATCTATATGCTTCACTGATACACTGAAAGAATTTTAGCACATTCTCGATTTTGCTGGATTTCTCAAAATCAACTTCAACCAGCAGGATAGTTAAATCAAGGTTAAGGATAACTTTATTTAGCTTACAGATTTAGATGATAGTTTTTCAAGCTATAAAATTATAAAGTTCTTCTTCTCTATCAATTTGAAGATATTAATGGTCACCTTGCATGCAGCAAACTGTTGAAAATTCTGAGAACAATCAATATTCTTCTTTCATAGTTAACTGCATTTTTAAAGTTTTTGGAATGTATCCTTATTTATTATCTTCTTAAATTTCCCAATAATATTTCTATAATGTATTTTTTCTTTTTCTTTTTTCAAATAGCATTTCAAGCCTCTAAATAAAATTTTAGTTGAGACACAATGTCTCTCTTTAATTCAAGCAAATAATTCTTAAATATTTTCTCCTTCTTATTATTTTTTTCTCCTTTGAGATTTCCATTATAAATATACTGATGTCTGCTTTCTTTCTCTGCACTTTCTAAATCTCTTATCTCGCTTTAAAAAATCTGTTTCTTTTAGACATTTTCCAAGAGAGTGCTGGGGTTGATCTTCCTCTCCAGTAAATTGAGGTACAACCACTATATACTTTAACCATCCACAAACATACATGCATATTTACATAACACATACCATATACCATGATTTCAGTATGCACATATTTTCATTCAGTTCTCTAAAACTGTTTAGTAAAATTTTTTAAATTGCTGTGAAATTTTGGTACTCTTACATATGCCTTAAAACAACATTTTGCATGCTAAGGATTCTAAAAAGATCAATATATAACCATGGGTTATGTACAACTTATATCTAAATATGTCTAAAAGAGATTTATCAGTGAATGTATAATAAAAACTCTAAAAAACATGTGTTAAAGACCAGCATATTAAAAATCCGAGACATTAATTTGCTGCCAAAGATCCATCTAGTCAAAGCTATGGTTTTTCCGGTAGTTATGTGTGGATGTGAGAGTTGGACCATAGAGAAAGCTGAGCACCGAAGAATTGATGCTTTTGAACTGTGGTGTTGGAGAAGACTCTTGAGAGTCCCTTGGCCTGCATGGAGATCAAACCAGTCAATCCTAAAGGAAATCAGCCCTGAATATTCATTGGAAGGACTGATGCTGAAGCTGAAACTCCAACACTTTGGCCATCTGATGTGAAGAAGTGACTCATTGGAAAAGACCCTGATCTAGAAAATATTGAGACAGGAGAAGGGGACAATAGTGGATGAGATGGTTGGATGGTATCACTGACTCGATAGACATGAGTTTGAGCAAGCTGTGGGAGTTGGTGATGGGCTGGGAAGCCTGGTGTGCTGCAGTCCATGGGGTTGCAAAGAGTCGGACACGACTGAGCGATACATAGCATTTTTTTTCTTATGAGAAAAATACTGGAACATTCCACTATTGAAGATGACTTGTTTCTTTAAATGCTGGCTTCCTCCTTGTACTTCCAATATAATCACTTAATTCCAAGAAGTTTATTCTAAATTCCCATTGTGTCTGGTCCATCAATTTGTTTTCTTTTTCCATACACGGTTCAGTTTTCTTTCTGGGATTCATCAGCCACATAAGCATTTATACCCATAAAGAGAAATGGAAAATCAATATCTTGACTTGTACTCCTCCAAGGAAGGAACTTGGAGCATTCCTTGGAGGAAGAAGGGGAGAGGGAGGTGAAGAGTGTGTCTCAGGACAGAGAGCCTTGTAGGTAACTAACCGATCTTACTCACTCTCTACCTCCCTGACAGCTAACGAGGCAAAACTGCACTACAGAAAACCTTCCAAAAACTACTCCTAAGCAACTGGTCTTTCATAAAATTTCTTCTGTCTGTTGTCCTTTACTAGCTTAGTGATTGGGACTTGAGGGGAGGTTTGGTTGACATGAGATAGGACTCACATTTAACTATTGTACATCATGACAACTATACCAACTGGGAAAATGTTTGAAATAATTGCTGCTGTGAGTCCCTATTTGCACCTTTCAACTCAGAAATCTCTTTACTATCCAATAAGAGATCTCGGCTGGTCCAAAAAGAATCTGTATGAGCACCACTCCATGATGCCACCTGTATCAGTCAGGAACAGGATGTGGCGCACTTCTACAGGGGTTACTACTATAGTCACTGTTCATTCTGACAGGTCGCTGTCCATCATGACTGGGCCTTACCAGTTATTAAATATTTTGACTGTGTAAGTGGACGAAACAGTCAGGGCTATGCTCCTATCTGTGCTTGTTACTGTAGGCTCCTCATCCCAGACCGACTTATGACATGACCTCCCAAATTACCAACTTGCTTGAAGTAGTCAGTGGCAAGGAATGGTTTCAGAGACAGAGGCTGCACTATCACATGGAGGATCTTGAATGTGTTAAGAAAGTCAAATTGGCATATTCAGGTCAGAGATTTCAAAAACATTCTCTATACAGCCCTGTAAGATGATAATAGTAAATCTCAAAAGGGGGCTCTGTAACCATAGATGGTTAGCAAATTCTTAGGCCAGAGAAAACAAATATGAGCAGATGTTCTAACTGCCAGACTTTGTTAAGTTGTCATAAATTAATACATATTTTGACTACCCAGAAAAAAAAAAAAAAAGATCTAGTATTGAGCATTTTACAACTACACTTGTTTTTATACACATGTGTGGTCTTTAATGAGCATAAATGAACCATTTCTGGGGATTCCCAGGTGGTGCTAGTGGAAAAGATCCCACCTGCCAGTGCAAGTAGACAGAAGAGGTGTGGGTTCCATCGCTGGATTGGGAAGATTCCCTGGAGGAGGGCATGGCAAGCCACTCCAGTTATCCTGCCTGGAGAATTCCATGGACAGAGAAGCCTGGGTGGTTACAGTCCATAGGGTCACACAGAGTCAGACACAACAGCAGTTACTTAGCATCCATGCACGCAATGAGCAACTTCCAGAACTTCCGTATAGAGCTACAATATCCAGAACTTGGGTATTGTGTGACTAGGGGAGAACACATTGCTATGGACAATGAGGAATCATGACAGGGATTTCAGTTAATAAATATATTGCTCTGATGGTGTTTTGGAGACTGCAAATGAAGTAGAGAGGGGCAAGGAATGGGATTTGTATTGTGGAAGTCTCAAGTGGTGTGAGGGACAAAACTAGCATCGCAGCAACAGGGATGAAGAGAGAAAGTATCTGTCCATTCCACACAGTGCTACTTTTAGTAATTTGCTGTCTCTTGAACTTTCTCCCCCTGCCTGAAATCTATTTCCTGTCATTTACACTAGATATTGAGTTTCTAAGGAATAGAGACCCTCTTATAAGTCTTATCCATTAAAACTTATACAGTGTCTGGACACAATAACCACTAAAAAACAATTGCTAAGAATGAAAAGTCTTCCCTAGTGACTCAGTGGTAAAGAACCCGCCTGTCAATGCAGGAGATGCAGGTTCAATCCCTGTGTCAGGAAAAGCCCCTGGAGAACTCACTCCAGTACTCTTGCCTGGGAAATCCCATGGACAGAGAAGCCTGGCAGGCTACAGTCGATGGGGTCACAAAAGAGTCAGACACGACTTAGTGACTAAACAACAATAAATGAGATAATGATTGTGTGTTTAATATTGTGTCATTAAGAAAAGAGTATGTTACCTACCAGTTTATTTCTGTTTCCAATAGGAACATTTCTTCATTGAATTAAGTAATCTACTAGCCACAAATCCCAATTCTATGCCTGTTGGTTAGCTCTGATTAGAGTTTGTGACAGAGATGGAGAGACATATCCCATGGATGGAGGAGCCTGATGGGCTGCAGCCCATGGGGTTGCAAAGAGTCAGACATGACTGAATGACTTCACTTTTACTTTTCACTTTCATGCATTGGAGAGGGAAATAGCAACCCACTCCGGTGTTCTTGCCTGGAGAATCCCAGGAACGGGGGAGACTGGTGGGGTGCTGTGTATGGGGTCGCACAGAGTCGGACATGACTGAAGTGACTTAGCATCAGCAGCAGCAGCAGCAGGAGAGACATATAAGAAAAGAGCCAACTGTAATTCAACAGCAGCTCTACATGTATCATAATGGGAGCAAAAATCCAATTGTTATGAATTCAATACAGAGAAAGCACATCATTTTCACTTGCTTCAGAGAAGTGGTTTTTGAGTTGAGATTTAAATAACAAGTACCTTGTCAGGAGATGGTGTGCCCAATGAAAGTAGTACATGAACAAAATGATGGAGGAATGACAGTGTGTGATATGTTTGAGGAGCTCAGTATGTCTGAGGCATAGAAACCATAAAGAATGCAGTGGAATCAGAGCCTGCAAAGTCTAGTTAGACAGGCTCCCAGGTGATATGAATGCTCTTCTTAGGAGATGATATTTTTTTGTTACACTCATGGGATAGAAAATGCCAGTTCAAAACAGTTTCTGGCTTTTTTTCTTACTCTAAAAACAATTCACATAGAAGACAGGTTTTTAAAAGGCACTATGGTTGCAAGAATATTGTATATAATGACTGAATTTTTATATAATATATAAAATATATTTTACAAAATATACATAAACATTGTATATTATATCATTATTATATGATGTATATTATATAAAATATAATATATATTATATATTACCTATAGATAGATAGGTATAGAAGTATTTCCAGAAAGAGGGAAAAAGGGAAAAAAAATGAACAAAACCAGGATAATGTATCATCAAAGAAAAGACCAACACTTCCACGAAAACTTCTTCTTAATTAAAATATTTGTTCTCCTTAGGGAGTCAGCTTGAAGGAGGGCTAAAGAAAAAAATTGTCATTACCAAAAATAGCATGTCCAGAGATTTCAGAGAGATTAAGCTTTCACAAGGCGTACAAGGGGGTGGAGTTAGATACTGAAGATTGAGTATCTAAGAACTAAAACAGAATTTGCCCATATTGAATATCAGATTTCTTTTAAAAAATAAGAATAAAAATGAACAAAGGAAAAGACCTTACACTGTTAAAATACTGAGTGGCTTAGCTATAGACAAAAAGGAATAAATGACATGAGCTAGGTTCTAACCAAGGATTTAGGACTTACACTTGAAATTAAATTTTGGGTCTAATTTTCACTTGCAGTAGGGGAAACAGATGTAGGTTATTTGGAGTACTGTATTCTACATTGAGTTAATACATGGGGATTGTCACAAGAATCAGGGTAAGGAAATAAGAATCAAAGCCATTGGCCAATACGGTTTACAGTTGAGCCAGGAAGCAGGGCTGGACTGAGAGGTCAATGGCAGGGAGCTGACAGTACCTCCTCCAGAAAATTTCATTGCTATAGGCCCCTCCCAGGTATTGTTGTAATATTATATAATGGTGACAAGAAAGCCAGAGATGTTATTGAGAAGAAACTGAGAGACAACTGCATAATAAAGGGGCTCAGTGATTCTGTGCCAAGTTTTACAGGTTAAATGTGAGAATTTCAATGATTATCTGAATAACATTTTGAACAAGTAAAAATGCCCTCCCTTTACTTGCTTAGATGTTTTAAAAATATTTATTTATTTTATTTGTGTTACATCTTAATTGCCATATGCAGGATCTTCATCATGCTTAGTTGCCCTTCGGTATCTGGGATCTTAGTTCTCTGACCAGAGATCGAACCCCCATCCCCTCCTTTGGGAAATAGAGTCTTAATCATTGAACCACCAGGGAAGTCCCATACTTACTTAGATTTTATTAAGAAAGATGTAATGAAAGATCCATTTCACTTTGCCTCTTTAGACAATGCATATTGGAAACATTCAGTATTTTTAAAGAAGTTTAAGAATTTATAGGAAATATATCAATATTGTATTAATACATTAATATTATACTGTTAATTTCTTTGCATATAGAATTAATATTTAACAACTTTATATTTCATTTATATTAGATTTTATTTATATTATAGAAGAGTCAAGTTTTTTGAAATAAACTTATGACCATAAATATATATTTAACATAATAAATATAACATAAGTGCTTTTGACTGTTTTGCTCTCAAACAACAATAACTAATTTTCCTTGGCTTTATACCTCCTAGGAAAAAACCTTAAAACATTAATAACCACATTAAACAAATACACATTATTTGTTGGACTAATTTGAGAGCATTTTGGAGTTATAAGAAGAAACGCCTGAAGGTGGAAGTTGCTAACTGCTCTAATTGGTTGTTAGGTGATATCTTGTATCATGTTGTGATGGTCTCTCATAAGAGATTTAACTGTGTTTCAACACTCCTGATCCATTCCAGGCCCCAGGAAATGGTTATAAGGACAAAATGGAACACACTATCAATGACAAAACAGTAAATTTTTAAAAATTAATATTAATTTAACCCTACGAAGGCTTTCCTTATGTTCAGTGGTAAAGAATCTGCCTGCCAATGCAGGAGACTCAGGAGATCTGAGTGTGTCACTGGGTAGGGAATATCCTCTGCAGGAGGAAATGGCAGTCCACTCCAGTATTCTTTCCTAGAGAATCCCACTGAAAGAGGGGCCTGGTGGGCTACAGTCCATGGGGCCGTAAAGAGTCAGACCTGACTAAGCAAGTGAGCACACATGCTCGCAAACCATAAGAAGCAAAATATATGTAAATATCTGTATCTCCAAAACCCGAATACAGAATTTAACATTTTATGAAAGAATATTTAGAGTTTCAGTTCGTCCAGTTCAGTCACTCAGTTGTGTCCAACTCTTTGCAACCCCATGAACCGCCAGCACGCCAGGCCTCCCTGTCCATCACCGACTCCCAGAGCTTACCCAAACTCATGTCCATTGAGTCAGTGATGCCATCCAACCATCTCATCCTCTGTTGTCATTTAGACTTAACTTACCTGTAAGACTCATAACAATTGAATATGTATCCACACGACCTGTGATATATACATAGGAGAGAGGCCTATGAGAAATAATGAAGCTGAACAGTTTTTTGTTTTCATTAAAAATGTATTAAACTGACATTATCCGAAGTCTTGATAGGAAAATTTATGCTTCCTCTCACCTCTTCATGACAGAATCTGTATTAGCCTTGATTCCCTATTCTCTGGTTTTCTCTCATTGCCCCATAATTTCTTTGTGTATATTTTTACATCACATATGCCTCCAATACCTCACCCTTCGGACTCTGCTTTGATTTGTGTTCTGCTTGACTGGATCTGCATCATCAGATACCTCCTTTTCAGATAGTCACTGGAGATGCTGGTTTTATTGCCCATAACAAATAAAACTTATCTCCACTCCTCAAAGCTTATCTGTGACTCTGAGACGCTACAAGTTCAACAGCACTCAATGACAAGAGGCTCTAGTGCCAATAAGTAGATGAGACAATGAGATTGTAACCATTTGTTTAAAGGATTTAAGACTTCTTCATAGCCATAGCAAGACACAAGGAGCGCTTTATTGTGCTCCTTTAGAAGGACAGATCAGTCAAAAGATAACTTAAAGGTGTGTTTATGAGTAGATAAGACTGAGAAATCATTAAAGATTTCTGGGAGTTGAAAGCTCAGAGAATCCCAGTTCTGAATAAAAAATCAAGGGTTGTTTGGGAAATTGTTCATTAATGCCAGAGGAAACAGTTTCCATTAGCTAACAACATTTTATCTTTGAAACCAATTAACTATAGAGTATTTCAGAAATCCCCTGTAAAACAACTTATACACTGTAGGTAGTATTTTCTACCACATATAATTTCATAAATAATGATGCTTATTTTCACTGTGTTCTTATGTGGCATGATATGGGGGAAATATAATAATTTCAAACCATGATAGGGGGAATTCATCTCACAAATCTCACAAAACATTGGAGATAAATAAGTATGATGGTGAAATTGAGGTCCAGAGCTTAATTATCCCAGTAGTCACATACCGTTGTAAGAGCCAGCCTATAAAGAGGGCAGAGCATCAAAGAATTGATGCCTTTGAATGGTGTTGCTGGAGAAGACTCCCAAGAGCTCCTTGGACATCAAGGATATCAAACCATTCAATCTTAAGGGAAATCAACCCTGAATATTCATTGGAAGGACTGTTGCTGAAGCTCCAGCCGTTTTGGTCATCTGATGAGAACAGCTGACTCACTGGAAAAGTCCCTGATGCTGGGAAAGATTGAGGGTAAGAGAAGGAGAGGGTGTCAGAGGATGAGATGGCTGGATGGCATCACTGACGCAATGGACATGAATTTGGGCAAACTTTGGGAGACGATGAGCGACAGGGAGAGCTGGCATGCTGCAGTCCATTGGGTCACAGAAAGTCAGACACGCCTGGGTGGCTGAACAACAACAACAACAACATAGTTTTCCATAGTTTAATATATGTATTATAAACTGCAACTCAAGAGTTTCATATTTTAAAAACTTCATTGCCTTCCCTTTGAGATAGGGAGAAAGTTTGATGTCATGATTGCAAATACGTCTTTGCTTACTATATGCCAAGTTATCTGATGACTGGTTTATGTTGGCCATCTGATTTAATCCTCATAATAGTTTATGAGTTGGCAATGTTTACAGTACTGCTGTCATCCATGTTTAACAGATAAAGTAATTCAAGTTTAAGTCGTTTACCCCAAAATTATATATTGTCTGAGTCTGACAGATCAGGAATTTGAATAAAAACTGCTCTGAAAATTGAAGAAAAGCTTTGTAGGGACATATTTAGTCATACAAACTAAATAAACTTATAGCACACATATATTGGCGCAGCAGAAATGAATTTTACAGGAGTCTTAAACATATTTCTTACAAATGTAGCTTTGCTAAAATTGGAAAAATTGAGAAATAGAGTTTTATAATAACTCTTGATGTTATTAAAATAATAACTATAAAATCCATGGGGATATTATAAGACATCTATATAGAATGGTTGACAGCAAATAGAAAAAGATTCAATATATTTTTCTTAAAGGGTTAATAAAGGAAAATAATGTATTTAGTAGATAATTATGGCTTGCATAGCCACACATCTTTTTCCTCTACAGTGGCAGAATTATTAACACGCTAAGGCAAACAAAGTTGTGTCATATTCAAACAAAAAAGGCACACACACGTACTACAAAATCTCCTGCTTATTATGTATGCAGAGAAGCCCACAACAAATAAAAAATAATTACTCCTATTAGGAAAGAAGCTCTGAATCTCAAATTAAGACTTTTTATTGGAAAAGGCTGTGGAGTTTTTAAGAACTCAGTTTTAGACACAGCTGAAATACAGCTGCTATTTTAACTAATTTTTTAAAAAAGTTTGCATCCTTGCAAATATAATAAACAATATGGTCCCCTCATATACATATATATGTGCATATATGTATGTATATAAAATCTCCAAAGGAAAATAAAATAAAAAGCAAAACTGCTTCCATATATACATATATGTGTATGTATTTTTCCAAACACTCAGATTAATGTCTTTCATTATCAGTAACTGTTTTCAATCAGGTACCCTGCTTTTCTGTCATTATATGCCTTAGGCAACCATATTATTTCCTTAGCCTCTAAGAACCTCTCAAAATCAGAGCTCTGTTTTCTATCCATTAATTAAATTTTATTTATAAAGTTTAACTCACAAATCTGCTCAGTTTAGAAATATTATTTGAAAGACCAGCATTAACTTTGCTAGATTGGTGCAAGCTTTTCCTAGATTATTAGTGTTCTTAAATAGTATAACTATGTTTATTAGGACATCTATCAAACTCATGGTTTTCATTGAGCTATTGTTTAAAGATTATTTAGTAAAAACAAACTTTAACTTTATGCTTAATAAAGTTAGTGGAAAATAAAAGCCAGAAATTATCTCATCGGCTCCACTCCCATTCTAGGTAGTTAAGTGAATTATGATGCACTAGTTTTTCACTTCTAAAGGATGATGCCAGGAAAAGACTGGAAAATAAACTATGATCATGTGAGTCATGGAGGTTCACAAAGTCTCACAAAGAAATGCTTCAACAGTTTTCATTCTTTCTCTCGGTAAGTGTGTTAGTGTAAATCTATTGTAAATATGCACTTATACAATGAGTTTTTCTAGTTTAGAATGAACATTGGTCACATTGTAAAAAGTATAAAATTCTGTTAACTATTAATTCTTAACTGTTTTCTTCAAGATACCTTAAAATTGAGATACATTTTTATCACTGAGTCAAAATTCCATCAATTTTAATAAGCTAAGAAGTAATCTTCTATGCTTAAAATATAGTAGGATTGTCATCTTTGGACAGTTTGATTTCTTATATCTCCTGCAGTTGTTTTTATGATGAAACTCTCATTTCAGATTTTATCATCAAGACTAATTAAAAGTAGCCAGAAAGGCAATTTATATGATTTTGTCATAATTTTATTGGATTATGTAGTTTTCTATTTTTTATATTATTTTGAAATATAAAATTAATCTAACCTTTTTAAAAATCACATATAATTTACATAACTGAATAGCTAATCAATGGATGAATGTAGTCAAAATGTACAAATTTCCAGGTATAAGACAAACAAGTAATAAGGATGTAATGTACAACATGATTAATGTAATTAACACAGCTGTTTGTTATAGCTGTCATGGCAAGGAAAACTTTTTCTTTTTCTTTTTCTTTTATATTGTGTCTATATGAAGCAATGTAATTTCCCTAAACTTACCATCTGCTGATGTATGAAGGTCAAATCATTATGCCGCATGGTTTAAGCATATATAGCATTGCAGGTGTGCTCCATCGCTCAGTGGTGTCCTACTCTTTGTGACCACATGGACTGTAGCCCTCCCGGCTCTTCTGTCCATGGGATTTTCCTAGCAAGAATACTGGAGTGGGCTGTCATTTCCTCCTCCAAGGGATCTCCCTGACCCAAGAGTTGAACCTGAATCCCCTGCAATTTCTGCATTGGCAGGCAGATTCTTTACCACTAAGCCACCAGGGAAGCCCAGCATGTATAACACGGTATGTCAATCATGTCTCAATGAAATTGCAAGAAAAAACTGAATAACTACTCAATTTTAAGATCGGAAGAGATAAAACTAATAATTTTCAAATTTTATCATGAATCATCTAGGGCTATTTAGAATCTTTTAGGGAACATTGGGCAAAGGAAATGAGAGTAAGAGTACAAAAGAAATTTAAATGAGAAGAGAGATTCCTGTCACTCTTCATGAGAGCAGTTCTGTATATATGTATAAATATTTATGTGTGCATATCTGCATGTGTGTGTGTGTAGGATTCCTAATGATTTTAACTAGAGTAGAATTCTGTTGAAAGAAAGTGTTTGAAATACTCTGATATGTATCTGCAATCTCATGATCTCTTTTATCAATTAAGTTACCTGTGATTAATTGCCATGAGCATCACTTTCCTAATCATATAATGGCAAAAAGCCAATTTCTCTCTAATATTCATTACACATGAAAGATTTATAAACCGTGGTTAACACAGAAGCACCTCATCTTCAAATATAAATAATCACGAGAATAAAAAGTTCTCTCCATATATTTTAAGATTCAATATTTACAACATCAAAGATTAATGAAGTGAAAAACAAAGTACATTATATTTTTGGCAAGCCTATATCTTCATTGATTAAATTTCCAGATTGCTTCGACCTTCATTCATTCATTTGTTAAATAATTGAACAACTATTTCTTGAAGATATTTATATTGATTCCCAGTATAGATAATGTAAAACTTTTATGATGTGAGTCAAATATTACTTGTGAAACAATATGAGCTCTTCATATTTTATACATCATGAACACACTTTTTATAATACAAAAAATTGAACTGTAAAGGCTATAACTTTTGCCAAAACAAGTCAGGCTAAAAGTGAAGGAAAATGTATTTGTCATACAATGAGGAATTAAGGAGGTGCCTAGTGATTTCGTAAGAAAGACTTCACCTAACAGTCCAGCCTTCAACTGAGTAACAAAACTTTAAAACACTCTAATATCACCATGACTGCAATTAGTGGATTTAGGATCCAAATCAACCTTGTCTAACTCCATATCTTATCCAGCTTCCACGGTTCAGCTCTGCCAGTGATTATGATACGGGAAATCAGCCAAACCTTACATATTTTGCCCATATATGAAGGAGAGGTTCACTGTGTACTGTGGTATTAGAATAAAACAGCCTGGTACTGTTGTGTGAAAATTGTATAAGTCTTAATTATGTTGAATTGGTTCATAATGCTTTTCAAGTCTACTATATACTCTTCTATCCTTCTGTATATTCACTCTATTAATCTTTGAGAATTTGATATTGGAAGTCTAACTAAAAATCTTAATTTATCTACTTAAAAAGTATTTGTAATATATAATGGAATTGTATGTTACTTTTTCTGTATTTTCCAAGCTTCCTGTAAATGTACTATCATGCTTTCATAATTTAAAAAAGAAAGAGGGAAAAAAAGAATAAGACAGTCCAGCAACTTCTTTTTTTTTAATTTTTTAAATTTTAAAATCTTTAATTCTTACTTGCATTCCCAAACATGAACCCCCCCTCCCACCTCCCTCCCCATAACAACTTCTAATTACTCTTTATTACATTAACAAATGAAATGGATGAAAACATTTCAGAAAACTTAATATTAACAGGACATCAAGAGAATTTTTATTTCTTAGGGAAGTTAATAATGGTACACTAAAGGAAAAACTATTGTAGGAAATGTAAAAAAGAAAATAATTTTGATGATAGTATTAATAGTCACTTCTATCTAAGAATACTCTAATTATAGTTCCTCTGTTCAGAGCAAATGAAACTTACTGGTAGACATTCAAGTTAAGCAACAAGTAGAAAGTTTTCCTGAAAGATTTATGAGACCATTATTCTCTCTCTTCCCAGTAATATGCCACAGTGGACTGACAGTTCACGAAGAACCGCACAAAAGGCAATTAATTCATCCAGCTGAGCACTACACAGAGGCAATTTGTCTGACATGTAGCATTTGATTTTCAATAGTTGCTTATCTACCCAGGGAACATACCAAGTTCATCCTTCAGAAATGGGATAGGGCAATAAGCTGGCTTTATGTCCCGAGACTTAGGAATACCATTTAGTTCAAAATCTTATGAACATGGCATTAGATGGAGAGCTGAGGAGGAGGCAGTCACATTACATTCTCTTGAATAAAATAGATTCTGAGTTACAACTAATCATACAATTCAATATATGATCATTTATGCATCTGCAAGTAGCCCATGAGAGTTTAGATAATAATAATGGTAGATAGATATAGTTAGATAGGTAGATAGGCAGGTAAATAGATAGATCCCACCTGCTCCCCACAACTATGAAAATAAGTCTTGATTCTTGCTAATCTCTCAACCTAATATAGCATCACTTTATATTGTGTTGTTAGGATTAATTGCAGACTACTTAGAACAGTATTCTATTTTTAGTAAGTGCTTGATAAATTTAGTTATTACTATTAGTGTTTTGGTTGTGACGGTAGTTTTTAACAGAAATATTGGACTAACAGTCTTCTGCTTGGATCAGCACATATCTTCACTCTAAGCCACAACCATAACAAAAAATAGCAGGCTATTTGTCCCTTCTTACTTTGCCAACCTTGTCAGTGAATTCTTCTGTGCCTTTCTGATCTGTGTAACCTCCAGTGCCACCCAGCCTGGTGCCAGGTACAGAATATGTCCTCAGTAGGTATTTGTAATCTGACTGTTGTGCAAATGAATAAATGCTTTACATTGGGTTATTTCAGTTTAATTCATTCACTCAGTTGTGTCCAGCTCTTTGCGACCCAATGGACTGCATCATGGCAGGCTTGCCTGTCCATCACCAATTCTTGGAGCTTACTTAGACTCATATCCATCGAGTCAGTGATGCCATCCAAACATCTCATCCTCTGTTGTCCTATTCTCTTCCTGCCTTCAATCTTTCCCAGCATCAGGGACTTTTCTGATGAGTCTTCTTCCCATCATGTGGCCAAAGTATTGGAGTTTCAGCCTCAGCATTAGTCCTTCCAATGAATATTCAGTACTGATTTCCTTTAGGTTAGACTGGTTGGATCTCTTTGCAGCCCAAGGGACTCTCAAGAGTCTTCTCCAACACAACAGTTCAAAAGCATCAGTTCTTTGGTGCTCAACTTTCTTTAAGTCCAACTCTCACATCCATACATGACTACTGGAAAAACCATAGCTTTAACTAGACAGACCTTTGTTGTCAAAGTGTCTGCTTTTTAATATGTTGCCTAGTTTGGTCATAGCTTTTCTTCCAAGGAGCAAGCGTCTTTTAATTTCATGGCCGCAGTCCCATCTGCAGCAATTTTGAAGCCCCCCCCCAAAAAAAAATTGCTGTTTCCATTGTTTCTTCATCTATTTGTCATGAAGTGATGGGACCAGGTGTCATGATCTTAGTTTTCTGAATGTTGAGCTTTACATCAAGTTTTTCACTCTCCTCTTTCACTTTCACCAAGAGGCTTTTTAGTTCTTCTTCCCTTTCTGCCATAGGGTAGTGTCATCTGCATATCTAAGGTTATTGATATTTCTTCCGGCAATCTTGATTCCAGCTTGTGCTTCATCCAATGTGGCATTTAGCGTGATGTACTCTGCATATAAATTAAATAAACAGGGTGACAATATACAGCCTTGACGTACTCCTTTCTGTATTAGGAACCAGTCTGTTGTTCCATGTCCAGTTCTAACTGTTGCTTCTTGACCTGCATAAAGGTTTCTCAGGAGGCAGGTAAGGTGATCTGATATTCCCATCTCTTGAAGATTTTCCTCCCATTTGTTTTGATCTACACAGTCAAAAGCTTTGGCATAGTCCATAAAGGAGAAGTAGATGTTTTTCTGGAATCTCTTGCTTTTTTGATGATCCAACAGATGTTGACAATTTGATCTCTGGCTCCTATGCCTTTTCCAAATCCAGCCTGAACATCTGGAAGTTCATGGTTCATGTACTGTTGAAGCCTGGCTTGGAGAGTTTTGAGCATTACTTTGCTAGCGTGTGAGATGAGTGCAATTGTGCAGTAGTTTGAACATTCTTTGGCATTGTCTTTCTTTGGGATTGGAATAAATCTGACATTTTCCAATCCTGTGGCCACTGCTGAGTTTTCCAAATTTTCTTGCATAATGAGTGCAGCACTTTCACAGCATCATCTTTTAGGATTTGAAATAGCCCAATTGGAATTCCAGTTTAGGATTTTTTTTTTTTATGTGTGAGTGAAGTATGAAAACATTTCTAAACTAGGTGCCATTTAAAAGATTGTTTTAAATAAGAAAATTTCTTTCCCTGTTTTTTTTTCTCACTCTTCCTCTACCCTTCTATAATTCAGCAAATAGAATATAATCAACACTGTCTTCTAATCATTATGCTGTCATCAGGATCCTTACAGACTTCCTGATATGCTAGTAATTATATTATTGCTTTCATTCATTTATTCAGTTAACCTTTGTACACCAATTCTGGAACATGCATTCACCTGGCATAATCAGTAGCAAGAGTATCTGATTAGAGTACAAAAAAAAAAAAAAAAAAGAGAAAAAAGAAACCCTGGTTGAAACTAATTTCAAATGATATATTCAACAGAGGACTAGTATCCAAATAATATTTTTCAAGCCATCAAAACCTGGCATTAAAAAACAAATTTTCCAACTAGAAAATGGGCAAAACCCATACACAGACATTATTCTGAGTAGGATATACAGACATCAAATAAGCACATGATTAAATGTTGAACATCAACCATTTGAGGAACACAAGCTAAAACTGCAATGAAAGATCACTATCCACTCTGTGGCTGGTTTGTTTCACTTAGTTTAATGGCCTCCATATTCATCCATGCTGTCATATATGACAGAATTTCCTTCATTTTAAAAATGGATTAACATTCCATTGTACAAAAATACCACACTGAAAAAAACATTCATCTGTTTATAGATATTTAGGTTGTTTGTATCTCTGATAAAAATATCTTTCATTTTGTTAAAATATTCTATTCTATTAAACATTCATTTATTAAACACTTTCATATTACTGGACAGTGGCCTGGTTGATAATAGGAATAATAAAGGAAATAAGACCAAATTATTATGATAACAAGAGAATAAGGTTTTTTCTATGTGAGATTAGTTTGAAAAGGCATTTGGAGTCATTGATATTTGAGTTCAACCTCAGGCCGCAGGAGAATTTCAACCTGAAAAGAAAGTAGAGGATATCATTTCACATGGGCATGAAGGTGAAGGTAGAAGTGGGAATCCATGTTGGTGGGGTTTTTTTTTTAGACATTTTTCATTGAGGTAACATTGGTTTACAATATTATATAAATTTCATGTACACAACATTATATTCTACTTATCTATGCAATGCAGCATGTTAATCACAAAAATTTAGTTTTCATCTATCACCATGCAGTTAATCCCCTTTTTCAGTTTCACTCTCTCCCACCTCTTCCTTTCTGTTAACCACTACTCTATCTTCTCTTTCTGTTTGTTCTGTTAATTTATTTTGCTCACTTGTTTGTTTTTAGAGTCCACATATGAGTGAAATCCTATGGTATTTTTCTTTCTCCATCTGACTTTTTGCACTTGGCAGAATACCCTCAAGGTCTATCCACATTGTTGAAAATAGCAAGCTTTCATCCTTTTTATAGGTGAGTAGTATTCCATTGTGTGTATACGCCACATCTTTATCCTTTCATCCATTGATGAGTATTTAGGTTATCTTGGCTATCGTATATAATGCCACATGTTGGTTCATTTTAACTGGCCATCCATAGCGAGGGACCTCACCAGGTGAATTAGAACATAGATCACGTGGACCTCAGTAGAGGAGAATTAGAGTGGTAATGTAAAAAGGGCAGGTTGCATATCAGATCACATATCATGCAGGGCATAATTTGTCAAAATAACACATCTTTTATAGTTATATGTTGATAAGTTGCTTGTTATTCACGTTGTTCAGTTGCCCAGTCGTGTCCAACTCTTTTGACCCTGTGGACTGCAGCATACCAGGAGTCCTGCCCCTCACCATCCCCTGGAGTTCATATGCATTGCACTGGTGATGCCATCCAGCCATCTTTTCCAATAATGCCCTCTTCTCCTTTTTCCCTCAATCTTTCCCAGCATCAGGGACTTTTCCAAAGAGTTGGCTGTTTACATAATATGACCAAAACACTGGAGCTTCAGCATCAGCGTCAGTCCTTCCAATGAGTATTCAGAGTTGATTTCCCTTAAAACTGACTGGTTTGATCTCCATGCTGTCCAAGGGACTCTTGGGAGTCTTCTCCAGCATCACAGTTCAAAGGCATAAATTTTTTGGCCCCCTTCTTTCTTTATGGTCCAGCTCTCACAACTGTATGTGACCACTGGAAAGACCATAGCCTTGACATACAGACCTTTTTCAGGAGAGTAATGTCTCTGCTTTTTAACACAATGTCTAGGTTTGTCATAGATTTCCTGCCAAGAAGCAATTGTCTTCTGAATTCATGCCTGCAGTCATCATCTGGAGTGATTTTAAAGCCCAAGAAGAGGAAATCAATCACTACTTCTATGTTTTCCCCTTCTATTTTATGAAGTAATGAGGCTGGATGCCATGATCTTAGTTTTGTTTTGTTTTGTTTTGTTTTTTAATTTTAAGCTGGCTCTTTCACATTCCTCCTTCACCTTCATCAAGAGATTCTTTAGTTCTTGATTACAGCTTGCAACTCAAACAACCCAGCATTTCTCATGATGTTCTCAACATATATGTTAAATAAACAGGGTGACACCAGACAGTCCTGTCATACTACTGCTTTGTCAATCCTGAACCAATCAGGATTCCATACAAGGTTCTAATGTTTGCTTCTTGACCTATATACAGATTCCTCAGGAGCCAGGTAAGATGGTCTGGTGTTCCTATTTTTATAAGAGCTTTCCACAGTTTTTTAATGATCGACAGTGTCAAAGACTTCAGTGTAGTTGATGAAACAGAGGCTGATGTTTTTCTGGTATTCCCTTGCTTTCTCTATGATCTAGCAGATGTTGGCAATTTGATCTCTGGTTCCTCTGCCTTTTCTAAACCCAGCTTGGATATCTGAAAGTTCTTGGTTTACATAATCCTGAAGGCTGGCATGCAGTATTTTAAGCATGACCTTAGTGGCATGGGATGAGAGCAATTGCCTGATGGTTTAAGCATTATTTAGTACTACCCTCAGGAATTGGAATGAGGATTGACTTTTTCCAGTCCTGGGGCCACTGCTGGTGCTTCCAGATTTGCTGGCATATTGAATGCAACACTGTGATAGCATCATTCTTTAGGGTTTTAAATAGCTCTACTGGAATTCCATCTAATCCACTAGCTTTATTGAGAGGAGTGCCTCATACGGCCCACTTAACTTCACACTCTAGAATACCTAGCTCTGGGTGACAGACCACACAATCATAGTTATCCAGTTCATTAAGGTACTTTTTGTACAGCTCTTCTGTGTATTCTTTCCATCTCTTCTGATCTCTTCTGAGTCTAATAAGGTTTCTACCATTTCTGACCTTTACTGTGTCCATCTTTGGGCAAGATGTTCCCTTGATATTTCCAATTTTCCTGAAGAGATTTCTAATCTATTACCATCTGTTGTTTTCCTCTATTTGTATGCACTGTTCATTGAAGAAGGCCTTGTCTCTTCTTGTTTTCCTTGGGAACTCTGTGTTTAGTTGGATGTACCTTTCCCTTTCTTCTTTGCTTTTTGCTTCTCTTCTTTCTTCAGCTATTTTGTAATTCCTTCTAAAAGGCCTATTATCCCTGATTTGTACCTGCTGAAAATAACTTTTGGTTCAAGTATTTTTTCCTTGTAATTTTTCTCCAGCATGTATATGTGTGTGTGTGTGCATACACATGTACACGTGTGTGTGTGTGGTGTGGGTGTGTATCTGGGTGTTTATTGACTAATCCTAGAGGGTGAAGAACATAATTATTTAGCATTTCTATTTGCATATAAGTGGGTTGATTCCCCACTTTTCCCAGAAATGACAGAGACTGACATATCAGAAGGTGAATTCAGTATAAACATTAATCTCCCTTTCCACTTGCTGTGCTCTTATCATTTCTCATCTTAATTGCCACAAAGCTAGTTTCACACAAACCAAGGGTTAATTTAATTAAAAATAATAATTTTAATAAGACAAGAGTTATTGTGTAGCAACTATTTGGAAAACAATGTCATTAATTTAGCTACTGCTATGATGTAGTCTTCCATGCTAAAAATAAAAACTTCAAATATTCCTAATTCTTTGTACTTAATAAAGCATAAGGGGTTTTGCCACTTTCTTAGAAAGATTAAGCAATATCATAGAGCAAATTTATTTAGTTAAAAAATGTGATACATTAAAGTTTTGTTAATGGCTGTGTATTTATCTCATGAAAGACAGTTGGAAAGGTAATATAACATGCAAATTAGCTCCTATTGGGCTGCATATTAAAATTATATATTAATGTACATTATCTCAAGTTGCAACCTGTGCTTGGGCTTCTTCCAGGTAACTAAGTCACTGAAGCTTTTCTCTTAGGCTTGCGTTCTTTCTACTAATCATTCCTTTGAGGTATTTTATTTAAAGTCCTCTAATGCTCTTGCAGAGAAGACAATGGCACCCCACTCTAGTACTCTTGCCTGGAAAATCCCATGGACGGAGGAGCCTGGTAGGCTGCAGTCCATGCAGTCGCGAAGAGTAGGACACGACTGAGCAACTTCACTTTCACTTTTCACTTTCATGCATTGGAGAAGGAAATGGCAACCTACTCCAGTGTTCTTGCTTGGAGAATCCCAGGGAAGGGGGAGGCTTGTGGGCTGCCATGTATGGGGTTGCACAGAGTCGGACATGATTAAAGCAACTTAGCAGCAGCAGCAGCAATGCTCTTGACTGACACTCTACCTTTTACTTGTTAGTCTATTAGAGAAATGCATTCCAGTCCCCTAATTATTACTTTTCTTATGTAGTCATCTATTTTGTTCCTAGAGTTTCCTTAACTTAGCAATATGTGCAATATTGTCAATAAATAGAGTACAGCCTTGAATCAGGAAATGCATCATTCACAAAAAGTTGGACAATAGAAAATTTATGTTTTTGTTTAAAACTGTTCAATTTTGTGATCTATGAACATTTACTGTAAAATTGGAGAGGTATTCTGAGAAAGGAGAGAATTGGTCAAGTTAAAAAGCATTTGGTTCTAATTTATCAATGAGGATTCAGTTCAGTTCAGTCATTCAGTCATGTCCAACTCTTTGCAACCACATGAACTGCAGCATGCCAGGCCTCCCTGTCCATCACCAACTCCCAGAGCTCACCCAAATTCCTGTCCATCAAGTCAGTGATATCCTCCAGCCATCTCATCCTCTGTTGTCCCCTTCTTCTCCTGCCCCCAATCCCTCCCAGGATCAGGGTCTTTTCCAATGAGTCAACTCTTCACATGAGGTGGTCAAAGTATTGGAGTTTCCCCTTTAGCATCAGTCCTTCCGAAGAACACCCAGGACTGATCTCCTTAATACCTCAGTAATCATTGACAAGGCAAAGAATGGACATTTTGAGGACCTGGGTCTGGTCTTTTCATAGATTAAAATGAGAGTTTTCTAGGACTCTTATCTATGTCACATGAGGAGGAATATTTCTTTGAAGTAAGCAGTTTCCCTGAACAGAAAAAGTGGGGGAGTGGATCTTATCAACCATTACTATTTTCTAGGGTGATAGAATTGTGGCAAAGTTCAACAGTGTTAAGAGAAAGGACTTGGTGAAGCAATAATAAGTGACTATGCTGATGATCCCCTCGAGGGAACTATGGCCATTTATTTGGGTAACTATACACTGAGTATGTCCTTTTTATCATAGGGGACTGGAATGCAAAAGTAGGAAGTCAAGAAGGCAAACACTCTCTTCCAATAACACAAGAGAAGACTCTACACATGGAAACCAAAATCAGATTGATCACAATCTTTGCAGCCAAAGATGGAGAAGCTCAATACAATAAGCAAAAACAAGACAGGGAGCTGACTGTGGCTCAGATCATAAACTCCTTACTGCAAAATTCAGACTTAAATTGAAGAAAGTAAGGAAAATCACTGCACCATTCAGGTATGACCTAAATCAAATCCCTTACAATTATCAGTGGAAGTGAAAAATAGATTCAAGGGATTAGATCTGATAGACAGACTGCCTGAAACTATGAACGACGTTCATGACATTGTACAAGAGGGAGGGATCAAGACCATCTCCAAGGAAAACAAATGAAAAAGGCAAAATGGTTGACTGAGGAGGCCTTACAAATAGCTGAGAAAGGAAGAGAGAAAAGAAAAGATATACCCATTTACACACAGTTCCAAAGAATAACAAGGAAAGATAAGAAAGCCTTCTTCAGTGATCAATGCAAAGACATAGAGGAAAACAATAGAATGGGAAAGATTAAAGATCTCTTCAAGAAAATTAGAGATACCAAGGGAACATTTCATGCAAAGATGGGCTCAATAAAGGACAGAAATGGTATGGACCTAACAGAAGCAGAATATATTAAGAAGAGGTGGCAAGAATACACAGAATAACTGTACAAAAAAGATCTTCACAACCCAGATCATCACAATGGTATGATCACTCACACTCACCTAGAGCCAGACATCCTGGAATGTGAAGTCAAGTAGGCCTTAGAAAGCATCACTATGAACAAAGCTAGTGGAGGTGATGGAATTCCAGTGAAGCTATTTCAAATCCTAAAAAATGATGCTGTGAAAGAGCTGCAGTCAATATGTCAAAAATTTGGAAAACTAATCAGCGGCCACAGGACTGGAAAAGGTCAGTTTTCATTCCAATCCCAAAGAAAAGCAATGCCAAAGAATGCTCAAACTACCACACAATTGCATTCATCTCAATGCTAGCAAAATAATGCTTAAAATTTTCCAAGCCAGGCTTCAACAGTATGTGAACCATGAGCTTCCAGATGTTCAAGCTGGATTTAGAAAAAGCAGAGGAACCAGAGATGAAATTGCCAACATCCACTGGTTCATCAAAAAAGCAAAAGAATTTCAGAAAAACATCTGCTTCTGCTTTATTGATTATGCCAAAGCCTTTGGATATGTTGATCACAACACATTGTGGAAAATTCTTAAAGAGATGGGAATACCAGACCACATTACCTGCCTCCTGAGACATCTGTATGCAATTAGAACCAGACATGGAAAAGCATACTGGTATATTGTCACCCTGCTTATTTAACTTATATGCAGAGGACATCAGGCAAAATGCCAAGCTGGATGAAGCACAAGCTGGAATCAATATTGCCAGGAGAAATATCAGTAACCTCAGAAATGCAGATGACACCACCATTATGGCAGAAAGCAAATAAGAACTAAAGATCCTCTTGATAAAAGTGGAAGAGGAGAGTGAAAAAGTTGGCTTAAACCTCAACATTCAGAAAACTAAGATCATGGCATCTGGTCCCATCACTTCATGGCAAATAGATGAGGAAATAATGGAAACAGTGACAGAATTTTTTTGGATGGGGGGAGGGGCTCCAAAATAATTACAGATGGTGACTGCAGCCATGAAATTAAAAGACACTTGCTCCTTGGAATAAAAGCTATGACCAAACTAGATAGCATGTTAAAAAGCAGAGGCATTACTTTTCCGACAAAGGTCCATCTAGTCAAAGCCATGTTTTTTCCAGTGGTCATGTATGGATGTGAGAGAAAGCTGAAGAATTGATGCTTTTGAACTGTGCTGTTGAAGAAGATTCTTGAGAGTCCCTTGGACTGCAAGGAGATCCAACCAGTCCATCCTAAAGGCAACCAGTCCATCCTAAAGGAAATCAGTCCTGAATATTCATTGGAAGGACTGATGCTGAAGCTGAAACTCCAAAACTTTGTGATGTGAGGAACTGACTCATTGGAAAAGATCTTGGTGCTGGGAAAGATTGAAGGCAGGAGAAGGGGACAACAGAGGATGAGATGGTTGGATGACATCACCAACTCAATGGACATGAGTTTGAGAAAGCTCCAGGAGTTGGTAATGGACAGGGAAGCGTAGCATGCTGCAGTCCATGGGTCTCAAAGAATTGGACCTAACTGAATGCCTAAACTGAGGAAAAACAAGCACCCACAACTGTTTCACCAAGTGTCTGAGTTGATGTTGCTAGTGAGGGAATCAAGACGACATCATGAGCCCTTTTTCAGAATGGAAACCTATGCAAGCCAGGTGTTAAATGAGGTCTTGGTACTTGTTTACTTACTGAGTCCATGAAAACATCCAGTAGTCATTTCCCCCAGTCTCCATCTACAGCTGAATTGGACATACTTGTTGGTTGACAAAACTCCCATGTTTATTCCTCAGCCTTGGATTAAAGACTATGGTTGAGGAAAACCAAGTCGAAAATATTATTAACTGGTCAAACCCCAAGGTAAGGAGTAAATTTAAAACAATATTTCACTCTGGGGATGATGGTAAGAATGAGTACCTCTCAAAATCCTGGTTGATGCCTGGCTGGATATACTCATTCACTAGTCTCACCCCTGGATATACTTGGTGAATTCTAGAGAACATCAGTGGACAACTGCAAACACAGTTAATTATTGTAACTAGCTGCTGTGCCAACTGTGATGTGTTTGTTGAACAGATTAATATAGCCTCAGGTACATGATATGATGCAAATGTTCTTGTATTTCTATCCTTATCGGGAAGACAGAACAGAAATATGTCATATCCACTGACATGACTAACTGTATACATGCATGGTTTTGTTCATGGGCCGTGTTAACCTTCCAGTCACTGCCATCTTATGTCTCAAAGAGATCTAGACTGCCTAGCCATTCTGTAGAACTTCATATGGTTCCTTACTTTGATGGTGTTATATTAAGCAGGACATATAAGCAAGAAGTATTCCACATATTAGAAGCTTCATTAAGACATATGGATTTTAAAGGGGGGAGTGTATTGTGAATTATATCATTATTTAAGAGTTTACCACATCAGAGAAGTTTTTAAGGGTCCTGAGGTGTGGGGGAACATCTCCAAAGGATAAAGGCAAATTACTGTAGTTCATCCTTGAGCTTAATAAAAAGGAAACATGAAGTTGAGTAAAACTTTTTGGGTCCTAGATTAAGCATATTCTGTGCTTGGGATTACTTCTCTGAGTGACATGGAAGTTTACAAGGCTTGACCACGGATTAAAGGGGTCTAGTCTGTGGTGCAAGCAACTCTGCTTTTTTGGCCATACAGCTTGGCAGACCTTATGCATTAGAAGTATATGTAGTAGAAAAGGGCTTCCCTGGTGGTTTAGATGGTAAAGAATCTGTCTGCAATGCAGGAGACCTGGGTTTGATCCCTGGGTCAGGAAGATACCCTGGAGAAGAGAATAGCTCCCCCACTCTAGTATTCTTGCCTGGAGAATCTCATGGACAGGAAATCATGGTGGGCTACAGTCCATGCAGTCACAAAGAGTTGGACACGAGTAAGTGACTAATTTTGCTTTTTTATGGTAGAAAAAATATTATGTAGAAACTATAAAAAGCTCCAATAAGAGAATTCCAAATCAATCCTCACCAACAGTGAGCAAGACAATGTCACCTGCAGTAGATAATATTAGACACATTTTATTAGTTCTTCATAGTTATGGATTGTTTGTTCGGAGAACGTGAAATGACAGTGTGGTAAGTTCAGACAGGCCTAGGAGCAATCCACTCTGGGATGGATGTGGGATATCCAAAATTGGGTATGATCAGAGCCAAGGGATGCAATTAAGTTTCCACAGCAGCTGGTCTAAACTCCCATGATATCCACCATATCTGTAGTGCTGCCTCTTCTTCAGGTCATACCCTGGCCATATGATTAGACCCTTTAAGCCAGCTACTGAAGGTGAAAAAGTTGATCGTAATTCATCAATAATTCAGCTGAGTATGTGAATGCCAACCAAAGGTGGACTATGGCTGTAACACCCCGAAAAGTGGTCTGTACAGACAGCAGAAAGTAGAAGTCCCCTACTAAGTCATATATTCTGTATGGAAAGATAAATCAAGAATAAAGCTCATGAGCAGGAGCTAGTAGTCTGGCTCATTAATAACAGGTCTGTAAGGAGAAAAATTAGATGATGAAGATGAGATCAGAGGCAAAAGCATGTAGGTGAACTGATGGGAATGACTGTGAAATATGAAGATTTTTGTAAGGCATGTTAAGGATGACCAGAGTAGTAAGGAAGTCACTAAACAACTAGCTAATTGACATCAGCCAATCTCTATCATCGCCACTGTTCCCACTCTTCACCCCTGTCACGTTCTTGCCAGTGTTAGCATGGAGGACACATGAAGGGAGTTGGCAAGACTGGCTCAACAAGCGGGGTTTCTGAAAGCGTGATATGGCCTGAGAATGAAACAAGACACAAGAACAGTGAAAAGCGCGAATCAGGGGACCAACACGGCTCCAAGGTGAAGGTGAAACTGAATCCAAGCCAGCTTTATTATACTTTCAGCTGTGAATAAAAGAATATGCGGGGAGTTAAGCTATAACTCGTCTGGCCTTCAGGGCCTAAGAACAAAAAGATCATTAACCACTGAGTAACTAAGAAACAGGAATCAATAACAAATCAGTAACTAAGGCTAATATTCTTATCTATAGATTTTCCACCAGATGCGTAAAACATGTGACTCTGAGACGCCAGTTGAGAAACAGCCTGGGGTCAGTTTTCTGACCCCAGGGTCATATCTTGTTTTCAAGACTATGAACTGTTCCCTCTGGACTTGTTCCAAGAGTCTCATGCCTTGTAGCATCCAGTTTATCAATAATTATAAATTTCTTTTGTGGCCCTTGTCAGGGCCTGCTTTTCTTTATTCTTCCTGTCTCCTATAGGAGTAATCTTAGTAGAAAGATGGAGCTTATAAATGAGCCTCTACTTCTGCCATCAGATGTCCAAACAACTAGTAACAGAGACCAGTACTGAGCCCGATATGTGTAACTCTCCCTCAAGGACACCTGATAACCACATAATGGTACTTAAATTATTAATACTTCAGACCCCTTTCACCATGGAAAGGACAATTCATCTTGACTAGAACATGTAAATATCATGCATGTAGTTCTCCTTCTCTGACCACAGTGACTCTGATAGCACCACTATCCAAAGCCCTACAGTGTTTAACCCACTGATTGCAGGGTCCCACCCAGCATTACAGTGTAACAACAAGTGGCTCACATTACAGCCAGAGCAGTGTGTATAAATACAGACTCAGGAGTCCAGGTACATTGTGGCCTGATTGAGTGTTAGCATTTTAAATATGCAGCTTCCTTTGAGCAGATGCCTGCCAAGATAGGAAATTATTATCTATAATAGTATACACCTTAAATGAGTGACCCTTAACTATGCTGAGTACATCATGAGAAATGCTGGACTGGAAGAAACACAAGCTGGAATCAAGATTGCCGGGAGAAATATCCATAACCTCAGATATGCATATGACACCACCCTTATGGCAGAAAGTGAGGAGGAACTAAAAAGTCTCTTGATGAAAAGTGAAAGAGGAGAGTGAAATAGTTGGCTTAAAGCTCAACATTCAGAAAACGAAGATCATGGCATCCAGTCTCATCACTTCATGGGAAACAGATGGGGAAACAGTGGAAACAGTGTCAGACTTTATTTTGGGGGCTCCAAAATCACTGCAGATGGTGATTGCAGCCATGAGATTAAAAGACACTTACTCCTTGGAAGGAAAGCTATGATCAACCTAGATAGCATATTCAGAAGCAGAGACATTACTTTGCCTACTAAGGTCCGTCTAGTCAAGGCTATGGTTTTTCCTGTGGTCATGTATGGATGTGAGAGTCGGACTGTGCAGAAGGCTGATAACTGAGGAATTGATGCTTTTGAACTGTGGTGTTGAAGAAGGCTCTTGAGAGTCCCTTGGACTGCAAGGAGATCCAACCAGTCCATTCTGAAGGAGATCAACCCTGGGATTTCTTTGGAAGGAATGATGCTAAAGCTGAAACGCCAGTACTTCGACCACCTCATGTGAAGGGTTGACTCATTGGAAAAGACTCTGATGCTGGGAGGGATTGGGGGCAGGAGGAGAAGGGGACGACCGAGGATGAGATGGCTGGATGGCATCAATGACTCGATGGACGTGAGTCTGAGTGAACTCCGGGAGTTGGTGATGGACAGAGAGGCCTGGCGTGCTGCAATTCATGGGGACGCAAAGAGTCGGACACGACTGAGCCACTGAACTGAACTGAACTGATGTGCCACTGTGTCTGCAATAGGTAGGAAACCATGGAGGTTCTGAGGTTTTGTTTCTCAAAAGGCAATATGATCTGATGACTTCAAATTTGTTGCATATTGAAACTTTGGATGAGGAAAATAGTCATCATTCTGGTAGAGGTAATTCACCTTATTCATCATGAGAAAGGAGAATACGATTATGTAGTAGGAAGCGGGAAAATAGATTTATTATTCAGGTAATCTATTGAATGTCTTCAGATAAATATTTACCTGATTTTGATAACAAATGGGCAAGTTCAGTGGCCATGGAGCAGGAAAAAAAATCATTAGGGGTGAAGAAGTTGAGGAACTGGGAGTCAGTGACTGAAGAATGGTTGTCATGAATGTTTAAACATAAATACTTGTTAATTATAAAAGAAGTAATGCTGTTGAGAGAAATGGTAACATCTTCAAGAAGAGAGCTAGTGACTTGAATATTAGTATATGACCAAAACAAGGAGGGGTGTTGGTGGTAAACTTTTCAGATCACTGGAGTAAATATTTAAGAATGAATAAGAAACAATGGACTTGAAGTAGCAAGGGACAGGTAAGGAGGATACAAGCATAACCTTCAAGATCAAGGTCATTTACTGAGAGATAGCCATACTTGAGAGAGCTACTGTGGAAGCTGTATGCTTAGAGGAGATAGATTTTATGTAGAGAGAGGGAAAAGGATTTTGTGTAGAGAAAAGGGAAAGGATCCTGCAGAGAAAAGACTAGAATAGGAGATTTTAATGATGACAGATACAGAATTCCCAGAGTGGTGATGTTTAAGGATGTGGTAGTGCTTGAAAAATGTATGTCAGAAAACTGTATGAATAAGACTTTTAAGTGACATGTAATGGCCTTGAAATCTTGGGCTTGGAGTTAACTGAAATAAACAGGAAAATGAGAAATCAGTGGATTCAAGTATGTAGTCACTTCCTGAAGGCGGAATAGATAATTAGTTTGAATTATAGCTTTCCTTTGAGAACTGGACTCTTTGGCAGATTGTGGTCACAAGAAAGGGAATAAGTGCATAGCAGAGGCTTACCAGGGGCACCTGAAGTTTTCTTGGCATCCTCTTTATTCCTGCCAGTGATGGCACTGGGGTGAGCGGAAGGGCATATTGCCAGGATCCTGCAGTGCTCTGAGAACCCCTGAACATTCCCGCTGGTGAGTATCATCATTATCATCATCTTGGTTGCAAGAAGCCACAGCAGGAAGGATAACATCAACACATTAATAGATTAGAGGCAAAAAAACAGATGATCATCTCAGAGAGGCAGAAAAATGATTCATAAGTTTTAAAATATGTGTTCAGCAAACTAGAAATAGAAAGAATATTTCCTTTATCTCATATAGGATAAAAAAAAAAGACAACCTTTCAGTTAGTGATATTTCTAAATATCACTAACTGAAGCATTTTATTAAGAATCAGTCAGAATGGTTTTACTATCACTTCTATTTACCATAACAATAGAGATCCTAGACAGGGAACTATGACAAGAGAAACAAATAAAAGGCACATGGGGAAAGGAAGAAACAAAAAATATAATTAATGCTTTAAATACTTTATAAAAATCATATATATTTGAGCCTATATTTGTTGCAAATACATAAGTGTAATATGCATGGGAAATGTAAAATCCCATCCACCAAGTTCAGGATTATGAATGACCACAAGGGAGAGAAGATAGTGAGGTTGGGGATGGTAACACAGTTTCAAGATTATTTATAATATTTTATTACTAAAATTAAAAATAATTTAAAGCAAACACCAAAAATTTTATAATTTGAGAAAACTAGGTAGTAGATATCATGGACATATGTTTATTTATTAACATAATTTCATCTTGAAATATCTTTAATGAAAAGCTATTTGTCAATCTATCTCCTCATCATGTCATTGCACTTTAAGAATCATTGTGAAGAGAATGCCATCTAGCCCAATGTAAAATGTCATCCATTATCTGTCCTTAGTTATCTTTTTAGATGTGATAAGTTCAGCCTCAAGATTCAGAGCAAGTGTCATCACTGATGACTTTACACTGCTCCACTATTCCAGATAGGGTTCTACTTTGTACTGTGTTAACACCCAGGGCTCATATCCATCCTGACATGTGTTCTACTGGATTGTAATAGTCTTGTAACTTGTGTGTGTCTCACCAGGTAGATTGTATATTCTTTGAAGTAGGAATTTTATCTTTGTATATCCAATTTCTGGGTATATAATAGGAATTAATGGCTTTTGAATGAATAGATGTGTACTTAAATTTAAGAAAGCCATGAGCATTGGGAGCCAAAAGTTGAGCAATGACAATGATAGTATTACAGAAAGAAGAGAATTCTATCTTTGTCACTCTTAAAACATGAAAACAGAATTTTGTGATCTTCAAAGGAAACATCAGCTCTCATTTACAAAAAAAAATTATTTTTCTGATCAGATGATTTACCTGTTGATAATGGTCAAAGTTTTTTGGAATCTCTGTGGCTGTTACTTTGTTTGAAGAATCATTTGAGAAGTATATAGATGCATTCATCTGAATTATTGGTATAGCAGAAAGTTGAACATTCGAATATAATTAATTTTCCATGTGAAGCACTGAACAGTAGCCTGAAATGAAATATACATTTCCATAATATTGTGCTTTTCCTGAACTGGCATTTTATTTATATTAAAATGTTGATAGTATTTCTCAAAATCAGTTTAAATTTCTCCACATTTCTCCTCCAAGAAAAAATATGTAGTGACTTAAAAGTATAATTAGCAAATGTAACTCTCCAATGAAACAAGGACTCCTCTTATACCTGTTGTTTAAAATTCAGAATGTATAATGTCTTATATTTTTCCTCCATTCCTGACGCATAGAGTATCTAGAAGAGTATCCGTGCATGCATGCTCCGTCGTGTCTGACTCTGTGTGACCCCGTGGACTGTAGTCTGCCAGGATCCTCTGTCCATGGGATTTCTCAGGCAAGAATGCTGGAATGTGTTGCCTTTCCCTTCTCCAGGGTATCTTCCCAACCCAGGGGTCGAACCCACATCTCCTCCATTGCAGGCAGATTCTTCACCTTCTGAGCCATCAGGGAAGCCCAAAAAAGCCCAACTTGGCAAAGGATGGTATTGTAGACACTAAACATTTTGAAGGAAGGTGATCTGGGTTCAGGGTTCAGCTGTTAGTTACCAACCTCTTTGTGTGGGCTTCAACAGACCACTTACTGTGTGTCATCAATTTCCTAGTTGAGAGTTGGACAAAATAGTATTTTTGCATGGTTTTCTGGTACAAACTAGATGGTGTTTTTATTTTTCCTTGAAGCTTAAAATGCCCATTTTCTGCTAATATCTGATCAACATGTCACACTTGACAAAGCATAACCTGTAAAGATGTAAAAGATATCTAGTATCACAGGCCACTGACCTAGCATCCGTCACATGCAATTGCTTCTGCCACTGATGTTGCTAATATAAATGCAAAAGAGAACCCTGGAGAAACATAACAAAAATGTCTGTGGTGATTATTAGAAACATAAGGTAATACACATTAATATAAAAGGCAAAACCAATTATTTCAATTAATATCGAAGCCAAATAATGATCTGGTGATTTAACCCAAATTTTAATTGTATTCATGTGGATAAAGCATTCATTCCATCTGGTCATTTATCTGCAATATATAAAATGGGTTATCAGTGGATGATTAGAGGTCTAGTACTTCCTTTTTGAGAAATGACTGGAGTGAAAAAATTACCTAATTTTAAAGCATTATTATTTATATGCAGACCCTTTTGTGCCAATATTCATTATGTTTTCTGATAATCAAATAGGTTCAACTGATCATTTGGCACAATCCACTTTGTAACCAAAAGCATATATTTGTAAGAAAATTGGCTGAGGTTAAATGGACATTTTAATTAAAATTAGCTAAATTAAACTAAATGAAGGCACAAAATTGATCGCCTTGGTCTTATTCATTAGTAATGAAATCTAATCAAATGAGTTGGCTATTCATGTTGAGGTTTGATAGAAAACAACACAATTCTGTAAAGCAATATCTTTCCATAAAAAAAATGAGTTGGCTAGCCACAAGTCAGCACCCACAAAATTATTGCCTTATAGAATGAATTTCCTTACCATGGATGCTACTTTGAAATGATGCCTACATAAAACAGAATATAGACTATCAAGAGCCCTTTTGTTATAGGATTACAAACATCTGGATATTTCAGAGTGCTTAAAAAATTCAAGTGAAATGCTTGATGTATTTGACAGTTTGTTGTAGCTAAAATAAAGGATGATGATGCTTTTGAGAGGTGAACAATTATTTACTTCAGTTTATGGTTATGTCATCTTTAATACCTACCATTTTTGTTTGGCAACCATTCCCTAACCAAATTATTAAAAAGACATTTAAGTATCCATTGGTTATTCAAATAAAGTAAACTATTTTGTTACCTTGAAATACATTAGTATACATATCTATGTCTTCCCCGGTGGCTCAGTGGTAAGGAATCTTCCTGCAATGTAAGAGACTCCGGTTTGATCCCTGGGTTGGGAAGACCCCCCTGGGAGAAGGGCATGGCAACCCACTCCAGTATTCTATAGAGAATCCCATGGACAGAGGAACTATAGGGGTTGCAAAGATTAGGACACAATCCAGTGACTAACATTTTCACTTTCACTCACTTTCATACATATCTATATGCACATAGTATCAAGGCGATATTTTTAAATTATTTGGCTATAATTTTAATTTTTATAATTACATCTGTTATGGTTTTTATAGGTTATAATTTTCTAGGGCTTCCCTGGTAGCTCAGATGGTAAAGAATCTGCCTGCAATAAAGGAAACCCTGGTTCAATCCATGGGTCGGGAAGATCCCCTGGAGAAGGGCATGGCAACCCACTCCAGCATTCTTGCCTGGAAAATTCCATGGACAGAAGAGCTTGGCAGGCTATAGCCCATGGAGTCACAAAGAGTCAAACATGACTGAACGACTAACACTTCCACTTTTCACAGCTTATTCCAGTTCCTATGAAATTCTCAGTAGAGCATATTTTTCTAAAGTAGAAATTGAAACTGAAGAGAGAAGTTGAAAGCATACAAGTAAAACTAAGAAAGCTCTCTCCTGTAAATATTTGCTCTCTGAAAGTATTTCTTATAACTTTATTAAAATTAAAATGAACGGAAGGAAGGAGAAAGCAAACTGTTTCTCACGACCAAGGAGAAAAGGGAACTTGGAGGGTAGCAAGACAGCAGTGGGAGGAGTGAGCCAACCCAGTTAAGATATGAAAACACTAAAGCTAACAAGAGGAAAGTTGGAATAAATAAAGACTGAAAAAAAAGGATGATTTTCAAGGCAAATGAATGAGATTATAGAAGGAAATGGAGAAAGTTGAAGGCAATCTAATCCTACAGTAAAAACAAAAGAGCGAAAGAAAACTAAGAAGTAATTTGAGACTATTCAATTTCATCAGGAGAAACTGTTTATGAAAATGCTTTTTTTTTTAGGCAATAAAATAAACACAGGTAAATTTAAGAGAATGATACATAAGTTCATATTTTTTTACAAATATCATGTACCTGCTTTGTTCAGGCATTATGTAGGCTTTGGATTCAAAGATGTTTGTTCAAGGAAAAACACGATTATAATAGTGCAGTTGCTTTCTGAAAGTGTATAAACCATACAGCGTGAGAACATAGGAGAAAGAGGGTCTAGGTTTGATCAGAAGACAACAGAGGACTTAATCTGAAATTAGAAAGTTAAATAAGTATTTATAAAATAAAATGAGATGAAATCTGATCAAGGGGAACAGATTCTGAAGTGTCCTAAGGCCCTTCAACAGCTCTGGCTTAGCACTGTGGTCCTTTAGAAGACAATGGTGATGCTGGTGAGTGGAAACGAGCAGCCACCAGACCAACAGTCATCTTGTGTGCATGAGCAGGAGTTCTAGACTTTATGCCAGGGGTGATGTGAAGCAGCTGGCTGATTTTGAATGAGAGTGTGGCTTAATCAAATTTTCTATAAAAAGATGACTTGATGGAAATATGAAGAAAGAATGAGATATGGAAATATTAAATGCAGAGACATTATTAAAAAGATAATTGAAACATTACAGGTGAGAAATTATAAAAGTCTTAACTTGGGCAATGGTAATAGACTAGGAAAAGAGGAGATAAATATTTAAGAGACAGAGTTAATAAGATTTGCTGCTGCTGCTGCTGCTAAGTCGCTTCAGTCGTGCCCGACTCTGTGCGACCCCATAGACTCCCTGAGATTCTCCAGGCAAGAACACTGGAGTGGGTTGCCATTTCCTTCTCCAATGCATGGAAGTGAAAAGTGAAAGTGAAGTCGTTCAGTCGTGTCTGACTCTTAGCGACCCCATGGACTTAGTGGTCCTAATTCTTCTATATTTATGGCTTTCGGGTGAACCCAAGAATCCTTCATCTGCAGGACATCCAAGTCCTCCTGACCATTTACTGTGCTCCTCCTTATAACTCTGGTCATCCCCTGTGTGAGCGATGATGGGGGAAAAGTTGGAATGTACTTAGCAGTTTTATTAATGCTTTTACAAATGTTTTCAATAATAAAATGTTGTAGTTCCTGAAAGATTATTTTCTGTTAAAAGTAAAGTTGATTATTTTTCATTACAACCAGGATAGTATTACTTCACTTCTATGGATTTCTGTTATCTCTGGGTTAGGTACAAGAGATATTAATAGATTTCAATCTGCTTATCACACCTTCCCAGACTTAGAAAGTTGTTTTAAACTCCTATTGTCCAGCAATGACATGAATACCTAACTATGCATCAAGCACTGTTTTCAGACAATTAGTAAGGAAAAGAGGGGGCACTTCCTTTATACAACTCAAACACAATGGGAAAGAAAAATATAGTATACTTATTATCAAGAACAAGTATAGAGTCACCAAATACTATAAGTGCTAGCAAAGAAAAATGCAGGCAGTCATGAGGCATCTTAATGGAATGATTTTAGTGCAGGATCTGAATGGAAAGAAGCTGAGAGAAACTGATTAGAAATTGAGTGGAAGGGAACATTATTATACCAGATGAAGTAGGATGACTTAGATCCATGACATGGGGCCAGAGGCTTTAGAAAATGCAGAAGAAAGATAAGACAGGGTTTTTCTATCCTTGGTAGGATTCTGAGATGATGCTTGAATCATGGAAAGCCCTTGGAAAATGCTGAACAGAGGAGTATATGATCGAATTTATATTTTAAGAAGGTCTGTCTTCCCAGGGCTTCCCAGGTAGTACAGTGGTAAACAATCTGCCTGCCAACGCAGCAGATGAAAGAGTGTCAGGTTCGATTCCTGGGCTAGGAAGATCCCCTGGAGAAAGAAATGGCAACCTACTCTAATATTCTTGCCTGGGAAATCCCATGCAAAGAGGAGCTTGGTGGGCAGCAGTCTATGGTGTGGCAAAGAGTCCGAATCGACTGAGCATGCTGCACACGTGCATACGCACTGATAGGAGATCAAAGAGCGTGGAAGTGGGAAGATCATTTAAGAAACTTTCATATGAATGAATGAATCCAGGAGACATGTTGGACACGGGATGAATAGGGTTGGAATAATATAATGACTCTGATCTAACATAAATAAATCTCAATTTTACCAGAGTTTATGTATAAGAATAAAAACATTGATTTTAATATTTTCACAAATCCTTCCTAATCCTTATTAGTGAACTACTTTCCTTCCCACTGCTCCCTTCCACAACAATTTCTATTCCACTGTGCTGCATGCCTGCTAAATCATTTCAGTCATGTCTGACTCTTTGTGAACTTACGAGCTATAGCCCGCCAGGCTCCTCTGTCCATGGAATTCTCCAGGCAAGAATACTGGAGTAGGTTGCCATGCCCTCCTCCAGGGGATCTTCCTGACCCATCAAACTTGTGTCTCATTAAATTTCCTGCATTGGCAGGCAGGTTCTTTACTACTAGCACCACCTGCCACCTCTATTCCACTATATGTACTGAATTCACTATCAGAACTTCCCAAGTCCCCAGTTTGGAACAGTTTGTATTAAAAGACCTTATAGAGTAATAATTTTTCTTTCCTGTTTTTTTTTTTTCCATTTTTTTCTTTTGAAAGCCCATGGAAATTTTGTAGTCCATAAGAACTGACAAAAACCCATATTTACTAAATCAGTGATTTCAAAGACTTGATTTCATAGTGTGAGTCAGATTATTCTACACAGACAGAAATAAGGTAATTTGAATACCAAATTTTTTGAGGGGGAGGGAGTCTTTGATCACCATAAGTAAAAAGGAGAAGGCAACATGTTTTAAGATTTAAAGGAACAAAAGTTAGCACCAGCTGACCCTGAATAATGGGATTTCAGAAACACAGAAATTTGTAACTGAGTATAATTCTAAAGCACAAAAGGGAAACAATAGGACTCCAAGCCCTTCCTGCATCTCCTTTCTGCTTAATTGGAACTTCAGTATGGCTTCTGCAAGTTTGATTCTGATGAGTGCTGTCTTTGATCCCCCACCCCCACCCCCTCAACTGGATGAATGATCTGAAAAGGTATATACGTTGAAAGAGGAGAGAAAGGTTGGGGGAGAGTGAGAGAGGAAAAGGAGGAGGAAGAGAGAGGAAGAGGGGGAAGGTAGGGGAGGGGGAGAGAGGGAGGAGGGGAAGGAAGGAGGAGGAGTAGGGAGAGGATGGTGATGGTGGGGAGAAGGAGAAGGAAAAAACCAACAAGGTTGACAAATATGCACAGGTTAGGAAACAGTCAATAAAATTTGAGGCAAAAGGGTTTAATGTTTTCAATATTGTGTTGCTTGCTCAGTTGCTCAGTGGAATCTGACTCCTTGTGAACCTGTGGACTGTAGCCCACCAGGCTCCTCTGTCCATGGGATTTTCCAGGCAAGAATACTGGAGTGGGTTGCCATTCCCTTCTCCAGGGTATTTTCCCAACCCAGGGATTGAACCTGAGTCTCTTCATTGGCAGGCAGGTTCTTTATCACTAAGCCATCTGGGAAGCCCTTACTTTATATTAATAGACGTTTAATATTACTTTAATAAATACTTGATTTATATTTAGCTGATGATGGATTGGTTGGTATTATGTGTGTGTGTCTATAATTATAAGGAAGCACATAAGTGGCTGTGTTGAGCTTCAGTCCTACCTCCCAAACTACAGAATAACTACATCCCCTAATTTGTGCCTTTATGATGAGGCATGCTGAGGGGTTTGTTAATAACCTTTAAGAGTGTGGTTTATTCTCTTTTTCTGTTGATGTGTTGTTTGGTGCTAGGAAGAAGAATTTGCATTTCATAATCATGGGTAGAATTTATGAACTTTCAGTGAGTGTGGAGAGCCTTAAACTTTAACTGGAAAATAGTTTAAATAACTCATCTGAGCTCCTGATTTTTATAGCCTGCTTTACTTTCTTATCCACTACAAAAAGGCTAACTGTTAGAATCTGACTATAAGTATAGTGATTTACATTCAAAAGAAATTTATTTTGCATTGTATAAAGTTGGAAGGAAGAATTGGTCAACACAGAAATTATGTGACATCCTTCTGTATTTTATGATAAAATTAATGGGCAAATTAATAGGCTAACCAGGGCCTATAATAATTTCATTTCAAAATTACAAATTGGCAATATAAAAAAAACCTAATAAGATGTTTCCAAACTGAAACATAGATTAGAGAAATAAATGGCAGACATATGCATTCTCTTAGGTGCTCTTTATAATCTACTGGTTTCCACTTTTATAATAGTTTGGTGATGAAGCATCTCTGCCTTGCCTTGAATTACATTTCTGTTTTCTACATTTATGAACCTTTATTATAATCTTTTCATGTAATTTCTCTATTTCTACTTATGACAACACTAAAACTTCTGTTTACAGGTTGACTACACCTCCCCACACTGATGATTTGTCTGCATCAATACAGCAGCTTGATTAAGCAGATAGAAATTACTGTTTAGAAATTACTGTTATTTTTTTTTTATTTTTTTTTTTAGTTTTTTAGGGAGAGGGAGAGGGTGGGATGATTTGGGAGAATGACATTCTAACATGTATACTATCATGTGAATTGAATCGCCAGTCTATGTCTGACGCAGGATGCAGCATGCTTGGGGCTGGTGCATGGGGATGACCCAGAAAGATGTTATGGGGAGGGAGGTGGGAGGGAGGTTCATGTTTGGAAATTACTGTTATTTTGAAAGTCCATTCACTTCTTTATACCCTGATGAGATGCTTCAGTATATGCTAATCACATTTGTTACACTTTCTTTGATACTGTTCTTTACTATAAGTTTGTACCTACTTTGTTTTTATTTCTATCAGCCATAGATTTCTTCGTAAGGTAGCCATGCAGAAAATATTTTCCCCAGCTATTAGAAATCAGTGTTCAGATATTTCTTCATGTATATCCAAAATAGAATTAAGAAGTGTGAACATTATTTGGTTATTTCATTCTGGATCTCTTTTTATTTTCTGTTTGTGTTCTCTGGGTGTTCATATCATCACCCAATTTAGTGTCCTTTGTGACTTGAATTAATGTGCTGAGTACCTCTGTGTTCAGACCAAAAATAAAAAAGTTAACATTCTTCTCAGATACTTTAAACGGATGCAGTTTAATACTAATAAAGCAGTGCTATGATGTTTTTCAGAAATGGATTGATAGAATGTTTCTACCTAAGGGAAGCTCAGCAGCATAATGATCATGAAAAGAGATTTGGAACTTCCTTAAAAAGAATCCCTTAAAGGTTTAACTTAATCTACTGTATAGCTGCCGTAAAGAAAGATAACAGTATGGTCGATGAAATTATTTTTTAAGAAAGCACTTAGATTGAAAAGGAAATGACTATAGGACATAGTCTTCCATGTTATCACCATGAAACTTTAGAGACAGTAATGAGCATAAGAAGACTGAAAAAATTCTTAACATGTTAACACGAGAAGAACAGCAGAGTGAAAATTCCTATTCAGGAGTTCCACAATTTAAAGTTAAGCCATAGTTCCCACCGAAGCTGTGTTCTTTAGGATGCTTGATTTTATCACTTTTAACACAGGTAGATAGACGTCAAGTATGCCCTATATGTATTTTCTCCTTCAGAGAAGTTTATGATACCTCAGAAATGCCCCTAAAAAGCTATAGAATAAAAATCCCAAAGTAGCAACACCCATCCATATGGCTGGAAATTCCATGCCAGCCAATGCCTCTTACAGTTGTGACATACTTTATATTCTTCCAGACAAATCTCATTGCATTCACAGTTTTTATAGGTATTGTGGTAATATAATTTTTCACTATTTCATTCTCACTCTGGAGTCAATGAAGGGGGAAGAAGTTTGGACTGTATGAAACTAAGGAAGCACAACTTTGATTCACTGCCCTTCTGAAACAAATTTGTCAGCTTCATATGGTCAGCTGCAGCATACCACACTTTAAGCACTGAAGCACTTTGAAGACGCTGGTGTATTATTATACTTAGAAGTATCTTTGCAAAATAAAAATTCTTGCATTTTTATTGATATATGAATATGTGTACTTTACTATATGAATGAATTCAATTTGCCTTGTATGTTTATAGGCTTATTTGCTGTGTCCTTTCAATGATGGGATTTTAAAATTTTTCTCTACTATAAAGCTCTGCTCATTACACTCGCACTTTCCCAATTCCACTAATTTTATCATTAATGCAAATGATGGACTGTAATGTATTCTGTGTATGTGTGTATATATGTGTATGTACTTATTTCTGAATACCAAAAATTAAAGGAAAACATATTTCCAAAATTCTATCTTCTCTCTTAGATGCTTTATAGCAAACGCTTCTAAAATATTCTGTGTAGCCAGTGAATGGTAGAAGACCAGCTTAATTTTTTTCTAAGATCAGAGGTACTCTTTCATCTAAAAATATGCAAACACGTAGAATTTGCCAAACCAAACTAAAGCTCCAGAATTTGAAGGTAATGGGCACTTTCCTTAGCCCTTCTGAAGGACAATCAGGGCAATTTGGAGGCAGCTCATTTTACTTAACAAGAGCTAAAGCATTTATAGTGTAGGCTGTCCTTAAGGGGAAAATACTGAATTATAGAGCATAATTTTATGCATAATTTAACTCCCCTTCTAGAAATATCTGTCTTTATCTGAAGAGATTAATTGCCTGAAAAATCTTCATGCCCCAGTACATCTAGGAAACCTTTATACAATAAACCTTGTTGGATAAAAGCAATATTAAAATAATATATTTAACTGTTAAGACAAACACTGTCTGTTAACTGTAATTAAGGTCATTTTAAGACTCCAATAAAGTGTCATGATATCATGAATAGAGACATGTATGGAAATAGAGGATATTCCCTCATTATACAAGTTCAAGACAGTTTTGGAACTTGCATGTAATTAATAGTTTGATGATGAGAAAAAAAAATTGTAAGATTCAAGAAAAATCATGGCTAGGAAATAAAAACTAAATAGTGTTTCTATATTCCTGTTGATATCAGAAGCTTCTTGAATTTAAATATGTACCAGGAGCAAGACAATGAGCTCATTTCCTATCTACCCTAAATACTGAACTTCAGTGCTGTGCATGTTTGAAGGGAATAACCAATTTGTATTAGGTTTGTTAAAGTTATAAAAAATACTCTATCTAGATATTGAAACATCCCAACTATTTTGAATGCTGTTTAGAAAACCTGCTTATTGGAATTGTATGCAGCGCATGAATACTCCATAATCCTTGTCCTCAGTACCCTATTGCTGTTCTCATGTGTCCCTGTGCACACCCATCTTCCACTGAATGGATATACCACATTTTGTTGATCCATTCATCTGTCAACAGACTTTTGGATGGCTTCCACATTTTCACTATTGTGAATAATGGTGCTATGAGCGTGGGTCTATGAATATCACTTCAAAATCCTGTTTTCAATTATTGTGGGTCTACACCAAGAAACCAAATTGCCAGACTACTTATGATGATTATATTTCTAATTTTTGGAGGAGTAGAAGGATATTAAGCTAAAATAATTCTGGAGGTAAGTGAATTCTCTGCTTTCTGTTACATATATCTGTCCTCTTTCCACCTAACTTTACCCCCTTCTCCATAACCAGTAGCTGAAATAAACAGAATGGGGGAGAATAGGAAGACAGAAATGAATCACATGTCATCTGAATCTACCTTCATAGCTATACCATGAGTTTTAATATGAGGTGAAATTGTGTCATTCCTTTTTATTTATTTTCAGTAATTTTATCTCTTTATTTACCAGTTTATTTATCTGACTTTCCTGGGTCTTCATGCTTGCCCAAGCTTTTCTCTAGTTTCTGTGCCCAAGCTTCTCATTGTGGTGGCCTCTCCTGTTGAAGAGCACAGGCTCTAGGGTGTGTGGGCTCAGTAGTTGCAGCTCTCAGCTCAAGAGCACAGGCTCAGTCCATGGGTTTAGTTGCTCCATAGCTTGTAGGATCTTCCTGATCAGGGATCAAATCTGTGTCTCCTGCATTGCCAGGTGGACTCTTACCACTGAGCCACCAGGGAAGGCCCATTGTTATTCTTCACATATAACATGATATTGATAACTCCTCTTCATTAAAGCAGACAATCAGGGCTCTCCAATAGTGCATGGATTTACAGTAATTTGTATATACTCTATCACTCAGGCTTTTTTAAAACAGTGGCATGAATTAGAAATCTGATTGCTATCCAGAAAATCACAAATGTCAACATTAAATCTGTGCTTTCTGCAAAAAAGAAAAGATGTTGATTATGAAGTAAATAGGCTTCCCTGGTGATTAGATGGAAAACATCTGCCTGCAGTGCAGGAGACCCAGGTTCAATCCTTAGGTTGGGAAAATCCCCTGGAGAAGGGATCGTCAGCCCACTCCAGTATTCTTGCCTGAAGAATAGACAGAGGAGGGCCACAGTCCATGGGGTCACGGAGTCAGACATGACTGAGCAGCTAACACGACAGCGTGAAGGAAAGACGACATGAGGCAAAGAACTCAGATTTTCTTTTCTACCTTTACATTTGGCCAATTTAATGGATATTTGTTGATTTCCGACCACAGAGACTCCATAAGCTTCCCTCACATCTCAATTTTCTTTTGGGAAATTATCCATTTTCTTTTAAATGTATGTGGTGGCATTGTTAATTATGTTCCCTGACCTAGGGGAAGGTAAGAGACCTAAGTTGGACCAATCAGGCTCATGCTCTCAAACTGAGGCAGAGGAATAATCAGTAGTTGGAATTCATCCCATCAAAAATACTATTATTAATAATACAAGGAGTTTCTCCTGATATTTATGATGATAACTCCATAAAATATCCAATTGAAGAGGGGGAAACACCCCTATGTAGCTGTCCCCATATATGTATATGGGAAAACATAATGATAAAAGCAATTCTATTCCAGATTTCACTGTACATAAAGATTACAGGGAGCCAAATCTGCTTCCATTTAACTTTGCCTAAGCACAATACAGTTTCTCTACCATAATATTTATGGAATCTTCTTGATAAAATGTTTTATTATTCTGAATTAGATGTTGGTTTCCATGTTATACTCACTATCACAAAATAGTCTTTGTGTATGAGTTTTCATAAATAACAGTTATCTATAATATCCACAGTAGAAAAATTATTTCTTTCTTTAATTTTGACCATATAGGATTTTATAGGACAATGTATATCATACAGATCTATATTACTAGTATTCCATTTATTAAATTTTAGAAAACCAAAATGATAATTTACCCACTTCTCCCATCCTCCATGCCCTGTCTCTAGCACCCACCAATCTGTTCTGTGCATATATGACATTTTTTTTAACATACACTAGTAGTTCCCCATTATTTGCAATGAATATGTTCCAAGACCCCCAATGGATGCTTGAAGCCATGAATAGCATGGACTCTATATTTACTATGCTTTTTTAGTCTACATTCATGTACTGTCTCAGTTGCTCAGTCATGTCTGACAATTTGCAACCCCATGCACTATAGCCTACCAGACTCCTCTGTCCATGGAATTTTCCAGACAAGAATACTGTAGTGGGTTGCCTTTTCCAACTCCAGAGGATCTTCCTGACCCATACATAACTATGATAAAATGTAATTTATAAATTAGGCACATTAAGAGATTAAAAACAGTAAAAAATTTAGAAAACAACAATTATAACAATATACTCTAACACAAGTTATGTGAAATTTGCCTCTCTCTCTCTCAGAGTATTTCATTGTACTATATGTTCACTTCTTTCTTCCTGAGACAATATCTAATGTTGATAAAACACATACGTGATTAGATGAAGCAAGGTGAACCACAGAAGCACTATAATGTTAAACTGTTATTGACTCTCTGACCATTCCTCAAGAGAATTACCCACCCCGCCTTAAGGTGGGCCTAGGTCATCCAGCTGTGGCATGGTGATGGTTGACTAGCAGGAGCAGATGATGTCAATGATGGGTGGTCTCAGAAAGGATAGAGGAAGACACCATGAGATTTCATCATGCTTCTTAGAATGACAGCATGAAATTTAAAACTTCTCAATTCTTCATTTCTAGAATTTTTCATTTCATATTTTTGGACCAAAGTTGACTATGGAATTCCAATTGAGCTATTTCAAATCCTAAAAGATGATGCTGTTAAAATGCTGCATTCAATGTGCCAGCAAATTTGGAAAACTCAGCAGTGGCCACAGGACTGGAACAGGTTAGTTTTCATTCCAATTCCAAAGAAAGGCAATGCCAAAGAATGTTCAAACTACCAAAGTTGCACTCATCTCACATGTTAGTAAATTAATGCTCAAAATTCTGTAAGCCTGGCTTCAACAGTACATGAACCTTGAGCTTCCAGATGTTCAAGCTGGATTTAGGAAAGGCAGAGGAACCAGAGATCAAATTGCCAACATATACTGGATCATAAAAAACAATGTATGGCAAAACCAATACAGTATTGTAAAGTAAAATAAAGTAAAAATAAAAAATAAAAAAATAATAATTAAAAAAAAAAAAAAAAAACAAGAGAGTTCCAGAAAAAGCATCTACTTCTGTTTTGTTGACTACGGCAAAGCCTTTGACTGTATGGATCATAACAAATTGTGGAAAATTCTTCAAGAGATGGGAATACCGAGCCACCTTACCTCCCTCCTGAGAAATCTGTATGCAGGTCAAGAAGCAACAGTTAGAACTGGACATGGAACAACAGACTGGTTCCAAATCGGGGAAGGAGTACGTCAAAGCTGTACATTGACACCCTGCTTATTAACTTATATGACGAGTTCATTATGTGAAATGCCGGGCTGGATGAAGTACAAGCTGGAATCAAGATTGCTGGGAGAAATATCAATAACCTCAGGTATACAGATGACACTACCCTTATGGCAGAAAGCAAAGAGGAACTAAGGAGCCTCTTGATGAAAGTGAAAGAGAAGAGTGAAAAAATTGGCTTAAACTTCAGAAAACTAAGATCATAGCATCTGGTCCCATCACTTCATGGGAATTGATGGGGAAACAATGGAAACAGTGAGAGATTTTATTTTCTTGGGTTCCAAAATCACTGTAGATAATAACTGCAGGCATGAAATTAAAAGAAACTTGCTTCTTGGAGAAAAAGCTATGACCAACCTTGACAGTATATTAAAAAACAGAGACATTACTTTGCCAGCAAAGTCCATCTAGTCCAAGCTATGGTTTTTCCTTTAGTCATGTATGGATGTGAGAGTTGGACTATAAAGAAAGTTGAGCACCACAGAATTGATGCTTTGGACTGTGCTGTTGAAGACTCTTGAGAGTCCCTTGGACTGCAAGAGATCAAACCAGTCCGTCGTAAAGGAAATGAGTCCTGCATATTCATTGGAAGGATTGATGCTGAAGCTGAAACTCCAATACTTTGGCCAACTGATGTGAAGAACTGACTCCTTGGAAAAGACCCTGATGCTGAGAAAGATTGAAAGCAGGAGAAGGGGACGACAGAGGATGAGATGGTTGGATGACATCACCAACTCAATGCATATGAGTTTAAGTGAGCTCTGGGGTTTGGTGAAGGACAGGGAAGCCTGGTATGCTGCTGTATGTGGGGTTGCAGAGTCAGATACGACTGAGTGACTGAATTGAACTGAACTGACTGTGTGTAATAGAAACCATGGAATGTGAAACTGCAGATCGAGGGGAGGGGCGCTACTGCATGTAGAGTTTAGATTCCACTTATCAGAAAGATCATATGGTGTATGGTGCTTATCTTTGTCAGACTTAGTTCACTTAGCACAATGCCCTCAACACCCATTGATGTTGTCACAAATAGGAAGACTTCATTCTTTTTTATGATAAAATAATATTTCATTATATATGTACACCACAATTTCTTTATCCATTCACTCATTAATGGACACTTAGGTTATTATTATTGTATATAATCATTCCATCTGTATAATGTGGCAGTGTATAATATTAAAATATATGGCATACATAATTATGTATTATATATGTATGTCATATGTAATATTTTAACATTATATATTGCCACATATACATAATAGATTTATATATATAATGTCATATAACATTATGTAATTTAATGATATAATTATATAAATATAGAAGACAGAAGAGTCATATATGTAATACAGAAAGATTATATAACAATACAGGAAGATTATATATTATATATTTATAAATATATGATGGAAAGTTCCTTCTTCATTTCCTCTTCATAAATGGTTTAGCTTATACCCTTCAAATATACAAGACTATATAGATGTGACTATATGAGAAGCAAATAATCCTGGTCCAATTAGACATTATATTTATACATTGATCCATGCATTTACTTCTTAAATTAGTAATATTGTCTCTCTCCCAATATCATGTTATATACTAGGAAAAAGAAATAGGTTGGGTGCCCTGACATGACTCAATCATATAAATTTTTTAACTTAAATTTCTTGAACTTTTGTGCTGTTTATAGACAAACATAGGATGATAAGAATTGAGAGTTTACAACATTTTACATGCTTGCACCACTATCTGAAATAATTCCAGTGATAGTTCTAGTATATTTGTGAGTAATGGCTATTGTGTCATTCTACATTATAATGAACTGATAATCTAGGCTGATAATCTACATTTTAAATCAGCTGCATTGCTAATAAATGGTATTAAGTACTTAACACAGTATTATTAAAATGAATGATGAATAGATAAATGTAATGAGATTATTGTTTTTTTTTTGAATAGAGATGGATAGATAAATAACTGATTGCTTTTACTGCACACAATGAGGAGAAAAGTTGAACGCATAATATCATTTTATGGACTGGTTCATCCCTAAGTATCACTTGAGAGGAAAGCTTATTGGAATTGTTGATTAATGAGAGGGGAAAGTGATCAAGACACACTTAGAGCATAGAAACATGTAGGAAGTGAGATTTAGGCAAAGGAACTTGCATGAGTCCATAAATCAATATGAAAATAATTAGGAAGAGTGTGATGGAACACCTATAGTATCCAAAATTAAGTCAGGGTATAGAATCTACTCAGCATGTGTGTATTATTCAGTGAATACCTATTTAGTGTCTGTTAGGTGTCAGGCATTGTAGGGGAGAAAAAAGTTTGCAAAATAGCTTCCTCCATTGATATATAGAAAGATTTATTCTTGCATTTTGAGCATATTTATTGTGCACTTACTATTCAATGGCAGGCCTTGCAGGGAAAATTTCAGTGAGAAAACTAGACAAAACTACCTGCTTCATATAATCTCCATCCTCACGATGGAATATCAGAGGGAGATGTTCTTTTAGAATAAAAGATTGGGACAAAGACAAAAAGAAGAGAATGGGCCGGAGAAACAGAAGGAAGAGTATACTTGAATTATCATAAATCTGAGTTTGCGTTCCATTAGGCTCCTATTCAGTTCAGTTCAGTTGCTCAGTCGTGTCCGACTCTGCGACTCCATGAATCGCAGCACGCCAGGCCTCCCTGTCCATCACCAACTCCCGGAGTTCACTCAGACTCATGTCCATTCAGTCAGTGATGCCATCCAGCCATCTCATCCTCGGTCGTCCCCTTCTCCTCCTGCCCCCAATCCCTCCCAGCATCAGAGTCTTTTCCAATGAGTCAACTCTTCACATGAGGTGTCCATAGTACTGGAGTTTCAGCTTCAGCATCAGTCCTTCCAATGAACACCCAGGACTGATCTCCTTTAGAATAGACTGGCTGGATCTCCTTGCAGTCCAAGGGACTCTCGAGAGTCTTCTCCAACATCACAGTTCAAAAGCATCAATTCTTCGGCGCTCAGCTTTCTTCACAGTCTAACTCTCACATCCATATATGATCACTGGAAAAAACCATAGCCTTGACTAGACGGACCTTTGTTGGCAAAGTAACGTCTCTGCTTTTGAATATGCTATCTAGGTTGGTCATAACTTTCCTTCCAAGGAGTAAGTATCCTTTCCTATTAGATGCCATTAAATAGTACTGAGAAATACTTAAGGGCCAATATAATTTCCTAGAGATAATATGGAGTCATGAAAAATCTGAAACTTATCCTGGAAGGAAGGTTGAGTTAGCTTTTTGCAAAGAGATAGATTATTGTGAGATGAGTAAGACCTATGAACTCATTTGTACTGTTCAAGCATAATATGAATACTCAAAGTAGTTTAAGGTCTGTAAAAACAGCCCAATCTTCTCAGTCCATCACCTATCAAAACAAGCATGGTCAGGAGATTAGGATCTTAACTTCAACTTGGATCTGTAGCTTTTTCTACCTTTCCCTATCCCAGGTGGAGAAAAAGGGAGAACTATAGCTTAAAACAGTCCCAGTAAATGCCAGGTGGGTTTACCATGTACATAACCTTATTTTTATTTTAATGAGTCAATTTAAATGGAAGCCAAGTATGCTTTATTTTGTTTTGTGTTCTTCACACTACACACACTGACTCCACAGAAACAAAGGGCCTGCTGTCTTCCAGGAAATATCAGATGTTGGTTTTGACTAACATCTGCTTTTTTCTTTGTTTGTTTGTTTTTAATTTTGCATCCCATTGATCATCAGAATTGAGGTTCGCTGAAAAACCATAAAGTTAATGTAGAATGTCCCAACATTCAAACCTCTAGATAGCCAAGTGTCACTTTACAGACTTTCTATTAACCATGGTGTTTCTGAATTATCGCTGTAATATTTCAGTAATGGGATAGAAGCTGTCAAGGTCAGAACAGCCTCATAAGGGAGACGTGCAAAGAGAAAGCATTAGATCTAAAAAGCACAATGGTAGCTGTTCTAAGGAACCTATTTATTAAAGTAATGGACCAAAAGATATTATGTAGAAATGTGAGATTCCAGAAAACACTATGTGGCAAGTTTGCTCAGAGATGAAAAGCGGTTTTTCCTTTCTGTTATCTTTATAATTTAGCACATAAAACACCTTGGCTCCTTTCACTCCGAGTAAAACGTATATTTAATATCCATAAAGCTTAATGAAAGTGGCTTTTCTACAGAAAGTCTGATTTAAATGACTCTAAATTGCATTTTTAGTCCACAGACCAGTGATGTTATTTGCAATGCTCCTGGTAGCCTGCAGGCGGAGCCCTGGGCTGCGTAAAAGGCGCGTGCAGCCTCCACCAGGGAGCCTCAGACCTTTCCTCTCTTGGTCTGAAAGGTCCTGACAGCTGCGTATAACAACTAGGAACATAGATTGGTCATTACTCTCACTAGGATACTGAATGTTTGTTTGTTTGTTTGTTTTTTCATATTTAGTACTTCAGTCAATGGTCAAATTTTAGATCATGGGATAAATCATCTACCTTTCTCATCACTCCACTCTGTTATCAAAAACAGACAAACAGAAGAGAAAGCAAAACTCTTAGCAATGGGTATTGATTTAAAACCCCACAGACCATCAGTATGTGCATAGCATTCACAGTTTACAGAAAGTCTCTCTTCTCATTTGCTCCTCTTGCTACCCCTGTGAGGCACAGTTTACTAGTATTCTGATTTGTATCTGACAATTCTGAAGTGTAAAGACGTCACATAGCTCATGATGTTAATTAAGTCCGTAGATGTTAGATAGAGGACCCAAATCGACACCCTTATATTGTATACTATACAATATGTGTAGTTTTTTCCCTCTGCATTTACACATCCTATGAAATTATTTTACACCTTTTTTTATAGTAGCATCATCCCAAAGAGATCCAGATGAGTTTGAACCTTCAGGAGCTGTGTAATCCTAGAGAAGGCTGAAACAGTCTACCACGCATTCTTTTTTTTTTTTTTTTCTTTATCAGAATAACTTGAGTCTAAGTTTAGATATTGATTTTTTTCATTAAAATTCATTATCATCTCTGGCAAAGTATTCTATATAGATGTTTGTATTTTAGTTCTGTGAAGATAATAGTTATATTAATACTGTGAAAAGAATGAACTTCGAATCATATTTTTTTCTTCTTTGCACTAGACCTGAAATAAAGGCTCTTGAACTGACACTTTCTTTAAAAAGTTTGAATGAAATCTTTTTGAAATTCCCAAATAAGGTCTGATTAATACTATTTATTGTAAATCCCTTGTCATGGTTTGCTAAGTCAATACACGTACCCTGATGCATCAAAATGCTTTTTCAGTGAAATCACTAGACCACAAAATAATCGTTCTGTTTTCCTCCATCATTTAACCAGCAATGATTTTTCAAAGTTTTTCTATGTAATTAAGTGTGTCTGTGAATCATTAATGCCATCTAAAAGTACAACATCTATAAAATTGTTGATTCGACAGTAATATAAACATGAGGCACGAATGCTCCCAGGTTTTTTGAGAGGCAAAACCTTTTTTATTACTTCCCTTTTTTTGAAAACATTAATATTTTGCCACTATGGGACATTTAATTCTTAACCAAATGCATATCTACTTACTCTGGTTTAAACAGCATTCAGAGACTTCTCTTTTGGGATAGTATTTCAAATACTCTTGACTGTAAGATTATTCTAGACAATCAACAGTTTCTAAGAGCAAGCCCATCTTTAATTTAGAATAATCATGAAATAATTCCAAGAGGAATTTCAAATAATAACTATTATTATTTTGAACAATAATTAAATATATCAAATAAGATTAGCACAAAGTCACACAAAAGACTGGTCCTAGCACAGAGAAAGGTCAATATTTCCTATCTCTCAAAAATACCTTTTTAACATTTTTTAATTACTTTGTATTTCCTTTGTTTTTGTTGAATTTTAGGAAAACCAATATTCTCTACATGGGGGAGAGAGACACCAATATATTTTCACTAATATTCATTTTATTACTCCCCCCCATAATTTTGGTTACAATTGAGCAGAATACTTAGAACATTTAAGTAGTTTTTATTAATATAATGTACTAGGAAAAGTATGATATTTCCACCACATTGACTTCACTTGAGATACCAGTTCTACTGTATTTAGCTGTTTAATTGCAAGAAAACCATTCAAACTCTCTCAAGCTCTACTTATCTTTCTTTAAAATTTCTTACATGTGTCATAGATTTCTTAGGATTTGTTCAGAATGTTTAGAAGTTCATAGCATATAATAACGAGAAGGCAATGGCACCTCACTCCAGTACTCTTGCCTGGAAAATCCCATGGATGGAGGAGCCTGGTGGGCTGCAGTCCATGGGGTCGCAAAGAGTTGGACACGACTCAGCGACTTTCACTTTCACTTTTCACTTTCATGCATTGGAGAAGGAAATGGCAACCCACTCCAGTGTTCTTGCCTGGAGAATCCCAGGGACGGGGGAGCCTGCTGGGCTGCCGTCCATGGGGTCGCACAGAGTCAGACATGACTGAAGCGACTTAGCAGCAGCAGCAACATACAATAAATGCACAAGAAGTAGTAGCTATTTGCTTATTCTTCTTACATGGAAGTAGCTGATCACTTGCTCCCAGTATCCAAATGCATTAGACAATTAGATGGTTAACACATCTCTTTGACAGAGTCTACAAACTCTATCTTTTAAGCATTCACTCACTTAATAAACATTTACTGAACACTTATTATGTGCCAGTACGGTACTGGTAGTTCGCTGATGACTCAAATGGTAAAGAATCTGCCCATAATGCAGGAGACTGGGTTTGATCCCTGGTTTGGGAAGATCTCTTGGAGAAGGTCATAGCAACCCACCACAGCATTCTTGCCTGAAGAATCCCATGGACAGAGAGCCTGGTGGCTACAGTCCGTGGGGGTCACAAAGAGTCAGACATGACTGAGTGACTAACACACACACTGTACTAGGGGTACAGATATAAATAAAGCAAAACCATTGTCTCAAGAAATGTGCTATATTATTAGAATCATGTTTCCATGTATTGAAAGAATATCATATGAAAAGCATTGCATCAGATACTTTTAGAACATTATATTATTTAATTAAAACTGTTCTACAAGTCAGGATTTGAACCTCTATTATACTCTGACCTTTAAACCCATGTTCTCAGTAAGTACAAGATACTACTATATAAACTGGAAGCATATTTTGATACAAGGAGTCAAGAGCAATATAATTAAATTGCTTAATGACAAATATCTACTTTTTGCCATTTATTTTTCACATGCATATTAATTTCAGAAGAAAAAAAACAATGGGTTTTATTTCTTTGATTTTTTTCTTTAAACAACACACGTTTATTCTCTCAGAGTTCTGGATGCTGAAAGTCTGAAATCAAGGTGTCAGCTCTAAAGGGGAATATTTATCTGCCTCTTTTAACATCCAGTGTCCTCAAGTATTCCTTAACTTGAGGAAGCTTAACTCTAGTTTGTGACTCTTCTTTGCTTCTGTGTTCTTTCTTCTTATTAGAACACTTATTAGCCTTTAGAATTACTATCTATTCCAAGTTCAGTATATCATCTCGATATTTTTGCCAGTGCATCTGCCAAGACTATTTCCATATAAGGTCACATTCTGAGATTCTCACTGGGTGTGAGTTTTGAGAGACGCTACTTCTTGCCTGGAGAATTCCAAGGACAGAGGAGCCTGGCAGGCTACAGTCCATAGGGTCGCAAAGAGTTTTAAACAGAAGTGAAGTGATTTAGCACAGCAGCACATTCTACCACACAATTTTAACCTGTTAATTATTAGAAATAGCAGACATTTTCTGTTGAAAATGTAGCACTATATATTCATTTATCAAATTAATGCAATTTACTAAGTTTCTGGGGCATGTATAACACAGAATTTGTCTTTAAGTAAAATATGCCTTGAAATTTGTCCCACGTGTCTATTACTATATATGATAGATATGCATGGCATCCCAAATTTCTGGATTTCCTGATAATCTCACAATCTAGTAAAGAATCCAAGCATAAAGCAACTACTTACAAAAAGTCATTTAGTCATGCATGTGATGTGCAGAATAAGGTGAAGAAACAGGTACAATGAACACATATCAAACGGACTTGACCAAATCTTGAGAATTGGGTTTTGTGAAGAAGTAATGTCTAAATAGAGGTTGAAAAATGACTAAGAAGTAACTAATCAAAAAGAATTTATCTTTGATTCCACTGTATTTCTGAACACTCTTGTTATTCTAATTTTCTGAGAAATATGTTAATTATGCTCCTTTCATTCAATTTCTCTTGTAGTATGACTTAATATACCCCAAAGAGAAACCAATGAATTGCCCTGTGAGTAAGCAACATAACCTGACTTTTACATTAACTTTTGGCATTTAGATGCAGAAACAGTAGGGAAACTTCAAGAATAAAGAACCATAATTTGACCTTTAAATTCTTCTGAAAAAAACTCGTTTTATAGTACTTTAATTATAGGTAAGTGTCATCCAATGTAACACTAAACTATAGTCCCTGGTAGGTCTCAAAGAACTCTCATTTGTAAGCAAAAGCTTATAAATACTGTATTTATCCTACCATTGCTTTCAACTATTGTGGTTACATGGACCTGCTGATGAAGACATATGTATATGGGTATTGGGACTTCTCTGATGGCTAGTGGCAAAAAAAATCCACCTGCAATGCAGGAGCCACAGAAGATGGGGGTTTGCTCCCTGGGTCAGGAAGATCCCCTGGAGGAGGGCATGGCAACCCACTCCAGTATTCGTGCCTGGAGAATCCCAGGGACAGAGAAACCTGGCAAGCTACAGGCCATAGGTTGGCAGAGTCGGACACGACTGAAGTGACTTATCATGCTTGTAGGTATTAACATACGCATATGTACAATTAATATATGTATTATATGTATTAACCTAGTTAGGCTTTTACTATAATGTACAGTAGGACTCCTAGAAGATTACTATTCTTCCATTTCCTTGGTAATTTCTGGGAAAACGGGGATATTTTAGAAAAGAGTTTCTACAAGCTTTTTCCCTAAAACAACAGATGATTGAAGTGAAAATCTCAGTGACCATAACATTAAGGTAATTGACACTATTAAAAATAAGTCAAAATATCTGAGTAAGATAGTCCCATGTGGAAACATGTCTACTTTCTGATAATATGGTTGACTGCTTTCTATGAACAATGTCTATAGAATATCCTAGAGAGGAAAGAGGGAATTTAATAAATAAGCCTCTCTCATAAACAAGCAAGTCCATATGAAACATCCTTAGAATAACAAGGTGACAATTTAATTTAAACTAATTTAAGCTAATTTAATCGAACATAATCATATTCATATCTATGTTGTACCAATAAGACCTTCCCTTAGCTGGAGATTGTTGCAACTTTTATGGCCTCTTATCAATTAAACAGTCAATTGAAGCCCGGTTTTCAATATGATTCAATCATAACATTGATTAAAAAGACTACAGAAAAGCTCCTCTTCGTTAGTTTAGCAGAATTTTGCATACCTCAGTTGGGAAATAATGCACATAATTCTGTTGAATACAGGATGATACTCTTACCTTTCTGCTTTCAGTATTGAAAACTAATTTACTAAAAGATATTTCATTATCTCCTCCATGGCTCTTAATTGGACAAATTTGCCTCCTTTATTTTAGAATGCAATAATTCACTGTCTAGAACTGTTTGTACATTTGTTATATACATCCCTTCAGTAGTGTCTGAAAAGCACACTTCTTACCCGCCAATTGCAAAACTCATTTACATTCTGATCACCAGATATAAATCAAAGACTCTGTTCCAAGCACTGAGCTGGGCTCCACAGGTACATTAATAAATCTGTCTTTTCTCTTAGAGCCATCTGTACCCTACACAAAACAATCATGCGGAACCTTTCCATACAATGCTAAAAGTGTTCTAAAAACAGCAGATATTTACTGATTTCTCACTTTGTGCCTGGGACTGTTCTGAGCATTCTTCAAGCACTAACTCATTTATCCTATATACTCTCCCCATGAAAAAAAGTTACAAAGCAAATGTGAGTAATTTGCCAAATGACACAAAACTAAAAAGTGGGAAAATGCAACCTTTTTCACACTTCAGAAAAATCACTAAAATGTTTACATATCGGCAGAAGTAACACTTATCGGTCCTCTGTGTTTGTATCTTAACTCACTGCATCTTCTAAGGGACCTTGTTATTAATCATTTCTTCCATCTAAAAGTTCTCTCAACTGCATTCTTCACGTTAACATTTAAATATACTCAAGTCTTCTATCTTACAAACAAAAATTAGTATAAGAATATGTTAATGTCCTATCCTATGATTTGTTGTTGCTGTTGTTTCAATACATTTTTTTTCCTGGAAGTTTTACTCCTTCCTAGGATTTCCATTGTCATTAATGTGACTGACAATCACTCCAAATTTGTAACTTCCATTCTCAACTCTTGGTACCATGCTATAATTGATCTCCTTATTCCCTGCTTAAGTGAATGGCATCTTTTTAAACAACAATATTTGCATGTCAAAAACCTAGAAGTCATCCTACTTTCTAAGTCTCTATTTCATTCCTTTAAAATATCCTATAACTTTTATTTTCTAATTTGCCATTTTAGCCACTTATCTCTATGTCATATCACATGACCCTAGACCAAGCTATGAGTTTTCTCCTATCTGGAAAGAAACAGCCTCAAAATGGATTTCCCTTCTTTCACTTTTTCCATGCTGCACTTTATTATCCACTCCATAAAAACATTATTTCAAAACATAAATATGATGACATTTCTTTCATTAAACCCCATTGACAGATTCAAGGATCTCCTTTGACACTTGCTGTTTAGTCCCTGAGCTGTGTCTGACTCTTTGGGACCCCATGGACTATAGCTCACCAGGCTCCTCTGTCCATGGGATTTCCCAGGCAAGAATACTGGAGTGGTTTCCCATTTCCTTCTCCAGGGGATCCTTAGCATAGCCATTAAAGTCTTATATGGTCTGGTGCCTTATTACTGCCCTGACCACACTGTCTAATGTTTACATTTTTTTTTTCAGGAAGAATTTCTATTTCTTTAGCTAAACTTTTAAGTTGTGGGTGGCAGGAAGGCCTTAGAAAGAACTGTTCCATGGTATGAAATACATAACTCAGAAAAACTCAGAAGGATTTTTCAAGGAAGTTGGTCTATAGTGCCTGCACTTTCTCCAATTTTCTAAGAGAATTATTCTTACCTGAAGCTTGCTAGCACTAAAGATTTAATGGGCATAATGCATATGACAGTCTTTCTCATAAAATGAATGCAAAGAAAATGAAAAAGAGTGATTGACAGAAATGTAAATACAAGAGAGCAGAGAATAAACTGGGAAAGTACATGTCTGGATAACTATATGACACTAAAAGCTATTAGAGGTGACAATGGCTTCATCTTTTGTCCATGCTGTGTTTTATGCAAAATACACTCAAACTAGACCTGGAGTGACCTCAAACAGTACAACTTGGAGTTTTTTAATGCATCTTGGATTGGCATTATATTTTATTCATGTTTGCAGTGACAGTGGCAACCGTATCTAATAATATAAAAACTGTAGATTCTGCCAGGTCACTTCTACCAAGTTCTCTCTATCCTAGACACCTGAGTGTACAAATGGGGACAAAGGGTGAAGTGCTGGAGGAGGAGCTTTAGCAAACTTTTCTAGAAGCAACGTTTGGAGTCTCTGCTAAGTGAAAAGAAAATCAGTCATGATCACTCAGAAGGTGAAGGTGACTATGGTAGTGCTTTCTGGGTCATAGGTCATTCAGTCTAAGACATCTTACAGAGAGAAGAAAGAAAATGCAATTGAAATACTTTCCATGGTGCCTTCTCCCTCCTCCACCTATTACATATTTTTCTTCGAAGTATTTGACTGTGAATCCTGACCTTCCCGCCTGTAGTGTGAAGTCCAGTTACCCCAGAAATGCAGCTTTATGAGATACAGGATTTCCAGTCCTCCTGGCTTGGCAATTGTGATTTCTTTCACTGCCAGCACTGCTAGGTCTAGTCCATTTTTATGAGGAGGTAAATGCAAACTCTTATTCACAGGGCACTCTACAATGTCACACGTACTTGAGACCCCAAGTGTCAGAGTTGTACAAAGCTTTGACATAAATATAATCTCAGTGCTGAAAATTGACCCAAATTATTGCAAACTTTTAGAGCAGCATACTTCTCAACGATGAAAAGGGAAGAATTAAACTGACTATAAAAAAGGCTATTCCACACTACTGATGTCTGAAGATGGAAAATAAAAATTACTTTAGGAATTTTCTGTCTCCTTATCATGATGGTCTTTTTAAATCATGAATTGATTAAATTCATGATCACAACTATGTGATTACATTGATTTAGAAGACATCTTTAGGAACCTTATGTATGAAGTATCTTTAAAACCATAAAAGATTAAAACAGTTTTCCTATCTATTTAATAAAAATAAGACCATGTAAAATAAGAATTATTCTTCAATACATTGGTATATAAATGCTGCTGCTGCTGCTGCTGCTAAATCGCTTCAGTCATGTCTCTGTGAGACCCCATAGACAGCAGCCCACCAGGCTCCTCTGTCCACAGGATTCTCTAGGCAAGAATACTGGAGTGGGTTGCCATTTCCTTCTCCATTGTATCTAAATAAATGAGCTAAAAACAATGAAAACACTACTCAGCAAAAGTTTTCTGCATAAGCAGTAGAACCGGGAATGGAAACATGGTTGGTGCTACAGGGGTTTGACGCTGAGGCAAGTAAGGAAGACAGTCTTTCTGGCTGTTTGGGATACACATAAAAACAGCTGAATTTATAAAGTCCAAAAGTATCCTAGTAACCAAAGGAAAGAATAATTTAACAAGAGATTGACCTAAGCTCTACAGCGAATGCATCACCCATGTGGTTTGCAGAAGGCTGGAAAAACAAAAGTAGACACGGTCAAGTGGGAACAGTGCCTGTAGGATCAGCAGAAGGAAAAATCAATAACAAATTTGGTGTGTATGCTAAGGGAGAAAACACCTCTGCATGGTGTTAGTAAGATAGAATTCGGTTAAACAGTGGGACCCGAGACTTTTGTTTAGATGTGATAAATGGCATGCTATCAGTGAATGTATTTTAGAGTTTCCAAGATTAAATTTATCTGTGGTCTTGGAAAGAGAGAATGGAGCGGCTGAGATTTTCCAATGTCCTTCAGTCGTCCTTTTCCTTTTAGGATAATTTTCTCTAAAATTCTTAATAAAATGTAATCAAATATGAAATCTTATAAACAAACACAATCACATACATGTGATTTATGGCATAAAAACTGACATAAAACAGTTCTTGTGCATTAATATTTGGAAAAGTAAATCTGTACCACCCACAAAAACAAGTGTGTACATGATATTTGTTATGTCACAGAGACGGAGTGATAGATTCTCAAATAATGCAAATTTAGTCAATATAATTAATTGGATGCTATAGTGGAATGGAAATGTTAAGCAATCAGCATCTTAAACCATAATAAATCCTTTAGGATACAGATCCAGAGCCATTGAGAGGAAATATATAATGATTCCTGGTCATTCATAAATCACCAGGCAAAAGAGAATGGGAAGCATAGGAAACACTTTCTATTTCTGCTGTAGCCTTTTTTTCACTTGATATCAGGAAGTTCAAATAGATTTTTATGAATACCTACCTATAATCTTACAGTGAGTAGGCAATATTATATAAATTGGTAAATTTCTGCTTCCTTCAAAGAACTCACTACCACCTAATTATATACCATAAGTTGAGCACAGGGTCAGCTGGCACCCCATGAATAATTTAGTTTTACTAATTCATCTGTATCAAAGAGGATAAATTATGAAATATGTGAAAGTCAATACAGTGGAATTCATTTACAGTACTGAACATTCAGCGTACATTTTATTGTAACTAAATGCATGCTAGAAATAAAATATGATCCTGCAGAAAAATAGGCCACTGTAATATAAACGTTTCTACAGAGATATAATATGCTACCAAAAAACAGTGACTTGTTAACAAGATGAGAGTAAAATCTTGTATCTTGGGTTTGTTCACTTAATTTTTCATTAAATTCATAAATTCAATAAATTTGTATTATTTGAATACTACCCTGTTCTAAACACAGTGCAAAATGTTTGAAAAAATAGTTTTTCCCCCTAAAATCTTTAGAATCTAATGGATAAAAACATGTAAATAAATATGTTTGTATTAAAGAATATGTTATGGAGAGATAATATGGTTCAGAATCCTCAAGTCACAAAAGAGCATATAATTCCAAAAGAATAATGGGTAGACTAGGAGTAGGAGATGTAGCAAGAGATGAGAAAGAGATACTTTGGGGAGCAAATGACTTAGGAAAGATGAATAAAATGGTATTTAGAACCAGGGCTGGGGATTAACCTTTAAAGCCAAAGGAACCATCTCTTCCATTCAGGAAGGGGTTAAGTCATTCTAGATACACACTGAGACAGTTAGGTCTGTGTGGCACAGGATATGGGGGCATCCACTTATTTTCACACCTGATAGCTTAGATGTTTTCTGTAGAAAAGGAGGCAAGATATTGTGAAAATTGAGAAATGGAAAGAGATCAGCTAAGATGTTTAAGTATGACAATTACTCTTTGGAAGCGGTATTATGAGAAATGACAAGAAGGTAAACAAGAAAAAGTAAAATGATTACTGATAGAACTGAGTGTCCAGTGAGTGGGGAAAAAACAAAAATGTGAAGAAGCATCAATCTGTATCAATGTATGATCTCTTCTAGCAAATCTCAGCATCCTAAGGAGAAGAGATAGATGGCTTGATTGAGCTCAAAGTTACAAAAATTGTTATGGCACTTATGCCAAAAATCATTTATATAAGCCAGCAAAGCGATCCAAACAACCAATTCAAACATGTAAACTTCAAGTGAAATGTTGATATGACTCACCACGGAGGCTGTGATTCACAGGAAATGAACTGAAGCAGTGGCAATGGGATAAAAATGAGGGAGGAGTTGAAAATTCACAGCCATGATGAAGATACATGCTATATAGTGAAAGTAATGAAGTGAGAGGCTAAAATAAATGAAGGCTGTGATCAGAGATTCGTATTTGGAAATTTATTATATTGGAGGTAATAAAAGTATAAATGATGATAAAATCTAGCTGAGATTATAAGAATGGTTGTCTAAAGGAGGCTGGAAGTTGAGAGAACTGGGATCCAGGAAGTCAAACATCTATGAGAATAAGGTGTCCAGTGGGCTGACCACATATTCTTTGAGTCATTATAGAGGCTGTGAGGATTTAAAATAAAAAGAAATACTGTGATCTGTGCACCCAAGGGTCTCAGCATATGACATATCAAAGGATGATAAACAAAGGTGAAACTTCAAAGATAGAAGCTTTCTGCATGAGCCAAACAGCAATTCTTGGGAAGTAGTATTGAGGATTAAGGAAGAGCAGATTCATGACTTTGGGGTGAATGGAGTGGGAATGAATGTATCCAGCTCTCTGAAGGAGAAATGAATAGGCACATGGAGAGTCAGATACCAGTTGAGTCCAAATGCTGAAAACATATTTGGATGAAAATTTGCACTTTGCAAGGTTAAAGTACCTTATACATAATAACTATCCAATAAAGGCTAGCTGTTACAAGCACAATCTAATATTATCAGCTATTTTGAATCCCCCACCTCCCCCCAACTATTAAGAAGACTGGGATCTGTTACCTAGGTGGGACTTTATTTTACTGAGCCTTATGTGAGATGGTTAGGTGGCATCACTAACCCAAAGGATATGAGTTTCAGCAAACTCTGGGAGATGGTGAAGGACAGGGAAGCCTGGCATGCTACAGTCCACGGAGTCACAAAGAGTCGGACACGAATGACCTACCGAGCAACAATGTGCGTTTGGGTGTGCCAGTCAGGAGATGGGGATGGAGCACAGCTGAATTTGGGCGAAATAATGGGGCTAGAAATTTGAAGTCCCGAAGACCATCCAGAAGAAAAAAAATGTGATACGTTGTGTCCAAACAACAAATCCGAAAGTTGTTTTTCTGTGTGGTGTGGCACATACCCCCTTGACAAAATCTGCAGTGAAGTCCATTTTGCTCATTAATGTTTTCAGGTGATATGGCTTAATTTAGCAAAACTCAGAGTGGTTCTGGGGAGAAGGGAATGGCAACCCACTCCAGGATCCTCGCCCGGAAAATTTCATGGACCGCGTAGCCTGGTGAGCTACAGTCCATGGGGTCACAAAGAGTCAGACATGACTGAGCAACTGGAGCGACTAACACACACACCAAGTGGTTCTGAGGTTCTGGGCTCATCAGGGAGCATGCGCAGCTGGGGCAGAACCAGAGAATGGGTGGACAGCTGGGGGGTTGGTCAGACACTGAAAAGTGATCAGGGGAGAGGAGATGCAGAGTAAACTAGGGATGATATTAGAGAAGAGGAAAGTTGATTCAGGAACTTGAATTTCACACGTCACTGTGAATGGGATATTATGACATATGAAGAGCATTATTCAACTTGTGCAATGATGGGGCTAGAAAAAAGTAGCAAAGTCCAAATAATGAAATTTAGTGGACTATGTGTATAAGTTTTTACTTTCACCTAAGAACCTTGGGGAGAAATGGAACACTTTGAGCAACAAAATATCATCTTCAGATTCATGATTTGAAATATTGTTCTGACTTCAGTGAGAATACACTGGGGGCAAATGATACTTGAAGGGGGAGAGCAATTAAAAGTCTATTGTAGCCTCCAAAGAAAAGATGATGATGGCTAGATTTAGAATCACTGAGTGGGATGGAGAAAAGTGGGTCAATAAAAGAGATACTTTAGGATGATTACTTGACAGGATTGTCATGTCAAACACAGAGATGTTGTCAGATGATATATGAAAAATACTGATGTGAGTGACACTGATGCAAAGTTTTGTTAAAAGTACTAGTTTTGTAGGTTTTATATATACATTGGGCTTCCCCGGTGGCTCAGTAGTAAGGAATCTACCTGCCAGTGCAGGAGATGTAGTTTCATCTCTGGGCTGGAAAGATCTTCTGGAGAAGGAAATGGCAACCCACTCCAGTATTCTTGCCTGGGAGATCCCATGGACATAGGAGCCTGGCAGGCAATAGTCATGGGGTCACAAGAGAGTTGGACATGACTAAGTGACTAAACAATAACATGTATGTATTGCTGTTCTGAGCCATCAAACTATCTCCCACGTCACAGAGTCTGGAAACCAAAACTTTTCCCCAGAATCCTTTGCCAGCGGGGTCTTATTTTATATTGCAACAGAAAAATAAAGTTTTTAAATTCAAAAATCAGAAGGAAATATGTTTTCCTTCTTTTTAAGGCTTCAAGGAAGTGGGTGAACAAACTGCATGTGTAAAGCTCTCAGCAGTTTCCTAGAAAACTCCTTAGATTCTTGAGCCTCAGTGCCCCAGGAGTCTGAACTCATGAACAGTGATTTCCTGCAACACTTGTTCTTCCTAGCTGCATTAGAGCAGCGCTTCTCCCTGGTCTTTGTTCTGCTAGCTCTTGAGACGTAAGCATCTAATTCCCTCTGTCCCCTCTGAGATACAGAGAGTCATTTCTGCTTTTACCCTCATCAAAGCCTTGACTGATTCAGAACTTTCTAAAATAAGTGACTCAGTGGCGGGAAACTAGAATTAGTTAACTGACTCAGTCTTATTTGAAAAATATAATGAAATAATTGCTAAAATAAATGAAATACAAGTAGGATCCAGTATGTCTGGAGTTGCCTGAAAATAAATGTTTCTTCAAAATATGGCTTTGGGAGACCACAATGATCATTGCAATAGAATTTAACCAAGGAAATAAGGCATACAAGTACTATGAGAAGGCTAATTCTGACTGTGTGGTTAGCTTATCAAAAAACTTACAAATTGAGAACTTTAACTTTTGGCTTAAGGCAAGACCAAGACAAAAACAAGATTCTATTACTGGTTTTTTAAAAAAAAATCTTTAATCCCCTAGAACTTCAGGATCAATGTTAAAGACCTAAGTAAACCACTCAAGGTCCTAAATTGTTAGTTGATATTCAGTCATTCACACGATCTGTAGGACTCTTATATGGAAGAAAACAAAATGTGACACAATAATTGAGGATGGTGATATTTAGTAGATTCTGGAGATTATGAATAGGCTGAACCTCAAAATTTTATTATGTCTCCCCTGCCAACAAAACCATTTCTTTCTCATCTGTCTGAAATCAGTCTCCTTATACTGGAAGACCATATCATGATGTAATTTACTTATTTCCAAGGGTTGTTATTTCCCTTCAAGACCTCTCTCTGCTCTGCTTAGTCACTCAGTTGTTTCCAACTCTTTGTGACCCCATGGACTGTAGCTCGCCAGTCTCCTCTGTCCAAGGAATTCTCCAGGCAAGAACTTGAGTGGGTTGCCATTTCCTTTTCTGGGCTTCAAGACCTATCCTGACCAAATTTCGGTGCCTACCTACTCAGAGCAAAAGTTAAACCCTAATTCATTCTAAAGAATTAGTTTCCTTCCAGCTTAACCTATAAGGAGGGAATGTATAACCACAATAATTGTAATTGCTTTGTCAATTTCTATCAAAAGAAAATCAGAAAGTATGTGTAGGAATGGGCTTTGAGGGTGTATACCAGAGAAGAAGAACCCAAATTAAATGCAGGGATGTTGATAAACAGAGCATGTCTCTGGTCCACCACTTCAAAGTGGAAAGGAAAAGTAGCAAATACCTTAATTGAATTGATAAAAAACATGCTTGGCCTCACAAAAATTCAGGATTCAGAGGCATGCCACTTTGATAAAGTTTTTAGACTTCAAAGGCTTGCCAAAGCATCCTTCCAAAATCAAAGAAAAATTACTCTACTTTACTCCCCATATCACTAAAAAGAAAAAATATTTTTTGGTTGTCTTGGGAGTTGAGCATGTTGCTCCCAGCCATTTTTTTACCAAGTGGCCCAAAGTCACAGGATCTGAATGAGGATCAGAGTAAGCGAATGCTCTGCAGGCAGTGGAGACTTGAGAGCAAGAGGCTCAGCCAGTTGGACTTTGTGAAACAGAAGATGGAAAGATGCTCAATATGCTATCACCAATAGGATGCAATATGCAGCCACTAGTCATCTGAAGCAAAGCAATGGACCCTTCCACAAAAACTATTTTCACTTTTTGCTCCATCTCCTGAATTGCTATTATATTTGTACGTAGTAACTAATTTTACATTTTATTCTTCCTTTCTTCCCACATTGTCTTATAAAACATATGTTATAGTATTTTTATTTCTCTTTTTTCTAAATTATAGAATATAAAGGTAATCTGTAACTGAACAGGAAGTGCAGCAATCATAACACAGAGGTGGATACAATAAACCATGGGATTTTGGGTCTTTCCTCTCCCTACCCTCCAACCCAGGGTGAGGTGTGAAAAGTGAAAGTGAAAGCTCGGTCGTGTCTGACTCTTTGCCACCCCATGGATTATACAGTCCATGGAATTCTCCCGGCCAGAATATTGGATCCTTTCCCTTCTCCAGGGGATCTCCCAAACCCAGGGATTGAACCCAGGTCTCCTGCATTGCAGGCAGATTCTTTACCAGCTGAGCCACAAGGGAAGCCCAGGGTGAGGTGTAGGGACAAGCAACTTTGTTTGTATAAGAATGTTAGACTGGGGAAGAAAGAATATAACACAACTCCATCATCGTGTTAAAGGAATACATGCTGTTGCTCTTATTATTTTTAAGAGTTTAAATGTGAATATTAACAGAAGTATTTCTCAGATAACAGGGATCCAAGGAGGAGGACTGAATCACATACAGTTGTTGAGATTTAACAAAATCTGTAAAAACTACATTTTTCACGTTCTTGTCAGCAGAATTCCTGCTTAGATGTTAATAATAGGCAATTGTGTGAAATTAAGTAGGTAGAAAGCAGAAGTCATTTTTCTCTCCCAGTAGCAGCTGATAAGAACCCAGGTAGTAAGTGCAACCTTCAGTGGGAGCCTGACCATCTTCCGGTCATTTTCCTCAGCTCAGCAGACAGCAGAGTGATCATAGACAGTTCATGTTTGCTGGTTTCCCCAAAGCCAGCAGTGGTTCTTTCTGACCTTCACTCACCCAGCCCTTCCAATGGTCTCGGTTAAGAATTGAATTCTCTGTATTAAATCCTGTCTGCCAAAATATCTAAATTCATGACTAAACTCTGACTTACACAATGTAGCAATATGGAAGTAAAAAGTGAACACTAATCAATTTTAATAAAGAAAGAAAAAAAGAAAGTAAAACTTGACCTAATAATCATGATGTTTGCTTCTGGTCTAATCCCCCAAGTTTACCATGTTTATACATTTTTATTATTCTTTATGATCATTCCCTAAAGGAAGATGTCTCCTAATAACTTTTTCTTATATATATATATAAATTACATATATATAATTTGCTAATTCCACACTTTGCTGGGATTAAATGAAATGCTACTAAGGAATGTAATCAAGCAAGAAACAAACTACTTTTGAGCAACTTCTAGAAACAAAAATATGTAATGGTCAGGCAGAAATTAAGAGATATGCAGAAATTGCCCTCAAATCATTCAAAATAATTTTTTTTGAAACTCAGTTTTCTTATAAGTAACATGAAGACAATAATTTCTCATAAAAGATATAAGAAATAAATGAAATAATATATGAACAAATCACATTGTTAACAGTAATTTGCAGTACAATTGATAGTTACTGTTTTTGTTACTACTATACTAATGTGGATTTATAATATCTTTCTAACATTTTAATCATTATTTAAACAGATGTGCCTTATGTGGTGATTTCTTCACGATAAATCTACCATAATTAAAAGATAAGTGAAGAAGATTTATTTAGCATTCTTTCTGGGAAGACTCTTATCAAAGGAATTCTACGAACACCACTGCTGGCAAATAGGAGGTTTCTGAAAATATATTCTAAATTGGTTTCGCAGCTGTTCATATCTCACCACAGCCACTATAAGATGCCAATGACTGCCGCTTTGGTCTCTTAGTCCCTCCACCTGGCCCTCATGATAGGCCAGCTGAATAAACCAGCTGATTATGGCTGGTGAGAAAACTAATAATTATCCTTAATGCCCTCGCAATACATTGATGACCACTAATTTCAAATGGGCCCTTGATGTTGCTGAACTTTCATTTATATTTCTCTAAATGATTTATGGGTTTCCCTGGTGACTTAGTGGTAAAGAATCCGCCTGCCAATATAGGACGTTCGGGTCCGATCCCGAGTTCAAGATCCCCTGGAGAAGGAAATGGCAACCCGCTCCAGTATTTTACCCCGGGAAAATCCCATGGACAGAGGAGCCTGGGGGGCTATAGTCCATGGAGTTGCAAAAGAGTAAGGCGTGACTTAGCAGCTAAACAACAAGCTGTTTATTCTCTTTATTGACTTTTCACACCTCTCCCACTCTTTTGAAATTCTGATACCATCTCATTCATTCTAGAATGCTCAGATCCTATTTAGCCTAAAAAGTTTTTCTAAATCTAAAAGTAATTTCCATCAGTGGCTCCCATGTCTATATTCATATGCTTTGAATGTCTGCTATCTAAAGTCTCTCTTCCTTTTTTGAAGATTGTCCAGTTCCTAAAGGCAGCCTCCCCAAATTCTGCACTAGATACTATCTCTTTTGGCCCCTTCAATGACTGGAGCCCAGTAACTCTCTAAAATTTCAATTTATCCACATCTGTTGGATCATTCCCAAGTGTGTACTAACATGCTCTTTTCAATCTCAATTCAATCAGCAGTTACTCTACCATTTCTCTGCTTCTCTATAATCTCCTCACGAGAGTTGGCAATGCTAGGTCTCTTCTGTTTTTCTCTTTTTTTCTAGCTTAAATATCCTTGAAGGAGTGTTTGCCTGCAACCACACCATCCAAATGCACTTCATCATATCACCAATGCCTTAAGTTTGTTAAATCCAAGAGTTAATTTTCAGTTCTCATAGAACTTCAAGGACTTCCCTGGTGACTCAGATTGTAAGGAATCTGCCTGCAATGCAGGAGACCCAGGTTTGATCCGTAGGTTAGGAAGATCCCTTGGAGAAGGGAATGGCCACCCACTCTGGTAATTCTTGCCTTGAGAATTCCATGGACAGAGGAGCCTAGCAGGCTACAGTCCATGGGGTCACAAAGAGTTGGATACGACTGAGCGACTAACACTTACACTTTCTTTTATGTACAACTTTAATACACTTGACCAAATCCTTCCTTGGATCCAGGGCCTCATCACTTGGATTCCAGGGCCTCATAATCTGCAGGTTTTCATCTTATCACACTGTCTACTTCTTTTTTGTTGTTGTTTTGGTTCCTTCTCATTTCTTCAGCCTTTTTAATATTGGGTCTTGGCCTTGGACAATATATTAATTCGCTAGGGCAGCTGTTAACAATAGAGTGGAAATTGGGTAGCATAAATAACAAATTTATTTTCTAACAGTTTTGAAGGCTAGAAGTTTGAGATCAAGCTGCCAGTGGGTTGGTTCCTTCCAAGGGCTGGAAAGGAGAATCTGTCCCTCTGTCCTAGGTTCTGATGGTTCGCAACCTGGCGTTCCATGGTTTGTAGAAAAATCATCTCATCTCTGCTTGTGCCTTCATGTGGCACTCCCCTCTGTCATGCCTGTGTCCAAACATCTCCTTTGTATAGGGACACAAATCATACTGGATTTATATAAGTGCTAAGTCACTTCAGTCATGTCTAACTCTGTGCAACCCTATGGGCTGTAGCCTGCCAGGCTCCTCTGTCCTTGGGATTTCCCAGACAAGAATACCGGAGTGGATTGTCATGCCTCCCTCCAGGGGATCTTCCTGACCCTGGGATGGAACCTCTGTCTTGTGTCTCCTGCATCGACAGGCTGGTTCTTTACCACCAGTGCCACCTGGGAAACCTATATAGGATTAGAGGTCCACCCTATCCAGTATGACCACATCTTAATTAATTACATCTGCACTGATCCTATTGCCAAGTAACAGTGCCTTCTGAGATACGCCAACATATAAAATTTTTGAGGGGGGACATAATTCAAACCAAGAGAAACCATTTTTTGAACATGTATTTTGCATATCTCATCAGCAGCAGCAGCTTCTAGCTCTATGCTTTATATTGTGTCTAGGTGCTAAATACTACCTAATTTATACCCCAGATTAGACTTCTCTAAATTCCAGGCTCAAATATCCAAAAAACATTTTCAATATCTCTGTCTTGATATATGATAGGCATCTCAGACATAAGAAGTCTTGTAAAATGAAGTCTCATATAATCTGAAACCAGGCCTTAACATAGACCATAACAAGCACCCTAAAGCCTCCCACCTGTCTAATAAGTATCCCCAATTATTATTCTCTCCCCTCTCCAGAAGTAAATAATACTCTGACTTTAATGATATTCATACCTTTGCTTTTAAAATTATGATTACGAACTGAAACAACATCATCTAATATTACAATTTTTTAAATGCACATGATTGAAATTATCTGTCTGTGCCTTTCTTCCTTCATTCAAAACTATATCTTTAAGGTTTTTTTCATGTTATTGCTTTTCACCGGGCTTTACTCAGTGTTTTTCATACACAGTATTTATTCATAGTATCTCATAGCAAAACTCTCATAATTTGTTTGTCTTTATATTTTAGCCATTATAAACACTGCTGTTATGGACATTCTTGAACATGTACTCTGGTTCAAAATAGTATGAATTTCTATGGCTCCAGGCAAGCAAACAGAATTATACTGCCATAGGTATGTTTGTCTTCACTTGTACGGAATATTGCAAAATATTCTTCAAATTTGTTCTATTCCAATTTGGTCAGGAAAATGGAAGTCATTTTATCTATTCCATATATGAGGGGTTTATGTATCAAAATCTACTTTTCACTGTATCAAAAGTAGCAAAAATTAAGAAATTGAAGAAACCACCCAAGCAACCACCATCCAAGAAACTGAAGAAGCCACCCAAACAACCACCCTCATAGAATCCTTATGTTAAAAGCAGGTTAGGAAAAACTGAGGACAGTCAAATATGAACATGAGTAATAAAACTACAGGCTTCTTAGCACAATTATGTAAGGAAAACAACCTAAAAATGGAAAATGAGAAGGGAAACATTTGGCAGACAAAATAAATTCAGAAAAATACTACCTCTAAACAGAAGGAATATAACAAAGCAGTGTTATTTAGCGTGGTATATATATTGCATTAATGGTTCTAAATAATGTCTCCTCCCTTCCTGGCTCTAAACTGTGCCAAGTGACTTGCTTTAATCATTGAGAAGTTAAAAATATGATATCAGAAGAAGCTTAATAAAATTCTTGTGCATTTCTGATTGCTCTTTTTGCCCTTGCTATGAGAACAAGCTCGTGATAGCCTACTGAACAATGAGAGATCACATAAGCAGATATTAAGACATCTTAGCTGAGCCATCATAGTTCCAGTATGCCTGCCAGCATGACAAAGACAAAAATGTAAAATGATCTTAACTTGGTCCAAAAAAGCAGAACTGAGATGCTGGCCCATAAATTTGTTATAAACCACTGAGTTTTGAAATGATTTGTTATACTATATTATTGTTGCAATAAATAACCAATATAAGCACTGTAAAAAAGAAGTGCAAAAACTCAGAAAAGAGAATGTCAAAGAAGTGTGAAATGGAAAGGCAGAAAATAAATTGGGAAAAAAATGACAAAAATAATTTCATAAATGAAAACATAATTATGAGATGTATAGAGGAGATTATAAAGAGTCAAAAGTACTTTAGAGAACTAGATAAAACTACAGGCAAATGAACAGAAATTAAGAAGAGATCTAAAAAATGGGTGATAGGAAACACTAGACATGAAAGATAGGCAACAGATCCCTAATATGCATATATTTAATGGTCTGATATTTCAAATTAATAGTTAACTTAAAAATATCTTCTGTCTTTTATGTTATATTAGAGGGTTTCCCTGTGATTTCCAGGTGTGAATTTATTTATGATCAATTGGGCTTCCCCATTATGAAGCTGTTTCTTTGTATAGCTCTTATAAATTCTGGAGAAAGATATCAGCTATCGCATCTATAAATGTTGCCCTCATCCTATTCTTTCTCTAACTCTTTCTGGAACTCAGTTTGCATATATTGTAGATGTTTTTATTCCACCCGCCCCCCACCTTGAGTCTTCTCTTATATTTTCTATCTCTTTGTTCCCCTCTACTGAAATTTCTTCATATCTGTTTTTCATTTTATTAAGTTTCTCCCTCAGTTATTTCCAAACTTCCTTTAAAAATACTCATAGAATTCTTGGAAATGGCAGAGTAGGGAACTCTAAGGGCCTATTCTTCCACAGAAACAAGGAGAACCTGACAAAAATGATCTTTATTAGAACTCAGAGGCTGACAGCAACCAGGTGAAGTCTTAATCAATTAAAAAAAAAATCAACTGAAACATAGAAAGAGAGATGTGTGGCATTTTAACTTATCCTTGTTTCATCCACCCCCCGCCCCAGATATTGGGGGTCTGTGGGTTCCTGGTTCTAGAATTAATAACAGAACTGACTTTGTCATTAAATTCTGGTTGTCTTTTTGGACTAGCCCAAAGAATTCAAAGAGCTGGCTTTCATTTTCACTAACTCGAAAATCAATCAGGTGGAAAGTCAAGCAATTCTGAGGACATTCCATGAAAACATCGAAAGGCAAAGGAATAAGGCGTTGCCACTTGGGGCAAAAGGTAACGCTTCAGTCAAACAATAAACATACTGAAACTCGGAGGAAAAACTGGGGAATTTGTTACTTTATAAATAAAGAGTTTTGAAAAGCTCCCATACATGCTAAGGAATATAGGTTTATGTTCATACCAAATGCTGGACACATGATCAGAAAATACTAATCATTAATTCCTGCCTGTTTTTTTTTTAAACCATCTTTACCATTATTAAGAGTGCAGTTCAATATAGCTGAGTATTCATATTGCTGTGCAGCCAGTCTTCAGCACTCTATTCTTGCAAAACTGAAACTCTACACCTATTAAACAATGACATACTTTTTCTCCTTCCTCCAACCAATTGGTAACCACCATTCTACATTTTGTTTCTATAAGACTGACTACTGTAATAGCTCATATAAGTGTGATTATACAGCAGTCGTATTGGGGGACTGGCTTATTACACCTACCGAAATGTCCTAAAGATTCATCCATGCTGTAGCATACATCAGGGCTTCCATTCTTTTCAAGGCTGAATAACATCTGACTGTATATATACCTCATTTGTTTATTCCTGTGTTGATGATATTCCATTACTTCTATCTTTTATATATTATAAATAATACTGCTGTGAACATGAGTGTTCAAATATCTCTCTGAAATCCTGCTTTCAATACTTTTAGAAATGTATCTACAGGTGAAATTGTTGAATCCTGAATCATTTGTTAATTTTAATTCTTTGAAGAAGCATTAAACTGTTTTGCATGCCCACTACACCATTTTACAGTGCATAGGAGTAAAGGCTTTTCCAGTTATTACTGATACTTTTTTTTTGTAGTAGTGATAGCTCATTGTGATTTGATTTGCATTTCTCAAATGACTAGTGATATGAGCATCTTTTTATATGCTTGTGAGTCATTTATATATCACTTTTGGATAAATCTCCATTCACGTCCTCTCTCCATTTTTTAATTGGGTCATTTGTTTTGCTGTTGAAGTCCTTCCTAGAAGCTCCTTATACAGTCTGGATATTAATTTCCTATCACAATATTAACACTTAAAGACTCTTGAAACAGTAATCAAATCCCTTTCAACAAAAGAAAATTCATGGCCAGATGACTTCAATAGTCAATTCTACTAAATCTCTAAAGAAGAATTAACATTTCTGAAATTCTTTTAAACAGTAAAATAAAAGAGGATGGAACACTTCCCTGCTTAATGGGTATAGGGTTTCCTTTGGGGATGGCAAACAAAAATGTCTAGAATTATATACTGGTGATGGTAGTACATTGTAAATGCATTTAATGTCACTGAATAGTACACGCTGCTGCTGCTGCTAAGTCGCTTCAATAGTGTCTGACTCTGTATGACCCCATAGACGGGACAGCCTACCAGGCTCTGCCATCCCTGGGATTCTCCAGGCAAGAACACTGGAGTGGGTTGCCATTTCCTTCTCCAATGCATGAAAATGAAAAGTGAAAGTGAAGTCGCTCAGTCGTGTCCGACTCTTAGCTACCCCATGGACTGCAGCCTACCAGGCTCTGCTGCCCATGGGATTTTCCAGGCAAGAGTATTGGAGTGGGGTGCCATTGCCTTCTGTGATAGTACATGCTAAATTGGTTGAAATAGTAAACATTTTAAGTGCATTTTGTCATATACACACACAAACACAAATGCCTTACAGATTTAAATTTTAGTGATTATATTGTTTTCATTTCTAAAATTAATATTTGGACATTTTAAACTGTGAACAATTGATTTTATGCTGTCTGTTCCATATTTTAGATTCCCTCCTTTATTTTTAATACATTAAATATACATATTTTTAATTCTATGAATGATAATTCCAACCTGTGAAGTACTTTTATTCGATCTGGCTGCATGTTGTATTAGCTATCATTAAATAGTATCATTAAATGGGAAGCTATTTTATATATAGGCTTCCCTGGTGGCTCAGTGGTAAAGAACTTCTCTGCAATGCAGAAGACGTGGGTTTGATCCCTGGGTCAGGAAGATCCCCTGAAGAAAGAAATGGCATGCCACTCCTGTATTCTTGCCTAGGAAATCCCATAGACAAAGGAGGCTGGTGTGTTACAGTCCATGGGGCCACAAAAGGGTCAAACACAGCTCAGCAACTAAACAACAACAAATCATTTATATTGCCTTATTGCCTCATTTTCTTTGTGATTACTTTTATTAGGAATTCACTGTACTTGGGGGAAATCCTTGACCAAGACTGAAGTTCTGTTTCTTCAGAGAGCCTTTGATTTGTCCCTGTAACTGTGGAAATGCATAATTGCTTCATGGGCTCCCTTAAACCTTATTCTCCTGGGATTGTCAGCCCATATAGGTAATGTGAATTTGGACCACAAAATCACATGAGCACCAACTTGTGGGTAATAATTCTGAAATCCAAATGTAAGACTGACAAGCTTTGAACAGTCTGTCTTCGCAAATGACTACTTTTCCATTTTACTCATTTTTCCAGGTTCACTCTTTTCCCTGCTTGAATCTCAGCTTTATATGTGATCCCTGACTTGATCTTTTCACTTTATGTGGGCTCTGGGCACACAAGTGTTATTAAAATCAAAGCTCTATATTAAGGGATGTACACCTTTTCCCAGAGAAGCCAGGGACTTTATTTCACTTATTACTGTGGATTTATGCTTTCTGTTTGCTTTCTGCCTCTAAGGATTACTCTGATTTTATTGCTAGCTCAGACGTGCATTTTAAACTATTTTTTATAAAATGATATCCCACATTTTCTGGCATTTTTTTGAGAGTAGCAGGTTTGGGGTATCTATCCTGACGTGCTGCTGAATATGATATAGTCTCATCTTGTTTTTGTCAGGGCCTTTCCTGGTATCATTGCCCAAATTATTCTAATGGTGAAACAAACTCACCACATCTCCTTGTCAGTCTCTCTCTGTGATCATTAGTGCTTTCGCGAAGTATTTCCAGCTCTTTAACTTTCATGTGCAGGAAGACTTGCCATCAATTTGAAGGTAGAATTAGCCTTATAGCTTTACTTGACTGCTGAAATGTGAGTGAAAGTGAAGTGTGTCACTTCTGCCTTGCAAATTTCAGAGACAGCCTATGATTCAGTGCATCCTGCTCACGTAGCTTCACGGGTCAAGTACAGGTCAAGATAAAGCCTTTGCCCAGGTGAGTTCCTGAGGGATTTTGATGACCTGGGATAGTCCTTCCCGTGTGAACCTGCATTAGAAACTCAGGCTGTACAAGCTATTCTTTTGTTATCTCCAGCCACTAAGATTTGCAGTTTTTGATATTATAGCCCACATTAGCCATTCTCTTGGCTCTACAGTCAAATATCATTACCTTTTCGGTTCAGTCCAGTACTTACCACTTCATGGTGTCTTCTCTGATGTTGCTCAAAAAAGGAATCACTCCTCCCTGTACTATACTTATAAAAATATCTATAAAAATGATAGTTGTAAGTTGTATTGAGGCTTTTACTCACATTATCTCACCTTATATCATCACAGAATTATGAAGATATATATTACCTCTATTGTACTTTATTTATCTTTATTGTATTTATTTAGTGGGAAATAAAAGGCTTTAAGAAATTGATGAACAAACATATTGCTCATGTGATCTTTGTCATAATTTTACCAAGATTACAATAATTGGTTTATTCATTTTTTATCCCAGTTAAAATCAGAGCATCTATTAACTTCACATCCACCAGTCCCAGCCCAGTGAGAAGGATACAGTAGGTGCTCAATTCTTAAATTTTTTTCCTAATTAAAGATATACATTGAAAAGTTAAAGATGAAAGAAAATATACTAGATAATATAACAAATACTGTCACATATACCACTCTGAGAAAGTCTTGATAGGGATTTGGTTTATCTCCTTATGCTTTTCCCATGCATAAAAAATTTGTAGATTGTTGACAGAATATTCTGTGTTCACATTTATAGACTGAATTTCATGTTTAAATTCAAATATTAAGTGCTCCATGGTCTTGACATCTATATTAACAATTACATGCAATGCAGTCATATAGGTAAATCCACAATTTATTTCACACTTCCTTTGATATTATTTTCATCTATTTTTAATTCAAAAAATATTCATTGAGCTTCTCTTCTTCTCCATGTACTTTTCCAGACACTGGATACAAGGGCAAAAACCAACACCAAACAAACAAAACATCCCTGCTCTCATGGGATTTGTTTTCTAGCTGGAGGAAATAGATGATAAATCAATAAATATATAATCTAATATAAGCACTAAGAAGAATTAAAGTGAAATAAAGTGAAAAATGGAAAATTCTCTATTTTAGAAAGCTTTGTTAGGGATGCTTTTTTGATGAGGTGATAACGTTTTGGAGAATAGTGGAAGGAAGTGAGAGGTAAAACTGTCTGGTTACTGAGGGAAGAAAGTTCTAGGCAGATGCAACAGCAAGTGCAAAGTCAAGTCCTGAGGAAGATGCTTGGTCCCTCAAGAGGCACCAGGGAAATAAGAGACTGGAGGAATCCAGTAAATAAGAAGATCATTAGGGATCAGATAAAGGAGGAATCGGGGTCCCAGACTGCATAAGCCAGAGTTTTTCTGAATTTCACTTTGAGTTTGTAGGGAGATAATTGACTTATTTTGATAAAAATGTTATGATTAGATATATATGTTAACAGAATTTCTCCAATTGCTCTGTAAAGAGAATCTGAGGTGGAGAAATCAAAATGTAAACAGGGAGACCAGTTAGAGACCACTGCAGGGTTCAGGCAAGAGAGGACTGTGGCTCAGAGCAGAGTGGGAGCAGTTTAAGTGGTGAGATATAGATGGTTTGATTATTTGTGGTATATTTTGAAGGATGAGCCAATATGATTTCCTGGCAGATTATGTGACAAGTGTGAGAGACAGAGTTAAGGCTGCTCCTTAGCTTTCTTTGGCTTTGATTTACAACATACATATATACAATGGAGTATTACTCAGCCATTAAAAAGAATACATTTGAATCAGTTCTAATTTGGTGGATGAAACTGGAGCCGATTATACAGAGTGAAGTAAGCCAGAAAGAAAAACACCAATACAGTATACTAACGCATATATATGGAATTTAGAAAGATGGTAATGATAACCCTGTATGTGAGACAGCAAAAGAGACACAGATGTATAGAACAGTCTTTTGGACTCTGTGGGAGAGGGAGAGGGTGGGATGATTTGGGAGAATGGCATTGAAACATGATTAATATCATATAAGAAATGAATCGACAGTCTAGGTTTGATGCAGGGTGCGGGATGCTTGGGGCTGGTGCACTGGGATGACCCGGAGGGATGGTGTGGGGGGGGGGGGGGGAGGAGGGTTTGGGATTGGGAACACGTGTACTCCCGTGGTGGATTCATGTTGATGTGTGGCAAAACCAATACAATATTGTAAAGTAATAATAATAATAATAATAATAAATAAAAAATAAAATAAAATAAATTACACCTCAGTGGATGCCTTGTGTATAGTTGTCTATACCTCTCAGAGATATCTCCTTTCCTTAAAATATTTCCCTAGAGGAATAATTACCTATCGTGGGGGGATTTTTAAGAAATCACTTGTAAAACCATTGGTACACAATGACTTTTGTAGAGACATCTCTTTGATAACATTTACTTTAGGTTCCATATTTGTTTGTTACTTTTGAGTTGGATTCATTCATTCATTCTCATGTGTATGTTTGTGTGCATGTGGATATGGGTATTCAAACAGTAGTATATGCCTATAAAGTGATGACTTTGCCATTGTTATATTTTCAGACAAATTTAAAATATGTTCTCATGCAGTTTTCAGGCCATCTCTTCTTTCCAATGCATATGCAATTTTATTTTGATTTCCTCATTTATCCATTTATGTAAACTAATGTTTAAAAATCTCCAAAAGTTATGTTCTTTTATTATTTTTGTATTAACTAGTTGTACTGAAAATTCAGATATATGGTCTGTATAATTTTCTAGGTAAGTCCTTTGTGTCAGCCTTGTCTATTTTTTTATCCAAGACTCTGTTAGCCATAGTGATCTAAGTCCAGTGTTAATATATATATGAACTCTAATTTTCCATCAAATATTAAGTGCTGCTTCAGGTTTATTAGTTAATGACTAGAAGGGGCACTCCAGGCAAATGAGTCCTGCTTATTTCTAACTCAAACCTGATACCTTCCAGCTGAAAAGATGCCTGTTATTCATACTATCTATGAGAAGTCCTTTTAAACTTACTAGGAAAAAAAGCCCTTAAAGCCTCTCTTCCATGCTTATTATTTCCTGGGTCTCAATCATGGATTCATTTTGGCTTTAACATATGACAAAAAGACATTGGAGGAATGGGAAACAAATTTTCCGAACAAATAGAAACCTCTTTCCAATTAAAAAAGAAAGAAACTCCTTCTTGTTGTGACACAACTGAATAAGACCTAAGAGAAAATAAAGCAAAAATAATCAAAGAGTTTGAGCAAAATGGAGACAAAAGACATTATGATGTAAAAGTTTTCTATTTGGAAAAAAGTCACCGTTTTGCTTTTTCCGGGGAAGATTACATCATCCAGAGGCATGGTGCAGTAGTCAACCCATGATCTTAATCAAGGAATCCCCGTTCACAAGAGAGGAGTAGTCACCTTACTGGTGATCATGGAGGACAGAAATCTTTGAACCTCTTCCAGGTTTGTGTGTGTGTGTGTGTGTGTGTGTGTGTGTGTGCGTGTGCGTGAATGTGTGATAGAAAAATTCTACCCAGTTTAATTCTTTCACCTTCCTTTTTCTTGCTCAGTGTCTATTTTATACAGTGGCATTTTCCCATATTATTCTGAGAGGGCACTATCTACTCACAAAACCACTGCAAAGACTACCAGGTGGTTTCATCTGTTAACTCATTTTAGAAAGTTTTTGCTTGTTGAACATTTCCACTTAGGGGAGAACAGCTACTGTAGGAGCTTATCTTCTTATGGTGTCAGTGTTGGGATGAATCCCAGGAATGGTGGATTTCTTCTTTTTGTTCCTACCAACGCTGGGAGGAGTCTCTGTTACTCTGGCTTGCTGCATGTGGAAGACATCACTCCTAGACAATGCCCTGCTGAGATGCTGGATTTCTGCTCCATGTGTCCACTAGCCCCTTGGGTTATAACATGATCTTCTCCACTTACAGTGAAAAGAATAACTAATTATGCCGGCAAGACTAGTGAAAGGATTTCCAGAACAGATGGTATTTGAACTGGCTTTTTATAGAATGAATTACAATCTGCTATGTGGAGAAGGGCAAGGGAAGGATTTTCAGGTTATAGGGAAAACATCTGCAAAAGCTGGATTCCAAGCTAAATATTTCCATATTCAAAGCCAAGTATGCAATGATACCTCTGGAATGCTGAATTTACATGACTTTCCAAAGCAGAATTTATATACCTGGTCAGAGTTTTTATATGGCGGTGTCAAAATAAGTTTACACGATTGGATTTTTTAAGGATGATAATTGTGGTAGCCTAATCATTGGAGTCATCAGCAAGCTTTGTCAACTTCTGTATATTTCCCTACAGTCAACAGAGTCCACTCACCAAAACACTAGAGATTATATTTTAGAAATAGTTTTAGCTTCTTCTGTAAAGAGGGTTAAGTCCTCAAATGATTCAGCAATTAAAATAAACAGTAAACTCTGAATATTCTGTTTTTAGTTCAGGGCCCACTCATGCTCTAGGGCCTGATTCTCAGCCAGATGACTTGGATTTCTTTCCAACTTTATTCTTCTCAGTCCTGTTTTGAAGGATTCTTTCAATAATTGAGCTCTATCTGAAAATCCCACTAACTCTGCCTTGCATTCTGTAATACTCCACAACCAGTACTTTGTTGTTTGTTTAATTCTGTCAAGGGCCAAATAGTAAGGTCTTTAGGTCTTGTTGGTCATAGATCTCTGTCACAACTACTCAACTATACCATTGTGGAGTGAAAGCAACTATTGAAAATAAGAAAAAGAACAGGCATGACTGTGTTGCCTGAAAACTTTCTTTAGGGACCTCTCTGGTGGTCTAGTGGCTGGGAAACTATCTTGTGGGTTTGATTGCTGGTCAAGGAACTAAGACCCCATATTCCTCAGAGCAACTAAGCCCATACCACAACTAGAGAATCTCAGCACCAAACTAGTACCTAAGGCAGCCAAATAAATATATTTCTTAAAACTTTGTTTATGAAAATAGGCAGTAGGCTAGATGTGGCCAAATGGCTATAATTTCTGTCTCTGTTCTAGACCTTCCTCAATTTTATTCTCAAGACCTGCTTGGACTCAACTGAATTTATTATAGTTCGTATCTCGCACTTGATCTCATTGTGTTGACTTCATCCTTAGACTATTACCTATCTCCCATTATATTATGCTCAAAAAATATTTCTTATTATTTCTGTACTCAAGCGGCATGGCTAACTTTGCTTCCCAAACACTGTGCAGTTCAGTTCAGTTCAGTCACTCAGTCATGCCCAACTCTTTGCGACCCCATGGACTGCAGCATGCCCGGCTTCCCTGTCCATCACCAACTCCTGGACCTTGCTCAAACTCATCCATAGAGTTGCTGATGCCATCCACCATCTAATCCTCTGCCGTCCCCTTCTCTTCCTGCCTTCAGTCTTTCCCACCATCAGGGTCTTTTCCAAGGAGTCAGTTCTTTACATCAGGTGGCTAAAGTATTGGCCTTTCAGCTTCAGCATCAGTCCTTCCAATGAATATTCAGGACTGATTTCCTTTAGGATGGAGTGGTTTGATGTGCAGTTAATCCTAATTACCATGTGAAATTGATAACAGTTAATGTTGCAAGAGCTCAGGAAACTGTTTATGAAGGCCCAAAGAATTCTGAAGGCAATGGGAATCAACAGATAATAAATCTAATACTTGTAAGTGTTTACTATGTGTTAGACATTAATTGAGTGTTTATATAGAAAACACATTTCATCCTCACAATGATGGTTTGAGTTATTATCCTCTCTATTTAAAAGAAGAGGGAACTGAAACAGATTAAAGAAGTATCCTGCCCAACACCAAACAGCTGGTAACAGGTGGAGCCAGCACATAGACTCAGGTTTTCCAGCTCCAGAATCAACATTCTTATCCACTGCACTCTTCTGAGAGGTGGTAGAACAAGAGATAAAATTCTCTGGGTGGGAATGATCAGGCCTCAGCAGCCAGTCAAATGTAGTGAGAGCTCAAGAAGAAAAACTGAATCATTTAATTGGAAGATTAGAGAAAACAGAATATTTGTTGATGTCAGTTTTTCAATTATTTTGTGAACAGTTTTGTATGAATTTCAAAGTAGATTTCTCACAGACAGAAGTAATTACTTAGGCGTTATTAGAGAGTTTCTAGCCAGAAATACTATCTTAAAATAATTTAAGTCTATCAGGGCTTCTCAAAACACATATACAAATGAATCATTTTGGGATCTTATTGATATGCAGATTCTCATTCAGTAGCTCAAGAGTAGGGGCTGAGGGTGTACAGTTTTAACCAGCTGCTGGACTGGGCTGCATTCTCAGGTCTGTGACCTGTGCAGTTACACAAAGGCTTCACACTTAATTTAATGCTCTTCTATCGGCGTTTTAATTTTCTTAGTAACTTATGAACAAAGTGTCCTCCACTTTTATTTTGCTTTAAGCCTCACAGTCTATATAGCTTGTCCTGCTCTTAAGGAATGCTGCTACTGGAGCACTGTGAACCATACTTGGAGCTGAAAATGTCCAGTGGAGGAGTTTGCCAACATGGTTCACTGGGAAGATTTGGCCAGCTACCTGTTCTTGTAAATAAAGTTTTATTGGAACATAACCACACCCAAGTATTTATAGTTGGATATGGCTGTTTTTGAGCTACAACATATGTTAAGTAGCTGTGACTAACAGAAGCTGTCAAAATCTTAAATATTTTCTATCTAGTCCTTTATGGAAAGTTTGCAGACCTCTGGTCTAGCAGTTGATATTAGAGGATAGAGAATAAGGAATAATATAGAAAATAGTTTTCTAATACTTAGGATAATTCGCTTTGCATTTTTTTCAACAAGGCATTTTTAACATTTTCAACTCACTTTCTCTCATAGTACTACTGGAGGTAGATTTTATATTCTTATTTGCATATGTTGAAAACTGGGGTTCAGAGAGCTTCATATTCTTGTCCAGAAGCATGAAATAGTCTACTAAAAAGACCAGGCCCTTCCCACTTTTTCTCCTCTGTTCGCATGCTCTATTTTTCTTTCATAGTTTTAGAGCATTTTTTTTTCCTAAGTAGAAGATAGAACTACTGGTTTTTTGAAACAAGAACACCATTTTTATACAGTAATTCAGCGGTTATAAAATTGCATTACACATGGCACTAGGTCCTCCTACAAATAGTTCAGAGGCTGTGGAAAATGGATAAGGCTCAGGGTATAGACAAGCAGGTCCAGAATACTTTACTGAAATTCCATGAAGGACCTCTGTATTTGAAGAAAACTTCCATTTGAAATTGTTTTTAAACACTGATTTAATAATTAGTATCTGTTTTTGTTTTGTTGCTTAAACCACTCTCAATTCCCTGGAAACATCTGCTTTTCTCCCCTCCCTGCCCCTCCCTCAAACAATGTAACAGCACTCTATTAAAATTTGGAACACCATTATCTTTAACAAAGTTGATTATCTGTGAATCATGTTGCTCAGCATGACTACATTAAAGCATTATGCAAATTGGGTCAATTATTTCTTCCTTTTTGTATATGAAGGGAGGATTGTTTAGGCAGAAGTAATGGTGGGGATTGATTAGGGATTATATCCTATTATACCACAATAATATTTAAGACAGTGGTTGAAATGCTCACAAATATATGACAGAAAGGCAACTTAACAAATAATGTTGAAAATCTCAAATTTAAAAAAAAAAGCATGAATATCATATGGTTTTAGGGCTTCTATCTGGAGATAACATGAGACTAAATATGATTGTGGAAAGTACTGTATTTGGTTTCAATAAAGATAGCAGACTCCCATTTCTTTCTTTTTTTTTTTTTTTTTAATAAGAAATACATAGCCAAGATGGTCCCTTGGATTGCAAGGAGATCCAACCAGTCCATCCTAAAGGAAATCAGTCCTGCATATTCATTGGATGGACTGATGCTAAAGCTGAAACTCTAATACTTTGGCCACCTGACTCAGTGGAAAAGACCCTGATGCTGGGAAAGATTGAAGTCAGGACGACAGAAGATGAGATGGTTGGATGGCATCACCAACTCAATGGACTTGAATTTGAGTAAACTCTGGGAGTTGCTGATGGACAGGGAGGCCTGGCATGCTGCAGTCCATGGGGTCACAGAGTCAGACACGACTGAGTGACTGAACTGAACACACCCTGTTGATAGTTGAGATGAAAATGTGTCTTTTTACCTCAAAATGTAGTTGTATCAGATATTATTTAATAATTTCCTTAATTAATTTTTCAACTATACTATTGCTGACTGAAATTGTCATCCAGTCTTGTCACTTAATTTTTGGACTCCTGTTTCCTAGTCCTGAATCCTACTTTGATTTCTTCTCTTGAGCTTCAAACATAGAACATTTTCAGGATAGAATCGTTTATTAGCTTCTCAGATCGAAAAATTCCCTACCAGCTACCCAGTCCATTCTCATTAAACTGAAATGTAGTTACTTAAAACAGGTAGATTTCAAAGGCTTTTACTAGATGGAAAGTAGATCAAGGTCAAATGACATCGAAAAAATGAAAACTAAAGCTAAATCCAAAATACAAATTGTAATTTCTGCTGCTTCTTAGTTTCTTTATGTGAACGTGTATATGAACAGGACATTTCTCTTTTTATGTGACTTCCCTTTTGGGAATTTTGGATATATAAGGCGAAGGTGAAGTCGCTCAGTAGTGTCCAACTCTTTGTGACCCCACAGACTGTAGCCTACCCGGCTCTTCCATTCATGGGATTTTCCAGGCAAGAGTACTGGATTGGGTTGCCATTTCCTTCTCCAGAAGATCGTCCTGACCAAGGGGTCGAACCCAGGTCTCCCGCATTGTAGGCAGACACTTTACTGTCTGAGCCACCAGTTATAAAAATGCTTCTATGATTTCTTAAATAGAACATACTCAAAAAATAATTATCTTAAAGGAAAATACCAAAAAATGAGAATATATTTATGAAGACCTTCACTCCCAGAGAAGGTAAATTTTTTTCTATATGTAAGATGAAATATCTTATAATACATAGTTTACAGAATTAAATGCAAATCAAAAAAAAATAAAATAAAATCAGGTTTTATTGATTAATTAAAGAGTCCAAAGAGCAATCCACAGATTGGCTTTTATGGCTAACATAGTTGGTAAGGATGTGGGACAATAGGAACTCTTAAATCCCAATAGTTAGAGCTTTTTTTTTTTTTTTCCATGTCAGTGTATGGCAAAACCAATACAGTATTGTAAAGTAAAATAAATAAAAAATAAAATAAAATAAAATAAAATGGGCTATGTAGAAAAAAATAGAGTTTAAATTGGATAATCACTCTGGAAAATTATTTGGAATTATCCACCGAATTCTTAGATTTGGACTGATAATATCATCACTAGTTACAACTGCAGCTTGCTTACTATTATGTACCCAAAGTTTCCATAATCTGAAATAATCAAAATGACCATCAACATAGACAAGATAAATAAAATTATGGTGCATTTACATTTAAAAATGCAACAAGGCAATTACAATAAATTGCTGCTACATGGCCATAAATAGGAGACAATCCTGAGGAAAAATGTAAGACATAGGAGGGCACTTAGAAAGTTATTAACATTTACATAAAAACAAAAACAAGCAAAAAACACACCATAGTGATTAAAGTCAGGATAGTCTTCACCTTAAGAAAAGAGGTGGATCGTGATTGTGAGAAGAATAAACATGGCTTTTGAGATGCTGGAAATGCTTAAAATTCTTCAAGCCAGGCTTCAATAGTACGTGAACCATGAAATTCCAGATGTTCAAGCTGGATATGGAAAAGCCAGAGGAGCCACAGATAAAATTGCCAACATCCACTGGACCATTGAAAGAGAAAGAGAGTTCCAGAAAAACATCTACTTCTCCTTTATTGATTACACCAAAGCCTTTGACTATGTGGATCATAATAAACTGTGGAAAATTCTTCAAAAGGTAGGAATATCAGATCACCTGACCTGCCTCCTGAGAAAGCTGTATGCAGGTCAAGAAGCAACAGTTAGAAATGGAAATGGAACAGCAGACTGGTTCCAAATTGGGAAAGGAGTATGTCAAAGCTGCATATTGTCACCCTGCTTATTCAACTTACATGTAGAGGACATCATGAGAAACGCTGGGCTGGAGGAAGCACATGCTGAAATCAAGATTGCTGGGAGAAATATCAATAACCTCAGATATGCAGATGACACCGCCCTTATGGCAGAAAGCGAAGAAGAACTAAAGGGCCTCTTGATGAAAGTGAAAGAGGAGAGTGAAAAAGTTGGCTTAAAGCTCAACATTCAGAAAACTAAGACCATGGCATCCAGTCCCATCAGTTCATGGCAAATAGATGGGGAAACAATGGAAACAGTGAGAATTTATTTTCTTGGTCTCCAAAATCACTGCAGATGGTGGCTGAAGCCATGAAATTAAAAGATGCTTGCTCCTTGGAAGAAAAGCTATGACCTACCTAGACAGCTTATTAAAAAGCAGAGACATAACTTTGCCACCAAAAGTCCGTCTAGTCAAAGCTATGGTTTTTCCAGTAGTCCTGTATGGATGTGAGAATTGGGCTATAAAGAAAGCTGAGTGCCGAAGAATCGATGCTTTTGAGCTGTGTTGAAAGAAGACTCTTGAGAGCCCCTTGGACTACAAGGAGATCAAGCCAGTCATTTCTAAAGGAAATCAGTCCTGAATATTCATTGGAAGGACTAATGCTGGAGCTGAAATGCCAATACTTTGGCCTCCTGATGGGAAGAATTGACTCATTGGAAAAGATCCTGATGCTGGGCAAGATTGAAGACAGGAGGAGAAGGGGATGACAAAGGATGAAGTGGTTGGATGGCATTGCCAACTCAATGGACATGAGTTTGAGCAAGCTCCAGGAACTGGTGATGGACAGGGAAGCCTGATGTCCTGCAATCCATAGGGTCACAGAGAGTCAATCACAACGGAGTGACTGAACTGAACTGAACAGAATGTTCTCTTTCTGGATCTAGTGGTATTTACTTGGGATTCTATTTTGTCATAAATCATTGAGTTTTATATTTATGTTTTATGTATTTGTATGTGTGTGTGTGTGTGTGTGTGTGATATTTCTTTTTGGAAAAGGGGGAAGGTTACAATGATATGATATACTCTATAGTAAAAAAAAATTACTTTTTCCATTAATTCATTGCAAAATAACGCATATTTTGACAGGTGCAATTTCATCACAGTTCAGCAGAAGTGATTATTTTACTTCCCACTCTCAAAAATATATAAACATCTAACACTGAACCAACTGAGCAAATAATGCTGCAAATAACTTGCAAACAATTATTAATATGATTATAACAATGACAGAATGGCTTTTACTATCCTTAGAATAGATACCCATACCAATGAAGTTACCTATTGAATCATTTTAACTTAAAAAGCAGTGATATTTCACTTGAATTGGCATTTTTTCTATACATCTTAAGATGGTTAAGAAAGAAACTCAACTTCATATCTGTTAAAGAAGGAGGAGACATCTTCCTTTTACAGAATCTTAAATGAATCATTAATAACTAGGTAGATACGTTAAAAGGTGTAAAAGAGAAGCAAGAACAAGGACTGCTGCTGCTGCTGCTGCTGCTAAGTCACTTCAGTTGTGTCCAACTCTGTGCGACCCCAGAGATGGCAGCCCACCAGGCTCCCCCATCTCTGGGATTCTCCAGGCAAGAACACTGGAGTGGGTTGCCATTTCTTTCTCCGATGCATGAAAGTGAAAAGTGAAAGTGAAGTCGCTCAGTCATGTCCGACTCCTAGTGACCCCACAGACTGCAGCCTACCAAGCTCCTCCGTCCATGGGATTTTCCAGGCAAGAGTACTGGAGTGGGTTGCCATTGCCGTCTTTTGCCTAAAGAAAATATTCCTAAATACAAAAATAAGCAGAAAAAAAGCATAACTGACACAACCCCAATGGTAGTGAAATACTTTAGTGTTGATATCAAACAGTGGCTTCTAGAACATGTTTGCCTTGGCAATCAGGCACATGTCCTTTAAGAAGAAAGACGGGAGCCATCTAAAAACAAGTCTATTGAATTTCAAGCAATGTGTTTGGCAGAATAATTAACAGTTATGGATTCAAGAACTCCCAAGGAATTAAACAAACAATGCAGGAAAGGCCTGGTCAAACCAACCCACTATTCATAAATTGAGGAAATGGATATATTTAGCAATAAGCATAATGTAGAAAACAAGTGAATTATTTAATTGCTACTTTGAAGAGATAGAGCTATACTTACAGAAGGACAGTCAAATACCAGAGGGTCCAATAGGAGCTAATAAAAGGGAATCAAAGCAATTTCTACAAGGAGATCCACAGGAAATAATGTCATGTGAGATAGATAGTAAAAACATGTAGGACAAAGTGGGAAATACCAGGCACAGTTCAGAGATATTGTTATCAAAATAGAAATATAATGGGATATAACTTACACTATCATTTACAGAAACGAAAATTCTAGTTTACTGCCGGATAGCCTTGTGTGAATATTATTTTTAGAGTCCCCTTATTTTCCCTGAGAGAAAAATAAGTATAAATGGTGTGAATTTTCACTATAACTTTCAATCTATGGTCAGAACAAACAGTTACACATAGAGATCATACGTGACAGGTGGGCGGCAACATAATGAAGCTTCTCAACAAGCATGAGGTTATTCTTCTTATGACCCTTTAGAGTACCCACATAAGCGTATCATTTATTTGATATTGTAAAGTCAAATTAGCATGATTTGAATTTTGTGAATATTAATTTGAAGAGAAACTAAAAAGCCTCTTGATGAAAGTGAAGGAGAAGAGTGAAAAAGTTGGCTTAAAGCTCAACATTCAGAAAACAAAGATCATGGCAAATAGATGGGGAAACAGTGGAAACAGTGTCAGACTTTATTTTGGGGGGCTCCAAAATCACTGCAGATGGTGACTGCAGCCATGAAATTAAAAGACGCTTACTCCTTGGAAGGAAAGTTATGACCAACCTAGATACTATATTCAAAAGCAGAGACATTACTTTGCCAACAAAGGTCCATCTAGTCAAGGCTATGGTTTTTCCAGTGGTCATGTATGGATGTGAGAGTTGGACTATGAAGAAAGCTGAGCACCGAAGAATTGATGCTTTTGAACTGTGGTGTTGGAGAAGACTCTTGAGAGTCCCTTGGACTGCAAGGAGATCCAACCAGTCCATTCTAAAGGAGATCAGTCCTGGGTGTTCATTGGAAGGACTGATGTTGAAGCTGAAACTCCAATACTTTGGCCACCTGATACGAAGAGTTGACTCTTTGGAAAAGACCCTAATGCTGGGAGGGATTGGGGGCAAGAGGGGAAGGGGATGACAGGATGAGATAGATGGCTGGATGGCATCACCGACTCGATGGACGTGAGTCTGGGTGAATTCCGGCAGTTGGTGATGGACAAGGAGGCCTGGCGTGCTGCGATTCATGGCGTCGCAAAGAGTCGGATACGACCAAGAGACTGAACTGAGTATTAATTTGCCACTATTCCTAGAATTTCAATGTTGTAAGTCCAAAAACAAGCACGAAATAGGAAAATTAGTGTGGGGGAATGGAAATGACTCTTGGAATGTGTAATATGTTAAAGAACAGGGCCTATGTTAGATTGAATTAGAAAAAGTCAGGTTATTTTTTTCCTTATGTGTGGGAGGAAAAACCCAGTTCTTCCTTCCTGCCTAAAAATCTAGTTTCTTCCCTCTGAGTCACACAGCACTTTATTTCTGACACTTCTAGTCACCAGACTTGAGGAGGTTCCCCCCTACAACTGGCATTTCTCAATGATGCTAACTCAGTGTCCTTCAGTTTAGCTCAATCCTGACTCTGTCTCCTGGGGACAATTTTACAACACATAGGTGAAGGGCTTACACCACAGAACTGCCCTTTCCACTTCAGATGCCAGTCACAAGACCCCTCATTGCTTCAGACCAACACCCGGTGACTTCATGATGAGTAGAAGTTAAAGGAGTGGATGCAGTGACATATTTGATTTTTGTGGGCTCCAGAATCACTGCAGATGGTGACTGCAGCCATAAAATTAAGACTTTTGCTCTTTGGAAGGAAAGCTACGATAAACCTAGACAATGTATTAAAAAGCATAGACATCACTTTGTAGATAATTGTCTGTATAGTCAAAGCTGTGGTTTTTCCAGTAGTCCTGTATGGATGTGAGAGCTGGACAGTAAAGAAGGCTGAGCAACAAAGAATTGATGCTTTCGAACTGTGGTGCTGGAGAAGACTCATGAGGGTCTCTTGGACTTCTAGGACATCAAACCAGTCAATCCTAAAGGAAATCAACTCTGAATATTCACTGGAAGGACTGATGCTTAAGCTGAAGCTCCAGTACTTTGGCTCCCTGATGCACAGAGCTGATCCATTGAAAAAGACCCTGATGCTGGGAAAAGATTGAGTGCAAACTGAGAAAAGGGTGGCAGACAATGAGATGGTTAGATAGCATCATTGACTCAATGGACATGGATTTGAGTAAATGCTGGGAGATAGTGAAGGACAGAGAAGTCTGGCGTATTAACAGTCCATGAGGTTGCAAAGAGTCAGACAGGACTTAGTGATTGAACAACAACAACAATAACCTTGACCTTGGGCTCAATTAACTTGCTATAGCGGCTCCCAGACCCACTCCAGTGTTCTTGCCTGGAGAATGCCAGGGACGGTGGAGCCTGGTGGGCTGCCGTCTCTGGGGTCGCACAGAGTCGGACATGATTGAAGCGACTTAGCAGCAGCAGCAGCAGCAGCAGCGGCGGCGGCTCCCAGAGCTGAAGAAAACACTTAGTTATCATTGCCGGTGCACTAAAGGTTATGCTCAAGCTTACTGGGGAGCATCCAGATGAAGAGATACATAGGCCAAGGTCTGGATGGGGAGGTCCTAAGTGCAGAAGCTCTGTTCCATCACCTTCCTAGTATGGGTGTGTGTGTCAACTTGGAAGCTTCCTGAACCCCTATTACTGGGATTTTATGGAGGTTTTATGGAAGCATGATTAGTTCTTAACTCCGCTTTCCACTATTCTCCCCTCTCTGGAAGATAAGGGGTGGGACTGAAACTTCCAAGCTTCTAAGCAGGCTTCGGCTTTCTGGTGGCCAGCCCCCATATTTGCCTCAATAGAACAAAGGATAGATACTCAGTGCTCTTAGCCCTTTGGAATTTAGCCCTGTGTCGGAATGGGGTCAAAGACCAATATTAGAATAAGAGAGGCCCCTAGTGTTCTTATATACACATTCGTATTATTCCATATAGGTATAAGATTTATTTCCTACGAGTGCTTAGTAATTTACCTACAGTTTACATGCTTTCAGACTACAACCCACAAAGAGTAGGTAAATTGCTAGAGGTCAGTTAATGTTAAGTGCTGAGTAAAAAGTTGAAAACATACGCGCTTGAGAAATATCTTTTACCTTCGACAACTTGGTAGCACTTCCTTTGAACCCAAGGAATGAGTGAGCCTACTAGGCTTCTCAAGGTTGACCTTTTTGTAAGGGTCAAGAAGGCAGTCGCTTATGAAACACAAAATATTCTTTCAATGGCTCTGACATTTTCTGACATTCCTACTATTCTCATCTGTATTTAGAATTGAGAGCTTCAGTTACAGTGCAAATATTTTCAAATGAGATAGCCATCACAATAATCCCTCAGGAACTGAGTGCCTTAGAAACCCAGGTAACCTGAGGGAATAGCTGAGAAAAAGACCTGAGGGATGTTCCATCTATTCCCACTGATTCCTGGAGGAAGCTGTTCAGTTGCTACAGCTATAGCGTTTATAAAGGAATATATTATCATGTGCATATGCTTCTTAGTGGCTCTGAAAAAAAAATTGACAAAATGTTTTTGAGAAATTCCATGATTTGCTACATCAAATCATCAGTTCAAGCCACTATCAATTAGGGGTAATTTCAATTCATTCAACAAATATTCATTCATTAATATTCTACTCCATATCGGGCATTCTGGCATGTTCTGGGGCCACATAAATGAAAATAATTTTGTCTCTGGAGTCTGAACTTAAAAATCTTAAATCCGTTGAGGATATATACTATTCTTTATACTCCATTCCTGCCCTTTTATTCCTTAGGCAGCCACCCCTTAAAGCCATACTCCCTAATGAAAACAGCATGTGCTTGTCTCCCTACTCCCACTTCTTCTCCCCCAAGTAATACCTTGAAATTGTATCTAAAATGTCACTTTCTAAGAGAAGCCTTTCTTGATTTTCTGGTCTAGGTCATATTGCTATTTAGTTGCTAAGTGGTGTTCCACTCTGTGACCCATAGATTGGAACCCACCAGTCTCCTCTCTCCATGAGGTTTCCCAGGCAAGAATACTGCAGTAGGTTGCCATTTCCTACTCCAGAGGATCTTCCCATCCTAGAGATTGAACCCTTATCTCCTGCATTGAGAGGCAGGTTCTTCACTACTGAGCCACTTGGGAAGACCCTTAGGAAGGAAAAAATGTTTGCTAATTACTTGAAGGATTCATTGAAATAACAAATTAAAATGAGGAGAATTGAAAATGTTTTGACAAAGAAGACTTTAGAATGGGAACTCTCATTACGTTCATTGGGATCTGCATATCTCTGATGTACACATGAAAACTCTTTGTTTTATGAGTTTATCTAAGCAACAGGTAGAATAATGTTAGTGACTTCTAACCTTATACCTCACAGTCATCATCTTTGAATCTTTTATCAAAATACAAATATTTAAGCCTCACCATCAGAAATAGTGATTCTAAAACTCACTTCCTGTGTCATCTCTTCATGAAGACCTCCTTGACCTCACCAATCCCTGTCATCGAAAATACATCTCATGACCTCAGAAATCTACAGAGTCTAAGATATGGTGAATCCTGATGCACTTAAATCATTTATAAGCATAATATTTTCCTAATATGAATCACAATTTTTATTAGTAAGTATGGTTTTACAATTGTGGACAATTAAAATACTAGTAAAACTGCAAAAACAAAAGCAACCCAAAAAGAAAATCACAATGGATGTTAACTTTTAGGTAATATATTTTTATTATTCATTTCAAGAGAAAAATATTTTAAAAATCTACTTTGAGATTAACAAATACACTAGAAAATATATAAAACATTTTCTAAATATAACCAAACAGTTGAAGTTTCTAAGACTAAATCTTCCCCTTGGCTTTTTGTTTTTGTAAAGTGACTCAATCCAGAAGAGGTTATTTGGTAGTATCTATCATAACTTAACTTTCTTTTTTTTTAAATTTTTATTTTTACTTTATTTTACTTTACAATACTGTATTTGTTTTGCCATACATTGACATTAACTTTGAACTCAGAATTTCCACTCCTGAGCTTATGCTTAGGAGATATTCATTCCTATGTTCACTGAAAGACATTTTTTGTACTAGAATGTTAAGATCAGCACTATTCCTAAGAGCCAAAACCTTAAAACCATCCCCATATCCATCAAATGATAGAGTGGATTACAGTTTGAGATATAGTTACACAATGGAAAACCATTAAGACAATGAGAATAAACAAGCTACAACAACCCACATGAATGAAACTTAAAAACATTTGTTGAGTCAAAGAAGCCAAGCAAAACAGAGTGCAAATTGAATGATTCCATTTATATAAAGTTTACATATTGGTAAAGGTGATCTATTGCAATCAAGTCAGGGTAGTACATACATACTGTTAGGGAGGCTGATGACTGGAATAAGGTACAAGAAGTTTCCAGGCTACTGACTGGCAACATTCGTTATCTTCATCTGGGTGCTATTTCCTGTGTGTTCACTTTGTGAAGACTGATCAAGCTGTACACTTATAGTCTATTTTTGTGTATGTAACACTTAAAACGTTTCCATTAAAATGGTATGTCTTGAAAACTATGAAAAAGATAATTATGTTGGTAAGTCTGTCCGGAAGGATTTCAGTTCCAACCTAAATATTACCTGCCTCTTTGCTACACTGCGACCAAATCTTCACCATCAGGGTAGGGTGGGAGGAGTAAATTCCACAATTATCAATTCACCATTTGTATGCCTAATTTCAGGGGATTTTCTAAATCTGTGTATGTGTATAACCACGATCAATGTCTATTAATATGGATACTTAGGAAGAGACAAATTTAGGTATTTTGATGAACAGATTGTGAATCCAGATGAGGCTCATTGAATATTTATTCACAGTTCCCCAGAAGCATATGAAAACAAAGTTTTTTTGACCTTCTCAGGATAAGATAGACTTAATTTTATTTACTCTCTTCCATTTCCCTCAGCACAGCATTGTTCTAATAGACATCAAGTCTAAATTTACCAAGTTAAATTTTGTATGAGTTTTCTCCTCCTAGATGACTAGAATAACATTTTACTTAGGAAAGAAAAAAAAGGACCATAAAATTATGTCTGTAGTAAATAAAACAGTTTCATGTTTTAAGAAATGTGACAGCAAACTATAAACTGAAAAACCAACAGGCTTGCCTGGTAGGAGGTGCCATATGGAAAGAATGAGTCAGTCAATCTGTCAACAAATATTTGTTGAGCATCTACTTTGAGCTATTCTAGCCTTGAGAATATAGTAGCAAACAAAACAAATGTGACACCTGCCCCCAGGGGCCTGGCAATAGGAGGACCATGGCCAGTTAATAAAAAATAATGGCTGAAATGAAGAATCATTAAAGCAATACAGACAAAAATCGCACTTTAAAATAATTGTGCTTTATATATATAAAAGTAAAACATAGTTTAATAATTCATGCATGAAACATTAAAATCTTTGATTATATATCCTTATATCAGAATTCTGCTTTTTATCATTATTTTTTCATTAACTACAACCATAAGCTTATTCTATGAGAGCCAAGTTTATTTTCTTTAAGTAGAACAGGAGCTTTACACTTGCAAAGTAGTCTTCATACAACAAAACCCCTCTAGCTTTTGCTGATTTTTTTTCTCAGTCTTCAGTTATTTTGACTACATCTAATTAAAAAGAAAAATTTTAGTGTCTTTCCTTTATGAATCTTTTTCAAAGTATTTAGCCTAATTTTCATAGAAACAACTCTATTTCTTTTAACATAAATATTTCATTGATTTATAACTGAATAAATAATTATTAGAGTGGAAAATATAACCTAAATAAACAGGTCTGTGAAAAACACAGTGAATTCTTCATAAAGATTTAATCCAATTGGTAGAAGCAGGTGTTCACAAAGGTCTAAGAACATTGCCTACATGTGCCGGCAATCAGAATCCTATAAGCACAATTTATTTAAAGAAAAAGAACAGAAAATAGTGCTTCATCAAGTAGGTTGTTTAAATTCATGTATGTTAGAGAACACCTAACACCATGCTATCCAACAAAGAAACCACGACCAGTGTCTGGTCCTTGAACTTTTGAAACATGGCTTGTCCCAGCTGAGATGTGCAGTAATTGTAAAACATACAATAGGTTTTTTTTTTTTTTAATTTTGTACATGAAAATATAAAATACTTGGTTTTATGCTTTTATACAGAAACCATACTGAGATACTATTTTTAATATACTGGGTTGAGTAGACATATTAAAAAATTTTTTTATTGTTGTTTGGTCACACAGTCATGTTCGACTCTTTGCAACCCCATGGACTTCAACATGTTGGGCTTCCCTGTCCTTTGCTATCTTCTGGAGTTTGCTCAAACTTATGTCCATTGAGTTGATGATGTCATTCAGCCATCTCATCCTCTGTCGCCCTCTTCTCCTTTTGCCCTCAATCTTTCCCAGCATGAAGGTCTTTTCCAATGAGTTGTCTCTTCATATCAAGTGGCCAAAGTATTGGAGCTTCAGCTTTAGTATCAGTCCTTCCAATGAATATTCAGGGTAGACTTCATTTAGGATTGACTGGTATGATCTCCTTGCAGTCCAAGGGACTCCCAGGAGTCTTCTCCAGCCCATTTCTTTTATTATTTTTGAAGTGATTACTTAAAGTATTAAAGTACACATAGCTCATGTTTATAGAGCTCAGTGTATTTTATTTCTATTGGTCAGTGCTGCTCTAAAGCATCTATGTGTATAAAAATACAAACACATATACATATATGTGTATATATTTCACTTTTGAATAAAAAGGCCTGAAGAATGTATTTTTAAATGTATTTTTAAAAAGTGCTCAATATCACACACAGCAGGAAGCAGAGAGCCATGCCAGAAATGAGGCTGCTGTTTTCAGAGGCTTTCAGCATCACCCATGCTGCCTCCAATTAACACATTCTTGACATTAGTAAAACAGGTTTTTATATGTTCCTTGAATAAAATGACAATTCTGCAAAGACATGTTAGAATGGATCCCTTGAACAGACATAAACAAATGACAGAGCTTAGGAAAATAAGGAAAAATGTTAATACACTTAGATCAGCCACATCAGGGAGTTGAACTCCCCCTAGTGTGGAAAGGGCAGAATAGTTTCCAGAACCCAGAGAAGTTACCCAGAGGCCCGAGGCTGCTTTCATGTGCGTGCTCAGTCTCTCGGCCCTGTCCTGCTCTCTGCAGCCCCACGGACTATAGCCCGCCAGGCTCCTCTGCCTGTGGGATTTTCCAGGCCAGAGTACTGGAGTGGGTTGCCATACCCTCCTTTAGGGGATCTTCTGGACCCCGATCAAATATGCTTCTCTTGTGTCTCCTGCATTGACAGGCATATTCTTTACTAGTGCTACCTGGGCTTCCCTTGTGGCTAAGCTGGTAAAGAATCAGTCTGCAATACGGGAGACCTGGGTTTGATACATGGGTTGGGAAGATCACCTGAAGAAGGGAAAGGCTACCCAGTCCAGTATTCTGGCCTGGAGAATTCCATGGACTACATTCCATGAGGTCGCAAAGAGTCAACATGACTGAGAGATTTTCACGATCAGAATCAGAGTGCTACCTGTGAAGCCCCAAGTTCCTCAGAAAAAAAAAAAAAAAAGGTTTCTAGGAGAATATAAATTCAGGCTGCATTCTCCTCCTGTCCTACGATGCACTGTCATCTTCCATTGATAAACCACAGCAGGAAGCCAGAGGACAAGGGCGCCATTGAGCAAGCTGTGTAGACCAGTTCACAGACCACAGAGGAGAGTGAAAAGAGAGTGATCCATAAATGGTCCATGAGCTTATTTCTAACCATAAACTCCCAGGTTAAATGGATGAACTTTCAATGCAGCAGAAGACAACCAGAAATAATATTGCAGCTACATTTTGCGTACACTCAAATGGAACCATTATTTTTAAAAGAAGAGGCAATAAATACAATGTGACAAGATTTTAAAGCATAAGACTGAAAAATAATATATACATTTTGAACTCAGATCCACAGTTCAATAAAATATATTATGGCAAGTATTAAAGATTAATTTTATAAGGTGAAAAACAATTGCTGAACTATATAACAGGATTGTAATCAAGATCAATGTTTCACTACTCTAAAGGTATAAAACCAGGAAGTACAGTACAGTGTTAGACAAATATGATTTGGGGGTAGTAGTCCTTAAGATTAGAAAGAAAATAGCCTAGTGCTTGATCTCAACCCTGAAAATTACAAAGCTCTCCCTCAGGTTGCTGAAAATATACAGAGGGCTATATTCTCATAACCACATCCCTGCCGCATATCAAGATTCACGTACTCTGTCTTATAATGTGAATGAAAATATATTTCTCTATTTTCATTAAAATAATAAAATCTCACTGAAAAGAGATATGTGAGTGAAATAGTCTTGACTTTCAAATTGAGGAATAAATTTAGCCTAGCAACACAAGTGGGCTTCCCTGGTAGCTCAGCTGGTAAAGAATTTGACTGGAATGCAAGAGACTCCAGTTTGATTTCTGGGTTGGGAAGATCCCCTGGAACAGGGATAGGCTACCCACTCCAGTATTCTTGGACTTTCCTGGTGGCTTAGATGGTAAAGAATTCTCCTTCAATGCAAGAGACCTAGGTTAGATCCATTAGTTGGAAAGATCCCCTGGAGGAGGGCATGGCAACTCATTCCAATATTCCTGCCTGGAGAATCCCAATGGACAGAGGTGCCTGGCAGGCTACAGTCCATGGGGTTCCAAGGAGTTGGACATAACTGAGTGACTAAGCACAGCACGCAACACAAATATAGTACATTGTTATTGTATGATAATGTGTAACTTTAGGCATGTCATCAACATACCTTAATGACTTCATCTATAAAAATGAGCTGGTGAAAAGACCTTATAATTTTTGAGAGTAGTTCCTAAAAAGGATAAGATAATAACATAAAAGTAACAAGGTAACAATACAAACATTCAGTTCAGTTCCATTCAGTCACTCAGTCCTATCCAACTCTTTACGATCCCATGAATCGCAGCACGCCAGGCCTCCCTGTCCATCACCAACTCCCGGAGTTCACTCAGACTCACATCCATCGAGTCAGTGATGCCATCCAGCAATCTCATCCTCTGTCGTCCCCTTCTCCTCCTGCCCCCAATCCCTCTCAGCATCATAGTCTTTTCCAATGAGTCAACACTTCGCATGAGGTGGCCAAAGTACTGGAGTTTCAGTTTTAGCATCATTCCTTCCAAAGAACACCCGGACTGATCTCCTTCAGAATGGACTGGTTGGATCTCCCTGCAGTCCAAGGGACTCTCAAGAGTCTTCTCCAATACCACAGTTCAAAAGCATCAATTCTTCGGCGCTCAGCCTTCTTCACAGTCCAACTCTCACATCCATACATGACCACAGGAAAAACCATAGCCTTGATTAGAAGGACCTTAGATGGCAAAGTAATGTCTCTGCTTTTGAATATGCATCTAGGTTGGTCATAACTTTTCTTCCAAGGAGTAAGCGTCTTTTAATTTCATGGCTGCAGTCACCGTCTGCAGTGATTTCGGAGCCCCACAAAATAAAGTCTGACACTGTTTTCCACTGTTTTCCCATTTATTTCCCATGAAGTGATGGGACCAGATACCATAATCTTCATTTTCTGAATGTTGAGCTTTAAGCCAACTTTTTCACTCTCCACTTTCACTTTCATCAAGAGGCTTTTTAGTTCCTCTTTACTTGCTGCCATAAGGGTGGTGTCATCTGCATATCTGAGGTTATTGAGATTTCTCACAGCAGTCTTGATTCCAGCTTGTGTTTCTTCCAGCCCAGCATTTCTCATAATGTGCTCTGCAAAGAAGTTAAATAAACAGGGTGACAATATACAGCCTTGATGTACTCCTTTTCCTATTTGGAACCAGTCTGTTGTTCCATGTCCAGTTTTAACTGTGGATTCCTGACCTGCATACAGATTTCTCAAGAGGCAGGTCAGGTGATCTGTATTCCCATCTCTTTCAGATTTTCTACAGTTTATTGTGGTCCACACAGTCAAAGGCTTTGGCATAGTCAATAAAGCAGAAATAGATGTTTTTCTGCCATTCTCTTGCTTTTTCCATGATCCAGTGGATGTTGGCAATTTGATCTCTGGTTCCTCTGCCTTTTCTAAAACCAGCTTGAACATCAGGAAGTTCACGTTTCACATATTGCTGAAGCCTGGCTTGGAGAATTTTGAGCATTACTTTACTAGCCTATGAGATGAGCGCAACTGTGCGGTAGGTTGGGCATTCTTTGGCATTGTCTTTCTTTGGGATTGGAATGAAAACTGACTTTTTCCAGTCCTGTGACCACTGCTGAGTTTTCCAAGTTTGCTGGCATATTGAGTGCAGCAGTTTCACAGCATCATCTTTCAGGATTTGAAATAGCTCCACTGGAATTCCATCACCTCCACTAGCTTTGTTCATAGTGATGCTTTCTAAGGCCTACTTGACTTCACATTCCAGGATGTCTGGCTCTAGGTGAGTGATCACACCATCGTGATTATCTGGGTCGTGAAGATATTCTTTGTACAGTTCTTCTGTGTATTCTTGCCACTTCTTCTTAATACTTTCTGCTTCTGTTAGGTCCATACCATTTCTGTCCTTTATCGAGCATATCTTTGTATGAAATGTTCCCTTGGTATCTCTAGTTTTCTTGAAGGGATTTCTAGTCTTTCCCATTCTGTTCTTTTCCTCTATTTCTTTGCATTGATCGCTGAAGACGGCTTTCTTATCTCTTCTTGTTATTCTTTGGAACTCTGCATTCAGATGCTTATATCTTTCCTTTTCTCCTTTGCTTTTCACCTCTCTTCTTTCCACAGCTATTTGTAAGGCCTCCCCAGACAGCCATTTTGCTTTTTTTGGATTTCTTTTCCATGGGGATGGTCTTGATCCCTATCTCCTGTACAATGTCACGAACCTCATCCCATAGTTCATCAGGCACTCTGTCTATCAGATCTAGGCCCTTAAATCTGTTTCTCACTTCCACTGTATAATCATAAGGGATTTCATTTAGGTCATAACTGAATGGTCTAGCAGTTTTCCCTACTTTCTTCAATTTAATTCTGAATTTAGTAATAAGTTCATGATCTGAGCCACAGTCAGCTCCTGGTCTTGTTTTTGTTGACTGTATAGAGCTTCTCCATCTTTGGCTGCAAAGAATATAATCAATCTGATTTCGGTGTTCACCATGTGGTGATATCCATGTGTAGAGTCTTCTCTTGTGTTGTTGGAAGAGGGTGTTTGCTATGACCAGTGCATTTTCTTGGCAAAACTCTATTAGTCTTTGCCCTGCTTCATTCCACATTCCAAGGCCAAATTTGCCTGTTACTCCAGGTGTTTCTTGACTTTCTACTTTTGCATTCCAGTCCCCTATAATGAAAAGGACATCTTTTTTGGGGTGTTCATTCTAAAAGGTCTTGTAGGTCTTCATAGAACCGTTCAACTTCAGCTTCTTCAGCGTTACTGGTTGGGGCATAGACTTGGATTACCGTGATATTGAATGGTTTGCCTTGGAGATGAACAGAGATCATTCTGTCATTTTTGAGATTGCATCCAAGTACTACATTTTGGACTCTTTTGTTGACCATGATGGCTACCCCATTTCTTCTGAGGGATTCCTGCCCGCAGTAGTAGATATAATGGTCATCTGAGTTAAACGCACCCATTCCAGTCCATTTTAGTTCGCTGATTCCTAGAATGTCGATGTTCACCCTTGCCATCTCTTGTTTGACCACTTCCAATTTGTCTTGATTCAAGGACCTGACATTCCAGGTTCCTATGCAATATTGCTCTTTAGAGCATCAGACCTTGCTTCTATCACCAGTCACATCCACAGCTGGGTATTGTTTTTACTTTGGCTCCATCCCTTCATTCTTTCTGGAGTTATTTCTACACTGATCTCCAGTAGCGTGTTGGGCACCTACTGACCTGGGGAGTTCCTCTTTCAGTATCCTATCATTTTGCCTTTTCATACTGTTCATGGGGTTCTCAAGGCAAGAATACTGAATAGGTTTGCCATACCCTTCTCCAGTGGACCACATTCTGTCAGACCTCTCCACCATGACACGCCTATCTTGGGTTGCCCCACGGGCATGGCTTAGTTTCATCAAGTTAGATAAGCTGTGGGAAATAGATGGGGAAACCATGGAAACAGTGTCAGACTTTATTTTTGGGGGCTCAAAGTAACTGCAGATGGTGACTGCAGCCATGAAATTAAAAGACGCTTACTCCTTGGAAGAAAATTTATGACCAACCTAGATAGCATATTCAAAAGCAGAGACATTTTTTTGCCGACTAAGGTCCGTCTAGTCAAGGCTATGGTTTTTCCTGTGGTCATGTATGGATGTGAAAGTTGGACTGTGAAGAAGGCTGAGCACCAAAGAATTGATGCTTTTGATCTGTGGTGTTGGAGAAGACTCTTGAGAGTCCCTTGGACTGCAAAGAGATCCAACCAGTCCATTCTGAAGGAGATCAGCCCTGGGATTTCTTTGGAAGGAATGATGCTGAAGCTGAAACTCTACTTTGGCCACCTCATGCGAAGAGTTGACTCATTGGAAAAGACTCTGATGCTGGGAGGGATTGGGGGCAGGAGGGGAAGGGGATGACCGAGGGTGGGATGGCTGGATGGCATCACCAACTCGATGGACGTGAGTGTGAGTGAACTCCGGGAGTTGGTGATGGACAGGGAGGCCTGGCGTGCTGCAATTCATGGAGTCGCAAAGAGTCGGACACGACTGAGTGACTGAACTGAATTGAACTGAACTGTGGTCCTAGTGTGATTAGATTGACTAGTTTTCTGTGAGTATGGTTTCAGTGTGTCTGCCCTCTGATGCCTCTCGCAACACCTACCGTCTTACTTCAGTTTCTCTTACCTTGGATGTGGGGTATCTCTTCACATCTGCTCCAGCAAAGCGCAGCCGCTGCTCCTTACTTTGGAGGAAGGGTATCTCCTCACCGCCGCCATTCCTGACCTTCAACGTGGGATAGCTCCTCTAAGCCTTCCTGTGCCAGCGCAGCCACCGCTCCTTGGACGTGGGTAGCTCCTCCTAGCCACCCATGAGCTCGGATGCAGGGTGGCTCCTCTCGGCCGCCGACCCTGACCTCGGAGGTGGGGTAGCTCCTCTCGGCCGTTTCTGGGCCATTGCAGCCTGGCACTCTCGGCCACTGCCCCTGACCTCGGACGTGGGGTAACTCCTCTTGGCCACCGCCCTTCGGACATGGGGTCCTCCTGGCTTCTGCCCCTGACCTTGGACATGGGGTAGTCCTCTCAGCCACGCTTCGGGTACCTAATAAAGCTCAGGCTTTGAGGTCTCATTACAAAAATTCATTGAACGTCAAAGCGATAGATAAGAGGTAGACTTGTTAAGATTCAGAGAAAAGCGCCCAATCTACAGGGTACTGGCCATAGAATAATATAAACATTAGTTTGGTCAAAAATATGAACATTCGTTTTGGTCAAAAATAACACTAACATAACCCCTAGGAAATGAATATTTTTGACAAATATAAACATTAGTTTGGTCAAAAATATTCATTTCCTAGGGGTTATGTTAGTGTTATGTAGTCACAGTTGTAAATTTGCTCAATAATGATATTATTTTATAATTGTTAAGGAGGTAAATTGAGAATACTTCCAAACCATTTTTCATACTAAATCCAGGTTTTTCTTCTAGATCCCAAATTGGATCATGTTAGTAGTTTCCATCTATAAAATGCCTCAACAGCTCTTTTGTGTTCAAAATAAAATTCAAACTCTCTTACGTGATACTTTTACTTATGTTTCTAGCTCTCTCTAATACCTTCTGCCAACATCCTCACTGTTCACATTCTTGTCGTATGAAACCTATTTGAGACATGTTTTCTCACACAAACTCACATGACTCCACTATTACTCTTATTATCAAGGCTGGATAGGAATTATTTGTCCATCACATGCTTTATAGTCAGTATAAAATAACTCTATAAAACTACTATAATGCATTATCATCATCTATTTACTTACCTTCCTGCTCATTAGACTTTATGACATTTCAAGACAGAAATTGTCTTAAACACCTTTATATCTTATATACTTGACAAATAAATGAAAGATGCTAACAGGAAAAACTAGGCATTGACAAGAAAAGTAAAATTGTTGATAGTAAATATGAAAATTGGCCAGATAAAGTAAACAACCAAAGAAGAATTTCCAGAATAAAAGCAAAAGGAAAAGTTAAATAGAAGCCAAGCTAAGAGCTATTTCTTAGACATAGAGATGTGTTAGTAAAATTCAATAAATTGTTTAAATTTAGTATGCAACTGAGAAGCAAATTATAATAAATTCTGAATGAATGAACATATGAATGCAAAATAGAATCTAAGTATAAATTAATTATACTTTAATTATAAATGTAATTATAAATTATAAATTATTTCTGTCAAACTCTTCTCTTTTATTGGAGAAAATAAAATGTATGCCCAAATAGTCAATGACTATTGTGTTTATGAGGATGGACACCAAATCAGTTATTACATATCAATTTAAATTGGATTCTTTGTGCCCACTTATTTAAGCTACCCCAAGGGCTATCCGCTGGATCATGGAAAAGGAAGAGAGTTCCAGAAAAACACCTATTTCTGCTTTATTGACTATGCCAAAGCCTTTGTGTGGATCACAATAAACTGTGGAAAATTCTGAAAGAGATGGAAATACCAGATCACCTGACCTGCCTCTTGAGAAATCTGTATGCAGGTCAGGAATCCACAGTTAAAACTGGACATGGAACAACAGACTGGTTCCAAATAGGAAAAGGAGTACGTCAAGGCTGTATATTGTCACCCTGCTTATTTAACTTATATGCAGAGTACATCCTGAGAAACGCTGGGCTGGAAGAAACACAAGCTGGAATCAAGACTGCTGTGAGAAATCTCAATAACCTCAGATATGCAGATAACACCACCCTTATGGCAGAAAGTGAAGAGGAGCTAAAAAGCCCCTTGATGAAAGTGAAAGTGGAGAGCGAAAAAGTTGGCTTAAAGCTCAACATTCAGAAAATGAAGATCATGGCATCTGGTCCCATCACTTCATGGGAAATAGATGGGGAAAGAGTGGAAACAGTGTCAGACTTTATTTTGTGGGGCTCCAGAATCACTGCAGATGGTGATTGCAGCCATGAAATTAAAAGACGCTTACTCCCTGGAAGAAAAGTTATGACCAACCTAGATAGCATATTCAAAAGCAGAGACATTACTTTGCCGACTAAGGTCTGTCTAGTCAAGGCTATGGTTTTTCCTGTGGTCATGTATGGATATGAGAGTTGGACTGTGAAGAAGGCTGAGCGCTGAAGAATTGATGCTTTTGAACTGTGGTGTTGGAGAAGACTCTTGAGAGTCCCCTGGACTGCAGGGAGATCCAACCAATCCATTCTGAAGGAGATCAGCCCTGGGATTTCTTTGGAAGGAATGATGCTGAAGCTGAAACTCCAGTACTTTGGCCACCTCTTGGGAAGAGTTGACTCACTGGAAAAGACCCTGATGCTGGGAGGGATTGGGGGCAGGAGGAGAAGGGGACGACAGAGGATAAGATGGCTGGATAGCATCATTGATTCGATGGACATGAGTTTGGGTGAACTCTGGGAGTTGGTGACGGACAGGGAGGCCTGGCATGCTGTGATTCATTGGGTTGCAAAGAGTTGGACACGACTGAGAAACTGAACTGAACTGAACTGAAGGGCTATCCATAAATTTCTAATTTTTCTCAGAGGAGGTCTTACACCTTATCCAAGAATCAATAGAGTTAAATTGTAGATTGCATTGTAAGATAATTCTTAAATATCTCTGTCAGAGAAAAATTGCACTATGGAGAGTTAAAGAACCAAGGAAGGCTTTATTCAGGACTATTACAATGAGGGGGAGAGAGATTAAACCCAACTCCTTGGAAACAAAAGACATGAGAGTTCCTAAACTAAAGTGAGCTGTTGGAAAATTAATGGAAGTCATTAGGAGAGGGGCTGGTACCTGTTATTAGACCATCTGTGTTTGCTAATTGGCACTTATCAAAGTTAAGCTTCTGTCCTCCTACAAAGATGGTAGATAGGGTTTCTATCTTTCTTGAAGATTACATTTCAAAGGGATGGCTTCCTGGTCCTTGAGAAAGACATTGTTGTGTATTAAAACTGGCAGGAGGCTGAGAGATTTACATCTCAAAAGGGCAAAGAAAAAAAATTACAATTTCAACTTTCCTAAAGTAATTACTCTAAGCAAAGGGATGTCAGGGGTCTACAGTCAAAAAGAAATCTGTCTAAAATGTAGTGAGGCTGAGGGAGTTGCTTTTTTTTATTTAAATTTATTTATTTTGATTGGAATCTAATTACTTTACAATATTGTATTGGTTCTTAGAGCTGTCTTGGCCACCTCAAGATTATGGTTTTTACCTATGGGGATCTCTCCCAAGAGAAGAAGTATTAGTATATGCCTCTTTGTTTAGTTCCCTTGTTGATGTTGTTCAGTCGCCAAGTCATGTCCAATTCTGTGACCCCATGGACTGCAGCATAGTGGGCTTCCCTGTCCCTCACCATGTCCTGGAGTTTGCCCAAGTTCATGTCCATTGAATCAGTGATGCTATCTAACCATCTCATCTTCTGTCACCCTCTTCTTTGCCTTCAATCTTTCCCAGGGTCTTTTCCAGTGTTCACATCAGGTGGCCAAAGTATTGTATTTGCTCCATTATCTCCCCTATATCTTCTGGAGGGGATAATGGAGAAATATCACCAGATATGCATCTTCAATATCTCTATAGCTCAGTCAGTAAAGAATCCTTCGGCAATGCAAGAGGCCTGGGTTTGATTCCTGGGACAGGAATATCCCCTGGAGAAGGGATAGGCTACCCACTCCAGTATTCTTGGGCTTCCCTTGTGGCTCAGCTGATAAAGAATCTGCCTGCAATGAGAGAGACCTGGGTTAGATCCCAGGGTTGGGAAGATCCCCTGGAGAAGGGAAAGGTTACCCACACCAGTATTCTAAAGAATTCCATGGACTATATATTCCACGGGGTCACAAAGAGTTGGAAACGATTGAATGATTTTCACTTTTACTTTCAACCTCCTTCCAAATAGAGTATGGTTTTATTGTAGGAGGGCGGACCCCTTCCAGGGCCTGAAACTAGGCTCTTGTCTAACACTTGGAAATGAATTGTCTAAGGAGAAACATGTGCTGACAAAGCAAGAGATTTTATTGGAAAAGGGCACCCGGGTGGAGAGCAGTAGGGTAAGGGAACCCAGGAGAACTGCTCTACCGCGTGGCTCACAGTCTCGGGTTTTATGGTGATGGGATTAGTTTCCGGGTGGTCTTTGGCCAATCATTCTAATTCAGAGTCTTTCCTGGTGGCGCACACATCACTCAGCCAAGATGGATTCTAGTGAGAGGGATTCTGGGAAGTGGACGGACACGCGGTGTCTCCTTTAGACCTCTCCTGAACTCTTCCAGTTGGTGGTGGCTAATTAGTTCTGTATTCCTTATCAGGATCTCCTGTCATAAAACAACTCATGCAAATGGTTACTATGGTACCTGGCCAGGGTGGGCAGTTTCAATCAGTGTGCTTCCCCTAACAGTTTCATCCGATGCATAGGTCAAATAAGTATTTGCTAGAAAAAAATTTTCTTTCTTCTATCAAACATAAGTACGCAAATAATCAGAACCACTGTTATAGGAAATGGCAATCCACTCCAGTATTCTTGCCTGGAGAGTCCCAAAACAGAGGAGCCTAGTGGGCTCCAGTTCATGGGGTTCCAAAGAGTTGGACACAACTAAGAGACTAAACAACAATCAGAGTAACATTTACTAAGTGCCTCCCACAATTTAGTACTTTTCTTAGAATAATTCTAATTATTAAAATATACTGGAAATATATAGCTGGAATCAAGATTGCCGGGAGAAATATCAATAACCTCAGATATGCAGATAACATCACCCTTATGGCAGAAAGTGAAGAGGAGCTAAAAAGCCTCTTGATGAAAGTGAAAGAGGAGAGTGAAAAAGTTGGCCTAAAGCTCAACATTCAGAAAATGAAGATCATGGCATCTGGTCCCATCACTTCATGGGAAATAGATGGGAAAGAGTGGAAACAGTGTCAGACTTTATTTTTGGGGGCTCCAGAATCACTGCAGATGGTGACTGCAGCCATGAAATTAAAAGATGCTTACTCCTTGGAAGAAAAGGTATGACCAACCTAGATAGCATATTCAAAAGCAGAGAAATTACTTTGCTGACTAAGGTCTGTCTAGCAAGGCTATGGTTTTTCCTGTGGTCATGTATGGATGTGAGAGTTGGACTGTGAAGAAGGCTGAGTGCCGAAGAATTGATGCTTTTGAACTGTGGTGTTGGAGAAGACTCTTGAGAGTCCCTTGGACTGCAAGGAAATCCAACCAGTCCACCCTAAAGGAGATCAGTCCTGGGTGTTCATTGGAAGGAATGGTGCTAAAGATGAAACTCCAGTACTTTGGCCACCTCATGCGAAGAGTTGACTCATTGGAAAAGACTCTGATGCTGGGAGGGATTGGGGGCAGGAAGAGAAGGGGATGACCAAGGATGAGATGGCTGGATGGCATCACTGACTCGATGGACATGAGTTTGAGTGAACTCTGGGAGATGGTGATGGACAGGGAGGCCTGGCGTGCTGTGATTCATGGGGTCGCAGAGAGTCGGACACAACTGAGCAACTGAACTGAACTGAATGCATTATGATTTTTGAGGAAACTTGTTTTCTAAATGTGGGCTTTCCTGATGGCTCAGTGGTAAAGAACCCATCTGCCAATGCAGAGGACATGGGTTTAATCCTGAGTCGGGAAGATCCCCTAGAAAAAGAATTGGCAACTGACTCCAGTATTATGTCCTGGGAAATACCATGGACAGAGGAGCAGGATGGGCTACAGTCAATGGGATCTCAACAGAGTCAGACACTACTTAGCAACTAAACAACAGTGTTTTTTAAACAGTAGAACTGTTCCTTTATTTTTTCCATACAGAGCCTATTTTGGTACTAATATAGTTCTATTTACAAAAAGACTTAATTGGGGTTAAAAGAAAGACTATAGTTAATTTCTTCACATGATACTTGTAGGAAGATAATCATCATGTGTTCATTTAAAAGATGTATTTGAAATAGCAACAGAAAAAGGATAATACTCCAGAATAAGATTAACAAAAAATGAGCATAATTTTTATGAAGAATACTTTAAGATGCTCCTGAAAGATATAAAAGTAGATTTAAGTAAATAGAAGGGCATGGTTTGTGTTTGGTTGGGACAACTCAAAATGGTTAAGATCTTAGCTCTCCCTAAGTTAAAGTATACTTGTGAAACTATTCCAATTAATACACCAAGGAGCTTTTTTTTTTTTTTTTTTTAGGATGTGGAACAGTTGACCTACAATAATTGCTAAGAAAACAGTGGAAAAGAAAAGCTATATAGAGAGGTGGGAATTAGTTTGACAAGAAACAAAAATAAATTATAGACATGTTATAATTAAAAGAATGTGTACTGGCAGATGAAAAGAGAGATCAACTAATGAAACAGATTGGAAACTCCAGGATAGGCAAAACTATTCAAGAGATCTAATATATGAGAAGTGTGAAATCAAGAATTGATAGAGCAAAGCTTTTTGTTTGTGTGTTTGTTTTTAATAGATAAAACATTTTGACTATTTTGAAAAAGATAAAAAAAAAACCCTTACAATAAATTCAAAACAGATCAGATACCTAACATATATATTTGTGTGTGTGTATAAAGAGAAATATGTATGTTTAATATGGAGCTTCCCAGGTGAATCAGTGATAAAGAATCTACCTGCCGCTGCAGAAGATGCAGGAGACACAGGTTCAATCCCTGTGTCTGGAAGATACCCTGGAGTAGGAAATGCCAACTCACTTCAGTATTCTTGCCTGGAGAATTCCATGAACAGAGGAACCTGGCGGGTTACAGTTCATGGGTTCACAAAAGAGTCAGACATGACTTAAGAACTGAACAACACTGCCAAGCAAAGGTGTATACACACAATGTCACACTATGCTGCTGTTAAAAAAAAAAAAGAAAGAAAGAAAAAGAAGGGAACAATCTCTGTGCATTGTTATGGAGTTATTTCTAGGTGATATTAACTGTCAAAAACAAAGTGCAAAGAAAATAACTCATGTTTTGCCTTTTATGTAGGAAGGAAAATATGTATCAACTTATCTTTATAAAAAGAAATTGCTAAAATATCAGTAAACAACAAAATCTGGTACTTCAATAGATGGAGTGAGGGTGATGAGGTAGAAGGGATGTGAGAGGAAAGGATTTGTCTTTGAGTATTATTTTTTTGTGTTGTTTTGACTTTGGGAAACATTTAGCATTGTACCTACTCAAAAAAATAGAATTATGACCTTTTAAAACTCAGTTATACTACTGGCAATACTTATCAGCAACACCTGTTGGCTAGGTGGCAACACCTTTTGATAACACATTTTTGTACTTGAGAGGTCAGTTCGGGTCTTACTATCTCCTCCAGATATCTCTAAATCAGTGACAAAAATGTCATGTTTATTTTCTCCATAGCCAAGATTTAAGGTCTGAAAAACAAGGGGTGGAAATGGGTGTATCTTTTCTCACTATGTATCCACTACAGAAAGTTTGGCTTCTCATTGGGTAACTTTAGGTTCTGTTCATCTTGAAGTCTTGATTCCTAAAAAAAGATGCTTTGCTAGGGGACCCACCAATTGTGCCGTAAGACTGGAATCTGAGAATGCCACATGACCACTTTGAGGTCCATATGCTAGGGAAAAATTCACCATAGGAAGAACTGGCAACCTACTCCAGTATTCTTACCTGGAGAATTCCACACACAGAAGGGCTTGGGGTTGCAAAGAGACATGACTGAGTGACTAACAGTCTCATTCATGCTAGCAAAAGAACAGATCAAGAAGAAGATTGTGCATTCTGGCTAGAAGAGTTGAGCCTGAGTATTAAATGGAAACTGTGTTGATTTTATCCCATGGGGATAAGGAAGTATATATCTGGCATGCAGGTGACACCTGCAGTCACTTACTATTTCTGTGTGCTGTGATTAAAGTCAGTAGAAGAATAGAAAAACCCCATATCAACAGGACTGTTAAAACTTTCAATTTTTTAGGAATGAAGATTTGGCTAACCCTCAGCAATCAAAAACTGTGACCTGCAATGTAACTTGCTGAGTACAAAGATAATATGGAATGGGTTGTGAAAAAAATTATAAATTCCAGCTACCACTACCTGCTGCCTGCAAGGACTGTAATAATTATGAGTATTTATTTCATACATTGATATGTTGGGAATACATAATTTCTTTTCTCTTCTCTTCTTTATCTTCCATCTAACATTCTATGCATTAAAAACAGTTCACCTAATATCTTAGTATTAAAGTCCAAGGATATGAAAGGAGAATGTGTCTCATCTAAAACAGAAATGATAATAACTCAAAAATGGAGAAACCCTAGTTTGTGGAGAGGACTAAATTAGTTTTGCTGTACAAAGGATAATAGCATTCGATATATTAGCAACATTTCCTTTTTTGGAAGATCAGAAAGGCTAAAATAGATAAATGTGGATCCCAACTCAGGGGATGGATTATGATGATTTATATTGTGTCAGTTTGCTCCTTGGAAGGAAAGCTATGACAAAGCTAGATAGCATATTAAAAAGCAGAGGCATCACTTTGTCAACAAAAGTCTGTATAGTCCAAGCTATGGTTTTTCCAGTAGCCATGTATGAATGTTGGACCATAAAGAAGACTGAGTGCTAAAGAACTGATGCATTTGAACTTTGGTGCTGGAAAAGACTCTTGAGAGTCCCTTGGACTGCAGTGAGATCAAACCAATCAATCCTAAAGGAAATCAATCTTGAATATTCATTGGAACGACTGATGCTAAAGCTGAAGCTCCAATACATTAGCCACAGGATGCAAAGAGCCGACTCATTGGAAAAGACCTTGATGCTGGGAAAGATTGAAAGCAAAAAAGAGAAGAGAGAAGCAGGTGATGAGATGGTTAGATAACATCACCAACTCAATGGACACAAATCTGAGCAAACTTCGGAAAATAGTGTAGAACAGAGGAGGCTGGTGTGCTGCCCTGCATGGGGTCACAAAGAGTCAGACACGATTTAGTGACTGAACAGCAGCAACAAATATTGCATCAATTTAGCTAAGGTGGAACCACATCTCTCAGAATTCCCTTCCACAATTAAATCTGAATTAACATAGGTTGGAAGGGACTTTTCCCACCAGGCTGGAAAAGCAGAAGTAAAGGTGTGGCCATGTTCTTTGTATGTTTAGGAGGTCCTGGGCTTCCCAGGTGGTGCTAGTGGTAAAGAACTTGCCTGCCAATGCAGAGATGCAAGAGATGTGGGTTCAATCACTAGGTTGGCAAGATCCTCTGTGAGGCCATGGCGACCCACTCCAAGATTCTTGCCTGCGAAATCCCATGGACAGAAGAGCCTGGCTGGCTATAGTGCATGGAGTTGCCGAGGGTCAGACACGACTGAGCACACACATAGGTGCAAGTTGCACATCACGCGTGCATGTTGTCCCTTACCTGCCTCTCTGGATTGGCTTGGGAACCGCAGCTAGCCTAACAAAACTCTTTTACTTCCTGAAGTTCTTCCGCTGTAGCTTCTCCAACTTCTGATCCGGCCTGAGCTCAGCTCTGTGCTGAGGGCACCAACACAAGGCACTCTCATAGCTGAAGTCGGAGATTCGGAGGCAGTGGGAGAGATCGTATGGGTCCTCTTTTATCCGTGTGGATTCCACCCCAGCATCATAGACTTTATGTTTTCCTTGCTTCCTTGTTTTTGCCTTTATTACATCCCACCCTGTGGATGTCAATCTGGAGCGTTAGTCAGAAATAGGCTACCAGAGACTGCTTAACCAGATCTTGCAATTACATAAGCTCCAATCCCTAAAGAACACCAGTTCTGCTTCTCTGATCAAATATACTGGCAGAGTGACATGGATGAGATTTCAGTGAATTGGGTGGAAGGGATTTAGAGGACTGACACATCTCACAGTGCATCATTTTGTACAGTTTTCTTACAGAAGCTTGTTGATATTACACGTATTTGAAAAATTAAATCAATAAGACTGTGAAGAGAGGAAGCAAGACTAAAATTGAAAGCAACCTGAAGCAAAAATAGCCAATTGTATTTCAAATTAAAATTATAATTAAACTGACAGGGAAGAAAAGTAAAGCAATAATGATAATGACTTATGAACACAGAATTTGTACATGCTCAGTATTTGGTTGGATAGGAGAGAACTCTTTTAGTAAATTTGCTTTTGAAGAGGAAATGTGGACAAATCAATTATGAATATATTTTAGATGTTTTATAGTGTTTGACAAATGCGAAGAGTTGAAATTTTCACATGGAAGGAGAGATATAAAAATATAGAAAGGAGGAAGGCAAGAAAAAACTCTGTTGAAATATATTTCAGCTGAAGATATTGGGCGTAAACTTGTGATTTCTAAAGCATGTACTTGTGTATGTATCTGCTCATATATATTAATGCTTAGGTATCTTTTTCTGGTGGCTCAGATGGTAAAAATCTGCCTCCATTGCAGGAGACCTGGGTTTAATTCTTTGATCAGGAAAATCCCCCTGGAGAAGGAAATGGCAACCCACTCCAGTATTCTTGCCTGGGAAATTCTATGGAGGGAGGAACCTGGTGGTCTACAGTCCACAGCATCACAAAGAGTCGGACACAATTGTAGTGACTTCATATGTTTATGTATGTCTTAGGTATACACATGTGTGTACATATATGCACATCTCTTAGGTTTTTTATGTATGTACATGTGTTCAGCATATACAGTTACATGTGTGTATATATATATATATATGTATTTACAGGTATGTATGTATGTATGAATATATATTGGAGAAGGAAATGGCAACCCACTCCAGTGTTCTTGCCTGGAGAATCCCAGGGACGGGGGAGCCTCATGGGCTGCCATCTATGGGGTCACACAGAGTCAGACACGACTGAAGTGACTTCATATGTTTATGTACGTCTTAGGTATACACATGTGTGTACATATATGCACATCTCTTAGGTTTTTTATGTATGTACATGTGTTCAGCATATACAGTTACATGTGTGTATATATATATATATATATATATGTATTTACAGGTATGTATGTATGTATGAATATATATTGGAGAAGGAAATGGCAACCCACTCCAGTATTCTTGCCTGGGAAATTCTATGGAGGGAGGAACCTGGTGGTCTACAGTCCATAGCATCACAAAGAGTCGGACACAATTGTAGTGACTTCATATGTTTATGTACGTCTTAGGTATACACATGCGTGTACATATATGTACATCTCTTAAGTTATATATGTATATACATGTGTTCAGCATATATAGTTACATGTATATATATATTTACAGGTATGTATGTATGTATGAATATATATTGGAGAAGGAAATGGAAACCCACTCCAGTGTTCTTGCCTGGAGAATCCCAGGGACGGGGGAGCCTCGTGGGCTGCCGTCTACGGGGTCACAGAGTCGGACACGACTGAAGTGATTTAGCAGCAGCAGCAGCAGCAGCAGCAGCAGCAACATGAATGTGTGCATGTGTGTGTGTGTGTGTGAGACCATGTAGTCCCCTACTCCTATATATATATACATGTATATATATATATATATAAATGTACATGTCTGCTTGAAAGGCCTTGGGGAAAAAAGTCTAAATGAACACACCTAAAGCCTAGATCTTAGTCTTCAGTACCATTGCTCACCAAATGGAATCAGTACCACTAAGATAAATAATTAGTTCATTCCAGTGCTGGGGAAGAAGAGGCACAAAAATAACCTGCAGTATGTTGCTATGCCAGAAAACAAGCAAGGCATGTCACAGAGATTCAAGAGCCAACTTGTACAGAGATTTGAATACCAAAATAATTAAGTTTTATGATGAATTTTTAACCATGATGGGGAAATATCCACATGTCCATACTGATAATAAGTAGGCAAATAAATGGGAGAGAACAAAGAGTTTTTGCTTTCAATTGAGTGTCAAGTGGCGAATGTTGTGAGAGTTTTGGAAGAGGGGACAATACAGCATTTTACAACCATCATAGTGGACTGATCCAAGTAAGAATCAATTGTTTATGCCTTTTGATGAGGAGTAGGATAATTGTGTTTCCTTAAAGTGTCAACACAAGACTATTTACTAATTGCAAGAAAAAATAAATGTAACTCTTAGCGGAGAATTCAACAACCATTTGACAATATGATTCAAGTTACAATCACCATTGAAGGGCATATGAATATCTACTGTCTCTGTATGGGATCATCTAAAAATGACACAATCCCATATTATTGTGTCAGGGAATATGTAACCTGAATCAAAAATGAATATACAACAAACAGATTCAAAAGAAGGGTTTTCATTTTTAAAAAAATAATCTTTAAAATGTCAATACCAAAAGACAAGGAAAGACTGACTGAAAATGTTTCAGATAAAGAGAGACCCAAGAGACTAACTCTGACAACTAAATACAGCATTTGATCCTAGACTAAATCTTATACCAGAAGGTGGGGAGGAACAAGGGAGGGATTGCCATTCAGGGCATTGAGTCAGTTGGCAAAATGGGACTATGAGCAGTAGATTAGCTAAAAGTGCTGTTTCCATTTTAAATTCAGAGAATTTTATAATTATAATTGCATATGAGAATATTTCTATTAAAAAATAGTGGAAAGCGGCATGAGGAATGCAATGTCCTCTCTTAAGGCATCACAAAAATATTATATGTGTGTTTATGTGTATGGGTACATAAACAGAGAAAAGGAGGAAGCAGATGGGCAAAATGCTAACAATAATTGAACCTGGTACTATTTGTTACTCATAAAATTTTATAACTTTAAAGTTACTTCTAAATAAAAGCTTTTATTAAATATACTTGAAATCATGCAATGGTAGCTGTTTAAAAATATGTCTAAGCAAAATGTGAAACGTCCTTATTTCAATGAGATGAATCTTATCCTACCACTTGAATATAAAAGAACCATACCTCACCTAACTAATAAGAAAAGGAGAACTGTGAGGTTTATACAGGATAAAAGCTAGGTAAATGGTTTTCTGTATGCAATCATTGATGCTTTTATTGGAATGGTTTTGTTTTTCCATCTCTTCCTTCCTTCCTTTCCTTCCTTTCTTTTCCTTAAGAACTTTTAGCTTGAAATACACAGGAGGAAATGAACAGTTTTTATAGAAATCTTGATTTATTTTTCACTTTCTTACTAGAATTCAGGCAAGCACCAAGAATAGATTCCCATTCAATTTCTTGCAAAGAAGGTCTTCAAAGAGTCAGTGCTGAGCCAGGTTAATGATGATCTCAGTATTCTTTTCACTGTGTTCCTGATGCTAATACATTAAATCCTGCTTGGAGTCATTTCCTGGTGTTCATAGTTGACTTTGAATCAAACTAAGTTGTCTGCAGATAAATGGGTGCTCAGTCAAGGCAATGAATTAATGCTGAAAATGGCTTGCCAATTCCTGATTCACATTGACTAAAATGAATTAAGAGCAAGATATTGCCAACATAAGTTGCATGTTTGATGGAAAACAGCTCAACTTTTCACTTTGCTGTGTTGGTATCTTTCTGAATGTGAGTTAAACTATGAGACATTTTCCCAAATATCCACAAAAGTGAAAAAGAACTCGTGTGTTTTTTTGAAAGGCAATTTTTGACCAAAGACATTACTTTGCCAACAAAATTCCGTCTAGTCAAAGCTATGGTTTTTCCATTAGTCATGTATGGATGTGAGAGTTGGACTATAAAGAAAGCTGAGTGCCGAAGAACTGATGCTTTTGACGGTGGTGTCGGAGAAGACTCTTGAGAATCCATTGGACTGCAACGAGATCCAACCAGTCTATCTTAAAGGAAATCAACCCTGAACATTCACTGGAAGGACTGATTCTGAAGCTGAAACTCCAATACTTTGGCCACCTGATGCGAAGAGCTGCCTCATTTGAGAAGACCCTGACACCGGGAAAGACTGAAGTCTGGAGGAGAAGGGGACAACAGAGGATCAGATGGTTGGATGTCATCATCGACTCAATGGATGTGAGTCTGAGTGAACTCTGGAAGTTGGTGATGGAAAGGGAGGCCTGGCGTGCTGCAGTCCATGGGGTCACAAAGAGTCCGACACAAAAGAGTGACTGAACTGATCTGAACTGATTTCACTTCAGCTGTGAAACTATGATCTATAATCTAGCACATTCTTCTCTTGGTCTTTTCTTGGGCCACTTCGGGAATCCTGATAAGAAACATGGGAAGGAAGCAATACTTTCCCCTTGTCAGTGACTTAGTGAATATGCAGGCTCCAAGACAAGCTCATCATTAAACAATGGTACATCGCTCATCCACAATAGATAAGTGGGTCTCTCTGGACCACTTGGAAGAACGAAATTGTCTTGATAATAAAAATAGTAGCGTTCTGTTGACAGGCAATGTTTTTATAGTATTTTGTCCAAAAAACCTGTGAAAACCCAATTTTTATCTACAGTCTATCATTATTTTTTTTAATGATCCCAAGAGATGTGTCAGTTCAGTTCAGTTCAGTTGCTCAGTCGTGTCTGACTCTTTGTGACCCCATGAATCGCAGCACGTCAGGCCTCCCTATCCATCACCAACTCCGAGAGTTTACTCAGACTCACATCCATCGAGTTGGTGATGCCATCCAGCCATCTCATCCTCTGTTGTCCCCTTCTTCTCCTGCCTCCAATCCCTCCCAGCATCAGGGGCTTTTCCAATGAGTCAACTCTTCCCATGTGGTGGCCAAAGTACTGGAGTTTCAGTTTTAGCATCAGTCCTTCCAGTGAACACCCAGGACTGATCTCCTTCAGAATGGACTGGTTGGATTTCCTTGCAGTCCAAGGGACTCTCAAAAGTATTCTCCAACACCACAGTTCAAAAGCATCAATTCTTCAGTGCTCAGCGTTCTTCACAGTCCAAATCTCACATCCATACATGACCACTGGAAAAACCATAGCCTTGACTAGAAGGATCTTTGTTGGCAAAGTACTGTCTCTGCTTTTGAATATGCTATCTAGGTTGGTCATAACTTTCCTTCCAAGGAGTAAGCGTCTTTTAATTTCATGGCTGCAATCATCATCTGCAGTGATTTTGGAACCCCCAAAAATAAAGTCTGACACTGTTTCCACTGTTTCTCCATCTATTTCCCATGAAATGATGGGACCAGATGCCATGATCTTCGTTTTCTGAATGTTGAGCTTTAAGCCAACTTTTTCACTCTCTACTTTCACTTTCATCAAGAGGCTCTTTAGCTCCTCTTTACTTTCTGCCATAAGAGTGGTGTCATCTGCAAATCTGAGGTTATTGATATTTCTCCCAGCAATCTTGAATCCAGCTTGTGTTTCTTCCAGTCCAGCATTTCTCATGATGTACTCTGCATATAAGTTAAATAAATAAGCAGGGTGACAATATACAGCCTTGACGTACTCCTTTTCCTATTTGGAACCAGTCTGTTGCTCCATGTCCAGTTCTAAAAGTTGCTTCGTGACCTGCATATAGGTTTCTCAAGAGGCAGGTCAGGTGATCTGGTATTCCCATCTCTTTCAGAATTTTCCAAAGTTTATTGTGATCCACACACAGTCAAAGGTTTTGGCATAGTCAATAAAGCAGAAATAGGTGTTTTTCTGGAACTCTCTTGCTTTTTCCATGATCCAGCAGATGTTGGCAATTTGATCTCTGGTTCCTCTACCTTTTTTAAAACCATCTTGAACATCTGGAAGTTCATGGTTCATGTATTGCTGAAGCCTGGCTTGGAGAATTTTGAGCATTACTTCACTAGTATGTGAGATGAGTGTAATTGTGCGGTAGTTTGAGCATTCTTTGGCATTGCCTTTCTTTGGGATTGGAATGAAAACTGACCTTTTCCAGTCCTGCGGCCACTGCTGAGTTTTCCAAATTTGCTGGCATATTGAGTGAAGCACTTTCACAGCATCATCTTTCAGGATTTGAAACAGCTCAACTGGAATTCTATCACCTCCACTAGCTTTGTTCGTAGTGATGTTTTCTAAGGCCCACTTATCTTCACATTCCAGGATATCTGGCTCTAGGTGAGAGATCACATCATCGGGATTATCTTGGTCATGAAGATCTTTTTTGTACAGTTCTTCTGTGTATTCTTGCCACCTCTTCTTAATATATTCTGCTTCTGTTAGGTCCAGACCATTTCTGTCCTTTATCGAGCCCATCTTTGCATGAAATGTTCCCTTGTTATCTCTAGTTTTCTTGAAGAGATCTCTAGTCTTTCCCATTCTGTTGTTTTCCTCTATTTCTTTGCATTGATCGCAGAGGAAGGCTTTCTTATCTCTCCTTGCTATTCTTTGGAACTCTGCATTCAGATGCTTATATCTTTCCCTTTCTCCTTTGTTTTTCGCTGCTCTTCTTTTCACAGCTATTTGCAAGGCCTCCTCAGACAGCTATTTTGCTTTTTTGCATTTCTTTTCCATGGGGATGGTCTTGATCCCTGTCTCCTGTACAATGTCACAAACCTTCATCAAGCACTCTGTCTATCAGATCTAGTCCCTTAAAGCTATTTCTCACTTCCACTGTATAATCATAAGGGATTTGATTTAGGTCATGCTTGAATGGTTTAATGGATTTCCCCACTTTCTTCAATTTAAGTCTGAATTTGGCTCATGATCTGAGCCACAGTCAGCTCCCAGTCTTGTTTTTGCTTACTGTATAGAGCTTCTCCATCTTTGGCTGCAAAGAATATAATCGATCTGATTTCAGTGTTGATCTGGTGATGTCCATGCGTAGAGTCTTCTCTTGTGTTGTTGGAAGAGAGTGTTTTTTATGACCAGTGTGTTCTCTTGGCAAAACTCTATTAGCCTTTGCCCTGCTTCATTCTGTACTCCAAGGGCAATTCTGCCTGTTACTCCAGGTGTTTCTTGACTTCCTACTTTTGCATTCCAGTCCCCTATAATGAAAAGGACATCTTTTTTGGGGTGTTCGTTCTAAAAGGTCTTGTAAGTCTTCATAGAACTGTTCAACTTCAGCTTCTTCAGTGTTGCTGGTTGGGGCATAGGCTTGGATTACCGTGATATTGAGTGGTTTGCCTTGGAAATGAACAGAGATCATTCTGTCATTTTTGAGATTGCATCCAAGTACTGCATTTCAGACTCTTTTGTTGACCATGACGCTACCCCATTTCTTCTAAGGGATTCCTGCCTACAGTAGTAGATATAATGGTCATCTGAGTTAAATGCACCCATTCCAGTCCATTTTAGTTCGCTAATTCCTAGAATGTTGACGTTCACTCTTGCCATTTCCTGTTTGACCACTTCCAATTTGCCTTGATTCATGGACCTGACATTCCAGGTTCCTATGCAATATTGCTCTTTAGAGCATCAGACCTTGCTTCTATCACCAGTCACATCCACAGCTGGGTATTGATTTTGCTTTGGCTCCATCTCTTCATTCTTTCTGGAGTTATTTCTCCACTGATCTCCAGTAGCACATTGGGCACGTACTGACCCAGGCAGTTCCCCTTTCAGTATCCTATTATTTTGCCTTTTCATACTGTTCATGGGGTTCTCAAGGCAAGAATACTGAAGTGGTTTGCCATTCCCTTCTCCAGTGGACCACATTGTGTCAGACCTCTCCACCATGACCCTCCCATCTTGGGTGGCCCCACACGGCATTGCTTAGTTTCATTGAGTTAGACAAGGCTGTGGTCTGTGTGAGCAGATTGACTAGTTTTCTGTGATTGTGGTTTGTGTGTCTGCCCTCTTATTCCTCTCACAATACCTACCATCTTACTTGGGTTTCTCTTACTTTGGACAAGGGGCATCTCCTCACGGCCGCCCCTCCTGACCTTGGATGTGGAGTAGCTCCTCTGGGCCTTCCTGCACCCATGCAGCCGCCGCTCCTTGGATGTGGGGTTGTTCTCAAGGAATGTGTACATATAAGCAAAATGTAACAGAAGAGCATTTTAAACATTGCTTTGGACATAAACTCTGATGTGGAATTTCAAGAAGCTTAAGGTAAAGTGTATGAAAGACTACTTATTTTAAGTTATCATGATATTTACAATCAAAAAAGTAAAAGATCTGTTTTCTGATCCCTAGAGCCAAATTTCAGTTTGTGAACTTACCCCTTTATGGGACAAATGTTTGAGGGGCTGCAACTCCCAAGTCCAAAAGTGAAACTGAAAGTGTTAGTCACTCAGTAGTGTCTGACTGTTTGTAACCATATGGACTGGAGCCTTCCAGGCTCCTCTGTCCATGAATATCTCCAGGCATGAATACTGGAGTGGGTAGCCATTCTCTTTTCTAGTGGATCTTCTTGACTCAGGGATCAAATCCAGTTTCCTGCATTGTAGCCAGATTCTTCATAGTCCGAGCCACCAAGGAGTTAAAAAATGCGCTGCTAGATGTGCAGGTTTATACTTACTTAAACCATCTATAAAATATAATCTGAAGTGTGGCCTTGAATCTATAAGTTTTCCTTGTCTTTGGACATGGAATAAAATGTGATTGGAAAGGACTTCCTTCTTTTGGAACTAAGCAAATCGCACAGGAAAAGATATTTGCTTCTGTACATGAATTTAGAGACATAGGAGTCTTCAGACTGGCACAAACCTGTGTTCTAGAGCATTAGGGTCTGTTGGAACTCTAATAGCTTTGGGAAGAGGTCTAGATTCAAATTTTGACTCCATTGGTTACTGCCTGAGTAAATCTGAACAACTATTTTAAACCTAATTCTCATGACAAAAATAGGTGAGCAATAATAGCATCTATTTCAAAAGATCAAATTTCTAGTAGCAGACATGTATTACATACTAGGAACTATTCAAAGCATTGCAGATTCAGAGATAAATAAGATATAAGCCCTTTCATTGAGACATTGCTTGTGGGGGTAAACATTCATGTGAAATATAGATGATTTAAACACAATGTGATAAGCATTATCATACTGATATTCATAGAGCAATGAGAGACATTTAGCCTAGTTTTAATACTCAACAAACACCAATTAAAAAGAGGATGGTTATCCTTAGCTTTACCAGATTTATAGGAACTATCCAGGAGGAGATATGCTTTTAGGGTATTAAGCAGGAAGACAGCATAATGTATTCAGACAACAATAGGAATTTTATATTTACTAGAACAAAAACTGAAGGGCAAAAAATTGGAAGATAAAACTTAAGAAGTAAAAAAGAGTCAAATCATGAAAGATTATTATGTAGGCTTAAGAAGCTTATAGACAATGGTAGCTTTCAAAACATACACACTCATGCACACACACAAATCAAATGAATACAAGAAAACTTTGAAAGCCTTCAACTCTCTTATTATTTCAACATTTGCTTATTCCAGGAAGCTTTTTGGAGAGGCCAACATTTAATCACTCCAATTCGGTAGCAATGAGGTTCATGGTAGATTTGGCTGAAGAGAGAACTGGAATTATTATTTTATGCACCAAGCCAGCCTCAACTTTACTCTTTTGATGTTCTGCCTAAGGAGTTGCACTTCCGGTGGCCAGCTACTGATGTATGCTAGATTCTAAGTAATATGCAGGAAGCATCACAGACGTTGAGAGAGGTAGAATATTCACAATTTAATATGGTAACAAATGCAAATAAACATGCAGTTTCTGACCTTTTTTATCTTAAGGGATGGTGCCAAGTAATTTCTGTTGTCACAATATTATGTAAAGTATGTCAAGTGCCAGCTAAAGGCAGACTGGGGTCACAGTCACTACCAGTCAAAGAAGCTGTATGCTATACTGTAGCTGCCATAGTATTTTAAAAACTTTGTTACCAAGAGCTGAAAGAAAAGTGAACATGTCAGTCACTCAGTCACATGGGACTCTTTGCAATGCCATGGCCTGTATCCCACCATGCTCCTCTGTCCATGGAACTCTTCAGGCAAGAATACTGGAGTGGGTTGCCATTCCCTTCTCCATGGGATCTTCCCAACCCATGGATTGAACCCACCTGGGTCTTCTGCATTGCAGACAGATTCTTTACCATCTAAGCCACTAGGGAAGCCCTACCAAGGGCTGAACAATGCTGAAAAGCTAAAGCAAAGAGGAGTGAGACTCTAGTGACAGGTAGTTGAAACTGCTGAAACTCAGCAGTGGGGAGAAAATACTTGCAAGGGTGAAATCTCATAGTGAAAATAAATAGCTGCAAATGTATCTCTGCTGAACAGCTTTAATATAGAAGCAATTATACATTTCACTCAGAAAAGAACATAGAACAGTCATCATGGTCAAAAAGCTAAAGAAAGACAAAGGATGGTTATAGGCACTGCAATCAGGTGGGCTTGCTGAGGTCAGGTTAGAGAAAATCGAGATTAGAGAGATGGAGGTGTTCCCTTCTAGAAATCAAAGGGGATAACATCAGTCAAGATGGTGGCCTCCTGTGTCTGTCTTTACACACACGTGCTCCCCATGCAGTATGCTCTGCTTGTTTCCAGAGAAAATCCTTGCAGACTCTAACAATGTATATGATATTTAAATCTTTGTGAACCCAGTGTAACTTTTCTGTCCTCATGACCCCTGAAGATGAAGGGGATTGTGTTTTCTAGCATACGGGGATTAGATCTGTCTCTTTACCAAATCAGTCTTTACCAAATGTGTGTTGAGGATTTTGCAACACATACCACCTGCCACAGTAGAAGCTTAATACAGGCTTATATCAATGACCCTCAGTCCAAGTTGCTTAGGATCTAGTGTAGAAGAGAAATAGAAACAGTGCAGGTGAAAAAAATGTAAATAACAACTGCAAATTACTTTATAAAAAATATATCCTTTGTTGAAGAAATAATCTAAAACCATATTCCTTTTCTGACAATCTGTTCATATTAATTTTCTTATATTTTGTGAAATTTAGTACAAAGTCATTATACTTAAATATAGAACTAAGCTAAATATAAAGGTCTTCATGCTTGGTTTATTTCTAAGCAATAGGTTACAATTTTACACTAATATTTAAATATGAAAGAGTAGTTCAGGAAGACTCCAATATTTGCAGTTATAAAGTAACAATACAACTAGATGTTTAAAAATAAAAAAAACTTTTTTGCTGAAGTTCAGATTTTGATTGGATGGAAGTATCTTATTTCCACAGTGTCCAAACAAATAACAGACACAAAGTGCTTTTATAACCTGAAGGAAAAGTCATTCCGGCTGGTATATAGGTCATCAGTTGTTTTCAGCTTTTTTTTTTTTTCCAAACAAATACTTCTTTTCACTCATCATTGGCCATTAAAGCCCACTACCATCCTTGAGGTATTATTTCTTAAATTGTTTTCCATCAGTGAAATTTTAAAAATCGTGCAATACAGAGCTTAAAGTGGGCTTCAGCTGAATAAAGACAACTCTAATGGCAAGTACGAGGGGTTTGACAGAAGGGAGGGTGGCATAGGGGTGACATGGTGTCACAACTGCTCACCAGCACAGATGGAGGAGGCAGCTCTATTCCACAGTCTCTAAGCTCTTTCTGTCATTAACATTTCCTGCCTTAATCTGTTTTGAGTCCTTCTTCCCCACTTACTTGGCCTGAACATTTTTATTTTTAGATTCTTAGTGATTAAGAAAATACAGGCAGAATAATCTCTTTATATGACAGCTTGGTGCAGCAGTAAGAACAAAAATAATTTCTGCAATAAAGCCACTCTTTGAAGCTTGACTCAATTCTTAAAATTTAACCTCTCTGTACCTCGTTTTCCCAAAATGAAAAGAGGGAGAGAGAGAAAGAGAAAGGGAGAGAGATTATTCTTTACTTCCAAGTTGAAGGGTTGCTTTGAGGATCAAATATTATCAATACTAAACCCTGATATGCTTTACAAGCTTAATAACTTTGCATGAAAATTAAGCCACTTTAAAAATACATATTTCATCTGATAGAAAATTATGGGGCCCTCTAGCCTTATTCTGCTCTACAATTTATTCATTCAACTTTGTCAATTGTCACCATCTCAAAGAGGGAAGTTTCAAGACAAGTGAATCTATGACTACAAACCAGGAAAGGCATTTTCATACCCCACCCCTGGGGCTATGAGTAGCCAGTAGACTGGCTGGTGGGAAGGATAAGAGCCCACTTCCTTTGCTTCCAGGTCAGTAAGCTAGGAGTTGAAATTTACATTCTAGAGCTCTTTGTGGGAACTACTGGTGTGCTGACTTCACCTGAAATCCCATCCTTGCTTGGCTCCACCCCTTGGTACCCTCTTAGTACTTTTTCATGAGACCATGTCCTTAAGAAATCACTGCACCTCAATCCTTGGCTTAGGGTCTGCTTTTGAAAGAAGCCAATGTAAGAATCTAAGAAATTAGCTTTTCATTAATTCAACAAACATTTATTTAACATCTGCTAACTGTCTAACATTAAGCAGAGGTGAACAAAACAAACTCTCTCTCTCTGCAACTTATATTTTATTAGAAATAGTATGACAATAAATAAGTGAACAGGCCTATAATACAATTTGGGTTAAAATCATGGTAAAAGAGCTATGACAAAAATAACCAGAGTAATTTAGGTAGGAAATAGTGAAGGACAGAAAGTACTGTATTAGATAAACAGGGCAGATAAGGCTTGTCTGAGAAATGACCCCTGAATATGAACAAAAACTGTCCTTCCCCCAAGTATTACCTGTTCTTAAATTTCAATATTGAGAATCAGGTTAGTTTAAGCCTCTGTAAGAACTTAGCATGTTTCGGGTACCCTGACAGACACTGGGAAGACATTTTCAGAATAAGAGAACTACAAGAGTGCATGGAGCTGAGGTTGGGTTTAGGCATCCTCTGGTGGGGGCGGGGGTTGGGTCGGGGATTTCCTAGGTAGCTCAGTGGTAAAGAATTCTGCAGTGCAGGAGATGCAGGTTCGATCTCTAGGTCAGGGAGATCCCTTGTAGGAGGAAATAACAACTTTCCCCAGTATCCTTGCCTGGGAAATTCCATGGACAGAGAAGCCTGGTGGGCTGCAGTCCATGGGGTCCCAAAAGAGTCAGACATGACTAAGTGACTAAACAACAAACATCAAGGAGTGTGTGGGAGGTGATGTATCCACTTTCTGCCTTGGCATCCTAGCATCACAGGACAGAGACAGGAGGAAAGGCAGAGATGCTGAGATTGTGTTGAAGGTTACACAAGGGGATTTCAGACCTCTTAGAACCTAAGAGAAGAGTTTATTCTATTGCTTCTTACTCTTGTTTTAGGGAAAAAGAAGTATTGTTATCTCTATATGCGCCATAGTGGTGCTTTCCTCTACACAGTAGGTATTTCTTGCTGCTGCTGCTGCTGCTAAGTCACTTCAGTTGTGTCCCCATAGACGGCAGCCCACCAGGCTCCCCTGTCCCTGGGATTCTCCAGGCAACAACACTGGAGTGGGTTGCCATTTCCTTCTCCAATGCATGAAAGTGAAAAGTGAAAGTGAAGTCGCTCAGTTGTCGCTGAGTGTCCGACCCTCAGCGATCCCATGGACTGCAGCCTTCCAGGCTCCTCCGTCCATGGGACTTTCCAGGCAAGAGTATTCCTTAAATGTCAGTTAATTAGAAGTGTGTGTGTGTGTGTGTGTGTGTGTGTGTGTGTGTGTGGACGTGTGCATAAGCCTTAAGCAGTATTTTCCACATGGAGGAGTTAGCTGGATTCCTTCTCTTGAAAGTAATGATTATATATTTCCAAATCATTCGAAACTGAGTAGTGTGAATGTAGGCATAGAAATATACAATTAAAATACACATACGTACGTGGAAAATATTGTATGTAATTACTCCAGGTCCACTTTTGTGTATATGAATTTGTCTTTTCTTATAATTCTTATTCTACCAGTTTAATCTTTTTTCTCAAAAGCATTTGACTCTTCCAGAGATTACAATAAGAGCATGCTAAAACAGAGCTAATATATAATGTATCCTAGTTGCCTATCTTTTTCAATCCCTGGAGACAAATCAAAACTGAAACATAACCCATGATTCATTCTGTAAAATTCAAGTTTCCCGTAATCTTTAATAAAATCTCCTCAAACTAAGCATCCGAAAAGGGCTATTCAATAATCAAGTAGGCTGGCTTTGTTTCCTGGGAGGAAAGGCTAAGTGGAATATTTTAAGCAAATCATAAATGCAAATGTGAAGCATTGCTTCAAGAATTTCTGTGCCTGATTTCAAGAACAGCAGTACACTGGACTGCACCAGGATCTAGTTCAAGATGAATGAACCCTTTGGACTTAAAGTTGATCTAGATGGCAGTGGTTCACCACAAGTTATTTCCATCCTGTGAAATTGCATTCCTCTTTTTCTTTTCTGCAAAGCAAGAGAAAATAAATAGGCTTAGCAATGCAATTCCTTATTATATTGATCAGAATTTTGGCATTAAAAATGTCTGCCCTTTAACCTTTTCGTTTTCAGAAATCTTTCAATGACTCCAATGTGCATGACATCAATATATACCCCAGGAGACATTATAAGCAATACTTTTTTTTTTTTTTTTTGGTTACTGACAGTGTAAAAAATGTATGCTACCAACCACTATTTAAAAACACAAGACATGATTGATCACCAGATGGAGCAGTAAAAATGAAAACTGGGAGATAAAGATGGAATACAAATATTTAATCACAAATGGAAAAACAATGAAAATCTGAGGATAACTGTATTCTGTTTGCAGATAATAACCTTTCATGGGAGAATGAGTCACTTATGGTGTCAGGCATAGGACCATAAATCCAATTGTATTATAAATACAAAATTTTTGCTTGCAACACTCTTGCTTATGACTGAAACATTTTGTTTAAGCTATTCTAATGTAGAAAAGTCTGATATGTTAGAATTTTTACATGACATAAGAAAAATTACTTTTCCTACCAAGTAAAAAAGTCATTTTCTTCTGTAACTTAAAATATGACAGTGTTTTAAAGCATATTGAAAGCTTTCTGACAAAAGATTTTGATCCATAATAGTAGATGCCTTATGTAATACATTTGTGAGATGGAGATTTTACTTCAGTTCTGGTATGTTCCAGAATGTTGATAAAATGGAAATTTATTTAAAAATATTTTGCAGATGGTATTGCATTTTTGCCTTATGTGATTGAAGTATTTAAAAATCACTACATACAAATATAATATGTTAGACCATAACTTGAATCATTTTATCAAAAATTAATGACCAGACTTCCCTGGTGGCTGAGTGGTAAATAATCTGCCTGCCAATGCAGGAGACATAGGTTTGATCCCTGGTCTGGGAAGATCCCATTTGCCACATAGCAACTAAGCCCGTGAGCTCACGTGCTGCAGCTACTGAAGTCCCACATGCCCCAGGACACGCCCGGGCTCTGCAACAAGAAAAGCCACTACAATGAGAAGCCTGAGCACCGCGGCTGGAGAACAGCCTCCAGTCTCCACTATTAGAGAAAGCCCGCTCAGCAATGAAGACCCAGCACAGCCAAAAATAAATTTTAAAAAGCATTAAAAAACTAATGACCTACATCACCCTTTGTTTTAAATTTACTATTAAGACACTAACGTTGACATTCATTACACAACGATAAATGGGTAAGTGTAGGAATTTTCTGTCGCCATGTAAATTACAACCAAAAACCCCACTAAACTATAAAAGACAAGTTACATTATAAGTTTTCTGGCATTTAACACAAGCACTAAAATGTAGTATTGACTAAAGAAAATATATTCTAAATTTGTGACATCACAGCATCTTGTGTCAGCTACCCGCTTTCTCTAACTTCCCCCCTCTTGTGGTACCCAGTAGAGAACTCTACCTACTATCACATCCATTCACCATCTCAACTCCATATTGTGAAAGGCCAAGCCTTTCGAAGTTGATAATTTGGCATCTGTCCACATATACTTAATAAATCAAAACATCCATAAGATATATGGCAGCTTAGGGATATCTTTTATAGCATTGTATCAAATATGACTTTTATATTTGTTTCTACACTGATTGATTGCAGGTTGTCTTAGAAGTTTCTTTTTTTTTTTTCATTTGTTTTGGATGGTTTTCACGTTTTTAAATTTAATTTTTAATTGGAGGATAAGTGCTTCAAAATGTTGTGTTGGTTTCTGCCATACAACAATGCTAATCAATCATAATCATAATCATAACACTCTCCATCTTAAACCTCCCTCCTACCTTGCATCCCCCGTCTAACCCAGAACCAGCCTGGGCTACCTGTGTTATATAGCAGTTTTCCACTAGCTATCTATTTTACATACTGTAGTATATATATGTCAATGCTTCTCTCTCAAGTCATCCCACCCTCTGACTTAACTTTTGAAGTCTACAATGTTATGTATTTAGCCCACACCTCTCTTGTATTGACAGTAAAGAGGCAGGGAAGACCTAGGAGCAACTTCTTCTAAGCCACCCAGTGCAGGAGGAATACAATTTTCTTTCATAAACGTTAGTATTTGAGGCACAAAAGGCTTGAATTTCAAGAGTACGTGAATGTGTCTGTGAGTGCACGCTCAATCGTGTCCAGCTGTTTGCCACCCCATGGACTGTGGCCCTCCAGGCTCCTCTGTCCATGAGATTTTCCTGGCAAGAATACTGGAGGGGGTTGCCATTTCCTTTTTCACAAGGCCTTCTGAAGCCAGGGATCAAACCCACGTCTCTTGTGTCTCCTGTATTGGCAAGAGGGTTCTTTACTAGCTGAGGTACCAGGGGAGCCCTGAATTTAAATGTAAAGGAAGCTAATACTGGTCTTACTTTCTACTTTCCCATGGCCTGTCCAAGACCTGGCCAGGCAAACACATTAATGAGAATTCAACTGACAAAAGTAAAATAAGGCATTTTCTCCCATTTTTGCCTTCTCAAATAGGGAGCTGAGCTAAGACAGTTAACCCTTTGGCCTTATTCAATATATGTTATTCTATTCAAAAGAATTTCCAGGTCAATGTAAAACATTTTTTCCAACATCATTTGTTTGTGACTTTGCCTGGTACTTTCATTCTTTTAGCTTTGAATTGTCTCATTGTCTAATATTGATCGAATTATCCACCAGGGCACTGTATTTACTGTATATGTGTGTTTAGTCATTCAGTCATGTCTGACTCTTTGCTATCCCATGGACTGTAGCTTGCCAGGCTTCTCTGTCCATGGAATTTTCCAGGCAAGAATACTGGAGTGGGTTGCCATTCCCTTCTCCAGGGAATCTTCCCATCCCAAGGATCAGACTCAGGTCTCCTACATTGCAGGCAGATTCTTTACCGTCTGAGCCACCAGGAAAGCCCTTACTATATAAGGTTAAGGTAATAAATAACTTTAGAGGACCACAGAAATCCCACCTGTTGTGCTTAATTTTTTTTATTCTGTGCAAATCAAGGCCAATTCAGCTGTGTCGGGGCCTTAGTACAAGATGCACAGACCTTTCTTTTTGTTTGTTTTTGTTTCTCATTTTCTAGCTGGTGATTTCATATGTCCCTGCCAGTATTCCACTGTTTTTGGAACATCTAAGTTGTAACTCAGAGCTTTGGAATTCAGAGTGTTCAGTAAGGCCCCTGGTAGTTCACTCAAGAATAAAGTTTATTCACAGAGAGTAGTTAGCAGATTATATAGTAATCCATAGCAATGTTCCCTAGGATTCTTACCAGTTACTCTGGGGTAATATCAATGTGAGTAAATAATACTTGCCTGCTGCTGCTACTGCTAAGTCGCTTCAGTCGTGTCCGACTCTGTGCAACCCCATAGACGGCAGCCCACCATGCTCCCCCTTCCCTGGGGTTCTCCAGGCAAGAATACTGGAGTGAGTTGCCATTTCCTTCTCCAATGCATGAAAGTGAAAAGTGAAAGTGAAGTCACTCAGTCATGTCTGACTGTTAGCAACCCCATGGACTGCAGCCCACCAGGCTCCTCCGTCCATGGGATTTTCCAAGCAAGAGTACCAGAGTGGGGTGCCATTGCCTAGAGGGGATTATTTACTGTATTCAACTTCTTGTGCATGCGTGTTAAGCCCCTTCAGTCATATCTGACTCTTTGCGACCCTATGGACTGTAGCCCACCAGGTTCCTCTGTCCATGGGATTATCCAGGCAGGAATACTGGAGTGTGTTGCCATGCCCTCCTCCAGAGGATCTTCCTGACCCAGAGATCAAACTCATATCTCTTATGTCTCCTGCATTGGCGGGTGGGTTCTTTACCACTAATGCCACCTGGGAAACCCTGCTCCTAATACCCTGTGATATCTTGCTAGGACTATTGGCCTTCTGGGAAAAGTAAGTGAGCATCAGCTCTGTCAAATCAACTGACTGCCACCTAGATGATGACTCAGTTGGAAATCCAGTGTCTTCCCTGTTCATTACTATTCTCCAAAAATGAGTACAACATGCTGGGGACATAAGTGGTAGCTGAGTTAATAAAATGATACCATTTCATTAGGAAAAAAAACATGGATTACATCTTTGATAGATACAATATTCAATATTAAGAATAATATTGAATAATTCAGTTTGTTTATCTAGTTTCCTGGGTGTCTACGTAGCTCTTTAAAAGTTTGCACCCTAGATAAAGAATTTTGCTCTCAGATAAAAATAGAGTCTAATTGCAAAATGGTTTGATAATATCTATTAAAGTTATGAATATTAAATGGAATAATGCATGCAAGGGGCTGAGACATGATGTCTAATACAATTAGAAGTGTTCAACAAATGTTCATTTTCATTATTATGATTACTCATTGAGGTGAGTTTGCTCATAATCCTTCCAAGGATAAAAATAAAAATATTCTGTTCAGCTTGCAATCACAGCTCAGTAGTTAGAGTGGGTCTTAAAGAAAATAAAAATGGAAGAGAAATCGCATATCCTTGCTAATTCTAGATAATAGCATAAGGTAAATGTTCGACATTGCTACCTTTATGTTAGAAAATTGGCCCCCAAAATTGCAAAATTGTGTTGAAATTTGTGCTGACGTCCAGAAGCATCATGCGGCAGCCTGGGTACCCGAAACCCTGAACTACGCCCCCCGCCTGAATATATGTCTCCTCTCTCTTGTTATACTTTGCATGTTTTAGTTCTTCCATCTCAAGTTTTTAGTTCCAGGTGTTAGAGTTTTGACAGGAGTTTTTGTATCAAGATTATGTGATGTTATCTAAGAGGAAGTGCTAATGAATAAAAAGTGATTGCTGACTTAGTCTTAAGAGAGAACACATTTGCATTATACTAACATGTTGTTGTTGGCTTGAGGCACTGGAGGGCATGACTCAAGATCTGGGATTCTCCACTCCTACCCTGGCTTCTTTGGCTTATTTTTTCCCAAAATGAATGAAATTTGATGATGTGTGAAATTGTGTTCTAGGTGCCACTTCTCCTTCTGGGCTTCTTAGTCACTGTTTACCCACTCTTTCATAAGGTCATCTTATAGGTACACTATATGGCTTCCTAGGTGGCACAAGTGATAAAATATCCACCTGCTAATGCAGGAGATGCAAGAGAAGTGGGTTCGATACCCAGGTTAGGACGATCCCCTGAAGTAGGATATGGCAACCCATTCTAGTATTCTTGCTTGGAAAATTTCATGGACATAGGACCCTGGCAGAACAAAGAGTCGAACACAACTGAGCATGCATCACATAATACAAAAAGAAAAAAAAAAAAAAAGGAGCACTATATCCTATGCCTGGAGAATCCCATGGAGGGAGGAGCCTGGTAGGCTACAGTCCATGGGGTCACAAAGAGTCGGAGATGACTGAGCAACATTCACTTTCACTTTCATATACTATAGGAGTCAGCAATGAGGTTCCAGATAAAAGAAAGATAATTGGGATTGAGAATCGGAACAGAGTAGAAGCCTGGTTTCAGTGTAAGCCTAAACTATATGTTGCAATCCAGTGTTTATCAGCTTTTACAAATGGATATTTTTGGTTCTCTGATGCCTGTGCTAACTCTCAATTACTTCTGGACATGGAAAAGGAAAAGATAAGATTATAACCCCAATGATTGGTATTAATTTCCTAAGCAATCTATTTCTTTCATTTTATAATAGACCATTCTGTGGTTCTCTGGATACAAGATCATCTAGGAAAGAAAACAAAAATGAAACAAAAACTTAAATGTCGAAAGATGACTAGATCATGATAGAAGAGTTGATGACAATTCAGACATAGAAAAAGTATACCTGATAAAAAAAGATAAATCAGAAGTTGGGCATCCACCATCCTTCCAATAATATCTGCTGAGTTTCTGACTCTCAGGGTGAAAATCAGGCAGAGATGGTAGGGTTTTATTTCACCAGTAATTTCAGCTTTGAAGGTTGCTACTCTTTCTTCTATCCACCATTGCCAACACTGTTTCTGACAAGAATTTCAGCTGAAGATACCTATCTATGTGGGAGATTAATGTTTATAACACTGAGGGTTTTTTGCCCTTAGCCTTCAATCGTCCTAATTTTGTTTAGTTTTTCCAGTGCTGCTTCTTAATGAATATCAGGTCATTGGAAATAATTGTTTCATGAATACCCGTTCAATGAAATGAAATGCAAAGTCAAATTCTATTTTTGAAAAAGAAGTCTCACACATAGTTAAAATTGAATAGTATTCTTAAGCATGGAGAAACCACTTTTTTTTTTTTCTATATCAGAAAGAATTTTATTTGATTCACAGTGAATAGTTTTGTTTTGTTTTGTTTTTTTGTCTGAAAACTACCCATGCTGGGCCTAACAACATTACCATAGGTGTTCACAGAGAGAAAGAAAAATGCATGTTGTAATACTACAGGGTGTTAGTTGGTATTATTATTATTATTTTAGCATTTCCTAAAATTACAAAATGGTTAACAACATATATCAACCTTAAGGTAGTCTTGATTTCCTGAACAATTCTGTATGCCCACTAATGTTTTTTCCTCCCTTTCTTATTCGTGGTTCATGGGAAAATGATGCCATTGACTTTCATTTGGTGAATAAATTGGTTAAAATATTTGATAAGGCTCTTCTGTGGCTTACAATAAGAAGCTATTCTGTCATTGCTTTATTTGAAAAGATTTTTTAAAATTAGGATACCTTTTGAAGTTTGTTATTTATCAATGACAGTAACAGAAAAGTTACTGTTTTTTGCTATTACAAATTCTGCATGAATGCTTTTGCATATCAGTTCAGTCCAGTTCAGTCACTCAGAAATGTTTGACTATTTGCATCCCCATGGACTACAGCACGCCAGGATTGCCTGTCCATCACCAACTTCCAGAGCTTGCTCAAACTCATGTCCATCCAGTCGGTGATGCCATCCAACCATCTCATCCTCTGTTGCCCCCTTCTCCTCCTGCCTTCAATCTTTCCCAGCATCAGGGTCTTTTCCAATGAGTCAGTTCTTCGCATCAGGTGGCCAAAGTATCAGAATTTCATACATGACTACTGGGAAAACCATAGCTTTGACTAGATGGATCTTTGTTGGCAAAGTAATGTCTCTGGTTTTCAATATGCTATCTAGGTTGGTCATAACTTTTCTACCAAGGAGCAAGCATCTTTTAATTTCATGGCTGCAGTCACCATCTGCAGCGATTTTGGAGCCCCTAAAATAAAGTCTGACACTGTTTCCACCGTTTCCCCATCTATTTCCCATGAAGTGATGGGATCAGATGCCATGATCTTAATTTTCTGAATGTTGAGCTTTAAGCCAACTTTTTCACTCTCTTCTTTCACTTTCATCAAGAGGCTTTTTAGTTCCCCTTCACTCTCTGCCATAAGGGCCTATTCCTGGATTTTCTATTATGTCCCATTAGACTATCTTTTCTTCATGAGTCAGTAACATTATTTTAATTATTGACAGATGTTAGTAACTTGAAGATGAGGATTTTCTTCTGGACTTTTCTTTCCATTTTTGTTGTTGTTATAGTTCTTTGTTGACCCAGTTTGTTTATTACCCTCTCCTCAGAAAGAGACCTCATTGCATTTGATTCCTATTTAATATTCATCTAAATCAATTTAGAAAAATTCACCTCAGGCAATAGAGTCAGGGTTTGAAGTCTGGCCAACTCCAACCATTGCATCTCTGTTTTTTTACCCACAGATGTGACACATTCTTTATGCATTATATCACATATAGTAAATATAGCCAAAGGGCTGCCTTGATCATGGCCTTTCGCCTCTTCAACAGTTGTCAATAGACACATAAAATTTATCACAGTACTTCTTCAGTCAATAAATGTTCCGTTAAATGCTGCCCTAAAAAATATATATATAATTTTCTTTATACCCATTTTGTACCTGGTCAAATGTCTACCCCAATTACTGACTCACATCCCTTTTAAACATCAAGTCACATCTGCTCCATGACACCTTCTCCGAACACCTCAAACAGCAGAATTTATCCCTTGTTTGAAATCTACTTACACTTTTTGCATCAATCATTTGCCTCCAGTCTTTGAATTTAAGGCTAATTTTGTGTGTGGTATCTCCTTAAGTAGATAAATTGGTTAAATAAAGGAAATAGTTCTTTAAAAAAAAGTTATTTCTTACAGACAAGAATGTGTGTGGTTGTGTGTACTCTTACTTCCTTACCTATTGCTTTCTCTGCATTATTCTTCTCCTCCCAAGTGCTTGTCAGTAATTCAACACAATAAGCTCACCCTCTCCTATTCTAAATGATGAATTAAATATGTGGCTCTGTTCCAATAAGCAGATGGCTCTTTCCTTACAGCAGCTAGACATCATTCAGAATCTTGCCTTTTTGTCCTGTCTCCAGTTTTTAATCACTGACAGAACTTTCCCTCTTCTCCCTCTGTCGTGAAGAATTTATAGGTTCCTGGGAATCAACCTGCAACAAGAAATGGATTTGTCTGGGGGTGGCATCTATCCCTGTGGTCTTTGGTAAAGCTGGACCTTAGATTGGCCAGATGGCAAGAGAGCTCCTTGTGTGTTCTCTAAATGCAGACACAGATTCTCACTGTCAGGTGATGCTCAGGATAAAAATATCTCTCTTAAGAGGCACTGAAAATCTAAACTGAGTACATCTGGCAACCTTCCTTTATTTACTCTTTGTGAAGCATCATAAAGTATCCTTTCAAGGCAGAGGGGAGATGATTTACATTTGCAAAGCCCAGGCTGATTTATTCCTAACGAATTTTGCTCACCCAGATGATTTGTGTCCCACCTTTCCAGATCTTTTAAACTAGTCTTCCAGGTGCAGAGGTGAGAGTTGCCAGTGTTCAATTTGTGGGTTACCCTTAACTCCACTCTGCAAGATGTTCAGCACTTTGGCTCCACTCCAGTCTCCAGCTATAGTCACTGCTTGAAAGGATAAATTACATATTTTTGTAATTATATAGAAATAAAAACACATTTTACCAGCGAGGACGCAAAAGCTGCCAACAACCTTAAAACATCTTTATTCGCATGCTCTTGAATCTAAAAATAAACCCCATTTCAAGTTGCATCTGTTTTGCGGGGTTTTACCAGCTTATAATGAATCAGAACAAACAAATGCCCTACATTTAAAACACATAGAATCAGATAACATAATTAGTCATCATTTAAAAACAGACATAGCAGAGTAATCATTTTAGGTGCCAGACCCAGAATAAGCCCTGGAAGAAGCAATTATATGCAAATGTTTATATAGGGGTGCTTCCCTGGTGGCCCAGATGGTAAAGAAACTGCCTGCATCACAGGAGACCCAGGTTTGATCCCTGGGTCAGGAAGGTCCCCTGGAGAGAAAGGCTACCCACTCCAATATTCTTCCCTGGAGAATTCCATGGATACAGTAATCGGAAGGGCTACAGTCCATTGAGTCACAGAGCTGGACATGACTGAGCAACTAACTCTATTATTCTATAGGAACCTCTCCATTTTTAAAATTTAGCTTACCGTGACACAGAAATAAAACTCACATCTATGATTCTCAGGACTTGCCTTGTGTCACTAGTGGTAAAGAACCTGCTTGCCAATGCAGGAGACATAAGAGATCCTAGTTCAGGAAGATCCCGTGGAGGAGGGTATGGCAACCCACTCCAGGATTCTTGCCTGGAGAATCCCACGGACAGAGGAGCCCTGAGGAGGGGCTGCATTCCATAGTGTCAAAAACAGTCAGACACAACTAAAGTGATTTAGCATGCACGCACATGATTCTCAATTTAACCAGTTATAAAATACATAATTCCTAAAAGTTACTAGTGCTTAAAACATCAATAGAAGGTCGCCATTACAAAGACAGACAAAGTGTTTAAGAGAAGGATTGCCAAGGTGTGACTAAGCAGTGCTACATTTGGTGGTCAGAGAAAGAATATTTGGAGATCTTGTCTGCAGATCCTCTATAAAAAGTGCTCCTGCAGAACTTAATCACTCTACATCAGTGCATTAGTATACTTGAACAGTAAAATAGTAGAACACGATCTTAGAAATATTTGGGCAGACCATGGGCCAGCATATTTGGAATGTCTTCCAGGGTCAGAGCCTTGTGTTAAAATCTGATTATCTTTCTGTGTAAAATCATTGCGTGTGTGCTAAGTCGCTTTAGTCCTGTCTGACTCTGTGTGACCCTATGGACTACCGGATGCCGGTCTCTTCTGTCCATGAGATTCAGAATACTGGAGTAGGTTACCATGCCTTCTTCCAGGGGATCTTCCCTACTCAAGGATTAAACCCATGTCTTCTGAGTCTCTTGCATTGGCAGACAGGTTCTTTAGCATGAGCACATCTGGTTAAATCATTGAGAGTAATCAAAGAAATCAAACTGAAGAAAATTTTTACGAGAAGGAAAATTAAAGCCAATAAGAAATTACAATCAAGCAAGAGTTAATCAATGATAGATAATTGATAATATGTGTTAGTCACTCAGTCATGTCTGACTTTTTATGACCCCATGAATTCTCCAGGCAAGAATACTGGAGTGGGTTGCCATTTCCTTCTCCAGGGGATCTTCCCAATCCAGGGACTGAACCTGCATTGAAGGCAGACTTTACTGACTGAGCCACCAGGAAAAACCAGATAATCAATAATAGTTAATCAATTATAGAACAGAGATAGAGATAGTCCCACTAGGAGAGTAAATGAACGTAGAGCCTTAATAACTTTCATGATCAATATGTAAATATATACCTAGACATAATGCATTTGAGTAAGTGCATTAGCCTCTCTCAACCTAAAAACTCCAATCCATGACCTTGCATTGTGAATTGTTTATTAAAATGGATACAGAGGGAGAGTAACTGGAATTAACCATCGTTCTTTCCATGTGTTCATATAGATTTTTCTATAGATATCAATATTCTAGCACTTTTCCTATTGCAATTACTTCTTTTAATGCATTTTATCAAATTACTACAAAAAAAGTTTGAAAAACCAGATACTACCAAAAAGTGAACAGTAAAATCAATCTTAATATGGCCTCAGTATCCCTCATACCACTACCCAGAAGCAAATATTTAAAAGCATTTCTGGAATTAGTCTGAAAAATACCCTCAGAACTATAAACAGTTTTTCTAAAAACAGAGTATAAAATTTGCTCTTATTTACCAGATAGCTATCCCATAATTCTCAGTTTCTTGCTCCACTAATGTCATCTGCAAATTCAAATAACTATTTTCTCTCAGTCTTAATTATCTTGTATTGACACCCACTTTCTAAAATGAGGTAACAGGTGCTCTCCTTCCTTCCCTCCAACTCATCTTTATTCACTCACTATGTCTTTGTTTTTATATTCTTCTCTTAAAGCTAAAATAAGTCTATCCTAATTTGTCAGTGTTGTTGATGTTCAGTCACCAAGTCGTGTCTGACTCTTTGTGACCCCATGGACTGCAGCACTCCAGGCCTCCCTGCCTCTCCCCATCTCCCAGAATTGCTCACTATGACCTGTCCATCTTGGGTGGCCCTGCACAGCATGGCTCATAGCTTCATTGAGTTATGAAAGCCCTTAGCCATGACAAGGCAGTGGTAGATGAAGGGGGTTAATAGATCAATAAGTTAATCTAAAAAGAGCAACGCAAATATAAATTGGAGTTAAAAGTAGGACCACGTAGTTTAACTATATTCTCTCCTCTCTGGTTCCCCTATGATGGTTACTGGTTACATAAAGAGAATAGATGCGAATATTTGGATGTTGTGTTAAGTCCCTTCAGTCATGTCCAACTCTTTGTGACCCCATGGACTGTCGCTCGCCAGGCTCCTCTGTCCATGGGATTTTCCAGGCAAGAATATTGGAGTGGGTTGCCATTTCCTACTCCAGGGGATCTTCATGACCCAGGGATTGAATCTGTGTCTGCTGCATTGCAGGCAGATGCTTTACTAAATAGGCAATAGGGGAAGCCCATTTGGATATTTCCTTCAGATCTAAACTAGATTTTAGGCTACTACAATATTAAAATTGGAAGTTTTCTACCTTGTCCTCTTAATATTTCCTGAATTCCTTCAGGTTTTAGAATATTTTATTTACTCCTCATATTAAAGTGAAAATTTGTGAGGGGGCGCTCCGCAGAAAGAGAGAGGCAGTGGAACTTCCCTCAGCAGAGCTGAGGGGTCCCGAAGAAAAGAGAGCCTGCTGTCTGCCAACCCAGCCCCTCAGCAAGAGAGAGACAATCAGACGCGACAGGGGTTCTGTCTAAGCAGTTCCGCTTTATTGTCAAGCTCCTGGTTTATATAGGCAAGCAGTGGGGGTTTTTCCGGGGATTTTCCATAGTTCTACCAATCAAGTTAAAGGTCAGATTACCACATGCTTACATCATGACAGAGGTCTATGATGATCATGCGTTGTCCAAGTACACAGAAATCAAGAGAGCCAATCAAAAATTTTGACAAACAACTTAAGCCGCACCCTCATCTCTTCCACCAGGCGCCATCTTAGCTCTAAACCGCAAAGCTAGCCCTTCTTTTTAAGGTTTCCCATTTAGGGCCCCACAAAAGTTAGCTGAGTATATAAATCTACATAGAAAATCATTTCCCCTAAGAACTATGAAAGCGTTTCTCCATTTTCATCTAGGATGCTAAGTTAATGATGGTCTGATTATCTGTCATTTATAGGTGATTTCAGGATCTCTGTTTTTTCTTATATTTCACAGTAATATGCCTAGATATTTTAAGGTTCAGTGCTTGGAAAATCTCTTTTAATTAGAATTAGATCTGTTTCTCCCATTAGCTTTGAAGGATTTTTTGGCACTTTATCTTTGATCACTTTACCACTGTTATCTTCCTCTTCACAAAAATATCCTATTAGTCAAATGTTAGGCATCATAAACTGATCATTTCTTTTCTCTTGTATGTCTCTTTGTTTGTGTTATAGTTATATTTAGTGAGAAATTGCTTCATATTTACTCTTCCAACGTTCCTATTGAACGTGTTATTCCAATAATGACTTAATTTCCAAGACTTTTTCTTCCTTCTCATTATTATTATTTTTCTTTTTTAGCATTTGGTTAGTTAGTGCATAAAGAACTTTCTCAAATTCACCTCGGATATTCATGAAATTTATAAAACGCATTTCAGTTCTCTAAATTAATCATATCACTGTTAGTATTTACTTAGTATATCTCCATCATTCTTTTTCATGCTGGAGTGCTTTCATAAATGTCCGAGAATATTGAACTGGGAGACTTTGAATTCAGTAGGAAATGGTTTCGAGTGAGAATTCATGGAAGTGACTCCTGTCCTGGGGCATTTGTATATGACCAGATAAGAAAGATTTCACTCTGGGTCTCTATTGTTTGAACTAATTACTGTTATTTTCCCCAGACAGCTTTTTTTAAAATTTGTATTCATGCCTGGAGTAAAGCATCCAGCATAAGGAGTTGTAGGAAGAGGTGTGGGCAATTCACTCAGCCACGTACGTCCTCCATTAATCACCTAGTTCTCTGTCTCTTCCTCCCACCCATCAAAGCATCTGCCGTCACTCCGTCTGCTGCCCCTTTGGAGTTTCTGTCAGAAAAGCCTGATTTCCATTAGTTTCAACTCCCTCTGCCGGTGTTCTAGATTGTGTCTTTCTGTTCTTTGATTAATCACTCAGCCACCTGTCTCTTTTGTGTCTACCAGAAATTTGTTGAAACCCATCTTTTTGCTGCTGTCTTCCCGTGCCCTTAGTTATGAATGTATTTCTTCTTTACCTTCGTTTAATAGCATGTTGGGACTTGCAAAGAGGAAAGGTGAGTGCAAAGGCTCTGTCCACCATCTTGCCCCTAGCAGCCCTTTGCCCCACAGTAAACAATGAGTCCCTGAAGTGTAGTGATTGAGCCTTTGTGTCTGCATGTTTCTATAGCCTATCCCAGTGCCTGGGATGTATTGGGTGTTCAAAAAGTAGGTGATAAAACAAAACAAAGGAAACTCTACCCTAGGCAAAGTGTGGCATCTATATGCTGCTGTATTTCTGCTATACAATTCTTCTAGAAGGAAAGGCTATACTGTATAAAATAAAATATCCCAGGGACTTGTACCACCATTTTAAATCCTTCTTATGAAAATTTCTGGGTTAACATGTCACAATAATGAGGAAATGGTAAATTTCCTTAATGAGGAAAATGGTAAAACCATGATGAGCCTGTTAAATTAATAAGAGTTTTATAAATGAAATATATTTTCAATGGAGAGCTCATCCAAGGGAAATAATTTACATGAGATCCTTGCACAGAATGGCAGTGATAAATAAATTTGGATTTAATGGCATGTACTCATCAAATACTCATGTTGGTGCATCATATAAAACATTTATATACAATTATGTTTGTCACTAACACAGGCTGTTGATAGCTCAGTAGCTCATTCTACATTATTGCTTCAGAACAATGATCTTTAAATATCACCCACATGGTAGCTCTTGAAAGGCTTCAAATGAATAACATTATTATAACTTCTGGAGTATTTATGGAGAACATACAATTTAGTTTAACATCACAGTGAAGTGCTGTCCTTTTTTTTTTTTTTTTAAGACAAAGCACTAGATAAACAGTTTGTTTTCTTTTTCAAACTTAGGGAACATTTTTCAAAATGCCACTTCATATCTTACTTACATAAAAAAGATAAATTCCTACTAAAAGTCAACTGACACTCTGATGCTGTACAATCATCAACTCATTATATGAATTTTTCAGATGAGAAAATAAGAGTCTTAAGGATAGTTTAATGTGTGCCTAATACTACAAAGCTATTTCCATTGTTAAAGCTGAAGTCAGAGCACCTGAATTCTAGTTTGGTCTATTTTGCTTCACATCACATACTTTGTAGGATATATGCCCATATATGAGGGAAAAGTGAGGAAGCATGAATCAATTTGAAAGATATTAGCTTAGGTTTGTGTGTTCAGTCGATGAGTCATGTCTGACTTTTTGTGACCTCATGGATTGCAGCCCACCAGGCTCATCTGTACATGGGATTTCCTGGTAAGAATACTGGAGTGATTTGGCATTTCCTTCTCCAAATCTTCCCGGATGAGGGATTGAACCTGTGTCTTCAATATTGGCAGGCTATTTACCACTGAGCCACCAAGGAAGCCCATGGCACCCCACTCCAGTACTCTTGCCTGGAAAATCCCATGGACGGGGAAGGCTGGTGGGCTGCAGTCTATGGGGTCGCTAGGAGTCAAACATGACTGAGTGACTTCACTTTCACTTTTCACTTTCATGCACTGGAGAAGGAAATGGCAACCCACTCCAGTGTTCTTGCCTGGAGAATCCCAGGGACGGGGGAGCCTGGTGGGGTACCATCTATGGGGTTGCACAGAGTCAGACACGACTGAAGTGACAGCAGCAGCAGCAACCAAGGAAGCCCATAGACTTGGGTAGATCTATGCATTGAAAGATTGGACTCTAGATCCTAGAAGCATCAATGTCTACTTTCCCACAATTTCTGCAAATAATTCCAGGGAACAAAGCACATTGGGTCAACTTGGGCCTTGAAAAAGGAGAAGTTTGATGATTTCACATCTAGGGTTACTGAAAAGATTGAATGTGGGTCATTCTTGGTTAAGGTGTGTGTCATCTGGCTCAATGACACATCCATGCTGCATCCACACCCACCTAAAACTCCCACTGACCCATGTCTAGATGAAAAATACTTTGAGAACCATCCCTTCCTGGGTCAGAAGATGAAAGACTGGGGAGCACAGATGGTCCTGTCATTACACTGTCTTCCTAAGAGTTAAAACCTGAGAAAGAAAGACCTAAGATGTGAACAATGGACTGTACAGATGGTATCAATAAGCAGGATCTTGATTCCTGGATAATGGGATTATATGTCAAAAACATGAGCTCATAACCAGAGGCAGAGCTCATCTCAAGAGAATAGGAAAAATTATTTTAACTAGAGCCTAGAAGACCTGCTCAAGAGAACTTTGGCCTAAATACAGAAAAGTGAGGGAGAAAAATGTAATAAATGCCAGACAATGACTAGCAAATGAGTAAAGCACAAAGAAAGGGAAGCTGTATGACTCAGATGATGTCACATGTCATCACAAAACATCTGGAGAGGGTTGCCTGGTTGCCCCTCTGGCTCCTTGCCCAGGAATGCACCTTGACAACCACATATTCATTTTACTCTGAGGCTTCAGTGGCCTTATAAAAACATTCGAAACAGTAGTCTGAAAATTGTGACATGATTAATAAAAGATATAGTGTTATTGGTTTTCATATGTGATCCTTTTAGGCAGAAGACATCTGATTCAACAGGAGAATTCTACTCAAACACTATAAAGCATTTTCTGAGATTCCATCAACAACAGATTGTACAGCCCTAAAATATAAAAGCTAATATTTTCCTAAATATTAGCTCTAAGTGGCACATTATCAGTAGACATAGGACAGAATGGAGGACTAGGATTCACTGGATAACCTCTACAAGTCCTTTCCAGTGCAACATCTCATTTCAGATTGTGACATACGCTAGCGATACAAATAGCAAGGACTGTGACATCTATCTTATTTTACAGAGGACCTGTCCTTTGAAATACTGTAACATGCAACTATTTTAAGCCTTATATCCTATTTCCCGAGTTTTGACCTCTGCCTACAGTTGTCTCTACTTGGAAGACTAATAATTATCTCTGTAATGCAGTGATATTCACATACATAATCATTACTTCACATTCTTAGAGCTCTAAAATTTTTGTCTTCTACTTCATAAGTATTACATTAGAAAAAGAAATACATTTCATTTGGAGAGACCATACACAAGCATATAGAGGAATGTATATAAAAATTACCTTAAAGAACCTGGAAGCAGGAGCAAAAGATGCCTGTCATTCAATAGAAGTCAACACACACACATACATACATACACACATACCCTATTGATTCCATTTCTCTAACATAAGGGTCCTCAACCTCCAGGCTGCAAGCTGGCACCTCCTGTCAGATCAGTGGCAGTACTATTAGAAGTAAAGTGTACAATAAATGTAAATTGCTTCATTTATTTATTTAAAAAATAAGTTCAAATTGAATAAAATTGAATCATCCCCAAATCATCCCCCCAGCCACCCTCCCTGGTCCTTGGAAAACTTGTCTTCCATGAAATAGGTCCCTGGTGCCAAAAAGGCTGAGGACTGCTGCTAACACATTTCAGCAGTAACTACTCTTGAATTCTAGAGTTTTAGTCCTTTTGCTTATATCAGTCTTGACATTAAAAAAAAAGTTTCATCAACTATTTCCGACACTAAGCTAACCAGCCTTTCTTATGTGAGTGAAAATACAGGCCATATGTTTCTGATTCACTTATTGCTACCCATAAAGTTTATGTCCAAGATGGTTTAAAAATATATGTACATTTTTATTGGAAATATGTTTTTAAAATGTAATGTTTTCTAACAGATCTATATGCAGACCTTAAAATCTGGTTCTTAGTTCTGATCCCCTAAGGTGTCGTTAGCTTCCAAAATTGACAAAACTCCTTAGTATTGAAAAAACAAACTGCCACCAAAGTGTCCTTGCACCTATATAACACAATACTGAATCTGATTTAGTTGGGAGTGGGGAGGAATCTATTGTAAAAAAGCTGTACGTGTGTGTATGCTATATATGCTCATTCACTCAGTCGTATCCAACTCTTTGTGGCCCCATGGACCGTAGCCCGCCAAGTTCCTCCATCTATGGAATTTTCCAGACAAGAATACTAAAGTGGGTTGCCATTTCCTACTTCAGGGGACCTTCCCTACCCAAGGATTGAACCCACGTCTCTTGCATTACTCACACTGACAAGCAGATTCTTTACCACTAGCACCATCTGGGAAGCATATATATGTATGTGTATATATATGTAAATTGGTATGAGTGCACAACTTTAGAAAGTTTATATTTCAAAATGTTAACATGTCAAGGATAAATTAAATCTGAGACCAAGCCATACTCTTTTCCACAGTGAACTTATTTTTTAAAAGAATAGCTTTTTATTCTTTCCTAGCCATTCAAGCAATAGCCTGAATGCAGGCCTCAAAGTATTAATAGAAAAGTGCCTTTTTGCAGAATGCCCTGTGCAAGGTGTCAAGTAGTGAAAGGTTACCACCTAACATTAGGGAAAAAGAATAATTTTCTAAGAGAAAAATGTGGCAGTTTAGTCTTATTCTATATTTCATGAGATAATTTCAGTAGAGTGCTATCTGAAGAAGTAATGGCAAGCAAATACCCAGGAAATTATTGATGATTTAAAACCTTTTTTGTTCTTCTCTAGACTAAAAACATTTTGGAAAGAAAAGTAAAATGCTGATTTTTTCTTATTGTCTTCCAAAGAGCAGACTGGAAATCTCTGAGTAAGTCTTACTGTTAAGTGTCTGCTGCTTTTTTACTATCATTGTCTGTCACTGCAACATCATATAAAACATGACATGCTGTAAATTGGGGAGAAAATAGTATTAGTACAAAATATGTGGAAAGAGAAGTTTCAGTTAGCCAGCTTGGCCTTTTGTCTTGTGTTAATATCTCTTGAAAGCCTGATAGATGTGGGCTGACAAAGTCCACTCTTGGGATGTTTATTAAAGTATTGAACATTTACATTTATTTATTTCAAGGGCCTGGTATGCTGTGTTTCATGAAAAGATTGAGGGGTAGCTACCTTTAGCTACCTTTTCTCTAGAACTTCTCTGGTGACTCAGGGGTAAAGAATCTGCCTGCAGTGCATGTTCATGTTCAACGTGGGTTTGATCTCTAAGTTGGGAAGATCCCCTGGGGAAAGAAATGGCAACCCCCTCCAGTATTCTTACTGGGAAATCCCATGGACAGAAGAGCCTTGTGGGTTACAAACCATGGAGTTGCAAAAGGTTGGGACAGGACTCAGCAACTAAACAACAACAACCTCTTCTCTCATCTGCTATAATTAATTTTGACCCTGAAGATTGTCAATGAGTCTGCATGTCTGTTATTTCTAATGATAACTACTGCTAGTGCTTGTAATCTACTTCTCAATTCTAAAGGAAAGAAAAATGAAATGTCTCCATGAGACCTTTGTCAGGAAGACATTTCTCTTCCAGTTTTTATATGGATGCATCTGCCAGGAAATCCCTGGAGTGTCCTAGCTGCAAGGGAGCATGGGATATGTAATCTTTAGCATTCTGGATAAGTATTTGAGCTCAGCCAGAGTATTGTCTGTTGATGCTTAGTTGCTGCTGCTGCTGCTAAGTGGCTTCAGTCGTGTCTGACTCTGTGCAACCCCATAGAAGGCAGCCCACCAGGCTTCCCTGGTCCCTGGGATTCTCCAGGCAAGATCACTGAGCCATGTCCAACTCTTGCAACTCCATAGACTGTAACCCCACCAGGCTCCTCTGTCCATGGGATTTCCCAGGCAAGAATACTGGAGTGGGTTGCCATTTCCTCCTACAGAGGATATTCAACATTTAGGGATGGGCTCAGTTCAGTTCAGTTCAGTCGCTCAGTCGTGTCCAACTCTTTGCAACCCCATGAATCGCAGCATGCCAGGTCTCCCTGTCCATCACCAACTCCCAGAGTTCACTCAGACTCACGTCCATCAAGTCAGTGATGCATCCAGCCATCTCATCCTCTGTCGTCCCCTTCTCCTCCTGCCCCCAATCCTTCCCAGCATCAGGGTCTTTTCCAATGAGTCAACTCTTCACATGAGGTGGCCAAAGTACTGGAGTTTCAGCTTTAGCATCAGTCCTTCCAATGAACACCCAGGACTGATCTCCTTTAGGATGGACTGGTTGGACCTCCTTGCAGTCCAAGAGACTCTCAAGAGTCTTTTCCAACATGACAGTTCAAAAGCATCAGTTCTTCGGTGCTCAGCTTTCTTCACAGTCCAACTGTTACCAACATCCAAAAGATAAATCAAGATAAAATGGCCACTAATTGCTGAAGGGAGACTAAGGACTTGTTGAGAGAGATATGAGGGGAATTACAGCCATATTTTGTCTGAATGTGTCCAACAGTTTGACTGTCTCTCATAGATCACATGGATGAACTATATTACTCTCAGACCAACAATTATGTATTTTACATTGCATTATAATAGCTATTCTTTTACTATTCAAAGTAATTTTCTTAAGAATGTAATATAGGAAAAACTGCAAAATACCCAGATTAATATTTTATTTGATTGTGTTGGAGATTTCTTCTATTCAATTGGTAAAACTGCTAAATCCTGAGTCTTTATACTAGATGACTTTTTAAAATTACTTCTCATGTAAGAAATGACAGTATTTCCATGCTAGGTAACATAAAATCATTTATAGTCAATTTAGCTCATGGCATTTATAATCATATGAACAAGTGCATGTTCACATCCAACATTATTTATCACAGGAACTAAACAACATAATCTACAACCTATTGTGAGGTATCTCTCATAAACTTTAAACTTTATAACATGTGAGAATACATGTGAGAGCAAACTAGTTTGATTTATAAGCATTTTTAAAATAAAATAAATTGTGAGATACTTGTGTATGAAGAATTTCATGGTCCCACAATCATCTGAGTTATTCGTATTTTCCTGAAGCCTACATCCATGTTGCCATCCAGATACCGTTGCTCCTTCCACATAGCAATCGTCCTCCATGCCATTTAGCTAGCACTGAGACTAGGGTATAGATACCTTTTAACCTTACTTTCCAATCCCAACTTATTGTTGTCATTGATGGACATTATTGTTTGGACTGAAAATGTTGCTCCTGGAACTGATCAAATGTCATGATTTGCATTGGCTTACATGGAAAGAAAAACTCTACTTAAACTGAGGGATAGAACACAATAGCATTTTTTTCAGAACTGTAAATATCTTGAGCATCTCATTTGTGTACATACTCTGTCATGCTTCGGCATTTGTAATCTGTGTCTGAAAATTACAAGTACAATTATAGAGACTTCTCCTTTCTCCTCTCTAAAATGAATAAGCCAGAAAACAAAAAGAAAAAAGGCATGTTTATGCTCCTTCAATTCATAGTTTAAAAAGATGTACTTGTTTTATCTGACACTGGATTTAAATGAATGGCCTAACTTCTAAACAGGATCTGTTCCTGAATTGATTCCATAAACAATTTTGCTTGCTAGGGATTTCCTCCTGGTATTTGGAGAAATGAAGACTGGACATATTTGATATTAACTAACTTTTTTTTATCTTTTGAAAATCCTCACATAATGTTGTGTTCACAGCACAACACATAATGTTGTACTGAAATGTAAAATAGCTTCCTTTTGCCCCAGAGTGTAGCTGTTTCTGGTTAACACCTCATCAGTGAATTTCACAGACAGATGTTTTGCTTCCTTTCTGCACACTAAAACCTAGTATTTTCAGGACTAAAGATCTTGGTCCTGTCACGTTAAACTACAACAGGCCCTAAGCCATCCAGCTGATATCAAGACTCAAACAGCTTTATTTACTTTCAAATATACTGGAGGGATGAGGGGGTGGGGGAAACCCATGAACATTTTAATTTGAGCCAGCTGTGAAGCTTCCAGACCAGCCCTCTACATCCAGTGCTGCACTAAGATTAAACCAGGCAAAATGCCTGAAGAGATACTGAATAGGTTTGATACAAATTACATTGTCCTGCCGGTTTGAGAGTGCACATTACTGGCGTCATTAACTGTAATCATCCTCAATTACAAGCACTGGATGGCTATGTGCAGCAGCCCTGCAAATGCAGCCATTGTTTGCTCACGATGTCCATTCATCTTTAAAGCCATTGCCTCCCCTCAATGGACTCAAAGCCCCGTCCTCTTGTCCCACGATCCCGATTTCTCATTTATCTCCAGAATAGGGAAATTCATTAGAGTGCTTTCTTTGTCTTCTGACAATTCAATACTTAAAAAAAAATCATTTTATTTATTTATTGCTGGCTGTGCTGAGTCTTCATTGCTGTCCGAGCTTTTCTCTAGTTACAGCCATCAGGGACTACTGTCCAGTTGTGGTGCGTGGGCTTTTCATTGCGGTGGCTTCTATTGTTGCACAGCACGGGCTCTAGGGCTTGTAGCTGCTGCACATGGGCTCTGCTCATAGGGGATCATCCTGGACCAGGGATCGAACCTGTGTCCCCTTCCCACTGAGCCACCAAGGAAGCTCCCCTGAAGATACTGTTTTTCCTTACTCCAAGCTTTGGAGTGTGTATCCGTTATTACAAGTTTCAGATTAGCACTAGTGTATACTTTCACTTTTCACTTTCATGCATTGGAGAAGGAAATGGCAACCCACTCCAGTGTTCTTGCCTGGAGAATCCCAGGGACGGGGGAGCCTGGTGGGCTGCCGTCCATGGGGTCGCACAGAGTTGGACACGACTGAAGCGACTTAGCAGCAGCAGCAGCAGCAGCAGCAGCATACTATCAGTTTGGTCAATTTTTTAAAAAAATAGTAATTGTCTAATGATGATGTAATGGGATTCATAAAGCTTTGTGTCATAATGCAATAGAAAAAGGGGGAAACAGGAAATGTGCTTTACAATGATTATATTGCAACCTTTCATTATCAGAATCTGTATGCTTCCAGTTTAAGGCTGAACTTCAAGAGTTTGGGGACATATGTTTTTAACATTTCTATTGAAATAATTTACGACCACTGTAGTAAAAAGTAGAAGGAAGCATAGAACTAGTGTAAAGAAGTTTCATGTACCTGACTTTCATGCACATTCCATGAATGTTACCATGTTTTCACATGTATTTCATCATTCTCTTTCAATCTCTTTTTCGTTATCTGTGTGTCTATTTACCTTTGTGTGTGCATATTTTTTTACATTTTTGTGAGACTCAAATTCTACTTTTAAATACCCTTTCACCTCTAAATACTCCAATGAGTTTATAAATTCATTGTACTTATTAAAATAGAACATTCCTTTATGTAGGCAGAATGCAATTATCAAAAGGGAAGGAAAACAACGATAATGCTGTATTATTTAATCTATGGACCTTATTCAGATTTTGCCAGTAATGACACTAATGTCTTTTTCTATTCCAGAATTCAATCTCGGATGACACATTACCCTTTAGATTTCATATCTGTCAGACTTAACATTAGAAAGTTCAGGCCAGTTATTTTGAGAATGTCTAAAATTTTGAATTGGACTAAATTAGTCCAGATTATTCAATGCAGGTTATATAGTTTTTGTAAGAATCCAGCAGGTATAGTTTGTCCTTAGTACATCATATCAATAAGTACTTTGTGTTGGCTTGTCCCATTACTGATGACATGGGTGTCCTGCCATAGTTTAGGTTGTGTGTGCTCTAGCTCACAGCTAAGGCTGGAGAATGGAGATCATCTGCTAGGATTTGGTAGTTTTTTGTTTTGTTTTTTTCTAAGAAGATGATTTGTAATTTTGAAAGTTTCTGGGATTTTGAGCACATTATTTTTGTATGATTTACTTTGGTTATCTTGTCCTTCTTCACTGTTTTTGGAGTAACTATGGAGATGAGTGCAATTGTGCGGTAGTTTGAGCATTCTTTGTCATTGCCTTTCTTTGGGATTGGAATGAAAACTGACCTTTTCCAGTCCTGCGGCCACTGCTGAGTTTTCCAAATTTGCTGGCATATTGAGTGCAGCACTTTCACAGCATCATCCTTCAGGATTTGAAATAGCTCTACTGGAATTCCATCACCTCCACTAGCTTTGTTCGCAGTGATGCTTTCTAAGGCCCACTTGACTTCACCTTCCAGGATGTCTGGCTCTAGATGAGTGATCACACCATCGTGATTATCCGGGTCATGAAGATCCTTTTTGTACAGTTCTTCTGTGTATTCTTGCCATCTTTTCTTAATATCTTCTGCTTCTGTTAGGCCCATACTATTTCTGTCCTTTATTGAGGACTGGAAAAGGTCAGTTTTCATTTCATTCTCAAAGAAAGGCAATGCCAAAGAATGCTCAAACTACCGCACAGTTGCACTCATCTCACATGCTAATAAAGTAATGCTCAAAATTCTCCAAGCCAGGCTTCAGCAATATGTGAACCGTGAACTTCCTGATGGTCAAGCTGGTTTTAGAAAAGGCAGAGGAACCAGAGATCAAATTGCCAACATCCACTGGATCATGGAAAAATCAAGAGAGTTCCAGATAAACATCTATTTCTGTTTTATTGACTATGCCAAAGCCTTTTGACTGTGTGGATCACAATAAACTGTGGGAAATCCTGAAAGAGATGGGAACCAGACCACCTAACCTGCCTCTTGAGAAACCTATATGCAGGCCAGGAAGCAACAGTTAGAACTGGATGTGGAACAACAGACTGGTTCCAAATAGGAAAAGGAGTACGTCAAGGCTGTATATTGTCACCCTGCTTATTTAACTTCTATGCAGAGTACATCATGAGAAACTCTGGGCTGGAAGAAACGCAAGCTGGGATCAAGATTGCCAGGAGAAATATCAATAATCTCAGATATGCAGATGACACCACCCTTATGGCAGAAAGTGAAGAGGAACTAAAAGCCTCTTGATGAAAGTAAAGGAGGAGAGTGAAAAAGTTGGCCTAAAGCTCAACATTCAGAAAACAAAGATCATGGCATCTGGTTCCATCACTCCATGGGAAATAGATGGGGAAACAGTGGAAACACTGTCAGACTTTATTTTTGTGGGCTCCAAAATCACTGCAGATGGTGATTGCAGCCATGAAATTAAAAGACGCTTACTCCTTGGAAGAAAAGTTATGAGCAATCTAGATAGTATATTCAAAAGCAGAGACATTACTTTGCCGACTAAGGTCCATCTAGTCAAGGTTTTTCCAGTAGTCATGTATGGATGTGAGAGTTGGACTGTGAAGAAGGCTGAGCACTGAAGAATTGATGCTTTTGAACTGTGGTGTTGGAGAAGACTCTTGAGAGTCCCTTGGACTGCAAGGAGATCCAACTAGTCCATTCTGAAGGAGATCAACCCCGGGATTTTTTTGGAAGGAATGATGCAAAAGCTGAAACTCCAGTACTTTGGCCACCTCATGTGAAGAGTTGACTCATTAGAGAAGACCTTGATGCTGGGAGGGATTGGGGGCAGGAGGAGAAGGGGACGACCGAGGATGAGATGGCTGGATGACATCACTGACTCGAAGGACGCGACTCTGAGGGAACTCCGGGAGTTGGTGATGGACAGGGAGGCCTGGCGTGCTGCGATTCATGAGCTCGCAAAGAGTTGGACACGACTGAGTGACTGAACTGAACTGAACTGATGAAGCAACATAGGTTTAAGTGACTGCCATTTTCCATGTTATGTGAAAGTATGAATTGGTCTGATAGGAAAGTATTTAAGTATAATTTTCTATGCTTTACTGGTTTATATATATTGCACTTGGAATTTTTTTTTAATACTAGTCACTATGAATAATGCCTGAGATACTAACTGTTTGAGGGAAATAGTTATATTCTTTATTTTATTTACATTTTTCTTGAAGAATCATGGGCTTACAATATTATAGTAGTTTCAGGTAGACAAGATAGTGATTTGATCATACAAAATTATGAATATTTTACTAACTTTATTTTCTGTGCTGTGTAGTACATTTTTGTGACTTATCATTATACAACAGTATTAACAGTTTGTATCTTGTATTCCCTTCACCTAATTTGAATCTTCTTTTGCCTTTCTCCTCTTCACCCTAGTAAACACTAACTTGTTCTCCATATCCTTGAGTTTCTTTCTTTTTTGCTCTATTTGTTATTTGTTTTATATTTTAGATTCTACACATAAATGAAAACATACAGTATCTGTCTCTTTGTCTGATTTATTTCACATAGTGTAATATCCTTTCAGTCCATCCATGTTGTCCAAGTGGCAAGATTTCATTTTTTATGGCTGATATTCTATTGATTTCCTTTCAGCAGTGAAATCTTGCCACTTAGACAGCATGGGTGGACCTAAATGACATTATGCTGTATGAGACAAATGACAGTTTCTTTTTTATCCATTTATCTATCAATGGACACTTAGGTTGTTTCCATATCTTAGATACTGTAAATAATGCTGTAATGAATATTGGAGTGCATATATCTTTTTGAAATACTGTTTTGGTTTCTGCTGATAAATACACAGAAATGGAATTGCTGGGTTATATGTTAGTTTTTAATTATCATTACCATTAAGTTTTTAATTACTCATTACCATTTTTCACAGTGGGTATACCAATTTACATTCACACGAAAAGTGTACATGGGTTAATTTTTCTCCACATCCTCACCAATATTTGTATTTCTCGTCTTTTTGATGATAGCCATTCTGTCAGATATGAAGTATCATGCACTCTGACTTCAAACTATGATACAAAGCTATTGTAAGGAAAACAGATACTCACACAAAAACACATAGACCAATGGCACAGACTAGAAAGCCCAGAAATAAACTCATGCACATATGATCAGTTGATCTATGATAAAAGAGGCAAGAACATAAATTGCAGGAAAAACAGTCTCTTCAAGAAGTTTTTTTGGGAAAACTGGACAATTATGTGTAAAAAAATGGAAACTAAACCATTTCATCACACAATGCAAATTCAATAAGTTAAAAATGGAATGATTTAAATGTAAGAACTGAAACCGTACAACTCCTAGAGGGAAACGTAGGCAGTGTGCTCTGTGACATCTATCTTACCAACATCTTTTTGGATCTGTCTCCTCAGGGAAGGTCAACAAAACAAAAATAGACAAATGAGACTACATCAAACTAAGAAGCTTTTGCACCACTAAGGAAACTATTAACAAAATAAAAAGACAACCTACTGAATGGAAAAAAAAAAAATATTTGTTAATGATATATACAATAAAATAATAATATCTAAAACACAAAAATGGATACAGTCAATATAAAAAAAAAATTCAATTAAAAAAGGATAGAGAGCCTGAATAGGCATTTTTCCAGAGAAGACCTACAAATGATTAGCACATGAAAAGATGCTCAGCATCACCAAACATCAGGGAAAGGCAAATCAAATCTATATTTCTTATTTCTAAGGAAAGACAGGGAGAGTGCAGGACAAGCAAAACACTGGTATCAGTAATATACAAGAATCATGTACAACAAAGCCAGTTACTACTACATTTTTGTTATTCAGTCACTTTCATGGGTTTTGTTTGGAACTCTGCAGTAAATCTCACTGAGTCTCCTGTCCTATTTCAATCTTTGCAGAGGACAAGGTGCAGACTGTATGGAAGTTCTCTCACACTCAAGTGGGTTCAGTTTCGTATGTCCAGTTGTTGCTGACCTATTCGCCAAATCTTTCAGGCAAACAAAACCAAACGAAAAGTGAGAGATTGTCTTGTGTGTTTTTAATAAAACTCCTTTCAAGCAATGAAATATTGACAGGGCTTTTTTTTTTTTTCTGGAAAGATACAAGTTCTTAAAATTCATTTAATTATCATGCCAAAAATTTTATATTCTTTTAAATATCACTGTAAATCTAGAAACTAAAATTTATGTATTTCTCACCAAAAATAATTTTATCCTGAAATTTAGCTAATTAAAAAAAACATTAACATGAATTTTATCTAAAGCTTCTTATGTTTGTTTTTATGTTATTTAGACTTTTTAAATTTTTATATTTTTCTTTTAGTAAGAGAAATGGTATTTTAAAATATTTCCCTTAAATATGGTATACAGAATCTGTTACTGAGATTTCATACTTTATCTTCTGTCATTTAATATGTATGAATAGGTGTGAAGTAAGTCTCTCTGAAGCATCCTATAATTCAAAGACAGTTGTCAGATAGATAGAAATAATGAAGCAGAAAGGGAAAAAAAAAGTCAGTGTGATAACTTAATGTTATGAAAATCAAGTTATACCTCCTCCCTCTCCCAGAACATGATCTGAAATCCAGAAGCGGGCCCTCACCTGAACCAGACCATGCTGGCACCCTGATCTCAGACTTCCAGCCTCCACAAAACATGAAAAATAAATTTCTGTTGTTATAAGCCACCCTGTCTCTGATACTTAGACAGCCTACACTAAGACATTTGACTAAATAATTCATCTTATTATTTAGAATAAATTATCTAAGCTACTACTGTTTCAGGGAATCCCACAAAAAAAAAAAAAAAAAGAAAGAAAGAAAGAAAGAAGACTCTTCCTATCTTCCTTCAGGAAAACTAAGGCAAAATATCTGAGCATATTTCTGAAATGTCCAGCAATAATCTTAAGCAATATTTGTCATATTCTGCAATAGACAGAATATTCTTCATCATTTTCTTCACAGATGCTTCTTGGAATTCCCCATTCCAAGTGATCCTAATAATAATATCTGCAGTTAGCTATTTACCATAAGAGTTTAACACATTCCAAGATTTGTCCTAATTGCTTTAAATAAACATATTATCGCCCTTACAATGCCCTATAATTTAGGTTCTAATATCACACCAGCTTTAAAGATGAGGAAACTGAAGCGAAGAGTCTAGGTAACTTACTTGTCTGAGGTTTTCCAGCTAGTGAGTGGACAAAAAAATGTCACTATGTTAACAAAGCAGGCAGAGCAGAGAATGTCTGAGACACATTTGACTTGTGTTCATGCTTTTTGACCACCAACATAGAAAACTATGGTGCATAATTTGGGAATCTGGTATATTCACATCTGACATATACACTTAAAGTGCTAGGGGAAAAAAGAGTGTTAGGAAAAAAAGAGGGTCCTCTGTCCATGGAATTCTCCAGGCAAAAATACTGTAGTGGGTGGTCATTCTCATCTCTAGGGGATCTTCCTGATGTAGGGATTGAACTCAGGTCTCCTGCATTGCAGGTAGATTCTTTACCATCTGAGCCACCAGGGAAACCTAAGACCAGGGAAACATCCCTTAAAAAGCATGTAAACATCCCTTATGAAGCATGTAAACAGCAAAATAAAAACTCTCCATTGCACATTTTCACATTTTACATTTTAGCTTGCAGTGTTCGATTGATAAAACTCACACTTTAGAGGTCAAAATGCTACAAGTATACAATATGCATTAAATATAACATTTCCTACCAGATCGTATGTATGGTAGAGCAGATGGCCTTAGTTTTCGAACCTGAGTCTCCTCTGTTGCAGGCAGATTCTTTACTATCTGATCCTTTCAATTCATAAGTTCTTTCAAAAATCTCCCCCACTTTCGATTTCTGAATGCTCTTAATCAGGTCTTTCTCACCCCTGGATCATTTAACAAGGTCTACTATTGTACAGGCCATTTGCACTTGAGTGAAATACAAGCAACGATCCTTTGAAGACCTTTGAGCTTGAAATTGAACAGTTTAAAATTGTGTGAAACCCTAAAATCTTAACAGAGTGACACAGATAATTAGATGCTTAAAAAAATTACTCAAATGTCAGGCAGTGATTCTGTTCTACATTGAAGGTCTAGGAACCTGGGATGAGGAATTCCAAGCAGTGATCTCTCAGCAATGGTAGCTACATCAAACTGCTTAAGAGGCAAAGTGACTTTGTAAGCCAATCTTAGCACTTTCAGACCTTAGGGAAGAAGCGAATAGCATCTGATGCAGGAAAATGTTTGAAAAAAATATTTTTACAATTTCAAAAATGTTTGAAAAAATTATTTTTACAATTAAAAGGAATGTATGGACAAGTTGAAGGAAAACTCATATAATTAAATGAACCATAGGAGTTTTGTGCACATTGGTAAACTCTCTTGTGGAGCTATTTCCCCCTTCTCACATTTTTTTTTAACTGTATGAAATAAAAATTATAAACATTTTCAAAGCTTACATTGTTACAAAAATGTAATCCACATGATTCTTACATCAGATTATTTTGAGATTTTATTAGAAATGCAACTTTTTAGGTTCAGTCCCAGACCTGGCTGAATAAGAATTGAAAGTGGTTGAGTCTGGGCAGGGGCTGATTTAAACATCACAGGTGAATTTTGTGCTTCTGAAGATTTAAGAGCTGCTGGAATAGAGACTACCTATGGCCCAGAGAATATAAAAATAACATTACACCAGTTCATAAATATATATGTGTGGTCAGTTGTGTATTGTATATATACATACACATATGTATATGTGCACATATATGCGTGCTCAATTGCTCAGTCATGTCCAACTCTTTGTGACCCCTTGCCAGGCTCCTCTGTCCATGAACTTTTTCAGTCAAGGATACTGGAATGTGTTGCCATTTTCTATTCCAATAGACATATACACAAGTACACACACATATATATGTATATGCATATATATGTTTAAAATTTAACTGTTGAAATTACAATAGTAAATTATGAAGTGACAAAAAAACTACAATAATACAGAAGAGGGAGCGTACAGTTTTTTTCAGATCACTTGCCTGGAAAAGGATAAATGAAAGAATATATGAATTATATATAAAGCACATTCACATATACTCCTTGATATATATGGTGATAAAGCCAAATGTTTCTTTCTGAGTTCAGCTTTCTCATTCCCACTGGCTCCATCATTAACACCCAAGCCCCAATATTCACACCCACTCCATCATCCTCTTTAAAACTAAACACTAGAAACTACATGGGACTCACCACATCTGCTGCTGAAAGCAAACAATAGCAAGAACCAAAATTGCCAAATTGCAAGTACCTAAAAAGTCTGGGAAGCCCACTTTATTTAGGTCCTCTGGGGCCTCACCAAGACAGAGTTAGGCCTGCTCATTCACCCTGATTGCAGTCGATGGCCATCCTCACACCATCATCATTCCTGCCATTGCAGCGTATCTCTTGATTTCCTTGAGTCCTAATACGCAAGTTCAACAATAAGTTTTGCATCCTTATTCAAAGCCTTTGATGCAAATAAAGAGATACTAAACCACAGAATATCCATGGGCAAAAATTAGGGAAGAAATACGAAAGATACATTCTAAACCAAGATAAGTCAATGCTCAGTGCAGCCGCATTCATACCCTGTGTGTGTGCAAAGTTGACTCAGTCATGTCCAAATCTTTGTGACCCTATGGACTGTAGCCAGCCAGGCTTCTGTGTCCTGGAATTCTCTAGGCAAGAATACTGGAGTGGGTTGACATATCCTTCTCCAGGGAATCTTCCTAATCAACCCAGGGATAGAACCAGCGTTTCCTGCAGCTCCTACAATTCAGGCAGATTCTTTACCACTGAGCTATGGGCCGGGGAGGGGTGGGTGGCAAAGAACCATTCATAACCTATAAAAAAGCAAATGACATACTGATTTTTCATAATCTGTTTGGTGGGGAAAGTTTTTTAAAAATAATAATGTATTTATATAGTGTTTTATTTATATAGTGTATTTATATAGTGTTTGACAGTTTGAAAATATTTTTGAATATAAATATATTTAAAGATAATATTAAATACCTTCTAGGACTGGTTCCAAATAGGAAAAGGAGTACATCAAGGCTGTATATTGTCACCCTGTTTATTTAACTTCTATGCAGAGTACATCATGAGAAATGCTGGACTGGAAGAAACACAAGCTGGAATCAAGATAGCTGGGAGAAATATCCATAACCTCAGATATACAAATGACACCACCTTTATGGCAGGAAGTGAAGAGGAACTAAAAAGCCTCTTGATGAAAGTGAAAGAGGAGAGTGAAAAAGTTGGCTTAAAGCTCAACATTCAGAAAACTAAGATCATAGCATCCAGTCCCATTACTTCATGGGAAATAGATGGGGAAACAGTGGAAACAGTGCCAGACTTTATTTTGGGGGGCTCCAAAATCACTGCAGATGGTGACTGCAGCCATGAAATTAAAAGACGCTTACTCCTTGGAAGAAAAGTTATGACTTATCTAGATAGCATACTCAGAAGCAGAGACATTACTTTGCCGACTAAGGTCCATCTAGTCAAAGCTATGGTTTTTCCTGTGGTCATGTATGGATATGAGAGTTGACTGTGAAGACGGCTGAGTGCCGAAGAATTGATGCTTTTGAACTGTGGTGTTGGAGAAGACTCTTGAGAGTCCCTTGGACTGCAAGGAGATCCAACCAGTCTATTCTGAAGGAGATCAGCCCTGGGATTTCTTTGGAAGGAATGATGCTAAAGCTGAAACTCCAGTACTTTGGCCACCTCATGCAAAGGGTTGACTCATTGGAAAAGACTCTGATGCTGGGAGGGATTGGGGGCAGGAGGAGAAGGGGACGACCGAGGATGAGATGGCTGGATGGCATCACTGACTCGATGGACGTGAGTCTGAGTGAACTCCGGGAGCTGGTGATGGACAGGGAGGCCTGGCATGCTGTGATTCATGGGGTCATAAAGAGTTAGACACGACTGAGCGACTGAACTGAACTGAATGAGGACTTCTTTAAACAGAGAATTTACTGAATAGATTTTTATCCTTATACAATGCTTTGTATTTATTTAATGTTTATTGGAAATATAAAACCAATAACAAGTGCTATATTAAGAGGTCAACGTTTTGACGCTCAAAGACATGATAAAGTGCTTCTAGATTTACCTATATCATTACCAGAACAATGTAAGCTATTTTAGACATAAAAGTTTACTGATATATAGAGTTCAAAGGTTAATCTAGAAAAAATAAGGAGACTGTTCCAATTTTAAAATATTTTTATGCAGCTAAATTTATACATTTAAAAAGCAATGACTTGAAATTGGAGTATAATTCAAGTGCAGTAGGAAGTTGAGATTTACAAAATGTTACAAACATACAAATCATTCTTTTTTATTTTATTTATTTTTTAAAATATAAATTTATTTGTTTTAATGGAGGTTAATTACTTTACAATATTGTTTTGGTTTTGCCATACATCAACATGAATCCGCCACAGGTATATACGTGTTCCCCATCCTGAACCCCCCTTCTTCTTCCCTCCCCATACCATCCCTCTGGGTCGTCCCAGTGCACCAGCCCCAAGCATCCAGTATCATGCATTGAACCTGGGCTGGCGACTCATTTCATATATGATATTATACATGTTTCAATGCCATTCTCCCAAATCATCCCACCCTCTCCCTCTCCCACAGAGTCCAAAAGACTGTTCTATACATCTGTGTCTCTTTTGCTGTCTCGCATACAGGGTTATCATTACCATCTTTCTAAATTTCATATATATGCGTTAATATATTGTATTGGTGTTTTTCTTTCTGGCTTACTTCATTCTGTATAACAGGTTGCAGTTTCATCCACCTCATTAGAACTGATTCAAATGTATTCTTTTTAATGGCTGAGTAATACTCCATTGTGTGTATGTACCACTGCTTTCTTATCCGTTCATCTGGTGATGGACATCTAGGTTGCTTCCATGTCCTGGCTATTATAAACAATGCTGCAATGAACATTGGGGTACACGTGTCTCTTTCAATTCTGGTTTCCTTGGTGTGTATGCCCAGCAGTGGGATTGCTGGGTCATAAGGCAGTTCTATTTCCAGTTTTTTAAGGAATTTCACACTGTTCTCCACAGTGGCTGTACTAGTTTGCATTCCCACCAACAGTGTAAGAGGGTTCCCTTTACTCCACACCCTCTCCAGCATTTATTGCTTGTAGACTTTTGGATTGCAGTCATTCTGACTGGCGTGAAATGGTACCTCATTGTGGTTTTTATTTGCACTTCTCTGATAATGAGTGTTGTTGAGCATCTTTTCATTTGTTTGTTAGCCATTTGTATATCTTCTTTGGAGAAATGTCTATTTAGTTCTTTGGCCCATTTTTTGATTGGGTCATTTATTACTGCTACCTCATTGCTAAAAGAGAAGATAGAATCAAATTATATGAAAACTACAGAAAACTAGATCAAGGAATCTTTTTTTAGAATGACATGTCTTCAGCAACATGACTGTAATACTTACAAACTCAGCAAACCTCTAAGCTTTCCACTTTTTTGTTGTTGTTTGTTTTAGTATGAGTATATCTTTTTATTGATGGAACACTACACCACTGAAATATTTTATAGTAGAGTCTATTTCAGAATCCCTGGAGGTTTAAATAACTTAAAGTCACTCTTTGAAGAATAGCAATTGACCTCTGAATAGGTCTTACTTGAATGTTCTTTATTTCCAAAAGAAATCAGAGCACTAGGAAGATTTAGAAAGTCAATTTTTATAGAGAAATGAAACAGTAATTTGTCCAATAGTTTATGTCAATAGACAAATGTAGAATATGACTTATGCCAAATTTCAACTGAACTAGAATTAAATATAGGATTCTCAGCTTACATGAAGGCTAACCTGAATCATACCTAATCACATTGAAATAATACAGAGATCCATGGGCTTAGATATAAATTATGGAAATAGAATCACTATGCAAATCACGTGAACATTTTCATGGAGTGAAAATAATATTGTATCTCTGAGAATTCATCTCTGAGAAATTCCCTCTTGCAAATCCACATAATCCATTTCTTATCATATGTGACATTTATGATAGGATTTGGGGATGTAGAGTAAGGGGAGTCGAATTGGTATTTGGCAAGTGACATTTCAAAGTAGGAAATTAAATTACAAAGAGGCTAAATGTTGCACCACAGAACCAAGGGGTTCTGTAGCAGAGGCTCCAAAGTCATTTTCAGTCTGCTCTCTAAAGGATCATTTCATAGTTTATGCAGAAAGCCCAACATTTCAGTGGTAATTAACAGAAGTTAATCCAGATGACTGTCTGTGGAATAGTCGTCATGAACTTACAGGATGTGAATTAACTGTCTATTGTGAGGAGAAAAAGACTATTGTGGAAGTAGATTCATCACACCGACAAGAGATATAGAATTGTCTGTTTCACGCTGATCAGATGCAAAGTCATCTCACTTCAGCAAATGTCCGACCAAATGACACAGAATGTTTATAATTAACATTTTGTTCCACAGGTTTTACAAATCATGCAGCCAACTTACATCTTACTTCTGTAATACCCATTATTGTCAACATCAAGTCCTCTATAATTTAGACCTTGCAGGAATGCTGCTATGTTTTCTAAATTAATTAAAGAGACAAATTTTGGGCCCACTGAAATCTGATAATATCAAACAATGGTATGAAAAAACATTGCTTGTGTTTACAGAAAACTTAACAGGTTTGCAGAATTACAGGTAACTTTGCACGGTTATCTACTTCCAGAATGTATGACTCCTCATTTAGATCTTCAAATATTAAATTTGGTTTTACTAAATATTTATGATATCAGCATATACTTTATATTATAAATATCACAGTATTTGTGATTTATAGCATCATAATGGTATAGATTACAACACTGACAACTTTTCAAAATCTGAAACTAAATACGTTTCAAAATTTGATTTTATACATTATTAAGAAAGTTTTATAATAGTTGAGATAATTAAAAGCTGTAGTACAAGAAATCTAGAAGTGTCCTTGGACACAATCTAAGCAAGTCCTCTTGTTTTATAGCTGAGAAAACCAAGACACAAAGATATTCAGGTGAAACGCCCAAGTTTGGACAGTTATTTGGTAGCAGAATCATATAATTTAAACTCTAATGAAAGATTTTAGATTAAAATAAACTTACTAACATGTTCTTAACATAGATTAAAGAAGAAAGTAGGGGCTTATAATCCATCAAGAACATGGTGAGCAGATATTTTACATATAAAAAGTATGCTCCATGGGAAATGTCTCCTCATCACATTCCTGATGTATCATAATTTTATTCTCCCTTACACTGAGTGGCATCATATAACTCTTTTCTTGTCTCCATTGGTACCACCCATCTAGGCCTCCATATCAGAAAATTCGCTCTTGCTGTATTTTCATCATCCTTGTAAAAGTGAAGTTGCTCAGTCGTGTCCGACTCTTTGCAACCCCATGGACTGTAGCCTATGAGACTCCTCTATCCATGAGATTTTCCAGGCAAGAATGCTGGAGTGGATTGCCATTTCCTTCTCCAGGAGATCTTCTCGACCCAGGGATTGAACCCAAGTCTTCCACACTGCAGGCAGACGCTTTATCATCTGAGCCACCAGGGAAGTCATCATCCTTCAAATGACCCACATCTAGTCAATATTCTCTTATTCTTCCCTAGTGACTCAGTGGTAAAGAATTGGCCTGAAAATGCAAGAGATGTGGATTTGATCCCTGGGTGAGGAAGATCTCCTGAAGAAGGAATATAGCAACCCACTTCAGTATTCTTGCCTGGAGAATCCCATGGAAAGAGGAGCTTGAAGCGTTACAACCCATGGGGTCGCAAAAGAGCTGGACATGACTTTGTGACTAAAACACAGCAAACAACGGCTACATTTGCAAGTTTGCCACCCTGAACTATCCCAAAAGAGCAACCTAATAGCTTTCCTTATTCCTTCTTCTAATTTATTTTCTTTTCAATTGACCTTTAATTGGAGTATAATTGCTTTACAATGTTGTGTTAACTTCTGATATACAACAACGTGAGTCAGCTATAAGTATACACATATCCCCTATATCTTGAGGCTGCCTTATCCCACTGCCATTCATCCTAACCCTCTAGGTCATCACAGAGCACCGAGCTGAGCTCCCTGTGTTACATAGCGGCTTCCCATTAACTATCTGTTTTGCACATGATAATGTAATTAGACATTGATATATATCAATGTCTAATTTATCCTTTGCTTAGTTACCAAAATGTTGTTCTCATAAATACCCTGTTGATGGTTTCCTAGGTCCAAATCTTACATTATTACACCATAGCAATCCATTACTATCCCTCCTTTCCTCAACCTTTATGTCAAATCTGGTGACACAAGTAAGTAAATCTAAGAAACCTGGCCTAAAGATGCATTTTGTTTGATGTTTGCAAAGTAAATACAAATACGCATATTTGTATTTACTTAAGATGGACATGAATCTTCTGTTTCACCAGAGGGCCAGCACTCCCTATTCTCTTATTTTCATCCTCTTTATGTTTAACAGGTGAAAAAGACAATTGATTGTTTGAACCTAGTTAATTAGAGGTCTCCAGACAATGGTCAATGTCATGACACAGAATATTTCTACTACTTTAATGCACTCATGCTATTTACCCACCCCTAAAGCTTCCACTGGGCTTTTCCTGGTGGGTCAATACCATAGAATCTGCCTGGCAATGCAGGAAATGCACGTTAAGTCCTTGGGTCAGGAAGATCCTCTGGAGGAGGAAATGGCAACCCACTCTAGTATTCTTGCCTGGCAAATCTCATGGACAGAGAAGTCTGGCAGGCTACCCTCCATGGGGTTTCAGAGTCAGACACAACTTCATGACTGAACAACAAGAAAGAAGCTTCCATTTGATTTTCAAAACTTAGCTCAGACACTGAATTTCTAGGAATCCTGTCCTAATATCTTCTCTATCTCAGAGCTTTGTCAATCCCTTAATGCATGGAGTATCTCTATAACTTGTACGCACTTAATTTCTTTTCAAACTGAGTTTAAAATTTTCAGATTTCAAGAAATCTGTATCAATAAATGGTAAGAAATGCTTTTCTTAATTATAATCAGTGATCTTATATTTGGCACATGGTAAATATTCAATGAGAGAATAGAATAAAAATATTTCTCTAGACTCAGTTATATCAACCTTAAGGTAGTCTTGATTTCCTGAACAATTCTATATGTCCACTAATGTTTTTTTCCAAATGATGTCATTGAATTTCATTTGGTGAATAAATTGGTTAAAATATTTGATAAGGCTCTTCTGTGGCTCACAATAAGAAGCTATTCTGTCACTGCTTTGCTTGAAAAGATTTTTTAACATTAGAATACATTTTGAAGTTTGTAATTTATCAATGACAGTAACAGAAAAGTTACTTTATTTTGCTATTACAAATTCTACATGAATCCTCTTGCACATCAGTTCAGTTCAGTTCAGTTCAGCTTCTCAGTGGCGTTTGACTCTTTGCAACCCCATGGCCTACAGCAAGCCAGACTTTCCTGTCCATCACCAACTCCTGGAGCTTGCTCAAACTCATATCCATCCATTCAGTTATGCCATTCTGCCATCTCATCCTCTGTCATCCCCTTCTCCTTCCGCCTTCAATCTTTCCCAGCATCAGGGTCTTTTCCAATGAGTCAGTTCTTCCCATCAGGTGGCCAAAGTATTGGAGTTTCAGCTTCAGCATCAGTCCTTCCAATGAATATTCAGGACTGATTTCCTTTAGGATTGACTTGTTGCATCTCCTTGCAGTCAAGGGACTCTCAAGAGTCGTCTCCAACACCATAGTTCAAAAGCATCAATTCTTCAGTGCTCAGCTTTCTTTATAGTTCAACTCTCACATCCATACATGACTACTGGAAAACCATAGCCTTGACTAGATGGACTTTTGTTGGTGAAGTAATGTGTCTGCTTTTTAATATGCTCTATAGGTTGGTCATAGCTTTTCTTCCAGGGAACAAATGTCTTTTAATTTCATGGCTGCAGTCAAAATTTGAAGTGATTTTGGAGCCCAAGAAAATAAAGTTTGTCACTGTTTCCATTGTTTCCCCATCTATTTGCCATGAAGTGATGGGACCAGATGCCATGATCTTTAGTTTTTTGAATGTTGAATTTTAAGACAGCTTTTTCACTCTCCGTTTTTCACTTTCATCAAGAGGCTCTTTAGTTCTTCACTTTCTGCTGTAAGGGTGGTGTCATCTGCATATCTGAGGTTATTGATGTTTCTCCTGACAGTCTTGATTCCAGCTTGCACTTCATCTAGCCCGGCATTTCACATGATGTACTCTGCAAATAAGTTAAATAAGCAGGGTGACAATATACAGCCTTGGCATACAGTTTCACAAATATATTTTACCTTGAAACGTTCAAATATGCAAAGTATTTATAAAATATTAGTAGGAAATATGCTGTGCATTTAGGTGAACAAAATTAGAGCAAGATAATCACTGAGAAATGCAAATGTTCAAAGTTTGATGCATATTTAAATTGTGATAAGTATTTAATATGCTAATGATATACTTAATATAAAATTAACATTATTACACCTAATATTGACTGGTAATTATTGAATGGCATTTTACTTCTCTGTTTACAATCCTCCAGTGATTTTCTTCCTCACATAGAAAAAGGTATCCAAAGTCCTTATCATCTTTAAACCTCCCACGCTCCAAAGACCTCTGGCTTCACTTTTATTTCTCTCCTCTCCTCTCAGCCACACCAGCCTGCTTGACCTTCCTGCAGTTTTCCAGGGACACTAACACCTCTTGGGTTTAATTTTTTTTTCCTCTTAGATTTGCTAATAGCCCTCTGTCTCTAGATACCCCATGCTTCCCTCACTCTGCAGTACATCTCTGCTCAGATAACCTCTTATCTAAGAGGCCTTCCTGAATATCCTGTATGAATGACAGACCTTCATACATTGTGCCCTATTGTCCTAGGCTGCCTTGGTCGCCTCCCTAGCACTTCTCATAATCTGACCTGTCGAGTACATGCTCAGTCCTTTGTGTGAGATCTGAATCTGTCAATGGAACATAAGTTCTGCAAGGGCTAGTACTTTGCTTTGTTCCTACCACATACGTCACAGACATTGAAAATAAATAATAACTGATTACATTAAGATTTCCCATAAAGAATACTTCATGGAACTCACTGTGGGAAGTACAGCTGTAAACATTCTAAAGCATAATTTAAAATTTCAACTTAATCTTATTTGATCATATTTCCACTAAACAAAAGTTCCCATCCTGACTAAATAGTTACACTTAACATGTATGCAACAATATTTGAAATAAGAAAAAAAATGTAAATGTATATAAAAAACATAACTAAATTTTGAAAATGTTTGATGTTCTGCTAAAGCTCTTAACCATACCCATATTTATTTGCATGTAAGTGTTATCTAACTATTATCCAAAAGAAGAGAATCTTAATTGTTTAGGGTATAATTTAGCAATATTTTAAAATGTATAAATGCTTTATTTCAAACTTAGTATTACTAGCAAGTCCTACCACAAGTAGATTCTTCTTCCAGTAGATAAATTCTGAAATCTCTTTTAGACATAAGCTTTTATTGGAATAAAACTTCTGAGCGTTTAACTATTTTTGAATATTCAGTCTTTTCATCATAAATTACTATCTCAAAAGAGTTTAATTGGAATAGGTTTTAACTATCCAATGTCATAGAATGGAATAATAATTTAGGGGCTCATTTGTACCCTCAACTACATTTCCACTCATTATGTCCTCTATTTGATATTGCATTAAGCTACAGAAAAGGTGAATCAGACATGCCATTAAGATTGGCAAGGCTTAAAATCAGTAAAGTGGATAAAAAAGGTATTACTCAAATGTGTCAAAATGGAATCCAACCATGCTTGATCTTTAATAAGTTCATTATAAGCTGTATTGATGAAAAAGTTTGCCAATCATCACAAGACATATCACAGGGATGGTTAATGTGCTGGAATATTTTAAGATATGATCATTGAAATAAGCTGTCAGTATATGTTTAAGTGACAATCAATCAACTATTGTTTATTTCATAAAAACACTGAGTTAAGAGTCACTAGAAATATAAAAATGAATGGAAATAGTACTTGCCTTAAAGGAAGTCAGCACTAAAGATGGAGTAGAGGGTATGCACATTTGTATAAATATCTGTTAGTCCTAATTCTCTTTATTTGTAAATAAAGAGATTAGTTGAGTTAATTTATTAACTCTTCTTTTTGCCTTTTAACATTTTTTTAAGAAAAAAATTCCCTTTTGTATTTACATGCTTGAACAACAACAAAAATAAAAATATAATGTACTGAGAAGTCCTTTAAAATCTGTCTCTGTAGATAACACCAATTATTAGTTTCTTATATATGTTTCCATGTAATTCTATGTAAAGCAAGCAAATATGAATATACATTCCTCATATTTTTAAAATAAAAGGTATCATATAATATGCAAATAACCTTGAATTTTCCAAGTGAAATCAATTCTATAAGCATAATACTTTACCATTCTTGTCTACAGCTGCATAGTATTTCAACATGTTTATTAAAAGCAGAGACATTACTTTGCTGGCTAAGGTCCATCTAGTCAAGGCTATGGTTTTTCCTGTGGCCATGTATGGATGTGAGAGTTGGACTGTGAAGACGACTGAGCGCCGAAGAATTGATGCTTTTGAACTGTGGTGCTGGAGAAGACTCTTGAGAGTCCCTTGGACTGCAAGGAGACCCAACCAGTCCATTCTGAAGGAGATCAACCCTGGGATTGCTTTGGAAGGAATGATGGTAAAGCTGCAACTCCAGTACTTTGGTCACCTCATGCGAAGAGTTGACTCATTAGAAAAGACTTTGATGCTGGGAGGGATTGGGGGCAGGAGGAGAAAGGGACGACAGAGGATGAGATGGCTGGATGGCATCACTGATTCGATGGACGTGAGTCTGAGTGAACTCTGGGAGTTGGTGATGGACAGGGAGGCCTGGCGTGCTGCAATTCATGAGGTCGCAAAGATTCAGACACGACTGAGCAACTGAACTGAACTGAATGGCTTCCCCAGAGAAGGCAATGGCACCCCACTCCAATACCCTTGCCTGGAAAATCCATGGACAGAGGAGCCTGGTAAGCTGCAGTCCACGGGGTTGCTAAGAGTCAGACACTACTGAGCAACTTCACTTTCAGTTTTCTCTTTCATGCATTGGAGAAGGAAATGGCAACCCATCCCAGTATTCTTGCCTGGAGAATCCCAGGGACGGTGGAGCCTGGTTGGCTGCCTTCTATGAGGTCACACAGAGTTGGACACGACTGAAGCAACTTAGCAGCAGCAACAGCAGCAGCAGCAGCAATGGCCTCCCATGGCCTTCCCTGGTGGCTCAGATGGTAAAGAATCTACTTGCAATGCAGGAGACACAAATTTGATCCCTCAGTCAGTAAGATCCCCTGGAGAAGGAAATGACAACCCATTCCAGTATTGTTGTCTGGAGAATCCCATGGACAGAGGAGCCTGGCATGCTACCATCCATGAGGTCACAAAGAGTCAGATACAGCTGAGCAACTAGTACTAAGGCCTCCCATGGCCACCAGGCCAAAAGGCAAATGCACTTCACGCCCCTCTAGAGGGTTAAGATTATATTGCATTCCCACCAGCAATTTATGAAGCTTAATTTCATTTTCTAAATTAAAATCCTACACATTTCTTAAAAACACAAAAATGAAGCCAAACCATAGTTACCATGGTAAAATAAAATATAGGTGTACAGTAGCCAGGCTTCCCAAGTGTCACAGTGGTAAAGAATTTGCTTGCCAGTGCAGGAGACGCAGGAGATGTGGGTTCAATTCCTGGGTGGGAAAGATCCCCTGGAGGAGGGCATGGCAACCCACTCCAGTATTGTTGCGTGTAGAATCCCGTGGACAGAGGAGCCTGGTGAGCTACAGTCCACGGGATCACAAAGAGTCAGACACGACTGAAGCGACTGAGTATGCAGTACATACATTAGCCAAGAAAAATGTATTGTTTCCTTTTTATATAAACACAGTGACATGAAAGTTACTTTTAGTCATGGACAGAGGTTTTGATTTCCATCACAAGAGAAAACTTTTTCTTTGGTGGAAGGAAAAAGATCACCATTCATTCTAAATGTTTTCTCCCATCTTTTGGCATGATAGGTGTCCCTAGCACCTTACTCATCCAACTAGTCATTCTGATTTTCTCACTTAGCAATTTTGTGCAGCCAAGAGAAAAATCTCTTTTTCGTTGATAAAAATCTTTTTTCTCATCTTTGATGTTTTCTAGATTTTTTTATTTAACTGATAAAGGACTGTCCTTCTAAAATCCAAACAAAAAACTCTGTCCTAGTGGATAAGTGATCATGAACCCTGAACACAAAACTATACAAAACCCATTTAGAGTCATTCTGTTGTGAACCATTCTCAGGCACATTATCCAGTTGCCAAGAACTCTGACTAGTCTCTACTGTTATCTGACTGTATTTGTGAACGGCAGGAAAACCAGACCCAGCAGCTGCAGAAAAAGAGAGTCTTGGCAAGATTAGAACAGCCAATCAGATGACAGGGAATTAAATTGCTCCAGTCAGGTCTACATGAGTTACACTGTTATTATATTATTTCCCTTTTTAAGGTAATTGAGCCAACTTTTTCATGTAAGAAAAAGGAATTTGTAAATATTTTCATTTCAGTTAATCAGCTAAGAACTAGATTTCAGAGTCCCAGAGAGGAAAGGAAAAGGGCATCCGATTCATCTGGGAGTCTATGTTTCTCTGAAATTTATTGTTCTTAGACTTATGTTGGCTGCACAGAACTAGTATCTCCCTTCTCTTTATGAGGAAACTGAATTTTACCTTTCTTAGTTGGAAAGTATTCCCATTGGGTATTGACTCTTTAGAATCATTAGAAACATTACATGGTCAACCTTTGAACAATAAAGAGTCTCTACTTGCTCAAAGGTTAAATATGTATATATATTTAACATCTTGAGTACATCCCCCCAAACTTGGGAGGTATTATTTGCCCCTGTTAATATATAAGGGAAATATAGTTGAAAGAGATGACTTCTAAAAAGGAAACGTTTGATAAGCAGCATCATTCAATTTGAAATCTAGTTCTCATACCATGCCATTCTTGGGAAGCAAGAATAGAAGGCTGCCTCAATTTTTTTTTTTTTTTTTTTTTTTATGTACAGACAGTTCATTCTCATCATTCACAGTAGTTATATTCTTTAAAGTCAACACAGACATAGAATTAGCAAATACCAGAAATCTTATTGCTAGGAGAAACATAGGAATGCTGCAAGCCTCTGGCCCCATTTCATAAATTGATCAATGTTTTACATGTGTTTCTGCTTAAAGATACCTTATTTATTGATTTATTAACACTGAATGTACAGACACCACTATAACTCAAGCCTGAATAAATCTTATCTATCACATGCATTTTCTCTGTAAGGCATGTTACTGCTTTCTTGCACTTAGGAGCATTAAACAGCATTTCAGCAAGTACTGTAGTTGAGGGCCAGATTAAACAGCAAAACCACCCACAAAAGGTACCAAAATGTGAAAACCTAAACATACCACAGAAAGGACACTTGTGTGCAGTTTGAGAGCAGACACCAGGAGGCAGAGCATCACCTTGTTCAACCTTAACTGGGAACATGTACGTCTGACAACTGTAATTTTTTGCCCCTCTGCACACCTTCATGAATTACCAGGAAATCACTTGTGAGAATGTTTTCTTGGGGGTTACAAGTAAATTTTAGTGAGTATGTGGTAAATTCTACAATCAGAAATGGTGTAAGTTGAATCTTTACAAAAATCTGTAAGACTCCAAAATCCATAGGCAGAACCTCATTGTAGACAGTCTATGTAAAACTTCACTCACTCTCTAAAATCAAATGCAAAGTCAATGAGATTTTTTTACATGAATATGATTTCTAGGGCCATTCAGTCTTCAGATTTCTGGCTCAGTTCATTCAAATTCCTCAGAGTGGTAGCTCTGGGCTCACTGATGTCATTTGATGTATTTCCACATCATTTTCTCACTTCATTCTGATTGACATTTATGTTTCTGTTTAGGCCAGAGAGACCAGAATTGGAATTTAAGTCCTATTTCTTCAAACACACTATTAAATACTATTTAACTTGGTAGTGACATGATATTCCCAGAATGATACAAGTCAAATTCAACTCCATTCAAGAAATAATTATTGTGCTGTTTGTTTTAGTACATTTCATCGTCCTGATAATTTTACTTCTTCATTGATGATTCTCCGAAATATATTCCCTAAGTAATTTGTAGGCCTGCACCTTTAAAATCCTTCCATATTATGAAGTGAATACATTTAAATGACTGTCATGATATTTTTCCTTACCTCCAAAAATATTCAGCCCTTCTATAAGTGGCTATTCTAAAAATGTGTATATATTCTAACTATCTCTCTTTCTTTGTGTATGTGTTCAGCCACTTAGACATGTTCAACTCTTTGACCCCATGGACTATAGCCTACCAGGCTCCTTGTCCATGGGATTTCCTAGGCAAGAATACTGGAGTGGGTTGCCATTTCTTCCTCCAGGGAATCTTCCTGCCCCAGTGATTGAATTCCCATCTCCTGCATCTCTTACCTTGGCAAACAGATTTTTTACTAAGCAACCTGGGAAGCCCCCCTCTTTACCTACATATAAATACATACATACATATATATTATATATTTCAATAATTATCTGAGCATTTATTACAGGCCATCCCTCTCATTGAAAATATTACAAGTTCTATTTTTTAGTAAAAGCCATGCTTCATATTTATATGACTGTAACAGAGAAAATACAATGAAGAACTAGGTACCAGGGAAGGGAAAATGCCCAGACTAGAGATCTGGAAACTGCACTACCAAGGCCAAATTATCCTTTGAGGATTGTTAATTCCTTTCTCATAGATCCTTCCTGTCTCTGATGCTCAGGACATCATTATTAATAAGGAAAAATGTCTAAATGCGTGACTCCAAAATACAAGAGCTAACCTTGGGGTTTAAGTGTCAACCACTATCACTGTGATCTTTGGCACACGGTCAACGGGTTTCTTATGACAGCAGTGGATAAGCAGCTGTCCCAGACTGAAAGATTCATGCGGCAGCCAAGAAAAAAAGGCGAAAGACACCAGCCTTCCTGTCTACTTCTTGCTCCACATATTGGAAGTTGGGGATGAGATGGTAAGGGCTGTCTTGTCAGATTGTGCTGCCATAACAAATTATCACAGATTAGGTGATTTAAACAACCACCTACTCACAGTCTGCTTTGTCACAGTTCTGAAGGATAGAAGTCCAACATCAAGGTGCCAGCCAGCCAATTTGGCTTCTTGTGAGGGCTCTTTCTGGCTTCCAGATAGCCACTTTCCCGCTGTGTCTTCACATGGCAGTAAACAACAGTGAGCTTTCTAGAATTTCATCTATAGAGACCCTAATTACCTCCATAAAATTTCCATCTCCAAACATAGTCCCATTGAGTGTGAGGGATTCAACGTATTAGTTTGTGGCAGTATTGGGTTGTACATTACCAACATGATAAGAAGTAAGTTAATGGATCAGAAAGGAGACTTGAAGATGAAAAGTATAGAACTTTGTAATCTCTTGGAGAAGTTGTGACAACAGCAGTTAGTTGGAGAAATCAGTTACACTATTGTATTTGTATGGTAGGCTGGTAGTATAAACCATAGTACTAACATATATATAAGAAGGAAACAAAGATTTAAACACTATTACTTTATAAGTTCATGAAATTAGACTAATATTGATATACAAAAGCCCATTTGTTCATATTGATACAGAATCTTCTGAGCAGTAATCAGATATTTTGATTTGCATTGAACATTTTTTAAAATGCTCAGTTTGCATTGAGCTAGAAATAGGTTCTAAAAAGGGATAGTGTCATTCATGAATAAAATGTTTTAGCATTTACTTTAACAAAAATATAATAAAAGCCCAAGGTTTATAAACTTGGGTTGCTTGTTATTTATTACAGAGAGTATTTAATACAGACATATTCCCCCAGTGTTTATCTTTTCAATATAGTGTGAAATAAACTGCTCTAGTAATAAAGGACAGCATCATTACAAGATTTATGCCAGTGTGCTTACTAACTAATGAGTTTACCTGTAGATTCTTGGCATTTTTGTTTTCCTCCATACAATCTTTCCATTCCCAATTGCCACAAAACTTTCATCAACAGTTGTATCCTTTGAAGAAAACTTTTCTTTCAATGGGATATATGAAAATGTAGAATGACTTCTCCAAAAGGTGCTAACTCCCTGAAATCCAAGAATATTGCCAATGAAAATGAGGTCAATGAAGGGAAAGTGAACGAAACAATACACTTTTTATAAAATAGCTAGAAGTAGCAGTGTTCTTGCCTGGAGAATCCCAGGGACAAGGGAGCCTGGTGGGCTGCCGTCTACGGGGTCGCAGAGTCGGACACGACTGAAGTGACTTAGCAGCAGCAGCAGCAGCTTTTTCTAAAGTATATGCAATTTATATACATACAAATCCATACAAATTTTCAAAATATTAAATATGCACAAATACTGGAGAAGGAAGTGGCTACCCATGCCAGTATTCTTGCCTGGGAAATCCCCTGGACAGAGGCCCCTGGTGGGCTATAGTCCATGGGGCAGCAAAAGGGTCGGACACCACTTAGCAACTTAGCACATACACAGATATATTCCATAATATTTAAAGTTAGAAAATTTTTCATCAGACTTCATGCATCCTATTATCTTCTACATGGTCATTAAAGAGTACCACAGAATTTATCTTTGAAAACTAAAAGGAAAGTGGTAGAAATGCCACTAAACTGCTAATCGTGTCCATTCTTTTACAAAAAACATCACCTTTACTTAGAGAAAGCACAGAATTTCCAGTCTGTGGAAATTGTCAGTGTATCTCATGGAGTTAATAAAATGGTATTAAGAGAAGCAAGCATTTTTTTTCTTTCAAATAATACTAAAAATTTCAAATTTTATTTTAGAACTTGCTCATGCTAATTTCAGCAAATGGAGCAATGATTATAGAATTTGCTTTTTGTATGCTTTAGTTTAGCTAAGCTTCATGTGTGTTACCTGCTGCTATATATATATTTATAAATATATATTTCCCATTCACACTCTAAGTAACACTTGATATATCTAAAGAGGTGCTGTGTATTCTGAGGCATGTACAAAAGCAAATTTAGAATGCAAGGTAAAATTTCCATTCTATCTAGTTTAGAATAAACTTAAAATATTTTCTAGGTGGTTTTGCAATTTTTATAAGCTGACAATAATATTGCAGAAGCTTTATTTCTTTCACTTAGCTTTGATATTTTTGAAGTAAAGGATGATCAAAAAAAAAAAAACTTTTACATCCATCTGTTAAAGTATTTGATGGATCATAATTGAAATATATCTAAATAGCTGATAAAAATTGTTCTTAAAAGTGTATACGTTGATGACAGATTTTTCTTAGAAAAAAATTAACTAAAATTTTTGAATACATCCATAATTAAGGTAGACAACTTCTAAAATGGCTTCCCATGGTCCCTTCATGTATGGATGTGAAAGTTGGACTGTAAAGAAATCTGAGTACCAAACAATTGATGCTTTTGAACTGCTGTGTTGGAGAAGACTCTTGAGAGTCCCTTGGACTGCAAGGAGATCCAACCAGTCCATCCTAAAGGAAATCCATCCTGAATATTCATTGGAAGGACTGATACTGAAGCTGAAGCTCTAATACTTTGGCCACCTGAAGGGAAGAGCCGACTCATTGGAAAAGACCTTACTCTCTGATGCTGGGAAAGACTGAGGGCAAGAGAAGAAGGGCCCAACAGAGGGAGAGATTGTTAGATGGCATCACCGACTCAATGGACATGTATTTGAGTAAACTCTGGGAGAAGGTGAAAGACAGGGAAAGACAGGTGTGCTGCAGTTCATGAGGTCGCAAAGAGCTGGACATGACTGAGTGACTGAACAATAATATAATTGCAGTAGTGTTAGTCACTCAGTCATGTCCAACTCTTTGCAGCCCCACCAGCTGTAGCCTTCCAGGCTCCCCTTTCCCTGGAATTTTCTAGGCAAGAATACTAGAATGGATGGTCCTTCCTTTCTCCAGGGGAACTTCCCTACCCAGGGACTGAACCCAGGTCTCCTGAATTGCAAGCAGATTCTTTACTGTCTAAGCCACCAGGGAAGCCCAAATTGTGGTAGACAGCTTCTAAAATGGCTCACAATTGTCCCCGCCCCCCTGGGTATTTATACCCTTGAGGAAGCTCTCTTTGAGAGTAGATTTGCTTCCAATGAATACAATTCTGGAAAAGTGAGTGGATACCATTTCAGATACTAGATTACAAAAGATTGTGACTTCAGTCTGGTTAGAGCCCTTTCTTGCTTGTCCTGATAAAGTCAGCTGTAGTCTTCTGAACCTCCCTATGTAGAATCTCAAGGGCAAAAAAGTGATAGAAGCTTTCAGCAATAGCTGTGAAGGAATTCGGGCTCTCAGTCCAACAGCCTGAGAGACACTGAATTCTATTAACAAACCCTGAGAGAGCATCTAACCAAGTTGAACTGTGAAATGACCATGGCAGGTCAAATCTCAATTACGTCATTGTAGGAGACCCTGAACCTTCAGTTCAGTTCAGTGGCTCAGTCGTGTCTGATTCTGTGACCCCATGGACTGCATCATGCCAGGCCTCCCTGTCCATCACCAACTCCCAGACTTTACACAAATTCATATCCATTGAGTCGGTGATGCCATCCAACTATCTCATTCTTTGTCATTTTCTTCTCCTTCCGCCTTCAATCTTTCCCAGCATCAGGGTCTTTTCCAATGAGTCAGTTCTTCCCATCAGGTGGCCAAATTATTGGAGTTTCAGCTTCAACATCAGTCCTTTTCATGAACACCCAGAACTGATCTCCTTTAGGATGGAATGGCTGGATCTCCTTGCAGTCCAAGGGACTCTCAAGAGTCTTCTCCAACACCACAGTTCAAAAGCATCAATTCTTTGGCTCTCAGCTTTCTTTATAGTCCAACTCTCACATCCATACATGACTACTGGAAAAACCATAGCTTTGACTAGATGGACTTTTGTTGGCAAAGCAATGTCTCTGCTTTTTAATGTGTTGTCTAGGTTGGTCATAGCTTTTCTTCCAAGGAATAAGTATCTTTTAATTTCATAGCTGCAGTCACCATCTGCAGAGATTTTGGAGCCCCCCAAAATAAAGTCTGACACTGTTTCCACTGTTTCCCCATCTACTTGCCATAAAGTGATGGGACCAGATGCCATGATCTTAGTTTTCTGAATGTTGAGTTTGACACCAACTTCTTCACTCCTCCCTTTCACCTTTATCAAGAGGTTCTTTAGTTCTTCTTTGCTTTCTGCCATAAGGGTGGTATCATCTGCATATCTGAGGTTATTAATATTTCTTGCAGCAATCTTGATTCCAGCTTGTGCTTCATCCAGCCCAGCATTTCTCATGATGTACACTGCATATAAGTTAAATAAGCAGGGTGACAATATATAGCCTTGACACACTCCTTTCCCTATTTGGAACTGGGCTGTTGTTTTATGTCCAGTTCTAACTGTTGTTTCCTGTCCTGCATTAGATTTCTCAAGAGGCAGGTCAGGTGGTCTTGCGTTCTCAACTCTCTAAGAATTTTTCAATTTGTTGTGATCCACACAGTCAAAGACTTTGACGTAGTCAATAAAGCAGAAGTACATGTTTTTCTGGAACTCTCTTGCTTTTTCTATGATCCAACATCCAACAGATGTTGGCAATTTGATCTCTGGTTCCTCTGCCTTTCTAAATCCAGCTTGAACATGTGAAAGTTCATGGTTCACGGAATGTCGAAGACTGGCTTGGAAAATTTTGAGCTGGGACCCATATAAACTATGCCCAGATTCCTGATCCACAGAATCTGTGAACTAATACACAAGTGATGTCTTAAGCTGCTAAATTTTCAAGAGCTTGTTGTGCTGGAATACATCATTAATATGATAATTGATATGAATAAGTTTTAGTTTAGGTCACTAACAATGTTCTATTACATAAAATGGTTACAAGCTGTTATGTTTCAATGCTCTCTACCCTCCATTCTTTGTTTCCATGTCTGTAAAATGAGAAATAATATCTCTACTATTGTTTCCAGATCTAAATTTTATCTTATCTACATAATCCCATTACTAAATTCACACCTAGTCTTGATGTCAAAATAGAAGATAAGAATTATAAAGATTACATGATATTATGCATGGAAAAGTACCTAGCACCATGCTGTTCACTGTGAAAATGCTCAGAACATGTGAGAAAATAGATGTTTGCCACAGGATGGAGTGAAGGAAAGCAAGCCTGGCTTCCAGCTTAGCTATTTCTTTGGTTCACTTAGGTTTATCTGATGGGGTAAGTAGGAATAGTTTTGGGCTAAAATGTTCATAGCATCAGTGAAAAAAATTCAGTCCTTCAACATCTTTCAGAGATGTTTATGTTGCATTCACTGGTTTTTTTTTTATTTTTTTTTAAGATCAATTCTTAGACTTTCTGTAGGAAAATGTTTAGAATGTCAGAACAAAAATAAAAGTGTGAAATACACATTCGCAGTCTTACATTTTCAAGTTTAATAAGAACATGATTCTAACAGAAATATAAGTTGAAAAGCTGAGAAGGGGTGGGGAGATGAGGATGAAATAGTCTGTTTGATTTTTATATTTAAAGATTCAAAAGTTTAGAAGCACTGGCCTCATGATTTGCAAAATTTCTCAGATGCACACTGACCAGGATTCCTCTGTAGAATAGTTATTTGAAAAATTCATTTTGCACTATCATTGATTAAAGATGGCTACAAATTATTTTAATTATTTGCTGCTCTTTCTGTTGAGAGGTGTAGGAGAAATTGATCTCTGTTTGAATCAAGGATGGACCTACTAGCTTGCTTGGCAAAAAGAACTTGGCAGAAATGATGTGGGACTTTCAAAGCCAAGAAGCCTTTCAACTTCCATTCTGACATCTTATTATACATGCTGTAGGTGAAAACAACAATCATGTAAGAAGTCTAGCTACCTTAGACCACCATCCCGGAGAGATCACACATAAGTCCACAATGTAAACTGAGTTCAGCTTTCTAGCTGTTTCTATCAGTAACTAGACATGTGAGTTTACCAATCTGGACTCTACTATCATTAAAAATGGAAGAATTACCCAGCTGAATTCTTCCCTGATTTTTGGTGAACTGTGGTAAAATCATAGTTATTTTATGGCAATTAATTTTGGAGTAGTTAGATATTCAGCAATCATTACCTGGAAACATCATCATACTCATCTAGTTTTAATTAAGTGTTTAATGAGCAACTAAATGCGTTAGTGGTGGCAAAGTGAAAAAATATTTTGTAACATTATTTAGAAGTAATAATTTAGGTTCCAAATTACATGAGTGTTATTGGACACCCAGAGAAAAAAATCATAGAAAAAGAATCAGTAAAATTGAAGGATTTTCATATTATAAAACTTTATAGAACTTGTATATTTCTACTTTGAGTCACCATGGAACAAAATTTAAAAATAAATAGATATACAAGCTTATATATGTGTTTATACTTGCATGCATATTTATATATATGCTCTGCTGTGCTTAGTCACTCTCAGTCATGTCTGACTCTTTGAGACCCCTTGGACTGTAGCTCACCAGGCTCCTCTGTCCCTGAGGATTCTCCAGGCAAGAATATTGAAGTGGGTTGCCATTTCCTCCTCCAGGGGATCTTCCCAACCCAAGTATGTAACCCAGGTCTCCTGTATTACAGGGGGATTCTTTACCATCTGAGTCATCAGGGAAGCCCAAGAAAACTGGAGTGGGTATCCCATCCCTTCTCCAGGTTATCTTCCTGACCCAGGAATCGAACTGGGGTCTCCTGCATTGCAGGCAGTTTCTTTACCAGCTGAGCTACCAAGGAAGCCCATATTTATATATTTGTACATACAAATATCGGAAAAGGCAATAGCAACCCATTCCAGCACTCTTGCCTGGAAAACCCCATGGACGGAGGAGCTTGTTAGACTGCAGTCCATGGGGTTGCTAGGAGTCAGACATGACTGAGCGACTTCACTGTCACTTTTCACTTTCATGCATTGGAGAAGGAAATGGCAACCCACTCCAGTATTCTTGCCTGGAGAATCCCGGGGACGGTGGAGCCTGGTGGGCTGCTATCTTTGGGGTTGCACAGAGTTGGACACGACTGAAGCGACTTAGCAGCAGCAGCAGCAGCACATACAAATATATACACATATAGAAGCTCTGAATTTAGAAAGACATTCATTTATTATCCTATGTAGATAACTAGATTGAGTGAAACATATTCATCCCTGAAAGAATTCTGTTTTAAAAAGACTAGTAATTCCTTCTGTATCACATACTTTAACAGAGAATTTATTATTCTTCTCCTTCAAGGGCAGAAAAAGTACAACTGACACCTTTATTCAGGTAAATATTGAAAATAAAGAAAAATGGTAGCTTGACTAACAATTTCTTACTGAATATCCTTCTCAAAAGCCCCAAGCTTACAAAGGCTCAGTCTTATATATTTGGCAGGACCCTAAAATAGATATCCTTAACTGGTAAATCCCCACTGATGATTTTCCATAGCGATGCATAAACACAATTTTCAAAAAAATAAAGGAAATCCAAGGCATCAAAAAGAAAATTTAATGAAAAGCATTTATCACACAGCTATAGTTCACACAGCCCCAACTATAGCTTTTTTTAGAAACAAGTACACTTATTTTTTCATTTGTTAAATCTCCTTATGTTTCTTTCCAAATCCTCAATATCAAGCTTATACTGGTACTTCATTTTTATACAAATCAGATATTGGTAAAATTTAGATATTTTCTGTTGACATTTTTTATTGACATTTAGGCATGAGAAATAATGATTTAGTTGGGCTTCCCTGTGGCTCAGCTGGTAGAAAATCCACTTGCAATACAGGAGACTTGGGTTCGACCCCTAGACTGGGAAAATGCCCTGGAGAAGGGAAGGGCTGCCCACCCCAGTATTCTGGCCTGGAGAATTCCATGGACTGTATAGCCCCTGGGGCTGCAAAGAGTCGGACACGACTGAACAACTTTCTCTTTCACTTTTCACTTTCGTACCGCTCCAGACAACTTTCTCTCTCCCTGAGTTTCTGTGTGTGCTAGTTGCTCAGTCGTATCAGACTCTTTGGATCCCATGCACTTTAGCCTACCAGGCTCCTATGTCCAATGGCAAGAATACTGCAGTGGCTTGCCATCCCTTCTTCAGGAGATCTTCCCAAACTAGGGATCAAACCCAGATCGCCTACATTGCAGGCAGATTTTTGACTATCTGAGCCACCAGGGAAGCTTTCTCTTTCCTTAGTTATTCTTAATTCTGCTTCTCAAATTCAAACTGCACCTTTAATTTTGTACCCTTTACATAAATCATATTTTTAATGTAAAGTATTTATAAAATAAGATCTCAATTAGCTCAGTTTTGATCATTAGACATAATATATCATTTTTTAAGATGTGTCAGTTTACACAGTAGAGAGTTTCACATGTACTTAAAATTATTATAAACATGTTATGACATACAGTTTCAAAAATGTACTGATCAAATATGCCTATTTCATCCAAACTGTTCCCTTTCAGCCCCAGGTGTAAGTTCTTCAGGGAGATGTTTGACATATACTTTTCAGAAGAGTCATATAGAAAAAAACAATAAAAGGGATTTTACACTGAAAAAAAGTTCCTTGATATGGCTTGTTAAGAATACGGTGTCTCCTCAAATCTCAGAGGCTGACACATCCTGGTGTGATACCTCTTCTCCTGTTCTATGAATCAGCATGATGTCTTAGTACAGGAAATCTATAATGACATAATGTTCACTAAATGCCATCAGAAAGGTAATTGTTAAGAAAAAGAAAATAGCACATTTTTGTTAGGAAGAAAAATATTTGAAACATGCTTAAATATTTATTCATCAGTTTTTATGGTAATGAATAATAGATAAAAGGCTTAAGAATATCTTTGGGCAACTAAGTAGAGATACTAGTGACAGATTTTTGTCCCGCATTCCAATTTCCATGCTTGCTGCCCTGGAGAAGCTCCAGGGCACTCTGTCTGTAAAGAGGCATTTTGCTTTCTGTTTCATTTTAAGGACAGATATTTAACTTTTAGTAACTAAGGATCATGCCATACCCATATTCCATTCCATTTGTTTCCCTCTGTGGCAAAAGATAAAAGCAAATGTGTTTCTATTTATTCATCACAAAATGCAGATGATACTCTATTGCTAAATCTCCATTCTGCAGTGTTTAATGTTCCCCTGAAGTTATCGCCATTTTGGAGAAGTTAAATGTGGTTGAATATAAAACCATTCATTGTTTCTCTTCTGTTTTAGCTTGTAAAGCATGACCTTTCCTTAACTGTTGTTGTTACATTACAGCTTTACATATGTTTTATTTAAAAAAAATACAATTTCTAAATTTAGTGATGGGAACTTGGTGATGGTGGCTCAGTTGCTAAGCTGTGTCTGACTCCAGTTACCCTATGGATCTTCCTGATCCAGGGGTGGAACCTGTGCCTCTTGTATTGCAGGTGGTCTCCTGCACTACAGGTGGATTCTGAATCAACTGAGACACAAGGGAAATCCAACTTAGTTCCTTGCAATAACATAGACTAGATGTACTGAAAATATTGTCAACAAAAACACTTGTATCAGCTGGAAAACATATAATGAAAATATTCTGAATATGTAACTGAAATTATGTCATTAGAATAGTTCTACTTGGAGAGGAACCACCAAGATTCCAAATAATGAGAAGTACCTACTCCTCAAGACGTAGTCCTAAAACTTTAAAACACAAAGGTGACAAGGAGATCTGAAACACACTCAGAGAGAAAGGAGAAATAATGAGCACTAGTAGCAGTCTTTTGAACAGTCATTTCAGAAGAGATTGAAATAATAACTTTCAAACTATGAGAAAACAGTGGCAAATTATAATTATAACATGAATATCTATACATTTATACATAATTAAGGTATTATTATATGCAGGTCAGGAAGCAACAGTTAGGACTGGACATGGAACAACAGACTGGTTCCAAATAGAAAAAGGAGTACGTCAAGGCTGTATATTGTCACCCTGCTTATTTAACTTATATGTAGAGTACATCATGAGAAATGCTGGGCTGGAAGAAGCACAAGCTGGAATCAAGATTGCCGGGAGAAATATCAATAACCTCAGATATGCAGATGACACACCCTTATGGCAGAAAGTGAAGAGGAACTAAAGAGCCTCTTGATGAAAGTGAAAGAGGAGAGTGAAAAAGTTGGCTTAAAGCTCAACATTCAGAAAACGAAGATCATGGCATTTGGTCCCATCACTTTATGGTAAGTAGATGGGGAAACAGTGGAAACAGTGCCAGACTTTATTTTTGGGGGCTCCAAAATCACTGTAGATGGTGACTGCAGCCATGAAATTAAAAGACACTATCTCCTTGGGAAAAAAAAAAAAAAAAAAAAAAAACTATGACCAACCTAGACCTATCAAAAAGCAGAGACATTACTTTGCCAACAAAGGTCCTTCTAGTCAAAGCTATGGTTTTTCCAGTAGTCATTTATGGATGTGACAGTTGGAATATAAAGACAGCTGAGCACCAAAGAATTGATGTTTTTAAACTGAAGTGTTGGAGAAGTCTCTGTGAGTCCCTTGGACTGCAGGGAGATCCAACCAGTCCATCCTAAAGGAGATCAGTCCTGGGTGTTCATTGGAAGGACTGATGCTGAAGCTGAAGCTCTAATACTTTGGCCACATGATGCGAAGAACTGACTCCTTAGGAAAGACCTTGATGCTGGGAAAGATTGAAGGCAGGAAATGAAGGGGACCACAGAGGATGAGACAGTTGGATGGCATTACCGACTCAATGGACATGAGTTTGAGTAAGCTCCAAGAGATGATGACAGAGGAAGGCCTGGCGTGCGGCAGTCCATGGGGTCACAGAGTCAGACACAACTGAGCAACTAAACTGACTGACTGGACATTTTGTGTCCAGAAAGAGGAGACTATACAGGGCAAATAGAATAGACTTGAAATGATATGAACAAATAATGAATATGTTTTTTCCTAATGAATACAAAATTTAAATGATTTGGAAAATTTTGAAGGATAATTTAACACCTCAAAAAATTTCAGTATAATAATGACGATTAGAATGTTCCATCAGAAGTTTAAAATCTATCCCAATCATCAGTTCAGTCAGTTCAGTTCAGTCGCTCAGTTGGGTCCGACTCTTTGCGACCCCATGAATTGCAGCACTCCAGGCCTCCCTGTCCCTCACCATCTCCCAGAGTTCACTCAAACTCACGTCGACCAGGTGAGTGATGCCATCCAGCCATCTCATCCTCTGTCATCCCCTTCTCCTCCTGCCCCTAATCCCTCCCAGCATCAGTCTTTTCCAATGAGTCAGCTCTTCGCATGAGGTGGCCAATGTACTGGAGTTTCAGCCTCAGTGTTCCTTCCAAAGAACACCCAGGGCTGATCTCCTTTGGAATGGACTGGTTGGATCTCCTTGCAGACAAACATGCCAACTTACAAATCAACCCTCAAAAATATGATTTTAAATTTTATTGCTAAACTTCAATAAACTACTCATTTCTTCTAAAAAATTTATGGAAATTAAAAAAAAATTTTCTACCTAATCTATTTCTCAACTAATATATCCTAAAATGTTGTGGTTTAGTCGCTAAGTCGTGTCTAACTCTTTTGCAATTCCATGGACTGTAACCTGCCAGACTCCTCTGTCCATGAGATTTTCCAGGCAAGAATACTGGAGCGGGTTGCCATTTCCTCCTGCAGGGGATCTTCCTGACCCAGAGATCAAACTTATATCTCTTTTGTCTCCTGCATTGGCCAGAGTGTTTTTGACCGCTGAGCCACCAGGGAAGCCAATGCCCTAGTGTTACTCAATTAGCCAGTCAGCTGTTTGCTATTGATTAGCAATGAGATGAGGAGTTTGCACTGGAATATAAATTAATATGTTGCTTTCTTCACTGAGAAAATCCCATATCAAAAAAATCAGGTGGATTAATATTGTCATCCTTAGTGATGTGGTTTATTTACATTGTGGCTCAAGGTCCTTATTTTATCATGATCCAGTTAAAAACAGCTCAAAACCACAATCACAAAACTGGTACCAGTTTGTATATCACACTTTGAACAGCATTCTTCTGGAAACCAAAACAGGACAGGATAAAATGGAAAAAATTGAACCACATTTTGGAATGTGTAGGTAGTGTCCAAAGCAAGATATTTTCAAATTAAATTTATTAAGTAATTAAAACAAAAAAGTCAAAGTTAGGTTTATACCAAGAATTTTATTAAAATTTGACACCAATACATAACAAATGAATAGGAAAAAGAATTAAGAAGATTATGAACTTTTCTCAATCTAATATAAAATACCTAAAAAAACAAACCAAACAAAAAGCAGAGCAACTACATTGTGGTATTTATCACTTTGTGGTAAAAATCATAATCCACCCTTTAAAACATGAAAATAAGCAAAAATGATAATCATCATGTTTTGCATCTAGTATATATACTGAAAGTAATAATCAACTAAGAGAAAAAAATGTCAGTTTGGAAATAAAGAATGACTGTGACAAATTTCATGGAACATCTAACAAACTCTAGGGACAAATTATAGGAGTTAGCAAGACTGCAAGTGTACAATAAGAGTTCTGTATGTTATTTCAGGAATAATTTCTACTAGAAATGTAATTTAAAAGAATTTTAATTGTTGCCCAATATAAAGGATTCATGTAGCTAAATCTAACAATTGTGAGTAAAATCTTAAAAAAATACATAAAATTTGCATGACAATACTTTAATGAATAATTAAAATTATATAAATGAAGAGTCTATTAATAGTAAAGCTCAAAATATTAAAACTTGCTGCTGCTTCTCTGTTAATTTTAAATTTAGTTTTAAGAAATACAGTACATTAAAGTTGGTTAAAAATATGCATATACAAAGAAAGAGATGAAGGATAGCTAAGATGATTCTGAGAGATAAAAACAATAATGAGGGTTAATTATTAACAAATGAGATATCTTATAAATATCCTATACATAAAGACACATGAAGTTATTTAGAAATAATTCAGACCGTGTTTTATTTGCCCATCCAAAGAGATGAATAGGATAGGATAGACAAGGACAGGGAGGATTCTGAATAAGGCATGATTGCAAAGATGTGTTAGGATAGATAAGAGTAGGATAAAATGTGGTAAGATAGGAAAGGATAGAATTTAATTGAATAGACTCTGATAACAAAGCCTTTGGTGATGTATCCATCAGTGTATGAAAACGTATTATTTTAAATGGGTGGCTTTGCTGAGAGGGGTAAAATAATGTCCTATTTAATTAATGGTTCTGAAAAAATATTTTCCATTATATAGATAAATGATCAAGTCTGATGTAAAGGGTTTAATCAGAAAATCAAAACTTAAAAATTTTAAGATAAACAGAATATATTTATGACACCTGGATCAGGTGCACTTCTTTAAAAATACACATAAAGTACAAATTATAAAATATATTTTGTAAAAGTATTTGTATAAAATCATACACACACACAGAAACACAACCCAGTGACTGGGAGAAACACTGGCAAGGCATAAAACAGACAAAAAAATAATTGTATGCTGAATACAAAATAAACTAAAATAAACTGTGGCAAATCTGATAGTAAAACTTTTTTAAAAAAGGAGAAAGGGAAGGTAGGAAAGAAGTAAAGAAGGAAAAAGTAAAAAAAAAAGGAAAGGAAATAAAAATCCAACAAAATGGACAAAATATAGCAGCAAGCAATTCAAAGGAGAGGATATACATATAAAAATGTCTACCTTCAGTATTTAAAAGGAATGTAAGTTAAAATCAAAATAAAAAATTTCACACTCAGAAATTGGTGACATTTATTCTGAAAATAACATGTTTTGACAAGGATACTGTTCAGACATTATTTTTATAACCCATGGGTGGGAATTTACGTGGGCACCACCAATTTGAATGGCAATTTAACAATATATATAAAACTTGAAGATGTGGGTACTCTTAGACTTTGTGGTTTCTCTCTAGAGAGGCAATCATATGCAAATACACAAGGTGATAAATAGACAAAAATGCTTATAATAAAGAAAAGTCAGCAATAACTTAAATTTCCATTAAATGAAAAGCAGATACATATATGTATTATATATAATACATATAGTATTTATTCAGTGGCTATGAGATGGATTTATGTGAATTATTTGATCCAGAGTGAACTATTCTCAAAAAAACATTGAACATAAACAAGCAATTTGCAAAACTATGTAGACAACATATCATTTGAATAGATATCAATAAAATAAAACATAATACATATTATAGGGATAAAATATATGTACCATAAAATGTAATGCTTGCTAAAAATATAAGAATGTCAAATTTATCATAGTGATGACTTAATATTTACTTATTTCTTAAGGAGGTAACAAAAGCAAAAGTGCAAGGAATTGTTTTCTCAAATCTTTTAGGTCTAAGGATTTACACAGAAATAAATATATTATATGATCATCAAAGTTAGCCTAACTACATACTCAGAAGGCCATTCAAGTGAAATAGAAAAGATGGTAATCTTCTAACCAGGAAAATGTTGATATTAAATGGGCTGTGAGTATGAAAGTATCTTTTGAGAGCTTCATCTTTTTAGTAACAGGAGTCTAACTAGTGTGAAATGCTGCAATCCAGAGTTATAGTAGTAGGACCTGACCTTCACCAAATCTAAAATCTGTTTATGACTGAAGCTATGAGATACTCAGGTAGAAAAATGAAACATGGCTGAGCTAAAGAACAGGAATACAGACTTTCAAGCTCAAATTCAGCTTCATTTACTTCATTTAAAAATATACTGAAGTCTTTAAGTTGTTGTTGTTAAGCTGCTAAGTTATGTCTGACTCTTTGAGACCCCAGGGACACACCCTTCCAGGCTCCTCTGTCCAGGGAATTTGCCAGGCAAGAATACTGGAGTGGGTTGCCGTATTTTTCTCCAAGAAAATCTTTACCTAGGGATTGAACCTATGTCTCCTACATTGGGAGGCAGATTCTTTACTGTTGAGCCACCTGGGAAGCCATTTCTATAATATGCCATACTCTTTTTAACTTTTTTAAATTATTTTTTTCACAAAAAAGTTTCAAAGGAAAATTTATTAGTATCTATATCTGTATCCATACGTACATATGTATGCATATATGTGCGTGTATATATATGCATTATGTATGCATATATATAAGCATAATATATGTATTAACTTTCTAAAAATGTATGAGGGAGCAGAGTGATGTCAAAATAATGACAGCAATTAAAATTTTGGAAAAAAGTCAGTAAAATCAACTATGCTAGAGATAGAGGAATAGAATTGAAAGAATGAAGCTGGGATATTCATCACTTCTCAAATAATTTCCCTCATTTCACTTGTGTCTTAAGAGATGGGTATTTTCTGATGGATAGACGAGCCTATCATGGTAAACCCGGATGTATTTTCAACAATCTCTAGGACTAACTGTACTTCAAGATTGAAGTGAAGCCCAATAATCTACTTTGGCCAATAGCTTCCCAGGAATAGTACTATAGCAATTGGCAATGCCAGTTTTCAGAGTAGGCACATAAAATATAATAATTACATAGCAAGCCAATGGTGAAGATTGCATCATTCCCATTTTACAAACAATAAGACAGAAATTCAGAAAGGGCACAATATTTCCATATAAACAAAAGTATATCAATTTTTTTTTGAACAATGACATCAGAGACAGAGGTCAAAACCAGCTGTATATGATTGTCTGATTGCATACACCATATGTTAGGTTGTCAAGTTAAATGGGATTATTAGGAACATTGCAGGACCTCCTAGGATGGGAGCTCTATTACCAGATACAGTGAACAGAGACCCAACGCTCATCTGTATCCACTCAGACAGAACTGCTGTATCAACTCAGAAGGAACTGCCAAATTCCCTATTATTTGAAACCTTACTATGATTTAGATATGGTACCCTAAGAGGTACATAAGGCGTAACTGGATGGGAACTAGAATTAAGATTTTAGCCTCTATTAAAGCAGAGATCTGATAGATAGAGTGCCTGAGGAACTATGGACGGAGGTTCATGACATTGTACAGGAGACAGGGATCAAGACCATCACATGGAAAAGAAATGCAAAAAAGCAAAATGGCTGTCTGAGGAGGCCTTACAAACAGCTGTGACAAGAAGAGAAGTGAAAAGCAAAGTAGAAAAGGAAAGATATAAGCATCTGAATGCAGAGTTCCAAAGAATAGCCAGAAGAGATAAGAAAGCCTTCCTCAGTGATCAATGCAAAGAAATAGAAGAAAACAAGAGAATGGGAAAGACTAGAGATCTCTTCAAGAAAATTAGAGACAGGAAGGGAACATTTCATGCAAAGATGGGCTCAATAAAGGACAGAAATGGTATGGACCTAACAGAAGCAGAAGATATTAAAAAGAGGTGGCAAGAATACACAGAAGAACTGTACAAAAAGATCTTCATGACCAAGGTAATCATGATGCTGTGATCACTCACCTAGAGCCAGACATCCTGGAATGTGAAGTCAAGTGGGCCTTAGAGGGAATCAGTACAAACAAAGCTAGTGGAGGTGATGGAATTCCAGCTGAGCTATTCCAAATCCTAAAAGATGATGTTGTGAAAGTGCTGCACTCAATATGCCAGCCAATTTTGAAAACTCAGCAGCGGCCACAGGACTGGAAAAAGTCAGTTTTCATTCCAATCCCAGAGAAAGTCAATGCCAAAGAATGCTCAAACTACCACACAATTGTACTCATCTCACATGCTAGTAAAGTAATGCTCAAAATTCTCCAAGCCAGGCTTCAGCAATACATGCATGAACCATGAACTCCCAGATATTCAAGCTGGTTTTAGAAAAGGCAGAGGAACCAGAGATCAAATTGCCAACATCCACTGGATCATGGAAAAAGCAAGAGAGTTCCAGAAAAACATCTATTTCTGCTTTATTGACTATGCCAAAACCTTTGACTGTGTGGATCACAATAAAACTGTGGGAAATTCTGAAAGAGATGGGAATACCAGACCACCTGACCTGCCTTTTGAGAAATCTGAATGCAGGTCAGGAAGCAACAGTTAGAACTGGACATGGAACAACAGACTGGTTCCAAATAGGAAAAGGAGTAGATCAAGGCTGTATATTGTCACCCTGCTTATTTAACTTCTATGCAGAGTACATCATGAGAAACACTGGGCTGGAAGAAGCACAAGCTGGAATCAAGATTGCTGAGAGAAATATCAATAACCTCAGATATGCAGATGACACCACCCTTATGGCAGAAAGTGAAGAGCCTCTTGATGAAAATGAAAGAGGAGAGTGAAAAAGTTGGCGTAAAGCTCAAATTCAGAAAATGAAGATCATGGCATTTGGTCCCATCACTTCATGGGAAATAGATGGGGAAACAGTGGAAACACTGTCAGACTTTATTTTGGGGGGCTCCAAAATCACTGTAGATGGTGACAGCAGCCATGGAATTAAAGGATGCTTACTCCTTAGAAGGAAAGTTATGACCAACCTAGACAGCATATTCAAAAGCAGAGACATTACTTTGCCAACTAAGGTCCATCTAGTCAAGGCTATGGTTTTTCCAGTGGTCAAATATGGATATGAGAATTGGACTGTGAAGAAAGCTGGGCACAAAAGAACTGATGCTTTTGAACTGTGGTGTTGGAGAAGACTCTTGAGAGTCCCTTGGACTGCAAGGAGATCCAACCAGTCCATTCTCAAGGAGATCAGCCCTAGGATTTCTTTGGAGGGAATGATGCTGAAGCTGAAACTCCAGTACTTTGGCCATCTCATGCGAAGAGTTGACTCATTGGAAAACACTCTGATGCTGGGAGGGATTGGTGGCAGGAGGAGAAGGGGATGACAGAGGATGAGATGGCTGGATGGCATCACTGACTCGATGGATGTGAGTCTGAATGAACTCCATGAGTTGGTGATGGACAGGGAGGCCTGGCGTGCTGCGATTCATGGGGTCCGACATGACTGAGCAACTGAACTGAACTGAACTGAAAGCAGAGATGTTACTTTGCCAATTAAGGTCCTTTTAGTCAAAGCTGTTTTTTTTTTTTTTTTCCAGTAGATATGTATGGATATGGACCATACATGTTGGACCATAAATAAGGCTGAACACCACATAATTGATGCTTTTGGACTATGGTGTTGGAGCTCCTTGTCTGCAAGGAGAGCCAACCAGTCAGTACCGAAGGAAATCAATCCAGAATATTCATTGGAAGGACTCATGCTGAAGCTTTAATATTTTGGCCACCTGATGCGAAGAACCGTCTCATTGGAAAAGACCCTGATGCTGGGAAAGATTGAGGGCAGGAGGAGAAGGGGTGACAGAGGATGAGATGGTTGGATGGCATCACTGACTCAATGGACTTGAATTTGCGCATGCTTGAGGAGTTGGTGAAGGACAGGGAAACCTGGCATGCTGCAGTTCATGGGATTGCAAAAAATTTGACACAGTGAAGAGATTGAACAACAATAAAATTAATAATAATTAACTTTTTAGATTAGTTTGCCATCATTAAAAGAAAACAAAAAGAGAAAAAAAAAAAACTCTGTGAAAGAGAAGATATACAGAGACTCCTCTGGACAAGAAGTGTTTGCCTCTGGCAACAAATGTGAAACAGACCCTGTACAAAGGGGCAAAGGGGCAAAGGGCAAAGGGGTCTGGGAGAATCACAAAGAGGAAATGAATATCCTTGTTGCGTATTTAAGTGAAGTTTCCAAAATCACCTGATACACTACATTTTGTTGAAGATTTTAAATTTATATTTAAACATTATAAACCTGTTATGCAGTACTTAACAGACTTTGGGACTTTTAAACAAATTCTCTCTGATAGACACAGACCCAGTGTTGAAATAAAATGGTATCACTTACTTTTGGGTAGAAGCTAGTACTTCCTGTTTATTAGTTGGATGAGCTTAGTTGTCCTCCAGGCTTCCCTGCTGACTCAGATGGTAAAGAATCTGCCTGCAATGTGGGAGACCTGGGTTCAATCTCTGGGTTGGAAAGATCCCCTGTACAAGGGCATCACAATTCACTCCAGTATTCTTGCCCAGAGAATCCCCATGGAAAGAGGAGCCTCACGGGCTACAGTCAGACATGTGGTCGTAAAGAGTTGGACATGATTGAATAACTAAGCACACAGTCCACCCATCCAAATGTTTAAATGGAACATTGTCTCATCACTGTCTTCATCATCACTACTACCATTACCATTGCCAATATGATAAAGTTCATTTACAGTTCAGAAAGTATTTACATATGCTTATACACCTCTATGTATGGGTATGGTGTGTACAGGTCACTGAACAGTGTATGTCTTTCTGAACATTTGACCTGAGATAGATAAATTTTATTCTTATTGCAATAGGAATAGCAGGATTTTTAAAGGGGAGAAATAATTATTTAAAGCTTTAGAAATATCAATCTGATTGGTTTGTGAAACATAAATTCTAGAGGAGACAGAAGACCAGTTTTTAAAGAGTCTCAGTTTAGAGATGATCATGTTTTGTGCTGAGATGACAGATAATGGGAAAAGGCAGAGATCTGAGATTCATAGGATTCACATGATTCATGAGATTCACATAAAATGGTATTCCTATTAGGTGGAACTGAAGGAGAGTTAAAGGAGGGCATCTAAGGCAGAATAGAAAGGGAAGAGGAAAGAGGAAGAAGTCCGAATCACTGCAACAGTTAGAGGATCGGGGAACCATTGATAGAGAGAGATGGGTACTGAGTCACAGACTAACGTTAGTGTCACATTCTTCTAGAGAATGATGGGCTCCAAGGGCACTTCCTGGGTGGCTCAGTGGTAAAGAATCTGCCTGCAATGCAGGGGACCTGGATTTGATTCCTGTGTTGGGAAGATCCTCTGGAGAAGGCCAAGGCTACCCACTCCAGTATCCTTGCCTGGGGAATCCAGTGGACAGAAGAGCATGGTGGGTTACAGTCCGTGGTGTCACAAAGAATCAGACATGACTGAGTGACTAACACTTTCACTTTTTCTCTGATTATGACTGCCTGGGTTTATCTCTTAATAACATCAGGTCTTATGATTGGTCACAAAAATCTTTTACAAAGTCTAAGAACATTTTCAATTAATATCATAGCAAATGTTCCATGATATATGTGTGAAATTTATCTCTAACTGGTATTTCAAGTAAATAATACCCTGTAACAGCTTAATTCCTCTTGGAGAAATTTAAGTATACAGAAGAAAATAAATAAGTAAGTAAATAAATAAACCTGCGTTCCATTATCTGTTAACACATTTTATGTAAATTCAACTTAGTAATTTCATTTGTTCTTGGTAATGTAAGAACACTCATTGAGATGTAATTCATCATTGTAAAAATATAATCATAAAAATTAAGAAATATATTTGCAGGTAAATACAAAGAAGACAATGTACACCTTGCCTTTTTGTCTGTTTCTATACTGTATCTGCTGTACAATCATATCTTCTAAATACATAGAATCAAGATTGACAGGAGAAATATCAATAACCTCAGATATGCAGATGACACCACCCTTATGGCAGAAAGTGAAGAGAAACTAAAAAGCCTCTTGATGAAAGTGAAGGAGGAGAGTGAAAAAGTTGGCTAAAGCTCAACATTCAGAAAACTAAGACATGGCATCTGGTCCCATCACTTCATGGGAAATAGATGGGGAAACAGTGGAAACAGTGTCAGACTTTATTTTGGGGGGCTCCAAAATCACTACAGATGGTGATTGCAGCCATGAAATTAAAAGACGCTTACTTCTTGGAAGAAAAGTTATGACCAACCTAGATAGCATATTTAAAAGCAGAGACATTACTTTGCCAACAAAGGCCCATCTAGTCAAGGCTATGGTTTTTCCAGTAGTCATGTATGGATGTGAGAGTTGGACTGTGAAGAAAGCTGAGCACCAAAGAATTGATGCTTTTCAACTGTGGTGTTGGCAAAGACTCTTGAGAGTTCCTTGGACTGCAAGGAGATCCAACTAGTCCATCCTAAAGGAGATCAATCCTGGGTGTTCATTGGAAGGACTGATGCTGAAGCTGAAACTCCAATACTTTGGCCACCTCGTGGGAAGAGTTGACTCAGTGGAAAAGGCCCTGATGCTGGGAAGGATTGGGGGCAGGAGGAGAAGGGGACAACAGCAGATGAGATGGCTGAATGGCCTCACCGACTCGATGGACGTGAGTTTGGGTAGACTCCGGGAGTTGGTGATGGACAGGAAGGCCTGACATGCTGCAATTCATGGGGTCGCAAAGAGTCGGACACGACTGAGCGACTGAACTGAACTGAACTGAAATACATGAACATTTTAATACTATTTGTTCTTATATTTAGCAATACTATTAAACTTTAGCAAATAGTATCTATCTTTTTAAAGTCATATACATACACACAAGCATGCACACAAACAAACCAGTATTGCAACGTCAATGTGTCAGCAGACAAACCACATAGGAATGCTTTATTTTGCTTGACATTGTATGAAAATTCATACAGCTCTGACAGAGTATCTGTTATGTAGTTACAGTTCCACATCTCCTTCAGTTCATCTGACACTTTCAAATATCACTGCTGCAAAGGTTGTTGTTATTGCTTAGTCGCTAAGTTGTGTCCAACACTTTTGTGATGCCATGGACTGGCCCACCAGGTTCCTCTGTTCATGGGATTTCCCAGGCAAGAATACTGGAGTGGGTTGTCATTTCCTTCTCCAGGGGATCTTCCTGATTGAGGGATCCAACACACATCTCCTGCAATTCCTGCATTGGTAGGCAGGTTCTTTACCACTGAGCCACCAGGGAAAGCAACTATACTCCAATTTTTTTTTTTTTTAAAGAGAGAAATACAGATTCAAGCATACCATATCAAGTCATAAAATTAACATGGAATGGTTTTAAATTATACACCTATGAAATCAGGTGGTGGTATGAAAGACAGCAGGAAGATAATATAGGTGAAGTGATTTCCTCAGCAAATAAATATAAGGAAATGTTAATTTTAATGTTACAGTGAAAGAAAGTGAAAAGTGAAAGTGAAGTTGCTCTGTCATGTCCGACTCTTTGTGACCCCATGGACTGTAGCCTACCACATTCCTCCTTCCATGGGATTTTCCAGGCAAGAGTAGTGGAATGGGTTGCCATTTCCTTCTCCAGAGGATCTTCCCAACCCAGGTATCGAACCCAGGTCTCCCATGTTGTAGGCAGACGCTTTACCATTGAGCCACCAGGGAAGACGTTACAGTGATGGCCCACAAAAGAAATAATATTTGAAATTTAGAAGTCAAGATCTCTGTGAAGTAAGTTCAAACTTGGAGAAAACAAGAGAATTGTCTCTCACTGCATGGATATTTTTCCTTATACATGTATTAATATTGCTTACATACATTCATTCAGTTCAGTCGCTCAATCATGTCTGACTGTTTATGACCCCATGGACTGCAACACACCAGGCCTCCCTATCCTTCACCAGCTCCCGGAGTTTACTCAAACTCATGTCCATTGAGTCAGTGATACCATCCCACCATTTCATCCTCTGTTGTCCCCTTCTCCTCCAGTCTGTGATCTTTCCCAGCAACAGGGTCTTTTCCAATGAGTTAGTTCTTCACATCAGATGGCCAAAGTATTGGAGTTTCAGCCTCAGCATCAGTCCTTCCAATGAATATTCAGGACTGATTTCCATTAGGAGGGGCTGATTTGATCTTCTTGCAGTACAAGGGAGTCTCAAGGCCTAGAGAATGCCAAAGTCAAAGACTTTAACTGTGTGGATCACAATAAACTGTGGAAAATTCTTCAAGAGATGGTATTACCACGCCACCTGACCTGCCTCTTGAGAAATCTGAATGCAGGTCAGCAAGCAACAGTTAGAACTGGGCATGAAACAACAGACTGGTTCCAAATAGGGAAAGGAGTATGTCAAGGCTCTATACTGTCACCCTGCTTATTTAACTTCTATGCAGAGTACATCTTGAGAAATGCTGGGCTGGATGAAGCACAAGCTGGAATCAAGATTGCTGGGAGAAATATCAATAACCTCAGATGTGCAGATGACACCACCATTATGGCAGAAAGCGAAGAAGAACTAAAGAGCCTCTTGATGAAAGTGAAAGAGGAGAGTGAAAAAGTTGGCTTAAAACTCAACATTGAGAAAATGAAGATCATGGCATCTGGTCCCATCACTTCATGGCAAATAGATGGGAAAACAGTCGAAACAGTGACAGACTTTATTTTGGGCAGCTCTAAAAAAACTGCAGATGGAGACTACAGCCATGAAATTAAAAGATGCTTTCTCCTTGGAGAAAAGTTATGATCAACCTAGACAGCACATTAAAAAGCAACTTTACCAACAAAGGTCCATCTAGTCAAAGCTATGGTTTTTCCAGTAGTCATGTATGGAAGTGAGAATTGGATAAAAAGAAAGCTGAGCACCGAAGAATAGATTCTTTTGAACATATAATTAATAACACATTTTGTAATTTGGTAAATAGTTTTAAGGACCAACTAAACTTTTTCTTTAATATCAGAAAACATAGCTCATAAGCAATAAACCAAAATGAAAAATCAGCATATTTGGTGCACATTCTTCTGCCTCCAGATTGATAATAGTAAGCAATTCTACTCAAAGATTTAATTATCAGAGGGTGTGTTCTGTGGCTAATTCATCCTGGTGGACTCATTGGGTTGCAAGTTTGCACAGAAGTGTTCTTTAGGAATTATATTAGGGTTTCTTTATGTGAGAGGCAGGCAATTAGCTACTCCACCTAAAATATCTCTCAGGCTAAGCAGCGTCTTATATGTTTGTGATACACAATTTTAGACATTCATCAAAGTACTGTTTTGAAAAATAAATATGTATCATAAAATACTTTTTAGTACAAAGTCAGAAAATACTGACCAGGCCTATAGGCATTCTTGCATTTAACCTCTACAAATCGAGTAGCTGGTATGGACTTGAAAATATATTTTTAAAATTATATTAACAAAATATTACATTTCATAACTATATGGCTTTTACGTAAAATACATTTGCCTTTTAAATAATTACACAGAATTTTTCTAGTTTAAGATGTCCACCATCAGTGTAACCATTAATTGTGATTAGTTCATTTCTCATCAAAAATCTCCACTGAATCAAACAAAATTGAATGGGGGGGACAGTATAAGATGAGACAAGGTAAACATTTATTTCTCAATTTTCTCTCCATTCATGCTTTGACCCTCACCAAATTGCTAGCAAAATGCGTTGGTGATATTTTTATATGTGTATGTGCGATGGAAAATATAGACCCACAGAATTTTGATTCACAATGAATATCCTTGGTAAAGGAAACAGGTGAGGCTTAAATAACATGGGGGGCTTTCCTGGTGGCTTAGACTGTAAAGATTCTGCCTGCAACACTGGAGATTCAGGTTCAATCCCTGGGACAGGAAGATTCCCTGGAATAGGAAATGGCACCCCGCTCCAGTATTCTTGCCTGGAGAATCCCATAGAAAGAGGAGCCTGGTGGGCTAGAGTCCATGGAGTCCCAGAGTCAGACATGACTGCATGACCAACACATGAAACACCATAATGCAATGCCATCTTTTCAAAGTTATTTTCCCAAATGTCATGTTTCAGACAATGAGAGAGTTAGTATAAAATGTTTTATTATTCATAGGCAGTTTCAAAATCCTCCCTCCTCTTTATTATTTTTCAAAAAAGAAAGAAGACACAATAACTGTCATTCTGTTATGATTTTGTATAAGTCTTGTTGATTGAAAACACCAAAACAAATTATATTCACAAGTCAACTTCCATGCCTAGTTTTTTAAACACTTCATATTCTGCCCCACCCTACCTATACACAGTTGATGAAGTCCATTTGTTCCTGGCAACCTCTTCCAATTTTCTGGTCCTGTTGCATATTTCGTTTCCAAAACTCCTATTGCATTTAAAGCCATTAATCAGTATATTAAACTAATGATCTCAAATTACATTAAAAAAAAAAAACTTTGTTGTTGTTGTTGTTTATCCAGTGAGTATGTTTGTTACAGGAAGAATTCCATTTCCTTGATAAATAAAGAAAATCACTCAGTCTTGTCCGACTCTTTGTGACCTCATGGACTGTAGCTTACCAGGCTCCTCTGTCCATGGAAATTTCCAGGCAAGAGTACTGGAGTGAGTTGCCAGTTCCTTCTCCAGAGAATCTTCCAGACACAGGGATCGAACCTGGGTCTCCTGCATTGTAGGCAGACGCTTTACCATCTGGGTCACCAGGGAAGTCCTAGATATATCTATTAAAATTGACTCAGTTTCCCTACAGTGACAAGGGATTCATAAAAATCTGTGAGAAAAATCTTAAATACATATACGGGAAACAAAAACCCATTGGCATAATAAGTTTTTCCAAGAAAAAATTAGTCATTTTAATTTATTTACTTAGAGATGTCTGAGGCAGTCTCCAAAACATACTTTTTCTACAACGTATGTAGAAGCATTAGTTACACAATGAGAAATCATCTTGGTTTTGGATTCTATTTATGTTATCCACTGTTAGTTACACATTCCACATAGTGTCCTAAATTACCAATCAGCAATGTACCATATGTTCATAATTTTCAGATTTTATTTTCATTATGCAGGAAAACCAGTATATCCTACTGAAAGTCATTTTGTGACTAGGACTCATCTATATCTTTCTGCTGTTGAACGCTACTAACAACACGAGGGCTTTGCTGTATGATCATTAACTTGTTCACAGATAATTTTATTGTAACCATTGTTTTTACAGATAATTTCCAGTAGAGAGGTTATGTGTTCTAGATCTACTGTTAATTTTTTATCAACTTGTACTGTATTAAATTTGAGGATTTCTGTTTATCAAGAAAAAGAAAAGAGAGACTAGGAAATCCACCAACAGGAAGAAAATAATCAAAATACACCTATCCACCAAAAGTTTATATTTAGAATATTTGTAGAAGTATAAATAAAAAAAAACACTATAGAGAAAAAAATAAAACAAGGCAAAAGACACTACTAAGTGAGATACCCAATGGCTAATAAATCTGTGAAAGGTACTAGATCACAGAGAAATACAGACTAAAACAATGGAAACATGATTACACACCTACTAGAATGGCTAAAACCCAAAAGACAAAAAATATGAGATATTTGTGAAAATATAGAAGAAACAGAATAGTCATACATTGCTGGTATGAGTCTCTACTAGTACAACCACTTTGGGAATGTTTTAGACAGTGTCTGAGAAAGTTGATTGATGGCTCAGTTGGTAAAGAATCCACCTGTAATGCAGGAGACCGCCTGCAGTGCGGAAACCTGGGTAAGATCTCTGGGTGAGGAACATCTGGAGAAGGAAATGGCAACCCACTCCAGTATTCTTGCCTGGGAAATCCCAAGCAGAGGAGCCTAGAGGGCTACAGTCTATGGGTTCGCGGAGTCAGACATGATGTAGCAACTACACCACCAACTGCTGTTGCTGCTGGTAAGTTGCTTCAGTCGTGTCCGACTCTGTGCAACCCCATAGACAGCAGCCCACCAGGCTCCGCTGTCCCCGGGATTCTCCAGGCACCACTACTAAAGCTGAATATATACAGACCACATACCCTCCACTCCTAGAAATATATCAGTGCACATATCAGAAATGTATGCAGGTTTACCATAAAAATGTGTTCCAAAATGTTCAGCATCACAATTTACAGTAACCACAAGCTTGAAATTTCCCAAATGCCCTGCGAACCACTGAATGAATAAATGAAATTGTCCGCACAATGGAATACCATACAGCAATGCTATTGGTGATCTAAAACAATATACAAGAATATGGATGAGTCTCATAAACGATGTTCAACAAAAATAACCAGACATAGTAGAGTACTTACAGAGTTATCCCGTTATTTAGTAAAACAGAAAAGACAAAAGCCATGTCTGCCATATGAAGTCAGTGATTAGGGAGGTAGTGACAAAAAAGGGAACACAGGGAGCTTCTGGGGCTTGGGAAACATTCAGTTTCTTAATCGGGCTTGTGTTTACATTGCTATGTTTACTTTGTGAAATTTTACATGATATTTATGCATGCATTAATGCTAAGTTGCTTCAGTCATATTCAACTCTTTCTGACCCCCATGGACTGTAGCCCACCAGGCTCCTCTGTTCATGGGATTCTCCAGGCAAGAATACTAGAGTGGATTGCCATGCCCTCCTCTAGGGGATCTTCCCAACCCAGAAACAGAACCAGTGTCTCTTATGTCTCCTGCATTGGACAGGCAGCTTCTTTACTACTAGCGTCACCTGGGAAGCCCATATCATATTTATAATGGTATATTTTTAAGTGTATCAGTTCAGTTCAGTTCAGTTGCTCAGTTGTGTCCAAGTGACCCCATGGACTGCAGCACACCAGGCCTTCCTGTCCATCACCAACTCCCGAAGTTTACTCAAACTCATGTCCATTTAGTCGGTGATGCCATCCAACCATCTCATCCTCTGTTTTCCCCTTCTCCTGCTTTAAATCTTTCCCAGCATCAGGGGCTTTTCCAATGAGTCAGCTCTTCTTGTCAGGTGGCCAAGGTACTGGAGTTTCAGCTTCAGCATCAGTCCTTCCAATGAGTATTCAGGACTGATTTCCTTTAGGGAGACTGGTTGGATCTCCTTGCAGTCCAAGAGACTCTCAAGAGTCTTCTCCCTATTCAACATAGTTCTGGAAGTTTTGGTCAAAAGCATCAATTCTTCAGCGCTCAGCTTTCTTTATAGTCCAACTCTCACATCCATACATGACTACTGGAAAAACCATAGCTTTGACTAGATGGACCTTTGTTGGCGAAGTAATGTCTCTGTTTTTAATATGCTGTCTAGGTTGGTTTAAGTGTATATACATATGAAAAGTGAAAGTGTCAATCACTCAATCATGTTCACTCTTTGTGACCCCATGGATTATAGATCACCAGGCTCCTCTGTCCATAGGATTCTCCAGTCAAGAATACTGGAGGAGGTAGCCATTCCCTTCTCCAGGAGATTTTCCCAACCCAGCGATCAAATCCAGGTCTCCTGCATTGCAGGCAGTTTCTTTATTGTCTGAGCCACCAGGGAAGCTATGTGTATGTATATTATATTTTGTAAATATATATATATATATATATATATATATATATATATATGTAAACTGTATATCTATTATCTATCTATCTAAAGCTCAAATGTAAAGTTTATTTTTTAAACTCAGTACACACACACGATAAAACACACACACACACACACACACACACACTCTACAGAAAGAAAAAGCTCCCCTTCCTGCCCACTCATCTCCATTCAACCCAAGTCCCTTTTTCCCAAAGCTGTGTTAAATATGATGTAAACATGTAACACCTTCTCACATTAGGGAAGTTGTTTTTAATAAGGTGCAACAGAGAGGATCAGAAAATTAAATTAATATGCAAAATCTTAAATTAATTATCAGATAACAGCTTTGTTTTCAAGAAAACAGTGAAATTAGGGATTGTATTTCCCATAGAATCCTAGTTTGAATTTCTGTATCCAAAACTCTGGATGGTTTTTCTAGTCGAATATCTATCTTTGAGCTATATCAGTCTGTGACTCACTTTCATGATAGGAAAGATAAATACTTTTTTATTACAAAGTAAAAAGGGCAGGAGTAACGCATTTTAAAATTTTGAACTGAACAAAAGACAAAAATTCACTAGAAGACACTAGAAAATTAAAACCTGGCTTGTAGTAACTCTGGGCACAAACAAGAGGATATTCAGCCAATGCATTCTGATTTACTTAAACATCTAATATTATTTTGTTTTTACTCTTGTAGCCTGAAGAGTCACAATGACCCTGTTCCAAACAAACAGACAAACTCATATCTGTGAGACAATTCAGAACTGAGCTTAGGCATAATTTTCATAAACACCCTGACTGCAGACACATTATTACATTGCTTACTGAAGTATTCCTTTGAAATTGCTGGTTGAGAGCCAATAGAACCTCTACTGAATGACACCCAAGCCTGCTAAAAATTAGGAGTTTGGGGATTAACATATGCACACTAATTTTATATATATATATATATAATAGGTAAACACAAGGACCTACTATGTAGCACAATAAACTATTTTTGATATCTTGTAATAATTATAATGGAAAAGAATCCGAAAAAGAATATGTATGTATATACATGTGCATATGTATATGTATAACTGAAACACTTTGCTGTACATTGAAACTAGCACACAATTGTAAATTATCTATGCTTCCCACATAGCTCAGTTGGTAAAGCATCTGCTTGCAATGTGGGAGCTCTGGGTTCAATTCCTGGGTCGGGAAGTTCCCCTAGAGAAGGCAATGGCAACCCACTCCAATATTCTTGCCTGGAGAATCCCATGGACAGAGGAGCCTGGCAGGCTACAGTTCATGGGGTCACAAGAGCCAGACACGAATTAGTGCTCTTTCTTCTTTGTTTCTTTCTTTCCTCATACTTCAATTTTAAAAATTAAATAAAGTGACTGGAAAAAATTAGCTTTAATCAGAATGTCAATAGAGCTCTTAATAATCTTCCAGAAGCTCCTTCATACTTACGCAGGTAACCAGTTAGCTTCTGTAAAAAAAGAGGAGTAAACTATCCCTTCTTCCCACTTCTTTGTTGTGACAGTGTCATTCGAGTCTCTTTAATCTACAATGATATCTTCGTTTGTCAGCATGCATGACAGAACTCGTTTTGTTTCCCACCCATTTTCACTGAGCTTTATTTGTAGCACTGCTATCCACATAATCAAAGGCTTGGCTATCTTTTTAATAGGAGAAATGTAAGGACCTGCCATCAGTGCCAAAGGCAGGAAGTTGATGTCATATATCAAGAGTCACTTAGCACTTGCACTTTCAGAAAGATCAATTATTACAATATTTATTTTAAACTGCCCAAGTTGTATCTGCGAAAGTAAGACATCCATCTTATCAGTTACAGTGCCTTTAATTCCTAACATTCTTAACTGCTTATTGCTTACTATACAGCCAGCCAGTCTGAATTCTGAGAAAACAATAATTTTAATTTCTACTTAGACATTTCTCAATTTATCTTCATCATCCTTTTCTTTGAATCCAATAAATTCTTGTTTTATGAATCTATTCTGTAAGCCCTGGCTGACTAAACTGTAATAACTGCAAAATGTTGTTAAGTGAGAAATGGCTGTGCTGTCTCGTTTCTTAAAACTGTGCAGCAAAGATTGGGTAGAATAATCTCCATTATCTAGCACTTGAACTTCCAGAATCTCCACAGAAACTGTGTTCTATGTAACAGTCTTATGAACAAGAACCAGTGAGGAAAGGGAATGCATTTGTAAACAAAGATTAAATTTCTAGTGACCATGCTTCCAATTGAATTCCTTAATCTACTTAACCCTCCCCAAGTTTTCCTCTTTCTGTGGAAGGCCAAAATTATGTGCCAGGGAACCGCTGGCTTTGATGTTAATAATTTATAGATGTTGGCAATAGATATAATCACTTTAAATGTTATGGGAATAGCAGCTGTGAATAACTTAAATGTCTAGAATGAGGATTGAGGAAAGAGAAGTAACATTCCTATTATATATTCAAAGTATCTTTATTTACAGTGCAGAATAAAATTTGCTCCCCTAAATCAAACAAGAGGATGGTGATAGATTTGCATTTAACTATACTGAGAAAATGGACAACATATGGGTTTTAAGATTAAATATCTAAATAGGGAGGAGGGGAAAGGAAAATTACAAGTATCTTGAAAAAAATAACAATCACTCATAAAATAAGGAGAGGGAAGCTATTCTGGAATTGCAATGTTCTTTGTGTTGTTATATATTACTATTAAAATGCAGTAAGGAACCTTTTGCAAGATTGCTGATTTCACAAAATTTATGTTTTATCAGTGTTCACAGCTCTTTTTCATAGCTCCCTAAAACATTAAGAGAAGATAATAATGTTTAACTTCCATCATTGAGTTTCAATTTACTTTCAAGATATTTCTATTACTAATATATAAAGTCCTCTTTGCCAAGAACAAACACTTTCTCTCCTTTAAAAAATTCAAGGTGGTATCAACAACTAGATGAATTCATGTATTAGTAACATAATGGCTAGCTTTATGTCAATAACCCCGCCTGGCAGACTTCTTTCTCTCCTTTCTATAGCAGTAAAACATGCGTGCTCGGTCATGCCTGACCCTTTATGACCCCCTGGACTATAGCCCATCAGGTTCCTCTGTCCATGGGATTTTTTAGGCAGGAATACTGGAGTGAGTTGCCATTGCCAACCCAATCCAGAAGCTATAGAGAGGATGCCTGAAAATTCTAAAAAGATCTTCTACACTAACCCAAATCTGCAATAATTTTTATTACCTGATTGTCACACCTCTATTGCTCAAATCATTTACTTTGGTGATTGAGTATTAGCTGCGAGACCAGACTGCCTAGGGTCAAATCTTGCCTACTCAACCTATCGGTGTGCTGCTTGAAGAAATTACTTAAGCTGTCTGTGCCTCATGTCTCCATTTATAAAATAATAATATGAGAGAAGAGATGATACCTGTGAAATTCCTAGAAAAGTGCATTCACACAGAAATCAAACAATAATAGTAATAAGAAAATATTTTTACAACAGTCCACATTTGAGGAATTCTCTCTGCCAGGCATATTTCTAAGTTCTTTACATTTTTAACATATTTAATTCCAATGACAACCCCCTGAAACAAATAATGTTATCTCCATGCAGGAGCACTGGATTCTATGATATTGCACAAGTCACAGGATGTTGGCTGGTCCTAGGCTTACTATAAATTCCTCTAGAGCCAGGTCTTTGGTTTCTTCTTTTGTATCTTGACAACTTGGAGATGAATTATTAATGCGATTGATGGGAAACAATTCTAAAGTGTCTACATTCAAAGTGAATTAGTTTACAAAGTTTCAAGTATAAGATAGGGTGTTTGGAAAAGTTCTCATAGTCATTTGTTATCACTCTGTGAGGTGCAAATTACTGCCCTAAGTAGGTTAGGAAGTGGTCCTTACAAAAATTAAATAATTTTCCCCATTCACTAGGACAGCAAGATAGGATAATGAAGATTTTACCCCAGGAAATTCCGGCCTTTACATCCCTGACATGTCTTCCAGAAATGAATATTTAGGGCATATGCAGAGGTGTGACAATAAGTATGAAACCTAACTTTACTATTTCCAGGCAAAAGGCTCGGTTGCACAACATAGGAATTTTGTATATCTGGGAAAATATATATTTTATTCAAACATTTAACCTGTAAATAGTTTTATTTGTACATTTTTTTTAACTTTGTCATGTATTTCTTTGTTTATTACAAAAAATCCCAAGCAGGTTCTAAAATGCAGCTCACAGCTAGAAAGCAGAGAAGACCTTAGAGTGTTCAGATATGGAGATAGACCAGAATGGTGTTATTGAGGAGATTGTGAGAAGGGACCTCATTCTGGAAATAATAATTATTCACATACATTTACCCCCACTTCCAAGAAGGCATAAATATAATGACAGAGAAACTAGGAGAGAGGGAAAAGAGAAGAGGGGGAAAGCAAGACTGAATAAGCCTGCTGAAGGAATCCAAAATCCTGTAAGACCTAGCTAAGAATGATGAGAAAAAATAAAATAAAATATGTGATTCGGCCAGCAGAAGATGAATGTCTTCAGTTTTGCAAATCCAGTGGCAGAGAAAAGGAAAGATTAGATTACACTGTGTAAGACAACTAAGCTTCGCAGGACCATACACACGCCCTCTTACACAGACATATACCCACACTTACAAACACTCTTATACATAGGCTGTAGCTTATGGATAGAACTCTGAATAAATCTACGTGTGCACTTAGTCACTCAGTCGTGTCTGACTCTTTGTGACCCCATGGACCATAGCTTGTCAGGATTCTTTGTCCATGGGAATTTCCAGCCAAGAATATTGCAGTATGTTGCCATTCCCTTGCAGAGTATCCCCCATTTAAAAAGGGAAGTAACAAAATAATGAATTTTCTCTGGAATATGAATGGGTCACTCTTCTGGTATTTAGGACTTCCCAAGTAAGATCATCCCCTGCTGAAACACACACACACACACACACACACACACACACCAGCTGTTCATAAATTGCACCATATAGGCCCTTGCCAAGTTATTAATATTAGTTTTTTCCACACAGTAGTATCTGTGAATTAACAGGACACCTGAGATATCTGGGGAGTTCTGTGTCTGACTCTTTCCAACTCCATGGACTATATAGTCCATGGAATTCTCCAGGGCCAGAATACTGGAGTGGGTAGCTGTTCCCTTCTCCAGAGGATGTTCCCAACCCAGGGATTGAACCCAGGTCTTTCACATTGCAGGTGAATTCTTTACGAGCTCAGCCACCAGGGAAGCCCTTTAAGTAAAAGAGATCAAGATAAACAGATACAATTATTTCCAAAGAAAGAAATGAGTGAGTGGGAAAAAAAGTACATCCTTAAAACAAGATATACTGTAAAAGAAACAATTAGAGCAGAAGTTTTCTTGTAAAAATATCAAATTTTTAAAATTCAACAAATACAGTTTAATTTAGGTAGTTGGGAAACAGGTTTCAGTACAAATTTCTTTTGATTTCTCTGTTAGGAATTTTTATAATAAAATATAGGTGAAAAATCAAAAGAAACATTTGAGAATAAAGTTTGATAAATTTCCCCCTAAGAGCTGAAAATGAAGAAAAAGAAATTTAAAAGTTGTGAAAAATTAAGGAACATGAAGAAACAGTTCAGCCCCGATATACAACTAAGAGGTGTTTAAGAAAGTCCAGAGAAACTGGAATAAAGAATAAAGAAATATGTAAAGACAAAAATTCTCCCAAATAAGACACGTTTCTCTAGATTGAAAGAGTGAGGAAAATATGCACTTCCTTACAACATGGTAAACTTTCCGAACTGTAAATATGAAGAGATTTTATAAACTGGGTCCAAAAAAAGAACAGGAGAGATGCAGACCAGAATAAGACCAGATCAACGTAACTCTCAACAGTCACGCTGAATGCCAGAAGACAAGAGAGCAATTACCTCCAAGTTCCCAAGGGAAATCATTTTTTTGGGGGGGGCCTCAGAATTCTAGTCACACCCAAACTATCAATCATGTACGAAGAAAAATATTCAGCTATTTTCAAACATGTAAAATTAAAAAAAAAAAAAACACCTCCCACACATCCTTTAGACAGTTACTTGAAAAAGGAGCTTCTTTACTCTGGCAGAACAAACAAATAGAGCTGCTTCCCAATTTCCACTTGTTTTACTTTTATATATAAATTTATTTATTTTAATTGGAGGTTAATTACTTTACAATATTGTATTGGTTTTGCCATACATCAATGTGAATCCGCCACAGGTACACACGTGTTCGCCACCTGAACCCCCTCCAACCGCCCTCCCCGTACCATCCCTCTGGGTCATCTCAGTGCACCAGCCCCAAGCATCCAGTATCATGCATCGAACCTGGACTGGTGATTTGTTTCATATATGATATTATACATGTTTCAATGCCATTCTCCCAAATCATCCCACTCTCTCCCTCTCCCACAGAGTCCAAAAGAATGTTCTATACATCCGTGTCTCTTTTGCTGTCTCGCATACAGGGTTATTGTTACTATCTTTCTAAATTCCATATATATGTGTTAGTATACTGTATTGGTGTTTTTCTTTCTGACTTACTTCACTCTGTATAATAGGCTCCAGTTTCATCCACCTCATTAGAACTTCCCATTTGTTTTATATGTGGCTATTCAGGGCAGGGTGCTCAGCTCTGTGCTCTGTGATGACATAGGTGGGTGGGATGAAGGGATTGGTGGGAAGGAGATCCAAGAGGGAGGGGATATATGTACTGATTCACTTCATTGTACAGCAGAAACTATTACAGCATTGTAAAGCAAATGAAAAAAAAAGTGAAAGTCGCTCAGTCGTGTCTGACTGTTTGCAACCCCATGGACTGTAGCCCACCATGCTCCCTTGTCCATGGGGTTTTCCAGGCAAGAATACCAGGGTGGATTGCCATTTCTTCTTCCAGGGGATCTTCTCAACCCAGGTATGGATCCAACTTCTCCTGTGTCTCCTGAATTGCAGGTGGATTCTTTTACCGACTGAGCCATCAGAGAAACAGCCATATGCATACATATGTCCCCTCATTCTTTTTGGATATTTTGGATTTATGTCATCACAGATCATTGGGTAGAGTTCCTGGTGCTATACAGTAGGTTCTCATTGGTTATCTATTTTATACATAGTAGTATATGTATGTCAATCCCAATCTCCCAGTTCATCCCACCCCCACTTCCCCTCCTGGTATCCATTCTTCCTAACACTGAAATCTCTCTATAGTAAAACTGTGAGCAATGATAGATTAGAAATGAGAATAGTTAGTACCAAGAATCCTCAAATTAGTAAATGACCATTCAGAGTATATAGGTATGCAAGAACAGTGTGGGACATAGAACTAGAAACACATAGATTTAATTTTTTTTAAAAAAAGAGAAAGAAAATAGCATTCCTTGAGCTGTATATGGCAACCATTGACCATGTTGCTGCAGAGGATAAAACATGGGTGTGTGGATATTATTATTATTAGATGGATTTCTTGTAATAAGTACACACTGGCTTGCCTGGTGGCTCCACGGTAAAGAATCTGCCTGCAATGCAGGAGATCCAGGATTGATCCCTGGATCAGGAAGATCCCCTAGAGAAGAAAATGGTTACCCATTCCAGTATTCTTGCATGGAGAATTCTATGGACAGAGGAGCCTAGCAGGCTATGATCCATGGGGTCACAAAGAGCAGGACATGGCTGAGCACTAATGCTTTCACTTTTTTTTTCTTAATGTTTTTCCCCCATTACATAGTGTGGGACTACGAAATGTTCTTTAATCTTGAAGGAACATTCTTTCAGACATCATTATAGGCAAATACCTTGACCTGGAGGATCCTGTCTGAAAGCTGAGGGTAAGAATCTTGATGTCTAGGATAGATAAACCAGGGAGGAGGTGCCAGTTAGTAAACCAGCTTTATCAGGGTTATGTTTGAGATATTTGTAGGAGGAAAAAATTAGAAAAGTTTTCTTGCTGGTTTCATTAATAACCCAACAAAAAGAACATTCTTAGCAATAAGAAGTGTGCTACTGCTCTGTGTACTCTGAGGTCTTGGAATCTAAGAGGAAAAAAAGAAAAAAAAAGATTGCAGTATCAACCTAAAGTTTAGAAATATTAGATTACTTTAGTAATGGAGAAGGAAATGGCAACCCACTCCAGTATTCTTGCCTGGAGAATCCCGTGGATGGAGGATCTTGGTGGGCTACAGTCCAATGGGTCGTAAAGAGTCGGACATGACTGAACGACTTCACTTTCACTTTCACTTAGTAATACAAGCAGATCTGTTTTCAAACCAACATAGGTTGAAATGATTTCCAATACTCACTTTGTCATGTCTTTCATTTGTATACTTCATCATTGATTTGGGGCGTAGTAAAGGCCAACATCTGCAAGGTGAGAAGTACATATCCATGACTACTTTCTTCTTCCATGGCCTTATCGAATTATAGCTAACCAGAGAAAACTTTCCAAGGGTAATGATTACTGAAACTCAGGAAACTTCTAGAGAAACAGGAATGATATGTATTCTTTCAATGCTGTTTTCTTCAAATTGTTGTTGTTGTTCAGTCGCTAAGTAGTGTCCAACTCTTTGTGACCCCATGGACTGCAGCACGCCAGGCTTCCCTGTCCTTCACTACCTCCTGTAGTTTTCTCAGACTCATGTCCATTGAGTTGGTGATGCCATCCAACCATCTCATCCACTGTCATCCCCTTCTCTTCCTGCCCTCAATCTTTCCCAGCAGCAGGGTCTTTTCCAATGAATCAGCTATTTGCATCAGGTGGTGAAAGTATTGGAACTTCAGCTTTAGCATCAGTCCTTCCTATGAATATTCAGGGCTGATTTTCTTTAGGATTGACTGGTTTGATCTCTTTTTGGTCCAAGGGACTCTCAAGAGTCTTCTCCAGTACCACAGTTTGAAAGCATTAATTCTTTGAGTCTCAGCCTTCTTTATGGTCCTACTCTCATATCCATACATGACTATTATTCCAGCATTACTCCTAAATAGGTTTATAATTCACAATTCATGCTGCAAGTCCAGATTTCCAGAATATAGAAGTGATGCTGTTTCAGCATCGTCCTGTACAACACAAGAGCCACCCACAAGGTAGATGATAGAATATTAGGGGCAAGTTTATGCTATTTCTGCACAATATCAGAGAAAAGTAAATAAGAAATTTTAAGAAGAGTTAGCTAGAAAACATCTGTGTGCCTTTTTTCAGTTCAGTTCAGTTCAGTTCATTTCAGTCGCTCAGTCGTGTCCGACTCTTTTCGATCCCATGAATCGCAGCACGCCAGGCCTCCCTGTGCATCACCAACTCCCAGAGTTCACTTAGACTCACATCCTTCGAGTCAGTGATACCATCCAGCCATCTCATCCTTCTGCAGTGTAAGTTCAACCATGTTACACCTCAGAGGACGTCTTCCATTAAAATATATTAATTATTTAAAGACAGTTAAGAAAATAGCCACAGTTTTCTAAGATCAGAGAGAATCATGTGATTATTAAATAAGACAAAGAAATTTTAAAAGAAGAGGTAGCTATATAACCACTCTGGAAAACAGGTTTGGTTTTTTGTTTTTTTTTTTGACAGTTTAAAAAATAAAATAAAATTAGGTCTAAACTTTCTATAAGACCCAACAATCCCACTCTCAGATATTTATCCAAAAGAAAATGTATTTCACAAAAAATACTTGTATGCAAAAGTTTATAGCAGCTTTATTCTCAGTAGACAAAAGCTGGAAACAATTTACATGTCCTTCAGTAGACATATGGATGTCCTTGTGCACATCCACAAAATGGAATATTATTCAGCAATAAAACAGAGAGGACTATTGATTCACTCAACTTATATATGAATGTAACTCAAACACATTGCTCTAAATGAAAGAATCAGTTTCTAAAGGTCACATACTGTATGATTCCATTTATTCTGAAAAAGATAAAAATATAGAAACAAAGAGCAGAACAGAGGTTTCTAAGGTTTGGGATAGAGCAGAGTCTGAATATAAAGAGGCAAGAGGAGGGAATTTGTTGGGATAATGGGATTATTCTGTATTCTGTCTGTGCTGGCTGTTACAAAAAAAAAATCTGTTTACATCTAAGTACTCATAGACCTATATTCCAAAAGTGATGAACTTTACAGCATGCAAATTTGGGAAACAAAAGCACAATAACAAATTCTGAATGGCTACATGTATATGTATGGCTGAGTCCCTTTGCTATTCTCCTGAAACTGTCACAACATTGTTAATTGAGTGTACTCCAACACAAAATAAAAAGTTAAAAAAAAAATCAAGGTGGAATGAGATTTCAAAGGAGATAAAGGAGCAGAAGTAAAAACTGTCAAATGCTAAGCAAAATCATGTTTACATAAATCTAACCAAAATGTGTCTGAACCCAAGGAAACAGAGCTGATCCTAACTGAAGATATATATATATATATATTTAACCTAGTAGTGATATACCTGTATACATAGGCCTTGTACTGGTTACCAACCACACTAAAATAGAAAACCCAGTCCATCAACACCTGCAATGAGATAGAAACATCGCCTACATGTTGCCTACTTTATATGTGCCCATGAGTTGCTTTCTAAAATGTTGCTAAAATTCTGTGCTTTGTGCTCTGTTGTGTCTGACTCTGTGACCCCATGAACTGTAGCCCACCCGACTCCTCTGTCCATGCAATGTTCCAGGCAATAATATTGGAGTGGGTTGCCATTTCCTACTCCAGGGGATCTTCCCGACCCAAGGATCAAAATTGAGTCTCTTGAGTCTCCTGCATTGGCAGGCAGATTCTGTTTCACTAGCACCACTTGGGAAGCCCAAGGCTAAAATTCCGAAAGCAGACGATTATGCATGTACAACAAAAAGATCCCTGTTTTAACCAGAAAGAGAACTATGGATATTATTTAATAAACTGTGTTAGTTATCTGAAAGTGAAGACAGGGAACACGTAACTAACTTCTCCTTACAAAAATTCAGGAGAAAGCTGGGATGGTGTGAGGTAGTCAAAAATCAATATATTCAATAGTTAATGTAATCATTTAGGGAACAAAATTTATATTCTTTGCCCCTGCATTAATTTTTTATTTAATTATTAAAAAAAATCTTCTGATTTTGAGATGGATACCTATGCCAGATAAACGCAAGAGTCAAGTAGCAGGAGTTGAAGAGGGAATCCCATTTTCCTAAGGAAAACAGAAGTTAATCTTCAAGATGTGTGGGAAACAGTCTTGATATTTCAAAAGGGATATGTGAGATGAAGGTAGAATACAGGAGCATTGTTCAATAGTTACCGGAGAGAAGAGTTAGGGAGGAAAGCACCACTTCTGGCTATAGGGTCTAAGGGAACTTTAATGAGAGAGAGAAGAAAAAAGTATGTGTGTGTGTGTATTGTATGTGTATAGAAAAGAAGTATTATCTGGTAGGAGATATGTAGTATTACCACCAACACTGTCTCCATCCACAACCTCCTCCTCAACACATTCATTCACCTACAAATCATTCACCACAATCCACAAACACACAGCTCCCTGAAAAGTAGAAAAGACTACATCTCCACACAGGTTGGCACAAGGTTAGACAGAGTTGGTCCATGAAAGCTAGGCTGCGGCTGATATTCTGGGTTCCCTAAATATTTGAATGGTCTCAGCTAAAGCTTTAAGAAAAATCAATAAATAAATGACTGCTACAACATTTCTGTAAATTACTTTCTTCAGCTGTCTTGATGGATTGCTGACTGAAACATATAACCTCTGTCTTCCGTGGGAGGTGGGAGTGGAGGTGTTTTTCTAGGATAAATTTCAAGTGGAAGTTTCTCCTATTCTATTTAGAAACTGTTTTGCTTTTTCAGGAAAAATTCTCCTTCACTACCAAATGCCTTCTGCTGCAGCTTGAGAGGTTAAAAGGATTTTGCTTGCTGCCTTGTACAAGGTATTAATACATGTTTTATTTTTTTCTTCATTTTGTTTGCCCTTTTCATATTATATTGCTTCATTTGATACCAACATGAATAAAAATAAATTAGTAGAGCCGGCCTTCTTATTACGAATTAAAATTTGAGAAAATGGAGGGTCAAGTCTCAAAGTGTTCAGGATAACACTGCTTGCAATTGGCAGAGAGAAATTAAATTAAGGAACTTTTTTCTTTTCCATTTTCTTTAATGTTCTTCTTTGCTGTGATGGTTTTATTTATTCACATTAGAATAACATTGAGCTATCAGGACAAGTCTTAAACTATTTAGAAAACAAGTTAAAAGAGATACCCAAAGTTTCTAAATGTGGAAAACATTGGAGGAGAGTTTAATAGTAATCTCTGATATAAGAACAGCATCATATCCTTATCCAAATGTATCTAGGAGATAAAAAAGAAAATAACAATATACACATATTATATTCTTGGGTTAAGAATGAATAACTATAGGGACAAATTATTGCTTTAAAATAAGGAAAACTATTATGCTTGCATTTTACTTCAAAAAGTGGATATGTTGGATATTGCTTTAACTATTAATGACTTTATTTTTTACATAGATTTTAGGTTCACTGCAAAATTGAGAGAAAATAACAGACTTCCAATTTATGCCCTGCCCCCACACATGCATAGCCACCACTTCCACCCCATCCCCATTATGAAGTTCCCCCAACATAGTGTTACATTTGTTCAATAGGTAGGCATATCATTATCATCTGAAGTTCATAGTTTGCTTTAGCACTCTCTCTTGGTGTGCATTCTATGGGTTTCTACAAATGTGTAATGACATGTATCTCTATTATAATCATACAATATACTTTTACTTCCCTGTAAACCCTCTGTGTTCTGCCTATTCCTCCCTTTCCCCAAACACTCACCTTTTAATGTCTCCATCGTTTCCTTTTCCAGAATGTCATATAATTAGATTCACAAGTATGGAGCCTTTTCAGGTTGGCTTCTTTCACTTAAAAATATGCCTTTAAGATCCCTCTATGTTTTTTCATGGCTTGGTAACTTACTTTAATGCTGAAAAATATTCCATTCACAGGATGTATCATAGTTCATTTATCCATTCGCCTACTGAAGGACATCTTGGTTCTTTCCAAGTTTTGACAGTTATAAATGAAGGTGCTATAATAAACATCCATGAGCAGGTTTTTGCATTGACATAAGTGTTGAACTTCATGTAAGTTTTAAGAGGTGCAATTGCTGGACTGCATGCTAAGCGTGTGTTTAGATTTGTAAGAGACTGCAGAACTATCTTCCAAAGTGTATTTTGAATTCCCACCAGCAATGATTGAGAGTTCCTGTTGTTCAACATAATAACCAGCATTTGATGTTGTCATTGTTTTACATGTCAACCCATCTAATAGCTGAATAGTGGTATCTTTTGCATTTCCCAGATGACATATTACGTAGATATCTTTCATCTGCTTATTTGCAATCTGTTTATAAACACGATGGTGTGATCACTCACCTAAAGCCTGAAATGTGAACTCAAGTGAGCCTTAGGAAGCATCACTATGAACATCACTAGTGGAGGTGATGGAATTCCAGCTAAGCTATTTCAAATCCTAAAAGATGATGTTGTGAAAGTGCTGCACTCAATATGCCAGCAAATTTAGAAAACTCAGCAGTGGCCACAGGACTGGAAAATGTCCGTTTTCGTTCCATTCTCAAAGAAAGTCAATGGCAAAAAAATGCTCAAACTACTGCACAATTGCACTCATCTCACACACTAGTAAAGTAATGCTCAAAATTCCCCAAGCCAGGCTTCAGCAATACATGAACTGTGAACTTTCAGATGTTTCAGCTGGGTTTAGAAAAGGCAGAAAACCAGAGATCAAATTGCCAACATCCGCTGGATCATCAAAAAACCAAGAGAGTTCCAGAAAAACATCTATTTCTGTTTTATTGACTATGCCAAAGCCTTTGACTGTGTGGATCCCAATAAACTGTAGAAAATTTTGAAAGAGATGGAAATAACAGACCACCTGACCTGCCTCTTGAGAAATCTGTATGCAGGTCAGGAAGCAACAGTTAGAATTGGACATGGAACAACAGACTGGTTCCAAACAGGAAAAGGAGAACGTCAAGGCTGTATATTGTCACCCTGCTTATTTAACTTATATGTGGAGTACATCATGAGAAACTGCGCTGGATGAAGCACAAGCTGGAATCAAGATTGCCGGGAGAAATATCAATAACCTCAGATATGCAGATGACACCACCCTTATGGCAGAAAGTGAAGAAGAACTAAAGAGCCTCTTGAACGTGAAAGAGGAGAGTGAAAAAGTTGGCTTAAACCTCAACATTCAGAAAAGTAAGATCATGGCATTCGGTACCATCAATTCATGACTTTTTTGGGGGGGCTCCAAAATCACCACAGGTGGTGACTGCAGCCATGAATTTAAATGGCACTTACTCCTTGGAAGAAAAGTTATGACCAAGCTAGATAGCATATTAAAAAGCAGAGACACTTTGCCAACAAAGGTCTGTCTAGTCAAGGCTATGGTTTTTCAGTAATCATGTATGGATGTGAGAGTTGGACTGTGAAGAAAGCTGAGCACCAAAGAATTGATGCTTTTGAGTTTTGGTGTTGGAGAAGACTCTTGAGAGTCCCTTGGACTGCAAGGAGATCCAACCAGTCTATCCTAAAGGAGCTCAGTCCTGGGTATTCATTGGAGGGATTGATGCTAAAGCTGAAACTCCAATACTTTGGCCACCTATGTAAAGAGCTGACACATTTGAAAAGACCCCGATACTGGGAAAGATTAAAGGCAGGAGGAGAAGGGGATGACAGAGGATGAGATGGTTGAATGACATGGATTTGGGTGGATTCCAGGAGTTGGCGATGGACAGGGAGTTCTGGCGTGCTGTGGTTCATGGGGTTGCAAAGAGTCAGACACAACTGAGTAACTAAACTGAACTAAAATGAACTATCTTCTCTGGCAAGGAGTCTGTTAAGGTTTTTGCCCCATTGATTAATTGGGTTTGCTTTCTTTCTGTTGAATTTTAAAAGTTCTTCATCTATTTTAATAACCAGTCTTTTGTCAGATGTGTCTTTTTGAAATATTTTCTACCAGTCTGTGGCTTGGATTTCCATTCTCTTAGTAATGTCTGTCACAGAGCAGTTCATGGGGTTGCAAAGAGTCAGACAGGACTGAGCAACTGAACTGAACTGAACTGATTCTGACCCAGATGACCACTATGAGGATATCACTCACCTATAGCTAGACATCCTGGAGTATGAAGTCAACTGGGTCTTAGGAAGCTTCACCATGAACAAAACTAGTGGAGGTGATGGAATTCCAGCTAAGCTATTTCAAGTCTTATAAAATGATGCTGTTAAAGTGCTGCACTCAATATGCCACCAGATTTGGAAAACTCAGCAGTGGCCACAGGACTGGAAAAGGTCAGTTTTCATTCCAATCCCAAAGAAACACAAGGCCAAAGAATGTTCAGACTACCACACAATTGCACTCATCTCACATGCTAGCAAAGTAAAGCTCAAAATTTTCATAGCAAGTTTTCAACAATATGTGAACTTAGAACTTCCAGATGTTCAAACTGGATTTAGAAAATGCAAGGAATCAGAGATCAAGTTGCCAATATTTATTGGATCAAAGAAAAATCAAGAGAATGCCAGAAAAATATCTACTTCTGCTTCATGGACTACGCCAAAGCTTTTGACTATGTGGATCACAACAAACTGTGGAAAATTCTTCAAGAGAGAGGAACACCTGACCACCTTACCTGCCTCCAGAGAAACCTGTATGCAGGTAAAGAAGCAAGTTAGAACTGGATATGGAACAAGGGACTGGTTCCAAATTGGGAATGGATTACATCAAGGCTGTATATTGTCACCCTGCTTATTTAACTTATATGCAGAGTACATCATGTAAAATGCTAGATTGGATGAAGCACAAGCTGGAATAAGATTTCAGGGTGAAATATCAATTACCTCAGATATGCAGATGACACCAACCTTAAAAAAAGGTTGAGGGAAAAACAAGCAAAGAAGAACTAAAGAGCCTCTTGATGAAAGTGAAAGAGGAGAGCAATGGAAACAGGTGAGAGACTTTTTGTTTTCTTGGGCTCCAAAATCACTGCAGATGGTAACTGGAGTCATGAAATTAAAAGACACTTGCTCCTTGGAAGAAAAGCTGTAACAAACTTGGACAGCATATTAAAAAGCAGAGACATTAACCTTACAGACACATCTGTCTATTCAAAGCTATGGTTTTTCCAGTAGTCATGTATAGATATGAAGTTGGACTATAAAGAGAGCTAAGCACTGAAGAATTGATGCTTTTGAACTGTGGTGTTGGATAAGACTCTTGAGAGTCCCTTGGACAGCAAGGAGATCAAACCAGTCAATCCTAAAGGAAATCAATCTTTAATATTCATTGGAAGGACTGATGCTGAAGCTTCAATGCTTTGGCCAACTGATGCAAACAGCTGACTCATTGGAAAAGACCCTGATGATGGGAAAGATTGAAGGCAGGAAGAAAAAGGGACAACAGAGGATAAGATGATTGGATGGCATCATTGACTCAATTCACATGAGTTTTAGTGAGCTCTGGGGGTTGGTGATGGACAGGGAAGCCTGGAATGCTGCAGTCCATGCGCTCACAAAGAGTTGGACACTACTGAGCAACTGAATTGAACTGATTATGTGGGGAAACTAGACAAGTGACTGTGAAAAATATAAGAAGACAAATATCTTTGGAAAAAGTAATCCAAATTGTTTTTTGATATAGATAATATACATTCACAGATCAATAAATCATAAAAAATGAAAACACTGTATGTGATTAAACTGCACACTGTAAATGGTTGGATTTTATGGTATATGGATTATAAATCTGTTAAAAATTCTATGTGCAAACTAATAGTTACAGAAATATAGCTGCTCAAATTGAATTCTTCAAAGGCTAGTACTGACTGGTAGGCACAGGCACAACTATAATGTTCTTTAATGTTGACATCTATTCTGTTTGGGTTGGCCTCTGTTCTTATTGGTTGGTGCATATGGTTCACTAGTAACTAAGCACTTGACATCACCTACTTACAAAGAGAGATTTTGAAGTAGACAAATATTCTTGAAAGATGGACAAAATATGGAAAAATGAGCTATGACCCCAAGGAAAATCCAAATGGAAGAAATTTGAAAGTAGTACCCTTTTGGGATAAATGTTTAGGAAAGAGATTCTCAGAGCATGGGAAAGGCATCACTTTGTATCAGAATATTGGAGAAGCTTATTAAAAATGCCACTTTCCTAGCTTCACCTCAAATCTAGGAAATATGATTTCCTGTGGGTAAACTAAGCAAATTTCTTCTTAATAAGTACCCTCAAATAATTTTTTTTAAGATTTAAATGATAAGTTGGAGAGCCATTAGTTTAGAGGAAACATTTACTGCTTAGCCAAGTTTGAATGAAGAAATTATTGAAACAGAATAATAACTATCAAAACTAGACGGAGAGGTTTGTTTCAACTTTGTAGATGGTGGTAAAATAGTTTACAAACAGCTGGGCAAGTTGAGATTGCTAGAGTTTTGCTTAATTTAGTTAAATCATTTGGAATTTCCTAATCATTAGGAAATTGTTAGAGAATCAAAAATAATTATTTAGAAAAGACTGATGTATACTTTTTTCTAGTTTCTCCTGAGGATAAAGAGAACTGGAAATTGCATCACCTCCACACTTCACATGAAAAATATTGAACAAACTACAACTTCATGAATTATTTTGGGCCTCTCAGAGGGTGGGGCTCACAGTGCAGTATACAAGGGCAAACCATCACAAGAAGAATTTTCCCTACCCCAACCCAACCCCCATCAGCAGCCTAACAAGCATCAAGTAACAAGTAAAGCAAATACTCCCAGCAGAGTTTAAGAGCATAGTGAAGTGAAGACTCTCAGTTGTGCCTCTTTGCAACCCCATGGATAGTAGCCTGCCCCAAGCTCCACCATCCATGGGATTTTCAAGGCAAGAGTACTGGAGTGGGTTGCCATTTCCTTCTCCAGGGAACCTTCCCAACCCAGGGATCGAACCCAGGTCTCTCACATTGTAGACAGACGCTTTACCATCTGAGCCACCAGGGAAGTCCTGGTGCATAAAGGCAGACCAAACCTAAGGCACAGTGAAAAGGGATCACTTAAAGTTAAGGGTAGAATAAATATTAAGAAAAATTCTCGTGAATCTGCTTCCACTTTATGCATATGGTTGTCCTAGAGGAATATGAAGAGAATGGTTCTATGAGGTTGATTGTAGCAACAAGAAATCACAAACTCAGACCATCTCACATTAAGTCAAATTCTCATGCTAAAGGCCTAACAGACATAAAACTGTATATTTCCACGCATGCTAAGATAAAATGAATAAAACAAAAAGCCCTATCTACCTCTGTCTTTATTATTTTCTGTTGAAAGCCTTTCCTTCCTCCAAAAAATTACTAGACCTATAAGCGAGAAGAAAAATATGATATATTTCTAAGAGAATAGAGAGAAGAAAACTGTAAGAAAGAATCAAACAGAAATTTGAGAATTTCTTTTAAAAAAAAAACAAACAGCAAAACTAAGATTATTTTCTATGAACTCAGCGGTTGACTCCAGGCAGCTGAGTGAACAGTTAGTGCACCCAGTAAGGCTTACTTATGGATGAACTAAAGGACTGTAAGAAAAAGAGACTGCTCTTAAAGTGCACATGCAAAATCTCATATACTCTGAGATCAATTCATTTGAAAAGAGCTTGGGTCAAACCCACTTGCTGATCTTGAAGTGCCTATCAGTGAGGCAAGGGACAACTGTGTCACCCCTGGGGACACAGATGCTGGTGACAGCCCTTTTGGGGAGTTTTTCTACCAGGACGATAGTAGTGTTGGCTAGCTCCATCTTGGAATCTCCCCTCTATCCTATAAGCACTGGGATTTGCCTGCCATCTAGCTGATTAACACCAGTCCTAGAACATACCAACCCAAATAGCCAGACATGTAAGGGCCCAATTTGCTAGCATCATGAATGAAAACAGTGGCTATCACTACAGACCCCACAGACATTACAAAAATAGTAAGGAAATGCTGTGAATACTATGAATATACACTAAACACCTAGATGAAAGAGGCTAATTCCTAGAAAGACAAAAGCTAATAAAAGTCACTCAAGAAATAAATAGCATGAATTATATTTATTAAGAAAATTGAAATCACAGTAAAGTAAAATTATTAAAAGAGCCTAACTGGTTTCACTGAAGAATTTTACTACATATTTAAAACAAAGAATCCAATGGAAAGAATTTTTTTCTCAACTTATTATATCAAGATGAAATTACCAGAATGTCAGATAATGATAATACAAGAAAAGAAGACTACAGATCAGTATTTCACATGAACATAAGCACTAAAATTCTCAAAAAAGTTAACAGCATAGCATATTCAATAATATATCATAATCAAATACATTTATTTGAGGAAATTCAAAACTGGCTTAACATTCAAAATAGATTAATATAATTCATCAAATTAAAAGTCTAGAGAACAAATAAAACCTAAAATCATATTAATAGAAGTGAAAAATGCTGTAATAAAATTTAAAATCTATGATTTTTTAAAAACTGTATTCTAGGAATATAATATTTGTAAGATACAGCTATTTTACAGCTGGACTGAGTCAGTGCTATGTTTATTTCCAGAAGTACTGGATATCTGACTCGATTCTTAGCTAAGATAAAGTTCATGGGTCCACTAAACAATTACCTAGTGATTTATGAGGTGCTATTTAAAGGCTGAAACTCCCCTGGTGTCACCCAGAGCCAGTGTGTTTGTTCATGGCTTTTAACTTGCATAATCCTTTAGACAACCTGACTTGGTCACATGGCCATTAGAGACTCTCTTGGGAAACTCTACTTGAGCTCTCCTGAGGCCAAGATCCATTGCACAAATTTTGGTTATTTAGTCTGGAGACAAAACACATCTTGAGTGAATAAGAAGGACCCTGTGGAACTACACCTTGATGCCTTTGTAACCCTGGATGCATGCCTGCATTCTCTTCCTCTTGCCGTAACCTATAGTCTGATTTTTTTTTTTAACCAAAAGCCTTACCTGAGTATAGATACAGAATAGATATAGTATATTATTAAACATTAATAATAGTATGTATAAAATACCAAAACACAATTTTTATAGGCAAAAACTTTAGCCTCATAGTGGACATTCACAAAATCTCTAACATCATACTTAACAGTGACAGACTGAATTCAGTTGATTGAGAAAAAAACAAAAGTGTGCTCTTATCAGTCCAATCCAACATTCTATTGGAATTCCTAACCAGTGCAGTTAGGCAAGGAAAAAATTGATGCATATGGAAAGTAACAAAACTATCTTTATTTTGCAGACAGACAAATGTGATCGACATTTGTAGAAAATCCCAAAGTACAAGAAAGCCCCAAGAAATAATGAATGAGTTTAGCAATGTTGTAGGATGTAAGATTGTAGGGTGCAAAGTCAACACACCACAACAATTTTGGAAAATAGTGTTTTAGCCACATGTTGTATGGATAAAGACATAAATTTTATAATAGACAAATACTACTCTCTAGTTAATAAACTTGTTTTAGCAATTCCATAATTATTTTATATTTGCATAAGGGTTGAAAAAGATAACTAAAAGTATCAGTGATATTGAGATCCAAATTTGTCATTGTCAAAGAAAGAAGTTACAAGTAAGGAATCTTGAAGACTACAATAAATCCTGTTGAGTTCATTGGAGGTTTAATTGAAGTATTAGTAATAAGTCATTCTTTAAATATACAAATAAGTATATGCACAGCATACATATAGATACAGAAGTAAATTCTAGTCCTGTATGGTGAGAAAGCCAAGTAGCAATGATACCTCAATATCAATGAAATGGTGTCCAGATCTTATTTTTAAAAACCAATTTCCAGTAAAAGAAACTAGGGATCTTTAGAGAAGTCATTATTTTCAGGGATGAAATAGGAAAAATTAAAAGAAGAGCCTGAGGCTTCTTGTATTCTAAGAAAATAAACAAAACTCTTAAAATAAAGGGAACATTGTTGAAAAGGCATAGGAACCAACCTGGAAGGCACTGCCCATGGCCAAATCTCTGATAATTTTAGCACCAAACTAAATAATGATACTATTGAATTCAATTCAGTTCAGTTCAGTCACTCAGTCATCTCCGACTCTTTGCGACCCCATGAATTGCGGCACTCCAGGCCTCCCTGTCCATCACCAACTCCCAGAGTTCACTCAAACTCATGACCATCGAGTAGGCGATGCCATCCAGCCATCTCATCCTCTGTCGTCCTCTTTTCCTCCTGCCCCCAATCCCTCCCAGCATCAGGTAAGGTAAGGTGAAGTCGCTCAGTCAGGTCCGACTCTTTGCGACCCCATGGACTGTGACCTACTAGGCTTCTCTGTCCATGGGATTCTCCAGGCAAGAATACTGGAGTGGATTGTCATTTCCTTCTCCAGGGGATCTTCCCAACCCAGGGATCGAACCCAGATCTCCCGCATTGGAGGCAGATGCTTTAACTTCTGAGCTACCAGGGAAACCAGCATCAGAGTCTTTTCCAATGAGTCAACTCTTCGCATGAGGTGGCCAAAGTATTGGAGTTTCGGCTTTAGCATTAGTTCTTCCAAAGAACACCCAGGACTGATCTTCTTTAGAATGAACTGGTTAGATCTTGCAGTCCAAGGGACTCTCAAGAGTCTTCTCCAACACCACAGTTCAAAAGCATCAGTTCTTCTGCGCTAGTGCTATACAACAGTTATAATGAATGAATATCTATGAGTCAATAGTAATATGAAAAAAAATAGTAAATCGATTAAGTGGGAGAAGAGACAGCTCTTTCTTACAGAAAAGTCCAGTTAATAAATGTAAATGGAATGAGGGAAAAACAAAACTGTTCTTAGAGAATCACAGAAATAACTATTGCAGGCATGAAACATTTATGGATGCTACATTTTTATGGATAAAAATTTAGTTAAGAAAAGTATATTTGCACAGTATATATTTGCACACTCTTCCTTCAAATAATTATTTATTGCAAAAGGAAACATTAACTTTACAGTGGAGAACTTTGGAAAACACTTTAACCATTTGATTGAAGTTAACCTCACCATTCATAAGACATAGTTATATCACATAACTTTTGATGGTGCAATAAGAAGGAATATCTCTTCTGCAGTATTGCTGCCTGTGTATAAACTGAATGAAATTATAAGGTGATCTTAAAAAAAGCCAATAGGGGGACATTATCTAAAAATATTGATCAATAATCTTCAAAAGTGTCATACTCCTAAAAGTACTGAGAAGACAGAGGAACTATCACAGATTGGAGAAAAGTAAGGAGACATGGAGCCAAATGGAACGCAAACTAAATGCATAGGGTGTTGGGAAAACAAACCAAAAGATATTAGTGGAAAAACTAGTGAAATAAAAATAAAATCAGTATTTTAGTCAATAATATTTTACTAACATTGTTTCCTTAGTTTGACACTCAGAATATATAGTGGAAGCTATGTCAAGCTTATATAAGCATTCTCTGCAATGTTTCCCAGTTTACATTTAAAATTATTGCAAAATAAAAATGGTAAACAAAGAAGCCTAACAACCCTGAAAGCAGACATTGTATGTTAAAGTGGTGATTATTATTTTACAAATAAGAGCATAAAATCAAACATAACCCCAAAACTTGTATAAAAAGCCACAGATTGAGAAAATCGAGTGTTTCACGTGTTCTTACCAGTGCGAATATATGTGCATGTATGTGTGTGTATGAAAGTCTGCTTTGTGTACTATACTTGGGTGCATGGTGGTTGCTATGGATGCTAGACTCAGCTCAGAATTGAAGCAAATAGGAAGCCAGATTTTCAACTAGAATAAAGACATGTGACAGCATCAGGATGTGCTTCTATCTTTTGTCTCTAATTCATTCTGGAAAATGGTGAGACTTTAACAAAGTAGCCAATGTCACATCTATTCAAAGATGGCTTCTGATAGAACTTGGCTCATACTGCATTAGAGCTATGTGTTTAGATTGGGAGAGGAGCAATTCCCCGAAAGAAAAATGCAATTCCTGCAAGAAAGATAGCATATGGGACAAACAAAATCATTAATATCTTCACACTTAAACAAGATGTATTTTCATATAGCACTCAAGAACAGTAAAAGTAGAGGCAATGAAATAGCACAAAGCAATTTGAAATATAATTTTTGTGAGAGTTTAATCATGGAATCTTATAAGTAACAAAAGAATAATTAAATTAAATGTCACAACAAGTACTATCTAAAAGAAATATTCATTAAAAAAATTAAATATTGCTTCAAAATATCCATGGAACAATTTAAATTGTTGTATTAATAATATAGATTTTAGGAAGAGTTTCTGTATGAAAACAGATTATTTGTTCAACTGCAAGATGTAAAGCATACTGAAACTAACAAGGTATTATGGCAAGATTACAGGACACAAGGTTAATATATCAAAATCAATTGCTTTCTGATATTTCTGCAATGAACAAATAGAATCCAAAATTTAAAATATAATACCATTCATATTATCATTCCAAAAAATAAAATAGGTATAAATTTATGTAAAGTTTTATGAGGAAATCTATAAAATTCTGATGAATAAAATCAAAGAAATAAATAATAGAGGGACATTCCATGTTTGTGAAAGCCTCAATATTGTACAGATGTCGGTTCTTCCCAACTTGACCTATAGACTCAATGCAATCTCAATCAAAATGTCACCAAGTTATTTTATGGATATTGACAAATTGAGTCTGAAATTCACACAGAAAGGGAAGAGACCCAGAATAATCAACACAATATTGAAAAAGATAAATTTTAGGATGGCTGACAGTACCCAACTTCAAGCCTTACTCTATAACTGTAATAATCAAGACACTGTGACACTGGCCAAAGGATAGACAAATAGACCCCTAGAACAGAAAGGAAAATTCAGAAATAGACTCACATAAGTGTTGTCAACTGATATTTGACAAGGGTCAAAGACGATTCGACGAAGCACAAGTAGTCTTTTCAACAACTAATTCTGGAAAAATGGACATCCACATGTAAAAAGAATCCAGACCCTACACACTTTACAAAATAGAATAACTCAAATGGATCATAGATCTAAAAGCAAAAGGGAGACATAAAACTCCTAGAAGACAGCATGAGAAAATCTAGATGACCTTGGGTATGGGGATGACTTTTCAGATACAACACTGAAACATGACCCATTAAAGAAATAATGGATTAAGTGGACTTGTTGAAATTAAAAATGTATGATCTGTGGCAGACATTACTAAGAGAATGGAAATCCAAGCCACAGACTGGTAGAAACAATTCTAAAAAGGCACATCTGACAAAAGACTGGTATTTAAAATAGATGAAGAACTTTTAAAATTAAACAGAATTTTATTGTAATCCACACAGTCAAAGGCTTTGGCATAGTCAATAAAGCATATACAGATGTTTTTCTGGAAATTTCTTGCTTTTTCAATGATGTCCAATAAATGTAACTTTGTTGAATAAGTGAGTAAATAATGTTGATTCTTAAATATCCCCAGCCTACTTGAGTGTACGTTTATATTCTGACAACTGCAGCATTCGGCAGTCTGAATATATAAAAACAGAACAGCTACAATTTACAAAAAAACAAGCACTTTAACTACCAAGTTAATAATGTGGTTATACAAAAATTTGAATGAGTCCAGGAGAAGGATATTATCATTCCAATAAAACAAAACATTAAAAGATAAAAATATAAATTTTGAAATATGAATATTGTATATATACATCTACAAATAGTATGTAATAGGTATATAAAGAATTCTGCATTACAAAATAAGAATTCAGCTAAGCAAGATATATGCTTCTCCTACTCAGTGTCTAAGATAAACTCTTTGCAGACATTTTGATATGTGGCAAATCTTCTAAAATGTCAATAACCAACATGCACAATTTCAATTACACCATTTTTTCCAATGCCCACACAACATTAAAAAAAAATTACCCTGATAAGTAACACTGAGAGAAGATAGCATGCTTTACAGTTTAACAAATTATTTTCTTTTCTCTACCAATTCTCTAAGGTAATTATAAGACTGAATGATTTGGTATACACTCTTATAAATCTAGGACACATTCTTTAATCTCCATAACTGTTCTTACCCGTCCTCCTCGTTATAACTCTGCTGTCAAGTATACTTTATTCCACTGAGACACTCAAGAACAGTGAAAGTAGAGGCAATGAGATAGCACAAAGCAATTTGAAATATAATTTTTCCACACAATCTGTGTTAAAAAATATTCATAAATCATCTAAAACATAGCTGCCTGTATTTTCAGTCAGGAATGACAAAAATACTACAGACTTTGCTCATATTTTTGTCTCTACCAAGTTATAAGATAATAGAGTTAATCAAAGCAAGTCAACAAAATTTGTCTTCTGTGGCACTAAATTCACAGTCCTCTTGTGTTTCTCCTCTCAATATTTACTTCATTCCTTCATTCAGGTCTTCAGTTTTCCTTAACTTTTGTCATTTTCCCTTTGTCATACTTGGTAGAGATAATATCAGTCATTTAGATATTACAGAAAATTAATTTTAAATGAAAATGATTGCTTCCTCTTTGGCTGCATAGACATCCCTGAAGTCATGCCTGTCCTACATACCCCGAAGATGAATGCTTTAATCCTTTTCATATAATGTTAAACAACAGTATAAGGACTCTCGTCAGGGAAAGAACCTTTAGGAGGATGAGCTGTGGAGTTGTTGGGGTTCTGCTCATCACTGAAAGCTACCAAGGATATGGGGAGAGCCCTGTGTTATTTTTCATGGATTTTCCCATGATTTAAAACATGCCATTTCTTACTTCAACAGATACTGTGTCAAGCACTGGCCATTCATTAAGAATCCAGTGGTAATTATGATAGATAAGTTCTCTACTGTTGTTTGGTTTAAAAGGATAATGAGGAAATAGATCTTATAAAAAATAAATGAGTATGCATGGTAATTTCAAATACTGATAAGTACTATATTGACATCACTCCCTTAGCTTCCACCCCAATGTTAATGTGATTAAAAAATGGCTTTGGGAAGGACCCAGGAAAAAAGTATGGCTACCTTACAGAAAATAATCAAGTTTTTTTGTTTGTTTGTTTTGTTTTCTGTGAAACTGACATTGGCAATGAGTCTCCATGACAGAGAGCCAAGTAGTGTGAGAGGGAAGAATCTCCCTTTCAGAAATCGTGTCTCCAGGGATGGCAAAGAAGAGCTTAATTTAAGGTGGGAAAAACTCAGTGTATTGGAGAAACAATGAACAACCCAGTGTTTCTCAAGAAACCTGGGCAGGATACAATGATATTTCTATGGGGAGCAAGAAAAGTGGAATATCTTATAAATCAAGATAAGAAGTTTGGATTTTTATTTTCTAAATAGGAGATGGCAAGCCACTGGAAGGTTTTATTTAGGGAAATAGTATAATTTGATTAATAGTATAATTTGAATTGATGCTTTTGAATTGCAGAGCTGGAGAAGGCTCATGAGAGTCCCTTGCACTGCAAGGAGCTCAAACCAGTCAATCCTAATGGAAATGAACCCTGAGTATTCATTGGAAGGATTGATGCTGAAGCTGAAGCTCCAATACTTTGGCCACCTGATGCAGAGAGCTGACTCATTGGAAAAGACCTGATGCTGGGAAAGATTGAAGGCAAAAGGAGAAGTTGGTGACAGAGGATGAGATGGTTAGATAGTATTACCAACTTAATGGACATGAGTTTGAGCAAACTCTGGGAGATGGAAGGACAAGGAAGTCTGGCATGCTACAGTCCAAGGAGTCACAAAGAGTTGGACATGACAGTGAATGAATAACAGCATAATTTGATTTACATTGTAAAATGTCACTCAAATTGCTACATGAAAAGTGTATTTCAGATAGGAATTTGGAAACTGGAAGATCAATTAGAAGGTTTTATCCAGGTCAGAAATGATGGTTTGCCTTCAGGTAATTCAGTAGAGATAAAAGAAAGAAGATGTAAGCTGGATTTAGGAACTTTCATAAGATGAATTCAATAACTTTGGAATCAAACATATCCTGGCATGAATTTTTCTTTAAAACTGATGAGGCATGAGACTTTGATCAAGTTATTTTCTGACATTCTATTCAAGTAGTCATGAGTAGTATCATATGATAGACTATAAAAATGATGACAAATTCTTCTTATCCCTGCATCTCAGCTCTTGTGATATGATTTTGCAGGTCTCCCCATTGAGAGAGGAGCCTGTTAACTTGTCCTTCACCCTTTGAATCTGGGTTGGCCCTATCACTTTGTTGGTCAATAAAACATTAGCGTCATAATGTAGGCAGAGGCCTAAAAGTTGTTGCACAGTGAGGATTCCCCTACACTTAGACTCTTTGGCTATTTGCCAAACCACCAAATGACAAAGCTCTGGCTGGCCTCCTATTTGAGGGGCAACATGTGGTCCAGTCACTTTTGCCATCATAACCTACAGTGAGACATGCCCAGAATCAGTGCCTTTCAACTGACTGGCAGGTAAATGTATTTACATAAGTGATCATGGTTGAGATCAACAGAAAAACAATCCAGCCAAGGCCAGCCCAAATCCTTAACCTGCAGAATCATGAGCTAAATAAATGGTTGTCTCAAGCCACTAGGCTCCTGGGGTCCTGAAAGATGATGCTGTGAAAGTGCTGCACTCAATATGCCAGCAAATTTGGAAAACTCAGCAGTGGCCACAAGACTGGAAAAAGTCAGTTTGCATTCCCATCCCAAAGAAAGGTAATGCCAAAGAATGCTCAAACTACTGCACAATTGCACTCATCTCACATGCTAGTAAAGTAATGCTCAACATTCTCCAAGCCAGGCTTCAGCAATACGTGAACCGTGAACTCCCTGATGTCCAAGCTGGTTTTAGAAAAGGTAGAGGAACCAGAGATCAAATTGCCAACATCCGCTGGATCATGGAAAAAGCAAGAGAGTTCCAGAAAAACATCTATTTCTGATTTATTGACTATGCCAAAGCCTTTGACTGTGTAGATCACAATACACTGTGGAAAATTCTGAAAGAGATGGGAATACCAGACCACCTAACCTGCCTCTTGAGAAATCTGTATGCAGATCAGGAAGCAACAGTTAGAACTGGACATGGAACAACAGACTGGTTCCAAATAGGCAAAGGAGTACATCAAGGCTGTATATTGTCACCCTGCTAATTTAACTTATATGCAGAGTACATCATGAGAAATGCTGTACTGGAAGAAACACAAGCTGGAATCAAGATTGCTGGGAGAAATCTCAATAACCTCAGATATGCAGATGACACCACTCTTATGGCAGAAAGTGAAGAGGAACTAAAAGCCTCTTGATGAAAGTGAAAGTGGAGAGAAAAAAAGTTGGCTTAAAGCTCAACATTCAGAAAACGAAGATCATGGCATCTGGTCCCATCACTTCATGGGAAATAGATGGGGAAACAGAGGAAACAGTGTCAGACTTTATTTTTGTGGGCTCCAAAATCACTGCAGATGGTGACTGCAGCCATGAAATAAAAAGACGCTTACTCCTTGGAAGAAACGTTATGAGCAACCTAGATAGCATATTCAAAAGCAGAGACATTACTTTGCTGACTAAGGTCCATCTAGTCAAGGCTACGGTTTTTCCTGTGGTCATGTATGGATGTGAGAGTTGGACTGTGAAGAAGGCTGAGCGCTGAAGCATTGATGCTTTTGAACTGTGGTGCTGGGGAAGACTCTTGAGAGTCCCTTGGACTACAAGGAGATCCAACCAGTCCATTCTGAAGGAGATCAGCCCTGGGATTTCTTTGGAAGGAAAGATGCTAAAGCTGAAACTCCAGTACTTTGGCCACCTCATGAGAAGAGTTGACTCATTGGAAAAGACTCTGATACTGGGAGGGATTAGGTGCAGGAGGAGAAGGGGACGACCGAGGATGAGATGGCTGGATTGCATCTCTGACTTGATGGACATGAGTCTGAGTGAACTCCGGGATTTGGTGATGGACTGGGAGGCAGGGTCAGACACGACTGAGCGACTGAAATAAACTGAACTGAACCCATACATAAAGTCAGAAAGAATTAGAGTTGAAGCTGATTAAACACTAACTAGAGTTTGTGAATGGAAACACTGAAAGTATAGAAATTTATATTATGTATTAGAAGACAGCAAAGAGTCATTATACTTTGTTTGGAAATCAGGGAAACTAGCTCGTCTGGATTATAACAGACATAATAAACCAATAACTAAACAATAAAAATTCCCTTTTAAGACCATGAAGTGTCTTAAGGATGCTGAGGTTAGAACACAATTCCAGTTCCTTCCTCACTTACTGAATTTGAAATTTTGCTACAGTGAGAAGTACAAATGCATACTGTAGAATGCAAACCTAGAAAACATATTAGAAATGTTATTCATTGGAACTATTTGAATTTATAAGAAAACGCATTAGATTTCAACTTTTCTTCTTAAAGTTTCATGAATCAAAACTTTTTTTTGGTCCTCTTTCCATTGCAGAAGGAAAGCTGAGTTTTGGCATAAGAACTTTTATGGACTTCTCTAGAGATCTAGCTTTCATAAGTAAAATTCTATTTCTAGTAAATTAGAATCAAATTCCAGAAAATAACCCATAAAATGTCTTTTGCAATAGAAATATTCAGTTCAGTTCAGTTCAGTCGCTCAGTCGTATCCGACTCCTTGTGACCCCATGAACCGCAGGGTGCCTCCCTGTCCATCACCATCTCCCGGAGTCACCCAGACTCACATCCATCGAGTCCGTGATGCCATCCAGCCATCTGATCCTCAGTCGTCCCCTTCTCCTCCTGCCCCCAATCTCTCCCAGCATCAGAGTCTTTTCCAATGAGTCAACTCTTCACATGAGGTGTCCAAAGTACTGGAGCTTCAACTTTAGCATCATTCCTTCCAAAGAAATCCCAGGGTTGGTCTCCTTCAGATTGGACTGGTTGGATCTCCTTGTAGTCCAAGGTACCCTCAAGAGTCTTCTCCAACACCACGGTTGAAAAGCATCAATTCTTTGGTGCTCAGCCTTCTTCACAGTCCAACTCTCACATCCATACATGACCACAGGAAAAACCGTAGCCTTGACTGGACAGACCTTAATCAGCAAAGTAATGTCTCTGCTTTTGAATATACTACCTAGGTTGTCATAACTTTTCTTCCAAGGAGTAAGTGTCTTTTAATTTCATGGCTGCAGTCACCATCTGCAGTGATTTTGGAGCCCACAAAAATAAAGTCTGACAGTGTTTCTACTGTTTCCCATCTATTTCCCATGAAGTGATGGGACCGGATGCCATGATCTTCGTTTTCTGAATGTTGAGCTTTAAGCCAACTCTTTCACTCTTCTCTTTCACTTTCGTCAAGAGGCTTTTAGTTCCTCTTCACTTTCTGCCATAAGGGTGCTGTCATCTGCATATCTGAGATTATTGGTATTTATCCCAGCAATCTTGATTCCAGCTTACGTTTCTTCCAGTCCAGCATTTCTCATGATGTACTGTGCATATAAGTTAAATAAGCAGGGTGACAATATACAGCCTTGATGTACTCCTTTTCCTATGTGGAACCAGTCTGTTGTTCCATGTCCAGTTCTAACTGTTGCTTCCTGACCTGCATACAGATTTCTCAAGAGGCAGGTTAGGTGGTCTGGTATTCCCATCTCTTTCAGAATTTTCCACAGTTTATTGTGATCCACACAGTCAAAGGATTTGGCATAGTCAATAAAGCAGAAATAGATGTTTTTCTGGAACTCTCTTGCTTTTTCCATGATCCAGCAGATGTTGGCAATTTGATCTCTGGTTCCTCTGCCTTTTCTAAAACCAGCTTGAACATCAGGGAGTTCACGGTTCACATATTGCTGAAGCCTGGCTTGGAGAATTTTGAGCATTACTTTACTAACTGTGTTTAATTCCTAAATCCTACATATATACATCAGAAATGGAAACAGTATTGTCGTGACTTAAAGATCTAGCTTTTGCCTATTGTTTTGGCTTAATGGAATCACGTATCTGCTCTGCATCTTTGTTTCTACTTCTGTAAAATAAGAGTGCTGAATTAGAGTCTCTAAGGTAATTTCAGTTTCCAAGATTCTCTGATTGATGACATGGTTTTGTATTTTCAATTTCATATAATCCAACATGTACTAATCATTTAAGTTAACAATGCCACTATTCTCACTAGAGTATTTCTTATTTGTTCATGTAATTATGTACACATAAAAGGACTAACTCATTAAGTGTCAATCTTTTTGTGGCTATTAGTGGTGAATTGCCCAGACATCAGCTAAGCCCATCTATGTGATATAAGCTGTTTTCCAATCAATATTATGTGGTCACCTGTCAGGAAAATGCAGCCAAGACTGATCACCACAGATGCACCTTCAACCTTATTATTAATTTGCCATCTTTGATTTATAAAATATATCATGATTTCCAATTATTGTTATCCAGCTCTGTTTGATTGCTTCAGTGTTTAAAGGCTTTCATTATTGATTTAATAGTAATCACATTAAGCATCCAATCTACACTATGTAAATTTTTAGGACATGTGAATATACTTTTTTTGCATTCAATTTTTTAAACAATTGTTTTAAAGGGAAAAAAAGACTATGAAATAATTTTCATTCATCCATAAGAATTTGATTCTTGTATTGCTTGGTATTGTTTTTTTTTAAAATAAAGATTAAGTTACCCCAAGGGGAGGAGAATTATAATACCAAATCGAGGTAGACTTCTTAAAGGATATGATCCCTGAAAATGATAATAGGTTAGCCATGCAAAGAGACAATTTCTGGATCTGATCTGACAGATCCAAAATTCTAATCAAGAGAAAAGTATTACTTCAATAGTCTAGTTCACAATTTAGAATTCTCTTTCTTTTTAATTTGAGGATAATTGCTTTACAATATTATGTTAGTTTCTGTCATACATCAACATGAATCAGCCATAGGTATATATATTCCCTCCCTGTTGAAGGTCCCTCCCACCTCCCACTCCATCCCATCTGACTAGTTTGTCACGGAGCGCGGGATGTGAGCTCCCTGTGTCAGGCAGCAAATTCCCACCGGCTATCTGTCTTACGTATGGTAATATGCACGTTTCAGTCTTGCCTTCACCCACCGTGTCCACACGTTTGTTCTCTATTCTGGGTCTCCATTGCTGCCCTGTCAATACATTCATCAGTACCATCTCGCTAGTACCATCCCTCTGAGCACCTTTCTATGCTATGCTTCGTCTCTCTAGATTACATTTTGTTGCTGTTGTTTAGTCACTAAGTCGTGCCTGATTCTTTTGCAACCCCATGGCAGAGACATTACTTTGCCGACTAAGGTCCATCTAGTCAAAGCTATGGTTTTTCCTGTGGTCATGTATGGATGTGAGAGTTGACTGTGAAGAAGGCTGAGCGCCGAAGAATTGATGCTTTTGAACGGTGGTGTTGGAGAAGACTCTTGAGAGTCCCTTGGACTGCAAGGAGATCCAACCAGCCCATTCTGAAGGAGACCAACCCTGGGATTTCTTTGGAAGGAAAGATGCTAAAGCTGAAGCTCCAGTACTTTGGACACCTCATGAGAAGAGTTGACTCATTGGAAAAGACTCTGATGCTGGGAGGGATTTGGGGGCAGGAGGAGAAGGGGACGACCAAGGATGAGATGGCTGGATGGTATCACAGACTCGATGGGCGTGGGTCTGAGTGAACTCCGGCAGTTGGTGATGGACAGGGAGGCCTGGCGTGCTGCGATTCATGGGGTCGCAAAGAGTCAGACAGGACTGAGTGACCGAACTGAAGTGAACTGAACTGAGCATGGATTGTATTCCTCCAGGCTCCCCTGTATATGGGATTTCCTAGGCAAGAATAATGGAGTGGACTGCCATTTCCCTCTCCAGGTAGAATTATCTTACTAATATAATCTTTTGTTTAAAGCATTTTTTTTTCAGGAAAAAGTTAAACATACCCTATAAATCTATAGGGTATATATAGATGATATAAATGATATATCTATAATGATATATCTATAAATGATATATCTAATCTATAAATGATGTATCAACTAACTCATACCTATTGCTTAATAGAATGCATAAATTAGATTCCTCCATTGGAAATTCTGTGTGATTTAAGGATTATCAAGGTAGAGCAAATAAATTCTGAATTAATGGCACATGTTTAAATATTAGGAATATAAATTTGAACTGGCAGTGTTAAGTCTATCAAAAAGACAAAGTTAAAGTTGGCACAGCCAGGAGCAACAAAATTTGTGTGAAGTTCCCCTTGTTCACCCTGGATTCTCCCAATGAAGCACTCTGGGCTTCCCATGCTTAGATCCCATTCAGAATGACTCAGAAATTAAGATATGTTTGTAGCAGCTGTGTTTTTAAGAAGCTTCACACAAAAATTCAGATATACACTAGATTTTGAGAATGTCTTATTTGGACTAACTATCAAAAACTAGAGGAATGTGATCCATGAAAGTCTGGACCCTGAGATTAAATAAAAATGAGAGTTATTCACACAGCACCTTTCTACTCTGTGCTTCAGAGGAATAACCACAAGAACAAAAATTGAAACCATAAAAAAAAGGATGTTAGGTAGGAGTTTAAATGAATAATGGAAATCCCACCAGAGACAGACAATGAACATGAAGGAGAGTACTGTTAAAAAGTAAATAAGATGATTTGATTAAAAAAAAAAAGTAATAGTTTTCTTTTAGTTAGAGCTTAAAACAGACAAACACATAAGCCTATACAAATGGAGTACCATTTCTAAGTGTTTATGATTCTCTCAGTTGACTTTTTTCCTAGCTGGAAAATAGTCTGATTGGGGCAATTATAGTTTATATTAAATAAGTCAATATAATGTAATAATATAATAACATAATCTGAATTCATCAATTGTTTGCTACTCTTTTTGGTATTTTTGCTATTTTGTTTGTTTTACATTTTAGTACAATGAAAATTCATCTAACACCAATGGTGTCTTTGTGTCTCACAATTGCTATCACCCAGGTAGCAGTTTTGATTTAGTTGCTAAAAATTTTCTTTTGATACCTTTTGGTAAGATCAAGAAAGCACTAGAATAGATGACTCTAAAATTTGATATATTAAATAACTTACAACAATTATTGCCACTCCTTATTAGGAAGTCAGACCATAAGCCATACCCTACTTAACCTATCCATGGCAATTAAGCCATACCCCACTTAACCTATCCATGGCAATTCCATGGCCATGAAAAGGCTGAGACTCTGATAGATCATTTCAATTAAAAATCTGGGTCCAAATGGACCTTATGAAAATCTTGAGTCAACTATCTTATTTTCTTTTATTTATCATTTTCCAAGTTCTCAAAGTTTTTAGAGAACTGTTACGACCCAGAACTTGTCTAATTACAAAAAGCATCATAGAACACTTGAAAAGAATATACACTTTCAGGACTTTTCGCTAGAAATTATGACCTATATTTTAGGAGAAATTTTTTTTTTTTCAAATAAGATCTCTAAGTGATTTTATGATCAAGCAAATCTGATCACATTTGTTTATAATTTCCAGGTTAATAGGGAAATCAGAAACAGAGAAGATTTTGATGAGTGAAAAAAGAGAGAAGCAAACAGTTTAGTAAAGGTCTGTATTGTTTTATCTCCACCAGGACAACTGACATCAGAGACTGGGAATAGGAGGGATGTGAAAACTTAGAGAAACTGATGGACAGGTAAAGGTGTTTTTCAGTAATCTGATCCATGTGCAAGAGTATGAGACAATTGAGCATTCAGGCTGTCCAGCTTCACAGGGTAAAGGGGCCAGTCTGTTCCAGCTTCAGAATGGTTGACATTCAACTATCCATTTCAGTCTGACACCATATGACAATAGCTATTCAGATTATCTGAAAATGTTCAGGGGCCAGTGTAATAGAGCAGACATTGACTCTCCAATTTTTCATATCCACAATTAGGTAGGAAGTACTTTTATGACAAGGACTTTGACACTTTTATTTCTTAGAATATGTGAGGAACTCAACAAATAGTCTATCCTCATTATTTGTGGATTTCATTTTTGCCAATTGCCTACTTGATAAAATGTATTTTTAATCTCAAAACCAATACTCAAGACACTTTTGCAGTCACTTGTGGATGTGTGCACAGTCCACTAAACACAAGGAAAATACATGTTAGATAAACTTTATTCAGCATGAATTGCAGTGGTGTTACTTGTGAGTTCAGTGTTACTGAATCAATCATATATATCAAATAAAGTATTTTTAAACATAAAACAAGGTTATCAATTAATGAGAATGTGATCAGAAGCTTCCAGGAACCAAGCCTTCTTTTTCCCCTAGGAGCAATGGTTCAATATTTGCTAATTCAGTGTTTACAGTGACTTTATAGAACATAAATAAAAATTGACTATATCTGTGGAATTAGTCTTTGCAGTGACAGGAAGGGAGGAGAAAAATGGCTTCCAACCCAAATCAAACAGGCTAACTTAGTTGTACAGCTATACTCTACTCTCCTCAAATACTCCAACTCTCTATTAAGCAGATTGTGTAAGTGTGAGGCCCAGGAGACATAAGAGATGTATATTCAATCCCTGGGTTGGGAAGATCCCCTGATGGCGTGCATGGTAACCCACTCCAGTAGTGTTGCCTGGATAATCCCATGGACAGAGGAGCCTGGAGGGCTATAGACCATAGGGTCCCACAGAGTTGGACACTACTGAAACAACTTAGCACACACATGTTTGGAGGCTAGTCTGGAACCACATGATTCAGCTTTTCTTCCTCTAAGATGGTTTTGTGAAAACCCAAGTGTCAACCCCAGAGTATTGAATCCAAGATGTGGGAGTTCAGTTCAGTTCAGTTCAGTTCAGTCGCTCAGTCGTGTCCGACTCTTTGCGATCCTATGAATCGCAGCACGCCAGGCCTCCCTGTCCATCACCATCTCCTGGAGTTCACTCAGACTCACGTCCATCGAGTCCGTGATGCCATCCAGCCATCTCATCCTTGATCGTCCCCTTTTCCTCCTGCCCCCAATCCCTCCCAGCATCAGAGTCTTTTCCAGTGAATCAACTCTTCGCATGAGGTGGCCAAAGTACTGGAGTTTCAGCTTTAGCATCATTCCTTCCAAAGAAATCCCAGGGTTGACCTCCTTCAGAATGGACTAGTTGGATCTCCTTGCAGTCCAAGGGACTCTCAAGAGTCTTCTCCAACACCACAGTTCAAAAGCATCAATTCTTCGGTGCTCAGCCTTCTTCACAGTCCAATTCTCACATCCATACATGACCACAGGAAAAACCATAGCCTTGACTAGACGGACCTTAGTCAGCAAAGTAATGTCTCTGCTTTTGAATATGCTATCTAGGTTGGTCATAACTTTTCTTCCAAGGAGTAAGCATCTTTTAATTTCATGGCTGCTGTCACCATCTGCAGTGATTTTGGAGATCAGTGGAGAAATAACTCCAGAAAGAATGAAGGGATGAAGCCAAAGCAAAAACAATACCCAGCTGTGGATGTGACTGGTGATAGAAGCAAGATCCGATGCTGTAAAGAGCAATATTGCATAGGAACCTGGAATGTCAGGTCCATGAATCAAGGCAAATTGGAAGTGGTCAAACAAGAGATGGCAAGGGTGAACGTCAACATTCTAGGAATCAGCGAACTAAAATGGACTGGAATGGGTGAATTTAACTCAGATGACCATTATATCTACTACTGTGGGCAGGAATCCCTCAGAAGAAATGAAGTAGCCGTCATGGTCAACAAAAGAGTCTGAAATGCAGTATTTGCATGCAATCTCAAAAATGACAGAATGATCTCTGTTCATCTCCAAGGCAAACCATTCAATATCACGGTAATCCAAGTCTATGCCCCAACCAGTAATGCTGAAGAAGTTGAAGTTAATGGTTCTATGAAGATCTACAAGACCTTTTAGAACTAACGCCCAAAAAAGATGTCCTTTTCATTATAGGGGACTGGAATGCAAAAGTAGGAAGTCAGGAAACACCTGGAGTAATGGGCAAATTTGGCCTTGGAATGTGGAATGAAGCAGGGCAAAGACTAATAGAGTTTTGCCAAGAAAATGCACTGGTCATAGCAAACACCCTCTTCCAACAACACAAGAGAAGCCTCTACACATGGACATCACCAGATGGTCAACACCGAAATCAGATTGATTATATTCTTTGCAGACAAAAATGGAGAAGCCCTATATAGTCAACAAAAACAAGACCAGGAGCTGACTGTGGCTCAGATCATGAACACCTTATTACCAAATTCAGACTCAAATTGAAGAAAGTAGGGAAAACCACTAGACCATTCAGGTATGACCTCAATCAAATCCCTTATGATAATAGAGTGGAAGTGAGAAATAGATTTAAGGGCCTAGATATGATAGATAGAGTGCCTGATGAACTATGGACTGAGGCTCGTGACATTGTACAGGAGACAGGGATCAAGACCATCCAATGAAAAAGATGTAGGAAGTATGTCTTAAATCCAAGTTCTCAAAAGAAGGGAAAGCAGAGTGGTGGGATAGTATTAGATAAACACATCCTGCTTGTATTAGTTCTCTGCATGCGTGCTCAGTCATGTCCGACTCTTTGCAACCCCATGGACTGTACCCACCAGGCTCCTCTGCCCATGGAATTTCCCAGGCAAGAAGACTAGAGTGGGTTGCCACTTCCTTTTCCAGGGGATCTTCCTGACCCAGGGATTGAACCCCAGTCTCCTGCATTGGCAGGATGATTCTTCATTACTGCGCCGTCTGGGAATTTTCGTTCACTACTGCTGTCTAAATTACCCTAAAAATGTAGCAGCTTATATGAACTAACATTTATTATCTCACAGAGTTTTTGAGAGTCAGAAATTCAGGAACAGCTTCATTGAGTGATTCTGGCTCAGAGCCTCTCACAAGGGTATAGTCAAAAGTGTAGGCAAAGACTTCAGTTGTCTCAAGACTCGCCTGAGGCTGTAGAATTAACTTCCAAATTTCTTCAAGTTGTTGTTGATATCCTTTCATTCTTTGCTGGTTGTTGGCCAGAGATCACAATTCTTTGCCGTGAAGGCTGCTTGAATGACCATATACATGACAGCTGACCTCCCTTAGAGCAAGTGAACACACACACACACACACACACACACACACACACACACAGAATCAAGTTAAATCAAGGTTGAAGTAGTCTCTGGAATCAAAACCAGGTAATAATATACCACCACTTCTGCCATATTCCATTGATCACATAATCCAGGAAGAAACAACACAAAGGTGAGAATACCTGAGGGTGGAGCTGGTAACATCTCTCTGAGGCTGGCTACTGCAATGCAACTTTGTGAATGTTTTAATAAGGTCAGATTTGTAGCTGAAAGCAGAGGAGGGGGATGGTGATGACCATCAGTAGCAAAATGTAGTAACATGTAGAGGAGGCAATATCAGATCAGAAATAGGCCAAAGAAGAGAAATTATTTAGTCAGTGACCTGATGAGCCCATTACCAGCTGGAGCCAGAAATGAACTCAAGCTCCACTGCTTATAGCTCAAAAGTCCAAGACACAGGAATTGGTGGAAAAAGAAAGATGCATTATTCAGGAAGCTGGCAACCTCGGAAGATGGCAGACTAGCATCCTCCAACTCATCCTCCAGTTGTCAGTTAGAGAAAACAGGATTTTATAGGGAAAAACTGGGAAGTTTCAGGGTGTGCAGGTGGGTACTATGTTTAGAACTGCACAGTCAGTTCTGACAATCATCTTTAAACTGAGCAAACAGTGGTCTGGTCAGCACCATCTGGCTTGTTTTAACGAGTTTGTTCTCATTTCCTTGAGACCTGTTTCTGGAATTCTGCAAGCCACAGGTTTAGTACTGCTCAAGAAGGAGTCATGACTACAACCTGTTAGCTTTTTCCCTCTGGTGCTGGTTTTAGTATCTGGAAAACAACTCAGAAATGTGCATCAGATACTGTTATCTATGTCCTTCAGGGAGGAACTATAGATTCTGTAAGGGCTGTCCAACCAATCTGTTGTTTAAATTATTACTAAGTTCTCCTTGCCCAATTGCTATTTTTTGCTGTTACTATTTATTCACATTCTTTCAGTCATTAATTCCTGAGCCATGCTTTTATGACTCTGAGGAGACCTGGCAGACTAATGCTTTTCTGCAAATAAGAGGCAAGCAGAAGACATGGCAAGGAGAGGAAGCGTCTGTCCCAGGAAGGAGCTGTAGGGTTCTGCTCAGTTACAAGCTTGAGGGAATAAGCTGCCTAACTTCTAGTTGAAATGGGAAGAGGAAGATAGAAAAAGTGAATAAAAATATTGGCACTTTACTTAGACACATGGCACTTAGATACATCACTTGTCCTCACCAAGCTCAATTAAAACAAAATAAATCAAAGAAGAGAGGTTTGTTTAAAAGAAAAATAGCAGTTAGTAAACAATGACAAGACTGAAATCAATGAAAAAAATTTTGGCCAAGTGTTTCTACTTTTATTCAAGAAAACATTATATGGTTACTGTGTTTACCCAAACTAGTCATATAATGCTTAGGTGAAGAGATTTCTTCTCTAATTTCTGGACTTTTTCAATTATCTGCACAGACATTTGATACTGTTCCATGTTCTCGAAGAGGGGGATTATAAGATTTCTTTGACTTTGATAGAGCATGTTGGACATTATTTTGTTCCTATTGCCTTACCTGAAATTCCCTACCTGCCTCTTTTATACTAGAGATGCTATCCAATTATACTTTCTTTTCTCATTTGGGAATTTGAAGGAGTGCTTCCTGAATTTTTTTATTACAAAAATAACTACATAAAGAAAATGTAATCTATAAAGAGCTAGAAAATACCCCCATGCTTAGTTCTACATCTCCTAATTTATAACTTACATTTTTCCTGAAGTATTGCCTTGTTTTACAGTGGCTTCCTAGGTTGTTTTCCAAATTCATGTTCATAAGGAAGCATTACTACTATCAAATGGCCAAGAAGCCCCACTCTGGTTGGCAAGATGGTTCATTGTTGAGCTTTTAGTAAATGGCAAGCATTATGCTAAGTGATAGGTGAACATTTATATGCATGACAACCCTTCCAGGGAGGTATAATTGGTCTAATTTGCCAAAGAACAGCCTTGGCTTGAAACATGGTTTGAAACTTGTCTATTGTGTTGCCTAGGGCACAGTAATAGTTTGCTTGCCTATCACTCGTAGCTATACATTTGAAAGAAAGGCAGTATTTCTCGCTATCATTCATTGCAAGACTGGAAGCTTTTAGAGGTCAGAGATGTTGTTAGTTTCACTCTCTCTTTCACAGCATACTACTATATAGTAGGTGATCCACAAATGTTGGATAATTACTACAAACATCCTCTTCCCTGTCATAATGTTAATTGCATCTAGTGATGTTCTATTCAAATCTATTCAATTCAACAAACATGTATTGACAACTTCTCATTTGGCAGGCATGAAACCAGTGATAACTTGAGCTTTCTGCCCAAAGGCAAATTCTAAAATATTTCCCCATACTGAGAGTAAAAAAGTATCAAATCCGTTTGCCAGATCAGTATGAGCCAAGTTGGAATTAGCATTAACAATGAGAGCAGCTCTGAGGGTCTAGAAAGCATTGCTTTCTCTCAGCCGAGGTTTCCACTTCTGGCATCTTTTTGTCACACTGCTTGTCCAGGCAAACATAACTAAGCCAAGGTGTAAGATGAACTAAAACCGCAACATCTGGCCAGACTCTGGTGAACTGTCTCCATAATATGTGAGTAAGTGACAGCCACTCACATGGTGAGATCTCTGATCATTTACTACTTTACCAGGTTTGTCTTTAGTAATTGGTATCCTCTCAGACAGACCATGCATATGCAAATGCCTGAATGCTAAGTTGCTTTAGTCATGTCTGACTGTCTGAAACACTGTGGACTACAGCCTGCCAGGCTCCTTTGTCCATGAGAGTCTCCAGGCAAGAATACTGGAGTGGGTTGCCATGCCCTCCTTCAGGGAAGTTTCCCAACCCAGCGATCGAACCCACAACTCTTCAGTTCAGTTCAGTCACTCAGTCGTGTCCAACTCTTTGTGATCCCATGAATTGCAGCACGCCAGGCCTTCCTGTCCATCACCAACTCCCAGAGTTCACTCAGACTCACGTCGATCAAGTCCAGCCATCTCATCCTCTGTCGTCCCCTTCTCCTCCTGCCCCCAATCCCTCCCAGCATCAGAGTCTTTTCCAATGAGTCAACTCTTCTCATGAGATGGCCAAAGTACTGGAGTTTCAGCTTCAGCATCATTCCTTCCAAAGAAATCCCAGGGCTTATCTCCTTCAGAATGGACTGGTTGGATCTCCTTGCAGTCCAAGGGACTCTCAAGAGTCTTCTCCAACACCACAGTTCAAAAGCATCAATTCTTCGGCGCTCAGCCTTCTTCGTAGTCCACCTCTCACATCCATACATGACCACAGGAAAAACCATAGCCTTGACTGGACAGACCTTAGTCAGCAAAGTAATGTCTCTGCTTTTGAATATACTATCTAGGTTGTCATAACTTTTCTTCCAAGGAGTAAGCGTCTTTTAATTTCATGGCTGCAATCACCATCTGCAGTGATTTTGGAGCCCAAAAAAAATAAAGTCTGACATTGTTTCCACTGTTTCCTCATCTATTTCCCATGAAGTGATGGGACCGGATGCCATGATCTTCGTTTTCTGAATGTTGAGCTTTAAGCCAACCTTTTCACTCTCCTCTTTCACTTTCTTCAAGAGGCTCTTTAGCTCCTCTTCACTTTCTGCCATAAGGGTGGCACATCTCTTATATCTCCTGAATTCACAGGCAGGTTCTTTACTATTAGCACCACCTGGGAGCCCCACATTCAAATAAATATTCCTAAATAATGACTCAGATTTTGGTCATGGATTATTCTGATGATACCGCTTTTTGACAGCTCTTCTAAAATTGCTTTTAGAACCAGTTTACAACCAGCAAAGCAAAAGCAACACAAATACATCCTTTGTTATCAACCATATAAGCAAATCAGTTCCCCTGTTCTGCTATCATAGCTAGTTTATTTTCCTTGATGAATGTTGTCATCCATGATTCACAACCTCATTCAACCACCTCGGTGGTTTAGTAGCTAAGTCGTGTCCAACCCTTGCAATCCCATGGACTGTAGCCTGCCAGGCTCCTCTGTCTATGGGATTCTCCAGGTGAGAATACTGGAGTGGGTTGCCATTTCCTTCTCCAGAGAATCTTCCCCACCCAGGAATCGAACCTGGGTCTCCTGCATTACAGGCAGATTCTTTACTGACTGAGCTATGAGGGAAGCCCCACCTTAGATAATAATATTTGGCTATTAAAATACAACAATAACAACAGGAAAACTGTTCTTAAAAGACATAGATTTGGGACATATCATTGTATGCTTTTATTTACCACTTGACCCTCATAAATACAGCTGGTCCCGCCAGGATAGACAGAAGTGGTTAGAACTTATTCAAGCATTATACAAACAAGAAAGCTATGCATTTGAGATTTATGATTTGTGACAAAAATTAAAGAAAATGAAAATTTTGTCTATTTAGCATAAGCCAGTAAATATAGAAAACCATAAACTAATGATTTTCAGAATCCATATGATGAGAAACTTAAATCCTTGACCAGTAGAATCTTAAGAAAAAATTCAGTCTGAGACTGGAGTTTAGAGCAGGGTGGAATAGAAATACTTTCTCAAGGACTCAAGGGAAGATGACCCACTGCAGGTAACAGCTTACATATGTGTCAATATGAGGCTAATCAGTACAAAAAAGTCATGGCTACAGATGAAAAGATAAGGTCAAAGTGAAACAAGAACACTCTGTAATGGAGTCTAACAGGAGTCATTGCAGAAAGAATAGGATGAATTAGCAGAAGGTGCCGAGATCAAATACTTCTGGTCTTGTTCTCTCCTTCTGTGTTTGTAGCTCATGTAACCACACCACTCTATTTTCACCACCGCTTGAAGCCAATATTTCTTTTCCATTCCCAGCATCATGGCCTGTCATATCCAAACTGGATAACAGTAATCTCCTCTCCCCTAGACTACCTAGTGTGATCAGATGCTGTGATGTCTCAAATTGTTATCTGTTACAATCAGAAAAAATATAGTTATGGACTATACTTTGCTAAGGGGAAATAAATTCCAGACCTGTTTCTTTGCCAACTGAAGAATTATATGAAAGCTGGGGCCACTAGAAAGTCTTCCTTGAGAAGACTGCTGATAAAACCTCATATATGAAGATGAAAAATAATCTTAATTACAGAAAGGATAGAAATAGACATAACCCATACATAAATGTTCACAGGGATGCTGAATCAGAGAGGGAGTAAAAAGAAGTAACATTTTGAACATATTTAGTGAGATTCTACCATTTACATGGAGAAACAACAAAGTAAATGAAACATCATTGCTACCATCAAGAAACAGGCATCAAATTGAAAAAGATATCTTAAAAAGTCCAAAGTGACACATGATTTTAGCTAATGCTGCTGCTGCTGCTAAGCCGCTTCAGTTGTGTCCAACTCTGTGCAACCCCGTAGATGGCAGCCCACCAGGCTCCACCATCTCTGGGATAGGTAATGAAAATTTTATAAGGAAATGTCCAGGAAAAAAGAGCATATTTTGACTTCTTCACTAGCCTTTCAAAATAGGGCAATAGCAACCAAAATATCACAGTGCTATATGAATCTACATTTGAAGAAAATTCTCTCAAGTACCTAGAATAGTTGTTACCAGAACAGGGGATGGTCTGGAGCTGGCTCTGATGTAAGGCTGAAACATGTGCAAGAGACAAGAATGTGGACAGGAGGTAACCTCGAAAACCAAACAAATCAGTAAAAAAAAAAAAAATAACTTTTGAAAAGGGGCTATGTGGTCACATAAGTCTAAAAATGCTACAGACATTGTTCCACCATCCTTTTGGAAATGTGATACGTATAGCAAATTAAAATCTTAAGAAATCTTAGTAAAGAAACCAACAGATAGCTTGGATTCAACATGTTTTTCAAACTTAAAGCAGAATGGTTTTCCCCTTTTTCTGTCTATTTTAAACCGATGAAACTAATCTATATAGAGCAAATATTTTACATACAATAATACTCTGGCAGTTGTTAAGAGGAAAGGTTTGTTGTGAGTCAGAACAAGGATGGGATCCCAGGCCTGCCACTTAGTAGCAGTTTGATATGAGAAAGTGTGAAAGTCTCAAGCCTTTGTTCCTTTTATTTCAAAGGATGCAAGTAGCATCCATTTGGATTGAGAAGGGGTCCTGAGCTCAGTTTCTGTTACAGTGAACATCAATTGTTATATTAATTGCACATGAAGCACTATTATGCTGAAAAAGTATACAAAAGTCTTAGAGAAGAATGGCTCTCTGAAAATCACCTTACCTTTTTCACCTGTGTGGAGCAGTAATGAGGAAATCTGGGCAATCAGAAGCAAGATACGGAGTGGCCTTCTCTGAGAGTCCAGTGGTTAAGACTCACCTCTTCCACTATAGGATGTGGTTGATCCCTGGTCGATCCCTGGGCAAGGAACTAAGCTCTTTCATGGTGCCTGGTGGTCTTCCTTGTGGCTTAACGGTGGGTTGGGAAGATCCCCTGGAGGAGGACATGATAACCCACTCTAGGATTCTCGCCTGGAAAATCCCATGCACAGAAGAGCCTGGTGGGCTATGGTCCATGGGGTCGCAAAGAGTTGAAAATGACTGAAGCGACTGAATATACAAGCAGGCATGCACACACGATGCACGGTGTGGCAAAAAAAAAAGGAAAAAAGGAAGAAAGAAGACTCTGGGCTGCTCTAGGCCAGGAGTCTTCAACCTCCGGGATCTAATGCCTGATGATCTAAGTGGAACTGATGCAATAATAATAGAAATAAAATATACAAGAAATGTAAAACACTTGAATCATCCTGAAACCACTCCCCACCCGTCTGTAAAAAGTTGTCTTTCATGAAAACAGTCCATGGTGCAAAAAGTTTGGGGACCCATGCAGGCAGACTCTATCAGTCTCACGTACCCCCTTATCATGCCTACATTCCTATTTTCATGCTTCCTCCTCAGTTTTATAATATATCCCCATATAAATTCTTGCCTGAAAGTTTGTTCATTTTTCTCTTCTCAGCTAAAATACTTTTAAACAATTTCTCACCATGTGCCAGCCACTGTATTCACATGTGTGGTGCTAGTCGCTCAGTTGTGTCCAACTCTGTGACTCTATGGACTGTAGCCTGCCAGTCTCCTCCTCCATGGAATTCTCCAGGCAAAAATACTGGAGAGGATAACCATTCCCTTCTTCAGGGAATCTTCCCAGCCCAGGAATAGAACCCAGGTCTCCTGCATTGCAGACAGATTCTTTACCATCTCAGCTACCATGACTGAAGATTAAAACAGTACAGAATTTAACTGAACCAAACCTTCCTGACTCACGAAGTCTGGACTCACTAGACTACAGTGTAGTGAATCCACCCCTAGATCCAGGATCCTTGAGCCAGCCGTTGTGACATCATAACTGAATCTTGGGAAAGCTATTTAGTATGTGTGATTTGTAGCTCACACACAAATAAAGCTATCTATGTTCACCTTTCAAATTCATCACAAATGTCAATTTTTCTCATTTTCTCTTATCAGAAAAATAGCTGGCTTTTCCTGAAAAACATGTGCCTTGATTACTGAGAAATTTCACCCCTGAGAATTTTATACTTAGAATATGAAATTATTTTATTTTAGTCATAATTTCTACTACAAAGCCACAGTCATCAAGACAGTATGGTATTGGCACAAAGACAGACATATAGATCAATGGAACAAAACAGAAAGCCCAGAGATAAATCCACACACATATGGACACCTTATCTTTGACAAAGGAGGCAAGAATATACAATGGAGTAAAGACAATCTCTTTAACAAGTGGTGCTGGGAAAACTGGTTAACCACTTGTAAAAGAATGAAACTAGATCACTTTCTAACACCACACACAAAAATAAACTCAAAACGGATTAAAGATCTAAATGTAAGACCAGAAACTATAAAACTCCTAGAGGAGAACATAGGCAAAACACTCTCAGACATAAATCACAGCAGGATCCTCTATGATCCACCTCCCAGAATTCTGGAAATAAAAGTAAAAATAAACAAATGGGATCTAATTAAAATTAAAAGCTTCTGCACAACAAAGGAAAATATAAGCAAGGTGAAAAGACAGCCTTCGGAATGGGAGAAAATAATAGCAAATGAAGCAACTGACAAACAACTAATCTCAAAAATAGACAAGCAATTTATGCAGCTCAATTCCAGAAAAATAAACGACCCAATCAAAAAATGGGCCAAAGAACTAAATAGACATTTCTCCAAAGAAGACATACGGATGGCTAACAAACACATGAAAAGATGCTCAACATCACTCATTATTAGAGAAATGCAAATCAAAACCACAATGAGGTACCACTTCACACCAGTCAGAATGGCTGCGATCCAAAAATCTGCAAGCAATAAATGCTGGAGAGGGTGTGGAGAAAAGGGAACCCTCCTACACTGTTGGTGGGAATGCAAACTAGTACAGCCACTATGGAGAACAGTGTGGAGATTCCTGAAAAAAATTGCAAATAGAACTACCTTATGACCCAGCAATCCCACTGCTAGGCATACACACGGAGGAAACCAGAATTGAAAGAGACACATGTACCCCAATGTTCATCGCAGCACTGTTTATAATAGCCAGGACATGGAAACAACCTAGATGTCCATCAGCAGATGAATGGATAAGAAAGCAGTGGTACATATACACAATGGAGTATTACTCAGCCATTAAAAAAGAATTCATTTGAATCAGTTCTGATGAGATGGATGAAACTGGAGCCGATTATACAGAGTGAAGTAAGCCAGAAAGAAAAACACCAATACAGTATACTAACACATATATATGGAATTTAGAAAGATGGCAATGACGACCCTGTATGCAAGACAGCGAAAAAGACACAGATGTGTATAACGGACTTTTGGACTCAGAGGGAGAGGGAGAGGGTGGGATGATTTGGGAGAATGGCATTCTAACATGTATACTATCATGTAAGAATCGAATCGCCAGTCTATGTCTGACGTAGGATACAGCATGCTTGGGGGTGGTGCACGGGGATGACCCAGAGAGATGTTATGGGGAGGGAGGTGAGAGGGGGTTCATGTTTGGGAACGCATGTAAGAATTAAAGATTAAAAAAAAATAAATTACATGGGAAGCATTAAAAAAAACCGTATTATATATCTGGTTCTCTATGATGATTATATGCATTTGTGGATATCACATACTATATTATCTTTTTGAGACTTTAAGATTATGAAAAACAGGGCAAATGATTGCTTTTCTTTGAATTTCGTAGCACCTGAACTAGCGTCACACATTTTGGAGAGTCTTTAACACAGGCACAGGAAAATTTTAGCAAAATAGAGACTATCTAGAAGGGTCTTTAAAATTAAAAACATTTTGCAGTGCTTTTTTCTATTTATCCTGCTGCAAAGCTTTTATCTCCTATTAAGGTTGAAAATCATAGCAACTTAAGGAAGATCAATACTGTAATTCAACTTTTATTGAGGGTACCATATATCACAAAGTATATTATTATTTTTAGAAGGTATTTAGAATATGTTAATATTATCAAATTTTAAGTTATCTAAGAAATATCTATCTCTGCCATTACCCACTATAACAAACACAATTGTATATTTAATTATGAATTAAAATAACTTCTTTCCAGTATAATGATTCCTTTCATTCTTAGATAAATAAAATTCATTAATTATTTGATTAAAGATATTTGAAGGTGCTGAAAAAATATAAGGACAACATAATCATGTGAGCTCTCAGAGGCTGGCATCTCACTGTCCTTATTCAATATGCACAAACTCTAGGAAGTGTCAGTGTTTATATTAAGAAATTGAACCATCAGAAAAACATTATCTTTCTGAATTTCTCCTTCATAAAAAATCATTGTTACATATCATAAAAATTAAGATGCATTATAATAACATAACCAAATATCCCCTGAGAGAAAGGAGACATTTAAGAACCAAACCAAACTACTTCTTTTACAGATCAAATCTGGAGAGGCTGCCCAAGACCCCTGGTAGCTAGTGGACTTGGAATTGAAATCACTGTCTCTTGGTTTCATAAGCTATATAGTATATTTCATTGCATCCTTTGATTTATAGCCCTTTGCCTTTAAGCTTTCCACCCGTAGGTGTATCTGTTCAACTCCTAAAATATTTTAGGTCATACAGTTCCCCACACTTCAGGTTTCCATTTACATAGCTATTAAAAAGTAGCATATTTTTCATTCAGCATTCCCCAATGGTAGAACTCATAATGCTTCCCATTTAAATACAAACTCTGTAATAGCCAAAATACTTATTAAAAGAAAAACCACTTTCCACTCCAGTGTGATATTATATTCATACATTGAGGGTTTTCTCCACAGGCAAAAAGAGTTAACAGTTTTGATAGAGAGAATGCAATTTAAAGAACATTTAAAGTGATTTACCTTTTTTTAATATTCAGTTTAAATATGAAGGGGGAAAAAATCATTCCTGAAAACTAGTTATTTTAATTATGGCAAATTGAAAATTTTGTTCCAGCTATTAACAGAGAGGTTCATGTAAATTGGCAATAAAGTCTAAAAACTTTGTTCACAAAATGTAATATGTCACTGTACAGTAGCCTAGAAAAAGGGCTAAATTGACTAAAACAATCTCTCTCTCCCTCTTTCTCTATTTCTCTTTCTTTCTGTGTCCTTATCTGTCTATCTCTCCATCTGTCTCTTTTTCTTGGCTACTTCATCAGCTGTTGTGAGCTGATTCTGTACATGAGGTGGGGATGAAATGATGCTCTTTGGTTTTGCAATGAAATGAATTCCCTCGGTGACTTTCAGCAGTGTACTGTAGACTGGCAGCTTGCCATCTGGAAAAACTGACAGTTGGCTCCCCTGAGCCCAATGCGCAGCACTACTGTGAGATAGCATTAGTCGCAGAAGAAAATGGACACGGGAGGCTCAAACTACTTGACACAAATAAAATGGTGCAGCTAGTCGGCTTTTAAAGTAGAAGGAGGAAAAAAACAAGAACCGTGGACCTTACAAGAGAGTTTGTTTCAATGTCTTTTCTCAGAAAAGCTGTTTTGAATTCCAGAGACTAATTTTTATTAGGTTGCTTAAAGGAACAAACTGAGCACACAGTTTATTAATGAGGAGTAATCTAAACTGATCAGTGCAGATATATGTGTGTGCGTGTGTGTGCTCAGTCTCTCAGTTGTGTCAAAATTTTTGCAGCCCCATGGACTGTAGCCCAGGCTCCTCTGTCCATGGGATTTCCAAGGCAAGAATACTGGAGTGGTTGCCATTTCCTACTCCCAGGGATCTCCCCAATCCAGGGATCAAATCAGAGTCTCTTGAGTCTCCTGAATTGGCAGGCAGATTTTTTACTACTGCACCACCTGGGAAGCCTTCAGTGTAGATACAATACAGTTCAGTCATATGAAGAACTGTGAGTAGTTTACTGCTTATTTCTGCCATGAGAGGTATATGATAGGCACTTAAATTTTGATTTGTTGATTGATAAATCTTATAAAATGTCTTTTTTGCTTATATTTTCAAACTTTCTAATTTTTCATTTTCCTCAAAAATAGAAATACAACATTTAAATATTTTTAAAATATTTTAAATAATAATTTTCTTATATTTAAAATATTTGATAAATTATTACTTGCTTAAGGAAACAAAGTAAGCTATTTGATAATCAAATTAAAAATTTGTCAAAGTACTACAGTGTTTACACTGAAGTGCTTTTGCCTAGTTACTTTCATTCAAAGTTTGCTTGTATCCTGAATTTTGAAAAGTTGTTCTTATGGATAACTATTATTTATACTGTTAAAATTAATAAAGCTATCTATTCTTCTTTGATTAAATACTCACTACAAAAGAGGTGGAAATACTATGATATATGACAAACCATGTTCTATCTAGACATACAGTTTGAACTCTATATTGGGGCTGATAGCTCAGCTGGTAAAGAATCCGAGTGCAATGAAGGAGACCCTGGTTCAATTCCCGGGTGGGGAAGATCCCCTGGAGGAGGGCATGGCAACCTACCCCAGTATTCTTGCCTGGAGAATCCCCATGGACAGAGGAGTTTGGCCAACTACAGTCCATGGGGTCACAAAGAGTTGGAGGCAACTAAGTAGAGCATCACACATAATCAGGCTCCCCTGGTAGCTCAGTTGGTAAAGAATCTGCCTGCAATGCAGGAGATCCGGGTTAGATTCCTGGGTCGGGAAGATCCCCTGGAGAAGGGATAGGCTACCCACTCCAGTATTCTTGGGCTTCCCTTGTGGCTCAGCTGGTAAAGAATCCGCCTGCAATGTGGAAAACCTGGATTCAATCCCTGGGTTGGGAGGATCCCCTGGAGAAGGGAAAGGCTACCCATTCTAGTATTCTGGCCTGGAGAATTCCATGGACTGTATATTTCATGGGGTCACAATGTGTCCAAAAGGACTAAGCGATTTTCACTTTCTCTTTCAATGTCAAATGCATATTGTTGTTTTATAATGCTTTAAAATTTACAAGCCCATTTAATGATATCTATTAATAGTTATAATTAAGAACTTGTGATTTTATAAATACTTACAATTGATTAAGTTAGTTCCCTCATGATCCTTTGAAACTATAAGTAGGTAAGCTAAGTTAACTCTACTAGAATACTTAAAGAATAAGCAAAAATAGGACCACAAGTCAGGTAGTTATAGCCAGGTACTCTTATATGCAGAGTACAAGAATGTAGTTATACATTCTTAAAATACATGTACAATTACATATGTGCAATGTACATAAATATATATTTATATTTAATTGAACTGCTGTTGTATACATTTTCATGTGTTCCACTTCCACAGTTATTACTTTTACAAATGAACAAGAAAAGATCAATTTAAGAGTTACTAATACAAAAGTACCCAAATCACCAAGACATAGCACACTCTAAGATTATGTCTTATACTCAAAATCTAATGATAATTTTCTGATCTAGTGTGTACATCAAAACTTTGTCAAGTGAAGTTTTATGAGTTCATGTTTACTTTGAAATTCATTTTGACTCTAATGTTTCACTTTATCTTTAAAACTATTTATAATGGTAACTTAGTACAGCAAAAAGGAAGCATTCCTTGCTCCAAATAACATTATGCAACGTTTATTTAATAATAACATAAATAGTGGGTACGTTCAGAAGCATAAGGAGCTCAACTTTAGTGTTTCTTCCTTTGTGGAGAATCCTTTTATTCTTCAGGCTCTATAGGAGTTTCATGTCATATGCAAAAAGATATTTGTATATAGAATCTCTATTGCTTCAAAGTTCCACATAACAATCTTGTGGACATACTACTCCTAAGTAATGACTAAACTGATAAAGTGTGCTTGCTGCTGCTGCTGCTGCTGCTAAGTCGCTTCAGTCGTGTCCGACTCTGTGCGACCCCATAGACGGCAGCCAACCAGGCTCCCCCGTCCCTGGGATTCTCCAGGTAAGAACACTAGAGTGGGTTGCCATTTCCTTCTCCAATGCATGAAAGTGAAAAGTGAACGTGAAGTCGTTCAGTCGTGTCCGACTCTTCGCGACCCCATGGACTGCAGCCTACCAGGCTCCTCCACCCATGGGATTTTCCAGGCAAGCGTACTGGAGTGGGCTGCCATACCCAATGTCTAATATAGTGGACTGTAGGCTTGGCTGTATTAACATGACCTGGGGAACTTTTCAAATTCCACTCGCTTTCAGCTGTTTCAGAATCTCTGGGGATGGGACCTGATTTTTCTTTTTTAATCTTCTCAGGTTGATTCCCATCAGAGAGCCAAGATTGAAAACCATTATCTAATTTTACTTAACTCTGCTCACTATATTTCCTCATCATTAACTTAACTAGGCACTTACCTTCAGGTTCCTGTCTTCATCACAACTAAAAATGTGAAGAAGCCGTGAACCACTTAAATAGTAGAGGCAGTAGTACTTGGAAAGGTACAATGTTTGCTAAAGTCAACTGTAGCCATAAAGTGACCACCTTAGGCTGCTTAAACATGTAGGATATATTGGATTTTTAAATTTGTTTGATTTAGCACATTCTATAAGGCACCAAAAGTAACTTAGTGGGAAATTTCAGAATTGATGCTAGACATTTTGTTTGTTTATCAATTTTTACATGTATATGTGTGTGTATGTATCAAGTATACTTCTAACATGAAGTTCTCACACTAAGTCAATAAGTCTATGCTTAATTTTAAGCCCCTAGAAAGTAAACAAACTCTGAGTATTGTAAACCTAGCAGCAATCACTTTGAAGCATAGCCTCAGATTAACTCTATATAGAGCTGTTTTTTAAGAATGAGCCCAAAGTTTGATAAGAGAGCCCTAGTGAAGAAAGAGTGAAGAGAGGAATTGGAAATATATTAGGAAAAAAACAGATACAAACTTCCTTGTATATTTTATCAACTTACATATGTCCTGAGATGACCATCGCAACTGAGCTACTAATTATTTTCTGAAAGAGTGCAGATAAGTAGTAGGAAATGCTTGTTAGAAATTTGACCCATTGAAAAGGCTAAAGCCAGGAAACCCTGCGGTGTCTTTAGCCTCCTGATTTGCTGCAAGGACAACAGCGTAAGAAAGCAGGACATCATGGGCTAGAACATTTTTATTATTATGTAAAGTTTGGGTCCCAGATGTAATTTTTGAGGTAACTGTTCAGGCCCAATCCCCAATAAAGGCAGTGATCATTACCTACGGAGGTTCTCCCCAGCCTGGCTGTAATACAGGCTACAAAGAAACAGATTGATCAAAGGCCATGTGGAAGTGACCCCCGAGTCATCTACCCTGACCTATTCTATATAAGCTCTTATTTCTCTGCCAACAGCCTCCTCTAGCAGAGTAGTATAAATACTTACACCAAAAATAGAAATCTTACACTTAAAAATAATCAGATTCCCTTTTCCCAGAGGAGAGGATAAGTTTGAACTTCCCCAGAGTCTCGAGTGTGCTGCTAATAGCATCTACTTTAGCTGTTAGCAGATTTGCTTTTGTAACACCTATGGGCAATGAAGAGAGAAAAATAGCCCAAATTTGTCAGATATTCCTTTATTTAATGAAAATGACAAAATCAGAAACCATTCAAGAAAGGTAGGTTTTCTCTTTCCCACTTGAGCAATTCATTATGAAATCTTGTTCTTTCAACGCAGTTTCTAGCTTCAATCTATTTCAATTCAAATATATAAGCTGAAAAATAGTGTACTAAAAGACAAGTGTGCATAACACTACTAATTTTTAAAAGCTTACCCTTGAGGCGCTCTCAGGATAGTAATACACAACTAATGGTATGCCATGGTAAATGGGAAAGTGAAACAGTTAAAACGCAAAAGTTAAACACAAAGACTCTTAATTGAACTGTCTTCAAGTATCTGTGGATTTAAACACCATGCTTTGGCTAATTTCTCAAATGCTCAAAGGACTGCTGAGGATGTAGGATTTACGGAAACTATTTTTCTCAAGCCCCAAACTCTTCATTTAATATGAATAGAGAACACTTTCTCCAAAAAACATTGAATGTGCTTTATAAGTTGTCAAGGTCATCACTGGAAGCCTAAATTCTTTCTGTAAGCACATCATTTATTAATTTCTACCAAAATGTCTATCTTTCCTTACTTATTGCAAGATGACCCAAGGCCATATATTACCTTCCTTACTGACAAATCAATAAGACATTTAGTCTGGAATGGATCACTGAATGAAGAGAGCACTTCTGTTTCCAGACAATTTAGTCTGAGAAAAAATCCCAACTTTTCAATGTCTTCTTGTCAGCCACTCACTAGCTACATTTGAAAGTTGATTAAACTTGGAGGTGAAGACATGTATTTTTTAGGACCTGAATTTAGAACTAAATCCTGATCTACCAAAGTGTACTTAGGTGAGTTTTTGCTAAAGGAAGGAAAATGTGTTAGTTAAAAACAAGCAATCCCGCACCTCACCTACCCACCCCTCACAAAAAAAAAAAAAAAAAAAAGAGAGAGAGAAAAAGTTTTAAATGTCTAGTTATAGAAAGGGTTCTGGTTATGTCAATTCTTAGATGTATATCTGGTAATATCTGATTATATTAAGGAATTAATCATTTGTAAGGCAAAAGGTGGGGAAACAGTGGAAACAGTGTCAGACTTTATTTTTTGGGACTCCAAAATCACTGCAGATGGTGACTGCAGCCATGAAATTAAAAGATGCTTATTCCTTGGAAGGAAAGTTATGACCAACCTAGATAGCATATTCAAAAGCACAGACATTACTTTGCCAACAATGGTCCATCTAGTCAAGGCTATGGTTTTTCCAGTGGTCATGTATGGATGTGAGAGTTGGACTGTGAAGAAAGCTGAGCACCAAAGAATTGATGCTTTTGAACTGTGGTGTTGGAGAAGACTCTTGAGAGTCCCTTGGACTGCAAGCAGATCCAACCAGTCCATCCTAAAGGAGATCAGTCCTGGGTGTTCTTTGGAAGCAATGGAGCTGAAGCTGAAACTCCAGTAATTTGGCCACCTCATGCGAAGAGTTGACTCATTGGAAAAGACTCTGATGCTGGGAGGGATTGAGGGCAGAAGGAAAAAGGGATGACAGAGGATAAGATGGCTGGATGGCATCACCGACTCGACAGACGTGAGTTTGCGTGAACTCCAGGAGTTGGGAGGCCTGGCGTGCTCCAATTCATGGGGTAGCAAACAGTCGGACGCGGCTGGGCAACTGAACTGAACTGAATTGAAGGCAAAAGGAAATCTCTTCTGAATATTCATTGGAAGGACTGATGCTGAAGCTGAAGCTCTAATATTTTGGCCACCTGATTTGGAGAACTGACTCATTAGAAAAGACCATGATGCTGGGAAAGATTGAAGGCAGGAGGAGAAGGGGATGACAGAGGATGAGATGTTTGGATGGCATCACCAACTCAATGAACATGAGTTTGAGCAGGCTCTGGAAGTTGATGGACAGGGAAGCCTGGTGTCCTGCAGTACATGGGGTCACAAAGAGTTCGACATGATTGAGTGACTGAACTGAACTAAACTGAACTGAAGGCAAAAGGATAAAGACTGGAGAATGGTTAATATTGACAGAATGGAGTCTATTTCCAAAGTAAAAGTCATTCTGCCTGAAGAGAGGGTGGGCAAGGGAGGAACCAATTGTTACAGCAGCTGAGAACGTCCTTAAATTAACTTTACAAGGCGCAGATGTAAAATGTTGTCGGAAGTTAGCAAAGCTACCTTAATTTCTATCCTCATAGCGGTATTCCCCTGAGCAATAGATTTATCCCAAATATTTAGGAGATTCACATCATGTGGCCATAAATGTAATAAGACAGTCTGGGAGTATTGGTGATAGAAATACGTCTGGAAATAGCTTTGTTGCATCATAAGAAGAGTAACATAATAGGTGTGTGGGGCCCTGAAAGCCATCTGATGATAGGGGAGCCTTTTCTGCACCCCACCAGCTTTCACACTTGCCAGGAGACGCAGCAAATGTAAACTTGCCTGGTAAGATTTAAAGTGTATCCTTGAATACTTAGGTGGTTACAGCTCCCAAGTAGAAGTGTTCTCATTCTAATGGCTTTAGCTACACAGCTCAAATGATATCAGTTCAGTTCAGTCACTCAGTCACATCTGACTCTTTGCAACCCCATGAACTGCAGCATGCCAGGCCTCCCTGTCCATCACCAACTCCTGGAGTCTACCCAAATCCATGTCCATTGAGTCAGTGATGCCATCCAACCATCTCATCCTCTGTCATCCCCTTCTCCTCCTGCCCTCAATCTTTCCCAGCATCAGGGTCTTTTCAAATCAGTCAGCTGTTTGCATCATGTGGCCAAAGTACTGGAGTTTCAGCTTGGACATCAGTCCTCCCAAGGAACACCCAGGTATGATCTCCTTTTAGGATGGACTGGTTGGATATTCTTGCTGTCCAAGAGACTCTCAAGAGTCTTCTCCAACACCACAGTTCAAAACCATCAATTCTTCGGCACTCAGCTTTCTTTATAGTCTAACTCTCACATCCGTACATGACTACTGGAAAAACCATAGCCTTGACTACACGGACCTTTGTTGACAAAATAATGTCTCTGCTTTTGAATATGCTATCTAGGTTGGTCATAACTTTCCTTCCAAGGAGTAAGCATCTTTTAATTTCATGGCTGAACTCACCATCTGCAGTGATTTTGGAGCCCAGAAAAATAAAGTCAGCCACTGTTTCCACTGTTTCCCCATCTATTTGCCATGAAGTGATGGGACTGGATGCCATGAATGATATAAGCCACCTTTTTGGATGTGTGCAACATGAACAGTTTTAAACAATGAAAAGTCTTCCAGTATTGCTCAATGGAAGAAAATGATTTGTAATCATGTGAGCTCCTGATTCCCTCGCATTCAAGACCAGAAGTAGGCAGAGAAGAAAAGTTACGCCCTTGTTTCATGTAACGATTATCTCAGTAACCATGTGATTCTGAAGAACCAAAAGACGGAATCTGTAGTACCCACCCTAAGAAAGTCTTTTTCCAACAGTTGCCAAAATGCCATAGGAAAGAGGGCCATGATCTGCTTGTTGTTTCCAAAAATGTCATCACAATCTTAGAAGCTCTATTTTTTCTATCATTCCTTCATTGGACTGGCAGCCTCAGTGGGCTTGCACAATGCCATTCTGGCTGAGATTTCCTGTCTTTCCCCCTCTATATTTGATTTGTCTGATTTTCTCCATGTTCTCGAGTATCCAAGAGCAGGACCTGTCATACAAGAAGTGACACAGTGTATATTTGAGTGAATATCAAAGTGGTTCATTATTAGTCCAATGACAGAGACATATGATGAATTATTCTGAAATGACATTTGAGATGACAGGGGATGAAAATCCCCAAATCAGAGTTCTTTGGGGCTCCAGAGCAGCATTGTTGTCAGTAAAACTGGCTATGTACAAAGATGTTGCAACACTGGACAGCCCCCAAATCAATTCATCCTCATAGGCCATGAAACTCACTTGTGGCAAAATCAATACAGAATTTCAGGCTGCCTGATAAAGGATCAGAGAGAATATTATTTACTCTTTTACTTTGCAAATGTTACCTTTAAATCCAATGAGAAAAAACTGCCTGTAGAACTTCCCTATAAAGTCAAACTACAACTTTAAATAGTGTCCAAATACTATTAAAGAAGAAACCTAGACTGATTTCAGGGCCTAGGAACTCACTATTTCAGTCTGATGCTTCAATAAAGAAATGAAGATAGGTTTATAATGATAAACAAAACAATCCTGATAGGTTAAAAATTGTGAAGTTCCAAAATGGAAAAATTCTGAAAAGTAGCATTGATATAGAAATGAAAATATAATCTTGTTTCACTTTTGTGAAATTCAAGTATCTTAATGACTGCAAATAGTTTTTATAGAGAGTATAAGGAAAATGTGTGTGGGAAGTTCTGATTTCCATGAAGACTGTCATTATAATATTCTGGTTAAATAATAACAAAAAATAACAAGATCCACTTTGAATCGATATTTACTTTGCCAGGCACTGTGCAAAGAGCTGTGAGTACATTTGTAAATTAATCTTTATAGTAACCAGTGAGGTAGACACTCAATGTTTTCATTTTACAAGAGTAATTGAAGGACAACAAAAGTAAGTAATGGCAAAAGGATGTAAATCTAGTAAGCAGTTAAGCTAAAACAGGAACCCAGGAAGCCTAACTCCAGAACATGTGCTTGTAAACATGAAGTACTCACAAAATTCAGGAGGAAGCCATTTTTCTTCCCCTTTCAACTCCAAGACTTTTGTGTATAAACTCAAGGATTTGGGGGAAATTACCTATAAAATGGCCAGATCGTCCACTAATGGATTTTGATGGCATTATTAAAAATACTTCTGTAGCCATAATCATATCATGTGTTAGCTCTGTGAACTCCTTAAAATTGCTCAAGTGATAATGAAATTAATGAGAGGATTCTTCAAAACAAAACGTGTATCTGGGATACTCACTTTTCCAGAAAAACTCCAAACCATTCTCATCTAAGCTTAGGTATTGTAAACTTCCCAAAATAAATTCCAGTGGCAATTAGCTTAAAAAATATCAACTTGTTTTAATTTTATCAACCTTGACCATGACAAACACACACACAAAAACACACACACACACAGACTCACACATGCTGAGTCTAAATTCTAGGGTTGATCAGGCAGTGCTCCATAAGTTTCATTTCTCAAATTAATCTAACATTGATTTGCTATTCTATTACTGCCCCTTTTGCTTTGAAACTTACAGTGTAATTGTACTTGTTTACTAAATTAAAAACAGTTTTCGTAGAGGCAATGTTTAGAAGACAGATGGATCAAAATCACACAAAAAACTGTTCAAATTTGTTCTGGCATTCTCTACAGAAGGAATGAAGAAAACAACATAAAATGCATGCTGCTGCTGCTGCTAAGCCTCTTCAGTCATGTCCGACTCTGTGCGACCCCATTGACAGCAGCCCACCAAGCTCTGCCGTTCCTGGGATTCTTCAGGCAAGAACACTGGAGTGGGTTGCCATTTCCTTCTCCAATGCAGGAAAGTGAAAGTGAAGTTGCTCAGTCGTGTCCAACTCTTCACAACCCCGTGGACTGCAGCCCACCAGGCTCCTCCGTCCATGGAATTTTCCAGGCAAGAGGACTGGAGTGGGTTAGTACTAGTCTAAGTGAAAACAAAGCAACACACATCCCATAAGACATTAGCCTGAGATTTTGTGGTCAAGACTTTCCTCAGAGAAAGTCACCTTGCCCATCCTGACAAGTATTTAAGGGATATTAGAAAATAGTGTATCCATTTCCTAATTAGTTTTCCAATACTTTGGCCACCTGATGGGAAGAACTGACTCATTTGAAAAGACCCTGATGCTGGGAAAGATCAAAGGCAGGAGGAGAAGGGGATGACAGAAGATGAGATTGTTGGATGGCATCACCAACTCAAGGGACATGAGTTCAAGTAAACTCTGGCAGTTGGTGATGGACAGGGAAGCCTAGCGTGCTGCAGTCCATGTGGTTGCAAGGAGTTGGACATGACTGAACAACTGAACTGACTTTCTAATTAGACATGTCACTATATTCAGAGGTCTAGCTTTCTGCTTGGGGTGTGTGTGTGTGTGTGTGTGTTTCCTCTGTCATGTCTGACTCTTTGCGATCCCATTGACTGTAGCCCACCAGGCTCCTCTATCCATGGGATTTCCCAGGCAAGAATACTGGAGTGGGTTGCCATTTCCTATTCCAGGGGATCTTCCCCACAAGGGATCTTCCCCACCAAGGGATCAAAACCACATCTCTTGCATCTCCTGCTTTGACAGGCATATTCGTTACCATTGCGTCACCTGGGAAGCCCTAGCTTTCTGCTTAATACTACTCTAAATTTTCTCAGAATTCAAGCACCGAATGTCAGTCCATTACAAAAAATAAATAAATAAAAGATGGTTTAAATACAGCTTGCAAGTGACATATGGAGACAAAAAAACACTACACAACTGCAAGCAGATTCCTATTTCTTATTTTATAGCACAGGTTACAGCTGAGTGGAATTTAAAATCCTAGAGTCAATAATATATTTACTCTGAACTGATTTGAGGAACAGAAAATTTACAAACTTGCTGCAGTCTCGATTCCCAGCTCTTTTAGGACAAAATTCAGCCAGTTTTTTTTTTTTCTTTTTCCAGTAGGAAAAAATGACAGTTCATATATAGAGTGAATTCACTAGGTATAACTTCTTTCAATATGGACAAAGACAACAAGGTTCTGAAAAATATAAAGAAAAATATTTCTTCATATGAGAGAATCCCAGTTTGCAATTGAGAACCTAGATAAAAAATACGTATGTTTTGTATTTATAATTAGAGTACATATTTTGATAGCTTAATATGTACAGTAGAATAATTGAGTTTAAAAAAAGTACCATTAACTCACCCCACTAATAAATGTAAATGTTTATTTGCTTTCTTTCATTCTAGAACCTCAGGTCAAGTGTTCTTAACAGCTTGTCGACAGATCCCCACTGGTAACGCAGCATGAAGATTCTGTCTATTTTTTTTTATTTCAGAATTTCTTCCTGCAGGGGTATGCCATTACCAGCTGGGGTGTTTATATATAGTATCTGCCTCTCACATCTTCCACCTAGGATGGCTTTAACTCTCTTAAGGGAGAACTTATTTTGGTTTTTCCCAGTCAGGGGGCCCACTTCTTTTGCTCATATTCATAGATTATTGTTAAAGATTAAACATAGTATGGGCTTCCCAGGTGGTGCTATTGATAAAGAATCTGCCTGCCAATGCAGGAGACATGAGAGTGTGGGTTCTATCCCTGGGTCAGGAAGATCCCCTGAAGGAGAGCATGGCAACCCACTCCAGTATTCTCGCTGGAGAATCCCATGGACAGAGCAGCCTGGCAGCTACAAACCACAGAGGCACAAAGAGTCAGAAATGACAGAAATGACTTAGCACAGCACAGCAGAGTCTTAGTACAGTGAAACATTAGCATGGTTTCAATTTCTCTATTGCTATGACAAAAATAAAGTACTTGGTAGAATCTGGGCATAGGATTAGTCCAAAGGTGGACCAAAGGACAAGGTAGACTGTATGACTTAAAGGATATTTGAGAATCCGCATGACATCCAATTCCAGCCACAAGAACCAGTCATTTTATTCAAAGTGCTGAGAACTGAACTATCACCAGAAAGCTATAGGTAATATAGTCCTACATATATGGGAACTAGCCATTCAGGTTCTTTAACATATTTCATATATAGGATAAGACAAGCAACTGTTGGTATAATATAATAGTGGGATATTAGCCAATTGGGAGTTAATTAGATTCAAGTTATTTTGATGTGGCAACCAAAGCCAAAACTTTTAAAATTAAGGTCATTATTTGTTAATTTATTCAAGGTATACATTTTATTTCTTTCATAAAACAAATAGTAACCAAAAATTTACTAAGAACAGATAGTTTTCTAGACATTGGGTATAGGGTAGTAAACATGGTAGATATTTTTCCTGCCTTATAGAGTTTATAGTTTAGCAAGGAAGACAAGCAATTAAATAGGATATTGCAATGAATGATAAGTTTTAATACAAAGAATCACATGGGTTATGAAAACTCCATGCTATAGGAGCTGGCACAGTTAGGGAGAATCTAAGGGAAAAAAAAGAAAGGAAGGAGGGAAGAGCGGTAAAGCTGAGAAGGCGCTAAGAGTAATGTAAGAACAGAAGGGAAAAGGAATGATCAATGAAGTAGAAACAGCTATTTAAAGACCCAGAAGCAGGAGAGCATGACATATTCAAGAAACTAAAAGAAGGCAAGTTTAGGGGGAATACAAAGTGTGAAGGTGAAGTTAAAAGATCAGAAAAAAGGAAGAGATAGTAGCAAGACCTGACAAGAACCATAAACAAAGTTGAGAATGTGTAGCTTTAGTGTAGCTTTATCTGAGAAGTAACAGGAAGCTTGTTAAAACTAATTAAACACAGGTTTAAACCTGTGTAGGAAGATGATCACCAAGTTTTACAAATATCATATTAGACCTAGATATAGGACCAAAGACTCTCTAGGAATCGGGGATTCCCACTTGGCAAGAGGATGGGTAAACTTTGATCTTAGCGTGATAGAGAAATTGAAAGCTGAGATCCAAGAAGGAGGGCCTATCCCTAAGATAACAAATGATAATAATAATTTCTTTTACTCTTTCTGGAATCTTGTCTCTGCCCCAGACTCCACATGGGGAAAAGAAATTTAACAAAATTGAATTTATGCCAGACACAGGAAGAAGTTCCACATTTACACAACGGTGTGGAATTAAAATCCTAAAATCATCATTTGTTTTAAACAAATTCCATCTCAGTGAAAATCCAGGATTATGACAAGAATGTTTTTTTAATCACTCTGTAATTTAAAAAAATCATAAAGAACAAAATCCTAATGGAACTAAAAACTAACTCAAAAGGAAAAAATTAAAATCATACAACATAACATCTCCAGAGGAGTGAGAGGAGCATGCATAATAGTGTGTAGATTTAGATTCCCAGCAATTTCATAGAAGACATTCAAAAAAGATTACACAATATGTATATTTAAAGTGACTGAAGAGATGAAAGAAGGATTAGAAACTGTAAAGACACTCTTTACTGCCTTTTTATTTCATCTTACATTCGGACACCCGGCATCAAACTGTTTTATGGGTCTTCCTGTTCAGAAAATCTTACTTTATTAGGAAACTGAGGTTAAAACAAAAACTAAATTTCTTTCATCTTTGCCTTTCCCCGGGCTAATCCCTAAACAGCCAATGATGGCGATTCTGGCAGTAGTCAATGAAATGTCTCAGGATTTAATTATTACATCAACTTCCTCAGGGTTTCAAATTGATAGCAAATTTACTCTATCAGGGACGATCCCAACTGCTTTGAAAGCACATCAACATTGAAATCTTTAGAAGTGGGTTGATTGAAAATCTAATCTAAAATAGTTAATTTAAAACACATTCAACAGATAGCGAATGTTTTCATTTAGTGTTTAGCTTCAGCATCCTGGCAAAGGATGAGAAAAAAAAAAAGAAAAAGAGGAAGAAAGACTTGGTCTCTAGTTCTAGGGCAACCAGCTGGTTGCATAAGATTTTTGGTGTTGAACCATTCTCAGCTCAACACAGGCCATAGATTCTAATCATAAGTCCCCTGACAGATGACGAAGAATGTGGCCTAATTACCCTTACAGCTATTTCCACTTCATCTTCAAATATAGCCTAGTGGCTAATAGTTTGGTAGAAGTAATAGGATAGTACTTTCAAAGTTAAGTGCTTCAAAAATTTGTTCCACTAACCAAAAATAAATGAATGTGACAGTATAGTGCTGCCTACTTTGCTCTGCAAAAGCCTCAAGTGGCAAATGTCTCCACCAGACACGTAAACAACCAAGGGTTGCTCATGTAATTAGAACTAGTGTAGACTTTTAGTGGGAAATTTTCACAATAGACTGTATTTTCCTTCTCAATGTAGCCTTTAATTTTGGCTGATTGTTAAGTTTAGACAGTTTTTTGAGCCAGCTCTAAGTCCTTCATAATTTGCTGAAGCATAGAAGAAGGATATCTAAGAGAACACCTCTGCCTAATCTATGGAAGTGAGGACACAGGGGTAGAAGAGGGGATGCCTCCCAGGATTCTGCTAGGAAGGAAATTTGATCAAGAAGACATCTTAACATTCAAAGCAGTATCAAGAACCACAAGCTATTGCTAAATTGATAGAAAGAATCATCAACAATGTTATTATAGAAACTTATGATTTCACTTTTACATTGTATCCATTTTCTTCATCATCTGGATGGGTGCAGGCAGATAATCTTGAGTAAATTCCAAGGAATGCATTGGAAGGTCAAGTGAAAATATATGTGGGGACCATATCTGAAAATCCTTGAGAACCATGTTAAGGCTTTTGACCTAGATATCATAAGCATGGGGATCAGGATTGAAGGAAAAAATAAAGGATGTTTACAGTTATGACTTAAGAAGAGTGGTTTGTCAGATTGGAACAGAAGCTTTGCTAAAAGTAGGAACGTATCTAGCAGCAACTATAAAACACAAGATGAGAAGTAATAGGTCAGAGTTTTACTTTTGAACTCTTGTACCCTCAGCAAATCTCTCCCCTGGAGCTCCCATTTCTAAAAACAGTAACACCAGATATAATACTTACCCCAGAGGTCCTCACTCTTAAGTTTGCACAGAGATCTCCTGGGGATCTTTTGAAAAAGATGTATGCAGGATCTTACCATCAGAAATTTGAATCAAGAATTCTAAGATAGGACTGATGGAGGTTTCAATAATTCTTCAAGCTATCTTGATGTTGGTGACCCTGGGATCATAATCTGAAAAAAAACACTGCTTTAAAGAATCTAAGGGATTTTTTTAAATAAAAAAATTTCCTCAACTGCATCCTTCTCTCTGTAGGAAGCCTTCCAAAAATAATCAATTGAAAAAAGTTCCCAATTATGGAACTTATGATCTACTATAGTTTCAAGGAAAGTGAAGTTAATTGTAATCTGAATAAATCATTAACCATTACATAAAATAAAGAAGTAGGAATCTATACAAAAATTGTAGAGGTTTGGTATTACATATAATATTTATATGCATACAAATTCCACTTGGAATATTCTTATTCTAAATAGAAAAACAGATTTTAAGGGCCTTTTTGTTTTTGTCATCTTTCTCCTCAGGAACTCACAAAAAAGCGTTTAGCCTTGATGTAAGATTTTTAAGTGTATGGTGTATGCTTGGCAACAAAACCAATTAATGCTTTGTGTGTATGTGTGTTAGTCGCTCCGTTGTGACCAACTCTTTATGACCACACAGACTGTAGCCTGCCAGGCTCACAGTGGATTTGAATTGAATTACATCTACAGATCAATTCTGAGAGATTTTAGATTTTTGATTACTGAATATTTCAAGCTATGAGCTATCCCTCATTTATTTAGTTTTTAAATGTTTTTCAATCAGACTTTAAAGTTTTTTAAAAATAATTTTTGTATAGGAATTTGTATAATAAATTGCTAGCTAGCTTGCACTTTTATAATTTAAAATGGGTTTTTAAAAACTGTTTTTAAAATACATGTAAATGTGTATATAACACTTTCAATTTTTAGCTATCATACTTGTATTAAAGTCTTATGGATAATTTTTAAATTATTAATAAATTAATAAGTAATTTATTACTTCAGTTCAGTTCAGTCGCTCAGTTGTGTCTGACTCTTTGCAACTCCATGAATCGCAGCACGCCAGGCCTCCCTGTCCATCACCAACTCCCGTTCACTCAAACTCACGTCCATCGAGTCTGTGATGCCATCCAGCCATCTCATCCTCTGTCGTCCCCTTCTTCTCCTGCCCCCAATCCCTCCCAGCATCAGAGTCTTTTCCAATGAGTCAACTCTTCGCATGAGGTGGCCAAAGTACTGCAGTTTCAGCTTCAGCATCATTCCTTCCAAAAGAACACCCAGGGCTGATCTCCTTTAGAATGGACTGGTTGGATCTCCTATTACTTATATTCTATCAAATTGTCTTCATTCACAGCGATAGGATTTCTGACTACTGTCAGGCTTTGTTGTTCACTGTTTGGTTTCAAACTGCATATAAATTTTTTCTTTGTCTCACTGCACTGCACACAATGAAGTGTGAAAAAAAAAAATGTAACAACAGTGACTGATCTCTTGTTCCTAACTTTAAAAGAAATACTATCAGCATTTCAGTATAAAATATTATGTTTACTGAATTTTATGTAGATAATCTTTTAAGATTAAAGAACAAAATAGTAAAAACATTTCTCTAAAGTAACTTTGAAGCCAAAAAGTAAAAATAACCAATAAATCATGGTCAATTTTGTTTCTGCTAGAGGAGAAAAAATATAGAGTTGCTATAGTTACTAACTTTAAATAATAGATTATTGAAAAATATTCTTACAGCTCTCATTAACTGGTTTTCAGGAATTAAGCTGCTATATCTCTAGAGAGCATATCTGTTAAGGATAAGTGACAGTGGCTTGAATAGTTTTCCATAAAATGATTTGCCAGTCTCACAGAGATTCATTTGTGCTTAAAGGGCTTCCGTGGTGGCTCAGATGGTAAAGCATCTGCCTGCAGTGTGGGAGATTTGGGTTCCATCCCTGGGTCTGGAAGATCACCTCGAGAAGAGCATGGTAACCCACTCCAGTATTCCTGCCTGGAGAATTACATGGACAGAGGAGCCTAGCAGGATATAGTCCATGGGGTCACAAAGAGTCAGACACAACTGAGCAGCTAACACATTGCAAAGTCAGATCATTTAGTCTGGTAGAGAATTCCAGACTGTAGGAATTCTCATTCCTACATTGATGGGTTCTTTGTTGTTGTTCAGTTGCTCAGTCGTGTCCAACTCTTTGCGACCCCATGGACTGCAGCAAGCCAGACTTCCCTGTCCTTCAACAACACTCAGAGCTTGCTCAGACTCCTGTCCATTGAGTTGGTGATGCCATTCAACCGTCTTGTGCTCTGTCATCCCCTTCTCCTCCTGCCTTCAATCTTTCCCAGAATCAGGGTCTTTTCTAACAAGTTGGCTCTTCGAATCAGGCAGCCAAAGTATTGGAGCTTCAGCTTCAGCATCAATCCTTCCCATGTCCACTGGAGAAGGGAATGGAAACTCAGCATTCTTGCCTTGAGAACCCCATGAACACTATGAAAAGGCGAATCCTAGCACCATGATAAACGTTGGAAAGGGACAGAGAAACATCACTGTATGCTACTCCTCTTCTCAATATTATACGGAAAGTACTTTAAGTTACCAGTATCTCATTTTCTAAAGTTCCAGGTAGTGACTTCCCTTATTGAGTTCAAGCAACCAATTTTGACAATTATCTTCTATTTTTTTCTTGACAGTTCTATATGATCTTCTCAAGTACCATCTTATTCCTAATTCTGTCACCTCTTCAGTTCACCTCAACTCTTTTTAGGTAAGTTTATAAGTAAAGGGCTTAAAATCATGTTGGAATTACAGTAAGCAGTCAGCAAACTTTAGCTGTTATTAAATATTATTAGTGTATGTTATTTTCTTCTATTCTAATAATGATGAATGTCCTTTAGGCTCAGAGATGTCCCCTATTTGAACTTTCAAATCACAAAGAGATCTCATAGGAAACCCCATTTCATGAGTTTATACTACTCATTAATAATGAATGAATAACAACTCATGCATTTTTTTAAATTAAATCTAACTTCCCTTGAATTTCTGTGTACTGGTCTTAGGAATTGGGCATTAGCTAACTAATCCTTTTCTCACATGACACATCTTTATTTAAAGACAGCCAACATGAGACCTCTGAATCTTCTCTTCTCCAATCTAAACACTGATAGGACATTTGTATTTTCTCATTACTTGTGAAAGATAAAATTGACAAGGCAAAAATGTATCATATTGTCTGCTTTCAGAAAATATGTGAAGAGTGGATTTCCTCAATTAATGTCATATCTTATCTCTGCTCCTTCTCTATTAGGGCAGCATCATACATGTTCTTTCTTCTAGGCTATTAGTTTATACCTTACTCCCACATTCATATTAATTTCACCCTCACTGGAATTTTCTCCACTTGCTTCTATTTGCTTGGATTTTTAAACAATATTCAGACTTCTTAACATGCTTCTCTCTTCTATATTATACTGAAAAATATGTCTTCTTTTCCAGTATAAAAAAGGAAAAATGTCTTAAATTTTTAAGTCATATATTAGTAAATAGCTTTCTAATATACATTTTGTTTTGAATTTAATGCTATTGATTTCTTTCCTCTCTCCTTTTCCATTTCCGTATAAGACTTTCAATTGACTGGCAAGTTATTTCTCAACTACATTCTTCTACCAGGTATGTTATGATTCTTGGTTATTATGGAAATTCTGATACTTTACAGGTGGAACCTTGTGTTCTGAAACATAATATGTGAATTCAACAAAAGCATGATTGAACAACAAAAGCATCTAAGATGATAGTATTTCACTTTACTAATACCAGAGTTATAAATGCTTTCCACAGAATAGATAGGATTTGTAAACTCAGCTGCAAGCATCAGAAAAAATCATAAGTATGGTATTAGTAATTTGAGTCATGCAGGTGCACTGTATTTCAAAACAACCAAATGCAAGCAATTTTGAAGCTGCAAATAGGTTGATTTTCTTTTTATACTTGCGTTTGAGTTATTTGCTGGGAATCTGATATGAAATCCTCCCAAAGGAACCATTCTTGGATGTGGCAGCTTGTTTCTGCAAATCAGCCCACAATTTGCACTTAACCTATTTCATAAATGAAACACTGTACAATTCTGATGAGCTATAATAAAAACTTAAAAAAATTGTCCAGTTACAAATTAAGTGAATGAGTTAAATCAAAAGAACAAATAATTATTTTCTTTATCTCAAAGGCTAAAATTGAAGGAAAAGATTGAAGGGAAGTCCGTTTTCCTGATGGCTATACCTAATACAAAAATATGTTAAACCATAGAGCCTGTGCTTCAGGTGCTTAGTGAAAATGGAAGTCATTGAGTTAAACAGAGCAGCTTAGTAATGAAAAGCTATATGCCCACCTAAAACCAGGGTGGAACACAGACCTAGTATTCCTAGTATAAACTTTATTGTTTGAGGTTACTAAATATTAACCATAAATACTATATTACTGTATCCAACTCCCCCAAAACAAAGCCCCATTGGGTATTCTACTTGCAGATAAATTTGGACTCAGTTTCTGATCTAAGTCAAGAAAGGGCTCAAGTCCATAAATGTCTCATGTCGAGGGCTTAGCCTTCCTTCACCTTCCTTCCTCCCCTGCCCAGGGGCAGCTTCTGCATGTCTTTTTAGGGCCCTGTTTCTTGGCCCTCCAGACCTGAAGATCTCATCTCATTTGCTGGGGCTTCCTCTTAATCCCGGCCTTAAATGCAGTCTTTTCTGTATTTTTTGGCTGTGCCGGGTCTTCATCGCTGCACAGACTTTTTCTCGGGTGGTGGAGAACGGGGGATCCCCTCTAGTCGCACTGCGCAGGCTTCTCATTGTGGTGGCTTCTCTTGTTGCCGAGCACGGGCTCCAGGGCGTGGAGACTTCAGTGCTCATGGCACGCGGGCTCCGTGTTTAAGGCTCATGGTCTCCAGGGCACAAGCTCAATAACTGTGGTCCATAGGCTCAATTGCTCCATGGCATGGGGATCTTCCTGGATCAGGGATTGAACCCGCATCTCCTGAAAGGCGGTTGATTGTCTGCATCCAGCACAACACATACAGTGCTCAGCTCCCAATACCTGCCCATTCTCTACCTGCCCCCCTGACAAGGACTAAAACCTGTCTGGTTGTCAAACACTCTCTCTATTGGCTAAGATTTTACTTCATAGACTAATTTTTAGTCTTGTTATCCTTGTACAAAGTTCTTCCTGGGCCTGTTTACCTGGACAGCAACAACTGATAACACAATGTGGATTTTTTATTTTATGCGAAATCCCCATTTTTCCATTTGAATTACATAGGTAATATTTTCTTTTACGTTGACCAGACTTCCCAAAAATTTGAATCCACTCTTGTGTCTGTTTGTCTGAAAATGTACTGTTAGCATGTTTCAATTCCTCCAATATCTTGGCATTTCTAAGGCCAACCCCTCTCACCTTTCCTCCTAGACTTTCCAGACAAATCACCATGCTTCTGCAATAAGTCATTAGGTAGAATACCCACATCCAATCAGTCCATGGGATTCTCCAGGAAAGAATACTGAAGTGGGTTGCCATTTCCTTCTCCAGAGGATCTTCCTGACCCAGGAATCAAACCCGGGTCTACTGCAATGCAGGCAGATTCTTTAACTGAGCTATGAGGGAAGTCCTTTCTTTCCTTACATGCTTAGAAGACAAAGGATATTGTATAATGTATTGTAGATGCTATTCACATGCTAAGTCTGTTCAGTCACGTCCGACTCTTTGAGACCCTGTGGATCTCAAAGTGGTCCCCAGAGGACCCCAAGCTCCTCTGTCCATGAGGCTTCTCCAGGCAAGAATACCAGAGTGGATTGCCATGCCCTCCTCCAGCGAATCTTCCTGACCCGGGAATCGAAACTGCTTTTCTTATGTCTCCTTCATCGACAGGCAGATTCTTTACCACTAGCACCACTATTTAAGAGAAACTCAAATTTAAAAATACATATTTGAAAATCTGCTGACCCTTAGAAGAGTTATTCTTGGAAAGGGCCTGAGTTCACCCCCACACTTGGCTTGGCAATAACTGATGCTATCTGCCTGTCATTATAAAAATAACTAGAATTGCTTGAATGTACCCTTGCAAGGAAACAACGCAATGGCACATTTTCACAAAGATAAGTTCATGTTGTTAGTACGAAATCAGTGAAATTTGATTTTTCATTTTTATATGAGACACACAAAACTGTGGAAATGTCATAATTTCTCTCCTAAAAATGCATTAATAGGAAGAGTTAACTGTTTTGCTATCTCTCTGACAAATGGAATGCCATTTAAAAAAAAGCCTTTTGAATATTTTACATGGATGTAGCCATCTGTTGCACAGAACCTAAGATCTCTACTAGCCCATGAATTTAATCTGAATTGATTTTAAAAATAAATATCATAAATTTTAGCCATAAGCAGGAAAACTGTCGAGAACGCTGAAACCAGTGTGTTCCAACTAGGCAATGGTGCTGATTTATTCAATGGTTCTATCACTTGAGATCACAAAGGATACAGTCAAAACTCATCTGTCTTCCTGGATGATGAAACGTGAAGCAGTTCAGAATAAGGCAATACAGAGTGGTAGGGTCTGTGGTGAACTAGAGACAGTGTCCCCTTCTATAAACAATTTATTTATCTGTTTATTTGTATACTTACATATACAAACATTCATGCAGAGACACACATCAATTGTTTTGACCAAAAGATGTCTGTAAGCCAGATTCAACAGACTTGCAACAAAAGTAAGCAGCAAAGTCATCAAAAACAAGAGGTAAAAACAGGACGATCTATTATAAAGGCATCCATGTTGTTTAAAAACTGGCTTGTTAAAATGTAAAGAGAGCAATAAAATCTTTCAGGTTATGATATGGAATTAATGATAAAAAAATGCTGACATTTTCCTCAGAGAAATTTTTAAAAGTCAAAGAGAATATGGGAAAAAAATGGATACAGAAACGTCATTTTGTGATTTGACTGAGAAGCAAATACGTCATAGATTTGAATCTAAACACATTTTTTCATTAGGAATAATTTCTGAATGTATCAAAACAGTATTATAAAATTATTCTTAAGTTGTTATGTGACTTTTCTTAAAGTTACTCTAAGAACAATTACATGGTGAAACAAGTATGTCTGTGTGTATGTGTGTGTGTTTGCACACACACCTGTATGTGTATATAGTGTGCAATTCTAAGGAAAGATTTAAAGGTATTAAAAGCTATTATTTTTATCCCTCAAGAATTATTTGCTAGCTTACAGAATTAAATTAATGATAAAATCTTTGTAAAGTTGTAGGTATGGTTTTTTTTTGAAATAGTCCATATTAAAATTTATAATAAGAGCTACTTTTCTGAGTAATTCTTATAAGCCAAATCATTTCTGTAAGTTTTAGCAAATTAAACTTTTGGCATTATCCTATTTCACAAATGATGAAAGTGAGCTTTTGACAAGATAAGAAACATTTCAAAAATCACTTCATAAGTAGGAGAAATGGTTTTGAATTTAAAACTTGGTTTCCGTGATTTCTAAGTGCATTCTCTCTACCTGTTCTGACTACTTTATAATATTTTTGTTTGCTATTCACCACATTAACTGATTTTTGTGGTGAACTTTTTTTCTAGGTTGAACTAAACAAGTCATCATTAGCTCAGACAATAAGGATTTTTTTGGTTGTTGTGTGTATTGTATTCTAGATCTAATTAACTGAACTTGATTTGACTCAATATCTTGTCATATTTGATCATTATTTAACCTTTGTAGAGTTCCTGTATTGCTGAAATAATTAAAATAGAAATAAATAAGTTTGAAAACTTGAAAACAATGTTTAGTGATAGAGTTATATGAAGGCTGTTGAGAAATGGAAATATTGCTTTCTCTAGGCTCAAATAGGTCAGATTCAGTGCAAATGACCTCATCTCATTTGTGTGTATCCAAAGCACAAATCTTAAGACAAATTTATTTGTGCTAATTTTATAGTCAGTTCAGAATGTTAGAACCAATTGCCCCTCTCTGATTACTTTCATATTTAGAATTCATATTTTGTGCAGATAAAAGGAAATCATTTTCTTTTTTCCACTACTCTGAATATAATCACCCCAGGGTCTATTCCTTTTTATAAGACAGCTGCTGATTTTGGTGTTTAAAAGAGAAAGATGGGTTCTTCAACTTACTGGTGAATGGTTTTTGCTGCTGCTGAAAATTATACCTCAAGAGCTTTTTGAGATGTATTTTTACAAATGAAAATTAGCCTTATTGGGCAAATGCGACCTTCTCCCTCAGAAGAATTGGCTGTCAAAGAGGAAAAATGTATCTTCAGTTTCGCAAAATATCAAAGTTTTGAAATCCCCTCGGAGTTTATGAATTTTGAATATAAGCAATATCACCTAATTTATGAGAGAATGACTTTGCATATAAATTGATATTACAGTTTTGAGTAAACAAACATCCCTGAGTTATGCTAACTTTTCTATTTTTCTTACTCTCATTTAGTCAAGAGATGACTAGCTCCATTCCCACTCCCTACCTCCAAAACAGAAATGTTCAAAATGAACACTATGACCTTGATCACAGCAGACCAAAAGCAATTGCTGAATGATGATAATTCCTTTTCTTTTCTGCTAATTATCTCAGAGCTTTAAAAATTGTCTCAATCTGTCTCCCAACACTTTCTGGGTGAGGAGTTAAAAATTTAAGAAAAAAACAATCCTCCAAAATCTCTTGATGACTATCATCAAGAGACTGTTCTTAATCTCTAAGGTATTACAACAGATACAAACACTATATTTTTCACAAGTAATAATCTCATAATTTCAGAATGAATATTTTAAAACAATAATCACAACCCAATTGGATTACATCTTTCTCTCTTGGGTGGGTCAATATAATTTAAATACAATGAAAGAATAAGTGAGTTCAATTCTCACGCTAAAAACCACCTTCTGGTGGCCACTCAAGTGTGGAATTTCCTGATTAGTCTGATTAGTCAAAGAGCTCCAATCTTAGTTTCCCCCTAGAAAAAAAAGCAAGATGGACAGTACATAACTTCATTATATTTATTATTTCTATAATCTTATACTGGAAGACTATGTGAATTTAGAGGTTTGAGTTTGATATATTTGTTAATACATGATTATGTATGTTCCAGAGAAGGAAATAGCAACCCATTCCAGTATTCTTGCCTGGAAAATTCCACAGACAGGAGAGCCTGGTGGCCTACAGTGCATGGGGTCGCAAAGAGTCACCCGTGACTGAGCGACTGAATGTATGTATGTTCAGTCACTCAGTTGTGCCTGACTTTTTTTGGCTCAGAGGTGGGTTCTTCACCACTAGGGCTACCTAGGAAGCTCTCCCTAATGTATACCACAAGAGTAATCATTATTATTTACCTACAATATAAAAAGTGAATAATCTTACATTAATGAACTAAGTAAAACAGAATAAAACTTTTCTCTGAGCAACATTTAAATCAATAAGTTAATACACGCTTGGAAGTGAGTAAGTTGATATTTGTTAGTTATTATAATAAGTATCCATGTGTAAGTTATGGAAATATTATTCATACTTTATTTAATGTTGATTTGTAAACCATTTGGAGAAAGGAAGTGTTCATTTATTATGTATTTATCAATGATAAAGCCAGAGTAGCATTTTAGACATTTCAGAAATCGGTTTCCACTTGAATGGTAATGGCAGTGGGTGAAATTCTTGATTACATTTTCCTGCTTTCAGGCACTGTGTGCTGTATTTATCTTTTGATGCATAGAAATGTAACTGCACAACAGCTTCTACTCGCCAATCATTTTTGTGACCTGTAATGCAGTAATACATTTTAATATGAAGGAAGGAAAGAAATCGAGGTCAATATTTCACATGCCTGTATGATTCAGCAATTCCTTTGAAAAAGGTGGCATGGATAAAAATGTAATTTGAGATGCTAGTGAGTAAAACAGCAAAAGGAAGAAGGAAAGGATTCCAGAAATTGGATTGGAAATGACCCATAGTGAAAGAAAGCAAAGTTAAAGTTGAATTTGAGCAGGGACAGAGGTTAATTTAGTCCCGGTTAAAGACCTTTAATTTCTGGGAAATCTTCTCATGTCATATATCTGAATATTGTCATCACTTTATGAAAGTAGATCTATACATAGCTAGATAGAAAGACAGATAGATAGACAGACAGATATATATATTCAAATGCTTAACCAATATTTTTAAGATCCTATTATGCATAAGACATTATTCTAAGCCCTGGAGATATATTAGATTAAATCACTGGGTAGTTAAAATAGATGAACAATAAAAACCTGAAGACATGAAGAGGAAATGAGTGATAACTTTTCCAAGGGTACCCGCTTAACCTAGACAAAAAATTTTAAAGCACGGTTCAGATATAGGGAGTGATTTAGGTATATAGCTTTTTTGCTATTTAATATCTACTTGCTCTTTCAGTTAGAGGTATAAATACCATAATAAAAGTTTCCATTTTAATAACTCATCTGTACTGGATTCTACAAAAAATTATCATCTCTCCCCTATTGTTCTCTGGAGAACATTGTTCCTTTTATACCATAAACAGAGAATTGCTTCTTCATTGCTAGAACTCAAAGGAAAAGAAACTGGTCTTTCTAAGGTCATGGTTAAATAATAGTCAAAGAGAAAATATTAGCTAAAAAAACTTGCTGCCCTTTGTAAAAAGTTTTTCAACTTTACAAAGTTTCTTTTTTAAAAAGTCTTTTAACTACCAGCTAAATCCGGAACATATTTTAAAGAAGTCTAAGAATGTCCAATTGCTGAAAGTATGGAAGGTCCAAAGAAGTCATTCTAAGTCTTCTTTATGCTAACAGATAAACTCAATTATGTTTGGTTATTTAAAAAGCTTTTTAAAAAAATCTTTAACAAGATTCAACAAGAAGAAAGAACTTAATTAGAGTTTTATCTCTGATTTCAGTATCAACCCCCCCTCGCAAAAAAAAAAAAAAAAAAATCTGTGCTAGGCCTTTCTGACTTATCAGTGACTGATTCATGCCAATAAAGGATGATTTGTATACATTTCTGAAAGGTTTTAATTTTATAAGTTTTAAATTTATACAACCAATCACATACAGGCAATGCTTTTCCAGAGTAAAACTTGTAACTCAGAGATAAGATCAGCAGTGTTCTGGGTACAATTTAACAATCAGCTCTCAGGGAGGGGGTGCTAATTTTTGATGTTTGCTGACTTATAAGGGGCTAAAACTCCTACCATAGCTAACTTCAAGCCACCAACTTGACATGGGTGGGTGTGGAGTTGGGCAGAGACATTGACACTCTACTTCACCAGCCAGGAGGGGCTGACTTCAACACGTCGTGGATGGTCTGATTAAAGACAAGTTGCTGTCAATTGCATAACATCACTTTAGGTGCCACTAAGAAGGATGTTGGAGAAGGCACTGGCAGCCCACTCCACTACTCTTGCCTGGAAGATCCCATGGACGGAGGAGCCTGGTGGGCTGCAGTCTATGGGGTCGCTGGGAGTCGGACACGACTGAGCGACTTCACTTTGACTTTTCACTTTCATACATTGGAGAAGGAAATGGCAACCCACTCCAGTATTCTTGCCTAGAGAATCCCAGGAATGGGGGAGCCTGGTGGGCTGCTGTCTATGGGGTCGCACTGAGTCAGACACAACTTAGCAGTAGCAAGAAGGAAGTTAGGCTTCCCTGGTGGCTCAGTGGTAAAGAATCCTCTTGTCAACGCAGGAGATGCAGGTTCAATCCCTGGACTGGAAAGATGCCCTTGAGAAGGAAATGGCAACCCACTCCAGTATTCTTGCCTGGGAAATAACCATGGAGAGAGGAGCCTGGCAGACTACAGTTCATGGGGTCTCACTCAAAAGAATCAGACATGACTTTAACGACTATAATTCTGGCAATTAAATTATGATAAAATGTTTTAGTATCAGTCAGTTGATTGATTGGTTTCATTTTGTGTTTATTCAAAAATCTTTTTCAAAGATTCTCTGCCCTAGAAAGTTTCCCTATCCTCTATCCAACTTGAAAAAATAGGAGAAAGAAAAGGTATAGAGAGGACAGAGAGACAGAACACAGAGTTCTGGATGGATGAGGAGTCATAGCCAATAGATACCAAAACTAGGTTGTGGCTCAGAGAAGTTGGAGTTGCCTTGAAGTGTTCTATTCTGGTGTAACAGTCATTCTAAGAAGGCTAAGAGGAGAGTAAAAAAGCTGGCTTAAAACTCAAAATTCAAACTACAAAGATCATGGCACTCGGTCCCATCATTTCATGGCAAATAGATGGGGAAAACAGTGGAAACAAAGACAAATTTTATTTTCTTGGGCTCCAAAATCACTGCAGATGGTGATTGCAGTCATGAAATTAAAAGACGCTTGGTTCTTGGAAGGAAAGCATTGACCAACCTTGACAGCATATTAAAAAAACAGCCACATTACATGCCAACAAAGGCCCATCTAGTCAAAGCTATGGTTTTTCCAGTAGTTATGTATGGATGTGCGAGTTGGGCTATAAAAAAAGCTGAGTGCTGAAGAACTGATGCATTTGAACTGTGGTGTTGAAGAAGACTCTTGAAGGTCCCTTGGACTACAAGGAAATCAAACCAATCCATCCTAAAGGAAGTCAGCCCTAAATATTCATTGGAAGGACTGATGCTGAAGCTGAAGCTCCAATACTTTGGCCACCTGATGTGAAGAACTGACTCTTTGGGAAAGACCTTGATGCTGGGAAAGACTGAAGGCAGGAGGAAAACGGGAAAAGAATGGATGAAAGAGTTTGATGGCATCAGTGACTTGATGGACATGAATTTGAGCAAGCTCCAGGAGTTGGTGATGGATAGGGAAGCCTGGCTTGCTACAGTCCATGGGGTCACAAAGAGTCAGACATGACTGAGAGACTGAACTGAAGAAGATTAAAGCGCCTGCTTGACATAGAGAGGTTGGTACAAAAGGACCACGTATATATGGCCCCAGGCCAGAGAGGTTTGCAGTGCAGAAGGGCTAAGATCTGACCCTTATAACCACTGGGCTTCTCCTGTGATGAAGGCAGCATCAGAAGCAGCAGGAATCATATGCAAACCTCCCATAAGACACCAAATCATGATTTCAGGGCTCTTAACCCCTCTCCACAAAAAAGAAAGATAGAAAGAAAGAAACCTAAAATCATAAGATGTGGTATATTAAATTCACTAATAATGAAAGCTAAAAGTTCTAGAAAATACATGTGTAAAACTCTGCAAAGCTCTAAACCTGCACATTAAAAGTAAGCTTTAGAGGAAATTCCCTGGCAGTCCAGTGGTTAGGACTCAGCCCTTTCATAGCAGAGAACACAGGTTCGATCCCTGGTCAGGGAACTTTTGACCAAGTCAAGGCATGGTCAAAACAAAACAAAGTAGGCTTTTGAGACTTCCAGTCTCTAGTCTGGCTTACAAGGAGCTGGGACATGTTCACTCCAATCTCCACCACAAGAAAAAAGCTCAGCTAGAAATCAACTACCCTCTTCTGGTGTTTATCAGAGAATTGTCGCAGGACAAACTGTTGCCCATATTCCCCACCCCCAAATTGGAGAAACAGGTGATCGAGAGATTCACAGTTTACAGGGCAAAACTTCCACTGAAACCAATACTCAGGCAGGAAAGCTTCAACTATAATTGACAAATTGCTAGAGGCTTCCCTGGGTCCAGAAGATCCCCTAGAGAAGGGCGTGCCAACCCACTCCAGGATTCTTACCCAGAGAATCCCATGGACAAAGGAGCCTGACGGGCTACATGGGTTGCAAAGAGTAGGAGGTGACTGAGCGACAAGTGTGGACAAGACTGAGTTAAAAACTCCAGGGGGTCCCAGTCTTAGGGGAGACCTCTATTTTTGCAAGTTGCCTCCAGGAGTCCTAGCAGGAAGAAAACAGGAGGAGGAAAGATATGGTAGGCAAGGAAAGAAGAGGAGGAAAGGATGGCAGGAAGGAAGGCAGAAGAAACAGGAGGGAAAAAAATTAATGGGCATAAAAATAAATCTGCTTCTGGTTCTAAAAACTGTTTTAAAATTTTAGATCAAAGCTATTCAGGGCTTTGAAATGAGAGCATAACTTTTTAAGATGACAGCATTCAAGCAACCAACACATTTGTTTAGCTAAGTTTTCACGTGATGAGCAACATAACTTGCCTTTTGTACAATATCCCTCCTGTGTGTTCAAAGGAAATGATCATGAAAAGGAAAAAAATAGGGCACATTTCTTTCCTTTATTTCTATTGTTACCAACCTCTGTGTGCTTCAGAATGCGAAACAAAAAAATGATCACTGGGTACATAGAAAGATTTCTGTCTTCCTCACTTTTATAGCTTTGAAACTTGAATCAGCATCTAAGAGAATGAAATGACAAAAGACAAACAGAAACACCCTCTCTGACTCTATAAAATCAGAGAACTCTGGAAAGCAATTTGATCTGAAGAACATTTAGAATCTTGAAAAAAGTCATCATTTACTGCCCAGCACAGATATCATTATATCAATGAGTACAGGTTCACCATCAGAGCAACATAGCCTTCAGGGAAATTTTAAGAGACCTATCCAGTTATGCCCTCAAACAGTTTCAACCGCTAGACTTCAAAATCATGATGATGAATATATGAGAAAGGAAAGTATATGGCACACTGAAGAAAGAGTGCAAAATATTGCTGTCAGCATCAAACCAATAAGCAGAGACAATGAGCAGCACAGCAGTGCTCCAAGGGATTTTTACAATAGCAGATAAAAGAAGGAAGAAGCTTCTGGGGGCGGTGGGGCTGGTGGGGGTGGGGAGCCACAGCTATTTTCTTGAAAATATTGTTTAGTTTTATCCTTATGTTTATATCTTTTGCACTTTTAGTTGTTTGATATTTTTGTAAGTGCACAAAAATGTTTTTATTTTTCGCCCTTTTAAACAGGTCTCTCTTTTCAAAATGTTATACACCTCCAGGAAAAAAGTACACAAATGTGTGAGTGCTCAGGCTATAACCCTATATTCTGCTCTTTGTTAATTAGACAGACTTTAAAACAGCAAAATATAGAGATAAATATGTCACATTAGTGTTTGAATAGGCAACTACTTTCAAGTATAACATAAAATTAATTACTTCAAGTTAGCAGATAAAGCAAGTTAAAGCAATAATTTAAATGAAAGGCTAAAGTCTACAAGGCAAGGGAAGAGGAAGAGAGCACAATATCTTAAGAAACATATTATAAAATAAAACACACTGTTGAAATCGAGTTAAATACACATAAATTATCGTCTAAATCAAACTTTTTCTAAGCACAGTTTTCTAAAACCATATTCATAAAAAATGATCAAACACTTATTAGCTACATGTGCTTCTTTCAAAGTGAAAGTGAAAGTGAAAGCTGTTCAGTTATTTCCAACTCCTTGCTACCCCATGGACTATATAGTTCATGGAATTCTCCAGGCCAAAATACTGGAGTGGGTAACCTTTCCCTTTCCAGAGGATCTTCCCAACCCAGGGATCTACCCATGTCTCCCACATTGCAAGCAGATACTTTACCAGCTGAGCCACCAGGGAAGCCCAAGAATACTGGAGTGGGTAACCTATCTCTTCTCCAGGGGAATCTTCCTAATCCAGAAATCAAGTGGAGCCGTCTGCATTGCAGGTGGATTTGTTATCAACTGAGCTATCAAAGTCTATTTTAAATAGACCAGCAGCCAAGATGTGAAAAATAAAGAGCTATACCTCGCTCATAAAAAATGTGGTCCCAGTGCCGGCTGCAGGCATTGCAGTGTGCAGGCATAGCATCCATCACTGCCACATCTGAGCTCAGAAAATGAAGAGACAAACAGATTCACTGAGCTGGATGGGCTCTTAAAAGCCTGTGTATGCCTACTATGCCTCACCAGCTGCATTGTCATCATGCCAGAGGGGTAAATGATTTCCAAAATCTGTAATACAAGACATAAGAAAGGAAAGTCATCTATTGCTCTTCTGGTACTACTTCACTGGCTTTTGACATCTCACATGTAGGAAAATTCTTAATATATTCTAGATTTTATATGTATACGTGTGTGTGTGTGTATGTGTGTGCATGTGTGTGCTTGCATGTGTGGTGCTCAGTCGTGTCCAACTCTTTGCAACTCCATGGATTGTAGCCCACCAGGCTTCTCTGTCCATGGAATTTACCAGACAATAATACTGGCATGTTTGCCATTTCCTTCTCCAGGGGATCTTCCTGACCCAGGAAGTGTCTCCTGCACTGGCAGGTGGGTTCTTTACCAGCCTGATTTCTTTCAAAGGTTTCATGGTTATTTTTTGTCCAGTATGCAATTCTTGAGGAAAAAAATAAATTCTCTACAATTAATTGCAAACACCTGTTTGCAATCCATATTTATACATATACATATATATTCTCAGGTGGAATTAGTGGTGGAGAACCTGCCTGCTAAGGCAGGAGATGCAAGAGACTCGAGTTCAATTCCTAGGTTGCGAAGATCCCCTGGAGAAGGAAATGGCAACTCACTCCAGTATTCTTGCCTGGAAAATCCTATAGACAGAGGAGCCTGGTAGGCTACTACAGTTCATGGGGTGACAAGACCACACACATGCACACATGGACACACACACACATACACATATATTCTGTATGCAATCCATGTTAATTGTAGTTTGTTTGTTTGTTTGTTTTTTTAAGAACTGCATCCTGGACCAAAACCAACCATGACACCTTTAAAATAAATTGGGCTATTTGATTGCCGCAGATGTGTAGATAGGTCAACCCTACCTAAAAATATATCACAACAAGACTGTATCTTGTTATTGACTTGGAAAAAAAATCATCCTTGCTTTGTGGGAAATCTGAGTAGAAATATTTCCCCAGAGAAAGGAAAAAGCAAGTTTATTAAAGAAATGAGTTGGAAAAGATTCTCCTTCAGGGATGAAAGGGACCAAGAGCTGCTGTTGGCAGAGGTAATAGGAACATGCTAAGTACTTGTTAAATAGTGCTGCACTGATTAATACAGATGTCTTGCCTACTGATACATGTGACTCTACCAGTGGGCACCAGCTGACCTTCAGGCTAGATCATCAGTTCCAGGATAACCCACTCAGTCCTCTGAACAGGAACAGACACCAGCACAGCCAGCATCGAGGGAAAGTGGGACAGATGGACGCTGCAGACGGTAAAACCACTACTTGAGGGTTTTTCACAAATCCTGGTTTCTGGACTACTTGCCTAAACTCATTTGAGGTACCTGTTACAAGTTCAGATTTCCAAGTTTCAGATGGATCTGTAGAATGAGAAAGTATGGACTTTCTTTGAGTCACTGGAAACTTGACTACACATTCTGAATAATTTTTATATTCACTAAAGTTAGGGAATCAGCGTACTTGTATGTATGGATCAACTCAGTGGATGCATTTAGGGACAGTGTTTTCAGGTAAACTATCTCTGTAGAGAAGAGTGATTGGAATTATAGCCTAAGCTGATGATAACCATGTCAGAGGCAAAGGGGCAAGCAATATGTAAGTCTAAAAATAAGTCTTCATATTAGAGTGAGAATGAAATTATATAGCACTCCCTGCATTTTTCAAGATAAGAGACACCTTTATAAACTCTCTGCTTAGTATGTGTTTCCTAAATTTCTAGATAGGAGCTTAAGCCAATTAGAGTATGACCACTTACTCAGTTACAATGATATAAACAATGCATGTAACTTAAGCTCATTCCCTTTTCATTCTTCTACAAAAATTGAAAATACATACATATCACTATTCATTAATAATTCTTATACTCCTTCCCGCCACACTGGTAGACAAGAACGTTATAGCTACTGGAGACACATGCTGTGTTTTGGCAGTGGGTAATTCATTCTAGATAGGAAAAAAAATTATATAAAAGTTCTACTTTCTTTGTTCTGATTTCATAAACATCAAGTAACTCCATGGTTACAAATTCAAGTTTTCTAAATTATTTCATACTTGGCAAATCTGTGTAGTAATGTAATGTAAACTATTCGTTGGTATTATTTTATACATGAGTCGCCTGTGAGATTAGTTTGTGTTAATATCATTACATTAGCAACTTTCAACAGCTGTTTAATCATGTTTTATTTATGTTGGTGCAAAAGTAATTGCAGTTTTGCATTGTTGAACTTTGTGGTCTGATATTGGGATACATTCTTAAATAAATGTGGTTATGTTGTACATCATTTTAATGTGCATTTATAGCTTTATGTTTTTTCTAATGACTTATTACTTGCTGTTTATTTTATATTTACTTTAGACCAGGGAAATAGTGTTAGACAAAAGTAAATTTGAGCGATTTTCTTATTCAAGTTCAAAATGGGTCATAAAGCAGTGGAGACAGCTCAAAACATCAACAACACATTTGGCCCAGGAACTGCTAATGAATGTACAATGCAGTGGTGGTTCAAGAAATTTTGCAAAGGAGACGAGAGCCTTGAAGATGAGGAGCATAGTGGCTGGCCATTGGAAGTTCACAACTACCAATTGAGAGCCATCATTGAAGCTGATTCTCTTACAACTACATGAGAAGTTTCCAAAGAATTCAGTGTCGACCATTCTATGGTCATTCACCATTTAAGCAAATTGGAAAGGTGAAAAATATTGGTAAGTGGGTGCCTCATGAGCTGACCACAAATTTTAAAAAATGGTTGTTTTGAAGTATCGTCTTTTTTTATTCCATGCCACAATGAACCATTCCTCAATCTGATTGTTATGTGTGGCAAAAAGTGGATTTTATAGGACAACCAGCGAAGACCAGCTCAGTGGCTGGACAGAAAAGAGGCTCCAGAGCACTTCCCAAATCCAGACTTGCTCGTGGTCACTGTTTGATGGGCTGCTGCCCATCTGACCCACTACAACTTTCTGAATCTCAGCGAAACCATTGCACCTGAGAAGTATGCTCAGCAAATCAATGAGATACACCAAAAACTACAATGCCTGCAACCGGCACTGGACAGAAAGGGCCCAATTCTTCTCCATGACAACACCAGATTTCATGTCACACAACTAGTGTTTCAAAAGATGAATGAGTCAGGCTATTAAATTTTGCCTCATCACCTTATTCCTGACCTCTCACCAACTGACTACCACTTCTTTGAGCATCTTGACTGCTTTTTACATGAAAAATGCTTCCACAAAGCATAGGAGACAGAAAATGTTTTCCAAGAGTTTGCTGAATCTCTAAGCCTGGACTTTTACACGACAGAAATAAAAATCTGATTGTTCACTGGCAAAAATGTGTTGATTGTAATCGTTCTTATTTTGATTAATAAAGATGTGTTTGAGCCTAGTTATAATGATTTAAAATTCACTGTCTGAAACCACAATTTCTTTTGCACCAACCTTAATAGATTTCTAGTCTAGTACATCATGTCCATTTGATGACCCAAGGAGTATAAGACTCTGGAATGATTTATAATATTTGCTTAATATCTCTAGATAACATCATTACTAACTCCACTTCTTAAATGCATTATATCTTCTATTGTTTAAGAATCTGTTAAAGGCTTCATTGGTTAAAAAAAAAAAAAAAAAAAACCTTGAACAGTACAAGATCAAAACAACACTGTGAAAATACTTTTGCACGGATCTCCATGCTAATAATAAAAAGAACCATTTAAAGAGGTAACCACTCCTTTTTTCTCTTACCTTTACATTAGTAATGTGATGGTACATATATGGAAGTTTTGAGATGGATTATTTTACCTTACTTCTCTAGCAATAGAAAACAAAGAGTGCTTCTTACAGAATATATGTCTCATATGTTCATATAGAGTGCAATTTCCTTGTCCCTTCATGATGCACTTTAATATTTAGAATCAGGATCTCTTTTTATTTATTCATTCATTGATTTTTTTTCCTCCAGCAAACATTCATTCATTCATCCAGTGAATATATTTAAGTACTTATGAGAATACCAGGCCCTGAGGATTCAATCAACTACAGGGGAAGTCTCCCCTCTATGTTGTAATTCACAAAAGAAATAATACTGACCCTTAAAAACTAAAAACTAAAGGCTGAATGTATTCATTTCCTAATCTGAAAGCACTGGTCCACTATTTACTAGGCATCAGGCTGTGTTCTAGCTTTTAGATGGGTTTTAAATGTTCAGGTCATGTAACCTAGGTATTTCCATACCTAAGTCTGTCTCCTTAAAAACTGATAGATTCTGATATTTCTAGCGAAATAAGATTTGATCTCCTGCATGTGTCTGGTCTCTGTTATATAATGTTGCACATCATATATAAAATATTAATATAGTACTTACATATAGTATACTTCTGAAGTGCGGTCTTTCTGATAGTTAGCTAGTGAAGACCCCTGAAGTGTACTTTCTCATTTAGGACAATTAACTGCCCTTAAAGTGTGAGCTACCTAGCTCAAATAGACACAAGTCTATGTGTCAAAGTAAACAACAGATATTATAACAATGTGTCCTTATTCCTTCTGCTCCTGATCCTTCCTTCCCATGTGTGAACACTGATCATATTCCAGACAAAATCCCATATCTGTCTATGAGCTTTTATGTTCCACAAGCCCTACTGCTTCCCTGCAGAAGATCAACCGTCTACCAACAATAGCAGTCTCTCCTCTTATTCCTTTCCTGAAACTTAGGCCTGAAGTTTAACTCAGAACTTCATTAGAACAGTTGTGTATGGTCAATTCTGCCCAGACGTTTAGGTTGTAAGTGGAACATGGGACTTCAAACTATGAGCAAGAGCTTCCTGATTGCATAAGTCAATAAATAACACACCTCCTATAGAAAAATATTTTTCAGAGACCACGAAGTCTAATCTCACATCAGGGACTCTAGTCATATAGCATGGTTTGCCATGGTCCTCCACTTTTGTAGCAAATCTTGTTGGGCTTTTTCCTGTTCATGTTAAAGTCTGGTACACCACAAAAATAGAACTCACTCTTGGTTTCTGATGCTTTGCTCACTTAATCAGTAACATCGATAAGATCGTATGAAGAAACTCAAATGAACTTTTTGGCCAACCTTATATTAACGGATAGAAATCGCCTATTTACTGAGTGTCAGACATTATTCTAGAATCTGGATGTTCACTAATACCTAAAACATTAAAGCCATATTCTTAGAATAATTTTTTTAGCTATCAAACAAGAGACATAGACCTTAGATCGTGCAATGAAGAAATCTAAGATTTAAAGGCAAAAAAGAGGCTGAGCTTGGAAAGAGGGTACAGATAGGTGAAAGGAACACCAGGAAAGTTTGAAGGCATAGACACAAAGGAAAGAGAATGTTTCAACGTATTTTTAATGTAAATTAAAATTGTAGCAAGTAGAGAAATAGAAAACGCTCATTAGATTTAATGACCTAGAGATTATCAATGACCTTGTTGAGAACTATCTGGTGATATGATGGGAGTTATAAATAGTGAATCCAGACTGAAATGTTCTGAAGAGTAAAGGAAGACAAAGAAATAGACCTAGTGCATAGAGACAGCACATAGGCAAGGAAGGAAGAGAGCTGGGTTATGTGGGGATGAGTAGATGACTTTATTTTGTGGTTGGGTCTACAAGGGAAGATTTACACAGGTTTAAAAACAAATAATAGGTTTTTCTCGTGTGCTTTTGGAAGCAAGTGCATGCTGCTGTCATCAATTTGATTGAGGGTCTCCCTATTTATTTTACCAAAAATCTTTGATTGAACTATTTTTAATTAATAGTAGTTTCTTAGATTAAAGGAGTGAGTAGGGAAGGATCATTCCAGTAAGACAGACTCATATTTTCAAGAAGAGTAGTATGATAAATATCCTTAAGTCCAAATGACTTATTAAATAGTGAGCCAGAGAAATAGATATCAAACCATGAAATCAGAGAGGAGGGAACATCAATTCAAACTGGGTCAGAAAGACTTTCCCAGAGATATCTCTGTTTGAAAGACAAGTAAATGTATAACCAATGAAGTGAAAATCACTCAGTTGTGTCTGACTCTTTGCAACCCCATGGAATATACAGTCCATGGAATTCTCCAGGCCAGAATACTGGAGTGGGTATCTGTTTCCTTCTCCAGGGGATCTTTCCAACCCAGGGATTGAACCCAGATCTCCTGCATTGCATATATAAATGTATAGCCAAGATATATTTGTATAGCCAAAATACAAATATATAGCCAAGATATATAAGCAATATATTGCACATATAAAGGTATAGCCAAGAACAGGGCAAATCTGAGAGAAGAATAGTATGCATCAGACTTATGAGACTTCTTAATACATTGTATATTCAGAAACCAGAAGTATGTGGATTCAACTCATGCAAAAATCCCTTTACCTGGTGTGGAGGAAGGAAAGTTTTGGAAGGAAAAGAAACAAAACTCTGTTAATTCAGGCCTTTGTGGCATAGGCCACAGAATTTGACTTCTATCTTGAAAAATCTGGGAATTCATTGAGGTATTTCAGAAGAATGACCCCATCATCATCATATCCATAAAAATTAATTTACAACCATCATTTTTTTTTTTTTTTTTTGGCTACACCACACAGCATGCAAGATCTTAGTTCCCTGACCAGGGATCAAACCCACACTCCTAGGAGGGGAAGCATGGAGTCTTAACCTCTAGGCCACCAGAGAAGTCCCAAAGGTTAATTTATATTGAGGACTTATACTGTACCATGCACACTTTCAAGCACTGTACATGCAGTATCTCATTTAATCCTTTTAATCACTCACAGAGAAAGTATGCATTTTATCTCCAAATTAGTCATTTGGAAATGAATCTATTGCTTACAGCATTCATGCTTAGAACTGAATGCCAGAATCTTCACCAATGCTGCCCAAAAGAGCCGGCCATCTTAGCCCCTCGTTCTCTCATAGATGGGTTCTGTGGGGCCCTGCCTGCTTCTTTACATTGCTCCTTTCTGCAGCAAAGCCTCATAAGTGAGCTTTCAGTTTCTGGATTGTATTCTTATGTTCAAATTACTGCCAGAGGCAGTCCATTCTCTGTCTTAGCACGGATTCAAACTGAGGGACACTCTCCAAACAGAGGATAGGTTTATTAGAATATTCTGAGTCTAAGAGCCCACACTATATATGGCAAATAGCCTGTGCTGCTGCTGCTGCTGCTAAGTCACTTCAGTCGTGTCCAACTCTGTGCAACCCTATAGACAGCAGCCCACCAGGGTCCCCCAACCCTGGGATTCTCCAGGCAAGAACACTGGAGTGACTTGCCATTTCCTTCTCCAAAATAGCCTCTAAACCCTCCAAATCCAGCACACAAACATAAGACAAAATTTGACTTTCAATTACTTTTTTCATAAAAGAGTGAAATAGTACAGAATATGACAAACTATGGAAAATTGTTGCTGTTATTGTTTAGTTGCTAAGCCATGCCCGATTCTTTGCAATCCTATGGACTATTGCCCGCCAGGCTCCTCTGTCCATGGGATTTTCCAGGCAGGCATACTGGAGTGAGCTGCCATTTTCTTCTCCAGGGGATCTTCCTGACACAGGAATCTAACCTGGGTCTCCTGTGCGTCTCCTACATTGCAGGAAGATTCTTTTACTGCTGAACCACCAGGGTAGCCCAAAATAGTATTAAAAACATGTATATTTGGAGTCACATGATCCAAGATGAGACCCTAGCTCTGCCATGTAGAAACTGTGATTTCTAAAAGTCACTTGAAGTTTTAAGACTTAACTTCGTCTTTTGTAAAATAATTTAATGATGACATGTGGACTAGACATCATACCTAGATAGAGCAGGGGGAAAAGAGTGCTGATTTTTAAAAGACAATAGTTTCTACATTCTAGGACCTAAGCTAAAATTTGGATTGCGTAAGCTTTTTGTGTGAATATTTAGAGATACAGTGATAAGGCCAGGACTTAGCTAATGTTTCTTTTATAAAACATGAATATAGAAAGTAATCCATGTGTGTAAGATTGGATGGGAAGAATTCTATTTAAGGGGTGGGAGAGAAGAATTACTGAGGAACATGAGGAAGTTTGGAAAGTGATGAATATGTTCATTATTTGATGTGTTGTTGTTTTCATAGGTATATACATAAGTCAAGGGCTAAGTTCTAAGTTGCTTCAGTCAAGTCTGACTCTATGAGCCCTTGGACTACAGCCTGCCAGGCTCCTCTGTCTGTTGGATTCTCCAGGCAAGAACACCAGAGTGGGTTCCCATTTCCTTCTCCAGGGGGTCTTCCCAACCCGGGGATCGAACCCACATCTCTTTTGTCTCCTGCATTGGCAGGCAGGTTCTTACCACTAGTGCCACCTGGAAAGTACATACATAAGTCAAAACTCATCCAATTATACTCTTTACATCAGTTCAGTTCAGTTCAGTCACTCAGTCGTTCCGACTCTTTGTGACCCCATGAATCGTACACAGCAGGCCTCCCTGTCCATCACCAACTCCCGGAGTTCACTCAGACTCACAACCATCGAGTTCGTGATGCCATCCAGCCATCTCATCCTCTGTTGTCCCCTTCTCCTCCTGCCCCCAATCCCTCCCAGCATCAGAGTCTTTTCCAATGAGTCAACTCTTCGCATGATGTGGCCAAAGTACTGGAGTTTCAGCTTCAGCATCATTCCCTCCAAAGAAATCCCAGGGCTGATCTCCTTTAGAATGGACTGGTTGGATCTCCTTGCAGTCCAAGGGACTCTCAAGAGTCTTCTCCAACACCACTGTTCAAAAGCATCAATTCTTCGATGCTCAGCTTTCTTCACAGTCCAACTCTCACATCCATACATGACTACTGGAAAACCATAGCCTTGACTAGACGGACCTTTGTTGGCAGAGTAATGTCTCTGCTTTTAAATATGCTGTCTAGGTTGGTCATAACTTTTCTTCCAAGGAGTAAGCGTCTTTTAATTTCATGGCTGCAGTCATATGTGTGGTTAATTGTTTACAAAAGTGGATGAGATAATAAATAACACTTTAAAAAAGAATTCTGTTGAATAAAAGGTACGATGATCTTTTCATTTGAAAAAATAATTATGACATCTTTCTTGTTAACTTCTGCTAGTGCCTTAAAAAGGTTTCGTTGAATGTACCAAGTAAGAGGTAGATTTTTATCTTATTTGAAGCCAAGGGGTATCTCAGATTTGCAGAACAGGGAGAAAGCTGAGGGGGGTCACTCTAAGAATGGCACGCTAGAACACTTAGGAGCCAGTTAAGTTTTCCTTTTCCGCTTTATAATTAATTCCATTTTGTTACCTTAAAGATTTACTTAAGTCTGTTTGCTACACAGCCTTGCCTTATTGCGACTGAAGAGAAAGACCTGACCTTCAGGACGGAGCAGACCACGGAACCAGGATGACATCTGAGAGGAGCAGTTCCCAGACCCTCAGGGGAGCCGAGCGACAAAACCAAAAGAGTCTAGTGAAGGGACAGGAAATACGCCACAGCAAGGAAACGATAGAACCTTGTCGGAACTCTTCAGAAATAACCAAGGGGGAGTTGGACCTGTGCTCATGAGAGATGGAGCTGTAGCTGACACCGTTGGTGCCCTCTGAGTCCCCTGGGACTGGTGGACAATGCCTGCAATCACCTCCCACCTTCATGCACTTTGCAGTTGACTGCTCCTATCCGCCCCTGTTCGATGCTGAGCTCTTGCCCTTGTGCGGAACCGGAAGTGCCCGAAGCTCCGTGCCTGAGAAACTCAGGAGCTTTTCTCTTCTGCCTCTAGTCTGGATAATCCCAGGTGTTATTACACTACAGAGCTCCTTAAGAATTTAGGGCTGAGTTTTGGTTTCCACTGAAATCACACAACTGTTTGCTTCTTCCCTCTCGGCTTCTCCTGCTTTCTCCCGGGAGACTTAACAAATCACTTGCAACTGAATCCTTGCCTCGGGGACTGCTTCTGGGAGGGCTAACAGAAGACCAGGCTCTGCTAGGTGTGATCCCTGACAACCATTCGAAGAGCAAAGGAACGTTAGACCCCATTAACCAGAGAACTTAGGGACCTTGGGTTTAATTACATAAAGCCTAACAGATAGTTGACAATTGCTAAAGGCCTCTCCTAGCACATTCCCCCCACCTCCAAGTTTCCGTGTGGAACCTGAAATTAATTAAGTCCTTGTTCTCCCTCAATACAAGGTTCATAATTTTGGGACTGACTGACTGTTTTATGGGAATAAAAAGAGACTATATCGGCAAAAGCCTTTTTTCTTAAGTGCTACTTTTTAAAAGGGCTTCCCAGGTGGCGCTAGTGCTAAAGAATCCACCGGCCAATGCAGGAGAGGTGAGAGATGTGGGTAAAACTACAAACATAGACAGGTAAAAATATTTAAATCATATATAAATAGATTTCAGGTGTGACTTAATATTTTATTAATAAAAAGTTGGAGAATTGTTTCAAAATAAATTACAAATTCAAAACTATTTACTGTATATTACTTGTATTTTTTATTATAATTGTCTTTCTTTGCATGATGACTATCTGAACAACTAGACTCAAAGTTCTTGTTATTTCAAGGAAAGCAAATAATGATGTTTTCCAAGTTAAAAGACACAACATATTGTATATCAACTTACACAAAATATAAACTTTTTATTTTCTTCCTTCCTGCCAATAAAATGCTCACCTCTTGTATTAATCATGTTTGAATATATGTAAGTAGTAATTATGTGTGTAGTCCTTACTTTTTTTTACACGTATGTTTTTATTAACTACTTTGCAAAGCTGAACATGCAACTAGTATCCTTAATATATCCACTCCCTCCTTTCTCCTTCCACTCTTTTCTGTTGTTAGCCATGGCACTAAAAGCCTTTTAAATATAAATTCTTCATGTGATATAATATTTTTCTTTTTAATACACTGGTTTATTATTACTCATTATCAATCCAATTATTGACAGAAATGGAGATTTCATTTAAACCGGGTTATTACCCATTGTTTTGTATGGACTGGTCTGTACCACAAATATTTTTGTGTTGTCAGATTATGACAAAATAGAGTTTTTTCTTATGAGTTTTCATCATCCTGGAAAAAGAGACATGACTAAAAGCCCTCAAGTTGAAAAAAAAGGAATTTAGTATGTTTGTAAATGTTATAGTTAATAATTACCAAACCCAAAAGTGTATCTTACATTTTGAAACTGGTTTCGAAGGCACATGAGGATTACCTTGGAGTGCCTCTATTTTCTTTTTTTTAGGACAGAGTAAGAAAGAAAGGCATCTGTATCTCCACATGTGATATTAAATATTTTAATACCACTACCTATGATATAAAGTTCTTATTATCCCAGGCCATGGCATTTAATTCTGCTGGCCAATTGTGCTACCATAGGAGTTCATTTGCTGGCTTTAGCTGCTGTTCATGCTGTTCCTAGAAATAACATTTCCTGTACTGCCAAAATAGCACATGGCCCAGTGATGGATAAGATGGACTTCACAGTTAAGCCATCTGCTTGCTGGCTTCTCTGATTTCTCTGTTTCTCCCTCTGCTCTGCTGCACAGCTTAAGGATGGCTGCCATTTAGAAGGGAGATCAGACCAGGAGACTACTCTCTACCACATTTTCTGGATTATTTTAACTAATAACTTCCCAGGCTGAAAGGTAAAGTTTTGCACATGGTATCCTTTGCTGGGTCATTAATGCTTGGAAGAAGTTAAATATATCTAAACAAGTTGATGCGCACAGAAAAACATCAGGCAGGGAATTGAAATGAAGATTCTTATTGTGAAACAAAAACTACTGAATCTCTTAGATTCCAGTTCTACTGATGAAATATCTGTCTACCTCATTAGAATAGTTTCAAACCAACAATGAGGTAGAAGAAATAGAAAAATAACTCTTTTTATTTTCTTATCCAACTTTTTTCTTTTTTGTACTAAAAAAAAAAAAAACACTAGAAAACATGCTTACTTTGTTATAGTGACTTTCTGAGGGTTAGCAATATGATGCCTGAAGATTGAATTTAATATATCTCATCTTTTCTCTCATGAAGTGGAATTACTTAGCTGATTGATTATCTTCTTTTTCTATTTTTAATACATTTTTCTAACCCACTGACCTGTTTCCTGGGTGTTTCCATGGCAAAGTTTGGTAGCCATTGATGCATTCAAGAGTAGTACCTATCAATCCATTGGAATTCAGTAATTTAGGCCTATGATTATGTATTGACTTAGAGATTAAAGTAGGATCACCACTTTCTCTTAGAATTTTTCCTATTCGCAAAGGAAAGTTCATGGGCTTTGGAAAAGTTCTTTAGCTTTAGTTATTGTTTGAAAAATTCAAGAATATTTTGAAAATGTTTATTTATCCCAAGGAGAATAGCACAAGTATTTTTTATTACATAGAATAAAAAATATTCCTATACTCAGAAATGATAGACTTAATTCAATCAAGACAAATTCACCAATATTAATGGCATTATTTTACAGAATATACGTAGGTAGCTCAGCTGGTAAAGGATCTGCCTGCAATGCAGGAGACCCTGGTTTGGTTCCTGAGTAGGGAAGATCCACTGGAGAAAGGATAGGCTACCTATTCCAGTATTCTTGGGCTTCCCTGGTGGCTCAGCTGCTAAATAATCCACCTGCAATGCAGGAGACCTGGGCTGGATCCCTGGGTTGGGAAGATCCCCTGGAGGAGAGAACAGCTACCCACCCTAGTATTCTGGCCTGGAGAATTCCATGGACTGTATCGTCCATGGTGTTGCGAAGAGTCTGATATAGATGTCTCCCATTAAAGTACCCAGACACAGTCAAGCAATAGAAATAGAATTGCTCTCCATTCAAAATGCAAGTTAGAAATAGGAGAGAATTTCTAAATACTAATCTGGACTTAGCATAACATCTAGTTTAACTTTCTTCTATAACTCAAAAGCCATATATATGAAAATTTTTTTTAAATTTTCTGCCTTGCATAGGCAGTAAGTCTTATTATTCACTTTAAGAGAGCAGTTCTGTTCTGTGGAGTCTCTAAGATACATTTTGCACCCTGAAACTAAAAGAACTAAAAGCTGGGGAAAGAAAAACCTTGTTATATTTGGTTAAGTTTAGATTATTCTCTGATTATACATCATTTACTTTTGATTAGCCTTGGTTGTCCTTATGTTTAGGACAGAAGACCTATATGAGATGGAATGATATGTAATAATGAAGAACAGACATTTGTACAACACTTGTAAGAACATTTTTCCCTAAACAGCTCAAGTACTATTTTTTTGACTGTTCACTATCGAAAAATATCATTAACTTGTATTTACAAATTCATGGACAAGTTAAAAAAAAAAAAAAAAAAACAGAAAATGTTGACCTGGAGAAGCCAGACACAACAGAGGGCATGCTCTATGATTCTATTTTTATAGTTTAAAATCAGGAAGATTTTTCTGGTATTTGTTATTATGATAGGGCTCACCCTTGGATGGGGACTGTGACAAGAAGGGACCCTAACAAGGATTTCTAGGGTCCTGGTAATAACCTATTTTCTGATAATGATTGTAACAGTGCATTCACTTTGTGAAGATTCATAGAACTGTGTATTTACAATGTGTGCCATTTTCAGAAAAAGGAGAGATAAAAGCAAAAGCCAAATATTCTAAAAGTTTTTGCTAAATTAATATTGCAAGTCTTTAAAAGGAAATCATACTAAATTTACAGTTTTAATAATTTAGCACACTTATGACCAAATTTTATTACCTAAAATCCTAAAAGGCAAAATAGGAAATAAAAGTTGCTCAGGCTTGTACTCATAAAAATCCACAAAGCAATAAATATGGAGAGTCATTTATTTTGAGAAAAGAAAACACACTCCATGTTTCCTATGGAATGTGTGCAATGAACTTTTCCAGAGACAACTGAAAGTTTTGTAAGTATCAAAATTGTAAATTATACACAAATTTGTTTTTTAATTCGTAGAGTACTATGGGAAGGATAATTGAATACTTTCGAAAGGTTTACGAATTCTCTAAATATTTCAGGTTTCTAAGGAAACTAATTGCTTAAGATACCACTGAGCCTGAAAACCTCTTGGGTTACAATAAAAAGATCCTAGTTACAAATACAAAAATGCTGTTCACTGTAAGTGAACAAAAGGGTATTTATGAATGTCTGAATGACTGAAAGTTTAATTTTGCATATATATATTTGATCTCATGTTGACTAATAATGTGTCAGATGAGGTAATTATTATTATAGGAAGAACTGAGCTATAATATAATCCTCAAAGAACAAATGCTACTTGCTTGTGATCACTGCTGTTAATTTTTTTAGAAGTGTTTATTTCAAAGCTAGAAGGAATTTGAGTGGCCCATCTTTTTTTTTTTCTTCCACAGCTGTAGAGCCTCAAACCTGAAAGTTCACACGTCAGGTATATACAAAATAACATGTTTAACTCAAATCTCCTAATAACTTGTTCAATAAACTCATATGCTCCCAAAGAGAAATGTTTTGAGATACTGAAATGAATTTATGTTATATTATGACTTCTCAGAGACATTACTTTGCCAACAAATGTCCATCTAGTCAAGGGTATGGTTTTTCCAGTGGTCATGTATGGATGTAAGAGCTGGACTATAAAGAAAGCTGAGCACTGAAGAATTGATGTTTTTGAACTGTGGTGTTGGAGAAGACTCTTGAGAGTCCCTTGGACTGCAAGGAGATCCAACCAGTCCATTCTAAAGGAGATCAGTCCTGGATGTTCATTGGAAGGACTGATGGTAAAGCTGAAATTCCAATACTCTGGCCACCTCATGCAAAGAGCTGACTCATTGGAAAAGACTCTGATGCTGGGAGAAATTGGGGGCAGGAGGAGAAGGGGACAACATAGGATGAGATGGCTGGCTGGCATCACCAACTCGATGGGGATGAGTTTGAGTGAACTCCAGGAGCTGGTGATGGACAGAGAGGCCTGGCGTGCTGTGATTTATGGGGTCGCAAAGAGTTGGACACGACTGAGCGACTGAACTGAACTGAACTGATGACTTCTCCTCTATTTATATTCTAACTGAGGGAGTTTAAAGGTTTGGTTTTTGGTTTTTTTAGTTTGCATAAAGTCCTATTTGGCACCCCAGTGTGGACTGGCATGGGATAGCTGTTCATCCAACCGTGTTAGGCAGCCCCTTATGGTCCTCTCTGAATCACTAGAACTTTTTAGTGCACAGCTTGAAAACAAATTCATTCTAAAAGTTATTGCTGTCTTACTAAATTCCATATATATGTGTTAGTATATTGTATTGGTGTTTTTCTTTCTGGCTTACTTCACTCTGTATAATCGGCTCCAGTTTCATCCATCTCATCAGAACTGATTCAAATGAATTCTTTTTAACGGCTGAGTAATACTCCATTGTGTATATGTATGACGACCCTGTATGCAAGACAAGAAAAAAGACACAGATGTGTATAACGGACTTTTGGACTCAGAGGGAGAGGGAGAGGGTGGGATGATTTGGGAGAATGGCATTCTAACATGTATACTATCATGTAAGAATTGAATCACCAGTCTATGTCTGACGCAGGATACAGCATGCTTGGGGCTGGTGCATGGGGATGACCCACAGAGATGTTATGGGGAGGGAGGTGGGAGGGGGGTTCATGTTTGGGAACGCCTGTAAGAATTAAAGATTTTAAAATTAAAAAAATAAAAAAATTTAAAAAAAATAAAAGTTTTTGCTGGCATTCTAGTATTCTAAGGAAATAACCTGATTCACAGTTATAACAAAACTCTTCTAAAGCACAGAGTCAGAAACAAGAAAGTGATTCACTAAACAGGATTTGGTGTCCAAGAATATGAATCTGTCTCCATGGAAACAAATTATTTTACATGAGAATCAAATATTTGTCCATGGGCAGAAAATTTTGGTTGTTTCAAGACAACTGGAAATACTGATTATATTTTTAACTGTATTAAAGATGTCTGCCTTTCTCCTACGAGTAGATCCTATGCTTTCTAAGTACCTATTGGCCTCCTGGTAGGACAGATATCATAGCAAGGACACAATGCAGTTATCTCTTTTGGAAATTGTACTTGTTTTTCCTGGAATCAGACCACTGAAATTCCATGTTAGTCAATGAGTTAAGTGTTACAAGATAGAGATATGACTTTTTTTTTTTTTTAATAAAGGAGCTCATTAAAAGTTGTGTTTGAGATTACTACAACTTTGGATATGTCCAATTGAGTTTAATTTCCCTCTTTTCATCACCTTCAGGATAGTATATCTCATACACTCTTTACCAGTAAGGAGTAAAACCTTGCTTACTGATATCACAGTCAAGACCCAGCCATTTGTTAAACAGATATGATTAGGTTCCAGGATCTTTGGAGGGAGAATTGAATTGCACAATTGTGATTTGTTAAATACTTTGGCAGTATCTGAGGTAGATGTGGATAGCAATATACTCTAGATATTAACCTCAAGTAGATGGTGTGAGATTTAGAGAATGAAAAGCATATTACTCCAATGCATACTGTATGACAGTATTAGGTGATAATCAATCAGCAATAATCATAAATCATAATTAATCTGTTACATTTTACTTGAAAAGGGGAGCATTATATAAACATGCATATTGCCAATCCAAGTGTTAGGCTCTTATTTAGATTGAGTCTTATTTAGATTTAGTCACCACTTTTTTGCTAAATTTTTAAATCCAGATGGTTTGTTGGATCAATGCTCCACCTGATCCCTGTTTGTTTTTATCATTTTTAAAAATGTTTTGTTTTAGATTGGAGTATAGCAGATTAACAATGTGATAATTTCAGGTGGACAGCATAGGGTCTCAGCCATACATAGAAATGTATCCATTCTCCCCCAAACTCCCCTCCCATCCAGACTGCCACATAACACTGAGAAGTGTCCCCTGTGCCATACAGTAGGACCTTGTTGATTATCCTTTTTAAATATAGCAGTTTGTATATGTCCATCCCAAACTCCCTATCTCTTCCTCTCATTCTTTGACCCTGGCAACCATAAGTTGATGCTCTAAGTCTGTGTCTGTTTCTGTTTTATAAATAAGATCATTTGTATCATTTGTACCATTTTTTAAAATAACAATTTGTCATGAAAATATTTTGACTTGTTACTGGCAGTTTTCACTAACTCTCTCACTGAAGTTATATAAGCTATTTTTAATATCCAAACTAAAGTAAATAAGAACTTAAAACTTGATTACGTCCTAAATTAACCAGAAAGTTGACACCCAAAAGGTTAAACCCAGGTTAAAAATGACTCATAGATGCACATGGTGCATTGTTATAAGTTTTCCAAAAAAATTAAAAGCTGAATCGTCTCAAGGTATAGCAAGTTCTGTAAAAAATCCAAAGCCATATTTTGAGGCATTTTTTATGGACCCTGACAACATCGGGACAGATTAAAATTTTACATTAAAATACCATTATTTCATCTTGCTAAACTTCTGGGACTCACCTGATTCAAATTTAAAGAAGGTTGATGACATGACAAAACTTTTCCGCTGTTGCAGAAAAAGCTGTTATTATCTGATAAACAATTTCCAAGGCTTTGCACCTTTCTTTGTATTTTTATTCTAATTAGGTTTTAGAAGATTGTTTATTGTATCCATTTGGAAGAATCTGTCTCATGCTGTGCCCTTCATTAAGAAGATTAAGTACTTGATCAATCCTTAACCTCTTAGTGTGTCTCATTAGTTTGGTAATTTATTCATCAAAAATACACTCTGAGATATGTTGGGATTGAAGCTCTGGTGTTGATCCAAGAAAACGTGCTGTGAACCTCATCACTTAATGTACCTGCAGAAGGAGGACTGAGATCTCTCTCTAATATGAGAAATATAGAAATGCTTATATCTGCTGCCTATCCAAATGAATGATTTTGAGATTTGTTGTTGTTGTTCAGTTGCTCAATCATGGTTAACTCTTTGTGACCCCATGGCTGTGGCCCTCTGGGCTCCTCTGTCCATGGGATTCTCCAGGCAAGAATATTGGAGTGGGTTGCCATTTCCTTCTCCAGGGGATCTTCCCAACCCAAGAACCCAACCCATGTCTCCTGCATTGGCAGGCAGACTGTTTACCACTAAGCCACCAAGAAAGCCCCTTGCCTACATGTATATCTTTTAAAGGTAAAGATATAGTAGCACTCTAGCATGTGGATACATCTATTAAAAAAAAAAAAAAAGAAGAATTCTAGTAATTATTGAATCAGCATTTCTTTTTCAATGGATTCTTTTAAAGATTAAAGTAATATAAAAGAAACATCTTTGAAATCATCTTAAAAATTTTAATATATTGATTTGCCCCTCAATTTGATAAAGGAGTAATATACTTTATACATGACTGTGTACATTCTACATACACACACAGTGAAAGAGAAAAGCAATTACATATTTCAAATTTGATGGAGACAAAAATTAATACACACAAGCATATACACGCACACACCGCTTTTAATTAAGTTGCACTATTTCAGCCTCCTTTATCTCAGGGACATTATAGTCAGAAATGGGACTATCTGGTAGCTCAGATAGTAAAGAACCTGCTTGTAATGAAGGAGACCCAGCTTCAAAACCTGAGTCAGGAAGATATCCTGGAGAAGAGAATGGCTATCCACCCCAGTATTCTTGCCTGGAGAATTCCATAGAGAGAGGAGCCTGGTGGACTATAGCCCATAGGGTCACAAAGAATTGGACATGATGGAATGACTAACATTTTCACACTTTCACACACAGTCAGAAACAAATGTCAACATAGTTTTGGAAGATTTGGCCACAGCAATCAGAGCAGAAAAAGAAATAATAGGAATCCAAATTGGAAAAAAAGTAAAACTCTCACTGTTTGCAGATGACATGATCCTCTACATAGAAAACCCTAAAGACTCCACCAGAAAATTACTAGAGCTAATCAGTGAATATAGTAAAGTTGCAGGCTATAAAATCAACACACAGAAATCCCTTGCATTCCTATACACTAATAATGAGGAAACAGAAAGAGAAATTAAGGAAACAATTCCATTCACCATTGCAATGAAAAGAATAAAACACTTAGGAATATATCTACCTAAAGAAACTAAAGACCTATATATAGAAAACTATAAAACACTGGTGAAAGAAATCAAAGAGGACACTAATAGATGGAGAAATATTCCATGTTCATGGATCAGAAGAATCAATATAGTGAAAATGAGTATACTACCCAAAGCAATTTATGGATTCAATGCAATCCCTATCAAGCTACCAGTGGTATTTTTTACAGAGCTAGAACACATAATTTCACAACTTGTATGGAAATACAAAAAACCTCAAATAGCCAAAGCAATCTTCAGAAAGAAGAATGGAACTGGAGGAATCAACCTGCCTGACTTCAGGATCTACTACAAAGCTACAGTCATCAAGACAGTATGGTAGTGGCACAAAGACAGAAACATAGATCAATTGAAGAAAATAGAAAGCCCAGAGATAAATCCACGCACCTATGGACACCTTATCTTTGACAAAGGAAGTAAGAATATACAATGGATTAAAGACAATCTCTTTAACAAGTGGTGCTGGGAAAACTGGTCAACCACTTGTAAAAGAATGAAACTAGAACACTTTCTCACACCATACACAAAAGTAAACTCAAAATGGATTAAAGATCTAAATGTAAGACCAGAAACTATAAAACTCCTAGAGGAGAACATAGGAAAAACACTCTCTGGCATACATCACAGCAGGATCTTCTATAACCCACCTCCCAGAATATTGGAAATAAAAGTAAAAATAAACAAATGGGACCTAATCAAACTTAAAAGCTTGTGCACAACAAAGGAAACTATAAGCAAGATGAAAAGACAGCCTTCAGAATGGGAGAAAATAACAGCAAATGAAGCAACTGACAAACAACTAATCTCAAAAATATACAAGCAACTCCTGCAGCTCAAGTCCAGAAAAATAAACGACCCAATCAAAAAATGGGCCAAAGAACTAAATAGACATTTCTCCAAAGAAAACATACAGATGGCTAACAAACACATGAAAAGATGCTCAACATCACTCATTATCAGAGAAATGCAAATCAAAACCACAGTGAAATACCATTTCACACCAGTCAGAATGGCTGCAATCCAAAAGTCTACAAGCAGTAAATGCTGGAGAGGGTGAGGAGAAAAGGGAACCCTCTTACACTGTTGGTGAGAATGCAAACTAGTACAGCCACTATGGAGAACAGTGTGGAGATTCCTTAAAAAACTGGAAATAGAACTACCTTATGACCCAGCAATCCCACTGCTGGGCATACACACTGAGGAAACCAGAATTGAAAGAGACACGTGTACCCCAATGTTCATTGCAGCACTGTTCATAATAGCCAGAACATGGAAACAACCTAGATGTCCATCAGCAGATGAATGGATAAGAAAGCTGTGGTACATATACACAATGGAGTATTACTCAGCCATTAAAAAGAATACATTTGAATCAGTTCTGATGAGGTGGATGAAACTGGAGCCTATTATACAGAGTGAAGCAAGCCAGAAAGAAAAACACCAATACAGTATACTAATGCATATATCTGGAATTTAGAAAGATGGTAACAATAACCCTGTATGTGAGACAGCAAAAGAGACACAGATGTATAGAACAGTTTTTTGGACTCTGTGGGAGAGAGCAAGCATGGGATGATTTGGGAGAATGGCATTGAAACATGTATAATATCATATATGAAATGAATCACCAATCCAGGTTTGATGCATGATACTGGATGCTTGGGCCTGGTGCACTGAGACGACCCAGAGGGATGGTACGGGGAGAGAGGTTGGAGGGGGTTCAGTATGGGGAACACGTGTGTACCTGTGGCAGATTCATGTTGATGTATGGCAAAACCATTACAATATTGTAAAGTAATTAACCTCCAATGAAAATAAATAAATTTACATTAAAAAAGAAAGAAATGTGTATCAAACACACACACAGACTCACACACATTTGCATGTGTATTTTTATTTACGTTGACAACTTTGAATCTCAATCTGAGGCACTTATAATCAAAAATCTTCAAATCCAAGCTTTCCTAATGATGAAGCCAAATTAAACTTTTCTATCATAACCGAGTGGTATGTGGTCCTTAAAATGCTATTCAGCTCAGAAGCATTATCTTTTTAGTGTGCAATTAATCTTTTCTTTTCTCATTTTGGTAGACACATGCCCATCTGCTACTCATCATTCTTACTACTTAGCAAAGCAAGGGAAGTGTTGTCACAGTCTTTCAAGCCTCACCTTGATAATATCTGAGAAACCCTGCCAATCCTGTAAAAAAGAAAGAGAAAGAAGAGAAAAAGGGAAGAGAAAGGGAAGGCAGGGTCGAAAGCAAAAACCAAGCAAGTAAGGATGTTGCTTTGATTCAGACTATTGCAACAGGGCTTCCCAGTGGGCACTAGTGATAAAGAACCTGCCTGCCAATGCAGGAGCTGTAAGAGATACGGGTTCAATCCCTGGGTGGGGAAGATCCCTTGGAGAAGAGGATGGCAACCCACTCCAATACTCTTGCCTGGAGTAATCCCATCATTACAGAGGATACTGGCAGGCTATAGTCCATGGGGTTGCATAGAATCGGACAACTGAAGCAACTTAGCACACACATCACAAAAGGGAGATCCAACATCAGTGTTTGATTTTGCCTTAGACTTTCCCAGGGAGAAAAGATAAGTTAAAAATGAGGTGATACACAGGCACAGTCATTACACAATTAGGGAAATCCCAGTCAGTTAGACACAAAGAAAATATTTATCCCCTTGTCTAGCTAGTTTCAAGAGGGACGAACACTACAAACACTTCTAGCCTTTGCTAACCATTCATGAGACAAAGAATGAGAAGTCAGGGTGTCAATGACTGGCTTTGCCGATAGGTTTGTTGCTGAAACTGGCCTCTGTTCACCAGTGCCAAACAGAAACATGGATACAGATTTTGGGGTAAAGTAGACAAGCAGCGTAGCTTTTATTGGTTTTATTGGCCAGACAATGGGGCCACAGCAGACTAATGCCCTCAAGACTGTGTGAGTCACCCTGGAGTGGGTAGTGAGGGATTTTCGAGTGTTCAAGGAGTAGTGTTTGATCAGCTTACAGATCATTCTCAAATTGGTTGGCATCAAGGTGAAGTTTGAAGCATCATCAAACTACTTGTTTCAAGCAGTCTAGGGTCCAAGTTCTTGTGGTCAGCAGTTTTTATCTGGAGCGTGTCTGCTTCCTGTAAAAAACAGCTTAGTGGTGTGCGTCAGGTCTCTAGCTAAGTCATTCAGGGAGCTGGGTTTGGGTGACTTTGGTATGTAGCAGAATTATAGTCTAAGTTGTTACCAGTTCCCAGCCCAGTAGCTATTCTTTGTTTCTGCATCATGACATTCCCTATCGTTAACTATTGGGTCAGCATTTTACTTCAAAAGACAAGGACGCAGGGGCTTCACATGGTTTCAGGTTGAAGCAAAAGAAGGAAAGATCCTCAATTGGTGTTGTTACAAGGAAGCAAGGCAATCATCTGGGAATCTGACAGGAGTCATGAGAAAGTATGGACATACTGATTCATGTGCTTATCTTATCTGATTCATGTGCTTCTCAGAGGAAAGCTATTTCCCACAACACAAAAAAGGGATTTCTAACAAAACAAAAACTGAAGGGGAATCTCTTAACAATCATAATTTTCCAAAGTATGAGGCTCAGGTAACACTCAACCTGTCCACAGGACAAAAGAAAAGTAAAAGAAAAAAAAAAAAGGAAACAGAATTCTATTAAGAATATAACTTTTTCACTCTTTGTTAAATTTGCTCTGAGATAAAGCTAAGGCTTTATCTCAAAATGTTTTTGTAAATATTTAGATATCTATTAATTCTTTAATTTGCTTTTTAATTTTAATTTTATGTCTTTTGATTTCACTCTCATATTTTATATGTAAATCCATTCCACATGCTATAGTCAACAATATACTAAAAACATCATTTTGAACCTGCTTATTTTCTTAACATCCCTTTCCACATGCAATTGAACTTATGATAGATATTTTATAATTAAAACTAAATTATGCCTTCAGAGTCATGGGAAAATTTTATCAATAAAATAGATCAATAATTTTCTTTGTTCAAATAAAAATTTTAGGCCCAGAGGACTTTTGTATATTTATACAATTAGATGCTTTAAGAACCAAGATGAGAACTCAGATTAACTGACTCTTACTGTAACTCTGTTGCATTACAGTATAGTTGTAGTGACATTTTAAAAATGGAAGGCAGTTGTGTCTTCTAACCATTCAGTTCAGTTCAGTTGCTCAGTCGTGTCCAACTCTTTGTGACCCCATGAATTGCAGCACACCAGGCCTCCCTGTCCATCACCAACTCCCGGAATTTAACCAAACTCATGTCCATCGAGTCGGTGATGCCATCCAGCCATCTCATCCTCTGTTGTCCCCTTATCCTCCTGCCCCCAATCCCTCCCAGCATCACAGTCTTTTCCAATGAGTCAACTCTTCGCATGAGGTGGCCAAAGTAATGAAGTTTCAGCTTTAGTATCAGTCCTTCCAATGATCACCCAGGACTGATCTCCTTTAGGATGGGCTGCTTGGATCTCCTTGCAGTCCAAGGGACTCTCAAGAGTCTTCTCCAACACCATAGTTCAAAAGCATCAGTTCTTTGGCACCCAGCTTTCTTCACAGTCCACCTCTCACATCCATACATGACCACAGGAAAAACCATAGCCTTGACTAAATGGACCTTTGCTGGCAAAATAATGTCTCTGTTTTTCAATATGCTATCTAGGTTGGTCATAACTTTCCTTCCAAGGAGCACGCGTATTTTAATTTCATGGCTGCAATCACCATTTGCAGTGACTTTGGAGCCCCCCCAAAAAATAAAGTCTGACACTGTTTCCACTGTTTCCCCACCTATTTCCCATGAAGTAATGGGACCAGATGCCATGATTTTAGTTTTCTGAATGTTGAGCTTTAAGCCAGCTTTTTCACTCTCCTCTTTCACTTTCATCAAGAGGCTTTTTAGTTCCATTAGGACAGATTAAAACTAGAATAAACAGGGCATAAGCTATCACTATTACCTTGCTTCCTTATAACAACACCAAAAGCAGACCTTTCCCTCTTCTGCTTCAACCTGAAGCCATGTAAAGCCCCAGTGTCTTTGTCTTCTGAAGTAAAATGCTGACTCAAGAGTTAATGATTGGGAAATGTGATGATATAAAAACATATATATGTGATAGTTGGACCATAAAGAAGGCTGAACACAGAAGAATTGATGCTTTTTAACTGTGGTGTTGAAGAAGACTCTTGAGAGTCCCTTGGACTGAAAGGAGATCAATCCTGAATATTCATTAGAAGGACTGATGTTGAAACTGAAGCCCCAAGACTTTGGCTACCTGACATGAAGAGCCAGCTCCTTAGAAAAGACCCTGATGCTGAGAAAGATTGAAGGCAGGAGGAGAAGGGGATGACAGAAGATGTGAATGTTGGGTGGCATCACTGATTCAATGGACATGAGTTTGAGCAAGGTCCAGGAGATGGTGAAGGACAGTGAGGTCTGGCATGTTGCAGTCCATGGGGTTGCAAAGAGTCAGATACAACTGAGAGACTGAACAACAGCAAAGCTCTCAAAAAGTTATCTGTGACTAAAGGATTTAGAGAAAAACCTTAAAATCAGCAACACTACAAAAAATATACAAGAAAGAAAAAAAAAAACAACAACAACTAAATGTTGCCTGTCTTTGAAAAATAGTGACAAAATAAGATCATGTAAAATGTTTTAGCACTCTTGCCAGATTCATGGGCTTCTCGGATGGCTCAGTGGTAAAGAATCCACCTGAAATGCAAAAGTTGCAGGTACGATCTCAGAGCTGGGAAGATCCCCTGGAGTAGGAAATGAAAACCTACTCCATTATTCTTACCTGGAAAATCCTTTGAACAAAGGAACCTAGTGGGATATAATCCATACAGTAGCAAAGAGTTGGATACGACTGAGTAACGACAACGAGATTAATATCAACTTCTATTTCCTAAATGCTTGTTTCTAAAGTTCTTGCTCTCTCTAGCCTAGTATCGACAGTTCCTCACCCAGCATACCACAAGTGTTCCGCAAGAGTCAGAAAGCAGCTAGAGTTGATCTAGTTCTCTTATCGGTTTTGCAAACCTAGGGCTGATTTATTTTAGAGGTAATAAAGGAAAAGAAAAGATGTTCGTGGGCCATGAATTTAGGCTTCAGGGCAGCCTCTGAGTAATTGTTCTAAAGCTAAGAATCCAAGGCAGAGAAACTCGAAATATTTATTTCTGTTATTTACAGGAAATCATTCTCGGGCAAGATCATACCCAGTCAAAGGCAGAAAACCAAAGTCAATTGACAAATCCCAGAGTTTTCAAGATTTTGCTGTTTATTATTGAATTTGTTATTCCTTCACACATTGGTTTTCTGGAAGTCAAGACACTTAAGAAAAGGGAGATAAATTGTTTAAAAAATCATATGAAATATCAGTGTAGCTGGTAGAAATAGAAAAATAATTACATAAATTGATTGTCTAGTAAGCACAGGCGGCTGCAGCCGGCACACTAAGTGCGGGGGAGAGGAACTACCCCATGTCTGAGGTCAGGGGCAGTGGCCTAGAGTGTCAGGCTGCAATGGCACAGGAACGGATGAGAGGAGCTACTTGGCGTCTGAGGTCAGGGGCGGCGGGCTGAGAGGAGCTATCCCCCGTCTGAGGCCAGGGGTGGCGGCGGAGAGGAGCAACCCCACACCTGAGGCCAGGGCGGCAACCAGGAGGAGCAACCCCACACCCGAGGCCAGGGGCGGTGGCCGGGAGGAGCAACCCCACATCCAAGGAGCAGTGGCTGCGTGGGCGCAGGAGGACCTAGAGAAGCCATCCCACGTTGAAGGTCAAGAAGGGCAGCAGTGAGGAAATACCCCACATCCAAGGTAAGGAGCAGCAGCTGCACTTTGCTGGAGCAGACGTGAAGAGATACCCCACGCCCAAGGTAAGAGAAACTCAAGTAAGATGGTAGGTGTTTCAAGAGGGCATCAGAGGGCAGACACACTGAAACCATACTCACAGAAAACTAGTCAATCTAATCACACTAGGATCACAGCCTTGTCTAACTCAATGAAACTAAGCCATGCCCATGGGGCAATCCAAGACGGGTGGGTCCTGGTGGAGAGGTCTGACAGAATGTGGTCCACTGGAGAAGGAAATGGCAAACCACTTCAGTATTCTTGCCTCGAGAACCCCATAAACAGTATGAAAAGGCAAAATGATAGGATACTGAAAGAGAAACTCCCCAGGTCAGTAGGTGCCCAATATGCTACTGGAGGTCAGTGAAGAAATAACTCCAGAAAGAATGAAGGGATGGAGCCAAAGCAAAAACAATACCCAGCTGTGGATGTGACTGGTGATAGAAGCAAGGTGTAAAGACCAATGCTGTAAAGAGCCATATTGCATAGGAACCTGGAATGTCAGGTCCATGAATCAAGGCAAATTGGAAGTGGTCAAACAAGAGATGACAAGAGTGAACGTCAACATTCTAGGAATCAGCGAACTAAAATGGACTGGAATGGGTGAATTTAACTCAGATGACCATTATATCTACTACTCTAGGCAGGAATCCCTCAGAAGAAATGGAGTAGCCATCATGGTCAACAAAAGAGTCCAAAATGCAGTACTTGGATGCAATCTCAAAAATGACAGAATGATCGCTGTTCATCTCCAAGGCAAAACATTCAATATCACAGTAATCCAAGTCTATGCCCCAACCAGTAATGCTGAAGAAGCTGAAGTTGAATGGTTCTATGAAGACCTACAAGCCCTTTTAGAACACCCAGAAAAGATGTCCTTTTCGTTATAGGGGACTGGAAAGCAAAAGTAGGAAGTCAAGAAACAACTGGAGCAACAGGAAAATTTGGCCTTGGAATGCAGAATGAAGCAGGGCAGACTAATAGAGTTTTGCCAAGAAAATGCACTAGTCATAGCAAACACCCTCTTCCAACAACACAAGAGAAGACTCTACACATGGATGTCACCAGATGGTCAACACCAAAATCAGACTGATTATATTCTTTGCAGCCAAAGATGGAGAAGCTCTATACAGTCAACAAAAACAAGACTAGGAGTGACTATGGCTCAGATCATAAACCAATCTCAGATTTAAATTGAAGAAAATAGGGAAAACCGCTAGACCATTCAGGTATGACCTAAATCAAATCCCTTATGATTATACAGTGGAAGTGAGAAATAGATTTAAGGGCCTAGATCTGATAGAGTGCCTGATGAACTATGGAATGAGGTTCATGACATTGTACAGGAGACAGGGATCAAGACCATCCCCATGGAAAAGAAATGCAAAAAAGCAAAATGGCTGTCTGGGGAGGCCTTACAAATAGATGTGAAAAGCAAAGGAGAAAAGGAAAGAAATAAGCATCTGAATGCAGAGTTTCAAAGAATAGCAAGAAGAGATAAGAAAGCCTTCTTCAGCGATCAATGCAAAGAAATAGAGGCAAACAAAAGAATGGGAAAAACTAGAGATCTCTTCAAGAAAATTAGAGATACCAAGGGACTATTTCATGCAAAGATGGGCTCGAAAAAGGACAGAAATGGTCTGGACATAAAAGAAGCAGAAGATATTAAGAAGAGGTGGCAAGAATACACGGAAGAACTGTACAAAAAAGATCTTCACGACCCAGATAATCACGATGGTGTGATGACTTATCTAGATCCAGACATCCTGAAATGTGAAGTCAAGTGGGCCTTAGAAAGCATCACTACGAACAAAGCTAGTGGAGGTGATGGCATTCCAGTTGAGCTATTTCATATCCTGAAAGATGGTGCTGTGAAAGTCTGCACTCAATATGCCAGCAAATTTGGAAAACTCAGCAGTGGCCACAGGATTGGAAAAGGTCAGTTTTCATTCCGATTCCAAGGAAAGGCAATGCGAAAGAATGCTCAAACTACCACACAATTGCACTCATCTCACATGCTAGTAAAGTAATGCTCAACATTCTCCAAGCCAGGCTTCAGCAATACGTGAACCGTGAACTTCCAGATGTTCAAGCTGGTTTTAGAAAAGGCAGAGGAACCAGAGATCAAATTGCCAACATCCACTGGATCATGGAAAAAGCAAGAGACTTCCAGAAAAACATCTATTTCTGCTTTATTGACTATGCAAAAACCTTTGACTGTGTGGATCACAATAAACTGTGGAAAATTCTGAGAGAGATGGGAATACCAGACCACTTGACCTGCCCCTTGAGAAATCTGTATGCAGGTCAGGAATCCACAGTTAGAACTGGACATGGAACGACTGGTTCCAAATAGGAAAAGAAGTGTGTCAAGGCTGTATATTGTCACCCTGCTTATTTAACTTCTATGCAGAGTACATCATGAGAAATGCTGGACTGGAAGAAACACAAGCTGAAATCAAGATTGCCAGGAGAAATATCAATAACCTCAGATAAGCAGAAGAGACCACCCTTATGGCAGAAAGTGAAGAGAAACTAAAAAGCCTCTTGGTGAAAGTGAAAGAGACAAGTGAAAAAGTTGGCTTAAAGCTCAACACTCAGAAAACGAAGATCATGGCATCTGGTCCCATCACTTCATGGGAAATAGATGGAGAAACAATGGAAACAGTGTCAGACTTTATTTTTATGGGCTCCAAAATCACTGCAGATGGTGATTACAGCCATGAAATTAAAAGACACTTACTCCTTGGAAGAAAAGTTATAACCAACCTAGATAGCATATTCATAAGCAGAGAGACTACTTTGCCAACTAAGGTCCGTCGAGTCAAGGCTATGGTTTTTCCAGTAGTCATGTATGGAAGTGAGAGTTGGACTGTGAAGAAGGCTGAGTGCCAAAGAATTGATGCTTTTGAACTGTGGTGTTGGAGAAGACTCTTGAGAGTCCCTTGGACTGCAAGGAGATCCAACCAGTCCATTCTGAAGGAGATCAGCCCTGGGATTTCTTTGGAAGGAATGATGCTAAAGCTGAAACTCCAGTATTTTGGCCACCTCATGCGAAGAGTTGACTCATTGGAAAAGACTCTGATGCTGGGAGGGGATGGGGGCAGAGGAGAAGGGGACGACCGAGGATGAGATGGCTGGATGGCATTATTGACTCGATGGACGTGAATCTGAGTGAACTCCGGGTGTTGGTGATGGACAGCGAGGCCTGGCGTGCTGCGAATCATGGGGTCACAAAGAGTCAGGCACAACTGAGCGACTGAACTGAACTGAACTGAACTGAACTGAGGCATTCTATTTTCATATAAATGGCAAGCGGTTTAGGTTGTTGTTTCCTTGTTTATTAAATTAACTACATAATAAGCAGTTAAGTAACTTCCAACTTCCCTGGAAGGTGATTTTTTAGAAAGAAAAAGATCGAGGTTAAGCTAAGAACTGAAACCCCCATACTTAACTCTTCCAATGCTGATCAATTCTGGCACAAAGCATACACTCCTGATTTTGTGCTAAACAATCTAAGCAACACAGAAATCTGGTAAAAAATTATCTGTCTACTTTCTCCAAGAAATACTTACTTTGGAAGCTATGAAAGTGAAGTACTAACACATAGCTTATGCATCAGTAGACTGTTGAAGACACTTGTCTCTTTCTGCCTACCAATCCAAAGCTTCTATGTCACAAGTTCTGCCAGTCCCAACCAGTATTCCATCTGGCAAATCATCCAGTCCAGGTCCTAAGTCTCATAAGAATATCCAGCCAAGTTCATAATCATGATAAATACTCTCTTCAGAGTTCTCACTTCTGAAACACTATAAAGACCTTATTAAGGAAACTTTCACTCTCAAGTCTAACCAAAAACGTTTTTATGTATCAGCAGGTTTTCCTGATGCTTCTTCTGGAGAATCATCTATCAACTCGCAGCACAATTTACCATATTTAAAAATTTTGAACCTCAATTTTCTCAAATAAATTGAATATTGTGATAATTCTTGGCACAAATGACTTCATGGCTTTGCACATTTCAAACAATAAGTAAGGGAGGCAGGATCAAGATAGTAGAATTGGAAGATTCGGAGCTCACCTAATCCCACCAACACCCCCAAACTACGACAATGTAGAAAAACCTTCTCTGAGAACTACTTGAAGACTAGCAAAGCAACTCTTCTATTCAAGTCAAATAGTTATTTGACTTGAGTACATGAACATGAGATGAGACTTATTACCAAGGTCCTAAAATTATTTATTCTGATAATTTTAAAATGTCACTTATAACAGGTATAATTAATGTTAATGTGGAAATATCTATTCTGGAACAATTAGTTTAAAATACTTTTGAATAAGTAAGTTTTACTTATGTCTAGAGGAATATTTTGGAGAAGGTGATGGCACCCCACTCCGGTTCTCTTGCCTGGAAAATCCCATGGATGGAGGAGCCTGGTAGGCTGCTGTCTATGGGGTCGCACAGAGTTGGACATGACTGAAGCGACTTAGCAGCAGCAGCAGCAGAGGAATATTTTGGAGACTCCCCGGTAGCTCAGCTCACAGAGAATCCATGTGCAATGCAGGAGACCCTGGTTTGATTCCTGAGTTGGGAAGATCCTCTGGAAAAGGGATAGGCTACACATTCCAGTATTCTTGGGCTTCCCTGGTAGTTCAGATGGTAAGGAATCTGCCTGTAGTGCGGGAGACCTGGGTTCAATCTCTGGGTTTGGAAGATCCCCTGGAGGAAGGCATGGCAATTCACACCAATATTCCTACCTGCAGAATTCCCTTGGACAGAGGAGCCTGGTGGGCTATAGTCCATAGGGTTGCGAAGAGTCAAGCATGACTGAGTGACTAAGCACAGCACAGAGGAATATTGTGGGCTTCCCATGTGGCTCAGTGGTAAAGAATCTGCCTATCAATGCAGGAGACACAAAAACGTGGGTTCGATCCCTGAGTCAGGAAGATCCCCTGGAGTAGGTCATGGCCACCCACTCCGGTATTCTTGCCTGGAAATTTCCATGTATAGAGGAGCCTGGTGGGTTACAGTTCATGGGGTCGCAAAGAGTAGGACACAGCGGAGCACACACAGACAGAGGAATATTATAGATTCTGACAATAATTCATGGATAGAAGTTTAAATTTCTCTTTGTCCTATTTTAACTCAGATATGACTGGAGTGAAATCTGAAGAGAGGACACATATCAGCAGTAGCACATGCAATCTGGGCATTTTCAAATATAAGATAACTATTTCAGCAGCCTGTGATTTCTATTTCTTAAGTCAAAATTCAAGGAGTCTCTTTAGATCTGTGAAGTGATATATTGTCAGTGATACAGGACTAGCATGAATCTATTTACTTCAGTTCTCTCATTAAACCATCTGTTCATAACATTCTAAATAATTGACTCACAAAAATGATATTATTAGAAAAATAAAGATTTCCATTTATTCCCAAGGATGTTATTTCACTCAGTAATAAATTAGTAAGGATAAAAACAATCTCAAATTTTAACAAGCGAAATTGTAGTGGGACTAAATAAAGGTTTCATAATAATTAGGCTATTCTAATATAACTCTTGAAATAAAACAAAACTATGTTTTTTGGTAAATAGCCAAAGTTTCCAACAATCCTTCAATCTTGCCATATGTAACTTATCCTTTTGTGTTTGGAATATTTTTATAGCTGTGGCTCAGATGGTAAAGAATCAGCCTGCAAAGCAGGAGACCCAGGTTCAATCCCTGGGTCAGGAAGATGCCCTGAAGAAGGGAATTGGTACCCACTTCAGTATTCTTTCAAGGAGAACTCCATGGACAGAGGAGTCTGGCAGGCTACAGTCCACCATGAGATTGCCAAGAGTCAGACACAACTGAGTGACTAACACTTTTTAGCATGTATAATATTAAAGAAACAAAAATAATTTAAAATTTTACACAAAAATCTAGTTTTCCCTAAGAGGTGACTGAATTTTTTAAAAGGTGCCCTAACTACTTGAGGGTGTCCATATTGAAGATGAGTATAATTAGATGCCCAAACCTTTATTTCTTTTTTTCCCCCCAACAGGATACTTTGAGAGCTTTAGCAGTCAATAAGGCAATAAGTGGAAAAGTACTGTAATTGTTAAAATTTTAGCTCCTACATTGGTAATAAATTGCATTGATATTCAGCTCACTACTCACAATTTAATTCAAAATGTTATTCATTTTATGAGATACTATGAACAGTTTTATTTGACTTCATCCTTCATTCCTTTGGTAATCATAAAATGTAGTTATGTTGTTTTCTATTTTCTTAAGGTCAAATCTGTAATGTTCTTCTAAGTGAGCTGAATAGAATCAATAGCCCCTTTCACGCTTCTAAATTTTTTTAGAAAAAGTTAAGGTTTATAAACATTAAATTATAATAAAATTACACCTACAACTTTACAGTGAAAAGATGACTCAGGGGTAAAGAATTTGCCTGCAGTGGCAGAAGATGTGGGTTCAATCCCTAGGTGGGGAAGATCCCCTAGGGAAGGAAATGGCAACCCACTCCAGTATTCTTTCCTGGGAAATCCCATGGACAGAGGAGCCTGATGGGCTACAGTCCATGGGATTGCAAAAGAGCTGGACACGACTTAGTGACTAAAACAACAATTTTATTAAGCATGTACTAAGATGTTAATTCCCTACAGCATACTGTTGCTGGTTTCTTGCAATAGGTTCATAAACATGCTTTCCAAATCGAACATCAGATCTGTGTCGGTATCCTCACTCTGGTGCAACTCAGAGACCGCTTGTCATTGGTGACTGATGGTGACAGGTGGCTACTGATGCTGTGACCCTACATTTACTAAAGTAGTTGTCCATGTCTTAAGCTTTGTTGATGGGAAACCACCACTAAATTTATTATTTTGTGTTATATGTTTTCAAACAATTTTAGCCCAGGAAATGGCATCCAAAGTGCTTGCTCCCTCACTTCATTCAGCTCTCAGCTTAGCTGTCAACTTATCAGAGTGGCCTTCTCTGGCGTCTGATCTAAAACCACATTTATTCATTGCCATCTTCACCAGTGTCCATTTCTCATTACTCCCACCAATAGTGCATGAGCTTTCCCTTTTCTTCACACTATCAGCTGGCATTTACTGTTTGTAGGTTTTTTGATGATGGCCATTCTGTCTGGTAAGATGTGCCACTTAATTGTGGTTTTGATTTGCATTTCTCTGTGAATTAGTGATGAGCATCTTTTCATGTGTTTGTTGACCATTTGTATGTTTTTGGAGAAAGTTACTGTGTTCTCTTGATTGTTTAAGTTCTACTGGGATAAGAATGGATTCAAAGCATCTCATGGAGTTAGATCTATAAGCTAGATACAGATGTGCAATGAATCAGGCCTGCTGATCAATCCAGGAGAGTTAGTGTAGCACTATATACCAACAGTTAACTAAAAATTGCCCAGGGATTTCTTCTCTGATGCTAAAATGGGTTATCTAGCTTTCTAATAAATTAGTTCAATGCCTGGACCCATATAGAGTTATACTGGCATTTTGACTCCCAGTTTATCAGAAAATACCTTCATCTGTAAGTTTCCTTTATTCAGTTTTTTTGACTAATCATTTAGTTGGGATACAGATTTCAGGTGCCATTAATACTTGGAGCAGTGCCCTGAAGCACTTTGTCCCTGTATCTTTGGTTCAGCATACAATTCCTGTGGCCATGTGAATAATCAGACTGGAATCCAGGTATGGTAAGCCCCTGCACATCTTCCATGGCTTGATTCTGGTGGGCTTTTAAGGGCAATTACTTTATACTAGTACATATTAGATTGTTATCTATTTAGAATCCTTTAGAGAATATCTCAAAAGTAAAAACATCTGGATCCATCACCAAAATTTCTGATATAGTTTTTTAGATTTCTAGATAGTGATTTAAGCATTAGTAATTAAAAAAAAAAAAAAAAACTCACTGATGATTCTAATTGTGCATCCACAGTTGAGACTCCCTTCTTAGGATGGTCTGCCAAGAGGGGAGGGAGGGGAGGGATGAACTGGGGGATTGGGATTGACATACATACACTACTATGCATGAGATAGAAAACTAATGAGAAGATACTATATAGCACAAGGAACTCTACTCAGTGCTCTGTGGTGATCTAAATGGGAAGGAAATTAAAAAAAAAAAAAGAAGGGGTATGTGTATATGGATTGTTGATTCACTTTGCTATAATGTAATAATTACACAACAATTACACAGTGTTGAAAATAAAACATTGTAAAGCAGATATACTCCAATAAAAATTTCAAAACAAAAACTGTGTGCATGTCAAGTTCTTATAGAATAGTGAGGTTAACCCTTTTTAGGTGGGTAGAACTTCCTTTTAACCTTATCTGATGATACTCTGAGTGTATGTTTTAGGTTCTGGTAATCCTGGTGTCCAGACTTCCCCCTTTTGTCTATAATAATTGTTCTCAACCAAGGACTTTTTGTGCAAATTCTCCCCCTGCTCCTCCAAAACAGTGGAGATATTTGACAACATCTACAGATTTTTTTTTTTTTTTGGTCACAGATGGTAGGCTACTAGGAGCATTTAATGAGTAGAGGCCAGGGATTTTAGTATACACCCCCAAAACAGAGGACAGACTCTGTACACCGAGCAATGAATTACCTATCCCAAAATGTCAATAGTGTGATGGTTGAGAAATCCTGGTTTCCACAAAACATTTATTTGGAGGCTTATTTTTAAATTATAGATCTTTCTTAAGGCATTATAAATACCCAAGTGATTCAAATAAAAGGCATGCTGACACTATTAAAACAGGCGACACTAATCTAACAACTATTTAAGCATTCAGCCCTTTTCAAGACCTTTAAACTCCTATGCCGTGACCAATGGGACTTTAAGAAGTACACCCTCAAAAGTCCCTTGTTTAACTGAGTGAGAAACAATATTTGGATCCCTCAAACTCTCTGGAGTACACTTCTATTCAGGGCCATCTCTTTGATTTGGTTCAAGATAGAAAGTGTAAAAGCCACTTAAAATGAATCCTAGATAGAAAGTTACCAACATAAGACTACTTCAGTGTGCCCTCAAGTAATCTTTAAAGCAGATAATATGTTCAGGTTCCAGCAAGAAATCAATGCCTTCGTTATTGTGGTAGTGAATTTACACTGCCTGCTGCTGCCTAATTCCTGTAGCTTTCGTCCCTAGAGTCTAGGTCTCAAGTGTACATCTAATATGTGTCCTTTCACCCTTTCCCTTCCAGAACCCTGCTCCTCCAACTCCATGCATTTGCAGTGAGTTTTTTAACTGATAGGCTTGTATCTTGCTTTCCCCTCCCACCCATGAGCCCAAGAGTGTGTGAACCAAGCTAGTCTCAACCCCTCTCCCTTACAGACCTTACAGACTTCGTGAATGACACTCATGCGGTGAAACGGGAAGAATCTGAAGACCTTTCCTAGGGAGCTGAGTCCCTCGTGTCACGATGAGTGAGTTTCTGTGCTTCCTCTCAATTCATAATTTCTTGATTGATACCATCTTTTCAATAAAACATATTTTACGTTAATAAGAGTCAGAATCCTTGTGGGTTTTAATCTTGTTTCTCAGGAGAAAAAACAAATTTATGGACTATTTATGTACCACTTACCAGGTATATAGCCTTTGGAAAGGTTAACTTATTTTCTCTATGCCTCACTTTCCTCATCTGTAAATTGAGAATAATACCTACTTCATAATACTGCTGTGAGCTGTTCATGTAGAGTATTTTAAAAAATCCTGGACACAGTAAGAGTTGAACAACTTTTTGTCATTATTATATGAATAATATATAATGTTTGATGTATTTTGAGACTGGCTTTTTTACTGGTCATCATTATTTGAAGTATTTTTAGTTAACTTTCTTGAAGTCTCTAAATAGAAATCATACTGTCTATAATGAATTGTAACTTAATTCCCTTCTTTTCTTTCCAACCCTGTATTTTTCTTTTCTTATTTTTTGATAATTTTAAAGTTCAGAACTTTTACTGATTTTTATAATTATTTTTTAGTTCTTTGTGAAATCTAGAGTACAAAATTTCAAGCTTTTCTTTAAATCTTTAAACTTTTAAATTGTGATGATTATTATTTTTGATTATTGATTCTTTCCCATATACTCTAACATCCCCTTCTTCTATGGAAATTATATTAAATGAATAGCCCATTTTCCATTTTTCCTCTTGGATCTATTTGTTCATTTTGTTGTTGCTCTGTTAAAAAAAAAAAGTATCTATTTCCTCTTTCTTCTAAATTTTCTTAAGTATATTTTAAAATCTAATAAGTTTCATGTAGTATGCAGTTGAATCCTCCACTAAAACAGATTATTTTGAAAATTGCATTGCTATTTTAATACAGCCTTTTCTGCTAGATGATTGTCATGTTACATTATCATTTCATTTTTACCTTACACATGATGTCCTCTACAGTAGAGAGTCAGACATTCTCCACTGGCCACTGGTAAAGAGGCTACACCCCCAATGGTGTCCATGGAAACTATGTGGGGAGCAGGAGCAAGGTACTCCAACCCTTCTCAGTCTGGGGTTTGGACCACAGTGAGTCAGTGGGAAATCAGAACTCCAACCTCCATCTACTATTAATAGGGAGAATATCCAGTCTCTGATGTTGATGAAGACCAATTAGGGATTCTGCATTTGTGCTCTAATCCAAATGCCATGAGGTGGAAACCTCCCCATAGCCTTCCTCTGAAAGAATGAAGTAACAGAAAGCTAGATAAAATAAAAGATTTAAATAAAATAAATTCTAATTACATATTACTGCAAATATTCAGACTTTGATAAAGTCACTTGTCATTTCAAGAACCAAAAGGATCTTCAAAGAAGATATCAAAAAATTACCGATACTGTGAAACAAGGCATATTATCTCTAGCTTCTACAGACATCAAAAAGCAAATAAGGCAATATTATGAACAATTCTACACATATACTTCAGGCCACTTAGACAAACTAGATTAATTTCTTGAAGACACAAACAACTGACACCCACCCAATATAAAATAGATAATTTGAATAGATCAGTAACTATAAAGAAGATAGAATTCATAAAGTAAAACCTCTGGGTGGGGTTGGGGAAGGTTGGGCGGGGGGGGGGGGGGGGGGTGGACAACCAAGCCCAGATGGTTTCAATGGAGAAGACTACCAAATGTTTAAGGAAGAAATACTGCCTCCTTTTCCTCTAAGAACAGGAATAATGCAAGGATGTCTACTCTCATTAATGTTATTCAATATATTAATGTTATTCAATATAGTATATTCTTGCCTTTTCTTACAAAGACAACAAAAGTAAATAAAAGAATTACAGATCAGGAAAAGTCCTGATTTCACGTATTATTGTCTATGTAGGAATTTCTAAGACACCTAAGGAAAAAAATTCTTAGAAATAATAACTATGTTCAGAAATGTTGCAGGATACAAGGTCAACATGAAAATCAATTTTGCTATTTATATACCAGTAATAAACAAAGGAACACTAAAATTAAAATATAACACCATTTATAATTTCTTTTAAAAAGAGATGAATAAATGTTGATCCAACAAATCACATATAGGACATATGCTAAAAATTACAAAATATTGATGAAGTAAATTAAAGATTTTTAAATAAACGGAGACGTCGTGTATTCAAGGATTGGTTACTAATTCAGTAAAGATGCCAGTTCTCCACAAATGGATATTTTCACAAAACTATCAAAATCTAAGCAATACTGTTTATAGATATAGACAAGATTTTTTAAAATTTATGTGAAAAGGCACATGAACTGGAAAAGCTAAAACAATTTTGAAAAATAACAATATAAGGAAAAACTTACCTACTTTCAAAATTTATTATGGAACCACAATATTCAAGACTATGTCGGGTATTGGTACATACTCAGTTGTTCAGTCATGTCTGACTACTTGCCACCCAATGGACTGAAGCCCGCCAGGCTCTTCTGTCCATAGGATTTCCCAACCAAGAGTATTGGGGTTGCCATTTCCACTCCAGAAGAGCTTCTCAACCCAGGGATTGAACCCTCATCTTCTATGTCTCCCACATGGTAGGCAGATTCTTTACTGCTGAACCATCTGGGAAGCCTTAGGGATAGATGCAAATCCACAGGGCAGAAAAGACAACTCAAATTTAAGACAGAAATATGCTCAATCTATTTTTAACAAAAGTGCAAAATTTACTCAATGGAGAAAGGATAAATGGTATTGAGATATTGAAATCTCTAAAGAAAACTTAAAATGAAAACAAACAAAAATTAAGATATACCTCATAAGTCTATAAAATTTGTAGAGAGAACATAGTGGGAAATAATTGAGCTCTAGGGGTAGGCAAAAAAATCTCAAACTTGACAACAAAGCATGACCCATGAAAGTTAAAAATGATAAATAGGATTTCATAAAAATTAAAAACCTTTGTTCCATAAGACACCCTGTAAAGAGAATGAAAGAACAAGCTACAGAGGGGGAGAAGATATTATCTGCAAAAAACACATATCCAACATAGGACTAGTCTCTAGAATATATAAAGAATGCTCAAAACTCAACATTAAAACATAATCAAATTAGATACAGGACAAAAAACATTAGAGATACTTCACTGAAGAGGATATATAGTTGGCAAGTAAGCATATGAAAAGATATTTAACATCACTAGCCATTCAGTTCAGTTCAGTTCAGTCACTCAGTCGTGTCTGACTCTTTGTGACCCCGTGAATTGCAGCATGCCAGGCCTCCCTGTCCATCACCAACTCCCGGAGTTCACTCAGACTCACGTCCATCGAGTCAGTGATGCCATCCAGCCATCTCATCCTCTGTCGTCCTCTTCTCCTCCTGCCCCCAATCCCTCCCAGCAACAAAGTCTTTTCCAATGAGTCAACTCTTTGCATGAGGTGGCCAAAGTATTGGAGTTTCAGCTTCAGCATCAGTCCTTTCAATGAACACCCAGGCCTGGTCTCCTTTAGGACGGACGGGTTGGATCTCCTTGCAGTCCAAGGGACTCTCAAGAGTCTTTAACACCACAGTTCAAAAGCATCAATTCTTCAGTGCTAGCCATTCAGTTCAGTTCAGTTCAGTTCAGTCTCTCAGTCGTGTCCGACTCTTTGTGACCCCGTGAATCGCAGCACACCAGTCCTCACTGTCCATCACCAACTCCCAGAGTTCACTCAGATTCACATCCATCGAGTCCATGATGCCATCCAGCCATCTCATCCTCTGTTGTCCCCTTCTCCTCCTGAGTCTTTCCCAGTGAGTCAACTCTTCGCATGAGGTGGCCAAAGTACTGGAGTTTCAGCCTTAGCATCATTCCTTCCAAAGAAATCCCAGGGCTGATCTCCTTGCAGTCCAAGGGACTCTCAAGAATCTTCTCCAACACCACAGTTCAAAAGCATCAATTCTTCGGCGCTCAGCTTTCTTCACAGTCCATCTCTCACATCCATAAATGCAAATTAAAACCACAATAAGATATGATTACACACCTATTCAAATTATTTTTTTTAAAAATGAGTGTAGCAACAGCAAACACTGATGGAAATGTGGAGAAAGTGTAAGGCTCATACATTACTGGTGGTGATATAAAATGGTACAGGCACTCTAAAAAAACACTTTGGCAATGGCTTAACAATTAATAAGCATGCAACTATCATATAAGCCAGCAATTACAATGCTGGGCATTTATCCCAGAAAAATGAAAACTTATGTTAATGCAACAACCTTGATAAATCTGTAACAAATTATGCTGAGTGAAAAAAGCCATTCCCAAAAGTATCTCACAATGTAGGATTCCATTAACATTTTGGAAATGACAGATTTAGAGAGAGGGAGAGTTGATTAGTGATTGCCAATGGTTAAGACTAAGGGGTGATTGTGGTTATGAGAGGGTAACAAGAGGAATCTTGGTAGCAATGGAAATGTTGTGTATCTTGACTGTACCAGTGTCAGTATCTGTCTGTGATATTGTATTAATGCTAAAGTTTTTTTTTTTCTTTCTTTTTTTAAAAAGATTTTTTAAAATTTATTTTTAATTGGAGGAAAATTGCTTTACAATATTGTGCTGGCTTCTGCCATACAACAATGTGAATGAGCCATAAGTATACACATGTCCCCTCCCTTTTGAACCTCACCCCCACCACCCACCCCATCTCACCCCTCCAGGCTACCACAGAACACCAAGCTGAGCTCCCTGTGTGGTACAGCAACTTCTCAATAGCCTATTTTACATATGGTAATGTATATGTTTCAATGCTACTCTCTCAGCTCATCCCACCCTCTCCTTCCCTGGCTGTGTCCAAAATCTCTTCTCTACATCTGCATCTCTATACTGCCCTGTAAAATAGGTTCATCAGTATCATTTTTCTAGATTCCGTATATGTACATTAATATACATATATAATAATTGTTTTCCTCTTTCTGACTTCACTCTCTGTAACAGGCTCTAGATTCATCCACCTCACTAGAACTGACTCAAGTGCATTCCTTTTTATGGCTGAGCCCTTCTGCCCTCCAGGGCCCTCTTCTCCCTTGAAGGTCCCCTCCTCCCTCCAGGCCAAACCCACCACCATCTTAAGGACCTCTCCACACTCCGGGGTCCCCCTCCACTGAGTCATTAAGATTTTTGATGTGGACCATTTTTAAAGTCTTTATTGAATTTGTTACAATATTGCTTCTGTTTTATGTTTTGGTTTTTTGGTTTCAAGTCATGTGAAATCTTAGCTCACTAATCAGGAATTGAACCTGCATTGGAAGGTGAGGTGTTAACCACTGGACCACCAGGGAAGTTCCTGTACTGAAGTTTTGTTAGGAATTACCCTTGGAAGCAACTTGGTAAAGGATACATGAAATCGCTTTGGCTTATTTCAACAGTTGATTGTGAATCTATAATTACCTCAAAATAAAAAGCTAATTTAACAAAAAGGGATGGCCTTTAAAGAATATGAATTAAAGTGATAAAGATAATTACCTCCCGATAAACAATATTAGATAAAAAGTGAAAGCGAAAGTCACTTTGTGATCCCATGGACTGTAGTCCATGGAATTCTCCAGGCCAGAATACTGGAGTGGGTAGTCTTTCCCTTCTCCAGGGATCTTCCCAACCCAGGGATCAAAACCAGGTATCCCACATTTCAGGAAGATTCTTTACCAGCTAAGCCCCCAGGCAAGCCCAAGAATACTGGAGTGGGTAGCCTATCCATGGATCTATCTGACCCAGGAATCAAACCACAATCTCCTGCATTACAGGCAGATTCTTTACCAGCTGAGCTACCAGATAAAAACTATTTATCATTTAAATCAGATTAATGACAATACAATTTCATACACTGTCTAAAAATCCATCTAATGAGTGTTACTAGAAACAGTTTATTATAAGCTAAATTTGTGTCATCAGTTCAGTTCAGTTCAGTTGATTAGTCATGTCTGACTCTTTGCAACCCCATGAATCGCAGCACGCCAGGCCTCCCTGTCCATCACCAACTCCCGGAGTTTACCCAAACTCATGTCCATCAAGTCAGTGATGCCATCCAGCCATCTCATCCTCTGTCATCGTTCCCTTCTCCTCCTGCCCCCAATCCCTCCCAGCATCAGGGTCTTTTCCAATGAGTCAACTAGACCCCCATAACATAATTGATTTTGCTATTAATAATTTTGTTACAATGAAAAATTCTTTACTACAGAGTCTTTCAGTGACCCATCCTTGTAAATGTATAACTGGTAATATATACTATACATAGTTAATCAAAGAGAAGAGAATCATCATTCCAGTATTTTTTATTATCCCTCCTAGCTTTGCGTCTGATGGTTCTGTAGTTATCAAAAACAGAGTGACAGAACCCAAATCAGCAAATTGGTATTTGGGAGACAAAAAGGGTAAGGTTGCAAGTGTTAAAATATTTGATTCTTCTCTTTCTCCTATAGGATTGAGAACTTCTTTTAATTTCCTAGTTTATTACAGCAAGCAAGATATCAGTTCTATTTCATCTTCTATTATGGAAAACACGGTTTTGTCTAACAGTATTACAAATAAAAAATGGTACTGCTGTCTCATGAGACTTCTTATCAATTAGCTACATGAGCTATAGCTCACAAAATTAATAAATTATAATTAGTTTTCAGTTATGGTTAATAAAATCCTATTGTATTTAGTCTTTGAAAGTACATTACCTACAACTTGTTTATTGAAAGTGCTCCATGAATGTACATGATTAAAACAAATGAAGGCAATGGCACCCCACTCCAGTGTTCTTGCCTGGAAAATCCCGTGGATGGAGGAGCCTGGTAGGCTGCAGTCCATGAGGTCGCTAAGAGTCAGACACGACTGAGTGACTTCACTTTGACTGTTCACTTTCCTGCATTGGAGAAGGAAATGGCAACCCACTCCGGTATTCTTGCCTAGAGAATCCCAGGGATGGGGGAGCCTGGTGGGCTGCCATCTATGGGGTTGCACAAAGTCGGACATGACTGAAGTGACTTAGCAGCAGTAGCAGCAACCCAGTAATGGACAGGTGGGAGAGAGAACTCGCTTTATAAAGAATTATGTTTGAACACTAAATTGTGCAAAAACATATTTGAGACATCAAAAAACAAACAAACAAACAAACAAAAACCAATGAACTAGCAGAGAATATCAAGTGGGAGAAGTACAAAAATTATCCTTTCACATGTTTCAAAGAAGTAAAATTGAATTCATTTCTGTTTCAAAGCAGTTTTCACAATGGGAACACAAAACTGCCATTTTAACAGAAAGCATTTATCTAAAGGATCATCATAGACATCAGCACAAAGCAAAGAAAACAAAAATGATTTCGCTATAACCAGAATTTGTTTTTTTTAAATCATGAAAAACAGTGTGTTTTGCCAAAAAAAAAACAACAAAACATTATGATAGCATTGAATCAAGTGTATATTTAAAGATAGATGTTCCATATATGAAAATGCTGAGTAATTTTCTGGTAAACCATATTGAACAGAGAACATTAAGCATATTGAACATTAAGGGCAGAGAATAGTATAATATCTTCACACACACTTGTAACAAATATTCCTATTCTAAATATTTAAATGACTTTTGTACAATTTAACCATTTTTTTTTTGAGGCAGAGTTAATTTACAGCATTGTGTTAGTTTCAGTAAAGTGATTCATGTGTGTGTGTGTGTGTATATATAAATATGTGTGTATGTACATGTATATTTTTTTCATATTCTTTTCCATTATAGGTTATTACAGAACATTGACTATAGTTCCCTGTGCTATGCAGTAGGTCCCTGTTGCTTATTTTATGCATGGTAGTGTGTATCTGTTAATCCCAAACTCCTAATTTATCTCCTCCTCAACCCTGCTATTTCCCTTGTATGTGTGTTAGTCACTCAGTCGTGTCCACTCTTTGCGACCCCATGGACTGTAGCCCACCAGGTCCTCTGTCCATGGGAGTTGCCAGGTAAGAACACTGGAGTGGGTTGCCATTTCCTTCTCCAACCCCTTGGTAACCATAAATTTGTTTTCTATGTCTGTGAGTCTATTTCCGTTTTATAAATAAGTTCATTTGTATCATTCTTTTTATTCCACATGTAAGTGATATATGATATTTGTCTTTGTCTTGCTTCACTTAATGTGATAATCTCTAAGTGCATCCATGGTGCTACTAGTGGCACTATTTTATTCATCTTTATCCATTCATCTGTCAGTGGACATTTAAGTTGCTTCTTTGCCTTGGCCATTGCAAACAGTGACATGATGAACATCAAGATACATGAAATCTTTTCAAACCATGTTTTTTTTCTGGATGTTTGTCCAGGACTGGGATTACTGGATCATACATGAACTATTTTTAGGTTTTTAAGGAGCCTCCATCCTATTCATAGTGGCTGTAGCAATTTACATTCCCACAGTGTAGGAGGATTCTTTTTTCTCCATATACTCTCCAGCATTTATTATTTGCAGACTTATTTTAATGATGGCCCTGGTGGCTCAGACTATAAATAACCCACCTGCAATGCAGGAAACCTGTGTGCGATCTCTGGGTTGCGAAGATGCCCTGGAGAAGGGAACAGCTACTCACTCCAGTATTCTGGCCTGGAGATTTCTGTAAACTGTATAGTCCATTTTCATTGAGTTAGACAAGGCTGTGGCCCATGTGATCAGATTGGCTAGTTTTCTGTGATTGTGCCTTCAGCCTGTCTGCCCTCTGATGCCCCCTCTCAGAGCCTACTGTCTTACTGAGGTTTCTCTTACCTTGGATGTGGGGTATCTCTTCACAGCTGCTCCAGCAAAGTGCAGCCACTGCTCCTGACCTTGGACATGTGGTATCTCTTTTTGGCTATACCAGGGCCACTCAGCCACTGCTCGCTGCTCCAGCACTGCCCAAGATGGACGGGTCATGGTAAAGAGTTCTGACAAAATGTGGTCCACTGAAGAAGAGAGTGGCAAACCACTTCAATACTATTGCCTTGAGAACCCCATGAACAGTATGAGTATGAAAAGACAAAAAGATAGGAACTGAAAGATGAACTCCCCAGGTTGGTAGGTGCCTAATATACTACTGGAGATCAGTAGAGAACTAACTCCAGAAAGAAGGAAGAGATGGAGCCAAAGCAACAACACCCAGTTGTGGCTGTGACTGGAGACAGAAGCAAGGTCCGATGTGGTAAAGAGCAATATTGTATAGGAACCTGGAATGTTAGGTCCGTGAATCATGGCAAATTGGGAGTGGTCAAAAGGAGATGGCAAGAGTGAACGTCAACATTCTAGGAATAAATAAACTAAAATGGACTGGAATGGATGAATTTAACTCAGATGACCATTATATCGACTGCTGTGGGTAGGAAACCCTTAGAAGAAATGGAGTAGCCATCATAGTCAATGAAAGAGTCCAAAATGCAGTACGTGGATGCAGTCTCAAAAATGACAGAATGATCTCTGTTCGTCTCCAAGGAAAATCATTCAATAGCACAGTAATCCAAGTCTATGCCCTGACTAGTAACACTGAAGAAGCTGAAGATGAATGGTTCTATGAAGACCTACAAGACCTTTTAGAACTAACACCCAAAAAAGATGTCCTTTTCATTATAGGGGACTGGAATGCAAAATTAGGAAGTCAAGAAACACCTGGAGTAACAGGTAAATTTGGCCTTGGAGTATAGAAAGAAACAAGGCAAAGGCTAATAGAGTTTTGCCAAGAGAACACATTGGTCATAACAAACACCCTCTTCCAACAACACAAGAGAAGCCTCTGCACAAGGACATCACCAGATGGTCAACACCAAAATCAGATCGATTATATTCTTTGCAGCCAAAGATGGAGAAGCTCTATACAGTCAGCAAAAACATGTGGCTGACTGTGGATCAGATCATGAACTCCTTATTGTCAATTTCAGATTTAAATTGAAGAAATTGGGGAAAACCACTAGACCATTCAGGTATGACATAAATTCAATCCCTTATAATTATACAATGGAAGTGAGAAATAGATTTAAGTGAAGAGATCTGATAGAGTGCCTGATGAAATATGGACAGGTTTTGTGACATTATACAGTGGACAGGGATACCCAAGAAAAAGAAATGCAAAAATGCAAAATGGTTATCTGAAGAGGCTTTACAAAGAGCTGCAAAAAGAAGAGATGCCAAAAGCAAAGGAGAAAAGGAAAGATGTACCCATTTGAATGCAGAGTTCCAAAGAATAGAAAGCAGAAAAAAGAAAGCCTTCCTCAGTGATCAGTACAAAGAAATAGAGGGAAATAATAGAATGGGAAAGACTGGAGATCTCTTCAAGAAAATTAGAGATACCAAGGGAACATTTCATGCAAAGATGGGTTTGATAAAGGACAGAACTGGTATGGACCTAACAGAAGCAGAAGATATTAGAAAGAAGTGGCTAGAATACACAGAAGAACTGTACAAAAAAGATCTTCATGAACCAGATAATCACGATGGTGTGATTACTCACCTAGAGCCAGACGTCCTGGAATGTGAAGTCAAGTGGGTCTTAGGAAGCATCACTATGAACAAAACTAATGGAGGTGATGGAATTCCAGTTGAGCTATTTCAAACCCTAAAAGATGATGCTGTGAAAGGGCTGCACCCAATATGTCAGCAAACTTGGAAAACTCAGCAGTGGCCACAGGACTGGAAATAGGTCAGATTTCATTCCAATCCCAAAGAAAGGCAATGCCAAAAAATGCGCATCAGTTCAGTTCAGTTCAGTTGCTCAGTCGTGTCCAACTCTTTGCAACACCATGAATCGCAGCACACCAGGCATCCCTGTCCATCACCAACTCCCGGAGTTCACTCAGATTCACGTCCATAGAGTCAGTGATGCCATCCAGCCACCTCATCCTCTGTCGTCCCCTTCTCCTCCTGCCCCCAACCCCTCCCAGCATCAAAATCTTTTCTAATGATTCAACTCTTCACATAAGGTGGCCAAAGCAATGGAGTTTCAGCTTTAGCATCATTCCTTTCAAAGAAATCCCTGCTCATACTACTGCACAACTGCACTCATTTCACATGCTAGTAAAGTAATGCTCAAAATTCTTCAAGACAGGCTTCAGCAATACATGAACTGTGAAATACCAGATGTTCAATTTGGTTTTAGAAAAGGCAGATGAACCAGAGATCAAATTGCCAACATCCGCTGGATAGTCAAAAAAGCAAGAGAGTTCCAGAAAAACATCTGTTTCTGCTTTATTGACTATGCCAAAGCCTTTGACTGTGTGGACCACAATAAACTGTGGAAAATTCTGAAAGAGATGGGACTAGCAGGCCACTTGAGCTGCCTCTTGAGAACTCTGCAAGCAGGAAGCAACAGTTAGAACTGGACATGGAACAACAGACTGGTTCCAAATAGGAAAAGGAGTACATCAACCTGAATATCGTCACCCTACTTATTTAACTTTTATGCAGAGCACATCATGAGAAATGATGGGCTGGATGAAGCACAAGCTGGAATCAAGATTGCAGGGAGAGATATCAATAACCTCAGATATGCAGATGACACCATCCTTAAGGCAGAAAGTGAAGAAGAACTAAAGAGCCTCCTGATGAAAGTGAAAGAAGGGAGTGAAATAGTTGGCTTAAAGCTCAACACTCAGAAAACTAAGATCATGGCATCCGGTCCCATCACTTCATGGCAGATAGATGGGGAAACAATGGAAACAGTGGCTGACTTTATTTTTGGAGGCTCCAAAATCACTGCAGATGGTGACTGCAGCCATGAAATTAAAAGATGCTTGCTCCTTGGAAGGAAAGTTATGACCAACCTTCACAGCATATTAAAAAGCAGAGACATTACTTTGTCAACAAAGGTTTGTCTAGTCAAGGCTATGGTTTTTCCAGTAGTCATGTATGAATGTGAGAGCTGTCCTGTAAAGAAAGCTAAGCACCAAAGAATTGATGCTTTTGAACTGTGGTGTTGGAGGAGACTCTCGAGAGTCCCTTGGATTGCAAGGAGATCCAACCAGTCTATTCTAAAGGAGATCAGTGCTGGGTATTCATCTGAAGGACTGATGTTGAAGCTGTATCTCCAATACTTTGGCCACCTTATGCTAAGAGTTGACTCATTGGAAAAAAACCCTGATGCTGGGAAAGACTGAGGGCAGGTGAAGGGGACGACAGAGAATGAGATGGTTGTATGGCATCACCGACTCACTGGACATGAGTTTGGGTTAGCTCCGGAAGTTGGTGATGGACAGGGAGGCCTGCCATGCTGCAGTCCATGATGTCAAAACGAGTCAGACATGATTGAGCAACTGAACTGAACTAAACTATACAGTCCATGGGGTCACAAAGAGTTGGACATGACTGAGCAACTATCATTTTCATTTTCATTCTAACTGATGTGAGGTGATACTTCATTGTAGTTTTGATTTGCATTCCTCTAATAATGAGTGATGTGGAGTACCTTTTCAAGTACCTGTTGGCCATCTAAATATCTTCTTTGAAGCAATGTCTATTTAGGTGTTCCACACATTTTTTTGATTGGATTTTTTTTTCTTTTTTGAGCTGTATAAGCTATTTGTATATCTTGGAAATTAATTCTTTGTCAGTGGCATCATTTGTAAATATCTTCATAAATATTTAAATTATTTTAAATAGTTAGCATATCAGTTGTAAATAAAATGTTTCCTTCAAAGATGCATTTTTATTATCTTTATTCCAATTTTATCATGTGCTTTTGAAAAATATTTTTGTGAGATCAACCAACAAGAAAACTCAGAAATTTTTCATGGTGATGCATTATTTCCTAATTTTTAATCTTATTCCTTTTATTAGGGTTATTTATATACATAAATATATTTGAAATGTTCTCCATTTTCAAATAATATCTTTTTCAGGTTTTTTTAGCTTTTGTGTTTTAAGTAAGGCAGCATCTGACCTTCAACATTCAAGCTTTTGCACATGTGTTTTTTAAATACCATTATATTTTGCTGAACAATCTCTAAGCATATGTACAATGATTTATGAGTTCTATGAATTTGTATTTAAAATAGCTAGAAATACATATAAGGATTGAATGTTTTATCAGAGAAGGATAATTCTTTCAAAGTTATCCAATCACACGGATCTACTAAAAGACACCTATTATTACAAATTTTCATAATAATGCAAAGTTTTTTTATATTTTCCCTATGTTAACTTTTCATTATTCCCCAAAATGAAATATTTTGCTTGCCTCATGTTCTATCCCTGACTTGTATTTGTAGAATGCCCTTATCACTTCAGTCACCTTAATCATCTTAAAACCCAGTCCTAAAGAACATCAGAGCTTCCCAGGTGGCACTAATGTAAATAACTTGCCTGTCAATTCAGGAGACATAGGACACTTGGGTTCAATCCCTGGTTCAGGAAGATCCCCTGGAGAAGGAAATGGAGACCCACTCTAGTATTCTTGCCTGGAGAATCCCATGGGTAGAGGAACCTGACAGGCTACAGTCCATGGGTTCAGTAAGAGATGGACATGACCGAAGTGACTTAGCAGGCAGTGATTCCAACACAAGAGACCCGGATTGGATCCCTGGGTGGGGAAGATCCATTCAAGAAGGAAAGGGCAACCCAGTTCAGAAATCTTTCCTGAAAAATCTCAAGGACAGGATTGTTTGGTGGGCTATACAGTCCATGGCATCACAAAAGTGTTGGGACAGACTTAGCGACTAAACCACAACAAAGAACATTGCATATCAGTTTTCTCTCAAATAACAGGAAAAGTAAATTAAATAGGACTAAACTCTCAGCAGCCATGAAATTAAAAGATGCTTACTCCTTGGAAGAAAAGTTATGACCAACCTAGATAGCATATTCAAAAGCAGAGACATTACTTTGCTGACTAAGGTCTGTCGAGTCAAGGCGGTTTTTCCAGTAGTCATGTATGGATGTGAGAGTTGGACTGTGAAGAAGGCTGAGCACCAAAGAATTGATGCTTTTGAACTGTGGTGTTGGAGAAGACTCTTGAGAGTCCCTTGGACTGCAAGGAGATCCAACCAGTCCATTCTAACAGAGATCAGCCCTGGGTGTTCTTTGGAAGGAATGATGCTAAAGCTGAAACTCCAGTACTTTGGCCACCTCATGCGAAGAGTTGACTCATTGGAAAAGACTCTGATGCTGGGAGGGATTGGGGGCAGGAGGAGAAGGGGACAACCAAGGATGAGATGGCTGGATGGCATCACTGACTCCACGGACGCGAGTCTGAGTGAACTCTGGGAGTTGGTGATGGACAGGGAGGCCTGGCGTGCTGCGATTCATGGGGTTGCAAAGAGTCGGACACGACTGAGCGACTGAACTGAACTGAACTGAAACTCTCAGCAGGAGAACATATCATTTTCCAGCTAGTTCACACCAATCTCTCACCAGATCCTTCACCTAGCTTTAATTTATATAAGACTCTATTTGATGGAAGGAATGCTCTCTACAGGGAGGTGAAATGCCATTTATGAAATACAATCATTTCCCCTCCCCCCACTGGCTGAAAGAAAAAGTTCCAATTAGAAGTTTAAAATTAAAGTATTATCTCTGCTTCTTAAAATGCTGAACGATAACTAAGTTTTCCTACTGAAAGATAAATTCAGAAGAACTGAAATTCACTTTTTCTATGGACAATGTTCCAAGAACAAAGCATGTACATACAGGGAGAAATTGAGCCTGATTATACTCTCCCAAGTGAAAGGGGGGGGAAAATTCCAAATCCTGCACAAAGAAAGTATGTGGTCAGATAAGTACAACTGCTCAGATAAGTACAACTACTGGCAAAAACAATTTAATCAACCATTCTTCCTAAGAAGTTTATGTGACTTCTGAGAAACAGGGTACTTTTGTAACAAAGATTAAATTGCTTCCACTGTGAGTGGTACCAGCTAGTCATATCCTGATGTGTCAAAGAGAACAGACAGGGAAGAAGTCCAATACAAAAGAAGGAAGAAAAAAAAAAGGAAGGATTGCTGATCAAACAGCTAGTTGTTCACAGCAGTGATTTAGTAAAAAAAAAAAAAAAAAAAAAAATCCCCTTCTAAGCAATAGGATGACTTCTAACAATGTGCAACAAAAACACTGCAGAAAATTGTTTACCTTGAAACAAACAAACAAAAAGATCATTCATTTCAAAGCAAAAGTGCAGTGCACAGCATTCTACAGCAAAAGTCAAATAACCATGTAAGCATTAAAGATGAAGTCTTTTGCACAATAAGAAGAAAAAAATACTAGCTAAAGAGCCCTACTTTTGGCCCACTAAGGCTAAGCATGTATTAAAGGCAAGAGAAGAAGAGAAATTAAAAAAGCAGAGACCAGCAATATTTGACAAGAGCTAATTTTTTTTAATCCAGTTCCAGTAAGATTCCCATTTAGATTTCCAATGAGACATAAACAGCCTTGGAAATGGTTTTCGAAAATCATTAGGTCTACGAAATTTATGTACAGCTTGCAAAACTGACATTGACCACATCCACATATATCAATTCACATTTGCCTTTTTTATCCCTCCCAGCCAATTCTAATATTTGTAGGTTCCATGTAGTTAAAGAATACTCACATATGGATTGTATGCTGGCAGATAATGAAGTAAAACTTTTATTATTTATTAGTTGATCATAAACAAAACATAGATGTATAAACACACATATGTATATACAAATGTATGCATGTACGTAAACACCAATGTATTCACATTTGTTCTCCAGTGCAATGTAAAAATGACATTGCCTTCTCTAAAAATAACATACATTGTACAAAATGTACCTAAGTATGTCTATATGTATTTATATACGAAAATACATATCAAGTTTGTCTGTGTGTTCTCCCTCTCTTGGAGAGAAAGTGAGAGAGAGTGAATAAGACAAGTATATTTATTTCTTTAGATGAGATGCTCATTATGATTTTTTTATAGACCATTTATCCTAGAAACAGAAACACTTTAAATTTGCAGGTAGTGACTTACAACTGTATTTATTTTCTTGCTCCCTGATTATGTATTACAAATAAAGATTTGTGTTATTTATAGATTATCCTCTTCTAATATTGACACTAGACAGTGAAAAGTACTACAAAAAATTAGGAATAAAAATAATTAATATTTTGAACAAGCATGGGTTAATTTTTCTGGATTAATTTTCCTTCTCTAATTCCATAGTGCAGAGATGTGGTTTATCTGCATGAAATAAAAGCAAACTGTAGTCAAATAGTTATTGGCTACCTTGAGGGGTTCTAAGATCAGTTTAATTTATGCCAAAAGTAGTTTGCAATTTGAGATTTCTATAAGTAGAATGGTAGTAAATATAATCTAAAAGAAAGTTTGTCACAATGAATAGAAATGTACTACTGATATATAATGTAAAAGATACATTTTTCAGACTATTAGCTACACTCATAAAATTACAATATTAATTTGGGGAGACAGATAATGAAGACCACTCTTGACCGAGTGGACCCTGCTGGACAAAGAGATGAAGATAACAAATTCTTCAAAGTGTTTATTATATATATTTTAAAATAAATACAGATGCATAAAGGAACAAATTTTGACCAAAAGTAAAGTCTAGAATCTGAGGACTGACTTACCTCAGGCCAGCTAATATTCTCAACACCAATTTGGGACTTCCCTGGCTATGCGAGTGCTATGATTTTGCCTTCCAGTTCAAGGGGAGTGGGTTTGATCCCTGGTCAAGATCGCTCTTGCCTCCTGGCCAACAAACCAAAACACAAAACAGAAACAGTGTTGTAACAAATTCAATAAAGACTTTAACAATGGTCCACATTAAAAAAAAAATTCTTTTAAAATAACAAACACCAATTTGATCCTTACATTTACTCAGTTGAATTTGGTGACAGTGTTGGAACCCAAAGTAAACTTCAGATGGTATTTAAGGACAATGAGAAACTCAGATGCGGTACCTGTGAACCCCCTTTTGAGTTCACTACCTTTCTTGTTGTTTCCCAGGACTGAGGGGAAGGTCCTGTTAGTTCTCAGCTCCACTCTCTTTACACTGAGTTTCTGATCTAACTGGTTCTTCAATACGAGACAGATGAGCTTGAGCTAGCAGGCTGTTTGGCTTGGTGACCAATTAAGCTGGTAGGTGATTCTGCCTGAAGTGAAGCCCCCAGACTTTCAGACTGCAATTCTCAGGTTTTGAAGTGGAAAACCTTGATTCTGTCTCAAGATTCAAATGAGAACTGTAGTCAGTTCATTCATGTGTAGCTCCTCCCCACTTGAGGTCTGCTGGTTCAGCCAATGCTTCAATCCAAGGTTCCATGGGAACTGGTGTTGGTGCAGCCAAGGCTTTTTCTTGGCCAGGACTGTCTTTCCATTACTGGTGGTAAGTTAAGGTGCATATGCTTGTTGTGTTTTTTTGTAGATTAAAAACTATTTCTAACGGCGATCTCAAAGGCAAAAACCCATAGAAATTCGTGGGTATGGACCAAGCACTCTTCATCTCAAAGGAACTTTTCTCTAATTGCCAGGGATCATTTAATAAAGCTAAGTTTATCCTGAAATTTACTCAGTTAAATTCTTGTTGTTTAACCATTCACTTTGAGGGGTATGTGAATATGAATTACATATGATTTTTGAAGACATACAACTAGTCAATCTGAAACTGCAGAAATGTGCCTTGGAGGGCTCTGAGTAGCTCCAGTTCTTAATGACTCAACACAAAAGGAATTCAGTGAGAGGCAAAGTGACAGATTAAGAAATAATTTATAAGAATAGGATGCTTATGAGGTTTACAATCAGGTAGGCAAGAGGGGCCACGCTGAGGACTTACTGGGCTACAGTTTTACAATCAAAGGAAAAGTGGGAAGGAGCAGTCACCACCTTCCTCATTTTTGAGTAGGTGGGAAACTTCCATCATGAATTCCTCCCCCAGATCAGGTAAAGGAGTTCCTTGTCCCTAAATGGTCAAGTTGGATCTGTCATGGCACTATTTAAATTAGCAGGGGAGTGGTAACATATGCTAAAAGAGGTATCTCAGGTTTTAGTATGCTGCCACCTTTTTCCAGAGAAGGCAATGGCACCCACTCCAGTACTCTTGCCTGGAAAATCCCATGGATGGAGAAGCCTGGTGGGCTGCAGTCCATGGGGTCGCGAAGAGTCGGACACAGCTGAGCAACTTCCCTTTCACTTTTCACTTTCATGCATTGGAGAAGGAAATGGCAACCCAGTCCAGTGTTCTTGCCTGGAGAATCCCAATTGTAGGGGAGTCTGGTGGGCTGCTGTCTATAGGGTCGCACGGAGTCAGACACAACTGAAGCGACTTAGCAGCAGCAGCAGCAGCAGCCACCACCTTTTTCTAATTTTTTTTTTTTTTAAGTGCATGCAGAGGAGTTTGTCCTAGGAATCATTCATTTACTGACCTCGCCAGGCAGAATGGGGTCTATTCCACTATTATTTTGTTGTTTAGGGGCATGTTTCATGCTTTCATTGCATGGTTTAGTTGCTAAGTAAGCCTGCTTGGTTTTGTTGTTAGGCAAGATTGCTTTCTGAGTGATAGTTAAGTTACAGAGGTCTCCCATACTATTTTCTTTACTTATGATCCCTTAGTAGGATCAACTATTTAATTATCTACTTTGTCTCTGTCAGATCTACAGCTCTATCATTTATCTATCATCCATCCATCTATCTGTCTACCTTTGTATGTTTGTATGTATCTACCTACAGTCAGGTCAGTTGTTCTTTCTCAGTTCTTGACTCATCATAGCAAAGAATTGAAATGAGAGACCAGTACAGCTCAAACAGGCAAGACTTATTGGGCAAGCAGTAAGATGTACATTTTGGAGGCATGAGAGGAGACCAACCACAGGAGCAGGCCTGTCCTGATTCAGTTCAGTTCAGAAAAGGCACTCGGTCGCGTCCGACTCTTTGCAACTCCGTGGACTGCAGCAAGCCAGGTTTCCCTCTCCACAACCAACTCTTGGAGCTTTCTCAAACTCATGTCCATTGAGCCGGTGATGCTATCCAACCATCTTATCCTCTGTTGTCCCCTTCTCCTCCCACCTTCAATCTTTCCCAGCATCAGGGTCTTTTCAAATGAGTCAGTTCTTCACATCAGGTGGCCAAAGTATTGGAGTTTCAGCTTCAACGTCAGTCCTTCCAATGAATACTCAGGACTGATTTCCTTTAGGATGGACTGGTTGGATCTCCTTGCAGTCCAAAGGACTCTCCAGAGTCTTCAACACCAGAGTTCAAAAGCATCAGTTCTTCGGCGCTCAGCTTTCTTTATGGTCCAACTCTCACATCCATACATGACTACTGGAAAACCAAAATTTTGATTAGATAGACCTTTGTCAGCAAAGTAATGTCTCTGCTTTTTAATATACTGTTTAGGTTGGTCATAGCTTTTCTTCCAAGAAACAAGCCTCTTTTAATTTCATGGCTACAGTCACCATCTGCAGTGATTTTGGAGTCCAAAAATGTAAAGTCTCTCGCTGTTCCCATTGTTTCCCCATTTTCCATGAAGTGATGGGACCAGAAGCCATGATCTTAGTTTTCTAAATGTTAAATTTTAAGCCAACTCTTTCACTCTCCTCTTTTACTTTCATCAAGAGGCTCTTTAGTTCTTCTTTGCTTTCTGCTGTAAGGGTGGTGTCATCTGCATATCTGCAGTTTCTGATATTTCCACTGGCAATCTTGATTCCAGCTTGTGCTTCATTCAGCCCATCATTTCTCATGATGTACTCTGCATAGGAGTTAAATAAGCAGGGTGACAATATGCAATCTTGAAGTACTCCTTTTCCTATTTGGTACCAGTCTGTTGTTCTATGCCCAGTTTTGACTGTTGCTTCTTGACCTGCATACAGACTCCTCAGGAGGCAGGTCAGGTAGTCTGATATTCCCATCTCTTTAAGAAATATCCAGTTTGTTGTGATCCACACAGTCAAAGGCTTTTGACATAGTCAATAAAGCAGAAATAGATGTTTTTCTGGAACTCTCTTGGTTTTTCAGTGATCCAATGGATGTTTGAGAGAGTCATTTCCTAGGCAGGTTGATGAGAAATCTGGGAGTCCCCAAGGAGAGAGGGGTCTGGAATTCTCAAGGAGGAAGAAAGGACAGACTTTTTCCTTCTCTACATTCCTTAGGATTACATAACAATAATGTATCCTGCCTGAGGACAGTCTCTGGATTAAACCTGCTGGCTAATTCTGTTATCTTAAAATGTAAATTATGGGAGTAGGTCTGGTGAGCTCTTTACAGCCTCCAGATGTTCTTTGGATTCATTGGAGAGTGTATAACTTCATTGCTAACACTAGCAAGGGGGTACTCTTTCTGCCCCTTTCTGATGCCTATGTCAGAAGCTTTCTCTATCTCCTTTATACTTTACTAAAATTTATTACGCAGCAGGTCTGAGCGATCAAGCCTTGTCTCTGGCCCCAGATTGAATTCTCCTCCAGGGCCAAGAATCCCCATGTCTTCATGTGATTCAACAACAACCTTTCATGTTGGCAATTTGATCTCTGGTTCACCTGCCTTCTCTAAATCCAGCTTGAACATCTGGAAGTTCGTGGTTCAAGTATTGTTGAAGCCTGGCTTAGAGAATTTTGAGCATTACTTTGCTAGTGTGTGAAATGAATGCAATTTTGTGGTAGTTTGAGCCTTCTCTGGCATTGTCTTTTGGAGGGATTGGAATGAAAAAAAAAAAAAAAAAACCTTTGCTAGTCCTGTGGCCACTGCTGTGCTTTCCAAATTTGATGGCATGTTGAGTGCAGCACTTTAACAGTATCATCTTTTAGATTTGAAAAAACTCAACTAGAATTTTATCACTTCCACTAGTTTTGTTAGTAGTGATGCTTCCTAAGGCCCACTTGACTTCACATTCCAGGATGTCAGTCTCTAGGTGAGTGATCACATCATAGTGGTTATCTGGCTCATGAAGATCTTTTTTGCATAGTTCTCTGTGTATTCTTCCTGATTAGACTTCACTCTTTTATATTCCTTGCTCTCTCCCCTGAGCAGTCCCTGGGGCTTGTTTGGTTATGCCCTACGCAAGTAGGGAATTATGCCCAAGACATATCAGGGAAGGTGGCATGTTGGCCACATGTTCCCTCTGGAAGTCTTGCTCAGTTCTGCTTCTTTTTTTCTTCTTCTTCCAGTCCTTCATGTATGTGATCCTCTAGTCACAGCTTCTCTAACTGCCATTTTGGTCCTTTTCTCCCTATTGAACTGCCCTATCTATCTGTCTCTGTTCCGTTCAGTTTAGTCTCTCAGTCATGTCCAACTCTTTGCGAACCCATGAATCGCAGCACGCCAGGCCTCCCTGTCCGTTACCAACTCCCAGAGTTCACTCAGATTCATGTCCATCGAGTCTGTGATGCCATCCAGCCATCTCATCCTCTGTTGTCCCCTTCTCCTCCTGCCCCCAATCCCTCCCAGCATCAAAGTCTTTTCCAATGAGTCAACACTTCACATAAGGTGGCCAAAGTACTGGAGTTTCAGCTTTACCATCATTCTTTCCAAAGAAATCCCAGGGCTGATCTCCTTCAGAATGGACTGGTTGGATCTCCTTGCAATCCAAGGGACTCTCAAGAGTCTTCTCCAACATCGCAGTTCAAAAGCGTCAGTTCTTCAGTACTCAGCCTTCTTCACAGTCCAACTCTCACATCCATACATGACTACTGGAAAAACCATAGCCTTGACTAGACGGACCTTTGTTGGCAAAGTAATGTCTCTGCTTTTGAATATGCTATCTAGGTTGGTCATAACTTTTCTTCCGAGGAGTAAGCATCTTTTAATTTCATGGCTGCAATCACCATCTGCAGTGATTTTGGAGCCCCCAAAAATAAAGTCTGACACTGTTTCCATTGTTTCCCCATCTATTTCCCATGAAGTGATGGGACCAGATGCCATGATCTTTGTTTTCTGAATGTTGAGCTTTAAGGCAACTTTTTCACTCATCTCTTTCACTTTCACCAAGAGGCTTTTTAGTTCCTCTTCACTTTCTGCCATAACGGTGGTGTCATCTGAATATCTGAGATTATTGATATTTCTCCTGGCAATCTTGATTCCAGCTTGTGTTTCTTCCAGTCCAGCGTTTCTCATGATGTATTCTGCATAGAAGTTAAATAAGCAGGGTGACAATATACAGCCTTGATGTACTCCTTTTCCTATTTGAAACCAGTCTGTTGTTCCATGTCCAGTTCTAACTGTTGCTCCCTGACCTGCATAGAGGTTTCTCAAGAGGCAGGTCAGGTGGTCTGGTGTGCCCGTCTCTTTCAGAATTTTCCACAGTTTCTTGTGATCCACACAGTCAAAGGCTTTGGCATAGTCAATAAAGCAGAAATATATGTTTTTCTGGAACCCTCTTGCCTTTTCCATGATCCAGCGGATGTTTTACCTAGCTCAAAATGATCATTTTCACTGAGTAAAGAATTTCATATGAAATTCTTGCATCATGTATGTGTGCTCAGTCACATCCAGCTCTTTGAGACTCTATAGACCACAGCCCCCCAGGCTCCTCTGTCCATGGGAATCTCCAGGCAAGAATACTGGAGTGGGTTACCATGCCTTCCTCCGGGGGATCTTCCCCACCGAGGGATCCAACCTGCATCTCCTGCATCTCCCACATAGCAGGTAGATTCTTTACCCACCAAATGACCTGAGAAGCTCTTCTTAGCTCATGAATTGTCATCAGTTAAAGAGCCCCAGCTTCTGGGGCAAATTACAAATGGTATGTGAGTTTACAATAGACACAACTTGATAACATTGCTTTTCCAAACAACTCATTACAAGGTAACTGGTTGATCTGAACTTTAAGGTCCTTTCCAATCCTGAGATTTGAAAAGGCTGTGATTTCCTCCTGTATATACAAACCTCACAGAAAGTTTAGGGAGTTTATTAGTTCCTATTCAAATTCTTGGGGAAGGCTAAATGCTGAGTTCTGAATGGTTCACTCAAATAGATTTATATGTTAATGTTACCAGAGACTAGTCAGCCTGTATTTATTGACTTGATGACTATTATCTATGTAGACTTTTCTAAAATATTCATTACCATATTATCTAAGGAGCTCCAACTGTGAAGGAGCTTCCATTTAGGTTTGGAATTTATCTCTGTGTGAGTGTGTTTGTCCCATTAGTTTCACATGCCTCTTGGAACACAATTCCTCTCCTTGAATTCACCTCCCAAACATTAAACTAAAGAGAGTCACCTGGTTTATCTTGCCTTGGATAGGGTTCCACCAACACTGAGTATTCGGGTACAGACATTTATTTATGTCTTTTCCCAGGGCTTCTTTCACTAACTGTTCATATTTTTCTTCCTTTGTTATTTTTTGCCCTGTAGCATGGCTCAGTCTATCAATTATTACAGTCAGGGCTGATGCTGCAGGATTCAAACAAAGACCCACTAACAACAAAGAAACCCTGGCAAGAGCAAGCTGTAGTCTGTGTGTCACTGGATCAGCTGATCAATCTGCGATTGAATTGTCTTTAAATGTATGTCAATTCAAGAACAGGGCTTAGAGATATATTTGAAGCATGAGAGAAAGGGGGAGGTGTGATTTTGAAACAGTTTTCTTCATAACAGCATAGAGCTGACCTTGCATTTAAAGATAGAGGATGGGGGTGGGGGGAGGAGGGAAGCTATAGGAAAGTGTGAGCAGTATGAATAAGTACTGTTTATGGGAAGCTCTTTTAATACCCTTGCTAAAGCTGAACAATAGAAAGAGACAAAGCTCTGAAAAATCCGTGCCTTTTCCTGTGATTGATCTTTTATCTTTCCATTCCTGCCCAGATGATAAAATGCATTTTACAGGGCAAACAAGCACGAGTGCTTTTATTTTCCCCAAATATGAGAAATGTTCCTTATTTAGAATTTTGCTATTGAAGCATTCGCTACAACACCCCTCCCCCCAACACACACACACACACACACACACACACACACACACACATTTACAAGGTTAAAAAAAAAAAAAGATTTGAACTTTTGAGGTTAAAATGCTGAAATTCCTTATACCTTTTTGTTTTGTTTTTCTTTGCTTTGCTTTTGGCAATTAATGAACTCTTTCTTGGCACAAAGCTACCTGGAGTGATGCTAAAAATAGAATAGATTCTGAAGTAAAGCTCTGTTTCAAATCTAGATGACATTATTGAAAAAACACTCAGGACAATGGCCAAATGTAAGAGCTCAGCATAATTCAATTCCCTTCACTTCTCTCCCCCACACACATTTCAACTACCTTATTTCTAAGTTTTTCTAAAAATTTAATTTCATAATGGCAACACAATGTCTATAAAATAGGAAAATTCACATTTATTTAACATCGACATTGTATCAGACAATGGAATAATTACCTTCACCTATCATATGATCCTTTGAGATAGCTCCTATGAACTTGCATAAGAAAACTATATTCTGGAGATCAAACTGTTTAACTCAGATTGGGATTTTAACTCACAGAGAGGGACACTAACCCAGCCAAAACCCAGATTGAGGTTTGAACCCATAGTCTTTTAAAAAATAAAAAGACTTTTTATTTTGTATTTGTTGTTGTTGTTGTTCAGTCACTAAGTTGTGTTCAACTCTTTGTGACCCCATGGGCTGCAGCATACCAGGCTTCCCTGTGCTTCTGTATCTCCCACAGTTTGTGCAAATTTATGTCCATTGAGTCAGAAATGCCATCCAACCATCTCACCCTCTGCTGCTCCCTTCTCCTCTTCCCCTAAGTCTCTCCCAGCATCAAAGTCTTTTCCAATGAGTGGGCTCCTCCCATCAGGTGGCCAAAGTATTGGAACTGCAGCTTCAGCATCAGTCCTTTCAATGAATATTCAGGATGGTTTCCTTTAGGATTGACTGGGTTGATATCCTTACAGTCCAAGGGACTCTCAAGAGTCTTCTGTAGCACCACAGTTTCAAAGCATCGATTCCTCAGCATTAAGCCTTCCTTTATGGTCTAACTCTCACATCCATACATGACTACTGGAAAAACTATAGCTTTGACTATATGGACCTTTGTTGGCAAAGTCGAAGTGAAAGTTTTTCTTGCTCAGTTGTGTCTGACTCTCTGAGACCCCCATAGAATGTAGCCCACCAGACTCAAGATTACTTGAGCGGGTTGCCATTCCCTTCTCCAGGGGATCTTCCCAAGCCAGGGATTGAACCCAGGTCTCCTGCATTGCAGGCAGATTCTTCATGGTCCGAGCCACCAGAGATGTCTCTGCTTTTTAATATGCTGTCTAAGTCTGTCATAGCTTTCCTTCCAAGGAGGAAGAGTCTTTCAGTCTCACAGCTGCAGTCACTGTCTGTTGTGATTTTGGAGCCAAAGAAAATAAAATCTGTTACTGCTTCTACTTTTTCCTCTTCTATTTGATATGAAGTGATGGGGCCAGATGCCATAACCTTAGCTTTTTGAGTGTTGATTATTAAGCCAGTTTTTTCACTCTCTTCTTTCACCCTATTGAGGTGCTCTTTAGTTCCTCTTAACTTTCTGTGATTAGAGTGGTATCATCTGCATATCTGAGATTACTAATATTTCTCCCAGCAATCTTTAATCCAGCCTATGATTCATCCAGTCCAGTATTTTTCATTTTACTTTATTTTGCATGGGGACATAACAAATTAACAATGTGGTGATGGTTTCAGGTGAACAGTGAAGGGATTCAGCCATTTATACATGTATCCATTCTCCCCCAAACTTTCTCCCATCCAGGCTGCCACATAGCATTGAGCAAAGTTCCATGTGCTATACAATACTTCCTTGTTGATTATCATTTTAAATACAACAGTGTGTGCATGTCCATCTCAAACTCCCTAACTACCCCTCTTTCTCCATCTCTCCCAGCAAATGAGTCTCTGTTTTGTAAGTTCATATGTATCATGTTTGAAAATTTTTAGATCCCAGATATAAGAGATGTCATACAATATTTCCACTTCTCTAAATTACTTCACTTAGTATGACAAACTGTGTTCGTCCATGTTGCTGCAAATGGCCTTATTTCATTCTTTTTTTATGGTCAAGTAATATTCCATTGTATATGTGTACCAGCTCTTCTTTATCCATTCCTCTGTCAATGGACTTTAACTGAGACCAAACACCTTGTCTCAGGTTTTAATAAAGCACTTTATTAAAGTTTCCTGATGTCTCATCACAGAAAGAATTCACTGAGAGACAAAGTGATAGGCAAGAAGTAGATTTATTTAGAGAAAAACACTCCACAGACAGACTGTGGACCAGGTCAGAAGGTGAAAATGATACCGGTGTATGGGGTTGTCAGTTTTTATGATGGTGAGTAATCTTATGGACTAAGGAGCAGATGGAATATTCCAGTTATTTGTGGAAAAATGTGAGAATTTGATGAATTGAGTCACTGCCCACATTTCAACCCTTATGGTTGATTTTGGAACTGCCATGTGAGTGTCATTTAGTTTGCTAATATGTTACAAGCAACATATACTGAGGTTCAAGGTGTAGTGGAAGTTGATTTGTTTGTCATTTGAACTTATTTCATTCTTATCAGTTTATGTCATATCATTGAGCTATGTCATTGTTTTAAATGTTGTGCCCTGCCCCCTTCCCAAAAACATTCTGACTGCATGTGGCTTAGAAATGACAAAAGTAAGATCTGAAAACAGATTTGGTCAAATCAAAGGCTCTTGTTTCTTTTTATCAATGGTTCTCAAATGTTAGGGCAATCAGAATCAACTGGAGGGTGTTAAACCCATCAAAACAAGACCCAGTTTCCCCCTCAGTCAGTCTCTGCCATCAGGAAGCTTCCATAAACCTCTTATCCTTCTCCATCAGAGGGTACACAGACTGAAAACCGCAATCACAGAAAAATAAACAATCTGATCACATGGACCACAGCCTTGTCTAACTCAATGAAACTATGAGCCATGCCATGTAGGGCCACCCAAGATGGATGGATCATGGTGGAGAGTTCTGACAAAAAATGGTCCACTGGAGAAGGGAATGGCAAACCACTTCAGTATTCTTGCCTTGAGAAACCCATGAAGAGTATGAGTATGAAAGGCAAAAAGATAAGACAGCGAAAGATGACCTAACTCCCCAGGTCAGTAGGTGCCCAATATGCTAATGGAGGTCAGTAGAGAAATAACTCCAGAAAGAATGAAGGGATGGAGCCAAAGCAAAAACAATACCCAGTTGTGGATGTGACTGGTGATGGAAGGAAAGTCCAATGCTATAAAGAGCAATATTGCATAGGAACCTGGAATGTTAGGTCCATGAAGCAAGGCAAATTGGAAGTGGTCAAACATGAGATGGCAAGAGTGGACGTTGACATTCTAGGATTGAGCAAACTAAAATGAACTGGAACGGGTGAATTTAACTCCAATGACCATTATGTCTACTACTGTGAGCAAGAATCCCTTGGACGAAATGGAGTAGCCTTTGTAGTCAACAAAAGAGTCCGAAATGCAGTACTTGGATGCAATCTCAAAAACAGCAGAATGATGTCTGTTCTTTTCCAAGGTAAACCATTCAATATCATGGTAATCAAAGCCTATGCCCCAACCAGTAACGCTGAAGAAGCTGAACGGTTCTATGAAGACCTACAAGACCGTTTAGAACTAACACCCCAAAAATATGTCCTTTTCATTTTCATTCCAGGAGACTGGAATGCAAAAGTAGGAAGTCAAGAGACACCTGGAGTAACAGGCAAATTTGGCCTTGGAGTACAGAATAAAGCAGGGCAAAGACTAATAGAGTTTTGCCAAGAGAACACATTGGTCATAGCAAATACCCTTTTCCAACAACCCAAGAGAAGACTCTACACATGGACATCACCAGATGGCCAACAAAAAAAATCATTTTGATTACATGCTTTGCAGCCAAAGATGGAGAAGCTCTATACAGTCAACAAAAACAAGACCAGGAGCTGACTGCGGTCAGATCATAAACTCCTTATTGCCAAATTCAGACTTCAATTGAAGAAAATGGGAAAATAGACCATTCATGTATGACCTAAATAAAATCCCTTATGATTATATAGTAAAAGTGACAAATAGATTCAAGGGATTAGATCTGATAGACAGAGTGCCTGAAGAACTATGGACCTATGGATGGAGGTTCGTGACATTGTACAGGAGGCAGTGATCAAGACCATCCCAACAAAAAGTAATGCAAAAAGGCAAAATGGCTGTTTGAGGAGGCCTTACAAATAGCTGTGAATAAAAGAGAGGTGAAAGGAAAATGAGAAAAGGAAAGATATAAGCATCTGAATGCAGAGTTTCAAAGAAGAGCAAGGAGAGATAAGAAAGCCTTCCTCAGTGATAATGGCAAAGAAATAGAGGAAAACAATAAATGGAAAAGACTACAGATCTCTTCAAGAAAATTAGAGATAACAAGGGAACATTTCATGCAAAGATGGGCTCAATAAAAGACAGAAATGGTATGGACCTAACAGAAGCAGAAGATATTAAGAAAAGGTGGCAAGAATACACAGAAGAATTGTACAAAAAAGGTTTTCATGACCAAGATAATCACGATGGTGTGATCACTCACCTAGAGCCAGACGTCCCGGGATGTGAAGTCAAGTGGGCCTTAGGAAGCATCACTACAAACAAAGCTAGTGGAGGTGATGGAATTCCAGCTTTCCAAATTCTGAAAGATGATGCTGTGAAAGTGTTGCACTCAATATGCCAGCAAATTTGGGAAACTCAGCAGTGGCCACAGGACTGGAAATAGATCAGTTTTTATTCCAATCCCAAAGAAAGGCAATGCCAAAAATGCTCAAACTACCACACAACTGCACTCATCTCACACGCTAGTAAAGTAATGCTCAAAATTCTCCAAGCCGGGCTTCAAGAGTACTTGAACCGTGAACTTCCATATGTTCAAGTTGGATTTAGAAAAGGCAAAGGAACCAGAGATCAAATTGCCAACATCTGTTGGATCATCAAAAAAGCAGGAGACTTCCAGAGAAACATCTACTTCTGCTTTATTGACTATGCTAAAGCCTTTCACTGTGTGGACCACAACAAACTCTGGAAAATTCTTCAAAAGATGACAATACTAGACCACCTGACCTACCTCATGAAAAATCTGTATGCAGGTCAGGAAGAAACAGTTAGAGCTGGACATGGGACAACAGACTGGTTCCAAATTGGGAAAGGAGTACATCAAGGCTGCATATTCTCATGCTGCTTATTTAACTTATATGAAGAGTACATCTTATGAAATGCCAGGCTGGATGAAGCACCAGCTAAAATCAAGATTGCCCAGAAAAATATGAATAACCTCAGATATGCAGATGACCATCCTCATGGCAGAAAGTGAGGAAGAACTAAAGAGCCTCTTGATGAAAGTGAAAGAGGAGAGTGAAAAAGTTGACTTAAAGCTCACATTCAGAAAACTAAGATTATAGCATCTGATCCCATCATGTCATGGCAAATAAATGGGGAAACAATGGAAACAGTGGCTGATTTATTTTGGGGGGCTCCAAAATCACTGCAGATGGTGACTGCAGCCATGAAATTAAAAGATGCTTGCTCTTTTCAAGAAAAGTTATGACCAACTTAGACAATATATTAAAAAGCAGAGACATTACTTTGCCAATTAAGGCCTATAAATCAAAGCTGTGGTTTTTCCAGTAGTCATGTATGGATGTGAGAGTTGGACTATAAAGAAAGCTGAACAGTGAAGAATTGATACTTCTGAACTGTGGTGTTGGAGAAGACTCTTGGGAGTCCCTTGGACTTCAGGGAGTTCTCAACCAGTCCATCCTAAAGGAAATCAATCCTGAATATTCATTGGAAGGACTGATGTTGAAGCTGAAACTCCAATACTTTGGCTACCTGATGTGAAAAGCCAATTCATTTGTAAAGACCTTGATGCTGGGAAAGACTGAGGGCAGGAGAAGGGGACAACAGAGGATGTGATGGTTGGATGGCATCACTGATTCAATGGACATGAGTTTGAGTGAACTCTGGGAGCTGGTGATGGACAGGGAGGCCTGGCCTGCTGCAGTCCATGGGGTCGCCAAGGATTCGACGCATCTGAGCAACTGATCTGAAATAAACTGAAAAGTGCAGATTGTGGGGACTTCTCTCTTGTTGTTGTTTAGTTGCTAAGTTGTCTGACTCCCTTGTAGCCTGCCAGGTTCCTCTGTTCATGGGATTTCCCAGGCAAGAATCCTGGAGTAGGTTGCCATTTCCTCTCCAGGGGCTCTTCCCAACCCAGAGATTGAACACGAGTCTCCTGCATTGGCAGATGGATTGTTTACCACTGAGCCACCAGGGAAGCCCCAAAGTTTCTATTTAGTAAGTCTGGGTACAGCCCAAGAGTTTGCAGTTCTTACCAGTTCCCAGGGGATGCTTATGCTGCTGGTCTAAGGGCTAGACTTTGGATCACTGCTCAATACTGTGCTACTCCTCATTAAAAAGATATACATGGGTATTTTACATTTTACTACTGACAAGATTTGTTATTCAAGATAAAATACTTGAGAATCATTTGAAAGATGAAATACTACATACTGATGAATTAAATTTTATTAAATTCTCATTTCTTATGCATCTAGAAATTGCATGCTGTGGGGATTAAGATAATGAATAAAATATTAATCCCTGTCCTCCAAGAGCTCATCAACTAGTTGAGATTACAGTCATAGATATGTGCTTAAATTTATCATTAACAAGGCAAACACAATAAATGCTTCAGCAGAAGACTCTTAAAAAAAATGGGCTCTGGGAATATGAGGTAGGAAATTCTATCTTAAAAAAAAAAAAAAAGCCAACAAGTCCTTACCTTCAACTTCCTTTATCCTAGAGTCCCTCCTCCCTCTGCCTCTTGCCTTCTGATAAGAGTAAGTTCACTCTATTTGCTGCAGCTATTTCTTCCAATCTCACTTACACCCAAATCTCAAAATAAAGCTTCCACATCAAACATGCCAGTAAAACTCTAGTGGGAAAATTCACCCATCTCCTCTTAATTGCCAAACCCAAGGATGTGAAAACAGCCCTTAAGTTTCTGAGGCATCAGGCCCCACTTCCTGATCATCCTCTGGCCTGCACAGCCCATCTCACCCCAGCTGACCTCCGCCTTCTCCCACTCCTTCTTCTCACTGGCTTGGACCTTTAAACTCACTTGTCTTTGTTGCCTGAAAACCTCTTTTCCCTCCATCTGGCCTTTTAAAGTTGCCGTTCCTTGAGTTTGCCCTAGGCCACCTTCTTATATTTCACAAACCTTTCTTCAGCTCACAGAAGAGTGATTTTTATGAAAATGCAAGCCTGTTCACCTTACTCCCTCTTCAGGAAAGGTCTACTGAGTCTCATTTGCCTCAGGGAAGCAAAACTTCTCACCATCTAGTCTGACTAATTTTCCATCTAATCTCTTGCTTCTCTTTCCACTGACCAATTCATTCATGATTTGTCTTCAGAGATCCACTATTCCATTGGCTTTTTCTAACTAAATTACACATGGTTGAGCTAATTACATTGTCCACCTTCATGGTGGACATAAAGAAGCATAAAGAGCTTCTTTTTTTTTAACTGTATTTTTTTTTTAATTTTTTATTTGTTTAATTATTTAATTTTTTAAAATTTGCTGTATTTCTTGTTTTTGGCTACATAGAATCTTCACTGCAGAGTGTAGGGTTCTCTAGTTACAGCGTGAAGGCTCAGCCGCCACCTAGCATGTGGGATCTTAGTTTCTCAACTAGGAATCGAACCTGTGTGCCCTGTGTTAGAAGGAAAAGTCTTGACCACTGGACCACCAGGAAGGGGCTTCCCCACAAGGGGCTTCTTGTGTAAGAAAAGGTCAGTCTATTTCCTGTGCGTCTCCTTTACTCTCACTCCACCACCACACTCTCACTCCACCACCACACTCACAGGGCACTTCACTTACAGTACTCATGGTCACCGAAGATATGGGGCCAGGCTCTGGGACACCACCTGTCCTACGATTTAAGGAGATGGTGTCATATGCCTCAGGTGAAAGGCTCAGTCTCACAAGAATCTCTCCCACCTCTCAAGACAGGTGTACACCTATGTCATGCCTATTGTCTCTTTTTTAGCAGAAAGCATTTGAAGGTGAAGAGTTTAGGAGGTAATTAAGATTAGATGAAGTTATGAGGATGGAAACCCCAAGAATGGGATTAGGGTTTATATTAAATTATAGACCAGGCAAAATTATTTTAAGAGAGAAATGAGAACAGTGGTTGAGTCTGGAACAAAGAGTTTGGATGAGAATTAACTGGAAAGATGCAGAGGGGAACTTTTTAGTGTGGTAATTGAGTTCAATAGTTTGATTAAATATTGGTTAAATGACTGAGTGTGTTTGTCAAAAGCCTATGAAACTATACTTTCAATATGTGTACATTTCATTATTCTGACTACTAAAAGAATCTATATATCTGAGGTGACCTGACTAGTTTAGATCAAGTTAGCTAGATAAGGTGGTAAGAAAGAAAACCACATGTATAAATGCTGCTTATGTGTTTTACTGAAAAATTCTGACAGAAAGATTTAAATTTATTTTAGTGTCTGTGCTTTATGCTTACTGTTATGTAGCCTTTCTTAATTGCAAATTTCCAGAGGTTTATATTACCAGAAACAAAGAAAATGGATGCACATGTGTAAAAAACTTTTACTTCTGCTGAAGGATTTATGTTTTATCCTTTAAACAATAGACAGTAAAAAGCCTTTTGGACAGATATAGACTTCTCTAAAATATGAAGCCAAGCAAAACGTGGGCTTCTTTCTTTTTGTCTCCACATTTTTAGGTCTTTGGGGCACAAGAAAAGGAATCAGAAAAAGTTATGAGTTTCATACATTTGCAGGTATAATCAATGAATAATGTTTAAAACTACTAAGTTGATTGCTTTGAATACTTATACAGAGTTAATATATCATTGATAGTGTTATTATAACTTTTGCATTATAACTCTATATCCATTAGAATTATCAGAATCTGTCTAACATATATTTGTAGAAGAAAATTCAACACACTATGTGCTCATCTCCCTTTGCTCATGTGCAAATTCCCAAAACATCCCTCTTGCAGAGCAAAACATGAATGAAAGTGAGCCATCAGATAATAGGTGATGTAAATAAGACAGTCAGATCAAGTAGAGATCTGATTTCATGTCAAAATAAAATAAGAATTAAAGAATGAAGCTGCAAGTCTTAATATACTCATATTTCCTATTTTCACAGTTAACATATGACCATGATCTGGGTTTCTGTGGCAACCGGCAAAGATATTATCAGAGTCATGATGTAGACAAATGGTTCCTCATATATCTTCTTTCTTATAATCATAGAAGGATATGTATCAGAAATGAAGTTATAGCTATAATTGAAGAACAAAGCCAAATCTGTGTGTTACCAGCAGACACGTGTTCTTGTCAGCATAGACAGTGATAGCTATAGGAGTGCTTTTATTCTGCAAAGAACAACACAAATAACTCTATCGATACCATGTGACATTCAGCTATTTTTCTTGCTTTCTACACCTTTGTCTTTCAGAAATTATGGCAAAACATGAAGACTTCCATCTTGATTCCCATTTTGAAATGTGAATTGATTTAAATATATTTGAAAGTGAATTTGCACAAAAGAATGGGTGAGGTACATATTTTGCTTTTCATTTTCAATATATGTTTTAAATATCAGAGTGAATGGAAGGATCCTTGTATTATACGCATAAGGACATATCCCTATAAGCTTTTATAGTACCATAAGGGTAAATAACATAATTAATTGTTTTTTGTATTTTATGTGTATAATATATATGCAGAACTAAAGAGCCTCTTCATGAAAGTGAAAGAGGAGAGTGAAAAAGTTGGCTTAAAGCTCAACATTCAGAAAACAAAGATCATGACATCCAGTTCCATCACTTCATGGCAAATAGATGGAGAAACAGTGGAAACAGTGGCCGATTTTATTTTTTTGAGCTCCAAAATCACTGCAGATGGTGACTACAGCCATGAAATTAAAAGATGCTTGCTCCTTGAAAGAAAAGTTATGACCAACTTAGACAGCATATTAAAAAGCAGAGACACTTAAAAAAAAAAAAAAGCAGAGACATTTCTTTGCCGACTAAGGTCCATCTAGTCAAGGCTATGGTTTTTCTAGTGGTCATGTATGGATGTGAGAGTTGGAGCATAAAGAAAGTTGAGCACCGAAAATTGGTGCTTTTGAACTGTGGTGTTGGAGAAGACTCTTGAGGATCTCTTGGACTACAAGAAGATCTAATCAATCCATCCTAAGGGAAATCAGTCCTGAATACTCATTGGAAGGGTTGATGCTGAAGCTGAAACCCCAAAACTTTGGCCACCTGATGCGAAGAACTGACTCATTTGAAAAGACCCTCATACTGGAAAAGATTGAAGGCAGGAGGAGAAAGGGGTGACAAAGGATGAGATGGATGGATGGCATCATTGTCTCAATGGACATGAGTTTGAGTAAACTCCAGGAGTTGGAGATGGACAGGGAAGCCTGGCGTGCTACAGTCCATGGGGTCGCAAAGTGTCAGACACGACTGAGTGACTGATCTGAACTGAGCTGAATATATATGCAAGCCTGTGTATGAAAACTCTCCACTCATGTCCAGCTCTGTGCAGCCCCATAGATTGTAGCCTGCCAGGTTCCTCTGTCCATGGGATCCTCCAGACAAGAATACTGGAGTGGGTTGCCATGCCCTCCTCCAGGGGATCTTCCTGACCCAGGATTGAAACTAGGTCTCTTGAGTCTTCAGCATTGGCAGGCAGGTTCTTTACCACTCATGCCACCTGGGAAGCCCATAATATATGCATTACAAGTTAAATTTTTAAAAGTTAAGTGAGTTTTAGAAAAGCAAGTTGTTTTTATTTTTAATAAAAATATATATTTTGTAATGTATTGCATATGTAAAAATGCATTACATTAAAATATATATTTTACATATAAAATATAAAATACATTACAAAATGTACATTTTTATTCATAATGAAAAGTATTTACACTTCTAAAATTCACTTAACTTTTTAAAAATTTAACTTCTAATATCTAATAGTATGTATCAAAAAGTTACCATGAAAATTCATATGTAATATTTTATGTTTATATTGTATTGTTTTAATATTCTTCCTATCATCTTAAGACAACAAAGAAACCTAAAGATGGTGCTCAGAATATACTGAGCTTCAAGGAAATGCTCTGAGGGAAAAAATAGGATAATTCCAAATAATATTAAAATGTTTTTATTATGCTAATAAAGAAATGGAATACTTCAGAATTAATATTAACCTATTTTGAATAAATACAATTTCATATCAGTTTTATTTATTCACTTAATTATGAAATCATTATCTTGGGATACATTGAAAGGAGATATAAAATTAAATGCAAATTATTGTGAGCAAAGTTCTTATAAATGCATTAGAAGTCCTAGAGGTAAACTATCAGAAATCATGACTGATATTCAATATTTAACATTATTCTACTTTATACATTCTAACAAATTATTGAACCTGAGAAAGAAGTCATGCGTATTTTGATTTATGGCTCTTCTATCAGAAAAGAGGAGACAACTTGGAAATTATGATTAGCTTCTGGTGCAATGGTAAAAAGTCCATCTGCCAATGCAGGAGATGCAAGAGATGCAGGTTCAACCCCTACATCCACAGGAAGATCCCTGGAGAAGGAAATGGCAACCTATTCCAGTATTCTTGCCTGAAAAATTCTATGGACAGAGGACCCTGGCAGGTTATAGTCCATGGGGTTGCAAAAGAGTCAGACACAACTGAGCACACAAACTGATGTGGGGAGGAATCTTGAGATTGAGCCCTTAATCTGAGTGATCTGCACTATTTCTGGTACATAGTGAAAGAACTGAGTTCAATTTTAGGATACCAGGCCTGTGTCCACCAAGAATTGAATTGTTTGGGGGTAGAAATCTCTCAATCTGATGTCAACAGTATGGTGAGTAGTATAAAGAAAAAAGGTGATTCCTTTACAGATACTGTGAATTTTAGTTTTTACTAAGTCCTATGTATGCTATTTGCATAATTCATTTAACATGCATAACTTTGAGGAAAAAATTCTATTTCATTATTAATAAAATATAGTTCCTAGTAATATAAATCCTGAAGAAGTTGTATCTGTTAAATAAAGAAAAAGAAAGCTAAACAATATGTTTCTTTTAAAAGAAACCAGGAGAACATTTTTCTAAAGTACACAACAAAACACAGAAAGGCTCAGAGAGTCCTTGTGAACAAAATATGAAACTTCTCGAATGCTCTGAAGAAAAATAGATAAATGTGAAATACAAAATAAAAACTTATGGAAACAATCCTATATGTGATTTTTCAGGCCAGTTCAGAAACCCAGACCAATGTTTTATTCCTTTTCATGCTTCTGTGCTTAGTCTTTCAGTATGTCCAATTCTGTGCAACCCTTTGGACTATAGACCAGCAGGCTCCTCTGTCCAGGGGATTCTACAGGCAAGAATACTGGAGCAGATTGTCATTTCCTGCTCCAAGGGATCTTCCTGACCCAGAGCTCAAACCTGGGTCTCCTGTGTCTCCTACATTGCTGGTGGATTCTTTACCCTCTGAGCCATTGGGAAAGCCCTTTATTCCTATAATCTGTCATTATTAATAAGCTGCTTAAAAATGGCAACATTTACTTCTGGATATGCAACTCACAAATCAGCTCATATTTTTATTTCTGAGTTGTCAGTGACATTAGGTACTAGTATTTTCTGAATTAAAAAAAAATCAAGTTTTTATTTCCAATAATACAGCAATCTAAATGTGATAACATTCCTCCTCCTCCAAAAAAAAAAAAAAGTTTAAAATGGTGGATAAAATATTCTTTCATTAACATGCACCTCTAGCCTAGAATAATAAATAAGGTTTCTAAGTAATTTGAATATGATTACCTTACACAGAAGAAGCCATTTAAGTTACAAAATATCTGCACTATATACTCCAGAGAGTGTATAGTGTTCATTTTCTCCAGGGCCCCACATTCTATAGATTCTGGATCTAATCAATCCTTTATCCAGAGACATCCTGCTAAAGGCATTGAATAGATCAGGTCTCTTCCCCTGAGAATATATCATTAGCCATTTAATTGAAGGTCTAACAAGGAAATTAGCTGGGTTACTTTCTTTCTTTTCCCCAGAGACATCTCCTCACCCCTTGTAAAGACAATAAATTCATACACACCAGCTATTTAACTTCCTACAGTGCATCTGCTAGGTAGAAACATGTATCCAGATAGAATTTTATCTTGAAAGTAAGAATAGCATAGAATTTTAAAGTGCTTTTATAGTCACAATTTTAATGAATAACTAGACCCTTTCCATGTGGCTGAACAATTAAATCTCAGAAAAGGCTGATACAGTCAGTCAGGTAAGTGTGGCTTCTCCAATCCTTCTTGATGATTCTGAACTAGCTTCCTGGACATTGTGTCCTCACTGATTTACAAATGTACAAAGAGCTTCCCAAAATTCTCAAAACATTTACAAAATAATCAAATATGCAAATTCAAGTTATTTGTATATGCAATGTGATCATCATATCATAAATTCTTCCTTCTATACAACTCAGAAATGAAAATTACTCTTTAATGTGAAATCTTAGTTGATTTGCTTTGTCTTCCAGGGGTGTATTTCTTAGTTTCTTAGCCTTATCATGTGTATAAATGCTGAATATTATTTAGATAATTTCACATTCTTTGAAGCACATTTTATAACAAAAATGAATAAATATTAATTAAGAAATTATTAGATACTTTGAAAAAGAAAGAGAGATACATTCTAGGAGTGGAGACTTAAACAGAATCTAAATGAACAAAAAAATACAAGTTTTGTGGAGACAGGATATAATTTTAATCTAGAGGTTAAGGGAAATTTTGAAGAAGAGGAAATGCAAGGTAAATTGTGAAGAAAATGTACATTTTTAACAGGAAGAGAAGAACAAAATTCCAGGCACATTTAGGAACATCTCTGAATGTACAAGGCATGTAGTGCATGGTATGACCTGGACATCATAGTAGTAAGGTGTGTTTGTGGTGGAAAGAAAGTTGTAATGGAGTCTTTCTTCATGGTAGGAAATCATGACTATCAATCTATAGAGTCTGGGCTTCATTGTGTAGGTTATATGCATTCACCAAAGTATTTCGAATAGTATGAGCCTTTGACAGTTAAACTATTGAAGAACGTTTAGAAGTGCTGTGTAAGGAAACAAAAGAAATAAAAATAGCACTTCTTGAGTGCCAATCAATATTCTTGGTACTTGCCAATGTTCTTCGGCAATTCAAACACATTTAATCCTGGCCCTACCTCCTCCTATGTTGGAAGTAATATGTGACTTACATCTGGAGAAAAAGTAGTTTTACAGTTCATTCCAAGTCACACAAATAGTCAAGAGGATGGATTTGAAGTTTACTGATATACTGATGAGGAGAGTAGAAATATGCTGATTGGCTAAGCCAGAAATAGCCCATCATTACCCTGAGTGAACTCTCCCATCTAAAGGTGAGAACTGAAATAGTCAAGGACTTTTTTGGACTAGGAATAGCTCATTTCTCCTGTGAGTAGAACCCCCAAGCCCCAAATTTCCCTTCCAAAATTCCTCACTTGTAGAGAGGAGAATGGAAACTTCTGAAACATGGTAAGAAGCCATGAAGTTACCTTTCCTAACACATCCAATAACTATGTTTCGTCATAAGATGTCAATAGTGAGGATGTTCTGTGTTTTTAAGTAGTAATGCAAGCTGTTTTGGAGAAGTTATATATTAATGATAGATGACAGTATACATGTATTGTCTTTAGATTTAAAGTTATAAAGAACAAAAAAAATAAGGAATATATAGCAACACTTACTACATTGGGTAAGGATCAAAAGTAATATTTTTATTATTCAAATGAATGTAAATGTGTTAATCTTTGAAGAAATTCTACATGTCTTCATTAAATTTTCATTGCCGTCTATGTAACATTTATGCTTTATAAATGTCACAAAAAGGTCTGTTTCAATTTGTGCTTGAACTAGCTACAGCCAACAATTTTTTCTACTGACACCTGCTAGAAATAACACCACCCTTAAATATAATAAGCTTTTCCCTTTGGTTTGTATTTTGGTTTTTGACCCAATTAACTCTAAATTAAGTAGACTTCACAGAGAAAGAACACCATCATGTTGACATATAAGTAATATTATAAATAGACTCCCAAAAGATGAACAATGACATCCACTGAAGCAACCCATTTTTAAAAGCCATCTCCTACAACAAGCATGCCACAAATGTTTTTACTTCCAGACATTGCCGGTTTTTTTTTTTTTTAAATAATCCAAATTTTGCTAGAAAATTAATTTTACATTTTCCTGAGAAACACGGACTTTTAAAAAAAATGATGTGTTGCATGTATTGTCCGAGTTTAACTCACACCTGCCGGCCTTGTGGTGTGAATAATTTCAAGAGTCTTTAGCTTTTCTTTACACTGTACGCTTACACTTTGATCAGATAGATTTATAACACCTATTCTGGAAGAAATGTCCTTTACCTTTTGAAAGAAACTTTTCTATGCACATGTCTTTTTTAATGTAAAATCTGTGAAAGTGAAGTCGCTCAGTCGTGTCTGCCTCTTTGCAACCGACCCCATAGCCTGTAGCCTACCAGGCTCTTCCCTCCATGGGATTCTCCAGGCAAGAGTACTGGAATGGGTTGCCATTCCCTTCTCCAGGGGATCTTCCCGACCCAGGGATCGAACCTGGGTCTTCTGCATTCCAGGCAGACGCTTTAACCTCTGAGCCACCAGGGAAGCCCAAAATTTGTATATCTATTATTTAAATAAAGCTTTTATTTTAGAACCTTTGTAGATTTACAGGAAAAAAATTAAAATAGTACAGGGGTCTTATATACCCCATAACATTTCTCCTATTATTACTGTCTTAGTTTAGTATGATATATTTTACACAATTAGTGAGCCAATATTGATACATCTTTTTTTTTTCTTTTATTTTTACAGTTGGTAATTCCCTGTGATTCCCCTTGGAGTCGAACCAGCTGTGATTAGGACCAGCCACCTCACCAATATTGATACATCATTATTAACATAAGTCCATAGATATTTTAGGATGTCTATGGTTTTTACTGTTGTGGGATCCAGTCCCAGATACCATACTACATTTAGAAATTATGACTCTTTAGATTAATCTAGACTGACAGTTTCTTCAGACTTCTGTTGCTTTGAACGATCTCACAACTTTGAGGAATGCTGGTCAGGTATTTTGTGAAATGTTTGAATTTGTTTGAATTTGTCTGACAGTTTCTTTGTGACCACACTAGGGTTATGAGTTTTGAGGAGGAAAGTCACACAGGTAAACATGCTATTTTTCATCACATTATATCAAGAGTGCACACTATCTATATGATTTATGACTGTTGATGTTGACCTTGATCAATCACTGGCTAAGGCTGGTTTGTCCCTTTTCTTTCTTATAAAGTTATTCTTACTTTCCCCTTTTCATACCGTGCTCTTGAGGAGGAAGTCACAATGGACACTAATGAAAGTTTTATTTCTAACTTTTCAATTCATTTTCTTTCTTTCTTTCTTTTTTTGTCTTATTTTATTGACTATGACCTCAAACAGACAGAAGTAGTGCTAGTGAGCACCTTGTGTTGGTAGAAAGCTTTTAATATTTCATCATTAAATATCACGCTGGCTTTTTCTAGATACACTCTGTAAGAATAAGAAGCCACCTACTATTCTTTAAGTGTCAGGGAGTTTTAAATTATAAATGGATGTTCAACTGTTATTAAATTTTGTTCTACATGTATGGATTTTCATATGATTTTTCTCTTTATTCTATATATGTGGTGAATTGAATTGCTTGATTTTTCAATTATTAAGAAATTAATACCTTGAACATCTTAAAATTACATATGTTATATGTCAATAAATCTCAATATGGGAAAAAAGAAACAAGTGTTGTGGTTATTAGACTTGTTGCAGGTAAGAGGCACACAGATGTTGGTGCTGTTCTGTTTCATAATTTGGGGGTTGACTGCAGAGGTGAGTTTACTTTGTGAAAATGCATGGAGCTATTTGAGCTCTTTTCTCACTGTAGGTTATACTTTGATAAAAAATAAAGCTTAAAAAAATCTGGCATTCTTAATATAATCTCAACTTACTCAATGATCTTTTCATATATTTCTGAATTCTACTTAAGAAATAAATATTCTAATTTACATAGGATTTTCCTTAATATTCATGAGAGTAATTGGCCTAAAATTTTCATTTGCTGTTAAAATTGGCACAAGCTTGTAAAACATGGTGAGTAGTATTTTTTCCTTTTTAAATTCTCTGGATGAGTTTGTATAATGTTGTTTTATGCATTTCATAAATGTTGCGAAAATGACTCTCTGCAGCCATTATCTGGGCTAGAAATTTTATTGTGGGACATTTATTTCAATTACAGATTCAATTTCTTCAGTAGTTAAAAAAGATGTATCTTCTATTTCTCTGTGAGTTAGTTTGGGAAAGTTTCGCTCTTCTAGGGATTTGTCATTTTGTCTAAATCATCAAACTTACAGCCAAAGATAATGTATTATATTTGTACATAGATAACATGTGTATATATTATATTATGTCTTTAAAAATTGTAGTGATCTTTCCTTTCTAATTTTCTATTTGGTTAATATTTGGTCCACTTCTCATTTTTATCAGGTGTCAGAGAATTTTTCAATTTTATTAGCTGCGTAAATGAACAAATGTTGGCTTTGCTGCTCTCTATTTTATATATATTTTCTATTTCAAGTATATTAGTACTCATCTTTTTTTTCTCTCATAATTCTTAAAATTGTAAACATAATTTCTTGAGATAAGCACCAGAGATTCTTATCCTTTATTAGTTCCTAAAACATGAATTCACGGTTATACATTTCTTACAAATTATGCTTTTGCTATATCTCACTCCTACAGATACTTCATGTTTTCTGTTACCATTCCCTTTAAAATATTTTCTAAATTCATCTTGATTTCTTTCTTATCCCATATCTTACATAGGAATGTATTGATTAATTTCTAAGCATCTTGGAATCTTTAACTATTTTACATAGTGACTACAACCTTAGTCCACTCTAATCAAAGAAAAATCTGGTTTTAATCCTTTGACACTGGTGAGTTGCTTAATGAAGCATATTACCAACTGATGAAAATTTCATTTGCACTTGAATATAATATGTATTTTGCCATTGTTGATGTGAAATTCCTGTATAAAAATTTTATGAAAGTCTTTGATTACATTGCTTATATACCAATATTTTATCTAATTCTAATGCCAGTGAATGAGGGAATTTACTGAAGTCTCATATTTTTTTAATTTATTGGTTTATTCTTTAATTCTTTCAATTTGCGCCTTATATATTTTAAGCGATGTTTTTATTTGCATACAAACATAGACGCACTAAACTTCAGTGCTGTATTTGATGATTTTACTATTATAAAAATATTCCACTTAGCTCTATATAAGATTTGTGTTCAAGTTTATTTTATAATGACTGGTATCAGTTTAAATATGTCAACTTTCTTTTACCAAGTGTTTTTATATCACAATTTTCATTTTTACTATAATTTATTTTTTTATTTGATGTATATCTCTGGTAATCAGAATATATTGATATTTCTTATGTTTATTTTTATTCTAGTTAGATAATATTTACCTTCAAATTGTAGTATTTGCATGTGTGCTCAGTCACTCAGTGGTGTCTGACTCTTGTGATCCCATGGACTGTAGCCTGCCAGGTTCTTCTGTCCATGGGATTTCCCAGGCAAAAATGTTAGTGTGGATTGTCATTTATTCCTCCAGGGGATCTTCCTGGCCCAGGTATTGAACCCACGTCTCTGTCTCTTGTGTCTCCTGCGTTGGCAGGCAAATTCTTTACCACTAGCGCCACCTGGGAAGCCCAATTGTAGTATTTAGTTTATATATATATATATATATTATTACTGTTTTATTTGAACTTAGTCTTTCCTGGTGTCTCAGAGGGTAAAGAATCTGACTGCAATGCAGGAGACCCTGGTTCAATCCCTGGGTCAGGAAGATGCTCTAGAGACGGAAATGGCTACCCACTCTAGTATTCTTGCCTGGAGAATCCCCATGGACAGAGGAGCCTGGCAGACTACCGTTCATAGGGTCGCAAAGAGTCAGACATGAAACTTCACTTATTTGAACTTAATTCTACCTTATTATTGATTTTTCCATTTATTCCAAGTTTATTTAGTGTTTCTCTCCTTTCCTTTATTATTTAAGGATTTCCTGATATCATTTTTATGTTCCATTCTATACTATATTTTATGTATATACTCTCTTGCTATTCTTTATGAAAGAACTTAAATATTACTATTGGAATTTTGGACTTATGAGAGTTTATTATAAATTATTCTTTTTACAATTCGAAAAACACTAAAAGTTTAGAACACTTTAATACAACTTACCCTCACTCCCTAACTTTTTTTAGGGGGTGCATCATAAATTTAAATCCCCATAATATTTGCCATTTGACTCTATTCTTTCATATCACTTTGTTGATGAAGCAGTTGACATGCTTTCTTCTAATATAATATGTCTTTTTAAAATAACTAGAGTTTTTAAAATTGTTTTTTATTTAAGTGACAACTGAAGTCAATGCTTGATTTTTTATTAAATTTTGGGCCTAGAAAACAAACCTCTAAAAGATAATAATGGGTGAAAATGACAAAATTTGAATTGGCGCTGTGGAGTAGATAATCTATAAACTGAGGATAACAAAAGCCACAATCAAAGCCAAATCCAGCTCACCTTTTGTAAAAATGACTCATGCTTCAGACTCAAAACCTAGCAGAAGAGGAAGACTGACCAATTACATGTACTATCAGGGTGAAATTTATTATATGTAAATTATGCCTTCATTTACAGAAGAAAAAAAAAGATAAAATAAAGACATTTTCAGCAAGACACAAGTTGAAAAATTGTTCTCTCCATTAAATCTACAATCTAAGTTAAGTTAAAAATTTAATATAAAAGGAATCTGACACTGGATAGAAACCTAATTCTGAAGAATGGATCAGAAAACATGAGAAAGTATAAATATGTTGTTTAAGATAAGGACTTCTAAAAGTTATTTTATACATATACACATATATGTGTGTGTATATATACATATACCTGTATGTGTGTTTGTATATGGAAGAAGGAAATGGCAACCCACTCCAGTATTCTTGCCTAGAGAATCCTGTAGACAGGGGGGCCTGATGGGCTCCTGTCCATAGAGTCACACAGAGTTGGACACAACTGAAGCGATTTAGCATGCAGGCATGCATTGGAGAAGGAAATGGCAATCCACTCCATTATTCTTGCCTGGAGAATCCCAGGGACAGAGGAGCCTGGGGGGCTGCCGTCTATGGGGTCAAACAGAGTCAGACATGACTGAAGCGACTTAGCAGCAGCAGCAGTGTTTGTATATGCATGTGTATCTTAAAATCTCTTTTAAAAAGTATTCAGTTTAAAGCAAAAATAACAATGTAATGTGGAATATAGAACATAAATACAAGAATAAAATATTATATGACAAGGAGAACAGAGAGGAGAAATTAGTAAAATAAATATACCATTGTAAAGTTAATATATTGTTTATGAATAGTGGAATCAGTTTTGAAAGTAGACAATTACATAGCTTAAAATTGCATATTAAACAACCATTAAAAAAATAGCAAAAACAGACAACTAAAATGGCAATAAAGAATACAGGATGAAATATGAAAATATTTTCGACTAACCTGCCAAAGGAGAAAGAGAACAAACAAAAGGCATATGGGAAAAGCAAAATGAAAACAAAAATGTCGAAAGACACCTTTAATGAAACAGGTGGGTGGTAGGCTGGGAGAAAGTACCTGTGACGCAAAACGCTGACAGTAGGACTTGTATTCACAATATAGAAAAACTGCTAAAATTCAATCACGACACTGCAAACGACACATTAAAAAGTGGCAAAAGTCTTGAGCAGCCACTTCACAAAAGCAGCTACGTGGGTGAGAAATGAGCGCATGAAAAGTGACCGACGTCATAAAGCTTTAAAGCGTTAGTCTCTCAGTCATTCTGACTCTTTGTGACCTCATGGACTACAGTCCGTCCCACTCCTCTGTCCATGGAATTCTCTAGGCAAGAAAACTGGGTTGCTACTCCCTTCTCCATAGGATCTTTCTGACAAAAGCATCAAACCCAGGTCTCCTGTGTGACAGGTGGATGCTTTACCGGGTGGATTCTTTACCATCTGAGCCACTAGGGAAGCCCCAAGTCATCCGTGAAATAGGTCTGCAGTTGGGGTTTAGGATTTGGTTTCTGAGTTTTGCTTACAACTCGTTCAGTGCCTAAGTTCATCAATAACACTTTGAACATCCTTGACTAGCACACAGCTGGGGTGCAATCCGTATTTGAAGGAATGAACTATACAAAGTCACAGATAGTTAATTTTAAAGAACAGAGAAAAAAGAGAGGAAACCTGAAGGAGAAAGGGGATGCTATCCACTGAGAATAAAGCGAACACTTTCCGAGAACCTCTGAGGGGACAAGAGCATTGTCAGGGAGCTGAGAACATAGCCTTCAGCTCTGCTTGGCTTGGCGCTGCATATCTGTGCTCTGCTGTTTGATGAGTCACTCAGCACATTTCTTCCACTTTTAAGAACCTCCTCACTTTAAATTATCCTTAAAAAGAAGTATTAGTTATAAGGTTCTTCAAAAATTTTGCACAGACACTGAAATCCTTTGAGACCTGTCAGTTCATTTTCAGCTGTACCTCATCCTCGTTGAGAACCATAGTATTGTTAACTTTTGGTACTTTTTTTTTTTTTTCTTGAAGATTTCATAGGACAAATCTAAATCACCCTCCTCATGAAGAGATCTGTGCCAAAGTTTCCTTTTTCTTCTTGGCAGCAAGGTTATTAAACATTTTTTATGATGATAACCCCCAACAGAAACTTTCTTACTTACATAGTTTTTACTATCTTTCAACTTGGTTTGGTTCTGTTGATGTCCCTCACTGAGTTTGTATTTCTCACGTCAAAGGACCCTGATAAGCTATTATGTGAAAATTGTAAATGCACCCAATTTAGCTTCAAAGCATAAAGTTTTCACAAGAAACACCAAGGGCAGCATGAAAACCTTATCTGTTTAACAATGATCATACATGAATCGGTATATACAAATTTTTTTCAGACCACTTATGAACCCTGCTGATGTGCACTAACATCTTTTGTTTTTAATTGGATGTCTTTATTTTTGCTGATTTATGATTTTCATCCTTTAAATCTGAAACTCAATTAAAAATCTTTTCCCTCTGCAGTTTTTCCCTCTTCAGAACCTCAAACAACTTGTTTACTTTAAAAATTAGGGTACTTGCTAGAAATTGCTACAAAAAGAAGCAACTAATCCTATGTCTTGATACCAATTAGTAAACATCATTGCATTAAGAGAGTCTTATTCTCTATTGGTGGTTTAGTCCCTAAATTGTGTCTGACTCTTGCGACCCCATGGACTAGCCCACTAGGCTCCTCTGTCCATGGGATTCTCCAGGCAAGAATATTGGAGTGGGTTGCCATTTCCTTCTCTAGGGGGATCTTCCTGACCCAGGAATCAAACCCAGGTCTCTTATACTCCAGGCAGAGCAGATTCTTTACCAACTGAGCTATGACTGTCATTTTGTTTTTTTTATACTGGTTGGAGACTGAAATAGAATAAATCAGTATATTAAATTATGGTACTATATTCTTCACTGTTCCATGTCCCAGGAATAGATTTTTTAAAAACTACCCAGGTATAGATTAAAAAGTGAGATGGTGGCAAATTTGTTTTGTTTTTCAAGAAAGCTTATAAAAAAGCTTAAGTTCAAAAAGTCTATTTTTTACCTCGTTTGGGAAGAAGAGTAGAGAACAAAAAATATTTCTCCAAACAATGCCTAATGAATGTACTGCTGAAATCATGATATGTTAATAAACTATTCTGTATCTTTCAAGTAGCAAGAGCTCTTTTCTGACTTCAGGATTTTTACATTTTCCCATTATGCAGATTGACTGTTTTGATGGACTAAGGTGACTGGTGATGGCTGGATCTGCACAATTTTGATTGTGAATTGAGAGAGAAATGAATACTCAGAGTAATTGGCGGTTATGTTTTTGGCATCACATTAGTTCCAAATCCAATAAAGCTTTGAAACCTCTAGTAATTTTCAAATGGTCATTGAATGACAATTTTAACAAAATTGGAATGGTAGAAAGACAAAAGTGAAAGTGATAGGAAAATTAAAAGGAATCTTGGATATTATTTCTGATCCATATCATTTTTATCGTCTATGCTGTAGTGTAATGAAACATTTTGGGAAAGGAAACGGCAACCCACTCCAGTACTCTTGCCTGGAGAATCCCTTGGACAGAGGAGCATGGTGGGCTACAGTCCATGGGGTCGCAGAGTCGGGCACAACTTAGTGACTGACTCAATGAAACATTTGCCATGCACAGAAAGAATTTCCACACAGTCTATCGGAGAGATTTTCCATGATGCCTTCTGTGAAGGACTTAAATTTAGCACAGCTAATATGAATAATTTCTGAAACAGACCTATGCATGTATGTATATTCATGAATTCTTATGTATTCATAACATTGATGATCCCCTGGAGAAGGGCATGACAGCCCACTCCAGCATTCTTGCCTAGAGAATTCCATGGACAGAAGAGCATGGCGGGCTACAGTTCATGGGGTTGCAAAGAGTTGGTAACAACTGAATGACTAACACACACATACACATTACTTAGTTTTGTTAGAAAAAAAAAAAGGTAAACTTAGCTTTGTGTTCAAAAAATCACAAAATTATTCTCATGTAAGACAATGTATAGATGGCAAGAAAAATCACTCTTTATAATCTGAGTCCTCGCCTTTCAGGAATAAACATTTGGACAGTAGCCAAAATGTGACTAAGTCCTATCCATTTTGGAGGTTCTCCCTAACTTTCTTAGATCTATTTTGTGTTCAGCAAGCAATCCTCAGTTTATAACTTGTCTTCAAACATAAACTGACCAACGAGGAAAGAAATTCTGATCACTAGACAAAAGATGTAAGTAATTTGGAAACTATAATTGTCATTGAAGTTTACATCATTCATATCTTCATTCATACAACAGTCTCTGGTGTGTTTGAAGGTCCTGGAAATGTGTTCCTTAAGCAAGATGCCAGACCAAGTCTCTGAACTTGAAAAGTGGTGATCATATTTTGGACTGTTATGATTCCAACCAGGTACTACTGTTCTCGGTTCTGCTGAACAAACTTTTAGCATCCCTTGATTTTATCAGGATATTATTGTTGCAAAATGGTTGTTTCAACTTTTCTTTGAAAATCTGTGTATAAACGAGATCCCTCTATTCTCTTAACTATGTCTTTCAAAAATATTTACTCCATATTTTCATGTAAATTACCAAAAGACATTTTAAAGTATTACTCAGTGTGTTTGTGAGTGTGTGTGTGTGAGAGAGAATATGATCTGAAACACTCTGAATATCTATACCTTCCAACTGTCAGACATTCCCACCACCAGAATATCAAGTAGAACAGATCCTAGAAAGCAAGATATACTGCCTTGGAAAGACCCCTAATTAAAAAAAAGAAGAAGAATGCTATGGTCTGAATATTTGTGTTACTCTATAAAGGGGGTGGCAATAGTACTTTCTGGGTGTTGTGAATATAAATGAGTTTATATAATGAAAGCACCTGGCCTGTAGTAAGCATTCTATTAAGGTTAGCTTTTATTATGACAGTGGCACTTTCTAGGACTTTGCAATTCTAAAAGGCACCAGGTTATAAATGGCAGGTTTGGGTTATTATGACAGCTGTTGCTTTCCTGGATTAATTTGGAGAGGAAAAAAAAAAAAAGAAAAGAAACCTCTAATAGTTAACAGTAATAGTGTGAAAAGCAAAGACAAATCTTCTCTCTCAAAATCTCTTAGGCCAGCATACAAATCTACATATCATTGCTTATATGATTAACAGATACTTAATGAGAGGCATCACAACTCCATCAAATGATCACACATGGCTATCATCAGTCAAAAAAGACTATACTTACCTTAACTACAGAAACGTCTCCATCTGTACATGCATAGTAGGACATCTATTAACTTATATGTTCATATTTTTCTGAGCTTGTCAATAAAATAAAATATTGATATTTTAAGGTCTTTTCTTAGATATAAAAATGTTTTCACAGTGGATATTATAATGTTGCTTTGATATTTGTGACATTTTGTTGTAGATTACAAGATTCTTCCAATACGCAGAACAAGAGATGTATTAACACAGTCCAATATCTTTCCACAAGCCATCTATCATCCAAAGTAAAATAAATGGCTTCAATAAGAGATTTAATCATAAGCTAAAGAGAAATGGAAGCTTTAAAGACAAGATTTGCAGAAAAGAAATGAAGCCATAGCTGGAGAGGAGGATGGGATGTGCAGAAGGGCATCCTGCCTGATCCCCCCTCCCCTAGGTTTTCCCCCATAAAGACCTAGTGACCAAGGGATTGAATGGTACTAGTACTCACCATCTTCAGCTGGTTAAATCCAAACCCTTATCACATTAACCCCATCCTCTAATTAATAGTCCCCTATGGCAGGCTTACCTGGTGGCTCAGTGGTAAAGAATCCACTTGCCAATGCAGGAAATGTGGGTTCAATCCCTGGATTCAATCCTTTCCTCCTTGGGAAGATCTCCTAAAGAAGGAAATGGCAACCCACTCCAGTATTCTTACATGGGAAATCCCATGAGCAGGAGCCTGGCAGCCTACAGTCCATGGGGTCACAAAAGACTTGGACAAAACTTAGCAACTAAACAACAACATTTTGGTCAAAGAGTAGTATTTTTTATACATTGCATCACTAAAAACCTTCTGAGTGAAAGAAGGAAAGATCCACTTCTAGATCAAGAGAGGAAATAGAGATGGCAGATCCCAAGATAATACCCAACCATTCTAGAATCATCCACATAAAAAACAAATGCACGGTTAGCCAAACACTTTGACCTCACAAGAACGGGGTCCCCTCTGCTCTTGGAAGAACCATGAAAACATTAGGGACTTAAGTTTCTTTGAATATTCTCATTTATTTCTCTGAGGATTTTCTAGGTTAGAGTTTAAAAAAATAAAAGACTGAAGAACTCAAAGTTCCTTATAAACAATCCAGAAGTATTAATTATCATGTCTATATAGCTTCACTTGGGTTTCCCAGCGGCACTAGTGGTAAAGAACCCGCCTGCCAGTGCAGGAGACAAGACACCCAGGTTCTATCCCTGGGTTAGGAAGATCCTCTGGAGGAGGAAATGGCAACCCACTCCAGTATTCTTGCCTGGAGAATCCCATGGACAGAGGAGCCTGGCAGAATTCAGTCCATGGGGTCACAAAGAGTTGGACACAACTGAAGTGACTTAGCACGCATAGCCTCAACCATATAGTATAATAATGTTCATTCCAATTACATTATTTTCTGAATAAACATGTAAATGTTACACTTTCAGTACAAAACTGGAGTCTCAATTTGTATAATTCCTAATATTACCTTGTTTTCCCACCAGGGTATCATTAAGAATGATGCTTTTTTTAAAAATTAATCAATTTATTAATTAATTTGGCTGTGTTGAGTCTTAGTTGCAGCAAAATCAGTGGGATCTAAGCTCTGTGACTAGGAATTGAACCCACATCCCCTGCATTGCAAGATATATTCTCAACCCCTGAACCACCAGGGAAGTCTCAAGAGTTATGCTTCATATAACAGGGAAAAAAAAATAATCCCATTAAAGGATTTACTCCCCACAATTTGTCCACTTACTGATACCCAGTAAGACTCTCTACCTTCAAGCCATGGATTGTGAAGTTTTTATTTTTGGTGGTGGTGGTTTAGTTGCTAAGTCATGTCTGATTCTATGAGACCCCATGGACTATAGCCTGCCAGGCTCCTCTGTCCATGGGATTCTTCAGGTAAGAAAGAATACTGGAGCAGGTTGCCATTTCCTTTTTCAGAAGTATTTGGTTTTTTGGTCCAAAATGCTTCCTTTGCCAAATTATAAATACTCCTTTTACTCAAAATTTTCATATTTTCTAAAACAACTTCTGGAATCTGGAACTTTGATTAAGTTATTTCACTAATTTTGAAAGGCTATTGCTAAAACTATAACCCATAACCAAAGGTCAAAGTCCTCTTAAAACTTCAACTGTGCCAATTAAGTTAATGAATGCAAGAGAAACATCCCCTTTACAAAACGTGGTTGAAATCGGATACAATTAGTTTTTCTGCATGCATGAATTTTAACAAGATACCAACAGTTTCACCTTGGGTCTTCTTTTTTAGAAAAACTGTAAAATGTTTCATTTCTTAAATCTTTTTTTTTTTTTTTTTTAGCCACCTATTGGGATAGACCAATTGTATGTGGTTTTCAAGAATTATGATGAAGAAAACTACTAGGTGAGACTGGTGATATGAATTGTTTCAAAAGAAATTCCTATTACACAAAATAATTTTTATTTGAAAAAGTAATTTCTGAATGGGGAAGTAATGCTTACAACCAGAGTGCACTATTTAATTGTTTTGAAAAAGTCAATGCATTACCATGTATTAGAATCCATGCATTGTATCTTTTATCTCACACATTTTTGTGTTTCAAATCCCCAAACTTACACAATGCAGGGAAACTGACATTCAAAGCAATCTTTATGAACAGTTTTTCTGTTTCATAACTTAAAGATAAGTGCTTCCATCTGCTGCAAAAAAAAAAAAAAGTGTCAACAGAATCCACTTGATCAAAGAGTTTTTGTCAATTATTAAAAGAGGAAAAACCCACAAATTCATGATTCTATGTTATCTCTTCCACTTTCCATTTGCAACTTATACAGTTTTCATGCTTTCAAATTGTAACAATAGTTTAACATTTTAAATACTGTTTTCTGGCACATCACTGAGGAGCATTAGGGATATTTGCATTTTTTTCTGTTCTTTCACATCTCTCTGATGATTTTCATCATCCTCCATTGCCCCAAAGGAAATGTAGCTTGTCTTTTCCTATAGAGCTATTTATCATCTCCAGAAAGTTAAGTCATCTGCATCTGAATGATTTACTCAGTAAGGCTGAATAATTCTCTGGTTGGTCCTTTCCCCCCACAAGCAAAGATGACATTGCCTTTAGACAAGAGTCTGTTTAAGAAAATCCTCAGACATTTATACAATTGAAATAAAATCCCTCTTCTCTAGGTGAAGTTAAAGAAAAAATAGTGGTGCAATACAGGAGAAAAGACAAGCTTTTTCTGTTCATTTTTCTATAAAGTACTGGAACAAAATTAACATGTACTAAACTCATGTTTATCAGTATTAAGTATTAACTGAGCTACTATAAAACACAAGGATTTAACACTCTTGCACATATATAATTATAATACATCTTTCCAGTAAAATCATATAACAATTTTGTTTAATTAATAACCAGTGTTTATATTATGACTTTAAATCTCATTTATAGCTGAAAAAGGTAATATTGTGTAGTTACATTGTCATTTCTTCTGTAATGTTCTGCTTTCACTTGAATTAATAACTGCCTTACTTATTTGCTTTGTTTCCTCTTAGTTTAACTTCAAAATATTCAATAGAATTTCTTTTTAACTTGGAAAATAATTATCAGTATCTTTTAATTTTTTAAATTATCTCTAGAAATATAGTTCTCTAGACAAAGGTCCATCTAGTCAAGGCTATGGTTTTTCCAGTAGTCATGTATGAATGTGAGAGTTGGACTATAATGAAAGCTGAGCACCAAAGAATTGGTGCTTTTGAACTGTGGTATTGGAGAAGACTTTTGAGTCCTTTGGACTGCAAGGAGATCCAGTGAGTCCATCCTAAAGGAAATTAGTCCTGAGTATTCATTGGAAGGACTATTTTGAAGCTGAAACTCCAATACTTTGGCCACCTGATGTGAAGACCTGACTCATTTGAAAAGACCTTGATGCTTGGAAAGATTGAAGGTGGTAGGAGAAGGGGAAGAAAGAGGATGAGATGGTTGGATGGCATCACCAACTCAATGGACATGAATTTGGGTAAACTCCAGGAGTTGGTAATGGACAGGGAGGCCTGGCATGCTGCAGTCCATGGGATCGCAGAAAGTCGGACACGACTGAGCAACGGAACTGAACTAAGACCTGCTGTACTTATTCTCTGAAATTTTCTCCTAGTTTTCCTGGAATTTTCTTCTTTCCCTTACATCAAATTCTCTATTGCCCAGGTTCCTTTTTTTTTTTTTAAATTATCCATAGCCAGTGAGTTCCTAAGAATGGGAACATGGGGGATAAAGGTTTTAAATGAAAATATATTTTCTTTCACCCCCAAAGTGATTGTTACTTTGGGCATAGAATTGAAGGTCAGAAATCACTTTCTATCTAAACGTTAGGGCAATGTACCACCTCCTTCTAACTTCAGATGTTACAGTTAGAAATATAATAGCTTTCCTAATATAAGTTATTCATCTTATGTGAGTAATCCTTTTTGCTCTCTGAAAATTTTTAGGATGACAGATTTTTGTTTTTTTCTCTTTTTGTCTTTCAGCATTTTAAAGATGTACCTGCTCTATCTTTTTGCTTGCATTGCTTTTGAAAATAAATCTATTGCCATCCATCCACTTGTTTCTTTGTATATAGTATGCCTTTTTACTCTGGCTGTTTTAAAATTTTCTTCTATTCTAATGAGATGGATGAAACTGGAGCCAATTATACAGAGTGAAGTAAGCCAGAAAGAAAAACACCAATACAATATACTAACACATATATATGGAATTTAGAAAGATGGCAATGATGACCCTGTATGTGAGACAGCAAAAGAGACACAGATGTGTAGAGCGGACTTTTGGACTCTGAGGGAGAGGGAGAGGAAGAGGGTGGGATGATTTGGGAGAATGGCACTGAAACATGTATACTATCATGTAAGAAACGAATAGCCAGTCTATGTCTGATGCAGGATACAGGATGCTTGGGGCTGGTGCACGAGGATGACCCAGAGAGATGGTATGGGGAGGGAGGTGGGAGGGGGGTTCAGGATTGGGAATGCATGTACACCCGTGGTGGATTCATGTCAATGTATGGCAAAACCAATACAGTATTGTGAAGTAAAATAAAGTAAAAATAAAAATTTAAATTAAAAAAAATAGCATAAAAAATGTAAAATAAATAAATAAATAAAATTTTCTTCTGTATCCTTGGTTTTAAGAAATTTGATAATGAAATGCCTCAATCTAGTTGGGTTTTGTTTATGTTTTAAAAAGACATTTAAGGCTTAGGACTTTTTGAGATTTGTGAATTTTTGGTTTTATAGTTTTCACCAGACTTAGAAATTTTCAGCCAATGTTCTTACAAACATTCTCTGTTTCCCCCTACTCATTTCTGGAATTCCACTTACAAATGTATTAGGCCACTTGACTTTGTCTCACATCTCACTAATGCTCTGTTGTTGTTGTTGCTGTTGTTGTTTTAATTCTCTTTCTCTGTGCTTAATTGTGAATAGATTTTTTGCTGCATTTTCAAGTTAACGATCTTTCTTCTGCCATGTGTGATATGCTGTTAATTTCATTGAGTATAAGTATTATTTATGTATTTGGCTACACTGGGTCTTAGTTGCAGCAAGCAGGATCTAGTTCCCTGACCAGGGATGGAACCCAGGCATGCTGCATTGGGAGCGTGGAGTCTTAGCTACTGGACCACCAGAAAACTCCCCCCTCACTGAATGTATTTTTCATCTCAGGTATTATAGTTTTCATTTTTAAAAGTTTGGGCTTTTCATGCCTTACCTGTCTCTACTTAGCTTTCTGAACATGTGGAATACAGTCTTTAATAACTGTTTTAATGTCCTTGTCTGCAGATTCTAATATCCAGGTCAGTTCTGGTTCAGTTTCATTTATTTTTTCTTCTATATGAAGGCTCTGATTTTATTTTCAACAAGGTATTTTCATGCCTGTTGTTTTATTGGATGCCTCCCAGTGTGGGTTTTACCATTTTAGGTGATATATTTGTATTATTATGAATGTTCTTAACCTTGGTTCTGAGATATGTTTCAGTTACTTAGAAATGGTTTTCTTTTTGTTCTTGTTTTTAAGGTTTGCTAACAGGGACTGGAGCAAAGATTAATCCAGGGTGGATTCCTCCTCACTGAGGCAGCACCCTCTGTGTCCTTGGTTCACCATAAACCTTGAGATTTTTCTGTCTGGTTGGTGGAAACTATCACTATTCCCAGGACCTCTCTGATAGCTCAGTTGGTAAAGAATCTGCTTGCAATGCAGGAGACCCCAGTTCCATTCCTGGGTTGGGAAGATCCGCTGGAGAAGGGATAGGCTACCCACTCCAGTATTCTTGGGCTTCCCTTGGGGCTCAGCTGGTTAAGAAGCTGCCTGCAATGCGGGAGACCTGTGTTCCATCCCTGGGTTGGGAAGATCCCCTGGAGAAGGGAAAGGCTACCCACTCCAGTATTATGGAGAGTTCCATGGACTCAGTCCATGGGGTCACAAAAGAGTCAGACAAGACTGAGTGACTTTCACTTGTCACTTGTCACCACTATTCCCAATCCTGTGGGAGCATGGGGCTCTGTTACACCTAATCCTTGCAGAGTATCCTTTCTCTGGCTCCATATCACTTCCTCTCACATATGCATTAATACTAAAGCCAGCGCTTGAGGAGACGCTCCATAGATCTCCAGGATTCTCTCTTTGAGCTTCTCTCTTCTCTTCTGTACTCTGCCTTTGAATTCTAACTGGATTGTTCTCTCCAGACTCTCAATTCTTTATTCCAAGTCAGAGATCCACTGAGCTCTACCTGCGTTTCTCCTTCCTATGCCATGGCCTAGAAACGCTCTCAAAGCAACACCTGAACTTAATAAGGGCTCACCGTGTGTGTTTCTCAATTCGGGGAACTCTGTCCTTTGTTGCCTGATGTCTAAAGTCTTGCCATCCATTGTCCATGTATTTTGTCCCATTCTTAGGTTGTTTCAAGAAGGAGAGTGAAAGTATTCTTTGTGATTCTGTCTTAAACAGAAACAGAAATCCCATCTGTCAGTGCTCATATGTTCAATTTTGGAACATTTATTTAATAATCTCACACACTTTTCTATCCTTTTATTTATAGAATTGATGTCTTACCTCGCTGAAGATTAGTTTGATTCTGTTTTCTGTCTTGTTTTCACAAGTAACCTTTGGACATTTCTGGTCAGTGAGATATGAGGTGTTTGACGTGTGACACATTCAGACTGAGGCAGTAAAAAGATTCCGAGTGATTCTCTAGCCTCATTCTCCTGTAGGCTTAGGAGACCAGCGATGCTCCTGATGGTCCAGAATCTCTCAGACTGAGGTCTCTGAATGGTCGTGTGGAACACAGCCTTCCTGGATACCTACAGTGGACTTTGAGTCAGTAAGAGATACATGTTTATATGATAAGCTTTGCGAGTTAGAGGTTGTTTTATATGTAGCTGAAGTCTAATCTATCTTGACTAACACCTTGATTCCCAAAGAAAAAGTTGAATGCCCATAGCATCTTTATTTCCCTAACTTTTTGCTTTTTGCTTCTCAATCTATATGGCAATGTGTTTTCTCCACTGAAGATTCTTTGAAGGCATAGGTAATGTCATGTATCTGCAGTTACTTAGAAAATATTTGCTGAAGAATGAATGGTGGAGGTTGTCTTTTAGTGTAACATATTGAGTGTGTTTGATGTTTCTAATCAAATAATAACCATATGGATTAATATAATGTAGACATATTAGCAATAAAAATGGAGTGTAATAATATAATTGCATTGATATCTAATATTTGGGGAAAATCTCTAACTTTTCTTTTCTTTGACTTTTTCTAATTTTTTATGCAGGAAAGATTTACTGTATACCTAAGAATCATATGCTGTGCTTCTTTCTAGGAAGAATTCTTTCCTGAAGAATAAGAGAGAGTATTTGAATTGAATTCTAGGGCTTACAACCTTATCTGGGATTTCAGGGAAAAAGATGGCATAATAGGCTTTCTTTACATAAAAAATAATTTATGGCCATATCAATTCAAAGCTAGCTGGAATGATTTTAAATGCTACTTTCTCTACTGGAAAGATTATGTCAAAATACTAATGCATTTGTCTGTGAGCCAGCTGTATAGCAACACTAAAAAGGTATATAACTCTAAGTACACTGGCTCCAAAAATACATGTGGCAGAAGTCTTTATTTCTTTCCACTTCTCTTTTTTCTCTTCCATGGAAATTAACTTTTACTCCAATAAAATACCCATTTCTTCCCCAACAACACCTTGGGGAATGTTGTCATGGTGTCACCAACATCGGGTGACAAATACTGACAGTCATATACTGGTTCAGTTGTCTTCTTATCTAGTATACAGAATTTTAGCTCCTTGAGGACAGGGCAAAGAAGAAAACATATCTTTCCTTGTGACTAATTTGGCAAACATGGATCCTGAAGGTTGCGTAAGTATTAATATATAGCTGTACATGTAGATAATTAACATGCAATTCTCTTAAATAGATGAACTCAGAGAAAATCTTGATTAACCCGTTAGAATTTTTTTGTATTCATCTCATACAATCAATATTTTAAAGTGTTTACTACGTGTGAATCACTTTTCTAAGTTCAGGGACATGAAAAGGGGAAAATAAAGGTAAACTCTCATCTCTGATGAAAGTGAAAGTTGATCAGTCATGTCTAACACTTTTCAAACCTGTGGATACCCTTTCCCTTTCCCAGGGGATCATCCTAACCAAGGGATTGAACCCAGGTCTCCCACATTGCAGGCAGATTCTTTACCAGCTGAGCCCCAAGGGAAACCCAAGAACACTGGAGTGGGAGCCTATCCCTTCTCCAGGGGATTGTCCCAACCCAAGAATCGAATCAGGGTCTCCTCTATTGCAAGCAGATTCTTTGCCAACTGAGCTATCAAGGAAGCCCCCTCATCTTTGGTAAAGCTTGCAGTTCTAAAATATGCAGATCAAATTACGTCAAGTGCTCTGAGCAAAAATGTATCTTGAAAGGAGCAACCGAGTGCCAGAGGATAACAATGATGATATGTTTCACTATTTGGTACACTAAGGCATTATAGATGACTCTAGAAAATGAACATTTTTCCATCATAAAGGATTGCAGCTTAATTTCTTACATCTATTTATCTACCTTCTCTTTGATCTCTGTTCTTAAAATCATGATGAATAATAAGTGACCCTTACTTACTCCTGGGTGGATGCTATGAAATACACATTCGATTAATGTGTTTAAACTGCACTGGCTTGAAAAATTATATATCTGTATCTCTCTATATTTATTTGCTGTATAGATTGAGGATTTAAAATATAAATAATTAAAATAACTAAAGCAATATCAAATGAGTTATCTTTAGATCTAGAAATAGAATTTGTGTCTTTTAATTTTAGTAGCTGTGCCAAGCCAAACTTGCCTATAACTGAGAAGGTGCTTTCTGAGTGCTACACATGTTATTTAATATGATAAATTATATATTTTTCAAGTTATGTAAGTTTTTACAGGTTCTGTTTTTCATTTAACTTGACTTTGAGTGAGCAAAATCTGGAAGAATAAATTCAGAGATACTACCTTTCATTTATTATATTTCTGCATGCTTTGGTAACGCAGAGGTTTTTTGGAATGCAAGATTTGACTTCTGGAAATCTGGTGTTTGTTTTCAACCTGCTGACTTCTTGACTGATCTTACTGATCTTACCCAACTCATATAATCATCTGCTTGAGTTTCCTCATCTGAAAAACAGAGATAAGAATAGTTTTCTGCTGTTACTGTTGTAACTGAATTGAGAATAGTTCTAAAGCTTTGGTATTCAGAGTCAAGCATGGCAGGACAGTATAGCAAAACATGCGGAATTGATCCCACACATGGGGTAGGCTCCCTCTTGCCAAAATAATTTATCCCAGGAGTTACAACTATTACTCAAAGTTTGACATTTTTTCAAAGGTCCAAGTCAAGTGATCTGTTATGTTTGGCTGGGATCCCCCAACATCCATTCTCTGAAATTTGAAACTCAGACATAAAAGAAGTAGATAGCAGAGGATAGATACATTATTAGTGAAAACAAATTTATCTGTCTGCCCCAGAACCCTCTATGTTCCATGTCCGTTCTGCATCCAACATCTGTGTCAAATTTCATACCCAAATGGGTAATTAAAACTTTGAGAGCATTGGATATGTGTCAATTTATTTGCTTGGCTATGTACATGGTTGAAGTACACGGTCCCTTTACTTAAGGAGTTTCGAGTCAAGTAGGGGAAAAAAACAGTAACGTGAATATTCAGTTGTGTCTGAATCTTCTGTGACCCATGGACTGTAGTCTGAGAGGCTCCTCTGCCCATGGAATTTTCCAGGCAAGAATACTGGAATGGGTTGCCATTTTGTCCTTCAGGTGATCTTCCCAACTGAAGGACTGAAGCTGCAAATTTTGTGTCTCCTGCTTTGGCAGGCAGATGCCCTCCCACCAGCACCACGTGGGAAACCCCAGTAATAGGAGAAACAACAGTAAATTACTCATAAATAATCACTAAGAATCTCTGATGTGGATGGTCACTGGTAGAAGAGTTATCAATTATATCTTGTTATTAGGATGTTCAGTTCAGTTCGGTTCAGTCGCTCAGTCCTGTCCGACTCTTTGTGACCCCATGAATCGTAGCATGCTAGGCCTCCCTGTCCATCACCAACTCCCGGAGTTCACTCCAACTCACATCCACCAAGTCAGTGATGCCATCCAGCCATCTCATCCTCAGTCGTCCCCTTTTCCTCCTGCCCCCAATCCCTCCCAGCATCTGAGTCTTTTCCAATGAGTCAACTCTTCACATGAGGTGGCCAAAGTACTGGAGTTTCAGCGTTACCATCATTCTTTCCAAAGAAATCCCATGGTTGATCTCCTTCAGAATGGACTGGTTGGCTCTCCTTGCAGTCCAAGGGACTCTCAAGAGTCTTCTCCAACACCTTTCATCAAGAGACTTTTTAGCTCCTCTTCACTTTCTGCCATAAGGGTGGTGTCATCTGCGTATCTGAGGTTATTGATATTTCTCCTGGCAATCTTGATTCCAGCTTGTGTTTCTTCCAATCCAGCGTTTCTCATGATGTACTCTGCATATAAGTTAAATAAGCAAGGTGACAATATACAGCCTTGACATACTCCTTTTCCTATTTGGAACCAGTCTGTTGTTCCATGTCCAGTTCTAACTGTTGCTTCCTGGCCTGCATACAGATTTCTCAAGAGGCAGGTCAGGTAGTCTGTTATTCCCATCTCTCTCAGAATTTTCCACCACTTATTGTGATCCACACAGTCAAAGGCTTTGGCATAGTCAATAAAACAGAAATAGATGTTTTTCTGGAACTCTTGCTTTTCCATGATCCAGTGGATGTTGGCAATTTGATCTCTGGTTCCTCTGCCTTTTCTAAAACTGAACATCAGGAAGTTCACGGTTCATGTATTGCTGAAGCCTGGCTTGGAGAATTTTGAGCATTAGCTTACTAGCATGTGAGATGAGTGCAATTGTGCGGTAGTTTGAGCATTCTTTGGCATTGCCTTTCTTTGGGATTGGAATAAAAACTGCTCTATTTCCAGTCCTGTGGCCACTGCTGAGTTTTCCAAATTTGCTGGCATATTGAGTGCAGCTAGGGCATATTATTTCTAACTATCCTATTCAACCCTTTTTGAGTTCATACTATTCATACTGTCCTGCTGCACATTTAACCTCTTCCCATTGCTATCTCTTCTATAGAACCAAGATGTTCTCGGTTTCTCACTTTTACATTAAATAAAAATAATTTTAAAATATACATTTAATACCATCACTTTATTCTTCTTTTCATACATTTCTAAACCAGTGATTCTAGATTCTGTCACACTTACCACCTTCTATTTATTACAAGTATTTTAACACCCAAATTTCTATCCTAAAATGAAATGCATAGTTAGTAACCTACATGTTACACATGTTTACAAAAATCAGTGCAGGTGAGGTCAAGATCAAAATGGCAGAGTAGGAAGCTCAACTCATCTCAGGGACACGCACACCAAAACTTTTTACCTGTAGAACAACTGTTTCTGGGAACAACCTAAACTAGCAGTTCAGATTTTCTACAACTAAGGAATAAGAGGTACAACTCCAGACTCAGCAAGACCTGGTGGTCACCATGACAATGTGGGAGCTGGTGGAGGCGAAATGCCATGCCGGGGTGCCAGCCTGCTCCCAAAGCTGGCTGGGCACTTCACCTTAAGGAAAAAAAGAAGGAAATGAAAAAGAAGAGGTCACAATAAGATAGATGAAAGTGTTCTGTGTTTTCTTCTAAAACCATGAAATGTATGAAATACATACGTTTTTACAGATTCTGTTGTTCATTTAACTTGACTTTGAGTGATCAAAATATAGTTTTTACTTTGATTTAATGTGAGGATCAAGATTTAATGGAAATGAGGATCAAGATTTATTTTCTCACCCATTCAGATTTCTCATTGCTACAATACTTTTTATGGATCCCCTAAAGTAAAACATTGATAGCTTTGTCAAAAATCAATTGTGGACCCTATTTCCAGACACTATTGTGTTTATTTATCTATATGTCTTTCTCAAAAGTGATATCTCATTCTTTTAATTAGTATACATTCACAGTAAGTTTTGAATAGTCAAGATAACCCTGGGAAGAAAATTCTGACAAAAATTCAAATAGGAAGACTAAAGACTCTTCTCTTAAACTTCAACAGCTTAAAACATCAGTTTGTTTCTTTTCACAAAATTCAACATTTTGAGGATTATATATTGTTCCTTCTCTCTACTTTTATTTTGGATTTGAAATAATTTTGGAATTATTGTAAAGTAATCGTAAGAAGGTGATTCCTGGATACCTTTCACACACTTTCCCATAAATGTTAACACAATTTAAGGAATTTCTATTTCCTCTGTAAGTGTTCAGTTCAGTTCAGTTCAGTTCAGTTCAGTTGCTCAGTCATGTCTGACTCTTTGCAACCCCATGGACTGAAGCAGGCTAGGCCTCCCTCTCCATCGCCAACTCCCGGAGTTTACTCAAACTCATGTCCATTGAGCCAGTGATGCCATCCAACTGTCTTGTTTGCTGTTGTCCCCTTCTCCTCTTGTCTTCAGTCTTACCCAGCATCAGGGTCTTTTCAAATAAGTCAGTTCTTAGCATCAGGTGGCCAATGTATTGGAAGTGTTACAATTCACCAGCAAAATCATCTGGCCTTGAAATACTCTTGTTGGAATATTTTAAATTGCTACTTTAATCTTCCTCTAGGGTATGGTTAAATAAGCATAGAGTGACTTGATTTATTATTTTCTTTCTTCTGTTTTTTTTGGTCATGCCACATGGCTCATGGGATCATAGTTCCCCAACCAAGGTTCAGACCCATGAGCCCTACATTGGGAGCATGGGGTCTTAACCACTGGACCACCAGGGAAGTCCCTTGATGTATTGTTTTGTTCTTGAATAAGTTTTAGTAGATTCTATCTTTGAAGGAATAACTTTCTTTCATCTAAATTGTCCAGTTTATGAGCACTTAATTGTCATAGCATTTCTTTATTATCCTTCTAATGTCTATGGGGTTGTAGTAATGCTTCGGTTTTCATTTATTAGCAATTTGCATTTTCTCTCTTATCGAAGAGTTCAGTCTGTCTAGGGATTTACTGATTTTTTTTTTTTTTAACAAACCAGCTTTAAGTTGCAGTGATTTTCTATACTATTTTCATGTTTTCAATTTCATTGATTTCTGCTCTACATTTTATTAATTTCTTCCTTCTGCTTGTTTTAAGTTTGCTTTTTAAAGATAAAAGCTTAGCATTCTGATTTGAGACTTTTCTCCTTTTATAATACAAATAGTCATTGCTATAAATTCTCCTTTAGTTTTTGGTTTAACCACATAACCAATAATCTTATATTCTGTATTTTTATTTTCATTTAGCTTAAAATATTTCTAATTTCTGCTGAGACTCTCTCTGACTCAGTTTATTAAGAAATATAGTGCTAATTCCCAAATATTTGCACATTTCAGACATCTTTCTATTTTTTTTTCTTTTCAAATTCTGTTAGCATTCAAGAACAGTATTTATGTGATTTGTATTGTTTTAAATTTGTTAAAGTTTGTTTTGTGATTGAGAATATGGCCCATCATGGAGAAGCTTCCATGTGCACTTGAAAATAATGTGTGTTTGGGTTGGAAGGCTAAAGAGTTCTATAAATGTCAATTAGATAAAGTCAACTGGTAGTTTTGTTCAAGCCTTTTGTGTCCTTATTGATTTTTTGTCTACTTTTATCAATTGTTGAGAAAGGAGTGTTTAAGTCTCCAATTATAAGTTTGTATCTGTCTATCAAGTTCACTGATTCTCTTTTTGGTATGCCTGCAAATGAGCCTATTGAAAGAATTCTTCCTCTTCAACATTCTATGAGTGTGTGTGTGTGTGTGTGTGTGTGTGTGTGTGTGTGTATGTATAACATTTCGTTTATTCTTTTTCACAGCTTCCATCTGTTTGCTGAAATTACCCATCTGATCTTGTATGATGTCCACCTTTTCTATTAGGCCCTTTAACATATTAATTATAGGCATATTACATTCTTTGTCAGATGGTTTAAAATCTACATTATAGTTAAGTTGTGCTCTGTTAGTTGGTTGGTTTCTTTACAGTGTGTTTATTTTTCTTTCCTTCTTGATGCTTCATAGATACTGGTTGAAAGCTAGACAGCTTAAGTAAGTCATTACTTATTGAGGTGAAGTATTGTTCTGCTTCCTTCTACCACACATCAATGTAGATGTTTGAATTAATCTAGACAGAAGTCGGACTGAATTTGAGGTTGGTTGTTGCTATGGTTACTATCAGTGCTTTACAGTCTTCAAATTTCTCTAAGATATGGTCTACTTAATGTTTAGAGTGAGTGTTGATTGCCAGGCTTTCTTCTCCTTTTCATGCATGTCCTCCCACACTCCCTTAGCAGTTTGACATATTTTACTCATACTTTTTTACTCATACTTATTTTTTACTCATTTTTTACTCATACATATTTTACTCATACAGGTTTCAACTCAAAATTTATTTGTTTTGTAAAGCTTTTCCTAACCCTTTTAGGCAAATCCAACTACAGTTACTATAAATGAAATTATAGTCTACTGTAATTGTTCATTTTCATGGTTTTACTCTCTCATTAGACAGTATGCATCATTTGAATTTTGAAAGGAGGTTGGAAAAAGGGTGATTTAATAAATATTTGGTTACTACATGAATAAATATATAGAAGAGTGTGTGACTGAGTAGAAGAATTATTATTTACTTTATAGTAACCTGATACATGAAAAATGCATGGATGTGGTCACTAAGGTTACAAGGATTAGTACAAAGTTATTATAAATTTAATGGGCATATGTATAACAGAGAAAGGAAGAAAAAAAATTGAAAATTCTAGCTAATATTTATGCAGTGTTTATTGTCATCAGAGTAGCCTTAAAAGCTTTATGTATATAAGTTATTTTCATCCTGACAGCAACCATGTAAATCAGACCCTGTAGTTATCCCCTCTTTAAAAAAGAAACTGAACCAAGAAGAGGTAAAGTGATTTGCCTAAGGTCAGACATCTTCTAAATGGCAGAAGAAGAGTTCAAATCAAAGCATTCTTGTTCCAGAATCTGTTCTCAATTAATTTACCACTAAACTCATAAATAAGGACATTCCAGGACATTCTACAGAGAGTTTTTACAATGAAGAAAATGCAAGAAGTAATTTCTGTGATGATTGGACTGAGCAGCATTCCTTTTAATGACATCACTTTCTTGGTTAATCTATGTAAAGCCGCTGTTAACAAGATTTGAAGAAACAATAGCTTTGAAACAACACCTTATACAGAATTAAAATCCTGAGACAAATGTTTGGTCAGCTCTAAACTTTAAATTATACAACATTTTAAAAAATCTGTTTAGCTATCTAAATATTTGTTCATTAAGAATACAAATAGATTTACATTACCAGTTGCTGCTGGTTAAATGAAATATTTTGAGACACACATGGGCAAGTCTGGAAAATTATTTGTCTTGGGAAATGAAATGTATATTTGTATTTGGGCTAAGACAAGTGTTGCCAGAAAACTCAAACTTGGAGATAGGATAACTATAGCATGCTGACAATATTATAGATATTGAATGGGAATCAAAACTGAGCCTTGTAGGATATATATCAATTTCCTGTGTATGTGAACTGTCTTCAGGTACCCTTCTCTGTGCCTCACTGGTTGCGCAGGTGGTAAAGAACCTGCCTGTAAGGCAGGAGACCCAGGTTTTGATCACTGGGTTGGGAAAAATCTCCCAAAGAAGGGAATGACTACCCATTCTAGTATTCTTTCTTGGAGAATTACATGGACAGAAGAACCTGACAGGCTACAATCCATGCAGTTGCAAAGAGTAGGATATGACTGAGCTACTAACACTCTTCTCTAAGACCTAGTGAAAAAGGGATTTAAATCAAATTTAAAAGAAATCTTACACTAAAACTTTAGAAATGATACAAATGTAGGAAATGCACACTTAATAACCTTTTAATACTCTATCAGAATATGGCTCAAATAAATTACTGTCTTCCATTTTGATACAGACATTTAACGATCCTTCAAGGTTCTATTCCAACTTATTTATTCAATGCCCAACATAGTTAACCTTTTTCAGTTCAGTTCACTTCAGTCGCTCAGTCATGTCCGACTCTTTGCCACCCCATGAAGCGCAGCACACCAGGCTTCCCTGTCCATCACCAACTCCCGGAGTCCACCCAAACCCGTGTCCATTGGGTTGATGATGCCATCCAACCATCTCATCCTCTGTCGTCCCCCTCTTCTCCTGACCTCAATCTTCCCCAGCATCAGGTTCTTTTCCAATCAGTCAGATCTTCGCATCAGGTGGCCAAAGTATATTTTTTATTTCTATGATTTTATACATATAGTTTACTTATAAAATTTCAATTCATCTCTTCAAAATATTTCATCTCAAAAAATATTCTGTTGGGCTACTGATTAAGGAAAGTAAAACTGCTTTGTTGAACATTCAGCTTATATTATTAATTGCCAAGTGCTAATATATTTAATTTTAATGTTTTATAAGGATTTCTGAAAGTAATGGACTTATTTAAGCACCATGGTCTCAAAAACATTGTCACAATGACTTTAATTTTTAAATCTGTTGCTACCATCAGAGAAGCATCTGTATTCTTGCTTATTTATCTTAACCAATTAATAATTCAGAATTCTCAACAGACAAAATATTACTCATTGCTTGATATTTTGCTTCTGAGAAGCTCCATACTGAAAATGTTCTCACCAAAATAGAAGAAATATGGATGAAAGTATTTTTAATATCTCCTTTTAATTAACTGCAATAGAATTATTTTACTTTTTCCCTCATCTTTTTTTTTTTTTCTGTCAATCCCCAGCTATCTCTACAATAAGCTGAGCTATAGTATTTTGAAGCAGATTGAAATGTGCGAATGCTTGGTACCTTTACTTTGTGTTACACTCAATAGATTCTCCATTATAAGCTTAATTTATAAAACATTTTACCATTATTTTTAGGTTGTGTGCATACCCAGTTGCACAGTCATGTCTGACTCTTTGCAACCCCATGGACTGTAGCCTATCAGACTCCTCTATCCATGGGATTTCCCAGGCAAGAATGGGGAAGTGAGTTGCCATTTCCTCCTCCAGGAGGTCTTCCTGACCCAGGGATTGAAGTCCCATCTCCTGAGTCTCCTGCATTGGCAGGTGGATTCTTTACCACTGAGTGGGAAGCCCTTATTTTTACCTTGCTGCTGCTGCTGCTGTTGAGTCGCTTTCATCGTGTCCAACTCTGTGCGACCCCATAGATGGCAGCCCACCAGGCTCCCCCATCCCTGGGATTCTCCGGGCAAGAACACTGGAGTGGGTTGCCATTTCCTTCTCCAATGTATGAAAGTGAAAAGTGAAAAGTGAAGTTGCTTAGTCGTGTCCGACTCTTAATGACCCCATGGACTGCAGCCTACCAGCCTCCTCTGTCCATGGGATTTTCCAGGCAAGAGTATTGGAGTGGGTTGACATTGCCTTCTTTGATTTTTAGGTAGAAATAGCTAAATTTATAACAGCTTTTGAGTTAAAAACAAGCCTTCAAAAATCAGCAAAATATAGAAACAAACACTAATGCAATTGATTCCTTTTTTAGTTCACTGAGATTTTCATCAGTTGGTCCTCTTTCCTTATGTTGGTTGCCACTCTTGACAATGTGGTAGATTCTATTATGTGTATTTGTAGCATTTATAAAGTAGAGTAATTTTTAATTTAAAAAGATATAATAGTTTTACTTTAGGCAAAAATGTTTTTTCTTGAATATTATAGACGTCTCAGTTTATCTTTTATTTCCCTGCTTTATTAGGGACAGATTATAAAAATATATCACCTCTTTTTTTTTTAATTCTCTTATATGAACAGTAGCACTAGTTATGATAAGACATTGCACCTAACATTTGGCATGAAGTGCAGAAAGTATTGGTTTAGTAGCAATAGTACTATTCAACACCAGATGATTTTTCCAAGTCTGAAGGCTGATCCTAGCTTTTTCATATTTTTTGATTTCCTACAAAAATCCAGCAATCAGGACTTTGGGATATAATCTCTTAATTTAAAAATATTTTTAAATTATTCAAATATTTAAAAATCACTGTGATGACCAAGATGGGTAAGATGCAGGAGTGGGAGGAATGCTCAAGAGAGAAGGATGTGTGTATACTTACAGCTGAATCACACTCTCGTACAATAGAAATCAACACAGCACCGTAAAGGAATTGTCCTCCAATTAAAATGAACATAAATAAAATAAAAAGCAAAGCATTACAGAGAAAACCAGACACCATTTTTGAATCTCATAATCCTCAAATCCGTGGTTTTGACTTCTGTTGTGGATTCGTTGAGATTTGCCCCCATTTATCAGAGGTGTTCCTGGTGGCTCAGATGGTAAAGAATCTGCTGCAATGAAGGAAACCTGGATTTGATTCCTGGGTCAGGAAAATCCTCTGGAGAAGGGAATGGCTACCCACTCCAGTATTCTTGACTGGAGAATCCCATGGATGGAGGAGGTGGCAGGCTGAAACTCCTGGTATATTGGCCGTTAAGTGGGAAATTAAGTTCAGTTCAGTCGCTCAGTCGTGTCCGACTCTTCCGCAGCCCCATGAACTGCAGCACACCAGGCCTCTCTGTCCATCACCAACTCCTGGAGTCCACTTAAATTCAACTCCATTGAGTCGGTGATGTCATCCAACCATCTCATCCTCTGTCGTCCCCTTCTCCTCCTGCCTTTAACTTTCCCAGCATCAGGGTCTTTTCAAGTGAGTCAGCTCTTCGCATCAGGTGGCCAAAGTATTGGAATTTCAGCTTCAATATCAGTGCTTCCAATGAACACTCAGGACTGATCCCCCTTCTGATGAACTTGTTGGATCTCCTTGCAGTCCCAGGGACTCTCAAGAATCTTCTCCAACCTCACAGTTCAAAAGCATCAATTCTTTAGCACTCACCTTTCTTCAAAGTCCAACTCTCACATCCATACATGACTACTGGAAAAAGACGACTACTGGAAAATGACTACTGGAAAAAGAAAAACTTGGTTGGCAAAGTAATGTCTCTGCTTTTTAATATGCCGTCTAGGTTGGTCATAACTTTCCTTCCCAAAAGTAAGCACCTTTTAATTTCATGGCTACAATAACCATCTGCAGTGATTTTGGAGCCCCCCAAAATAAACTCAGCCACTGTTTCCCATCTATTTGCCAAGAGGTGATGGCCCGGATGCTATGATCTTAGTTTTCTCAATATTGAGCTTTAAGCCAACTTTTTCATTCTCCTCTTTCACTTTCATCAAGAGGCTCTTTAGTTGTTGCTCACTTTCTGCCTTAAGTGTGGTGTCATCTGCATATCTGAGGTTATTGTTATTTCTCCCAGCATTCTTGATTCCAGCTTGTGCTTCATCCAGCCCAGGGTTTCTCATGATGTACCTTGCATATAAGTTAAATAAGCAGAGTGACAATATATAGCCTTGACGCACTCCTTTTCCTATTTGGAACCAGTCTGTTGTTCCATGTCCAGTTCTAACTGTTGCTTCCTGCTTGCAGAGTTCTCAAAGAGGCAGGTCAGGTGACCTGGTATTCCCATCTCTGTCAGAATTTTCCACTGCTTATTGTGATCCACACAGTCAAAGGCTTTGGCATAGTCAATAAAGCAGAAATAGATGTTTTTCTGCAACTCTGTTGCTTTTTCGATGATCCAGCAGATGTCGGCAATTTGATCTCTGGTTCCTCTGCCTTTCCTAAAACCAGCTTGAACATCTGGACATTCACGGTTCATGTATTCCTGAAGCCTGACTTGGAAAATTTTGAGCATTACTTTACTAGGGTGTGAGATGACTGCAATTATGCGGTACTTAGCATTCTTTGGTTTTGCCTTTCTTTGGGATTGGAATGAAAACGGACCTTTTCCAGTCCTGTGGCCACTGGTGAGTTTTCCAAATTTGCTGGCATATTGAGTGCAGCACTTTCACAGCATCATCTTTCAGGATTTGAAACAGCTCAACTGGAATTCCATCACCTCCACTAGCTTTGTTCATAGTGATGCTTTCTAAGGCCCACTTGACTTGACATTCTAGGATGCCTGGCTCTAGATGAGTGATCACACCATCCTGATTATCTGGGTTGTGAAGATCTATTTTGTATAGTTCTTCTGTGTATTCTTCCCACCTCTTCTTAATATCTTTTGCTTCTGTTAGGTCCATACCATTTCTGTCCATTATTGAGCCCATCTTTGCATGAAACTTTCCCTTGGTATCTCTAATTTTCTTGAAGAGATCGCCAGTCTTTCCCATTCTATTGTTTTTCTCTATTTCTTTGCAGTGATCACTGAGAAAGGCTTTTTTATCTCTCCTTGCTCTTTTTTGGAACTCTTTTGAACACATTCAAGTGGGTATATCTCTCCTTTTCTCTTTTGTTTTTGGCTTCTCTTCTTTTCACAGCTATTTGTAAAGCCTCCTCAGACAGCCATTTTGCTTTTTTGCTTTTCTTTTTCTTGGGGATGGTTTGCTCCCTGTCTCCTGCACAATGTCATGAACCTCTGTCCATCGTTCCTCAGGTACTCTGTCTATCAGATCTAGTCCCTTAAATCTATTTTTCACTTCCACTGTATAATTATATGGGGTTTGATTTAGGTCATACCTGAATGGTCTAGTGGTTTTCCTTACTTTCTTCAATTTCAGTCTGAATTTGGCAATAAGGAATTCATGATTTGAGCCATAGTCAGCTCCCAATCTTGTTTTTGCTGACTGTATAGAGCTTCTCCAACTTTAGCTGCAAAAAATATAATCAATCTGATTTTGGTGTTGGCCATCTGGTAATGTCCATGTGTAGAGTCTTCTCTTGCATTGTTGGAAGAAGGTATTTGCTATGACGAGTACGTTCTCTTGGCAAAACTTTATTAGCCTTTGCCCTGCTTCATTCTGTACTCCAAGGCCAAATTTGCCTGTTACTCCAATTGTTTCTTGACTTTTTATTTTTGCATTCCATTCCCCTATAACAAAAAAGACATCTTTTGGGGGTATTAGTTCTAAAAGGTCTTGTAGGTCTTCATAGAACCATTCAACTTCAGCTTCTTTAGCATTACTTATCAGGGCATAGACTTGGATTACCATGATATTAAATGGTTTGCCTTGGCAACGAACAGATCATTCTGTCATTTTCGAGGTTGCATCTAAGTACTGCATTTCAGACTCTTTTGTTGACTGAGTGTTACTCCATTTCTTATAAGGTATTATTTCCCACAGTAGTAGCTATAATGATCTTCTTAGTTAAATTCACCCATTGCATTCCGTTTTAGTTCACTGGTTCCTAGAATGTCAACATTCACTCTTGCCATCTCATTTTGCCCACTTCCAATTTGCCTTGATTCAATGACCTAACATTCCAGGTTCCTATCCAATATTGCTGTTTACAGCATAGGACCTGGCTTCCATCACCAGTCACATCCACAACTGGGTGTTGTTTTTGCTTTGGCTCCATCTCTTCCTTCTTTCTGGAGTTAATTCTCTGCTGATCTCCAGTAGCATACTGGGCAAATATGGCGTTCTCAAGGCAAAAATACTGAAGTGGTTTGCCATTCCCTTCTCCAGTGGACCACATTTTGTCAGAAGTCTCCACCAAGACCTGTCCATCTTGGGTGGTCCTACAGGGCATGGTTTAGTTTCACTGAAGTAGACAAGCCTGTGGTCCATGTGATTAGATTGGTTATTTTCTGTGACTTCAGTCTTTCTGCCCTCCGATTCCCTCTCTCAGCGCTTACTGTCTTACTGGGGTTTCTCTTACCTTGGACATGGAGTAACTCTTCATGTGTGCTCCAACAAAGTGCAGCCACTGCTCCTTACCTTGCAGGTGGAGTATCTCCTCAGGGTCGCTGCTACCAACCTTGGAGGTAGAGTATTTCCTCTCGGCTGCTTGCTGTTCCAGCACTGGGCTAGTGATCAGTTAAATTCTTCCTTTTTAGAGAAGTGCCTTCTTGAAAGCAGCAAAATGAGTGGGTCTTGCTCTAAGAATTAGGAGTGTAATACTCTTGCTCTCTTTGCCAAGGCCCGGGATCGAATTCAGTGGACTCCAAGGCTCGGAGCTGGGCCGGCGACGACCTCTGAGTGGCACAGGGCTCTGCTCGCGCACTTTGGGCTAGAGAAGGAATATATGGAAATAAATTCCCAAGGTTGTCTTTCATTATTTTTTTCCTGAGGAGATATTTCTTTTGTAAATTTCACGGGCTGGATAAAGCTAAATATAAACTTGAAATTATGTAGTAACTTGAAAAAATAAGGTGACTTTTCACTAAAACAGACTTCTGGTCTAAAACTTAGCATCATTTACAAGCATAAAGGACATTTATTATTCTAAATCAGGCCTTTAAAATGATATTCAATGATGTGAGAATCATTCCATTCTTCATTTACAAGTGAATTAGCATAACAAAGCTGCTTAATGTGAGAGTTCACAAAGCTCTGATTAATACATTAATCCTTACATTTTACAATAGGACTTAGGTTTGCAAAAAAAATTCTATTAGACACTGCCTTTACTCTCATTCTGTCCATTCTTTTAAAATAGTAACTCTTCAGGAACTGCCACCTCACTTTGTAAAATATGTTTTGAAGTAGGATATGACATCATTTATGTGCTTGTTGTTGTTCTGTCCCTAAGTCATCTCAGACTCTTTGTAACCCCATGGACTGCAGCACATCGGGCCTTCCTGCCCTTACTGTGTCCCAGAGTTTGCCCACGTTCATGTCCATTGAGTTGGCAATGCTATCTAATCATTCCTTCCAGGTGAAATAAACACACTATTATTTCCAGAATATTTCTATTTCATTATTCCCTTTAACAGGAAAAAAAAAAAGTTTAGATTACTTTATAGTAATGATTATACCACAAGCAGTTAATATTATATGATCCAGTTACTAAACCAAAATTTCCCAAATGTAAAATTTTTCACAGAAGACCTTTACTATAATTTAATTTGCTCACAAGTTCACCTTTTTTGGAAGAGGTTGCAGGGTTTTGAGATCTGGCTTTAGAATGGCAGAATTTAATTAATTCCTGCTGTTAAATTAATTAAACAAGGCCATTAGATGAGGCGGTTCTAATGCCTTAGCAACCTATGTAACAAATCAAAACCTAAGCCTATAAATGCCTCATGGTTGAGAAACCAAAACCTAAAGCACCCAAGCACAGCTAGGCTTTCCCAAGTAAGGCAAATGCTTAAGTTATAGCCAACTAAATAATTTCCTTACTTAGTTTTAACATATTTTTCTATCAAGGTTTTTCCCCTGGCTTCCAGCAATAGAGTATTCTTAACCACTTAACTTTGGCACTGCCTGATTCAAATAGATTTTTGCTCAAATATACTCTTAAAACTTTAATATGCCTCAATGTATCTTTTAACACTGCCATTTGACAGTGGCTATTGAATTTGACTGTTTCATTGAAACACTATATCTGTGGCTGCCAATCTTTAACTCGTGACCATGCAATGTCTTCTGAATTAACATACCACAGTATTCCGTCTGTAGTCTGATAATGCATTATAACCTATTTGTAGTATTATTTTTAAAGTGTTTATTAATTCTATTATGATTAGTAAATTTCAGGTTTATTTAAAGTACTAGTAAATGCATGCTAGCTTACTTAATTATGCATTTTTTAAATTAATGAATGAAGAAACTAAAATTTCTATCATGTTGGGAGGAAACATTGTCTAGAATATTTTATTTATTCATTTTTAATTGAAGTATAGTTGCTGCACAACATTATATGTTACAGGTGTACAGTATGAAAGTTTTTCTAGTTTTAACAGCTAAACTCCATTTATAGTTATAAATTATTGGTTATAATCCCCGTTTGTAAAATATATCCTTATAGCTTATTTTATACCTAATAGTTTGTTCTTCTTAATCTCCTACCCCTATAGAATTTTTCTTATTTTAAAATTGCTAGGAAATTCCCTGGTGGTCCAGTGGTTAAAACTGTGGTTTCACTGCTGACAGTAAAGATTCAATTCCTGGTCAGGAAACTAAGATGCACAAGCCATGCAGCCAAATAAAAATGGTAATAAAGTAAACCAGGAAGACCAATGCTTCTACTGCACCGACTTGAGAAAAGCTACAAAATTACAAATAAAATTCAGTACTAAAGACAGCAAGCCCAGGTGGCACAGTAGGAAAGATTCCACCTGCCAATGCAGGAGATGCAAGAGATGTATGTTCAATCCGTGGGTGTGGAAGATATCCTGGAGGAGGAAATGGCAACCCACTCCAGTATCCTTGCCTGGAGAATCCCATGGACAAAGGAGCCTGGTGGGCTACAGTCACCAAGAGTCCGACACATCTCAGTGACTGAGCTCTCATGAAGCTAAGAACTCAGAAGCTGAGAGGGAGAATTATTTTCTCTCCTATAGTTTGGCTCTTGTGGTGTAACTTCCATTTTTATGACTCATCCATTGCAACCTCCATTCTACTCTCTGCCCTAGAGCTTGACCTCTGTGGGAGCCACCAGCTGAACTCATCTGCACTCTGGGTTGACGTCTATGGTTGACATCAGCTGGGGTCCACGGCATTCTGGCTTTCCCTTTAGGCAGAGCCACTAGAGGTTCCTGTAAATCTGTGCCTATCAATCAACTTTTATTTTTCATAATCTTTGCCTTTCCCCATTAAGCCTTATAGATTTTTTTTTCTAATCACACCCTCACCACCCCACACCATGTGATTTGAATTTTGATTTAATTTTGTCTAGGGTCTCAGTTCCAGTTGGAAGAAGTTGGATTTCAGTAACCATTCAATCCCAGTTGTGGTGATGGACACTCCCTTATTTCAGCCTGTGATGCCTCACTATCCCTTGTGAGTTTCTACACACACCCCCCCACATCATTAGACATCATCCTGACTGACACAGACCTAGGTTATTGGTATCATGCTATGAAATCTTAGAAAAGGGTTAGAACTACTCTGAATATCACTGAATGCAAACCCAGGACCCAAAGATTTTATTTTTGAGCTTTAAATTAGGAAGGAAGGTAGAGAGGCCTACCTTCAGAGTAATATTTGTAAAAATCTATGTAAAATAGAAGTCTGATCAAGGGATTTCTCTATTTTAACTCCTTCAAAGTATCCATCCTTTCTCTGGCAGGATTAAATTCAAACCTATTTCCTTTAACCAGGAATCATAAAGAGCCTGACCACTTCATACCACTCTAGGCTTATTTTGCAATATGTTTATATTAGTTATATTGAACTTAAGTGTCTCAGAACATATAATCCCCACATAAAATACTTTCACATTTGTCTTTTCAGATCTCCTGTATAATTTCTTCTTGTTCTTCAAAGGTGAACTCTATCTTTATTTGCTCCAAGGAGCTTTCAATTGCCCTCTGCCCCATCACATTTATTTTTTCCCATCTACTCGTAGAATAGCCTGTGTAAATGGCTATTATAGCAACTATTGCATTGTTGATAACTTTTGGTTTATTATCTGTATTGTCACTAGCTCCTTGCATTCAGGGACTACACCTTATCTGATTGATCTGTGCTTAGCACGATAACTGTCATACAAGAATAGTTTAATAGATGTTGAATAAGTGAAAAAAATGGCGGGGTTGGGGGAAGGGATGGGACTAGTATATTGCTTAAATCTCAGAATGTATGAAAATAGGTCAATCTTCCTTCATGCATTTCATAAATGGAGATCAGTCTCAAGATTTCTGAGTCCTTCTTTGTCCTATTTTGCCCAGATTTCTCAGAACCATCAAGATACTATCTCCCAGACAAATATCAACACACTGTGTTCCAAAACACTGACTTATTGATGAAAAGATTCTACCCTAAATTCTCATCTCTTGTCTTACCTATGGAGTTAAGCTGACTATCTAAATGTTAAGTGAAAAATAATTGTCCTCTTTAAAAAAAACTTTATTTATTTACTTTTGGTTGTGCTGGTTCTTGGTTGCTATGTGCAGACTTTCTCTGGTTGCAGTGAGCAGGGGCTACTCTCTAGTTGTGGTGCAAGGTTTCTCATTGTGGTAGCTTCTCATTGCAGAGCACAGGGTCTAGAGCAGGCTGGCCTCAGTAGTCGTGGTATACTGGCTTAGTCGCCAGTGGAATCCACAACTAAGCAAGTGGAATCAGGGATCAGACCCATGTCCCCTGCATTGGCAAGAGGGCTCTTAACCCCCTGGAACATCAGGGAAGTCCTTCCTTCTGTCTTTCTCTTTAAAAGTTTAGAGCTTTACCATCGATAGGACTCCCTAGAAACAGAATCTGAGCCTCTGAGATTTGGTTGACTCAAGAGTACTCTCTCATAAACACTAATTTTGAGGGAACAAGAGAAGCCGAAGTGGGCACAGGTGTGGTCAAATTGTGTTGCAGTGGAAATAATGGCTTCAGTCTTTCCCACCAGGAGCTCTGAAACTGGAGAGGCCCTTCTGAATATCTCAAATAGACAAGAGGACCTGGGATTGTGTCTCCCTACACTCTGTGGTCACTGATTGCCAACTACTGAAGGAAGGGGGCGTGATGGTTGAGGAAGCCTCCTTGGACGGAGAACAAGTTTCATAGTGGCATGCAACTGTGAGCTCTCTGTAGCTAAGCTTCCCAGCAGTTAAGAGATGGAGGTCTCCAATCTGGAAGATGAACCATAACATCTGCTACAACCTACCACTTGTGATACTTGCATCCATCTGTTTTGCAGTCAGTTCACCTCTTCTGAGAGCAGCTCCTCCAGAATTTTGATTGGTTTCTTATCCAGGGAAAACTAAAAAGAGGAAAATCTGTGCAATGAGTAATAGCTTGTGTGACTGTAGCTGGTCTCCAGTTTGGAAGTGGTTTTCATTTCCTCCTTCTTGTACATCCCATTCCAGACTCACCCATGCTTGACTAGAAGCTATATCGATCTGAGCTTACCTCGGGGCCACTAACACCCTCAACTTTGAGGAATCTGAGCCTTTGTACAGTGTCATTCTCAGGTGGTGTATATAGCTGTTATCATTCTGCCATATTTACTTCAATTTTTTTTTTAATTTTTAAATTGGAGGATAATTCCTTTACAATGTTGTATTGGTTTCTGCCATACATACAGCAATGTGAATCAACCATAATTATATATGTGAATACACTGTCTCCCTGTGAGCCTCCCTCTCCTCTCTGATCCCAGCCCTCTAGATTGCCAGGTTGGGCTCCCTATGTTATACAACAGCTTCCGACTAGCCATCTATTTTGCACAGATTTTTAACAAATAAAATATTTAAGAGTTGATACATACCTATCCTCAATTCATTGCCTTCTTCCTTTCCCAAGACTACTCATTGTCTTAAAATCAAGGTCTCATAATTTCTTGCATGGTTTCCACTCTATCCTCACATGTAGATACTTCTTTGACATACACATTCACATATCATGTAGAATCCAGACTGTGTCCACATCAATAAGCAAAAATGCAAAACTAATCAGTAGGAATGGAGAGAAAAATAGGAACTTCACAGAAAAATGAACCCAAATTGACAATAGAAACATATAAATAAAATATGAGAGGATTCAGTTCAGTTCAGTTCAGTCACACAGTCGTATCTGACTCTTTGCGACCCCATGAATCACAGCACGCCAGGCCTCCCTGTCCATCACCAGCTCCCGGAGTTCACCGAAACTCATGTGCATCGAGTCAGTGATGCGATCCAGCCATCTCATCCTCAGTCGTCCCCTTCTCATCCTACCCCCAATCCCTCCAGCATCAGGGTCTTTACGAATGAGTCAGCTCTTCGCATGAGGTCGCCAAAGTATTGGAGTTTCAGCCTCAGCATCAGTCCTTCCAATGAACACCCAGGACTGGTCTCCTTTAGGATGGACTGGTTGGATCTCCTTGCAGTCCAAGGGATTCTCAAGAGTCTTCTCCAACATCACAGTTCAAAAGCATCAGTTCTTCAGTGCTCAGCTTTCTTCACAGTCCAACTCTCACATCCATACATGACCACAGGAAAAACCATAGCCTTGACTAGACGGACCTTAGTCGGCAAAGTAATGTTTCTGCTTTTGAATGCTCTCTAGGTTAGTCATAAGTTTTCTTCCAAGGAGTAAGTGTCTTTTTAATTTCATGGCTGCAGTCACCATCTGCAGTGATTTTGGAGCCCCCCCCCCCAAAAAAAAATCTGACACTGTTTACTCTGTTTCCCCATCTATTTCCCATGAAGTGATGAGACCGGATGCCATGATCTTTGTTTTCTGAATGTTGAGCTTTCAGCCAACATTTTCACTCTTCTCTTTCACTTTCATCAAGAGGCTTTTTAGTTCCTCTTCACTTTCTGCCATAAGGGTGGTGTCATCTGTATATCTGAGGTTATTGATATTTCTCCCAGCAATCTTGATTCCAGCTTGTGCTTATTCCAGTCTAGCGTTTCTCATGATGTATTCTGCATAGAAGTTAAATAAGCAGGGTGACAATATACAGCCTTGACGTACTCCTTTTCCTATTTGGAACCAGTCTGGTGTTCCAGTTCTGTTGCTTCCTGACCTGCATACAGGTCTTCCAAGAGGCAGGTCAGGTGGTCTGGTATTCCTATCTCTCTCCCGATGATCCAGCAGATGTTGGCAATTTGATCTCTGGTTCCTTTGCTTTTTCTAAACCCAGCTTGAACATCTGGAAGTTCATGGTTCATGTATTGCTGAAGCCTGGCTTGGAGAATTTTGAGCATTACTTTACTAGTGTGTGAGATGAGTGCATTTTTGTGGTACTTAGCATTCTTTGATTATTGCCTTTCTTTGGGATTGGAATGAAAACTGACCTTTTCCAGTCCTGTGGCCACTGCTGAGTGTTCCAAATTTGCTGGCATATTGAGTGCAGCACTTTCATAGCATAATCTTTCAGGATTTGAAATAGCTCCACTGGATTCCATCACCTCCAAAAATACAATGAGATCTTCGTCTTATATCTAACAGAATGTCATAATTTAGTGAGCTCCTTGCAACCATTTTTCCCCTTTCACAGTTATGCATTTGGGATATGAATTAAATATATTTGGACTTTTTCTTTCACTCCTTTGTGATAAAGAAATCTTGTTTCACTAAACTAATGTAATTCCAAAATCAGGATACTTTAAATCACTAATTTTCCTTTTTTGATGTATAGAAATAAATACAAAGGCTTTACTTTAAAAAAAGATCACTTTCAAAGGTTTTTTTCCTTTTCCATATTTTCCCTTTATATGTGAATAATTCATTAAAATATTTTAATCATTATACCATCCATGCACATCTATTGATTTATAATTAGTCTATGTCTTTTTTCAATTAGCAGTTGTATATATTGATTATTATTTTTTAGTACAGGACAGTTGTGAAACTAACACTAGGTTCATTTTTTTCTCTCTGTGCTTTTAATTGGAAACTAATTTATTGCTCCTAATTTGGCAGAATCCTATTCTAAGTAAATATACTTTCACTGTTAATTTCTTTAAAATGGGCCATATAAGAAGAACAAAAAAGTTTTGTTGTTGAAATAAGATATTTATGGTGGCTTCGCAGGTAGCTCAGTGGTAAAAAAAAAAAAAAAAAATCCACTTGCTAATGCAGGACACACAGTTTCAATCTCTGGGTTGTGAAGATCCCCTAGAGAAGGAAATGGCAACTCACTCCACTATTCTTGCCTGGGAAATATCAGCGACAGAGAATCCTGGTGGGCTACAATCCATGGGATCACTAAGAGTCAGACACGACTTTGCAACCGAGCAGCACACATATATGATGAGCACAGAGAGAGTCCAGGTGGAACTGAAAGCCCGGAAGTAACAACAAAATCAGCCCAAATGGCCCCATCCTGCTTCTAACAGGATACTGAGTTGTTTTTCAGAGATACCTGAACAAAACCATGAATCACGAAGCTGAAGCATGCTCAGAGGAGGAGATTTTTACCTTAAAGAGCAGAGGGAACCAAAGTTTCTATGCCTCTGCTACAAAATCAAAGAATGAGGACAAGACCAGAACCTGAACTCTGGAACCCTTTTCAGAAGTGGTAGACTTACCTCTATTCAACTAACAATATTCTCTGCAAAATTCTCCTTCACTGTGGCCCAGCATTGCCTCATGGTATAAATTAAAAGGGGCTTCTCTGGTGACTCAGATGGTAAAGAATCTGCCTGCAATACAGGAGACCCAAGTGCTATACCTGGGTTGGGAAGATTCCCTAGAGAAGGGATCAGCAACCTACTCCAGTATTCTGGCCCGGAGAATTCCATGGACAGAGGGGCCTGGTGGGTTACAGTCCATGGGGTTGCAAAGAGTCAGACATGATTGAGCGACTAACACTCATTCTATAACAATATTAAATTAATGAAAGTTAAAATAAAAAATATCAAACAAGAAACAGGGTTATCTAAAGTTAGGGAGTGGTGGGGGTAGAAAGCATCAAATTACAAATTCACAGCAAAAGGGAAAACTTTTATAATTAGTTTACTCCTAATTTATAGAATTAGCTGATTCCCTGTTACAATAGCTGATATATAATAAGACAGAGTAGCATTAGTACTTAAAGGAAATGTTTTTTCACTTTAATTGTATAAAAATTATTAATATTTGACTACATAATAACCTTTCATAGAATAATAACTTTGGGATATAATATTTCTCATTTTTCCTTTTCTTAACAAATTGTGCTTTGTAAATTTGTTCATTTTAAATTAGCATTATAAACAATATTAGTTTCTTCTTTTAATCTAATAGTTTAGGTTGCTGACCTCATGATGCAAGAAAGTTTAATCAAATCTCTTTGGTTTCTAAAGGAAACAGTAACAGATTCTGCCTTTTAATTTGTATTAATAAAGTATTTATGAAATATTTTGTATTATGTAAACCAGGTTTTATACTTATTTTGTTTAATCAGAAAATCAACCCTTTGTGAATTTCTATTTTATAGATAAGAAAGCTGTTCTTCAAAGTGACTGACTACAAGTTCATACAACAATGTAGTAACAGCTTCAGAACTGAAACACAGTCTGACTCCAAAATTCACGCTCCTTTGACTGCCATGTCGTGTACCACATTTATAGAATGAACTGCGCTCCAGAGCAGAGTGCTATTAGTTGTCCAGGACACCCCAGTGGCATACCATTCTCGTGCCATTGGGGAAATTCCACTTTGAATTCCATAGAGACTAAAAGCAAATTGAAACAGTTTATGCCAAGACCCTTAGATGAACCAGAAAAGTTTCTTTACATTCATTATGACCAGCATCATTCTTTCTTTTCCCCTAATCTAGGGATAGGGAATTTCCAGTTAGTTAGACATACTATAATTCAAGATGTCAATTTCTATTCCTAAAAGAATCGTATGGTATAAAAGCTGAAAATGAATAGACATACATGGCTGAATATAGGTTGTTTTCCCAAGTGAGATCTTAACTTGTGGCTTCTTGTTAAAGTAAGTTGATTTTTCTGTTTTATTTTTTGTTTTATTTGTAGTTCTTTTGGCCTTTTCTCTACCCTTAAAAATGAGAATTCAATCTTACTTTCCTCTCTATATGGGCTGCAAAATATTTGGATATAACCTTTAATTACCCTGTCAGTGACATTAGTTTTCTAATCCCTAGTGTCCAGCTTTCTTCATCATATGACTGGCTATTTAACTTGAAGTACTTATTAGTGACCAGACTGTTTGAGAATGGAATGCATAAAACAAAATATGGAAACTAACAGAAGGACATTGATTCTCTGTCCCATCTGAAGATAGACCACAAATTAAGTAATAAAGTAACATTGCTGCTCATGACATTTCATTCTTATGGAGCTGGAATTAGCAATGCATAACCCATAGGTAGCAACATTAATCTCACAAACCATCTAGGTAGGAAACCATATGCAGACATCTTGATCTTTATTGCTACCATATCAGGCCCATTGTAAAACTTTGTATTTTCAATAAATTAAGCCAAAAGTAACAAAGGGAATCAACTGGAACCTGCAATTCTGCACAAAACAAGACTGTTTTGTTCTTTTGGTTTATTGCATCTCAGTACCAGCTTTGTCTCTCCTAATTCAAAGTCTAATATTTTCATCTATGCATGTAGCAATGAAGACTGGCCGCTCTTAAAATTTGCCTCTGTGGAACCAAAATTTCTACAAATGCTTTGGCACTCAGGAATGAAAATCTCAGGGAGGAATTGTCTAGAAGGTCATCAAGGAAATGGTGATGGTGGAGCATTATCCCTAAGGTGGCAATGCTTTTTTTTTCAGTTAGATGGATGCAGGGGTTGAGGTAAACAGCTTTCCTAGTAGAGACAGATCATACACATCGTGGCTTGATGAAACAGTGTGTGCTGACAGAATGACAAGCATTTCAACATGAAAGCAGCTTTGGGGATCTGAAAGATAAATATCTGAAAATCTATGCAAGGACCATAAAAGAAAGGGGACTTTTTTGCTCTGCTAAGAGGAATGGAATCCATCTTGTAGAACAGGGCTCTCCAACCCCCAAGGCATGGACAGGTCAGTTTGTGGCCTGTTAGGAACTGGGCCACACAGAAGGAGGTGAGCAATGGGCCAGGAAGCTAACCTGTATTTACAGCTGCTCCCCATGGCTACCACCCAAGTGCCACTTTCTGTCACATCAGCAGCAGCATTAGATTCTCATAGGAGTGTCAGATAAGTTCAGTTCAGTAGCTCAGTCGTGTCCGACTCTTTGCAACCCCATGAATCGCAGCACGCTAGGCCTCCCTGTCCATCACCATCTCCCGGAGTTCACTCAAACTTACATCCATCCAGTCCGTGATGCCATCCAGCCATCTCATCCTCTGTCGTCCCCTTCTCCTCCTGCCCCCAATCCCTCCCAGCATCAGAGTCTTTTCCAATGAGTCAACTCTTCGCAAGAGGTGGTCAAAGTACTGGAGATTGAGCTTTAGCATCAATCCTTCCAAAGAACACCAACCCTACTATAAACTGCATACGTGAGGCCGAGATTGCACACTCCTCGTGAGAATCTAATGCATGATCATCTGATTCTGCATGATGTTGAGTTGTATAATTATTTCATTATCTATCACATTGTACTAATAATAGGAATAAAACTGAAAAGAGAAAGTGTTAGTTGCTCAGTCATGTCGGACTCTTTGTGACCTCCTGGACTGTAACCCACCAGACTCTTCTATCCATTGGATTTTCCAGGCAAGAATACTGGAGTGAGTAGCCATTCCCTTCTCCAGGAGATTTTCCCTACCCAGGGATCGAACCTGGGTCTCTCGCATTGCAGGAAGATTCTTTACCAACTGAGCCACCAGAGAAGCTCTCCTGGTAAGTCAGTTCAGTTCAGTGGCTCAGTCATGTCCGATTCTTTGCAACCCCATGGACTGCAGTACACCAGGCTTCCCTGTCCATCATGAATTCCCCCAGCTTACTCAAACTCATGTCTACTGAGTCAGTGATGCCATCCAACCATCTCATCCTCTGTCGTCCCCTTCTCCTGATTTCAATCATTCCCAGAATCAGGGTCTTTTCAAATGAGTCAGTTCTTTGGATCAGATGGCCAAAGTATTGGAGTTTCAGCTTCAGCATCAGTCCTTCCAATGAATATTCAGGACTCATTTCCTTTAGGATGGACTGGTTGGATCTCCATTGCGGTTCAAGGGACTCTCAAGAGTCTTCTCCAACACCACAGTTCAAAAGCATCAATTCTTCAGTGCTCAGTTTTCTTTATAGTCCAACTCTTACATCCATACATGACTACTGGAAAAACCAAAGCTTTGACTAGACAGATCTTTGTTGGAAAGTAATGTCTCTGCTTTTTAATACCCTGATATATAGTGCTATATAACTTTTGTTACTATAAAATGTATGGGAGAAGGGGATGACAAAGGATGTGATGGTTGGATGGCATCACCAACTCGATGGACATGAGTTTGAGTAAGCTCCAGGAGTTGGTTATGGAGAGGGAAGCCTGTCTTGCTGCAGTCCATGGGGTTGCAAAGAATCAGACAGGACTGAGTGGCTACACCTAACTGAACTGATTATAAAATGTTATTATTTATTACTTGAGTTACTCCACGTTCACTTTATTAACCCCTTTCCAGATGCGAGTCACCATAATATTCAAATCTTAAGAACAGATAAGTGCATGCCCTCTGAGAGTTTTGTGTATATAAGCTGTGTAGTAAAAAGTGCTAGAATATAGGCAAATGAAGTGAAGAACTAAAGAGAAGTTGCTCAGTCGTGTCCGACTCTTTGCAACCCCATGGACTGTAGCCCACCAGGCTCCTCGGTCGATGGGATTTTCCAGGCAAGAATACTGGAGTGGGTTGTCATTTCCTTCTCTAGGGAAACTTCCTGACCCAGGGATTGAACCCAGGCCTCCAGAATTGCAGGCAGACACTTTACTGTCTGAGCCACCAGGGAAACCCACACACTGAACATCTGCCAGGGCTCAGATAGAAGTTATTCTTTCTGGGTGGAAAAGGATGATTTTCCCTTTAACTGAGTCTTATGAATGAAGTTTCTCAGGCAAAAAACTGGGTAGGGGAAAATATCAATGTCAAAAGTGGAATGGTATCCTGAAAGAACCTGGTTTGATGTTCTGGAAAATGAATAATGTGGTTCCAGACCAGAGTATATGGGAGAGCCATTGCAATTATTAAATATAGGTTCTAATTAGAACGGCTTCCCTGGTGGCTTAGACAGTTCAGACTACTGCAAAATTACACTCATTTCACATGCCAGCAAGGTCATGCTCAAAATCCTCCTAGTTAGGCTTCAACAGCATGTGAACCAAGAACTTCCATATGTACAAGCTGGATATAGAAAAGGCAAAGGAATCAGAGATCAAATTGCCAACATCCATTGGATCATGGAAAAGCAAGAGAATTCCAGAAAAACACCTACTTCTGTTTCATTGAGTACACTAAATCCTTTGACTGTGTAGATCAAAATAAACTGTGGAAAATTCTTAAAGTGATGGGAATACCAGACCACCTTACCTGCCTTTTGAGAATGTCAAGAAGCAATAGTTAGAACTGGACATGGAACAACAGACTGGTTCCAAATTGGGAAAGGAGTACATCAAGACTGTATATTGTCACCTGGCTTATTTCACTTATATGCAGAGCACATCCAGGGAAATGTTGTGTTGGATGAAGTACAAGCTGGAATCGAGATTTCTGGGAGAAATATCAATAACCTCAGATATGCAGATGACACCACCCTTATGGCTGAGAGCGAAGAGGAACTAAAGAGCCTCTTGGTGAAGGTGAAAGAGCAGTGAAAAAGCTGGCTTAAAACTCAACATTCAAAAAACGAATATCACGGCATCTGGTCCCATCACTTCATGGCAAATAAATGGGGAAACAATGGAAACAGCAAGAGACTTTATTTTCTTGGGCTTCCAAATCACTGCAGATGGTGACTGTAGCCATGAAATTAAAAGATGCTTGCTCCTTGGAAGAAAAGCTCTAACAAACCTAGACAGTGTATGAAAAAGACACTACTTTGCTGAGAAAGGTCACTATACTCAAAGCTGTAGTTTTTCCAGTAGTCATGTGTAGATGTGAGAGTTGGACTGTAAAGAATTGATGCTTTTGAACTGTGGTGCTGGACAGGACTCTTGAGAGTCCCTTGTACTGCTATGAGATCAAACCAGTTTATCCTAAAGGAAATTAACTCTGAATATTCACTGGAAGGACTGATGCTAAAGCTGAAGCTCCAATACTTTGGCTACCTGATGCAAAGAGCCAACTCGTTGGAATTAACCCTGATGCTGGGAAAGATAGAAGGCAGGAGAAGGAGGTGGCAGAGGATGAGATGGTTTGATGGCATCACCCACTCTATGGATTTGAGTTTGACCGTGATCCGAGAACGACAGGGAATCCTGACAAATTGTGTAGTCCATGGGGTTGCAAAGAGTTGGACACAAGTAAATGACTGAAAAACAATGTAGCTACATTGCAAGCGAAAGCATATTATCTTGTTTGCAGTTGGAAATATCTATGGAAAAGTATTCAAATAAAAAATTACAGTCACGAGAACCATGCTAAGTACCTAAAAGTAGTCATCTTCTTTATATAATCAATTTTATACAAGTTTTATACAAAAGAAGAAAGAAAAAGAACAGAGAATATGAAAAGGAGAAGAGAGAGGAATGACATGAAAAGGAATATAGACAGAGGGTAAGAAGTAAGGGAGAAAGGAAGAAAATCAGAAGAAAATCAAGATAGGTTTTATAATTAAAGATGAAGAAAATGGTGATGTGATCCCTCAACATAAAAAATGGATGAGGAAAATTAGAAATTGTAGAATAAAAACTTCTTGGGCACAGCTGAGGTAAGAATGAATATTCATTTGGAAAATGGAAACTGCGGTCTTTTGGTGCAATGAGGCTTCCCAAACAATTGTTCTTTAGTATGATTAATCCTTGATTTAATGTCCCTATGTATTTACAAAGCCCTTGATGTACATATGTAATAGAATAATATATATTTCACCTCTAACTGGCTGTAGGAAATTTATAAGCAGAATCTCTTATCCAGCCACTAAATTTGCTACAATTGATATTTAATACATTAAAAATAACAGCCAAATTTATGTAATTTTTGTCCAATGTCATCACCATCATCCCCAGTCGAATAATCAGACCCACCACATTCTTTGTTACATTTTTTGACTTTTCCTGCAAAGCCTTTTCCCTCTCCTCCTCCTTAATTGTGAACCTCTTCAGATGACTTTGGGTAATTCTTAACAAGACACATCAAAATGGAAGCACTGAAGCACAACTGTACAGTGTTTTTAAGAGGACTTGTCCAACATATCTAGCTAATCAAGAGTCTTTGGCCCACAGTCTGAGCAACACTTTAAACACCAGTCATTGGGCAGAAAAAGAAATACTCTGCTGAAAAGTTGTTTAAAATTATAGTGCATGGTTGGTGGTTGATAAGAGAGAGTTGATTTTTTTTTTTTCTAAATAAAATGTTTTTTCAGGTTGGAGGCTCTTTTTTGTTCCCTTTTTTTTTGTAACTATTTTTGAAGCATATTAAAGTGCTTTCCTATCTTGTAAAACTTTGTGTAGTAACTAAATCAATGGAGCTATCAAAGCTATATTAGTCCAGCTACAGGGTGAGGTGATCTGTAAAACTTAACCATAAATAAGACTACAGCAACCCAATAGAGTTCATCAAAACAGTTATCTGAGAACACACACACACACACACACACACACACACACAATATATATTTGGGGTTAATTTTCTCATATGTATACCAAGAGTCATGGAGGATCAACACAGAATTAAACTGACAGAGAAAATAGAAGATCTAATCTTTTTACAACTCTTGTGTGTTCTCTTGATGTTAGGCTTTGTTAGACATGCCCTGGGACCCAATTACATTGAATCATTTACAGATATGATTGAAAACCACGCTGATAATGCTCTTATCTACCACTGATAAGCATTTGTTCTGCTATTAAGTGTCATTATCACATTTTTGTACAAAAATAAATAAATAATAATAATTGTCACATTTTCAGTGATGAGTTAAATTACAAGTGGGAAAACAAAATTTTCAGGGGATTTTTATTTGTTGAGTGCTTGTGACATCTGCTTGTTATTTGGGCTGTCAAATTATAAGGACAATTTTCCATGGGAAACTTTCTAATTCCTTCTGGGAAGAACACTTGCAATTTTTATATCTTCCACTACAAAGGAAAAGTGAGAGATGATGTTGTCATCCCAGATTATCCTACTAGGTTTTTTTCAAGTGAGATAATTAAAAGAGAGAAGTAATATCATTTTTCTAGCCATACTTTTGAATCCTAAATTACAATCTATTTTTAAAATTAGCATCCATCCAAAAAAAGGCTCAAAATGAGGTCATTATAAATACATTACTCAATCTAAACAATGTGGTCTTTTATACAAATAGTTTTACTGTCAAAAAAGCAGAGATTAGGGCCATTATTTAATAGTTTTAAGAATCTTTACAATTAAGACCAAGATTTCAGCCCTCTTCCTCTGTGGGGACACAGCAAGATTTTCTCTGTGAACTCTCACCAGGGCCCAAAGGACCTCCACTGGGAGTCAACCTGACTGGCACCTAAATCTTGGACTTTCAGCCTCCGCAGCTAATAGGATTGGTACAAACCTTCCAAATTCCCGTTCTTGAACTGATATCATCGAAATGGCAACGTAGGTCATTCTTGACTTCCTTGTCCCTCACGAGAAGACCAACTTGCAACTATCCACAGACAAGACATTATTGTGAGACTCCCAGAACCCCAGGAATGAGGCTGAAACACCTCCATGGACTCCAGAGATCAAGAAGGAATTATGAAAAGGTGAAGAGGTACAGGTTCTGAATGACTTTCTTCTCCCCTAGACCCGAGCGGCCCTGTGCTGAGAGGGGTTTCCTGGGCCTATGGTTTCTCCACCAGGGAAAAGAGACCCCCAGGGTAAACATCCAGCTTTCCAGAATTGCCAGACACCACTTGGGTCTCCCCTCACTGGGGCCAGTGGGGGAATCTGTCGGAATTAATAACCAGGGGTCAGATAAAAACATCTATGAGGGTAGGGCTTACAGCAGCTAGCGCTCAGATCTGGGCAGACACAGTTCTTTTGGTCAGCCTGAGCAGAGATACCAGTCAGTGTCTCTGTCTTTGTGCAGAACAAAGCTCGGCCTTGTCAGGCCACGGAGTTGCGATGGCGATTTGGGTCCCCAGTAAATGGACCATACTGGCCACGGGGCCTGTTCTGTTAGTGGGAGGAGAGTCTGGAGACTGTTTCTCCTGTGGGCCCCGGTTCTTGGTTAGGACACAAGGAAAAATCTAGGTCTTACCCATTATGAGAAAGTTTATTAACAATAGAAACAATAAGGAAAGAAAGAACAGGTTGCACAGAGTCAGACACTACTGAGCAACTGAGCACACGCAAAAAAAGAGCAAAGAGAATACCTTACGAGAGTCGTGGGCTGTGCCAAGGGAGGCATGTGGCCATGGAGGGCTGGGGTACAGACTTTTTAAGGCAGAGTCATTTGCATAATCCAGAGGGATCCTTGATTGGTAGCTGCAGGTTATATAGCAAGATGCTCTACCCCAAATGTCCTTCTCATAATTCAGTCTGTTACAAATGGATCTATGTATTCATGGAGTATTTATGAATAATTAATGAGTCCAGTGGCCACCAATGGTTACTTTAGTACAGGACAGTGTGAGATGTGCACATGTGCTGCTGCTGCTAAGTTGCTTCGGTCAGTCCCGACTCTGTGCGACCCCATAGACGGAAGCCCACCAGGCTCCTCCATCCCTGGGACTCTCCAGGCAAGAACACTAGAGTGGGTGGCCATGTCCTTCTCCAGTGCATGAAAGTGAAGAGTGAAAGTGAAGTCGCTCAGTCGTGTCTGACTCTTAGCGACCCCATGGACTACAACCTATCAGGCTCCTCCACCCATGGGATTTTCCAGGCAAGAATACTGGAATGGGTCACCAGCTAGAAGGAAAATCCCACTAGTCAGGGCAGTGGGGTCTTTATGGCCCCCTGACTAATTTTGGAGTACTGATGGGGGTATAATAGGGGCTGATAAAGTGCTTAATGGGATTAGGCAGCTGTTGGTTGGTTAGCTGAAGGGGCTGCCTCTTGTTGCTCTCAGCTAACTTTCTGCCTATCTGTTCTATGTTCATGGCTGGGAAGAGAAACCAAATTGGTAGTCCTGCATAACTGGGGGGCATAGTCTCCAACCCCACCCTGAAACCATAAAACTCCTAGAAGGAAACATAGCGGAAAATCTCCTTCATATTGGTCTTGGCAATTACTTTTTGCACATGACACCAGAAGGGCATACTTCAAAAGCAAAAATAAATAAAATGATACTGCATAAAAAGTAAAAGCTTTTGCAAACTGAAACAAACAATCGGCAAACTAAACAGGCAGCCTATGGAATGCGATAAAATATTTGCAAGCCATATATCCAATTAGAGATTAATATTCAAAATGCATACTTTAAGAAACTCAAAGAGCTCAATAACAACAACAACAACAAAACAAATAATTTGATATAACAGTGAGCAGAGGATCTGAATACACCCTTTTCCAGAGAAAATATGCAAATGGTTGAAAAGTACCTGAAACAGTGATTCATCATCACTAATCATCAGGGAAATGTAAATCAAATCCACAGTGAAATATCAACTCATACCTGCTAAAATGGTTGTTATCAAAAAGACAAGAGGTAAATGCTAACTAGGATGTGGAGAAAAAGAAACCCTTGTACATTGTTGTGGGAATGTAAAATGGTAGAGCGATTACGGAAAACAGAATAGAGAGTCTGCAAAACATTAAATATAAAGCAACCATGTGACCCAGCAACTACATTTCTGAGTATATATCCAAGGGAAGAAAATCAGGATCTCAGATATTTGATCCCCCATTTTCACTGTCCTGTTATTTAGAGCAGGCAGGACATGAAAACAACCTAAATCATACCAGCAAAATATAGGACTTCCCTGGCAGCTCGGTGGTAAAGAATCTGTTTGCCAAAGCAGGAGACACAGGATCAATCCCTGATCTGGGAAGATCCCACATGTTCAGTTCAGTTCAGTTCAATTCAGTCACTCAGTCATGTCCGACTCTTTGCAACCCCATTGAATCGCAGCATGCCAGGCCTCCCTATCCATCACCATCTCCTGGAGTTCACTCAGACTCACGTCCACTGAATCAGTGATGCCATCCAGCCATCTCATCCTCTGTCGTCCCCTTCTCCTCCTGCCCCCAATCCCTCCCAGCATCAGGGTCTTTTCCAATGAGTCAACTCTTCGCATGATGTGGCCAAAGTATTGGAGTTTCAGCTTTAGCATCATTCCTTCCAAAGAAATCCCAGGGCTGATCTCCTTCAGAATGGACTGGTTGGATCTCCTTGCAGTCCAAGGGACCCACAAGAGTCTTCTCCAACACCACAGTTCAAAAGCATCAATTCTTCAGCACTCAGCCTTCTTCACAGTCCAACTCTAACATCCATACATGACCACAGGAAAAACCATAGCCTTGATTAGACGGACCTTAGTCGGCAAAGCAATGTCTCTGCTTTTGAATATGCTCTCTAGGTTGGCCATACTTTTCTTCCAAGGAGTAAGTGTCTTTTAATTTCATGGCTGCAGTCACCATCTGCAGTGATTTTGAAGCCCCCCCCAAAAATAAAGTCTGACACTGTTTCCACTGTTTCCCCACCTATTTCCCATGAAGTGATGGGACCAGATGCCATGATCTTCGTTTTCTGAATGTTGAGCTTTAAGACAACTTTTTCACTCTCTTCTTTCACTTTCATCAAGAGGCTTTTTAGTTCCTCTTCACTTTTTGCCATGAGGGTGGTGTCATCTGCATATCTGAGGTAATTGATATTTCTCCCAGCAATCTTGATTCCAGCTTGTATTTCTTCCAGTCCAGTGTTTCTCATGATGTACTCTGCATATTAGTTAAATAAGCAGGGTGGCAATATACAGCCTTGACATACCTCCTTTTCCTATTTGGAACCAGTCTGTTATTCCATGTCCAGTTCTAACTGTTGCTTCCTGACCTGCATACAGATTTCTCAAGAGGCAGTTTAGGTGGTCTGGTATCCCCATCTCTTTCAGAATTTTCCACAGTTTATTGTGATCCACACAGTCAAAGGCTTTGGCATAGTCAATAAAGCAGAAATAGATGTTTTTCTGGAACTCTCTTACTTTTTCCATGATCCAGCGGATGTTGGCAATTTGATCTCTGGTTCCTCTGCCTTTTCTAAAACCAGCTTTAATATCAGGGAGTTCACAGTTCACGTACTGCTGAAGCCTGGCTTGGAGAATTTTGAGCATTACTTTACTAGCATGTGAGATAAGTGCAATTGTGTGGTAGTTTTAGCATTCTTTGGCATTGTCTTTCTTGGGATTGGAATGAAAACGGACCTTTTCCAGTCCTGTGGCCACTGCTGAGTTTTCCAAATGTGCTGGCATATTGAGTGCAGCACTTTCACAGCATCATCTTTCAGGATTTGAAATAGCTCAACTGGAATTTCATCACCTCCACTAGCTTTGTTCATAGTGATGCTTTCTAAGGCCCACTTGACTTCACATTCCAAGATGTCTGGCTCTAGATTAGTCATCACATCAACATGATTATCTGGGTTGTGAAGATCTTTTTGTACAGTTCTTCCATGTATTTTGCCACCTCTTCTTAATATCTTCTGCTTCTGTTAGGTCCATACCATTTCTGTCCATTATTGAGCCCATCTTTGCATGAAATGTTCCCTTGGTATCTCTAATTTTCTTGAAGAGATCTCTAGTCTTTCCCATTCTGTTTTTTTCCCTCTATTTCTTTGCATTGATTGCTGAAGAAGGCTTTCTTATCTCTTCTTGCTATTCTTTGAAACTCTGCATTCAAATGCTTTTATCTTTCTTTTTCTCCTTTGCTTTTCACCTCTCTTCTTTTCACAGCTGTTTGTAAGGCCTCCCCAGACAGCCATTTTGATTTTTTGCATTTATTTTCCATGGGGATGGTCTGGATCCCTGTCTGCTGTACAATGTCACGAACCCCTGTCCATAGTTCATCAGGCACTCTATCTGTCAGATCTAGGCCCTTAAATCTATTTCTCACTTCCACTGTATAATCGTAAGGGATTTGATTTAGGTCATACCTGAATGGTCTAGCGGTTTTCCCTACTTTCTTCAATTTAAGTCTGAATTTGGTAATAAGGTGTTCATGATCTGAGCCACAGTCAGCTCCTGGTCTTGATTTTGTTGACTGTATAGAGCTTCTCCATCTTTGGCTGCAAAGAATATAATCAATCTGATTTTGGTGTTGTCCATCTGGTGATGTCCATGTGCAGACTCTTCTCTTGTGTTGTTGGAAGTGGGTGTTTTTATGACCAGTGCATTTTCTTGGCAAAACTCTATTAGTCTTTGCCCTGCTTCATTCCGCATTCCAAGGCCAAATTTGCCCATTACTCCAGGTGTTTCTTGACTTCCTACTTTAACATTCCAGTCCCCTATAATGAAAAGGACATCTTTTTGGGTGTTAGTTCTGAAAGGTCTTGTAGGTCTTCATAAAACCGTTCAACTTCAGCTTCTTCAGTGTTATTGGTTGGGGCATAGACTTGGATAACTGTGATATTGAATGGTTTGCCTTGGAAACGAACAGAGATCATTCTGTCGTTTTTGAGATTGCATCCAAGTACTGCATTTCGGACTCTTTTGTTGACCATGATGGCTACTCCATTTCTTCTGAGGGATTCCTGCCCACAGTAGTAGATATAAAGGTCATCTGAGTGAAATTCACCCATTCCAGTCCCTTCTGGTTCCCTGATTCCTATAATGTCAACGTTCATCCTTGCCATCTCTTGTTTGACCACTTCCAATTTGCCTTGATTCATGGACCTGACATTCCAGGTTCCTATGCAATATTGCTGTTTACAGCATTGGACCTTGCTTCTATCACCAGTCACATCCTCAACTAGGTATTGTTTTTGCTTTGGCTCCATCCCTTCATTCTTTCTGGAGTTATTTCTTCACTGATCTCCAGTAGCATATTGGGCACGTACTGACCTGGGGAGTTCCTCTTTGGTATCCTATCATTTTGCCTTTTCATACTGTTCATGGGGTTCTCAAGGCAAGAGAACATGGTCCACTGTCCCACATGTAGCAGAGCAATTAAGCCACAGCTGTTGAGCATGTGCTCCAGAGTCCAGGAGCCCGAATTTACTGCAACTACTGAAGCCTGAGTGCAGAGAAGCCACTGCATGGGCAGCCTGCTCAATAAAGCTAGGGAGTAGTCCCCAGGGGCTGCAACTAGAGAAAGCCCATGCAGTAACGAAGACCCAGCACAGCCAAAATTAAATAAGTAAATTACATACCGATATATTACATGCAATAGAATTTTCTTCAGCCACAGAATTGAGACATTTACAACAACATGGTTAAATCTCAAGGGCTTTACAATGACTGAAATAAGTCAGACATAGAAAGACAAACACCCTATCTTCCCCCTTATCTATGGAATCTAACAAAACTGAGCTTGTATTAACAGAGCAGATTGGTAACAGGGTGGGGACAGGGTGGGGTGAAATAGGAAAAATGGGTTTAGGTGCATAAGATGTACATACTTCCAATTATAATTAATAATTCTGTGGGTCTCATATACATCATGAGAACTATAGTTTAAAAACACCATATTGTACACTTGAACATTTCTAAAGAGTAAATATTAAAAGTTCTTTCCATAAAAATAAAATGTTAATTTTGTGAGGTGAAGGCTATGTTAACTAACCTATCATATTAAACATCTGACAAAGCATAATAAATCATCACATTCTATACCTTTAAAACCTACACAGTGTTGTTTGTCAGTTGAATCTCAAGCTAGAAAAAAAAATTGTTTTTAAAAGAGCATGGCTTTAAAAATATAAGTAAGCCAGAAAGAAAAACACCAATACAGTATACTAACACATATATATGGAATTTAGGAAGATGGCAATGACGACCCTGTATGCAAGACAGGGAAAGAGACACAGATGTGTATAACGGACTTTTGGACTCAGAGGGAGAGGGAGAGGGTGGGAGGATTTGGGAGAATGACATTCTAACATGTATACTATCATGTGAATTGAATCGCCAGTCTATGTCTGACACAGGATGCAGCATGCTTGGGGCTGGTGCATGGGGATGACCCAGAAAGATGTTATGGGGAGGGAGGTGGGAGGGGGGGTTCATGTTTGGGAATGCATGTAAGAATTAAAGATTTTAAAATTTAAAAAATAAAAAACTAAAAAAAAAAAAAAAAGAAAAAGAAAAAAAAAATAAAAAAATTAAAAAAATATATAAGCAATAGATACCTAAGAGCAAATGCATACAATTCTGACTACATTTCAATGAGTTTTAAAGATTTTTCTCATCATTATATTCTCTGTGATCTAAGTAGAAAACTTTTCATGAAATTGAGAGGAAAACGTGTAAGCTTCTAGGTAAACTTTGGCACTTCTGTAATTTAGAATAGCTTTGGGCCAAAAGTTCTTAAGCAGTAGCTTCAATGCATCTTTAAACTCAAATAGTTCATCTAGCCATTGAATCCTGATAGCTTATCAGATATAAGGTCTGGTTAGTTTTCTGCACATATCAACTTCTTGTTTATCTGGCACATCCTTTATAGTAGGAGAAATTGCTTAGTGTCCTGCATAGTATTCTGCTGCAAAGGAGGGGACCTCATTTAGAAAAAGGAAATGAGAACCACCTCTGGATAAATACCTGCAGACTTCATGGTTATCTTTTTGTATCCAATTAGTTTGTGAAAATGTATGTTTTAATTAATTCCCTCAGATAAGCTTGAAATATTTTATTTGGCTTCCAGAGGTTTTGAAACTTTTGATCAAAATGCATTTAAACAGCAAATTTTAGAACTTTTCAGGAAAAACAGGAATTCTCTTACCTATCTGAGGTGTTGCCTACTAATATTAAAAAAGCAAAACTATATTTCAATACAAAAAGTGTAGACTAATGTATTGGCCACCTCATGTGAAGAGTTGACTCATTGGAAAAGACTCTGATGCTGGGAGGGATTGGGGGCAGGAGGAGAAGGAGGTGACAGAGGATGAGATGGCTGGGTGGCATCACTGACTCGAAGGATGTGAGTCTGAGTGAACTCCGGGAATTGGTGATGGACAGGAAGGCCTGGCATGCTGCGATTCATGGGGTCTCAAAGAGTTGAACACGACTGAGTGACTGAACTGAACTGAACTGAATGTATACATGCATTTCTATATCCTTTATGTTATTTTTAATTGTTTTAGATATTTGATTTAGAAAAATTTCTATTATTTTGTTTTCCTGTCACTCTGTGAGTAAGGAAAGTAGAGCAAAATTGTTAGATTTTTTTGTTTCACTACAGATAGTTCATCAGTTTTTAGTGAACAAAGATTCAAATTAACATCCAATTATTATAGAAAGGGAAGGGTCCCAACTGTTACATATGCATGCATGAGGGAAAGGAATATATTCCCCTCAGTGGTAGGATGAAGGTCGGACTCTGTCTTAGTTCAGGCTGCTAGAGCAGAATACCACAGACTGGATGTTTTATAAACAGATGTCAGAAGTTTGTTGTTTAGTCACTAAGTCGTGACTCTTGTGACCCCATGAACTGTAGTCACCAGGCTCCTCTGTCGATGGGATTTCCCAAGCAATAATACTGGAGTGGGTTGCCAGTTACTTCTCCAGAGGATCTTTCTAACCCAGGCACTGAACTTGAGTCTCCTGAATTGGCAGGTGGATTCTTTACTGCTGAGCCAGGAGGGATGCCCTCAGCAGAAGTTTACCTCTCACAATTCTGGAGATGGGCAAATCCAAAAGAAAGCCACCAGCAGATGTAACATTAGGTGAGGGCTTGCTTCCTGGTCCATGGATAATAGTCTTCTTACCGTAACCTTACATGGAAGAAGGGGTAAAGATGCTCTCTGGGATCTCTAATCTAATCTCTAATGTAAGGACACTAATCCCATACACAAGGGCTCTACCCTCATGATCTAATCACCTCCCAGTAGCACTCTCCAAATACCATCATTCTGAGGGTTATGTTTAAACATATAAATTGGTGCAGGGACAGACATTTAATCTATAGCAGTCTCTGATTCTGGAGCATAGCGAACAGTCATAGCATAGTTAAGATTGCTTTTTCAGAAACATAGCAGCAGGCTCTCCATCTAAAAATTCCTAAAAAGCTGTAGGGTGAGAAAAAGAAGGGAGTGTGCTCTATATACACAGCCTGCTTTTGAAGCAGCACCTAATAACCCAAGGCAAGAGTATTTTAATGAGGTATCACTCTCTTATCCATTCATTCATTTACTCAGTCTTCCATTTACAGGCATTATGCAAATGATGGGATGCAGAAAAGAATAAAATACTGCTTCATACTCAAAACCATTATCTAGTAATCTAAGAAGCAAATTATCCTGAGTTAAATGAACTATTAAAATTCAATATAATCACAATAAATTTTAAAACAGTATTCTTTTTATCCTCTGCCCTATAGCTTGAAACTGAACTCCATATGCTTCAGACAAAATAGTTACTTCAAGAATCTTTGAGTCATGGAATGATTTATCCACATGTCAAGATAAAATAACAAAATCAAAATTAAAAACAAAAACAAAAAAACTACTGATGATGGAACTCATTGATCTAATTCATCCACACTATTTGCCTCAATTAGTTGCCTATGAGACAGTAACACTAAATCATGTTTTTAAGTAAAAATTAAATCCCTTTTGAAAAACACTATAAAGTGTCCACAGGGTAAAATAATTCAATGTACTAGTTGTCATAGTTTTTAAAGGTGATGTATTTAACACAATATATAATTAAAGGCGTTAAGTTAACTATATGCAGTAGTCATGTATGGATGTGAGAGTAGGACTGTGAAGAAAGCTGAGCGCTAAAGAATTGATGCTTTTGAACTGTGGTGTTGGAGAAGACTCTTGAGAGTCCCTTGGACTGCAAGGAGATCCAACCAGCCCATTCTAAAGGAGATCAGTCCTGGGTGTACTTTGGAAGGAATGATGCTAAAGCTGAAACTCCAGTACTTTGGCCACCTTATGCGAAGTGTTGACTCATTGGAAAAGACCCTGATGCTGGAAGGGATTGGGGGCAGAAGGAGAAGGGGACGACAGAAGATGAGATGGCTGGATGGCATCACTGACTCGATGGACATGAGTTTGAGTGAACTCTGGGAGTTGATGATGGACAGGGAGGCCTGGCGTGCTGCAATTCATGGGGTTGCAAAGAGTCGGACATGACTGAGAGACTGAACTGAACTGAACTGATGCCATAACAAAAGGCAAAAGGAGAAGGCAAAAGTCCACGGGGTCACAAAGAGTCGGAGGAGACTTAACAATGGAACAATAACAAAATACTATAACATTAGATACAAAGATAAATGTGATCATAAGACATAATCTCTTAACTGGTAAGTTTATTTAATAAACCATCTTTTCACTTTTTGGTAATAATTAAATCTCCTTAAAAATAACATGTTTCTGAAAATGTGTCCATGGATCCCCAGGTTGCCAGATACTCTAGATTGAAAGAAACTCAGTCCATCTATCGTATACAGGCAATGCAGTACATTAGAAAAGATTATAGTTCTAGCCTACCAATGCTAATTATTAGTGAAGTATCCCTGAATAACTCTGAACCTGAACTTTCTTCCATGCAAAGTGGGACTATTAATGTCTAACTAATACATCCTATCAGATATTTATTTATTCCTCAAAGTAACATTGCACGGAAGTTGTACTCATTTAAGAAATTGTAGAAATTTAGGCACCAAATATTTAAATGGAATGCACAGTCACACAGATAGGAAGTACTTCTTGACACTAAGTATTAAAGTACTTATACTCTTCTTAAACCACAAAATGATAGGATAGTTGGAAGTCTTCCTTATTAGTGATAACTTATTGTTCCTCCTGCTATCACTGATACTGCACTTGGAGGAATGACCCGTGTCTATCTTCTTTTCTGAGTATATTTCCATGCAACACACTATGTCAGGCTGTGAACATGTGTAACTCACTGTCATGTCCAACTTTTTGTGACCCTATGGACTATAGCCCACCAAAGTCCTCAGTCCATGGGACTTATCAGGTAAAAATCCTGAAGTGGGTAGCCATTCCCTTCTCCATGGGATCTTCCAGACCAAGGTATCAAACCTGGGTCTCCAGCATTGTAGTCAGATTCTTCACTGTCTGAGCTACCTGGGAAGCCCCAAATCCCAAAATACAGTGACTTAAGGTAGTTTATTTCTCTCTCACGTTAACAGTTGATACATAATTCAAGGCTCTAAGAACAGATCTGCCTTCCTCAACAGCAAGTCTCAGTCTCAGCTTCAAGTTTCTTCTATCTCAGCCATAGAAATGGAAAAGAAACCAGGGCAGTATGTGGCCAGTTTTTTTGTTTGTTTCTTTGTTTTTGTTTTTTTTTTTTTTTACAGGATTAAACTTGAGTGTCATACATAACTTCTCATATACCATTAATAAAATTGGTAAAACTTGTACTGTATACACCAAGTTAAAAAAGACACTGAAATATATAGTTGTTTTTTTTTCTTCAAAGTTGCCTTTGCTAACGTGGTTTAGTCATTAAAGTGAAAGAGTGGAAGCATGAACATTAGACAGCCTCTGGCATTCTGCCACATTCACCATTCAATGCAAATGAAAATATTAAATGCCTGTTAGATGTATATATTATGCTAGATTCTTTGAACTTTATAGAAATGGTCTTGTAATAAACTGATGCAGATGCCGCTTTGCTTGGCAAGAGTTCTAGCTTTAAATTTAAAGAATTAATGCTATTTTGCTCCATTTTAATGTAATGTTCAAGGGTCATGAAGTGAAAAAATTAAGACATAGGGCATGAATAATATTAGACTAATGTTGGTTCTTCTCCACAATAAAGTGAAGATCTGTTAACGGATGGTGAAAGTTTAGTGGAATATTGAGGCCTTTGGGGATGTAATAATGAAGGTAAATACAGATTTAAATTGTGTTTAACAGGTCTACAATGATCAAAGATTCCTAAAGAAGTGGACAAGCTACATGCTTTTCAGCAGGATACACCGTGTTTCCTTGGCCCTCCTTCTTTCAGCGCTGACATGTAGACCTGAATACCTAAGCAGATTGTTCCCACTCCTTTTTACTATCTATTTGCTAATCTTATGAGCTAGAGCTCATTTCTAGAGAGTGTGGTCACTGCAAGATGTAGATATATGTAAGATTGTAGGCATTTATAGAATTTATGTCAATTTATAGGTCATTTTATGCTGCTGGGAATTTTAGAATATATTGTAATATTTATTCACACTTAAAAAAATTGAGTGCCATTTTTATTGCTCAGTGCAAGAGAGTATATTCCATTCTCATTATGTCTTATACCAAAATTAATGCAATGACTATAGCATTTTGCTACTTTAAAAAAATCTAACAGTGGTTAAAACTGAATTTGCCTTTTATTTAATTTAGAATGTTAACTTCATCTTATCTCTTAAATTCTTTCTGATACCAGGGCTATACACTAGAAACCTGAACAAAATTCTGATTATTCTTCTATTTTATCAGTATACATTGTTACAGCATAATATCTGGTTTTTGAAAATTATTTTGGGGGTGTTTTACACAGTGTATAAATTATTTGGGGGGTGTTTTCATACATGTATGTGCTGGGTTGCTTCAGTTGCAACTGAGTCTTTGCAACCCTATGTACTGTAGGCTTCCAGGCATTTCTGTCCATGGGATTCTACAGGCAAGAATATTGGAGTGGGTTGCCATGCCCTTCCAGGGGATCTTTCCAACCCAGGGATCCATCTTATGTCTCTTAGTCTCCTGATTTAGCAGGTTGGTTCTTTACTGCTAGTGACATCTGGAAAGCCAATACAATGTGAAAATCTATTAAATAAACTGAATATTTGCCTGATAAATTGACACTGGCACTAGAAATCACCAACTGAAACAAAAAAAATCTCTCTTAATTCAACCAACTAAATGCATGACATTTGGGATTATACTTATGCTACTAACCTTCATTTCCTCTTTTGTTAACAGGGATTATAATACTTCCTCTAATTATCTTAAGCTGCTGTTTAGATCAGTTCAGTCACTCAGTCGTGTCCAACTCTTTGCAATCCCATGGACTGCAGCATGCCAGGCCTCCCTGTCCATCACCAATGCCTGGAGTTTACCCAAACTCATGTCTATTGAGTCGGTAAGCCATCCAACTGCCTCATCCTTTGTTTTCTCCTTCTCTTCCTGCCTTCAATCTTTCCCAGTATCAGGGGCTTTTCCAATGAATCAGCTCATCACATCAGGTGGCCAAAGTATTGGAGTTTCAGCTTCAGCATCAGTCCTTCCAATTAACATTCAGGACTGATTTCCTTTAGGATGGACTGGTTGGATCTCCTTGCAGTCCAAGGGACTCTCAAGAGTCTTCTCCAACATCACAGTTCAAAAGCATTAATTCTTCAGGGCTCAGCTTTCTTTATAGTCCAACTCTCACATCCATACATGACTACTGAACAAACCATAGCCTTGACTAGATGGACCTTTGTTGGCAAAGTAATACTTTTTAATATGTTGTCTAGGTTGGTCATAGCTTTTCTTCCAAAGAGTAAGCATCTTTTAATTTCATGGCTACAATCACCATCTGCAGTGATTTTGGAGCCCCCCAAAATAAGGTCTGCCACTGTTTCCACTGTTTCTCCATCTATTTGCCATGAAGTGATAGGACTGGATGCCATTATCTTAGTTTTCTGAATGTTGAGCTTTAAGCCAAATTTTTCACTCTCCTCTTTCACTTTCATCAGGAGGCTCTTTAGTTCCTCTTCACTTTCTGCTATAAGGGTAGTGTCATCTGCATAACTGAGGTTATTAATTTAGATAGCCAACTGAAATAAGATAAATCTATTGACTTTAAATAATGAAAGTAGACTATTATATTGGAATAGATTGAAGGATATAGGCATTTAATTCTTAATAAATTCATTGGCTTTAAATTTACAATAAATATTTACAGAATGAATATTATGTTAAGCATTGTACTCATCAAGTTTAAAAAATTTAACATGCAAATACCTTTGCAATATTTACCAAAGAATGCTATTTAAAAGTCTTATTTCCAAGACAAATTAATAGCTATTATAGGAAAAAAAAAACTTTATGGGATCAAATAAGACTGTAAAGATTATATTAAGTCAAATTAAACAAGTTCCTTTAAATTAGTTAATCTCAGAGCTTCTATTAATAACGTATTTTTACATGCACTGGGAGTCTCCAAAATAATATAGTAGGCAGAGTTTTTCCTTCTTATTTCAATGGTTGCCTCTTAACGCTATTATTCTTTGGATCAAACTTTAGGAAAGTTTTATTTTATCCTGAACTCAAACTAATTTCCATAACACACAATGTAACTTGAGAGAAGTGGAAGTGAGCTGAGGTTCAGAATTAAGTGCCTATATCCTTCAACCTATTCCAATGCAATAGTCTACTTTCATTATTTAAAATTTTAATGATTTAAAAATTTCTCAATTTCTCTTCTCTGGTTTATGTATTATTTTCTTATCTTCCTTTCTCTCATACATTTTTCCTGTTGAGACTGCACAACCAAAAGTGTTTGAGAAATTTAGATTCTACTTCCTTAGCACAAGCTCCCCAACACCTTTCCAATAAAAGAAGCGTGAGGAGAGATAAACATATGTCATATCCAGAAGTTCTAAGGTCATAAAAATTGTAGAATAATGTAGCCACTGAAAATTTGGATCACGGGCATCTCGAGACAAACTACAGAACAGCATTTTATTTTGCCACAAATTCAATTCTTTTAGGTAAATATGAAATCAGAAACAAGGGAAAGCTACCGACATCACTGTGCAGAAGTTCTGTCCTCCAATATTCAGCCAAGGACATGCAGCACACCTGGAGAATACAACGCAACTGAAGCCAGTCCTTACCTGCTAGGTACACCTCACTGAGCTGGCAGAAGCTATTCCACTGGGCTCAGTAAATAAAAAAGCACAGCAAGGAAATAAAAGCTTATTTAAAAATAACTGTTGCATGTTCTAGAGTAAGACAACCATCATCTCTCAAAGAGTAGACAGAAAGTGATCTGACAAATTTTGTTGAATGACAAAGGGATTTTCTACGACACCTTGTAAGTTGGCCAACACTTCTAAGGTGCTGTCACCACAAAGTCCGTGAAAAGAATTTTTTTCCAGCTTAGATACACAGTTAAAGCTGTCAAATCTTCTCCTCTCTTGCAAAAGGTTAGGAGGGAGGGATAGATGCAATTACACTGTTTCCTGAAAAACTGCTTCCAATTTCCCTTCTAAATCAGCCCCATGCTTTCATAATACCTACAATTACAGAAGCATAGGATTGTGCTAGTGAGTTTATAAGAGGCAAAACAAATAGTCACTTGTCAATTCCTTTCTACTTTGACCTTTCATGGCATTTGCTACTGTTAAATATCTGCCTACTTGGTGAAGCATTCTCCTCTACTAACGTCTCTAAAATTTGTTTTTTCCCTTTCTTTAATAATTGTGTTTGTTCCTTTTTTGATCCTCAGGAGCAAAGCTTGGAGTTAATTGTACTTCTCTTGTTATTATTCACATTTTTTACATTTTTCATCTTTTCAATGATTATGTATTATATACATGAACATGTGCACACATAGGTTACTATTCATTTATTATTTTATATCTTTTTATCCCTATTCTCCATTCACACTCTCCTTAGTTCCCCCAAGAAAATGTAGTAATGTATTTGATATATTTAATGAATTTGTATATATCCTTTTAAAATATGTAGTTTAATTCATTTGTTATGCTTTTAATTTACTTAATATTTTATTAAAAACCTTGTATTGTATTTAAAAGACACCACTAAGTATTTCAGATCCAAACATGATCTCTAGCTATCATATGGCACTCCACAGAGTAACAGTCAGCTTTTACGAGGTTGTGCTAGAGTAAAAAAATATCATCTGAAGTCTAGTAGCTCATAAAAATGAAAGCATAATTTGTGTTTTCATTGCATGTCTCTGGTCTACACCCCTTCACACTGGGGGCTAGGTGAAGGAAGAGCCCCTCTCTAGAATAGAGCCATTCCTGTGACAGGCGAAAAAGAGGTACAAAAGACCCACACCATAGTTTCAAAGCTTCTGCTTAGAAAGAATACATGGCATGTCCACTCAAATTACAGTGGTCAAGATAAGTCATATTTCCAAGTGTGAGAAGGTTTGGGGGGGAAATATAGTCTCACAGGATGGACCCAAGGAGGAGAATGTTGTAAGGAGTAGAGTGAATTTTTTTTTTTTTTAAACAATAACATATCTGCCACACGTGTTGCTTTGACTCTTCTGTCCATTGTGGTTATCTACTACCCACCTTGCAATTAGCAGTTGTGACCACTTGGCCTCCACTACTCAAGAATCCTTGTTTCCCATTTCAGTAACCACAGTGCCCACTGTGAGATCTGGCCTACAGAGAACAGCCATCTTAGAATTCTTCAAGAATGCTTAAAATATTTTTCTTACACTCATGGGGAAAATTATGTCTTCTGAGTCTTCTGAAGGTGGGTGAGTAGGTCTCAAATGACAAATCTACTGCAACATTCCAAGCTCCGCATATCTTTGAATCCTTTCCTCTATAGTAAACCAAGGCCCATCTGGCATCTCTAATTCATTTACTGTGGGCTACCTTTTGGTCCATGTTTCAGCCAACCAACCAACCAATCAACTGACTAATTAGACCACTTTCTAACTCCCTGAGTTGCATTGAATGTTAAAGACAGCATCTCTGCATATCGGGCTCACAGAAATACATTTATTCTGATCTAATTTCATGGTTTTTTTCCACCATTATACCACTCCTTTAATATCCATTTCCATACATATTTTCTGCATTTCTTCCATATAGTCAAAGCTATGGTTTTTCCAGTAGTCAAGTACAGTTGTGAGAGTTAGACCATAAAGAAGGCTGAGTGCTGAAGAATTGATGCTTTCTAACTGTGCTGCTGGAGAAGACTCTTAAATGTCCCTTGGACAGAAAGGGGACCCAACCAGTCAAACCTAAGCAAATAAACCCTGAATATTCATTGGAAGGACTGATGCTGAAGCTCCAATACTTTGGCTACCTGATGTGAAGAGCTGACTCACTGGAAAAGACCCTGATGCTGGGAAAGATTGAGGGCAGGGGTAAAAGGCGGTGACTGAGGATGAGATGGCATTCTCAGCTCAATGAACATGAGTTTGAGCAAACCCTGGGAGATAGTGAAGGACAGGGAAACCTGGCATGCTGCAGTTCATGGGATCACAGAGTCGGACATGACTGAGCAACGGAATAACAACAATGAATTAAAAAATTCAAGTCATTATTTTTAGTACATATCTTCCTGGTATCACTTTGTACCTGCTGGGCTCCCTGAATCTAGTTATTGTTCTAGTAGCAAAGAGGGGTCCTGGGGATGAGTCCTGAGGAGAATTAACATCGTTTTGCAAAGCAACTGCTTCAGGGGAGGCCATTATAGTTTCTTCAGGCAATGCAGGGTTAATTCTCTCAGATTTTGGGGGGGATAGGATGAGGGTGTTTCTATTGGTAAAAAAAACTCATGATTTTAGGGGCTCAGCATCTCCAGCTTCATCAGGTTCTTCTCATACATCCAGATTCCCCAACTTTGAGGATCCCATCCCTTCCCAATAGTGCCCTCACTTGATTAAAGCGGATAACCTGTGAGGCTGGGACTTCAATTTGGGTTGCAACCCAGCCACTCACAGGATAAGAGTTTGGATTTGGTTTTCAGCAGTCTCAATCCTGGGGCTACAGGTGGTAAAGGTTTCTTTCAGGGCACACAGGGAAGCTTTCACTTCATTTATGTTACTTGAGAATTCTAACCCCTGAGCACATCCTTTTACCTCCCAGCTTTGTCCAGAAATTTTAGGAACTAGCAGTCAATTTCATTTTAATTGTTAGTTTGACAAACATATTCAAACGTGATATATATCATTTAGATCCTTGCTTCTTCTAAGTGTTTGATTAGGAGCATCCAGTGGTGATATTTGGCTTATCTCTATGGCTAGAACATGCCATGAACTATCAGTGCTCTATTTACTACTAGAAACAGAGACATTTTGTGCATATGTATCCATGCTCAGTCATGTCCAGCTCTTTGCAGTCCACCTGACTCCTCTCTCCATGGGATTTTCCAGGCAAGAATACTGGAGTGGGCTGCCATTTCCTCCTCCAGGGGATCTTCCCAACCCAGGGATGGAACCTGTGCCTCTGGTGTCTTCTGCACTGGCAAGTGGATTCTTTACCACTGAGCCACCTGGGAATCTCCAGAAACAGAGACATTAGTATCTTTAAATCTAACCAGATTAGATAGCCATTCTGGAAACCTCAGAATCAGGTCAGAAAACTAATTCCTAAAATTTTGTTTCCCTATAATCACCCTGTATTTAATACAACTAAAATATAATTTTATTTTAGCTACATAAAAATTTTTTAAATTACTATTTTCCTTGTGATTCCTCTTTAGTCTATCAGTGGTTTATAAGAATTATCAAAATGTATATGAATAAGAAATCTCTACAGATAAGAACCAATAGAATATCTGTGTATTTATAAAAAGGTTTTTATTATAAGAAATTGACTTATATTCTTAGAAATTGAAAGACTAAAGAGAAATCACAAGGAAAATATTTTTTTTTGAATTTATGTAAATGAAATACAAAGTGTGTTTTGGTTGTATTACATATAATATCTGAATGATATATATATATATACATACATATATATGGTTTGAATTATAATTAAAACAAATTTTAGAGGAACATTATACTTTAAATGCTTAAATTAGATAAGAAAGTAGACTCAAAACCAAGAGCTTAAGCTTCCAATTAAGAGACTAGAAAGAGAAGTGCAAATTAAATATAAATTTATAGAAGAAAATAATATTATATAGAATATAATATTAAAAGTACAAATCAGTGAAACAGAAAATGGACAACTTTGAGAAAAGTGAAAAATATTTTTTTGAAAAAAGATTGATTAACCTCTTGCTAGATTGATCAATAAAAAGATAAATAAAATGTAAGTTACTAATCTCATAATTAAAACGGAGGCATCTGTGCATGTTGTAAACAGCAAAACCAAGATGAGGGAAGATGATGAACAACTTTAAGCCAGTAAATTAACTAGCTTAGATGCAACCAAAACTTTTTTGAAAATTAAATATTATCAGAACTGACTCAAAAGTAAATAAAAAATCTAAATTACTCTATATCTACTAAAGAAAATGAAGTAGGAATTAAAAACCATTCCACAAAGAAGACTCTAAGCTAATAGGATACCACTAGTGATACCCATCCGGAAAAGGCAATGGCACCCCACTCCAGCACTCTTGCCTGGAAAATCCCATGGACGGAGGAGCCGTGTGGGCCGTAGTCCATGGGGTCGCTAAGAGTCGGACACGACTGAGTGACTTCACTTTCACTTTTCACTTTCATGCATTGGAGAAGGAAATGGCAACCCACTCCAGTGTTCTTGCCTGGAGAATCCCAGGGATGGGGGAGCCTCATGGGCTGCCATCTATGGGGTGGCACGGAGTCGGACACGACTGAAGCGACTTAGCAGCAGCAGCAGCAGTGATACCCATCAAACATTTAAGGAAGAAATAATAACAATCTTACACAATATATTTCAGTAAATGGAAGAAAAGGGAAGGAACACATCCTGACTGATTTTGTGACCCTAGCATTGTCATGAGACCAAACCAAACTAGGGCAATACAAGAAAAAAAATTATAGATCACTTTCAAATATTTATACAACAGGTAAAAATGATTTAGAGAACTTCCTCAGTGGACAAGTGGTTAAGAGTCTGCTGGCCAATCCAGGGGACACAGGTCTGATCCCCAGTCTCAGAGGGTCCCACATACCAGGGAGCAACTCAGCCCACGTGCTGCAACTACTGAAGCCCACATGCCTAAAGCCCAGGCTCGGCAACAAAACAAGCCACTGTAGTGTGAAGCCCATGCACCGCAATGAAGGCCTACGGCAGCCAAAACAAATAAATAAAACAATAACCTTAAAAAAGTATTTTAGAAAATCAAATTCAAAATGTATAAAAAAAAATAAAGCAAAAAACTTTATAAAGTTGCATTTATCCTGAAAACGCAAGGTAGGTTTAGTATTTCTTTAAATTGATAAAAATTTTGACAGAATAATGAGGAAAATCATTTGAGAAAATTCAAACTGCAATCGTGATAAAAAAGCCTTTCACAAACCAAAAGTGGGAGATTTCTCAACCTGATAAATGGTATCTAGGATTTATATGAAATTGCAAAGAAGCCAGACACAGAAGAGTACATACTGTATGATTTCATTTTCATAAAGCTGTTGACCAGGAAAAAATTATCTATACAAATAAAAATTAGAATAATTAATTGTAATTCATGGGGATTTATTGGTCAAGAACTTTCTGGATAGGAGAAATGTCCTTTATCTTGTTTGGGGGTGTTGTTTACAAGATGTTCATGTTTATCAAAACTCATTTAGTTTTTCATGTAAGTCTCCCACTTTTCATGACATAAATTTTACATCCATAATTTTAAAATATGTCATTCCCTATTGTGTCTATGAGGAAGGAAAGGGCAACCCATTTCAATATTCTTGCCCGGAATGTCTCATGGACAGAGGAGCCTGGAAGGCTACAGTCCATGGGGTCGCTCAGTTGGACATGACTAAGCACACACATGCTGATGTGTCTAAGCGGGATTTTGCAGATTTGGTATGCAGGCAAAGAAGAAGTACATATAGGGCTAGTCTGAGAAATCCTTTAGAATTATTAAGGACACCAACTAAACAGACTGGCTAAAACAGAAAATTCAGGCACTGCTTGTGAAGTTTTAACATGCTAAACTAAAGTTTGGGAATATTGGATAGGTGAAGGGGTACTTAATCAAGTAAGGGATTAATGAGAGTAAGATTTGGGGAAGTTTGGTTTATCAAATAAATAAATTCAAGCAGTAAACCCATTAGGGTACCAATACCAGATTTTTTGATCAACATCTTCACAGCCTATGTTGAAACTGGCAGTAGTACATAAGAGGAAAAGAGAAGGCAAGGTGCCTACAATGTCCCGTGGCGGCAGGACAAGTGAAGTTGTACAGAGTTCTCTTTTTTGGTCACGCAGCATCATTTCTGATTCCGAGAGCGATGATTTCCCCTCCTGTGCAAGTCTGATCTCTGTCCAATCATTTGCTCAAGCTGTGTGAAAAACTAATTCCCAACACCTGCTGATTTGAGACCAAGTGCAGGTTTAGGAAAGGTTTTCAGCTTGTCAATTTCCCCTGCTATGCTCTATGGAGGACTTGTGGCCTGGGCAGCATAACCTCACTTTGAAATCAGCCTGAGGTGCAGTGTCACCAGGGGGTGGTGCAGGAAGGTGCAAAGAGTCCATTCATGTCGCTTTTATGTCCCTAAAAGATCACAGTCAGCCCTATTTGATTTTTATGTACCCAGTGGGAGTGTAAAGGGAATAATGTTCAGGAGTACTTTGCATTTAAATGATTCCTTTATTCAAAGAGATTTACAAATGTTATATCATTAAACAAGGTTCCCTTTGAGATGCATTAGAAGTAAATACAAAATTGTAATGCTTATTTCACAGTGGGACAATATTATGTGGTTCAGGATGAGAGGCCGAAAGAATGTCATTCAAGAACAGTGCCCACTAATCAATATGTGACAATAATAACTTCTTACATAGTTTTAGTTCTGCCTTTTTTGCTCACTCTAGAATTTTCTAATAAATACTTGATCTTTTTTGAAGTTACTGTCTCGTAAATGGGAGATAATAATAGCTTTCCTTTCCATCTCATACGTTGTTAGGAACATCAAATAAGATAATGTATATGGACAGGTAAAAACTGTACAGATGTAAGAGTGAATGGGTGATTTTCCAGGTGGCATTAGTGGTAAAGAACCTGCCAGCCAATGCAGGAGATGTGAGAGAAGCACGTTCGAGCCCTGGGTTGGGAAGGTCCCCTGGAGAATGGCATGGCAACCCACGCCAGTATTCTTGCTTCCAGAATCCCATGGACAGAGGAGCCTGGTGGGCTACAGAGTCGGACACAGAGTCAGACACAACTGAAGTGACTTAGAATACTCCCACACAAGAATAAATGAAGGTAGTATCATTTTTTTCTTTTTCTTTCCATTAACCTGTGTCTCTACTGACATAGGACCTGTAGAGAAGCAGACCTTCAATATTCACTGCATTATTGTTTTTAACTAATAAAGTACAGTAAATCCCCTACATAGGAACCTTCAAGTTTGAATTTTCAAAGATGCAAATGTGCGTTTGCAAGTCCCATCACAAAAGTTAGTTCATGTGTCCGGCATACATTGTCTCATGCATGCATTCTCTATAAGGGGTTGTGCTCTTGTATACTGTACTTTACAGTGTTGTATGGAGTACAGCAGTACAGTATCTTTACTTCCAGCCCAGGATGTCCAGAAGGGAGTGTAAAATCAGAGGTGATTTATCTGGTACAGTACTACCCAGACATCACTTGATCATTTTTTCAAAAGAGTAGATTGAATTGAATTCAGCAAGGAACCAGAACCCAAGCCATTGATGTCAGGCGTGACTGAAACTGCAGCTTGCCCTCCATCTCCTGTTGCTGATGATCCTTCAGCTCTACCATCTCCCACTTCCTCTCCCTCCTCCAGTCAGTAACTCTTTTTGCCTGTTCACTCGATGCCAGCCCCTTTATGCTACTGTACTTTTCAAGGTACTGTACTATAAGGTAAAAATGCTTTCCTTATTTTTGTGTTTGTGTTTTATGTATTATTTTTGCAAAAATATTACAAACCTACTACAACACAGTACTATATAGCTGATTGTGTTACGTGGGTACCTAGGCTAACTTTGCTGATGTGTGTGCATGCTAAGAGCTTCAGTTATGTCTGAATCTTCACTGGACTTATGAACAAATTGGACTTACGAACATGCTCTCAGAATGGAACTCATTCATTCGTAGGTGACTTACTGTATCAGGAAACTCAAGGTACCCAACATTAAGCTTTAGTTTTGAACTGCGTGCTAACTGCTGCTGCTAAGTCGCATCAGTTGTGTCCAACTCTGTGCGACCCCATAGACAGCAGCCCAACAGGCTCCTCTGTCCCTGGGATTCTCCAGGCAAGAACACTGGAGTGGGTTGCCATTTCCTGCTCCAATGCATGAAAGTGAAAAGTGAAAGTAAAGTCGCTCAGTCGTGTCCAACTCTTAGCCACTCCGTGGACTGCAGCCTATCAGTTTCCTCCATCCATGGGATTCTCCAAGCAAGAGTACTGGAGTGGGGTGCCATTGCCTTCTCCTTGAACTGCATAGTTCTTAATATTTAAAGGCATATTAAGGTCATTCATTTTGTTTTAAAAGTGAAGACACTAGGAACAAGTGTTTATTTAGTTTGCTAAATGATACATGGACAGTTAAAGAGATATTTGAAATTAGGTTCTCGATGATTTAGGCCTTTAGCATTTAGTTCCAAGCTAAGCATTTAGGGCTTTTAAAACTGTGGTTATAAAGAATTCTAACTTAGTAACTCTTTAAATGTTTGAATCATGTAAAGGGGTTTCAAGAAAACCCATATATTCATATATATATATATATATATTGACAGATAGTTACTACTTTTTTTTTACTTTACAATATTGTATTGGTTTCGCCATACATCAACATGAATCCACCACAGGTGTACAGGTGTTCCCAATCCTGAACCCCCCTCCCTCCTCCCTCCCCATAAAATAAATCTAGTTATAGAAATCAGAAAGGGTGTGCTAAGAGAGTAAAGACCATAGGCAGGATAATTATAGAAGAAGTTAATGTTATTCAGTAAAATTAGCTTAATTAGACCCAACGTACAGTGCTTTAGTCAAATACAGTTTCATATATCTGTTAAGTAAAGGGAATATAAATATTTGGGTTATGAGGGCAGTTGTTCAGTCACTAAGTCTTGTCTGACTCTTTGTGGCCCCTTGGACTGCAGTACACCAGGCTTTCCTGTCCTTCCCTATCACCTGGAGTCTGCTCAAACTCATGTCCATTGAGCCAGTGATGCCATCCAACCATCTCATCCTCTATCCCCTTCTCCTCCTGCCCTCAATCTTTCCCAGCATCAAGGTATTTTCCAGTGAGTCAGCTCTTCACATCGATGGACAAAGTATTGGAGCTTCAGCATCATGAGAGCAGTAGCATGTATTTAAACAGATAATCTCTTTAGAGATTGCTGTTGTTTATAAGGACCTTAAAAGCACTAATTGCCATGCTTAAATTATGTTCCTTGCTAATCACCTTTGGCTTGTGAAGGCAGAATTTTGCTAATGTTCTTCAAGCTAAGCACTTGTGACTAAAAAGTCATAAAGGCGTATTCATTTTTTAAAGACTGTTATTCAAATTTTGAACATTTTAAAATGATCTAACTTCTGCGTACAAATTACCCAGAACCAGTCACCAACTAGTGAACAAAGGCAAAAGAAATTGAAAGAGAATCCAAGTCTTGCTGATTTTGGAGGCAAAAAGATTGTCCATCGAATTCAGTTAGAACTTTGAGTACACATTAGGAACAGGGAAGGGAGGGCGCTTTGCCAGCAGTCAGGATTAGAGATGTCCAAACCATAATGGAGAAATTGCAAGTTTGACTTTGAAATCCTTGATGAAAAGGCACATTAGGAAATATAATTATTAGCATACTGTTTAATGTTTTAATTGGATGCATTTTGCAGTGCTGTGCCAAAGTGATTTTTGAAGCTGATTGTATTTTTGCCTCCCTGCCTATTCTTTAAAGCGCAGTCAACCTTAGTAAGAGAGAAAAGGGAGGTAAATTACATAAAGGAAAGGAACAGCTAATGATTTAAGAACGTGTGGTTTTCCCCTCACATGAAACATCACTCTTAAGTTTCTCATTTGAGGGCAACATCTATTCTTTTCCAGAAAGAGGAATATTGTGTTAGGCAGTAAATCATTATGGTGTTGGGTATTTAGAGGAATTCTCCTGGTTGTATTAAAATATCCTGGCATCTGTACAATACTCTCCTGGCTTTGATTACAAAAGCCTTTAATCATTGATAGCATTTATTTGTTAAGTGTAGCTTTCTTTGTGTTTTGAATAAGCCCAATTGTTGGTAATTTCTAAAAAATTACCAAGTACAATATCAATGAACTATAATTTTAATTTATTTCATTATAATTTAATGTTGATCAGTGTAGAAAATACAGAAATTTTTTAAAACTAAAAATTTTACAGGCATATTATTTTAGTTTGTGACTCATTTTTTTTTAACCCCCCAAATACAGCCGTTAAAGACTTAACCCATTCTCTCTTTCAGCCATGAAGATTTTTCTTTGTAAATCACTCAGGGGAAAAAAAATAGGTAGTTTCAACTCCTGTGAAATTTCTTTGATCTTCATGTAAATAAACCAGCTGCCTTCCTCTCATAGGATGCTTTCTTGAATGTGATTTCTTTCATCAAGGAGTTTATCTCACCTCTGTAAACATCAAGGTAGTTTCCTTCAGAACATCAAACAGGCATTTCTACACATTTACAGAAAATATATTAAATAGTATAAATGGCAGACTTCCTCTCCACTTCCTAGCAGGACAGAGCAGAAGATAGTTTACAGTGAACCCCAACTGGTAGGAGGCACATCCTACATTGTAGTCATAATATTCTTGACAAACACCAAGCATTCCCTTCCCTTGAAGGCAGAAAAAGGAAACATGTCCACTGAAAAGGTGAGCTAGCTTGACAGAACATGGGAAGGAAATCAAAAGCAGATGACCATGCAAAAATCATAGACTATGAAAGACAGTTAAGACAGAATATTTGTGACTCTAAGAAAGTCTACTCTAGAAAATTCAGTGAAATGGGCCCAAGTGTTAGACATAGTTTAGATGGAGAGATTCAGTAAAGATTTGAACAGTTCTTATTTTTCTAAACCAGCTCTAATTTGCCTGAGTTATTTAACTCCCAGTTGGCTCAGCAATTTTATGATTCTTGGCACTGTGCAAAATGCATTTCTTCAGATCTTTGAAAGTTGACCGATTTCTTGCTGAATGAACCAGTCAGTCAGCTGTGAAGTCAATTTCCCTAGCTTCAACAGACAGGACATTTTTTTTTTAATTTTTTTTTATTCAGAAATGGAAGAATGTTTTTAATTGACTCTAAATGAGGATATGGAGCAGTAATATTTTCATGTCTTGATATTTAGATTGTAAGTTGATAGTCTTGTTGAGGAAGATAGCATAGATTCACTTTAAGGAATAAATACATATTTTTTTAATTCTGAATTTTCAAGAAGAATTAATTGATCAATTATTATGACAACTAGTAATATCTTACAATTGTTCTAGTTCTTTCTTTTAAAATTTTGAGACTCAGAAAGTGAAGGCACCTAGATTAGAATCTGAAGAATGGGTTTCCAAATTTTCTTTACATCCATCTGAGAATGTTATCTGTTATTAGTTCTTTTTGCACATGTTCTTGGAGTCTCACATCTATTTACACATCTTCTCATTCAGTTACAAATGTATTTTTAAAATGCATCCTAAGCACCTATTATATTTATAGAAGGATGCTGCATTCCAGAGTAAGAGACATAAATAAGCATACAATTACAATAAAACATAGAATGTACCACTTGTTAAAAAAACAAAAATGCACTGGGGACATGATCAGATCATTATAAAGCAAAAAAATACTGTGAAGATACACGCATTTTATTGCATTTATCAAAATTTGAGTATACAGCTGAAGATATTTTATCCCATAAAAACTTAATTTTGAGTTCCCTATATCAGAGGTCCCCAATCTTTTTTGGTTCCAGGAACCAGTTTCATGGAAGAAAATTTTTCTGTGGACCAGAGATGGGAGATGGCTTGGGGATGATTCAAGTGCATTACATTTATTGTGCACTCTGTTTCTAATCTAATGCCACTGCAGATCTGACAGGAGGTACTGGTCTACAACCCAGAGGTTGGGGACCCCTGCAGGTGGCGCTAGTGGTAAAGAATCTAACTGCCAATGCAGGCAGATGTAAGAGACATGGGTTCGATCCCTGGGTTGGGAAGACCACCTGGAAGAAGGCATGGCAATCAACACGTGTTCTTGCCTGGTGAATCCCACAGACAGAGGAGCTTGGCAGGCTGCAGTGCACAGGGTCACAAAGCGTCGGACAGGACTGAGGCGGCATAGCACACATGCCCCAAATCTAAGATACTGAGAACTCAAATGCTTTTGGTTTTGCAGGGAACTTTTCACCTATTTATTTCCTTCTTTCTTTTTATTTCTTTCCACTCAAGTCCTTGAACTCCACCTCTCTTTTCTTGTCATCACTATAACAGTCCTCTGCCATCCCAGACTAATTTCATTCTTTGGAAATTGCCATAAAAATGTTTCTTTCTCCTTACAAAATTGCAATATCTCTATTGAAAATAAACTTGACTCCTGAAATTCAGTATTTATTTTTTACTCTTTGATGTCACAAATCTTTAATGATATATCACTTTCTTCTAATGCTGTGAGTGACATGGAACTACTCTGTCTTCAAAATCACAAACTAGAGATTCTTCTTTCATACCATAGTTTCTTTATATAGTCCTTTATTAGTCATTCATATGAACTAACTGTGGTTTAAGCCTTTAGCAAGTACTTCTACCCACACTCATCTAGTTCATCTGCTACATTTTTCTTATAATTACATTATAAATAAATTCTGGTTGTAAAAGCAGACTTTATATTTCTTATGCATTAGAATAGCTTCCTCAAATATTTGACTCTGCAAATGTCATTCAGCAATAATGATTTGTTCTGGGAAGTTAGATTTTTCTGACTGGACATTTGAACTGTGAAATTCTATAAGACCAAGAATTTTGTATTAATAGTGATCATCTGCAAATATGTGATACTCAACTTTAGAGCCTAACTAAATAATTTTTTGCATTTAAAGTCATACCAACTACTATATTCAATAAATTCTCAATGATAAGTAACTTCATTTACATAGCAATCAAATGTAGGTATTATTAATTGGTAGGGTGTCTTTCCTCCATGCAGTGATTCAGGGACCCAGGATTTTTCATCTGATGATATTCTATCTTCTTATGTAGGGAGTTCTCTATTCCCAACTGACAAACAGGTAAAGAGATGGTTTAGAAACAAATACACTCACTTACATAGTCACCTTGGTTAGAAGTTGATATACATAATTTTACTTAAATTCCATTGGCATGAACTGATCACAAAGCAGAAAAATGTAATCCTTGGTAGGCAGTTTCTTCCTAGAAACAACCAGAGGGAGCACAGAGTTATCCACCTAACTCTGCCATACCTATATCTTTTGGAAAGTTGGAATGACTTTTCCAGGTTATCTGGGATAACCTGGAATACTAGTGATAACATATTTGTATAAAAAGCTGTAAAAATACTCTTGAGAAACCTTTGCCTGATTGTCTCTAGTTTAATAAATTTACACTTTCCTTTTATTTCATTTAAACATGAAGAAAAGATGCATTTACCCATTTGCTTTTTTTCATCAACTATTTCTTGAGTGCCTATTGTATGCCAAGCACAAATTTTTGTACTTGAGATACACTGGTGATTAAAACACACTAAGCTCACTTTGCCTTTGTGAGCTTATATCCTAGTAGGTAAAGGTGAACAGTAAACACTATACATAATAAATAAGTGAATTACTTTGAAATTAAAATATATAAAATTCTGTAGAAAAAGGAAAGGTGAATCAAGGTAATGGAAATTAGGACTGACTGAATTGTGCTGGGAGCTGGTTACAATTTACAAAATAATTTTCATTAAAAGCCTCATTGAGAAGGTAGCATTTAAATAAAACCAGAAGGGGATGGGACCTCAGCTCTGCAGATAGTATTTGACCCAAGAGAATTCCCAGCAGAGAGAACAGCAGGGCTAGTGATCTTAATGTAAGAGTTTGCACACTGCCCTCAGGAAACAGTAAGGAGCCCGGAGTGTTTCCAATGCTGTGAGCAAAGAAAAAGGTAGTGGGTGATGGAGCAGAAAAGATCATGTAAAATCTTCTTGGTACCATTGGTGCTTTTCTTTTTAATGGAATGGGAAACTGTTACAGAGTTTGCAGTAGAGAAGTGAAATAATCCTTATAATTGAAAAAAACTTGCTTTGGGCTGTCCTGCTGAGAGAGACTGCAGGGTGTCAAATGTAAACAGGGAGCCTGGTTAGATTATAGCAGTAACCAGGTAAGAGGGGTGGTGACTAGGAAGAGAGTGTCACTCCCTTCGTGCGATGAAAACAGTGTTTAATATGTGTATTATCTACCAATTATTCTGGTCTTTAGTTGGTATCAAAGCTTGAGAGTATTTTGACACCCTCCCTATTAACTCTCTGGCTAGCATTTCAAGATTTCTATAAGAAAGAACCTAGATTACCTTGAGAACCATATTGCATCACTGGACATCTAGCCAAATTGGGGAGGAGGTCCTAAACCAGTACTTTAACTTGAGATGCATTAGCCTACTATAAGGATAGGAATTAATATTCAAGTTGGATTGAAGCAGATAATCCCCAACATACTAAAAAACATGTACATGTACTTTAACCAAGACATTGTCTTTCTTTCCTTAATTTTTAGGTTCAGGTGACTCTTTCTAGTATTCATAATTATAAAATATCTTCTGTGTATTACAGAATAAGACAACACATTAAGAAGAAAGCAAATTTCTTTTTATCCAGGTGGAACAGTGGTAAAAAACGCGTCTGCCAATGCAGGAGACTCAAGAGATGTGGATTTGACCCCTGGGTCAGGAAGATCCCCGAGTAGGAAGTGGCAATCCACTCCAGTATTCTTGCCTGGAGAATTCCATGGACAAAGGAACCTGGTGGGCTACCACCCATGGGATCACAAAGAGTCAAAAATAACTGAGCACTCACTCAGCACTCAGCCTAGTACCTGCTACCATGAACATCAATGTCGATGAATTTACTTTACTTTTTCCTTTAATATCTCAATACTTACAAATCTATAATATGATTTACTTATTATTCTCACTTAATATTAACTTTTGATGATTATGCTTCAAACACCTGATTTAGCATATGAATAAAAATTAATATCTGCCTATGAGATCAGTCCTGGATGTTCATTGGAAGAACTGACGCTAAAGCTGAAACTCCAGTACTTTGGCCACCTCATGCAAAGAGTTGACTCATTGGAAAAGACCCTGATGCTCAGAAGGATTGGAGGCAGGAGGAGAAGGGGACAACAGAGGATGAGATGGCTGGATGGCATCACTGACTCGATGGACATGAGTTTGAGTGAACTCCGGGAGTTGGTGACGGACAGGGAGGCCTGGCATGCTGTGATTCATGGGGTCGCAAAGAGTAGGACATGAGTGAGCGACTGAACTGAACTGAACTGATATTGAAATATATTTAACCATTGCATTTACTGATAGATGGGGAAACAGTGGAAACAGTGTCAGACTATTTTTTTGGGCTCCAGAATCATTGCAGATGGTGACTGCAGCCATGAAATTAAAAGACGCTTACTCCTTGGGAGAAAAGTTATGACCAACCTAGAAAGCATATTCAAAAGCAGAGACATTACTTTGCCGACTAAGGTCCGTCTAGTCAAGGCTATGGTTTTACCAGTGGTCATGTATGGATGTGAGAGTTGGACTGTGAAGAAGGCTGAGCACCAAAGAATTGATGCTTTTGAACTGCGGTGTTGGAGAAGACTCTTGAGGGTCCCTTGGACTGCAAGGAGATCCAACCAGTCCATTCTGAAGGAGATCAACCCTGGGATTTCTTTGGAAGGAATGATGCTAAAGCTGAAACTCCAGCACTTTGACCACCTCATGAGAAGAGTTTACTCATTGGAAAAGACTCTGATGCTGGGAGGGATTGGGGGCAGGAGGAGAAGGGGACGACAGAGGATGAGATGGCTGGATGGCAACACGGACTCGATGGACATGAATCTGAGTGAACTCTGGGAGATGGTGATGAACAGGGAGGCCTGGCCTGCTGCGATTCATGGGGTCACAAAGAGTCAGACATGACTGAGTGACTGAATTGAACTGAACATTATTTTTATTAATATATGTTAGATGACATATTTTTTCAAAGTACTGATGATTTTCTTAGAAAATGTGAAAGGACTGGATCTAAGTGAGTATGCAACCCACTGGTCAATTTTATGTTGGAGAATAGTCCAGCAAGCAGAATTTGCATAGGATCCAAATATCATGATTCTTGGACCACTTCTATTTTGCAATTTAGAAATTCATTAAGAACTTGATTCCTGACATGAACCATACTTCTGAGTTACATTGCAGATACTGCAGATTATCCCAAATCACCGAGTTTTGATCAATAATCTCATTGAGCAACTGATTACACCCCCCACCCACACGCTCCCCATAGCCTGCAAGTGCCACAGAAAGAGGGTAGCTTCTTATTCTGGTGACTCTTCTTTCTCATGACTCAGCCATTTTTTGTGTTTCTCTCTGCGATTCGTCAGCAATACATGAACTGTGAACTTCCAGATGTTCAAGCTGATTTTAGAAAAAGCAGAGGGACCAGAGATCAAATTGCCAACACCCACTGGATCATCAAAAAAGCAAGAGAGTTCCAGTAAAGCATCTATTTCTGCTTCATTGACTATGCCAAAGCCTTTAACTGTGTGGATCACAAAAAACTGTGGGAAATTCTGAAAGAGATGGGAATACCAGACCACCTGACCTGCCTCTTGAGACCCTGTATGCAGGTCAGGAAGCAACAGTTGGAACTGGACATGGGACAACAGACTGGTTCCAAATAGGAAAAGGAGGTATGTCAAGGCTGTATATTGTCACCCTGCTTATTTAACTTATATGCAGAGTACATCATGAGAAATTCTGGGCTAGAAGAAGCACAAGCTGGAATCAAGATTGCCAGGAGAAATATCAATAACCTCAGATATGCAGATGACACCACCCTTATGGCAGAAAGTGAAGAAGAACTAAAGAGCCTTTTGATGAAAGTAAAAGAGGTGAGTGAAAAAGTTGGCTTAAAGGTTAGCATTCAGAAAACTAAGATCATGGCATCTGGTCCCATCACTTCATGGGAAATAGATGGGGAAACAGTGGAAACAGTGTCAGACTTTATTTTGGGGGCTCCAAAATCACTGCAGATGGTGACTGCAGCCATGAAATTAAAAGACACTTACTCCTTGGAAGGAAAGTTATGAGCAACTTAGACCGCATATTAAAAAGCAAAGACATTAATTTGCCAACAAAGGTCCAGCTAGTCAAGGCTATGGTTTTTCCAGTGGTCGTGTATGGATGTGAAAGTTGAACTATAAAGGAAGCTGAGCACTGAAGAATTGATGCTTTTGAACTGTGATGTTGGAGAAGATTCTTGAGAGTCCCTTGGACTGCAAGGAGATCCAATCAGTCCATCCCAAAGGAAATCAGTCCTGAATGTTCATTGAAAGGACCGATGTTAAAGCTGAAACTCCAATACTTTGGCCACCTGATGCGAAGAGCTGACTCATTGGAAAAGACCCTGATGCTGGGAAAGATTGAGGTCAGGAGGAGAAGGGGACAACAGAGGATGAGATGGTTGGAATACATCACCATTTCACTGGACATGAGATTGGGTAAACTCCGGCAGTTGGTGATGGACAGGGAGGCCTGGCGTGCTTCAGTCCATGGGATCACAAAGGGTTGGACACGACTGAGTGACTGAACTGAACTGTGTTTCTAATTCTTTTTCTCCTATCTCTCTGTGGCTATATATTTTGCATCTACTATTATACTATTTCACTATTATTCTTTATTTTCTGATCACCCATTTGAGAGGAAATTGACTGGATTGTCCAATATGGTATTGGTGTACTTACTTGGTAGCTGCCTTGAGATCATCCCAAAGGCTATTGGGTAGGTACCAGTTTGGCTAATAGATAGATACCTAATTTTGCCTCAGTACTGGCTCTCTTCAAGTTAGGGCACTGTGGCAGAGTCACAGAATGACAAACTAGCTGGAAAGCACCTCTTTCAGCATGACCAACATTTAGTTTCACAAAATTTTCTTTAGTATAGACGTTTCTGATATATTATTTTCTGAAATGTGCTGGTTGTGTCTCTTACACCTCTCACTATGTAATATCCCTTTTTCTTTTCTCTGAACCATGTCTAAATTACTTACTGCAGTTTGACAATAAATTTTTGGGTGTTGAAGAATTATATATTATTAATCACATATAACTTCTAGAATTCTACCCTGAGATTATTCTTGACTGCTTTCTTAACTTCACACAGCTTTTGCAGTTGAAATACATTCTTTTTGAGATCCTCGAATTATTGATTCCCTCCTATCAAACTCTTCAACTCAGTATGTCTTTAAATTCAGTTCCAGTTTTTCTTTGTTCATTGACATATGAGAATAATAGTTTCTTCTCTAATGTGAAGTCGTCACCACCAACTGTGTCTTCAGTCATACCTTCCTTTTCTCTAATATTTTCTTTTTGTTTTATTTTATCAGTTGTTTACTTGTTTTCTTTGTTGTTGTTTTGTTTTTACTATGCACAACTGTGTTCAATTGTCCTCTGCAGTTAATTTCTTTCCAATTTTTGCTGCATGTTTTTTCTGAAGCCTTGTGTAATGATTGATGTGGCAAGAAAAGAGCTTCAGTTCCTATGTGATCAGTTGTGCAGTAATTTCTCTTTTCTTTCTAATGCATAGTCTGAAAACTAGTTGGCACTCATGTTACAGGTTTTTAAATATCTCACTTGGATCACTGTTTTAAATATTAGCTGTTTTTGCATTGTCTCTCCACCTTAACAATAGACAATATGAACCGTTATTTTGAACATGCCTTTGGTTACTCCCTGATGTGTTGTAGTTGATTTTCATGACAGGAAACTGATGCTGGTGGCGTTGTTCCTGTCTTTTCATCTCCATTATTTTGCATGATAAAGGAGGAACAATATTCTGATGAACAATCTGGACTATAACAAAGAGTTGAGTGATATATTATAATCATTGTTGTTGTGAGCATTAATAATTATGTCACAAAATCTACATTGTTAGTGATAATCTTCTTCAATAGCCTTTTTCAAATGTATTCCAAACTCCTTATAAACTCCAACTGAGTCAGCTTCATAGCATCTTTTAAAGTAAGGATAAGAAAACTTTAATTAGGTAAAATTACTACATCAACGAGTCTTACTCTTTCACATTCTATTCTATGACCACATAGACTTACAATCCTAGTTATTTTTTCTCTAAGGCTTACTTTACTGACTCTGAGATCTCTGATTCCTAGACTCACGTCTAGAAATGGTGTTTCTCTAAGTCCTGGCCTGAAGTTCTTTGTATTAACCTGAGACATACAGTCAATGTTTAAACCACTTGCTATTAGGCACTTCAATCTTTCCAGTCTTGTTCAAAGAATGAACTTACAAATCTATATGCTTATTGAATGACCCGCATCATCTCTGTGCTTAGTCGCTCAATCATATCTAACTTTTTGAGATCCTTTGGACTGTAGCCTGCCAGGCTCCTCTGTCCATGGCATTTTTCAGGCAAGAATACTAGAATGGCTTGCCATTTTGCACCTCCAGGTGATCTCCCCAAACTAGGGATCAAACCTGTGTTTCCTCTGTCGGATTCTTTACCCAGTGAGCTATTAAGAAAGCCCCCAGTCATTTCTAGTCTTCATCAATAAATCCAGACTTAGAGTTAATGTTTGAGTTTGGGGTGTGTTCTAGTTATTTGATGCTGGATATGGGATCACGAAGAGTTGGACATGACTGAGCGACTTCACTTTCCCTTTTCACTTTCATGCATTGGAAAAGGAAATGGCAACCCACTCCAGTGTTCTTGCCTGGAGAATCCCAGGGACAGCAGAGACTGGTGGGCTGCCGTTTATGGGGTCACACAGAGTCGGACACGACTGAATCGACTTAGCAGCAGCAGCAGCAACAAGTTATATAAGACAATGATTTATTACATCCAGGGACTCTGAATCGTCAGATATTTAAACAAGGCATAGCTGGGATGTTGTGTCTCTTCCACAGGGTCTGGGTCCTCATCTGGTTCATCTGGAAGGTTCCAGGATTGGTAATGATTATCATCTGAAGGCTCATCACTTACATGTTCAGTGGTAGAGGAAAGAAATAAAAATCAATTTAGCAATTACTATGTGCTAGGAGTTTTACTTAACTTCTCATATTAATACCTTGTTTACTCCTTACAGCAAAAGATTGATAGAATCAATATTAACCTTAATTTAGAAATGAGATCTCAAAAAGTTGCCTACTATTTCCAAGGCCACTTCTATGTGTTAAACAAAAAACTGAGGTGTACTTTAAAATTTAGTAAGAGTTCATTTTAAGGAAAATTTTATTTAAATTGGGCAGCACCCAGTGTAGCAGATAGAAAGGACCTTTGAGTAGCCATCCAAAGAATGAAAGACTTTCCTCACCAGAAGGGAAAAGGAACAAGGAAGTTGTATGAGGCAAATATGGGTGTATTGCCAGGCTACTTTCCTTTAGGGAATAGCATCACCGACTCAATGGACATAAATTTGAGCAAGCTCCAGGAGGTGGCGATAGACAGGGAAACCTGGTGTGCTACAGTCCATGGGGTTACAAAGAGTCCGACATGACTGAACAACTGAACTGAACTGTGGTCTATCAGGCAGATGGAGTAACTAGTGCTGATCAGGCAATTCCTAATTGACTAGTTTAGAATTTCATTTCTAGAAGGGCCAGAACTATATGTCTCAGCTGAGGAAGTGGTTCTTAGCTTAAGTGACTCCATGTTGGGTCTATTGTCCTGTTTTTTTAAACATTTGAGATAAAAGATGCAAACTCTTCTTTGTCTCCCTGTTCAACTGATCTTCCAATCACCAATGGCACCTCACTTCGTGAATTATACCTTCTTCTAGATCTTGAGTTTCATACAGCATTGGTTTCCTCCCTCATTTTCTCTCACTCATACCCTCAGTCCATTATCTCCAATACTCCTTCTTTAAGACCACATAAAACCTCCATTATAGAGCTTACAACATTATTTTTTTCAATTGCTCTTGTTCAGATTTATTCCACTTGTCTCTGAATACATCAAGGCCAGAGATTAAATCTTGTTCATCTCTCTTAAAGTCTGGAAAGAACTTGTTGCTCAATCTCATTTGTTGGATGATTTTTTTAAATTTTTATTGAATGAATTTATAAAGAATAAGACTAAATAGAATATTTCTGGTTCTTTTTAACATAAATCTTCCACAGAATCTTGTCCCTTCTACTTTTAAATATTTTTCAAGTGTCTGTTCCTGTCTATTCCCATGTACATTCTTCATTAAGTTTTAGCATTAATATAATACTGATGCAAAAATGCTTTGCAGGAGCCCTAGAAAGATATGCACAATGTCGTTCAGATTTGAAGTACTAGTCAAACCTGATTATCAGTGCTTCAAATAGTGTCAAAATGGAAGCAGAAAGCTTTGAACTTAAGTTTGTTTAAAATACTGTTGGCAATCTGCAAATGTTATGATTGTAATGGACATGCCTATTAAAAGAAAATATTTGTATTTATTTTAACTCACATATCATAGACATTTAATTGTAACCTGGAGGTTATTTCCTCGTTTTGTGTGTATAAGGATAGTTCCTTCCCACTCAGTGTGTAAATAAACAGTATTATCCAACTGTGAGAAAGCAATTCTATTGTTAATGCAACACAAGTTTTGGTTTAAAGGTAGTATATGATATTTTATATTTTACTAATCAACTTATATTTATAATTATTAATTACAATGAATCATGCTATTCAAGGAACAACAACACGAAAGAAAAACTATTTCTGGTTTGAGCTCTAAAATAAAGCAAAATTTTAAGCCATTTGAAGTTGTAAGAAAAATAACAGTATGACAATACAGAACTGAAAGTTCAGATGAATGCAATTTTACTTAAAAGGAATTTCTCGAAGTATTGGAGAGACATAGAGCATGCCACAACAATTTTAGCCTACTAAATTTAGTTTTTACAGCACTGCACAGTGGCCATTGTACAACCCTGAATCCTCTTAAATATCCAGTCTTGCCGAATGTGTGGCATGACAAACTCAGAAGATCATAGTCAGACTTTATTTCACAATCATGCCATGTTTTTATGTCACAGGCAAAAGCAAGATCAACGCCTCAAACAATCCGAGGTAGGCATATGCTTCCACACATTGGAACACAGAAACCACTGAACGGCAGTTCTGTGCACGGTTATGTCCTGATCTCCACTGACCCATGTCTAAGTTGTCTAAATGGACAGATCTCTGAACGTTGTAGTAGCTTAATTCTTTGCCAAAATATTATAAAATAATAATTAATAACCAGGCAGTGAAAACAACTCTCCAGGACTGATTTTGAGACTGGATTCTGAAAGCCATACCCATAGAAAGGAAAAGAATAAGAAGCAGGTCAACTCCTACCTGGAACTGAAGTTACAAACCGAGTTCAAGGTAGAATGTGGGGTTCTCCAGGCACCAAGGAGTCTTGTTATTTAGTCAGTAAGTTGTGTCCAATTCTTTGCGACCCTGTGGACTGTAGCCCTCCAGCTCCTCTGTCTGTGGGATTTCCCAGGAGAGAATACTGAAGTGGGCTGTCATTTTCTTCTCCAGGAGATCTTCTCGATCCAAGAATTGAATCTGGGTCACCTGCATTGCAGGAAGTTCTTTACCATCTGAGCCTCCAGGGAAACCAAGGAGTCTGATTAAGCTGAAAAACTATGCAACTCATTGGTCCCTGGGTCAAAAGGAAATTGCTAAATTTCATGGCAGCTATAAAGCACTGCTGCACAAGTTATTTCTCACAGATATTCACCTTGACAATATGTCCATAGATATATGGGCATATTCGGGCATATTTCAGTGCACTTAGTCCAATCATGGTTTGAATGAGAGTTATCAGAGGGTGTGGGAAAAGGAAGGAAAATCTTTTTATGAGGGGGAGTGTTTTACTCTCTTTTGAGTTTTGGTTTTCTTCATTGTCAAGAAAGTATTAAAGGACCAATAAGGAACTCAACACAACAGACTGGCCATTTATTGAGTAATACTATGCACATCATGCAGGAAAATAATTTTTGATGATTTGAGTGATTTAGAATTGTACATTGTGCACAAAATAACCAAGTGATACAATAATCAATTGATATTAAAAGAAATGAGCAATGCTCTAAATCTATTTAATGTAAAAACAGAATACTTAATATATGTGGCTGAACTATATTTTACCTAGGCTAAATCCTTATCTTAGAAAAGCTTTGGCTTTCATTTGCAATTAGTAGAAATTGGAATACCTACAAATATATACAGGAATGATTTTATGTGTTTTCCTCACATTCCATGACATCTCTTTCCTTGTTGTTATTGTTTAGTTGCTAAGTTGTATCTGACTGTAGCCATTAAGGAAAACAGTTTGAGGGTTCCTAGAGTGGAACAGGACTGAGCAACTTCACTTTCACTTTTCACTTTCATGCATTGGGGAAGGAAATGGCAACCCACTCCAGTGTTCTTGCCCGGAGAATTCCAGGGATGGGGGCACCTCGTGGGCTGGCATCTATGTGGTCACACAGAGTCGGACACAACTGAAGTGACTTAGCAGCAGCAGCAGCAGATATATAAAAGCAATTCTCATCTATCCATGGGATTTTCCAGGCAAGAATACTGGACTAGGTTGCCATTTCCTTCTCCAGGTTAGCTTCCTGACCCATGGGTAGAACTTGCATCTCCTACTTTGGTAGGTAGGTTCTTTACTGCTGAGACAACAGGGAAGCCCTTACACTTTCCTAACACCTGGTAATGATCCTCTATTATTCAAAAGACCCATTCCATCTGATAACTCAGGAGGTCACACTCTGTGTATACAGCTAACTTCATCATCAGATAGTTTTGCATTACTCTGTCTCCTGGTTTCATTCTGAGAACCGTGAAACACTGGATAATTACCTGGGTGGCAGCTTCACATATGACCTTTTTTTCAAATTTGTGTATATGTGTGAGTGCTTGTGAAAATCCATTTTACCCTTGGTAACCACAAAAGTGCTTCAGCCCATTATCACAGAAAGGCTGAACAAAGGGGCAGCCTCTGGTTTGATGGTGGCTATTTATTCCTCTTCTTCAAGAATGTCTTATCTTACAATGGCAATAACTTATGATTAACAGAAACACTTTTTCAAAAGTGTCAGGTCATGAGTCATCAGTCTAGGAAGAATTGTTTCAAAATTTTTTGGAATACAGGTGTTTTCGTAACTGCATTTAATTTCTTCGATGTTAAAATCTAGGCATGTGATTTTACGCATTTAAAGGAATTATTGTAGAACAGGTTCGTTGATTTCATCACACACACAAATAAGTTTATGACTGGAAAACAATGGAAATAATAGAAGGTCTTTGGGATGGAGAACTAAAGCTCTCAGAAGAGCTTCCCAGGTGGCTCAGTGGGTAAAGAAACTGCTTGTAATGCAGGAAATGTAAGAGAGGTGGGTTTAATACCTGGGTCGAGAAGATCCCGTGGAGAAGGGCATGGCAACCCACTCCAGTATTCTTGCCTGGAGAATCCCATGGACAGGGGAGCCTGGCAGGCTACAGTACATAGGGTGGCAAAGAGTCAGACACAAATAAAGGGACTCTGCACACAGTACATAATGTGTTTTGGAATGTTTTCTAATTTGGTAGCTATGTTCTAGGCTCTTTCCCAAGGGAAAGATGTTACATTCATATAGTGAATTACTGATTTTAGGTGCTTGATTTTTCTTGTATTACTGATGCACCTAGTGATTGCCTCCAAAGATAATCAATTAAGTTCAATTTGTAAAATCTTTACTGTGTGATAGGCATTGCACTAGGCAATTTGCCTATATGACAGGAGAGCATTTCAAAGTTCAGTTTGTAATAATGCTGCTAAGCTATCAAAGTACTTCAGTCATGTTTTGGGAATATCCTTCGCCTTTGGCCCCTGCTCGGATCCATATGTCTAAACATGACTTCCGTTTATTTTATGAAAAGGACATTGTTTGGACATCAGTTAGAGTTTGCAAATGCCTAGGGTTTCCTTTTTAATCATATAACAAGAAGTCATTTTTCATTATTGAAATAGAGTTCACATACAATCTCAGTTTTAGGTGTACAACAGAGTGGCTTGACACTTATATATACTATAAAGTGATATACCAATAAGCCCAGTAACCATCTGTCAGAATACAAAGTTATTACAACATTCTTGAATGTAATCCCTATGACACTACATGACTTAATGATTGTATGACAGGAATTTTTTACCTGTTAATTCCCTTTACTTATTTCATTCATTCTCTCACTCCCTTCTGACTGGCAACCACCAGTTTGTTTTCTGTATCCATGACTCAATTTGTATTTTATTTTATTTATTTATTTTGTTTTTTAGATTACAAATAAACGTGAAGTTGTATAATATTTTGTTTCTCTCTGTCTGACATTTTGCTTAGCATAGTACCTACGAGATCCATCCAAGTTACTGCAAATGCTAAGATTTCATTCTTTTTTATGGCTGAGTAATATGCCATTGCATATATATATATATATACACATATATATATATACACATACATATATATGTGTATATATATACATGCCACATATCACATATCAGGGCTTTCCTGAGAGCTCAGTTGGTAAAGAGTCCACCTGCAATGCAGGAGACTCCAGTTCCATTCCTGGGTCAGGAAGATCCCCTAGAGAAGGTATAGGCTACCCACTCAGTATTCTTGGCCTTCTCTTGTGGCTCAGCTGGTAAAGAATCTACCTGCAATGTGGGAGACTTGGGTATGATCCCAGGGTTGGGAAGATACCCTGGAGAAGGGAAAGGCTACCCACTCCAGTATTCTGGACTGGAGAATTCCATGGACTGTATAGTCTATGGGGTCACAAAGAGTTGGACACGACTGAGAAACTTACACTTTCATACCTGCCACAACTTCTTTTTCTATTCATCCACTGATGGACACACGGATGCTTCTATATCTTGCTGAATGTGAGTAATGCTACAATAAGCATTAGAGATCATATATTTTTTTGAATTAGTGTTTTGCTTTCTTCAGACAGATACTCAGAAGTACAAATGCTGGATCATATGATAGGTATATTTTAATATTTCAAGGAACACTCATACTGTTTTCCTTAGTGGCTGAAATAATTTACATTCACATCAACTGTGTACAAGGGTTCCTTTTTCTCTGTATCTTGACAGTACTTGGTATTTGTTGTCTTTTTAATAATAGTCATTTGGACAGGAGTGAAGTGATATTTAACTGTTTTTTTTTTTTTAATTGGGTATAGTTGCTTTATAATGTTGTATTCAGTTCAGTTAGTTTCTGCCATACAACCAAGTGAATCAGCTATATGTATTCATATATCCTCTCCCCTCCCTCATCTGACCCATTCCCATCCCACCCATCTTTATTTGCATGTTTCCTGATAATTAGTGGTATTGAGCATCCTTTCATGTGTCTGATGGTCACCTGCATGCCTCCTTTGAGAAAGTGTCTATACAAATATTCTGCCCATTTTTCACTTGGATTATTCATTTTTTTGATATTGAGCTGCAGGAGTTCTTCATATATCTTGTATATTAACTCCTTATAGGATATATCATTTGCAAATATCTTTCCCCATTTTGCATGTTGCCTTTTTGTTTGGTTGATGTTTTGAAATTTTATTTACTTATTTTTAATTGGAGGATAATTGCTTGACAATGTTGTGTTGGTTTCTGCCACACATCAACATGAATATACATGTCCTCTCCCTCCACCTCCCACCCCATCCCAATCTTCTAGGTTGTCGCAGAGCACTGGGTTGAGGTCTCTGCATCATACAGCAAATTCCCACTGGCTCTCTAGTTTACATATGGTAATTATATGTTTCAATGCTTCTCTCTCAATTCATCCCACCCTCTCCTTCTCCTGCTCGTGTCTACATGTCTGTTCTCTATTGATGTAGTCTTATTTGTTTAGTTTTGCTTTTGTTTCTCTTGCCTAAGCAGACAGATCCAAAAAGAACCTGCATTGACTGATGTCAAATAGTTTACTGTCTACATTTCCTTCTAGGAGCTTTATGGTTTCAATTTTAAGTTTTTAATCCAATTTGAGTTATTTTTGGAAATGATATGTGAAAGTAGACTGCCTGGCAGGATGACCAGCTTTCTGAGCCTGGGACTTTTTTTCAGATCTCCATCAACTCTACTCCATTGGATGACTCCATATTAATTGCTCAGGGTATGTATGTTCAGAGGGATGGTTCTATGAAGAGAAGTAAAATCTTCAAGGTATGATCAATGTGTGATTAGATTAAATCTACTTGAGGACCTTTCTGCCTCTCTGATTTGGTAATGGAGTGTACCACTCTGTTATATACATGTTCTCTTTTTTAATTCCTCAGAATAGAGCAGTGCTATTTGGAGGATCATTAGATAAAAAATGAAAGTAAGGAGGCCTGATGAGTTATAAAATAATAACCTTGCTCAAATCAAACACTTAGGCAATTGGAGTGAAGGTTTGTAACCATTAAATTACCCAAGCTCCTACACATATGCTACTTTGCTCATGTGGGGCTCAGCTGACTCTTACACACATGTTATGGTTGAAATAGATGATTTTGAAAACTTCTTCTACTTTAAAAAAAATGTTCTACTTTCCCAGTATCTTTGAGCTGAAGGGCACTGTCCTACATAGACAAGGGATTGTGAAGGTGAAGGTAAAGGTGAAAGTTACTCAGTAGTGTCTGACTCTTTGAGACCCTTTGGACTATACAATCCGTGGAATTCTCCAGGCCAGAATACTGGAGTGGGTAGACTTTCCTTTTTCCAAATGATCTTCTCAACCCAGGGGTCGAAACCAGGTCTCCCACGTTGCAAGCAGATTCTTTACCAGTTGAGCCACAAGGGAAGCCCAAGAATACTGGAGTGGGTAGCCTATCCCTTCTCCAGGGGATCTTCCTGACCCAGGAATGGAACTGGGGTCTCCTGCATTCCAGGTGGATTCTTTACCAACTATCAGGAAGTAATTGTGGATACTGATAACAAGTTACAATGAGGTTTGTATGAGTATGCTCAGTTTTGTCCAACTCTTTGTGACCCCGTACAAGCGCGGCAGCTACGACAGCACACAAGAGCAGCTAAGAGGAGCTATCCCACCTCCGAGGTAAGGAGCAGTGGCTGCTCTTTTCTGGAGCAGCCTTTAAGAGATACCCCACATCCAAGGTAAGAGAAACTGAAGTAAGATGGTAGGCACTGAGAGAGGTCATCAGAGGGCAGACAGACTGAAACCACAGTCACAGACGATATGCCAATTGGATCACACAGACCACAACCTTGTCTAACTCAGTGAAACTAAGCCATGCCATGTGGGGCCACCCAAGACTGACAGGTCATAGTGGAGAGGTCTGACAGAATGCAGTCCACCGGAGAAGAGAATGGCAAACCACTTCAGTATTCTTGCCTTGAGAACTCCATGAACAGTATGAAAAGGCAAAAGATAGGACACTGAAAGATGAACTCCCCAGGTCGGTAGGTGCCCAAGATGCTACTGGAGCTCAGTAGAGAAATAACTCCAGAAAGAATGAAGGGATAGAGCCAAAGCAAAAGCAACACCCAGTCGTGGATGGGACTGGTGATAGCAGCAAGGTTTGATGCTGTAAAGAGCAATATTGTATAGGAACCTAGAATGTTAGGTCCATGAATCAAGGCATATTGGAAGTGGTCAAACAGGAGATGATAAGAGTGAACATCAACATTCTAGGAATCAGCAAACTAAGATGGAGTGGAATGGGTGAATTTAACTCAGATGACCATTATTTCTACTACTGTGGGCAGGAATCCCTTGGAAGAAATGGAATAGCCATCATAGTCAACAAAAGAGTCCAAAATGCAGTACTTGGATGCAATCTCAAAAGCGACAGAATGATCTCTGTTCATTTCCAAGGCAAACTGTTTAATATCACAGTAATCCAAGTATATGCCCTGACCAGTAATGCTGAAGAAGCTGAAGTTGAATTGTTCTATGAAGACCTACAAGACTTTCTAGAAAACACCCCAAAAAGATGTCCTTCTTCATTATAGGGGACTGGAATGCAAAAGGAGGAAGTCAAGAAACACCTTGAGTAACAGGAAAATTTGGCCTTGGAGTACAGAATGAAGCAGGGCAAAGGCTCTAATAGAGTTCTGCCAAAAGAACACACTGATCATAGCAAACACCCTCTTCCAACAACACAAGAGAAGATTCTACAAATGGACATCACCAGATGGTTGACACAGAAATCAGATTGATTATATTCTTTGCAGCCAAAGATGGAAAAGCTCTGGAAGCTGACTGTGGTTCAAATCATGAAATCCTTATTGCCAAATTCAGACTTAAATTGAAGAAAGTGGAGAAAACCACTAGACCATTCAGGTATGACCTAAATCAAATCCCTTATGATTGTACAGTGGAAGTGAGAAATAGATTTAAGGGACTAGATCTGATAGACAGAGTGCCTTGCTGAACTATGGATGGAGATTTGTGACATTGTACAGGAGACAGAAATCAAGACCATTCCCAAGAAAAATGAAATGCATAAAAGCAAAATGGCTGTAGGGGAGGCCTTACAAATAGCTGTGAAAATAAGAGAGATAAAAAGCAAAGGAGAAAAGGAAAGATATGCCCATTTGAATGCAGAGTTCCAAAGAATAGCAAGGAGAAATAAGAAAGCCTTCCTCAGTGATCAGTGCAAAGAAACAGAGGAAAACAACAGAATGGGAAAGACCAGAGATCTCTTCAAGAAAATTAGAGATACCCAGGAAACATTTCATACAAAGATGGGCTCAAAAAAGGACAGAAATGGTAGGGACCCAAGAGAAGCAGAAGATATTAAGAAGCGATGGCAAGAATACACAGAAGAACTGTACAAAAAATACTCTTCACGACCCAGATAATCACGATGGTGTGATCACTCATCTAGAGCCAGACATCCTGGAATGTGAAGTCAAGTGGGCGTTAGAAAGCATCACTACGAACAAAGCTAGTAGAGGTGATGGAATTCCAGTTGAGCTGTTTCAAATCCTGAAAGATGATGCTGTGAAAGTGCCACACTCAATATGCCAGCAAATTTGGAAAGCTCAGCAGTGGCCACAGGACTGGAAAAGGTCAGTTTTCATTCCAAACCCAAAGAAAGGCAATGCCAAAGAATGCTCAAACTACCGCACAATTGCACTCATCTCACACGCTAGTAAAGTAATGCTCAAAATTCTCCAAGCCAGGCTTCAGCAATATGTGAACCATGAACTTCCTGATGTTCAAGCTGGTTTTAGAAAAGGCAGAGGAACCAGAGATCAGATTGCCAACATCTGCCGGATCATCAAAAAAGCAAGAGAGTTCCAGAAAAACATCTATTTCTGCTTTATTGACTATGCCAAAGCCTTTGACTGTGTGGATCACAATAAACTGTGGAAAATTCTGAGAGAGATGGAAATACCAGACCATCTGATCTGCCTCTTGAGAAACCTGTATGCAGGTCAAGAAGCAACAGTTAGAACTGGACATGGAACAACAGACTGGTTTGAAATAGGAAAAGGAGCATCTCAAGGCTGTATATTGTTACCTTGCTTATTTAACTTCTATGCAGAGTACATCATGAGAAATGCTGGGCTGGAGGAAGCACAAGCTGGAATCAAGATTGCTGGGAGAAATATCATTAACATCAAATATGCAGATGACACCACCCTTATGGCAGAAAGTGAAGAAGAACTAAAGAGCTTCTTGATGAAAGTGAAAGAGGAGAGTGAAAAAGTTGGCCTAAAGCTCAACATTCAGAAAACGAAGATCATGGCATCTGGTCCCATCACATCATGGGAAATAGGTGGAGAAACAGTGGAAACAGTGGCTGCCTTTATTTTTCTGGGTTCCAAAATCTCTTCTCCAGGGGATCTTCCCGACTCACGGATGGGACCCGTGTCTCTTGCACCTCCTCATTGGCAGATGGATTCTTTAACACTAGTACCAGCTTGGAAGGCCTACAATGAAGCTTGGCTAACCTCTAAGTAGAATTATTCACCAGTGCCCTTCTGTTTACATGCAAGGAGGAAGACTATGAGACAAACTTCCAAAATGATTGAGAATGCACTCCAAATCAATAATAAATCTGTCATATTAACAAAGTTGTAAAATGTAACTGAATCTCTCTTTTTTTTCATGTAGCATTCATGGCCAAATATATTATTTTCTTTTCAGTTCGTGTATTGAAGTTCAAGGACCATGGCCTCTTGTTTGGGACTGACTTGGAAACTGCTCTTTCCTCACTTGACAGCCATTCATACATGTAAGAAGGTTTAGTTTTTTAGTTGATCCCCTTTCTTCATTTTTCCTATACCTTTGCAAACCTTATAAGTACCTAACAATTATTGATTCTTGAAAATAAATACTTACAGAATAGCCTGCTAACCATGTATTTTCTTATGAAAAATAAAAAACAAAATAGTTTGTTGACACTGAAAAATGTTAAATATTTAGTGACATTCTAAACCACAAATATTATAGATATTTCATCTAACACAATAGGAAAGCCAATAAGAGGATATTTGGTCCTTGACTTCTTTGTTAAGAAAACAAAATCAAAAGGCTCCGATGCTAAAAAATAATATGTATTGGTAAAGTTAAGGTCATAAGCTTAGCTTGTAGATTTTTGTTTGTTTGTTTGTTTTACACAGAGTTTATTAAAACACAGAAATGTTTATGAGAGAGAACCTTGTGTTTGAAATAAATGATCTTGGTAACACAAGTTAAAAACTGTTCATTTATTTTATGCATTTCAATCAATATAAGTTTAGCTCTAGATTTTTTTTTTCCTTGAAAAATATTTGACATTCCTTCTTATAAAAAATGTGATGTAAAAGCGAGGCTTTGGAGATCTATTTTCCAATCATTTACAATCTAGTAAACAATAAGAAAAAAGTGACACACAAAATTTAGCAGCAAAATAGTCTCTCATATTTTCTTCATAACTATGTCCATACTTTGGTGAAGCCATACATGGCTTGTTAACTATATTAATCTTTCATGAATTCTGAAGTCACTTAACTTCATTTCCCAAATCTGACATTTAATATAAAGTTATTGAAAATATTAATCAAGGAAAATATCACTGGAGAGTGCAGTACAATATCATTTGGTCTAATATTCAAAAACAAATTTAAATTTCTACTTCCTTCAAATGGTTCATATCAGCCAGGATACCAGGCTTGTAGGAGACATAAAATAAGGTTGAAAGAAATTAACACATTGTGAATATATGAGTGTCCTTAATCCTTATTGCCTAATTCAGACTTAAATTGAAGAAAGTAGGGAAAACCACTAGACCATTCAGGTATGACCTAAATCAAATCCCTTATGATTATACAGTGGAAGTAAGAAATAGATTTAAGGGACTAGATCTGATAGACAGAGTACCTTATGAACTATGGACTGAAGTTCATGACATTGTACAGAGACAGGGATCAAGACCATCCCCATGGATAAGAAATGCAAAAAAGCAAAATGGCTGTCTGGGGAGGCCTTACAAATAGCTGTGGAAAGAAGAGAAGCAAAAAGCAAAGAAGAAAAGGAAAGATATAAGCATCTGAATGCAGAGTTCCAAAGAATAGCAAGAAGAGTTAAGAAAGCCTTCCTCAGTGATCAATGCAAAGAAATAGAGGAAAACAACAGAATGGGAAAGACCAGAGATCTCTTCAAGAAAATTACAGATACCAAGGGAACATTTCATGCAAAGATGGGCTCGAAAAAGGACAAAAACTGTATAGACCTAAGAGAAGCAGAAGATATTAAGAAGAGGTGGCAAGAATACACAGAAGAACTGTACAAAGAATATGTTCACGACCCAGATAATCACGATGGTGTGATCACTCACCTACAGCCAGATATCCTGGAATGTGAAGTCAAGTGGGCGTTAGAAAGCATCACTATGAACAAAGCTAGTAGAGGTGATGGAATTCCAGTGGAGCTATTTCAAATCCTGAAAGATGATGCTGTGAAAGTGCCACACTCAATATGCCAGCAAATTTGGAAAGCTCAGCAGTGGCCACAGGACTGGAAAAGGTCAGTTTTCATTCCAAACCCAAAGAAAGGCAATGCCAAAGAATGCTCAAACTACTGCATAATTGCACTCATCTCACACGCTAGTAAAATAATGCTCAAAATTCTCCAAGCCAGGCTTCAGCAATATGTGTACCATGAACTTCCAGATGTTCAGGCTGGTTTTAGAAAAGGCAGAGGAGCCAGAGATCAGATTGCCAACATCTGCTGGATCATGGAAAAAGCAAGAGAGTTCCAGAAAAACATCTATTTCTGCTTTATTGACTATGCCAAAGCCTTTGACTGTGTGGATCAAAATAAACTGTGGAAAATTCTGAAAGAGAAGGGAGTACCAGACCATCTGACCTGTCTCTTGAGAAACCTATATGCAGGTCAAGAAGTAACAGTTAGAACTGAGCATGGAAGAACAGACTGGTTTGGAATAGGAAAGGAGCACGTCAAGGCTGTATATTGTCACCTTGCTTATTTAATTTACATGCAGTGTACATCAATGCTGTGCTGGAAGAAACACAAGCTGGAATCAAGATTGCCGGGAGAAATATCAATAACCTCATATATGCAGATGACACCACCCAATGGCAGAAAGTGAAGAGGAACTAGAAAACCTCTTGATGAAAGTGAAAGAGGAGAGTGAAAAAGTTGGCTTAAAGCTCAACATTCAGAAAATGAAGATCATGGCATCTGGTCCCATCACTTCATGGGAAATAAATAGGGAAACTGTGGAAATCGTGGCTGACTTTATTTTGGGGGGCTCCAAAATCACTGCAGATGGTGATTGTAGCCATGAAATTAAAAGATGCTTACTCCTTGAAAGAAAAGTTATGACCAACCTAGAGAGCATATTCAAAAGCAGAGACATTACTTTGCCAACAAAGGTCCGTCTAGTCAAGGCTATGGTTTTTCCAGTGGTCATGTCATGTATGGATGTGAGAGTTGGACTGTGAAGAAGGCTGAAGAATTGATGCTTTTGAACTGTGGTTTTGGAGAAGACTCCTGAGAGTCCCTTCAACTGCAAGGAGATCCAACCAGTCCATTCTGAAGGAGATCAGCCCTGGGTGTTCTTTGGAAGGAATGATGCTAAAGCTGAAACTCCCGTATTTTGGCTACTTCATGTGAAGAGTTGATTCATTAGAAAAGACGCTGGTGCTGGGAGGATTGGGGGCAGGAGGAGAAGGGGACGACAGAGGATTAGATGGCTGGATGGCATCACTGACTCGATGGACGGGAGTCTGACTGAACTCCGGGAGTTGGTGATGGACAGGGAGGCCTGGCATGCTGAGATTCATAGGGTGGCAAAGAGTCCGACACGACTGAGCGACAGAAATGAATGGAACTGAACTGAACCCTCACAGCCATGAGATGAAGTAGTTTCTATCATTATCTTTGTTTTATAAATGAGGAGATTGAGACTCACAGATCAAATAGCCTCTGTGGTAGATTTTCAATTTGAACTGAAGTGTTCTGACCCCAGAGTCTACTCCTTGAATCAGTATATTTTTTCTTTTGATGTTACATTGGCCTTGTAGACACTTTACAATTACATGTAATTTTACCTTGAGCTGTAAGAGCATGTTTGGAACTTTCTAATTAACAGAGGAGACATAAAATAATTAATAATATCCTTAAGTAAAATATCATTTTAATGGGACTTCCTTCACAGTTCTGTGGTTAAGACTCTGCACTTCCCCTGCAGTGGGTGTGGGTTCGATTCCTGGTCAGGGAACTAAGATCAACTAAGATTCCATATGCCACATGGCTTGACCAAAATAAAACAAAATGGTGGAGCATTTATGTAAACAAAATTCTCCTCTTATCAAACAATTTTAAGCAATCACTTTACTGTGACGCATTTAAATACGGTCTTAGGCAAACAATGCAGTAAGTTAAGTAGGCCTTCAGACTTCTCTGCCAGCAAGCCCTGTTCCCTCTCACCAACTCTTAGGCCACCTTTTCTAGGTGGCTTGTGCCCTCATGATTTCCTTCTACTTCTGAGACAAACCCTGCACCCTTCCTCACCCCTTGTTGTTGTTGTTGTTGTTTAGTCATTCAGTTCTGTCTTAATCTTCGCAACCCCATGGACTATAGCCTGCCGGGCACCACTGTCCACAGTATTCTTCAGGCAAGAATACTGGAGTGGGTTGCCATTTCCTTCTCCAGGGGATCTTCCTGACTCAGGGATCGAACCCTCGTCTCCTGCCTTGGTAGGCAGATTTCTCACTACTGAGCCATCTGGGAAGCCCCACACCTAACCCCTCTCATATCAAGAACTATACACATGCCTTGGCCCCTGACCAGTCTCTTAGTGCCCAAGAGAATAAGAGCCCTATCCAGGAATCTCAGATGCTGTCTGCATGGAGTGAGATTCAGAGAAACAGATAGCACTATACATGGCCCAGAGTTGAGGAACCACATTAAAAATCATGGGAAAAAATTACCAGAAAATATATTTGTGTTCAAAACAAGAATAAATGTCTAAACCTGGGTTGACATTAGGAGAATGAGCTGCTTCTGAAGCAGCAAATCACACTGTCGCTAAAGGCACCCAAACAGCAGCTTGATCACCACATTGCAAGAATATTGTATAAAGGACTCAAGCATTTAAAGTGAGCCTAGATTTGGAAGTGACATGCACATACTGCTATATTTAAAATAGATAATGACACTTCCCTTGTGGTCCAGGGGCTAAGAATCTGCCTGCCAATGCAGAGGTCACAGGTTCGATTCCTGGTCCGAGAGGATCCACATGCCAAGGGGCAACTAAGCCCGTGTGCCACAACTACTGAAGCCTGCACACCCTAGAGCCTGTGCTGCATGACAAAAGAAGCCCCACTCGCTGCAACTAGAGAAAGCATATGCACAGCAGTGAAGAACTGGTGAAGCCAAAATAAATAAACTTTAAAAAAAATCCAAAAAAGCAAGCAAAAAATATACCAAAAACAAACAAACAAAAAATAAAATAGATAACCAACAAGGACCTACTTTATAGCGCAGGAAACTCTGCTCAATATACTGTGACAACCTAAATGGGAGAAGAGATACATGTATATATACAACTGAATCACTTTGCTATACTCTTGAAACTAACACAATATTGTTAATCAGCTATGAAAGTGAAAATGTTAGTTGGTCAGTGGTGTCCGACTCTTTGCAACCCCATGGACTGTAGCCTGCCAGGCTCCTCTGCCCGTAGAATTCTCCAGGCAACAACACTGGAGTGGGTTGCCATTTTTTTTCTCTAGGAAATCTTCCTGACCCAGAGAAACAGAACCTGGGTCTCCCTCATTACAAGCAGATTCTTTACCATCTGAACCACCAGGGAAACCCATTAATCAACTATACTCCAAAATAAAAGTTAAAAAAATAAATAAAGTGAACCCAGGTTAGATGACTTTTGAGGCCCTTTCCAGACATGAATGTCTCTTCTAGGTAGCTGAAGGATTTTTTTTTTTTTCCTGTTATGGAAACTGTCACTTATGACTGGTACCTATAAAAAACAAAACAAAACAAAACAGAAGTTGTGACTTTTCAAAGTTAGAAGAAAAAATTTGTTATAATCTCTGAAAAAGAAAAAGGAAGCAAATCTTAACACCTCACACTCCAGAAGGTGGGAGATGTAAGCTGGGAACAGTTCTTGGCCATTCAGATTTGTCTATGGTCTAGCACAGTTATAAAATCATCATGGTAGATGTTCAAACAATGCTTATTTAAATACTGAGGTAGTAGTATATCACATGTGGATAAAAATGTGATCAGGTATACAATGTTTTCTTTGTTCATTGGCTGGTGGACATTTGGGTTTTTTTGTGGCTTTGCAATTGTGAATAGTACTGCACTGAACAGAGTGCTGATATTTCTTTGAGACAGTGGTTTCATTTACTTCAAACGCATGCTTAGAGGTGGAATTGCTGGATCATATGTCAGTTTTATTTTCGTTTTTTTTGAGGAATCTCAAAATATTTCTTTTCATGGTGGCTGTGCAGATTTGCATTCCCAACAACACTGGTGGTTGAGTGGTTAAGAATCTGCCTGCCAATGCAGGGGGGCTCACAGATTTGATTCCTGGTCTGAGAGAAATCCAGGGGTTCCTTTTCTCCACATTCTCACCAGTATTTATCTCTTATCTTTTGATGATGGCCATTCTGATAGCTGTGAGGTGCTATTTTAAAGTGATTTTGATTTGCATTCCCTTTATGACTGGTCTTCTTGAGCACCTTCTCCTGTGCCTGTGGGCCATTTGTGTGTCATCTCTGGAGAGGTGTCAGTTGGAATCCTCTGCTCATTATTTAATCAAATGATGATGGTGGTGGTGATGATGATGATTTCTTCTGTTGAATTATGAGTTCCTTGTATATTTTGGATATTAACCCCTTGTTGGACATACATTTTGCAAATGTTTTCTTTCATTTGTGGGTTGTAGCACACTGTTTTGATCTGTAGATAAGAAAGTAAAGACTCAGCTACACATGGTTGCTTAATTGTTAATATCTCTGTGAATTACTGAACCTATCCATGGCACTGAGCAACCATGATGATCTATATGAGAGGTTCCTAAATGCTTACCTATAGGTCAGAGGCTTTCCTAGGTGGCTCAGTGGGTAAAGAATCCGCCTGCAGTGCAGGAGACACAGGAGACACAGGTTCGAACCCTGGGTAGGGAAGAAGTAGTTTAAGAGGTCACTTTCACCATTCTGCAGCAAATGAGAAAAATAAGAGAGAGAGAGAGATGCAATAGGACTTCATGACTGTAACTTTCTTTGTGTCAAAGGAGTGTCCTATTCATCCTTGTGTCTTTAAAAATGTTCTTTTCCCTACAATGTGCTGTTGATGTTATTATGTTTATTGCTGTTGTTCTAATGTCCTTAGTGCATGAAATTCCAAATTTGCAGTACTTAAAAAATTGCAAATGGAAAAAAAAATGTGATCAGATTCTTGCTAAGTATATGACATGATGGAAATAGGGCATTATAGATCAGTCCCAACACAACCAGAGTTTGTTCAAAGCCAGTGCTAGTACAGAAAGAGAGAGAAGAAGGGAGAAAGCGAAATATATCCACTGTTAGTACTATTTTGTTCATAGATTTCATTAAAACAATAATCTCACCTAGGAATCCCACTACTGGGCATATACCCTGAGAAAACGATAATTACATGTACCCCAATGTTCATAGCAGCTCTATTTACAATAGCTAGAGGACATGGAAGCAACCTAGATGTTCATCAACAGATGAATGGATAAAGAAAATGTGGTACAGCCATAAAAAGAATGAAATTGAGTCAGTTCTAGTGAGATGGATGAACCTAGAGCTTGTTATACAGAGTGAAGTAAATCAGAAAGAGTAAAACAAATATAGTATATTAATGCATAATGGAGTCTAGAAAAAATGGTATTGATGAACCTATTTGCAGGGAAGGAATGGAGACACAGATATTGAGAATGAATTTGTGGACATAGTGGGGGAAGGAAAAAGTGGGAGGGATGGAGAAAATAGCATGGACATATATACAGTAGCATGTATAAACTAGATGGTGAGAGAAGTTGCTATATTGAACAAGGTGCCCAGCCTGGTGCTCTATGATGACCTAGAGGGATGGCCTGGGGGGAGGGCAGGAAGGCTCAAGAGGGAGGTGATATACATATAATTATGGCTGATTTGCATTGCTTGACAGCAGAAATGAACACAACGTTGTAAAGCAGATTTCCTCCAAGTAAAAAATACAATTGTCTTTTAAAAAAAAAACACCTAGTCTCAAATATCAAAAGAATTTAAGTTGAAAACTAAATAAATCCAACTTTTTCTTTTTGCTAGTAATTGTTATCAGATACTTATTTTTGTTTAGATCGTATATCTAGAAAACATGCTGGACTAATTTAGTGAGTAAAAATTGCCTTTTACATAGCTTTCGTGAATCATTTACAAACTCTACGAGTATGTCATTTTTTCCTAAAACAGAATGATTTTTGCTGACTGGAATTCTACTGCCAAACTGCAGAGAAAGTAAACAACATATCCAGATATTTTACATGGTAAACAATGCTTTCTCAGTGAGTGACTATTTAAGATAATATAAGCTTTGCTTCATTAAAAAAAAAAGAAGATCTGATTATATTTCCTAACAACCACAAAAATTCTGTAAAGAAACTCTTTTAATTTTTTAACAAATCAAAAGTTAAACTGGCAGTTTTATATTTACATATATAAATATATGACTTGATGAGTATATAACATAATGGAAAGGGGTCATGATAGCTCAGTCCTAAGCCAACTCAGTGCTGTTACATATATATGAATACATGTATATATGTATATAATTGCAAAATATTAACATGTTATACTGCAATGTTGTAGTATATAGTATATATGATACTGTATATGATACTCTTTTGCAGCCCAATGGACTGTAGCCTGCCAGGCTCCTCTGTCCTTGGAATTCTCCATGCAACAATACTGGAGTGGGTTGCCATTTCTTTCTCCAGGGGATCTTCCTAAATGGGGATCAAACCTGGGTCTACAGCATTACAGGCAGATTCTTAACCATCTGAGCTACCAGGAAATCTCATTATAATAATAAGTGTGATGATTATCATAAATAATAATAAATGTATGGTATTTATATAATGTATAACATAAAAATAGCCAAAGTTATAGAAATAGTAATTACTGTCCAGAAATATACTGTCAATTTGAATATCTGAATTCCCTTCACAGATTGTAGGAGAAATGGGCTTTTTGACGAGTACTATTCTGAGTCTCAGTCTTAATATGTTTACTTAAAGAAGACTTTTCAGATCTTCCAGAACTCATAAATGGAGCAAAGATTCCAGATTACATATCTGCAAATAGATGGGGAAACAGTGGAAACAGTGTCAGACTTTATTTTGGGGGCCTCCAAAATCGCTGAAGATGGTGATTGCAGCCATGAAATTATAAGACACTTATTCTTTGGAAGGAAAGTTATGACCAACCTAGATAGTATATTCAAAAGCAGAGACATTAATTACTTCGCCAACAAAGGTCCATCTAGTCAAGGCTATGGTTTTTCCAACGGTTATGTATGGATGTGAAAGTTTTACTGTGAAGAAAGCTGAGCACTGAAGAATTGATGCTTTTGAACTGTGGTGTTGGAGAAGACCCTTGAGAGTCCCTTAGACTGCAAGGAGATCCAACCAGTCTATTCTAAAGGAGATCAGTCCAGGGTGTTCTTTGGAAGGACTGATGCTAAAGCTGAAACTCCAATACTTTGGCCACCTCATGGGAAGAGTTGACTCATTGGAAAAGACTCTGATGCTGGGAGGGATTGGGGGCAGGAAGAGAAGGGGATGACAGAGGATGAGATGGCTGGATGGCATCACTGACTCAATGGACATGAGTCTCAGTGAACTCTGGGAGCTGGTGATGGACAGGGAGGCCTGGCATGCTGTGATTCATGGGGTCGCAAAGAGTCGGACATGACTGAGCAACTGAACTGAACTGAGTACATTTTATTTCCCATTTCCCATCATCAAGTATACTTTGTAGAATCCTTGTCTTCCTGCCAGACAGTAAGGACCCTTAGAGCAGAGGACTTTGTTGTCTTGTTCTCTGCTCATCCCTAATGCATGTGTGTGTGTGTTAGTCACTCAGTTGTGTCTGACTCTTTTGCGACCCCATGGACGGTAGCCTGCCAGGCTCCTCTGTCCATGGGATTCTTCAGGCAAAAAATACTGGAGTGGCTTGCCATTCCCTTCTCCCGGGGCTCTTCCTGACCCAGGAATCGAACTCTGGTCTCCCACATTTACAGGCAGATTCTTTAGCATCTGAGCCAACAGGGAAGTCCTGCTTCCTATAATTTGTGTCTCAGGAGATGCAGAAAAGACATTCTGTATTCCAATTAAGAATTTTCCAGTCTTGGTGGCAAAAACGAGGTGTTTAAATAAAAGTAAGCTAAAAGCTATGTACCTAGGATACATGGGATCTACTTCATATACTACCCCACTAGTAGGGAGAAAGAAAATTACAATATGTCAAAGATCAAAATAGGGACTTCCTTGGTGTCAATTTCACCTTTCAATTCCTGGGGGAGGGGGGCGGTTCGATTACCTGTCAGGGAACTAGGATCCCACATGCCTCAGGCCAAAAAATCAAAACAAAACAGAAGCAAAATCATTACAGTTCAATACAGATTTTACAAATGGTCCACCTCAAAAACAACAACAACAACAACTTTAAAACAATATGTCCTGTGGCATAACTATAATCCCAATATTTGGAGAATATGTTGATAAAACTGTATGTAATTAGGATGTCTCATGGGATCAAATCTTAGGAAGTACTTCTTGACATTTTTGTTTTCACTAAAAATTTTTATGCTACTCTTTGTAGTAACAAAATAAAATTTCTCTAAGCTCACAGAGGAGTTTCCAGCAATAGCAGAGGACATGCGACATTCTCTGTAATCTTGGCAAAAACCTCAATAACCTTCAGCTAGGACTTTTGGGAGAAAAAAAATGTGTAGATGCTTTCTCTTCCAACTGTCATTACAAAGTACCTAGTGACCTTTCCTTTTATACTCACAATCATTAACGAACAGTGCAGCAAATGCACAAATATTCTTAGGCACCTTTCCCTGAATTTTCTTCCTATAAGCTATTTCTAGTCCTCTAACACTTGTATATCATCAGGAATCCCTGATACCAAATGTGCTGAGTGACATTAGCAGTTTCTGAGCTTCATTCTCATAGCACGTGATCAGCATCCTCTCTAAAAGTCACCTTTCCCTTGCACAATCGCTGTGTCTTTCAATCTGCAAACAGAATTCATTGATTCAGCAAAAGTGCATTGAACGCTTTCTGTGTACCAGGCACTCTGTTAAGCCTCGGAACTTTGAAAAAATGAATAAGGCAAGGTCAGTGCTATATCACACAGAAAGACATAAATATATAATTGCAATACAATACGATAAATGCCATGACTGAGGCTTTTGTGGCATTTAAATGATAGCAGCAATACGAAGGAAAGAGAGAAACTTTTTCAAAGAGAGATTTTAGTTTTCTGCCTCCGTAAGTATCTCTGATAAGATGTAGTTATTTTTTATGGACAAAAAATGATATTTTTCCATATGTCGTTTGCTTATTCATGAAGAAAACTTCACAGCACCACTCAAAGGATTTGTAAGTTCTTGAACAATCAAGGTTTGGAAATTTTAATTCTATCTGGCAATCACAGCCAGAGCCAGTCCTCACCCCTCCTCTCTAGCAGGTATGGATGTTGAAAATCAGGACACAATGACTCAGCTCCTTTCTTTTGATTAAACTCATTCTGGTCCATACCGTCAGCTCCATTAATGGTTATATTTCAGCTCCATTTTTCCAAATCCAAGACAACTTATAAAAAACTAAAGCTGCAATTTTGAGCAGCTTCTTTTGAAATCTCTCTCATGTGTGCTTTTCCTGGTTTCTAAACATTAATTGCACATTCAGATTCTCCTTTCTTTCCTTTCCCTTTTCTATAGATGACCACTGCCATGACTTTTTAACTAGTGATCTCTAAAAGATACTAATCCTCATACTCAGATTATACTGGACTAAAAACAAAGCAAACAGAGGAATAGTGCTTCCAGTTACAGGAAGGAATATATTCACAGCCATTGAGGTATAGATATAGGACTTTTGGATATCAAAGAGGTTTAACAAGAGGAAAACCTGTACCAATGGTTGCCTTAATTGGCTCGGTGACTAGATATGTGTACAAATGATTTAAGCTCTATAAGAGATAAAATAATACTAGTACCTTGAGAACTACTGTGAAGATTAAATGAGATACTGCTGCTAAGTCGCTTCAGTCGTGTCTGACTCTGTGCAACCTCATAGACGGCAGCCTTTCAGGCTCCCACATCCCTGGGATTCTCCAGGTAAGAACACTGGAGTGAGTTGCCATTTCCTTCTCCAATGCATAAACATGAAAAGTGGAAGTGAGGTCGCTCAGTCGTGTCCAACCCTTAGCAACCCCATGGACTGTAGCCTACCAGGCTCCTCCATCCATGGGATTTTCTAGGCAAGAGTACTGGAGTGGCTTGCCGTTGCCTTCTCCAAAATGAGATACTATATAGATATTATTCTTTTTACTTATTGTGGATGTATAAAAGACAATATGTGCTTCCCAGGGGCACTAGTAGTAAAGAATCCACTTGCCAATGCAGGAGATGTAAGAGACACAGGTTCAGTTTCTGAGTTGAAAAGATCCCCTAGAGTGGGAAATGGTAGCCCACTTCAGTATTTTTGCCTGGAAAATTCCATAGACTGTAGCCTGGTGGGCTACAGTCCATGGGGTCACAAAGAGTTGCCCATGACTGAGCACACACACACACGTGCACACACACATACACACACACACACACAACAAGACAATATACTGCTATAGTAGTGCTATGATGTTACAAGCTGTCTTTTGCAGGGGGGATATTTTACATTTTTTTTAAAAAAATGTAACTTCCGCTTGTGATCCAGAATTCCCTTAACTGCTTAGCGGTTTCACGGTCACACATTAATCTCACCACATTTCTAATCATTTAAATTTATACTAAGATAAGAAGCAAGCTAACCTCAAAACGAAAACCTTTAGTCTCTATTTATATGAACAGTTCACTGAAGAATATGATAAGCAGAGGAATTTAAGTCATTACTTTATTTTGTTACATATCCTTACCTATTTGTCCTGAACTTCATACTCCGACCTATCTTTTCTACACATTCACCTCATTCCCTCAATTTCCTTTTAATTTTCCAGAGCTCCCATAATACAATGTCTTACTATATGTCTTTCCAAAACAAAATTATAATCCACTCTGTATTTTCATTCCTTCTACTATGAATGATTGATTCACTGAAAAACTATGCATTTAACAGTTACTATAAATTAGGCACTCTTCAGTACTGGGGATAAAGCGAAAGCCTCTGCCTTCCTGAAACATATATTTTAATAGAGGAAAAAGACACTAAACAAAGGAACAAAGTCATGAAATAATATCAGGTACTCCTAAGTACTATAAGCAACAATAACAAAGACTTGCATAGTGGGGTATACTGAGTCTGAGAATGACTGTTTATTATAGAATATTCCTCTTTAACATATATGTTTTTAACTTCACATATATCTAATCACAACCACATTTTGGATTTAGTCAACTCAATACTCATGAACAAGGTATGTTCTCATCTTAATGCAAAAGCTTGCTTGATTCTAAGGCAATGCAGGCCTTGGTAAAAACATGTTCACATTTTACACCCACTTAAACATGTAACTGTTAACAAAAGATGTGTATATAACCAAGCTATTAATTTTAAATGGTGCAATTAGTTCCTGGCTTGGAAAAAAAAAGCTTAGATTCTTAGGAAAATGATATTTTAATGTTTAATACAATTTTACATTTATCTAGCATTGTTTTTAATTCAATTAAGATGAAAAGGAACCCAATTTTCAAAGTTATAAAATCCTAATTAAGTATTTCAAAGTCTATCTACAAATAAATTTAAAAAATGAGTTTAATTTTTATAAGAATTAGTTCAGGCCTGATAAGATTTTTGATGTACTTAATTACAAAACTAAATGTTCTATAGCATTTGAAGACAGTACAGTGCAATCAGTACGTAAATTCTACCGTTTGATAACAGTTCAGTTTAAGACTTTGCATTGTTAAAAAGAAGAAGAAGAAGAAAGAGGAGGAAAGAGGTGAGGGAGGAGGAGGAAGAGAAGAAAAACAACAGTCCCTAGGGCAGGAAATGAATAGCAACACTTAAAGTTTCAAACTGGCTGAGGAATGGAATTTCTGGAATTTCCAGGTCATCACTAGTGAGGTAACCTTCCAGAAATAGTTCTTTCTTTTCTTTTTGTTAATAACCTCCTCAACCTACCCATTTCTATAAATATTTTCCATTCTGTATAGCTCTTCAGAACAGTTTTCTGTTTATTAGATGGAGTGCTCGTTGATTTGTGAATCATCGCATAAAGTCAATTCGATCTTCAAAATTCCTTGGTTGAATTTTGTTTTTTTAACAGATTTGGTGACAGCAGTAGGATCAAATGAGACTTTTGGCAGCTTCAGACACAATAGGAAATATACCTGTAGCACCCTGAAAACCCTTTGAGTTGAGGATTTTCTTGTCTTTCTCAGCATTTCCAAGTTCCTCGTTTGGAGATCCATTCTCTTTCCATTGAGCTCCCAGTGTAACTGGCTTTTCTTTACAGGGCAGATCACCTTAAACTGGCTGAAAATTTTTCCTGGATCCCAACTAAACTGACACAGGGTCCTGCTGGGAGCCAAGGCCCTAGCCTTTCAGACTGCAACAGGAACTGTTAGGGGTTATTGGCCAGAGTTGGATGGGGTTCAATTTAAAGATCATCTGAGGTCTAGGATTGTACTGGGTTCAATTTTAGTTAGACTGTGTCCATTCAAAGAACTGGACTGGATCTGACTGGGTCTGATTTAAACTGGACTGGGCAGGCAGAAGGCCTCATCTGAACAAAGTTTTATTTAAATAGGGTTCTTTGTGTTTAAAGAGTTGAGCACACTGCCTTCTGGCATACCTGCTAATTTTATGTCTGAGAACTGTGATTCTGGAAGCTGTTGAAGCCTTTTTTGTGTCCTGAGAGCTTGGCTTGGTAGATGTCAAGTTGGAGGCTCCAAAATATGGCCAAATAGAAACATGAATTGTACATCATTTGTAGCTAGGCTTGGCTGGACAGAAATATGGGTTGAGCTCTATTTGCAGCTGGAGACCTATCAAATTGCTGCCAGACATCAGGGGAAATTACAGTGGTCATTATCAAAAATGTTCCAAATAGATAAGTTCATTTAAGAAGTACACTTAAAAGCAATAGCTCCCAAATAAAACAGAATGGGATACCTATTTTAATTAATATGTAGAAGACTACAAAAGATTTTGAAATTCCAAGATACCTTAATTGAAAGATTCATTGCAAAAGTCTTATAAAAATTTAAGAATTTAAGAGGTAAAATGTATCTAAAACAAAAAAGCTACAATCCAATATTGTAAAGAGTTAGGAGTAACTATCTCTGTTTTATAAAGTCCTACAGGGTCAAAGGTGTAACTCTGGAGCTCTAAAAGTTCAAAGTTTACTTGCTTTTTTTTTTTTTTAAATCAATCCTCCTAACTTCACCTATTTCTTTAAAAATGTTTGAAAAGATAAGGAATTTGAAACAAAAATTGTCCTGAACTTATTCTTTTCATTTCTGTTGTAGATTTTCTACCTCCATTTTATCTTCTCTAGGACCTAAGAGACATTCTTTGAAATGCGAACTTTAGGGAGAAATTTCTCATCAGAAGAGCAAGAAAGAGATAAAAAGGAAGCATTTGCAAATTGGGCTACTGAGAGATCTTACAAATCTTTCCCACAAATATTAATAATTACAAGATCTCTTCCTCTGTCTATATATTCGAGTGTGTATATATAGTAGATGTGTGGTATTTTTCTACCTTCAGATAATATTGAGACAGGAGGTAGCTGGACCCTAGGCTGAACACCTGGAATTTTTCTCCTGTAGACACTTCAAGATAAAAATAAGGAAGAAGCAGAGAGGAGCTGATCTCTCCTTGAGTGAAAGATAAGGAGGCTACATGTTTTTCATTCTTGAGGTCAAGGAGATCTCTCACACCACACGTGTGCAGAAAGATCCTCAGGAGTCAGAGAAGGGAGGGGACACCAGCCTATAGTATATCCTTCCAACCTCTCAAAACCCCTCTTGTTGGAATCCATCTTGGCTAAAAGAGGCACATGGTCTTTGGGAGGGTCCTGAGTCAGACCAAATTTGAACATGAGCCAGGTGATTGGTCGGAGGGAATCCAGAAATCTTCTGCCTTATAAATAATTTAAACTCCCCTTTAGCATGCATCTATCTTTGAGTTCACCCATGTGTCCTTTCAGACATACTTTGCTTCTAACAGACACTTCACCTGCTTTACTGTCTCAGCCTCTTTACTGAATTCTTTCCTCAAAGAAGACAAGAACTGTGGTCCTACTTCAACACTGCTGGGCCTTGTGGTCTAGTAGCTAGGATTTGGTGCTTTCATCTGGTTGAACCCTGAGTTCAATTCCCAATCAGGGAAGTAAGACCCCACTTCAAGCTGCTACACCCTACAGCTCCCCCAAGATCACCCCTGGCACATAATATTCTCTAAAAAGCTTTAAGTGCATGTTCACAGCTGCTAAGCACTAAGCTGCTGATCTCCCTTAGACAAGAACTTTAGAAAAGACTCCAAGAGAATAATCAATTTAAGGATTATGAACTTAGAAGTATTACTTGTGAATGTTACAGGGATAATAGGCAGAAACATCATGACCTGTGGATACCACACCAAAGATCAACAGAGCTCTGGCAAAACTATAGAGTGGTAGCTGAGAGCAGCAGTAACGCCTTAAATTTTGATCATATCTCTCAGGTTGAAAATTTGGTCAAAAAGAGGAAATTGTTTAAAAACTAAAAGAAGGAAAAAGAAACAATAGTTCCAAGGTCAGGTCACTTGTCCCAGGACAGCAAACCAAGACTTAATTGCAGTCTCTCCCAGGAATGGTACTTCTGGAATTTTCTGGTCAGCATTAGTGAGGTAACCTTGGTGAAAACAATAATTTCCTTTTTTTTTTTGCGTCCTTGTCCTGCCAAGCTATAAAAGCCTTCCATTGTTGCACACCCCCTGGAAATGCCTTTCTATTTACTACTTGCGGTGCTGCCTAACTCTTGAAGGGTTGACTAAAGCCAATTAGATTTCAGATTTACTTGGTTAAATTTTGTTTTTTTAACAGCATTTGTGTTTGTTTCTTGGTTTGTTGACATATTTGCCAGGGGCTAAAAAAGAAAATTAGCATTAGAATTTCATTTAAAAGATGTTTGCACTGTTAAACATACCTAGCACCTACATTTTGGCTTCTAAATTCCATTCTCCATCAAAAGAAACCAGCGAGCTTGGAAGAAACAGCTGGTTAAAGAAGGTATATTGACCAGAAAGTAATAAAGTATGTTAGAACATAAGCGCACACACATGTATTTGGACATGTGTGTGTGTTTGTGTATGACTTTTATCCTCTTTTTTAAAAAATTATTTTTAATGGTAGCATACTTGCTTTAAAATGTGTTGGTCTCTGCTGTACAACAATGTGAATCGGTCATAAGTTATATATGACTTTTTAAAACACACGAAAGTAATTTGAAAATAACTTTCTCAAATAAAGCAATCTTTCTACCCTTAAAAAAAAAAAAAAAAACCAGCTTGCAAAGGCTCTAACTAACTAAATCTATGAAAATGTAAGCACGGAGCAAAAGAAAGAAAAAGTAATAGTGGTTTGCGATCTACTTCCTAATAATAAATAGAGGAAAGAAAAAAAAAAAAAAGATGGAGCTAGAAAGCTCACTATTTAACACCCATTATACAGTTAGGTAGTTAGAATAGGAAAAAGGAGTTCAAAATGGCAGTGGCTAAAAGACAAAGAAGGAAGAAGCCCACAAAAATAGAACAAAGGAAGGTCCGAGGACCAGAATGAGGACCTCAGGTAAAACGAACAGCCCTCCTGGCTAGACCAGTTTAACTAGGGCAGCCTCGGGGGAAGGAGAAAAAGCAGAGGAGTCAAAATTGTGCCAGGTCCTCTCTCCCCTTCACGTCTTTCGGGTGGGCAAGCCCTCATGCCTCAAGGATTTTCCTTTGCCCACCAATAAAACTGAGCTATAACACTGGTCTGTCCATTGCTTCAGACTTTTGAGGTGGTGAGGGAGAACCAAGGAATTCACACACTCCCCCGACAATAGTAAAAATTAATTCAGGCAGGAATTATTAATAGTTCAGCTCTCAAATTAAAGGAGGGGGGATGGATTTGAAAATTAATACCGTATCTATATAGTCTCAAATCATCTCATCAAAAATTTCTTTTATCAAGACTGGTCCATTTGTTGAAAAAATATATATTTCTATAGTCAAATTCCCCAAAGAGTTTAAGGATTAAAATAATCATTAGATGCAAACTAGTAAGTTGTTCATGGGTCTATTACTACATTTAATTTCCTAAAGACTGAATAAATAACAGATGCATAAAATGATACACATTTTACAACAGAACAGGGAGTATATATATAATAATAAGCATAGGATTGATTACATTAAACACAGTTTTGATAACAAAACTTTGCCTTCAATCTCAAGGTTTCTAGTTATATAAAAAGAATTCCATGGAACTCATTGCATTTATTTAACTTTCTAAATGGTTGTAAATGCAAGACTAATGTGAACAATACGTTGCCTCCTTATATAGAAACTTTCTATAGTTAACTTGCTACTTCCATCTCAACTGGTTTCATAGTAATCAGGTTAAATTTAACTAAACAGGGGGCTATTTGACTTGATAGGCAAGTTCCTAAGACTCTCTTGGTTTTCTTCCCATCCCTTTGTTCATTGTATTTCTCTTAGTTTCAGCTTCCTCTTCCTTACCTCTAAATGTGAGAAGATATCAGTGCTGTCCCAGCCCTTCTTTTCTTCTCATTTTTTTACTCAAGTCTCCTCATTACTCATCCTTATTCATACAGATGACTTCAGTTACCATCTGTATGAGGATGACATGCATTACGTCACTCATTCCAGTTCTCTTTTCTGAGGTCCTATCTTGTGGTTATAGAGGCCTATTTAACAACGTTTTTTTGGATTTTCCAAAGGGGTCTCTGTCTTCAGCCCCTCTCAGACCCACTCTTCTCAAAGTGTCCTTATCCATGTGATTGGCACCATGTCCATTTTCATCTTCACCACTTATCCACAGTGGCTGCCTCTACTATTAAACAGCATTCTGATTGGATTGCTCTTATGCACCTGGGCCCCTCTTAATTCCATTTTGCACACTGAAGTAAAAAACAAAATCTCCACTCTTGCTTAAAGTGCTTCGACAGCTTTCTACTTCTCTTAAGAATAGGAGGTTCTTATTCCTAGTCCCCTCCCTTCTCCTCTTTTAACTTTTGTTACTCTCTAAATTTTAGAGAGTAACGTTTGTTACTCTCTAAACTTTAGACAATTTGCTTGTTAGTCAAGTCTACATAATTCCAAGCTCCTTTCCTATATGGAGCCTTTTCATACACAGCTCCTTCTTACTGACTCCCTCTCCTAATGAGTCTTCACATCTCAGCTCAAGCATTATGTCCTCACTTGAGGGATCCCTCCCTGATTCTCTTAACGTGATATTCAACTGTTGTATTCTCCAAGCACTGTGTACCTTCCCTTTACAGAAATCACAAAATCAATTTAACACATGTAATGCTTTGATCGTCTTCCTTTGACTCTAGATTCCAAGCTCCATGAGAGCAGAGAATTGTTTATTTTAATCACTAGTGTGTCTTTTCACACTACAGGATGCCTAGTGCATGTTAGGCACTCGATAAACACCTACTGAGTAAACGAATGATTGAATGATCTACCTCTCCTTTCTGAGCAGTCAACCTCATTTACACATGTATTAGAATGAGGCCCAAACTGAGAAATTATATGGAAAGTGGAGGGATAGCTGGCAGAAAGACTATTGCTAGAGGCATTGAGCCTCACTGAATTGAAAAACCAGCACATTTTCTTTCTGCAAAGGATAACATCCCCCACAATTCTCCTTTTACAAGGGAGGAAATTGCAAGGCACTAGCCTAGCTGCTAGGAGGGCAACCATAATAAGATTTGCTTTCAGAAAATTTGTAATAATTTAAAATATGATAGGCACTGTGCTAAGTGTTTATGTGCATAAAATGATTGAATTCTCCTAAGCAATTAAAATTAATCCAATTTCACAGATAAGAAAACTGTGACACAGGGTTAAATGACTAGCCACTGTTAGATAGCTATTAAACTGCATCTAGCTTAGGTTTGCCCAGCTCCCTAACCCTGATCTTTCAATTACACTAAAATTATATTTCTATTCATGTCATTCATCTCTGCTCTTTTTCAGTGTCTCCTAAAATATAAATCCATTTAAACACATTGTCTCATTCAGTCATTACATGCCTTACCAACTCTACGTCTATGTCTATATCCACCTTTCATTTCTACTCTCAGCTCTTTAAGCTGTGCCCTCTGAAACCCACTTTCATTACAAAACACTGATGGCATTTACCTTTTCATGGTACCCGAATTAACTGAAACCTGAGTCTTGCAAGTAGATATTCCTGAAATCTGTGACCTAGGGAGTGAAGCCTTCTCTTTCCCACTTAACAATAAAAGTTTGTGTGTATGTGTATGTGTGTGTATGGAGTGGACAGAGGGCAAAATCAGAGGGAAAGAAAGAAACTTGGACTCAGGGTTGTGGTGGAAAGATAGCAATCAATCAAGTTATGTTTTGCCATTTGGGAAAAGGGACTCAAGAGGAACTTGAAGGCCAGTGATATTTTGTTGAGTTTTATCCTGTTTAATGAAGTTTAAATATTATATAAAAAGAAAAAGAGGTTGTAAATGGTATAGCTGGCAGAGATCTTAAAATTCATTTTGTCAACTCTTTAATTTTGCACATAAGGAGATTGAGGTCCAAGCAAAATCTATCCCCTGACAAGTTTAAAATAGTAATCTGGCAGAGCTGGGGCAAAACTTTAGATGTGCCAATGAATAAAGAATTAAAATAATATTGCAGCTTTTAAAAAATAAAGATATATTAAAAATATTATGGCCTCTATCTGGAATGTTTCTCTACTTTAGCTGAAATGCTTTCTACATATACTGATTTTTTAAATAAATAGACAAGTTTAATCAAGGTTCATGACACCATCACTTCTGAGATGGAAGGCCCATCATTATGTAAATTTTCATATGCTTCTAGAGACACAGACTGATTTGTTGTTGTTGATTTTTACTTTGAATCATCTTAGTATTTAATCAGAGCTGCAAAATAATGGAGCAGATTTGACTTTAAAAGGTGTTTCCTAATCTGTAAACACAATATTTTACTGTGTTAAAAAAACATAAAAAATGAAGATTTTATTTTTTAATACTAAAGAGCAAAACCCTGGAATATTTCAAGTTTATTATTTATTCCCATTTTATTTCATTTCAAGAATGAATAGAATATCCTGATCTTCAGTTTTGATGATACCACTGACTAACATGCAATGAACATTAAGTATGATCATAATATAATGTTGTTTTGCCTGGGTGATTGTTGACTGCACTCAATATTCACAACTGCCTCCATTCTCCCATGTGACTACTTTTAACATAAGTAACCTGATATATTGAATGGTTTGCCTTGGAAACAAACAGAGATCATTCTGTTGTTTTTGAGATTGCATCCAAATCCTGATTAGATGCAATGTATATTGTCACCCTTCTCATTTAACTTATATGCAGAGTACCTCATGAGAAATGCTGGGTTGGATGAAGCACAAGCTGAAATCAAGATTGATAGGAGAAATATCAATAACCTCAGATACACAGACGATACCACCCTTATGGCAGAAAACGAAGAACTAAAGGGCCACTTGATGAAAGTGAAAGAGGATAGTGGAAAAAGTTGGCTTAAAATTCAACATTCAGAAAATTAAGATTATGGCATCTGGTCCCATCACTTCATGGCAAATAGATGGGCAAACAATGAAAACAGTGACAGACTTTATTTTTGGGGCTCCAAAATCACTGCAGATGGTGGCTGAAGTCTTAATATTAAAAGACACTTGCAAAAAAAAATAAAAAATAAAATAAAAGACACTTGCTCCTTAGAGGAAAAGCTATGACCAACCTAGATAGCATATTAAAAAGCAGAGACATTACTTTGCCAATAAAGGTCTGTCTAGCCAAAGCCATGGAGAAGGCGATGGAATCCCACTTCAGTACTCTTGCCTGGAAAATCCCATGGACAGAAAAGCCTGGTAGGCTACAGACCATGGGATCGCAAAGAGTCGGACACGACTGAGAGACCTCACTTTCACTTTTCATTTTCATGCATTGGAGAAGGAAACGGCAACCCACTCCAGTGTTCTTGCCTGGAGAATCCCAGGGATGGCGGAGCCTGGTGGGCTGTCATCTATGGGGTCGCACAGAGTCAGACACGACTGAAGCGACTTAGCAGCAGCAGTCAAAGCCATGGTTTTTCCAGTAGTCATGTATGGATGTGAGTTGGACTATAAAGAAAGCTGAGAGAATTGATTCCTCTAAACTGTGGTGTTGGAGAAGACTCTTGAGAGTCCCTTGGACTGCAAGAAGATGCAACCAGTCCATCCTAAAAGAAATCAGTCCTGAATATTCAATGGAAGAACTAATGCTGAAGCTGAAACTCCAATACTTTGGTCACCTGATGTGAAGAACTGACTCATTGCAAAAGACTGATGCTGGGAAAGATTGAGGGCAGGAGGAGAAGGTGACGACAGAGGATGAGATGGTTGGATGGCATCACTGACTCAATGGATTTGAGTTTGCGTAAGCTCTGGGAGTTGGTGATGGACAGGGAAGCCTGGCTTGCTGTAGTCTATGGGGTGGCAAAGACTTGGACACAACTGAGGGACTGAACTGAACCGAACCTGATATATGAATGAAATGAGGAAAATCAACTGGTTATACTGGTATCAGGCACACAAACTTGTTTTGCATTTGTATGAAGTGAATGAAATCATATGCCATGACTGGGAAGACTTTAAAACCACAGGGCACATATTATGAAAAGTGATTTTTAGTTAAGAATATTGACTTCTTTAAGACTTTTCTATTGAGAAGTTTCAATTTGACTCAATCAGTGGCACTACCACCAATACTATCACTTATTCATCACACATTGATTTGACTTCCATCTGTAGTTTAGTCAGCTTTGAAGGCTGAGGAGTCAAAAAGACTTAAGACACATCCTTGCCCTCCTAACATTCACAGTCGAGTAGCTGAGTCATAAAAGCAAGCCCTCCAGGATGCTGCAGTATAACACATGCACCGAGAGTAAAGGTCACAGGATACCCATAGAACCCAGAGAAGGAAAATGAGACTCCAGGGAAGAGGGAGAGAGATGAAGGAAGAGGGTGTTGAGAAGCAAAACGACCACGTGACTCAGACACTGCTGTGGGAGGTGATGTAATTTGCTAGCAAGTTTCCAATGTCAGCTATAACTGGCAGCTAGCTCATTGGAACTGATAGCTGATAAAGAAAGAAGGAGTTTCTTGGGAATTGCAAGTTAGTGAGGTCTAACGGGGTTTCCTTCTGACTCATCATGTTATCCGTGGGTTGAAACAGATAGAAGGGATGCTGAAGGAGAGACTTGCCACTGTGGCTGTGAGTTTCTTGATTCTAGAACCTGAGATCATGCATTTAAAAACTCCTACACAACCTGGCAAAAAACCTAAGACATGTGGGGTGGGGGGATGTTCAATAAATTTGGTTAGATTAAAACATCATTGCCAGGAAGAACATTTTTTAGCTCTGACCAAATAATCATATCTGAGCACTTGAGCCCAGACATATCTTTTTTGCCTGAACTGACAGCTTGGGGCTGATCTAATGAACTGACTCAAAGAAAGGGAAATATTGCACTGGGGTGGCTGATTCTTCATTCTGTTTCTTGATACAACATTAGTCAGTGCCTACCTAATATCAAATGTGATTCAAAATCTAGATTCACTTATTTTTGGCATTAACTCAGGGGAGCACATTTATTTTTCTACAAAAAAAATAGAATTCATCACAAGCTAGTATTTACATCCTATTATCCTTTTTATTTCTTCTTCTGCACTAAGTGCTTTATTTTTTATTTCTATTCTCATCCTCAAGGGCAAAAATATATTCATTCAAAAACATATTCTTCTGTAATTTCAAAGCAGTATGAAAGTGTCATTTTGTCAGATAATGGAGTTAGAGCCTTTGGCCAGATGTACTTATCAACAAATATGAAAACAGTCATTGCTTCTTCAAATCTTATTTATGAGTTATTTATCCATTTATTTAGAACTTAGATTTATTATGGAAATTATCTTTTTTGTCTGGAAAGGACTTATGAGATTATTTGGCCAAGTCTTTTACTTTACCAATAAGGGAATTAAGGTCTAAATATACTTGGTAATTATCTTACATTCTTATAGTTAGAATAGATATGAGAATAGATATCAGAAAGATTTCTGTATCTATTGTGCTTATGAGCCTTCCACTACAGCTATGTTTGTATAAGCCAACTCTAATTCTCTTGTCCTTAAAGTATATATGATCAGTGTTGCTAGATAAATTTTTTAAAAAACACACATCTGTCCCAATGCAAATGCCATGTTAAGGAACAACTTGGTCATAATATAAATTTCATGTTTTCTTATGTATGATTTCATCCAGGAGATGTACTAGTTGACCAAAGAAACTGATACCTGGATAAACTGATCCAACTAGGAACACACAAAATGCATACGTTTCAAACATCTGCCAGTTCCCTCAGCCCACCACATGTCTTATGAGTCATGTCCATAGGTGGTAGATGGAATAGGTCTCCTAAGGTACCATGTGCAAATCCCTAGACCTTGTGAATATATTATGTTACATGGTGAAAAGGACTTTGCAGATGACTGGAGGTTACTGATCACTGACCTGAAGTAAGGAAGATTATCCTGGATTGTCTAGGTGCATGCATGCATGCTAAGTCATTTCAGTCGTGTTCAACTCTTTGCAACCTTATGGACAGTAGCCTGCCAGGTTTCTCTGTCCGTGGAATTCTCCAGGCAAGAATATCGGAGTGGGTTTCCATTTCATTCTCCAGGGGGCTCTTCCCGACCCAGGAATCAAATCTGAGTCTTTTATATCTCCTGCATTGGCAGGTGGGTTCTTACCACTAGTGCCACCTGGGATGTCAAACCTATTCTAACCCCATGAGCCCTTAAAAGCAGAGAACTTACCCTGTTTAGAGCCAGATATGGAGCAGAAAAAAAAGCGTAAGAGAGATTCCCAGCTTTGGGAGAATTCAACACTTGCAGGACTCGAGAGAGCTCTCTAGTAGCTGAGGGCTTACAGCTAACAGTCACCAGACAGTAGGAACTTCAACTATATTCCTCAGGAAAGGAATTCTGCAGCAACTGGATGACCTTGAAAGCAGATTCTTCAAAGCCTTCAGAAAGGAACATGACCTCACCAACACCTTGATTTAGAACCCAACTAAATCTGTGCCCCCCTTTCATGTATCACAGCCTTGTCATGGCTAAGGGGCTTGTGTAACCCTGCTGTGCAGGGCTACCCAGGATGGCTGAGTCACAGTGAAGAGTTCTGACAAACCATGGTCCACTAGAGAAAGAAATGGCAACCCACTCTAGTGTTCTTGCCACAAGTAACCCATAAACAGTATGGAAAGGCGAAAAGATATGACCATGGAAGATGAGTCCCCCAGGTTGGAAGGTGTTCAATATGTTACTGGGAAGAGTGGAAGTCAATTACTAATAGCTCCAGAAAGAATGAAGCAACTGGCTCAAAGCGGAAATGACGTTCAGTTGTGGATGCGTCTGGTGGTGAAAGACCAATGCTGTAAAGAACAATGTTGAATAGGAACATGGAATGTTAGGTCCATAAATCAAAGATCTAACAGAAATCAACCCTGAATATTCATTGGAAAGACTGATGCTAAAGCTGAAGCTGAAGCTCCAATACTTTGGCAATCTGATATAAACAGCCAACTCATTGGAAAAGACCCGGATGCTGGGAAAGATTGAAGGCAACAGGAGAAGGTAGCAGAGGATAAGATGGTTAGATAGTATCACTGACCCAATGGACATGAATTTGAGCAAACTTGGGAGTTAGTGAAGGACAGAGAAGCCTGGTATGCTGCAGCCCATGATATTGCAAAGTGTCAGATATGACTGAGTGATTGAACAACAACAAACCTGTGCCCAGACTTCATGGAAAGTGCCAAATCTGTGATAGTTTTTTATGGTATTAAGGGAAAACTAATACCCCTCTCCACATCTGGTTTTACAATTTTTGTCTGATTTCAGATAACCTTCCTCATTGCATTTGTGAGCACTCTCAAACTGCAATCTTCTTTATATCCCCTTCTGCAAGCAGACCTTGGGATTTTTTTCAAGGAAAAATGCCATATTTACTGATTATTTATATGTTTCTTAATCACTTAATGCATCCAAAATGATCACCATCTTTGTTAGGTTCCTATCTTTTTGTGTGTGTGTCACTGATGCTTTTGACTTTTGTTCCTCAAACCCCATTTTTTTCTAAAATCATTGTAGTTGATGCAATGGGATTTTATATACACAGTGGGAGAGGGAAAAAAATTTCCTCTATTCATCTTTAGTTCATTGGCTTGGGTCTTATAAATTAGACTAACAAAAGACAGATTTGTAAGTGAAAAAAAAAAAAAAACCAGAATTTTAATAACATCTGTATCGCACACATACATAACAATACTCAGTGATGAGGGACTCAGTGGGTACGATGAGGACTTGGGCTTGTAGAGAATCTTGGCAAGGAACAATAATTTTGTAGAGAAGTAGCAGGACAAAGCAAAGTAACTCCAAGGCACTAGAAGGAGCAACTTGGGGGAAGACAAATATGTGGGGACCTAAAGTGCTTCCCTCATAGCTCAGTTGGTAAAGAAACTGCCTGCAATGCAGGAGACCAGATTTGATTCCTGGGTCAGGATGATTCCCCTGGAGAAGGAAGTGGCAACCTACTCCAGTATTCTTGCCTGAAGAATCCCAAGGACAGAGGAGCCTGGTGGGCTACAGTCCATGAGGTCACAAGAGTCGGACACAACCTAGTGGCTTAACCATCGCAGACAGCCTTTCTTGTATCTACTTCTTTTCATTTGCTTTCAGCTCACAACAATCCTTGTGCTAAAGTAGCATATTTTTAGGCACTACCCTTAAGATTCTTCTAGTCCTGGGAAATGGGTGGGTTGGCTCTAGTATAAAGTCACACAGAACTAAATTCAGGACATAATTACGTAACTGCTTATTATGTAAAGAGCTTTGTGATGCTTCTCCTTTGAAGTGACATACTTTTATATTCCATGTCTCTTTGAAAATGTCCACTTACCTTCCAGATGGCTACTAAGATATTATATCTTAGGAGAAGCTGTGTTTCATCCCACAAGTAAATGTTAGGTGATTTCTATGGGCATCCGTCCCTCCCCCTTATTGCCCAAATAATGACTCAACTCACATTTAAATTGTCCATTTGTTTTCCTATATGCCTTGCGGATTACAAGCTTTAAGGAGAAGGATAACACATGTTTTACTTTTTCCATATTTGTATATCAACACTCTAGCTTAGTGCCAAACACATAACCAACATGCAATCATACATGTTAAATAAAAATTGAATATGTGTTTGAAAATACAAGCAGTGGGTCAATCACATACTCAATGAACATAAATCTGAGTAAACTCTGAGAGACAGTGAAGGAGAGAGGAGACTGGTATTTTGCTGTCCATGGTGTTGCAAAGAATCTAACACAATTCAGCAACTGAACGACAATAAAATGTTTGTTCCTACATAGTCACAATGTGGATAGCTGAGAAGATAATGTTTCTCTTCAATGACCAGAGCCATTTGTGTCAAAGCCCTTTTAATGCAGATTTTTAGATTCTGTCATCAAATATGTACATCTGATTTCAGTAGCATCAATGTGGGACTTCAAGCTGTGAGGTGGAGTGAAATAATCATTGAGAGATAGAGCATAGAATTGGAAATATTTCTTATCTCTTAAGGTCAGAATTCAAGTATACCATTTTCTGAAGCTTTATAATTGCTAAACATTGTTTAGAGATAAAATTAGCTCCTTAATTTATTTAGGAGTTCCTGTAAGGTGGCCATGATGATAATAAGGCCGACCTCAATTTATGAGCAATCTAGGCAGGATTGCTTACTCAACCTGCAAATTACTTGCAAAATATATGAAATGTTTACAGCTCAAGTTGAAAATACAGTATTAAAAATGTTTCTGGGGTCACATTAAAAACGATTGAGTGGTTTTAAAAATCTATTGGTCTGGTGGTTTGTTGCAGGAGAGAAAAGGCAGATAAACAGTTTGGTGTTTTGCATGTAGTTTTTCACATCCAAGTGACCATAGGCTAGAGGCTAGAAGAAAATGTAGCATATTATGAAAGATTGGATAGTCCAAGCTTTCCACTCCCATTGTATATTTCAAATGTATTCTCCAAAGATGTCTATGGAGTTAATTCTATTTGCATTAATTCTATCTTCAGTGGGTCAAGAATGGCAACTTATTGGCAGTCAAGAGTGACAATGAAAGAAGGGTAATGGAAGAAAGGACCCTTCTCCTTAAGAGATTTGTAATATATTAGAAGACAGAATAAGAGTCTGAGAAGCATAGCCACCAAGAAAGGACCAGGCATGTCAAAATGCAAAAATTCAAGCAATCCTAGATTCGAGAGAAGAAAATCAGAACATGGAGGACTGGAATACTCAGAAAACACACTGCTAAGAGATCTCTTTGCTCAGATTAAAAAGAAAAAAAAAAAACATGAAGTCAATGGTTTGTAACTTGGGCAACTGTTCGCTGAGAACCCAAATGAGCCAGTTAGCTTACTTTGCATACACCAAACAACCAGCAGCTCATAAAAACTTTCAGTCATTACTGACCTTGATTAGAATTCAGGCTGCAGCCAGGGAAAGAAAAGTGGAGATTTTGCTTTCCAATTCTCTATGCCACTCATTCTCTCTAGACCTTGGTTGCCAGCAAAGTTCTGCTTCATCATGGAGCACAGGAAATAAATGCAGCCTTGTAGGTATGTGATAGCAATGACCGTAAATAAGGACAAGCACACTTATACCTGCAAATGAATAGAGTTGTACAGATGGTACAAGAGATCCTTCCTATAGGTCCTGAGCCAGACCCCATTATTCCCTGCTTCATATAACGGCCCAGTGCAGTAACTGTGGACCATCACACAGCACAGATGGAAGACAGCGTTAGAGGGCAATTGAACATGTGAATTTTCCCAGTGTGTCACAATTACAGAAACATCTGTGCTAAATATTTTCAAGCTGATCCACTGTAAAAATTGGCAATGTTCAATAGCACTTGATGTCTTGCCTTTCCCTGGTGGGAAAGAAGTCTAATGATTGCATTTGGGACTACAGCATAAGGCATGTACCTATGCTGATTGCTTGCTGTTTAAAGGGACCTCATTTGCATTATGCTGCTTGCAATGTGCTTTCTTTATGCCTCCTCCTTTCGTTTTTTTGCCTGCAAATATAAACTGAAAGGGAAATCAAACCCTTTGCTACTCTTGTCATTGAAATGTTTCCCAGGGCTCAGTTAATGGAATGGCCTGGGCAGGGGCAAGGAAAAGGCGAGAGCGATAAAGTCTCTTGACAGTAATTGTCGACTGTGTTGCCTGTTAATTCTGATTATATTAAAATGGATGATTGGCTGCCTCATCATTTGCTCATAAACATGCTACTTCATCCTAGGAATCTACTAATCAAAGCAAAGTTCTAACTTTTTTACTTATGTGAATTTTACCTTCAGGAAGATGGCAACCTTAGTCAGTGCCCAGAAAATTTTAACATGCATATGACTCGCCTGGGATTCTTGTAGAGTGAAGTTTCTGATTCAGTGGATCTGGGAAGAGACCCAAGATTCTGTCTGTCTAACCAGCTCCTACGTGATGCACAGTCTGTTGGTTTAAGGACTGAGGTCGAAAGCTCAGCTTCTCTGTACAATGGTGCTGAATCGAACCTCGGAGACAGAGTTTTGTATGAAGTAGAAAAAACTAGCTTATTCTTTTCCCAGGCAAAGGGGGCCCCAGCAGGCTAATGCCTTCAAAATCGAGTGTCCTAGCTTGGGGAAGATAGTGAGGAGTTTTACAGTAATGGTTTAAAGACCACTTGATCAGCTTGTGGACATTCTTCTGATGGGTGGTATGTAGGAGTCAGCATCATCAACATTCAGGTCCAGCTGGTCTGAGGTTTACCTGCTTGTGAGCAGCACAGCACTGTTAATCATTAACTTCTCCACCGGAGGGGGTTTCAGTATCTTCAAAACAGCTCAAGGATATTGTTGGATATATCCCTTGATGGGAAAGCGGCACCTGCCCCAAGGCTTCTCTTACCTATTTCTCCATGGTCTCGAATCCCTTCTCTTCCCTAATTAACAATTGTTTGAATCTGCCCATTGGAACTCAGGGAAGGCCACAGATGCTAAGTGAAGGTTGTTTCTTATAATTGAAGAAATGGGGGACACAGGAAGTCTTTGCATCCAGGAACCCCATAGGGCATTGCTCAGAATTAGGACCACATTTTACACAGCAAGGTTCAAGGCTCTGAGAATGCAGAATGAAAATAGTAGATTCATTCTTTGATCTTTTCACTTATCAGGAAATTCAAATGTTCCCAGTAGATGCTATTAAAAAAAAAAAAAGGCAAGAAAAAACAAGGTACCTAAGAGATTCCCATCTTGTAATAATGTTAATTTTCAATGTAGTACAAATTTCCATTTACTTATCAGACACCACTTTACAATCATATACTGTGTACCTACTAAAAACATTTAGTTTTCTGAAGCTCAAAGTCAGTTGAAGAAGCAGACATATAAGCAAATAATTGCAGTAGATGTGGAAAGGGCAATAGAAAGAGGTACCAACAAAGAAAACACAGGGGATGAGTTTGGGAATCAGAACTGGCTATTCCAGGCACAGAAAAATTATACAGAAAGATCTTCATGACCCAGACAACCACAATGGTATGATCACTCATCTAGAGCCAGATATCCTGGAATGTGAAGTCAAGTGGGCCTTAGGAAGCATCACTATGAACAAAGCTAGTGGAGGTGATGGAATTCCAGTGGAGCTATTTCAAATCCTGAAAGATGATGCTGTGAAGTGCTGCACTCAATATGCCAGCAAATTTGGAAAACTTGGCAGTGGCCACAGGACTGAAAAAGGTCAGTTTTCATTCCAATCCCAAAGAAAGGCAATGCCAAAGAATGCTCAAACTACCACACAATTGCACTCATCTCACACACTAGAAAAATAATGCTCAAAATTCTCCAAGCCAGGCTTCAACAGTACATGAACCAAGAACTTCCAGAGGTTCAAGCTGAATTTTGAAAAGGCAGAAGAGCCAGACATCAAATTGCCAACAAACACTGGATCATAAGAAAAGTGAGAGAGTTCCAGAAAAACATCTACTTCTGCTTTATTGACTATGTCAAAACTTTTGACTGTGTGGATCACAATAACCTGGAAATTTCTAAAAGAGATGGGAATATCAGACCACCTTTCCTGCCTCCTGAGAAATCTGATGCAGGTCAAGAAGCAGCAGTTAGAACTGGACATGGAACAACAGACTGGTTCCAAATAGGAAAAGGAGTACCTCAAGGCTGCGTATTGTCACCCTGCTTATTTAACTTATATGCAGAGTACATCAGGAGAAATGCTGGGCTGGATGAAGCACAAGCTGGAATCAAGATTGCCAGGAGAAATATCAATAACCTCAGATACGCAGATGATACCACCCTTGTGGTAGAAAGCAAAGGAGAACTAAAGAGCCTCTTGATGAGTGTGAAAGAGGGTGCAAATGTTGGCCTAAAACTCAACATTCAAAAAACTAAGATCATGGCAACTGGTCTCATCACTTCATGGCAAATAGATGGGGAAACAATGGAAACAGCGACAGACTTTACTTGGCGTGGGGGGTGGGGTTCCAAAATCACTGCATATGGTGACTGCAGCCATGAAATTAAAAGATGCTTTCTCCTTGGAAGAAAAGCTATGACCAATCTAGACAGCATATTAAAAAGCAAAGACATTACTTTGCCAACAAAGGTCTGTCTTGTCAAAGCTATGGTTTTTCCTGTAGTCATGTATGGATGTGACAGTTAGACTATAAAGAAAGCTGAGCACTGAAGAATTGATGCTTTTGAACTGTGGTGTTGGAGAAGACTCTTGAGAGTCCCTTGGACTGCAAGGAGATCCAACCAGTCCATCCTAAAGGAAATCAGTCCTGAATATTCACTGGAAGGGCTGATGCTGAAGCTGAATCCAATACTTTGGCCACCTGATGCAAAGAACTGACTCATTTGAAAAGACCCTGATGCTGGGGAAGATTGAAGGTGGGAGGAGAAGGGGACGACAGAAGATGAGATGATTGGATGGCATCACGATGGACATGAGTTTGAGTAAGCTCTGGAAGTTGGTGATGGACAGGGAGGCCTGGCTTGCTGCAGTCCATGGGGTTGCAGAGTGAGACACGACTGAGCAACTGAAATGAACTGATTCCAGATGCAGAGTATTGACTACACCACTTAATTACTCCAAAACTAAGTTTCTCCATCAATAAAATGGACAAGATAACTTCATTCATACTGTAATTGTGTTGATAATACACGACGTGGTACTTATTACATCATAATTATGTACCAAACATTAGCCTGCTTCCTTTTATTTGATTTAGGAAAACAAAACAAACAAGGAAAAAAGATTAGCAGTATTGCAAAGATGGCAGTTCCTGTAAAAATAAATAAGATGACTTCATCTCTAAGGAGCTTACAATTTAATAGAAGAGATAAAAAGAAGAGCACAGGTGACTATTAAGCTGTAATGCAAGGTAGAATGTGATAAATTCTATCAAATAAATTTTGGGGAAGTGCTATGGTAAGAAAATGAATTTAATTTTGTGGCATTTAAGTTGCGACAGAAAGAATGTGTAGACTTACAGTAGGCTATAGGAGAAAAAAAGCATTTTATTTATAGAGGATGAAAAAAAAAAATCACTGGAATGCACTTGCAGAAAATGTTTTAGCTAGAGGTAAGCCTTGTGGAAGACTCGGGTTCGATCCCTGGGTTGGGAAGATTCCTTGGAGAAGGAAATGGCAATCCACTCCAGTACTATTGCTGGGAAAATCCCATGGACAGAGGAGCCTGGTAGGCTACAGTCCATGGGGTCGCAAAGAGTTGGACATGACTGAGCGACTTCACGTAAGCCTTGTTGGGGCTTCCCAGGTGGCGCTAATGGTTTAAAGAAAAATACAAAGAAACAAACAAAAAACTTGTCTGCCAATGCAGGAAGCATAAAAGAAGTGGGTTTTGATCTCTGAGTTGGGAAGATCTCCCAGAGGAGGGCATGGCAACCCACTTCAATATTCTTGTCTGGAGAATCCCATTGATGGAGGAGTCTGGTGGGCTACAGTCCATAGGGTTGCAAAGAGCCAGAGATGACTGAAGGACTTAGCAAGCATGCACACAAGCTTTGTTGAAAAGAAGTGGTTTCAGATGGCCTCGGCCTACAGTGACATGAAGCAGGTTTTCAGTTGTTGGCTAAAGACTAAAGTCAGGCTGTAGCAGTGAGAGTAATGAATCCTAGCCACTAGACCAGTGGCCAGTGGCAAGGCCCTTGCCTGTACAGCCTTGCGGAAATGAATTCTCACAAAGATGTAAAGTAGTGAAACAACTTTTTATTAGGAGGAAAAAAGGCATATGTGTATAGGCACACAGGCAGGCTCAGAGAGAATCCCACCCTTGTGGTAGTTTGAATCACTTATATGGGTCATCCCAAATCTCCTTTGAGCAGTCATCTTGCTTTGCCTAGTTCTGAATCTGAATTTGGTACATCTCAGGGGCTTCTCTGGTGTCTCAGGTATTAGAGTCTGCTTGCAATGAAGGAAACCTGGGTTCAATCCCTGGGTTGGGAAAATCTCCTGGAGAAGGGCATGGCAACCCACTCCAGTATTCTTGCCTAGAGAATTCCTACACAGAAGAGCCTGGCAGGCTATGGTCCATGGGGTCACAAAGCATCAGACATGACTGAAGAACTAACACTTTCCCTTTCACAGGGTCCTCTTATGTATGCACGCACATCTCTCAGCCAAGATGGATTCTAGAGAAGAGGACTATGGGGAAGTTGACCTCCAAGGAGACTCTGTGCATGTATATTTGAGAAGGTGTCCCTGAAGACAAGAATGAGAAATGCGTGGTCTCTTATCTGGGTAGGGCTTAGCTTCTTCTCATCTTCATCTTGGAGCATCAGTCCACAAAGGGATGAACTGCAGCTCCTCAGTCTGGGGGCTCTCTATCTCCTGCCTCAGAATTAGTAGGTATAGAGGATGCAGAGGGAATGTGGAATGAAGCTTGGGAGTTGGAAATTGATTTCATGGGCTGCGGTCATTTCATCAGACTCATTTAGAATGAAGTAGATTCAATACATGTGTTCTTGAGTCAAAAGAGTCAAAAGGAGAGACACTGAAAAGAGAGCTACTTTGAACAACGGCGCTTGTTGAGGCTGGAGAAGGGAAAGGCCAATTGCAGTAGAATTGAACAGAAAGACAGCAGGTGTAAGGGAGAGGAGTCAAGAGCAGGATTGGAGGACTTATTAGAAAGTAAAATGTTGGATAAAGCTTCAATTTTCTTGGGAGGTGACTAGGAGTACCATTGTATGATTTTTTAAAATAAAATAAGAGAACAGATGGATCATTAATAACAACAATGAAACATCCCATGTACTTGCAGAACTAGAGCTTAACATGGAAAAGCTGAAGTTCAAACCAGATCAAAAGAAGACCTAGAACATTTACATAGGGAAGATACCCATGTGTGTATAAGTAAGTATGGAGCTAGGGCAGCTGAGTGAAAGAAAATGTACTAGTGATGAGATGAGAAAAACTCTCACAGGTGGGAGGTTATCAAGAAAGCATATGGTAAGTGAAAGCAGGTTAGCAGAAGATTTAAGAGTTAGTGATGGATAGAGGCAGTGACAGATCTAGAATTTGGCCAACAATTTAGTTGAGAGGACAAAACAAGGGGAATATTCTAGGGCTGTATGTGCATGGCATGGAATAGTTACTTAGAGGGTATATGTATTCAAGGTTGTCTTCAGTAGTTGCTAAAGGTTTCAAAGAGTCTATTCCTATTCCCCAAACCACCCCTTGAACTCATTCTGCTTGTTAGAGAGAGGATGGTCATGTCTTTGAATATTATGCATCGTTTTTTTTTTTTAATATCATGATCTGGCTGGTTGTTAATAATCCTTAATTTACCTTGTCTTAGGTTTAAATGTATTGATCTTACATATTTGTGTTTCTAAATAGAGAAAATGAAATAGACAAAATATTCTATGTTTAGGTATTACGCCATGGTCCATATTCTCTCTCTCTCTGTCTCATTCTCTCTCCCAATCCCTCCCTCTCTCCCTCTTTCTCTTCCTCTCTTGTCATTACGGATGGGATACTATTTAAAAAGAAGAAAACTGTACAACTGAAAAGGCTATAAAATTCTATCCTGGTGCCATAAATAAATTCTAATTTTAATATACAAGCAAATGTTTAAGATGGTTACACTGTGGTTCATTGAATAATCTCATACCGATTACTTACTAAAGAAAGATTTATATAATATGAAGACTACCATGGGATATTAGTACTCAGTTGCATCTAACTCTCTGTGACCACATGGCCTGTAATCTACCAGGCTCCTCTGTCCATGGGATTTTGCAGGCAGGAGTACTAGAGTGGGTCTGGTATTCAACCCCAACTCAGGGATTGAACCCACATCTCTTGAGTCCTCTGCATTGAGAAGCAGATGTTTTTATCAGTAGTGTCATCTAGCCAACTTCTCTGTGTTTCATTTACCATGCTACCTATTTACAAATCTAGTCTCACTTACTATTGCAACAACTCAGAGAACTAAATACTTTTCTCCCATTTTTACAGTGGAGAGACGTTGAAAGCTATTAACTTGAAGAGTCACGACCCAAACGAAAGCTGTCTCATGCTACAGCCCTAGTTCTTTTTACTCTATGGACATGTAAGGTAGAAAAAAATCTCCCCCTCTTTCTAGCTGAGATTTCTCAACTGGGACCCTGTAAATTGTATTGACAAAAGACAGATGAGTAGGAGAAAAACACACACATTTATTTAGACTCCATAAAAAATAGCAACCCACTCCAATATTCTTGCCTGAGAAATCCCATGGGCAGAGGAGCCTGGCAGGCTATGAGATTGCAAGAGTTGAACAAAACTTTTCAACTAAACCACCAAGGAAATGAAGACCTGAATGTTTTTCTACTAGTTTGAGGAAGAGTGAAAAAGAGGTAAGAGACAAATGGTAAAGGTAGTAATCTGGAGGAAACTTAGCAAAGCCTGTGTTTTTTTTCTAGATTGTGCTGGGTTTCTATTCCATCTTCAGAGATAAGCATGCTTCTTTTTGCTGGGTATGGGGAAGGTACCTCTTACACAAGGGTCTTTTGACCTGCCTCAGGAGAGATGGAGTTTGTCAGAGAGTCTGTTTTGCACTTGCCATTTTCCTTCAACATAAAATATTCAGCATTCATAGTGTAATATAGCACCTGAATCCCATAAGAAACATAGACCTTCTATTTTATAGCCACCAATATAGAAGAGTTCTGTGCTCTACTGATGCCTCTGAAAGGGGCAAGTTGAGTTACTGCCACTGATGGATAACTCATATCTAGCTCCTAGATAGACCAGAATCCAAATTCTAAAATACCACTCTTTGAAAATAAAGATGATGATGAAAGACATCAGATGCAGAATAACTTCATGACAAATTTTCAGATCGATTCCTGAAGGCATAAGTAGTACAAGGTAGGCAAAATAGCCCTAGAACAATTACAACCATTAAAATAAAATATAACACCCACAATTAGAAAGAACCTCACAAAATGTTACTTTGTTTGTTTGTTTGTTTTTTAAAAAAAGACTTTCCAACGAGGAGAAATATTTTGATCTGATGAACCACATTGGAGCAATGCTAACTTTATTCATTATACTTTGGATTTAAAATCCATATTCACCATGTAATTTTATACTTATTAAGATGATACGTATCAGCATCTAATCTATTGTATAATGTACATTATGTTAATAACATCTTAATAAAGTTGGAAAGCAAATAAATAAATAAATAAATAAAAACAGTGTGTCTAAATATAGCTTTCAATTCTAGTCTAATCTTGAGAAAATGAATACAAAATAATTTTTGGACTATAAACTTTGTACAGGTGAAAAAAAGTAGCGTGACTATTTTAGATGGTGACTGCAGCCATGAAATTAAAAGATGCTTACTCCTTCGAAGGAAAGTTATGACCAACATAGATAGCATATTCAAAAGCAAAGACATTATTTTGCCAACAAAGGTCCATCTAGCTAAAGATATGGTTTTTCCACTGGTCATGTATGGATGTGAGAGTTGGACTGTGAAGAAGGCTGAGCACTGAAGAACTGATGCTTTCGAACTGTGGTGTTGGAGAAGACTCTTGAGAGTCCCTTGGACTGCAAAGAGATCCAACCAGTCCATTCTGAAGGAGATCAGCCCTGGGATTTCTTTGGAAGGAATGATGCTAAAGCTGAAACTCCAATTCTTTGGCCATCTCATGCGAAGAGTTGACTCACTGGGAAAGACTCTGATGCTGGGGAGGGATTGGGGGCAGGAGGAAAAGGGGACAACAGAGGATGAGATGGCTGGATGGCATCACCAACTCAATGTATGTGAATTTGAGTGAACTCCGGGAGATGGTGATGGACAGGGAGGCCTGGCGTGCTGTGATTCACGGGGTCACAGAGAGTTGGACACTACTGAGTGACTGAACTGGACTGATTTTAGTGTTCTCCATGACATGTCTTCATTATTATTATGCTACATGTTTCAGAAGTTGAAAATAAATACAGAGGACTAGTTCTATAAATATTTTTAAAAAATGGTAAAAGTAAAAAGAAGAGTAGTTGAAGTCAGAAGACTGTTAAAATCAGAATTTAAGACCTTAGAGTAGAATTATAGCTTTGTAGTTTGTTTGTTTTGTTTTGTTTGTCATGGAGATGTCAGAGAGAACTAAAGAGGTATGATAGTTAAAGTTTGTTTGTTTGTTTTTTCCCTTAGTAAAAAACATATGTTATTTAGGAACTTTGGCAGTAAAGAAAAAGAGACCTTAATATAGGCCTGGGCTCCATTTCAAATACAGAAAAGCAGGGATTTATAATCAAGGAGCAGATTGGCGGGTCAGCAGACAGAAAATTACTAAGTATAGACATCAGGGGTAGAGAATTCTTGCTAAACTGACCTAATAAGATTCATGCCAAAAGCATAAAAGTCAGACATCATCTGAGGGATGGAGGGCAGGATGAGGATTTTGACTCAGCCTCTCAGATGATCAGATATTAAGGATGAGGGGGACTATGAACTGCCAACGAGGATTTTGGCTAAAACTGGGTAATGAAAAGATGAACAGGGAAATCCAAGGTCTAGCCCTATTCAAGGTAAAGGACCAGAGGAGCCTGACTAAAGTTTGGTCAAGGAGAGAGACTTTGTCAGAGATGGAGAATATTGGTGTTGGGCTGCTCAAGGAAGCTTGACACTGGCTGGTAGGGAAAGTCAGCAATGTGTATAAAGGGGTAAGTAGATGAAAAGGAACAGATTAGGAAGAACAACAAACACCAACTCAATCAGAGACAAATAAAAGATACTATTAAGAATTGAGTTTGTAAGTATAAGATTGATTTTATTTTTAAATTTGCTTTTAAAATTTACTTTATGTTGGAGGAGACATGGGTTCAGTTGCAGTAAATGCCTGGTGGCTCAGTTCTAAAGAATCCACTTGCCAGTGCAGGAGATGAGGGTCCAAACCCTGGGTCAGGAAGAGCCCCTGAAGAAGAAAAGTGGCAACCCATCCGGTATTCTCACCTGGGAAAGCCCATGGACAGAGAAGCCTGAAAGGCTGTAGTCCGTGGGGTCCCAAAAGCATCAGACATAACTTAAACCACCACATAGCTGATTTCCCATGTTGTGTTAATTTCAGATATACAGCAAAGTGACTCAGTTATACATATGCATCTATTTATCCTTTTTCAAATTATTTTCCCATTTGGCTCTTACAGAATATTGAGCAGAACAGAGACTAAAAAGGTAGATTTCTAGTACTCTTTAAATCTATCCTGTTGGAATGCAATAAAGAACTACGGTAAAATTCAGGTTTTGGAATCTGAGACATCTGTTTTCTAGTCACTGGTGCATCACTTACTTAGTGAATATAAATGTCACAAACACTAAGCCCCCATTTTTATGTTAGAAATTGCTGGAAGAAATGTGCCCAACGTACTACCAGGCACAACGTGCCTGTCATGTAGTGTCTGCTCTGTAAAGTAAACTCCTTTCCTCTCCTCCAATTTTAACAATTTTCTCTTACAGTTCTTTATTCTTAGACACATTTTCTGTTTCCCAGTTTATTCTGAGTGAATTAGCTACTACTTTGTTTTATGGGAAATATATGTTAATACATTCCATATTACAAAAATAGGTAATATCACCTGATCTTTAAATTTTCTATAACTTACTTGAGAAGCAAACTACAATTTTAAAGTTCATTCCAACTGCATTTTCCACTTCCAGTTCATTTTGTCAAGTAGATTGCCTGTTACACATAGGGCTTTATCATTCTTATTTTCACATACCCTCCACTTCTTTCATGTTTTCATAAGCCTTCAAAGAGTTCTATGCTCTATTTAGCAAATATTCACCAAAAAACCCCATATATTTACTATCCACTATGTAGAATGGGAAATAGATGGGGAAACCGTGGAAACAGTGTTAGACTTTATTTTGGGAGGGCTCCAAAATCACTGCAGATGGTGACTGCACCCATGAAATTAAAAGACGCTTACTCCTTGGAAGAAAAGTTATGACCAACCTAGATAGCATATTCAAAAGCAGAGACATTACTTTGACGACTAAGGCCCGTCTAGTCAAGGCTATGGTTTTTCCAGTGGTCATGTATGGATGTGAGAGTTGGACTGTGAAGAAGGCTGAGCACCAAAGAATTGATGCTTTTGAACTGTGGTGTTGGAGAAGACTCTTGAGAGTCACTTGAACTGCAAGGAGATCCAACCAGTCCATTCTGAAGGAGATCAGCCCTGGGAGTTCTTTGGAAGGAATGATGCTAAAGCTGAAACTCCAGTACTTTGGTCACCTCATGCAAAGAGTTGAATCACTGGAAAAGACTCTGATGCTGGGAAGGAGTGGGGGCAGGAGGAGAAAGGGACGACAGAGGATGAGATGGCTGGATGGCATCACTGACTCGATGGACGTGAATCTGAGTAAACTCTGGGAGTTGGTGATGGACAGGGAAGCCTGGCGGGCTGCAATTCATGGGGTCTCAAAGAGTCGGACACAACTGAGCGACTGAACTGAATTGATGTAGAAGTCAAAGAAGCAATTCAAGAATCAAAACAATAAAAACAAGCCTTGGCCACAAGGAATAGTCTTACATTGCTTAACTCTGTAAGGGAGAAAGAGAAGTCATCTCCTTCATCTTCATGAGAATACTCTTCCACAATAAGTCAATCAGTAGATATGGAAAAAACCAACTTCCTGCAGAAGGAAAATCAAAGTGGAGTTTGTTTTTTGCTAAAAGAGCTTTCTAAAAGGGAGCTGGAGGCCATTGAGGAAGTAAAACGTAGGCATGCCTCAGCCTGGCTGTAATCTGAACTCTGATCACTTCTTGTCTGAATTCAGAACATCTACAAAATGTTCCAGAAACTCAGGGTACTTATTGGACCCTTACCCTAAATAACTTGTGACAGCCTATCTTTTATTTCCTTTATGCATCCTAGCCAACTATAATTTTTGAAAACAAACTTTAACAACTGTGTAGCTTTTGCCTTTATAAGCTCCTGACTCTCTTCCTTGGAACACTCTTTGGATTTTACCCAAATCTGCGTCTCCTGAATTGCAACTCCTAAAACCCTAAATAAATCTCTTTGCTCTTTACAGCCGTGATACTGATTATTGTTTGACCTTCTTTATACTTTTTCTACTTGATTATATGCTGTTTTATCAGAGCAGCAAGCTTTGGAAATTTACTTTGAAATCTAACTATTTTTTATTTCTATCTAGAATTGAAAATAATTGATTGGAGAAAAAAATTTGCTCTTTTTTTTAAAAAAAAAAACCCTCTTTGTCAAGCAAAAATATTATATGGAAGTGATTGAACTATGACACACATTCTAATATTTCCAAATGTTAAACATCTTAAGTAGAGTTTAATTCCTACTAGATATAGGCTATACCAGGACTGTAGTGGATTCTGCTTTAGAGAGAAACTGATGTCTTATTCTCTCCATGAGAAATTAGAATGTGTCCTCCTGAATTTAAAGGGAAATTAATAATTGACACACTGCTTCAAGTGTGGGGGGGGGTTGTTTTATCGAAAAATCAATTTCTCAATCCTCTTAACATTCCTTGTTCTTTTCTGAACTTTTGCCCAATTGTAAACCTCTCTGAGAGGACTAAAGGAATGGAATAAAATACAATATATTTAATGGAAATCTCACTAGGACTAAACAAAAGAGGCCTTTAATCTCCTTACCTAACTATTTGGTGTTTGACTCTCTTAGAAGCCATCACCCAGTCCAAGTTAATGTGAAATTTTCCATCTAACATCACATCAATCTAAAAAGAATATTTGTGATATTGCAATGTGTAATATGAAATATACATTTCATCTTTATATCTTTTTTGGCCCAGAGCTCCTAAAACTCTTGGAATTTCCTAAGTGATGAGTGTGATAAAAGTGTCTTTTGTTATCTTAATGAGGTGACTTCTCAACCCCAGGTAAGGTAGGTAAGGTAGAAGAACCATGCAAATGATTAAAAGGTTGGAACTGTTAGTTCCACTCCCCAGATCTCTGGGGAGGGGAGAGGAGCTGGACTTTGAATCCACTGCCAATATCCAGTGATTTAATCAACCAGGTTTGTGTAATGTATCCTCCATAAAAACGCAAAAGGGGAAGATTTTTTCAGTCTGATGAACATCTGGAGAGTCAGGGAGAATGACCTGCTCAGGGATCGTAGAAGCTCTGTGTCTGTACCTTGTCCTGTATATCTCATTTGCCTATTGATTTGTATCCTTTAATATCCTGTGTAATAAACTGATAGTCTGGAGAGTAAACTCGTTTCCTAAGTTCTGCAAGACACTTTAGCAAATTAATCAGACCTAAGGAGGGGGCCAGGGCTTCCCAGGTGGCACAGTGGTAAAGAATTCGACTGGCAGTGTAGGAGACACAAGAGATGTCGTCTCAATCCCTGGGTAGGGAAGATTCTCTGGAGTAGGAAAAGGCAGCCAGCTCCAGTATTCTTGCCTGGAAAATATCATGGACAGAGGAATCTGCTGGGCTATAGTCCATGGGGTCACAGGGTCGGACAACTGAACAACAAAACACAAGGATGGGGTCGTGGGAACATCTGATTGATAGCCAGTCAGTCAGAAGTACAGATAACAACATGGATTTGCAATTGGCATCTGAAGTGGAGGCAGTCTTATAGCCCTGAGTCCTTAATCTGTGGGACCTGACACTCTCTCCAGGTAATAGTGTCAGGATTGAGTTGAATTGTAGGGCATCGGCTGGTGTCAGAGAATTGCTTTCTAGAGTATGGAAAATCCCCACACAGTGGAACTGGCTAATCAGAATCTTCATTATGAATTAGGAAAATGCTTGAATGTAATAAATTTATATATTTAAAGGACATAACTTAGGCCAAAGTTCTAGGATCCATGTACCTAAAAGACCATATTCTTTATGCACAAACAAATGTCTCTGAAACAGAAAGAAGAGTAATTAAATTTATTTCCAAGCCAGTTAACCAATCCCTGGTGAATGACCATCTTCCAATACCTGTCTGTAAGGTGTTTTTTTTTTTTTTTTCTTTTCTACTAACTGTAACAACTGCCAACTTGTCAAATGGTGAAGCTTTTGTTTCCCCTTGGCAACAGATCCCTGCCCTGTGTGACAGGATTTCCATATTGTCAACTGCAAAATGTCCCAAATAACTCTGAAAAGCACCTGGAGTTTAATTTTGCATCTTAACATCCAGAAGGAGTCTTTTTTTTATTATTATTTCTCACATGTTAAAGTGAGGTTATTTATATACCTCACAACTGATGGTGTGAAGACAGCCAAGCTAAGCAGAGTATTTGAAAAATTCAATAAACTTAGCTTCCTGGGAAATGATATACTAATGTCTTTCAAAAGATTTGAATGATCTGCCTAAAATAGCAAGGAATTTTAAGACATCCTTTCATTTAAAATAATAATAACAGAATAGCATCTAGTCACCTTAACAACCAAAATGCTAAGGATGAATAATTTGCCACAAAAAAACTTCAAGCTTTCCATGTCAAAGTGTAAGTAAATGCTAGAGAACAAGTAAAAAATACATAAGTATTTCTGCTGCAGAAGAGGTCTCTTTTAACAAAAGAGGGAGAACCATATATCTTTCTCCCTAAAGGCAACTCTTTATCACTAAAAATAGCACACTGGAAACTGACAAAGTGGAGTGTTTTTGAATAAGCCTGAATTATAGATAGTGACCCGAATAGGAGCAATGAACATGACTCAAAACCATTCACGTGGCAGTTCCTGCCAGGATTGTAGTAATCCCTCAGTCACCTAATTGGCATGTGAATGTGTGCACGCGTGTAAGTACAAAGTTTTATTTGAGAGATGGGATTTCTCTTGCTTTCACATACAATTCAGAGTCACATTTTCTATGTGGTGATATAGATTTCTCCTTAGATTCTGCATTAAGTTTTTCTAAAAATGGAAATTAACAGCACTGCAACAGATCTCCATAAAACTAGAAATTACTATTCTTCTCTCACATCATTCCCATGAACAGCATCAGTCTTCTTTCTCTTTCATCTCATTTTAAAAAAGAAAATCAAACATGCTATTACCACCTAATAACCTTTCCCCATGTTTCTTATTTATTAAATATACCAACAAAGTCTTTATTACCATGATCATGTTTTGTTCTCAGTTTGACAGACCAAAAGTTAAACTAAAAGCATTTTTTGATTGCTTGACACTGGCCAAAGACCTCAGCAAAATATATTGACCTTTCACCTTCCCCCAAAATTAATGTTTATGTCCTCTTGCCCTTTCACTTTTTTTAACTGAGAATACCAGTCACTGAGATCTACTGGCCTCAAGCCATGGATGTACTGATGAGTTGCCTAGTTCCAAGCTCTCCAAGTTCAGGGGCAAGACAGATACTTAAGATTCCAGAGGGAAAAATGAAGGGAAGGGCATCAAAGGTGCAGATCATATATAGTCTTTCTCCTTGTGTCCAACAGATGAGTTCAATACTTCCCCCCCCCCCAGTTATTTTGAAACATTGGTGAGTTGTGATTTTACTTTGAATCATCTTAAAATTAAATGTTTTTCCTAACGGTAGCAGGTGGTCAACTTCACCTTATCTTTTTTTTTTTTTTTTTTTTAATTGAATTACGTTTGGCTGTGCTGGGCCTTTGTTGCTGTGGAAGGACTTTTTCCAGTTGTGGTGAGCAGGGGCCACTCATTAGTTGCGTTGCTCGGGCTTCTCACTGTGGGGGCTTCTTTTGTTGCAGAGCCCAGGCTCTCAGCACGTGGGCTTCTGCAGTTGTGGCACGCAGGCTTACTTGCCCTGAGGCACGTGGAATCTTTCCAGACAAGGGTTTGAACCTGTGTCCCCTGCGTTGTCAGGCAAATTTTTAACAACTGGACCACCAAGGGAAGTCTTTATCTTTTATTAATAAATAGGGGAGTAATGATAGTGTGATGGCATATAATTCATCTCTATATGTTCCTGCTTCTATGTTATAGACCACAATTGAACTTACTTGTATATACAGCCAGTGTAGAAGAACACTTTCATTTGTTACTCGTTTCTTAAGGAAGCCAGCATCTTTCTTCAAGGATTCAAGACAATCTGCTATTTGTCTCTTGAAACAAAATTACCACCCACTGGATTATGGACCCCGATACCTGTAGCAGAGGACAAGATGGTTGGATGGCATGACTGACTCAATGGACCTGAGTCTGAGCAAGCTCTGGGAGACGGTGAACGACAGGGAAGTCTGGCATGCTGCAGTCCACGGGGTCGCAAACAGTTGGACACGACTAAGTGACTGAACAACAAGAAACACCTGTGGGACATGGATTCTTAATCAGGAGTCATTTTGCCCCCTTAAGTCACATTTGTCATTCTCAGGAGACATTTTTGATTGTCACAAGTAAGGGAAGGTGACTGGCATTTGGATGCTGCTAAATATCCTTCAGTGCACAGAAGATCCCACACTACAAGGATGCTGTGTGTGTGCTAAGTCACTTCAGTCATGTCCGACTCTGTGTGACCCTATAGACTGTAGCCTGCCAGGCTCCTCTGTCCATGGGATTCTCCAGGCAAGAATCCTGGAGTGGGTTGCCCTCCCCTCCTCCAGAAGATCTTCCCCACTCACCAATCGAACCAACATGTCTTATGTCTCCTGATTTGGCAGGTGGGTTCTTTAGCTCTAGCGCCAGCTGGGAAGCCCACTACAAGGATCATCCAGTCTCAGATATCAATAATGTTGAGGTTTAAGAGATTAGCCTGGCCAATCTATGATACCTGGAAAAAATCTTGCACATTCCTTCCTACCTTTCTTCATGACATCATTTCAGTCTTAATCCCATAGTGCCCTTCCACCTTTGAATCCCACTCAGTTTCCAGGCACCATACAGGATCCACTGCTAAACCTATAGGGAGAACTCAGGCTGCCTAGAATCCTCCATCAAGTTGTATCTCTAACTAGGTATAAGTTCCCAAAAGATTTTTTCCCCCTTTTGATGGAAATCCTTGCAAATAGATTTATTTGTACTGAATACTGAGGAACGGATTATTCATAATTGTCATTTAACTAGATCGAGGCAAGTAGGTTCTATGCTGCAAAAAGAGGACTTTATTTTCTCAATAGTAAAATAATTTTGCATTTAGTGTTCCTATGTGAGTAAGGTGGCATGGCTGTTAAAAGAGAAATAGTTCTGCCCACCCCCAAAAAAGGAATGGAAGAAAAAAAGAAGAAGACAGAATAAGATTATACAGTGGAAAAGAGAAATAGATTTAAGGGACTAGATCTGATAGATAGAGTGCCTGATGAACTATGGATGGAGGTTTATGACATTGTACAGGAGACATGGATCAAAACCATCCCCATGGAAAAGAAATGCAAAAAAGCAAAATGGCTGTCTGGGGAGGCCTTACAAATAGCTGTGAAAAGAAGAGAAGCAAAAAGCAAAGGAGAAAAGGAAAGATATAAGCATCTGAATGCAGAGTTCCAAAGAATAGCAAGAAGAGATAAGAAAGCCTTCCTCAGTGATCAGTGCAAAGAAATAGAGGAAAAGAACAGAATGGGAAAGACTAGAGATCTCTTCAAGAAAATTAGAGATACTAAGGGAAAATTTCATGCAAAGATGGGCTGGATAAAGGACAGAAATGGTATGGACCTAACAGAAGCAGAAGATATTAAGAAGAGGTGGCAAAATACATGGAAGAACTGTACAAAAAAGAGCTTCATGACCCAGATAATCACGATGGTGTGATCGCTCATCTAGAGCCAGACATCCTGGAATGTGAAGTCAAGTGGGCCTTAGAAAAAGCATCACTACGAACAAAGCTAGTGGAGGTGATGAAACTCCAGTAGAGCTGTTTCAAATCTTGAAAGATGATGCTGTGAAAGTGCTGCACTCAATATGCCAGCACATTTGGAAAACTCAGCAGTGGCCACAGGACTGGAAAAGGTCAGTTTTCATTGCAATCCCAAAGAAAGGCAATGCCAAAGAATGTTCAAACTACCACACAATTGCACTCATCTCACATGCCAGTAAAGTAATGCTCAAAATTCTCCAAGCCAAGCTTCAGCAATATGTGAATCATGAACTTCCAGATGTTCAAGCTGAATTTAGAGAAGGCAGAGGAACCAGAGATTAAATTGGCAACATCCGCTGGATCATCGAAAAAGCAAGAGAGTTCCAGAAAAACATCTATTTCTGCTTTATTGACTATGCCAAAGCCTTTGACTGTGTGGATCACAATAAACTGTGGAATATTCTGAAAGTGATGGGAATACCAGACCACCTAACCTGCCTCTTGAGAAACGTATATGCAGGTCAGGAAGCAACAGTTAGAACTGGACACGGAACAACAGACTGGTTCCAAATAGGAAAAGGAGTATGTCAAGGCTGTATATTGTCACCCTGCCTATTTAACTTCTATGCAGAGTACATCATGAGAAACACTGGGCTGGAAGAAGCACAAGCTGGATTCAAGATTGCCAGGAGAAGTATCAATAACCTCAGATATGCAGATGACACCACCCTTATGGCAGAAAATGAAGAGGAACTAAAAGCCTCTTGATGAAAGTGAAAGAGGAGAGTGAAAAAGTTGTCTTAAAGCTCAACATTCAGAAAACGAAGATCATGGCATCTGGTCCCATCACTTCATGGGAAATAGATGGGGACAGTGGAAACAGTGGCAGACTTTATTTTGGGGGGCTCCAAAATCACTGCAGATGGTGACTGCAGCCATGAAATTAAAAGACACTTACTCCTTGGAAGGAAAGTTATGACCAACCTAGAGAACATATTCAAAAGCAGAGACATTACTTTACCAACAAAGGTCCGTCTAGTCAAGGCTATGGTTTTTCCAGTAGTCATGTATGAATGTGAGAGTTGGACTGTGAAAAAGGTGAGTGCCAAAGAATTGATGCTTTTGAACTGTGGTATGGAAAAGACTTTTGAGAATCCCTTGGACTGCAAGCAGATACAACCAGTCCATTCTAAAGGAGATCAGTCCTGGGTGTTCATTGGAAGGACTGCTGTTAAAGCTGAAATTCCAGTACTTTGGCCATCTCATATGAAGAGTTGACTCATTGGAAAAGACCCTGATGCTGGGAGGGTTGGGGGCAAGAGGAGAGGGGGGATGACAGAGGATGAGGTGTCTGGATGGCATCACTAACTGTATGGACATGAGTTTGAGTGAACTCTGGGAGTTGGTGATGGACAGGGAGGCCTGGCCTGCTGTGACTCATGGTGTGGCAGTCAGACAGGACTGATCGACTGAACTGAACTGATCCTATCCATCTCCTTGAATACAGTTTTAGCATATTTCCTAGTGTTTTGTACAGCTTCTTCATGGGCATGAAGGCAGATATGCATCTCTCTGTTGATGATCTAGTTCACAAAACTCTGGGATGTTAGCAACAAAATGTATTGAGGATCGTCTAGTCCAATTCTATCAGTTGAAGATTTTGAAGTCCAGACTAATTAATAATTAAACAGGTCATTTTTCTATGAGGCAAGTACTTATAATGTCCCTTCAACGGATCAGGAGACTGAGACAAGGAGAGGTGATAAAACTTGTCATAGATGGTAGAGCTCATCACTGGTAGAACTGTGCTTCCAACTTAGGTCATGGAGTTGCAGTGTTTATGCTTCAAGCTTCTGTACTACATTGCCACTACAGTGAAATTTTGCCCACAGTCACATACCAATTTAGAAGGAAAATTAGAATACTGATTCATTTCATCTTTCCCTAGATCTAGTGTTGATACTACTCTGCAATTCTATCTTCATTTATTGGAATAATTCTCTGTAGAAATTGAATAGACATTTTTTGGTTTTTGTTCTTTTCCAAAGGCAGAAAAACCACATAGAGCCAAACTTCTCTTTGCATAATAAACCATACTTACACTAACTGGGTTAACCACTAATACAGTTGATCATGGTAGTAAAAAGCTGTAAAATAAATTAAACAATATTTTTCTAATTTTTTTCTCTCCTGTATCTTAAAAATTATCTATTTGGTATATGCAAAGTTTAGAAAAATAAGCACATATCTAGAGTGCCAAATTTTTAGGTTAAAATTGACAAATACATTCATCTTTTACGAGTATGAAGTAATTCAGTGTCACGTAGATGATATATGCAGAACACTGACTTGAAGTGCTTTTATTTGTACCTATTGAATAATACAACTCAAAAACTCTTGATTTTTAAAATTTCCCTATTGTTTGACCCTTTGAAATCATTTTCTTAGGTATTTCTTAAAGTTTTCTTAGACCACTCAATCCTACAGCATTTTTTTTTCAATGAAAAAGCATATTCCTAAGGTCAACAAACTTAACACAGGTAAAATTTAACAGCTAGGCTAATTATTTTTTGCATAATATGCATTAATGTGTCTAATACATATGCTTTTGATAACTCAATTTGGGAAATACTGGTGGAGTACAGAACATGCCTAGGAGAGGCAGATTATGGAATAAGAGGGACATCTTACAAGAACAGCAACACAGTGGCTGGCTGGGTTTATCCCTCTGCTCTTTAGAGGAAGCCAGCCCACTACACATCATCTGACAGGAGGCCCCCAGCTCAACATTCTAGGGGACAAAGTGCTGGCAGTGAGGCAGCCCATCACAGTACACACCCCTTGGACCATCCTTAGATGACCTCCATAATTTGACCAAATTCAAATGTACCCATCACATCATGATACTTAATTCAGGCCCTAGTTCTCCTAACCCTTGATTTACAAAATGAAAGATACCCTTTATCAATGCAACCTGCCCACATCTGTCTCCTTCTTAGTGATCCACCACACACGTTGGTATTGGATTGGATTTTTCAAACTCTTTTACCCTAATTATTTTATATGCTAATTATTTTTCCTCCAAGTCTTAAATACAATTCCTCTGCAAGTTTATAACGAATGTTGGAACAGGATTGATAAAATATAATACATGGCTATTTATCACTTCAGCCCAATTCTAAGTAAAAAGCAGATATTTAATATACATTATCCAAGCAAACCAAGTAGGAATGCTTACAAGATTGACTAACCATGTCATTTTAATAAGGAGAACTCCAGGCATTTTTTCTTTTTAATAATGTCACCAGATTTTCTTAATGTGTTGATCAAAAAGATTCAAAAGCAGCAAGGTAGAAAATTGGGGGTATCACAGAAATTTAACTAGAAGGAGCCAAGTGACTTGAAATGGTAAATACATTTCTCTGATCATTTTTAAACTACAAAAAAGGGCACGGAAAGAAACCCAGGACATTCATTTACATTTGTTTTTCCTTTCTTGCTAACTAAAACATCATAAAATTAGTTTTATGCACTTTCTCCTCTTTCTCACACCATCCCACATCGATTTGTCATATACTTTTCTAAGTCTCTCTTTTTTTTTTTTTTTCAAGTTTTGGTTAGGATTTGAATAGATATTGGTTGAAACCTTTTCATTCCTTTACATCTTTATATTTTGATCCTCATTTTTTACTTACAATCAAATTTGTTGAGGAATTGAACCAGTTTTCAAAGGACAGAAGAATTCTGGTCCTATTTCCCGCGTTATGTGTGTTAGAAAATAAAGGTTTACTTAGAACAAACATTTCTAGGAGAGGCTTTACATAAAACAAGAATCTGCTGTTTATCCCTCAGAGAGGCATTTACTGCAGTTGTTTAATAAAAGGACTAAAAACTGCCTGGATTTGAATCTCCACCACTATGTCTTGAATAAATTATTCAACGTCTCTGAGCCCCAAGAAGCCTACAAGAATTTGTTGTTGTTGTTTAGCTCTGCAATCCCAAAGACTGTAGCATGGAATTCGTCCATGGAATTTCCCCAGCAAGCATACATTAATAAGTTGCAATTTCCTTCTTCAGGGGATCCTCACAGATCAGGGCTCAAAGCTGCATCTCTTGTGTCTCCTGCATTGGCAGGCAGATTCACTGAGCCACCAGGGAGCCTCAAGGAGCCTACAAGTTTGGGGGCTACTAAAATTAGATTTCATACCGCTTGTCCCATCCCCATAGTTATATAATCCCTCAAGTAGCAGGGATTCTAAAAAAAAAAAAAGGGCATGAAGGAAAAGTTTACACTATTTTTAATAAACTCTTGCATAGTCATGTCAGGCAAAGTTCTAAGCACTTTACAGATGTCACCTCAGGCAATTCTTATAAAAGTCTGTGACCTATATATTTTATAATTCACATTTTATAGATGAGGAGTTTTTTATTCAGATAGGGAAATGACAGGCCTGGGATTCAGCTTAGGCAACCTTACTACAGAGGATCTTTTGCTTTTTTTGTTGTTGTTGTTGTTTAGTTGCTAAGTTGTGTCCTATTCTTTGTGATCCCATGGACTGTAGCCCACTAGGCTCCTCTGTCCATGGGATTCTCCAGGCAAGAATACTGGAATGGGTTGCCGTTTCCTTCTCCAGGGGATCTTCCCAACCCAAGAATCCAACCCACATCTCCTGTTTGTCAGGCAGATTCTTTACCACTGAGCCACTGGGGAAGCCTCTTTGCTATACCAATGGCCAAAGAAATTTGAAAAACGAACACTGACTTAAACAATTAAGTACATTTCCCTAACAAAAAAAAGATACAAAACTTTTAATATGCTAATATGCATTGGTGACTCTCTAAGAAATATACATGGTAATCAGGGTTTCCTGTAAAGTTTGACTGCAGAATTGAAAAAAAGTATCTTTTTTCAAGAATCTTTTCATAAGAACTGTACTCCTTGAAAAGGTCTCTGAGAGAGAATGGAAAAATGTAAATAAATATCTTAAATCATATAGATCTGTCTTCTGTAAAAGGGTTTCAGTAATGGGTTAGAAAAGAAAATAAGTATAAATGACTTAATTTCAGAGATGCTAAGTGACGGTTTTAGGCAATTTATTCTGGAGGAAATAAAAAACTTTAAGATGAAGAATTCAGATTTTTTTTTTTAGGTTTAAAATATGAGTAGGAAAAGCATTTCTCTTAGCCTTCCTTGATGAGTGCAACTTTAAACATCTGTCTACTTGAACTTAAGATTCCAGGGCACATTTTACAATTCTGAGCACTGTTACCCACTCTGAATAATTGATTCCCTCCCACCTAACTCCCTGTAGAATGTCAGTTGAAAGAGATATTTTCACTTTCTGTTGTAAACCATTATAGTTATTGTTCTTATTAGGCAATTGATCCATTAACTTTCAAAAGTGATGCATTTCAATACTGGATAAAATATTTGCTTTTATATAATCTCATTAAGATATCTCTGGAGCCTTCTGAATGGTATAATCTACCTGAATACTGATTTAGTAATTGCAAGTACTACTAAGGCTTAGCTGGGAAAATAATAGACAACACGTCATTACAATTACAAACATGTTCATAATCCTTTAGCATTTACAAAGTGCCTTCTCAAATTTGATCTTCAATCTTTGTGAAGTAAGAGAGGTATCATTGTCCTCACTTTGTGGAGGAGAAATTTAAATTTCAGAAAATAAGGAAATTACCAGCATTTATACAAAGAGAAGTTAGTAAAACTTGGATTTGTTTTTTATTCTAAATTTCTTATACAATGCGGCTTTGTGATTACCCAAAGTATTAACATAACATGGATAATAATCTTTCAGATATTTTATTTCTTTGTGTGCTTGTTTTTAAGTAAACATATTGGGCTGAGTAGATAGATGATTTTCAAATTTGCTGTCTAAAGTGGTGGGGTCCAGAACTTCTAACAGAGTTTGTATCTTTCAGTAAAATACATGTTTCTTCCCTGAATTCATATACCTGAATCCCTAATATAAAGCAGAAGGAAGGAAGGAAAGAAGAAAATGAGGGAGGGAAGGAAGGAGGAAGGAAAGAAGGGTTATGCAAAGACCTATCCTTATCTATAATGGGAAATGCATCACCTCTGTTGCCATTTCTTATTTCTTCTTCCCAGCCTGCCACCTTATTCTTCAAATCTCAGTATGGACTGTGGAAGCCTCCCTCACATGAGTTTCGTTCCTGGCTATGTGAACTTAGCTTATTTATTTTCAATTTATTTTTTAATTTTTATTTTATACTGGAGTATAGTTGATTTCCCTGGAAGAGGGCATGGCAATCCACGCCACGATTCCCCATGCATAGAGGAGCCTGGCAGGCCACAGTCCATGGGGTCACAAAGAAGTTGGAAATGGCTGAGAGACTAAACACACAATTGATTTACCAGTTTGTGTTAGTTTCAGAAATATGGTAAAGTGAATCAGTGATATATATACATATATCAATTATTTTTCAGATTCTTTCACATAGGTTATTACAAAATATGGAGTAATTAGCCTTATAGCCCAGAGTTTAGAGAAATCAGTTTTACTATTCTTTGTCATACTCATTCTCCTTGCATATGTGCAAAGAAGTCATTCTTATGCCAAAGATATTTGTAGCTATTAGGGAAATAGACTACACTTCAGGGAATTCATAGGCAAGGGCAGTTAATTAAGGCTTTGGGACTATACAACCCATAATTCTTGAACATGCTCTTGGTAAGCTGCTTGATTTTGTTGCCATGGTAGACCATATGATATTTCCTCATTAAGTGTATTTTCCACAAGACACTTGGTTACCTTTTAGCAGATAATGAGCGTGGCAAACAGCACCTTCAGTTTTCATTGCCTAGATCAAGCATACTATGTTTTTATAGTGAATATCAATATCAAATGAAAATATCTAGTTGTGTCCAACAGGACAGGTCGTTATTTGCAAATAAATAGATTCAAAAATAGAAAGTAGTCAGAGAAACAGTAAATAAGGGCCTTGCTTCTGTTTCAAATGTCGACTTCCTGACATCACAATTTCTTCCTTATACTGAGTGTGCTTTCATTAAAGCATTTGTTTCATTCAAATGTTGGTGCCTAACTACCAGATGTGCACTTGGATCTTCCCACGTGGAGATGTAATAAACCTTAGACAAGCTACTGAAGCTCTATCAGCTTTGGTTCCCTTATTTCTTAGACTGTGATAATAGAAGTAATGCCTACACTAGAAAGGTTTAAGAAAGGTTTAGAAAGGTATGAAGAAGCAAACGGGCAAATGCATGCAAAGTGCCATGGTGATTACTATATGTGTTCAGGCTTCCCGGGTGGCACAGTTGGTAAAGAATCAGCCTGCCAGTGCAGGAGATGCAAGAGACCCAGTTTCATTCCCTGGGTCAGGAAGATCCCCTGAAGAAGGAAATTGCAACTCACTCCAGTATTTCAATTAATAAATGTTAAGTTTTCATTAATATAGGTCTAGCTCAGCTTAGTACATTAATAGAAGTACTACCAAGGGAGACTTAAGAAACAAATATTAAGATCCCATAATTCTCAGTGAATCTTGGGTTCCCATTTCCTTCAAGCACACCTTCTTACAGTGTATATGTTTTTTATCAAGAAAAGAAACATTAGAGAATTCCCTAGTGATCCAGTGGTTAGGATTCTGTGCTTTCACTGCCAAGGGCCCTGATTCAGTCCCTGGTAGGGGAACTAAGACACTGCAAGTCTCACAGTGTGGCCAAGAAAAGAAACAAGAAAAGAGATAATATCAGCCGAAACTGGGAAATATTTCTGAAATGTAGCATAGTCTTATTCTTCAGACCATTTCATATAATTAGCATAGTCTTATTCCTTAGACCATTTCATATAAACATTTCATATAAAGGTGCTTAGTGAACCTTAGTGAGCCAGGGGGAAGTAAGGGGAAGGAGTAGTTAGAGAGTTTGAGATGGGCATGCACACACTGCTACATTTAAAATGGATAACCAATTAGAACCTACCATACACCACAGGGGGCTTTCTAGTGGCTCAGCAGTAAAGAATATGCCTGCATCGCAGGAGCCTCAGGAGATGTGGGTTTGATCACTGGATCAGGAAGATCTCCTGGAGAAGGGAATGGCAACCCACTCCAGTATTCTTGCCTGGAGAATCCCATGGACAGAGGAGGCTGGTGGGCTACAATTCATAGGGTCACACAGAGTCAGACACCACTGATGTGACTTAGTATGCACACACACACATATAGCACAGGGAACTCTTCTCAGTGTTTTACGGCAAACTGGATGGGAGTGGAGTTTGGGGCAGAATGGATACCTGTATTATGTATGGCTGAACCCCTTCACTATTCACCTGAAACTATCACCACATTGTTAATCAGCTATATCCCAATATAAAATAAAATAAAGGTTTTTTTTTTTAATAGTTAAGAATAAAAAGACAGTGGCAAAAAAGAAGAAAAGAAAAGAGGTGTGTAGAAAAGTCCAACTCAATGTACCAAAATATGTATTGATCAAAGAACTTACAAAGAATAATGTAGTGATCAGAAAGTATAACAGGTTATTCAATTGGGAAGCGGAGAAAGCTTTAGCAACATGGAAACTGGTGCACAACACCCAGGGTGGGCTGCCTGGTCCAGGGGAAATTTAGGGAAAACTTTACAAAGAAAGTAAAATTTGAGGTAGGACCTACAAATGTATAGCAAAGAACTAGATAAAGAGTATGATGGGAGTGAAACTTACAGGTAGGTGTGAGAGTGATATTTCAGGCAGAAAATAACATATGTGAAGACTTGGAGGTAAGAGTGTATGGAATTTGGGGAGAACTCAATGAATTTCAATCTCGTTGAAATGGAGAGTTGTATATGGAGTGATATTGTTGAAGTGAGTTGAAGTTGGAATGAGAGCTAAACTGGGAAAAAATAAACGGGCTCCAACAAAGGATGTACATTAAGAGTTTGGACAATATCCTAAGGGAAATGAATGATCTAATTTGCATTTTATAAAGAGGGAAGAATGAAAACAGGGAACAGACAGGAATGAATTACAAAAAGATCAGCTAAGAGCTGGAAGTGATAATCCAGAAACGGGATGAGGATGGGATGAAGGAGTAATGGATAGTGATGCTAGGAATGAAGGGAAATAAATTTGATTGTATTTGGAAGGATGGAAGGCCAGAAGGATCCTGTCTATATGATATCAGAAGTAGAGAAGACCCTCCCACAATCCCTTGCACTCTTCCTTTCCAGCCTCCACCTGGCAGGATGGCTCCCACAAGCTAGAAGTGGTGACAAGAACGGTCGGTCTGCCATCAGTGAAGCGTTGATCAGAGAATACACTATCAACATTTACAAGTGCATCATGGAGTGGGTTTCAAGAAGCGTGCTCCTCAGGCACTCAAAGAAATCTGGAAACTTGCCATGAAAGAGATGGGAACCCCAGATCTGAGCATTGACCCCAGGCTCAACAAAGCTATCTGGGCCAAAGGAATAAGGAATGTCCCATACCATATCCATGCAAGGTTGTCTGAAGATGAAGAATCACCAAACAAGCTCTATTCATTGGTTAGCTACATACTTGTCTCCACTTTCCAAAACCTACAGTTAATGTAAATTAGAACTGCTGATTGTCCAATAAAGTTATAAGAACCAAAAAAAAAAGGAAAAAAAAGAAGCAGAGACGATCTAAGGCATAAGCTTCAGGATGGTGTTATGGGAGTAAATGGCTGAACTGGAATGGGGCAAATACTCAGTATAGATGAAAATGTCAAGAAATTGAGGATCAGCATATGGGTAAAACAGAAGTCACTCAGAATAGCAGAAGAGACTAGTGAGAAAAGAAAGACTGCCAGTTAAGTGCTATTTGTTTTTTGTTTTGTTTTTTTTAAATTAATGCAGAAAGAGTTAAACATCAGTGGCTAAAACAGAAAAAGGAAAGGTTATATAGTTTCATGTCATGAGCCTCAAAGGCATGTAGAATTCTAAACATTCTTAGAGGATTGTGGTATGAATATGAGAGAGTATGAAGCAAGGAGGACATCTAGTGTATCTTTCCAATTCTTGAGAAAGGAAGGAACAAAACCATGAGGCTACTTCACATGGGGCTTCCCAGTTGGCTCAGTGATAAGAGTCTGCCTGCTAATGCGGGAGATCCCTGGGTTCCATCGCTGGGTCAGGAAGATGCCTGGAGAAGGGAATAGCAATCCACTCCAGTATTCTTACGTGGAAAATCCCATGGACAGAGGAACCTGGTGGTCTACATTACAGGGAATCACAGAGTCGGTCGCAACTGAATATGCACGCAATTCACATGCAGAGGTTGAAAATTAGCTCTCATGTGCTCATGGTTTGTTCAGAGCAGCCATTTCCCCATAACACCCTAGCCAATATAGACAAGCTCATTCTTACAACTCTTTTTATCCATTACTTTGGAGATGAAGGGAATAAAAGAACTGAAGGGAAGTTTGTTGCAAATGGGTCTCCAGATAGTTTAGTGGGAAGGTAGGGCGGATCAACTCCTTGCCTTACTCTTTGCTAGCTTTCAATTTCAGATATTCTTGAACCTTGTATTAAACATTAACCTTAGTCAGACATTGCACAACCCAAGGTTAATTCTGCTGCATGACTCCTGGCATCTCATTCTACTTCTAGTATTGTACTTTGTTGTTGCTGTTCAGCCTCTAAGTCATGTCCGACTCTCTGTGACCCCATGAACTGCAGCACAACCAGGCTCCCCTGTCCTTCACTATCTCCCAGAGTTTGCTCAAAGTCATGTCCAATGAGGCGGTGATAATACCTAACCATCTCATCCTCTGCCCTTTATACTCCCCCTCCAGAGGCCCCTCGTGCTGTGCCTCTGTGTAACTGATTTCCTCATTTCATGCAACAGCCTTCTAACTTCCTTACTTCTTGTTTTGAGTTCAGGGTACATTCTGTATATAAGAAAAACTTTTTAGACTTTTATGACTTTATTTTCAATTTAACTTTTTGAAGTTACATATTCAAAATCCTTGTTAGGTGCTTAAGCTCAGTTAGCAAGTTTTATTCAACTTTTAAATCTAAGAAAACAATAATCTTTAAAGGGCCTTTGAATGCTACTCCAAATATTTTAAACAGAATTTATAAATAAGATATTATTTAGATTCATTTTGAACATTTCAATTTTCTGAGAAAAAAATCTCAAGTATTAGAGATTTTTATAAATCCAAGAAGCTAATTTATGAATATGATAGAATTTATATAAATGTTCATAACATACTGTACATAAACAGCAAGATTTCAACTTACATCAGCATTCCAAATCAATTACTCAATAACATTTTAAATTGGATTTACGAAGCTGTCACTCAATGATGCCAATTTTACATATACAGAGAGAGATGTATAGATTCTATCCAAAGATAAAAATATCTTCATTTCCTTCTCTCAAAATCTCTCTGTACTTTATTCTAATTCCCCCTAGAGCTGAAGGATGCATAAACACGCTACAAAATATATGTGATGGAAGTGACATATGGCCAGAAAGTTTGGCTGGTCATGATCTCTGGACTTCAGAAATCCAGTTCAATTCTCACCACTTGAAATGAAGTCAAATATTATCTCAAGTATTTTTGAGTTTTGTCTATTATCATTTTACTGAGTGAGTTCTTGATGGCAGCCCTGATCAGACAGAGCAGACACTATCTGGAGCTGTTATATTAATAATTACATAATACCATGAGAGATCTGATCCTATCATCATACAGTCCTGACTCCTTGTTACATGCATATAATCACCTGACCCTTCTCTGTACTCATGGAAGTCTGTAGCTTCCACCATGAGTGATAACTAAGATTGGATCTTGCACTTATGTGAAATATAGGCAAACCTTTTCAACAAATACTAAAGATATGTGTGCTTAATAAAAATAATACAAATAAAATATCTTTCTGGCTACTGCTAAAGAGTGTTGAACTCAATGGAATCCTGCCCTTGTTCCATTTTTCTTATTTCCAGAACAGTACAACTCAGGAATATTAACATTTAACTCACTAATTTCTATAGCCAAAACTACGTATGGTCAGTAAGTTGCTAACATACAGATAGTTTTTTTTTTTTTTTTTTTTCCATCCAGAACTCTTTTCTTAGACCCTGGCTGTCTAATGAACTAAATAGTCAATATTTCCACTTGGATGTCTTTCAGTTCCTCAAATAAAATTTACCCCAAACGGAACTCATTATCCTTGTCTTTATTTTGCCACTTCTAGGGTTCCCAATTCAATAAATGTGATTACTACTCCCCAAATTGCTCAAGACATAAACCGAATAGCAATGCATGGCAGATCCTTTCCCTCAACTTACATATAATCGATCATTTGTCAATACTACTCCTTAAGCATGTTTAAAAGCTTCAGTTTTCTCTCTATTCCTGTTTAATCTCTCAGCCTCAACTCTTGCTTCCTTCAAATTACACCTTTCACAGTATTAAATACTCTTTTTAAAAGGTGAATTTTATTAAAATAGCCCCAAGCTGGATTGCAAAAAATTTCCCCTGCCACTGAAAGTTAGAATCTACTTTTCCATCCTTTGAATTTGAGTTGGTTATATTGTTTATTCTGGCCAATGGAAGGTCTTACACATTGGAGCCTGCTTCTCATAGGTCTTGCCGGACTTCCAACATCATGTGAGAAAGCTCAGTTTAGTCTTCTGGGCTTAGGTTTTCCTTGGTGGCTTTGACAGTAAAGAATCCACCTGCTTTGCAGGGTCCAGAGCTTGATCCCTGGGTCAGGAAGATTCCCTGGAGAAGGGAATGGCTACCCACTCCAGTATTCTGGCCTGGAGAATTCCCTGGACAGAGGAGCCTGATGGGCTACAGTCCATGGGGTGGCAGAGAGTCGGACATGACTGAGTGACTATCACACACACGCAGTCTGCTGGAAGGTGAAGGGACATTTGAAGTAGAGACCAGCCATACCAGTGAAAACCTTATTCAACCACCAGCCTCTACCCAACACAGCAGCTAAGTGAAGATGTATGGTTAACACCAGCTGCTGCTGCTGCTGCTAAGATGCTTCAGTCGTGTCCGAATCTGTGCGACCCCATAGACGGCACACCAGCTGAGACCAGGAAAAAAGCTACCTTACTGAGACAAGCCCAATTTTTCAACCCAGAGTTGTGAGCTAATTAAACAATTTTTGTTAGAAATCACTAAGTTGTGGGATGGCTTCTCATTAAAAGTTTAATGATACAAATTCTTTGATTAAAATGTATCAGTCACTTCCCATTTATCCTTTAAAATACATTGAAAACTTTTTGAAGAAGAGGAGATAGAATAGAGATGAAAAGATGCTCAAGAAAAAAAGGCTGAAAAATCCCCAAATTTGACAATAGGCATAAGCCTAAAGATTAGAGAAGCTGAGCAAACTCCAAATGGGATAAAATCCAAGGAATTCTGTACCATGAAACATCACAGTCAAACTTCTAAAAACTTAAGAAAAAGAAAGTCCTGAAAGCAGTGAAAAAGAAATGACATGTTACCTATAGAGAGAACATTATTGAATGACAGAGGACTTTTCATCAGGAAACATATAAGTCAGAAGGAAGTGGCCTAATATTTTTCAGATCTGAAAAAGAATTGGCAGCCAAGGGTACTACACCTAGTAAGCATATCCTCCAGAAGTGAGGGGGAAAAAAAAAAATCAAAGCATTCTTAGATGAAGGTAAATTAAAAGAACCTTTAATCAGCAGCACTTTACCCTAAAAGAATGGATAGATAAAACTCTCTAAACAGAAAAGAAATGTGAAGGGATTTTAGAACCTCAAAGGGAAAAAAAATAACATAGTAAGCAAAAATATGGTACAGTACAAAAGATCTTCTTGCCTGAGTCTTCTAAATTGTTTTTTTGACTAATTTATTTTAGTTGGAGGATAAGTACCTTAATTACAAATAATGTGTGGCTTCTGCCATACATCAACATAAATAAATTGTGTTTTAAGAGTGGCAAAAAAATTAAAAATGCTTTTTGTTATGATACTAGAAGTATATAGAGGAATGGTTTATATTTAATCAATACTTATCAAATATAAACACATACATGAAAATAAGTATATTAATAATAAAGTAGACACATTAATTACATTAAATATTATTACAAATAATACAAATTAGGATGGTCAGGAGACAGAAGGAGATGAGGTTTGTAGATTTTATTTGAAATGATAAAATCATAACACCATTGGACTATAAGTTATGTGCATAAAATGTAATGCCTACAGCGAGCACTAAGAAAGCTATACAAAGAGAAACAGTCAAAAATGCTTAGATAAATCAAAGCAGTATTCTAAAATATGTTCATGGAAACCACAGGAGGCAGGAAAATTAAAACAGAAACAAAAAGAGAACCTTTCCACAAATGGCACTAGAGTAATTAGACATTTACAGACAGGAAAAAATAAAACTTGATATAAGTCTCTTACATGATATAAAAATCAACTCAATATGGATCATGCACTTAAATGGAAAATGTGAAACTGTTAAACTTTAAAATAAGAGTAAAAAATCAGTAACTATGGCTAGGCAATTAGACTTGACACTAAAATCATGATCCATAAAAGGACAAATTAGTTAGACCTAATCAAAAATTTTTAATATTTTGCTCTCTGAAAGACCTTTTAAGAATTGAAAAGCCAATATACAGACTGAGAGGGAAAATAATGCAAACCACAAGTATTGAACATACAGAAAACTCTCAAGACACACATTAAAATAAATAAACAATTTGAAATGGACAAAAGACACAAGCAGATATTCCAAATACAGATTGCAAATAGGCACATTAAAATGTTTCAACATCATCAGCCACTTGGAAAATGCAAATTATAACCACAATGAGTTATGTCTACATACCTATCAGAAGGGCTAAAATAAAAATGAGTGATAATGCCAAATGTTGGAGATGTAGATAAACTGGATCACTCATATGTTATTGAAAGGAATTTTAAATAATATTGGTTGTATCACTCTGTAAAGTGATAAGGCAGTCTCCAAACATTCACTGTAATATTTCCATACCAAGGAAAATTATTTGGCCATAAAAAAGGAATAAATTATTGATACATGCAAAAACCTGCACGAATCTCCAGAAAATCATGCAGAACATGAAAAGTCAATCACCAAAACTATACACTGTATGATTCCATTTATATAGTATTTTTGAAATGCCAACATTTTAAACTGAGACCAGATTAGCAGTTGTGAGAGATTAATACTCCTCAGCCCCTGGTGACTCAAACAGTAAAGAATCTACCTGCAAGGAGGGAGACACAGGTTCTGTTCCTGAGTCAGGAAGATTCCCTGAAGCAGGGAATGGCAACCCACTCCAGTATTCTTGCTTAGAGATTTCCATGGACAGAGGAGCTTGATGGGCTATAGCAAAGTGAAGTCGCTTAGTCGTGTCCGACTCTTTGCGACCCCATGGACTGTAGCCTTCCAGGCTCCTCTGTCCATGGGATCTTCCTGGCAATATACTGGAGTGGATTGCCATTTCCTTCTCCAGGGGATCTTCCCAACCCAGGGATTGAACTCGGGTCTCTCGCACTGTAGACAGACACTTTACCATCTGAGCCACCAGGGAAGTCCTAGTTGATGGGATTACGGACAGTGAAGCAAGAAGGAAGTAGACATGGTTAAAGAGGGCAAACTGAGAAATCCTTGTGATGTAAATGCTCTGTATCTTCACTGTGCCAAGTCCATATCCTGGCTGTGTAACACAGTTACTTCAGATGTTACCGCTGAAGAAAATTGGGCAAGGATACATGGAATCTCTGTATTATTTCTTACAAGTGCACATGAATCTGTAATTACCTCAAAACAAAAAGCTACCTTTGAAAAAAATCTTTAGGAAACCCTTATTCCATGAGATTCTCCCATTATAACCTTACATGTAATACGGAATTTAAACTTCCTACCATTTTGCACATTGAAGCTATGTCTCACTTTAATAATTATGGTTTTCCACCATGGTGAGTGAGGTGTATGGAAGTAGCAGCTATATCTACACTGTTTGCCATTGTTCTTTCACTTTTACGCCTGATCCATAGAAGATCCTCAATAAATATCTATTCTTTGGTTACCAATGGCCATTTCATCAATTTATTAAGATATTTATTTCATTGTCTTACTCCTCTTGGGCTTCCCTGGTGGCTCAGACGGTAAAGCGTCTGCCTGCAATGCGGGAGACCTGGGTTCAATTCCTGGGTCGGGAAGATCCCCCGGAGAAGGAAATGGCAATCCACTCCAGCACTCTTGCCTGGAAAATCCCATGGACGGAGGAGCCTGATAGGCTACAGTCCATGGGGTCGCAAAGAGTCGGACACGACTGAGTGACTTCACTTTCACTTTACTCCTCTACTCAAAATAATGGTCAGACTCTTAAGTAATCCACTGCAACAGAAACCTTTCTCCTTCAGCTGCCTAACAGACAACCCTCCTCTGACTGTGCCCCCAAACACAATTTTGATCTTTGTGCCTTTTGCACAAGGTTGGTTTGTTTTTTTTTTCCTGCACTTTCTGAAATGATCATAAACCACCTATCTATTTATGCAAATCCTCCAATCCTTTAAGGCTCAGAACAAATCCCACCTCATCCACAAGACCAGCTTCCATTGATCTCCTCCTCAGAGAATTCTGCTACATTATAATGTGCATTAACATTAGGTGGTTTTCTCCCCTGCTTTCCTGGTTTACCAGCTGTATGTCCACGACAACTATGGAGTGCATATGAATAACTAGGGAGTTCATTCATGTCTGATGATCATGACACATTATTTTAAACAGCTAAATATTAAGAAAGTCTTATTTCTGGTTCAGGGCTTTCCCAGCCTACAATTTTAAAGGAAGAAAGAACTGTTTTTGTTTTGTTTTGTTTTAATTTTTTATTGAAGTATATCTGATTTACAATGTTTCAGGTCTACAGCTAAGTGATTCAGATATATATTATTCTTTTTGAGATTCCTTTCTATTGTAGGTTATAGATATTGAAATATAGTTCTCTGTGCTAAAGAGTAGGTTCTTGTTGTTTGTTTTGTTTTTTAAAAAATAACTTGTTTATTTGTTTTTGGCTCTGCTGGCTCTTCACTGTTGCATGGGTTTTTTTCTAGTTGTGGCAAGCAGGGGTTACTCTTTAGTTGCAGTGTGGGGGTTTCTCTTATTGTAGAGTCCAGGCTCCAGGGGCACAGACTTCAGTAGCTGTGACACATGGTTCAGCAGTTGCAGTTCCTGGGCTCTAGAACAAGGGTTCAATAGTTGTGGTCCAAGGGCCTAGCTGTTCCCAGCATGTGAGATCTTCCTAGACTGGGGATCAAACCCAGGTGTCCTGCATTGGCAGGCAGATTCCTACCGCTGAGACACCAGGGAAGCCCCTGTTTATCTATCTTATATGTGGTAGTATGTATCTGCTAATGTCAAACTTCTAATTTATCTCTCGCTTCCCTCTTTCCCATTTGGTAACCGTAAGTTTTTATATATATAATATATCTATTTTTGAAGCAAAGCTGTTTTTGAAGCCTCTACCTCTAGAAGATATGAAGAGGGAATATGGGTGTTAGCAGGGACTGGATGGCAGAGCTTTAGAGAACAGCCTCTGGAGAGCCTTAGACTTGGGTAATTTATCTTTTCTTCCTCCTTTGTGCAGGGTATGGGTAGAAGAATGTTTAATATATTACCCAGTAAAAATTTGTGACACTAAAGAGAATCTCCCTTGTAGTTTGGGGATGGTTTCTGAGAAAAGGGCATGGTCCCAGTTTATAATCTCTATCTTGATAAATGCATGACCTATAGTGATGCCAGGGCTCAGGAGAAGTAATATACAACACTCACCAGGTGGCATGATGTATTAGTTATCTATGCACTTTGAGAAACTACTCTGAAACTTAGCACTTTTAACACATACATTTATTATCATATTTTCTATAGTTCAAATACCCCAGGCATGGCCTAGGTATGTACCTAGGGATCAAAGCCTCTCATGAGGTGGCAGTCAAGTTGTCTCTACTAAATATCTGTGATCGCTACTGGGTTTGGTCCATTTCCAAGCTTGCTCATGTGTCCTCTGTTCATTGTGGACTCTTGGATTGAGGGAAATCCCTGCAGATCCTACACCCTTCACTGACTGTGGACTTGAGCGCTCTCTCAGTGCCTAGACACATGGCGTGCCCACAGGACCTAGCACTGCCCTTGATTCCCCTAGAGTAAGCAGTCTAAACAGGAGAGAAAGAGACAGAATGAGAGAGAGAGAGAATAGCCGTCCCCCCACTATTCTTAAAAACTGTCCATCCTATGCTAATCCTAGTTGGAAATGGCATTGACTCCAAGATTTCTAATAAGCTCACTGAAGACAATGCATTATAGCTGACAGTTGAATCAGTTGGCTACTCACACAAAAGAGATCAGGGAATAAAGAGAATGTGGCATTTCACAGAGATTTCCCCATCCTGGAGAGCTACAGCAGCTGCCCAAATGAAAGTTTAAGAACCCTGAAATGTTCCATAAGATATTCCACATCATTTGCCCTCAACACCAGAGATAATACAGGGAGACGTGAAGACATCAGAGGCCCGAAGCCACAGAGAAATGGCAATGAATAAACCATACACCTTCACAGTCTCTCAACCACAGCAGCAGATGACCCATCCTCCCTGTTTTCCTTGTTACATACAGAAAAAAAAAAAAAAAAAAAAAAACCACAAAAAGAAAGAAAAAAAGGAAGCGTGGAGAATTGGGGAGGAAACTCAGAAAGAAAACTTGAAATTGTGAACAATGACTGAAAGAGACTACTTCAATTTGATTATTTCCTGGGAGAATCTGCTCTTTGATTACCCAGGCTAGAATAAAAGTTATTGGTATGGATTGAACTTGTCAGTTTGGCCTAAAAATAGTTTGCCTTCTGCTGAGCAGGGAAGGGGGCATGAAAGAACTGAGCTTATCAAAATAGAGTATGTTACTGATCTTTCAAATTAACTGGAGTCACAGCTCACTCATAGTATACCACTCTGACACTTAATTTATTGCACTGTAGCTTAACTTAATGAATTACCTGTATATATCTCATCCCCAGGTTGAACTTATAGAGATTGGGGGCCCAAAATAATTTTATATGCTTTCTCCCTCCTCTTTGTGGCATGATATATACACACATATTATGGTCTAATAAAGGTTATGATCAGAAGTGTGTAAAAGTGTGTTTGTTTAAATACTAACATAAATTAGTTGACATCTTCCTCCATTCTCTCTACTTGGGAATGGGTTGTCTCTCTGTGACAGCAATAAAGGCCATGGGAATCCTTTCAAGCAAAAAATTGCCACATTTACAAGTAACTCAGCCAAGTCATGAAAACTGTTGGATGATTATATCATACCAGCTTTAGTCTAGAAATTGTTTATTACTTATCTGTCATTATAAAACAAATTACTCCTAAACATAGACACTTAAAGCAGTATTTATTGTTTTAAGTACTGTTTTAAGCAAATAAATGTGTACTATTTTACAGCATCTGTGGGTCAGAGCTCAGGATGTAGCTTAGCTGAGTGCCTCTAGGTCCAGGTTTCTCATGAAGTTACAGCTGAGCTGTCAGTCAGAGCTGTGGGTTCAGATGAAGGCTCATTTAGAGATGGAGGGATTTGCTTTCCATTTCACTCATGTGGTTATTGATGGGTCTCAGCACCTCACCACAGGACTGCCTCACAGCACAGTGACTAGATACCTCCAGGTTAAGTGACCTAAGAGAGGGATTTAGACAGCATGCCCAGACAGTGGCCATAGCATTTTTATAACCATATCTCAGAAGTGGCATCCATGACAAATTCTGCCATATTCTATTTACTGTGGTTGTTCAGTTGCTAAGTCATATCCAACCCTTTGTGACCTCATGGACTGTAGGTCACCAGAATCCTCTGTCCTCCACTATCTCACAGAATTGGCTCAAACTCATGCCCACTGAGTCGGTGATGTTATCTAACCATCTCATCCTCTTCTGCCCTTCTCTTTTTGCCTTCACTCTTTCCCAGCATCAGGGTCTTTTCCAATGAGTCTGCTCTTCGCATCTGGTGGCCAAGGAATGGGAGCTTCAGCGTTAGTCCTTCCAATGAATACTCAGGGTTGATTTGTTTTAGAACTGACTAATTCCACCTCCTGGTAATCCAAGGGCTTCTCAAGAGTCTTCTCCAGCACCATTGTTTGAAAGCATCAGTTTTTTGGTGCTCAACCTTCTTTATGGCCCAACTCTCACTACTAAGTTAATAAGTTAATATATGTGACTACTAAGTTAATAAGTCCATCCCACATCCAAGGGGAGGAAATTCCACAAAGACATGACTATCAGGAGGTAAGTAGGGTTGGAAACAACCTTGAAAGCTTCTGATCACAAATTCCTTCCAGGAAGTGATACCCACAGTGCAATGAGTTAGAAAAATTTAATTGATTATTATTTGATTTGACTCTGATAACAAACACGCTACTGGGAAAAAGAACCAGCTAATACTATAACCAGGTAACTCTTAGTGATTTTCTTTGTAATCTCGCACTTTGTATGTATTCAACTTGAATCCCTTCGGTCTTTTTCTCTGAGGATGAACTTCTAATATCAGACACTGTGTCATCCTTACATATGTTCACATTTGCCTGTGGTTTTTCTTATTATAATCATATTAATAAAAACAAGAATGACAAACACTGAATGTAAGTGTCCTTAAGCACTTTATATTTTCAATTGATCTTCACTTTGGCCCCATGAAAGATGTATACACATTGGCCAAAGAAGAAAAGCGAGGTACAGAAATGTTAAGGATCTTCTTCAAAATCATAAAACTATTAAGTTTTGGAGCTTGTTTAGGGAATCAGGAAATGCTCTTCAGCTAAGGCAGAAGGGAACTCTCCATTTAAGACGAAATGAAACTGTAGCTTGATTTCAGCCATTCTTTCTGTTCTGGTTGGTTAAATTTAAATTGCATCCTTGGCTGACTTCTATTCTTTGGCCACAAAAGCAAAATTATTTAACAACCTTTTCATCATCTCTCTTACTATCTGAACACTTTTTCCCAGGGTGACCATCTGTTATTTCATTTGTCAAGCTTCAACTTCCTTTCTTCCATTGTCACACCCCAATTTCCCTGTTTTTGGTCCATGCGGTTTAATGAAATTGATTGCTTTCCACCTTCAAGCACAAGGGGGTCTCCATCATCCTGGAGAGCCAGTCTGATAGTCCATGCTCTGGACAGAGGGAATTATCCAAGGTTGGAAATGCAACATAAGCCACCTGACATCATTTCAGGAATTTGTAGCTACTATTGAGGAAGACGTCATTTTTCCTCCTGAAGGAAAGGTCTGAAAGGAAACCTGAAGGCGTCCCTCTCTGAGTAAAGAGTAGCTACCTGATGATGAAGCCAAAAAAGGAGGAAATCATAACTGAGAGATAAATGGTGAAATTCATCATCCTAAAGGATTTGAGCACCAGACGAGGACTTGATGAGAAAAGAAACCTTACCCCTAAAGTAAATACATTCTCTTTTATACTTAAGCTTTTTTGATTAATTTCTATACCTGGCTATCCTAAAGCCACAGCTAATAAATTTATTGAAAAAGATATACTTTCCCAAAACCAAGGATTCATTATATTTCATTTCTAATACCACACTCAAAATAGTCCTAAGCATTCATAATACATAATTATAACCCATGACCTCTCCAACGAAATATGTACCAGTTGTTTAATCTGACAGACCTATCTCCAAACAATGCTTGTTTTTTCTTTCAACTACTCCTATTGGTCTCCCATTTGTTAATGTGTGCTCTTCTAAATGTCTTCTAGCCCTTTACAAAGTCTCTCTCTGCATTCTCCCAGATTTCTCTTTTGATCACCAGCCTCACCTAATAAACAGATGAATAAAGTAACAAAATCAATCTAGCCTGATTTCTTTGTTCTCATCCCAAAGCACAAGCTCCGTGCAGAGCGACAGTCACTTAAAGCAAGTTTCTCTGAAGAAATATATTTATTCCATTTGCTGGAACTGATTGCATCTATGTCTGAGATGGTATGGAAGCAATTGTAGAAAATATTCTTACACAGAGGACATTTCCAAGCTGGAAATCCAGGCTCAGGGAATGAGTGCTCTGAGATCTTGATTCAATCGCTCCTGTTGCCACGCCTGATGATGAAAGTCCCTCTGAGCCTGTTATGTTCTTGCTTCAACCAGCAAAGTTCTGGCCTGCGGGCAAGAATTAACTTTCAGGAGAATCATGTTTCTGGGTGTCTAGTGAGCCGTGTAGAAGTCAAGGGGCTTTAAGCCGAGCACAGGAGAGAAAGAAGGAATCAGTGTCCAGAATTCATTATCCTGTCTCACTGTTTACGGCTGCAAAGGATCCTGCCTGCCACAGGCTCTAATCCCAGCTACGTGCTCACAGCAACTGACTATTTCCCTTTCTAATTTCATTTTCAATGCTTTGTGTATTCATATTTTATGATCTGAACCACTTCTTGCCTTTGTTTGCACACATCTCAAAACTACCCTTTAGAATAGAAGGTACTTTGTTTTCATTTGTCTTTAATTAAGTAAATATTTTTAGCTCAATTTATGTTCCATTGATCTTTTGTTTTATTCCCAAATAAACTGAAAGAGCATTTCTAGTGCTGGAATTATCATGGCTGAAGATGTATTCTTACTCTCTCTCTGTAAGTCCTTATATTGAATAAGCTCATAAGAAAATATAATTTGTACATTCCATGCTCCAATCAGACATACTGAGGCAGACTAGCAAAGAAAGCGAAATCAGTATGAATACTGGTTGGGGCTTCCAGGTGGGTCAGTGGTAAAGTATCTGCCTGCTATGCAAGAACATGGGTTTCATCCCTGGGTCAGGAAGATCCCCTGGAGAAGAAAATGGCATCCCACTCCAGTATTCTTGCTTGGACAATCCTTTGGACAGAGGAGCCTGGTGGGCTACAGTCCATGGGGTCTCAAAGAATCAGACCTGACTGAAGTAACCTAGCATGCACAAACATGAGAAATAAATACAGTGAGTAGCAGGTGTCCAATTATGGTTCTTGGTGTTTTAAAATAAATAGATCAATTTGATTACCAAATAAAAATACTAAAGTAATTTTCCCACAATTTAAGAATAAGATTTCACAATTTTTTCACCCTCTCACTCTGATATGCAGAGAACATGTAACTATTTATTTTCATTACAGCTAATATGATCCTGCTAAGCTATTTCATGGCCTGTCTTCATACATCCAGACAAGAGATGAATTATTCCTGGGTGGGATTTACTCTAAATATTTGTTGTTTTGTGAAGCTCACATCCTTCTTTTGGTAATTCCCAACTCTTCTAAATATTTTTTTTTCTCTTCCATTTGCCTGTCTTTATCAATGTCTTTTGTGATTTCTCCTCATCCACTCAACCATTAAATGCTGATTCCTCAAGACTTGGTTCTCAGCTTATTTTCTGCTCACAGTACAAGTTCTTTCAATATCATGTTCTCACATAACTTGGATTATCATATGCTCATGACCACTACCAATCCAATCTATTCCTCTTATCTTGACCCCATACTCCTATGTCTACTCAAGACTTAACCTGAATATCCTAGACAACACAGATGTGGGATGGCCAACCACAAACAGATCCTATTCTCAAGCCTCCTACTCCTCTTCCAGCTTCCCTAAACTGTAAATTGTTCCACCATGCACTCAATGTTTCTTTAGAGAAACAGGAGTCCTTCTTGACCCATCCCTCTTTTGTAACACCTCCATCCAATCAAGTGCCAAGTTCACGTCTCCCTAGTTCCACCACTGTTCTCATTGTCTAATCGATCATACTCTCAGGTAGATTACTGTTAAGGCTTGCCATTCTTTCCAATTAAGTATAAAGAATCTTTGCTATTGAGTTCTATAAAATGAAAGATGTAGTGTGTGGAGGTGGGGTGGGGCAGAGAGTAATAACATAATGACAACAAAACAAAAATTCTCTTTCTTGTATCAAAATAAATATGGGTACAGTGGAGAAATGGCTCTTCAGTTTTCTGTTGCACGTCGAGCCAAGATTTGTGGATCAGATTGCAGCCTGTGGGGAAAGGAATAAAGCATCTCCCACCATCCTTCTGGCCAGTGGGCTGGTTCTCCCCAACACAGCAGCGCACGTGTCATTATAAATCATGATTGCAATTTGTCTTTCAGCTCCATTGGTTTTATAATGTGGAAAATTCTTGGCAGGTTTTGGCAATACGGTGTCTAGGAAAGTTAATTTTCATGGCATGAGGGTTTTTCATTTGTTATGAATATCAGGAGGGGATTGGGAGAAGATGAGTCATGAAGTACTGGTCAGACCCAGTCGGACTCCAAAGGTCCATGTTCTCTGTTTTACCAATACGTTATTTTCACAGTCCTTATCAACATTGTCAGGAAAGAAAGAAAGAAATCAGTCCATGACAGCAAATGATTGCTTGACTAAATTGTTCTTCGTGTAGCCTGGCTCTTGAATTGAATTGACTAATTCGGTGGTTTCCAAGAGTTTATTTAAAAACAGCAGCTAATACTTGTAGCATTTCCGGTATGCCAGTCACTCTTCTAAGGGCTGTGCGTACCAACTTATCTAATCCTCTGACAGACACTGTGATGTAAGTACCATTATTATAGTTATTTTATTCACCTAGAAAGCTGAGGCATCAGTTTAGTGACTTTACCAAGGACAATCACTCTGTGGCAGAAGTGGAATTCAGGACCAGCTATCTGGCCAAAGAGTCCAAGCTCTGCCACATAATGTTGCACTGTGGGTATTACTCCACTTTATAGATCTTTCACAGGCATTTGTATATTACTTTTGCTAACATTTAGGCTTAAATATACACTTTCTCAAACATGACCCTTCCTACTAAAGAGATTTGGTTTGTAGCTTATATGGTATGAAGTTTATGCCTTCATAAAGGTACTGCAATTGTTTCTTTGCAGAGCTCACACAGTTACTCAGCACTATTTTCCAACATGTCTTAAAGATAGATTCAAACTATATGTGTACAAAATATGTATATATTATTTTATCTTTTATGCAAATAAATATTAAATCTATAGGATTTCTTTCAATTTATCATATTTAAAGAATTGTTATCTTTCCCAGTCTTTAAAATTCTAGCCTTAGAGAGAAGGTGTTATTGAATCAATGACCAGGGTCTATTGATGAATAGAAGCATCTTCTTATCAAGCTGAGGGTTGATAACTGAGTCAGAACTATTATAAAGACCATGTGCCCTTTTTAAAATATAGGTAAAATGCTCATAGTCATCTCCAGTGTTCTGAAAGCTGGTGATTCTTTAAAGCACAAATGAAAATGGATTGATATTTACAAATAGAATCTGCAACTTTTTCCAGTATCATCTATGAAGTCAAATACTGTGGCCTAAACATTACTGTTTATACAGGAGCTTAAAATTAAATAACATAATAGATTTATCATCTACTTCCTGGCTTAAATTGATATTTGAGTAATATAGCCATAGTTACTCATCTATGGGTAAGATTTTGTAAGCTCTCTCATTCAGTCTAAAGGAAAACAAATAGACATTGGGCTTGGCCAGTCTTTTTCTCCTACAATAAAATGCAGATAGACTAGTTTAGTAGAATATAAAAAGTGATGTTTCAGTGACTTGTCTATAATATCAGGAGTGGGAATGCTCCAAATTCATTTTATTTGTGGAGTGATCCAAAAGCAGTCCTCATGTAAAACTTGAAATGACAGCAAGAAGGAAAGCATCCATGTATTTCAAATATTATTATAGGGACTTTGGGATCAGATGACTAATAATAGATAAAGTAGAAAAGGGAAATTTTTGTTCCATTTCTTAAACGGTCTTAATGCAATGGGTTGTGTGAAACAATAATATTCAAGAAGTGCTATAATAAGGCATTGGATTTAAATCATTTTATAAAGAGGAATATATTATCTTAGGATACCTGATTGGTATTAATGATTTCCAGGCCCTGACCTCAGTAAACATGAAGACAACCTGTGACCTCACATAGGTGACTATTGAATTCACAAACTTCATAAAAAGTTTGAGGGTTTGGGGTTAATATGATGTGTAGTAAGAACCCAACAAGCCAGAAGCGTAAGATTCAGATCCCAAGAATCTTAATAATGTAAGAATTCAGAAAATCAAAACAAAATGAAACAGCAGTTAGAAGTTATGATGTCCTCTCCCCATTTTACATTAGTAATTGTGTGTTGCTTAACAGCAATTAAGAAAATAATAAAAAGAAAATACTCTGGTGACTTCTATATCCCTGCATTATAATATAGTATTACATACACTGCAATATATATATTTTAGGCTTTATACATCAGTGGTTGCCCAACAATTATGTTATAGTCACAAATCTTCTGGAAAAAAAAAGGGGGAACAGGATCTGAAAAGTTTATTCTAAGGCACCTACAGAAGGTCACTAGCCTCGAACTTCTTTCAGAGAGCTAACCTAAGAGACTTGGAGGATGAGAGGTAAGAGGTATTGGGTCATGGACTGTGATGGATGTACATCCTAAAGGAAAAAAAAAAAATCCATAATTAGAAGTCACAGCTCAGATTTTTTTACCAACCATCTGATTTGAGGAGCTTAACAACTTAAAAAAAAACATGTCATCATTAATGTAAATTACTAATTTAAAAATTATTTTAAAAGTTGTTAATAAAAGAGTGATAAAATATGGCATGTCTCCATATAGATGCATTAAGGCAATATCAATAACCTCAGATAGAAGCAGATGACACCACCCTTATGGCAGAAAGTGATGAGAAACTGAAGAGCCTCTTGATGAAGCTGAAAGAGGAGAATGAAAAAAGTGGCTTTAAACTCAACATTCAGAAAACTAAGATCATGGCATCCGGTCCCATCACTTCACAGCAAATAGATGGGGAAACAATGAAAATAGTGACAGACTTTATTTTCTTGGGCTCCAAAATCACTGCAGATGGTAACTGCAGCCATTAAATTAAAAGACACTTGCTCCTTGGAAGAAAAGCTATGACAAACATATTAAAATAGATAGCATATTTAAAAGTAGAGACATTACTTTGCTGAGGTCCATATAGACAAATCTATGGTTTTCCCAGTAGTCATGTATGGATGTAAGAGCTGGACTATAAAGAAAGCTGAGCGCTGAAGAATTGATGCTGTTGAACTGTGGTGTTGGAGAAGACTCTTGAGAGTCCCTTGGATACCAAGGAGATCAAACCAGTCCATTCTAAAGGAAATTAGTCCTGAATATTCATTGGAAGGGCTGATGCTGAAGCTCCAATACTTTGGCCAGCTGATGTGAAGAAATGACTCCTTAGAAAAGACCCTGATGTTGGGGAAGATTGAAGGCAGGAGGAAAAGGGGATAACAGAGAAGATGATTGGATGGCACCACCAACTTGATGGACATGAGTTTTGGCAAGCTCCAAGAGTTGGTGATGGTCATGGAGCCCTGGTGTGCTGCAGTCCACGGGGTTGCAAACAGTCAGGCACAATGAGTGACTGAACTGAACTGATAGGATTAACTAACTAACTAACTAATTAGTTAATGTATTACTATTATTTTTTGGCTGTCCCTGCTGGGCAAGAGGGATCTAAGTTCCACAACCAGGGATAGAATCTGAGTGCCCTGCAATGAAAGTTCAGAGTCTTAACCACTCGACTACCGAGGAAGTCTCATAATGTTATTATTCTTTAATAAAATTCTAGAACACTAGAAAAAGAGTCAAACAATCAAGATTATAATTAGGAATTACTTAGAATCCTTTTCAAGACTGAAATAGTTCATGATAATAAAGAAATATCTTGACTCTGTTTCTTGAAGCCAGGTGAGAAAGGATTTAAACACTAAGGGAAAAGTATTTTATCATGGTTACAAGCAAGCAAATTTGGAATCTGATAGATTTAGCTTTAGGTTCAGACTTCATAGTTCTGAGCTTGAGAACTAGAGCAAGTTAATTACTCTCTCTGTGCTTCAACTTTATCGTTTGTAAAATGGGAGTAAAACATAGCATTACTTTGCAGGTGGAAACAATAAGCAGAGGTTTCAGTACATCATAAGAATTAACTGCTTTTTTTATCCCCTATATTTCCCATCCTCAAGTGACTGCCCTCTTTAGTTCCTCACCCCTACCCCACTTATGCCAATAATCCTCATTTCTTATTTAGAATTATGGTTTCCACATGGTAGAACTTTAGGGGAGTGAGTCACATTGCCTTCAAGTGACGGATGCTCCCCTGGTCTGTTTGACCCCAGGGCCCTATAAGTCAGAATGTAAATATTTAGGCAAATACCTATCTATTTGAATAGTTGTCACACTAAAGAGGATGAGAAGCTATTGATCCTATTCTCCCTGCACATCACATTATTATAATTGCTCTTAAAGATACAGTTGAGACTCTATTGCTTCTTTCCAGTCTGAAAATTTGCCAAAATAGTGTTAGCCTAGAATAATAATTGTTTAATCTTTCTCCAGTGCTCAACATACATCTTTAGCCTTAGGTAGTTGGCATCTCCAGTACTTTTCTCCTACTATGCTCATGCCTGCCACATTCCTAAACTCACATTACTGTTAACTGAAGCATCGCCTGCATTCCCATGTGATTCTTATTCATCCTTTATGGTTCAGCTTTTCCATGAGCCACTTCTGATTATGTTGATCTATCCCTTCTTTGATCCTTTGCCTGCTGTTAATTAGCAAATATCCTGTTAGAATTATTCTCAAATAGTTTGATGTGAGCTGAGCTGTTTCGTTTCCAAGTTTTGGGGGAAGCCAAAGACAAAATCCATTTCAGGAAGACCACCAAAAAAGCACTATTTGCATAAGCTATAGTTCTTCTGAAATTCACTGATATTTCAAGACTACCTCTTTGATGTGTCACTACAAAAATGTGGTCACAATAAGCTCACGGCACTGTGTAACAATACACCATCAGTTTTAGCCAAGAATTCTTATGACTGCTCCAGGCTTCTGTTTCTCAGAATCCAGGTTCTTGATCATTGATTTCTTGTGATTAGGTAATATGGGGCTGAAATCTTAGAACCCAACAAAATAACCTTTAATTAGTAAATCAGGAGCATTCCAAAACAAGAGAAATGGAACTAAATGTTCTCCTGTGTCAAAATGGGTAAGAAGACCACCCACTGATCCAGATATCTTTCTGAAACTACTGGTTGCTGAAAAAATTCTATGTCACAGAAATTCTCCTAATTAGCTTCATTTTCTTAATTAGATAATGTTTTTAGGTACACTGTGTTATAACCTCCCTGCCATCAAAATGATGAGTAAATTATAGGCACTGAAGTCAACCTTTCTAGTCACTAATACTTCTTTCTGTTCCCCTGACACAGCAAAACAACATGATAGCCCTGTTCTGTCTCTGCTTTAGGTTCAAAGACCAGGATCTCTGAGTGGTACCTGGGAGTCTTTATACCAAGTCTGCCTGCAGTTCTGCCTGTTTGAGACCTAGGAACAAGGATATGCTGACTACCCCTGCTATGTGTGCATGTACACATACACTCACGTACACGCACAGAATATTCAATAGTGTAACAGACAGTCGTGTCTGACTCTGCAACCCCATTGACTATAGCCTGTCAGGCTTATTTGTCTGCAGGATTCTGGCAAGAATACTTGAGTGTGTAACCATCCCTTTTCCAGGGGAATCTTCCCAACCCAGGGGTCGAATCTAGGTCTCCTACATTACAGGCAGATTCTTTACTGTCTGAGCCACCAGGGAAGCCCAATGATACATAATATATATAATATAATACAAAAAGTATCCGGTACACTTGGCTATTTACTGTTTGAGTCTGGTCATTTCTTCAATGCATGAACATTCATATGCCCCTTTCTAGATTTCATTGCAAATACCTTCAACCTGGCAGGTTTCTGCGGGAGAGTCACACTCCTAACCTCATTTCCCTCTCCAGCAACTGGTGAGATTTTGCTGGAATCCATGTGACTCATTCATGAGTTTTAGCTGTGGACACAATGGGCAGTCTTGATTTTGCCCTTGTCTGAGGCTGTCACTCAAAGGGTCCCTCAGTTTAATCTTGTAGTGATTTGATGAGAATCAATAACATCATCAAGCCTGCAGGTCCCTGATTTCCTGAGCTGTCAAAGTGCTGTTTTATTCCTGCTTGTAAACAGGCCAACCTTTCTTGTTTGCTTTTTTGAGACCACCTCTTTGTTGCATTACCTTTTAAGAAAAAAAAAAAAAATCCAGTGGTAACTAACTCATGTTATGGTCTCATTTCCTACTTGGAAAAAACAACAACAACAAACAGCAATAACAAAAAAATCCCTAAACTAATAACTTCATTGCGGATTCCATAGTGACATACAGGTAAAGATACCGCCTGCAATGCAGGAGATGTGGCTTCAGTCTCTGGGTCGGGAAGATCCCCTGGAGAAGGAAATGGCAACCCATTCTAATATTTCTGCCTGGAAAATTCCATGGACAGAGAAGCCTGGTGGATTACAGCCCATGGAAGCCTATAGGCTTGCAAAGAGTAGGACACGACTTAGTGACTAAACAAGTTCATTAGGGACATTATTTGCCTTTTACTTTATTGCAACCAACAGTGTTTTTCCAAGATATTTCCCCATAGCATAATGTCAATGGCCATTTCTCCAGTTTCATATAATTTTTTTCACTACCTATATCCCAGTTTCCAAAGCCAGTGCCTCTCACTGTGGATTTGGTTGTTATAGCATCCACTTCTATCTTTGATTTCTATATTTTTCAGGGTAGGGACGGAGGTTCTGCTGCAGTTATAAACTCCTTGCAGCTGATAAGAGAAACAACCTGTCCCAAAGATGTGAAGCAGGGTAGAACTTTTGGGTTGCTTTGGCCTTGGACTTTAGAAGACGTGGGATCGGGGTTCCAGGGTTCCTACCTAGAAGCCCACATGACTGCCCGGGCTCCTCTGGTTTCAACAGGACTCCAGATTTGCAGCCTGGGGAATGTGCCATCATGTACACCTGTGTTTGGCTTGGCATCTCTTCCTGGCACTTGGCTGCACTGTGACTCTGAATGCGGGGGTGGAAAGGGAGTGAGTCATCCACAAGCTTTGGGGTTTGCCTGACAGATGGTGTGAGACAGACAGCTTATAGAGGAGTGTGGAACATGGGCCTCTGGCACCTGGAGCGCATAGATATTTCTCAGACCAAGACTCACCTACCAAGCACCCATTGATCTCCCGGGATCGCACGAGATCACTTCCTCTGGGAAGTGTGGTCTCAGGGCCAGCACCTCCTGCGTGATTAGGATGTTCTCTGAGCAGCTACCCATCCTCTCCTTCCACTGCCCCACAGCAGGACCCATATTACTCCCCACGACACCTGAAGTCTGAAGTCCCATAGTGTTCTGGGAATTCCAATGAGTGAGTGAGTGAAGTTTCACAGTCGTGTCTGACTCTTTGCGACCCCATGGACTGTAGCCTACCAGGCTCCTCTATCCATGGAATTTTCCAGGCAATATACTGGACTGGATTGCCATTTCCTTCTCCAGGGGATCTTCCCGACCCAGGGATCGAACCCGGGTCTCCCGCATATGTAGACAGACGCTTTACTGTCTGAGCCACCAGGGAAGTCCCTTCTGGGAGCTCCAAATGTGCCCTAAAGAAAAAAAAAAACTTTTGCTTTTATGGCAAAAAATAATATTTTAAAAAATTGAGACATAATTGACATAAAAGATTACCTTAGTTTCACTTGTACAATATAATGGCTTGATATTTGTATATATTGTCCAGTGACTATGACAATGTCTAATTACCGTCTAATACTGTTGTAGCCACACGTTCTGGGAAACAAACTCACTCAGAAGGACAATGCATAGTGGAGTGAAGCTTATTATACCAGCAGGCCCAAGGAAGAGTCTCCTCTTAGCCAAGGACCCCGACCAGTTTTTGTGAAAACCTTATATACCCTAAGTGTACGTGCCCAAACCCATCTCCCCAAATTCCCTGAAACTAGCCTGAACAAAGGAAAAGAAAGATACAATCAAAGTTAACCCGTCATTCATATGCCTTAAGCCTAGGTAGTTAACAGTGGACCACTATCGATAAGCCTGTGGTCACTCCCCAATAAGCATAATAGAATTTATGATTTTATTTGGTTACACAGATAATTAGGGTATTCTTTTAGGCTAGGGAGAGTCTCGGTACAAGCCCTGGGGCCCTTCCTTCCGGAGGCCTGGTTTTCCAGTTGGTATGCCATTTCCATAGATACTGGGCATAGAGCTCAAAGTCCACAGTCCGGCCCAAGATAAAGTCCTGCTTTCAAGATGGAGCCTGTTCTGCCTGTTTCCTCTTTCAAAACCACACTTAGTTACAATTTAGTTACAATTTTTCCTTATGATTGCATCTTTTGATATTTACTCCCTACAAACCTTTCAAAAATACAATCAGTAATATTAACTATAATCACATTACACTATATTCACAGGTCTTTTTTTTTTAATAACTAAAAATTCTGTAGCTTTTGTCTACTTTCACCTACCTTTTCTCTGGTAATCACTAATCTGTTCTCTGTATCTGTGAGGTGTTTTGTTTCATTTTGTCTTCAGATTTCACATATAAGACCGCTCATATGGTATGTATCTTTCTCTGTCTGACTTATATCACTTGGCATAATGTTCTTAAGGTCCATCCATGGACCTTAACAAATGGCAAGACTTCCTTGTTTTCTTATTAGTCCCATCTATCATTGGTTTACATTAAGTATATATATATAAGCCACTTTGAGTTGGCTGAGTCTCTGATTCATGTTTTCTTCACTCCAGGACATTGGCAATGATCTTCTTCATTAGACTCCATGGTCCATTGGCCCAAGTGAGTAGTATGGCATTGCCTGACTTCCACAGAGTACAGAGACCTGGTCTCCTGCAGAGAAGTGCACACAGGGAAGGAGGACACTAATTACAGCAGCAGTGTGACAAGCTGTCCCAGTCACCAGATCCACTTAGCTGTTCAGGATTCACTCATTACAACTCACAGATCACCTCTTCAGGGGACATCTTATGATGGGAGGGACAGATGTGATCAGGGATGTCTTAAAGGAAATGCCAGACATGTTTCTGCTGCAGAGGCCTTAACAAACACGTGTTGTCCGTGGATCCTAGTGGCTCTTGCTGTAAAATTGCTTAGTGGATGCAAACAAGCCACAACCATGCCATCTGTATCATGCTTTGCCATCTCTATCAAGATGAATTTCACTCTGTTTGATTTTCCTTACAGAAGTTTGCCTTGCCTCACATGATGGCAACCTCTTGTGCATTACAAAGCAGAGTTCTATAGCCGCAGAAACGAGAAGATGTACCAGATTTTGCCTTTGCATAAAAGGAAATTTTGAAATATTATCTTTATATTTTCAGTCCCCTATAAATTAATGTCTTCTCTTTCTGAAATTTCTTTTACAAAGCATGTAATTTGCCCCTAACCTACCTTTTCCATCACTGTGCAGAAATAAGAATTAGAACCTGACTTTTATAAAATTAGATGAAATGAAGATAATATATACACTCCTTTTTCTCACATGAAAAGTGAAATGTCAGAGCCTCATCTTGGTATTTGTTCCCCTTTTTCTCAAAAAAAAAAAAGAAGAAGAAGAAGAAAAACTTAACTGTAGCAATGCACTGATTGACTCGCATGAATCAGCACCTCACAAGGCCTCATTGTGCCTGGCATCTATCTCGTTCTCCAGAAGTGCTCAGAAAATTAATGTGAAGATGATGAAATTCAGAAACGCTTTTACAGCTACTGTACCAAATTCATTTGTGTTAGGTTTCTAAATATTAATTTAGCCAACAAGATTCTCACCCTTTGCTTTTTGGTGTGTGATTATGTCTTAACCTTTTCAACCTTGTACTCCAGTTTTTCTGCCATCAAATTATAACTGATTTCCTTTGTCATAAGATCTAGTGATTTTTATCTTCAGTTCTTTCATTTTCTCTACCTCCTTGCCCCTGCTGGAGATTGAACAAGAAGCCTTTAAATGTCTAATGAGAGAAAGATACTTGAATACTACTTGATTCCCAAGCATTAGCATTAACAGAACAAGTGTCATTACTTAGGTGCTATGGAATATTGTGATTCCCAGTGTATCATACCTTTCAAAAGATAAAGTTTCAAGATTGGACTTTAAATCCTCAAAGTTAGAGTACAATGGAAATTCTTTTGATATATTTCTTCAACCTCAAACATAACAGATTGAAGATGAGGTGGACAAGATTTTAAAATTGAGGTGTAACTGGGGAGCTTTCAGATATAATAGAGAAAGACATTTGCTAGGGACTTCATTCTTCCCTACACAGAAAGGAAATGAGACCTCAGTGAATGATTTTTGTCATCAGTGGAATCAAGTGCCCAGGTGAAACTGTAGAATAATCCATAGATGCCTGATCAAAATGTCCATGTTCTCTGAGTCTCATGCAGGCATTAAACTATATTTAACATGCTCTGAAGCTTGGTGATACACAGAAAAACAAGTGAACTGGTGTCAATATTCTGAACCAGCAGCAGATACTCATGTATTTTAATGACTATTTCCCAGTGGAATTTATCGACTCCCAAGTTTGTTTTTGAGCATGCAAGCATAGTCATATCAGAATGCAAAAATGATTTCTCGCACGTATTTGAAGTTTTTGCCTTTAATAAAGACACAATAACAGCCCAATGATAACTGCAAATTACCATGTGATTGATGTTTAATGTCATTATTCCCTGTCAAGGTTCAGGATAAACTCTACAGATTCTTTCAACTCATGATCTTTCATCTACAACTAGGAAAACATTTAACAATGGAAACTACCTTTATGGAACTCAGATATTAGAAAATGAGCCATGTTGCAGTATTAAAGTATTTTAAAGGATAAAACTACAACTTTTAAAAAGTATTGAAATGTTCAAGTTACACAGGACATCAGTTAGGAGGGATGAGGTCATGCTCCAGTGACCACAAATCCAATTCTCAGTGTCTTGACACAGCAAAAGTTTATGCTCATGATACATGTGATCATGGGTTGACTACAGGTCACTGTTCAGTTTGCTCTTAGGGGAGGACCATGGATGATGGAAAGATCACTATCTGAAACTCTGCTGGGTCCTTAGAAGAAAGAAAAAATAAATAAGGAGGGTGTCACATTAATTAAATTTAATACTTTTTGGTCACATCGAGGCGCATAATGCATCGCCAACAAGAAAGCCAGGGATATACTCCTACGAGGGCTTTCCAAGTGGCTCAGTGGAATAGAATCCACCTACCAAGCTGGGGATGTAGGTTCAATCCCTTGGTCAGGAAGATGACCCGATTAAGGAAATGGCAACCCACTTCAATATTCTTGCCTGAAAATCTTTGCTCAGAGGAGCCTAGTGGGCTATAGTAGAAAAGAGTCAAACACAATTTAACAACTAAACAACAACAACAATACTCCTATGATGTGCCTAAAAAGAGGGAAACCTGGGATTTTTAGCAAACTGTACTAAAAATTGCCACCTGAACATGTGGACCTTTCACAGAATTTCCATTCAACAGGTGCTTTTTTAAAATAAATGAGGTGGATGGAGGACAGTTCCAAGGCAATGGTTATAAGAAATGAAGGTTTACAGTTTATTTTTACCAACCAGCTGAACTCAACAATGGAAACATTATACAATCTAACAGGTGGAAAGCCATCTTCACCTCACCATGCTTCTCTGTTTAGCCTCTGCTCCCCTCAGTGGCTATGTCATACCTGGTAATGGGAGAAACTTGGTAAAGCATATCAATTCTTTCAAGTTTTTAGGACATCATTTATCTTCTTGACAAGTTATATGCTGAATTTTAGACAATCCCAGATATTCAGAAAACCTTGCCAGGAAACAGAGACTAGAAATGAGCTTTTTCAAAACGAGACATCAAAATTAAATGCCTAAAATAATTTAACAAATTAATAACCCTAAATGGGTAGCTTAAGGGCTGGAACGCATCTAATATGTTTGTTCTGTCAAAGAATCCTGTAGCCATGCAGTAGATAGACGTGGAGACCCATGAAGGTCAGGAAACACCAGTTTTCCATTCACTGCTTCATTGAGGGTCACAGCTGCTGTCTAGTTCTCTGTATTGGACTATTTATTGAAGTGAATTTTCCCTGTCCTGACCCTTCTCTCTTCTCATGTGCAAAACATTCTGAAGATTCAATAGTAGATTAAGGGAGAAATGTATGGAGGGCCATGTAACATGCAAAATTTCATATTTATAAAATAGCAAGTATGATAAAAGAGCTGAACATGAACAATATCACTTTTAAAACCCGTGGTGGATTCATGTCAATGTATGGCAAAACCAATACAGTATTGTAAAGTAAAATAAAGTAAAAATATAAATTAAAAAATAAATAAATAAATAAATAAAAATGAAAAAAAAATATGAAAAGGACTTCCCTTGCAGTCCAGTGGTTAACACTTCACCTTCCAATCCAGAGGGTATGGGTTCGATCCCTGGTTGGGAGGTAAGATCCCACATGCCTTGTGGCCATTAAACCAAAACATAAAACAGGAGCAATAGTATAAGAAATTCAATAAAGACTACAAAATATATGATAAACTTCTCAATTTGAAAGAAAGTATAAACTAAAGAATGGATGGAAAAAATGAACACCTAAAAAATAAAACACCAGTGGTAACAGAACATGCTCAAGGCAAAATAAGTTATTTTATTTTAAAAGGATTTAAAGCTCACTGTTAATGACTATTAATGTATTTAAAGCATGGAAACAAAAGAAATTTAAGCTTTAACCATGTCTACTTTGAACTAAATATATACCTTGGGGTATATTTAGATTTTTTTGAATAAATCAATTGTTATCTTTCTAAACAGATCTTGAGATACTGTGTGAAAATAAGACTGTAAATTTAGATGGCTGGTGAAACAATCATTTATGTATTTTTTTCACTTTCTGAATCCCTTTGTGTACCTACATGTTAGTAGTAACCTGTCTTTAAGTTTGCCAATGTTTCTGTGTCTTAAATTGCTCAGAACAGCAGGACACAGCATTGGGTAAGTAGAAAGAGTGAATGAGACCAAGTTTGCATGCTGGATCCCACTTCAGTAAACAAGGCTCAGCCTCTCTGTTCACTGGGAATTAGCATCTTGAGCATATATAGAATCTACGACATTGATATTGGCCTTAGATGGGGAACACGTGTACACCCGTGGTGGATTCATGTTGATGTATGGCAAAACCAATACAATATTGTAATTAGCCTCTGATTAAAATAAATAAATTTAAATTTACAAAAAAAGAAAAGAAAAGAAAAAGAATAGATGAATGTATGTGCTTGCCCTTCACAGAGCCACCCTGGAGGGGCAGCTGGCCCATCCTGCTGAAACAGCCCATTTCTTGGGTCCCTGCTAATGCCACCGTGGCTCATGGATCCCCGTGCACCTCTGTGGGGATACATAAGACTCGACAGTTCTATATTCAGCTACGGTGAATAGCGATGCTAGCTTTTCTTTTCACTCCAGCACATAAAGATACTTTATTTAGGAATGTGGCAGCTTGCATAGGGTGGAGAGAAAGGCTAAATCCTCCTGAATTGGGGCTAAAACAGTGAGAATTATTTTTTTCCCTCTCACAACTAAGTTTTATTAATTCTCTGACAGGAATACTTACTCTCTATGCATATTATGTTACATTATTTCACCCTAAAATTACAGCAATATTATCAATTCAAGCAGGATTGAGAGTATGAAATATTAATAAGGTTACCACTCATCTAATTTTCAAAGGAATGTCTTAAATATAGGGCAGGAACACACTCCCAGAATAGCTTAGGGCTTTTGAGCACTGGGGAAGGACTCACAGAGCGGTGACATAATGACTTAGGTTATAAAATAAATGTGATCACATAAAATTCCAACAGGAGGTAAAAAAGAACTTTTGCTTCTAGAATATATATGTTTAGGGCAAACCAGAAGTCAGGAAAGAAGAAGGTAATAAATTTGGTGTGATCAATTCCCAAGGCTAACTCGTGTGCTAAAAGAGGATTGGGTTGGTAGCTGCAGGACCTTGACTCAAGTTTAGATTCTGCCACCTAATATTGTATTAAGTTGGACAAAGTAATAAAACTGAGCTTTAGTTTTTTTCACCCATAAAGTGTAATGAAAATACTATTGCCCCCTCACAGGGACGTTTCCATAAACAAAGAAGATTAAATGTACAATAAGCAGTTTGGAAACTTTAAGGATGTATATTATTATTATATATATATTATTATATTATTATATATATTATATATATTATATATATATTATATTATTACTCATATGAGCATTATTGTGTTTCTCTGTATTGAGTTATATATTCTTTAAAGTTTAATACCACCATTTGTTCAAATGCTCATTCAGCTATTGTGTGACTATTTTCTGAGTACCTAATCATCTCCATGGTTTTACATTCTTAATGCACATTTGAATGTTATAGAATAGGACTTCAAGCATGTATAGAAAATGAAATTTAACAACAGCAAAAAAAAGAATTTAAACAGAGTTCAGGTTCCGAAATCTGACAGATCTGGGTTCAAATTCTGAATATGCTATATATGATCTATGGAGAATCTAGATAAATTGCTCAAGTACATCTCATTTTTCTAACATGTAAAAAAGATAGGAATCAAATTATCTTCTTCATATGACTATCATGAATAGTAGATGAAAAATCACATAAAGTGCCTAAAATAGTGTCTAACATATAATTACTATTCAATCATCTTTGCTATGATTTTTATGATAATTATCACTGAATTGTACTTTTAAGCACACACTACAAATATGAGATAAAGGCATATGAAATATCTTGGGAGTCAAAATAAATTATGTTTATTAGAAGAACTTAATTTTAACTTTACTAGACTTCCTGGAATTTTTCTGAGAAATTTAAAATTATGTTTTGTTCATTTCATCATAAATTATATTACAGTTTTTTTCTCTAGAGACAGTCCCAAAGCACTTACATTTCATCTTACATGCAGTCATTCTGCAAGAAAAATAGCAGAGGAAAGTAATGAGTTTTCTCATTTTTATACTTCCTTATTTCTATTTCCTTAAAATTAATCATTACTCATATACTTGTCTTGCCTCTCTCCCTGCCTCACTCTACTGGGATGTCCACACACAGAAAGGTACTCTTGGGTCTGATTCTTCTCTTCTCTACATTAAATACATTGACTCTTCTACAATTTCCCTAAGAAAAAGTTCCATATTTGAAAAATAGAAAAGACACAGCCTTTGGAGTCTGGCAGATCCAAAGCAGATCAGTTTTAGAGATGTGATCATAAGATATTAATGTAAGGCTTGAATTAACAATTATGTGAAGTTTACCCTATGACTACTGTTATAAGGTATGATGGTTTCTGGGGACACAGATAATGAAGGAAGATGTTCCAGCCCTCCAGGTAGATGATACTGAAATTTTATCATCTTGGGTTCTGAAGGATGCTGTTTTGACTGGCAACTGAATCCATGTGGTGAGGACTAAACGAGAATATGAGGATGACTTAAGACTAATGGTTTAAACGTTATTTGTCAGCATATTAAACACCCCAGCATTAGCACATTGCATATATGGAATGATGCTTTCATTATTGGTAAAGTCAGTTTTTAATCATGTCGAAGAGGGCAATAAGTCACATACTTCCTTCTATTATATTTGCTTGATTAATATTTAGGTAAGTTTACATTCCTGAACACATTTTAATTGAAAGAGAAAAAGAGGAGGTTTTAATAATTTTAGATATTATTATAAAACCTGATCCACTATTGAGACTTTCTCATAGATAATCTACACCCATAATATTTATTTGGATAATTTAAAACATTAACAGTTCAGTGATATTTTATCAGTTATATAACCATTAGGAGTTGAAGTTGGTATATCTGGATCTCTCAAAAGATAAAAAACTATCAAAGATTGAAATGCCATTTTAAAATTGTAATTATTTTTAAAGCAAATATATCATTACAAATTTCTTACTTTTTTAAAAATAATGCTACATAGAATTTTAATCTTTTTAAATGGCAATCCACTCCAGTACTATTGCCTGGAGAATCCCATGGACAAAGGAGCTTGGAAGGCTACAGTCCATGGGGTCGCAAAGAGTCGGACACAACTGAGCAACTTCACTACTACTTCACTTCACTAGCCCCTATTTTGAACATTGCTATTATTGTAGTATTTTTTCCCTGTTTATTTTTTAGCTTTTAATTATTTTTTTCTTTTGAGGAACTGTTACTTCTGCCATTGTGCCTGCTTCTGAAAACTTCTTCCCCTCTTTTCTGATGTATGTGTCCTTTTAATAGGCTGAGAAATTTTACTAAAATTTCATAAAAATTTAATATGCCTCAATTTAAAGAGACTTAGTAAGGTTTTTAACAAACACCTGAGAAGTCATGAGCTTCATTGCAAGCACAGACATTTCAAAACTATTGTGAGAGTAAATAATTTTCAAAATGTTATTTCTGTATCTTTTCTTCAAGTGCTCAGATTCCTGGGAGATCCTATATATTTCTAAAGAACACAGTAATTTTCTATCTCAAGTTATGCCACACCTTTTATTTTATCTCAGAGGTATATCTCTATGATCAAAAAGCAATCAACACTTTACTTTAAAAGCATGAATCAGTACTAAGGAACAGAGTGTTTAGACAATTTAATGAAGTTAATAGAGAGTTTTTTATAAGGTTTAAGCTAACATTTTTGAGGGCATCTTCCTCCTTCTAAAGTCCTACTCTGGATCTCCTTAGAACATGGTAGGCTGCGGAAAAGAGAAACCCTGACATATGAAAATAGAGCTCCCCAAATTGGCTTGTGCTTCATTTTATCTCTATCACATTCTTTATGAATTCTTTACAGATTCTTTGCTGTAACACCTACAACTTGACACACTTCTGGATCAATCACGTGAGTCCTTAGTTTCCATCTTTCCTAACTCTAATCTGTTAACCACAGTAAGGTTTCCTTTTAAATTGCTTTTTAATTCCCCCATATATATGAGTTTCCATCCTAAACTTTCATTACAAATAAAGCTTTTGCCACAAAGGTCCATCTAGTCAAAGCTATGGTTTTTCCAGTGGTCATGTATGGATGTGAGAGTTGGACTATAAAGAAAACTGAGTGCTGAAGAACTGATGCTTTTGAACTGTGATGTTGGAGAAGACCTTTGACAGTCCCTTGGACTGCAAGGAGATACAACCAGTCCATCCTAAAGGAGATCAGTCCTGGTTGTTCTTTGGAAGGACTGATCCTGAATCTGAAACTCAAATACTTCGGCCATCTGATGTGAAGAACTGACTCAGTTGAAAAGACCCTGATGCTGGGGCAGACTGAACACAGAAGGAGAAGGGGACAACAGAGGATGAGATGGCTGGATGGCATCACCGACTCAACTCTGGGAGTTGGCGATGGACAGAGAGGCCTGGCAGTCCATGGGGTTGTAAAGAGTTGGACACCACTGAGCGACTGAACTGAACTGAAGGCCTAATACTTTGGTTAAAATGGAACAGAACTCATATTTCAGCAGTTATACTAGTGATATGTGTCCATCTGCAACTGGATTTTGGGTGATTGTTGTTGTTGTTCAGTAGCTAAGTTATATCTGAATTTTTGCGACACCACGGACCACAGAACTACAGGCTTCCCTGTCCTTCACTATCTCCTGGAGTTTTCTCAAATCATGTCCATTGAGTTGGTGATGCTATCTAACTATCTCATCCTCTGACATCAGCTTCTCCTTTTGCCTTCAACCTTTACCAGCATCAGAGTCTTTTCCAATGAGCTGGCTCTTCACACCAGGTGGCCCAAATATTGGTGCTTCAGCTTCAGCATAAGTCCTTCCAATGAATATTCAAGGAATGATTTCGTCTAGGATTGACTGGTTTGATCTACTTGCAGCCCAACTTTTGGATGATAGCATCAATTCTGTTCAGTTCAGTCTCTCACTCGTGTCTGACTATTTCCGACCCCATGAATCTCAGCACACCAGGCCTCCCTGTCCATCACCGTCTCCCGGAGTTCACTAAGACTCACGTCCATTGAGTCCGTGATGCCATCCAGCCATCTCATCCTCGGTCATCCCCTTCTCCTCCTGCCCCCAATCCCTCCCAGCATCAGAGTCTTTTCCAGTCAACTCTTCGCATGAGGGGGCCAAAGTACTGGAGTTTCAGCTTTAGCATCATTCCTTCCAAAGAAATCCCAGGGCTGATCTCCTTCAGAATGGACTGGCTGGATCTCCTTGCAGTCCAAGGGACTCTCAAGAGTCTTCTCCAACACCACAGTTCAAAAGCATCAATTCTTCGGTGCTCAGCCTTCTTCACAGTCCAACTCTCACATCCATACATGACCACAGGAAAAACCATAGCCTTGACTAGACGGACCTTAGTTGGCAAAGTAATGTCTCTGCTTTTGAATATACTATCTAGGTTGGTCATAACTTTTCTTCCAAGGAGTAAGCGTCTTTTAATTTCAGGGATGCAGTCACCATCTGCAGTGATTTTGGAGCCCCCCAAAATAAAGTCTGACACTGTTTCCACTGTTCCCCCATCTATTTCCCGTGAAGTATAGATCAAATAAATATAAGAATGAGCAAAATGGAAACTGGGTCCTATACTTGGGTAACAAGTAAAGTTCAAAGTGAATTTGAATTCTATCAGTACGTAAGCAGGAAATATAAGCCGTGTGATACAACTCTCCGGGATTTACTTCCTTGCTGGCCGAGGGCTTTTGGTGTGCCATACCTTTGGGGTTCAAGTATTAGGCAAAAATGTATAAAAGCTTGCAAAATCCTAAGCACAAATTTGAAAAGCATTCAGTCTTTCTGGCTTGTCATAGTTACTTCAAATATTTGTCAATAGTCAATGGTACTCTAAAAAACAAGGCAAACCCAGGATGTGTGTGTGTGCTCAATCATTCAGTCATGTTCGACTCTTTGCAACCCCATGGACTATAGCCTGCTAGGCTCTTTGTCCATGGAATTCTCCAGCAAAAATACTGGAATGGGTCACCACTTCCTCCTTCTGGGGATCTTCCTGACCCAGGGATCAAACCCACATCTTCTGCATTTGCAGATGGACACTTTAACACTGAGCCACCTGAGAAGCCCAGGGTAGTGCATAGATAAACTAGAATCCTAAAATAGCAAAACCAACTCAACTGGTACTAAAACTAAATGTAATGTGCAGCTTTCATTTTCCTATACTGTTTTCTTAGGGAGGTGGAAGATTTGTTTGCTAACCCTGTGCTTGCCTTGGCTTGGATTATATAAACCACATAAAAAAGGAAGATACCCACTAAATGCATAAACATCCCTCCAACATAGGCATGCACATATAATGGAGTGCATGTGTACACTCACTGCTAAAACAAAAATACTTCTTTCCAAGATATTTTTACTCTTTAGGCAGGTTTTTGTAAATAGTTGAGGGAGGAATGTGATTTTGATTGAACTACTTCTTCAGAAGTAGTTCAGTCTCTTTCTGACTTACTTCATGCTACATGACTGACTCTAGATCCATATACATCTCTACAAATGACCTTATTTCATTTCTTTTAAGGTTGAGTATATTCGTATTCATTGAATTGGACAAGGCTACGAACAAGATAATGGGGTGATGGAATTTCAGTTGATCTGTTTCAAATTCTAAAGGATGATGTTGTGGAAGTGCTGCACTCAGTTCAGTCCAGTTCAATCGCTCAGTCGTGTTCAACTCTCTGAAACCCCATAAATTGCAGCGCACCAGGCCTCCCTGTCCATCACCAAATCCCACAGTTCACTCAAACTCATGTCCATCGAGTTGATGAGTCCATCCAGCCATCTCATCCTCAGTTGTCCCCTTCGCCTCCTGCCCCCAATCCCTCCCAGCATCTGAGTCTTTTCCAATGAGTCAACTCTTTGCATGAGGAGGCCAAAGTACTGGAGTTTCAGCTTTAGCATCATTACTTCCAAAGAACAACCAGGGATGGTCTCCTTTAGGATGGACTCTTTGGATCTCCTTGCCGTCCACGGGACTCTCAAGAGTCTTCTCCAACACCACAGTTCAAAAGCATCATTCTTCGGCGCTCAGCTTTCTTCACAGTCCAACTCTCACATCCATACATGACCACTGGAAAAACCATAGCCTTGACTAGACAGACCTTTGTTGGCAAAGTAACGTCTCTGCTTTTGACTATGCTATCTAGGTTGGTCATAACTTTCCTTCCAAGGACTAAGAGCCTTTTAATTTCCTGGCTGTAATCACCATCTGCAGTGGTTTTGGAGCCCATAAAAAATAAAGTCTGACACTGTTTCCACTGTTTCCCCATCTATTTCCCATGAAGTGATGGGATGGATGCCATGGTCTTAGTTTTCTGAATGTTGAGCTTTAAGCCAACTTTTTCACTCTCCTCTTTCACTTTCTTCAAGAGGCTTTTGAGTTCCCCTTTACTTTCTGCCATAAGGGTTGGGTCATCTGCATATCTGAGGTTATTGATATTTCTCCCAGCAATCTTGATTCCAGCTTGTGCTTCTTCCAGCCCAGCATTTCTCATGATGTACTCTGCATATGAGTTAAATAATGAGGGTGACAATATACAGCCTTGACATACTCCTTTTCCTATTTGGAACCAGTCTGTTGGTCCATGTCCAGTTCTAACTGTTGCTTCCTGACCTGCATATAGGTTTTTCAAGAGGTAGGTCAGGTGGTCTGGTATTCCCATCTCTTTCAGAATTTTCCACAGTTTATAGTGATCCACACAGTCAAAGGCTTTGGCATAGTCAAGAAGGCAGAAATAGATGTTTTCCTGGAACTCTCTTGCTTTTTTCATGATCCAGTGGATGTTGGCAATTTGATCTCTGGTTCCTCTGCCTTTTCTAAAGCCAGCTTGAACATCTAAGAGTTCACAATCTACGTACTGCTGAAGCTTGGCTTGGAGAATTTTGAGCATTACTTTACTAGCGTGTGAGATCACTGCAATTGTGTGGTAGTCTGAGCATTCTTTGGGATTGGAATGAATAGTGACATTTTCCAGTCCTGTGGCCACTGCTGAGTTTTCCAAATGTGCTGGCATATTGAGTGCAGCACTTTCACAGCATCATCTTTCAGGATTTGAAACAGCTCAACTGGAATTCCATCACCTCCACTAACTTTGTTCATAGTAATGCTTTCTAAGGCCCACTTGACTTCACATTCCAGGATATGTGGCTCTAGGTGAGTGATCACACCATCGTGATTATCTTAATCATGATGATCTTTTTCTGTATAGTTCTCCTGTGTATTCTTGCCACCTCTTCTTAATATCTTCTGCTTCTGTTAGGTCCATACCATTTCTGTCCATTATTGAGCCCATCTTTGCATGAAATGTTCCCTTGGTATCTCTAAGTTTCTTGAAGAGATCTCTAGTCTTTCCCATTCTGTTGTTTCCCTCTATTTCTTTGCACTGATGGCTGAGGAAGGCTTTCTTATCTCTCCTTGCTATTCTTTGGAACTCTGCATTCAGATGCTTATATCTTTCCTTTTCTCCTTTGTTTTTGCTTCTCTTCTTTTCACAGCTATTTGTAAGGACTCCCCAGACAGCCATTTTGCTTTCTTGCATTTCTTTTCCATGGGGATGGTCTTGATCCCTGTCTTCTGTACAATCTCACGAACCTCATTCCATTGTTCATCAAGCACTCTATCTATCAGATCTAGTCCCTTAAAACTATTTCTCACTTCTACTGTAAAACATAAGGCATTTGATTTAGGTCATACCTGAATGGCCTAGTGGTTCCCTACTTTCTTCAATTTAAGTCTAAATTTGACAATAAGGAGTTTATGATCTGAGCCACAGTCAGCTCCTGGTCTTGTTTCTGCTGACTGTATAGAGCTTCTCCATCCATATTGCACTCAGTATGCCAGCAAATCTGGAAAACTCATAAGTGGCCACAGGACTGGAAAAGTTTTCATTCCAATCCCAAAGAAAGGCAATGACAAAGAATGTTCAAACTACCACACAAATACACTCATCTCACATGCTAGCAAAGTAATGCTCCAAATTCCCCAAGCCAAGCTTCAATAGTAGGTGAACTGTGAACTTTTAGATGTTCAAGATGGATTTAGAAAAGGCCCAGGAACCAGTGATCAAATTGCCAATATCCATTGGAGCATCAAGAAGGTAAGAGTTCTAGAAAAACATCTACTTTTGGTTTATTGACTACACCAAAGTCTTGGACTGTGTGCATCACAACACACTGTGGAACATTCTTCAAGAGATGGGAATAGCAGACCACCATACCTGCCTCTTGAGAAATCTGTATGCAGGTTAAGAATCAACAGTTAGAACTGGACATGGAACAATAGTTTCTGGAAAGGAGTATGTCAAGGCTGTATATTGTCACCCTGCTTATTTAACTTATATGCAGAGTACATCATGGAAAATGCCAGACCGGATGAAGCACAATCTGGAATCAAGTTTGCTGGCAGAAATATCAATAACTTCAGATACACAAGTATCTGCCACCCTTATGGCAGAAAGTGAAGAAGAAATAAAGAGCCTCTTGTTGAAAGTGAAAGAGGAGAGTGAAAAACTTGGCTTAAAACTCAACATTCAAAAAACTAAGATCATGGCATCTGGTTCCAACACTTCATGGCAAATAGATTGGGAAACAGTGCAAATAGTGAGCATCTTTGTTTTTGGAGGCTCCAAAATCACTGCAGATGGTGACTGCAGCCATGAAATTAAAAGACACTTTCTCCTTGTAAGAAAAGCTATGACCAACCTAGTTAGCATATTAAAAAGCAGGGACATTGTTTTGCCAACAAAGCTTTGTCTAGTCAAAGCTATGGGTTTTCCAATTCATGTATGGATGTGAGAATTGGACTATAAAGAAACCTGAGCACTGAAGAATTGATGCTTTTGAACTGTGGTGTTGGATAAGACTCTTGAGAGTCCCTTGGACTGCAAGGAGATCCAATCAGTCCATCCTAAAGGAAATCAGTCCTGAATATTTGTTGGAAGGACTGATACTGAAGCTGAAATTCCAAATACTTAGGCTATCCAATGCAAAGAACTAACTCATTGGAAAAGACCCTGATGCTGGGCAAGATTGAAGGCAGGAGTAGAAGGGGATGATAGAAGATGAGATGGTTGGATGGCATCACCGACTCAAAGGACATGAGTTTGGGTAAACTCTGGGAGTTGGTGATGGACAGGGAATACTGGCATGGTGCAGTCCATGGGGTAGCAAAGAGTTGGACATGACTGAGCGACTTAACTGAACTGATGTTTGTATTCCTGGAGATGGAAATAGCAACCCACTCCAGTATCCTTGCCTGGAAAATCCCATGGACAGAGGAGCCTGGTGGACTTCAGTCTATGGGTCGCAAAGAGTCAGGCACAACTGAGCGACTAAGACTCCCTCATTCGTATACCATTGTATATACGCACCACATCTGCTTTATCTCTTCATCTGTCAACAGACATTTCTGTTGCTTCCATGTCCTGGTGGTGATTTAGTCACTAAATCATGTCTATCTCTTGAGACCCCATGGGCTGTAGCCTGCCAGGCTCCTCTGTCCATGGGATTCTCCAGGCAAGAATACTGGAGTGGGTTGCCATTTCCTTCTCCAGGGGATCTTCCAGACCCAGGGACTGAACCCGAGTCTCCTGCATTGCAGGCAGATTCTTTACTAACTGAGTTTTAAGGGAAGCCCTGGGTAATGTACATAGTGCTACAATGAAGATTGGGGTGTGTTTGTCTTTTTGAATCATGGTTTTCTCCAGGTATATGTCCAGAAATGGGACTTCTGGGCCACATAATATTAATAGCTCTTAGAAGTATTAAAGGAGCTCAGCTTAGTGCTCCTTAGTGACATCGATAGAGGGGGTGAGGCGAGATTGTGGGAAGGTGGTCCAAGAGACAGTAGATATATGTATACATATCACTGATGCTGGGAAAATTGGACATTGAAGGCAAAAGGAGAAGGGGGCAGCAGAGGATGAGATGGTTAGATAGCCTCTCTGACTCAGTGGGCATCAATTTGAGCAAACTCTGAGAAATAGTGGAGGACAGGGAAGTCTGGCATGCTGCAGTCCATGGGGCCGCTAAGAGTAGGACTCAACTTAGCAACTGAACATCAACACATAGCTGATATACTTCACTGTACAGCAGAAACCTACGCAACACTGTAAAGCACCTATGTGTGTGTGTTAAGTGTTTCAGTCATGTCTGACTCTTTGCTACCTCATGGACCCCAATTTTTTAAAAAGGACGTAGTTCACCCTTGCTTGCTAAATATCATAAATGAAGACACCACAATGTGCTTTCAGCTGCAGAATGGGTTTGTCTTGGTCCCTCCCTAACCCACTACCCACTCCCAATTTCACAAAAAAAGTGTTTTTCTCAGGAAGATCCAATTTATGCAGAGCCAAGCAGGAAGCAGTCCCCTTGTCACCATCCCTTTGCCAGTATGCTAATAAATAATCTGTAAGGCTAATCTGCCTTCAAATTATTCTGACAGTTTGGAGCCTTACAGCGTGCTGTCAATTAAATAGCTTCATCTTCTCATTCCTTTGGAAGCCCTGAAGGAGGAGAGAGAAGCACCCTACCTAGTCACAATTGGATATATTTTTGTACCTACGATCTTATACAGCCTTAATAAAATATGGAAGTTAGCAGGATGTTTAAAATAGGTGAAATGCATGAATTTAAAAAGTTCAAGTTTCTTAAAAAAAAAAAAAGAACAAAGCAGAATTGACTTGAAAATATTGAAACAGTGGAGGCCAAATGTAACAAAAGAAACAGGTGGAATCTATATTTAGACATTCCTACTGGTATCTTGTATGATAACACTGAATTTTTTAAACTTAGTGAAATGAATAAGAGATATTGGAAGAGAAAATTTAAATAGGACTAGGACATACAAGCTGACATTAGTACATCTATCAATTTCTACTATCTGTCTAGTTTAATTTTTGAGTTCACTGAAGCTTTAAAAAAAAAAATGAGGATCCAATCAGGCTAAAACTAATGAAGTTGATTGGTAATTAAGTATCCGTCTCTTGTGAAGGGGAAATTCACTCAGTTGGGTCTGACTCTTTGCAACTCTATGGCCTGCAAGGCTCCTCTGTCCATGGGATTCTCTAGGCAAGATTACTGGAGTGGGCTGCCATTTCTTTCTCCAGGGGATCTGCCAGACCCAGGAATAGAACCCAGGTCTCCTGCATTGCAGGCAGATTCTTTACAGGCTGAGCTACAAGGGAAGCTCCATATTTTAGAGAAAATTAATACACTTAATTTGTCTTTCAAGATAAAATGAATATATTAAAATTATAAGAATGGAATGATTTTTCAAAACATATCCACGCAATGAGGAGAGCATTTTTAAAAATGTTGTTTGGAGATGTTCGGAGTTAGGTTTGTTGTTGTTTAGTTACCAAGTCATGTCTGACTCTTTGCGACTCCCATGGATGGTCACCACCCAGGTTCCTCTGTTCAAGAGATTTCCCAGGCAAGAATACTGGAGTGGGTTGCCATTTCCTTCTCCAGGGTATCTTCGTGATCCAGGGATTGAACCCATATCTCCTGCATTGGTAGGTGGATTCTTTACCTTTGAGCCACCAGAGAAGCCCTTGGAGTTAGGTTACCACTTTCCAAATTTTACCTGAGTGTCATCTATGTACTTATCAATAAAGTGAAAGTGAAGTCACTCAGTTGTGTCCGACTCTTTGCGACCCCTTGAACTGTAGCCCACCAGGCTCCTCTGTCCATGGGATTTTTCAGGCAAGAATCCTGGAGTGGATTGCCATTTCCTTCTCCATGAGATCTTCCCAACCCAGGGATTGAACCCAGGTCTCTTGCATTGAAGGCAGACACTTTTGTATGAGCCAGCAGGGAAGTCTTCTATACTTATTAATATGAAGCCACTAAAAGCAAATTTTCAAATCTGCTTCAAGATACTCCAAATGAAGAGTTTAGGAGGGTTTAAGCCTAGTTGCTAAAAATATAACCATTTGACACCTTCAAAATTGCTTGAATAAGAGTTGGTGGACATAAGAAAAGAGAGAATTAAACAAGCTGAATTTTAACAAAATCCTTTTCATAATTGCTCAGATAAAGTTTAAAAATCCACAGTATGATTTGATAAGTGCAGCTGATGACTTTTTGCATTTTGATCTTTGTGTCTGTGTAAGATTATCATTCTCAACTATGAGAGCCATGAAAATCAAATGGATTAACTTCCAAACAAAAAATTTGTCCAACTATGTCACAAAGTATTATAGCAATATTTACCAGAATAATGTGATAGAATAAGTAATATTGCTGGCACTAAAAGTCACTATTAATAGGTATCAATGATGTTTTAGTATAATAATTAAAATAATGAAAAATTTTGGAACACTAATAAGTAAAATATAATGTTGCTTAATATAAAATACAATATTGCTTAATTGCTCTTTAGCTTTTATTTTAATATTTCTATTTTGGTATGTGTTTTATGCATGTAATAATTAGTAGAATATACCTATTATTTCAAAATAAATATGCATGCATATATTATAGTCCCAAAACATTTTAATAATGGAGTGCTGTATTAAAAGTGTTTGGCTATCATTTCTTTATGAATTCAGTGGCATAGCCATCTGTGCATGCAGAATTGAGAAGCGTTATATTATTAAAATAGAAAATATTATTCTCAAGGATTAGGAAGTAATATTGAGCTACTGCAAATTCATTTTATGAAGTATGTTTCTGTAATATTTAAGAAAGAAAGAAATCCTGAAAGTATTCCCTTGTGTCATGAAAGTCTGTTACATATCATTCATTACATATCATTTACTCATTCATTCAACAAATATTTATTGCATGTCTACTATGTGACACCACCCTTATGGCAGAAAGTGAAGAGGAACTAAAAAGCCTCATGATGAAAGTGAAAGAGGAGAGTGAAAAAGCTGGCTTAAAGCTCAACATTCAGAAAACGAAGATCATGGCATCTGGTCCCATCACTTCATGGGAAATAGATGGGGAAACAGAAACAGTGTCAGACTTTATTTTGGGGGGCTCCAAAACCACTGCAGATGGTGACTGCAGCCATGAAATTAAAAGACACTTACTCCTTGGAAGAAAAGTTATGACCAACCTAGATAGCATATTCAAAACCAGAGACATTATTTTGCCAACTAAGGTCCATCTAGTCAAGGCTATGGTTTTTCCAGTGGTCATATATGGATGTGAGAGGTGGACTGTGAAGAAGGCTGAGAGCCAAAGAATTGATGCTTTTGAACTGTGGTGTTGGAGAAGACTCTTGACAGTCCCTTGGACTGCAAGGAGATCCAACCAGTCCATTCTAAAGGAGATCAGCCCTGGGATTTCTTTGGAAGAAATGATGCTAAAGCTGAAGCTCCAGTACTTTGGCCACCTCATGCGAAGAACTGACTTATTGGAAAAGACCCTGATGCTGGGAGGGACTGGGGGCAGGAGGAGAAGGGGACGACCCAGGATGAGATGGCTGAATGGCATCACTGACTCAATGGACGTGAGTCTGAGTGAACTCTGGGAGATGTTGATGGACAGGGAGGCCTGGCGTGCTGCGATTCATGGGGTCGCAAAGAGTCGGACACGACTGAGCGACTGAACTGAACTGAACTATGTGGAAGACACTGTTCTGGGACCTGGGGGCACATTAGGGAATGAAACAGAAGCCTATAGAGCTTATAGTCTAGAACCATAGGATCAAGACTCAAAAGTATGAACATAAACGTCAAAAAAGCAACAGGCTGGTATTCTGCTGGGGTGGGCTGGTGTGGCTATACAGATTGTGAAAATATTGAATGATTTCTATGCTGCATGGTAAGTAGTTGTTAAAGTGTACCTCCTTCATCCTGGCCACTCTAGACCTCCCTGGAGAACTCCCAGGCTTCCTCTTTATTTTGTAAAGATTTATTTGTTAATTTTATTGTTTGGCTGTGGTGAGTCTCTTTTGCTGCACACAAGTCACCTCTAGTTGCAGCAGGTGGGGGCTACTCTTCGTTGTGCTGTGCAGGCTTTTCATTGTAGTGGCTTCCCTTATTGTGGAGCACAGACTCTGGGCACTCAGGCTTCAGTGGTTGGAACCCACTGGCTCGATAGTTGCAGTTCATGGACCCTAGAGCACTGGCTCAGTAGTTGTGGCACGCCGACTTAGTTGGGATCTTCCTGGACCAGGGATCGAACCCATGTCCCCTGCATTGGCAGGCATATTCTAACCACTGGACCACTAGAGAAGTCCCAGGCTTCCTCTTGATCTCAGCACAAGGACTAACTTCCCACCCAGTAAGAGCCTGGCAAGCACCCACTCTGATTGCTGGGATCATCACCCCTGTGTTATCCCCTGGTAAGTAAATATTTTGACTTTTACTACGGAGTAAGTTTATACCCAAGGTGATAGTCTATAAAAAGAGACCAGGATAGGGGTAGAGAATCAAGAAGCTAGGAGCTTTAGGGGCAGGTGATTAAGAGAGACCCTGGAAAGTAACATTTAGGCAGAGACCTGAGGGAAGAGAGACGAGTGAACCACAAACATACCTGAATGAAGAGGGGAACCTAGAGCAAACAAGAAGGCTAGAGCTTTGAAGCTGAACACTCCATGGTTCAGGAGGGGCTACTTGTCAAAACTAAAAATACTAAAAAGTCACTTCAATTTTATAAAAATAATTAAAAATTTGGGTTTAGCTGTTGAATGAACTGAAAATCTTCCCACTCACCAGTCAAGTTTAATCTGAATGGTGCTTTAAAGAGAGCTTTTGGGACTTCCCTGGAGATCCAGTGGTTAAGACTCAGTGCTTCCACTGCAAGGGGCATAGATAGGTTCATCCCTGGTCAGAGAACTGAGATCCCACTCATCACACTGTCCAGCCACACACACACACACAAAAAAAAAAAAAAAAAAAGAAAGAAAGAAAGAAAGAAAAGATGAAATCAGTCCTGAGTGGACTTTTTCTTTTTTTTTTTTTTTTTAGTTTCTAAAACTCTTGAACTCAAATTCAGAATACCAAGGCTCTCTTTTATAGCAAAATTTGATGTTTTTCTACTGCATCCTGTTTCAAAGCTTCCTCTTTGGTGAAACACAGAGCCATTTAAAATTATGCAATTGTGTGTACTTTATACCCCTCATTCAGTAAATGTATATTAAGCACCAACAGTTAGGAGCTGGGAATGTCAAAGACTCTGGAAGCCCCCCTGCTTTTTAGGTTTCAGCAATTTAATTGGGGAAACAATTATGTAAATAGATAAAACAGAGTAAACAGCGGTATATACAAAATGTACATTTAGAATGCCAAGTAATGCTGAATTTCCTCTCATTTTTTTCTGCTTAATTAATATTTTTTCCTGTCACTTTTCATTATTTTCAATAGAACATAAATCTGAGAATGCAATGTGCCAACCTCATATTTTATTATTTTAAAATTACTTTGAACACCAAAGCAAATAATTCATAGAGTTAATGAGATTTTAAAAAGGAGAGACCTGTGGCTGGTAGAAATCCCTTAACTTTAAAATTTTATTTTGATATAATTTTTTGTGTTCCATTTTAGGTGAGTTAGACATAATGAAATTAAAGAGTATACAGAATCTTTTAAAGCACTATGATCTGAAACCAGTCAAACTGTTTAATCATCAAATTATTTTATTGGTGGCCATTGGCACTAACCACGAGATGGCTAGTCTTCATTTACCTCCGCCTCTCTTTTTTTTCCCTAGTGGCTCCATCCTTTAACATAATGGAATGCATTAACCACCTACTCTAGAGAATAAGGAGGAAACTTGCACAGTTTTTACCACATCCGTCATCATATTGAATATTTGCAGAGTCACACACTTTTACTTTCATGCCAGTCCTTTTGTGTCCCTCTAGTTGAGACACAAATATGTGTTTTTTATTATTTCTTTGTATCTTCTGCACTTTACTTTCATCAAAAGCCTGTTGATTCCCAGAGCTTCAGTTTTTCCCTGTCTCAGGGAAGAGGGTAACAACACAGTTCCTATGGGATAAAGGCATTGTCACTTCGCCGGGGTTCTTCCATAACACTGTTGTTTAGTCGCCTACCAGAAAAATCACAATTTTATATGCCTTTGGCTGGACGGAAGAAAGGAAGGTAAAGAAACTTAAGTTTTCTGCTAGAAGTAAATTTGGGCTGAGCTTGTGAAACTGGCACATTCGTTTACCTCTGCTGCTGCTGCTAAGTCGCTTCAGCCATGTCTGACCCTGTGCGACCCCATAGACGGCAGCCCACCAGGCTCCTCTGTCCCTGGGATTCTCCAGGCAAGAATACTAGAGTGGGTTGCCATTTCCTTCTCCATCGTTTACCTCTACATCCACACTAATTCCAAAAGTCTTCTATGAACACATTTCCTCTAATGCAGGATACTCTAGAACTGTAACGATCAATGTGTGGAATGGAATCAGCAACACAAGCAGCATCTGGGAACCATGGGCACTGCAAACCCAAGCCTCCACCTCACACCTACTGAATGGGACACTCTGGGGATGGGGCCAGAAATCTGAATTTTAACAAGCCCTCCAGAGGATTCTAATGTGCACTCAAGTTTGAGAGCCACTGAGCCAGATTACAGAAAGTACACAGCCACATGTGAGAGTTATCTGTATCCTGTTGGCTGTTTATCTAATTTCCTGCCACCCAATCTTTTATGCAATTAATAACCCCATTCCAAAGAAAGGCAATGCCAAAGAATGCTCCAACTACCCCACAATTGCACTCATCTCGCATGCTAGTAAAGTAATGCTCAAAATTCTCCAAGCCAGGCTTTAGCAATATGTGAACCGTGAACTTCCTGATGTTCAAGCTGATTTTAGAAAGGCAGAGGAACCAGAGATCAAACTGCCAACATCCGCTGGATCATGGAAAAGCAAGAGGGTTCCAGAAAAACATGTATTTCTGCTTTATTGACTATGCCAAAGCCTTTGACTGTGTGGATCACAATAAACTGTGGAAAATTCTGAGAGAGATGGGAATATCAGACCACCTGACCTGCCTCTTGAGAAATCTGTATGAAGGTCAGGAAGCAGCAGTTAGAACTGGACATGGAACAACAGACTGATTCCAAATAGGAAAAGGAGTGCGTCAAGGCTGTATATTGTCACCCTCATTATTTAACTTATATGCAGAGTATATCATAAGAAACGCTGGACTGGAAGAAACACAAGCTGGAAACAAGATTGCTGGGAGAAATATCAATAACCTCAAATATGCAGATGATACCACCCTTATGGCAGAAAGTGAAAAGGAACTAAAAAGCCCCTTGATGAAAGTGAAAGTGGAGAGTGAAAAAGTTGGCCTAAAGCTCAACATTCAGAAAACAAAGATCATGGCATCTGGTCCCATCACTTCATGGGAAATAGATAGGATACAGTGGAAACAGCGTCAGACTTTATTTTTTAGGACTCCAAAATCACTGCAGATGGTGACTGCAGCCATGAAATTAAAAGACGCTTACTCCTTGGAAGAAAAGTTATGACCAACCTAGATAGTATATTCAAAAGCAGAGACATTACTTTGCCGTCTAAGGTCCATCTAGTCAAGGCTGTGGTTTTTCCTGCAGTCATGAATGGATGTGAGAGTTGGACTGTGAAGAAGGCTGAGTGCCAAAGAACTGATGCTTTTGAACTGTGGTGTTGGAGAAGACTCTTGAGAGTTCCTTGGACTGCAAGGAGATCCAACCAGTCCATTCTGAAGGAGATCAGCCCTGGGATTTCTTTGGAAGGAATGATGCTAAGGCTGAAACTCCAGTACTTTGACCACCTCATGCGAAGGGTTGACTCATTGGAAAAGACTCTGATGTTTGGAGGGATTGAGGGCAGGAGGAGAAGGGGACGACCGAGGATGAGATGGTTGGATGGTATCACTGACTCAATGGACGTGAGTCTGAGTGAACTCTGGGAGTTGGTGATGGACAGGGAGGCCTGGCGTGCTGCAATTCATGGGGTCTCAAAGAGTCGGACACGACTGTGCGACTGAACTGAACTGATACCCCAGGTATCAGAACCATTAACTCCCCTTACAAATTTTATCTCAGATCCTTTAGACTCATCACACTGGGTCATCACAGTGATTACAATTAAAGGGGCACAATATTCAAAACTTCACATTTTTTCACAAAACTAAATGCAATTTGTCTATGTTGTACAAAGGCCAGCAAATAAACGTTACACTATTAATTTGTAATTTTAGAATTTAGTTTCAAATTATTTCTTAATTTGAATTATGGGTATGCTTTCATTACTCATAAAAAACTATGTTTCTATTTTCTGCGATTCTCAAGGAATTCAAAATCAAGTTTAATTCTTGCAATGCTGGAATTTAAAACAGAGATTTCAGTTAATTGTATTTTATAATCAGTCATTAAATAATCTTTTAAACAAATACTGGAGTCGGATGCCAGTTCCTCCTCCAGAGGATCTTCCTGACCCAGGAATTGAACACTCATCTCCTGCACTGGCAGGTGGAGGCTTTACCACTGCACCACCTGGGAAGTCTATTAAATAATCTTTTAAACATATGCAAAAATTTAAATTTTTATGAAAACTTAGTAAATATAGCATAGCGAGAATTTCTATTGTATATATATTTACTTATAAATGTGTGTGTGTATATACAGATATATATATGCTATTTGTTGTTTAGTTGCTAAGTTGTATCAGACTCTTGCGACCCATGGACTGTAGCCCACTAGGCTTCTCTTCTTCTCAGGTAAGAATACTGGAGCAGGTTGCCATTTCCTTTTCCAGGGGATCATCCAGACCCAGGGATCAAACCAGCGTCTCCTGCTTTGGCCGATGGATTCTTAACCGCTGGGCCACCTGGGAAGCCCTATATGCTAACATATATGTGCTGATATATACGCCACATGGGAAAAATAAAAAGACCAGAAAATTGAGGCTGAGATGGTCTTACTATTTTGTTACTCCAAAGAAAGAAAAGTTCTAAGAAGCTACAAGTGAAAATTACTTGTTATACAAGAAAGTGTTTAAGATAAACAAAAGCAAAAATTATGGCTTAATTTTAACCCAGAATTTAAAATGGGCGTGGGCTTCCCTGATACCTCAGGTGGTAAAGAACCCACCTGTAATTCAGGAGATCGTGGTTTGATTCCTGGATCAGGAAGATCTGCTGGAGAAGGGATTGGCTATCCACTCCAGTATTCTTGGGCTTCCCTTGTGTCTCAGCTATTAAAGAATCTGCCTGCAATGCAAGAGATGTAGGTTCAGTCCCTGGGTTGGGAAGGTCCTCTGGAGAAGGGAAAGGCACTCCAGTATTCTGGCCTGGAGCATTCCAGGTTACAAAGATTCGGACACGACTGAGAGACTTTCGCTCTCTCTTTAACATGGACTGAACAACAACAACATAAGACAAAGTAACCCAGTGAAAATGTTCATAGTGGTTTTTCTACAGTAATGAGTAATGACAGTACATTTTCTTTATTTTATTCGTGTACATATTAAAAGTGTAACAAAACATATATGGCATTTGTAATAAGGGACAAAATAGTATCTTAAAATAAATTGTCAGTCTGAATACTGTGCTAAATTATCTCATACACAGAAGAACAATTTCAATCCAGATGAGAACCAATAAAGGCTAAAAGAATGTGAAATGAGTTATAAATGTGATTGAGTTAGAAACATAGCTTTGAAGATGTTATTAAGAGGATAACTATTATGCGGTTGTGGCTAGTGTCTCCTAGATTTATCCCTGTTATTTTTCCTTCTCTTCAATTTTTTGCTTCTATTGTCAGCATCTCATTTGATAAAGGAAAAGTGAAGATTGTTGTGTTGTGCTTAGTCACTTAATTATGTCTGACTCTTTGCAACCACACAGACTGTAACCCACCAGGCTCCTCTATCCATGGGGATTCTCCAGGCAAGAATACTGGAGTGGGTTGTCATGCCCTCCTCCAGGGGATCTTCCCAACTCAGGGTTAGAACCCAGATTTCCCGCATTACAGTCAGACTCTACCATCTGAGCCACCAAGGAAGCCCCAGAATACTGGAATGGGTAGCCTAGCCTTTCTCCAGGGGATCTTCCCAACCCAGGAATCTAACTGGGGTGTCCTGCATTGCAGGAGGACTGTTTACAAGGTCAGCTACCAGGGAAGACCTTGTTCCTAGTTAAATAAAAGAAAATTGAATTAAGTGTAATACTTCATTTACTAAAACATTGATTTATTGAGAATAAATTCTTGATCTGTAGCATAACATGCTTAATGTATATGTAAATATAGAGTAGCCTATCATCAAACATGTACTATTTAACATAGACCAAAACACTCAAACACTGCTTATGAGATCCATCAGTTACTTGTCTTGAAATTACACAATTTTTACTTGGATAGAAATTTATATTTAGAAGATTTTGTAAATGCCATCCCAAAACATTTATACAATGGCACATCTCATGTGCCTTAGTATTTTTCTTTTGGACACAAGGAACATTCAGACATTCAGCAAACTAACATAGTACAGGATACAAAAAAAAAGAAAAAAAAAAAGGTGCTTGCAAGTCAAAAAGCAGCCAAAACTGCAGATAACCCAAAAGGTCAATGCAGCCTGCAGTTACGTACTTACAAAATCTTTCTCTTTGGTAGTTTGGTCTGTCTTATCATAACCAGATAAAGTCAATGTCAAGATATATTCAACCATGGGAAGTTGAACAAATCAAGAAGAGATTCTAGGAAACAAACAATCAAATTAAATTTCAAACTTTGAAGTTTTCCAAAGTGATGAGGACCTAGGGGAAAAAAAAATCGTAAGCTCCTTATTTGCTAGTTTCTTGGAGCAAATTCAGTTATTAAAGGTGACTGACATATTGAGTAGTTCCTGAGAGTTGTTTAATTCAGAAATGCAATGAAATTTTTAGCAGGGATCTGGGGGATTTCAATTTATTCCAGTATTAATCATTCTTTTTCTTTTTTAAAATCAGGTGCTTTTTCATTGGAGAAGGCAATGGCACCCCACTCCAGTACTCCTGCCTGGGAAATCCCATGGGTGGAGGAGCCTGGTAGGCTACAGTCCATGGGGTCGCTAAGAGTCGGACACGACTGAGCGACTTCACTTTCACTTTTCACTTTCATGCATTGGTGAAGGAAATGGCAACCCACTCCAGTGTTCTTGCCTGGAGAATCCCAGGGACAGAGGAGCCTGGTGGGCTTCCGTCTATGGGGTTGCACAGAGTCGGACACAACTGACGCGACTTAGCAGCAGCAGCTTTTTCATTGAGAGGTACATGTATGCTTGAAAGTGAAGTCGCTCAGTCGTGTCTGACTCTGTGCAACCCCATGGACTGAAGCCTACCAGGCTCCTCTGTCCGTGGGATTTTCCAGGCAAGAGTACTGGAGTGGGTTGCCATTTCCTTCTCCAGGAGATCTTCCCAACCCAGGGATCAAACCCAGGTCTCCCACATCGCAGGCAGATGCTTTACCATCTGAGCCACCATGCTTAGCCATGTCCAATTCTCTGCAAACTCCATGGACTGTAGCCCTCCAGGCTCCTCTGTCCATGGAATTCTCCAGGCAATTTTCCAGGAATGGGATGCCATTTCCTCTTTCAGGGCATCTTCCCAACCCAGGGATTGAACCCAGGTCTCCTGAGTCTCCTGCATAGCAGACAGATGCTTTACCACTGAGCCACTGGGAAAGTCCCTTTCATTGAAAGAGTCCATGCATTTATCTGAAAAAGTCCCTTCTCACTCACTCTGAGAGCCTAGAAAATCTTTCACTTTTTTTTCTAGTATTTCTTTTCCCCCTTTACCTATTAAATTGCCGTTGAGAACTAATTCAGTCATTGGGGGAAACTACTTTCTAACACAGAAGTTATGGACTCAAGTTAGTTATTCATCCATCACTTTGAGTGGAGCAGACATTCTAGGTTTTAAGTGAAATATTAATAGAGCCTACTTATTCAACATGCACTTTTCAAATTTTGATGTGAGACTGAAAATAAGTAGAACAACTCAATGCTTAATTCTTGAATCATTGAACATATTTTATTTTGTCAACAAATATTTAATAAACCACCTGGTAATACGTAAGATCACATTTGATTTGTTCCAGAGTATACTTGAATTTCGCCAGTTTTTATGTATCTGAACAGATTATTAAAATGCAAAAAAAATGAATAAAACCTGTGGTGTTATATCACTATAAAAAGTATCAGTTCAGTTCAGTCACTCAGTCATGTCCGACTCTTTGCGACCCCATGAATCACAGCACGTCAGGCCTCCCTGTCCATCACCATCTCCCAGAGTTCACTCAGACTCACGTCCATTGAGTCCGTGATGCCATCCAGCCATCCCATCCTCGGTCATCCCCTTTCCCTGCCCCCAATCCCTCCCAGCATCTGAGTCTTTTCCAATGAGTCAACTCTTCACATGAGGTGGCCAAAGTACTGGAGTTTCAGCTTTAGCATCATTCCTTCCAAAGAAATCCCAGGGCTGATCTTCAGAATGGACTGGTTGGATCTCCTTGCAGTCCAAGGGATTCTCAAGAGTCTTCTCCAACACCACAGTTCAAAAGCATCAATTCTTCAGCACTCAGCCTTCTTCACAGTCCAACTCTCACATCCATTCATGACCACAGGAAAAACCATAGCCTTGACTAGACGGACATTAGTCGGCAGAGTAATGTCTCTGCTTTTGAATATACTATCTAGGTTGGTCATAACTTTTCTTCCAAGGAGTAAGCGTCTTTTAATTTCATGGGTGCAGTCACATCTGCAGTGATTTTGGAGTCCTAAAAAATAAAGTCTGACACTGTTTCCACTGTTTCCCCATCTATTTCCCATGAAATGGTGGGACCGGATGCCATGATGTTCGTTTTCTGAATATTGAGCTTTAAGACAACTGTTTCACTCTCCTATATCACTTTCATCAAGGGGCTTTTTAGTTCCTCTTCACTTTCTGCCATAAGGGTGGTGTCATCTGCATATCTGAGGTTATTAGTATTTCTCCCAGCAATCTTGATTCCAGCTTGTGCTTCTTCCAGTCCAGCCTTTCTCATGATGTACTCTGCATAGAAGTTAAATAAGCAGGGTGACAATATACAGCCTTGATGTACTCCTTTTCCTATTTGGAACCAGTCTGTTGTTCCATGTCCAGTTCTATCTTTTGCTTCCTAACCTGCATACAGATTTCTTGAGAGGCAGGTTAGGTGGTCTGGTATTCTCATCTCTTTCAGAATTTTCCACAGTTTATTGTGATCCATACAGTCAAAGGCTTTGGCATAGACAATAAAGCAAAAATAGATGTTTTTCTGGAACTCTCTTGCTTTTTCCATGATCCAGCGGATGTTGGCAATTTGATCTCTGGTTCCTCTGCCTTTTCTAAAACCAGCTTGAACATCAGGGAGTTCATGGTTCACGTATTGCTGAAGCCTGGCTTGGAGAATTTTGAGCATTACTTTACTGGCATGTGAGATGAGTGCAATTGTGCGGTAGTTTGAGCATTCTTTTGTATTGCCTTTCTTTGGAATTGAAATGAAAACTGACCTTTTCCAATCCTGTGGACACTGGTGAGTTTTCCGAATTTGCTGGTATATTGAGTGCAGCACTTTCACAGTATCATCTTTCAGGATTTGAAACAGCTCAACTGGAATTCCATCACTTCCACTAACTTTGTTCATAGTGATGCTTTCTAAGGTCCACTTGATTTCACATTCCAAGATATCTGGCTCTAGATTAGTGATCACATCATCATGATTATCTGGGTTGTGAAGATCTTTTTTGTACAATTCTTCCATGTATTCTTGCCACCTCTTCTTAATATCTTCTGCTTCTGTTAGGTCCATACCATTTCTGTCCTTTATCGAGCCCATCTTTGCATGAATTGTTCCCTTGGTATCTCTAAGTTTCTTGACGAGATCTCTAGTCTTTCCCATTCTGTTGTTTCCCTCTATTTCTTTGCACTGATGGCTGAGGAAGGCTTTCTTATCTCTCCTTGCTATTCTTTGGAACTCTGCATTCAGATGCTTATATCTTTCCTTTTCTCCTTTGCTTTTCGCCTCTCTTCTTTTCACAGCTATTTGTAAGGCCTCCCCAGACAGCCATTTTGCCTTTTTTGCATTTCTTTTCCATGGGTATGGTCTTGATCCCTGTCTCCTGTACAATGTCACGAACCTCAGTCTATAGTTCATCAGGTACTCTGTCTATCAGATCTAGTCCCTTAAATCTATTTCTCACTTCCACTGTATAATCATAAGGGATTTGAAAGAAAATACCTCTATTTTTGAGGTAATTATTCTGTATTTTTTAGTTTTCTGAGCCTTCTTTGGCAGAGTTGAATCATTTCCCACAGGTGTATCAATAGACAGAGGAGGAAAACATCCATGCAATGACAATCAGTTGGCCCTGTTGGTAAAGAACCACCTGCCAATGCAGGAGACACAGAGACACGGGTCTGATCCCTGGGTTGGGAAGATCCCCTGAAGTAGGAAATAGCAACCCAATCCAGTATTCTTGCTTGAAAAATCCCATGGATAGAGGAGCCTGGCGGGTTACAGACCATGGGGTCACAAAGAGTCGGACATGACTGAACACACACACACACACACACACACACACACACACACACACCACTGATATATTTATATCCATCAAAGACCAGGTCCTTGACAAATACAAGTCAACACCAGAATTTCTCAGGTATCCATGCATATATGTAATTATGTAAAACCTTCAGCCTTTTCTTTCTTTGTTCTTTTGATAGATGTTGGAATTTGCTAATAAATTAGCCCTTCAGTTCAGTCAGTTCAGTCGCTCAGCCATGTTCGACTCTCTGTGACCCCATGAATTGCAGCACACCAGGCCTCCCTGTCCATCACCAACTCCCGAAGTTCACTCAGACTCACGTCCATCGAGTCAGTGATGCCATCCAGCTATCTTATCCTCTGTCATCCCCTTCTCCTCCTTCCCCCAATCCTTTCCAGCATCAGAGTCTTTTCCAATGAGTCAACTCTTCGCATGAGGTGGCCAAAGTACTGGAGTTTCAGCTTTAGCGTCATTCCTTCCGAAGGACACCAAGGTCTGATCTCCTTCAGAGTAGACTGGTTGGATCTCCTTGCAGTCCAAGGGACTCTCAAGAGTCTTCTGTCATCCACAATTCCAAGTTCAGATATGTTCTATCAAGCAATACAGAAAAAAAGAGGGTAGGATTACTATTCATATCTATCTTCAAGCACAATCAAGCAAATTAGGAATTTACAACATCTTCAAAGAGGTCATAATTTCAAAAATATGAATTCATATTTGCATATGCCAATAGACCTAAACATCCAGTCGCAAATTCTGAAAAATAAAATGAATAAGCAACATCTGACTTTGTCCAGAGACATTTGCAGGGTATAATAGGAAGACGCATATAGAATTGCTATACTGGTGCAGTATCATCTCTAGGTTGTATTCTAGTTCAAGAATGATGTGACAATTCCTTGTCTTGTGTTCTGATTATATTCACTGAGTAGTGGTAATATTTTACTGTGCATAGAACTTCTGAACTTTGCTTCAATTGGGACTCTGAAATATGAGTCAGTGAAGAGTTGTCAAAATTAGTGGCTAAGTGAATAATAATACTAGTGACATACATGTCTCTTTGAGACTAATTGTGCTCACAAAGGTCACAGAACAGCTATAGCAGTCATAGCCTTTGATCTCTACCAACTTACATGGATTAGCCTGTAAGTTAAAATAAGTATGAAATTTTGATAACATAATGTAAAAAAATTATTATTGAAGTATAGGAGATTTACAATGTCTTGCTGGTTTCAGGCATATAGCATATTCAGTCATATATATGTATATTCCTCTTCATATTAATTTCCATTATAAGTTATTATAAAATATTGAGTATAGTTCCTTGTGCTATAAAGTAGGTCTTCATTGTTAATAAATTTTATGTACAGTAGTATAGATCTATGCTGATCCCAACCTCCTAATTTATCCCTCCTTTCTGCTTTTGTGACCATATGTTTATTTTCTATATCTGGGAGTCTCTTTTGTTTTGTAAATAAGTTTATTTCTTTTTCTTTTAGATTTTACATATAACCAACATCATATAATAATTATTTTTCTCTATCTGCTTTACATTATTTAGTATGTTAATTCCTAAGTCCATCTATGTTGTTTCAAGTAGCAGTACTTTATTCTTTTTATGACTGTGTAATACTCCATTGCATATATATACCCCCAATTTTTATCCATTCCTCTGTTATGGACATTTGGGTTGCTTCCATACTTTGGTTACATAATTTAAAATAGCATCAGGGCAGTCAGTCAGCTATTTAGGTACCAGCAATAATGTGCCAAGGCAGAGTTTTATGCCAAGGAAACTGCATGGAACAAGAAAGTAGGTAGCTTCCCTGAAAAAGATTAGATTTTACTTGGGGAAGGAAACAGAAATAAAAACAAAAGAGATAATAAATTTAGACAAATTTAAATCATGACTGGTGCTCTGAAGCAAAGAAATTAGTGTAATAGCAAAAAGTGATTAATGAAGAGCAATCATTTGCTAAAGTTGTCAGGTGTGGTTTTTGAACTGAACCTGAGGATCAACCCAGTTTCTTCTCTGCTCTGTACCCTATATTTAAAAAAAAAAAAAAATCCCTAACCTATGGGAAAGGATTCTCAATGTCAAAGAATCTCAGTGGAATTCTCTGCCTAGGACTCTATTCATTTCTGAGTTTGGTAAATGAATACAGTGAAATAATATATGATAAATAATATACTAACTCTGGTCTGAACACTTTGTAAGGTCCTTTATATATATTGTGTATAGTCTTTACTGGAATTACATGAAATAAACTTATCAACATTGTTACTCAGACAACACTGAGACTGGGAGGGGAATGAAGATCTGTCCCTGGGTTATACAGGTAAAACATGGATTTGAACCAGGTCTCTGACTCCGGTGGCACCAGTGGTAAAGAAGACACCTACTAATGTAGGAGACGTAAGAGATGCAAGTTCCATCCCTGGGTAAGGAAGATCTCCTGGAGGAGGGCATGGCAACCCAATCCAGTATTCTTGCCTGGAGAATCCCATGGTCTGAGGAACTTGGTGGGCTATAATGCATAGGGTCACACAAAGTCAGACAGGACTGAAGCAACTTAGCGTGCAAGTACATCTGGCATCTAAGCTTGAATTATTTTTTGATACTCCACATGAATAATTCTATTCTTTTTCTGGTGTTTTGTTTTGTTTGTTTGTTTGTTTTTTTAATAACACTGTTGTTTCTCTATTTTGGTCCCTTTCCTGGTTGGAGAACCCTCCATCCATTGCTTTGAGTCACGACAGCTAGCTTCAGACTGGCTGGGCAGACTAAGCTGTCTTGCTTGAAAATGTCTGGAATTTCTTATGTTCCCCCTTTTCCCTGGAGACCCACAGCTAATAACAGAATGATATAAGGCAGAGAGGTCCTCAAGAAGGAACATCTCAAGGGCTACTCTTATACTTCAGAGCTACCCTAGTAACAGCTAAGTCAAGACTGCAGCTGATCACATATTTGCATGGTTCCCTTCCCCGTTTCCTGTCTTGTTTCCCTCATTTGTTGTTTAGCCGCTCAATTGTGTCTGATTCTTTTGTGACCCCACAAACTGTAGCCTGCCAATCTCCTCTGTCCATGGGATTTCCCAGGCAAGACTACTGGAGTAGGTTGCCATTTCCTTCTCAGGGGGTCTTTCCCAAACCCCAAGAATCAAATCTGCATTTCCTGCATTGGCAGGCAGATTCTTTACCACTGAGCCACAAGGGAAGCCTTTCCCTCACTTACTTTTCTCCTGAGATGTCTCCCACAATAAATCTTTGCAAAAGGAATTCAACTTCAGGCTCCACTTCCAAGGAACCCAACATAAGACATTTAAACAACAAATATTTATTGAACACCTACTTTGTGTCAGGTTTTGAGCTAAACTGCAAGGATTCAGAAATCAACATACTATGGTTCTTTTTTTCTTTCCAGGATTGTATTTGGGGGAGGGACAGTTTGTAGACAGCTAATGAAATATGGAAGGAAAAAAAAAAAAAACATAAGAGAGGAGCTTTGTCAAAAAAACTGACATGGGATCAAAGACAAAAGCATAGTCAGCTGTGTCTAGAGTGGGAGAGAAAGCAGGAAGGTAATGAAAGACTTTGCAAAGAAGCTCATGAATGATAAATAGGAATTCATCAAATTGATAAATACAGAAAGGGTTTAAAGGGAAGAGGAATGTTCTTGTGGAAAAATGTAATGACATTAAAAAGAAAAAGGCAAGACTGAGGGAATCTCAAGCCATTTTGTAAATATGTGTTTTTACATGAGACATTAATTATAAAAGACATGATATTCTAAAGAGTTTGGATTGTACAATATAAAAATCATCAAGGATGCAAAGGAAAAATGCAAAAACTACAAAGCTAGCACACATGCAATATGTCTTTTGTGAATTGTATCTTCTATTTGTGTGAGTTTAATTGCTGACTTAGGACCCAGTGGAATTTTGCGTGCATACTGTGTGCTAAGTCACTTGGACTATAGCCAAGCAGGCTCGTCTGTCCTTGTGATTCTCAAGGCAAGAATACTGGAGTGGGTTGCCATGCCCTCCTCCAGGGGATTTTCCCAACCCAGAGATTGAACCCAAATTTCTTTTGTATCCTGCATTGGCAGATGGGTTCTTTATCACTCATGCCACCTGGGAAGCCCCAACAGCATTTTACTAAGTGTAATCGATTCATAAGGAGATATGTATTTCCTAACTCTATGTGTGTGTGTGTGTATGTGTTAGCTGCTTAGTCATGTCTGACTTTGTGACCCCATGGAGTGTAGCTTGCCAGGCTTCTGTTCATGGAATTCTCCAGGTAAGAGTACTGGATGGGTTGCCATTCCCTTCTCCAGGGGATCTTCCTGATCCAGGGATCAAACCCGGGTCTTCCACATTTCAGGCAGATTCTTTACTGTCTGAGTCACTAGGGAAGCCCCATAACTCTCTACGTGACTAGAATTCTATGAGTCAGAAGCTTCCTAAATTTCCTGTTTATCACTGAGTAGACTGCATTTTCAGGATGCTCTGCTTAAGCCTATTACTTCTTTAACATCTGTGTGGAAGATTACTATTGTGAGTCTATAGCAAGATGCTTTTATGAAGTTCGCACAAGATCATGTAGTTGCTAACTTGGTAACAGTTCAAATTATCTGTCATGTTCAGTTATTTTTATAGTCAAGTGTGCCTCACTTGACCAAGTGAATCTGGCAGCAATTTGATTTGGTCATTACAAAAGGCTAAAAATACCCCATCTGACCTGCAGTGAACCATTTACTCTAGTCATTAAATTATGGCCATTTTTTCATTGTTGTTTTTCATTTTATATATGAAGCAAGGTCAGCACTGGAGAGAAATTATGATATATGCAATATCCTTCTTCACTTTCCTGCCTCTAGGAGTCTTTAGCCAAGCAGCTCATTGTTTTGAAAGTTTTCATTCTCATCCACTTTCATCTAAATATTTTGCCCAGGCTTCAGGAGCAGCAGAAGGAAACCTGTCAAACTGACATAGAAATAAGAAAGGCTGATAAGCCTGGAGACTCTTTCCAGGGGTAAGTAGGATGTGTATACTGCAGTGTTAGTAGAAAGTTTACAACAGCTGTTTCACATTCAAGACCATGAGGGAAATTCCACATTTATTTCTGTTAATACTATGTAAGCTATTTGATAAGTGGGTTTCATTTAGTTGACAAAATCTTTCAAAACACATAGCCCATACAACAAAAGGCAAAAAACAAGGATTGTAAAAACAATGAGAAAACCTCCAGTGGGAAGATCTTTAGCCTAGGAACTTGAAGAAGGAGTGGCTTATCTCAACCATGTCACTTAGATCTGTAACTTTATGTAAGTCACATAATGTCCCCCAAACTTACTTCCCCCTTTATTGGCAATGTAAAGATAGTATCACTCATCTAAGCTGGCCCATTTAGTTGTTATAAGGACAAAATGAGCTCACATACATTTATTTTATATATTGGAAAGCTCATGGAAATTATGCTCCATCCAAGGTTGTAACTTTGGCTGCAGATCCCCTCTGCTTGTGGGAGAGCTTTATGCAGCCCGGTCTGTACCTTGCTCATGTGTCTTCAGTGATCATTTGTTGTTGCTCAGTTGCTAAGTCATGTCTGACTCTTTGCGATCCCATAGGCTGGCAGCTTGCCAGGCTTCCCTGTCCTTCACTATCTCCTGGAGTTTGCTCAAATTCATGTCCATTGAGTCGGTGATGCTATCTAACCATCTCATTCTCTGCCACTACCCTCCTTCTCTTTTTTGCCTTCAATATTTCCCAGCATCAGGGTCTTTTCCATTGAGCTGGCTCTTCACATCAGATGGCCAAAAAATTGGAGTTTCAGCTTCAGCATCAGTCCTTCCAACGAATATTCGGGGTGATTTCCTTTAGGAGTAACTGGTTTGATCTCCTTGCAGTCCAAGGGACTCTCAAGAGTCTTTTCCAACACAACAGTTCAAAAGCATCAATTCTTTGGCGATCAACCTTCATGATGATCCAACTCTCACATCTGTACATGATTAATGGAAAAACCATAGCTTTATTATAGGGATTTTTGTGGGCAAAATGATGTCTCTGCTTTTTTATATGTTGTCTAGATTTCTCATAGCTTTCCTTCCAAGGAGCAAGCATTTTTATGAAGATCAATATTTAAGTTGTTTAAAAGACTTGTCCAGAACTTCCCTGGTGGCCCAGTGGTTAAGAATCCACCTGCCAATGCAGGGGACACAGGTTGAATCCCTGCTTTGGGAACTAAGATCCTACATGTTGCAGGGCGACTAACCACAACTACCGAAGCCCGCGTGCCCTCAAGCCTTTGCTCCACAACAAGAGAAGCCACCACAGTGAGAAGCCTGAGGACTGCAACTAGACAGTAGCCCCCATTCACCCTAACTAGAGAAAGTCTGCTTGCAGCAACGAAGATCCAGCATAGCCAATAAATCTTAAAAAAAAAAAAAAAAAAAAAAAACTCTTGCCCATGTGCACAAGAGACTTTGTATTAAAAAATTTCCATGAGAATGTGCATCCAACGCTTTTTATTCAACATTTATTTAAAGCGGCAGGGCTGTATAATTCACATAAACTACCATATTCTTTTGGCAAGATGGTGAATAAATTTGAATATGCCATTGTTTTGTTCTATTTATATACTCAGAGAAAGAATGAGAAGGAGAGTGTCCATATACAACTCTTAAAACAGAAAGTGAATGTTCTTTGAGGTTAATTTCAAACAAATTGTGTAAAGCATCCTCATGAAATTAAACTCAAGTAGAGTCTGGTATTAGGTGATTTTAATGCATCTCTCTTTCCCTTGAGCTTGTTTTATGTGATTTCAGATATTCTCCTGATTTTTTTTGTTGTTTTGACAAGATGAATAAAATACGCTTTATGACCAAATCCATGTATGTTTTGGACTGCTTCACTCAGAGATGCTTGGGGGAACTTAATCAAGAGCGCTTTTATAGAGTTTAATACAGAAAATAAAGCTGAGAAAGTAGGCACTGATAATAAATTATCTTGAAATTGAAATAAATCCTTTTTATCTGTCTGTCTATATCTAATTTCTCTCGTTTTCATGTGAAAGAGGATGCTGCTTTGGAGAAAAAGATTTGTTGTCTCCAGTTTTAACATACTTATTCTGATTTTCCAAGCTTTGGGATAATGACATCATGGCAATGATTACTGTCTTTTGTTACTCACCACCCAAATTATTATTTCTGCCTCTTATTTTTGAATGTTTGCTGTAGAAATGTTCATATTTCCAGCAAATCATCAATATTCCTGAATACGATCTAGACTGTGCACAAATGAGAATATGGGGACAGAAAGAGTCAGTTGGAGTGACAGTCTACATTCTCAAGTAAATTGCTAATTGCTCTACTCTGAAAATTGAGTCTAAGAGGCCATGATGGCAATGGAGTTGGAAATCATAGGCCAGAAAGAGACCTAGCCACAGTTTTGTTTTCTAGACATAATTCCAAGAACTTTCTAACCCTTTTGACTTTTGTTCCTTTTACCATGAGAGGACTTCTGTTCTTGTTAAAAGTTCGGAAACTCCAAAGCAGCTTTTTATCTTTGTCTTTTCCTCAGAAGAGCTTTCCTTTGTAGAAGCATCATCAAATTAGGGCGGGCGCAGACTACGCAAAATAGGTTCATCCAGGTTGGGGAATAAAGCATCATCACTGTAGTATTTTACGTGGATTTACCTTATTTGGTAATTTAAGCTTCAGTTTCACTGATACATCTTGTTCTCCCTAGAGCCAGGGTATGCAGATTTGGGTCCAATTTCTTTATTTTTTTTTTTCTACCAACAATTTCAGTCCTAGTAGCTACCCTACATCCTACACGCTCACCAGAAGTGGTGGCATTAGAATGAGAAGCACCTCCTTGGCTTTCAGGTCTGCACTTGTTGAATTTTAAGCTGCAAGTGGTAACGGAGGTAATTCAAAAAACAAATTATTTCCCCTGAAACCAGCTTAATCAGAGAATAGTTCAGCACCATTGCTGTAATTTACACCCCTGTCTTTACAAATCCCTTCTATATCATTTTCTGTTTAGTTTAAAAGCCTAATGTGAGTTCTGCTGAATTAGACCTGAATCCCTGGGCCATGGTGTTTCAGCTCATATCTGCCCTAAGCACTGCATGGGAAAGCAGCTGCCACCAATGTCAATAGAGTGCTATAAAGATTAATGGGGCCCCTGAAAAACAACAAGGACTTTGAGTGATTTCAGGGATTTTGGACTCCAAAAATCAATTTCCCTGAAAATGCCCTTGCTAATTTAACTGATAGCATTTGACACTCCTCTTACACACTACAAGCTGTACGTAGGTAGAAGAATCAAGACTTCATTTTGACCAAGGAGATAAATTAATATACCCAAGCAGATATGTGGGTTTTAACATATAGATGTATGTGTTGTGCTGTGCTTAGTTGTTCAGTTGTGTCCGACTCTTTGCAACCCCATGAACTGTTGCCTGTCAGGCTCCTCTGTCCATGGGGATTCTCCAGGCAAGAATTCTGGAGTAGGTTGCCATGCCCTTCTCCAGGGGATCTTCCCAATCCAGGGATCCAACCCAGGCTCCCTGCACTGCAGGTGGATTTTTTACTATCTGAGCCACGAGGAAAGTCCATGAATACTGGAGTGGGTAGTCTATCCCTTCTCCAGGGGAACTTACAAAAAACCAGAGTCTCCTGCATTGCAGGTAGATTCTCTACCAGCTGAGCTACAAGGAAGCCTATATAGACATATATGTGCATGTATATGAACCAAGGTGGAAATCAAACATGTTTGCTCAAAATCAGCTGTGCATTTCTCTATAAATATTTAAAGAATAATCAACCCTTACAGGGATGGGATCATTCAGATTAGACAAAATTAAGCAAAGGTTGGGCTTCTCAGACCTTAAGGAATCTGCTTGCAATGCAGGAGACCCAGGTTTGATCCCTGGGTCGTAAGATCCTCTGGAGAAGGAAATGGCAACCCACTTCAGTGTTCTTGCTGGGAAATCCCATGGACAGAGGAGCCTAGTGAACTACAGTCCATGGAGTCACAAGAGTTGGACATGACTTAGCAGCTAAACCACCACCAAGCAAATGTTACTGCTTTGCATAGTTTATAGGCATTTGTATGAACAATGCTTTGGTGATATCCTTAATATTTTGAATTCAGATGACTAAAACAAACAAGTTCGAGATTCCAACAGAAAGGATTGCATTGCAGTTTCAGGACGTATTGATAAAGGCCTATTTTACATTAAAAACTCAAAATAAGAGAGAAAAAATCACAAAAGTGAGTGCCTTGTAGAAGTGTTTTGAAGCATTTCAGTGGTGTTTGGGTAACATGTCTTTAAGTATTTCAAGTGAATTTTGCAATTATTTAGGAATAATTGTTCTTTTATCTGCATAAAATGGGAACATTGTGATTTATAAGTGGAATTCTTTATAGTTTTTTTTTTAAGTCTGTATTTTGATTTTTTTAGCTTTATCCTAGCACTGGGATTTAGTAACTGCCACTTCTAATTTTTGGGGAAACTGTGAAAAGACAGTCTGAAATGAAAAAGTTGAGAAAAACAGAAGAGAAAGGTAAAGCTTTTGAAGCCTTGTGGGCTTGCGTGCGACTGCCAGCTCTTAATAAGTATACTTTTTGAAATCTCATTGATCCTTGATTTGAGTTCCCAGGTTTAGTAATAAAATATGACATGATTTCTCACTCTGGCGCAGGGCAATTTACTGCCAAAGAAAATGCAAAATCTTGCCTTGTGTAGGGTTCTGACCTATTCAGAGAAATCATGAAGTTCATCAGAACTGCCTATTATAACTCAGAAGTCCTCGTTTTCAATTTCAGTGTGACATAAAAAACTAACAGAGTGTGGCTTAAGTGGTTCGCCATCCCAGGGAAATAATGTAGTTGACTACTGAAGCAAGTCTGCGGAAGTGAAGAACGTGACTCTTCAGGACCTGGTGGCTGTCTTTCTTTCTCTGTTGTACACATAACACATGCACTCACAGGGCAGTTTTCTCCTCACTCCTGTTTATCAGCTTGGTTTCTGTGTTCCATTACACTAGGCTGAGCACAATGCTCTGCAGCCCAATGCATCAAGCTTTCCCAAGCAGCAAATCGAGCTCAGTCCTTTGGCTTTTTTTTTTTTTTTTTTTTGGCTTCTTCTCAGCTCACCGGACATGACGCTACAGATAAAAAGTGAATAGAAATATTTTGAAGGGGGCAGAGAAGAAAATCATTTCAGCTAGACTTGGTAACTGTTGTAATATTAGAAAAAAGGTTCCAAAGGATTGATTGTCTGAAAGGCGAAGAACAGGAAAGACAACTGCCACGTGGGCATAGAAATTGTGAAGGAAGGGGAAATTGGAGTATTCACAACCACATGGGGGTAAAGTTCAGGGAAGGTAAATTTTACTGTCTTGACAGATCAAAAAGGAACTCTGCCAACAGGGTATCACGACATGGGGAAGGAAAGGCTCCCCCTGCACACTTCTCTGCCTTGTGTCATTACCAAACAATTTGCCAGAAGAGGAGGTTAAGATTAATATTATTCACAGCCCTACTCATCAATGATCGTTCACAGTGAGTTTTAAACTCTAGCCCAGTGCTCCTTAGAGTCTCAGGCCACAGCTAACTCTTCAGTTGTCAGATTCAGAAATGGAGCTATCACAAAATCGTATCACACCTTTCTGGACAAGCTGAACTTAAATGGAAATTGCTGAAGACAAACTTTTTTTGATTCCCTAAGACAGTTCAGGAATACACTTATACCTTGTGAAAGACAAAAGAGCCAATGAAGGTCTGGCCTTTGAACTGTTCGGACACCTATCAGATTTCTACCCTGTGAAACAAATGTATAAATTCTTCTTAATTCGTTCACAAGCCACATTCGATTAGTGATAATATGAATTCAAATTCAGAATCACACAACTCACACGTAAGCACTTTTTGCTGGTCCTTAGAAGAAAGAAAAAAGAAACTGGAGGGTGTCACATTAGTGATTAAATTTAACACTTGGCCAGATTCAGGGTCATAGTACATCACCAACAAGAAAGCCAACACAGCAGAGTGCCTAAAAGGAGGGAAATCCAGGACATTTTGCTGAGACACTTAACAATTTTTGTTTTTGCCCTTTCCTTCTAGAACATCTAGAATGAAATATCAGTTAGAGGAGGAGGAAAAAAATCAGACATTATCAAATATTCAATATTGCTTCTGAAATTTTGTCATCTTTTCAAAGTGACAAAACTACAGACTTTTCTTCAATCCTCTGCTTTGCTGGCAGCTTTCCTGGGGCCAGGGCCAGTTGTTTCAAAGGAGAACTGCTACAACGAAAATACAATAGTCCTCAACCCCTGGGAGAAAGGATCGCTTATTATAATAGAACTACAGGAAATGTACTCCAGCAGCTAGAGAAGCTTTTCTGTAACATATTTTTCTTGGTTTCTTTACCAAAACAGACCTTGTCCTCACACTAAGGATTTGCGTGTGTGTTATTTCTGCTTCGATTCTTGCCTAGATACAACCACAACCAGCTGCATGCATGGTGCCCTGCATGCAGATTCTGCAGAGTAAATAGACCGAATAGACCGAATATCTGTGATTTGAGAAGCTATAGTTAACTAGTATAATACAACTAGGGGTCTCTGTGGCTCTCTTATTTATACGATTATGTTTTTGGCCCTTTCATCCTTTTCTCAGTCTTCTCTTTGTTGACACAGGTAAATCATTTTAAGATCTCAACAGGTTAATCATAAAAGAGGTAAAAGCAGGAAAGGTATTAGGAGGAACAGGAAGCTATGTCAAAGGCCTCTCTGATTTTCCATTCCTACTGGAAGCTTTGCCATATATAGCCAAAGTTTTGTTCTGACCTGTCATCTGAGTTAATTATTTTTGTCCCTCACAGAACACACATGAGATAAAACTCCTTGTCCCCAAGGATATGGCTTTCTACTAGCGGCCTGAGAGGGGCAGAGGTGGCTTGGAAAGTTGAAGTACATGTAATTCATAAATTTGTTCCAAAAGCACACTTCCCACATCTGGAAAGATGGCCTGGATATAATGCTTGTAAGTTTGACATCTATAACGTCCTTTACTGTCATTTTACCAGTCTTTCTACTTACTTTACACTAACGAATGATAATACAATATAAAAAAGCACAACGCACTGCCTTTTTAAAACAAAATTTTTGGAGTGTAGTTGACTTACAATGTTGTGTTGGTTTATGTGGTATGGCAAAGTGAATCAGTGAATTAATTGCATACACACACACACACACACACACACACACATATATATATATATATATATATATATATATATATATATATCCACTCTTTTTTAAGATTCTTTTCTGATATAAGCCATTACAAAATATTGAGTAGAGTTCTCTGTGCTATATATTAGGTTCTTATTTAGCTACATATTTTATATATATAATTAGTAAGTGCATATATTAATCTCAGTTTCCCAATGTATCCTTCCCTCTCCCTTATCTCAAGTGTGCATGTGTTAGTTGCTTAGTTGCGTCCAACTCTTTGTGACCCCATGGACTATAGCCCACCAGGCTCCTCTGTCCATGGGGATTCTCCAGGCAAGAATACTGGAGTGGGTTGCCATTTCCTTGTCCAGAGGATCTTTCTGACCCAGTGATTGAACCCAGGTCTTCTGCATTGTAGGCAGATTCTTCACCTTCTGAGCTATTTCAAGTGGGCAGTGGTAAAGATTCTGGCTGCCAATGCAGGAGATTCAAGAGACCTGGGTTCAATCCCTGGATCAGGAAGATCCCCTGAACAGGAAATGGCAACCCACTCCAGTATTCTTGCCTGGAGAATCCCCATGGACAGAGGAGGCTGGTGGGCTACAGTCCATGGGGTCACAAAGAGTTGGACATAACTGAGCACACACGCAGGCCTCCTTATCCCCTGGTAATCTTAAGTTGGTTTTCTGTGTCTGTGACTCTATTTCTGTTTTGTAAATAAGTTTATTTCTACCCCCGTTTTTATAGATTCCATTTATAAGTGACATCATATGATATTTGTCTTCCTCTGTCTGACTTACTTCTTTCAGTAGGACCAACTCTAGGGTCATCTGTGTTGCTGCAAATACCATTCTTTTTTATCTTTTTATGACCTATATTCCATTGTATATATGTACCACATCTTCTTTATTCATTCATCTGTTGATGGATATTTAGGTTGCTTCCATGTCTTGGCTATTGTAAATAATGCTACAGTGAACACTGAGATGTATGTATCTTTTCAACTTACAGTGTTCTCCAGGTTTATGCTTAGGAGTGGGATGGTAGTTCTATTATAAATATTTTTAGTTCCTTATGGAACCTCCATAGTGGCTGTTTGTACCAACTTACATTCCCAGCAACAGTGTAGGAGAGTTCCTTTTCTCCACACCCTCTCTGGCATTTATTGCTTGTAGATTTTTGGATGATGGTCATTCTGATCTGTGTGAGGTGATCCCTCATTGCAATTTTGAATTGCTTTTCTCTAATAATTAATAATGTTGAGCATTTTTTTCATGTGCATTTTGGCCATCTGTATGTCTTGTTTGAAAAAATGTCTGTTTAGATCTCTTCCACCTTTTTTTTCACTGGGTTTTTTGTTGTTGTTGTTGTTTTTTGGTATTGAGCTGCATGAGTCATACAGTATATTTTAGAGGTAACCCTGTGTTGGTTGCTTTGTTTGCACTGCTTTCATATTTAAAAATAAAAATTATACCTCAATATAAGTATTACAGTGCAGTGTTTTCTAGTTTAAAAAAAAGATTAAAGAAATGATTTTCTAAATGTTATAAGGAACCCAGTTGCATAGATAACTTTGTTATTTCTTCAGGAAAAAATCACAAGCTTGGTAATTAAAGGGCAGAAATAATTTTTCAAAAGATATCTACTCAGTGAAACTTGTCATCAGTTCTATATATAAGTAATCTAGATATATGTTTATATATTAAATGTATGTATTTCAATAAGACCTAGCAATGGGATACCCAGTAATTTTAAAATATGAATGAATGAAGTCTTCCAGTTAAGATGGACTTACAATTTTTTTCTACTTTATGATGATGCAAAAGCAATTTGCATGTAGTAGAAGCTGTATTTTGAATTTTGATTTTTTCCTGGAGTAGCAGTATGCAGTATTCTTTTGTGAGGCTGGGTGGTAGCAGCTCCCAGTTAACAGGGAAGATAAACAACAGATACACCATTCTGTATCTAGACAGCCAGTCTATTTTTCATTTCCCATCCAGTATTCAATAAATTACATGAAATATCCAATACTTTTTTATAAGATAGGGTTGTGTATATATCAATAATTATGACTGATCCATGTTATATAGCAGAAACTAACACATTGTAAAGCAATTGTCCTCTAATTTAAAATTTGTTTTTAATTAAAAAAAAGATAGGCTTTGTATTAGACAAACTGTAGACTAATGTAATTGTTATGAGCCTACATTTAAGGTAGGCTAAGCTATAAACTGTGGGAAATTCTGAAAGAGATGGGAATACCAGACCACCTGACCTGCCTCCTGAGAAATCTGTATGCAGGTCAGGAAGCAACAGTTAGAACTGGACATGGAACAACAGACTGGTTCCAAATAGGAAAAGGAGTATGTCAAGGCTGTATATTGTCACCCTGCTTATTTAACTCCTATGCAGTGTACATCATGAGAAATGCTGGACTGGAAGAAACACAAACTGGAATCAAGATTGCCAGGAGAAATATCAATAACCTCAGATATTCAGATGACACCACTCTATGGCAGAGAGTGAAGAGGAACTAAAAAGCCTCTTGATGAAAGTGAAAGAGGAGAGTGAAAAAGTTGGCCTAGATCTCAACATTCAGAAAATGAAGATCATGGCATCTGGTCCCATCACTTCATGGGAAATAGATGGGGAAACAGTGGAAACAGTGTCAGACTTTTTTGGGCTTCAAAATCACTGCAGATGGTGACTGCAGCCATGAAATTAAAAGACGCTTACTCCTTGGAAGAAAAGTTATGACCAACCTAGATAGCATATTCAAAAGCAGAGACATTACTTTGCCGACTAAGTTCCATCTAGTCAAGGCTATGGTTTTTCCTGTGGTCATGTATGGATGTGAGAGTTGGACTGTGAAGAAGGCTGAGCACCAAAGAATTGATGCTTTTGAACTGTGGTGTTGGAGAAGACTCTTGAGAGTCCCTTGGATTGCAAGGAGATCCAACCAGTCCATTCTGAAGGAGATCAACCCTGGGATTTCTTTGGAAGGAATGATGCTAAGGCTGAAACTCCAGTACTTTGGCCACCTCATGCAAAGAGTTGACTCATTGGAAAAGACTCAGATGCTGGGAGGGATTGGGGGCAGGAGAAGAAGGGGACAACCGAGGATGAGATGGCTGGATGGAATCACTGACTCAATGGACGTGAGTCTGAGTGAACTCTGGGAGTTGGTGATGGACAGGGGGGCCTGGCATGCTGTGATTCATGGGGTCGCAAAAAGTCACACACGACTGAGCGACTGAACTGAACTGAAGCTAAGCTATAATGTTTCACATATTGTGTATTAAATGCATTTTCAACTGAAGATGGGTTTTCTGGGATGTAGCCCCATGGTAAGTGGAGGAAGACCTGTAGACATAACTAGTATCTCCTTATGAATTGGATTGTATTAATATACAACTGAAAGTCATGAATCTTAACATGTTTATATCTCTTTGTAAGTTACTTATTCATCCTTTTGGTTTATTTGCCTATTTGTGCTTATTTACATCTTATGTTAAGAAAACTCTTCACCACTTTTCACTCTTTGATGATAAAACTAAACACAATATTATATCCTAGCAACTTTTAGACTGAGAAAAAATATTACAAAAATTAGGGAAAATGTTACAACACTTTCCCCTGAAGCTCAATTGCTGATATTGTATGAAAGATATACGATACTGCTTGCTTTCAAACTGCACAGACCCACAGAAGCTAATTAATAACATCTATCACTATACTTGTTAGTATTATACTGGCCAGGAAGAGTTAAATACCCTTCTGGAGATCCCCAACAAGTAATTTGGATACTGAGATAATTAAAGTAATTATATATCTATGTACAGTGGGATATTTGATAGGAAATCAAATAAATTCTAAGCATTTTATATGAAGTCAGTTGGGTGTTTTATGCTATAAATTCACAGTGAAAGTTTGAAATTCTAAACCTCCTGAACAACGTTAAGGTTTGTGTATTCCCATTGAGTACTCTGCTGTAGTTATTAATATATAGCAAGATGTACTATATTCACTTTTGCAACTAATTATTTTCTGTGTGGCAACAGTATACATAATTTTTTAAATACAATTTTCCTTACCTTTCTTCTCCATCCTATTGGTTCTCAGAATACTGAAACATTCAAAACGTCACACACGTGCATATGTGCATACATTTACATTGGTATAGAAATACATGATGAACTTGTAAATACTGGCATTATTTTCCATATCAAAATCTAAAAACGTTAACCATTTCTTAATCCAGAAGGTGGAGAAGGAAATGGTAACCCCCTCCAGTATTCTTGCCTGGAGAATCTCAGGGACAGAGGATTCTGGTGGGCTGCTGTCTATGGGGTCGCACGGGGTCGGACACAACTGAGACGACTTAGCAGCAGGAGCAGCAATCCAGAAGGATGTAATAAAATTACACATATTTGCTCTTCAATTTCTACAGATCTATTCTTAAGTCAAGATTAAAGTTGTATGTATGAAAACATTTTGTTCCCACTAGTCCTTAGTTTGAGTTTTAAAATAATTAGTATGTCTCCACTGGTGATTATTATCTGTTTTATGCATTTTATACAGTCATATAACATTTGAAGACTAAATACAAGTTGCAAAAACAAAAACATGCCATCTAAATTTAAAAAAAAAATCCTGCATTAAATATAAAATTTAAATTCTGCTTTGAAGCAAAACATTAAACACTCATTGTATATCATGAGAAAATTCATTTCTAATGATGACTTATATCAGCCCACAGGAAACCCTATCAAGGCACAGTTGACTAATGACATTCATTTTCAGCTGATTTCATTACTATTTAAGTTATAGTGTAAAGTACATTCTCAGGGATATTCTGAAAGTCTGTGACTCATACTCATTTAGTGTGAAGATTTTGCTTCAGATAATATAAAAGTGATTTAATAGCCAAGTGAAGATTTTATTTTGCCTACCTAAATCCATTTATTCACAAAATAGATATTAACTTTTAATAAAATAGCATTTAGTGCATTATTGCCACTTATTTAAAAAAGTAAAGCATATAATACTATCAAGCAACCATCTTCATGCCAAGAAAATACAGCCTTCTTTTTGTCTGAAACATTTGACCGTTTTCAACTGAGGGGAGCTTAATTTTTACAAATGATATACCCTTTACTTATACAGTAAACTACTTGAATGATACTGATCCATCACTTAAAGAAAGCAGTTGTTATGTAAAGAGAGAGAGATATCCCACCTAACTGTTTGATATAAAGGAAAGTGTTTTACCTTCTAGGTTTTCAAACAAAAACAATGAAAATTAGTGCTGCTTGCAAGGTTGTGTGCACATATGGTTCCATTTCTGTGATGTGTTGTTTGATACTAAGAGACATTTAAGGTAAGAAAAGCATTTCTCTGGAATCAGCTCCTGCCACTAGAGATCATTCTATGCAATGATGTTTCCAGAGAAATAAGGACTTTGTCCTTGACATCAAGCAGGGGGCCAGATAAAACAAGAGCATTTCCATAGATCACAATATTTTTGCTTATTTAGTTGCTAAGTCATGTCTGACTCTTTGACCCCAGGGACTGTCTCCCTCCAGTCTCCTCTTGTCGATGGGATTTCCCAGGCAAGAATACTGGAGTGGGTTGCCATTTCCTTCTCCAGGGGATCTTCCTGACCCAGGGATTGAACTCACATCTCCTACATTGACATGCAGATTCTTTAACACTGAGCCAGCAGGGAAGTCCACAGATACAAGTCTCCTTAAGCCAGAGGCCAAACAAGAGACATAATAAGGATCATGGGTTGGAGGGTGGCCTTGCACTTAGAAGAAAACAAAAAGCATCAAAAGCAGATATTACATGTTTTAAAATATCATCATCTCACTCTAAAGTATCATTTCCTTGAAAGTTTACAGAATTCATATTGTATGAATTAAATGAAAAAAAAAATGCTTAATGTGTTTGGAAAAACACATTGATCTCTCTTCCAAGACTAAGTTCAAAAAATATCTGTAAGCTTTATTTTCTGAGGAATTGATAGTTTCACTGTACTGTTTACTCTGGTGGAGAGATTTTACATACAATTCCTCAGAAACTAAAATTAATATTTGGAAAAAGTCATTAATAATGCTTAAGCAAAAAAAGTACATTGTAAAAATTTCTTCTGTTTCAAATAGGTCATCTTCACTATGTTTTCACTATAGAATGGGAATTATCCATATCCCTAAGGATAGTGCATTAAAAATAGTTTGTCAAGTCAGATACACTAAGTATTAAAATCTGATCTCTGCTTTTCAGTCCCATCTAAAGGAAATGATTGACTTGGACCAATCTTCTCCATGATGTTTCAGTGGGTGAAGACCCCACCTGCAATGTAGCAGACACAAGAGACATAGGTTCAATCCCTGAGTCAGGAAGATCCCCTGGAGAGGGAATGGCAACCCGCTCCAGTGCTCTTGCCTGGAGAATTCCATGGACAGAGAAGCCTTGTGGGCTCCAGTCCAAAGGGTCACAAAGAGTCGGACACAATTGAATGACTAAGCATGCACATTTTTCTTTTTACCTTTGATTTCCACTCACACCCACACAACCAGATGTGCAATGCATTTAGGTAGGGTTTCTGTTAACTCATCTACAAAATGGGGCTAAAACTTAACTTTCTCCCCTGACACCTTCGTTACATTCTAATTCTCTGATCTCAACGCATTATGGGAACTGCAATTGTTATATCTGTGCTTGTTTACAGTACTTTACTCCAGATCTCTGGAGTAAAGTAGTATTTCTGTGGGAATAATTCTCCAAGGAAAACAACAAGTAAATGATTTGAATGGAGATAAGATTTACTTTTAAATTTACAGTATTGAAATTTCATCAAGAATGTGCCTTGGGATATCTTTGTGAAGTTGCAAAGATATTCCCTAATTTCTTCCAATTAGTCATCAATCGAAAACTTTGAAATAGTATAATTCAAATATTCGTTTCAAGCTATACATTGTAAATGCCCCCTGTATACATGCTCTTTATATCTCCTGAGTTATTTCAGAGTAACATCTGTCTCTAAAGTTGTTCTGGCTATGCTTCCACTTAGGGAACACTGAAATGTGACTGAAGGAGCAGCCACAAGGCACTGAAGCTGGTTTCCAGAACTTTGAAACAGCCAGGGCAGAGGTGAAGCGCTATGTTATCTGTTAAATTCTAACCAGGGCAAGCCTACAGCTGTGGAACTATCTGTGTAATTCAAGCTGCCCTTCCTCTGAAGTGTAGACACATGGGCCTCCTTGAGAGCAATTTTCAATCTGTGTTGCATATAAGACTGATTGATTCCAGACTGAATTCTGCTTTAAAGGGAAGCTTATTGATACTGGGGGGAATATTAATGAATGCTATTGGCATCCCGCTTTATCATTTATCCACATATGCTTTCAGGCATCAATAAACAAGTATCTTTGTTTCTATGTTATTAATGCAGAAGAAACAAAGAAAATTAAACTGATCCTCTGATGGGACTGGAGTTTAAGCTGGGGAAGAATTACTCATCATGACTGTGAACTGAACTAATGTTCAAATATCATAAGTCTGTAACATAGATCTTTAGAATAAGCAGGCTTCAAGATGCACACAGTCAGTCTGGATAACAAGTTTTGATGGGACTCTTTTTGATCACATTTTTATCCATTACCACACCTAGTTGTTGCGTGCATGCTCAGTCGCTAAGTCATGTCCAACTCTTTGCAGCCCCATGGATTGTAACCTGCCAGGCTCCTCTGTCCATGGGACACCCAGCTGTTCAGCTCCTCCAATCTCCACCTTTTAGGCTTTATTGTTTTGAACAATGCATTGGTACATCATTTGCTTCACAGACAATCAAATCCAGGCTCCTTTGAGGTGACAGTTCCACAGATCAGTGTTTGACATTTATTCTGACTTCAGGAGAGTTCTTTCCCCAGTTCACCGTGGAAACTAGTCAATATACAATTTCATATTTCCAACTAATTTGTCAGTCTTCCTCCATTGCCTCCACCTCCCAAAGCCACTGTTTTTGGAGAATGCTCTTAGGCTTGATGTTCTCCAAATTCTATTGTAAATGAAGTCAGTTCATCTGGAGAAGAATTGGAGGTCTCTCCCCTGTGTCTTTCTCCTCCCAGGCAAAATCTCTGTGCTATGGCACTGGTGCTGAGGATGGGAATATAATGCACTGGAGCTGAGGATGGGAAAATATGCACTGAGTGATACCCTCATTTAGGAGCTGAGCTCTCAGTGAATGTGGGAGCAGCAGCCCCAAGTTTCTTTGCTCTGAGTCTCTTTACATGGAAAACCCACTCCATGATTCAAAGCAAAGTTGATTCAGATCCCAGTATTATCAGCAGGGTCACATCTAAGATAGAGCCTCTGTCCCCTCAGAGGAGGGCTGGGCAAGGAAGAGAATTCCCTTTTATTACATATATATATGTGTGTATAAATAAGTTTTTTCTAGGCTGCACTGAATGGCATATGGAATCTTAGTTCCCCAGTGAGGGGTCGAACCTGCACCCCTTGCACTGAAAGCGCAGAGTCTTAACCACTAGGCTGCCAGGAAATTCCCCTATTTATTTGTTCACATTAGAATTTAGCCTCAGTTAACAGATAACCGGGAGCAAGATAAGGAATGCTGTCTTGCCATTCCCAGAAAGATAGCTCCAGCTTGGAGTCACAGCAATCCCTGTGTTCCATATCATATAAATCTGGAGAGAATTTTCCATCTTGTTGAGCAGGAAGGTGGGAAGTAAGGTATGGGTTTTGGTTCATATAACATCAGTTCAGTTCAGTTCAATTCAATTCATTTCAGCCGCTCAGTCGTGTCCGACTCTTTGCGACCCCATGAATCGCAGCACTACAGGCCGCCCTGTCCATCACCATTTCCCGGAGTTCACTCAGACTCACATCCGTTGAGTCAGTGATGCCATCCAGCCATCTCATCCTCCGTCATCCCCTTCTCCTCCTGCCCTCAATCCCTCCCAACATCAGTCTTTTCCAATGAATCACCTCTTCGCATGAGGTGGCCAAAGTACTGGAGTTTCAGCCTTAGCATCATTCCTTCCAAAGAAATTCCAGGGCTGATCTCCTTCAGAATGGACTGGTTGGATCTCCTTGCAGTCCAAGCGACTCTCAGGAGTCTTCTCCAACACCACAGTTCAAAAGCATCAATTCTTTGGCACTCAGCTTTCTTCACGGTCCAACTCTCACATCCACACATGACCACTGGAAAAACCATAGCCTTGACTAGATGGACCTGTGTTGTAAGGTAATGTCTCTGGTTTTGAATATGCTATCTAGGTTGGTCATAACTTTTCTTCCAAGGAGTAAGCGTCTTTTAATTTCATGGCTGAAGTCACTATCTGCAGTGATTTAGGTCCTTGCAATTCTATCAAATTGTAGTATATTTTATGGAATAAATTTTTTTTCATTTATTATATGCTTTTAAGGCCATTCCAAATGGTTGTTTTTTTTAAAAAATAATAATTTCGCCAGTTTTGATGGGCATTATACCTGCAGAACTTCTTACTGTCAGGCTGGGAGTTCTGTCAGGAGCAGAACTCTGAGGCTGGATTTCTATACCAAGCAAAAATATCTTTCAGAAATAAAAGTAATCCTTTAATGATCAGTAAAGGTAGTCCCTTAAAGACAATGACTTAGAAAGTATTTTCGTGTGCTTATTGTCAGTTTGCATTTCTTCTTTTTTTTTTTTTTTAACAAATATCTATTCAACTCCTTTGCCCATTTTTCAATCGAGTTGTCTTTTTGTTATTGAATTGTATGAGGCTTTTAATACATTCTGGACACTAGATCCTTACCAGGTGTATGGCTTCAAAATATTTTCTTACATTCTGAAGGCTGACTTTTTATTTTCTTCTCAATGTCCTTTGATGTATAATTTTTAGAAAAATTTCGATGAAGTTCCATTCATCTATTTTTTGGTTTTTGTATTGGTGCTTGTGTTTTTAGTGTCAAACAAGAATCTATTGAAAAAATTGAGGTCGTGAAAACTCTTGTTTTTTAAGAATTTTACTTTTATGACATATTCAGTTCACTTAACCATTTTAAGATTTTTGTATATGATATGAGGTAGGGGTTGGAAAGAGCAAGAAGGAGAAGAAGCAGGAAGATGGGTTGACAAATGGGTGATGGGGATATGTTTGTTATCTTGATCATGACATTAGTTTCAAAGGTGTATACATGTTAAAACCTTCAACAATTTGCACTTTAAATATATACACTTTATTATGTGCTGATAAATATCAACAAACCTGTTAAACAGAAAAGATCATGAAAAAAAAATACAAACCTATAACTTTAAATACATATTCTGTCCTTTATCGAGCCCATCTTTGCATGAAATGTTCCCTTGATATATCTAATTTTCTTGAAGAGTTCTCTAGTCTTTCCCATTCTGCTGTTTTCTTCTATTTCTTTGCACTGACTGCTGAAGAAGGCTTTCTTATCTCTTCTTACTATTCTTTGGAACTCTGCATTCAGATGCTTATATGTTTCCTTTTCTCCTTTGCTTTTTGCTTCTCTTCTTTTCACAGCTATTTGTAAGTCCTCCCCAGAAGGCCATTTTGCTTTTTTGCATTTATTTTCCATGGGGATGGTCTTGATTCCTGTCTCCTGTACAATGTCACGAACCTCCATCCATAGTTCATCAGGCACCCTATCTATCAGATCTAGTCCCTTAAATCTATTTCTCATTCCACTGTATAATCATAAGGGATTTGATATAGATCAAACCCAAGCTGGAATCAAGATTGCCGGGAGAAATATCAATAACCTCAGATATGCAGATGACACCACCCTTATGGCAAAAAGTGAAGAGGAACTAAGAAGCCTCTTGATGAAAGTAAAAGAGGAGAGTGAAAAAGTTGACTTAAAGCTCAACATTCAGAAAATGAAGATCATGGCATCTGGTTCCATCACTTCATGGGAAATAGATGGGGAAACAGTGGAAACAGTATCAGACTTTATTTTGGGGGGCTCCAAAATCACTGCAGATGGTGATTGCAGCCATGAAATTAAGACACTTACTCCTTGGAAGAAAAGTTATGACCAACCTAGATAGCATATTCAAAGCAGAGACATTACTTTACCAACTAAGGTCCATCTAGTCAAGGCTATTGTTTTTCCAGTAGTCATGTATGGATGTGAGAGTTGGACTATGAAGAAGGCTGAGAGCCGAAGAATTGATGCTTTTGAACTGTGGTGTTGGAGAAGACTCTTGAGAGTCGCTTGGACTGCAAGGAGATCCAACCAGTCCATTCTGAAGGAGATCAGCCCTGGGATTTCTTTGGAAGGAATGATGCTAAAGCTTAAACTCCAGTACTTTGGCCACCTCATGTGAAGAGTTGACTCATTGGAAAAGACTCTGATGCTGGGAGGGATTGAGGGCAGGAGAAGAAGGGGACGACAGAGGATGAGATGGCTGGATGGCATCACTGTCTCGATGGACATGAGTATGAGTGAACTCCGGGAGTTGGTGATGGACAGGAAGGTCTATCGTGCTGCAATTCATGGGGTCGCAAAGAGTCGGACACGACTGAGCAGCTGAACTGAACTGAATGGTCTAGTGGTTTTCCCTACTTTTTTCAATTTAAGTCTGAATTTGGCAATAAGGAGTTCGTGATCTGAGCCACAGTCAGCTCCCGGTCTTGTTTTTGCTGACTGTCCAGAGCTTTTCCATGTTTGGCTGCAAAGAATATAATCAATCTGATTTAGGTGTTGACCATCTGGTGATGTCCATGTGTAGAGTCTTCTCTTGTGTTGTTGGAAGAGGGTGTTTGCTGTGACAAGTGCATTCTCTTGACAAAACCCTATTAGCCTTTGCCCTGCTTCATTCTGTATTCCAAAGCCAAATTTGTCTGTTACTCCAGGTGTTTCTTGACTTCCTACTTTTGCATTCCAGTCCCCTATAATGAAAAGGACATCTTTTTGGGTGTTAGTTCTGAAAGGTCTTGTAGGTCTTCATAGAACCATTCATCTTCAGCTTCTTCAGGATTACTGGTTTGGGCATAGACTTGGATTACTGTGATAGTGAATGGTTTGCTTGGGAAATGAACAGATATCATTCTGTCATTTTTGAGATTGCTACCAAGTACTGCATTTCAGACTATTTTGCTGCCAACAAAGGTCCATCTAGTCAAGGCTATGGTTTTTCCAGTAGTCATGTATGGATATGAGAGTTGGACTGTGAAGAAGGCTGAGCGCCGAAGAATTGATGCTTTTGAACTGTGGTGTTGGAGAAGACTCTTGAGAGTCCCTTGGACTGCAAGGAGATCCAACCAGTCCATTCTAAAGGAGATCAGTCCTAGGTGTTCTTTGGAAGGACTGATGCTAAAGCTGAAACTCCAATACTTTGGCCACCTGTTGCGAAGAGTTGACTCACTGGAAAAAACTCTGATGCTGGGAGGGATTGGGGGCAGGAGGAAAAGGGGACAACAGAGGATGAGATGGCTGGATGGCATCACCAACTCGATGGATGTGAGTTTGAGTGAATTCCGGGAGTTGGTGATGGACAGGGAGACCTGGTATGCTGCAATTCATGGGGTCACAAAGAGTCGAACACGACTGAGCGACTGAACTGAATTGAACTTTAAATCCACCTACCTTGATGCTCCAAGAAATTGAGTTGAATATAAAAATACTTTGATTGACTTCTCAGCTGACAATGATCTGTACTATACAATCAGAGGTCACTTTAACTACCAAGAAGAATGTTCACTATAGTTACAACCTTTGAACTTGTTTTGACCATGTTTCTGTGCTTAGCATGCACATGTATCCCTTTATTTATTCATATATAAGTGTAACCAATGTTTATTGGGAGCATTCTATGTAATTAACAGAGCCAGAACCTGAAAGTGCCAGGCATATAGTAGGTTTTTGTTACATCATTATTGAGTGAATGAAGAAAAAACTAATAATGGGTGACACTTCAGATACAAAAGTTAGAAAAATTGTCATGTTTTCTAATCTCTCTTAAGAAAAATCAACAATTATCATTTGACAGAGCAAGCAGTAATAAAGAAATTTTATATTTGCTTTTTTAAATGTTTACTTAAAGTAAGAAAGTGAAGTCGCTCAGTCATGTTCGACTCTTTGCGACCCCTTGGACTTGTAGCCCACCAGACTCCTCCATCCACGGGATTTTCCAGGCAAGAATACTGGAGTGGGTTGCCATTTCCTTCCCCAAGAGATCTTCCTGACCCAGGGATTGAACCCGGGTCTCCTGCATTGTAGGCAAACGCTTTACTGTCTGAGCCACCAGGGAAATGTTTACTTGGAGCATACCAAATTTTTCATATTAAATGTTTGAATCTTCTATTCCCATTTGAATCCATACCAAGCTTTTGTAATATTTTAAGAAAATATGTGTTATTGAGAATTTTAAAACATAAATTTCTTTTCCTAGATGAGAACAAGTCTGTTCTGACAACTAGAAAATAGGCCTTTCTGAGCAATACATATTCCCTTGAAATACCTGTAATACCTGAGTGTCTTTGCACATCACCATTAAAAGTTTCAGAAATGAATTGCAGTAGTTGAGGAGAAAGATCTGAATTAAAAAATAAAGAGATGATGTCATAAATATGTAATTGTGTACACCTTTTATAAAGTGGTGTTCATAAGTCACACATTAAATATTCAAAATAAGTGAGTCTTATATTGTTAGGCCAACAATATATCAAATAAATACCAAAAATGAAATATAAGTGATTGATTCAATAAATCATACTTACATTGTTTAGGCTTATTTTTTATGATATGGATCCAAACCATGATTTTTAATAGAGTGTCTTAATTATTGTTATTTTATATAGAGTATTAGAGTCTATAGTGTAAATGCTCCAAATTTGTTCTTTTTCAATAATATTGATTTATCTGTTCTAAATCTTTTGCATTTCCATTTGCATTTTAGAATCAGTTTATCAATTTCTATTGTAAAAAAGAGACTTCTGAGATTTTTGTTGCATTTGCATTGACCCTATGGATCATTTTGTCAGAACAGAAAAAATGTTCAAACAGAAAATTGAAAATCAAAGAAATAAAACTAGGAATATGTTAGCACAGTTGAACGTTAGCTGAAAGTGCATTTATTTTCACTTTGAATATATTTAAATTTTATTGAGGTAAAATTATACAGACTGAAATGCACAGTTACATGAGTTTTGACAACCGCATATTTTATCCATCTAACCACACCCTGTTAAGATACAGAACATTTTCATCATCCCTGAAAGTTCTCTTGTACCCTTTCCCAGGCAATTCATATACTCTCTCCAATCAGAGACCAGTTTACTGATTTTCATCAGTACATTTAGACTGCTAAAGAATTCCAAGTAAATGGACTTGTATAATGTTTTTATCTCTGCCTTAGTCTATTTGTGGGCTTCCCTGGTAGCTCAGCTGAAAAAGAATCAGCCTGCAATGCAGGAGACCTGGGTTCAATCCCTAGGTTGGGAAGATCCCCAAGAGAAGGGCAATGGCTACCCACACCAGTATTCTGGCCTGGAGAATTCCATGGACTTTTGGACACAACTGAGCAATTTTCACTTCACTTTCACTAAAACAAAACAAAATGCCTTAGATCAGGTGGCTTAAACAATAGACATTTAATTTTCTCTTAGTTTTAGAGACTGGAATTCCAAGAGCAGAGTGCCTTGGAACATTTTTGAGTTCTGATAAGGGCTCTCATTTTGGTTTATAGATGGACGCCTTCTTCCTGGGTGCTCACATGGCTTTTCCTTGGTGCATTCATGAAGATAGAAAAAGAGACAGAGAGGCAGAGTGAGAGACAGAGCATGAGAGATGGCCCACTCTGGTGTCTATTCTTATAGTCCCATCATAAAAGACCACCCCTCTCCATCCCAACTTCATCTAACCATTACTACCTCCCAAAGACCCTCATCTACAAACCCCATAACACTGGAGATCAGGGCTTCAACATATAATTTGGGAGGTAGACACAACATTCAGTCTGTAACAGACTGTTTCATTTCTTTCTATTTTCCTCCTTTATTCTCTCTTTCCTTAGCATACTTTTGAGATTTGTTCATGTTATTGTGTATCTGCTGTCTGTTACTTTTTATTGCTGGCTGGTATTTTTCTGTATAAGGATTCCACAATTTGCTGATCTCTTTTTCCTACTGATGAACTTTTGTGTTTTTTGTTTTTTTGTGTGTGTGTGTGTGTGTTTTTTTTTTTCCCCCAGTTTGGGGCTATAATGAATATAGCTCCTCAGAACAATCTTCTGTGATATGGAGCTAACACCTGTGAAAGAAGAGGCAGGCAGAAACATAATTAGGCAGGAAGAAACTCTGACTACAAGGCAGATGTCACAATGTCTCAGCCAAACAATTACAGTCTTCAGAACAAAGACTGCCCCTTAGAAGACTCTCGTTTTGCAGACAAATGGCCAGGTGATGCACAGGTTTGGAAGTAGCACCCAAGAGTGTGGATTCAGTTTGAACACTAAAGTGGATCCTGAAAAAGATGCACCTGGATGTTGATAGCTAACTGCTCAACTTTCTGATGAAATGCAAGATCTTTTATGAAGTGGGATCAGAATGGTATTAATACAACTCTATGACTGTCTCTAAGGGTTAAGTGTACTTTTAAATCTAAAGATACTGCCAAAATTTTTTTCACTGCAGTTGTTATAGTTTACATGCCCTTCAGTAAAACATAAGAGATCTGATTGTCATATAATACTTGCTGTTGTCAATCTTTAAAAATTGTACATTCTAATGGATGTGCAATGGTGTCTAATTGTGCTTTTAATTTGTGTCTCTTTGATAATTTCTGTTGTCCGTTTTTATATGCCTATTTTTCAGTATCTACTTCTATGAGTTGACACAAGCCTTCTGCCCATTTCTTTGTTTAAGCAGATTGTCTTTTTAGTACTGAACTACAGTAGGTTTCCTCTCTTTCTTTCTTTTTCCAATCTATGGCTCACCTATTCATTCTCTCTCTTAATAGGATGTTTGATGAGTGGATGCTTGAGGAATACCAAATGATCAACTCTTTTATTATTAGTGATTTTTTTTTTGTATTGCCAGTAACTATTCTATAGAAATATGCCTATCTACAGGACATATGGATTTTCTCTCCTGTTTTATTTTTTTCTCCAGATTTTATATAACTTGAGCTTATATGTTTAGCTTGATGATGATTCATGAATTTTCATGTGTTTGGTATGAAGTGGTGGGCCCTCAGTGGCTCAGTTGTAAAGAACCAGCCTGCCAATGCATGAGACATGGGTACCATCTTTGGGTTGGGAAGACCCCTTGGAGAAGGGAATGGCAACCCACTCCAGTATTCTTGCCTGGAAAATCCCATGGACAGAGGGCCTGGTGGGCTACAGTCCATGGGTTCACAAAAGAGTTGGACATGACTAAGCAACTAAACAACAACAACAGTGGTATGATGTAGGGGATGTATTATTTCCTTTACAAATGGCTTCAATTTGCTAACATTTCATTTGCATTCATGCGTAATTTTCTTTTCTTCTGATGCCCTAATCAAATGTTTGTATCAGAGTTTTATTCTAACTCCCAAATATGAGTTAGGAGGTATTTCATGTTATATCTATTTTTATATTTTGAACACGTGCAAGTTTGGGTTTATTTTTAAAAACATAGATGTGAGATAAAATTCACCTGTGTACTGTCTTGGATTGGAGCTTGCTCAGTGGACAGGCTATGATAACAGTTCAGCTTCTTTAGTAGCTACATGATTATTAAGTTTTGGGGGTTTTTTTACCTTTACAAAATCAATTTTGGTAAATTGTATTTTTTAAAGAATTTTACCTTAGCTATATAATTTATTGGGGCTTCCCTTGTGGCTCAGATGGTAAAGTATCTTTGAGATATTCAGTTATGATACTTTTCATGTCTCTGGGATCTCTGGTATTACTCTGATGTTGATTCTTCATTTCATTCTGTTCTGGTCAGAAAATATTCTCTGAGTTATTTCAAAATTATCTTTATGGCAAAACATATGGCCCACCATGGTGAATGTTCCATATGAAAATAAAGTGGATTTTTTGAGTCATTGGGTGAGGTTCTATAAATGTGAATTCGATTTAGAGTGTTCATGGCTTTGTCAGTTGAAATCTTAATCTAACTGTATTTGTCTTTTTTTTTCTATTTCTCCTTTCATTTCTATCAGTTTTTGCTTCCTATGTTTTAAAATCCAGTTATACAGTATGTGTAACTTCAGGTGTGTTTTATATTTCTCCTTTTCTCTGGTTTATATGTTTTCTTGAAATCCACTGTGTCTGATATTAACAGAGATAATACAACTTGCATATGATTAGTATTCGCCTGGTATATCTTTTTCTATCCTTTTACATAAAACCAGTTCTTGGCTTCACATTTCAAGTGTATAAGTAGCATAAAGTGTTTTCTTTTAAATTCTGGATGCAAATCTTTCTTTTCATTGTAACATATTGATTATTTATGTGTTCTGTAAATATTGATATGATTGAGTTTAAGTCTACTATCTTGCTACTTATTTTCTTCTTGCCCCACCAAGTATTTGTTTCCTCTTTTCTCCTTTCCTATCACATTTTGGGGATAATTACGGATTCTCAGTGTTTAATTATGCCTCTATTTGATTTTTAGCTGTATCTCCTTGTATTATTCTTATAGTCATTACTCCAGGGATTATGCTATTTATCATTAGGTGATTATAGTCAATACTAAATTAATACTATACCATTCAACATGTAATATGCTTATCTTATGAAGCAATATTTCCATTTATTTCTTCCCATATCTGGTATTATTTTGTCACAATTCTTAAATGTTATGATGCCACTTTGATACAAGTATATTGTATTTAGTTTTTACAGTCTGTTATCTTTTAAACAAAGATATAAGAAAATAACTTAAAAGCATATTTTTCCACATGTTTAGAATTTCTAGCACTCTTCATTCTTTCGTATGACTCAAGGTTTCTGTCTATTGCTCTCTCAAAAATGAAGAACTTTCTTTAACATTTTTTTTAGTATAGATTCCCTGCCAATCAGCATTTGGAATCTAAAATATTCTCATTTCATTTAAATTTTTGAAGAACACTTTTGTAGGATTTTTGAATAATATGTTGAAGGATATTTTGCACGACATTTATAAAGGATATAGAATCCTAGGCTGACTATATTTTGACTTCCCCATTCAGCATTGAAAAAATATGATCCTATTGTCTCTTGGATTACATTGTTTCAGATAACTAGTCACCTGACTCTAATAATTTTCTTACATATGATATACTTTTAAATTCTGATTGTTTCTAGGATATATTTCTTTTAGTTTGTAATAGTTGATTGTCATATTCCTCTGTATGGTTTTTTTATCTTTTACTGGGAATTTGTTAGAAAATTATTTTATCAAACTTAGAAGAAAACATATTATTATATATATGTTTTATTATTATTTCTTCCAATATCCATTTCTTCCCAACTTTCTCTAGTTTTCTTTTCATGCAGCCATTAATTCTTTGTCAAACTTTTTGATATTGTCTCAGATTTCACTGAAGTTTTTATTCATCTTCTTTTCCTCTTTGTGTTTTAGTTTTGATCCTGTTGTTTGACTCATTTTTGGCTCACCTACCTATCTTTTTTTAATGTAAAATCTTCTGTTAACAATAGTATAAATTTTATTTCAAAAATTGTATTTTCAGTTCCATAATTTCCTTTTTTATATAATTTCTAGTTTTCATTTGAAGCATCTGCTCATTTATTATGTCCAATTTTTGCCTTAAATCCTGGAATGTATTTATAATATCTGGCTTAGAGCCTTTGCCTTCTAATTTCAACATCTGTGTAATCTGTAATCAGAGTTTTTGTTTGTTTTTTCTGGTTATGGCACATGTTTTCCTAATTCTCCATGTTTTAATACAACATGGACATTGTTTATGTTCATGTTATTGTAGATTTTGTTTAGTTTCTATTAAAAATGTTGCATTTTCTTCTTGCAGACAGTAACTTCACTAGAATATATGTTTTATCTAGTGGAAAATTGTCTTCATACTTTAGAGGGGTGGGTGTAGAAAATGTCTTTTCTCCATGGCTAGGTATGGCTTTTCTAGACAATCAGGTGAATGCCTAGGTTATTTAGCCTCATTTCCCCATGCTAACCTTAATGTTTTCTAGTATTGTATGAAGTCTAGAATCTTCTTTCAGTGCACAGGGCTCCCAATCACTTTCTCTGTTAAGACCTCTGTCAATGTGCAGGTGAATATTTGGCAAAAAATTAAAAGAGAACCCAAAGCATATTTTTGGAGTTTCTTCTCTAAGCTGTACGCTCCTCTTAAATATTATGCCTTGAAAATTCTAGTCAAATCAACTATCCTGATCTTTGATCGCTATTCCCTCTGCCCAGCAAAATGTTTCTCTCTGTTTTGATCCCATCCCCATGTGCTAATGTGTACCAAGTGCTGCAGGCAGAGAGCTGGGGGAAATGGAATTTGCCTCATGTTTTCTCTTCCCTCAAATATGAAAACAGGTACTTCTGTTGCTAACACCAGAAAATAGATACCTCATATTCTTTTTTCAATTAAAAACCCGTTTATAGTGAAACAATGTCTTATCCCAGTTATTAAATTATGCCTAGAACTGGAATTCCATAGTGAATTTTTTAGAATTGTGAATTTCCAAAGTTTTTCAGCACTATCTGTTTCTATTAGAGACAAAATTCAGATTCAAAAAATTAAATTCAAAGTATTTTTTACTAGGCCATATTGAAACATTACATCATGTCAATGTTGAAGTAATTAATTAAAAATACTAACTGAATATCCCAAGCCTTATAGTTGAAACTGTTTCTTTCAATAGTTTCAGTCCTATAACTGGAAAGTAGACATTGATTTGTTTTATCTTTGACTTCCTTAAAAAATTACATATCGAGTATCCAGATAAGCAGAACTGGCATCAAAAATCATAATCAACCCATACACAAAATATCAAATATTCATGCTGTAAGAGCATAAAGAGTGAAAAATCATAAGATAATAAATTATAGTAGGAACAAAGAAACCAAAATCAATGTTTTAAGTGACAGAATAGTTGAATAAGCTAATAACTGTCACAATTCCCACGAATTGTAGCAAGTTGACTCTGTGACCCATGGAAAGGCATAAAGACTTTGCTAAATTAACTGACTTCTTCTTGAATAGCCACAGCCAACCAGGTCTCATCAGGAAGAGGTAACAGAGTTCTGTTATTACCATTACTGACTTAATTTTTACAGTGCAATAGCTTTGGGGTCAGTGAAAATTCTAGTTTAATGAGGGAAGCTATCTCCCTTATGACATATTTTTTTCTCCTGAGAGGAGTTAAAGTTTTTGAGAATTTCAGAAGGTCCTAAGGGCAATTCCTAAAAGAACTGATAGACTTGGACCTTGGCAGTTCTGGCAGCAAAGTATATGGATTTTGTACAATGCTTTATATTTCTAGGCCAAAATAACTATGTAATTATTTTGTAATTATAAAGCAATCATTTACTGGCAACTAGAAGTTTCTCATTTTTTATGGTAATTCCAAGTCTAACTACTATATAATTTGTAAGAAAGAAATAGCTGTGAAATGACTCTGTATTAACACAGTAATTACCAAATATGTCCAGGCTTATTTGTGTCTTATGAAATAGAGATTCCCACACCTGCAAACTGCAGATTGCATAGCAGCTATGCATGCTTTCTTCATGTGGTCTATCACAGAACAAAAGGCCATGGGGTTGGTTTCCATTTCATCACATCATTGTATTAGGTTATCAATTGAATAGTTTGAATAGTTTTGTTTTGTTTTGTTTTGTTTTTTTAATCACAGCTGTGTCTCTGTGGTTGTAGTAGAATTGCTCCATCAGAGAAAAACAGAAATAATTTCATAGTTGCAAAGAAAAGACAGTACAGTGGAAAGAGCTGGAGTGATGAAGTCAGCTATGTGTTTGAAGTCTAGCTTACCTAATTTCACGGAGAGTAGTTTAGACCAATCGCTTTACTTAGTTTTTTTCATCTATAAAATAAGAGTTATAAATTGATTACTTCTAAGGGTGTGGCTAGATAGTATGTAATATATACAAAACATCCAAGTGGCACTAGTCATAAAGAATCCACCTTCCAATGTAGGGGACGCAAGAGATGCAGATTCATTCCCTGGGTGGGGAAGATCCCCTGGAGTAGGAAATGGCACCCCACTCCAGTGTTCTTGCCTGAAGAACCCGAGGGACAGAGGAGCCTGGTGCACTACAGTCTATGGGGCTGCAGAGTTGGATGCAACTAGCACAGCACACATATACTAAGTATACATTATCTAGCATCATGACTGATTCATTTAGTCAATTTATTCACCAATATCTATAGATAGATATTTCCCAAATATCTATTCACCAATCACTCTTTTATTTCTGCTCATTTTTCCTACCCTTTTCCAGGCATATACAGGAAACAAGTCAAATTTTCTGAACTCTGAGCATTGTCACCTATCAATCCATATTGCAATTGTTCATTCATTTAATTAAGAGCTATTTTTTAGTGCCTTGTGTGTTTGTGCCAAGTATTGTACATACTGTAGTAGGCACCAGGACTATGGCAGTGAAATAGATAAAGTTGTTTGCTGCTACTGCTACTGCTAAGTCGCTTCAGTTGTGTCTGACTCTGTGTGACCCCACAGACGGCAGCCCACCAGGCTCCCCCATCCCTGGGATTCTCCAGGCAAGAATACTGGAGTGGGTTGCCATTTCTGGTCCTCTACAAATCACAGAGCAGGTAGAAGGCAGAGAGAAACTGAAATCACCAGTATGGTGAGGGGTACAAAAGAGGAGAGACATCATTTGTTGAACCAATGACAGAGGACTAAATTTAGTCTGGAGACTTGGAGGATCAGTAACATCATCCCTAAGGAAGTGACATATAGCCTGAGAAACAGAGGAATTGGCCAAATAGGAACTGGAGGGGTAGGGGTAGCCTGGCTTTCTAGGCACCACAAGCCATTTTACTGAGGGACGGTAAGGTGATACAGAAGGCCTAGAGTTCATTGCAAGTATTCTAGATATACTTAAAAGTCCTTTTTGCCAGTGTCTAAATTAAAGCTTCTCATTCCAATTCCAAAGAAAGGCAATGCCAAAGAATGCTCAGACTACCACACAATTGCACTCATCTCACACGCTAGTAAAGTAATGCTCAAAATTCTCCAAGCCAGACTTCAGCAATATGTGAACCGTAAACTTCCAGATGTTCAAGCTGGTTTTAGAAAAGGCAGCGGAACCAGAGATCAAATTGCCAACATTTGCTGGATCATACAAAAACCAAGAGAGTTCCAGAAAAACCTCTATTTCTGCTTTATTGACTATGCCAAAGCCTTTGACTGTGTGGATCACAATAAACTGTGGAAAATTCTGAAAGAGATGGGAATACCAGACCACCTCACCTGCCTCTTAAGAAACCTATATACAGGTCAGGAAGCAACAGTTAGAACTGGACATGGACCAACAGACTGGTTCCAAATAGGAAAAGGAATACGTCAAGGCTGTATATTGTCACCCTTATTTAACTTATATGCAGAGTACATCATGAGAAACGCTGGGCTGAAAGAAGCACAAGCTGGAATCAAGATTGCCAGGAGAAATATCAATAACCTCAGATATGCAGACGGCACAACCCTTATGGCAGAAAGTGAAGAGGAACTAAAAAGCCTCTTGATGAAAGTGAAAGAGGAGAGTGAAAAAGTTGGATTAGAGCTCAACATTCAGAAATCTAAGATTGTGGCATCTGTCCCATCACTTCATGGGAAATAGATGGGGAAACAGTGGAAATAGTGGCAGATTTTATTTTTCTAGGCTCCAAAATCACTGCAGATGGTGATTCATTTCAGTTCAGTCGCTCAATCGTGTCCAACTCTTTGCAACCTTTGTTGGCAAGGTAATATCTCTGCTTTTCAATATGCTATCTAGGTTGGTCATAACTTTTCTTTTTTTAATCTGTTTTGCAACTATTTGGAAGCAAAACAGGGACCAAATTATAAGGTCTTAAATAGATAGAGAAACAGTGGAAACAGTGTCAGACTTTATTTTGGGGGGCTCCAAAATCACTGCAGATGGTGACTGCAGTCAGGAAATTAAAAGCTGCTTACTCCTTGAAAGGAAAGTTATAACCAGCCTAGACAGGATATTCAAAAGCAGAGACATTACTTTGCCAACAAAGGTCTGTCTAGTCAAGGCTATGGTTTTTCTAGTGGTCACGTATGGATATGAGAGTTGGACTGTGAAGAAAGCTGAGCGCCGAAGAATTGATGCTTTTGAACTATGGTGTTAGAGACAATTCTTGAGAGTCCCTTGGACTGCAAGAAGATCCAAAGAGTCCATCCTAAAGGAGATCAGTCCTGGGTGTTCATTGAAAGGACTGATGTTGAAGCTGAAACGGCAGTACTTTGGCCACCTCATGCGAAGAGTTGACTCATTGGAAAAGACTCTGATGCTGGGAGGGATTGGGGGCAGGAGGAGAAGGGGACAACAGAGGATGAGATGGCTGGATGGCATCACCGACTCAATGGACATGAGTTTGGGTAGGCTCCAGGAATTGGTGATGGGCAGGGAAGCCTGGCATGCTGCAACTCATGGGGTCGCAAAGAGTCGGACACGACTGAGTGACTGAACTGAACTGAATCATTCTCTCGGGTACTAGGAACACAATTGAGAAAAAAAGTAATATAATCCCTGCCCCCACACATCTTAAGGTCCAGTATGTGTGTGCTGTGTGCTCAGTCACGCAGTCGTGCTTTCACCACTGAACCACCTGGGAAGCCTTCAGGTCCAGTATATTCTATTAATTGTAATTGCATTATCACACACATATAAATGTAAAACTGCACCTGTGATAAGTGACATAAAGAAAAGAATACAGTGCAATGACAACATACTTCCCTGAGATAAGTCTTAAGTTGAAGAAGAGTTAAGCATGATTGCACGAAAACCTGCCCACAATTGCTTACAGCAGCTTTATTTATAAGATCCCAAAGTGGAAAAGGCCATATGTCAGGTGGAACAGGTGGATGGATGCTTACCAAATTTTAGTGCAAACATATCATTTAGCAATAAAGGCTACTTGGCAATAAAAAGGAACCAACTACTTGATACATGTCACAACCTGGAAGAATTTCCAAAGAATTGTACTGAGTAAAAAAGTCAACACCAAAAACGATTACATACTGTGTAATCCATTTATATACTTTTGAAGTGGCAAAATTTTAGAAATTGACAGTCATTATATGGTTTCCAGGGCATAATAAGTGGTTAACTGTGTTATAAACATAAAACACAAAGGATCCTTGTGGTGACAGAAATAGTATCTTACCTGTGGTAGATCATAGGCCTGTACATGGAACAAAATTGTTTATAATTAAATAACACACAAATGAGTACACTGAAACTAAGGAAATACTAATTAGATCATTGGGCTTATCACTATTGATATCCTGGTTGTGATGTTGTACAGAAATAATTTGCAAAATGTTACGTTTGGGGAATCGTGAATGAAGAGCACAAAATATCTCTGTATTACTTCTTACAGCTGCATATAAAACTACAATTACCTCAATAAAAATTTCAATTGAATGCAAGCTTGCTTCTTGTAATCCCTCCCTCCTCAAAAACAAAGCAAAAGAAGACAAAATCATAATTCAGAGATGGAAAGAGCTAAGAAAAGCTGTCTTTGCAGAAAATGAAACTTCTGGCAGAAGGAGCACTGCATGTGAAGGGAATCAAAAAACACCTGTAAGTGGGGGATGAGTGTGTGTGTGTGGGGGGGGGTGGGTGGGTGGGTGGGTGTGGGTGTGGGTGTGGGTGTATCTGTGTGTCTGTTTTCATGTGGGGGTGTGGGGGTGTGTGTGCATATGTGGGTGGGTGTGTGGGTGTGCGTGGATTGGTGTTGGTGCGGGTGTGGATGTGGGTTTGTGCATTGAGGAAAGTGAAAGAGAGATACTAGGTTCTTGTATGAGATGAGGATGAAGGAGAATTCAGAGGTCAGGCCACTCAGGGCTTTGGAGGAACAGTAAGAGTTTTGGTAAAGCAATATGACATTATCAGATTTAAGCTTTGAAACTATCATTCTGCAACATATATGTTTAAAGGAAACATTGACAGAATAAATATACAACTGTTCACCTCCTTTCTCTTCAGACACTAAGATATTGAACAGGATGAAATTGTGAAAGGACATACACGTAAGAACTGAGAGATTAGGGTAGGAGACAGCAGCAGATGAGGCACTTTAACATATCTTTGAAGGATAGAATGAAGATTGACAGGTAACTATTCATTGAAAGGAAGGAAGCTTTAGTTTGAGAAACTTTAGTGGAGATAATGAATTTTATTCTTCAGATCACTAGGAGGCTCATGTCTGGGATTCACTAAATAGCACACGGAGCCTCAGTGAAGCGTAGTTGGAAGCGGAGAATGTACTCTGTTGCTTTGTCAAGTCAGACTCTTTGTGACCCCATGGACTGTAGCCCTCCAGGCTCCATGGGATTTCCCAGGCAAGAATGCTGGAGTGAGTTTCCATTTCTTACTCCACGAGCTGGGAGGGGAGGAAAGAGATTATTTGTATACAGAGAAGTTTATTGCCTTGGTCCCTTGTTCTCTCCACACAGCAAGGACACTGCTATCCCAGACAGAAGCTCATTGCCCTCCATTGCAATATACTAGATCACACCTTTCACTTTGTCTCATAATTTCAGTTGCGAGACATGATTTCGACCCCAACCCACCATCACCTGGAAGAGAGGGGAAAAAGGAGAAAATGGAATAACAAAGAAGATAAGAAAGTTAATTCCAAGGAGAAATGAAAGACTAGAATCAAAAGGATTAAATTAAGAACAAATGTCTAAAACATATTCTTTCTCTCCCTAGCACACTGAGTGGTGGGTTTATTACACAAAGTTTGAAAAAATAACAATTTAAATCTCTCATGAAAAATATTTGTCAGAATCAGCAACAGATATTCCAAAAAAATTTAAAACTTATATTGGGCATCTATGATGCATAGAGAAACAGTTCATATTGTTTAACTCTTGGATGTGTTGGTTTTCACTGGTGGTCCAGACTTTACATTTCAATGAAACTCCTCTTCCTCTCAAGCTGTCCTGTCTGGACTATAAATCACATGATCATCACAACTGAGTATCAGTTCCCTCTAAACACTATGCAAAAAATACACATAATGAGAGGTGAGCCCTCAGTATAATAGTTTGAGGAAATTATATACTTTTATGGGCCAGAGGCCAAATACCCTAATGGACAACAATAAAATATTGGTAATGACCAATCTAACGTGTTTCAGCAACTTTCACAAGTTAAATTATTTTAAAAGAAATAAGTACATCTTAAAATTTTATAATAAGATCCCTTGGAGAAGGGAATGACAACCTACTTCAGTATTCTTGCCTGGAGAACTCCATGGGCAGAAGAGATTGGTGGGCTACAGTCCATGGGGTCGCAAAGAGTCGGACACAAATGAGCGACTAACACACACACACACACACACACACACACATCTTAAAATTTTATACTAAGCTGAGTTTTCAAGAACTTTAAATAAAGACTATATCATAATCGAATTTTGAAAAATGTTGATTCAGTTATCCTCCCTACATTGACAATTGAATAGGAGAAAAACAGGACTAATATTTTAGGGATTCATTTTTAAAGCTCCCCCTCTTGTCTTTTTAAGAGGTGTCAAGTATTTTTTTTTTCTTTTTGCATTCCTGGCAGAATGAAGTTTCTCATAATTTATTGAAATTCACTTAATGCTCTGTCAGCCATCACAATTTATTGCAGTATTGTCCAGATGAGCCAGCATACAATAATAGAATGCAAGATGATATATTACAGAATAAGCCAAGAAAGGAAGAGCTTCAATTAGACAGGAAAATGAGATTATTTTAAGGAGTTAAAACTAAAAGTGTGTCTATACTTCATAATTTCTCAGCCGAAAGCCACCTGAAGTTGCAAAAGAAAAAGAATATTTTTTGAAACTATTGCATAATAAGGAGGCTGTCACCATCTCCTTCAATAAGTTTAGAATGATAAATGCTCAAATTTGATTAACTGATTAATGGATCAGTTCAGTTCAGTCACTCAGTCGTGTCTGACTCTTTGCGACCCCATGAATTGCAGCACATCAGGCCTCCCTGCCCATCACCAACTCCCGGAGTTCACTCAGACTCACGTCCATTGAGTCAGTGATGCCATCCAGCCATCTCATCCTCTGCTGTTGTCCGCTTCTCCTCCTGCCCCCAATCCCTCCCAGCATCAGAGTCTTTTCCAATGAGTCAACTCTTCACATGAGGTGGCCAAAGTACTGGAGTTTCAGCCTTAGCATCATTCCTTCCAAAGAAATCCCAGCGCTGATCTCCTTCAGAATGGACTGGTTGGGTCTTCTTGCAGTCCAAGGGACACTCAAGAGTCTTCTCCAACACCACAGTTCAAACGCATCAGTTCTTCGGCTCTCAGCTTTCTTCACAGTCCAACTCTCACATCCGTACATGACCACTGGAAAAATCATAGCCTTGACTAGACGGACCTCTGTTGGCAAAGTAATGTCTCTGCTTTTTAATATGCTACCTAGGTTGGTCATAACTTTTCTTCCAAGGAGTAAGCGTCTTTTAGTTTCATGGCTGCAGTCACTATCTCCAGTGATTTTGGAGCCCCAAAAATAAAGTCTGACACCGTTTCCCCATCTATTTCCCATGAAGCAATGGGACCAGATGCCATGATCTTCCTTTTCTGAATGTTGAGCTTTAAGTCAACTTTTTCACTCTCCTCGTTCACTTTCATCAAGAGGCTTTTGAGTTCCTCTTCACTCTCTGCCATAAGGGTGGTGTCATCTGCATATCTGAGGTTATTGATATTTCTCCCAGCAATCTTGATTCCAGCTTGTGCTTCTTCCAGCCCAGTGTTTCTCATGATATACTGTGCATATAAGTTAAATAATGAGGGTGACAATATACAGCCTTGAAGTACTCCTTTTCCTGTTTGGAACGAGTCTGTTGTTCCATGTCCAGTTCTAACTGTTGCTTCCTGACCTGCATATAGGTTTCTCAAGAGGCAGGTCAGGTGGTCTGTATTCCCATCTCTTGAAGAATTTTCCACAGTTTACTGTGATCCACGCAGTCAAAGGCTTTGGCATAGTCAATAAAGCAGAAATAGATTAACGGATAGCAAGTGCCAATACTCCCTAGAGAATGTATATGTTAGCTATTCAATTGTGTATGACTTTGCAACCCCATGGACCCCATGGCATTTTCCAGGCAAGAATACTGAAGTGGGTAGCCATTTCCTTCTCCAGGGTATCACCTGTTGTTGCTTTTTAGTTGCTAAGTTATATACAACTCTTTGTGACCCCATGGACTGCAGCCTGCCAGGCTCCCCTGTCCTTCAGTATCTCCTGGAGTTTGCTCAAATTCATGTCCATTGAGTCGGTGATGCTATCTAACCATCTCATCCTCTGTCGCCCTATTCTCCTTTTGTCTTCAGTCTTTCCTAGGGGACCATAAATTACCATAAGAACACTGTTATTTCAACTATGCTCAAGACTATGAGCTTGTCTTGCTCACTAAGCTAGTTGATAAGACATGTTCTGTTCTGAAAAGTGTCTGTGAAGTGTCAGTGCAACCATAATTATCAAACTTGAGTGTCTAAAAGTCTTTTTTCTTTTAATAAGAGTTTTAAGTGGAAAAGGATAGCTCTGCAAGTTAGGAGAAGTAAGCTCAGAAAAAAAGAAAGCCACATTTCTATAATTTATTCAAAGGATACCTCAAGGCAGTATCATGATACAAATAAAAATCCTCCATTAGGGGTAACCTTGTGTTAAAAGAGGTTTTCAGCCTAAAGAAAATGCAATTGTCTTGATTATCTTCCCTTCTACCTTATTTGATGAGTCACATGTTAAATAATAAGCACAGAAAATTTTATATATAGAAAAAAAACACATATTGGTGGTTTAAAGAGCATTTTGAGGGGTTGTCTGGTAAATAACAATGATATTGTGACAATAATATTTTGAATAATCCACTGAGTATTTAGTGAGGTTGTATATGTGTCAGTTTATTTACTTAAAGAGTCCCAAACCCCCATTTTGAATACTAACTCCAAAGTGGTATTAAATTCATGAATTTTGGAAAAATCCTCCATGGGACTTTATTAAGCTCATATTATCAAATAAACTAATTTAGTGACTAAAAATACCCATAAGTATAGTATTAAAAACAGAATTCTTCATTATCTTGGACCTGGATGTCAGAGACCATTTTTTAAAGTGACAATAAAATATTAGATTTAGGGAAGAGTAAATTAATTCGAATACTTCAAAATGTCAATCTGAGACTATGAAATACTAGAATCTGAAATGAGAGGCAGAGAAAAGCACTTCACAGGAAATAATCTATTCATCTCAAATTTTCATCTCAACTTTTCCCTCTATCTGCACAGAAAAAGAACACAAAATATTTCCCACCCTTCCAAAATACATTTTTCCTGAGAGAAGCAACCTTATGCTTAGTTTCTCTGCTCCCATCCCACCTGCTATTTCGTTCATTGGTGATCTCTTTGCTTCAGCATTTTTGTCTTCTTCTGAGCACAGCAGGTGTGTGGTACAATTTGACTACATCTTCCTTGTGTTCTGGTTCAGAATGGGCATATGAACCATGTCATACCTCTGAACAGAGTTGACATTGACTAAATTGCTAACCTTTCCATTTTGTGGTTGGAGCTTTGAAAGGTTTCATCAACTTTTCAAAGGTATAGGTAGGGGAAACTGGTATACACACTACCTTTTCCTCCAGTGCTCAGATCCTGTGTGTGTCACAGTCACAGATCTCTAGGCGCTGAGGGTAATGCCCATCAACACAAAGGGCTATTTGCAGACCTTACTGCAAATGTTGGCAACATTTCTCCTGGTTAACATTCAGTTCAGTTGCTCAGTCTTGTCCAACTCTTTGCAGCCCCATGGACTGCTACAAGCTAGGCTTCCCTGTCTATCACCAACTCCCAGAGCTTGCACAAACTCATGTCCATTGAATTTTAAGCATATCCAAATTTGCTTGATGAATATGAAAATCTATTTCCACATGTTCTTGTATATGAGGTTTGGTAGAAAGAAACTTTGTTTAAAGATGTTTCTTTTTTCAAATTTATTTATTTGGCTCCTCGGGGTGTTAGTTGCAGTATGCAGGGTCTTCAGTCTTCGTTGTGGCATGTGGATTCTTTTAATTGTGGCACGTGGGATTTTTAATTGAGGCACGTGGGATTTTTAATTGAGGCATGCAAACTCTTAGATGGAACATGTGGAATCTAGTTCCCTGACCAGGGATTGAACCTGGGCTCCCTGTGCTGGGAGCATGGAGTCTTAGCCACTGGACCACCAGGGAAGTCCCTTTCTTTTCCATCAGTTTTTATATATCATGTAGCTTACTGATGGAAGGGTTCAGGGATGGAAATCCAAAGACAGAAAAAGAATAGATATTAGGAGCAAAGAAGCAGGAAAAAAAAGATGTTGACACGTGTAATTGATTTACTATGTAGTCTTACCTCACTGTGAAATAAACACTAAAAAGTGTCATTTTCCCGTAACTACTACCTTACACACACTGCATCAGTCTTTTCTTGGCCCTGAGTGATATCTTGGGTAGATTCTATCCTTTAATGACCACTTTTAGTTCTGAAGATTACCCCAATTTAAAATTTTCATCACACACTTTATTATAATAATCTACTTTCTTTTTTTTCTCTCAGGGGAACCAGGAGCTACAATCCCAATTTCTGGGTACCTAGCAGAAGGAATTTGTTTAATTTGGAATAACATAAGAGGTAAGTATGACAATTTCAGAAAAGCAGTCATGTCCTTAATCCCACAGAAAAGTGGAACTAGGATTTGGGATTCTTGATCTTGAACAAATGTTCTGTATGCTTATGGATTATAGACATTTGATCTCATTTGCCTTCTCTGAAAGAAATATGAATTTCAAGCACAGTTGAACTGATCTCCTAAACTTCTGAAAGTGTTTTCTAAAATGCAGGCCAGTTTTGTAGTGTTTCTCAATTTTTTTTCAATAGTCCCCATTTTTACTAACACCCCACCCAAATGAAATATTAATACCACAGACATACTGACCTGTTAACAGGGCGTTCGAGGTGGCTCAATGATTTAAAAAAAAAAAATGCCTGCCAATACAGGAGACACAAAAGACTTGCGTTTGAGCCCTGGATCAGGGAGATCCCCTGGGGTAGGAAATGGCAATCCACACCAATATTCTTGCCTGAGAAATCCAATGGACAGAGAAGCCTGGCAGGCTACAGTCCATGGGGTCCCAAAGAATCGGACACGACTGAGTGACTGGGCACAGTGTACTGTGGATTTATGTACTGGGACCTTTCGGAGGGTCACCAACTATTGTGTAAGTTTTCTTTGCCCCCAAGAACATATTTTTACAGCTTTGGGGTCACTATCACTCCTGTTGACAATGCTCAGTTTGAAAGTGAAAGTGTTAATCGCTGAGTCATGTCCAACTCCTTGTGACCCCATGGACTGTAGCCTGCCAGGTTCCTCTGTCCATGGGATTCTCCAGGCAAGAATACAAGAGTGGCCAGCCATGCCCTTCTTCAGGGGAATCTGCCTGACCCAGGGATCGAACCCGGGTGTCCCGCATCCCAGGTAGATTCTTTACTACCTGAACCACCAGGGAAGCCCAGGATTGCTGTCAGCATTTTTTTTTTTTTTCACATAAGCCTGAAAAAGAATAGAAAATGTCATTGTGGAGCACAAGCAGGATAATAGTAGGTATTGTTTTTCAAACATGCCTTCCCAAAATTATATAATTGTGTATATGTATTTATATACAGTCACAGAGTAAAATGCATTTCTTACTTTATGCTTCTGTCAAATGTTGAAAGTCAGTGTTGTAGCAAATAACCATAGGACAAGAGCATACAATACATGCACACAGTATTCCCCATTTCTGTGTCTGGAAGGGGGCTAAAGGTCTCTCATCCCGGAAGACATCTTACCTGTAATAGTAGGCTTTCTGGATTTCAAAATACATGTTTTTGGACTTTAGAAAATTGGAAATTCTGACAGTGTTATTGTCATACAGTTGTGAATATCAATGATGATTATTTTTGAGAAGTTATTCTATATTCAAAATACTTTCTTCTTGGCTCTGCCTGCAGTTCCCATGGTTGTCATAATCTGTGGATGAATGAACCCTGCCACATCCTTTTCTACAATGAAAAGCAGTTGATCTATCTGTACAGTTGATAGCCAGAAGCCACGCTCATGCCTTGCTCAGAACTCAGTTTTTTTTCTTTGCATACTTTCTTTGCAAAGTCTCTGCTTGGTCCATTCTTGAACAGCTGTTTATGTATCCTGCCCTCAACCAGGCTCTGAATCCAGCTAGTGCAATGGGGCAGGACAGAGCTATAGCAAGAAGAGATGTTCATTGGAGATAGAAAAGCTGTTATCAAATTTTGATGCTTTAGTAATACACTCTCCAATTTGGAGTTGGCAAAGCAGATCACAGAGGAAAATGCAGGAAATCCCATCAAGGAAGCCAAACCAGCCTTAAAAAGTCAATGTGGAAGCAGTAAACAAACCAGCGCTTGCTCCTAAAAAAGCTGGGATCGTCATTGGTATTTTGGATATTTTTGCCTATCGGAGGAGTTCAAGTATAAAATAAAAATAGCTATTTCAAAATAACCACTTCAGAAGTAGAACTAATTTATCCCAAAGAATGATATTTCATACACTATAGAAGCAAACCTTGCCAACACTTTGACTCTTGAGTGAGCCCTGCTCCCTGTCTCTCTCATTCCTTGGACTTCAATACACTCCATGCACAATTCTTTAAAAGACCTTTTTCCACTCCAGGGCTGTTCATTATCATGTTTCATAATCAACTCTAAGGATTTTTATAAGATCTGAGAAAATAAAAATCTTTAATGCAGCTCTAACCCGATTTTCTTTTCATCATCCCTGAATCTGTGGTCTAACTGGATTCTCTTGAACCTTCACTCTTTCTGTGATCACCTACCCTAGCTTCAAAATTCACTTGCTTCAATTTTCCTGTAAGATTCTACTGATAGGATTGCACGCTACTGAAACTGGCATTTCCAAGAGCTGGCAACCTTGTGAGAGGCAGGCTTATCTAAGCATGAGCAGGCAGTGAGGAAGAAGAAAGCCCACTTCTCTGTCTTCAAGGTGAGGGATCCTGAAGAATAACAGGTAAGCCAGTTTCCCTGAAAAGATGGTGCTGAGTTCACCCTCAGGGAACCTGACTGGAAATTGCACCTTTGCAGGTTTCTTTGGGTTTCCCTGGTGGCTCGGATGGTAAAGAATTTGCTTGCAATACGGGAGACCAGGGTTTGATCCCTTGGTCAGGAAGATCCCCTGGGAAGGGAATGACAACCCACTCCAGTACTCTTGCCTGGAGAATTCCATGGATAGAGGAGTCTGGTGGGCTTCTGTCTATGGGGTAACAAAGAGTTGGATATGACTAAGCAACTACCAGCACTCCCTTTTCTTACTCTGCTCTGTTTCCCCCTAACAGTGTCTCCAGGAAGAAACTTACTCATGAATTTCTTGCCCCTGAATCCTCATCTCAAGATCTGCTTCTAGGGATCCTGATCAAAGAAGGTATGTTCAATAGTGGGATATAATGTTTCTACCAAGGGTGCATGTATATGCTCAGTCGCTTGGTCACGTCCAGCTCTTTGTGACTGCATGGAGTGTAGTCCACCAGGTTCCTCCATGCACGAGATTTCCCAGGCAAGAATACTGGAGTGGGTTTCCATGTCCTACTCCAGGGAAGCTTCCTGACCAAGGAATCGAACCCACATCTCCTGCGTCTCCCCTATTGGCAGGCGGATTCTTACTGCTGAGCCACCTGGAAAGCCAGTCTCTACCAAGAGCCCCTACTAATTTCTCATATGCCAGCTTATTTTATTTTATTTTTTTAAAACTGGAGTATAGCTGCTTTACAATGCTGTGTCAGTTTCTGCTGTACAAGATGAATCTGACATAAGTATACATAAATCCTTTCTGTCTTGAGCCTCTCTCCCAACCTGCCTTCATCCTGCTCCACTAGGTCATCACAGAGCACCAAGCCGAGCTCCCTGTGCTATCCAGCAGCTTCCCACTGGCCATCTATTTACACATGGCAGCGTGTATATGTCAATGCTACTCTCCTAATTCATCCACCGTCTCCCTCCCCACCTCCCCCGCCATCTTGTCTTATTATTCATGAAAACGTGAATAGGATTCTGCGTAGCTTAGACATGACAAATATATGATAACAACTCAAACAAAATAACATATCTTTGGAGACGGGTGGTGGGTATTATCTCCTTTTTAATGTGGTTAGGAAGATGTAAAGCAGAAGAGAAACCGGAAAAAAAAAATTAGTTCAAGCTGACAACAAGCTCCTAGTTGAAAAGCTGACATTGATGCGTTTTCACCACGGGGACTTCTCAAGGCTGCTCCAGGCTGTTCGCTATCAGTGGTTAGCCGAAGGGACTACAGACAAAGGAGGGAAAATAACATTAATGCTCAGACCTCCTGCTTTGTTTGAAATTACTAGTCGTGAAGGCTGAGCTGGTAAGAGCTTCTAAAAGCATCTGTTCACCAAATCTTTTGAAAAGTTCTGTAGACTTCCGGCTCAGGCCAATAAGTGATGTTTCTTCTTTTTCACCCACAAAATCCTCTGTATCATTACAGAAGCTCCAATACTTCATACCAACTCAGAGAGAAAGATTGTGTCAACTCTGCCCTCACCACGGTTTTACTGCATATCTCCATCCTAACAAAACTCACTTGTGATTGATCTCTGGTTTCTTTTTTGTTAAACTAAGCCTTGCATATGGCTTTATGCTTCCAGAAGTGAATTCACCATTTCCATCCTAAAGTGATGTAGCCTTTAATTACAGGAAGGGCTGTAAGTATAGAGCAGGCTTCATAAGCTCTAGGGAATTCCAAAATGCTTCTTATTCCTTGCCAGAGAGATAAGACAAATGAAGCATTCTCAGTTTGTGGTTTCCTCTTTAAGGCCTTTTGGAGATAGAAGGGGCAGTTTTTAAAAAAATAATTAACTCTCAATCTCTTTCCTCATACTAGAAACTGCTTGTCTTCAGAAATTATGCCATACTTGTCTGAAGTAATGTGGGATCGTGGAAAGAATCCTAGACATTGAGTCAGAAGATGAAGGTTCAGGTTCCAGTTTGGTCATTTAATTGCTGTGAGGAAAATTCTCAATTTCCTTCCCTATAAAATGAATGTAAAAAGAGCAAGCCCTATCAACCAAGAAAGGTTATTTTGAGGATAAAATGAAGTGTAAAATCAACAAAGACAATTTATAGTCAAATGTGAAAAGAAAATGAATACTATAATAAAGAAATATGAGGCATCTTTAGGTGTTGATTTCAGTGAAATAATAAAAATTATTTCCCTCCTTATCAGATCTAAGAAGCAGTTGCAATGTTAGTTCACAGAGCAAAGAAGCTTATTTCTAACTTTCTTTAATCTTGTAAATTTTACTTCCCTTATGTGAACCTTTATGCTTTTGCTTTGTTGATAGATTTCCTTTTCTTTTTCCCTCTAGCAGAAAAAAAAAAAAAAAACTGTCTCATAGTTTTCACATAAGAAAAATTCACACCTCCTACATCCTGATCCTCAACATCCCCATCCTTACCCCCCCTCAGAAAAGATTAAGATCATTTACTCCTAATCACTGGAGAAGGAAATAGTAACCCACTTCCCTGGTGGTGCAGAGGTTAAAGCATCTGCCTGCAATGTGGGAGACCTGGGTTCGATCCCTGGGTCGGGAAGATACCCTGGCGAAGGAAATGGCAACCCACTCCAGTATTCTTGCCTGGAGAATCTCGTGGACAGAGGAGCTTGGTGGACTACAGTCTAAGGGTCGCAAACAGTCGGACACGACTGAGCGACTTCACCTTCACTTTCCAGTATTCTTGCCTCGAGAATCCCATAGACAGAGGAGCCTGGTGGCCTACAGTCCATGGGTTTGCAGAGTTAGACACAACTGAAACGACTTGGCATACACGCAGTCCTAATCATGTATCTACTTGGATATGCAGAATCCATTGATAACACATATGAGATGACTTTGATGAAATGCTCAGAAGATGAAGATTGGAGTTGTTAACACATTTGAATTTAATCTTTTTTTTATAACTTATAAGATATCTGCAGTCCTTGGTGCAGTGGTAAAGAATCCACCAGCCAATCCAGGAGATGCAAGATACGTAGATCTGATCCCTGGGTCAGGAAGATTCCCTGGAATCAGAAATGGCAACCTGCTCCAGTATTCTTGCTTTGAAAATTCCATGGACAGAAGAGCCTGGTGGGTTACACTCCATGGGGTTGCTATCTACATTTCTCTAATATTTGACACATTTAACTTGTCTGTATCTGCATTCTCATTTGTAAAACCTCAACATTTTATTTTCCATTGATCATATTTGTTGTGAGGATCAAGTATAAACTCTCATCATCTATTTAACATTATGTCATATCATTATTATTATAGTGGCCAGGAGTAGTTTAAGGGGTAATAATGAGAAAAAATGTATTAGATTTTTATTTCCTGCACAATTAGCAGTCCTCTCCTTTCAGGTGTACCACTGCTCCATTGCTTACATTTATTGTCATAAACTCCTTTGGGTGCTATATCCTAGTTTTCTCCTGGTTTACTTTAATTTCCTTTGCACTGGCCAGATCTTTATAGTGTCTATATTCTTTTCACATTCTTTCTTGACTAAATTGTTGCAACAACCTCTATGTCTCTCCCCAAGTCAGACCCTTCATTTGCTGTTTTCCTTTATAATGTACTCTTTGTGACCCCACAGACTATAGCCTGCCAGGCCCCTTTGTCCATGGAATTTTCCAAGCAAGAATACTGGAGTGGGTTGCCATTCCCTTCTCCAGGGGATTTTCCCAATCCAGGGATCGAACCTGAATCTTCTGCATTGCAGGCAGATTCTTTATAATCTGAAACACCAGGGAAGCCCTTTATAATGCAGAGAACTGATCAAATCACTCTTCTGTTTATAATCTTTTTTATTAATCTCTATTACCTACATGGTTAACACCAAACCTTTATAATGGCTTTCTGAACTTTTTCAAATCTCTGTAGGCTACTTCCAACTTGTTTTTAAGCTTACATGTTTATAAGAATTTGACTTTTTCAAGAAACTAGGATCACTTACCATTTTCCCCATTACTTTCTTTCTAATGTTCATACTTTCATTCCTGTCTTTCCCTGTCCCAGGATTTCTTCCTCCTTTTCCTCTGCCTTTCATGATCCTGTTTACTTGTCAAGACAAAGTACAAAAGCTAGCCTTTCTCTGAAGTCAGGCCTAGTTCATCTAAGAGAAAATGAGTTTCTAATTCCTATGCTTGCACACAATACTGTACTTAAATCGCTGTGATTCCATTGCCAATGATTTCCTCATATTATAACACAAATACATAGACATGTGTGTGTGTGTGTGTGTGTGTGTGTGTGTGTGTGTATTAGAGAAGGCAATGGCAACCAAAACTCTTGCCTGGAAAATCCCATGGATGGAGGAGCCTGGTGGACTGCAGTCCATGGGTTGCCAAGAGTCAGACATGACTGAGCGACTTCACTTTCATTTTTCACTTTCATGCATTGGAGAAGGAAATGGCAACCCACTCCAGTGTTCTTGCCTGGAGAATCCTAGGGACAGGGAAGTCTGGTGGGCTGCCATCTATCGGGTTGCACAGAGTCAGACACGACTAAAGCGACTTAGCAGCAACAACAGCATGTATGTATATATATATGTCAGCCCTCAACTCTCTAAGGGCTGATAAAATAGAATAAAAAATTATTTTGTTCTCTAAAACCACAGTGCCTTGAGTAGAGTAGATAGTCAATAGATGTGCACTGAAAACTGACAGCTGTATACTTTAGATGAATAGAAAAGGAATGGAAAAAAAGGCTCTGTCTGTTCAAACACTTTAACCCTATATGGCCCCTTGCAAAGGATGTCCTATCCCCATGACTTTCCTTCCTTAATAAAAACTTGGATGTGTTGGTATCTGTTTGTAATACTGGCAACCAGCTAAAATGGATAAACTTATTTATAATGTTTTGGTAGTAAATGCTAATGGTTGAATATATTGGAGTTCAATGATCTCAAAAGTGGGTACTCTAGAAGACATTAACAAGCAGAAGAGACATCTGGAAAGGGAGGCCTTGAGCGACCCCTTTTATCAGGTGATAATTAAGTATGTGAGAGTTGGACTGTAAAGAAGGCTGAGCACCAAAGAATTGATGCTTTTGAACTGTGGTGTTGGAGAAGACTCTTGAGAGTCCCTTGGACTGTAAGGAGATCCAACCAGTCCATTCTGAAGGAGATCAGCCCTGGGATTTCTTTGGAAGGAATGATGCTAAAGCTGAAACTTCAGTACTTTGGCCACCTCATGCGAAGAGTTGACTCATTGGAAAAGACCCTGATGCTGGGAGGGATTGGGGGCAGGAGTAGAAGGGGACGACAGAGGATGAGATGGCTGGATGGCATCACTGACTCAATGGACGTGAGTCTGAATGAACTCCGGGAGTTGGTGATGGACAGGGAGGCCTGGTGTGCTGCGATTCATGGGGTCGCAAAGAGTCAGACACGACTGAGCGACTGAACTGAACTGAACTGAATTAAGTATCCACTATGCCTCCGTGTAAAGCATCCTGCTCTGTGCACAATGCAAGAAGAAGAGTCAGTCTCTCACTGGATAAAACCCAAGAGCTATTAGTTGCCAGAATCTAGAGAAACAAACAATATATTCTAAGAGTCAAATATCTACCAGAAAAAAAGGTCCATAATCTGCCTATCTAGTTATGGGACTCCAGGGGAAGACCAGTGATGTGGAATTTTAATAAAAAGCTGATCTTTGATCCCAGGATGCCAAAATAGCATTATTTTTCTTTAGTACAATAGTGCACACCTAAATAGAGGCTTTTCCCAATAAGTTCTAACTCTTTGTTCCCCAATCTATTACAAACAGTGAGTTATCCTCCATCTAAAGGATTGCCCTTAGCAGGTCTCTTTCTTGAATGAAGTTCCCCAGCATTATTTAAGAACAGAAAATTCAGCTGACCTTGGGTGCAATATTTTTGACTCCTCACAGAGTTGAATGGAAGTTGTTAACATGAGCTTCAAGGCAGATTTTGATTCTCACATTCAGTAATCCTTGATATTTCTAGGGCTTTTCTTCCAACCCAGGTCCAACACTGCTGTTATATTTTCACACATGCCTGCTGAGAGGGGACATTTTCCTCAAATGCACCTGGGGCCAGTGTAAGGTTTTTGAAATGCTGCTGAGCCAAGTCTCCAATTGATAGGTTTATTGAGACCATGTTATGTAGTAAGCTGCCACAGTCCTGCACTTTAAAACTCAATGATGTGTAAAGAATGCAAAGGTTGACAGTCCTTTATAAAAACCATTAGCATCCCTGCTTGGAGGGCTCATCAAGCAGGTATCAGATAGATGAAAGAAAGTTCAATATAAATAGACTTTGCACAGAAAACTTCAAAATAAAAATGCTTTCACTTGCACAAAAGTATGCAGTATTACTGTGCTGCAGTGAAAAGACCCAATAGCAAAGATAGTAAGTAATAATAGTAACAATCAATATCACAGTAGATCACCTCACGTATAAAAAGATGAAGATGAAATGACTTCAATATTTCTGCAGATTCAATATTTCTAACTCTTTCATTCTTCTCATCAGTGAAATGGGGATGATCATGCATCCTATTTCTTCTCCAGAGAACTCTTGTGTGAGCATCATTAGATCATTTAAGATAATTATTAGACTGGAGGTTGCTGTGTGAGCAATAGGTGAGTATTAATATTACCTTCTTTCATAAGAGAGCTTGCCTTTGGTATAAACACATTTTCCAGATGCTGTAAGTGAATGAAGTGAACTGGAGACCTCAATGACTCCATATAGTCAAAATAAAACAAAATGTGAACCAGAAATTGAACAATTCATGTCTACTTTGTTACAGTTTTTACAATTTTCAAATCACTTTTATTTTAGGTTGCAATAAAAACTTAAGGTAAAATAGGCTTGACATCTTAGTTCTTTGAGATGTCCTGGTGGAATTTGGCCAGAGTTTTAATCTCAACAGTTGTGTAAAATCAACAATTATGGCCCAGGCAGTAAACTGCAAAAGTGATTTCTCATCTCATCTCTTGGCACCTCTCTTCAGAAAATTGTTGTAAAGAAATTCCCCAAAATCTAAGAAGTGCAGGAATCACTTGGATAATATTCTGGCTTTAACATGGCTGCTCTAAGTTATCTCCAAATCTTTGTGACCCCATGGACTGTAGCCTGCCAGGCTCCTCTGTCCATGGAATTTTTGAGGCAAGAATACTGCAGTGGGTTGCCATATCCTACCAGGGGCTCTTCCCAATCCAAGGATCGAAACTGCATCTCTTGCATCTCCCATATTGACAGGCAGATTCTTTACCACTGTGACACTTGGAAAGCTCTGGCTTTAAGCTATACAAAATTAATTTCTTTACTGAATATATATACGGCTTCCTGATAGCTCAGTTGATAAAGAATCCACCTGCAATGCAGGAGACCTGGGTTTGATCCCTGTTTGGGAAGATCCCCTGGAGAAGGAAAAAGCTACCCACTCCAGTATTCTGGCCTGGAGAATTCCATGGACTATAGTCCATGGGGTCACAAAGAGTCAGACATGACTTAGCAACTTTCACTTTCACATATTCATATACACATGTATGTACAGATAGTATATACTATTTCTATAGAATATAGACAGAGTGCTTGAAGAACTATGGATGGAGGTTCGTGACGTTGTACAAGAAGCAGTGATCAAGACCATTCCCAAGAAAAAGAAATGCAGAAAGGCAAAATGGTTGTCTGAGGAGGCCTTGCAAATAGCAGAGAAAAGAATAGAAGGTAAAGGCAAAGGAGAAAAGGAAAGATATATCCATTTGTAGAATTCCAAAAAATAGCAAGGAGAGATAAGAAAGCCTTCCTCAGTGATCAATGTAAAAGAACTAGAGGAAAACAGTAGAATGGGAAAGACTAGAGATCTCTTTAAGAAAATTCGACACACCAAGGGAACATTTCAAGCAAAGAGAGGCACAATAAAAGACAGAAATGGTACAGACCTAATAGAAGCAGAAGATATTAAGAAGAGGTGGCAAGAATACATAGAAGAACTGTACAAAAAAGATCTTCATGACCCGGATAACCACAATGGTGTGATCCCTCACCTAGAGTCAGACATCCTGGAATGCAAAGTTAAGTGGGCCTTAGGAAGAATCACTATGAACAAAGCTAGTGGAGGTGATGGTATTGAAGTTGAGCTATGTCCAATCCTAAAAGATGATGCTGTGAAAGTGCTGCACTCAATATGCCAGCAAATTTGGAAAACTCAGCAGTGGCCACAGGACTGGAAAAAGTCAGTTTTCATTCTAATCCCAAAGAAAGGCAATGCCAAAGAATGTTCAAACTACTGTACAATTGCACTCATCTCACCTGCTAGTAAAATAGTGCTCAAAATTCTCCAAGCCAAGTTTCAACTGTGAACTTCCAGAAGTTCAAGCTGGAATTAGAAAAGGCAGAGGAACCAGAGATCAAATTGTCAACATGTTGGATCATCAAAAGAGCAAGAGAGTTCCAGAAAGACATCTACTTCTGCTTTTGACTGTGTGCATCACAGCAAACTGTGGGAAATTCTTAAAGAGATGGGAAAACCAGATCACTTTATCTGGTTCATGAGAAATCTGTATGCAGGTCAAGAAGCAACAGTTAGAATAAGACATGGAACAATAGACTGGTTCCAAATCAGGAAAAGAGTGTGTCAAGGCTGTATATTGTCACCCTGCTTATTTAACTTATATGTAGAACACATCAGGAAAAATGCCAGGCTGGATGAAGCACAAGCTGGAATCAAGATTGCAGGGAAAAGTATCAATAACCTCAGATATGCAGATGGCACCACCTTTATTGCAGAGGGTAAAGAGAAACTAAAGAACCCCTTGATGAAAGTGAAAGAGGAGAGTGAACAAGTTGGCTTAAAACTCAACATTCATAAAGTGAAGATCATGGCCCCAGTCCCATCCCTTCATGGCAAATAGATGGGGAAACAATAGAAACTGTGACAGGTTTTATTTTCTTGGACACCAAAATCACTGCAGATGGTGACTACAGCCATGAAATTAAAAGTCACTTGCTCCTTTGAAGAAAAGTTATAATCAACCTAGATAGCATATTGAAGAGCAGAGACATTACTTTGCTGACAAAAATCTGTCTAGTCAAGCCTATGGTTTTCCCAGTAGTCATGTATATATGTGAGAGTTGGACTGTAAAGAAAGCTGAGTGCTGAAGAATTTATTCTTTTGAACTGTGGTGTTGGAGAAGACTCTTGAGAATCCCTTGGACTGCAAGGAAATCCAACCAGTCTATCTTACAGGAAATCAGTCCTGAATATTCATTGGAAGGACTGATGCTGAGGATTGAAGGCAGGAGGAGAAGGGGACAATGGAGGATGAAATGGTTCGACGGCTTCACTGACTCAATGGACATGAGTTTGAGCAGGCTCCAAGAATTGGTGTTGGACAGGGAAGCCTGCCATGCTGCAGTCCATGGCGTCGCAAAGAGTTGCACGTGACTGAGTGACTGAACTGAACTGAACTGATATATACAGTCATTTAGCTAATGCCAGAATAATCGAATAAAACAGGTTTATAAAAATGTCATTTTCTCCATATGATGCAAACAACTATTGTGTAAGAGTTTAGTGTTTTAAAATAACTAAATTGTCTAATTAAAATACTGAATTTTCTGACTAAATCATGAGTTGGATCATCGTATAAGTGGCCTCAATATAATGAAAGCACGAAAGGAAAAAAGGAACATATTTTTTTTCCTCCTCAAGGCACATCTGAGTTTCCAAAGCCATGGGGAAACTGATCTGGGGAGTTACCATGATTTTCCAACTAGAAGACTTGATGCATCACTTTGGAATGAGAGGCAGAGCCAGATGTGTTCCTGACAGGGTTTCCGTGATTCTATCAGCTCCATGCTGAGACAGCTTCGTTGTCATAATTCCATACATCCTGCCCTGATGCCTTTGATTTCCTCCTTTAGAAAAATCAAACCACACTTGATCGGCCTCGTTTTAAAAATAGCATCAAAAACAAAGCCTTTGATGTATTTTATTATCATTGCTTTGGGCTGTTGGAATCACCTAATTTTTGGAATTTGGTTAGCGACTCCTCTAAGACTAAGTACTTCTAGAAGCTGCTCTAAAAGATGAAATACCAACCATAAAAACTGAAGTAAAACAAAAGTGTAAGTGCAATGATTGAAAATGCATCAGACACAACATAGATGGCACTGCCTTTTGTTATGACTTCTTTTATATAAATATATTGTTTAAGAAACAGAAAGAGATGAGAATTATTTAATAAGTAAAATAAACATGAAACTATTAAAAGGTGTAAATATTTAACAGAAAATGAAAATGTTTGAGAATAGTACACATATTTGCTGATGCTGTACATATTTGCTTAGATTTGTTGTTTAATATGTGACCAGATTTAATGTAGTTCAGATCCAGGTTAAATGCACGCCTTGAATCCTTATAAGCAGGGTGGAAGTTTCCTAATTTATTTCCATTTGAAAGTTCCAGAACTGTCAGACTATTGCATTATCAATACAAAACCGGCATTCCCTATTATTGTAAAGAAGAAGCAGTTGCAATGTAATTTTGTAAATATACAACTGGTGTTTTTTCTCTCCTTGGCTGTGTACAGATAAGTAATATTAAGAAAAAGCTTCTATAATAGTAATTTTGAAATAACATTTATTAAATTTATGTACGACAAACCTAATTAATGTGAAGCCTAATTTAAGAATTCAGGATGAATACAGTGTCACATGCACTGCTTTAAATAGTATGCAAGGTTGCAAATAATACTGTCCCTAAAAGTTTGACAAGTATAATAAATACACTTTAATTTCAGCTTAATAAAGTTATTTTCTTTTTATCTTCATAGAAACATAATCAACTCTCAGTCTATGTGTTCTGTCCATCCTAACCCTTTATCCAGTTAATTCTTATTAGGAGGTTTTCCAGGTGACTCAGTGGTAAACAATCTGCCTGCCAGGGCAGGAGACGCAGGTTCGATTTCTGGGTCGGAAAGTCCCCTGAAGAAGGAAATAGCAACCCACTGTAGTAGTCTTGTCTGGGAAACCCCATGGACAAAGGAGCCTGGTGGGCTGCAATCCATGGGGTCGAAAAGAATCCCAGAACTTAGCAACTGAACAGCAACAACAGTTCCTAAGTGTCACTCTCTCAAGGAAGGCTTCCTCAAAAGATACCACTCTTTCAAAATTCCCTAGAGCTCTTCCTGGCTCCTCTCGTTTCTATTCCTAATCTAGTCTAGCAGTTAATCCAGTTGCAGTATCTCAAAATTATATTCAGAAAATGAGCGCTTTTCACTACCTATAAGATTGCCACCGGTTTCTAAACTACCCTTATTTGTGCCTGAAATATTAAATGAATTTCTAATTGGTTTACCTGATTCTATCTTGATCCTTATGGCCAAAGTCATCTTTTTTATTATGAAGTTTTACTGTAGTATAGTTGTTTTAAGGTGTTTCTAACTGAACAGCAAAATGAATCAGCCATATATACTCATATCATTTTAAGACATGTCAGACCATGCCATGTTTCAAAGCCCCAAAGCTTCCTATTTTACTAGGGTAAAGCCAATGCCTTTGAAAACAGTTAGAAGGCTCTCCTTAATCTAGTTCCCAATTCATTTCAAGCCCTCTCTGACCACATCTCCATCTATTTCTCTTTGATACACTCCACCCTAGAATCTACCTATTTATTTTGTAATTATGGCTTCTCTGTAAAACAGATCTTTTGCCTGCTTTAGTCAAGAAAAATAGAGATTTTTTAAAAAAAATTGCTTTGTTCACTACTGTAAACCCAGAAGGAGAAGAGGCACATATGGAAACAAAAAATATTGTTTACGTGAATAAATCACTATACTTGTCTTGCAAGGCACTTGTACAAACACACCCCTCCCCATCTGTGTTTAGTGTGATTATCTGTTTAATGTTTGCTTTCCCTATACTCACCACTGACGTAAGTACCTGAGTTCAGAAACCATTTCTGTTTAGTCTACCTCGTATCCTCAATGCCTAGTGTATAACAGACCCATAATATGTATAATACATATTTATTTATTTAGTGAATTAACAAAAGGGAAATAGTATGCTATCTTTCTCTTTGTTTTCTAATGATCTTATAATTTATTACTCCAAGATTAAAATATTTATGTAATTAATAGTGTACCAACTATTGCATCTGTATCATCTCCATGAAGCAACCCAAAATTTCACTTCTCTGTCTTACCCAAGTATACTACTTAAATGATACTTTTGTTATCTGTTGGATACATATCTTATTAACAAGATCAGTATGTTTTTTATTTTACAGGAGGCAGAAACAGATTTAATGTACTTATCCCTTGCTTAGAAACAGTACAGTTGTGCAACCATCATTTTCATCCATCATGCTAAACAAAGAAAATACTTGGTACCTTGCGTGAGTTTACATGAGCAACAATAATAAGACAAGCAGGACATGATCAGAAAAAGAAGCCTTGGCCATATATTATTGGGAAGATCAATGCACTCCAGTCTTTGTCTAGGCCTGTTTCCTCATGACCAGGTTTCTTGCCAGAAGCAGTTAATTAAAAGGGGATGTGCTATTTTTTGTTTTCCTTGCTGAAGGCAGGACTCACTCCAAAGCACCTCACCAAGCCTGTGGTCCAGAGAACTAGAACTTATTAACATACTTACCCTTATAATTCAGCACAGCCACCTTTCTGTCAATTACATTTGGTTTAAGGGGACTTGAGGTTTCCATTAAACAACTCCTACAAGCAACCTGCAGGTGCAAGAGTAAATGTAGCAATAACACATTGGCATAACATGCTTTCAGTTTTCTTCCAAAATGGGCCTTGGGCCAAGGTCTGTCTATGGTTGATGGCCAATGTAGACCCCTGTTTGAGTCACATTCTCCATGGCTTGCACTGGTCCAGGAAAAAAAATGGAGCATTCTGTGGAGTCCTTGTGTATCTTATAATAAAAATATAAATGTTTATAATTCAAATTTGTTTAAACTTTCAGCTTTTGAAAGAAAATTTGTATGGGTCTCTATCTTCTGTGGGTCACTAATTTATTAAGAAATTCTAAGACTGTCTTAAATCAAAAAAAAAAAAAAAAACACTGCATACCACCCTCAGACAACCTAGATGGGGATCTAGATGTGGATTAGCAAGGTAGCTCAGATGGAAAAGAACCTGCCTGCAATGCAGGAGACCCAGGTTCCGTCCCTTGGTATGGAAGATGCCCTGGAAAAGGGCATGGCAGCTCACTCCAGTATTCTTGCCTGGCGGGCTACAGTCCATAGGGTCACAGTCAGACACGACTGAGCCACTTTCACTTTGTGACTTTTACCAAGATTCTCATGCCTCACCAGGTACTATTCTTATAATTGTTCAAAAATAATTTACAGTCTTTTGTATGACAAGATATAACACTTAATCTACATATTTCCCACTACAACACACGTAAGACAATGGTAACACATTCCAGTATTCTTGCCTGGAGACTCTCCATGGACAGAGGAGCCTGGCAGGCACCATTCCCTTCTAGTGCATAAATTCATTCAAAACATATATGTGAAAACCTACTGTGGGCTCTGAGAACACAGTGCTAACCAAATCCCTGCCCTGATGCAAATCATATTCCAGTAAGAAAGAAATAAATACTTGTTTACTACTAATAATAATAATCATAGTTGTAGTGATAACATGTAATATTTTTGTAGTTTTTTGGGTTAAGTGCTGTTTCTATCTATCCATTCCTTTATTGTTCAATATAAGACATTAAGGTAGCTATGAGTATCCCATTTTACAGATGTAAAAACTGAGACACAGAGAAATGTGTCACTTGTCCAAGGCCCTATTTACTGTAAGTTGTACAGTTGGAATTTGAATTAAGTATGTCCACAAATTCTTTGACCCTCTTTCCTTTAAGAGCTTGCATGTCCTCAGTCAATCAGTTGTGTCTGACTCTGTGACCCCGTGAACTGTAGCCTGCCACACTCCTCTGTCCATGGGATTTTCCAGGCAAGAATACTGGAGTGGGTTGCCATTTCCTTCTCTGGGCGATCTTCCTGACCCAGGGATCCAACTTGTGTCTCCTGCATTGACAGGTGGATACTTCATCACTGAGCCACCTAGGAAGCCTTTCCTTAAGAGGCGGAGCCTAATTTCATTTCCCTTGAGTGAGGGACAGATTTATTATTTTAACAAATAGAAGACAGAGGATAAGGTATGTTGACATCCAAGATGAAGATATAAACAGCACTGGGCTTCTTCTTTTTTCTGTCTTGGAACACTCACTCCAGGGAACACCAGCTGCCAGGCCCCAGAGACATTCAGTCATTACCAGAAGATGTCCATGTGGTGAACGCTAAGGTCTTCTGCAGACAACCAGTGTTCACTTGTCAGGACTGAGCACAGCCACCTCTAAATGGGGACGTCCAGCTCCAGCCAAGCCCCAGGTGATAACATCCCTGGCTGATGTGAACTGAAACCTCTCTGTCAGAATCATCAAGCTAAAACTCTCCCAGATTCCTGGCCCATGTAAGCTATGTGATGATAAGTATTTGTTGCTTTAAGTCACTATGTTTGGGGATCCTATTTACATAGCAATAGAAAACTAATATGGCAGTCAAGAAAAGATTCTCTGGGAAGGTAACATTTGACCAGACGCTTGAATCAAATGAGGAAGAACACATTAGGAATGTTGTGGGGAAATCATTTCAAGCAGGAGAAAAAAAAAAAGCACAAACCTTGAGTATGTTTATTGCATGAAATGAACAATAAGTAAGTTGCCCATTTGGCTCAACAGAGACAGAGAAGAATGACAGGGGCTGAGGTTGCAAATTTGTATCATTGTAGAAGGATTTGATCTCACTCTACCTGTGACATAGATCCCTTGAAAAGTTGTGAGCAGGGAGTGATTTGCTGTGAAAAAGATCATGATGGCTGCTGGATGGAGAATAGACTGGAGCAGAGCAAGAGTAGAATCATCAAGATCACTTAGGAAGCTGCTTTAATACCCATGGTGAGACACAGCAGTGGCTTGGATGAGGGTGCAAGTGTGGGAGAAGGGCAGGTCAAGATTTAAAAGTGAAAGAAGGTGAAGTCGCTCAGTCATGTCCGATTCTTTGCAACCCCATGGACTGTAGCCTACCAGCCTTCTCCATCCATGGAATTTTCCAAGGAAGAGTACTGAAGTGGGTTGCCATTTCTTTCTCCAGGGGATCTTCCTGACCTGGGGATCAAATGTGGGTCTCCCTCATTACAGGCAGACGTTTTACCATCTGAGCCAACCAGGGAAGATGAAGCCAATAGGACTTGCTGCTGGATTGGATCCCAGGAAAATCAGTGATTTTAAGCTCCACTGTTTCCATTGGAAAAGTATTTTGGAGGAAACCTGGATGGAAGTATATTTGGCACATTTTTTATCCTTTTCCTTTTTTTTTTTAAATTGAAACATGCTGTGTTAGCTTCAGGTATACAGTAAGTGATATATATATATCAGTTCAGTTCAGTTGCTCAGTCACGTCCGACTCTTAGCGACCCCATGGATTGCAGCATGCCAGGCCTCCCTGTCCATCACCAAAGCCTGGAGTTCACTCAAACTCACATCCATAGAGTCGGTGATACCACCAAGCAATCTCATCCTCTCTCATCCCCCTCTCCTCCTGCCCCGAATCCCTCCCAGCATCAGAGTCTTTTCCAATGAGTCAACTCTTCTCATGAGGTGGCCAAAGTACTGCCGTTTCAGCTTTAGCATCATTCCTTCCAAAGAACACCCAGGACTGATCTCCTTTAGAATGGACTGGTTGGATCTCCTTGCAGTCCAAGGGACTCTCAAGAGTCTTCTCCAACACCACAGTTAAAAAGCATCAATTCTTCGGCGCTTAGTTTTCTTCACAGTCCAACTCTCACATCCATACATGACTACTGGAAAAACCATAGCATTGACTAGACTGACCTTTGTTGGCAAAGTAATGTCTCTGCTTTTTAATATGCTGTCTCGGTTGGTCATAACTTTCCTTCCAAGGAGTAAGCGTCTTTTAATTTCATGGCTGCAGTCACCATCTTCAGTGATTTTGGAGCCCAAAAAATAAAGTCTGACACTGTTTCCCCATCTATTTCCCATGAAGTGATGGAACCAGATGCCATGATCTTTGTTTTCTGGATGTTGAGTTTTAAGCCAACTTTTTCACTCTCCTCTTTCACTTTCAGCAAGAGGCTTTTGTGTTCCTCTTCACTTTCTGCCATAAGGGTGGTGTCACCTGCATATCTGAGGTTATTGATATTTCTCCCGGCAATCTTGATTCCAGCTTGTGCTTCTTCCAGCCCAGAGTTTCTCATGATGTACTCTGCATATAAGTTAAATAAGCAGGGTGACAATATACAGTCTTGACATTCTCCTTTTCATATTTGCAACCAGTCTGTTGTTCCATGTCCAGTTCTAACTGGTGCTTCCTGACCTGCATATAGGTTTCTCAAGAGGCAGGTCAGGTGGTCTGGTATTCCCATCTCTTGAAGAATTTTCCACAGTTTATTGTGATCCACACAGTCAAAGGCTTTGGCATACTCAATAAACCAGAAACAGATGTTTTTCTGGAACTCTCTTGCTTTTTCCATGATCCAGTGGATGTTGCCAATTTGATCTCAACATCTGGAAGTTTATGGTTCACGTATTGCTTAAGCTTGGAGAACTTTGAGCATTACTTTACTAGCGTGTGTGATGACTGCAATTGTGTGGCAGTTTGAGCATTCTTTTGCATTGCCTTTCTTTGCGATTGTAATGAAAACTGATCTTTTCCAGTCCTGTGGCCACTGCTGAGTTTTCCAAATTTGCTGGCATATTGAGTGCAGCACTTCACAGCATCATCTTTCAGGATTTGAAATAGCTCAACTGGAATTCCATCACCTCCACTAGCTTTGTTCATAGTGATGCTTTCTAAGGCCCACTTGACTTCACATTCCAAGATGTCTGGCTCTAGGTGAGGGATCACACCATTGTGGTTATCTGGGTCATGAAGATCTTTTTTGTACAGTTCTTCTGTGTATTCTTGCCACCTCTTCTTAATATCTTCTGCTTCTGTTAGGTCCATAGCATTTCTGTCCTTTATCAAGCCCATCTTTGCATGAAATGTTCCCTTGGTATCTCTAATTTTCTTGAAGAGATCTCTAGTCTTTCCCATTCCGCTGTTTCCCTCTATTTCTTTGCACTGATCACTGAGGAGGGCTTTCTTATCTCTCTTTGCTATTCTTTGGAACTCTGCATTCAATGCTTATATCTTTCCTTTTCTCCTTTGCTTTTTGCTTCTCTTCTTTTCACAGCTATTTGTGAAATAGCCACAGCCATTTTGCTTTTTTACATTTCTTTCCATGGGGATGGTCTTGATCCCTGTCTCCTCTACAATGTCACGAACCTCTGTCCATAGTTCATCAGGCACTCTATTTATCAGATCCAGTCCCTTAAATCTATTTGTCACTTCCACTGTATAATCATAAGGGATTCGATTTAGGTCATACCTGAATGGTCTAGTGGTTTTCTCTACCATCTTCAGTTTAAGTCTGAATTTGGCAATAGGGAGTTCATGATCTGAGCCACAGTCAGCTCAGTGTATATATACATATGTATGTATATATGCACTCAGTTACTTCAGTCATGTCTGACTCTCTGCAACGCTATGGACTGTAGCCCTCAAGACTCCTCTAGCATTTTAAGATTAAAATATACACACTGCTAAGTATAAAATGGTGGTGGTGGTTTTAGCCACTAAGTCACGTCCGACTCCTGCAACCCCATGAACGGTAGCCTCCCAGGCTCCTCTGTCCATGGGATTCTCCAGGCAAGAATACTGGAGTGGGTTGATGACCAGCAAGAACTTCCTATATATAGCACAGGAAACTATACTCAATGTCTTATAATAACTTATAAGAGAAAAGAATCTAAAAAAGAATACACACACACACATATATATATATGAAAAAGAGAGTGAAAGTTTTATTTGCTCAGTTGTGTCTGACTTTTTGTGACCCCATGGGTTGTAGCCTACCAGGCTCCTCTGTCTATGGATTCTCCAGGCAAGAATCCTGGAGTGAGTTGCCATGCCCTCCTCCAGGGGATCTTCCCAACCCAGGGATTGAACCTGCATCTCTTACATCTCCTGCATCGGCAGGTGGGTTCTTTATCACTAGCACCACTTGGCTCAGATGATACAAGAATCAGCCTGCAATTCAGGAGACCCAGGTTCCATCCCTCGGTTGGGAAGATCTCTTGGAGAAGGAAATGGCAACCCACTCTAGTACTCTTGCCTGGAGAATCCCATGGACAGAGGAGCCTGGTAATCTTCAGTCCATGGGGTCACAAAAAGTCAGACACAACAGAAAATAACACTTTCACTCTCTTTTTCATATATAGGTGTGTGTGTGTGTGTGTGTGTGTGTGTGTGTGTATGCATTTTTTCAGATTCGTGTCTAACTTATTATAAGACATTGAGTATAGTTCCCTGTTGGTTATCTATTTTATAGTTAGCAATGTGTAAATATATGTTAATTCCAAACTGCTAGATCATCCCTCCCCTCTTTTCCCCTTTGGTAACCATAAATTTGTTTTCCTCTGTGAGTCTATTTCTGGCACGATTCCTTCCTTGGACTTTCAGGGGAAAGAATTGAAATATAAGGGTAAATTAAATTAAATACACATTTTGTTTACTTTTTCTGCTCTTTCAAAGAATATTTTACTATATCTTCTGGTGAGATAAATGAAATCTGTCACTCTGAGGCATGCCCTCATAAAATGTGAAATTAAAAGAGAAGAGAAATGTTAATGACCTAAGAAATTCTCTTGTGTTTGTCCTCTGTGAGACCACTAGGTCTCTTTGGGTCGGGAAGAACACTGTGAAGGTAGCTTATCCTTCCTTCAAAGTTAAAAACTATGATATATGCAATGGGACAGCTTTTGGAAATGGGGAAGACAACACTATTTGGCAGGCTATGGCAGTTGTTTGAAACAACATGCCCAGTATCCCAGAGTAGAGCCAGCTGTGCAAAGTGGCTACTGAGAATAAGACTCTGGCCACCATGCCATTCCAAAGCCGTTAATAACTGCATCCAAATACAGTTAATCTTAAAAATTAACAAAAAACCTAACCACTTGGACCAGAGCAAGTAACGTGGACCAGATGAGAGGAAGTGTGAGACAAGTATTGCCTGTTCAAGCTTTTTCAATGTCTTTGGAGAGTCCTGAGGAGACTTGAATAAGAAATACTCATGATCACCTGTCATCTGTTTTGATTTTGTAGGCAAAATCTATTAAGTTTTTATTCTTACAAATAGCACATAGGCATCTCAGGAGTTCATGGTCCATGTTCTCTGTTCCTAATTATTTTTCTTCTTTATTCTGAAGAGAAGAAAATTTTCTTGGTGGTCAAGTCTGATACCAGGCTGAGATGCCAGAAGACTCCTAAGATAAGAAAGAACGTTCATTAAATCAAGCCAATAGGAATCCAGATCAAATCATGGGTTCTCCTCTACTCAGCATTTGCCAGCATGTCTACGACTCCTATATGTGTCCTTTTCCATTAGGACTGTGGATGTACAGTCTATGTCATATCTTTTCAGCATGTGAGCATTATATTTCCTCATTCTCTTTGTAATTAGCCATGGTCATGTGACTTGCTTTAGCCAGTGAAAGGTAATCTGAAGTGACATTTATTTCTTCCAGACAGAAGCTTTAGGAGCCAGTGTATAATTACCACATTCCCTTTTCCTCCCTCCTGGTTATTATAAAAGCACATGTCAAGATAGATCTTCTTTCAGTCTGAGTCCCTAGGTGATTACAGGAGGCCCTCCACCCCTTATCCCCTCCTGCTGCACAGGTGACATGAGCAAATATAAGCCTTTGTTGAGTTTATGCCTCGAGAGTTGAGGGTCGTTTGTTGCTGCAGCAAAACCGAGACTATCCTGATGGATAGAGTCCTAAAACTATACACACATGTTTAACACTACACAGATGGAAGGGACATTAGAAATGGTGAAATCTGAGATCAGGTTTCAGAGTATCCTAAACTGAACCTCAGATGACCAAGGGGCTCCAAGGAATAAAGAAGCAATTAGTCCACACTCGTCTGTTCCCATTCATGTACTGACCTCAAAAAGAGCTGCCTGGTCCTCTCGGTTGCCAGAGCAGCCTGGAGAGAATTCCCCCAGCAGTGCTTCACCCCACATTGAGGGTAGGTTTTAATAAAAACAACAGGACTCAGGCACTGGTTGCCAAATAAGTCTCCTGATTTTTCTGACATGAGGCAGGCTCTGTCATATTTAACAGAGGCGGACAGAGCCTCCTATGCCTTTGCATTCATCATGGTGAGAGTGATAGCCTTTCCATGCTGCTGACATTGCTGGTTTTTGTCATGTGTAAAGCATACAGCTCTGGCAGCTAACTACCTCTCCTCCCTCAAAGGTTTAATTAAGTAAATCACATGCCATGGCCCTCTTTCTATCTGTTTGATTAGTGTGCAGTGAAAAATTTATTGTTGCCAAGCCTCAGAGTGATTTATTTTTTTCTCCAGGGTCTGCAGAGTACTGTTTCCCCATATTCAGTTCTTTGTTGGGGGTGGTGGTGGTGTGTATTTCACAGAATGAGAAACAAATGGCTTGTGAAGCCTAAACACACAGTGGTTTCCTGTCTAGTTCAAAGTCAGAACACCATTGTCTTGTTCATCACTGGGAACGAGGTACCCGTGGAGTTTTCACACCAAAAAAATATTTGTGTTTTTTCTTTATTCCAAAGAGATGCAATCATATGGTAAATACATGAGCTAACTCTGAACTTCAGCTTTTAGTGCTACTACCTACACGCTCTTGATTTTGAACGTGTTATTTAAACTTCAGTTTCATCAGTTATACAGTAGAATGATAGTCTGTTTCATAAGTTGTGAGGATTATACTTTAACGCATATAAAGTACCAAGCATAGTGCCTAGAATATTATAAGTATGAAATAAATGTTAATATTTATTCTTTTATGATTAACTTATTGTTCCCCTGAAGGAAAGTTGGTAATCACATCTGTTATATCTCTACTTAATGTAGGAAAAGAGGAAGAGTAGATTGAGGATAATAGTACCTGTCCTCATATATTTTTCAAAGAGAAAATAAATACATATATATTATTTAATGCTCTAGATATATAGTAGTATATGTACTTATTTACATGATCATATCCCTTTGATGCTAACAAGAAGAATACATATTTGAGGTCAGAGATCATAGTTTTTCACATTTGCAAGCCCTGCTTTTACATAATAGTGTACATATGATAAAGCGACTCTTCATTTTTTAAAGAAAGAATAAGTGAATGACTCCCTCCTTTACCTTTTATATTTTACATTTCCTTTACAATAGTACTCCTCTATGTCCTCAACTGCATTTCAAAAGTATTTCCAAATTTAACTGCTCATCATTACGAGAGCTTGATAAACACATAGATTCCTTGGCTCTACCTAGTCAGGATTTGACTTAGTGTCACTGGGATAGAGCTTCCCTAATGACTCAGTGGGTAAAGAATCCGTCTGCAATGCAGGAGACACAGGTGATGCAGTTTAGATCCCTGGGTTGGGGAGCTCCCCTGGAGGAGGAAACGGCAACCCACTCCAGTGTTCTTGCCTGCCGAGTCCCATGGACAAGAACAGCCTGGTGGGCTACAGTCCAAAGGGTTGCAAAGAGTTAAACATGACTGAGCAACTAATCACTCATGCACACCACTGGGGTAGAACCCAGGAATGGGTATATTTTGTAAGCTTATAAGGTTTAACCAAGCCATTTGTTAGTTTCAGCAATCATCCTTCTCAGGTCTCTTTCAAATCCAATAATGTATGAGGCAAGCCTAAGCTGAAAATCAGTCGAGATGGGTGAAGGTTTTAGAAATAGCTGGCCCAGATGCTTATATCAGAATCAGAAATCTGTATCGTCTTTTCTCTTTTATAACTTCCTACAACAAGTTCTCAGAGAAAATCAGGGTAGGTAACCCCAAAAGTCCCTCAGGCATGCTTTTTATTTTCCCCCTTCAAATAACATTTTAAGGAGAGAGCTACGTGTTTCACTTAATATTTTCTATATAAATTATGACTGAGCTAAAAATAGTTCTAAAAATTAAGCAATCCCACCACATAGCGAAAAGAGAACATTTTAGATAGTAAAAAGGTTATTTAGATGACTCAAGTCACCAATGGTTTATTCTTCCACTAAAAAAATTATAATAAATGCGTAGATTAGACATTTGCCAACTTTCAGTATTTGAAAGGCTGTAAATAAAAAAGCAGACATTTCCTTTGACACATGATTCATAACAATCTGCAACCAGATCCCTTGTTTCCCCAACTTTTAATTCTCCACCTTTCCAAGCTAAAATAGTTAATCAAATTTGGACAGAGTAGGTGGCAGAGTGATATAAGTTATGAGTTCATAACCAGTGATAAAACTAAGTCATTGCAATTGAGTTATTAAAAATGTTTGACCCCACAGAGATCATCCAAAGTCAAACAGGTGACATGTTAGAATTGAAAGGAAAAGTAAAAACAAATATATACTATGATCCACTTTACTGTAAAGAATAATAGCCTGTTAAATCTATGTCTTTCAGAAATAGTGGCCTCTTGATAAGCAAGTGGTAAAATCATCAAGCTTATCTAAAACATATCATCCTTTGTTCAGCCTCTTACTGGTTTTATTAAAGGTTCTACCTATTTTATTTATGTGTGTGTGGTTTTTCTAACTCCCCATTAGAACTGAGCTGCTTAAGCACAGGGAGAACCTTCTTCATTGCTTTGCCCCCATCTTTAAGTATAGTACTTGGCATACGATAAGTAGCCAATAAACATTTGTTGAAAGGATGCATAAACCATTTTTTTGGGATGCAGTTATGTTACTAGCACTGTACTTGTCATGCAGAGATATTTTATTATTCCAATGACTCTGCAAAATAAGCATTCGCTTTATTTTAGAGGAGAGGAAATTATAATTCAACTGGATGCAATTTGTTCAAGATCTCCTGACTTCCAGTCCAGTGTACTTCCCCCCAAACTTCCCCACCTAATAAAAAACTGGACATATAACCATCATCTCAAAATCCCAAAGCTCTTTTTAAAGCACTTGTGAATCCACTTCTAACCTAGCAATGAGCACTATTTCAAGCCAACAACATACCATCAAATTTAAACTGAAACAGATATTAATATAGTTGGTTCTGTTTTATTGAATCACATAGTAAAAGTAGAAAATATCTATATAAAATCTATAGGGAAATAAAACTCTAAGTATTATTAACCAGTCAAGCTTTTACATTAGTCCTAGAGTTCACAGTTAGTCCTAGTTCACAGTTGAGGAATTTAACAGGTCAACTGCCAAATAAAAGTTCTGGTTTTCTGGGTGTGGGAAAGCAGAAGCTAGTTTCCCCTTGATTTCCCCTTGATTTCCAGCTGAATCCCTTGATGGCCCACCATCCCCATGTTACCATGAGTGAAATTCTTGACTCCTTGACCCTCTGGAAGATTTCTGCAAATTTTCTGGGCTACATTTGCCCTTAGTCACCTTTGATGTGGTTTCTAGTTTCCACTTGGAAAGTGACAGTGAGAAACCAATAAGTTAAAATTAATAGATTTTCATTATTCAAAGTATCTCAACCACATCTACCAATGTTCTTTACTAGAAATATAGTCCTCTCATCTCTCTCACAACCTCCGCTCTCTCCTCTCATAAATTTCTGTTTATCTCTCATTCAGAGCTTATACTTTTGTTGGTGGTATTATTTTCTCCTCACTCCTCTTCCAGCTTCTAGAAACACCACAATAACAATAACAAGGACAATAATAATATCTAACATTCATATCACTTTCATCATGTGCCTGGCACTGTGAAAAGTGCTTGAAATGAATGAATACTCTCAGTTGTTGCCCTAATGATCTGTGAAGTAGATACTGTCATTAACTCCATTTATACAGAAAGAAATAGACACAGAGGATTACTTTTCCAAGTAAGCTACCCTATCTAATGCTTTATCTCAAGGTAATGACCTAAAGTAGGCTATTTCTACAATAAAATCTGATGACAGCTAATTAAAAAATCATTTATCATTCCACTCTTCCCAGTATATTTTGCTACCTAATCTTGACAAGTCTTTTTCAGCCATGGTCCCAGAAAAAGAAAAATAGCCAGCCCTATGCAACTGAGCCTTGCCATTCCTTGTTGCTGTCATTGTTCAGTTGGGAAGTCACACCCAACTCTTTATGACCCCATCGACTGCAGCACACCAGGCATCCCTGTCCTTCACTGTCTCCTGGAGTTTGCTCAAACTCACGTCCATTGAGTTGGTGATGCCATCCAACCATCTCATCCTCTGTTACTCCCATCTCTTCCTGCCCTTAATCTTTCCCTTCCTAGACAGCCTCAATTTATCAGTGTGCACAGGTTAAGATGGAGAGAGCCTTGGTCTGGTACCCACGACACCTGGGCTTGGTCTTTCATCTGTAAGATGAAGATTCAAATATTCTCTTCCCTCAAAGAGCCTGTATCCTTTATACATACATTATTCCAGCCATACTATTATTGTGAAGCTATTAAATCCTTCACAACATCCTTGTAAAATTCACAAAGCCATCTGTGCTCACATTATTCTTCCATCCTGGGATGTTTTTTACCCATTGAAAGCTTCCTTCACTCTTCACATTCAGCTTCCATGCTACCATATTTATTTCTAAATCTTCCTAAAATTCCTACAGTGCTAGTGTATCAGTATTATCCTTTCTTCTACAGTTCTCTCCACTGCTACTACTTACTCTGGTTATGCAACATTGCTGTTTATCAGGACTTATCTCAGTTTCTTCATATAGTCATGGAAATTATATGTCCTTGCAGATAGGGAGAGAGCTTTCCTCAGTTCTCTTTCCCATATATTACCAAACTCATCATTTGTACCTACTTGTGAATCAAAAACATTTGATTCATTAAGTAAATAGACAAAATTATCCAGAAGCAGAATATTTCCCTTTCTGATCCTCAAACCTGATATTCAGAAACTCTAACATCTAGACTGCTCAAGGATAAAATATTTGGCTCAATCATCTGAATGACTTCAAATAAGCTACTATTCCAAGAGATTTTCTAGACAACCCACATGTCAGGGGCTATGGCTACTGACAGAACAAAGGAAAGTGTTTTCTGCCAAACTGTACTCACCACAGTTCACTGATTCTGAAAAACATCGATTCTTAGTTGTGTTTTTCTTTTTCCCCCCATTTTCTTTATTGGCCACTTTTCTTCATTCACAGTTGCATTTCATTTACTTAAGATAGAGTCCACATCAAGAAGCTGTTAATTTGTATGACCTTTTGAGCAATGCATAGCTGTGAGGTGTTTTAGAAAACTGCATCCTAAATAAAATCTCAGGATCACACCTAAGGAGAAAGGTGCATTCTACTACTCTGTTTGTGGCAGAAATATTCATCTGAGTTTGCCAGCTGATTTGCTCTATTGCCAGTGCATGGGGAGAACATATTTCCCAACTTCCATTGTAATTGGGCTGCAGACACGTGACTGAGTTCTGCTCAATGGCAGCAGCTGATGTCACTTCTTCCACCACAGCTATCTACAGGTATTCCAGGCAAACCTTCAGCAGCTTTCTCCAGCTGCTGCAATCTGGGGAGATGAACACACATATGGTATAGTTAAAAGATGGAGGAATTTCATGTGTCCTGCCTTGGACTTGGTGTGATGGGGAAATAAACTTTTATTGTGTTAAGCCATTGGAATTTTGGAATTTATATTGCAGAATAGCTGAGTTTCATGAGATTAACTGTTGGAAAACATCAACACATTTAAGGAGTGCCATCACTCTTTAAGTGTTGGCTTCCCTGGAAGAGCCATGAGTTTAGCTGTGAAGAATCCATGACACATGGTCTTCCCTGGTGGCTCAGTGATAGAGAACCAACCTGTCAGTGAGGTGGGTGTTTGATTCCTGGGTCAGGAAGATCTCCTAGAGAAGGAAACAGTAACCCACTTCCAGTATTCTTGCCTGGAAAATTCTGTGGACAGAGGAATCTGGTGAGCTGCAGTCCATGGGGTCACTAAAGAGTTTGACGTGACTTAGCAACTAAACAACAACCACAGCCGTGACACACAGCCTACAACATCAAAGCCATTTTCATGGCCCATGTGAGCTCTGATGACCCGATCATCTAGGATGGCTCTTTGCCTTTCTTTACAGAGATAAGAATCCCAAGAATCCTGGGAGACTTATCTAGCTCAGGTGTTGAGACTCCCAAGAAACTTATCCTGATCTTTTTTTCTGGACAGATGCCTCTCTTACGTATCTCTTAGATATATAATATGTGTATGTATGTGATATGTAGTTCAGCTGGTAAAGTATTCACCTGCTATGCGGGAGACCTGGGTTCAATCCCTGGGTTGGGAAGATCCTCTGGAGAAGGGAACAGCTACGCATTCTGGCCTGGAGAACTCCATGGACTACATAGTCTGTGGGGTCACAAAGAGTTGGATGTGACTGAGCGACTTTCACTTCACGTGTGTATCTCTGGTGTGGATGTGCTTTCTATCATTATAATATTCATGCTATTATTATTGTTTATTTGCTCCCTCCCCAAACCCCAGTCAAGAGTCCCTTGAAGATATATAATGTGGTTTTATTCCTTTTTGTTTTCCCAGTGCCCAGCACAATGCTTTTCATACAGTGTTTGATGAGCCTTTGTGGAAGGAAGAAAAGAGGAGAGAAAACACGGTTAAACAAAATATCCAAACACAAAGATGGCTTTCCAAGCAGACCTATAGGGAGTGATTCCCTCAACCCAACTGTGCTTTATGAGTCTTCGTAATAATAATGCACGTATCTCCCCATGCAGGAAGGAGAATCTGATGCATTATCTTCCTGTTTCCACCTCTTACTTCATTGTCTCAGTATGCGGGTACAGAGGAGTGTGGGGAATCTACCGACGGTACACAATGCAGCTCACAGGAGCCTGCCGACAACCACACCCAGGAAAGAGCATGACTTGAATCACTGAACAAAAGCACAGTTCCTGCCGCTTCTCAAACAACTATAGGGACAACTACCTGTGTTAGTTAAGGCATATGTTATTAGCATTGCTTGAGTTTTGTCCAGGTTCTTAAAGTCATGACTGTAGCATGTTCAAAGTCCTAAAACAAAGTGTAATGAACGTAGGGCTTAAAAGAGAGAACTCTGGGATTTGTTGGGAGATTTAGTCTCTCTGGGGGCTTCCATGCTGTCTCAGACTGTAAAAAGTCTGCCTGCAATGCAGAAGACCCAGATTCAATCCCTGAGTTGGGAAGACCCCCTGGAGAAGGGAATGGCTACCCCCTCCATTATTCTTGCCTGAGGAATTCCATGGACAAAGGGGCCTGGCAGACTATAGACCATGGGGCCGCAAAGAGTCGACACAGACTGAGTAACTAACACTTTCATTTTCACTAAGTCTCTCTGTGTCTATTTTTCAACTACAAAATTAGGAGAACTAGATCTCAAATCCCCCCTCCCCCCACCCCCAATACTATAATTTTGTGAAATTTTCATTACAATATATTTATTTTGCATGTAAGTCATATATATGTTTGGAGAAGGAGATGGCAGCCCACTCCAGTATTCTTGCCTGGAAAATCCCATGGACAGGGGAGCTTTATGGGCTAAAAGTCCATGGGGTTGCAAAGAGTCAAACACAGCTGAGCAACTAAGCCCAAGTAATCCCGTATATAGTTTTTATCACAAGCAACCTAAAACTTTCCATGGCTGTGTTTGTACTGTGTTCAGAATTTTAGGAGGTTCATGTGCTTCCGTAACATCAAAATATCATTTTTTCCTGTACTAAGCAGTCCTTTGTCCTATGGTTTAGAAAGGTGAAATAGTTGTAAAAATCATATATTCAGTTAACTCAATTGACTACTAAGAGTTCAACATTGTGTCTGCAGAACATCCAAGATCCTAGTCAATTTGCTTTTCAATTGATTATCTAAGATCCCTGTATTTACCTGTGAAAAGAAAATATCAAGTCAGAAATTCAGGGATTAGGGTTAATGCCTTGAAAATATGCAAGCAAGCGTACCCACAACCACAGATACACACAAGATTTAGACAGCTGACTGCTATGGAAAGAAAATTATTATTCAGGGCAAGGGAATAAAGATAGTACTGGAGAAAGAAGACTTAAAGATTAACAACAACAATAGCAACAACAAAATTTAAAATAAATAATATGGAACAATTTAGGATATATCTCAAAACAGAGGTAAAATGGTTCTGATGTCTACAGAGAAAACTAGTGTGTTAATTTCCAGGGTAGGTTGGAAGGAGAACAGGGGAATGCAGGGCCTAGTGACTCAGATAAGAAGTACCAGAACAACATTCTAGATTTAAGGGACATGAAATGAAAACTAGCATGAACAACAAAATTAGAAACTTTGATAGAAGCTTAAACAACAACAAAAAAAAGCTGTAAAAACAGGGATTATAAAAAGAGAATGAATAGTGGCAATTGTGGTTATTTCAAAGAATATGGATGGAAGTAGTCAGCTGTTTGGTTTCACTGCTGATGACTGTCTGATATTGCTCAGACAATACTGTGAAGTAAGAGATTGTGGGCCAGCCAGAAACCAAAATGTCTGATTCAACCCTCGCAACTGTGACAGATCCTGCTCCCAGACGGTCTAAGATAAAATCCTTTGATGGAAAATATTGCCAGTACTGTTTCTCTTCTTGTGTAGGCTATCAGAGTGAGTGCTCCTGGTTTGGTATGCTAGAGTTTCTATGATTTCATTACAACTGTTAATTGTTCCCTGGAGACTTGGGCCTTGTGTCTGGAATTTTACTGATTTCCAACCAAGGTTTATATTAAATTTCTGAGTTAAGAATGCTGTAAGGGTGATTTATACCACCATCTGTCAGTACCCGCCACGTGACAGAGTAATTTCACTTACATAATAGAGCTAATATCTCTTTCCTGATATAGCATTTCCTGCAGCTCTCTGTCACAGAGTTTTAATTTAATGCTAACAAGGAAAATCCATATTTCCTTTCTCTCTAGGTAACTACTGGTAGGTTTCCTCCTCCACTCTATACACACTTAAAAGGTAGCCGATGACAAACGGAATGTTTTTTCCTGACTTAAATTGCCGTCCTGAGAAATAGTCCCAATCTCAGGTGCTTCCTTTCTCCACATGAGTGTCTAAGTTATTCATTCATTCTTCTATCCTTCCCATGTATATTTCTTGAGAGTCCAGACTTCCCAACAAGACCTAGGCACAAAGAGCTGGTAGTCAAGTCCCCTTAGAGCTGATATCCTAGGACAAACACTAAAAAATTAAACAAATAACGAAATAAGATGATGTCTGATAGGGACATTTGTTAGGAAGAAAGGATTTAGAGAAGGGCAATATGGAAGTGGGGGTTCCCAGGTGGCTCAGCAGTAAAGAATCTGCTAGCCAATGCAGGAGACGTGGGTCCCATCCCTGGGTTGGGAAGATCTCCTAGAGAAAGAAATGTCAAACCACTTCAGTATTCTTGTCTGAAAAATTCCATGGGCAGAGGAGCCTGGTAGGTTACAGTCCAGAGAGTTGCAAAGTGTCAGACATGACTAAGCAATGAAGCAACAGCAATATGGGAGTGAGAAGAACTGGAGAACTCAGTGAAACCTCTCTGAGGAGGTGATTATGAGCTGAAATCTGTAGGGAGGGAAAGGACTCAGTCAGAAGAATGGATGAGGTGAAAGCCATGGGTAATTGTGGGTAATTATGGCTCTCTCAGGAGAAGGCAATGGCACCCCACTCCAGAACTCTTGCCTGGAAAATCCCATGGACGGAGGAGCCTGTTGGGCTGCAGTCCATGGGGTCCCTAAGAGTCGGACATGACTAAGCGACTTCACTTTCACTTTTCACTTTCATACATTGGAGAAGGAAATGGCAGCCCACTCCAGTGTTCTTGCCTGGAGAATCCCAGGGATGGGGGAGCCTGGTGGGCTGCCATCTATGGGGTCACACAGAGTCAGACATGACTGAAGCGACTTAGCAGCAGCAGCAGCAGCAGCATGGCTGTCTTGACATACTGACTAAAATTTTCTTTAAAAAAACAAAACCATGTCTTTCTTTTTTTCTAGATGATCTAACACGAGTAGAAATAGATCAAATATATTAATACATTTATTTGAGTCAAAATGCAGAATTATTTTTAGGTCTCTTCTTGTAATCCACACTCTGGTAAAATAGTGCTTTTATTATTATTGATGTAGACCATTTTTAAAGTCATTATTGAATCTATTACAATATTGCTTGTTTTACACTGATTTTTTGGACTTGAGGCAGACTTGTGGGATCTTAACTCCCCAACCAGGGATCGAATCCTCACCCCCTGCATTGGATGGTGAAGTCTTACCTATTGCAGCACCAGGGAAGTCTTTGTTACTATTGTTTAATTCATGTAAATAAATTCATTTTACTTTAAATTGAGTGTCAGTCAGTTCAGTTCAGTTCAGTCACTCAGTTGTGTTCGACTCTTTGCAACCCCATGAACTGCAGCACGTCAGGCCTCCCTGCCCATCACCAACTCCTGGAGTTCACTCAAACTCACGTCCATCAAGTCGGTGATGGCATCTAGCCATCTCATCCTCTCTCACCCCCTTTTCCTACTGCCCCCAATCCCTCCCGCCCCCAATCCCTCCCAGCATCAGAGTCTTTTCCAATGGGTCAACTTTTCTCATGAGGTGGCCAAAGTACTGGAGTTTCAGCTTTAGCATCATTCCTTCCAAAGAACACCCAGGACTGATCTCCTTTAGAATGAATTGGTTGGATTTCCTTGCAGTCCAAGGGACTCTCAAGAGTCTTCTCCAACACCACAGTTCAAAAGCATCAATTCTTTGGCACTCAGCTTTCTTCACAGTCCAACTTTCACATCCATACATGACCACTGGTAAAACCATAGCCTTGACTAGATGGACCTTTGTTGGCAAAGTAATGTCTCTGCTTTTGAATATGCTGTCTAAGTTGATCATAACTTTCCTTCGAAGGAGTAGCATCTTTTAATTTCATGGCTGTAGTCACCATATGCAGTGATTTTGGAGCCCCAAAAAATAAAGTCTGACATTGTTTCCACTGTTTCCCCATCTATTCCCCATGATGTGATGGGACCAGATGCCATGATCTTCCTTTTATGAATGTTGAGCTTTAAGCCAACTTTTTCACTCTCCTCTTTCACTTTTATCAAGAGGCTTTTGAGTTCCTCTTCACTTTCTGCCATAAGGGTGATGCCATCTACATATCTGAGGTTATTGATATTTCTCCCGGCAATCTTGATTTCAGCTTGTGCTTCTTCCAGCCCAGAGTTTCTCATGATATAAGTTCTACATATAAGTTAAATAATGAGGGTGACAATATACAGCCTTGACATACTCCTTTTCCTATTTGGAACCAGTCTGTTGTTCCATGTCCAGTTCTAACTGTTGCTTCCTGACCTGCATACAGATTTCTCAAGAGGCAGGTCAGGTGGTCTGTATTCCCATCTCTTGAAGAATTTCCCACAGTTTATTGTGATCCACACAGTCAAAGGCTTTGGCATAGTCAAGAAAGCAGAAATAGATGTTTTTCTGGAACTCTCTTGCTTTTTCCGTGATCCAGTTGATGTTGGCAATTTGATCTCTGGTTCCTCTGCCTTTTCTAAAACCAGCTTGAATATCTGGAAGTTCAAGGTTCACGTATTGCCATGTCTTGAAAAAAATGAGATATTGACAAGTAATTAAAAAGCATTGAGAACTGCTACTCTATGGAGTCAGGATCTTCTCATTTCATTGGTTAACTTTGCAACCTCCCTTGTTTTTGTCTAGTTGCTAGGTTGTGTCTCTTTTGTGACCTCATGGGTTGTAGCCTGCCAGGCTTTTCTGTGTATGGGATTTCTCAGGCAAAATTACTGGAGTAGGTTGCCATTTCCTAGTGGCTCAGATGGTAAAGAATCTGCCTGTAATGTAGGAGACCTGGATTCGATCCCTGGGTCAGGAAGATCCCCTGGAGAAGGGAATGCACACCCATTCCCATATTCTTGCCTGGAGAATTCCATGGACAAAGGAGCCTGGCGGGCTACAATCCATAGGGTCGCAAAGAGTCAGACATGACTAAGTGACTTATACACACCAGATCCCATTTCCTTCTCCCTGGGATCTTCCTGACCCAAGTCTCTTGCTTTGCCAGGCAGATTCTTTACTGCTGAGCCACCAGCGAAGCCCACAACCTCCCTTAGCAAGTGGTATATAGAGAGTCCTAGTGAAGGGCCTAAGTTTCACTAGCAGTGTATGGAACTGTAAGCTTAATTCAGAATGTTTGTAGTAGATGTACACAACTGACAATGTTAAGGGTGTTAAGGGTGCTATATTGTTTCATAGCAACAAATGCACCATGGATTTTTCTTAAGCAGATCATCATAATCTTTAATAATATGTCTGGGTAACAAAAAAATCCATCTTATTCTCTACAGAGCAATCAAGGAATTAATAGGATAATGCAAGGTATTCTGCCTTTGAAGAAAATAGGCATGAAAACATCTATTCACAGTTTTCTTCCATGGACCAATGCAAATAATACATCACAATCAAGCTTATTTGTTTGATTCTTAAACATGATCTATCAGTTTCATTTCTTATTCTAGTTTCCTATCCACCATCTATGCAGCCATGGATTGATGGCAATGCCCATCACTTCTACTTTGATGACTTTGGTAGTTTTCCACGTGGTATTCTGGTTTTTTTTTTTTTTGTTTTGTTTTTTGTTTTTTTTTTTTTTCCCCTGGCAGCTCCAGATGCAGAAGGAAGTTAAGAGTGGAAATCTCTTCAGAAGGGTAGGGCTTGACAAATGTCTTGTGGCTCCATGTTTGGAAGAGGTAAAGGGTTATAAGCACCCAATTTACTTGGTTCTCTAGTTTGCTTGGGGTAGGGCAGCTGATTACTATGGGTCACAAAATTCATCGGGTTTTTCTGTAACATTGCATGGAAAGCCCAAAGGAACTTTTTGGCCAACCCAATACACACAAGCTCTTCTCCAACTTTTCCTTTTCCTCTTCCCTCTCCCCTGATGAAGCCAGGTTATTTCTGTGTGTGTGTGTGTGTGTGTGTGTGTGTGTGTTTTGTTTTGTGTTTTTCAGAAACACAAACTGGATCTCAATAAGCATGGTGTAAAAGCAGTTGATGACCTTTTTTCCCTTTCCTAGAGAATGGTATCCAACCTCCTTAAGTAGAGGAAAACCCTCCTAAGCTGCCTCTAGCTCGCCTTCCAGGTTTTCTGCCTACCGGCCCACTACCTGCTATCCAACCTCTGTACCTTACATGCTCCAGCCACACTGCTGCTGCTGCTAAATCCCCCCAGTTTCTGAATATTCCATGTTTTCTTTTATGTCTCTTTATCTCTGCATGGTCTGCTTTTTCAGGAGTATTATGATTTGAAATGTGGTGTTGGAGAAGACTCTTGAGAGTCCGTTGGACTGCAGAGAGATCCAACCAGTCCATCCTAAAGAAAATCAGTCCTGAATATTCATTGGAAGGACTGATGCTAAAGCTGAAACTCCAATACTTTGGCCACCTGATGCAAAGAACTGACTCATTTGAAAAGCCCCTGGTGCTGGGAAAGATTGAAGGCAGGAGGAGAAGGGGATGACAGAGGATGAGATGTTTGAATGGCATCACCGACTCTGTGGAAATGAGTTTGAGTAAGCTCCGGGAGTTGGTGATGGACAGGGAATCCTGGCATGCTGCACTCCATGGGGTTGCAAAGAGTCAGACACGACTGAGCAGCTGAACTGAACTGAACTGATTATGATTTTAAGTATATGAAGGGTCATAAAAATAATGAAATAGATCTGAAAAAAACCAAAGATAATGTTTTCATTGGAGGAAGAAACATAATAGCAGAATTAAAATTCAATAGAGTGTTAGAAAGCAAATAGGACAGAGATGGAAAAATCAATCTATGGGAAGAATGATGTAAGGAAGTATAAAAAATCCAGCACAAAGATACAAAGAGTTAGAAAATAAATAGAAGAGGCTGAATGAATGGAAGATGGATTGAGAAGGCTTGGCATCTATCTATTTAAAATTGTAGCTAGAGACAAGAGGTATAATGAGAATGATCAGGCCTGGTCCAAGAAATCTTCTTTTTATAATATCTAAAATCATGCACATGACTTCCTTAGGCATAAACGTCAACACTTATGGCATTATATACGCCTTAGTAGATTTTCTTTAAAAAGAAAAAGTAGCATATCTGTAGTTATATTGATGTTCCTTTAAAAGCTGAGACAGCTGTAGAACTTAGAAAAGCATGAAATCCTTCTCTCTTATATTCAGCAGAGAAGCACCACATTTTATACTAAACAGTTCCTATTTGCTCAAATGACTAGTGAACTAAGACTGTGACTTTGCCATTATGAGGTCTCACTCTTAAGCTATTTTGGTCGAGCCTACATACCAAAACATAAGGGAATAACAATATTTAATGTGATGTTGCATTCATTCCAGTGGGGCACAAAGCAGCCTCATAAAAATGCATTCTGCTATTCTAGGTGTCAGTCTAGAATAACCATTAACCATAGGTAAGAGAAAGGATTGCTGATTATGGCCACTCATTCTATCCCCAAACTCTTATTTTTTTCTTTGCTGAGATTCTTAGTTCTGACGCTGCTACTGCTGCTAAGTCACTTCAGTCGTGTTCAACTCTGTGCGACCCCATAGACGGCAGCCCACCAGGCTCCCCCGTCCCTGGGATTCTCCAAGCAAGAACACTGGAGTGAGTTGCCATTTCCTTCTCCAATGCAGGAAAGTGAAAAGTGAAAGTGAAGTTGCTCAGTGGTGTCCGATTTTTAGCGACCCCATGGACTGCCACCTACCAGGCTCGTCCGCCCATGGGATTTTCCAGGCAAGAGTACTGGAGTGGGGTGCCATTGCCTTCTCCGTTCTTAGCTCTAAAAAATTTCAAATATGCACTGTCCCATAGTGAAAAATACCCAGAGGACACGTAAGGAAACATTAAGCATAACTCCCAAAGGCAAACATATCCACAGTCTTTACTATGCAACTGCAGAGTATTACACCATCCTCAAACCTACACAGTATATTAAAAAGCAGAGACATCATTTTGTCGACAAAGGTCCACATTGTAAAAACTATGGTTTTTCCAGTAGTCTTGTACAGATGTAAGTTGGACCATAAAGAAGGCTGAGTGCTGAAGAACTGATGTTTTCGAATTGTGGTGCTGGAGAAGACGCTTGAGTGTTGCTTGGACTGCAAGGAGATCAAACCGGTCGATCCTAAAAGAAATCAACCCTCAATATTCACTAGAAGGATTGATACTGAAGCTGACTTTGGCCACCTGATGCAAAAAGCGAAATCATTGGAAAAGATCCTGATGCTGAGAAAGATTGAAGGCATAAGGAGAAGGGGGCAACAGAGGAAGAAATGGTGAGAAAGCATCACTCACTCAGTGGACATGAATCTGAGAAAACTCCAGGAGATAGTGAAGGACAGGGAAGCCTAGCATGCTTGCTGCATTCCATGGGGTCACAAAGAGTCGTATACGACTAAGAGACTAAGCAACATCCCAATTCATTCTCAAGCCTCTGATCTTTAAATTATAACCCTTTTCCATTCATATTCAATAAAAAGTTGTAGAACAGAGAATAACATTTGTCTTATTGGAGGTTTTACAGGAACATCTTGACTTGACCTGTGTGGACAGTTGCGAGAACAAAAGATTCTGACATGAAGAAGTTTGCAACAACCAACTACATCCCTTACCCTTTTAGTATAAAAGAAACCTGAATTCTAACTCTCAGAAGATAGTTCTTGAGGGCACTAATCCACCATCTTTTCAGTCTGCGGTCTTTTTCAATAAAGTCACTATTCTTTTCCCCAACAACTCATTTCTAGATTCACTAACCTGATGCACTGAGTAGTTTATAATAAATCTGTGGCATAATTTCCCTACCACTGTCTAATAACTTACCATGTAATTTCATAGTGGTCTGTTAGCATGTGGTTCAGCCACTTCTTTCACAAGGATTTCACTCATCCTTGTGTCTCCAGTACTAAGCATACTGCCTGCCTTATAATGAATATTAAATACTGTACAGAGAGGTAAACTATGTCTAGCAGATAGCCAGTTAACATCAGTTAGTCAGATAAATGGAGATATGAATATTTGTAAGAAGAAGGGATGGATCGAAAGATGAGAAGAAAAAATACATTCTTGTGTTTCTTCTAATAACAACATTTTAAAAGAATAAACATGCTATCATGAGGCTAGAGTCTGATATAAAGCTCACTTGCAAAATGATTTAAGACAAGTTTTACTAATTCTCTCAGAGTAATAAACATAGCAGTCGCTTCTGTTGAAGTTGAAATGATTAATGAAATCGTGGACTGAACTGTTCCCCTCCCTTTGCCAGAAGTACTCCCTGAAAGTGCGTTAAAGCATTTAGGGACATGCACCGGCTTTTTCAAATCCTCATTTAGTTCTGCAGCTGGCTCAAGCCAGGTTCTGGCACAATCACTTTCATCTGAGAAGTAATGCCATCTTTTAAATTAGAGGGTGCAGTGAACTGAGGACCATACCCAGAGGACACAAATGGAAATCATTTAGAGTTGCCTGATCTTTCCTTTCACTCAAAACCAACACAAAACAAGCTAGTTCAGCAAATTGAGGCTATAAATAATACACAACACTTCATCATTTCGGTTACCTCTTTGTACAGCGTCCAAGACGCCTACAGGCCTGGATAGAGCAGCCTTATTAGAACTCCAAGGGGAAGGGGTAACCACTAGGCAGCTAATCACAATACTGTCAAATTGCTACATCAAACGACTATAATTCACTGAATAGGGCAGTTATTAAAATTCCAAGCTGTCTCTATGATGTGACCAGAATGATAATGACAATACAGTCTGCCTTCCTTGCACACAAGGAGACACATCAGGAAAGACATAGGTCCTACCAACTCCAATATCTGTTCTGTGCAAGCTACCCTCCAAAAATAAATAGCATGATGTGTTTTGTGCCTTCTCTGATGTGACAGCGTTTGTGCAGAAGAAAATGCCCCAGTTCCACAGAAAGCCCTGATATAAGTTAAGGTCTTAACGTTTTATAAATCACAGTACAGAACTCTGCACTAAAACCACCTTTCACAATTAAGAAAAGCAACAGCAAATTAGCTAATTAGCATAAGAATGTACAAACACTGTTGTCTCTTAAGTGCCCTTATTAAGCATTCTAAATATAGTCATTTCAATTGTACAATTTACAAATTATTTTCTTTTTTCTTATAATAAATCTTGCACCCTTGTGACAAATGCTATAATCCTCACTAGGCAGAAAAGCCCTAAGCTAACATAAAATGAACTTTTTATGAAACCTATGAATCTAGAAGAGAAGCAATTGAATTAGTCCTGGCACCAACCTAAAAGACACTTCGATTGGAAAATTATCAAATTTAACCCAGTGAAACTCAGTTATGGTTTAATGAAAAGCAGTTAAAATAAGTTTTGAATTAATCATTCCTCCTGATCAAGGGGAAAATACACTTATGGAAAACATAAAACTTCATAACTATGATTAGAGAATTATTTTGTTCTGAAAACAAATTAGTTAGAACATTACTACCTGAAAGCAAAATTTGAAATCACTTACTAATGACAAGCTTCCATTCTGTATGAGGAGGCAGATTGCAAAGAAATAGCAGAGCATTGTGTGTTTTCTGCACTGTTTCAAGTATGGAAAACAGTAGTAGTGAGCATTTTTGTTTACCGAAAGGGTATTTAAGCTAATAAAATTGAATGTTATTATAAACAGGGTAGTTGAATTTTACTTTTTCTAAATTCTCCATTATGGATAGAGAGATGATAGATTAATAGATGAATAGATAGATAGATGAAACATAAATATAAAATCATTAATTCTTAGATTTGGAAAGGCATTTTTTAATCTCAGTTGTGTCAGAATTCAAACCTGACATGAACTGGTTTAAATCATCTCTTTAAGGAGGAAATCTCTCAAGGTCAAGCATTTAAACAAAGGTTCATGGGCCCTATGGATCTTATTTGTCTCCCATCCTCAGATAAAGTGAAGCTCACCAAACAAAACACAAATTCTTCTCTGATAAAATGGCTTCCAACCAGTGGGATATGAACCACTAAAGGTCTTCTGGTTATTGCAAAGGGCCTGAAAATTCATTTGAGTTTCACTGAAATAAACTGTAATTTCATTGATTAAACAGTGCTTATATATATTTGCATATTAATATTCTTTAAAGGTTATTAATAAAGCTTATCCATTTACAAAGGCAAAGACAATTTACAGGCTAAAAGTTTCAAGTCTACAAAGGTGACCTCTGTGGGCATGCATACGCAGTCATGTCGGATGTTTGCAATCCTGCAGACTTAACTCACCAGGGTCCTCTGCTCATGGAACTGCCCAGGCAAGACTGGAGTGGGTTGCTCTTTCATTCTCCAGGGGATCTTCCTAACCCAGGGATTGAACCCAGGTCTCCTGCCTCTCCTGCTTTGGCAGGCAGATTCTGTACCTCTTGAGCCATTAGGAAAGGTGATCATTTTACTCCAACTAAGCCATAAGCTTTATGCATTGCCAAAGCAAACCCCAATAGACTTCTTATAAGGGTTAATGAGAAACAGAGATTATTCAAATAATTCTAAAGTTTATGTAGAGGAGTAAATGTTTGAGAAAAGCAAAGAACGTTTGTGAAAATGAAGACTGATGTGGAAGAATGAATTAAACCACGTTATAAAGATGTAGGGACTTTAAAAGTATAATGGAGGTTTAAAGCTCATATGGCCAAAACATTTTCTTCCTAGATTTTGCACTATTAACCCTGCTCCAGAGGGATTTTCCAAGTCAAGACTCTTAAAACAGAGACTCCATATACTATTCTATGGTTATTTAATTTTTTAAATTTGGCTATTTGGTCCATGTTCAATTTGTCATTGTGCTAAATATGATAGGAATATCACTAATTTTAAAATATATATCCAGTAACCCACTAATAGATAATATATACTGATTTAAAGCATCATCCTTATCATATATAAATCCTCATAAGTGTGTAATAATCAAACAATGAAATTAACTTAAAGGTTGTTTATAAAGGAAAACAGTTTGGTGAAGGACCTTCATTTTTAAAAATTTTATTTAAAAACATATTTCTTTTTGACTGTACCATGCAGCAGGATCTTAGTTTCCTAAAAGAAAGAAAGTTAAGTCATTCAGTTGTGTTAAACTCTTTGCAACCCCATGGACTGTAGCCTGCCAGGCTCCACCATCCATGGGATTTTCCAGGCAAGAATACTGGCGTGGGTTGCCGTTCCCTTCTCCAGGGGACCTTTCTGACCCAGGGATCAAAACCAGGTCTCTGGCACTGCAGGCAGACTCTTGACCATCTGAGCTATCAGGGAAGTACCTAGTTCCCTGATCAGGGATCAAATGCATGCTGCCTGTACTGAATACTTGGAGTCTTAACTAGTGGACCACCAGGGAAGTCCTAACTTAAAGTTTCCTTAGTAGAAAACTGGTTAAAATAAGAAGGAAAAAAAAAAAAAGCTTAGTCATTACAGAATCTTTTGCTGCCACTAAAATGATTATTTAGATAAATATTTACTAATAATCAATATCCCCTTTATTAAATTAAAAATGCAAGTTTCAGAAAAAGATGTATATTGGTCAAGTTTTATAAGCTATTTTTGTGTCTGCATATACATAGTATTTATAGAACAGATGCCAAGATGGATTTGCACATGATCTTCATTTCTCTATCCTTTCCGTCATTTGTTAAATTTGATTTTTTACTTTTTGCCAATAAATTGTCACATGCTTTGTCCCTGTAGACACATGCCTTTACCACCTAACATATTTTAGGCTCACCCCTATAATGAAAGAGGGGCCCTGGCCACTTAGCCGTGTGCTGATGAGGGAAATAGAACACAGCTGCACATCTGCCTTGGGCAGCTGAACTAAGGTCTCCTCAGTTCAGGCAGTTCGGTTGCTCAGTTGTGTCTGACTCTTTGCGACCTCCTGGACTGCATCACATCAGGCTTCCCTGTCCATCACCAACTCTCTGAGCCTACTCAAACTCATATCTATAGAGTCGGTAATGCCATCCAGCCATCTCATCTTCTGCTGTTCCTTTCTCCTGCCATCAATCTTTCCCAGCATCAGGGTCTTTTCAAATGATTCAGTTCTTTACATCAGACTGCCAAAGGACTGGAGTTTCAGCTTCAGCATCAGTCCTTTCAATGAATATTCAGGATTGATTTCCTTTAGGACGGACTGGTTGGATCTCCTTGCAGTCCAATGGACTCTCAAGAGTCTTCTTCAACACCACAGTTCAAAAGCATCTATTTTTCAGCGCTCAGCTTTCTTTATGGTCCAACTCTCACATTCATATATGACTACTAAAAAAACCATACCTTTGACTAGACGGACCTTTGTTGGCAAAGTAATGTCTCTTACGCTGTCTAGGTTGGTCATAACTTTTCTTCCAAGGAGTAAGTATCTTTTAATTTCATGGCTGCAATCACCATCTGCAGTGATTTTGGAGCCCAAAAAAATAAAATCTGTCACTGTTCCCCCATCTATTTGCCATGAAGTGATGGGATCAGATGCCATGATGTTAGTTTTCAGAACATTGAGCTTTAAGCCAATTTTTTCACCCTCCTCTTTCACTTTCATCAAGAGGCTCTTTAGTTCTTCACTTTCGGCCATAAGGGTGGTGTCATCTGCATATCTGAGGTGATTGATATTTCTCCTGGCAATCTTGATTCCAGCTTGTGTTTCTTCCAGTCCAGCGTTTCTCATGATGCACTCTGCATATAAGTTAAATAAGCAGGGTGACAATATACAGCCTTGACATATTCCTTTTCCTATTTGGAACCAGTCTGTTGTTCCGTGTCCAGTTCTAACTGTTGCTTCCTGACCTGCATACAGATTTCTCAGGAGGCAGGTCAGGTGGTCTGGTATTCCCATCTCTTGAAGAATTTTTTACAGTTTGTTGTGATCCACACAGTCAAATGCTTTGGCGCAGTCAGTAAAGCAAAAGTAAGTGTTTTTCTGGAACTCTCTTATTTTTTCAGTGATCCAATGGATGTTGGCAATTTGATCTCTGATTTCTCTGCCTTTTCTAAAACCAGCTTGAACATCTGAAAGTTCACGGTTCACGTACTGTTGAAGACTGGCTTAGAGAATTTTGAACATTACTCTGCTAGGGGGTGAGATGACTGCAATTGTGAGGCAGTTTGAGCATTCTTTGGCATTGCCTTTCCTTGGGATTGGAATGAAAACTGTCTTTTTCCAGTCCTGTGGCCACTGTTAATCTATCTATCAGAAAAGAAATGCTTAACTCTCTTGAAAAAGAGAATTGGAAGTTGACATTTTCTTTTTTTCACCTGGCAAAATACTATGAACAGTAAAAATGCCGATGGCATCAGAACTGAAAAGCGAGATTGCTAGAAGAATTGGCTTGGCTTCATCAAGTTTCTCGCCTTTCGACACCATGCAGTGTGCTGATTAGTTTAGATCAGTACGTTGTTAATCTGTGAGGGCTTCCCTCATAGCTCAGTTGGTAAAGAAGCTGCCTGCAATGCAGGAGACCTGGGTTTGATTCCTGAGTTGGGAAGATCCTCTGGAGAAGGAAATGGCAATGGACTCCAGTATTCTCACCTGGAGAATCCCATGGACAGAGGAGCCTGGCAGGCTACAGTCCATAGGATCGCAAATGTTGGACATGACTGAGTGACTACACCACCACCACCACGTTGTTAAAAACATTGCCAGTGTAAGCGTTTATCTTGCATGGTACCATAAACATTTGAATATATGGCAGCATTCAATCACTTAACTTTATTTTAAACAAAATGTCTAGGATTCTTTAACTGAAAAATCCCAAACTTATTCTTCTCTGATCACAGCTTTCTCTTCTTTAATTTCTATAAATGATTTTTCACATATACATCTGTTTGCTGACTCTTTATCCTTCCACTGTACTCAAGTGGCAAAAATCACCATTCTGGAAAATTCAAATTGTCTGAATTCTCAACTAGTATACAAGGAATGCTGAGTAAATCTAGAGGGAAAAAAAGAACTGCAGAAACTTGAGAATTAGAAGCATTACAAATCTATGGTTTCCAGTTCAAACAAGATCTTCAGTGCTCATCTTAATATCATTCTGGGATCCAAGCATCCTGCCATGTCTTGTCAATCACTGGCTTGCTTTCACTCTATTTCATGCTTCCATATTCAATACTCCATTTATCTTCACTTCCATGAAATCTCTTACTCTACCACCTCCTTCTTCCTCACAGCCAAGGTCATAGTCTCCTACCTCACAAAGGAAATAATAGGACCATCAGAAAAGGACTCCACTTACTTCTCACCTCACTTGCCAATTGTTGTGCATGTATATTTATCATGCATAGGCTTCCCACATGCCTCAGTGGTAAAGAATCTGTCTGCCAATGCAGGAGACCTGGGTTTGATCCCAGAGTTGGGAAGATCCTGTGGAGAAGTAAAAGGAAACCCTCTCCAATATTCTTGCCTAGAGAACCCCATGAACAGAAGAGGCTAGCAGGCTACAGCCCATGGGGCTCAGAAGAGTCAGACATGACTTAGCAACTAAACAATGACAACATTTTCATCATGTTGCCATTCCTCTGTCATAGTTGTTTTCCTGTATAAAGTTCCTTCACTCTTGTTAAAGTTTCTATCTTCCTCTTGCTGCAGCTGCAATTAATATACCTTCTTTCTCCTGTATTAAAAACATCTTAATTTCTAGGTGCTTTCATTCAGCATTCAAACAGGTTTGTCTCTTTGTCTTAATTTTTCAGTCCCTTCTTTAACCCAGTGTGAGCTGGCTCTTTCTTCTCTTCTTCCCCACCAACCTGTCTTGTCTCCTAAGCCAGTAATGAACTCATATTCCATTCAGTTATTCAAGAAAGAGATCTTTTGCTTGATCATTTGATTTCTCTCTTCCTTATAGCTTATCAACTCTCTTAATATTTCTGTTTCACTCATTCATTCATTCATTCATTCATCTCTATTAGTACAACTACAACTCTAGATTCAGTCACCAATTTCTGTTTTTACCAATGAGTAAATTTGTTACTTTTCTAACAAATGTCACTGTCTATGGTCTTATCCTTCTTCAGTCTTTCCATGACAACTAGAATTATACTTATATCAATAAAATGCAAATCTGATTATATCAGTCACCCTATTAAACTTCTCAATATTTAGGAAATTTTCCAATGATGGTTTTAAAACTCTTCCTGACCCAGGCTCTGTAGTCTCCTCCTTAAACCTCACTCTGAATTCTAAACTGTAAACATTCTAAATGTTTAGACATTTTAAACTGTAGACATGTAATAAATTACTGGCTGTTCTCTAATTTATATGCCTAATATTACTTTGGGCTTCCCTGGTGGCTCAGATGGTAAAGAATTCACCTGCAGTGCAGGAGACCTGGGTTCAATCCTTGGGTTGGGAAGATCCCTGGGAGGAGGGCATGGTGACCCACTTCAGTATTCTTGCCTGGAGAATCCTCATGGACAGAGGAGTCTGGCGGGCTACAGTCCATGGGGCTGCAAAGAATCCAACAGGACTGAGTGACTAAGCACAGCACAATATTACTTCCTCTAGAGATTCTACACTACTGTCCCATGTGTCTAGAAGGTTACCTTCTCTTTCACTTCAGGTTAAATATCAGAACCCCCATCAGGCATTTAGGATTCAGAAATAATAACACAGTAGTAACTATAGTGAATCTTAATTGACTGTTAGCTTGCTCATAACCCAGGTAAGGCTGTATGTTCTTTAAGGGAGACACAATGTCTTTTTCTAATTGTTTCCAGTGCTCACTGCAGTGCCTGGCTCTACCTGGATGCTCGCTCTGTCAACACTTGTTGGATGACTGATGTTGGCCAATTGCCCAGAAACATGTGAGATAATAGAGATAAGACTTGTGACAATGGAGTAGAGTATCAAGCAGGTCAAAGCACCTGCATAATGAAATTAAGTATAAATCAAGACGTGTTGTTGTAACAGATATATTGACCAAGTCTGGTGAGAACTTGTGCTGGAAACACCTTGCTGACTGGGGATTTTTAATAGCCCTTTATCTCATCAGCATGTCCATCCTAAAGTCGCTGGCCCTTGTCCAGTGGGTCACTTTAGTGGCTCCTTCACCTACTCAAATAGTATTGAGACGAGGAGAGACCTGTCGCATCTACTTATTGATTTTTTTTTTAATTAAACTGGCTAATTGAAGATCTAGTTTGGCCATATTCTGCTTCTATTTGGTTTTGCAAATAACTCTAATGTGGTGATTCTCAGGTATGTATGTCAGTTTCTCAATCATGTCCGACTCTTTGCGACCCCAAGGACTGTAGTCTGCCAGGTTCCTCTGTCCCTGGGATTCTCCAGGCAAGAATATTGGAGTAGGTTGCCATTTCCTTCTCTGGGGGATCTTCCTGATCCAGGGGTCGAATCTGCGTCTCTTGCGTCTCCTGCATTGGTGGGAGGATTCTCTACCACTGTGCCACCAAGGAAGACGGTTCTCAAGTACCGTTGATGGCCTCATCCTCCCTTGTTTGGTAGAGAAGTATGTCAGACTCCCCTCCAAATTGTATCAAATTCTACCTTCATGAAGAGACTTGAATCTCTTCCATTGTCAGTGACTGTCTCTGACCTACAAAGCCAATGTGAGGTGGGGAGGAGAGTTAGATTTCTATCTGTTCTAGGTAGTTGGTCATCACTGATTTAAAGTTACATATACTTAGGGTCGAGTAGAATGGAATGAATTTTTATTATAAACATGAATAAATTAGCTGTTATGTTTTGAAAAAGTACAAAATAATAGCCTCTATTACTACAAGATTTGGATTTTAAAGAAAAATCACCATAAAGGATGGATTTGTAGAATTTCCAAATTACAGATCTAGAATGTGTATTAGGGTTGACTACAACAAATAAAATACTATAGGCCAATAACTGTTCTAAATGGTTTTCATATATTAACTCATTTTATTTTCAGAACAATTCCTTAAGCTATATAGTCTACGAGAGTATAAGTGAAAGTGTTCGTGACTCAGTCATGTAGACTCTTTGCAACCCCATGGACTATAGTCCGCCAGGTTCCTCTATCCATGGGGTTCTCCAGGCAAGAATACTGGAGTTGCTCCCATTTCCTCCTCTAGGGATCGAACCCAGGTCTTCCACATTGCAGGCAGAGTCTTTACATTCCGAGCCACCAGGAAATCCCAAGAATACTGGGTGAGTAGCCTATCCCTTCTCCAGTGGATCTTCCCAACCCGGGATTTGAATTGGAGTCTCCTGCATTGCAGGCAGATTCCCTGAGCTACCAGGGAAACCTGATGGAGTCTATAATTAGCCCTATTTTGTATTCAGAAAGATCAATACAGCTAACATTCACTCAAGAACACACATTTAGTAAGCAGCAGAAGCAGGATTTGAACCAGGAAATCTGGAACTAACATCTCTGTCTTAACTAGTACTCAGCCCTCATTCAGTTCTCCCAAACTTTACATAGCAAGAAACAGAGTTCCAAAATGTTTGGACAAATTGACTAAGAACTTTAATATCTGTGTTATTCATTTTATACATGGATCTCATTGTGCTTATTTTATTGGTAGATATTACTAACTCTATGGGCTGCCAGTTTCTTTGGAGACTCTTTTTTTAAATTTTACTTTATTTTACTTTACAATACTGTATTGGTTTTGCCATACATCAACATGAATCTGCCACGGGTATACAAGTGGTCCCATTCTGAAAGCCCCTCCCACCTCCCTCCCCATACCATCTCTCTGGGTCATCCCAGTGCACCAGCCCCAGGCATCCTGTATCCTGCATCAAACCTAGACCGGTGATTTATTTCTTATATGATATTATACATGTTTCAATGCCATTCTCCCAAATCATCCCACCTTCTCCCTCTGCCACAGAGTCCAAAAGACTGTTCTATACATCTGAGTCTCTTTTGCTGTCTCACATACAGGGTTATCATTACCATCTTTCTAAATTCCATATATATGTGTTAATATACTGTATTGCTATTTTTCTTTCTGGCTTACTTCACACTGAATAATCGGCTCCAGTTTCGTCCACTTCATTAGAACTGATTCAAATGTATTCTTTTTAATGGTTGAGTAATACTTCATTGTGTATATGTACCACAGCTTTCTTATCCATTTGTCTGCTGATGGACATCTACGTTGCTTCCATGTCCTGGCTATTATAAACAGTGCTGTGATGAACATTGAGGTACATGTGTCTCTTTCAGTTCTGGTTTCCTTAGTGCGTATGCCCAGCAGTGGGATTTCTGGGTCATAAGGCAGTTCTATTTCCAGTTTTTAAGGAATCTCCACAGTGTTCTCCATAGTGGCTGTACTAGTTTGCATTCCCACCAACAGTGTAAGAGGGTTCCCTTTTCTCTACACCCTCTCCAGGATTTATTGCTTGTGAACTTTTGGATCGCAGCCATTCTGACTGGTGTGAAATGGTACCTCATTGTGGTCTTGATTTGCATTTCTCTGATAATGAGTGATGCTGAGTATTTGTCATGTGTTTGTTAGCCATCTGTATGTCTTCTTTGGAGAAATGTCTATTTAGTCCTTTGGCCCATTTTTGACTGGGTCGTTTATTTTTCTGGAATTGAGCTGCAGGACTTCCTTGTATATTTTTGAGATTAGTTGTTTGTCAGTTGCTTCATTTGCTATTATTTTCTCCCATTCCAAAGGCTATCTTTTCACCTTGCTTATAGTTTCCATTGTTGTGCAGAAGCTTTTAATTTTAATTAGATCCCATTTGTTTATTTTTGCTTTTATTTCCAGTATTCTGGGAGGTGGGTCATAGAGGATCCTGCTGTGATTTATGTCGGAGAGTGTTTTGCCTATGTTCTCCTCTAGGAGTTTTATAGTATCTGGTCTTACGTTTAGATCTTTAGTCCATTTTCATTTATTTTTGTGTATAGTGTTAGAAAATGTTCTAGTTTCAGTCTTTTACAAGTGGTTGACCAGTTGGAGACTCTTTAGAGGAGGACAAAAATTATATGCATCCTGCCGCTGCTACTGCTAAGTCGCTTCAGTCATGTCTGACTCTGTGTGACCCCATAGATGGCAGCCCACCAGGCTCCCCAGTCCCTGGGATTCTCCAGGCAAGAACACTGGAGTGGGTTGCCATTTCCTTCTCCAATGCATGAAAGTGAAAAGTGAAAGTGAAGTCGCTCAGTCGTGTCTGACTCTTAGCGACCCCATGGACTGCAGCACACCAGCCTCCTCCATCCATGGGATTTTCCAGGCAAGAGTACTGGAGTGGGGTGCCATTGCCTTCTCCACATGCATCCTAATAGACATAAAAAGTTCATTCAGCCCTAAATCTAATGTGTAACATAGCAAAGTCTGACATTTTGAACTCTTGACAATTATGTGGAGAGCAATGGGAGGACTTTGTGATAATGCAGTTCCTTTATTCAGCTAACCAAGCTTGATGGCCTTCCATTTCCATTATAAAGAGTAATATAACCATTTCACAGGAAATGTTTTCACAATTGAATTCCACAATACCTTTGTCAAGTGCCCTCTGACTAGCTGGGTCTCTGTTCTGCATTGAGTAAAACAGACTATATGGATAAGCTATTTGATAAAGTAGAAAGGTCACTGGCCTCAACTTCAAGAGGCCAGGTCGCTAAGTGTCAGCTACCTTATTAATCAGTTCAGATATGGCTTCAATTGTTTGATTTTCCTGAGTGCTGGTTTCCTTGCCAGTGAAATGTGTGAGGAATCTGGAGTTGTATGAAAAGGTTTAACAACTTCTGACACTCCACTGCATAAGAAGAGGTGAAGAAGACCTCTATAAGCTTGCTCTATCCACATGATATAGACAGGCCAGTGGAATTCCACATCAGTTCATAAGATATAATCCCAACTTCTGACACAGAAACTAAAAGTCTTTGGGGGAAAGAAAGGTAATTTCAAGGCTCCTTAAAGACTTGAACTGACACTTGGGAAAGTTTCCCAAAAAGAGAGAGAGAAAAATAGGATCTGATCCACTAAATGAGTTCGGAGCTCATTATGTAGAACATCTCACAATGTCCGGAGAAATTCCTCCTTAAAAATTCTCTATAGACTTGGGTTACCTCTGTCTAAGGCTCTTTCAAGGCCTGGATCCCTGACTCTATTCTTCATCTGCTGTACTTCAGCCCTGTTTGATCCTAGTGTTTATTTCATTGACCCTTGATACCTGCCACTTGCTCCAACCCACTTTCTACTTACCTTTAACTATCTCTCAAACCTAGTCTGATCCATATCTAGCTTTACTGGATTAACTTTAAAGCTCTCCACTCATTTCCGCTTCTATATTATAATCCCTGCACCGTTTCTCGAAGCACCTGGCCAGTCTGTATTCTACAATGACAAGGCAAAGTGTTTAAAGTCATTTTGCTATTTATACATACATCTCAATGAAAAAAAAAAAAACAACTGGTGTGGATTAAACATCATATACTGTTAATATGAGGACATGCTACAATTCATCATTTCTTTAGGAACTAAATGTGAAATTTCAATATGCATTAACACATTTGTGTTTTTCTTACATTTTCTTTCTGCCAGGAATATGACTTTGCTGGAAATCCTGGTTGTGTGATTGATTGTAACTTCTCTGTGGCTCTCTGGGACCTTCCTGAAAATGAAATCGACCATCTTTGAGTGATAATGTCAGTGGGATAGAATGTGTCACTGAATAATGGTCTCCTGCTGCTGCTGCATAAATGCCGAGGTAAGCCAAAGGTATTTATGGGGAAAAAGTTCATACCAAGCTAAGATTTTTATTTTCAATGCAAACAAAACTGAATCTGTGGTCAGCTATCGCTAGTAGAGCATATGCTACACGTAGATTTACTGAATGTTTATAATGGATATTCAAAGGAAATTATAATATTCAAGTGATCAATTCCTATGTAAATCCAATATTCTAATCAGTTTTAAAACTTGAGTTATTATGCATTTACCCAAACCATAAACAAGATTAGTTTCTCAGAAATGAAAGTACATATAATATTTTAGCAATTAGAATCTCTCACTTTCACTTTTTACTTTCATGCATTGGAGAAGGAAATGGCAACCCACTCCACTGTTCTTGCCTGGAGAATCGCAGGGATTGGGGAGCCTGGTGGGCTACTGTCTCTGGGGTCGCACAGAGTCGGACACGACTGAAGCGACTCAGCAGCAGCAGCAGCAGCAGATTATATTAGGCACTTTTGAAACATGCTTTTTATACAGAAGAAGTTGGGTAAATAACACACCAATATCTCAAAAATACACTGATCAATTTATTCTATAATGAAAGGGCATAAGATATTAATATTGATGGGACACTGGGACATATTAACCAAAAATTTAATTTACATTATGTATACTATATCTTTTGACTTCCCTGGTGGCTCAGACAGTAAAGAGTCTGCCTACAATGTGGGAGACCTGGGTTCGATCCCTGGGTCAGAAAGATCCCCTGGAGAAGGAAATAGCAACCCACTCCAGTATTCTCGCCTAGAAAACCCCATGGACGGAGGGGCCTAGCAGGTACAGTCCATGGGGTCACAGAGTCACACAGGACTGAGCAACTTCACTTTCTTTCTTTCACTTTCTGTACTGTATCTTTTAAGAAAACATAAGTGTATGTTGCAAATATTTAACAGTAAATTTACAATTATGACTTATTAAGAAGACATTCCAAATAAAACATCTACTTAGAAGGCACAGATGGTATACATCAGATATATGCATAGGTAGGAGAGTTACATGATTTTCTTCCTCCAAATTTGGCAAAAAATGACTTACTCTTAGTTTTGTATTATACTACAAGCTTTTAAGATTGGATTTTCTCTGTAGAGGAAGCAGTAAAATGAAATATAGATCCATCACATAGAATATTTTGGCCAATGAGAAAGTAATGTGTAAGTCTGGGTATTTCCTTAGAAGACCCTACGACAAGAACTTGCCCTGAAATATGAGGATAACTGTAGCCCATTCTGAGTCTTTTGCTGGTGGCAGTCATTAGAGAAAAAAATTGATATAATCTATAACCAAAAATATATGGACGTATTAAAAAGAAGACTATTTTGTGAACTGTCTGAAAGAGGTTTGTTGTTGTTGTTTTAGTCGCTAAGTTGTGTATGACTCTTTTGTGACCCCATGGACTGCCCCCTCCAGGTTCCTCTGTCCATGGACTTCTCCAGGGAAGAATACTAGAGTGGGTAGCCATTTCCTTCTTCAGGGGATCTTCTCAACCCAAGGATTGTACCCACATCTCCTGCGTCTCCTGCATTGGCAGGCAGATTTTTTGTTTGTTTGTTTGTTTGTTTGTTTTACCACTGAGTCACTGGGAAGCCCCTGTAAGAGGTTAGTGGAAGTGAAAATAATAGCCTCCATATATACATGCCCATACCCCTGGGATGTCTGATTTTAAAACACCAATATTTTCAGCCAGAAAGGCAAAATAACTCAGGCAAGTTCCTTGGCCCTGATGATTTGAAGGTGATTAGAAATGTGATATAATACATACATTTTATTTGTTGAGTCTTTTGTGTGCATAAATGAAAGCCTTTCTATATATAATGTGTAGATACTTGACAAAGCAAAAAGTTCCACAAAAACTGTCTCGCAAATCTGCCTCAATGCTTAAAAAGATCTGTCATTTATAGATACTATTTAATTAACTGATGCCAATAAAAGAAGTTCTAAATAATCAAAAATCATGGTTAAGAAATATTCCAAACAAGTAACAGATTGGAAAGAATAAAAACATATTTCTTTTAAACACCAATCATTCAGAGCTCATTTACTTTTCTATTTATGATTTTAGTGAAAAAATAATAATATAGTACACTCACTTATCCAGGGACTTCCCTGGTGGTTCAGTGGCTAAGACCCCACACCCCTAGTGCCGGGGGCCTGGGTTCAATCCCTGGTCCAGGAACTACATTCCACACGCCTCAACTAAGCGTTCTCATGCTGCAACTAAAAACCCTGCATGTGCTGCAACTGAGAAGTGGCACAGTCAAATAAGTAAATAAATAGTATAAAATACAAATATTCAATACGTTTGTATACAAAAAGACAAAATATTTGTTAGAATAATGCATTGCCTATTATTGTGTCTCATCTGAGCTCTTTCCTTATATAATAGCACTTGAGCTGGGTAGAGCCACACTATTTTGCTCTTATCTTTCTTTTCTACTATCCATAGATGCCTGAATCTCAGTGTTAGAACCATAGTCATACACTGTTTGTTATTTATTTAATGGTTATTGCATTGTTCTTGACAGATCTTTTTTTTTTAATTTTTTGCCACTTTATTCTTAAGAAGAGCTATAGAGATTTAAAAAAACGTACACAGCACTTGAATCAAAGTAGTCTGTTGATTACTGGCCTTAATAGGGAGAGGAGAGGCTTAGTTTTAGAGAAAAACCAAAATAGTTTCTAGAGAATATCTCATGGTTACAACATGAAAAGACCTTATTGGTAGGTTACATTATGAGATATTACTTATTGGTGTTCTAAATATGCTTGTATGTTCATTTCAGCACTATTTACAACAGTCAGGGCATGAAAGCAGTCTAAATGTCTATCACTAAATGGATGGATAAAGAATATGTGGTACCTATAATCACTCAGTTGTGTTTGACTCTTTGTGACACCCTAGACTGTAGCCCACCAGGCTCCTCTTTCCATGGACTTCTCCAGACAAGAATACTAGAGTTGTTTGCCAGTATCTTCTTCAGGGGATCTTCCCAACCCAGGAAATCAAACCCGGTCTCCTGCATTGCTGGCAGATTCTTTACCATCTTAGCCATCAGCGAAATTGGTACATATATATGGTAGAATTTTACTCAGCCAATAACAGAGCCAAATACTGCCATTTGAAGCAACATGCATGAACCTAGACATTCTAAGTCAGACAAAGACAAATACCTTATGATATTGCTTATACATGTAACCTAAAAATACGCTATGAATGAAATTATCTACAAAATAGAAATAGTCAGAGATATAAAAGATAAACTTAAGGCTACTAGGGGATAAGAGGAGGAGGGATAAACTGGAAGGTTGGGATTGACAAATACACACTACTATATATGAAATAGATAATGAGAACTTATGGTATAGCACAGGGGACTCTCCTCAATACTTTGTAATGGCCTATATGGGAAAAGAAGCTAGAAAAGAGTGGATATGTGGATATGAATAACCGATTTACTTTGCTGTACACCTGAAACTAACACAACATTGTAAATAATCTATACTCCAATAAAAATTTTAAAGTAAAATAAAAAATAAAAACATGATTGGTAAATATGAAAATAACATCATGCAAGACATTTTTTGAAAGGTGAGAAATCATTATTTACCAACTATTTTAAGATTTGCATTGTGTAGAACGATGGCTCATCAGGATATATCCTACTGGAAAGTTTCTGGTAGCTATTAAAAAGAACTTGATATGTAATTATTCTTTGCATGGATAAAGAAAAATTTAATTACCATTACTGAAATAACAATAGCTAATGTTTAATAAGCACTTGCTTTGTACTATTTACCTTTTTAAGTTCTTTTTGTTGCTTTTCTTACTTGAAAAAATATTTGAAATTCTGTTACATTCATATAAAAATCATTAAAAAAAACTTCACGTAGCAATGTAACAATCCCTATGTCAATGTAAACTTGATAAGCCTTTTACATGATGTAGACTTTCGGTTAGCTGTGCTTTGTGGATTTCTACACTTAAACTACATATTCTAACACTTATGCTAAAGTCAAGCTGTTTCCATCTGTTTAGGCTACACATTGCATCGCTTAGTGGTACAAAAAGAGCAGTTTTTCTTAGACTCCTGGGACCAAAATTACACAGAATTCATAAGAGATCCAACATATGAAAATTCATTTCCTGAATGGAAGCACTGCCATGCTGTGGAGCGAAAACTATTATTTTTTTCCTTGTGTTTGTAATAAAGAAGTCAAGCAACTGTATCCTTTAAGGCTGGATACCTCATCACCTTACTTGAACACAGTCCCAGCACTCAGCCATGGCATGTGGAGCTAATTACTTTGTACACTGGGACGTTGAGCACCAAAGTGACCCAACTTGGGCCTTTTTACACTGGGGACTTCCCAAGTGATGCTAGTGGTAAAGAATTCATCTGCCAAGGCAGGAGACACAAGAGACAGGAGTTTAATCCCTGGGTCGGGACCATCCCCTGGAGTAGGAAATGGCAACCCACTCCAATATTCTTGTCTGGAGAATCCCACTGACAGAGGAACCTGGTGGGCTAGAGTCCATGGGGTCACAGAGAGTCAGACATGACTGAGCATATATATATATATATATATATATATATGGTTCTTCTATTACCTACACACTCAGGGACTCTGAATGGAGTGCTGGTTCTGGCATGCTGGAAGACACACAAATTCCATCTCTTGTCATCCCAGGTAACTGGCTGATGGAGACTGACAAGTCTTCCGTCACTCTGTCATCCTTTCAGTTCAGTTGTTTTCCAAATCCAAAGGTTATAACTTCAGCAAGAATCTCAGCATTGTAGCAACCCCTGCAACACCCCGTGGATGTATCACCTATGAGGCTGGGTCATTCCAGGAGCAGTTTCTACAAGAATTGTGCAGCCGTGAAAACAGGACCCTAGGCAGTTTTGTATGCACAGCAACCCTGGTGACTGTTATCTGCTGAATTGCAGGAGCTCAGCCTTATTAAAATTCCCAGGAATCACTCACTGGCAAGGAGCTATATTTAACCCTTTTAAATGTATTTTTGCAAATACAGTTTGGTCATCTTCATGCAGCAACCAAATGCATATGCTTGGGAAGCCGAGTAGAAATGTAGCGTGCATAAAATGTTCGTTTGTCTACTTATCCCCCTTTTTACCACTATCTCATCCCCCTTACAGGACCTCTACTATTATCTCTATGCCCCTGATCATAGAAGGAGATAGTGTGGAGAACTAATTGGCACTCAAATATTAATGATGATGCATTGTGATATTTTGAGATACATATGTAGAGACATATGCTCATCTTTATAGTCTTTCAAGATGTTGTTGCATTAAAAGTCTCCACAGTAACAATGCACACTGTTTTTAAAGGCAATAGAGGGGACAAGGACAGAAAAAATATAAGAAAGGAATGAAGAAGGAGGAAGAGGGGGAAACAGACAATACACAACACAGTTCTGGTAGCATCTAGAGCTAAAAAGTTGGGTGAGAACTTTACTTTGTCACTTGACTATGAACAAGTTACCTAATCTCTAAGACATCAGTTCATGTCTCAGAATATATGTTTGTTTTTTTTTAATTTTTTTTTTTAAATTTTAAAATCTTTAATTCTTACATGCATTCCCAAACATGAACCCCCCTCCCACCTCCCTCCCCATAACATCTTACTGGGTCATCCCCATGCACCAGCCCCAAGCATGCTGCATCCTGCGTCAGACATAGACTGGCGATTCAATTCACATGATAGTATACATGTTAGAATGTCATTCTCCCAAATCATCCCACCCTCTCCCTCTCCCTCTGAGTCCAAAAGTCCGTTATACACATCTGTGTCTCTTTCCCTGTCTTGCATACAGGGTCGTCATTGCCATCTTCCTAAATTCCATATATATGTGTTAGTATACTGTATTGGTGTTTTTCTTTCTGGCTTACTTCACTCTGTATAATTGGCTCCAGTTTCATCCATCTCATCAGAACTGATTCAAATGAATTCTTTTTAACGGCTGAGTAATACTCCATTGTGTATATGTACCAAAGCTTTCTTATCCATTCATCTGCTGATGGACATCTAGGTTGTTTCCATGTCCTGGCTATTATAAACAGTGCTGCGATGAACATTGGGGTACATGTGTCTCTTTCAATTCTGGTTTCCTCGGTGTGTATGCCCAGAAGTGGGATTGCTGGGTCATAAGGTAGTTCTATTTGCAATTTTTTAAGGAATCTCCACACTGTTCTCCATAGTGGCTGTACTAGTTTGCATTCCCACCAACAGTGTAGGATATACAAACACAAAATATCTTATGTATTTTATGATTTGACATAACTAGTTAAAATAAGCTACTTCACTCAGAGAACAGAAGAAATATAATTCAATATCAAATGGGTTATGCAGAAGAAATGATGAACATAGCTTAAGGCAGTTATTAAAAGCATTAATCTAAGGGATAAAGAAGAACAGAGAAAGAACATGGTGAGGAAAGCGATAAGAAAGAGAAAATTACAATAGTGCTCAGAATTTTTAAAATTCTCTTTCAACTAAGATTTTGGAATGTGAATGCAATTATTATGGTTAATCATATTTATCAACTATTTATTTCCTCTTCCCATTGGTGATGAGTTTGACCATGTGCCTTATTTAAGCCATAGGAGATATGTGCCATTTCCAAGATAGGTATTAACAGTGGAATGGCAGCCTTCATTCCACTTATTCAGGAAGTGACCTTAATTTCCAAATATTGAGGATGTTTGAGGATTACTCCTCTTAGGTATCAATTCAGTATGGGATCTGGATTAATAAAGCAATACTGCGCTACAATATCAGGCTTCCCAGGTGGTACTAGTGGTAAATAACCCACCTGCCAAAGCAGAAGACATAAGAAATGCAGGTTTGATCCCTGGGTTGGGAAGATCCCCAGGAGGAGAGCATGGCAACCCACTCCAGTATTCTTGCCTGGAGAATCCCATGGACAGTGAAGCCTGGCAGGCTACAGTCCATGGGGTCTCACAGAGTCAGACATGACTGAGGTGACTTAGCACACACACACATATTGCAATATTAATGAGATCAGATTCAGAGCCTTAGGGGTAGGGACAAGCTTTAAAGGACCTCCAAATGGAAGATCTTATGTGCTGATGTGTTTCTCCAAGTTGTGAGGAAAGGAAACAAGGAGGTGAACACAGAACAAGTAATGCAATACATCTATGCTCTCAACTCTACTTAATAGGGAAGCTATGCTATTATATGACTACAGAGGGATATATATGACTATACTACTATATGTGGGCTTCGCTAGGGCTCAGACGGTAAAGCGTCTGTCTGCAATGCAGGAGACCCGGGTTTGATCCCTGGGTTGGGAAGATCCCCTGGAGAAGGAAATGGCAGCCCACTCCAGTATTCTTGCCTGGAAAATCCCATGGAGAGCGGAGCCTGATAGGCTACCGTCTATGGGGTCACAAAGAGTCGGGACACGACTTCACTTTCACTTTCACTATATATACTACATAGGGACTGGTTATTTATTACTGTATTACAAACTGTCCCAACCTACTGTCTTGAAACAGCAAATATTAATTATCTCCTATATCTACAGATTACAAATTTGAGAGCAGTTTAGTTAGGTGGTTCTGACTTAGAGTCTCTTAGAGTCAAAATGTTGACTGAGATTGCATCTTCTAAAGCCTTGAGAGTTGCTATTAAGAAGGTGGATTCACGTGGCTGTTGCATGAACTCCTTAATTCCTCACTAGCTGGAAATCTTATTTCCTCTCCATGTTGTCCTCTCACAGGGCTGCCCGAATGTCTTTAAGACATTAGTCAGAGGCGAAAGCTGTGGCCCAGTAGCCTTTCTAACCTAATCTAGAAGGGACATCTCACCACTTCTGCCGTATTCCATTGATCACACAAATAAGCTGGTAAATTATAGGAGGGGACTCTGCAAGAATGTTAAGACCAGAAGGAAGTATCGTCAGGGACCAATTTGGTGCCTAGCCACTAAAGAATGGTTACATAAGTGGTGGGGCAAGAAGGAATTGACCTAAAGTAATGATATCAGTTACATCAAAAATAGAGTGGCTAAAGTTGATGAATGAACTACCTAAATGAAGAACAGGCTTGAAAGAATATCTGTTTCTTGGTTTACAAGAAGTGATTCCCATGGTTCTTATTCATATCAGGATAAGAACCAGAACTTAATATTATTTTTCTTATATATTATTGTTAATCTGTTGATTTCTGTTGTTGTTTAAAAGAACATCTTTTAAAATGCATTGGCCAGTGGGTATGAAAGGAAAGGCTCTGCAGACACCAAAAGCTCAGAGAAAATTTTCGCCTTGGAGATTATATCAGCTAATCCATAAAAAAAGTTACCAACCCAGAATGTGGAGCAAGGTAATCAACAGATGGACTAACCAGGTGGCTCAGTGGCAAAGAATCTGCCTGCCAATGCAGTAGACATGGGTTTGGGCCCTGAGTCAGGAAGATCCCTAGTATAGCAAAGTAGATACCCTGAAAGACCTTTGGTCGCTAAGTCGTGTCCGATTCTTTTGTGACCCCATGGACTGTAGCCCACCAGGATCCTCTGTCCGTGGGATTTTCCAGGCAACAGTTTTGGAGTAGGTTGCCGTTTCCTTCTCCAGGGATCTTTCTGACTCAGGGATCAAACCCATATCTACTGTGTTGGCAGGCAGATTCTTTGCCACTGAGCTACTTGGTTAGCCCATCTGTTGATTACCTTGCTCCACATTCTGGGTTGGTAAATTTTTTTATGGATTCTCCAATATAATCTCCAGTGTGAAGACTTTGAACTTTTGGTCTCTGCAGAGCCCTTCCTTTCATATCCACTGGCCAATGCATTTTAAAAGATGTTCTGTTGTATTTGATCTTGCATTTTAATTGTTGCGATTAGAAAGGTCTTTCAGGGTATCTACTTTTCTATACCACCAGATAAGGAAGTGCTGTACCACTTCTTTCTACTTGACAATGAGTTATGGCTCAGACTCTAGAATTAAACTAATAGTTTGAATTCTCCTTCTACTATTTATAAGCAGTGCAATTTGGAGGGAGTCATTTAGCTTCTCTATACCTTTGTTTCTTTACCTTAGTAATTTTAAAGTTGTATTAATAACATGTCATTGTAAAATCTAATTTGCCTATCTACTGTGTCTGATACATTCTACACATTTAACAAATAGCTAACATCAAGGTTTTAATGGCTGTTAAACACTAGATAGGGCTTCCCTGATAGCTCAGTTGGTAAAGAATTTACCTGCAATGCAGGAGACCCCAGTTCGATTCCTGGGTCAGGAAGATCTGCTGGAGAATGGATAGGCTACCCAATTCCAGTATTCTAAATGTTAGACATTACCACCTATATGAAGCTTAATAAGTTTTTTCAGGTAAAATTCTTTGCTTTTCTATATTCCTAAATTTCTTTTCCTCCAGTGGCAATTGTGATATTATTTTTAAGTATAATTTACTTGTATACATGCCACGGTTTTCAACTTTATTGTCAAGTCTTTCATTACAGGGACTCATGCATTTTTATGTGTTTCTTTTATGTATATACAATTTGCTGAATTGGAGGATTGAGGAATGGATGGATAAATGGATGGATTGACAGATGAATGGTTTTATACTGCAAATGAAAAGAGTCAAGATATCCAGCTGGCAGGACCTAGTTGAAAACTTGGGATATACTGAAGCACTGAGGCAATAAGAAAAATTTTAATAACAGAGAAAATTGGTGTGAAGTTATCCTCTGTTTAGGGAAGATGACCAAAACCAGTGTTAGAGAGTCACTGAAATCTCTGTAGTTTTTGTATTTTCTTCCTCTGCGTCACTGCAGACCAAGATACTGATTCATCATCCAGAGAAATAACTTTTCTCAAGGCAGTAGAACCTTAATTCCTTGCTCTAGTTACACTGCCTACTTTGGAGAAAAAAAAAAATACTTGGAGAAAAGTTATTAGCGTTCAGAAAACCATCCTTCTGCAAACCAGTAATTTCCTTAAAATGAAAATCTGATTCAATTTCCAATAGTTTATTTACTTAGTCATTTGAATTTTTTTGAAAGAAAAAATATTTCTGTTGAAAATCCCTAACTGAAATGATGACAAAATAGCTAGAAACAGGATGACAACAATCCTGGCTGATATTCTGATCCTTTATTCCTGTTTAATTTTTTCAGCGGCTTTTTATTGTAAGTTCTGGTGTTTGCTAGGACCTAGGTGGATTTAGCCTTACCATGTGGGAAATAGAACACACAGCTGGGCTTGTCTTTTGCTGACCTCTGTGTTGTTAGTTTGCCCTTCCGCCATATTTGCTCCCACACCAGCTAACTGGTATACTCTTGTGTCACACCTTTCCACATGTTTCTTGGGAAGAATTTCTTCTGCTCTAAATCCCTCTAGTGGTCCCAAATGATGTTGTTGTTGTTGGTTTTTACTGCTGACTTCCATATTTAACATGCACTCATATACACAATGGGTGAATCTCATTGGCGTGATCATTGTGAAAAGAATAGCATTGAAAACTCAAGAACGACCTTGAATGATTCATCAACTACTGTTAGCAGGCCTGTTAAAAAGGAAGATGAAAAATAAACAAAACATAAGCAAATGATAAGGGACAAGGTCTTGTTATTCTGAAGTTGTCTTTTGAAAGAGTCATTTCTATGGGGAAAAGAACAAAAAAATAAGACTAGTCTACTCCTAAATAATCCACAGGTCAAGTAACGCATTGATCAGTAATTAAACCTGTATCTGCTGGTGCTCCAGACCTGATGTATACTAAACAGTGACAATTCTTTCACACATCCTCAAAAAGCAATGAGCCAAAGAATGTCATGGTCTATTGTGTGCCAGATGTATTCCCACTCATCAGAAAATGCATGGAACTTTTTTTTTTTTTAACTTAGCAATTTTTCTATTTACTTCAATTTAAACTTTGCAATACCTCCTGAGATTAGCAAGCTCTTCCTAAAGGGAGGAAAATTAACATGCTTACAAAGCAGGTTTTCCTAAGCTATCACAGAACTGAAAGGCAGCTGCCAACTCTCCTGAAACAAAAGCAGTAGCACAACGAAGGGGGGAAGCATTTCAGAATATGGTGTGAGGGGGGGAGCATTTCCAGAATAAGGGGGGAGCATTTTCAGAATATGGAGTGGGGAGCATTTCCAGAATATAGGAGGGGAAGCATTTCCAGAATATAGGGGGGAGCATTTTCAGAATATGGAGTGGGGAGCATTTCCAGAATATAGGAGGGGAAGCATTTCCAGAATATAGGAGGGGAAGAATTTCCAGAATATGGTGAGGCGGGGGGGGAGCATTTCCAGAATATAGGAGGGAGCATTTTCAGAATATGGAGTGGGGAGCATTTCCAGAATATAGGAGGGGAAGCATTTCCAGAATATAGGAGGGGAAGCATTTCCAGAATATGGTCAAGGGGAGCATTTCCAGAATATAGGGGGGAGCATTTTCAGAATATGGAGTGGGGAGCATTTCCAGAATATAGGAGGGGAAGAATTTCCAGAATATGTGTGGGGGGGAGCATTTCCAGAATATAGGGGGGAGCATTTTCAGAATATGGAGTGGGGAGCTTTTCCAGAATATAGAAGGGGAAGCATTTCCAGAATGTAGGAAAATCCTATATTCTGTTAGCACATTCTCTCTCAAATACAAAAACCGTAAGCCCCAGAATAGACAACCATGAAGGTGACACTTCAAAAAACTAAAGAAGGTGAGATCTCAAATGGTTTTGCTTAAACTGTCCGTTTCATGCATATTTGACCCAGACTAAAAGGAAAATATCAAGTTATCCTGACACTATTTCCCAAGTTGCTTGAATTTTCCTTTAAAGAAATTTGAGGAACATGCATCCCCTTAAGGTGAGATGATACATTTTTTGTGTGGTGTCAGGAATTTAAAAGGCATTTGTAATATTAAATGTTTAATGTTTTGTATCAAATATATTATTTCCTACTAATTGTCAGAAAATAAAATCTATACATTTAAAAATAACACCACTTTTATTTTTACTCCACTCTTAACTTTCCTAGTTTAGTTACAAAAGTTCAAGATTCTTGTCATTTATAACAGTGTGTCTGAGAGTTTATTTTTTTATTCTTTGTTTCCCCAAAGTTTACAAAAGAAAGCACTTGCCATTAATCTCTCTAGACAGAACATCTGAGGGTTAGATATTACTTCTATTAATATTGGTCACTATTTGGAGAAAGAAGAGTGTGTTAGAACACTTACACCAGTACATTTGCTGCAGCAATTATATGAATGATGGAAAGAAACACTTCTGCATTGTGGGATAACATTATAAGGCAAACCATTATGAGTGTGTGCAAACAAAGTTTGAAAAGTGATCAGTAATCTGTGAAATCCACACAAAATGCAGCTGGAGCTCATATGACATGTACGTTACACTTAAATCTCAGAAATTATGTGCCATGTGTATACATGAGTTTTAAAAGCCTGGCTAGCTTAATATAAACCTTCTAATTTATTGAAGAAATGAAAATGTCCCTACTAACAGTCTTATAATAGAGGAAACAAAATTAAAATTTGAAAAATCTTTCCTACAAAAATTCTGTCCCAAGATTGTACTTTTATACATATGCATTAGGGTGGAAATATATTAGTCTCTTCATAAATTCACCAAAGGCTACAGATATTTTCTTGATAGAAATGTGCATTTCATGGAAAAGTTGTGAAATTTCTAAAGGACTATTTCAATTTTTCTATTTTGGACTATAGATGAGTAAATTATTTTCTTTCTCCACAGACCTGGATATTTATGAAGTTTTTTTTCTGGAAGAAAAATTACATGAAACTTTATCATAGCCACAATCAACTCAGTGATATTTCTCTACAATTACTCTACTTTGAAAGTCTCTGAATGTTGCATTTTGAAACCAGGAAGTTGAAGATGTGCATTGCTATTCATACTTTGTCCGCATATAGTTATATTCCGTAGTATGATACTTTTTAAAAATACTGGTAAAACTTTAAAATGTTGTGATTTTTAAGATGCTTGGATGCCACTTTTAAATCTGCCACATAAATATGACTGAATCTCAGAACGTATATGTATGGAAATACATCAAAGATAGCAAAGCTCTCTCTCACACAGCATATAATATAAAACTGAATGTTACCAGATTTTAACAAGACTGGCTTTGACCCTCTTCCAGTCATCTAATGATGCATAACAAACTACCTCGAACTTAATGGCTTAAAATGACAAAAAGCATTAAATATGTTCAGAAAGCTGCAATGTGGGCAAGCCTTAGTGGGTAAGTCTGTCTCTGCTTCATGTGTCATTAACTGGAGTGGCTCAAAAGCTAGAAACGATTTAAAGATGGAGCTAGTAGCGTCATCTAATGTATAGGCTGTCAAATTACAGCCCATGGTCCAGTTCTGGTCTACTACATATTTTTGTATAGTTTTATTGCAGCAACCTTGCCCATTTGTTTATGTACTGTTTATGGTTATTTTATGCTAATTTTTTAAAACTTGTAACAGGACAGCTGAGTATCTGAGGCAGAGACTATATAGCCATAATGTAGATATTTATTAGCTGGATCTTACAGGAAAAAAAAAATGTGCTGACCTCTGATATAAAAACTCACCCACATGTTTGGAAGTTGACGTTGGCTGTTGACTAAAATCTCAGCTTGGGCTGAGGCCAAAAATTCTATTTAATCCTTACCATGGAGCACTTTGGTTTTCTCATAATGTAATAGCTAGGTTCTAAAAGTCAGCATCCCAAGATGAAGAGTAAGAGTAAGAGTATAGAAAAGATGAAGAGCAAAGAGTAAGAGTTAGTCTCTTAAGCCCTGAGCAGTAACATAGTCCAGATTTAAGGACAGCGCATACATACTTTCAACTCGTGAAAGGAAGAGTATCGGTGAAATTTGGATGTTATGCTTTAAAACCCCAGCAAACCCATGACAACATCTCAGTGATACATATTCAAAGTATTTATGGCATAGAAATTATGTATATAGTCTTCATATATTTACTGAACCCTTATAATGTAGAATACATACATCTTTAACAAAATAGATATAATCCCTACTCAAAGGAACATATACGTTAGTGTGGGAGAAAGGTCAGTGATCACCATGAAAATGAAAAATGAATATGAAAATTTCAGAGAACAATAAATACTAGAATGACTGGATGTAAGGATTAAGAGTGGGGCTACTTTTGGTCAGGGAGAGCCTTGCTCCACTGATAGCATTTTAGCAGAAAGAAATAACCTGTCCTGGAAACTGGTGATTCCCAACACAGGAGACAGAGAAACAGTAAATGAAAATAGCATCAAGAAAATGGAAAGCAAGCTTGCAATATTTAAGAGACAGAAAGAACACAAAAACACAGGAGCAAAACTGGTAAAGGAACAAAAAGAGACCCAGGCAGAGAGGGGGACGGGGATCCGACCATGACTGTCTTACAGATCACGTGAGATGCTACTCTAAGCCATGTACTGAGATGAAGAAGAAAAAGAGCAGCAGGTCGTCTGTGTGTGGAAGTGGGGAAGCAGAATGAGAATTAAGAATTTCATTTGACCATGTCAAGACTGATTAACTGTTACATAGCTAAAACTGTAGAACTTAACAGAAGTAGAGAACTATACTGAGTCACAGAAGCTCTCAAGATGACTAAAGACAAAATAAATAATTTAAATACTATCACAAATATACCATCAGTCACCACATATCCTCTATTGCTTGCTATGAGGATGAGAGATCTTGGAACAGTAAGTAAGCTCATTCTGGGCTTGAGAGCCTCCTCTGGTCTCTGGTCTCTGAGTTCCCATCTGATAGAGACAAAGGCATAATTTCTACCATGAGCTTTGGAAAGTGCCTTGGAAAGAAACCAAATTAAAAATAAAGAATTTGAGATATTAGAAATATTTCCTCACTGCATTCTGCCCCAGAAGCTGGGTTTGCTAAGTAACAAACCCACAGAAAATTTTTATAATTCTCTCCGAAGACAAAGTGTAGGATTTAATCTGAGGGAAAACACAGGAAACTCTTCAAAACAAGAAGCCATTTCTTATCACCTCATTTTTTTCCACTTTGAAGAAAACCTGGGAGGGAAGACAGGGATGGGGAAGGACAGACTGAGGAAAACCCTGAGATCCCGTTGTCTCTAGCAGTGAATTCGAGCTCAGCAAAAGACAAGACCTACAAGAAGTTAAAGAACTCTTATGACATTCTGCCCACAAAGGTCCGTATAGTCAAGGCTATGGTTTTCCCAGTAATCATGTACAGTTGTGACAGCCGGACCATAAAAAAGGCAGAATGCCAAATAATCGATGCCTCTGAAACGTGGTGCTGGAGAAGACTCCTGAAAGTCCCTTGGGCAGCAACACCAAACCAGTCAATCATAGAGGAAATCAATCTTGAATACTTGTTGGAAGGACTGATGTTGAAGCTGAAGATCTACTACTTTGGCCACCTGATACAAAGAGCCAACTCACTGGAAAAATCCCTGATGCTGGGAAAGATTGAGGGCAGAAGAAGAAGCAGGCATCAGGGGATGAGGTGGGCTGGATGGCAAAACCAGTGGGATAGAGATGAACTTGGGCAAACTTTGGGAGATGGTGAGGGACAGGGAGGCCCGATGTGCTGCAGTCTATGGGGTTGTACAGAGTCGAACAGGAATGGGTCAACAACTGTGACACTAAAGGGCTTCCCAGGTGGCTCAGCGGTTAAGAATATGTCTGCAAGGCAGGAGCCATAGGACACACGGGTTCAATCCCTGGGTCAGGAAGACCCCAAGGAGGAAGGCATGGGAATCCACTCCAGTGTCCTTGCCTGGAGAATCCCATAGACAAAGGAGCTTGGCAGACTTCAGTCCCTGGAGTTGCAGAGTCAGACATGACTAAAGCAACTGAGCATGCTCGCATGACACTAAACGGTGAGCAGGAGATATAGGAAGGGGTGCACGATGGCCCTCGTTGCTGATCTCTCCATCCACTATGGATTAATAATCTTTAGTCACGTCCTTGCATTCTCCTGGGTTTTTCTCTTTTTTTTCATAAAAGGAATAGGAATAGATCCCCTAGAATGGCAATTGGAGGCAGGTGTGTAAGCTTGCCTTCTGTCCACCTCTGAAATCCTCTGAGTGTACGCTCATCTTGAATTCAGGAAACCATACAAATCCAAGGATAACTCCCATGGAGTAAGACACATCCGACTATGAGATATAATCTTCATCCATTTGTTATAATGTTAAAATGAGTTAATTCATGGTCAAGTACTTGGAACACTCCCAGACACATAGCAAATATTCAATAGCTATTAGTTAATGGTATTATTTCTGTTTTAGAACTGCCAGTGTCCTGGATTTCAATTATGTTTTCTGTTAACTTTATTTCTTGACAATGATGGAGGCATTTACAACTGAAAATCTGATGCCTTGGCCTGTGAGAAGTGACGCTGCTTTAGGAATCGATTTTCAAGCCGGTAAAACAAAACCTCACTTAAAAAAGAAATGTCTGAAGCCAAGAATGTGTACAATAGAAGACAGTTTACACACGTCTGAATTCAGCTTCTCCTCATCTCACTAAAAGTAGAAACAACAAGTGCTGAAATAATACATTTGGATGCTTTACTGTGAATGCGCTGTGACAACATTTCAAGCATTTTCAAAAATACTCTCTCTGCTTCAGGATATAGCTCCAAATTTTGATGATGAACAGAGATGCCAGTTTGCTTGCCTGGATTTTAGTCTTCACATTTGCTGAAACATAGCTAAATGAGGTTTAGGAAGACATGAGACAAATAACCTGGCACAAAAGATTTAGAATCGAATGGCTCTGCCTTTATTTCCAGCTGTCTATATGGACCTTTTTACAGCTGTCAACTTCACTATCCCTTTCATAAAAAGGAAGGGAGTCCAGAGGCCTTAATTCATAGTTCCTCAGGCCTCACCCCAGGAATTTCTCTACTTGGCCAAGGCTGAAAATGACTTTAGGGCCCTGTGCCAGTCACCTGTAAGTGAACATAAATAATAACCCTAGAGATATCATCTTCAATAGCCCAGGTGTTAGGAGGGCTCACTTTATGTTTCAATGACATAGATGTTGGCTCATATTGGATGGTTTCAAAGAAACTTAAAAGGACCTTTGGGGAATTCCCCAGATCTCTTCCACATATTTTCTGATCACAGAAAGTTTTCACAGAAGAAACAGATACTTAGAGTTGACAGCTGAAGAGTTCTGTTGGAAGACAAGCATGCACTTACATTCACATTATGGTAATTTTACGTGCATGTGTTATAGATACACGTGTATTGGGTTGGCCAAAAAGTTTGTTCAGCTTTTTCAGTAAGATGTTATGGAAAAACCTGAATGAACTTTTTTGCCAGCTCAGTAATATCTATTCTACACCATCCAACAGAACTTCTCCCTAATATCAGGTATTGCTCTGGAAGAGGGGAATGTACCAGGGTCCCACGTCTTTGGACTGGAGAAAATGGCGGCATGGTGATGGTGGTTTGGTTTCTAAGTTGTGTCCGACTCTTGCAAAACCACTCGTGCCACCTTGGCTAATGTGAGATGATAGAAAATATATATTGGGTTTTGCCCCTGGATCCTGGAACAAAGCTCCTAAAATCCTTGTAATTCCCTAAGAGCTAGGAGCATCTTTTGTTCTAATATGACAGGCATCCTGAAGATCTCGTAATTTCTTGGGCGATAGCATCTTTGGTTTCATTGAGGCAACTTGAGGTGGGGTGGCTCCCAGGTAGGGGGTTGGTCACCGGGAAAACAGAACCATGAGTAGAAGCTTGGAATTTTCAGCTCCAGCTGCCATTCTCTTGGGGAAAAGAAAAAGAGGGGCTGAATATCATCAAGTTAATACTCAATCATGCCTACATTATGAAGCCTCCATAAAACCTAAAAATATGGAATTTGGGAGTTTTCAGGTTGGCAAACACATCCATGTACTAGGAGAATGATATACCCCATTTCCACAGAGACAGAAGTACCTGTGTTTGGGACCCTCTCAGGCCTTGCCCACCTTATCTCTTCATTTGGCTGCTCGTGCGTATGTTTTAGCATATCCTTTAATAAGCTAGTAAGCAGAAATGTTTCCCTAAGTTCCATGAGCCATTCTAGCAAATTAATCTAACTTGAGTAAGGGGTCCTATGCATGTGTGCTCACTGGTATCCAACTCCCAGGAACCCCCACTTTGTAGCCAAGTCGAATAGAAGTTGTGGGTAACCTGGGGACCTGTTATTGAGATTGCTGGAAAATCCCATGGACAGAGGAGCTTGGTAGGCTACAGTCCATGGGGTCACAAAGAGTCGGACACGACTGAGCGACTTCACTTACTCACTCACTTAATAAGCTGGTAAACAGAAATGTTTCCCTGAGTTCCATAAACCATTCTAGCAAATTAATCTAACTTGAGTAGAGGGTCCTATGCATGTGTGCTCACTTGTATCCAACTCCAGGAATCCCCAATTTATAGCCAAGTCAAATAGAAGTTGTGGGTAACCTGGGAACCTGTTATTGAGATTAGCACCTGAAGTGGGGGAGAGCAGTCATAAGGGACTGACCCCTTAACCAGTGGATCTGGTGCTATCTGCAGGTGGAGAGAATCAGAATTTACTGACACTCTGGAGTATCAGAATTCTCCAGGTGTGGAGAATTCTTGCTGTGGGGGAAAAAATAAAACAAAAAACCTACCTCTTTGGTGACCAGAAATGTCAGATGTAAAATGCTCTGTGTGAGGGGGCAAGGATACTCCTAGGAAGGAAAAGCTGCAGGTTTTCTAGCACAGTCTTTGTCAAAAGACAAGGATTTCTTTAAAGATTTGTTGAGTATCAGAGCACGTTCATATTCTGCATGCTCTCGCATAATTTTCCAACAAACCCTTTAAAGACGTACTTTATGTTTGTCTCACTGATTAAAAAAACTGAAGCTCAAAGAGATCATTTTTACTATTAGCAAATGTAATATTTTCTACCATTTTGGGGGTGACTTCATTTCACCAGTGCTTCTTAATGCTTGGGAAAAGTCTATGATGAGAAAATTATTGTTCTCATTTTTCATACGAGAAAACCAAGGCCTAAGGTGAAAATAATTTGCATGTGGCAAAACTGCTAGTAAGTAGCAGAGTTGGATTCACATTCAAATTGTGAGACTCTGAGTATTCTTTCCATTGAGGGGGAAATCATTCACACTCATCAGATTTCCACAGAGAGGAATATGTTTCTATTCCAACCCCCAGAAAGGAAACTTACTGAAAAGCATTCCCAGTTTTTCTCCACCCCTTCACGCTCTCCTTTATCCCTTGGTGGTGGAGTCTGAAGGAATAGAGCATGGTCAGGCTTTTGGATCTCCTTCTGTAATTTCAGAGCCTGCTGGACCACTGTTCGCATCCCTCCAGTTCTCTGGTTCTGTGTCGACAGGGACAGAGTCCCTGTAGCCAGTGAGTGGCAGGGACTGTAGAACAGGATTGTGGAGGGCTTTAAGCCGTGAGCTAGAGAAGTGGACAGCCTTTCCACTGCCCATGCATGGCTTGGTGGCTGGTCCTTCTGCATCGGTGCGACTGTTCTCAGTCACTCAGTCATGTCCGACTCTTTGCGACCCACGGACTGTAGCCCACCAGGCTTCCCGGTCTGTGGGATTTTAGGGTGAGTACTGTAGTGGGTTGCCATTTCCTCCTCCAGGGGATCTTCATGACCTAAGGAGAGAACCCATGTTTCCTGTGTCACTGGCATTAGCAGGCAGATTCTTTACCACTGAGTCAGCTGGGGAGCCTTTCTGCATTGGTTGTTACTGTTCAGTCACTAAGTTGTGTCCAACTCTGCAACTCCATGGACTGCAGCACCCCAGGCTTCCCATCCTTCACTATCTCCTGGAGTTTGCTCAGACTCATATCCAGTAAGTCGGTGATGCCATCAAACCATCTCATCCTCTGTTGTCCCCTTCTCCTCCTTCCTCATTGGTATTGTTTCATAATTACAAAAGAGACTCTAGGACCATATATATATATGTATGTTACACTTCCCATCTGGCCTTTCTCTCTGCCATTTCTCACGACCAACCTGCTAACTACCAATTGTGGAAGTCACTTACATGGCAATTAAGCTGAGAAGCCTGAGCTCAGTCCACAGCATCTGTCGTGGCTATTACGGCTGTGAATAGAACAATCACGTGTGGATGGCTGCAGGGATTCTGAGACTAGTATGAGTCTACTATAAAGACTGAATTGGAAAAGTTCAATCCTGTGTGATTTCTAGAGGGACACAATCTAATCACATTTTTCTTGAACCAATTATTTTTTCACCAAGGCAGGAATCGGATTCATTGCCAGTGGGCTTAGCAATTTCCACCCAAAAGTATTTTTTTTTCCTTTTCACATAAGTCTTAAAAGCAGACCTTGATTTTTCTTTGCAGACCCAGATTCACTGATCATGTGACATCGTCTATTACTAACACTGGCATTATATACAATAACTGACCTGGAACCAATCACTCGATCTGATAGGTGCTGGTTGAGTAGGGTGATAACTCATGCATATTAGACCTCTGTGTTTCCATCGCTTTAGGTGTGATATGCACTTATCTAATCAGAAACCCAGCCATAGAGGTAGTTTATGATTTTTGTTGATTTCTTAAAATAGCATTTTTTCCCAGGCTTATTTCTGAGGGACTGAAATCTCCTCCTTTAATCAAATGAAAATTCATGTACTCTCATTGGCATAAAACACACTTGACATTTCTTTAAAATATAGATTGATGGTTTCTTTTATTTTCTCTTTCTATGTATAGATTCAATGAGATTATTACCATGACAGAGTTGAAGCTACACTACTGTCTTCACCTGGAAAAACCTTCTTTACTGGAAAAATCTCGCTTGTATCATACATTTGGTTGTTGACCTAGTTCTAACATATACAGGTTTCACATGAGTGAATTCTTGCTCTCAATAAATTCTTGAGGCATCAAAAATACTAATCTAAACTTTGGATCTAATGGGGTTTGCTACAAACATATAAATAGAATTTCATTTTGGTTTTATAGGTATATAAACTGTATAGACATATAGATAAAATACCTTTATACAGATAGATAGATTTTGGTTTTGCCTTTATATAGATGGTCCCATCTATAAATCAAGACACTGTAAGCAATAAATTCTAAATAAATTAAACTGTCAAATGTTCATTTAAACACTTTTTATGTATCTTCATTAGAATATTATTTTCTAAAAAACTCAGAATTAAGTGCTTTTCCATGCAATTTAAGAACTACCCAGTGAGTATTTCTGTGTCTGATATGAAACTTAAAATCACATATTAGATCATAACAATGATGGCCAAAGGCAATAGTAATATTAATAATTACCATAAAATATGTTTTCCATAAGTGAGCAAAAAGAAAGTGAATATACAGCCGCAGTCACCATGCTGGCTGTCATAGCAGTGTACTGCCCAGTCACAAAGAGGCTGTGACTTGAAAAGCCACGGAACAGTGGCCCAGACCTAAAATGCATTTTTCACCCATCAGTAACAGGTTCAGAATCCCATTCTTTAAGATTGATTCATTTAAATTGACCCCTATGATTTCTTAATATCGTCTCTTAAAAATGTAAATTTCTATGAACGGGATAAAGCCTTGTGTCACTTACAATTCAGATAAAATGAGTTTACTTAACACTATCCGTCATGACAGGAGCAACACAGGGTCAGCATGAGGTCACTAGCTGTCACAGGAGCGTAAGGAGATTAGACAATGAAAATCGGTATAAAAGCTGAAGATAAATCTTGCTGGCTTCAGTTTTTCCCGAGATGCTCCCTATTCAGCTGAATATGTCTCTAAGGAAAAATCACCAACTGTAACTTGTCTTAGCCTATTTTTATTTTGCTTACAACTAGGTTCTGTCTTGACTTCTGGGCACGTTTATCTATGACGCTTAAATCCTAGTTGAGTTTTAAATGTAGCCCAGGCTTAGGGTCAGACCAAATGGATTTGAATACCAGCTTTGCCACCCGAGGACTAGATGATTTTGAACAAACTCTTCGGCCTCTTGAACTCCAATTTCCTCAGGGATAATAATATCAAGCTCTCTGGATTGTCGTGAGGATTAAATAAAATTATGTCCATAAAGGGCTTAGCAGGGAACCTAGCTCATAGCAAATGTTCACAAACTGTAGTAATTACTAGATTTATCAGGGTCATAGACAGAGTGGCCAGCAGGACAAGGCAAGTGGTCAGGACAGGGACCTGTGAAATATAGGAGAGAGATGTGGAAGAGACCCTTGAAACAGGAGCAGTGACATAAATCAGACAGGCTCACAGTGTTTGTCTTGTTTTAGGTTCAGTCTCAGTGCTGAGAATGCCCTCTCTGCTGAAAACCAAGAGCATCCTTGAAATTCCTAATGGTAAAGAACACTAAAGAGGATGCCACCCCCCTGCAAAATGGTACCCAAGACTTGGACCATCTGGAACTGGGGCTGTTATCGAGATGGCTGTATATATGGTTTTCCTCCCAACCCTGCTCTCTTCACCATGGAGACAATTCTTCCAGAACAATAGACCCTCAGTGGCTGTTCATCACATCAGCATCACAAGCACCACTCTAAACACCATTTTATCTTGTTGTTGTTTTTTTTTTTTACATTTTAAAAAATTTTTTTACTTTACAATACATTGACATGAATCCATTACAGGTGTACATGAGTTCCCAACCCTGAACCCCCCTCCCACCACCCTCCCCATGTCATCTCTCTGGGTCCTCTCAGTGCACCAACCCCAAGCATCCTGTATCCTGCATCGAACCTAGACTAGCGATTCATTTCTTACATGATAGTATACATGTTTCAATGCCATTTTCCCAAATCATCCCACCTTCTCCCTCTCCCACAGAGTCCAAAAGTCTGTTCTTTACATCTGTGTCTCTTTTGCTGTCTCGCATACAGAGTTATCATTACCATCTTTGTAAATTCCATATATATGTATTAGTATACTGTATTGGTGTTTTGCTTTCTGGCTTACTTCACTCTGTATAACAGGCTCCAGTTTCATCCACCTCATTAGAACTGATTCAAATGTATTCTTTTTACTGGCTGAGTAATACTCCATTGCGTATATGTACCACCACTTTCTTATCCATTCGCCTGCTGATGGACATCTAGGTTGCTTCCATGTCCTGACTATTATAAACAGTGCTGAGATGCACATTGGGGTACACGAAGCAATCTTGAGAAAAAAGAATGGAACTGGAGCAATCAACCTGCCTGACTTCAGGCTCTACTACAAAGCCACAGTCATCAAGACAGTATGGTACTGGCACAAAGACAGAAATATAGATCAATGGAACAAAATAGAAAGCCCAGAGATAAATCCACACACCTATGGACACCTTATCTTCGACAAAGGAGGCAAGAATATACAATGGATTAAAGACAATCTCTTTAACAAGTGGTCCTGGGAAAACTGGTCAGTCACTTGTAAAAGAATGAAACTAGAACATTTTCTAACACCATTCACAAAAATAAACTCAAAATGGATTAAAGATCTAAATGTAAGACCAGAAACTATAAAACTCCTAGAGGAGAACATAGGCAAAACACTCTCCGACATAAATCACAGCAGGATCCTCTATCCACCTCCCAGAATACTGGAAACAAAAGCAAAAATAAACAAATGGGATCTAACTAAAATTAAAAGCTTCTGCACAACAAAGGAAACTATAAGCAAGGTGAAAAGACAGCCTTCTGAATGGGAGAAAATAATAGCAAATGAAGCAACTGACAAACAACTAATCTCAAAAATATACAAGCAACTCCTGCAGCTCAATTCCAGAAAAATAAGTGACCCAGTCAAAAAATGGGCCAAAGGACTAAATAGACATTTCTCCAAAGAAGACATACGGATGGCTAACAAACACACGAAAAGATGCTCAACATCACTCACTATCAGAGAAATGCAAATCAAGACCACAATGAGGTACCATTTCATACCAGTCAGAATGGCTGCGATCCAAGAGTCTACAAGCAATAAATGCTGGAGAGGGTGTGGAGAAAAGGAACCCTCTTACACTGTTGGTGAGAATGCAAACTAGTACAGCCACTATGGAGAACAGTGTGGAGATTCCTTAAAAAACTGGAAATAGAACTGCCTTATGACCCAGCAATCCCACTGCTGGGCATACACACTGAGGAAACCAGGATTGAAATAAACACCATTTTAAAATCGCCTTTTAAATGTAATTGAAGAAAAAAAAAGTGAAGATTGAAGTAATCATCAGAAAAATAAGAATATCATATTAAAATGAAGGCTCTGTACATTCAGTTAACAAGAAAAATTAATCTATCCAAACTGCAGAAAATCTAGAATTAAGAAAATCATTTATATTTGTATGGACTTGGAGATCTATGGACAGATTCTACTTTAAACAAATATGTAATTATTCTTATCAGACTGAGAATTATACTCAAGCCACAGCATGATGACATTTAACCATGCTATTATGTCTGTGTCCTTTTTTGACATGTGGGTACAAATGAAAAATATTTAATAGTTTCCACCATGATATGCTTTACAAAAGAGGGCTTATTTTAAGAATCTGTGTCCAATGCAAAATCTGACATAGAAATTACAGTAAACTTCATAGATGGCATGAAACTGTGGTGTCTGACTCTGGAGACCATGCTATTGAATACCAGGACACTAGCTTTTCATCAGAGAATGAACAGGAGGTTAGAGGCCCAGGAAGAATCCATTTCAAAGGAAGACTGGCATCTCAATTATATAGAAAGTAACACTAACTGAGGTTATTATTACTTTTCTCTTGGGTTTTATCATAGCTTATTTTCCCTTTCCATCCTATGCTGTGCTCAGTTGTGTCTGACTCTTTGCGACCGTCATGGGCTATAGCTTGCCAGGCTTCTTTGTCCATGGAATTCTGCAGGCAAGAATACTAGAGTGGAATCCCATTTCCTACTCCAGAGGATCTTCCCAACCCAGGGGTCAAACCTGAGTCTCTTGTAACTCCTGCATTGGTAGGCAGATTCTTTACTACTAGTGGCACCTGGGAAACCCATTTAATTCCATCTTCACCTCATGACCACACTGATTTTCTATAGAACATATCTCCAATAATTTAACTTCATTTAAAAAAATTGAGTGACACCTGTATAGCATTATTTCAATATATCTCCCTGGTTTCAAATATGCAAATACACTTAGCTATCAAGCCAATTTAAATGATTTATTTTATTTCATTTTGTTCCATTCCTCTCACCCACCCATTCTAGAATGAATTTTCTGAGTCCCATTTTCACTGAGCAAAATTATATGGAAAGTATAAAAATGTACCTCGTTGTGTGGTTTTCAGTGTTGGACACACTAGAGATCAAATAGATTCCATCTTATTATCTTCTTTTCATCTTGGAGATAAAATTACACGAAAGACTCTAGTACTTCCTGAAAGCATGAAACCGGGCTAGTAATACCCTTTTTGCATCTATGTATCTGGGAGAATAATTTAGATTATCAGCTTGTAGGGAAGATTAATAAGCTGTTTCTTGCAGTGCTCTTAGTCTAATTCCAAGCACATAGTACGTTCTCCATAGACGTCAACCCTTAATAATGTTATTATTACTAGAATTATTTGTTTTGAACCCCCAAAGAATACCTTCTTCATTCACAATACCTAATTTACCCTATCTCAAAGCAATGTGTAAACCTATATGTCATGAGAGGGAAGTAAAGAAGCATGGTTGTCAGTTTTAAGAGTTTAAATCTTTTATTTGATGGTATGTAACTGAGTAAACAGAAAGATGGGGGAAGGGATAGTTGCGGAGTTTGGGACAGATATGTACGTGCGTGCTAAGTCACTTCAGTCATGTCTGACTCTGCAATCCTATGGATTGTAGCCCACCAGGCTCTTCTGTCCATGGGATTCTCCAGGCAATAATACTGGAGTGGGTTACTGTGCTCTTCTCCAGGAGATCTTCCCCACCCAGGGATCAAACCAGGTCTCCCACATTGCAGGCAGATTCTTTACCAGCTGAGCTACAAGGGAAGCCCAAGAATATTGGAGTGTGTAGCCTATCCCTTCTCCAGCAGATCTTCCTGACCCAGGAGTCAAAGCGGGGCCTCCTGCATTGCAGATGGATTCCTTATCAACTCAGCTATCAGGGACGCCTAATAGATCTGGTATCCCTCCCCAACCTGAGGCCTTTTAAAATCTTATGTAGACAGTACAGCTTGATAGTTTCACTCCAGGAATCCTTAGTCACTCCACAAATATTTATTGAATGGCTACCATGTGTTATTAGTGTAAATATAAGTGAGACAGAAAAAAAGCTAGTAAGGAAACAAGTGAATAATTATTGATTACAAATGCTGTGAATGAAATGATCTGTTAAAGAAAGAGGAGAAGATGCAGTATGGGGAAAGATGATTTTTTTCTTCTACACACCATCCTATATCTAGACTATTTTCACTTATAAATTGATAAAGTATGAAAAAGGACAGACGAAGCTGTAATCATTTCAATAATTATTTCTCCAAAGTTATATCATATGTGCGTGTGCGCTAAGTTGTTTCAGTTGTGTCCAGATCTTTACGACTCTATGGACTGAGGCCACCAAGCTCCTCTGTCCATGGGAATCTCCAGAAAAAATACTGGAGCGAGTTGCCATTCCCTCCTCCAGAGGATCTTTCCAATCCAGGGACTGAACCCGTGTCTCATGTCTCCTTACTTGGAAGGCAAGTTCTTTATCACTAGTACCACCTGGGAAGCCCAAAGTTATACAATATTGGCCATTTATCCTAATTTCTGGCATCATGTTTATGGCAAATTTAATTTCAATTAGACCATGTTCCAAAGCCTATAGAGTTTCAGAAAAATAAAATAAGCCATTAGTTTTGCAGTGTTTTAATGAGGTATCTTGATAGATTCTATTAAGGTGCTATTCCATTCAAGCAAGTTAACAGCTTTAAAAATTTTGTTTTGGAAAATATATTTAAATTACATGTATGTACACACATGCACATATAGTAAAACATGAGTATATATAAATATTTAATAATGAATTTATAAGTCATGTAGCAACATGGCTTGGGCTGTTATTTAGCATCCTTTGTTTATCTTCATGAAGAACTTCTTTCAAAATGTCATAACAATAACTCTTTTTCAAGTATTATACCTTGCTCTCAACATATGTGTGTTTCTGAGAAAATTCTTAAAAGAGTCTGTTTCCCAGAACGTTTTTTTTTTTTACTTCATTTGCAGAAATAAATTATGAGAGATAAATCACCACAAAGACAGAAAATAAGAAATAAATAATATTCTATGAGTGATTGATTTACTTTTTATCTCTAGAAGCACAATTTTTCCTTTATCTCCTGTGATGCTATGGTCAAATGGCCAGTAATATAAAGTGTTTATGGTTTTTTGGACTGGAATTACAGTTTCTTGACCTATCTGATTCAGGTTAGGGCCCTGTCACAGTTTTTCATTTTAATGAAGAGAGAAAACTTCTGAGGATGCTTAGACTCTGATTTTCTTTTTACACTGGAACCTCAGAGAGTTCAAAACAAAATTCCTCTTCCAAACATAACTACAATTTCACAGATTGTATTCATTTCCATAAAAGAACACAGAACATTTTTCAAAGTAGCCTCTGGTTCTCAATGGAATAAAATAATGAGTTATTTTCATAATGTCTTCCATTTTTAATATCATAAACTTTACTTCCTTACTCATTCTTCCAAAATAGCACATAAAGAACTGAAGATATAAACAACTTCATCTAATCTTTTCTCTTTCCCATAAGAATTTTTGCCTTGATTTCCAAATTCTGTATTTGAAGAAAATAAGCCATTCCAAATTTATTTGCTTTTACTACACTTATCATTCTCATTTATACACAAGTTCTTAAAATGATGTTATTTCACTTTGTTCTCTTGTTTGCTGTCATTTCGGTCTCCTCTAGGACTAATTGTATATTTCACAAAATGACAGACATAAGAAAAATAGACTGAAATGAAGATTACCACCGAATCTTAGGCCCCAAAATGGCATATTGTTATATTTTGCCTTAAAAAAAATGTTTAACTGAGACACCAAAAAGAAAGATTAATGATAAAGATGGCAGTCATAAATTTTTATAAAATATCATGTTGAAATCAAATATTATGTTCTTACTAGTAGTACCTTAAATTATTTCCTAGCAATTCTGGAATAGTATGTATGTATATATGTGTGTGTGTATAAATGTGTGTGTGTATATATGGGCTTCCCTGGTGGCTCAGATGGTAAAGAATCTGTCTGCAATGTGTGAGACCCAAGTTTGATCCCTGGGTTGGGAAGATCCCATGAAGAATGGCATGGCAACCCACTCCAGTATTCTGGCCTGGAGAATTCCATGGACAGAGGAGCCTGGCCAGCTACAGCCCGTGGGGTTGCAAAAAGTCAGACACAACTAAGCGATTAACACACATACATATATATAATTAGAAATAATATATATAACATCAATATATAAGCTATATATGCATATGCAAACATATATGTGATAAAATTCCTACAAGCTTTTCCTTAGGGAAAATCAGGAGCCATTACACACAGAATCCTAAAAACAGACAAGGCACTGTCTTATTGCAATCCTTGTCATTTGAGGAATGACAGAAAACAGAATTTGAAGTGGAGATGGTCACACATAGTGAAATTTCTTTTCATCACATTTCCGCATTCACTGACCTATCCTTATTGAGGTCTATAAGTTGGAGTTAAAAAGTATTTCATTAACTGCTCAGCATGTATGATAAAAAAATAGAATGCATATTTAAAAATAAAATACTGGAAGCCATTTAAGTTCTTGCCTACATTGGATGACAGCTAGATCACCATTAAGAAGACACCTCACCCAGACTCCCCACTTCTGTCCTTCCCTGCTTTCTTACTTAGAAATGCACCATCCATCTTTTTAGTCAATAAAATATTAACCAGATTGAAATGAGCTTCCATGTTTAAACTTGTCCTTTTGTCATTACTGTGAAAAGAATATGCCCCATATAGCTTGCTGGTTCCTGAGTTTTAAGAGGTGTTTGGAGCAAATCTAAATCTGATCCATAGCCTAATACCAAGCAGTTGAGCCCAGCCTAGATCAGTTGAACCACAGCCAATCTGCAGATACATGGGTGAGAAAGTGTCTACACTGAGACTTTGGCATTAGCTAATGAACACAAGCAGTAGCTACTGAATACACATTTAGGAAAAGGTGACTGACTCATACATTTCAAAAGGGAAGTAAATAGGCAAACCTGTTAGTACTGATCTTCTAAGATCAGAAATTTTCTTTCAAGTTTCTCTTCTGAACATTTTTGTTTCTCATACATGTCGCCATCTCTATGAAGAGGAATAATATTATTACATATGTCATCTCTAATCTTCACAAGGATACTTCATACAAGAAGGCATGACTCCCATTTTACAGAAAAGAAAACTGGCCCAGTAAAGTTAAGGGAGTTTTCGTTGTCCACACAGGTGATATAACATACTCTACTGCCTCAATTGATGCAGAACCCCATGGAAATACACTTTAAGAAGTTGAAAAGAGAGATCTAGGTAAGATATGCAGTGAGGAAAGAAAAAAAAAAACTCTTCTGGATAATTATTGTAAAACAGTAGAGACCAGACAAACATCTGTAATCTGATGTTCATCTTTAAGTCTAAGATGACAAAAAAGAAAGTTTACTCAGATCACTTCAGGGTTCACCATGCAACCATGTTCATGATATTCTCTATATAACGATATTTGTGTTCATCAAAATGCAAATCATGGAATGAACAATGAGAAAAATGATACCACTGCAAAGATACATAAGGGGCAGAAAGCTGTAAACACATAAGACTGTTCTAGAATCCAGTATTGTCATAATCTCATTTGAACTGTGCATCCACTTTTATCTGAAACTTTATTCCTGGTTCCCAACCATCCAGTCCATCTTGAATTCTCTAGTGAAAATTATGGACAATAATTACTAATTTGCCTTAGTAAATTGCTACTGTTTCAGAGATCAGAATTATTTCTTATTGTCTTAGAGAGCAGAATTTAGAGCAGAGAATTACTGTGCTAGGCTATTTTACAAATGAGAGACCATGGGGTCAAGTCAGGTCCACTTAACAGCAACTGTTGATCAAAGAATAATCTAAGCTGTCTGTCCAAACAGGATGCTGTGAACAATGCAGCCAAGGTCTACGGGACACCCCAGATGCTGAACCAAGTCTATTTGTCAGTGATAGTGATGCTGAAGAACAGACTGTTTTGTAGAAGAACACATGCATTTATTTCCTCACACCTAAGTGGGTTCAGGTCTAAGCAGTTTCTTCTAGCTTTTAGTACTTTCGATATTTCTAAATACAGCGCAGCATAGAGAAAAAAAAAAGTCTGATTTTTTTTTTTTTACTTTTATTGAAGTATAGTTGATTCACAACGTAGTGTTTCTTAGTTAAAGTCACTCAGTCGTGTCTGACCGACTCTTTGCGACCCCATGGACTATGCAGTCCAGGGAATTCTCCAGGACAGAATACTGGAATGTGTAGCCTTTCCCTTCTCTAGGGGATCTTCCCAACCCAGGGCTCGAATCCAGGTCTCCCTCATTGCAGAAGAGTTCTTTACCAGCTGAGCCATAAAGAAAACCCAAGAATACTGGAGTGGGTAGCCTATCCCTTCTCCAACAGATCTTCCCGACCCAGGAATCGAACCAGCATCTCCTGCATTGCAGCAGATTCTTTACCAACTGAGCTATCAGGGAAGTTGTCTTGCTCTTAATTATAACTTAATTATAACAAGATGCACCATATGTAAATCTTACCATCTATAAAACCGGAATTTCATAACAGAATAATTGCTACTCCCTTCTAATTTCTAGCAGCTTCCAAAATATGCACATCCCTCCCCCCAGAATCAAGACTTTTTTTTCAACCACTACGACACTTTGACAGGAAGAATCACCAGCGTGTAGGAAAGATTCTGTACACCAGTGACGTCAGCGATTCTGCTGCTGTTACTTTAAGCCTTCTTCAGATGCTCCAAGATTAATTTGCCATCAGAGCAACTGACAAGCATTCATTTACCGAATAACGATCTTCTAAATTCATAATTTATCATGTTATATGATGTCACTAATTAGGTAAAACTATAATTTACAATGGTGGAAATTTTTTTCAGAATCACTCTCATTCACTTGAGGAGTTGGAAAGGGAAATGAGTATTTCTCTATACAATGCATTCTAGAGTTTGAAGCCTGGACCAAAATGAAAGCCAGGGTCACAACTGTTCTGCCCCCATCATCATATAAATCGCATTATGAAGAACTTATCTATAAATATGAGTCTGCAAGGAATATTAAGGGAAGTAGAAATGTGACCCATATGGCTGTTAGGAGAGCATGCATAAATGTTGTAAAATATTCTCTAAGAAGGCAAGATATATAAGAACAAAACTAATAAAACAAAGAATGTTGTGAAAAGCCAGTTCAGAAAAAGAATTGGAATGGGGTTTTATCTAAAAGCGTTTTAATATGTCCACAGCCCTTGGTTCATCATATTCATAGTCTGCCTTTTAAAACCACAAAGAAAGGCAGTATGCTAAGAAATCTAATAACCAGTGCTATAAAAGTAAATCTCAACCCAGACTGAGGGTGGCCTTTACACAGTCTAAAAGTTTTGAGTTTTAGAAAGTTTTGTCTTCAATACACTAGTTTTATGTAAGAATATAATCAAAAGATGCTACCTCCAAGGAACATGCATTGAGCTTATGCTTCAGACATCATGGAAAGAAATGATTATGTTGGTAGCAATGTTAGATTTCCGCAAAAGCAGTCAAGCAACACTACTACAAGATGTTTGGAAGCATTTTATAGAACAAGTGAAAAAATATAATTGGTAATTGAACAAAATGATCTTTATTATTTCATTTATGGATATTAAATTCTCATTAAGGGGAGAAAAGGCACTATATATTTCTTCCAAAATTGCTGGAAAAATTTTTAACCTGCTACATTAAGATTTGTATGGACATTTCCTGACTAATAAACTCCAAATTCATGACATTCACATCAATATATAGATCAGGGCAAGTGAGTATTATTAAATTCATTCATAATATTATATAATTAATTTGATTCTTTAGAAAAGCTTTTTTATATTCTTGGTGACATTTTTTTCAGAGAAATACTTTGTAACTTTGTTAATCAGTTCTGTTTTATGGGACCTTAATATACCCCCAAAATGGGCATGAGCTTTATGTTGCTGTTTCTTGCTCTTTTATAGCTATTGCACCTTTTAATATCTTTACTTAAGGTATGATAATAACCTCAGATATGCAGATGACACCACCCTTATGGCAGAAAGTGAAGAGGAACTAAAAGCCTCTTGATGAAAGTGAAAGAGGAGAGTGAAAAGTTGGCTTAAAGCTCAACATTCAGGAAATGAAGATCATGGCATCTGGTCCCATCACATCATGGCAAATAGATGGGGAAACAGTGGAAACAGTGTCAGACTTTATGTTTTTTTGCTCCAAAATCACTGCATATGGTGACTGCAGCCATGAAATTAAAAGACGCTTACTTCTGGGAAGAAAAGTTATGACCAACCTAGCTAGCATATTGAAAAGCAGAGACATTACTTTGCCAACAAAGGTCTGTCTAGTCAAGGCTATGATTTTCCCAGTGGTCATGTATGGATGCGAGAGTTGGACTGGGGAAGAAAGCTGAGCGCTGAAGAATTGATGCTTTTGAACTGTGGTGTTGGAGAAAACTCTTGAGTTCCTTGGACTGCAAAGAGATCCAACCAGTCCATTCTAAAGGAGTTCAGTCCTGGGTGTTCCTTGGAAGGAATGATGCTAAAGCTGAAACTCTAGTACTTTGGCCATCTCATGCGAAGAGTAGACTCATTGGAAAAGACTCTGATGCTGCGAGGGATTGGGTACAGGAGGAGAAGGGGACGATAGAGGTTGAGATGGCTGGATGGCATCACCAACTCGATGGATGTTGAGTCTGAGCGAACTCCAGAAGTTGGTGATGCACAGGGAGGCCTGGTATGCTGCAATTCATGAGGTTGCAAAGAGTCGAACATGACTGAGCGACTGAACTGAACTGAATACATAGGTGGTGCTAGTGGTAAAGAACCTGGGTCTGCCAGTGCAGAAGACTAAGAGACACAGGTTCGATTACTGGGTCAGAAAGATTCCTTGGAGAAGGGCATGGCAACCCACTCCAGTATTCTTCTTGGAGAATCCCATGGACAGAGGAGCCTGGCAGGCTATAGTCCATAGGGTTGCAAAGAGTCAGACACGACTGAAGTGACTTAGCACACACATAAATCTTGAGAACTATTTTGTAAGTCAACATATTAGAGACCTTCCCCTGCTTAAAAATATATGTTTACCATTTATATTCTCTAATTAGTATTCAGAAAACAGTATTTTCCCAAATCCAATTCATACTAATAAATTGGCCAAGCTGCATGTGTTATTGGTATTCTGATATTCTATTTCCTCCAAGGAGAGAACTTAACTTCACAGCTGAAAATAACTGCTAGCAGCATGGTGCAGTGTTGAAGGTCCATCTGACTGAAGAGCATTTATGCAGATCACTTCTAGATTCTTAAACTTTTAGAAGTTAAATTATATGCCATTAGTGAATAAATTAACCACAGAATGTTTCTGGGTGCAAGCACTGTGGTAAGTTTTATGAAAACAAAACACAACGCAGGGAGATGCACCATCCTTTAAATCTGGTAAGGAAAATAAGATGACTAAATAAATCATTATTGTATGATATAATATATTTTACAGACAGTAGATAAAAGGAATTGCAGGGCCCAAATTTGGGAGCCTTTATCTGGTGAGATGGAAATCAGAGATGCTTAGGGGAGCTGCACAGAAAATGGCATTTTAGCTGAGTTGAGAAGGGTAATTGTAGTTTATTAGACAGATAAAAAGTAGGGAGGAAGACATTCTGAGCAAAGAGAACGGCCTACAGAAAAGCACAAAGACATGGGGGATAAAAGTATAAGCTTTGGCTGAGGAAGATTTGAATTTTATTCTGCTTTCATCCACCTATTCTTTCTGCCACATTGGGCAGCTTATGTAGCCTCTCAAAGCCTCTATTTTTTCCTTTTAAAATGGGGATAATGATTATACTTCCCTCTTAAAGCTGAGCAAAGATTAAATGAGATAAAAATGTAAAATATGTGATCCATCCTCCTATGAGTCTACCTCCCAAATACTCCTTCCAGTCCCCATGGAGGTACTGAAGCAGGTAATGTAACTAGATAACTGCAGGGCAGTGCAGTGAGGGGGTTGCAAGAAATGAGCCTGAATGATAACTGGTATTTGGATGTTTGTGGTCACAGACAGGAGGGCCAGTATAAACTCCAAGCAGGGGAGAGATGTGATCAGGCTTTTGTTCCAGAAATCTCACTCTGGCAGTGTGAACGATGCACACGTGAGGGAGGTGAGCGAAAGGAAAGACACCACAGAAATGAGGAGGGAAGTGAATGAAGGACATACGCATCGGGGCAGAGCGAGGTAGGATCTTCTCGAAACTTAGTAAATGATTGCCTGGAGAGAGAGAAATGAGGAGAGACAGCAGGGCACAGAGAGCGGGAGTCCAGAAAATCTCCCAGATGTCTGAATCCAGCACCTCAATAAAATGGGAAGCAGATAGCTATAAAAAGTAGAGTATTATAAACTGCAAAATGTAATGAAGGTCTACCTGGCAAGTCTATAGGACCCAGGCCTGGAAGTGGTTACTGGGAGCTAGAACCGTAAGAGGGACGACCTCACAGAAGAAGACAGTCTGAATCAAATTCAGAGTTGAATTTGATATATGAATACGATGCACACGGGTGACGGGAGAAATGAAGTCGTGAAACGGATTTACGATATAAATATGTTAGGCAGGACTGACATGACTGCAGGTGGAACATGTGCTTATTTGTATATTTAATTATGAAGTTATATTTAATTATTTTGCTCTTGATTTCATAGAAATCTGAAAACAACCAGTGGTTTCTATATACCAAACCTTAATTGAAAGCATTAAGGATAACCTAAAACACTCTGTGGAAAAGATAAATTAAAACACAAGTGTCAAATAATATAGTACAGCAGTACTTAGTTTACTAGCAGTTGCGAAACAACTTACGTGGCATTGGTTACTTGGAATAAGGATACTTGGCAACCGGGAGGTAACCAAGCAAAGCTTCAGGTAGGAATCAGGTCTAGGAATAACAGTTTCACTTAGTCAGTCAGTTCTATCATACTCAAATTATAAGCATATATCTATTATCTAAGAAAAAATTAATACAGACACTATTTTCCATGTGTTGTCTTTGACATGACAGTGGTCATTAAAGAACATTTTCTTAAAAGTCCTACTTCTTTGCTACTTTTCAGATTAAATCGTATTCTGTGCTTACTAATGGAGATTCTATATGGAACTAGAGTACTTGGGCTGTGCTAAGTTGCTTCAGTCATGTTTGACTCTTTGCAACCCCATGGATCATAGCCTGCCAGGCTCTTCTGTCCATGGAATTCTCCTCTGTCCATGGGCAAGAATACTAGAGTGGGTACTGCCATGCTTAGAAGAAGTTAGATGTGAACTGATTAAATAAATAAGCAACCCAGCCAATCACACTGAAAGAGTAAGATTTTAGTCTACATCAGGAAAACTAGAAATGTGAGGGATTCAGGTCACGTAATATAGTGAACGATGAAGCAGCTAGAGACATTACACCCAGGCAGGAAAGTTTTTATAAAGGGACATATTAGTTGACAGACTTCCCTGTAGCTCAAACTGTAAAGAATCTGCCTGTGAGGCAGGAGACCAGGGTTCGATCCCTGAGTTAGGAATTTCCTCTGAAGAAGGGAATAGCAACCCATTCCAGTATTCTTGCCTGGAGAATTTCATGGACAGAGAAGCCCAGTGGGCTACAGTCCATGGGGTCACAAAGAATTGGACACGACTGAGCGACTAACACATGCACACACACACACATACACACACACACACACACATTAGTTGACTGAACATTCTTGTAATGATTTAATCAGAAATTGAGACTATGCATTATGCAACCACGAAGAGTAAAATAATTTTGTGGTTGGTATTACACATTGATTTGTTTCAATAAAAATATAGATAAGAACTTCTAAAGAAATGTCACCTATGAATGAAATGATTACATCTTATGGCACTTAGGTCCATTTTTGAAAGTTCAAGAAAAGCTGTTGTTGTTGTTTAGTTGCTAAGTCATATCTGACTCTTTGCAAGCCCTGTAGCCTTCCACACTCTTCTGTTCATAGTATTTCACAGGCAAGAATACTGGAGTGGGTTGCCATTTTCTTCTCCGTGGGATCTTCCTGACCCAGGGATTGAACCCACATCTCTGGCATGCAGGCAGTTTCTTGAAAGTCGAATGACCTCTTTTCTGTATGTTATAGAAGGAACACATTCCAACCCAAACTGACCACTCACCACTCCACCACTCACCAGCAGGAGCTGCACCACTCACCAGCAGGGACACCTTAAACACCCTCTATTTCTTTTGAGCTTATTAGTGAAATTCAAAGTGAAGTCCCTCGGTCGTGTTGGATTCTTTGTGACCCCATGGACTGCAGCCCACCAGGATCCTCTGTCCATGGAATTTTCCAGGTAAGAATAGTGGATCTGGGCAGCCATTTCCTTCTCCAGGGCATCTTCCCAACCAAAGGATCACACCCAGGTCTCCTGCATTGTAGGCAGACGCTTTACCATCTGAGCCACTAGGGAAGTGGCTCACAGTAAAACTGCAAAAATACCACGTATCCTGCAGGGTCATTGTGAGGAATATAAATGATTAAGCATCAGAAGTTTCCTAATACACAATGGGCCCTGAATATGAATGTTAGCTGATTATGAATCTGAAATATTCAATCGAGTTTGTGTCAGCCACTAGTTAGAAGATAACTCGAGGAACAAAACAAAGTTTTTAACAGGACCTATTAAAACATTTGCAGGTGGAGAAATCTGTATGTGCCTATTTTATCTAAGTCTTTTGTATCTTTCATTAAGCTCTGCAGTTTTGTCCTTACATATATGTATATAAAAGGTGCAGGACAAATATTTCTTGCCACAGCTCAACAGAAATCTAGAGCAGGAACTGGACAGATCCAGTAGGAGTTAAGTTCACCAGCGTCAGCAGGTGGCGCTAGTGGTAAATAACTCGCCTGCCAATGCAAGAGGGTTCGATCCCTGGGTCGGGAAGATCTCCTGGAGAAGGAAGTGGCAACCCACTTCAGTATTCTTGCCTGGAGAATTCCATAGATAGAGGAGCTTTATGGGCTACAGTCCATAGGGTCGCAAAGAGTCGGACACGACTGAAGTGACTGAGTATGCTGCTGCTGCTGCTGCTGCTAAGTTGCTTGAGTCGTGTCCGACTCTGTGCGACCCCATAGACGGCAGCCCACCAGGCTCCCCCGTCCCTGGGATTCTCCAGGCAAGAACACTGGAGTGGGTTGCCATTTCCTTCTCCAATGCATGAAAGTGAAAAGTGAAAGTGAGGTAGCTCAGTCGTGTTCGATTCTTAACGACATCATGGACGGCAGCCCACCAGGCTCCTCCGTCCATGGGATTTTCCAGGCAAGAGCACTGGAGTGGGGTGCCATTGCCTTCTCCCATAAGACTGTAAAAAAAGAAAAAAACCCAAACTCATAGTTAATTAAACCGTAGAAATTTCTTTCTCTGTTAGAGAAAAGAAACTCCTATTAGACAGTCTGGTATTAGTGTGGCAACTCTCTTTTCATTGGGCTCCCAAGTTATTCTGACCACTTATAGTGTATTATCTCATTTTCTGGTCATAAATTTTGCATTTTAGTCATTGAGAAGGAATAATAAAAGGGTCCAAGAAGTAAATATTTTAGAAGTTACACACAATATCTCCAATTACAACTCAATGGCCAAATCTTGGTCATTGGCTATATTTATCCATGAGGTTGAGGTGAAGTCGCTCAGCCATGTCCGACTCTTTGCGACCCTGTGGACTGTAACCTACTAGGCTTCTCCGTCCATGGGATTCTCCAGGCAAGAATGCTGGACTGGATTGCCATTTCCTTCTCCAGGGGATCTTCCTGACCCAGGGATTGAACCCGGGTCTCCCATGTTGGAGGTAGACGCTTTAACCTCTGAGCCATAAGTGCTTCTAAGAAGTAAAATAATTTTGCTCATGGGCAAAATGCCCACTAAAAAATTAAGGGTCTTATTGTAATAAGGGGGCAAAGAATATTGGATTAGCACTTCTGCCATGAGCAAAAACTCAACTGTAGGCTTTCCTTTAGGAAGGAACTTTGGACCTGTTTTAACGCCTGAACAAATGTGGACAAATTCCCAGTTTCCTACCAGGAGGTATGCTGCTAAGTCACCTCAGTCGTGTCCGACTCTGTGCGACCCCATAGACGGCAGCCCACCAGGCTCCCCCGTCCCTGAGATTCTCCAGGCAAGAATACTGGAGTGGGTTGCCATTTCCTCCTACAATGCATGAAAGTGAAAATAAAGTGAGGTCGCTCTGTCATGTCCGACTCTTAGCGACCCCATGGACTGCAGCCCACCAGGCTCCTCCATCCATGGGATTTTCCAGGAAAGAGCGCTGGAGTGGGGGTGCCATTGCCTTCTCCACCAGGAAGTATCGTCAGCATTATTTTCTCCTGAAAAACTTTCAAAACAAGAGTGATAACTAATCCAAGGAGATACCAGAAAGTGTCCAGACTCTCAGCTTACCTGGGCTTCCCGAGTGGCTCAGACAGTAAAGAATCGGCCTGCAATGCAGGAGATAAGGGCTTGACCCCTGGGTAGGAAAGATTCCCATGGAGAAGGAAATGGCAACCCACTCCTGTGTTCTTGCCTGAAGAATCCCATGGACAGAGCAGCCTGGTGGACTAAAGTCCATGGGGTCACATGATTGACAAACATGTACCTCAACTTACATGATGCTCAGAAATCTGACTTCACACCATACTTACTAAGATCCAAATATCCTCCCCTCCCAATGAAACTGAAATTAAAAGATTTGTTATGTGGAGTTATTAGATATAAATCACTTTGAGGATTATGAAACTATCAAATACAAGTCTCATAGCTTTGGAAAAGTAAGTTATTTTTTCCTTAGCAGTCTATAATAAAATCAAATATTTCTATGTAATTCATCCCTTATGTTTAATGGCCTTGTTGAAATAATTTTAATAAAATGATTGTTTAATTTTATTAACATCTCCTATAAGTTTATGGCATAAAATCATTCCATAAACTTATAGGAGACATTTATTCTTACTTGTTTGGAGAGTTTATTTAAAAATTATTTCAATTGAAGTAGTTGAACTGTAGGGGAGGAAAAAATAATTTTCCTTCTACCTTCTAAATTCTCTATGGGGAGCCCTGTAATAAAAGATAGACTCAAAAGAGAAGCAAACAGAAGTTTACTAACGTGTATACATAATGCATACATAGGAGATATTCAGGGGAAAATCAATAACTCTCAAAGTTGGCTTAGAATACTTGGAAAGTGAAATTCAACTCAGCTGTATACGACTCTTTGTGACCCTGGAATTCTCCAGGCCAGAATACTGGAGTGGGTAGCTGTTCCCTTCTCCAGGGGATCTTCCCAACCTAGGGATCAAACCCAGATCTCCCACATGGCTGGCCGATTCTTTACCAGCTGAGCCACCAGGGAAGCCCTTCGAATACCAGGCTTAAATCCATCTTTGGCCAAAGAGAGGGAAATATATAGGAGGCCAGTTGTGGGAAAGCAACCGGGAGTGTGTAGTAAACAAGAGTAAGACGTACTATGTGCTCAGTCGTGTCCAAATCTTTGTGACCCCATGGACTGATCACACCAGGCTCCTCTTGTCCGTAAATTTTTCAGGCGAGAATACTGGAGTGGGTTGCCACTTGCCTGTTCCAGGGGATCTTCCCCACCCAGGCATCTGGCCCAAGTCTCTTGAGTCTCCTGCACTGGCAGGCAGATTCTTTACCACCAGTGCCACCTGCGAAGTTTACTGTAAGTAAAATAAAGTGTTAGTTGCTCAGTCATGTGTGACTCTTTGCAACCTCATGGCCTATAGCCTACCAGACTCCTCTGTCCATGGGATTCTCCAGGCATGAATACTGGAATGAGTAGCCATGCCCTTCTCCAGGAAATCTTCCAGACCCAGGGATTGAACTCAAGTCTCTTGCATCTCCTGCATTGGCAGAATTCTTTACCACTAGGGCCACCTGTGGAGAAGGCCGTGGCACCCCACTCCAGTACTCTTGCCTGGAGAAATCCATGGGCGGAGGAGCCTGGTGGGCTGCAGTCCATGGGGTCGCTAAGAGTCGGATACGACTGAGTGACTTCACTCTCACTTTTCACTTTCATGCACTGGAGAAGGAAATGGCAACCCACTCCAGTGTTCTTCCTGGAGAATGCCAGGGACACATTCTGGTGGGCTGCCGTCTATGGGGTCGCACAGAGTCAGACACGACTGAAGCAACTTAGCAGCAGCAGCAGAGTCACCTGGGAAGGTTTATTAAATGGATTTAAGTTGTGGCCTTCTCCACTGAGAAGCTTCCTTGTAGCCTATTCATTCTTCTCTTCCAGGTACAGAGATGGAGACATTTACAAATGGAGATTTCCTTTATAAATGGAAATTTTATCTACCAAAAAATAATCATTATTTTTAAAGTTTCTCCTGTGTCTGCTGCTTTTGTAATTATCAGCTAAAAACAACCCTGTCAATGAGATATTCTCTAGGTGGCATATTCTTACCACCCTTCATTCGCAGGAACAATGATATATTTAAAATACAGCATTATTTTACAGGACTCAGAGTAGCCTTCTTATCTCTTCAGCTAAAATTTCTCTCTACTGTGATTCTTCTGTTAGTGTTTACATACAATGAAGCCATATCCATACTATCGAGGAAAAAATATAACTTTAATCCCTATCTTCCAAAAGTAAATGTTATGTGCATCTGTTTTAAAAAAATTTAGTGTACAACGGACTTTTGGACTCAGAGGGAGAGGGAGAGGGTGGGATGATTTGGGAGAATGACATTCTAACATGTATACTATCATGTGAATTGAATCGCCAGTCTATGTCTGACGCAGGATGCAGCATGCTTGGGGCTGGTGCATGGGGATGACCCAGAGAGATGTTATGGGGAGGGGAGGTGGGAGGGGGGGTTCATGTTTGGGAATGCATGTAAGAATTAAAGATTTTAAAATTTTAAAAATAAAAAACTAAAAAAAAAAATTTAGTGTTTTCAAATAAAGACATTTTTTAATAATTCAAAACCATTTAGAAGACATCAGTCACCTGAAAGTTTAACAAAGAAATCAAATCTTGATCTTTTCCTTTTTGTATTACACACATCATGAATTATTCTAAAAAAATAGATTTACAGTATACTATAAGTCTCCTTCCCAACACATTTTAAGAAATATTTAATGAAATTAACTTTAAAATGATAAACATTTTAAACTTCACTCAAACTAATAAGGCAAACCTGCCTTTGAAATATTACCATCCTATATACTAAAAAAGAATGAACTATGAAGTCATGAAAAGACATAGAGGAACCCTAAATGTAGGTTACCAAGTGAAATAATCTGCAAAAGGCTACATACTGCCTCAGTCCAACTATACAACATGCTTGAAAAGGCAAAACTATGGAAACAGTAAAAGGACCAGGGCTTGCCAGGGTTGAGGAAAGGAATAGAAGAAGCATAGAGTGTTTTTAGGGTAGTGAAAATGCCAGATAGATGGATACATGTCATTATACATTTGTGCAGACCTATGGGATGAACCACATAGAGAGTGAACTGTTATGTAAACTATGGACTTCCAGTGATGATGACACATCAGGAAAGGTTCCTCAATGGTAACAAATGTACATCTCTGATGACGGGTGTTGATAACAGGGGAGGCTATGCACCTGTAAGGGCAGGGGTTGTTTAGGACATCTTTACAGTGAACCTAAAACTGTTTCAGAAAAATAAAATCTTAATTAAAAACAAATCCATATTGACACACAGTAGTTTTGGATTATCTGTCCAATTCTCTCCTTCAATGGAACAGAAATTTATTTGGGATAGATATTTTCATAATATAAAAAGAACTTTCAAGGAGCTTGAAACACATCCATTATCTGAGACATGAAAAAAATTTTAAGACAAAAGCATATTTGAAAAGAACCTTTAGAAACATGTTTAGCATAAATGGATATTAAATCTGCATTGAATTCAGTGTCATTAGCAAATGATAAACCTCTAAAATTAACTATCCTGTCATCTGCTAAAAATCTGAGAGAACTCATAAACACTTAAAAATTTCATTCTTTGACTTTAATGTAATACAGTGAAAACTGCATTATAATGTAATGTTCAAAACATTCCTGAGATAGAGAAACTACATTTACTTTAAAGAAACTACACGTACTTGAAAAAATTAATTTTGCTATTAAGCTGACATTACAGGTTTGATCCCTGGATCAGAAAGATCCCCTGGAGAATGAAATGGCAACCCATTCCAGTGTTCTCGCCTGGGAAATCCCATCAACAGAGGAGCCTGGTGGGTTACAGTCCATGGAGTCACAAAGAGTCGGACACAACTGAACAATCAACACACACACAGTTGGTAAACAATTTCAGATAGGAGTTACTGAAGTTTTTAATGGTTTCCTTCTTCAAAACATGTTGGTTCGTTTCACTGAAAGTGTATTATATTTCAAACTCCAAAGTTGAAATTGAAAAGTTCAATTGAAAATACTTAAAATTAACCATGTTTACAATGAACAATTATAAATAAACCACCTTAATAGTTATCTTTATAGAAGATTTCCATAACAGCTCAAACTCAATCTCCCATCTCAAGCTCCCTGAAACTGATAACAAAGAGGATCTGACAGGACAAAATTTGGGGACATTTTAGAGTAAATTTCATTCAAATATATCAAATTAGCTAATACAATTTTTTGATTTATGTGTAAACTACTGAGAGAGAAGGCTTTGTTTTTGTTTTTGTTTTTTTTCTGTATACATCTTTATTGACTATATTGAAATTCCAAGTTGAGAAAATAACAATCACCGTCAATTGCAGAGCACATATTAAATTCTGCTTTCTGTATTAATTGCTACATCATTTCACCTTATTCTTACATCACCAAAAGAAAGCCATTGCTCTTCTAAAACAGAAGCTTTCAGAAGTTACTAAACTGGACTTAGCTTTTGTTGCTAATAATTAATGGGTGACTGTGAGTCAAAGCCAAATACATAATTCCAAATGATGTTTTCTTAACCATTATATTCTGTTTGTGTGTGAGCACGTGTCCAACTCTTAGGACCAACTCAGTCATGTCCAGCTCTTTAGAACCCCATGGACTGTAGTCCACCAGGCTCCTCTGTCCATGGGATTCTCCAGGCAAGAATACTGGGGTGGTTCGCCATTTCCTTCTCCAGGGGATCTTCTTGACCCAGGGATCAAACCTGTGTCTCTCATGTTTCCTGCCCTGGCAGGCATATTCTTTACCACTGCCCTATCTGGGACACTCCTGTATATTCTACTTAGCTATTTTTGACAAATATAAGGATTAAAAGTTAGTTTAATGTATTTGCATAATCTGTTTAATAACAAGATTTTTTTTAATTTTACATTTAATATTTCTAACCATTAGAGACTTTTAAGGTACACATGAAAGGGAAGTAAATTTGAAACTGTTTCCCTTGAAGCAACTAAGTTTAACATGCTTAGGTGTTAAGAGATGAGCTCTCAAAATAAGACTCTTCAGAAATATACTAAACAAATAAAGATGATATAATCTCATTTTAATAATCTGAATTGTTCTCATTTCAAGTTTGCTTCCTCTTATAGATATATTTTGTATCGATTCTACATCAGAGAGTATCTATCCCATCTCTTATTCTTCAGACTTTGGAATATTATGAAAGTTACTAAGATTTTAGCAATTTGCCACTTCCAATGAGAAGACTGGGTGGGTTTAGAGTCCCCTGGGGCCTCACCAAACATCTGTGTTTATTGTGGTCCTCACTGTTTTACCCTTATGGCAAGAGGTTGCACTTCTTTCTTATGAATAAATTTGAAGTGCTGGTCCCCACCTGTTTTTATTAAGGGGGAGAAAAAAATGGATAAAAAAGATTCTGTGCTTTGACTTTATTTTACCACCCTTTACTAAGCAGTGTGTTAACTGCATTTTAAACATGATGAAATAGGAAGAATTTATATTGCATGTGGTTGACAATAGGGGAGAGAGCAAGCTGTAGGCACAGCTAAGATCCCATTTCTGTTTTTTCAGCTGCTTCAAAGCAATGGTCCAATTGATCACTGCCCGGGAGCAAGAAGGCTTAGGTTCCAGTGACTCTGCTATTAACTGGTTATATGTCTTGTAATAGTGGGTCAATCTATTTGGATCTTATGTTCTTTAATTAGAGATAACAAAGTTGCATAACTGACATATGAGGTATCTTACTTTGGAAATCATACAGATAAAATTAATTTCATGCTTAAGAATAAAATGATATTCAGTATATTTTTTCTGTTCAGTAAATGCATGTAGATCACTAGCCATTTCACCAGGCATAATGGAGAAGACAAAGATATGGAACTAGAATTCAAAGCTTTCCTTAAATTGAGGTATTTGCTTCAAGAAACAAAACACAGTGATTCAACCTTTTATTTGTTCTCATATTTTTTGATAAAATTAGAGAGATCTATAGGAAATATTGGCCAAAATATTTACAATTTCTACACATTCTTTGTTATTTTAATAAACAAGTCAAAATAAGTTGAATATCTTATCAAATGAGCATTCAAAGTATGATCCTATTTAATAACATTTTCTATCCATATCAAATGATCTCTTTATGTATCTACTCTTCTAACTGCACATATGAAGAGAATAACATCTGAAAATCAATACTAACAATAGTTATTTTAGGAATGTTTTTTCTTTGTATTCTAGTCTATTGAGTGAATTCTTCATAATGAAGATGAATCATATATATCTTTACTGTTAAAAATTAAAGAAAAGGAAAAGAAAAACTAGTAACAAAAAGTTATCTCAAAGGAGGACAAAAGAAGAAACACAAATACTTATTCATGTCAATAAGGAGAACATAGTCCAAATTTTTTGTTGTACAGTTGGCAGATATTTTCCAGAATATCTGAAATCCACGACTGTATCCTCAGATTAGTGTGAGTTAGGCCCCTGAGCTGTTTATCACAAATGTTATCATCTTGTCCTCCCTTTGCTCATTCTTGATGCAACAGGAAGACTGTGGTCAAGTCTGATAACATCATGTCTATCTCTTGTACCCTTGAACTCCATCTTCTCAAGACGCTTTAACATCTTATTCCCCTCACTTGATTTCTCAGTATCAGCTGGTGTGCCAGATCTCACTGTAGGTCCAGAGTGGTCTAGGCAATTTATGTTTATCCACTTCCATTAAAATTTCCAATGTTTATCCAGACAAGCTCAGCATGCCCCTTCCATTTCACTGTATCTTTGCCCTGGTCTTTTCTAGATTTCTGTCTCTCACCCCACATCTCACAATTGCCTTGTTAAACTTCAGGTTAACTTCTGATCGTGTCCTAAGGTCTCCTTTGCTTTGATAAGCAGTTCAATGTGATTCTCAGCATACACTGTGGGCTTGATTCTGGTGTCTGCCTACTTCCGGGCCCTGGTACGGCAGGACAGCTCTACTACTTCTGTCCGAGTTCCCACTGGCATAAGGCACAGAGGGCAATTCCTGAGGGATCTGTGTGATAAATAAAGATGAAACAAAGTGTTACTCAAAAGTGTTTATAGAATTAATCTGTGTGTACGAGCTCAGTTGTGTCCAACTCTTTGCAGTCTTTGCAATCTGATGGGCTATAGCCCGCCAGGCTTCACTGTCCATGGAATTCTACAGGCAAGAATACTTGAGTGGGTTGCCATGTCATCCTCCAGGGGATCTTCCCAACCCAGAGATCAATCTCAGGTTTCCTGTGTCTCCTACAAAGGCAGCTGGGTTCTCTACTACTGCTCAACCCGAGAAGCCCTTGTAGAATTAATAATCAAAGACAGAAAGAGTAGCCAAGAAAAAGAACTAAAGCAGCAGACCACATAAAAAACCATTAAGCCATTGGAGTGAGAAGACATAAACAGATGAATGGACAGGTCACTAATAGAAATGGTATAAGAAATGAATGAAAAATAATTTTAGAGTGGCAGTGAATTTAGGTGGTTAAGAATCAAAATTGGAGGATTATTTTAAGCCTTGCATATGTGCATGCTAAGTCACTTCAGTCATGTCTGACTCTCTGTGACCCTATGTAGACTGTGGCCCACCAGGCTCCTCTGTCCATGGGGATCTCCAGGCGGAGGGGTTGAATCTATACTTATAGGAAGAAGTGCACAATCCTTGGCACATTTAGGATAGACTATGTGAACCAGTTTAGAGTTTGGCTCCTGCAGCTCTGGGTCTGGCTTAAGATGCTGGAATCCATATATACAACCAAGTCTGATGTCCAATAGGACTTCTAAAATGCACAAGCTATTTGGTGTAGAATGAAGCATATTAGGAAAAGCGTGGTGCATATCCATCAGCCTTTGCTCCACTAAATGAGATCTCAGAGCGCCTGTGTCATCTAAAATGGGGCAGCTGAGGGTCTAATTCCAGGTCTTTTAGTCAGTTTACTCTTTTCAGTAAGTTCCCATCTAGAGAACCAAGGTTTCCTCTCAACCTTGCTCATCAGATGGGTGCAGGTGTAATTGGGGCAGCTCTAAAGATCAGTACACCCGCCTCTCATAGACTCTTGGGCGTTGCTCGCAATTGGCTCCTCACACTGAAAGCAGCACATGAATACTTTTTCTCTAGCAAGAAGGGACTTTTTCCAATGTTTATTACATGGAGGATCACAATCAAGACAGCAGGTGGGACTTCCTTCCTCAGGGTGATTGTTGAACTGTCTCCTTGGCAGCTCTCCTAAATTCATCTAACAGACACCTGGTACCCAAGTCAACCTCTCGATAACTAGTTAGCTAGCTAGCTAGCTAGCTAGACAGATCTGAATGCAGACAAGTGAGGAAGGGTCTTCAACTGCCAGATGACATGAAAACCACCCCTCCAAACATAAGTGGAACTTTGTGAGAACTGCTCTCCAGATTTTCTGTGTGGATATGTTATTCTTGTTCCCCCATTCAAAAGACTGCTGCATCCCACCTGCAGTCTATTTGTGGCATTTCCTGGGATGCTTCCCAGATTTCTGGAAGCAGGGGATGAACAAACCCTTCCTGGTGGCAGGGAAGAGATCTCTGAAAGACAGAAGGCTTGGGGGAACTAGATAAATAGCAGGCAGTCAGGGACAGCGTTCCCAAGCAAACTCAGCAACCACCCATCTCTGAGGCAAAGAGCAGGCTGGTATCTGAGACAGCAGGACGGAGACTAAGCAGCCAAAGCAAAGGGAATCTTTCCTGATGCCACTGCTCACCTTACGGTACAGGATTTTGCTTAGCAGTTAAGAGCACATCCTCTGAAATCAAGCTCGGAAACAAGGGCGACTCTACCACTTTCTGGCTGTATGAACGTGGGCAAATTAAACTCCCTGTGCCAGTTTCTCCATCTGTAAAAAGAGGCTAATCTTAGTACCCACCTCTAGGTATGAAAGAATGTTAAATTAGAAATTTGTACAGAAAGAAGTGAATTTCAATCAAAAAGAATAATCAGGAGAATCACAGAGAACCCGACATTGCATCTTATGAAAGAGCTTTATACACCAACCAGACTCGGAGAGCACAAAGCCAGTACTGGGGGAGCAGTTGTTGCTGCTGTTCATTCGCTAAGTCGTGCCGATTCTCTGCGACCCCATGGACTGTAGCCCACCAGGATCCTCTGTCCATGGATTTCTCCAGGTAAGAATACTGGAGTAGGTGGCCATTTCCTTCTCCAGGGGATCTTCCCCTTCCAGGGATTGAACCCACGTCTCCTGTATTGGCAGGCAGATTCTTTACTGCTGAGCCATTCACTGAAGCCTTTGGGGGAAGCAGGAAACATCCTAAACTCCTGTCTCACTACCCTCCCCAACCAAGGAAGGGTCAGAAAGGCAGATTAGAGAGTAATGAAGATAAATGAGAATCAGAGGAAATCCAGTTGCACCCCCTTCCTGAAGGCAGGCAACTCACCTGAGAAAGGCCATAGTGGGGAAGGAAAGAGGTTGCCTTCACTTTCATTGATAAATGAAGTGTTAATATAATGGAACTGCCATCCTATGTCCAATAGAGATGATATTCCAAGACTTAAATAGCCAAGTGATTTTACAGTCTGAGAGTCACCAGAAAAATGATGGGCCTTTCTGAGTTTTTATTCAGTGTGAAACCGCTCTCAAGAGAGACTTAATGGATTGTATGAACACACAGATAGCTTCTGGTTTCCTTCCATAGGTCCTGCTTGCTCCATATCCGAAAAGCATGCTGTGAAGATTAAATTAGCTGATTCATGTGAGTTGCTTAGAACAGTACCAGGCACTAATAGCGCAGAAAGCTGAGAAATAGCATCATCATCATAGCAAGTAAGGCTTATTGTAATAAGACATGTTTATGCTATGCATTACAAAGCTTAGATTCTGTGACTTTTCTCCTCACCAACCAAAGTCCTGCCCAACAAAAATGACATTTTTTCCAAGGTAGACAATGAAGGTAGATGGTTTTCTCTACCTTCCTTAAATCTAAGCATCTCCTCCTTTCTTTTCCTCTTAGTTCAAGTTCAGGTTTGAAGCTTGGTTATGCCGTCTCTGAGCTGAGAAAGACTTTCATGAGGTCACTTTACCTCTCTGAGCCTTGGTTTCCTCTTCTCTAAAATGGATGCGTTAATATATAATTTTACAGTGGTGTTAACAGTTGAGTTACTGTGTTTTAAATGCATACTGCCTGATAAAATACTACTGTTTCTCATTTTGTTTCTTTAATATGCTCAGATCTCTTAGCTTAGCTTTTACTGAATTCATGAATGAAACAAGCATGTTTAATAATAATGAAAAAATACTGGCATTTAAACGGCATAAAGACCCGCGGGGGAGACACGGCCCCTGTGAACACATATTCTTCCTGCTCATTCTTCTATAACCACTAAAGAACGTTGAAATTATGTCACTCTTCTGCTCAAAATCATCCTGTGTTTTTCTGTCTCACTCTGAATTAAAGCCAAAATTCTTCTAGTGGCCTATGAGGCCCCATGGGATTTGACATTGTTTCACATGATCTATAAATCATTCCCTCCTATGCAGGTTCAACCCCCTTGACCTTCTCCCTTCACGGTACTAGCTAGGCCAACATCAAACTTGGGAAAAGCTGGTTCTCTATTAACCCTTGCCAGTACCTGGACAATTGAAAATGGCTATATAAAACACAGTCATGGCGACCATAATACAAACGTTAAAGGCCTGTTCTCATCATTCTTCATAGATAGACTGTAGTCAATTTTCTTTCCCTTTCTTTAAACATCTTTGTCACACTTCTCTCCTCAAAACATCAACAACCTTTGGCCCCCCTCATCACTTTCAGTAATCAAAAATGCGCTTCCTTTTCTGTTCAGTTCAGTTCAGTCACTCGGTCATGTCTGACTCTTTGTAACCCCATGGACTGCAGCACTCCGGGTTTCCCTGTCCATCACCAACTCCTGAAGCTTACTCAAACTCACATCCTTCGAGTCAGTGATGCCATCCAACCATCTCATCCTCTATCGTCCCCTTCTCCTCCCGCCTTCAAACTTTCCCGGCACCAGGGTCTTTTCCAATGAGTCAGTTCTTTGCATCAGGTGGCCAAAGTATTGGGGTTTCAGCTTAGCATCAGTCCTTCCAATGAATATTCAGAACTGATTTCCTTTAGGTTAGACTGGTTGGATCTCCTTGCAGTCCAAGGGAGTCTCAAGAGTCTTCCCCAACATCACAGTTCAAAAATATCAATTCTTCGGCATTCAGCTTTCTTTATAGTCCAACTCTCACATCCATACATGACTTCTGTCCATCAAATCCACCAGTCGATATATGTATCTATAAGTGCTTTCCTTTAGCTGTAGCAGATGAATGCCCTGTGTCCTAAGACCTACCTTTCTACTGAAATCCAACCTCAAGGACTTTGCCCCTTTAATTATAGACAATCACCTTGGCTTCATTTCCATCAATATAAACTCTTACTGTAATTTCTCCTACATTAAACAAGAAGTCTCAGAGCCCACATCCCCATCTAGCTCTGAAATCTATTTACATTCTAATACAGGAAATGCTTCATGAGAATTGTTTGCACAGACAGGAATGATCTCCTCGTCTTCCATTCCTTCTTGAGTCTAATCGACTGAGGCTTTGTTTTCAAATCTCCACAGATAACATTTTCATTGAGGCCATCCACACATTCATACTGGCAAACACAATAGTCAAGGGACTCAATCATTCATTTTGAGACTTCCATGTGAAGTCTTTTAGGTGAAATTTGGTGTGAACAGTGCCCTTAGAAGCGTTTCCCAGGTGGCTCAGTTGTAACGAATTCACCTGCAGGAGATGCAGGTTTGATCCCTGGGTCAGAAAGATCCCCTAGAAAAGGAAATGGCTACCCACTGCATATTCTTGCCTGGGAAACACCAAGGACAGAGGAGTCTGGTGGGCTATATCTATGGGGTTGCAAAAGAGTCGGACACAACTTAGCAGCTAAACAACAACAACAAAGCCCTGGGATAATTTTTTAGGACTTAATTTTTAGGATCAACGTTATTCTGTTACATTCCATATTGCTACACATAGCTAAGTGTATTTATTATACTGTTGAATAATATTTGGCTGTCTGAATATATCTGTTTACTTACTCTTTTATTGACTGAATTTTTTCTTGTTTTTCTGTGCTGTCTGAATATATCTGTTATTTTTTATTGACTGCATTTTCTCTAGTTTTTCTATTAAAGACATTGATAAATGTCTAATAAAACATTCTTGAACATGACTTCTTGTATGTATGTGCAGTGTTTTCGCTTAGGCATATCTTAGGAGTCCAACCATATAGTCATTTGGCATGTGAACATTTACCTTTACAAGATAGTGACAATGTGTTTTCCAAAATGATTGTTTACAGCAATTAATACAGCATATTTTAAAGACATAGCTTCTCCAACATTTTTGTAACATCAGACTAAACTTTTTTGGTTTTTTTTTTGCAAATGGAATGAGTATAAAATAGCATCTATTTATAGTCTTGATTTGGGTGGCTTCTCTGATGGCTCAGCAGTTAAAAAAAAAAATTGCCTGCAATGCAGGAGATACAGGGGATATGGATTCAATCCCTGGGTCAGGAATATCCCCTGGAGAAGGAAATGACAACCCACTCCAGTATTCTTCCCATGGACATGGGAGCCAGGCTACAGTCCATGGGGTCACAAAAGTGTCAGACAAGACTGAATGACTGAGCACATGTAATCTTAACTTACATTTCTCTGATCCTCAGAAAAGAACATATCCCACCTGTTGACTGACCAAATGCAATTTATCTTTTGTGGAACTTTATGCCCATTTCTCTAGTGAGCTGTAGATTTTTTCCATTAATTTAAATTTTTTATTTATAAATACTTGACATGAAGTTTTATCAGTGATATAAGTTGTAAACATATTATCTTGGGCTTCCCTGATAGCTCAGTTGGTAAAGAATTCGCCTGCAATGCAGGGACCCAGTTCAATTCCTGGTTTGGAAAGATTCACTGGAAAAGGGATAGGCTACCCACTCCAGTATTATTGGGCTTTCCTTGTGGCTCAGCTGACATGAAGTTTTATCAATGATATAAGTTATAAATATATTATTTCAGCTTGTAAATTATTTTTATTTTTTACTTTCTTTAAGCTGTTATGATAAATTGTCCACATTTTAAAAGTAAGGCTAAAATATGGGCAGCATAGCCTTCTGAAATCTTTCAGGGGTAAGGACCATCCAGTGATTACCAGGAGAATATATACTTAGTTAAACTCACTAGTTGTTGTTATTTAGTCGCTAAGTCATGTCAGACTCTTTGTGCCCCACAGACTGTAGCCCACCATGTTCCTCTGTGGGCTGAACCCTGGAGTAAGTTAACATTCCCTTCTCCAGGGGATCTTCCCAACCCTGGGATTAAACTTGCTTCTCCTGCATGGCAGGTGAATTCTTTACCATTGAGCCACCTGGGAAGCTGTAAGCTCACTACTTACCATTATTTAAATACCAGAGATTTTGAGAAGTTTCAAATTAACTTGTGGATGCTGGTCTTGCAGAGATGAAGATAATTTGGTGAGTTGGTGATGCCATCCAACCATCTCATCCTCTGTCATCTCCTTCTCCTCCCATCTTCCAATGAGTCTTTTCCAATGAGTCAGTTCTTCACATCAGGTGACCAAAGTATTGGAGCTTCAGCTTCAGCATCAGTCCAGTACTATTCAGGAATAGTTCAGGACTGATTTCCTTTAGGACTGACTGTTTTGAATGTATATACAATAAGTATAACTATTGACTGGTATAGAAATATTGACTGGCAGGGAAGTGTATATATATATATATATATATATATATATATATATATATCATACATATAATACTTACACATAGACATACCAACACATATTTTAAAAGTCTTTTTGATTGGTTTTAACATTATAATGCTTTAGTCATTATTTAATAAGGTGAATAAAATTTTTGAATGTGTTCATTTTATATTTGAATAAAAATAATGATATTACTATTTTAAAAATTATACTTTGCTGAGTTTTGAAACTTCCACTAAGAGCCCCAAGTATTAAGTAGACCCACCTGATGCAGCCCAGTAAACTCTTGCTAAAGAAGTTGTTGTTCAGTCACCAGTCATGTCTGACTCTGCGATCCCATAGACGGCAGCACATCAGATTCCCATGTCCTTCGTCATCTCCCAGAATTTGCTCAAAACTCTTGTGCATTGAGTCAGTGATGACTGAAGGCAGGAGGAGGAGACAATGGAGGATGAGATGTTTGGATAACCATCATCATCACCAAAGAAGTGTTCACATACAAAGAGCAAATGGCTGTTTTCTTGCTTTCCAGGGTAAACTCTGAGTGTCAAAGGAATTTTAATTTTGCATTTTAATTTTGTTTTTATTCTGCCTGTGATTCTGTGTCTTATTTATGCTTTCAATTCAAACCGGTGATAAATTATTCCACATCTGTGATAACAATAACTAAGGATTTGGTTTAGGTGACCATTTGGTGAACTATTGGATAGATGTTTGCAACCATATTCCTTAGAGTGAGAGAAGACAGAGAATCTAGTTTGTTAGTCATTTTGTTTGTATATCTATTTATGATTTCAAATTGAATGAAAATTTATGTTCACTGGGAACGGCCATCTTTGAGATCTAGACTGGAGATTTTTTGTGAGTTTATGTTTACTCGTAATTTGTGGCTAATGCGGTAGAACATACATGGTCTTTTCTATAATTTAGAAAAGGCTTCACATGTTTGTGAAAGTGTAAAACATGTTTCTACATCTGGAAAGTTCTAATAAAATAGATGATTTATAATAGCTTTTAAATTGAAGGAGCTCTTTTGAAATTGCCTTGTAGAGGTTCAATAAGTGCTTATATAAATCAAATATACCAAAAAGTCACAGAAAATACTGGAACTAGTCTATTATTTTCAGCATGCTAGCTTTTTTTTTTTTTTTTTTTTTTTTAAGAATTGGTTAGGGCATTTTTAGTTTTACAGCAAACTTAAGGAGGAGGTACTGAGATTTCCTATATATCCCGAGCTCCCATACATGCATAGCCTCCCCTATTATCAACATAATTCACCAGAATGGTACATTTTTTACCAAGAATGAACCTACATTAACATATCATAATCGTTCAAAGTCCACAGCTTACACAAAAATTCATTCTTGGTGTTGTATGTTCCTTGGATTGGACAAATGTGTAATGATTAATGTTCATCATTATAATATCATAGAGACCGTTTTCATTGCCCTATCAATCTTTGCTCCATCTATTCATCTCTATCCCTGATCCTCTAGCAATCATTGATCTTTCTATGGTCTTCATAGTTTTCTCTTTTCCAGAATGTCATGTTGTTGGAATCATACAATATGTAGCCTTTTCAGTTTGGCTTCTTTCCTTGGTAACATGCATTGAAGGTTCCCTCGTGTTTTTCCGTGGCTGGATTGTTCGTTTTAGTGTTGAATAATATTGCATTGTTTGAATGTGTTATACTATATTCATCCATTCGTTTACTGAAGAACATTTGATTGCTTCCAAATTTTGGCATTTATGAATAAAGTTGCTATAAACATCTGTGTGCTAGTTTTTTAAATTTTCAACTCCTTTGAGTAAATACCAAGGGGTGTGATTGGTGGATCATATAGTAAGAGTATGTTTGGTCTTGTAAGAAACTGTCAAACCATCTTCCAACGTGTCTGTACTATTTTTTCATTCTTGCCAGCAGTTTATAAGAGTTCCTGTTGCTTCACTTCCTTGCCAGCATTTGGTGTTGTCAGTGTTTCAGATTTTGGCCACTTTGATAGCTGTGTATTGATTTCCCATTTTCATTTTAATTTGCATTTCCTGGATGACATGAGGAGGGCATCTTTTCATATGCTTATTTGCCATCTGTATCTCTTCTTTGGTGAGATATCTGTTACAAGTCTTTGGCCTATTTTATAATACAGTCATATGCTTCCTTACTGTTTAGTTTAAAGAGTGTTTGGTATATTATGGATACCAGTCCTTGATGAGATGTATCCTTTACAAATATCTATCATATTTGTGTCATCTCATTGTCTTGACATTCTCACTGGCAGAACAGAAGTTTTTAATTTTAATGAAGTCCAGCTTATCAGTTATGGCTTTCATGGATTGTGTCTTTGGTATTGTAGCTAAAAAGGCATCACCATCCCAGGTCATACAGGTTTTTCTTTTAGCAGTGTTATAGATTTTCATTTTACACTTAGGCTTCTGATTCCTTTTAATTTAATTGTTTTCTGTCTCTCCCATCTTCAGGGGAGTGCTGTGCCCTGCATCTTCCCTTTCTTATGGATCCAAAATAAGATCTTGATTTTTCAGTCTGTTCAGCTTTTCACTTGCTGTTAGGATGGAGTAGAGACTTCCAAGCTCCTTCCTTGCTATGCTAGTCTTTTAAGAGGCATGGGGGGTAGGAAGCTATCTTATAGAACCTCTGTCTTAGAAACATCTTAAGTATTTCCCTGCATTCTTAGTTACTCAGTCGTGTCTGACTCTTTGTGATCCCATGAGCTATAGCCAGCCAGGTTCCTCTGTCCATGGAATTTCCAGGCAAGAATATTGGAACGGGTGGCCATTTTTTCTCCAGGGGAAACTTCCAAACCCAGGGATCGAAACTGTGTGTCCTATGCCTCTTGCATTGAAGGCAGATTCTTTACCCATTTAAGTTCATACAATTAGGGCAAGTCTTTGAATTAATTAGTTAATCTATGCTTACTAAATTTCTTATATTCATTGATGGATTAAAAGAGATAGCATTATTTCTCAATAATGTTTAAGATTATGAAAACATAATTGAATCATATTTCTGATCAATATTTTTATAAAACTAATTGTTTTCTGTCAACTTAAACATAATTTCTAAGGTCCTTAGAAAATCTTGAAACTTGAATTTCTATTTTTTCTTGTTTTTTTAAATTTTATTTATTTTAAAATTATTTTTCTTTCCCATGGTATATTTTTTTATTTTACTGTTAGAATATATGGCTTCCCAGGTGACACTAGTGGTAAGGAACCCACATGCCAATGCAGGAGACATAAAGAGACATGAGTTTGATCGCTGGGTCGGAAAGAATCCCTGGAGAAGGAAATGGACACCTACTCCAGAATTCTTGCCTGGAGAATCCCCTGGATAGAGGAGGAGCCTGGCAGGCTACAGTCCATGGGGTCACAAAGAGTAGGATACGACAGAAGTGACTTACCACATTAGAGTATAATTGCTTTACAATGGTGTGTTAGTTTCTGCTGTACAACAACATGAATCAGCTATATGTACAAATATATCCCCTCCCTCTAGAGCCTCCCTCACACGCCCCATCCCACCCCTCTAGGTCATCACAGAGCACTGAGCTGAGCTTCCTGTGCTATACAGAAGCTTCCCACTAGCTGCCTATTTTACACATGGTAGGTACATAGGTCAATGCTATTTTCCTAATCCATCAGCCCCTCCCCTTCCCCTCTGTGTCCACTGAGTTACATATGAATAAAGTTAAATAATAAATAAGCTTTGGATATTTGGATGATTTTTAGAGAAAAATAAAGTTATGAAATAATGACAACTAAGCAGAATTCGATCTTGTATGATACTTTCTGTGCTTATACTGCTTACGTGCTATAGAGGGTTATATCTTTAGTCATGTTAATAAAAGTATTTATATCTGTCATTTTAAGAAGGCATAAAAAGAATGCTATCACCTGTGGAAAGTATTCGTATCTGTCATTTTAAGAAGGCATGAAAAGAATGCTATCACCTGTGGAAAATATTTATATCTGTCATTTTAAGAAGGCATAAAAAGAATGCTATCACCTGTGGAAAGTCTTGATAAGAGTCTCCTGAGTTTTGCTAATCTGCAAAAATGTTTGTATGTGAAACTATTCTCCATGACCTATCTTCTAGCTTTTATTAATGTAACAGAAATTATTATTTAGATTAAAACTAAAAATTAACATAGGTTAAAAGTAAAAATTAACATAGTTGATTGTGACTATACTAAAACCTATTTGGTTCAGTGCAGTTCAATCACTCAGTCGTGTCTGACTCTTTGTGACCCCATGAACCGCAGCAGACCAGGCCTCCCTATCCATCACCAACTCCTGGAGTTTACTTACACTCGTGTCCATCGAGTCAGTGATGCCATCCAGCCATCTTATCCTCTGTCGTCCCCTTCTCCTCCTGCCCCCAGTCCCTCCCAGCATCAGGGTTTTTCCAATGAGTCAACTCTTCGCATGAGGTGGCCAAAGTATTGAAGTTTCAGCTTTAGCATCAGTCCTTCCAAAGAACACCCAGGACTGATCTCCCTTAGAATGGACTGGTTCAATCTTCTTGCAGTCCAAGAGACTCTCAAGAGTCTTCTCCAATACCACAGCTCAAAAGCATCAATTCTTCAGCGCTCAGCTTTCTTCACAGTCCAACTTTCACATCCATACATGACCACTGGAAAAACCATAGCCTTGACTAGAAGGACCTTTGTTGCAAAGTAATGTCTCTGTTTTTTAATATGCTGTCTAGGTTGGCCATAACTTTCTTTCCAAGGAGTAAGCGTCTTTTAATTTCATGGCTGCAATCACCATCTGCAGTGATTTTAGAGACCCCAAAATAAAGTCTGACACTGTTTCCACTGTTTCTCCATCTATTTCCCATGAAGTGATGGGACCAGGTGCCATGATCTTAGTTTTCTGAATGTTTAGCTTTTTTTTGGCCAGCTTTTTCACTCTCCTCTTTCACTTTCATCAAGAGGCTTTTTAGCTCCTCTTCACTTTCTGCCATAAGGGTGGTGTCATCTGCATATCTGAGGTTATTGATATTTATCCCAGCAATCTTGATTCCAGCTTGCGCTTCTTCCAGCCCAGCGTTTCTCATGATGTACTCTGCATAGAAGTTAAATAAGCAGGGTGACAGTATACAGCCTTGACGTACTCCTTTTTCTATTGAGACATAAAAATGTGTGCAATAGATAATAAGATGGTTTTATTTTTCAAGGGGAAAAGAGAGTTATTATACTACAGTGAAGTGTCAGTTTGTCCCACAATATGAAAAAAATGCTGAACAACAAAACTTCAGAAAACTTTAGAAACTTTAGAAGGTCCTAGAAGGATTGAGTAAAGGGAATTCTTTGTGCCTTAGTTTGTATTCACTGAGCCTGAAAATAAGCTATGAAAGGCATTAAAAATTTAGCAGAATTCTCTCCATATTAAAGGCCCACTTAGAAAATAATTTTTAAGAGAAACTCTTAAACTTATAATGTCAAATAATATAGCCATGCAAAACTAGAATTTGGATTTTTCTTTGTTAAGAAAATAAACTGATTTTAGAATTCTCAATAAAAGATAGTAAAAGGTTATTTTTTAACATGCAATATAATTTGCTCAGAGAGCAGTTTCCATATTTTACCAGATAATATTTGCTGCTTCTTACTCATTTTATCATACTCATGCTTAATAAAAAAACAAATAGTTCCTTACTTACAGAAGAGCTAAAGTTTCTCACAATTGTGCTTCTTTCTTCTGTGTTTAGTTTTAAAATTTAACACACTTTAATCATTACATATTGTTTTCCCAACATCCATGAACTTGACTTCATCAAGTGATCTAGTCTGACAGGTCTTTTAGATTTTGACTTTTCAAGATTGGATCACAGAAAAAGAGAAAGTGAAATTGTAGGATAGCTGTCATACCTCAAATTATTTTTGAGATCTCCCCTAGAAGCCATTGAAAAAAATCCCAATGATTTGTTATAAAAGGAGTAAGGCTAGAAATAATTAAGTTTTTTTTCTACATATTTCTTCATTAGCTGAGAGTATTGTCAAAACAAACTCAGATTTCCCAAGATTAAGTTTGTATATTTAATGGGCAGGCATAGGAGATTTGGGAGATTTGTTAACATCCTTGTTTCAATAAATTCTTAAAGAAGATATTGATCAAGCTGTTATGAAATAATTATGTATTTTATCTCAATAGAGGTTTTAGTCTCCTCAATTCTAGGTTACTGTTATAACTTGTCAACTTTTAGTCTTACTATGAAATATATTTGCTCCTCTCTGAGTTTACTTGAAGGATCCGCTAAAAGTTATAGGATAGACTATGTGTGTGTGTCTGTGTGTGTGCTTGATCATGTCCAGCTCTTGCAACCCCATGCTGCTGCTGCTGCTGCTGCTAAGTCACTTCAGTTGTGTCCAACTCTGTGGGACCCCAGAGACGGCAGCCCACCAGGCTCCACCGTCCCTGGGATTCTCCAGGCAAGAACACTGGAGTGGGTTACCATTTCCTTCTCCAAAGTATGAAAGTGAAAAGTGAAAGTGAAGTCGCTCAGTCTGACTCGTAGTGACTCCATGGACTGCAGCCCACCAGGCTCCTCCATCCATGGGATTTTCCAGACAAGAGTACTGGAGTGGGGTGCCATTGTGACCCCATGGACTGTAGCATATGAGGCTCCTCTGTCCATGGAATTTTCCAGGCAAGAATACTGGAGCGGGTTGCCATTTCTTAGTCCTGGGGATCTTTTTGACCCAGAGATTGAAACCATGTCTCTTGTATCTCCTGCATTGGCAGGTGGATTCTTTGCCATTGGGCCTCCTGGTATATCAAGCTTCACAAAAGGATTATGCTAGGTCTTAATACCATGAAAGCGTTGATGCTTCAAAAAATAGACTTGGAAAATCAGCCATAATTATACATATATCACCTCCCTCTTGAGCCGCCCTTTCCTCCCCACATCCTAACCCTCTAAATCATCACAGAGTGCTGTCGGTACACAACGTTGTAAGCAATTTTCCTTGGATTAAAAAAGAAATAAAATAAATAGTTTTTTGTTAAAAGCTCACAAATTGACATACCTTAGACAACTTCCACACCATATCAGCAGACTGATTAAAAATTTCTTGATTTATTTTTAGTTTACAAGGAGTCATTTAAATTTTAGGTATTTTAATAGATATGTAGTGGTATCTCATGTTTTCAATTTGCATTTATTCTAATGATTAACTAATGATGTTGAGCAATTTTTCATGTGCTAATTTACTATCCATGAATCTTCTCTGAAGTGTTTATTTAAAGCTTTTGCCTTTTTTAGTTGTATTTTTTATAATTGAGTTTTTTAATTCCTATAAACATTACCAGATCCAGGTAATTTGTCAAAGATAGGACTTACAAATATTTTCCTAAATGTGATGCTACTCTTGCCGTTCTGTTAACAGTGATTCTGTTTGACTTAATGAAATCCAATTTTTTTTTTCCTTTATGGATTGTGCTATTAGTGTCATATATAAGAAATGTCTAATCCAAAATTACAAAAATCTTGTTTGTTTTTGCTTTTAAGTTTTAAGTTTTACATTTAGGTTTATGACCCATTTTGAGCCAGCTTTTATATTGCACATGATGGATCAATGTCAGTTTTTTTGCACATAGTTGTTTAATTGTTTCAGCACCATTTACTGAAAATTAACTTTTTCTCACTGAGTTGAATTTGCATTCTCCTTAGTTTAGACTGTAGTAAGATCAGGTATGATGAAATAATATCTTTTGAAGGCAAGCCTTATTAAGAAAGAATGCCATGGAATATTTTAAAAAGATTCTTTATCTTCTCTTGCTGGAAAGGTAGGGTATTTTTATCTGACTTTCATTGTAACCAACAGACAGAACTCCTGGAAGAAAAACTTACAAAAGTAAGGGGGTCGCTCCGTGATGGGTCCCCTGAAATTTTTGACTCAGAGTTTGTCACAGGCTCCCCAATTATAGTTCAGATTTTCCTAACCCCTTACAAGTTCCTGGGAGACTCCTCCTTGTGGGTTTCTGTTCCAGTGAGTTGTGATTCTCTGCACTTAAATGTCTGTCTCTCTAGTTTGAGGGGTAGTGGCTTCCCTGTTACCTAACTTCTCTGAGGGATCTTAGCAGAGTTCTTGATTTTTCCGTTTGTTCAGCTTTTTAAGTATTAGCAGGGAGTGCAACTTGTAAATTCCTCATATGCTGGACCAGAAATGGGAAGCCTTTTTTAAATTGTGTCATCTCTATTATCTGTAGTGTTGTCACTGTCCCATTCTTGATATTGGTCATTTTTATGTTGCCTCCTTTCTTCATAGAGCTTCCCTGATAGCTCAGTTGGTCAAGAATCCACCTGCAGTGCAGGAAACCCTGGTTCGATTCTTGGGTTGGGAAGATCTGCTGGAGAAGGGATAGTCTACCCACTCTAGTATTCTTGGGCTTCCCTTGTGGCTCGGCTGGTAAAGAATCTGCCTGCAATGCAGGAGACCTGGGTTTGATCCCTGGGTTGGGAAGATCCCCTGGAGAAGGGAGAGGCTACCCATTTCAGTATTCTGGCTCATGGACTGTACAGTCCATGGGGTCCCAAAGAGTAGGACACAACTGAGTGACTTTCACTTTCACTTTCTTCATAATCAACCTGGCCATAATTTTATTGCTTCATTGATCTTGAAAATTTAGCTTTAGTTTCAGTAATTTTCTCTACTTTTCCTATTTCATTGATTTTTACTCTGATCTTTATTATTTCCTTTTATCTGCTTATTTTGAGTTTTGTTTGCTCTTTTTATTCTAACTAGCTTTTTATTCTAACTAACTAGCAAGTAAGCCCTTGCTGATTTTACAGCGTACCACTTAGCCAAAGATTTGCTCTACATTTTGTGTTAAGTATGATTCATATTCTCTGCTTCCATGCTAGTAGCTTCCTCAGTTTTTTTGACCTGATTAGAAGTAATGTGGGGCTTCCCAAGTGGTGCTATTGGTAAACAATCTACCTACCAATGAGGGAGATCCAAGAGACACGGGTTCAGTCTCTGGGTTGACCTCTGGGAAGATCCCCTGGAGGAGGAAATGGCACCCTACTGTAGTATTCTTGCTTGGAAATTTCCATGGACAGAGGAGCTACAGTCCATAGGACTGCAAAGAGTTGAACAAGACCAAGTATGCACATATACACAGAAGTAACAGGAAAACCAGCTAACTCTTAAATGAAAACTATGCTTTCTCAGTTTGGAAGGTAAACATTTCCCTTCTATAGGTACAGTTAAAGCCTTAGATAAATTTCTTCCCATTTGAAATGAAGGTGAAAGAAAATTTTAAACATCACATTTACCATCTCCTCTCTCCTGAATGCATTCTTCTATTGATATTTTAAGTCCTTCAGTTCAATTCAGTTCAGTCGCTCAGTCGTGTCCGACTCTTTGCGACCCCATGGATTGCAGCACACCAGGCCTCCTTGTCCATCACCAACTCCCGGAGTTCACTCAAACTCACGTCCATTGAGTTGGTGATGCCATCCAGCCATCTCATCCTCTGTTGTCCCCTTTTCCTCCTGCTTAAATAGTAATTTTAGCCAATCTGGATCTCTTGTTTTTTTAATAGGCTTAAATTGATAAGCTAGAAGTTTGAAATCAAATTCTCAAATTATCTAATTCATTTTATATAATGAAACAATGAAGAAATACATAATTGTATAAGACAAAAATCCTTGACATCACATTATTTTTAACAAATTAAAATTCAAATATACTTTTATCACAATAGTTACAAAATAATGAATAATATAATGAATGAGTACTATATTACCTATTAGACTGAACATTTGTACACCTCAAAATTTATACATTGAAATCTAATCCTAAAGGAATAATAATTGACAGAATGAATTAACCAAGGTTACTTGGCAAACCATTCAACATCAGAGTAATCCACATCTATGCCCCAATGACTGGTGCCAAAGATGCTGAAGTTGACTGGTTCTATGAAGACCTACAACACTTTTTAGAACTAACACCAAAAAAATAGATGTCTTTTTTATCATAAAGGATTTGAATGCAAAAGCAGGAAGTCAAGAAATACCCAGAATAACAGGCAAGTTTTGCCTTACAGTAGAAAATGAAGCCGGAAAAAGGATAACAGTTTTATCAAGAGAACATGCTGATCATAGCAAACACTCTTTTCAAACAACCCAAGAGATAACTCTACACATGGACATCACCAGATGGCCAACACAGAAATCAGATATGTTCTTTGCAGCTGAAGATAGAGAAGCTCTATAAAGTAAGCAAAAATAACACCTGGAGCTAACTGTGGCTCAGATCATGAGCTCCTCATAGCAAAATTCAGAATTAAGTTGAAGAAAGTAGGGAAAACCAGTAGGCCAATTAGGTATGACCTAAATCAGATCCTTTATGATTCTACAGTGAAGGTGACAAATAAATTCAAGTGATTAGACCTGGTAGACAGAATGCATGAAGAGCTGTGGATGAAGGTTTGTAACATTGTACAGGAGGCACTGATCAAAACCATCCCAAAGAAAAGGAAATGCAAGAAGTGAAATGGTTGTCTGAGGAGGCTTTACAAATAGTTGAGGAAAAAAGAAAAATAAAAGGCAAGGAAGAAAAGGAAAAATACACCCAACTGAATGCAGAGTTCCAGAAAATAGCAAGGAGAGATAACAAGGCCTTCTTAAGTGAACAATACAAAGAAATAGAAGAAAACAATAGAATGGGAAAGACTAGAGATCTCTTCAAGAAAATTGGAGACATCAAGTGAATATTTCATGCAAGGATGGGCATGATAAAGGACAGAAACAGTAATGACCTAACAGAAGAAGAAGATATTAAGAAGAGGTGGCAAGAATACACAAACGAACTATACAAGAAAGGTCTTAATGACTTAAATAATCATGACGGTGTGATCAGTCATCTAAAGCCAGACATCCTGGAGGGAGAAGTAAAGTGGGCCTTAGGAAGCATTACTAGGAACAAAGCTGGTGAAGGTGATGGAATCTCAGCTGAGCTATTTAAAATCCCAAAAGATGATAATGTTAACATGCTGCACTTAGTATGTCAGCAAATTTGGAAAACTCAGCAGTAGCCACAGGGCTGGAAAAGGTCAGTTTTAATTCCAATCCCAAAGAAGGGCAATGCCGAAGAATGTTCAAACTATCATACAATTGTGCTCATTTCACATGCTAGCAAAGTCATGCTCAAAATCCTTCAAGCTAGGCTTTAGCAGTATGTGAACTGAGAAATTCCAGGTGTACAGCTGGATTTAGAAACGGTAGAGGAATCAGAGATTGAATTGCCAATATTTGTTGGATCATGGGGAAAGCAATGGAATTCCAGAAAAATATCTGCTTCATTGATTACACTAACGCCTTTGACAACGTGGATCCAAACAAACTGTGCAAAATTCTTAAAGAGAGAAGGGAATGCCAGACTACTTTACCTGTCTCCTGAGAAACCTGCATGCGGGTCAAGAAGCAGCAGTTAGAACTGGACATGGAACAACTCACTGGCTCAAAATTGGGAGAGGTGTATGATGAGGCTGTATATTGTTACCCTGCTTATTTAACTTATATGCAGAGTACATCATGAGAAACGCTGGACTGGAAGAAACACAAGCTGGAATCAAGATTGCTGGGAGAAATATCAATAACCCCAGATATGCAGATGATACTACTCTAACGGCAGAAAGTCAAGAGGAACTAAAGAGCCTCTTGATGAGGGTGAAAGACAAGAGTGAAAAAGCTGACTTGAAACTCAACACTAAAAATCTAAGATTATGTCATCTGGTTCCATCACTTCGTGGCAAATAGAAGAGTGGAAGCAGTGACAGATTTTACTTCCTTGGTCTTCAAAATCTTTGCAGATGGTTACTGCAGCCGTGAAATTAAAGGATGCTTGCTACTCACAAGTAAAGCTGTGACAAACCTAGACAGAGTATTAAAAAGCAGAGAGCTTGTTTTGCCAAGAAAGGTCCATATAGTTAAAGCTATGGTTTTTACAGTAGTCACATATAGATATAAGAGTTGCAACATAAAGAAAGCTGAGTGCCGAAGAATTGAAGCTTTCAAATTGTGGTGCTGGAGAAGACTCTTGAGAGCCCCTTGAACTGCAAGGAGATAAAACCAGTCAGCTGTAAAGGAAATCAATCCTGAATATTCACTGGAAGGACTGATGCTGAAGCTGAAGCTCCAATATATTGGCTACCTGAATGGAAGAACCAACTCATTGGGAAAAAAAAAAAAATACACCCTGATGCTGGGAAGCATTGAGAGGAGGAAATGGTTAGATAGCATCACCAACTCAATGGACATGAGTTTGAGCAAACTCTGCGAGGTAGTGAAGGATGGCAAAGCCTGGTGTGCTGCAGTTCATGGAGTAGCAGAGTCGGACATGACTTATCAACTGAACAACAATCCTGGAGTTGAAGGTATCAATATTTGGATGCAGGATCTTTGGAAGATGCTTAGTTCATAAAAGTGAAGCACTCGTGAATGGGATTAGTGACCTTATAAAAGACATTCCAGAGAGCTCCTCTGCTCCTTCCACTTTTTGAGGACAAGAATATGGACGTCGATGAACCAGAAAACAGGCCTTCACCAGACACTGAATCTACCAAAGCCTTAATCTTGGACTTTCCAGCCTCCAGAACTGTGAAAAATGAATGTTTGTTGTTTAAGATATTCAGTATATGGTTATTTCAGTTTCAGCAGCCCCAACTACTCAAACAATAAGTTAAGGCCAAGAAGTTAAGGCTTATTATTTAATGTTCCCCTCATGTAAAAAAAACATTCCTCAAGAAGGGGGAAAGAGGTTGGGATACACTGGGAGACTGGAATTAATATACGAGCACTGCCATGTGTAAAACAGATAGCTAATGGGAACCTGTTGTACAGGGCAGTGAGCTCAGCTTGGTGCTCTATGGCAACCTAAAGGGGTGTGATGGGGATGGTAGGAGGGAGGTCCAAGGGAAAGGGGAAAGTTATGTATATACATAACTGATTTCACTTTGTTGCACAGCAGAAACCAACACAATATTTTAAAGCAATTATGCCCCAAGTTTAAAAAAAATCCCCCAAAAAACCTGCTCTGGAAAATTTGGTAATCTGCAGAAGTATTTTCTTCCTAACATAGTTATGTTTATTTTAATTTTCTATAATTTTGTTTCATCATAGAAACCATGAAGTTCTAAAATTCTTAGGGAGTTTGCAGTTCTTACATGTGCCTTTCTTCTGTCTACCAACTCCTGCTTCCTTCAACCAAGAGCTCCGTAAATAGGCTATGATAACTAGTTTCTAACAGTAGCTCCCAACAATGCTTCCCCTTCTTGTATGTGATGACCACTCCTGACTTCAGGTGGTATAGGATGTGTTTGCTCCCCCTTGACTCTGGATTGGCTGCAAAACTTGCTCCAGCAAGTAGAATGCAATGGGAGTGATATTTGGGACATCCAGGCTTTGGTCTTAAGAAAAGGGAAGCTTCCACTTTCTGCTTTTTGGAACCCAGTTGGAAATTCACAAAGAAATAATAAGGGAAAGGGAACCAAGGTTCTTCTATTTACAGAACACCACCACCAACTGCCAGCCATGTGACGTGCCGTCTTGGACCTCCTAACTCAGTTCATTCCCCTCATGACTTGGGGCAGAAAAGCCATCCAGTTGAGCCCAGTCAATCACAGAATGAGAAGAGATAAGAAAGTGCTTGTCATTTTAAGCCACTTGAGTGTTAGAATTGCTATCCAACAGTAGAAAACTAAAATATAGGCTGACTGAATATAGAATTTTAAATTTATCATTAGAAAGACTTCAAATAGAAATTCTAAAAGCTCTGCTTCCTTCTCCACAAAAACATAAGTTAAACATAAGAGTTCTCTTAAGATTTTTGTTTTGAGCATGAATAAATGTGAGAATTTTTATGAACAGGCTAATATTTGTGTCATAATTATCTGTGCATTGCCAGGACTGTAAGACATAACATGCAAAAGAGAAAAAAAAAAGTCTACAAAATAAGATTAAAATTGTGTCTGCTTGAAAGTAGTTTTATTGCCTAAGAAAGTATTGATACATAAATATTTATGTGTGTTAAGTAACAAAATACATTCAAGGCTTTGGTTTCTTTTCTATTATAATTTCCATGCTTATCAGTAAAATGAATCAAAGTTATATGTCCAAACTCACTTGTGTTTCATCTTTTTTAGTCACAGAATAATGAGAAAACTTAAAATTAGAATGGCCTGCATTCTTGACTCAAAATTACATACAAATAAAGTCTGATTCAAAATTTATACAGTTACTAATTATATTTATAATTACAGCTATTTTATAAGAAAACAAGTAGGAAGAAGCTGTGCTATATAGAGTACAGAGCGCTTTGAAAAACAAAAAATTGTACAACAGGCCAACATCAAGTAATTAGAACTAAAAAATACATATCTAATTCTGATATACTATGTATGGTAATACAAAATAAAATGATTTTTGAAAATTTTAAGAGATTGAGAGATTTAGTATTAAATTGATAACAGGTCCATAAAAAGGAACAGGGTCTAAACTTGCCGTAAAATGATTTCCTTTATGCTTTTCGTAGACATTACTTACTTGAGTAATTCCATCAGTCTCACACATGAATCATTTCTGACCTCGACTGGCAGCATATGGTCATGAAACATCCCACTCTAAAATCTTTTAGCTCCTAGTTCTGGAAGAGAGGTGAGTGAAGGCTACCAAAGCAGTAAATTATGTTTAAGCAAGAGGGGATATGATTCTAAACAAAAAAAAAGCATATTCACCCTGAGTAGAGTGGAGCATTTTAAGGTATATATGAAACAGGTTAGGAAAAATAAACAGCAGGCCCATCCATTTGGACAATATTACATTTAGAGAAAATTTCAAAAAGCGTGTGAGAACAACTGGCAGGTTTGTACAAAGTGCCTCTAAGTCCCTCTTCAGCTTAAGTATAAAATGAAAGCTTGTTGTTTAGCTCTGCTGGTCAAAAGTTTGTGGCGGATTCATGTTGATGTATGGCAAAACCAATACAGTATTGTAAAGTAAAATAAAGTAAAAAAAAAAAAAAATAGAATGCACATACGCTTTGACCTACATATTCCATTTCAAGGAATTTACTCCAAGAATATACACACAAAAGTTTTTCAAGATGTTTTTATAAGGATGTTTACTGCAACATAATAGTATTTTGTAATAGTGTTTATTAATACTATTTATTAACACTATGAAATAAAGTTTTCATCAAGAAGGGACTTTTTAAAATAAACTGTCATCCATACAATGGAATAATATGCAATCATAAAGTACGGTGGGATAGATCTATCTGTAAAAATATGGAAAATTATCAATATACCAAAATCTAAAGGGAAAAGCAAAATGTAGGAACAAAGCAATAGTGTAATTCTTTAGGGGAAATGTAAAAGAATTCTTGAATAGGTACATGTATGTAGGTATATGCATTTATTTTATAACAGAAAATGACTAAAAAATTCCTGATGACAGTTGCTTTTAGGAAGACAAGGTAGAATGGAGAGGATATATAATTTACACATTATACTTTTGCATATGGGTCCAATGTTTGAACATTTATTTGTATTAAGTTATTAATAAAATTATATGGTGGGGAAATAGGCTATATTTCTTCTTTGAGATTATCTATGTGAAAAATATTTTTCTAAATTAAATATACAAATAATACTTCATATTTAAAGTCATCTCAATCACATTTGAGTTTCCTTGGTGTCTCAGATAGTAAAGAATCTACCCACAATGTGAGAGACCCAGGTTCAATCTCTGGGTCAGGAAGATCCCCTGGAGAAGGGAATGCCACCTCACTCCAATATTCTTGCCTGGAGAATCCCATGGACAGAGGAGCCTGGGGAGCTAGAGTTCATGGGGTCACAAAGAGTTGAATCTCACTGTGCAACTAACACCTGCACTTTCAATTTCATTTTCATCCTCAATTTTGACTTTTCCTATGAAAATATCAAGTATTTGGTTAAGCCAGCTTCAGGATGTATGGTTTCTTTAATGTGTTTCCACTTGACATGGCTCTGCATCAAGACATTGAAGATGGTTTCAGTTAAAAATTTCTTCTATCTTTCAAAAAACATTTATTAACCATCTACTATGGATTAAGTGCTAGATAAGCATTGTACGAGACATTTAAGCTAGGTTTTTAAGATACAGTGCATTTTCTAGGAGGTAATTGTGAGACAGATCATCCCGAAGAGAAGGGATGAAATATGCACAAAATATATGTCATGAAAGGAGGTTACATGTTCAAAGAACAACGCATTACATAAAACTGCCTGAAGTAAAATCATAAGTGAGAAAATCACTAAGATAGCTTGAGGTCATATTGTTCAGTATTTACAATATTTGGACTACCTCATTTCTCTGTTAACTCATTCATTCAATAAATACTTATTGTGTTCATCTCAATTTTGGGTTCCAAAAATAGACCTGGAGACAACACTTTGGGTAAAAGCAAATATATTTGGGACATGATTTCAGGGGACACTGTGAATGAATGGGAAAGCAGAGAGAGAACGGAAGGAAGCCAGAAAGCATGTGATGACAATTTTGAACCTGGAGCTCAGTTTCTCTTAGGAATCTTCTGACACTTTGTGGACCTCACCTCAGAACTGTCTCACAGAGGGTTAGAAAGCTGGGAACTTAACCAAATACTGAATGAGTGGGTGAGTGAAAGTCACTCAGTCGTGTCCGACTCTTTGCGACCTCATGGACTATACAGTCTATGGAATTCTCCAGGCCAGAATACTGGAGTGGGTAGCCTTTCCCTTGTCTAGGGGATCTTCACAACCCAGGGATCGAACCCAGGCCTCCCACATTGCAGGCGGATTCTTTACCAGCTGAGCAACAAGGTAAAGTCTCTCAGTCATGTCCGACTCTTTGTGACCCCATGGACTGTAGCCTACCAGGCTTCTCTGTCCATGGGATTTTCCAGGCAAGAATACTGGAGTGGGTTTCCATTTCCTTCTCCAGGGGATCTTCCCTGACCCAGGGATTGAACCCAGGTCTCCCACAAGGGAAGCCCAAAATAGAAATATGATTGTTATTTTCAAATTAGATATATGTGTCTATAAGCTGAAAGTGAAAGTTGCTCAGTCAAATCTGACTCTTTGTGACCCCATGGGTTATACAGTTCATGGAATTCTCCAGGGCAGAATACTGGACTGAGTACCCTTTCCCTTCTCCAGGGGATCGTCCCAACCCAGGGATCGAACCCAGGTCTCCCGCATTGCAGGCAGATTCTTTAGCAGCTGAGCCACATGGGAAGCCCAACCAAATATTGATTTTCATTATAAACAGAAGACATAAATGAATCATGAATAATGTGGATAATGAATAAACAGGTGGGAACATTTATTCCCTGAGAGAAAGAAAACTGAAAAATAAGAGAAGCAATAATAGAGTTCAGGGAATACTGAAGTTTATGGGACATACTAGGGAGAGAGTGACAGTGAAAGGGTATGCGTGTGCGTGCAGGCTAAGTTGCTTTAGTCATGTCAGATTCTTAGTGACCTTATGGAGCCAGGCTCCTCTTTCCATGGGATTCTCCAGGCAAGAACACTGGAGTGGGTTACCATGCCCTCCTTCAGGGAATCTTCCAGACCCAGGGATCAACCCTGAGTCTCCTGCAGCTCCTGCATTGCAGGAGGATTCTTTACCACTGAGCCACCTGGGAAGCTGGAAAGGGTTGAAAGCATTTGTATAAACATGGAAGAACATGGAGAAAGCTGAGTTCTGGAAGTCTGTTGTCTGTGTTTTAAAAGATTGTTCTGACCCCAGCATCTAAGCTTCTAAACACAAGAGAGACTGCCCATTAAAAATACGAATGTACAAAATGATTTCAATCTGATATTTTTAACTTATTGTTTGGTTTGCTTCCTGGATCCCACATCTGGATAATCCTATCATCTGTCATGAAAAATTATCTGTAATTTTATCAATCACAAGTTGGCAGTTAACCATGATAACATTATGTAAATAGCAAACATTTAGCAATCAGAGTACTAAATAAAATGTAAGAACCCAAAATAGAATTAAGAAAGTGTATTTTGACTTTCAAAGTAATGCTTTGGATTGTAGAAAACTAAGATTGTGTTTTGATATTTCAGTGACGCCTTTGAAAGAATATAGTAAGTGATATTTTGGGGAAATATACATAGTTATTTTACTATTAGTTGGACTTCATACAGCGGATTTCTATTTACCTCCAGACGACATCTTAGCTTCTTTTCTCATTCATTACCAGTTCTTTATTCAACATCCTTTTGATAAAAATGTCTCTTCTTTTAATTCATACTCAGTTACCTAACTGCAGAAGTCAGACTGACTCATTTGTGCAATACTGCACGGCACAGTTTTGCATCTAGAAATGCTCTTACCAGCTGTGTGCCTGGGAGTTCATCTCCCCTACAATTCATGTGTTTATTTGGACTTTCTCCAAAATCCTACTACCCCCATGGCTTTATGCAGCATCCAGGGACCAGTCACAGGTCTGGGTTATTGCCTGGCACCCTGTGGCTTAGGAATGGGATACCCCATTCAAAACACTAATTTATCTTCTAGAGAATACACTTTCAGATGTGTGTCTTAACTGTTTTTATAGCCTGCATATATTTTTAAAGTGTCTACTTTTTAAAATTTTCCATGTTAAATCAAGTCAGGCAGTTGCTTTAGAAAATTTTCAGTCCTTTGGGAGATATTTTTAAATTAACAGTTAAAAGAATAGCCAGACCAGAACTGTAATTTACAGACCTTACCTGCATGCACAGATTATTGGGTGGCAAAAATAGTTATTCACCTCCCTTATCAAGCAGTTCAAGGTTCCTCATGATTACTTCAATCTTAGTGATTAGAATTGATTGTGAAACAGCTAAAATTTCTCAGTCATTCTGCCTACAACTGGGCCTACGAGTTGTTATTGCAGTTGTGAATACCATAGGTCCAAGCAGTTTCAGAAATAATCAACTGTTTCTTCAGTAGTTAATATTTTCTGACTGCCCACGGTATACAGAACACCAGAGGAGACACTACTATGCAAATATTCGAAAGATGAGTGAGAAAAATATAAAAACGGCAAGACCCCCATCCTTACGGTTTCATCCCACTGACAACTGGCTGATTCAGGACATTTTCTCAAATGATCTAGAAACTATATCTATCTTTTTGACACTATCTGCCATGATTCAAAAGTTTCACCCAGGTACTGGAGTCACTGAGGCTACAGTAAAAGAGTAGAATAAATTAAACTAAATCATTTTCAAAAATCCAGGTATTTATATTATATATGCCATTTCCTCAATCTCCAACACAAGAGCTAATGTGTGAAGCATTATGGATACCACTTCCATATGTACTATCTCCCATCTCTTCTTTCCTATTAAGACAAGAGACTGATCCTGACAAGGTGGGAGATACTACTGCCCAGGTACTGCCCTTTCATTTCCATTTAGCTAATGCTGTATCTGAGCTCTTAGATCCACAGGATACTGAGAATCTGCACAATATGACTGTGTCTTAACGATTTTCTGCCGGCTGGACCTGCCAATGACTGAGAGAGGAGTATTGGAATCTTCATGTCAGAGGGCATATATGTTGAGGATTGTTTTGTCTTCTTGAAGAATTGTGCCCATTATCATTGCATAATGTCCCTCTTTATTCCTGATGATTTTCTTTGCTCTGAGTTGCTTTTGTGTCTGAAATTAAGTTACTCTTTGCTCAGCCACTTCAGTCATATCCTACTCTTTGCAACCCTAATGATTGTAGCCCAGCAGGTTCCTATGTCCATGGCATTCTCCAGGAAGAATACTGTAGTGGGTTGCCCTGCCTTTCTCCAGGAGGTCTTCCCAATCCAGGGACCGAATCCACATCTCCTGTGTCTCCTGTATTGCAGGCGGACTCTTTACCCATTAAGCCACCTGGGTAGCTTTGTTTTTATTGATGTTAGCATGGGATCACTTTTTCCACTAAATATGGGTTTCCTGTAGACAACATATAGTTAAGTCATATTTTTCATCCACTTTGACAGGCTCTGTTTTAGTTAAAATGATTTGACCTTCACATTGAAAGTGATTATATAGTCGGATTAACATCAACCATTATTCCCATTGCTTTGTATTCATTGCACTTATTCTTTTTTCTTTTTAAAATTTTTACCTTCTTTTGCTTTCTTCTCTGATTTTAATTGAGCACTTTATATGATTCAATTTCTTTTTCACTTAGCATATTAAATTTTTAGTTTTATTAGTGATCACCTGGAGCTTGCAACATACATTTACAACGAATCTAAGTTTGCTTAAAGATACCGCTTCATGGGTAGTCCATGTACCTTATGAGTGTAGTCTTAATTCCTCCCTCCCATTTTTTGTAGGAAGGGAAATTTCCCACATAAACCCCTACTAGCATTCCTGGATTACCAAAGGGATGAGATGAAGCTGAAAAATATTGAAAAAGTGAAGGTTAAAACTCAGGGGTACAAACATTTAAAGACCGAGATCTAATTTTTCCCTAGTGGCTCACATGGTAAAAAATGTGCCTGCAATGCAGGAGACCTAGGTTCCATCCCTGGGTCAGGAAGATCTTCTAGAGAAGGGAATGGCTACCCACTCCAGTATTCTTGCTTAGAGAATTCCATGGACAGAGGAGCCTGGCAGGACTATATAGAGGAGCAGGACTATAGTCCATGGGGTCACAAAGAGTTGGACACAACTGAATGACTAACACTACACAAACCTATTGAAAGACTGAAATCCAATCCCCCTCACACACACACTTTGTAACATCACATAAGCCGGGCTCCTGAATAGCAACAAGGGATCATAGCCAAACGAACTGAGAGGCTCAGATTTTGTTTAAGAATAAGAAATCTAAAAATAAACCCAAAGACAATAGGGGAGATGAAAACAAGGACTTTAGAGGAACTAGTCTCTGACATATACAGCTACAGTAAATGGTAAATGCAGTCTGACTCCTAGTCAGACAAACAGGAAGCCTCACTTTAAAAGCCTAGATACTTCAGTTCCTATTAGTCAATGAAATATGTCTGTTTCCAACAACAACAAATGACAAGGCTTCCTAAAAGGTAAGAAAAGGGAATTCTAAAGAGACAAAGCAAACATGAGAACCAGACTCAGACAAGATGAGTATTTTAGAATCACCAGGCCAAGACTTTAGAACTATCATTAATATGCTAAGAGCAATAATGGAAAAAATAGACAACGGGTAAGAACCAACAGGCAATATAAGCAGAGAGATGGAAATTCTAACAAAGAATCAAAAGGAAAAATTAGAAATCAAAAACATGGTAGGAGACATAAAGCATACTTTCGACGGACTCCTCGGTATATTCAACACAGGTGAGAAAAGAAACAACGAGCTGGAAGTTAATGTCACTAGAAATGGACAAAACGGAAATGCAAAAAGAAAGACAAATGACAAAAATAAACAAGTAATGAAAACATAATATGCAAGAAGTATGGGACAATTCCAAAAAGTACAACATACATGTAATGGGGATATCAAGAGTAGACACACGAGAGAAAGGACCAGAAAATATACTTAAAAAGACAGGAACTCCGATGTAGGTTTTATCTGTGTTCCTCTTTAGATAAGCTGTTTCTATCCTCTGGACTTTCTGAATAAATCCTCTTTGTTTGAACGTGATATGCCTAAATTTTGATTTCTGGCATTTAATGTACTGAGTATTCTCTTAGCCTCTTGATAGGTGGTTTGGTTGCTGTCATTAATTTCGGCAAACCCACAGCCATTGTTTCATGATGACAGTAGGTAAACTACCCATATAAAATGCACACCAGCTCTCTATTTCAAACACTGCTATATTGCTCAAATAAATTAATATTTTCATTCAGGGAAAGTTCATCAGAGTTAGCAAAACACAGTTTTACTTTGTAATTTAAATGAGAGGTTATCCCTAATCATAATTTTTATTTTTATTTCTATTTCAGGTTTCTAATACCTACACAAATGAAATCCCTTACTGTTATACAGTGGAAGTGACAAATAGATACAATGGATTAAATGTGATAGATAGAGTGCCTAAAGAACTATGGATGTAGGTTCATGACATTGTGCAGGAGGCAGTGATCAAGACCATCCCCAAGAAAAAGAAATGATAAAAGGTAAAATCCTGTCTGAGGAGGCCTTACAAATAGCTGAGAATAAAAGAGAAGCTAAAGACAAAGGAGAAAAGGAAAGATATACCCTTTGAATGAAGAGTTCCAAAGAGTAACAAAGAGATAAAAGAAAACCTTCTTCAGTGATCAATGAAAAGAAAAGAAAAAAACAATAGAATGGGAAAGACTAGAGATCTCTTCAAGAAAATTAGAGACACCAAGGGAATATTTCATACAAAGATGGGCACAATAATGGACAGAAATGATACGGACCTAACAGAAGAAGAAGATATTAAGGAGATGTGGCAGGAACACAGAAGAACTATACAAAAAAGATCTTCATGACCCAGATAACCACAATGGTGTGATCACACTCCTAGAGCCAGACATCCTGGAATGCCAAGTAAAGTGGGCCATAGGAAACATCACTACGAACAAAGCTAGTGGAGGTGATGGAATTCTAGTTGAGCTATCTCAAATCCTAAAAGATGATGTTAAGAATGTGCTGCACTCAATATGCTATCACATTTGGAAAATCAGCAGTGGCCACAGGACTGGAAAAAGTCAATTTTATTCTAATCCCAAAGACACACAATACCACAGAATCTTCAAACTACTGCACAACTGCACACATCTCACACACTAACAAAGTAATGTTCAAAATTCTCCAAGCCAGGCTTCAACAATACATGAACCGTGAACTTCCAGATGTTCAAGCTGGATTTAGAAAAGGCAGAGGAACCAGAGATCAAATTGCCAACATCTGTTGGATCATCAAAGAGCAAGAGAGTTCCAGAAAAATGTCTACTTCTGCTTTATCAACTATGCCAAAGCCTTGGACTATGTGGATCACAACAAACTGTAGAAAATTGTTAAAGAGATGGGAATACCAGACCACCTGACCTGCCTCCTGAGAAATCTATATGAAGGTCAGGAAGCAACAGTTAGAACTGGACACGGAACAGACTGGTTTCATATCAGGAAAATAGTACATCAAGGCTGTATACTGTCATCCTGCTTATTTAGATGCAGAATACATCATGCCAAAAGCAGGGCTAGATGAAGCCCAGATTGGAATCAAGATTGCCAGGAGAAATATCAATAACATCAGATATGCAGATGACCCCACCCTTATGGCATAGAAGAACTAAAGAGCCTCTTGATGAAAGTGAAAGAGGAAAGTGAAAAATTTGGCTTAAGACTCAACCAGTCCATCCCAAAGGAAATCAATCCTGAATATCCATTGGAAGGGCTGATGCTGAAGCTGAAACTCCAATACTTTGGCCACCTGATGTGAAGAACTGACTCATTTGAAATGATCCTGATGCTGGGAAAGATTGAAGGTAGGAGGAGAAGGGGACGATAGAGGATGAGATGGTTAGATGGTATCACTGACTCGATGGACATGAGTTTGAGTAAGCTCCAGGAGTTGGTGATGGACAGGGAGGCCTGAAGTGCTGCAATCCATGGTGTCACAGTCAGACACAACTGAGTGACTGAACTGACTGAATACCTACACAAGCAACTTTTTATCACAAGCACACCAAATCTTACTGATCTTAATTTTCATATGATGGGCATTGAGAAGGAAGGGATTGAGTGTTAACAGGTGACCTGGCATGTAAGTTTCCATCATTGGCTCCTAATTTGGATACTATTGCTGCCCATGAGAAATAATTCCAAACAATGAAAAAGAATAAAAAAGTATCCTCTTTTAGAGCATCATTCAACCTTCACAACTATTTGTAACAGTAAAAATAATTTCTTTTATTTTATTCTAATTATTTGTAGTCTCCATTATAATCAAATTCTGTCAGTGGTGAACATGAGATAACCATTCATAGAGAGATATCTAAATATCCAGAACTTAAGCAAGGCTACTCCTTGTCATTTGAACTATAGGACTAAAAGATAACAAATGTAGTTAACACAAATTGTTAAAATTGTTGAAATGTTAGTTATTCTGTGGCAGCAGGAACTTTTTTTTAATCTAGGCATGGCAAAAATTTTGTGAATTCTGTTATTTCAGTGGATAAACTTTTCTTGCTGTTCATGGGGTCCTCAAGGCAAGAATACTGAAATGGTTTCCCATTCTGTATACCCATCAGGAAGCAACAGTTAGAACTGGACAGGGAACAAGAGACTGCTTCCAAATCGGTAAAGGAGTAAGTCAAGGCTGCATATTGTCACCCTGCTTATTTAATTTATATGCAGAGTACATCATGAGAAATGCTGGGCTGGATGAAACACAAGCTGGAATCAAGATTGCCGGGAGAAACATCAATAACTTCAGATACGCAGATGACATCACCCTTATGGCAGAAAATGAAGAACTAAAGAGTCTCTTGATAAAAGTGAAAGAGGAGAGTGAAAAAGTTGGCTTAAAGCTCAACCTTCAGAAAACTAAGATCATGGCATCTGGTCCCATTACTTCATGTCAAATAGATGGGGAAACAGTGGAAACAATGAGAGACTTTATTTTGGGAGGCTCCAAAATCAGATGGTGACTGCATCCATGAAATTAAAAGGTGCTTGCTCCTTGGAAGAAAAGTTATATACAATCTAGAAAGCATATTAATAAGCAGAGACATTACTTTGCCAACGAAGGTCTATCTAGTCAAATCAATGGTTTTTCCAATAGTCATGTATGGATGTGAAGTTGGACTATAAAGAATGCTGAGCACTGAAGAATTGATGTTTTTGAACTGTGATGTTGGAGAAGACTCTTGAGGTCCCTTGGACTGCAAGGAGATCCAACCAGTCCATCCTAAAGGAAATCAGTCCTGAATATTCATGCTGAAGCTGAAACTCTGATACTTTGGCCACCTGATGCAAAGAACTGACTCAATGAAAAACACCCTGATGCTGGGAAAGATTGAAGGCAAGAAGAGAAGGGGAAGACAGAGGATGAGATGGTTGGATGGCATCCCTGACACAATGGACATGAGTCTGAGTGAACTCTGGAAGTTGGTGATGGACAGGGAGGCCTGGTGTGCTACAGTCCATGAGGTCACAAAAAGTCAGACACAACTGAACTGAACTGAACTGAACTGAAGTGGATAGCACAATTCATCAGAGCTAGTTCAATGAATAGCTTTAAAGTTGGTTATCTATAGAGGGCTTCCCTGGTGGCTCAGCAGTAAAGAAATTGACTGCAATGCAGGAGACTCAGGTTCAACCCCTGGATCAGGAAGATTCCCTAGAGAAGGAAAGGGCAATCCATTCCAATATTCTTGCTGGGAAATTTCACAGACCAAGGAGCCTGGTGGGTTACAGTCCATGGGGCCACAAAAACTGGACATGACTTACCAACTGCTGATGCTGCTGCTGCTGCTAAATCGCTTCAGTCGGGTCTGACTCTGTGCGACCCCATAGACAGCAGCACACCAAGCTCCACCGTCCCTGGGATTCTCCAGGCAAGAACACTGGAGTGGGTTGTCATTTCCTTCTCCAATGCGAGAAAGTGAAAAGTGAAAGGGAAGTCGCTCAGTCGTGTCCGACTCTTCGCAATCCCATGGACTGCAGCCCACCAGGCTCCTCCGTCCATGGGACTTTCCAGGCAAGAGTACTGGAGTGGGTTGCCATTGCCTTCTCCAGACTTAGCAAACTAAAAAACAACAAAAAGCTTATCTAGACAGTAATTAGAAATAAATGGCAACCCACTCCAGTGTTCTTGCCTGGAGAATCCCAGGGACGGGGGAGCCTGGTTGGCTGCCGTCTATGGGGTTGCACAGAATTGGATACGACTGAAGCGACTCAGCAGCAGCAGCAGCAGCAGCAATGTGGAAGAATGCAATATCCCCAAAGAATGCCATAAGATTTTCTTTTTCAAGTTATAATATCTATACTTAAATGATTAAGCGATTCATTAGAATTTTTAATAGACACTAAAATAATTAGTGAATGCTGCAGAAATTTCAGTCACACATTTATACAATATTAGTATATTAAGGCTCAATGGTACTCCATGAGTTGAATGTCATATAGCTATTTTTGAATGGTATAATCATGCTTTTATAAGATAGATTCTATTGACACTAATCAATTGTGTGCCTGCTAGTTGGATTATTTTAAGGAACTATTAAAAGTACACATATACCCACAATTCAGGGAAATGAAGTGTGGTTAATATGAAAGGCCTGGAAAACCTCAAAAAAGACAAGCTATTGTAAGATTAAGCTAAAATTCTGGGCATTGCTCCATTTATGACTCCTCGAAGTTTTAACTCTAAAATTGGTTTACAGTGGTATAAAGTAGGAAATATTTTTGTTCACTTTTTTCCTACAATATTTGCTATATAATTTATTATATTCTGTGGCAACACACACACACACACACACATATACACCCTAAATTGTCACAACTATGTTGTTTTTAAAATTAGGACATAATTGACATATAACATGGTATACAACATAACGATTTGATATTTGTATATATTTCAAATGGTTACTGTAATAAGTATAGTTAACATCCATTACCACACATAGTTATAATTATTTTTCTTGTGATAAGAACCCCTAAAATTTACTTTCTTAGCAACTTTCAAATATTAAATCCAGTGTTATTAATTATAGCCACCATGCTATGTGGCTTTATATTTTAAACAACATGCCATTAATCAATACAGTTTACCGAATTTACTTGAAACATAAATGGAAGTATCTTACTAACTAACAAATATGAATATATCTAATCTTCCTGCTCCCATATGTGGACAAATCCAAAGCTATCAGAATTTGACTTTAATTATTTTTTTATAAAATATAGACAATGAATAGTTACAGCCTCCCTATTTAATTTTAGAGTATAAGTCTTGTGTGCTAAATCACTGAGTTGTGTCCAACTTTTTGCAACCCCATGGACTATAGCCCACCAGGCTCCTCTGTCTAGAGGATTTCAAGAATACTAGAGTGGGTTGCCATTTCCTACTCTTGGGCATCTTCCCCACCCAGGGATCAAATCTGCCTCTCTTGTTTCTTCTGCATTGGCAGGCAAATTCTTTATCACCTGGGAAGCATTAGACTTTGCACATGAATCAAATACAGTCCATTTTAACCTTGGAATTTTAACTGTAAAATGGCTTTAATGAACCATTAAAAGGATTTTAACCATTATAGTTTAAGGAACCCGTGCCCCTAAACCAACAATGTAAACTAAGCACTTTTACTGGAAAATACCTGTGATAAGATCGTACAATAAATTTTCCCTGAATTTTATTTTCATAACCTTAACATAACTTGATTCTGTTGAATAAATAGTATAGCAAAATCATCTGGTAACTAATACTCAGATTATAGAATTAGCCAAACACACAATTCTTAATAATTCTTAGAGAGTGACATTAGCAATAAGAGCTCTCTTACAGACCTGGTTTCTTCATCAGTAAACTAGGGCTAATAATAGAATTCAATTCATGTGGCTCTCATAAGGGCTATTTACGTATAATAGTGCCTATAAAGTAGTTAGCACGGTGACTGGTAGTCAGCTATTATTGCCTATTATTTGCTTTTGACTGGAGGAGGACATGGCAACCCACTCTAGTATTCTTGCCTGGAGAATTGGACAGAGGAGCCTGCGGGCTGCTGTCCATGGGGTCACAAAGAGTCATACCTGACGGAGCAGCTAAGCACCCATGCTCTTGACACTGTTATCCATAAACAGTAAAGAGCTGAGTAAGTAAAGTGAGGTAATATTGAAGGAAAATGCACAAGAATCTTTTTTAGCAAACATGGTCAGTCTTATACAAGGATGAGTCAAGGGACTCTCAAGACTCTTCTCCAACACCACAGTTCAAAAGCATCAGTTCTTCAGTGCTCAGCTATTTCACCTGTCACATCCATATATGACTACTGGGAAAAAAAACCATTGCTTTGACTAGAGGGACCTTTGTTGCAAAGTAATGTCTCTGCTTTTTAATATGCTGTCCAGCTTGGTCATAACTTTTCTTCCAAGAAGCAAGTATCTTTTAATTTCATGGCTGCAGTCACCATCTGCTTTGATTTTGGAGCCCCCCAAAATAAAGTCTCACTGTTTCCATTGTTTCCCCATCTATTTGCCATGAAGTTAGGGGACCAGATGCCAAGATCTTGCCTGAAACATAATTTATTACGCCCACATGTGGATTCCCTTACTTCATGGTGGTACCAGTCAGATGACTGAATTCACATCCTGGGTCCAAGAGAGGAAGCATGCATTGTAACTATGAACTCTTACACTTAGCCTCTTATGCAGGCTCATTGCATCTCTTTGTCTTCCCACAGAGTGGAAATGCAGTCACTTCTATGTTTCAATATGCTTTCTCCTGAGGCTACCCTTCATTATTCCTGGCAGGAACCATGTTGTCTAAACGTGCTCTGGCAGTATGCTTGGAGGAGAGATGTAAATCTCCACTGCTAAGTTTGGGAAAGTCTACTTAGAGAAGGGGCACACATCACACCTAGAACAACAGTAGGAACTCAAAAGCTAATAGGTGGGAAGAGAAGGCTTCATGTAGGGGTACTATTGTGAATAATGGAATGAAGGCTGCATGTGTGCAGAAGGCGGAAACAGCTTCAATGCAGTTGAAAACTGAAAATGATGACTGCTGATGCTGCTGAGTTACTTCAGTCGTGTCCGACTCTGTGTGATCCCATGGATGGCAGCCCATCCGGCTCCTGCGTCCCTGGGATTATCCAGGCAAGAACACTGGAGTGGGTTGCCATTTCCCTCTCCAATGCATGAAAGTGAAAAGTGAAAGTGAAGTCACTCAGTCGTGTCTGACTGCTAGTGACCCCATAGACTGCAGCCTACCAGGCTCCTCCGCCCATGGGATTTTCCAGGCAAGAGTACTGGAGTGGGTGGCCATTGCCTTCTCCAAATGATGATTGAGTGGAGTAATAAAGTCTAGAAAAGTAAGTTCAAGGATATTTGAGCAATATACTAAGATTGTTCCAGGCTGCCTGGAGTGATATCCATCAGCTAAGGTAAGTGATCACATTTCCCTTGGATACTAGGAGACCCTCAGTCACCTTTCTCCACCAGAACTTACTCTACACACACACACACAAAAAAAAAAACACTAGTAAATTTCTACCCCAGAGTGAATGAATTCAATATACTACTTCTCTAATTAGGGAACACAAGCTTCATTTGCTGGTTAAGATTAAACAGAGATTTTTTGTTCAACCGAATACCTTCACAAACTAACAGCCAATATTTGTGAGATTTGTATGCAATTTGTGAATTATCTTGTAAGAAGAGTTTTTACACATATTATTTTATTTTGTCCTTTCAGTAACCCCGTGAAGTGTTCATTCTATCTAGAGTTGAATCACCTGAAGTTTAGAGAGGTAATGTAACATTCCCAAAGTTATCAACTAATATTGGCAAAATCATAGTTGGATCGCTGGCTTATCAGAGGCCAGAGCCCATTGACCCATTATGTTTATTACCTGCAATCTGGTAAAGATTTTCCATTAGTGCTTTTTTAAAAAAGTGTATCATAGAGTTTGATTTTAGAATTAGTATCACTAATCTTTTGTTTCAGAGCCAAGAATCTGGCAATTTTCATCAACTGACATTTGGTATCTAAAAATAAATTCATCACTATTCTCATTCTTCTATCTGTATATATACTTTATATTCAGTATTTCGTGTCTAATACACAGTGGTGTATCTCTAACTTTACTTGAGTGGATTTTTCAAAATTGCCTCCAAAAAGGATTACTAAGACAAGTTTATGGTTTATGTTGAAATCCATTTTCCACATACAGCCAATTATCATTTTCAAAGTTAAAAAAAAAATGACTCTCTTGGAAAATCTCATTTGTTAACATTTAGGAAACAGCAGGGTGGGAGGAACTCTTATTGAAAGCACATTCCCAAGGCTTATAATGTTTTCATTTGATTATGAGTTAATTTCCATTCATTTTTGTCCATTTTTTCTCTAATATACAAGTATCAATTAGTCACATTGAGGTATGTCGCTCTTTTAAATAGTTCATTTCATTTGTGCTGCCGCTTGTGCTGGAATATCTTAGTGTGTGATTTGGGCTGCCTTCTCAGCTTCTTTTCCATCACATTCCTTTCTCATCCTTACAGCCCCTTTCTATTTTATGTGTGCAGGTACTTTGGGAGTTTCAGAGGTGGCTTATCATATCATCAAGGGTGGGAGATTGAATATAAAATGGAAAACAATTAATCATAATCAGCATTAACTGATGCCAGTACTCATCCAAATAGTCTTCAATTAAGAAATAATATTTTTTTCTAAAATGTGTTTATTGCTAGTATACTTTTTCATTTGCCTTCAGCCTTTTTTTCTTTTAAATCTCAGTAAATGCTACTAAGCTTTATGCATCCTTCTTCAAAGCATAATAAAAAAAAGTCAAAAATATAGAAATAATGTAATCTTACAGAAAATTGAAAAACACTGCCCAAAACTCCCTTGCCAACTTTATCAGGATTCCTCTACTGTAAACATTTCACTTCATTTATTCTTTCTCTCTGTCTCTCTTTCCCTCCCCGATCTCTATTACTAGTAGTAATAGTAATTGTGGTAGTGTAAGTCTTTTCTGAAAAAAACATGAGAGCAAGCCATATATATGAAGCATTATCACTTCACGTATATATACCTCTCCGAAGCAAAGACACTCTTTTTTATCCTCATAAAATCCTTCAAGCCAAAAAATCAACTGTGATACATCACCATCCAATAGATAGACTCCATTCAAAGTTCTATAATGTTCACCAAAATGTCTTATCTTCCTTTCTGTCCTGGGAACCCATCCAAGAAAATGCATATCATGTTGATTTTGTTTCCTCCAATCTGGCAGTTTCATAGTTTCCCCCTGTTTTTCTTGTCCTTGACTGTTTGAAAGAGCACAGGCCACACATTTTATAGAATGACCTCTATTCTTTCTGAGCACCCTGACAGTTCAGTGATTCTCACCTGGGACAAATTTGCTCCCCATGGGTGAGTTGGTTTGTCTGGAGTAATTTCTGGACTATTAAAACTAGAGGACGGGGGAAGGAACTACTGACCTTTTCTGGTAGAGTCCAGGGTTCTACTAACATCTACAATGTACAGAATATCTCTCAGTAACAAAGAATTATCTGATTCAGATGGTCAATAGTTCAGAGGTTCAGAAAACCTGTCCAGCACACTGTTTATACACAAATGTTCAAGGGAAGTAGAAGAAAGAAAAATTATAATACAATATCACAAGGAACATAGATGTGAAAGTTGAAATAAAATATTAGTAAATCAAATCCAAGAATAGACAAAATTGTTATGGCTTCATGAACAAGTTGGGTTTCTCCTAGGAGAGTAAGATTGTTTAACTTCAGAAAATATACAATTTCAAAAGTTATAAAGAAGTATAAATATTTTTAGATAAGATTAACACCAGATTAAACCCACTTAAAGAACATAGTAATGAATTCTTAATATAACTCAGAAGAAATGATCCAAAACTCAGCACACACAGAGTCAAAAGCTGGAAAATATTGAGATATTTATATTTAGAGAGATCAGGGATGGAATGATAGGGTCTAACACATCAAATAATTTTCAAAAATAGAGAAAAGTTTATATTTGAATATGTAGTGTCTGAACATTTTCCAGAAGTTATGAAAGACACTCAGATTCAAGAAGCCAAACAAATTCCAAAAAGGTTAAGTGAAAAGAAATTTGCAACCAGATCTTGCAGAACACCAAATTTAAAAAGCCTCTAACAGCATCTTGAGAGAGAGAAGAGATAATGTTTCAAGGAACAACAATTAGACCAACACCTGACTTCTCAATGACAACAACAGAAGCCAGATAGAGAAAATTATTGTCAACCAAGAATTCTTTAGTTAGAAAAACAATCTTTTAGTATTAGGGCATTAAAAAAAAGGACATTTTATAGTCAAACAAAAACCTGAAAATTTCATCATTCCCCTGAAAAGGAAATTAAAATGCCCAAAAATATATGAAAAGAGGCTCAGACTCATTAGTAATCAGGAAAATATAAGCCTAGAACAAAATGAGAGAAATACTGCCTAGGTACCAATCTGAAATAAATTTCAAAAATTTATATATCAATGAAGATACAAAAAGCTTTAAAAACAGGACATTTATACACATGTGATGAGGATTGAAAGTATCCAAACACTTAGGAAAATATTTTAGCATTATTTTATACAAGTGAAAGTGAAAATACTATATGACCCTGCAATTCAATTCCTTATGTCAATAAATTAGAGACAATTTTGCATGTGAGCAGCAAGAGATAGGTATTTTCATAGGTGTGCTATTGATAAGAGGAAAAAACTTAAAAACACTCCTACTGAAAATGAATAATTCAACAAGCAAGTTCCGAGATATTCCTCAATGAAATAACAAACTGGTGAAAATGGCTTCCCTGGTGGCTCAGTGAAGAATTTGTCTGCAATGCAAGAGGTCTGGGTTTGATCCCTGGGTTGGGAAGATCCCCTAAGGAGGGCACAGCAACCCACTCCAATATTCTTGCCTGGAGAATCTCCATGGACAGAGGAGACTGGAGTGACTAAGCGCAGCACAGCACATAGCTACACACATGACTGAGTCTTAGAAAAACTCTTATGGAGAAAAGAAAAACATGTTCCAAAAAAATACATAAGCATGATTCCATTTAAATAAAGTTTAAAATCTTCCAAAGTTACCCAATACATTACTAGGAATACAAATATATGTGAAAAAAAAAAACTATTTTTTTTTGAAGTAAAATGACAACAAAGACAATATCAGGATAGTACTTATCTCTCACCACACCAGGATGGGCTAAAGAATGAGGTAAGGACGAGAACAATTAACAGCTTCAAAATGAATGGCAATAGTCCTTTTTCACAGAACTGCAGTGTGTATTTAGGTATCCTTTGTACTATAATACATTTTCCCAAGCACATATATTATAAATATCATTTGTATTTATTTAACATCTAATTTATACATAAAATAGCTAGTAATTATTAAGCAATCTCTGGGCCAGGCACTGTATGTGTAGAATCCAATTTGATTTTCATAACTCTATCATTGTTCTCCCTTCATAAAACTTTCTAGGTCAAAAGCTTTTTTCCTAATCCAGATGGACAAGAGAAATATCTTCTCAAATTTCATTAAAAAATTTTGTTCAGATTACGAATCAGATTTCATTGAATAGACTGATATTGGGGAAAATGTCATTCTAACAATACTATTAATCTTTATCAGAAAAAGTCTGCTTTCATCCTTCTATTCAAATAAATGTGCCGATATACATCCTCTGAAAAACTTCCCACCTTTTGGCTCCAATTCTCAAACAGATGGATAGGAAAGGCATGGAGCCCTGCCATAGTTTTGTTACTTAAAAAAAGATGCTGCAACTTAGTAACTATTGAAACTCTCTTTGCTTTGATCTTATGGGACTCTCACTTAAGAAGGACAAATTCTTTGATCTTATTGGGGAACAGAAAAATAGTCTGAATTTCCTCTTTAGTGTGGGCCCCAAAGATTTTCCATCCTGAGGACAATGCCCCAGAGGAAGATTCAGGCTTAAGCGTTATGGTTTCTACAGCCAGCTCCTCATGCCTCACCTATTCTTCAGTTTACAGGAATTTTACAAATCAGTTATTAAACACAACCACTATATAAAATAAGTTATAAAAAATAATTCATTTTTTTGAAAGATGATTTTTCAAAACTATAATTTTCAATTATTTTACATTTTGCAAGTATCTGTGCTCTTGAGATTATCTATGCTTATTGTACTGCATGGTAGAAATGCTTTGCAATTCTGTGTTCAGTGACTTCATTATATTGGTAACAAATTTACGTACTCCCAAATCTCTATCATTTATCCTACCTCAGTCTATTGGATCTTTCAGGTTATAAAAGGTGCACCTGGCTTTTTCACAACATGACTGTCATCATATATTCCTCATATCATTTTCAGTTCGCTGTATATATTTCGATGTTGTTTTGTGAATAACGACTGTTGTTTAGTTACTAGGTTGTGTCCAACTCTTTTGTGACCTCATGAACTAGAGCCCGCAGGCTCCTCTCTCCATGGGATTTCCCAGGCAAGAATGCTGGAATGAGTTGCCATTTCCTTCTCACAGTCTCCTGCACTGGCAGGCAAATTTTTTACCACAGAGCTACCAGGGAAGCCTAAATAATGTTTGAAGTAAAGTGAAGTGAAGTCGCTCAGTCGTTTCTGACTCTTTGCAACCCCATGGACTGTAGCCTACTAGGCTCCTCTGTCCATGGGATTTTCAGGCAATAGTACTAGAGTGGATTGCCATTTCCTTCTCCAGGGGGAAATGTTTAATGATGGGTAAATCTTTTTGGTTAATTGTAGTTAGCTTGAATGGAGAAGGAAATGGCAACCCACTCCAGTATTCTTGCCTTGAGAATCCCACAGACAGAGGAGCCTGGTGGCCACAGTCCATGGGGTCACAAAGAGTCAGACACGACTGAGTGACTAAGCAGCAGCGGTTAGCTTGAAACTGCCTTATTTAATATTTTGCCTTATTTTTTACTTTCTCCAATATTAATATTTCTATGTTTAATATTTCTCTTAAATATCATGTGATAATTTTGTCTGTCACATACAGCTAGATTTACTTTTTCTTAATATGAACTGTGGTGTTGGAGAAGACTCTTGAGAGTCCCTCGGACGGCAAGGAGATCCAACCAGTCCATTCTAAAGGAGATCAGTCCTGGGTGTTCTTTGGAAGGAATGATGCTAAAGCTGAAACTCCAGTACTTTGGCCACCTCATGCAAAGAGTTGACTCATTGGAAAAGACTCTGATGCTGGGAGGGGTTGGGGGCAGGAGGAGAAGGGGACGACCAAGGATGAGATGGCTGGATGGCATCACCGACTCAATGGACGTGAGTTTGAGTGAACTCTGGGAGATAGTGATGGACAGGGAGGCCTGGAGTGCTGTGATTCATGGGGTCACAAAGAGTCGGACATGACTGAGTGACTGAACTGAACTGAACTGAACTGAGTATGAGATTGTCCATTTTTTCAAAGAAAAATGTAACACTTTCACATATAGTTTTTATCCCTAATACATTTGATATAATTTATACATCTGTAATTTTGCTGTAGTACATTTTCAGAGGATTATTTTCAGGTTCTTTCTCTAGAATATGTCAAAGTAGGGTAAGATTCCTCATTATACATTAATTATCACTGGGGATGATCAGAAAGAAAAACATGGAGATTTTCTTAACTTGAAAACACATGTTGAAGTAGAATGACATTTTTAATTAACAGCAGAGACCAAATATCAATAATTCTCAAGAAACTCCTTTAGTCTCCACTATAATTGTTACCAAGAGAGTAACTGCTTAGGTTAGCATTATGGCTTAGATCAATTTGGAACTCTGATGGCCATCTAAAAGCTGGCAATATTGAAATCCAAGTGTAGCTCTCTACAGGATCTCTTTCATCACTCATGAAAACCTTTCAGAGACATTGTATTGAAGATACCATTAAAACAGTAATATCCTTAATCATCTGAACTGCCATGGAACATATGTTTCAAGGATATTGTCACTCCTTTGAGCTTTCCTGTAGTTTAATATGTAATCTATATTCTGAGTCTCAAAGACACATTTTCTTCCTCTAAACATGAGGTTAATCTCACTGCTTTCTGTAGATGTATTATAACTGGCAGCATGGATTGTATATTTAATCCTGTGACCCAGTAGTATTAATTAGCATTGCATTTTAATTCACATATCAGGAAAATACCTGTACTGTGAAAAGCTTTTTGCCTAGGGTGAAAGCAAAGTCTATTCTTCATAAACTAAATCTAGCTGAACACTGCAAGATGATTTTTCCCTTATACACTATAAATATGCTGCAAGGCATATAGTTTCTTACTGTTGCATTTCCACATAGATCCCTTTGTGATAGGAACTTACACAATTAACAATTCAGTGGATTTATAACAATTAACTGGGTGTCAGAGATCCTGACATTTAGCACCCATTCTGGCATCCATCAAGGCTGGAGGAAGCACAAGCTGGAATCAAGATTGCCAGGAGAAATATCAATAACCTCAGATATGCAGATGACACCACCCTTATGGCAGAAAGTGAAGAATAACTAAAGGGCCTCTTGATGAAAGTGAAAGAGGAGAGTGAAAAAGTTGGCTTAAAGCTCAACACTCAAAAAACGAAGATCATGGCATCCGGTCCCATTACTTCATGGCAAATAGATGGGGAAACAGTGGAAAGAGTGGCTGACTTTATTTTGGGGGGCTCCAAAATCACTGCAGATGATGATTGCAGCCATGAAATTAAAAGACGCTTACTCCTTGGAAGGAAAGTTATGACCAACATAGACAGTATATTAAAAAGCAGAGACATTACTTTGCCGACTAAGGTCTGTCTAGTCAAGGCTATGGTTTTTCCAGTGGTCATGTATGGATGTGAAAGTTGGACTATAAAGAAGGCTGAGCACTGAAGAATTGATGCTTTTGAACTGTGGTTGTTGGAGAAGACTCCTAAGAGTCCCTTGGACTACAAGGAGATCCAACCAGTCCATCCTGAGGGAGATCGGTCCTGAATATTCATTGGAAGGACTGATATTGAAGCTGAAACTCCAACACTTTGGCCACCTTATGTGAAGACCTGACTCATTTGAAAAGACCCTAATGCTGGGAAAGATTGAGGGCAGGAGGAGAAGGGGACAACTGAGGATGAGATGGTTGGATGGCATCACCGACTCAATGGACATGGGTTTGGGTGGACTCCGGGAGTTGGTGGTGGACAGGGAGGGCTGGCATGCTGTGGTTCATGGGGTAACAAAGAGTTGGACATGACTGAGCAACTGAACTGAACTGAACTGGCATCAATAACCACATAACTTCAGAGAAATTACTTACAGTGCACACCCACACTCTAAAATGGATTGACTCTTCAGTGATATTTAGGTTTCCAGGACTGGATGTACTTTTTCTGTCCAGAACCTTCTTGCATTCTTCTCTCCCTTTAGGCACAACCTCTAATGCCTAATCAATTTGGACAACTACAGTTGTTGTCTTGAGCCTCCAATCAAATATTTGCCTTCTTTTTCAAGCCCTTCCTTGTTTATCCAGGAAGGGTCTGACTGTGGATAAGCTGAAAATTCCCTAAGAGTAGATACTGTGGATTCTCACTTTTACATAGTTGGGACCTAGCCTAACAGAACATGGTGGACACTTAAAAGTATTTAATGACAAATCAATGAACATGTGAATATAAACATCTTGTATTATTAGATGCTATGTGACTAGGAAATCATTTTGGTTAAATCTAGCTTTTCTACTTACAGAAGGTAGTTCAGTGGGCAACAAGGGTTCAGCTTGCATTTATCAACGTTTGAGAGCTCCCACCTTCGTCATGCTCACACACTGGCTTTGGTTTAACCAGCTAAATGAAGTTCTCATAGCAACTCCAAAATGGGTGTGGAGGCTTCCCCACACCAACAAGCAATTCTCTGACACCAGCAAGGTGTCTAAGAATTCACCCAATTCTAACAGTCTCTACCTGGAGATATCAGATTTCCACAGGTAAAGGGCTCAGTCCTATAAGACCACCTTCTATTTGACACACCAGTTGAAAGCCTACATTATTACCTATGTTTCTCACCAACTGAATTCAAACTGAAAGGTCTGTTAAGTCCTTCCAAGTCAGGATGCCAGCTGCAAGTCCAGGTTGCTAACTGACTTCTGACCAACTGGCTGTACAACAGAGGTTCTCACAATAGCCTTCTTGTGTTCAATTAATTTGCTAGAACAGCTCACAGAACTCAAGAAAATCTGTTTATATTCACAAAATAACTGGTTTTTTGTGAGGACATGAATCAATAGCCAGATTAAGAGATACCTAGGGAAAGGCATCAGAGAAGGCAATGGCACCCCACTCCAGTACTCTTGCCTGGGAAATCCCATGGGCGGAGGAGCCTGGTAGGCTGCAGTCCATGGGGTCGCGAAGAGTCGGACACGACTGAGCGACTTCCCTTTCACTTTTCACTTTCATGCATTGGAGAAGGAAATGGCAACCCACTCCAGTGTTCTTGCCTGGAGAATCCTAGGGACGGGGGGGCCTGGTTGGCTGCCGTCTATGGGGTTGCAGAGTCAGACATGACTGAAACAACTTAGCAGCAGCAGCAGCAGGGAAAGGCATGGAGAAAAGCACACCACTCCCCTCAATCTCAATGTGTTCATTCATCAACCCAGAAGCTCTCCAAACCCTGTCTTTTGGAGGTTTGTGGACAATTCACTACATAAGCTTGATTGATTAAATCACTGGCCATTCACAACTGATTCAACCATCAGCCTCCCTTCCCTCCCCTGAGGTGGGAGCCGTAGGGAGGACTTCTAATCCTCTAACCACAAAGTTGGTTCTCCTAGCAACCAGTGTCCACCTCTGAGTGGGGTCCAAAAGCCACCTTCCCTGAAGTGTTTTCAGGAATTGAGGACAGAAGATCAGATATTATCCCATTGCTCTTTTGCTCAGGAAATTCCAAGGGTTTGGTAGCTGTGAGACAGGAACTTTGAGTGAAGACCAAATATACAAGAGAAATTCATATGTTGGTCATTAGAATGACCATATATATACATATATATTTCTTATAAATCACGATATCACACTAGTTAAACATTAAACTAGTGCCAATGGCGGACATTGTTTTAAATAAATAAGCAACAGTGGGTCCAGCACTTAGAAAGCTGAAAAGAAGACTAAGCTTGGATCTACACACTGAGAGCTTTTCTTTCTCTTGCTTATGATAAGAACTATAATGCGTGGCCAATAGTTTGCCAATCTCAAATTAAGTTCTTTAGTGCAAAGAGGCTGAGATGAGGGCTTTTACATTTTAATTAGCAAATGACCTAAAGCCTTCAGTATTCAAAGGAATGGCATGATAATGGAGAAATGACAGCTACCAGGTTATTTTGTATCAGGGACCTTGCCAGAAACACGTCACAACTAAACAGAGTCTGGTTGACTCAGTGCAAAGTGGCATCCAACATAGCCACAGGTGGCCACTATCATTATCTTAGGAACTCTCCAGGGAGAGAAATGTTCCATGTATTATTTGACAACAATATGATATGCTTAATTCTATGGGGTCGCACAGAGTCAGACACGACTGAAGTGACTTAGTAGCAGCAGCAGCAGCAGCAGCAATGATATATATGCCATTTTCATGTCCATAATAAGTGATGGATATAAAAAAATGCACTTTACCCAAGTAAAACTTTCCTTAGTTTTGTTATTTTTATTATAGATATGATCTCTCTTGATAAGTTATAACACAAAGAAATTACATATTGGGTAATTAAAATAATTTTAAAAGTATCACTTGTGATCATTTTCAATTCATGTATGCAGAACAGCTTTAATTAGTAGCAATATATTCAACTTGATGTTTATAAGACATGTTAAAAGATAAAAGTGATATGTTCAGAGCAGATTTTTGATTGTTGTATAACCTTTTTTGGATAATAAAGAGGTTCATTACTTTAATAAATGAATATGTGTATTAATAAATACATTGATAAAGTAAGAAAAATGTGTAACATGCAAAGAAAATGTGATTATCAAGTTGACAGATCCAACATACTTAGATGATTCTAAGTATTTCCACAGCATTATAAATTCTGATTGTTATTCAGAAGCATATTAATATTGTCATTAGAATCACAGTCTGACAGCCCCAGGAGAGGAGAAAATTATACAGACTAACAATGGTAATAGAAAAAGCTATTGTCATATTGATATCTATGGCAATATCAAATTAAAGTCACTTCTGAAATTTACAATTAATACATTGTTCACCTTTTTGACAGTTAGAATTCCAATTAACTGATGTTAATAATTTAATATTGAAATACTCAACACAGTTTATTAATTACAAGCTGAGAACTCAAACCTTTGCTTGAGGGGTCTATTAAGAGGAAAAAAATTAATGACATTTTTATATAAAAAAGATAAACTTGGTGCTACAAAGGAATGTTTATTCCCAATTTTTTAATATTTCTTTAAGTTTTTCTTCAGATTCTATCATGGTATTTGTGCAACCATATACAAAGCAAGTTAAAGAACAAACAGCAAATGGTTCACTGTCATCCTTTGAATATTGATTGTGATTATGGATTATCTCTATGTCTTTAATTATTTTGAGGAAGTTATCTTTTTCTATAATGACCATACACTGTCTTACCATATGTCTTAAACATTTTCAAAATGTTTTTTGAATCTTGGAAAGCTGTGTGCTTTTGGAATGTTTTCCTCTTAGTTTTGTATGATGGAGTAGATGAGGAAAGCCTCTCTCTGGCCACTTTTGGGGCTGACAATCCCACTTAATGAGAAAGCAAAGGTTCCAGAAGTTACCATGACTCTGGTCAACTCTCGTCTTTCTATACTCAGCCTATTTACATTTTAATTACATTATGTATGTACTCATCTAGACGTAAATGATCCATGTGACTCTCTTAGCTTCTCAGAGTCCCATGATAAGACAACAAATTAAACTTCAAATCAAATTAAGCATAGACTTACTGGCTGTTGCTATTTTCCTAACAGGTTGGCATCTACCTAACCAAGCCAGCAGTCTTGTTGTTGCTTTCATTCCATCACAAGAAGGAACAGCAAATACTAGCAAATAGCAATCCTTTTTGTCCAGCTGAACCAGCAGGTCCACTATTTTTAAGGTCCAGGGTCGAAGTTCTTAGAGGTTGTGTTTTGCAGCCTCAGGGTTTCAGAGGACAAATGCAAATCATAACCAAGAAAAAAGTCAAATATTATATCCATAAGGCCAAGCCAAAGAAGCCACTACCTTATTAGGTAAGGGCAAGAAATTTTCAGGGAAGGGAACAGGGAAAGATCTGGAATTAAAGGGCAAAAGGAAAAAAATCCAATACATCAGCTATAAAATATGAGAGGTACTGGGAACTCTTTCTTGCTAAATGCTGACCTTGTTACCTGGGGGAAGTACCTCATAATTATAGGTACAGAATCAGGAAGAAAATAGACAGTTTAACCTAAGTCTGCCTCCATTCCTAGAGTGGTCCAAATCCATTTCAATGATGATTTTTTTTTTTTGAGGTTTTTTTTTTTTTTAGTTTTTATTTTTTAAATTTTAAAATCTTTAATTCTTACATGCATTCCCAAACATGAACCTCCCTCCCACCTCCCTCCCCATAACATCTTTCTGGGTCATCCCCATGCAATGATGATTTTTATATTGGTGTATGAAGCACAGCAGTTAATTATGTAGACTTTCAGATGAGACCTTCAAAATCTTTTAGTGATCTGTTTATTTTTCACCAGTCCCATTTCATATATAAAATACATTTAGTGACAGGCAAGAGTGTAAGAAATGAGATGTTGTTTAATAGAACAACCTGCACTATGAAATAATGTTATAATCCTTTCAATAAATTCCTGCAACTGCCCAAGAATCTACTATATGTTGAAGAATGTCTTGAGTGAAATAAAACTTCCAGAAATTAAAAACATATCCTGAGGAAACGTACTTTAAACAAAAAAAAAGATAGAGTCCATCCATGTTACTACAAATGATGTAATTTCATTCTTTGTTTGTGGCTAAGCAATATTCCACTGTTTGTGTACCACATTTTCTTTATCCACTTATCTGTTGATGGACACTCAGGTAACTTCCATGAGTAAACAGTGCTGCCAAGAACATCATTTCTAATTAGCGTAGATGGACTTACAGAGTTTCATATTAAGAAGCCAGACAGAGAAAACCAAATATCATATGATATGGCTTATTTGTGGAATCTTAAAAAATATATGTATACAAATGAATCTATATACCAAACAGAAAACAGGTTCACAGACAGCAAACAATCATGGCTACCAAAGGGAGAAGCGGGGGGATAAATTAGAAGTTTGGGATTAGCAGATATAACCTACTATGCATAAAACAAATAAACAACAAGGGCCTACCATATACAGTACAGAGAATTATACTCAGTATTCTCTAATAACTCACACAAGAAAGAATATGAAATAGAATGGGTGTATGTATACATATACTTGAATCTCTTTGTTGCACACCTGAAACTAATACCACAGTGTAAATAAACTCTATTTCAATAGAAAAAAAAATTTAAAGGTAGAAAACGAAGAGTACAGAATCAGGTTTGTACACAACCTATATATCACATAAGCAATATATCAAACACTGTGCACTGCTTCTGGGTTCTCAGAAAGCAACCTTAGAGAAGCACTCAGATCCAGTAGGGATGGAATACGGGGGTGCGATTCTAGAAACATACGCTGTGCTAACAGGAGAATGCCGGACACTCAGCTCATATGACATTTTTTCCAGTGTACTCTTTTCCTCTGTAATTACTGCACCAGTTTCAGTGGCTCTTAGTTACAAAGGTTATGTGTGGCAAGTGTATATGTAACAACACGATGCAAGTGTACTGTGATTATTTGCTGTGGTTTCATTTGTTTCGGGACAAAATAGATATGACCAAACTCATGCTTCAAACCAACATACAGTGTATCCACACAATGCCAATTTGGGGGAGTCACTCCTAGGTTTTGGTATAAATAAATTAAAAGGTAATCTATTTTCATTCTATTTATTACTCACCAATAGGATCACAAGTGGAATAAAATGCCTCCGTGTTTCTCACACTGGGATTTTTTTTTAAAGTCCCCAACTACTCAAGGGTGAGATTGAGACTCGAGTGGAAACAATCTCTGATATTCTCTTCTCAGAAGGGTTTTGTTTCCCTTCCCTCATCCATGGTAATAACCTCTGATTCTATTTCATAATGAGATTGAAAGGAAGCAACTATATAAGCTGAGAGCGAATAATTGTATTATCCTTTAAATGAGCCCATTGAAATGGCAAGGAAGGGACATTATAAATCTTTTTTACTGGGATATATATTGAACTTTTAAAGGCCTAAGTCTGTGAAATGCTCCACCTTATTACCATTTTCAGGATCCCACTGAGGGCTACCACAGTAATAGTAATCACAATAATTATAGGCGTAGACAGCAACTATCTCCTAATCAGTCAGCTGTCTCTAAGCAACCAGGTTTAACAAGACTAACAATTGCCACCTCATAGATTCATGTAAAATTAAGACTCTCCGAATTCAGTCATTACAGAACAAATGCCTTAAACCTTCTGACCTCTAATGGATTTGTCATTTACCTCCAACGCCTGAGATTTAAACCAGCTCTTCCAATTCATAGTGATGATCATTTGTTCCCTTTGTGCCAAACACTTGACGGTTAATTCAGATGTAATTTTTTACTAAAAGTCAGACATGAGGCTTATTAAATCCATAATAAACTATTCTTCCCAAACAGAAGATTCCTGCTGGGAGCTAGGATGTATATAACCATATGCCGTAGCACAGTTATCATATGACGCAATCAATGTGCCTGCCAGTTCTAAGTCATGGGGATCTATTCTTCAGGCCACATCTCTGTATTCAGGAGTTTGGACTAAACCAGCAGGATACTTAATCACAAAATTTAAAGGTTGCCATTTTACTCTGTGAGAAAGTTGGTAGCCTCTTGCTGGCCAAGCACCTTCTGTCCTTTGTTGTTGTTCAGTCACTTAGTCGTGTACAACTCTTCGTGACTGCAGCATGCCAGGCTTCCCTGTCCTTCACTATCTTTCAGAGTTTGCTTAAACTCATGTCCATTGAGTCAGTGATGCCATCCAACCATCTCATCGTCTGTCGTCCCCTTTTCCTCCTGCCTTCAATCTTTCCCAGTATCAGGGTCTTTTCCAATGAGGCGACTGTTCACATCCAGTAACCATTGGAGCTTCAGCTTTAGTATCAGTCCTTACAATGAATATTTAGGGTTAATTTCCTTTAAAATTGGCTAGTTTGGTCTTGTTGTCCAAGGACTCTCAAGAGTCTTCTCCAGCACCACAGCTCGAAAGCATCAATTCTTCAGTGCTCAGACGTCTTTATGGTCCAACTCTCACATCTGTACATGACTACTGGAACATCATGGATCAGAATATTTAACCCTAGAAACCATAAGCATATTTTTAAATATCAGTTGAACCTGCATTTGTATAACACTTTATTTCTTTTTTGGGCTTTTTCACATATGGAATCTCACTTGATTCTTAATCAACCCTGTAAATTAAGCAAGGCAAGATCTTTACTCTGAATTTTCAGGTAAGAAAAATGAGATGCTAAATGGTCATATGTCTATCTAATGGCATATAGTCTACCCAGGGTCAGCATAGCAGAGTTAGAATGAATACCCACGGGACCTGAATCCTGCTCATTCCTTTTTCAGAAATGCCACACTGATTCATTTGCTATACAACAAGGGGCTGGGCATTGGAGAGGGGGAGGGGAAGTCTATACCCTGAGTTCACCAAGCAGTATTCCTTTCTTCCTTCTGTGTTCACATACAATCTCATCGGGTCCCGGAAGCTGAATGTCAGATTGAAAAACTCGTGCTTTTTTCCTAATACCATGCCTGCCTTTGGTTACAGGAAGTCCATCCAGTATTGCATTAGATAGTGTCTATGAAATCTTCCTTTGTTTACTTAATTTGGACAGTTCTGCAGGGACTTCCTTCTTATTCCATGGCTCACTCACTGGGAAACTCTGTGTGACTGTGCTGTACTTTCATGGTCTATTTAAGTAATAGCGACATTTGTCAAAAGAAAAGCCCTCCCTTTGACCACTCTTCATTCTGTCAATACAACTGCGTACACACAAGGGAAGCCAAACTGGGACCTGTGCTCTCCTCCACACTCCCTTTTTACTGTTGAAATATTTCAAACAGAATAGCTGCAAGTGGTCATAAGTGCAGTCATACCCAGCATTTGTCTTCATAATTAAATCTACTCAGTCTGGTGCCATAGATATGTGCTGAAGGTCAACTTTATGTTAGCAAAGCTACAACAGGTCCCAGGACAACCATGACCGTGAGTCTATCTGCAGTACTTTCCCTTTTCTGGATCCTCTGCTCTGCTTAAACAGGCTTCCCTGGCAACCAGTGCTGTTGGATCCCTGCTAATCTATTATGGCAGATGGAGAATTTCAGAGGGATTTATTAGAGTCTGCTAATTTAACTAATTCTCACTGAAGTGTTAATGATAGCTCTAGTGACGCATTTGAGTTTTAACAGTGGTTTTGGAGCTTTATCATAAGATATGATTTGGGGTGATAGAATATTTAGTAATCTGTCACAGAGATGTCACATATGTTGGGGCACAGTTGGAATTTCATCCCTCACATAAAATCCTTAATGCTCTTATAATGAGTCATGTTAAAATACTCAGCCATAAAAAAGAACAAAATTGTGCCATTTGCAGAGACATGGATGGACCTAGAGACTGTCATACACAGTGAAGTAAGTCAGAAATAGAAAAGCAAATACCATATATTAACACATATATGTGAAATGTAGGAAAATGGTACAGTTGAACTTATTTGCAAAATAAAAGAGACATACATAGAGAACAAATGTATGGACACCAAGGAGGGAAGGGGAGATGGAATGAATCGGGAGATTGGGATTGACATATATATATGTCAGTACTATGACATATATATGTCATGTATATAAATTGACATATATATACTGCTCTTGTGCATGCTAAATCTCTTCAGTTTTGTCCAACTCTTTGCAACCCCATGGACTGTAGCCTGCAGGCTCTTCTGTCCATGGCATTCTCTAGGCAAGAGTACTGGAGTGGGTTGCCATGTCCTCCTCCAGGGGATTTTACTGACACACAATCGAACCCATGCCTCATGTGGCTTCGGTATTGCAGGCAGATTCCTTGCATGGAGCCACCAGGGAAGCCTGTATGAACACTACTGTGTATGAAGTAGATGACTAATGAGAACCTACTGTTTAGCACAGGGAACTCCACTCAGTGCTCTATGGTGACTTAAATGGGAAGGAAGTCCAGAAAAAGAGGGGTGTATTTATCCATATAACTAATTGTTTTGCTGTAGAGCAGAAACTAACACAACACTGTAAATAAACTATACTCCAATAAAACTTTTTTTAAAAGTTCTGCACTGTTTTAAAACAAAAGATTCTTATGGCATGGGAGAGCCACACATATGTTCTAGCTGAATGCTGCTCAGAAAATGATATAGACACTATTATTTCCCCTGATGAAACTTTATTCTGTTTTACATCTGCTTCCTAAATTACTTTTTCTGAAATGGATATTTTTTGCTTCAAAATTTGGGCAAAATTAACTCACCCTCTATTTTTCTAACTCTACTTCTTTTTGTCAGATGTGCCTAGTAATTAATATAAGTTTCCTCTGAAAGGAGGCAGCTATGGTAGCCAGATGCCTTCACACATTCTGTGACTACCAATACAGATTACATACCTACACCTTACAGGACCCCTAGGTCAGGCTTGCTGGCCTCAGGTTGATTTTTTGTTGTTGTTTACTCGCCAAGTCCTGTCCTCTTTTGCAACCTCATGGACTGTAACCTACCAGCCTACTCTGTCCATGGAATTCTCCAGGCAATAATACTGGTGTAGGTTGCCATTTCCTTCTCCAGGGGATCTTCTAGACCCTGGGATAGAACTTACATCTCTTATGTCTCCTGCAATGGCAGGCAGATTCTTTACCACTTAGCCACTAGGGAAGGTTTGCATACTAACATTATGTAGATGCAGCCTGCACTTCCCACACAAATAAGAAGGTTTACCTATCTTCTTCTTGGTTGTTGACCCTTGCCTTCCATCTTCTTCCATTGCATCTTCTCCAGGGCTGTACATCTAGCATTTAATCTTTTTTTAACTTTTTTCCCAGTAACCACTTGAGGTAACTTGGTATGGAAGTTCCTTCTAGTATAAAATAGGCACACAGGATCTACTTGGTCTTCTAATATAGGGATCCCCAACCTGAAAGATCTAATGTCTGATGATCTGAGTTGGAACAGATATATTAATAACAGAAATAAAGAGCACAATGAAAGTAATGTGCTTGAATCATTCTAAAACTATCCACCCCTATCCCATTCATGGAAAAACTGTCTTCCACAAAACCAGTTCCTGGTGCCAAAAAAGGTTGGGGACCACCGTTCTAACAGTTTAAACATTTAGTATTCACATGGAGCAACCATAATGAAATATGAAAGTGAATTATGCATGTAATTGTCCTAGATCATGGCACAGAAGAATGTCTACAATTTCACCTTAAGGAGAAAGCAAATGAGAAAAACAGGCAAAAAAGAGTAGAATAAGGAAAAAGCGTGGAAACACTGAAGTGCATTAAAAGTGCAGTGGTGCTCGAACCTGGAATCCATTCAAATTACCCAAGGAGATTTTTTAAAATTCTATTTCTGGGCTCTACTGAAAAAAAAACAGTGACTCAAGAGCTTAGAAAAGTGAGACCTTAAAATCCATATTTTATAGTAAAGGTCCTGCTGGCCTGGCCACCTTTTGAGAACCGATGGTCTAGTTTGTTGGATACATTCATCTTTTCAGAAATTATTTACAAACCTCCTAAGATGCATCAGACATGGTTTGAGATGCCTAGATGAATAGACCAAGAGCCTATGTAAGAGAGATCCAATTCCCTGTGCAATACATGGATTAACTAAATTCTTCTCTACTAAAACCCTATCAAGTCTTCATTTCCCGTATGAGCAAAGCTAAGGCACAAAGAGTTTAAATAATTAATCTAAAGTTACATAACTAGCAGAAAGGGGACCTGGAATTCTCAAATGCGATCTTACTCCAGTGCCCTCATGCATGGCCAGCTACATAATTTGCAGAACCCAGTGAAAAATGATAACGTCAAACCACTTGTTCAAAATGCAAGAAACACTGCTGTTAAAGGTAGTAAAATATTAAGCGTTTTACTTTTTCATGGCCTCTCTTGCAACTTGTGGTTTTTTTGTTTTTGTTTTTTTTTTGGATATATAAAACGTCATTCTAAGAAAGCAAAATTAAATTGTAAATGATTACCTGACTGTTACCATTCATCTTTATATTGTACAATGCCAGTTTTAAATGCAAAAAATAAGAGCACTTAACTCACACGCAGGATCACAGAAATGACACAGTTTGTATTTCGTAGCTTATACATTCTTGCCAGAATAGCAGAAATGTTGGCATGAAACCAAGTCAACTATTTTTATTTCTCTTCTTGATAGATACACATATTCTACTAACACTCTTTACCTTTGAGTTGCTGCTGCTGCTAAGTCGCGTCAGTTGTGTCCGACTCTGTGCAACCCCAGAGACTGCAGCCCATCAGGCTCCCCCTGGGATTCCCCAGGCAAGAACACTGGAGTGGGTTGCCATTTCTTTCTCCAATGAATGAAAGTGAAAAGTGAAAGTGAAGTCGCTCAGTCGTGTCCGACTCTTAGCAACCCCATGGACTACAGCCCACCAGGCTCCTCTGTCCATGGGATTTTCCAGGCAAGAGTATTGGAGTGGGGTGCCATTGCCTTCTCCACCTTTGAGTTAGGAATGAGTAATGAAGGACTGAAAGAAACTATGAGTGGTTCTTTTTTCCCTTTGCTACTAAATGGTTATTTTCAGTGTAAGTGGCCTGCTAACACAAGGCCACTAGTACAAAACTAAAGGAATGGGACTTCCCTGGTGATCCAGTGGTTAAGAATCAACCTTCCAGTGCTGGACACATGGGTTTGATCCCTGGTCCAGGAAGATTCCACGTGACATGGGGCAACTGAGATCTATGTGCCACAACTATTGAGCCACCCACCTAGAATCCATGCTCTGAAACAAGAGAAGCCACCTTACTGAGAAGCCCACACATGACAACAAAAAGTAGCTCCCACTAGCCATGACCAGAGAAAGCCCTCTCAGCAATAAAGACCCAGCACAGCCAAAAATAAGTAAATGAAATGATTTGACAGATTCCTTTGTCACTCCTGTGTTTTTGAGTCATTACCTTCTTCAGTGTTTGAAAAATTCTGGTTCAAATAGAAGGAAAGCCTCTCTTGGTTGTCAGCACCCAGATTTAGTCGGTTGCAGATGTAAGTAGCATGCTTACCTCTAACTCACGTGGGGTTTGGCTGAACTTTCACACATGGTGGACCCACCAGGTTTCTGTGCTCATGGTGCCTCATGACTATTTGGGAAACGATGGAAAGGAACACCAGACATGTGTATCTTGCGTAACTTCTCTACTCACACACATGCTCTATTATCCACCAGGACCTCAATGGAATACCAGTGGAAAGATGAAATTATGCAAAATTTCAAGACAGCAGAGCATTAAACCAAGCATGGCCCTTCTGAACTTTTCTATCACATATGCACATTGACTACGGCCAAGTACCCATGAGGCCAGACCTACCTAACCTTAACCATCACTTTATACAGCAAGGCCTCTACATATGAACCTTCAAGTTGCAAACTTTCAAAGATGGGAACTTCCCCTGTATCCAGCTGTTGTACTGTACTACTGTACTTTTCAAGGTGCTGTTCTGTAAGATTACAAATATTTTCTTTGTTGTGTGTGTTTGTTTTTTATGTATTATTTGTGTGAAAAGTATTATAAACCTCTTATAGTATAGTACTATATAGCCTCTTGTGTTAGTTGCATACCCAGGCTAACTATGTTGGACTTACAAACAGATTGGGCTGAACAAATGCATTCTCACTTGTATGTAGGGGACTTACTGTACTGCGTTCCACAAGTAACACCATCATTCTTGTCTTTCTTGCCTAGGCTAATACTTGTTTGAAAATATCTGTTTGAAGTATAACAACTGGAACTGAACAGAATACTCTAGTTCTCCTGTTCTCAGAATGCAAAGCATTTTTATTTCCTTTCTTAGACCCTCACACTAAATGCCTCCCAAGTTTTCTAACTTAAACAGCTGCAGTGTTTCACCCCATTCTCCACCATTCATCCCCTCAACTCATCATACTACTGTGGTTGTTGCTGTTTAGTTGATCAGTCATGTCCAACTCTTTGTGACCCCAGGGACTGTAGCACCCCAAGCTCCTCTGTCCATGGGATTTCCCAGGCAAGAATACTGGAGTGGGTTGCTATTTCCTTCTCCAGAGGATCGTCCTGACCCAGGGAACAAACTCACGTCTCTTGCGTAGCAGGCAGATTCTTTACCACTGAGCCACCTGAGAGCAGAAACTTTTCAAAGTTCTTCACATAATGCTTCTTTTAATCCATACAGCAATGCTATGAGGTATATACTATTTGTAGTAGATAGAATAATGCTTTCTCCTAAGATGTTCTTTTTCCATTCTATTATTATCCTCTATTTCTTTGCATTGATCACTGAGGAAGGCTTTCTTATCTCTCTCTTTGCTTTTCTTTGGAACTCTGCATTCATATGGGTATATCTTTCCTTTCCTCCTTTGCCTTTAGCTTCTCTTCTTTTCTCAGCTAATTTGTAAGGCCTCCTCAGACAACCATTTTTCCTTTTTTTTCATTTCTTTTTATTGGGGATGGTCTTGGTCACTGCCTCATGTACAATGTCATGAACCTCCATCCATAGTTTTTCAGGCACTCTATCAGATCTAATTCCTTGAATCTATTTATCACTTTCACTGTATAATCATAAGGGATTTGACATAGGTCATATCTGAATGGTCTAGTGGTTTTCCCTACTTTCTTCAATTTAAGTCTGAAATTTGCAATAATAAGCTCAAGATCTGAGCCACAGTCAGCTCCCAGTCTTGTTTCTGCTGACTGTATAGAGCTTTTCCATCTTTGGCTCCAAAGAACATAATCAATCTGATTTCAGTATTGACCATCTGGTGATGTCCCTGTATAGAGTCTTCTCTTGTGTTGTTGGAAGAGGGTATTTGCTATGACCAGTGCGTTCTCTTGGCAAAACTCTGTTAGCCTTTTTGAACTCCAAGGCCGAATTTGCCTGTTACTCCAAGTATCTCTTGACTTCCTACTTTTGCATTCCAGTCCCCTATAATGAAAATGATATCTGTTTTGGGTGTTAGTTCTAGAAGGTCTTGTAGGTCTTCATAGAACTGTTCAACTTCAGCTTCTTCAGCATTACTGGTTGGGGCATAGACTTGGATTACTGTGATATTGAATGGTTTGCTTGGGAACAAACTGAGATCATTCTGTTGTTTTTGAGATTGTATCCAAGTACCACATTTTAGACTCTTTTGTTTACTATGATGGCTATTCCAGTTCTTCTAAGGGATTCTTGCCCACAGTTGTAGATACAATGGTCATCTGAGTTAAAATCACCCATTCCAGTCCATCTTAGTTAACTGATTCCTAAAATGTCTATGTTGACTCTTGCCATCTCCTGTTTGACCACTTCTGATTTACCTTGATTCATGGACCTAACATTACAGGTTCCTATGCGATAATGCTGTTTATAGCATCGGAATTTACTTCCATCATCAATCACATCCAAAACTGGGTGTTGTTTTTGCTTTGGCTCCATCTCTTCATTCTTTTTGGAGTTATTTTTCCGATGATCTCCTGTAGCATATTGGGCACCTACTGACCTGCAGAGTTCATCTTTCAATGTCCTATCTTTTTGCCTTTGCATGCTGTTCAAGGGGTTTTCAAGGCTAGAATACTGAGGTGGTGTGGCACTCGATGATCAATGCAAAGAAATAGAGGAAAATAATAGAATGAGAAAGACTAGACATCTCTACCAGAAAATTGGAGCTACGAGGGGAACATTTCATGCTAAGATGGGCACAATAAAGGACAAAAATGATATGGACCTAACAGAAGAAGACATTAAGAAGAAGTGGCAAGAATATACAGAAGAATTATACAAAAAAGATCTTCATGACCCAGATAGCCACAATGATGTGATCATTGTCCTAGAACCAGACATCCTGGAATGTGAAGTCAAGTAGGCCTTAGAAAGCATTACTATGAACAAAGCTAGTGGAGGTGATGGAATTCCAGTGGAGCTAATTCAAATCCTAAAAGATGATGCTGTGAAAGTGCTGCACTCAATATGCCAGCAAATTTGGAAAACTCAGCAGTGGCCACAAGACTGGAAAAGATCAGTTCTCATCCCAATCCAAAAGAAAGGCAATGCCAGAGAATGTTCAAACTACTGCACAACTGCACTCATCTCACACGCTAGCAAAGTAATACTCAAAATTCTCCAAGCCAGGCTTCAACAATACATGAACCGTGAACTTCCAGATGTTCAAGACAGATTTAGAAAAGGCAGAGGAACCAGAGATAAAATTACCAACATCCACTGGATCATTGAAAAAGGAAGAGAGTTCCAGAAAAACATCTACTTCTGCTTTATTGTCTACATCAAAGTCTTGTACTGTGTGGATCACAATGACCTGTGGAAAATTCTGAAAGAGATGGGAATTCCAGACCATCCAATCTGTCTCCTGGGAAATCTGTACGCAGGTAAAGAAGCAATAGTTAGAACTGGACATGGAAAAACAGACTGGTTCCAAATAAGGAAAGGAGTATCTCAAAGCTATATATTGTCACGTTGCTTATTTAACTTATATGCAAAGCACATCATGAAAAATGCCAGGCTGGATGAAGCATAAGCTGGAATCAAGATTGCTGGGAGAAATATCAATAACCTCAGATATGCAGATGACACCACCCTTACGGCAAAAAGTGAAAAAGAACTAAAGGGCCTCTTGATGAAAGAGGAGAGTGAAAAAGTTGGCTTAAAACTCAACATTCAGAAAAATAAGATCATGGCATCTGGTCCCATCACTTCATGGCAGATAGGTGGGGAAACAATGGAAACAGTGACAGACTTTATTTTCCTGGGCTCCAAAATCACTGAAACATGGTTGCAGATGGTGACTGAAAACATTAAATTAAAAGACACTTTATCCTTGGAAGAAAAGCTGTGACCAACCTAAACAGCATATTAAAAATCAGAGACATTACTTTACCAACAAAGGCCCATCTAGTCAAAGCTACGGTTTTTTCATTAGTCAGGTATGGATTTGAGAGTTGGACTATAAAAGAAAGCTGAGTCCCGAAGAATTGATGTTTTTGGACTGTGGTGCTCAAGAAGACTCTTGAGAGTCCCTTGGACTGCAAGGAGATCCAATCAGTCCATCCTAAAGGAAATCAGTCCTGAATGTTCATTGGAAGGACTGATGATAAAGCTGAAGCTCCAATACTTTGGCCACCTGATGCGAAGAACTGACTCATTGGAAAAGACCCTAATGCTTGGAAAGATTGATGGTGGGAGGAGAAGGGGATGACAGAGGCTGAGATGGTTGGATGGCAGCACCAACTTGATGGACATGAATTTGAGTAAGCTCTGGGAGTTGGTAATGGACAGGGAATCCTGGCGCTTGCAGCCCATGGGGTAGCAAAGAGTCAGACACAACTGAGGGACTGAACTGAACTGAAGATGTTCCTGTCCTAAACCCTGGAACCTGTAAATATGTTACATTATATAGCAAGAGGTAATTAATATTACTGATGGAACTAAACTTACCAATCAGCAGATCTTAAAATAGGGAGATTATTCTGGATTATCTGGGTGGACCCAAAGTAATCACAAGGGTCCTTGAAAAGTATAAAGGGAGAGAGAAGAGAAGGTTGGAGTGATTCAATGTAAGAAATACTCAACCTGTCATAGCTGCTTTTGAAGATGGGAGGCAGTCATGAGCCAAGAAATGTTGATGGCCCCTAGAAGCTAGAAAGTCAAAGGTATGGATTCTCCCCTAGAGCCTCCGGGAAGAAATGCAGACTTGACAACACGTGGATTTTATCCCAGTGATGCCTGCAGCAAACATCTGCCTTACCAAACAAAGGCCTTGCATTGATGGTTCTCATCATTATATTTATAATCCTATTGGATAAAGCTGATATGGAACATTGCTTATAAATAGGAGCTGAATAAATGTTTTTAAATAAATGATCACTTTCAGCAAAGAATAGTCTTGCCTGTGAAATATTTATAATGTAATGATATTACACTATATATCAATACTTAACATATGCCTCTACTCCACTAATGAAGAGCAATTGAACATTATGAATTAAATTGCATTTTTGTGTAAAAAAAAAAGTAAAAAACACAGCAGTAACCATAGGCAAAAATTTTTTGCATTCTTCATCTGTTTTGTTTGTTTTTCAAATTATGCTTCAAGAAGATATTGCATTCATCATTCTAAAATATGAAAAATACATGCCACAACAACTGTCAGGGGGGCATGAAGATATATATTTGCCAGTGTGCTATGCACTATTGCCTTTCTGATGGACTTCTGGGAAATGTTTTAAAGAAAGAAAATAAAGGATATAAGTAAGACTTTTGGTGCTTGCAAAGGAAACATCAACCAAGAGTTGTCCACTTTGTTGTGAACCAAGCAATTAGCTGAAGTTGGTAATTATTTAAGAAGCTTTCTTATTGTACCTGCCAGCACAGTAGCCTCAACCCCAGGTTAAATGAATGCCTATCTCTTCCAAGTCTGGCTTTTAGACTGTATGTTTAGAATTTTAGTCTCCCAGTATCCTGTGCAATCCACACATTTTTTTTTTTTTATGTCTCTTGTTGCTTTATTGCATGCTCCCTCCTTCCTCCCAACACTGCTCTAGTTTCTGCCAAGGCCTGGGAGCAAATAGCCAGTTTTCACTATAAAGAAGCAACCAATCCAATATTTTCTGCATAATTTATATGGGCAGCAGGGGGAAATTAACAGCATAATTCCATTGTGTCATTTCCACAGTTTTACTCAGTTGTTCTTCCCTAAAGGCACCAGTATTTTCATTTCTAAACACTGCCTTTTCTTCCTCTGCCTTCCATTCCCTACTTATGTGTTGGGTTGTGTTCCTATATCCAGGATGGTCAATTGAAAACCTTTCTGAACTGGTCTCTGATATTCAGTCTCAGCTTGTTGTGACATCACAGGCTAGCATGAGGCACCAAAGAAACATGGTCTTTGCTTTTTCTGAAGAATCACAAAATAGGCAAGCTCTAGGTTGCTCTGTTGCTGCGCTTAGTCCTGTCTCTTTTGCAACCCCATGGACTGTAGCCTGCCAGGCTCCTCTGTCCATAGGATTTTCCAGCCAAGAATACTGGAGTGGGTTTACTGCTGCTGCTGCTAAGTCACTTCAGTCGTGTCCGACTCTGTGCGACCCCATAGATGGCAGCCCACCAGGCTCCGCCATCCCTGGGATTCTCCAGGCAAGAACGCTGGAGTGGGTTGCCATTTCCTTCTCCAATGCATGAAAGTGAAAAGTGAAAGTGAAGTCGCTCAGTCGTGTCCGACTTACTGAAGTTAAATTTTCTAAAGATAATTTTCTTTTTCTCCATCTACAGTGTTGACTTTAGACTTTAGCTTTAAAAATAAAATCCTCTTGCTAATTACCATTTTATGTTTGATTTAAGTTAAATCTGATTTATGAAGCTGATCACATTGTCACGGCCTATTCAAATCCTCCACCTGTAAACACCCTTCTCCACGGTCCTTCTGAGACTCCCCTGACCAGGTCCTCTCTCTTCCCTCGGCCTTCCTGTTATCCTTTGGGTTTTCTTACTTTACCTTCACCATAGGCATAAGTGCGTGCATGCCTAGTCGATTCAGTTGTGTCCAACTCTTCGTGACCCCACAGACTGTGGCCCACCAGGTTCCTCTATCCATGGGATTCTGTGGGCAAGAATACTGAAGTGGGTTGCCATTTCCTGCAATACTCCCATCTCAGGGATCAAACTCATGTCTTTTATGTCTCTCGCACTGGCAGGCGGTTCTTTACCACTAGAGCCACCTGGGAAGCCCATAGCCATAAGCATACTCAAGTAATTATATTTATTGAGAAAGCTCAATCTTTGGGTTCACATACATTAAGCTGTGGAGAAGGCAATGGCAACCCACTCCAGTACTCTTGCCTGGAAAGTCCCATGGAGGAGCCCGGTAGGCTGCAGTTCATGGGTTCGAGAAGAGTGACCCGACTGAGCAACTTCACTTTCACTTTCATGCATTGGAGAAGGAAATGGCAACCCACTCCAGTGTTTTTGCCTGGAGAATCTCAGGGATGATGGAGCCTGGTATGCTACCATCTATGGGGTCATGCAGAGTCGGACACGACTGCAGCAACTTAGCAGCAGCAGCAGCATATGAAGCTGTATTGTTTCTTCCTGTGGTCCAACTCAACTTTCTTCTATTAAATTCCCCTTTCCCATTAATTAGTGGGTCAGCTTCCTTCATTTTGCCAGCTGCCATACCTTTTCAGTGACTATAATTGCTAGCATAGGTACATTTTAATATTTAAGACTCAGTTCTGTCCATTTATTTAATAAAAACCTCTACCTCAAGCAAAGGTCCAAGTTCATTTTCTTCTTAATACATCAGGCTAATGCACTGACCCCCCCACTTCCTGATGAAGAGAAAGAGACAGGCATGGTTTGGCTCTGAGAAAATTTCCTCTCCTTTCCTCTCTTGGGCAGTAATCATTCTAATGTTGAAGACTAGGGGAATGGATAAAGAGGGGTCACAGAGAGGTACTTACTTGACCACAGGCACTTACTGAAGGAGAGATATTCATGCCCTAATTCTGTTTCTGGCATATCAATTTCATACAGGTGGTTTCTGCTAACATGCAGATTTGTGGCAGGGTAGCTCCCTGGAAAGGTGACCTGTGCAGTAGTACAAAGCCTCATAGTCAGGCAGGTTTAGCACTTGATTGAATGGTCTTTGGTTACCATCTTGAAATTCTCAATTTTTGAACAAGGATCTCCATATTTTTCACTGGCCCCCCTGAATTTTGTAGCTGGTCTCTTGCTTTGCTCTGAAAGCTATTCAACTCCATTGGGCACCTTGTTTTATTAAGAATCCCCCTCAGAGGGGAAACCTTCTCCCTCTGCCGATATCAGTTATAAGAGCCCATTAACCACACTCTGAGCTAAGGTTCCCATCTCTTGACCGAGGTAGCCATGAAGCTATAACCCCCAGGAATTCTTCACATTAGCCTTTGGAACTAATCAGATCATTTTCTATAATTACTAAGGACTCTCAAGAACTGGGATAGATGAGGGCTGCCTCCATCTTTGTTCCAGACCTAATATAATGCAATTCCTTCATTTCAATAAGAAATAAGAAGCTTAATCAACACAGACGAGTGTTTAGTAATGAAAAGATTTTTATTATGGCAATTTTAGCAACTTATTTAAATGCCTTCCTAGTTATATGTCAAAAATCACCCCAATGCTCTATCAGTCATAATTATTTAATAATCTATCAGATGACAACTTGTTTAGGTTCTTTTTCCATTCATTAAAAGTGAAGAATTAGAAACAATCTAACTTGGGGATGTATGGGTTAGCTGTTCATCAGAATCATTCACTTTCTTTTTAACTTCTTTACAAATACATTTTTTCCCTTTGGTGTTGCATAAGATTGGGTACCATAAGCCATGAATGCACAATAAAAAAATGCAAATATACGAAATATATGATTTTCTTTGGTAAATTTGGGACAGATAATTGTAAAAAGGGTGAAAGAATAGGATGACGTTAACTTAGGAAAGAATGCCATTGGTATATTGCTGAGTATTAAATCATGCTCTGAGATATAAAACAAAAACTCAGGTCCATAAATAGTAAGATACTTCTAAAGATTTCACAGCTATTTGATTCTTCTAACATGAAAACAAAAGTTCAGTTCAATTCAGTCATTCAGTTGTGTCTGACTATTTGTGACCCCATGAATCGCAGCACCCCAGGCCTCCCTGTCCATCACCAAATCCCAGAGTTCACTCAGATTCACGTCCATCGAGACAGTGATGCCATCCAGCCATCTCATCCTCGGTCGTCCCCTTCTCCTCCTGCCCCCAAGTCCTCCTAGCATCAGAGTCTTTTCCAATGAGTCAACTCTTCGCATGAGGTGGCCAAAGTACTGGATTTTCAGCTTTAGCATCATTCCCTCCAAAGAAATCACAGGGCTGATCTCCTTCAGAATGGACTGGTTGGATCTCCTTGCAGTCCAAGGGACTCTCAAGAGTCTTCTCCAACACCACACTTCAAAAGCATCAATTCTTCGGCACTCAGCCTTCTTCACAGTCCAACTCTCACATCCATACATGACCACTGGAAAAACCATTGCCTTGACTAGACGGACCTTTGTTGCCAAAGTAATGTCTCTGCTTTTGAACATGCTATGTAGGTTGGTCACAACTTTTCTTCCAAGGAGTAAGCGTCTTTTAATTTCATGGCTGCAGTCACCATCTGCAGTGATTTTGGAGCCCCAAAAAATAAAGTCTGACACTGTTTCCACTGTTTCCCCATCTATTTGCCATGAAGTGATGGGACCAGACGCCATGATCTTTGTACTTTATACACCAAGAGATGAGGATTTTGAGATGAATACAATATATTTCCACATTCATAGAATTTAGAGTCTGGTGGCAGATATTGATTTTTTACCCTGAACCTTCCACTTTACCATGAAATTCAAGCAGAATATATAATTTCTGCTTGTTTCAGTATATGCAAAATGGAGACACTGAATGGATACAAAAGACAATCAGAGTAATAAAATCAGAGTACCTTTAAAAAGCTGTGTGAGCATCCTACTTATTATTCCCAGGTTACAAATGAAGGTACACAACTCAGACCCAAGAAAAGTAAGTGATTTTCCCAAGAACTCTCAGTAAAATAGTCTCCATGGTTTTTGTCTACCCAGAGTTCACAGTTCCTCCTTCATTTGCTAATGGCGTCCCTATTTTACTTTGAGGAATCGGTTCTTGCACACTGACTATAATTACGTGGTCACTGTCAATCAAGGAAAAAACTGCCCTCCTTAGACAAGCACAAGTATGCATTCCAGGCCAAGACAAGCAACATTTTACCACAATTGGGAAAAACTGGAGGTAACTCCTCTCACAGTTTTCCTGAAGAAACTCTCTGCTGTTCATGTGATAGACTAAGAGGGACCACTTACAACCCATCCCAATAAGAATCAGCCATGTCTTCACCCTTTGAATCTGGCTGGCCTTTTGATTTGTTTTGACCCATAGTATGTTGCTGAAATGATGAAGGTCAACTTACAAACCTAGTCACCACAGAACCTGGGATCTTCCCTCTCATCATTTTGGAGTTCTGTTGTCATTTGAAAAAATGCAAGCTGTTCTCCTTTAAGAAAAACTACATGGAAAGGGAGGCCCAGTTGACAGTCACCACCACCACCAGACATGATCGAGGCCATCTTTTACCCAACACATGCGGAAATTAGCTTCAGCCACATAAGTGACCTCAGACAAGTTTTTAAAAAGTGAACGATTCTAATGAACAGCTAATAAATCCATTTCCAAGTTGAAAGTGAAAGTCACTCAGTCGTGTTCAGCTCTTTGAGATCCCATAGACTTGTAGCCTGCCAGGCTCCTCTGTTTTTGGAATTTCCAAGCCAGAATATAGGTAGCCATTCCCTTCTCCAGTGGATCTTCCCAACCCAGGTATCAAAACCAGGTCTCCTGCATTACAGGTGGATTCTTTACTGTCTGAGCCACAAGGGATTTCCAAGTTAGATTGTTTCTAATTCTTATTCTTAACGAAATGAAAGAAGAATCTAATCGAGTTATCATCTGAGAGATTATGAAATATCTGTGACTGATATTATGAATTTTGGCATATAACTAGCAAGCAATTTAAGTGACTGGAGTGTAATCCAAATTACTGTCCCGTAGAATCATGAACAAATAAAATCATTCTTGTTTTAAGCCACTAACTTTTGATAACATTTCTAACCTATCTGAAATGTTGTTCAATTATTCTGTTTAGTCTGTTATGTACTCTACTTCTGCAATAAACTTCTTTTTTGGCTACAGAGCCAGAGTCAGATTTACTTGCTCACTATCAAATAACCCTCAAGGTACACTCTGATTAAAAGGAATTATTTCCTGCGTTTCCTGGCTGACAACCCAGAATTCTCTCACATGTTTTCTGTTGATTTTCCCAAAATGCACAAGTTTTGCAGAAACCAAATACATATAACAGAAAGTTCTTTGGGAACAAAGTAAGAAGTCAGTGAGAACTCAAAGAGGAGCAAATTAACATAACTCAGAGACATACTATGTTAGTCCTCATGTCAACATGATTGTCCCAGGACTCCAACCTCTTTGTTTAACTGTAAGTGCCTCTGCATAAATACAACCTCATTTTAATTAGATTCATTTTTTGGTGCGTCCTAATATCTGGTGGGATGAATCTCTTACCCTCATTCTTTGTTTTGATAGCTGTCCCTTTAGTTTTACATAGGAAATTTAGAATCAGATTGTAGAATTTACTAAATAACTAGTTACAGTGTTGGTTGAGAAGTTTTTTTACTTTATAAATTAAACTTTGGAAGCTTTGTATATTTACAATATTGAGGCTTCTTACCCATGAAAATTATCTACCTCTTTTTAATTTAGATCTTCTTGAAATCTTATAAAAGAGTTTTGTAATTTCTTTTTTACATTAAGTGTTTGCACATTTATTACAGATTTATTCCTGTGTATCTTAGAGTGTTGTTAATGTCATTTTTGCTGCACTGTCATAAATGTACTATCATATTAATTTTCTTGGATCATTCGTTGACAATTACCTTCTTGTACAGACAATTTTGCCCTTTTTGTTTTAATTCTTTGCCTCTAATGTTTTAACTCAACTGCTTTTTCTTATCTTATTTTGCTGCCTAAGAAGTCTGGAACAACACTGAATGGGATTATTATCAGAGGGCATTCTTGTCTTTTTCCTGAAGTTAATAAGAAGGTTTATAATATTTCTCCATGAAATATTACCTGTGCCTAATATTTCTAACTCAGTATTGTTTTTGCTATGGCTCCATCCCTTCATTCTTTCTGGAGTTATTTCTCCACTGATCTCCAGTAGCATATTGGGCAACTACCAACCTGCAGAGTTCCTCTTTCAGTATCCTATCATCTTGCCTTTTCATACTGTTCATGGGGTTCTCAAGGCAAGAATAATGAAGTGGTTTGCCATTCCCTTCTCCAGTGGACCACATTCTGTCAGACCTCTCCACCATGACCCACCCATCTTGGGTGGCCCCACAGGGTATGGCTTAGTTTCATTGAGTTAGACAAAGCTGTGGTCCTAGTGTGATTAAATTGACTACTCTTCTGTGATTATGGTTTCAGTGTGTCTGCCCTCTGATGCCCTCTTGCAATACCTACCATCTTACTTGGGTTTCTCTTACCTTGGACGTGGGGTATCTCTTTACCCCACCCCAAAGTGCAGCCGCTGCTCCTTACCTTGGATGAGGGGTATCTCCTCACCGCTGCCCCTCCTGACCTTGAACGTGGAGTAGCTCCTCTAGGCCTTCCTGCACCAAATCTGCTGGTGTATTTATCTTGAACTTTTAGCTTCCAGCCAGTTGGCCCTTCATATCTTCAAGTTATCCAAGGAAAGAAAATATTCACGGAAAAAAATTTCCAAAAAGTTTCCTAAAGCAAAACTTGAATTTGTCCTGTGCAAAGACTTCCCTGGTGACTCAAACAGTAAAGAATCTGTCTACAATGAGGGAGATCTAGGTTCAATCCTTGAGTCGGGAGGATACCCTGGAGAAGGAAATGGCAACCCACTCCAGTACTATTGAATCCCATAGAAGAAATGGACTAGCCATCATGGTCAACAAAAGAGTCCAAAATGCAGTACTTGGATGCAGTCTCAAAATGACAGAATGATCTCTGTTCGTTTCCAAGGCAAACCATTCAATATCACTGTAATCCAAGTCTATGCCCCAACTCAGTAACACTGAAGAAGCTGAAGTTGAACGGTTTTATGAAGACCTACAAGACCTTTTAGAACTAACACCCCAAAAAGATGTCCTTTTCATTATAGGGGACTGGAATGCAAAAGTAAGAAGTCAAGAAACACCTGGAGTAATAGGCAAATTCGGCCTTGGAATACGGAATGAAGTAGGGCAAAGGCTAATAGAGTCTTGCCGAGAGAACGCACTGGTCATAGCAAACACCCTCTTCCAACAACACTAGAGAAGACTCTATACATCTACCAGATGGTCAACACTGAAATCATATTGATTATATTCTTTGCAACCAAAGATAGAGAAGCTCTATACAGTCAGCAGAAACAAGGCCGGGACCTGACTGTGGCTCAGATCATGAGCTCCTTATCGCCAAATTCAGACTTAAATTGAAGGAAGTAGGGAAAACCACTAGACCATTCAGGTATGACCTAAATCAAATCCCTTATGATTATACAGTGGAAGTGAGAAATAGATTTAAGGGACTAGATCTGATACATACAGTGCCTGATGAACTATTGACTGAGGTTCATGACATTGTACAGGAGACAGGGATCAAGACCATCGCCATGGAAAAGAAATGCAAAAAAGTAAAATGGCTGTCTGGGGAGGACTTACAAATAGCTGTCAAAAGAAGAGAAGCAAGAAGCAAAGGAGAAAAGGAAAGATATAAGCATCTGAATGCAGAGTTCCAAAAAATAGCAAGAAGAGATAAGAAAGCCTTCCTCAGCGATCAATGCAAAAAAATAGAGGAAAACAACAGAATGGGAAAGACTAGAGATCTCTTCAAGAAAATTAGAGATACCAAGGGAACATTTCATGCAAAATGGGCTTGATAAAGGACAGAAATGGTGTGGACTTAACGAAAGCAGAAGATATTAAGAAAAGGTAGCAAGAATACACAGAAGAACTGTACAAAAAAAGCTTCACAACTGAGATAATCACGGTGGTATGATCACTCACCTAGAGCCAGACATCCTGGAATGTGAAGTCAAGTGGGCCTTAGAAAGCATTACTACGAACAAAGCCAGTGGAGGTGATGGAATTCCAGTTGAGCTATTTCAAATCCTGAAAGATGATGCTGTGAAAGTGCTACACTCAATATGCCAGCACATTTGGAAAACTCAGCAGTGGCCACAGGACTGGAAAAGGTCCATTTTCATTCCAATCCCAAAGAAAGGCAATGCCAAAGAATGCTCAAACTACCACACAATTGCACTCATCTCACATGCTAGTAAAATAATGCTCAAAATTCTCTAAGCCAGGCTTCAGCAATAAGTGAACCATGAACTTCCAGATGTTCAAGACAGATTTAGAAAAGGCAGAGAAACCAGAGATCAAATTGCCCACATCTGCTGGATCATGGAAAAAGCAAGAGAGTTCCAGGAAAACATCTATTTCTGCTTTATTGACTATGCCAAAGCCTTTGACTGTGTGGATCACAATAAACTGTGGAAAATTATGAAAGAGAAGGGAATACCAGACCACCTGACCTGCCTCTTGGGAAACCTATATGCAGGTCTGGAAGCAACAGTTAGAAGTGGACATGGAACAACAGACTGGTTCCAAATAGGAAAAGGGGTACATCAAGGCTGCATATTGTCACCCTGCTCATTTAACTTATATGCGGAGTACATCATGAGAAACCCTGGGCTGGAAGAAGCACAAGCTGGAATCAAGATTGCTTGAAGAAATATCAAAAACCTCAGATATGCAGATGACACTACCCTTATGGCAGAAAGTAAAGAGGAACTAAAAAGTCTCTTGATGAAAGTGAAAGAGGAGATAGAAAAAAGTTGGCTTAAAGCTCAACATTCAGAAAACTAAGGTCATGGGATATGATCCCATCACGTCATGAGAAATAGAAGGGGAAACAGTGGAAACAGTGTCAGACTTTATTCTGGGGGGCTCCAAAATCACTGCAGATGGTGATTATAGCCATGAAATTAAAAGACACTTACTCCTTGGAAGAAAAGTTATGACCAACCTAGATAGCATATTGAAAAGCAGAGACATTACTTTGGCAACAAAGGTCCGTCTAGTAAGGCTATGGTTTTTCCAGTGGTCATGTATGGATGTGAGAGTTGAACTGTGAAGAAGGCTGAGTGCCAGAGAATTGATGCTTTTGAACTGTGGTATTGGAGAAGACTCTTGAGAGTCCCTTGGACTGCAAGGAGATCCAACCAGTCCATTCTAAAGATCAGTCCTGTCTTTGTGCCAGTACCATACTGTCTTGATGACTGTGGCTTTGTAGTAGAGCCTGAAGTCAGGCAAGTTGATTCCTCCAGTTCCATTCTTCTTTCTCAAGATTGCTTTGGCTATTCGAGGTTTTTTGTATTTCCATACAAATCTTGAAATTATTTGTTCTAGTTCTGTGAAAAATGTGGCTGGTAGCTTGATAGGGATTGCATTGAATTTGTAAATTGCTTTGGGTAGTATACTCATTTTCACTATATTGAGTCTTCCAATCCATGAACATGGTATATTTCTCCATCTATTAGTGTCCTCTTTGATTTCTTTCATCAGTGTTTTATAGTTTTCTATATATAGGTCTTTAGTTTCTTTAGGTAGATATATTCCTAAGTATTTTATTCTTTTCGTTGCAATGGTGAATGGAATTGTTTCCTTAATTTCTTTTTCTACTTTCTCATTATTCGTGTATAGGAATGCAAGGGATTTCTGTGTGTTGATTTTATATCCTGCAACTTTACTATATTCATTGGTGATCTCTAGTAATTTTCTGGTGGAGTCTTTAGGGTTTTCCGTGTAGAGGATCATGTCATCTGCAAACAGTGAGAGTTTTACTTCTTCTTTTCCAATTTGGATTCCTTTTATTTCTTTTTCTGCTCTGATTGCTGTGGCCAAAACTTCCAGAACTATGTTGAATAGTAGCGGTGAAAGTGGACACCCTTGTCTTGTTCCTGACTTTAGGGAAATGCTTTCAATTTTTCACCATTGAGGATAATGTTTGCTGTGGGTTTGTCATAGATAGCTTTTATTATGTTGAGGTATGTTCCTTCTATTCCTGCTTTCTGGAGAGTTTTTATCATAAATGGATGTTGAATTTTGTCAAAGGCCTTCTCTGCATCTATTGAGATAATCATATGGTTTTTATTTTTCAATTTGTTAATGTGGTGAATTACATTGATTGATTTGCGGATATTGAAGAATCCTTGCATCCCTGGGATAAAGCCCACTTGATCATGGTGTATGATCTTTTTAATGTGTTGTTGGATTCTGATTGCTAGAATTTTGTTGAGGATTTTTGCATCTATGTTCATCAGAGATATTGGCCTGTAGTTTTCTTTTTTTGTGACATCTTTGTCAGGTTTTGGTATTAGGGTGATGGTGGCCTCATAGAATGAGTTTGGAAGTTTACCTTCCTCTGCAATTTTCTGGAAGAGTTTGAGTAGGATAGGTGTTAGCTCTGCTCGAAATTTTTGGTAGAATTCAGCTGTGAAGCCATCTGGAACAAAATAGAAAGCCCAGAGATAAATCCACACACATATGGACACCTTATCTTTGACAAAGGAGGCAAGAATATACAATGGAGTAAAGACAATCTCTTTAACAAGTGGTGCTGGGAAAACTGGTCAACCACTTGTAAAAGAATGAAACTAGATCACTTTCTAACACCGCACACAAAAATAAACTCAAAATGGATTAAAGATCTAAATGTAAGATCAGAAACTATAAAACTCCTAGAGGAGAACATAGGCAAAACACTCTCAGACATAAATCACAGCAGGATCCTCTATGATCCACCTCCCAGAATTCTGGAAATAAAAGCAAAAATAAACAAATGGGATCTAATTAAAATTAAAAGCTTCTGCACAACAAAGGAAAATATAAGCAAGGTGAAAAGACAGCCTTCTGAATGGCAGAAAATAATAGCAAATGAAGCAACTGACAAACAACTAATCTCAAAAATATACAAGCAACTTCTGCAGCTCAACTCCAGAAAAATAAACGACCCAATCAAAAAATGGGCCAAAGAACTAAATAGACATTTCTCCAAAGAAGACATACGGATGGCTAACAAACACATGAAAAGATGCTCAACATCACTCATTATTAGAGAAATGCAAATCAAAACCACAATGAGGTACCACTTCACACCAGTCAGAATGGCTGCGACCCAAAAATCTGCAAGCAATAAATGCTGGCGAGGGTGTGGAGAAAAGGGAACCCTCCTACACTGTTGGTGGGAATGCAAACTAGTACAGCCACTATGGAAAACAGTGTGGAGATTCCTTAAAAATTGCAAATAGAACTACCTTATGACCCAGCAATCCCACTGCTGGGCATACACACCGAGGAAACCAGAATTGAAAAAGACACATGTACCCCAATGTTCATCGCAGCACTGTTTATAATAGCCAGGACATGGAAACAACCTAGATGTCCATCAGCAGATGAATGGATAAGAAAGCTGTGGTACATATACACAATGGAGTATTACTCAGCCGTTAAAAAGAATTCATTTGAATCAGTTCTGATGAGATGGATGAAACTGGAGCCGACTATACAGAGTGAAGTAAGCCAGAAAGAAAAACACCAATACAGTATACTAACACATATATATGGAATTTAGGAAGATGGCAATGACGACCCTGTATGCAAGACAGGGAAAGAGACAGATGTGTATAACGGACTCTTGGACTCAGAGGGAGAGGGAGAGGGTGGGATGATTTGGGAGAATGACATTCTAACATGTATACTATCATGTGAATTGAATCGCCAGTCTATGTCTGACGCAGGATGCAGCATGCTTGGGGCTGGTGCATGGGGATGACCCAGAAAGATGTTATGGGGAGGGAGGTGGGAGGGGGGTTCATGTTTGGGAATGAATGTAAGAATTAAAGATTTTAAAATTTAAAAAATAAAAAACTAAAAAATAAAAAAAAATAAATAAACATTCAGAAAAAATTTTAATGCAAAAAAAATAAATAAATAAAATAAAGATCAGTCCTGGGTGTTCTTTGGAAGGAATGATGCTAAAGCTGAAACTCCAGTACTTTGGCCACTTCATGCAAAGAGTTGACTCCTTGGAAAAACTCTGATGCTGGGAGGGATTGGGAGCAGGAGGGAAAGGGGAGGGCAGAGGATGAGATGGCTGGATAGCATCACCGACTTGATGGATGTGAGTTTGAGTGAACTCCAGGAGATGGTGATGGACAGGGAGGCCTGGCGTGCTGCGGTCCATGGGGTCGCAAAGAGTTGGACAAGACTGAGCAACTGAACTGACTGAATATTTCTAAAATAGATACTCTATCAGATTATGGAGGATTTCTTTTTTCCTTGTTTTCTCAGTCTTAATATATTTTTGAAATGTCTGTTGCATGTGTGCACGTATCTATTTATGTTATGCCCTAATTGTCATTAAATATTGTATTAAGTGAGCCATGACATCAAGTCAATCCTGATGTTATCTATGAAGACACTACTCTCAGAAACTATAATTACAACTGGAAAGGCAATCATCCTTGTTATTCATTGCCCACGCAAGGATGAAAATCCTGCTAACTGACCTAAGGAAAGTGCCTGATCATTTGCAAACTTAAATATGATCCTGATCATAATTTACCTTCAGTATTATCAATACAGCTTTGTAAAATATTTTGCTTCCAGGAACATTCTATGGCTTATGTAGGAGTGTCTGTGAAGTATAAGTAAATATTTTTTCCCAGTTTAAATCATGTTCAAGTTAGAAATTATTGGAGAAATAATGGCTTAAAACTGAATTCATTAGGAAAAATTTAATGCATCTCAGTCACTAAAAGGACTGAGAATTAGCAACTTAGCATCATCCAATAACTATAATTTATTATATAAGTAACTAAAAAATATAATTATTGCCCTAATGAAAAAAAAACTGGTGAAAACAGTATACTATTAACAGTAAACTGTCATTATGAAATTATCCCATATCTTCTTATAAACAAGGAGTACTAGTACAGGAGTCTTTTATCTCAGTCAGGCTAAAATGCTAATTTATATTTTATCAATAAAGCAGTAATTTGATTCCTTAAATTAATAAAGGGATTTTATATTTTATATTCATATAGTTCTGCAATATTTCTTTTAGGAGACTCTCTGCAGATTGCAAGAGAACCTTATTTGAGTAAACTGAGTATGTGAATACCCTATGGAGCCATCCTTGAAGAAGGAGTAATTTCCCTTTGCCCTTTTCCACTACTTTTATTATAGCTTTATGGAATGTTATAATATTCCTAGAGACAGAGAAGGATGCTTTGAATAGCTAAAATTACTGAACACATAAAGATTTAAAGGTTAGCCTTGAGGGACATTATTATACTTCAGGTCAATAATACCTACTAACCTTTCCCATATCTACTGTGGATAAATAAAAGTTCCATAATACTGAATTTTGCACGAACTAAAAATTTCTAGAAAATCAGCTTTGAGGTTAGGAACTTAAGAAAGTGTTCCTAAGAGAATTTTATATAAGGAGACCAAGCACATATGGAAAGCCAGCCGTCTCCCCTCACGACGTCTCTGCCTTTAATTTAGAAAGAAAGCGATGATGGCACTATTTGCTCCCAGTGAAACTTTTTGAGACAAATCGGCTGCCAGACTGGTTCCTATCGTCTTTTAAAGTGGTCCATTTTGGAACACGCTGTTGATAAAATTGCTTATTTTATGAGTTTTTTTTTTTTTAATTGGTTTAGTAAGAAGGAGTGTGATAGCTCCTACAAGCTACTCTCTTCTCTATGCGAAGAGGCTAGCAAAACAGCCATGTCCCGTCTCACTACAAGGTGACTTCGCTTTATTAATTGTGAAATCACATCAAGCCCAGCAGAAGCTGTGTGAACACCAAACGGAAGATCTCGATGCTGCCCAAAGGTGGCAGCACTGAGCAGGGGACGATTAGAGACTGCCCGCACCTCCCTTGGACCACCAACCACAGGCCACTCTGAGCCTCAGTCTTTTCATTGGTAGGTCTCTGGATAAGAAGTAGTTTGAAGATACTTCTTGTTCTAAATTATTAGTATGTGTTCACTTTTTCAGGTTTTAGTATTCTGACATGCATGCCTGTAATTAATACAGCAATTCAGTGTGATGGGCAAACTACAGTCCAGGGAACAAATCTGGCCTGTGGTCTGTTTTCCTACTGCTTGTGAGCTAATAAACATTTTTACATTTATATATATAATGTTCTTATTTTTATTATTGTTTTATTTTTTGCCACATGTATTCCTGTAATTAATATAGTAGTTCCATGTTATGAGCAAACTATAGTTCAGGGAACAAATCTGGCCTGCGGTCTGTTGTTTTACTGCTTGTGAGCTAAGAATGGTTTTTACATTTACGACAGAGGATGAGATGGCTGGATGGCATCACTGACTCAATGGACATGAGTCTGAGTGAACTCCAGGATTTGGTGATGGACAGGGAGGCCTGGCGTGCTGCAATTCATGGGGTCACAAAGAGTCAGACACGACTGAGCGACTGAACTAAATTAATATATATAAAATATATATATAGTATTTTTATTCTTCTTTTATTTTTTGCTACAATGCACATTTTTAACCACTGTATACACACACATACATAAAGTATGTTACAGAGATCATATGTGACTCACAAAATGCTAAAATATTTTCTATCTGGCCATTTACAGGAAAAGTCTGATGACTCTTGCTAGGTAATAACAGTTTAGTTACCTTCTAATTTATCCGTTTATGCCTTCTTGTTATTTTGGTGAACTTGCAATATTTATATATTCTTTTTAAAAATGGATATAATTTTTCACTCTCTGGTTTTTCTTTTATTCCCCATTTTGTGTCCCTTGGTGAACAGAGCATGTAGTAGACTGTGTATGTTTATTTCCTTTATACTGTTCACTTTTTTCTCTCAAGAAATGTTCTTGCCCTGAGGTAACAGAACTATTCCTATATGGTTTTTCAACATTTTTATAATTTTGCTTTTGACATCTAAGTCTTGAATCCACCTGGAAATGATATTTGGTTTTGGAAGGAAGTAGGAATTGGGATCCAGTCTGTTTTTTTCTCGCTGTGGCGAACGCATTACCCTGTACCTTTTATTGATCTGCACTGCCTTAACTCTCATAAATCAAGTTCCTATGTTCACACAGATTATTTTTCTGAACTTTTTGTTCAGTTAGTCTGTGTATTCTTTGCCAGTACAAAGTCTTTTAAGTATTATTACTCTGTGGGACTATAAATAGGCACTGTCATGTTGGAATATAATTTGGTATTATCTAGAAAAGCTGAAAAAGTACCTATTTTAAAACCCAGAAGTTTCATTCAAGAAATATATCCTAGGAAACATCTATCAGTTATTTTTATGTTTAAAATAAACTATAAATAAATGTACAATAAATTATATGCAGACATATGAAATTTGCAAACTCCAAATGCAACACACTCGCCATTAGATTGATTTAAGTATATTAAACTTCAGAGATTATCAAAATACAAAATATTTTCTTTCCATTAAACCACCATAATATTATGCTAATTAGCATATCTTCTGCCTGTATTATATACCATGCACAATAGAAAAGGTTTTATAAATATCAACTCTAATCTTATTACTATCCAGATATGCAAAGCAAGGATTATTACATACATTTGGTAAATGACAAAATCACAACTCAGAAAAATTAAGAACTTGCTCCAGATGCAAATTTAAATAGTAAATGGTATAATTGTCTTCTGTCCTGCATATATTTGGTTCTCAATAATGTGCTCTACACAGTTCAAATGTACAGTTCTGATGCATTATAAGACACAAAGTATAAGATTTGCATAATACTATAAAGCTTAATTTGAAATATCAACACAACTGGGTGGGCCACAAGGATTTGAGGAAAAAAAAAAATGGATTGAGATTGGAGTCCAAAACTTAGAGATGTTTGCTCTGATCTGGTCTCAGTTTGTTCATTGTAAAGGGCTTTTTAATTATCTCTACTTACTCAGGTGAAGTAAATGCAAACAATCTGAAATAACTAATGTTTGGCTGCAGAATATAACCTTAATTTGTGGTAATATCAGCTGCTCTACAAATTCCATCCAACGAAAAACTTACATGTAGTTGGGAAAGTTTATCAATTCCATAGTCCCACTCTCTTTTGGCCACTCCTGATGACCTAAACAATGGGATAAACTCAGACTGAATATATATTTATGAGACTAAATGTGTCCTCATCTCCAGTCTCTTCGAGAAGTCTTCATGGTTAAACTTTTGGGTTTCAATGGAGGTTCTTATAGGAACATATCTATGAGCAAAAGAGGCAAAAAGTAGAGAACTGACCGATTGTCTTTTGATGCCCTACGTCAAATGTCAAATCTTTTCCATCAAATACTAAATTACCCCCCCCCCAACTTTATGGGTTAAGGACTATCACCCAATCATTACATTTGAGAGAAAAAGATTCAAGTTAAGCTCTTGCCCAGTAAGCTTCAGATGGCAGTGACAGGGCCAGGGACCAACTTAACTTTTGCCTTTTTAATGTTGCTCCATAACTTTATTTGTAACCAAATATGTAGTATCAATATAGTAGCCAGCAACCACTGGTGGCTCTTGACACTAGAAATGTGTCTAGACCAAACAGAGTTGTCTTGTATTTAATGCACACTGGAGTTCAAATCTTAGTAAGAAAAAGAAAAGCAAAATACCTCATGAATATTTTGCGTTGATTACATGTTGAAATGATAATTTTAGGATATACTGGATTAAGTGAAAAATATTATGGTAACTATTTTTATTGAGTTCTTGTTACTTTTTAAATATAGTTACTGGAAAGATTTTAAATTACATAGGGGTACGGAGAGGGCAATGGCACCCCACTCCAGAACTCTTGCTTGGAAAATCCCATGGACGGAGGAGCCTGGTAGGCAGCAGTCTATGGGGTCGCTAAGAGTTGGACACGACTGAAGCGACTTAGCAGCAGCAGCACATACATTTATTTCTTTGGGGCAATGTTGCTATAAACTTTTCCATAAGGAGCCAGGAAAATTTAGTTTGGGGAAACTTATGCTTCTTGCTGGTCAGAAAACCTTGAGCAAAATCTTACTTTAACTGAGACTTGCTTTTTCATGTAACAAATATGGATAATAATATACGCTCTATAAAACAGGGTTAATGCTAGTATTGGAGGCAAATTTTATAAGGCATTCTCCAAATATCTGGAACATGATAGGCACTTGGGAAAAGGTAATAGTTTTATGTTAGTGAATTTTATAGAATATCAAAGTTTTAATAATAACAATTTGTATGAAACTTTAAATACTGTATTTTGCAGCCTGTTGGATTTCAAACTTCTTTCATTTTTCACATTGGTTCCTGATAAAAAAAGACTTGACTGTGTACCTTTAGCATCATGAGACCTTAAGAGGAAAGAGAAAGATGAGGATATCAACATTTCAAATAAGCAAATGGTTATGAAATGCAGATGCTCAAAAATGAAACATAACAATAAAGGAAACTTTGAGTTTGCTAGGTAGACCTTGATGCTAGCCACCTGTGGTTCTTCAGCCCTTGAAATGAGGCTAGACCAAACTGAGCTGTGTTATAAATCTCAAGTGCCCATGGGAATTCTCCAAGTTCTCAGTGGGTATTTGTTGTTGACAATAAACCTTTCATCACTGTTTACCAGAGATAATCTGTCCACAGATAGTCACTAGTTAACATTTCCCACATATGCTTTGTTTACTTAAATTATATGCAAAATTATTCAAATAGTGGTTCTAAACTTGCTAATGAGATATATAGCTATATGTTACATACCAATTCAAAGTCAACTCAGTCAGAACAACACAAGTATCTTGCCTGAAGGAGCCAACGGGGGCTATCACCATTCTTGTAATGGTCCTTGAAATTTAGGATTTGTGGTATAAATTTAAACCCTTTCTGATGCCGATGATTATATGTACATTTCAGGGTTTTCCTGGTAAAGAATCCACCTGCCAATGCAGGAGACACATGTTCCATCCCTGGGTCAGGAAGATTGCCAGGAGAAGGAAATGTCAACCCACTCCTGTATTCTTGCCTAGAGAATCCATGGACAGAGGAGGCTGGCAGGCTACAGTCCAGAGGGTTGCAAAGAGTCAGACACAACTGAGTGACTAACACTTTATATGTATAAACTGAAAAAGCGTAGGGAAAACAACTAGACCATTCAGGTATGACCTAAGTCAAATCCCTTATACAGTGGAAGTGAGAAATAGATTTAAGGGACTAGATCTGAAGGATAGAGTGCCTGAAGAACTATGGATGGAGGTTCATGACAGTGTACAAGAAACAGGGATCAAGACCATCCTCATGGAAAAAAATGCAAAAAAGCAAAATGCCTGCTGGGGAGGCCTTACAAATAGCTGTCAAAAGAAGAGATGTGAAAAGCAAAGGAGAAAAGGAAAGATATAAGCATATGAATGCAGAGTTCCAAAGAATAGCAAGGAAATATAAGAAAGCCTTCCTCACTGATCAATGCAAAGAAATAAAGGAAAACAACAGAATGGGAAAGACTAAAGATCTCTTCAAGAATGTTAGAGATACCAAGGGAACATTTCATGCAAAATGGGCTCAATAAAGGACAGAAATGGTGCAGACCTAACGGAAGCAGAGATATTAAGAAGAGGTGGCAAGAATACACAGAAGAACTCTACAAAAAAGATCTTCACAACCAAGATAATCACGATGCTGTGATCACTCATCTAGAGCCAGACATCCTGGAATGTGAAGTCAAGTGGGCCTTAGAAAGCATCACTATGAACAAAGCCAGTGGAGGTGATGAAATTCCAGTTGAGCTATTTCAAAACCTGAAAGATGATGCTGTGAAAGTGCTACACTCAATATGCCAGCAAATTTGGAAAACTCAGCAGTGGCCACAGGACTGGAAAAGGTCCATTTTCATTCCAATCCCAAAGAAAGGCAATGCCAAAGAATGCTCAAACTACCACACAATTACACTCATCTCACTACCTTACACTAGTAAAGTAATGCTCAAAATTCTCTAAGCCAGGCTTCAGCAATACATGAACCCTGAACTTCCAGATGTTCAAGACAGATTTAGAAAAGGCAGAGGAACCAGAGATCAAATTGCCCACATCTGCTGGATCATGGAAAAAGCAAGAGAATTCCAGAAAAACCTCTTTCTGCTTTATTGACTATGCCAAAGCCTTTGACTGTGTGGATCACAATAAACTGTGGAAAATTATGAAAGAGAAGGGAATACCAGACCACCTGACCTGCCTCTTAAGAAACCTATATGCAGGTCAGGAAGCAACAGTTAGAACTGGACATGGAACAACAGACTGGTTCCAAATAGGAAAAGGAGTACGTCAAGGCTGTATATAGTCACCCTGCTCATTTAACTTATATGTAGAGTACATCATGAGAAACGCTGGACTGGAAGAAGCACAAGCTGGAATCAAGATTGCTGGGAGAAATATCAATAACCTCAGATATGAGGATGACACCACCCTTATGGCAGAAAGTGAAGAGGAACTCAAAGCCTCTTGATGAAAGTGAAAGAGGAGAGTGAAAAAGATGGCTTAAAGCTCAACATTCAGAAAACTAAGATCATGGCATCTGGTCCCATCACTTCATGGCAAATAGATGGGGAAACAGTGGAAACAGTGTCAGACTTTATTTTGGGGGGCTCCAAAATCACTGCAGATGGTGACTGCAGCCATAAAATTAAAAGACGCTTACTCCTTGGAAGAAAAGTTATGACCAACCTACATAGCATATTCAAAAACAGAGACATTACTTTGCAACAAAGGTCCGTCTAGTCAAGACTATGGTTTTTCCAGTGGTTATGTATGGGTGTGAGAGTTGGCCTATGAAGAAGGCTGAGTACCGAAGAATTGATGCTTTTGAACTGTGGTGCTTCTGAACTGTGGAGAAGACTCTTGAGAGTCCCTTGGACTGTAAGGAGATCCAACCAGTCCATTCTAAAGGAGATCAGTCCCGGGTGTTCTTTGGAAGGAAAGATGCGAAAGCTGAAAATCCAGTACTTTGGCCACCTCATGCAAAGAGTTGACTCATTGGAAAAAACTCTGATGCTGGGAGGGATTGGGGGCAGGAGGAGAAGGGGACGACAGAGGATGAGATGGCTGGATGGCATCACTGACTCGATGGATATGAGTTTGAGTGAACTCCGGGAGTTGGTGATGGACAGGGAGGCCTGGTGTGCTGTGATTCATGGGATTGCAAAGAGTTGGACATGACTTAGCGACTGAACTGACCTGAACTGAACTTACATTTATATAGAGGAAAAGAAAGTTTGCCTCTAATATGTAAGCTCAGGTAAGATAAGTTCAGCCTCTAAAAGACTCTTGTGACAGCAGACAGGATACCTCAGCTGTTGTGGCTGCCTGCTTTCTCCTGCCTGCGTAGAAAGCAAAGATGATTCTCTCTGCTTTGGCATGGATTCCCAAACTAACACCTCAATACTCTCTGCCTCCTGCCTGTGAATGAATACAAGGTTCCGTTATGGAGTGCCAAAGGCTTGACAATGGTTAATCTCTTAAAAGAAACAGGTGGTCCTTGCCACTACTATTTCTATGATTGTCTACTTTCCCCCTGAGCTTCTGCCAATTGCTCGCCTGTCAGATTTGGCAGAAATCGGAGACTGAATGACTTCGTTTTTTTCTCTTTCATAATTCTTTTTAGTGTTCATCTTTTTCCATGTTGTTTTTCACTGTCAGTGTCCAAAAATATCCTTGAATAATGGAAGCTCAAGTTTGAAAATCATGTCTCATGCTTTTATTTTTTCCTTTTTCTCCATTAGCCTCACTCCAGGACCCATATCCCCACTCCTCTCAGGGGCTTGCACAGGGGGCAGGCCAGCTTCCTCCTGTATCCACATATACCCGCTTTGAATGTATTCTTATCTTCATGGAAAAGTGAAGATCCATGTTGACCATGCGATACAAACTCCCCAGTCTCAGCTTTTCATTGGAGGCAAGAAGGTATCGCAATAGTGTTTTCTCCATTAGCCATTCTCTTTCTGATAAAACATATGGATTGCCTTCTATTTTCTTCTCTGGCAAACAAAACCTCAATGAACACACTTTCATATGCCTTCTTGAATCTAGAGATTTTGAGGTAATTTACCCAATGAAGAATTGTAGGATAATGAGGTATACACATTTTCTGGATATTGTCAAGGGATAATAGACCAAATTTACACACACCCCCACCAGCTGTATCATTCACTTTTACCAATAGTTAATAGTCTTTTTAACTTTTATCAATCTGCTGCTGCTGCTGCTAAGTTGCTTCAGTCATGTCTGACTCTGTGTGACCCCATAGACGGCAGCCCACCAGGCTCCCCCATCTCAGGGATTTGCCAGGCAAGAACACTGGAGTGGATTGCCATTTCCTTCTCCAATGTATGAAAGTGAAAAGTGAAAATGAAGTCGCTCAGTCATGTCTGACTCTTAGCAACCCCATGGACTGCAGCCTACCAGGCTACTCCATCCATGTGATTTTCCAGGCAAGAGTACTGGTGTGGAGTGCCATTGCCTTCTCCAGCTGATAGCTATAGACACAGGCAAAAAATAATTTTAGAAAATGATATACTCTTTGCCTTCAAAGAGCTCATGGTCTAGTTAGGCAGACAGACACTGTTTGGCAAACATAAAAGTGTTCAAAATATAGATGCAGCAAAGAACCAGGATTTATTAACACTCAGCTCAGTTCAGTTGCTCAGTTGTGTCCAACTCTGTGACCTCATGAATTGCAGCACACAAGGCAGTCATCTCCATCACCAACTCCCAGAGGTTGTTCAGACTCAGGTCCATTGATGCCATCCAACCATCTCATCATCTGCCATCTCCTTCTCCTGCTTTCAATCTTTCCCAGCATCAGGGTCTTTTCAAATGAGTCAGTTCTTCACATCAAGTGGCCAAAGTAATGGAGTTTCAGCTTCAGCATCAGCCCTTCCAATGAATATTCAGGATAGATTTCCATTAGGATTGACCAGTTTGATCTCCTTGCAGTCCAAGGGACTCTCAACAGTCTTCTTCAACACAACAATTCAAAAGTATCAATTCTTTGGTATCAATTTCTTTATGGCCCAACTCTTATATCCATACATGACTACTGGAAAAATCATAGCTTTAACTAGCTGGACCTTTGTCAGCAAAGTAGTGTCTCTGCTTTTTAATATGCTATCTAGGTTGGTCATAGATTTTATTCCAAGGAGCAAATGTCTTTTAATTTCATGGCTACAGTCACCATCTGCAGTAATTTTGGAGCCCAAGAAAATAAAGTCTGTCACTTTTTCCTTTGTTTCCCCATCTATTTGCCATGAAGTGATGGGACCGGATGTCATGATCTTTGTTTTTTGAATGTTGAGTTTTAAACCAGCTTTTCACTCTCCTCTCACTTTCATTGAGAGACTCTTGAGTTCCTCTTCACTTTCTGCCATAAGGGTGGTGTCATCTGCATATCTGAGGTTACTGATATTTCTCACAGCAGTCTTGATTCCAGCTTTTGCTGATCGAGAGGAAGCTGATCATGATAGCCTGTTCCAAGTTCCCCACGTAACTACAATGAACATGGCTGCACGCTCTCCTGGCAATGCTGGATGACAGCTCCATGACATTATAGGTGGACCAATGCTTTCTGGTTCATCAAGCATTTTAAAATTATTATTAATTTATCATTCTATATGCTCAGTGAAGGAAATGAGTCTCATAAAAATTTACGTTGTCTAGAGTCATAGAACTAAGGTATAAAACTCATCCTTCATAGAAGTCCTTCCATTTTCCTTCTTCTAGAACTTACTTCTCAATACAAATATTTGCCCATAAATTATACAATACAGACATATGATACAGCTAGTAGTAGCGTAAATCTTATCCCATACATAGACACACATACACATACACATATAATTAATAAGGGATTCTTGATTATCCATTGATTATCCATTCTTCTATGGCAAGCGTATTAGAGAAGTATGAAAGCGATACAACTTCAGAGGTACACCTTTATACATACTGCTCTCTCCATTACATTTTGTGTTTATCTTCACTTTGGCTATTTGGGGTATATAGTTAAAGCTTAGAATTGTTGTTTGTGTTGTTCAGTTGCTAAGTTGTGTCTGACTCTGCAACACCACATTCAGCACTCCAGGCTTCCCTGTCCTTCACTATCTCCTAGAGTTTGCTCAAACTCATGTCCATTGAGTCAATGATGCCATTCAACCTAGAGCTTAGAACTGTAAATTACATTTAATAAAGTTGATGATTGGCCAAAAACATTTCAGCCAGGAAGGGGCTATAACCAAATTAATAAAAGTGAGCCAGGAGAAAAAAATGTCCAAAATGTCATTTTTATTTTTCCTTGTAATGAACAGTGATTTAATGATGCAATCTGACAAAGAGACATGTCTATGCATCCATCCAACAAATATTTTTTGAGAATTCGCTATATACCAGTCAGAGTTAAGTATTTTTCATTAATTATCTCATGCTAGTTTCAGTAGCAGCTCTATGATATTGGTATTATTAACTCTAAGAAAACGAAACTGGAGGTAAGGAGATCAAATAATTTAATCAAGGTTATACATCTTTTAAGGGAAAGAATTAACCCCAAAGCTTATTTCTGATCCAACATGTTGTACACTACAATATATTTTCTGACATTTTAACAATAATTTTCAGCTCCATGAACTTCAAAATCATAGATCTCTAGAGAATAATAAAAATATTCAAATATCTACATTTCTACATCATAAAATCCTAAATGATATCATTGATGAATAATTACTAACAATTCAAATATTTAAAAACACGGTAGAAGAATTCACATATTTTAAAATGAGGAAATGATTTTGTATGTACAATATTGGTTCTTGCCAAGTAACTGTTTGTATTATTTTACAGTTTTCAAAGCATCAAAGCAATAAGAGTAATAAACAATATTGACACTAGAATGTAGTGTAAGTATTATTTTGTGTTTATTTCCATGAAATCAAACCAACCTGCATATGATGAAATGGAAATGTATTGTAAAACTTTGTAGATTTATTTCCTAAAGTGGTGTTTATTTGATTTCTGTGTTCATTTGAAATATTCTACATATGCAGCTTATAATTTTTGCATTGAAAAGAAGTAATAAAGCCACTGGTTACTGTAAAAGGTCACCTTTCTAATTGGTGTAATAAAGTCCAGCTGGTGAGCCAATCTCCGGAGTAACTCGGGGCTAGCACAGCAGTGGGAGAGTGAAGAATGCACTTGGTGAGAGGGAAGTGATGTTAGCATGTGTCCTTTATTTGGCATATTTGTGACTGCCAGTTACCAATATCAAATTTTATTTAAGGTAAAGCATCTTTGAAGGTTCAAGTAGTTTAAACTGCAACCTATGCCCTCATGCTAAACATAGAAAGGTAGACTTATCATGATGAATATAGAAAGGAAAGTAATTGATTCCTTGGTCTGAATTTTTCTCTCATTTAATAGATTGCCCCTTTAGCAACAACAAGGCAAGCAATAAGGAAGCATAGCAGATAACTACAGTACATCTAGCTCCAGCCCTGCTAGTCACTAAAAGCTTATCTAGTATTTCCAGCTCTCTTCATGAATGCTCCTTCTGCTCTGTGTTTAGAATAATAAAATCTTGTAGCTCCATAAATGTTAACTTCATCTTGTAGAAAAAATAATAAATATGCATTTGGCACAATGCATGATTCTCTATTTTGCCTCTTGACATTTAAGAAAATCGTTACAATGATATCTATTCAGATAGAGACATGCTGCCTCCTTCTAAAATGTGATAATGCTTAACAATTATAAATATAATTCAGAATCCATATGAAATACAGACTAGGACTTTTCCACTGTAATATATTTTTAAAAATACCTCAAAAGAGTCCTGGATATTTCATCAACCTTGAAAATACTGCCAAAGTGTTTTTACAATATCAAAAATGCTTTAAGATGACATTACGATATTTTTATGGAAAGTTTGATTTTTTTTGGTTTGTTTTCAAAAGTTTTTTTAAACTATTTCAATGCTACAGACAAAATGAATTTGTGTATAAATACACTGAAAATCTAAGAAAACTGGAAGCAAATATAAACTGAAAAAAGAGCTATGATCATAGGCTTGCAGATAACATTTCTTTAATTCATTGTATATTAGCTATCCTGTATTTGTAGCAATTTAAGCAAAGCTATGTACATGATTAAAAAAATAAAATAAAAAATAAATCATGTAGAGTGAGGCTGAACAGAAGCATAGCTCACTGTACGAACATAGAAAGTAAACACTGAAAGACTAAGTTCCAAATTACTCAGTTCTCTTGAATATCTCATGTGGTTCACTATTCCTTTACCTCTTAATCAAAATTATAAAGTATTATTTCATTTACTACTCAAGTGGTATCTTTATTCCAAATCAACATTCGCATCAACTATACTTTTTAACATGGAAGGATCCCAATGCAAAGTCAACTAGATCAGCCATTTCCCACAATATTCATATGAATGGAGTATACCACACAATATAGACACACAGTGGAGAAAGAAAGAGATTTGTAATCCATACTAATTCTATCTGGATAGTTAAGTTTTGGTGATTTCTCTACATTCAGCTGAACTTTTTAATACTTTTTATTACATCTAAAACTTTTTATAATTCTTGCATTTTTATAATGAAGATACAGTTTTGAAAAAAAATCATCTCTGAAAATTTTACTCCAGTATTTCCTCAATACATCAAAACCCTGAGGTGACAGGTTGTGAATATTGCAACAATGGTAGTGGGAAATTTCAAAAAGTAATTTTCTTTATGAAAAAGCTCATGTAACTTCTGTTTGATAAATACAAACAGAAAGCATTTTTTTTTAAAGAAGGAACTTTTAAGTATCGAGAATTGTAAGAGAAATCCCTGGTGGTCTAGTGGTTAGGACTTGGCACTTTTACTACCTGCACCTGGGTTCAGTCCCTGGTTGGGGAACTAAGATCCCGTAAACCACATGGTTCAGCCAAAAAATATATGCAGAGAACTGTAGCATGTACTTAGATGAATGAAAAACTATTCCAGCTGAGGCTGGAGAATATTCTAGTTATTCCAGTCACTTACAACCATAATATTTTATGAATCTGTAAGTAACACCTTACAGTAAGTTATAGCATCTTACAGCTACAATGAATATCTGGGTAACAGTGATTGGAAATCCATCTGTAAGATATTTAGGGATACTGTAAAAACAGATTTATGTTCTATATTTCTTGGCAAGCAGGGCAAATTCAGGCAAGAATGTGGAGGAGGCAGTTGCTCTTTCCTCAAGACAATCTCTCTTTTATACTCATTCACTCACACTATCTCCCATCTAGTCTTAGGCATTTCCATCAAATAATTAAAGTCTTCACTTATTTGTACCCAAGATGTTTTGCTGTGATATGCTGTAGAACAATGATTATAAGCTCTTGTGGTATTCACAAATATTTTCCCAAGTTTAAAGTATAAGATAATCATAGTTTCTTTATCACAAATAAACATTACGTAATATTCTGGTGGTTTCCTAAGAAGTCAGAGAGCTCACTGATAAATCCCTTGTATTGCACATTATAGAAAGGATCATCCCATAATGGAGAAAGGCCATATCTCCCCTTTATTTCCATGAACTATTTCAGCAAGTTATCTCTTACGACCCCTCCTTCCATCCACGGAAGACCCAAGGAAAGGTCATTGAGTTTCAAGTGTGATACCTATTTTGATCCCTATGCAATAATTTTCTCTAAAACCATATTTCTGTACCTCTGAGCTTCTCAAGGTGAAAAAACAAAAGCAAAAAATGTGCCCTGTTTTTTCTGAAAATCTCACTGTTTAAAATGTTATGCTATTAACTAATAGAAATAGCAAAGGGGTGACAAATGGTAGAGCAAATCAACCCTAGTTTTGAAAAAATCCATTTTCATAATTACACAATTGTCAAATCAGTATTACAGTTAAAATGCTCTTGCATTTTTCATGAATATAATCACTTATGCAAATTAGAAAAATCGAAATCAACAGATCCTCTGACATGTCCAGATAAAGGAAATGTTCTGGAATGTACTTTAATAGTAGCCACAGCAGAGCTCAGACAGAGATGAAAGGAGGAAGGGGATGAATATGGAAAAGGGGAGAGGCGTGCCCTGGATTTCTCTCTTTGGTAGCAGTTGTCAGAGGCACGGACTTCTCGATACAAGAGAAATTTCCTCCCTAATTGCTACCTTTAGGCTTGAGAATTATGACAGGTAGAATCCGATGGTTTGATTAACTAAACCTGATAACATGGGCTCAACCAAATTTACTATTAAAATTAGGCAATGTAGACCAGCAGAAAGATCACTGGTTTCAGTCAGAGAGCCCAATATTCAAAACCTAGCTCTTCATTTACTTTAAATCCTCTAAGTTACTGAATTATAGTTTCACCTTCGATAATATATGAATAATAAGATTTCTCAGTTAATTGTCATAAATAGTATTTTGAATTGGTTGGCCCTGTGCTTAACGTAAAGAAAGCACTTATTAAAGAATCCAATATCATCACTGCTATTGTTGTCTTGTGACTATGTAGTTGACTCTCATTGCTCACCATATATGAACTCAATGAAAGTCACCACGCCTACCACAAATACTAAATGAGTGAATACTGATTATTGATCTATGGGAAATAACAGAGTTAAGTTCCTCCAGGCATCTGGTCACTTTTTTTTTTTTTTGGTCAACCAAAATGTTATTTTTATTATATAAATTCATTTGCCAACATCCTTGTAAAACAAGCCAGTCTGATCAATGTTGAAAACATTCCTTATATACCTTTTCCTATGTAACATAGTAGATACAGTCTATGGCCATTCTTCAAGGATTTCATATTGGCTAGCCAAAAACTTTGTTCCAGTTTTTCATACCATCTCATGGAAAAATCAGAACAAACTTTTTGGCCAACTTAATACTTGAAAATTTGCCTACTCGCTAAAATTTATTCTGAACTCCAAAGTCAATCATGACAGTACATTTTCTGTTATTTGAAGACATGGAATAATAAACAGTGGTGAAAAACCTGGCATCTGATATTTCATTCCCAGGTTGTGAGGTTGAACGAAGTGGCACCTGCTTTCTTGTCTCAGCTCTCCTGCTGTAAACAAATGTCTTTCTGGCTATTTAGCGCCAAGCTTTTTGCCTTTCTGTGCTTTTTGTTAGTGAGTTCACTCTTTCAGATGTGCTCCAAACACAGGGCTGAAGTGTAGTCTAGTATTCCCAAGCACAAGAAAACTGCAATGTGCCTTATAGAGAAAACATGTGTATAAGAGTCTTCCTTTTGGCTGTTTGTTGACCACTCAACATTTTCTTGCTTCTTGCAAGAAAGAAGTAAGGAAAGAGGAAAGGGAAGATAAAAGGAAAGAAAACAGGACCAAAGGGTGGGAAGACAGGAGAAAGGGGAGGAAGAAGGAAGAAAGATAATCTAAAATGTATACTGCCAAGCGGGAAAACTATGCAATATATTTTATAAAAGTAGGTAGACATAACGTATAAGGACTTTGGTACATCAATACTTCTTCCATGCCAACGCAAAATAGAAAGATGATCAAGGATGGTGAATATCTGCTGGCTTAGAGGGTAAAGAATTTGCCTGAAATGCAGGAGACCCAGTTTCAATCACCAAGCTGGGAAGATCCCTCAGGGAAGGGAATTGCAACCCACTCCAGTATTCTTGCCTCGGAATTTCCATGGACAGGGCAGCCTGGCAGGCTAAGTCCATGAGGTCACAAAGAGTCAGACCTGACTGAGCAACTAACTAATGAAGGCTCTAAGATGGCTCCCAATAATTCCATCTTCTGTTATTCATGCCCTTTGGTTATCCTCTCTGAATATGGACTGTACATAATGAATGAAATACAGCTAAAGTGATAGAGCGCATTTCCAAAATAAATTAGAAAAAGATAGTGACTTTCAGCTTTCACTCTCTAACTCACTCACCCTTGAGAAAGCCAGCCACCGTGTCATGAGACAAACCTGTGGAATACACACATCACAGGGCTGAGGCCTGGCAGAGCTTGGGTGCAGAACACAGATGAGAATTCATATTAGATTGTAGCCTTCCTGCAAACTTGATGTTAACCTTATGAAGGACCTTGAGTGAAAGCTCTCATACAACCTGTACCTGTAATTATCATCCATAGATTCTCTGAGATCATTGTCTTATTTTCAGCTAAATTTGGGAGTGATTTGTTACACAACAGTAGATAACTAATAAAGGATATTAGTGGTGAGATGATTTACCAAAAATATGACTCATCAATGATTTATGAAAATATGTTCAACATCATTAGGAAATTAATAAAAACAAATTAAAAAGACAATGTCCACTTTTTCACCTTAAATTGAATAGATATAAAAATTTTACAGAGTGAAGTAAGTCAGAAAGAAAAACACCAATACAGTATAATAACACATATAAATGGAATTTAGAAAGATGACAAAATGACCCTATATGCAAGACAGCAAAAGAGACACAGATGTAAAGAACAGACTTTTGCGCTCTGTGGGAGAAGGTGAAGGTGGGATGATTTGAGAGAATAGCACTGAAACATGTATATTATCATATGTGAAATAGATTGCCAGTCCAGGCTCAATGCATGAGAGAGGGTGCTCTGGGCCACTCCACTGGGACAACCCTGAGGGATGGGATGGGGAGGGAGGTGGGAAGGGGGTTCAGGATGAGGGACCCATGTATACCCATGGCTGATTCATGTCAATGTATGGAAAAAACCACTATAATACTATAAAGTAAGTAGCCTCCAATTAAAATAAATAAATTAATTTATAAAAAGTATTGAAATTTTGTATTCATTAGGTTTTTAACATTTGTGTTTTCAGAATGACTCTGCATGTGTGTTCTAAAGATATAAAAATTGAAAATTTTGATTTATTAAATTTCTAAAGGGAAGAGGACTGGTGTACATATGGATGTGGATGTGCAATTGTATTGGACGTTGGATGTGTTATAATAACACTGCACTCTGTCTCATAAATATAACTTAGAAATATTTCAAAGTTTACTTACTACACTGTCACTCTGGATTCTCTCTCTTCCACGTGGTAGTCTGGAATAAAAAAATTAAGTCGTGAGTTCAAAACTTCACTTGTACCACTCTTTAACTTTGTGAACCTGTATGCAAAAGTTATCCTGAGCCTTAGTTTAATTTGTATGTGAAGTTAGCATGAAAGTGAAAGAAAGTGAAAGTGAAGTCGCTCGGTCGTGTCCGACTCTTTACGACCCCATGGACTGTAGCCTACCAGGCTCCTCCCTCTATGGGATTCTCCGGGCAAGAGTACTGGAGTGGGGTGCCATTTTCTTCTCCAGGGGATCTTCCTCACCCAGGGATCAAACCCAGGTCTCCCGCATTCCAGGCAGATGCTTTAACCTCTGAGCCACCAGGGAAGCCCATAATATCCAAAGTTTCTGCACAAGGTCATAAAAGTGAGTAAGATAATATAAGTAAGAATGCACTGTAAATAACAAAGTGATATGTACCCAGGAGGTGTTACCATACTCTAAGGTCTTATCTTCCAAACTACTGTTGATTCTCAGATAAAACCATAATCAGTGAAGGTAAGCAACTTGGCTTCCCTGGCAATGAGTTCTAATATTAGTCAATTACTATTCTTGAGCACTTCTAATTTTGAATGAGCAGAAAATCCTATAACTCATTAAAATTTAAAGATCCATGCCCACATGTCCAGATAAATATCTTATACTCACAATAAACTTAAAGATTTATTCTAGTGATAAATTATATCAGTAAATCATAGTCTTTAAAGGATAGTCACACATTGCTACATATTGGATCTTCACCATAACTCTGGTAAAGGCAAGGACCACTGTTTTTGTTTAGACATGTTTAAATCTTGTTTAGACATTGTTTAATTAAGGGGATTAAGTGAGTTGTTCAATGTCACATCCCCATAAAAATTAATTTGAGTGAAAAATTGTGACATCTAAGAAAGTGTTCACTGCTGTGTTTTTCATAATAGTGCTTACAATTATGAATGATTGGAAGCAACTCTCCGTCCAGGAATAGGGAACTGGGTAAACAATTTATGGTATATCAATAAAGCAAAATTTGATGTAGATATCCAAAATAACAACAAAGAATGACACAGTCAATTGCATGTTAGGTACCTTCATGATTATTTTATGGTAATTATTCCTTCAGGAAACTAGCTGCAAATCAAAAGGAAAAAGAAAACCAGAAAATGATACTATTACACTTTCTTTCTTTTCTTTTCTTTTTCATTTCCCAGCCTTATTAGAATGACTCTAATATTTATACCATAAGTTTCCAAATTAGATGTTTTCTTGAAAATGCCTATTCTTGGCTCACTTTAAATTTTATGTAAACCATCTCTCTATTCCACCTGTGCTTTGGCATTTAGAAAGAAAACACTTCTCAGAAGAAGCCTTGCAGGAAATATTTCTCCAAGACAGCACAGTTCCCAGAAAAAAATAAGGTGGTCTGAAATTAGTCTTCTGAGAACACATAAATGAAAGGATATTATTAGGGGAGAAATATTCTTTTCATGGTTAATCAGGTTGTTTCAATAGCTGAATTCAATACAGATTTCACTGAAGAAATCTAAAATCTTGTTCTTAAACATCTATTATTTGGTTTCACCACAGATCATCCTTAATGGGTCTTTATTTTCCCTAGAAAGGTTATTCACACCGAGATAGATTTCTGAATATATCTAATTAGGAGACATCACTTCTTTCTACCTTTGTCATCTCTTTTCATACTAAGAGGGTAGTTCCCTCACCTAAAAATTTGTGACCTACAGTATAAACAAATAATTTACCTTAGTATGGGGTGACTGGTGAAAAGATTTCTAAAGAAAATGGGGGAAGAAAATATTGGGTGTTTGGGGAGCAATTTTATCTGTATGCTGTATTTAAGATGTTCATTTAATTGACTGTATTTCCTTGACTTCTAAAATATTTACTTGGTATGGTGACATGCAAGAGGAAAGAGAAAAGCAAGCACAGACAGCTTCTCATGTCCTTGAAATAGATATGCCTTGATTCTGCAGCTCACATAATAACTGATAGCAGAGAACACTTTGCTTTTTGAATTAAAATAAAAAATGAAGCAAGTCCTTAAAAAAAAAAACTCTGAATATAAATGTTCATCCAATTAAGAAAGTGCATTCACTTTCAGGCCACAATGTGGTAAGGGACAGATAATTACAGCTGTCTATGTCAAGCTTGTACAGAGCTTTCTAAAATCATTAAGCATTTAGAAATTTTATTCAGCTTGCAGAATTGTTCTTAGCTGTACTCACACTTATTAAAAACACTCCCTGACCATTTTCACCCACTCTTAGAGCCCTCCATATCATTAAGTTTAGACCTGGCAACCATTTTCCCACACCAGATAATGGTATTTTTCTCACCAACATAAATTTCCATCAGGATCGGAAATGAAGGACACTAGAAAGATGTCTCAGAGAACGTTAAATTTCCCTCAGGACTAGATCATGATGGTATTAAAATAGCCTTATTTTAAATATATTTTTCATTTTGTATTACATATGCCATGTAACTGATTCTATACAGATTTTCATGGAAATGATAATTTGCTGTGGTGTCAGACAGATACAGGATGAGATGGCTGGATAGCATCACCGATTTAATGGATATGAGTTTGGGCAAACTCTAGGAGACAGTGAAGGACACGGAAGCCTGGTGTGCTGTAGTTCATGGGGCAAAGAGTTGGACATGGCTTAGCGACTGAACAACATATAGATACAATGCACATTTCCTATCAGGTTTCTATTTTAGTTCTGCTTTCTGAGTGATATGTCATGTCCATGTGGTCTAAAGTTTATTTTTCATGGTGAAGCCATATAGAGGGCACATTAGGAAGATGGCATAGAAAATAACTAAAGAAACAAACAGTTTCCCGTATTGCCTGCTGTGCCTTTTCCACTCCATCCTGACATCCCATGTCAGTAGCTCTTTATTCTGTGCTTGTTCTGGTGAGGTTGTTTCTCATCATGGGAGTTTCCTGTATTTTCTCCCTCTGGCAATACCACTATCCTGAACAAATATCTATTGTTAAAATCGAAAGTTGCAGACTTCTATTCATTGCCAGTTGTTATTCTGAAAGACATTTCCCTCCTAATCCAGTATTCTCATTTGTATTTCCCACATCAATTTGGTAATTAAAGTGAGCCAGAAAACACTAGAATTTCTCTTACTACAAATTATAAACTTTAAAAACAACCAGGACACATCCCAGTGGCCTCCAGACTGCCCGAGGTTCAGTTGCCACTGTGTGCATTTTGCTATCCAACATTCAGTGCCAAGCCAACTCCTGCTGGACCTTGACTGCATCCTCTGGGTATCTGAGTGAGTAGCAACATTTAAAATCTGCATGCTGTATTACCCAGCCATGGCCATTGCTGGAGATTCTGTTTTTAGACCAGAAAATGCAGCATACTAGAATAACAAGACATTTTCTCCTACTTCTGAACTGGAAATGAAATCTGAAAGGAACTTTGTTTCTCATTTTCCAATGAGATTTTAAGAACAGGGCATTTCTAAGACTTCTTAGCAATTCATTTTGTTGTCTGTGACAAATCCCAGACAACAAAAGTCAGACTTTCAGCAGATGGTACCCGGAGATGTGGTCAAAAATCCTTCCAGTGCAACACTGTGGGTAATTTCTGAGATGAGAAGGGTGATGGCGGGAGTGATGGTGATAATAGTCTCTGAAATGTTTATTGATTTTTTTTTAGACATAACAGTTAAGTAAAGAGAGCACCTCTGTTTGACATTTGGTCAGAATTCCCTCTACATATGACTTTCAGAAAGAAATAATACATTGTACTGCTTACACGGTAGTCTATTTTGAAGTGCAAAGTTTCCATTAATCATTTTCCATAATAGCTGTGCAGCATCTTATAAAATAGCTTATAGATGAAACATCAAACATAAAGCACAGTCCAAGACAGATGAGAATGAAAACCTGGCCAGTATGTTTTAAAGATGATAAACCAAAAGGTTTTGGTTATCTTTTGGGGAGATCCAATTGCCTGAATTCCTCTGAAACTCAGTTTCATTTGTCATATGCATAGAGTTAAACTGGAGCACAGTGAAGGGTCAAGAGATTTAAAAAAATTTTTTTCACCTTTACATCCCAAAATATAAACATTCATTTTGAAGATTCTCTGTTTTATGCCTAGAAATCAACGAAAATTAGTTTCCCAGTCTGACTTCACCTACACTAGCTCAATTTAATTCAGTTTAGTTGCTTAGTCGTGTCCAACTATTTGCGATCCATGAACTGCAGCACACCAGGACTGCCTGTCCATCACCAACTCCTGGAGTCTACTCAGACTCATGTCCATCAAGTCAGTGATGCCATCCAACCATCTCATCCTCTGCCATCCCCTTCTCCTCCTGCCTTCAATCTTTCCCAATATGAGGGTCTTTTCCAGTGAGTCAGTTCCTCGCATCAGGAGGCCAAAGTATTGGAGTTTCAGCTTCAGCATCAGTCCTTCAAATGAATATTCAGGACTGATTTCCTTTGGGATGGACTGCTTGCATCTCTTTGCTGTCCAAAGGACTCTCAAGAGTCTTCTTCAACTCCTTAGTCCAAAAGCATCAATTCTTTGGCACTCAGCTTTCTCTATAGTGCAAATCTCACATCCATACACAACTACTGGGAAAACCATAGCTTTAACTAGCTGGACGTTTGTTGGCAAAGTAATGTCTCTGCTTTTCAATAGGCTGTCTAGGTTGGTCATAACTTTTCTTCCAAGGAGTAAGCGTCCTTGAATTTCATAGCTGCAGTCACCATCTGCAACGATTTTGGAACCCCAAGAGAACAAAATTTGTCACTGTTTTCACTGTTTCCCCATTTATTTGCCATGAAGTGATGGGACCAGATGCCATGATCTTAGTTTTCTGAATGTTGAGTTTTAAGCCAACTTTTCCACTCTCCTCTTTCATCAAGAGGCTCTTTAGTTCTTCTTCACTTTCTGCCATAAGGGCGGTATCATCTGCATATCTGAGGTTATTGATATTTATCCCAGCAGTCTTGATTCCAGCTTATGCTTCATCCAGTCCAGCATTTCTCATGATGTACTCTGCATATAAGTTAAACAAGTAAGGCAAAAATATACAGCCTTGACGTACTCCTTTCCTGATTTGGTACCATTCTGTTGTTCCATGTCTAGTTCTAACTGTTGCTTCCTGACCTGCATACAGCTTTCTCAAGAGGCAGGTCAGGTGATCTGGTATTCCCATCTCCTTAAGAATTTTCCACAGTTTGTTGTAATCCATACAGTCAAAGGCTTTGGGATATTCAATAAAGCAAAAGAACACGTTTTTCTGGAACTTACTTGCTTTTTCAATGATCCAACATATGTTGGTAATTTGAACTCTGGTTCCTCTGCCTTTTTTAAAACCAGCTTGAACATCTGGAAGTTCACAGTTCACATATTGCTGGAGACTGGCTTGGAGAATTTTGAGCATTACTTTACTAGCGTGTGAGATGAGTGCAATCGTGCAGTAGTTTGAGCATTCTTTGGTATTGCCTTTCTTAGGGATTGAAATGAAAATTGACCTTTTCCAGTCCTGTGGCCACTGCTGAGTTTTCCAAATTTGCTGGCATATTGAGTGAAGCACTTTCACAGCACTTTCAGAACTTGAAATAGCTCAACTGGAATTCCATCACCTTCACTAAATTTCTTCATAGTAATGCTTCCTAAGGCCCACTTGACTTCACATTCCAGGATGTCTAGCTCTAGATGAGTGATCACACCATTGTGCTTATCTGATTGTGAAGATCTTTTTTGTATAGTTCTGAGTATTCTTGCCACCTCTTCTGAATATCTTCTGCTTCTATTAGGTCCATACCATTTCTGTCCTTTATTGTGTCCATCTTGCATGAAAATTTCCTTTGGTATCTCTAATTTTCTTGAAGAGATCTCTAGTCTTTCCCATTCTGTTGTTTTCCTCTATTTCTTTGCATTGATCACTGAGGAAGGCTTTCTTATCTCTCCTTGCTATTCTTTGGGACTCTGCTTTCAAATGGTTGTATCTTTCCTTTTCTCCTTTGCCTTTCACATCTCTTTTTTTCATAGCTATTTGTAAGGACTCTTCAGACAACCACTTTGCCTTTTTGCATTTCTTTTTCTTGGGGATGGTCTTGATCCCTGTCTCCTGTACAATGTCATGAACCTCTGCCCATAGTTCTTCAGGAACTCTATCATATCTAACCCTTGAATCTATTTGTCACTTCCACTGTATAATCATAAGGGATTTGATTTAGGTCATACTGAATGGTCTACTGGTTTTCCCTACTTTCTTCATTTTAAGTCTGAATTTGGCAATAAGGAGCTCATGATCTGAGCCACAGTCTGCTCCCAGTCTTGTTTTTGCTAACTGCATAGAGTTTTTCCATCTTTGGCTGCAAAGAATATAATCAATCTGATTTCAGTGTTGACCGTCTGGTGATGTCCATGTGTAGAGTCTTCTCTAGTGTTGTTAGAAGAGGGTGTTTGCTATGACCAGTGCATTCTCTTGGCAAAACTCTGTTAGCTTTTGCCCTGCTTCATTTTGTACTCCAAGGCCAAATTTGCCTGTTACTCCAGGTATTTCTTGACTTCCTACTTTTGCATTCCAGTCCCATGTGATGAAAAGGATATCTTTTTTGGGTGTTAGTTCTAGAAGGTCTTGTAGGTCTTCATAGAACCATTTAACTTCAGCTTCTTCATCATTACTGGTCAGGGCAAAGACTTGGATTACTGTGATACTGAATGGTTTGCCTTGGAAATGAACAGAGCATTCTGTTGTTTTTGAGATTGCATGCAATTACTGCATTTTGGACTCTTTTGTTGGTGATGAGTCCACAGTAATTTTTACAGATGAACTGTGATGTTCATTACCACTTCTTGGAGCCAAAAAGAGCTCAAAAACTGTTCTTTAGAATGTTTTGGGGGCCAATTTCAGCTGATTGGGCTTTGGACCAAGTACAGGTTCCTGGTGTCACATGACCCCCTCCTGCATGACTAGAGGCTGCTGGAACGATGTCTCCTACCTACAGGATAGATGTCATATGGCAAAACCATCAGTAGTCTTGTTCCTCAGAGACAAGCTGTTGAGTGGGCTATTTCTGGTAGCAGCATGGAACAGGAGGCAGGCAGTCCCAGAAATCATTAGAGAAGGGAAGTGCCAAGAGAAGCCACACACAACAACTGGAAAATGTGTGGAGGCTTTCAGACATGGTACTCAAAATCATTCGTAGAGCACCATAATCAAAACTCCTAGCCAAGCTTGGAGCCCTAAGAGGAATGAAGGAATAAAAGGTCCTTGGCAACCATTCAACGTCCCTTTCAGGTAATATGGCAAAGAGACCCATTAAGAAGTAGAAGATATTGGAAGACAAGGTTGATTTCCTACTTTCAAGATCTCCTGCAACTGTACACCCAGTTTACACTGTTATGGGGGAAACCCAATTGTCTCCCTCCAGAAAGAGTGAAATCAGCTGCCTTTAGTGTGAATGCAGCAGCTACCCGAGAACCTCAAGTGAGGAAGCTGGTGAAGAGAAGAGTCACAGGGTGTGCATGCACTCACACACACACACACACACACACACACACACACACGTGAAAACACACACACAAAATAGGAAATGCAATGGGGTCTCATCAGTGGAGCACCCATAGCGGGCAGTGAAGCCAGAATACAAATATATATATCTGTATCTCAGCTTGAAGTTGAGATCCCCGAAGAGACAAGAGGGAGGGGAAGAAAAAAACAAAAAAGCTTAAAACACTGTAATATAGCTCTAGTTTACATTTTACATTTTATTTATTATATTTATTGCTAAAAAACATGGCCTCAACATTTCTGAGTGTGAGATCACTTTTTCAGCTTTTTGTTTCTGTGCGACTGTGCCTTCAGTCTTGCTTTAATGGGCTGGCTCACTATACCGTCAGTCAACTCAGAACGCCAACTGTAGCCAAAGGGAAACACCTCAGGAGACCTGATGTTCACAGTGGGGTTGAATGTAATCTGGTTTTCCAAGCCAAGAAGTACAAACATTACAAGTTGGTGAGGAAAATCTCCTTCTAGTTGAATGGTTTTGATATCCTGTTATAGGCTATCTCAAGCGCTGTTTCAACATCTGGATGCTTCTCTCAGTAGAAAGGAGGATGGGAAACTTTATCCAATGTATCATGCCTAATTGGCTGACAGTCAATTTGGAGTACATAGATCTTGTTAGTCGAGGTATGACTAAAGTCCACACAGTTTTGATTTCTGGATTAGGAGACAGATTCTGTTTGGCAGATGTTTGCTGAGCTGCCTGAGCCAGGAGAGATAGGGAACGCCAATCTTCTCAACTAGAAAAGATTACCTTTTGTGACTGGTCAGGAGAAGGAAAACTAAAGATGGGTCTGCAGCCCAGGTGGCAGCCTCTGAATTATATTGTGCCAGGTTTTTAACAGGGTTTTCCTGGTGGCTCAGATGGTAAAGAATCTGCCTGCAATGCAGGAGACCCAGCTTCAATCCCTGGGTCAGGAAGATCCCCTGGAGAAGGAAACAGCAACCCTCTCTAGTATTCTTACCTGGAGAATCCCACAGACAGAAGAACCTGGCAAACTATAGTCCATGGGGTCGCAAAAAAGTCACACACAGCTTTTAATATTTTTAATACATATGCCAGTGCTAGTTTTTGTTTTATTTTTATAAGTCAGTTTGCTTTTGATTCAGATACTTGTATCTTACAGTCACATGTTAGAACTCCTCTATAAATTTTGCTTATAAGCAAAATGTTTGGGTCATTTGATATGAAAATATCATCTATTGTTGACTTTGAATTCCAGAAAAGTATTATTTTAATCTATCCTTTGGTGTGTTTCAATATTTTTCATTAAAAGAGACAGAAAATACCCTGAGCTAATAAAAGATGACATCTTTTTCCTTCATCATTTATGATAACAAACAGTTTTCAATTCCTGTAAACTAAGTAACACTTAAAGCAGCAAGGAGAAATAAAAGGTGTATTGGGCAATACTGTTTTATATTTCTTTTATTTTAATAATGGAAATGGTCTCATTAATTATCTATTTTATACATATACCCATAGAGCCAAAGAATTGATACTTCTGAACTATGGAACTGGAGAAGACTCTTGAGAGTCCCTTGGAAAGCAAGGAGATCAAACCAGTTAATCACAAAGGAAATCAACCCTGAATATTCTTTGGAAAGACTGATGCTCAAATATTTTGGCCACCTGATGTGAAAAGTTGATTCTTCGGCAAAAACCGTGATGCTGGGAAAGACTGAAGGCAGGAGGAGAAGGGGCTGACAGAGGTTGAGATGGTTGGATGTCATCATTGACTCAATGGGTATGAGTTTGAGCAAACTCTGGGAGATAGTGAAGGACAGGGAAGCCTGGTGTGCTGCAGTCCATGGGGTTGCAAAGAGTTGGACATGACAGAACAATAAGCAACAACAGAAACAACAATCAATAGTGTGTATGGGTCAATCCCAATCTCCCAATTCCTCCCACCTCCTACTTCCCCACCTTGGTATCCATGCATTTGGTCCCTATGTCTGGGTCTCTATTTCTGCTTTGCAAGTAAGATCATCTATACTATTTTTTTAGATACCACATCATCAGTGTGTGAATCTGTATCTTTGTCAACACTTGGTAATGCCCATTTTTATTTTTTAAATTTTTATTCAGCTATAGTTGATTAACAATATTATATCAGTTTTAGGTATAAAACATAGTGATCAAAAATTTTAAAAGATATAATCTATTTTAGTTATGAAATATTATAAAATATTTTCCCTATGCTGTACAATACATACAGTAAGTGTAACTTGTTCTTTTAAAAAAAAAATAATGGAAATGGCAAAGGCATGTGTGCAGGGCATAATCTAACCGGTCTCCAGGAGAAACAAAGATAGCATGTGATGATTATCTACGATAATGAAAAACCTAGTTTCCCCTTTATCTCTAATGTGTAGGTAACTACTTACACACAATAAACATTAATTTATCTTGTGACATAAACTTAAGCAGAGATAGCATTTACCACTTCAGCTCACTAAAACTGAGAGTTCTAAGTGTGCCAGCTCATCAACACATGATCTACAAGCTGTGGCTTCTCTGAGCTGCTTGTGGTTAAACAATTTAATCTTTAAGCATGGGCATCAAATATCTTTGTGTTTTAGGAGCCTTAACCAGAAACAGCCAAATCATCTCCATATTTTAAGACAGCACTCTCTTAATTTAAGGGAGGGAAACAAAAGTATTTTCCATTTGAAGATATAAAGAATCACAAACAAAGTTCTGAGACTCCTACAGTTAAAATGTTGCTTACATATGCTGATATATACATAATCCATAAAATCAGTGTTATTATGCAAAATGCTATGTTCTTTCTGAGAAGACTCTTCAGTAAGTTTGATCAAGAACATTAAATATGAAAATAAAGAAAAACATTTAATTGTTGAAAAGTAATTAAAAATATATTTCACCATATGTTCATCTGCTGTTAGTTCACTTCAGCAAAACAAATTCCTAAAGCATTTATTATCCCCCATCATTTTTTAAAGAGGCCTAATGTTCACATATGGCACTAATGCCACACAGATAAAAATGAATCAGCTCTGGAACACACTGGAGAAAATTCATTTGCCCAGATTCAACAGATGATATGTAATGAGTCAATGTACATGTCCTTTCCCCTTTTATAAGGAAATTGCTAGAGATCACTCCACACATGGATCACTCAGACGATATTGACTGAAGGTCATTTAGAAGGCAGAACAATCTGTATCATGCATTTAATAATGTGACGCAGGAAAATATTCTGCTTAATTAGAAATGGCAAATCAAACACATAGGTTTCATTTAAAATCCTATAAAATACCTTTAAAAGAAATGTTCATTTTAGGAGTTTATCCAACATGATTTATGAATTCCTGGAGAATATTCCAAGGAAACGTTTTTCTTTAGGTGACAAGCAAGCTTCGTGCTCACAGAATATCATGTTTGCCAAATAAAACAAAAAAGAGAAAATATGAAATGAGGAATTGTTTTAAAAATGTGAACTCTGGATGAAAATATCTCCCATATCTTAAGTACTTATAGTCCATAATTAAAGACAGGAAACTTCCTCCTCTGGGAATGGCCTTCACTATGGCGCTTGGCCTTGACTCTTCTGTCACTGTGTATGGGTGTGCGTGTGCGTGTGTGTGTGTGCGCGCGCATGTGTGTATGGTAGTCAGTCAGTGGTGTTTGACTCTTTGCGACACCATGGACTGTAGCCTGCCAGGCTACTCTGTTCATGGAATTCTCCAGGCAAGAATACTGAAGCGGGTTGCCAATTCCTTTTCCAGGAGAGCTTCCTGACCCAGAGATCAAATCCAGGTGTCCTGCATTACAGGTGGATTCTTTGCCACCTGAGCCACCAGGGAAGCAGCTTTGTCACTGTAACCAGCTTCTGTTCAACTTGCCTTCTTTTCTTAAGATTCACTCCTGCAACTGAGGTTTCAAGAAGATAAGAGTCCAAATTCTAATCCTGTATACAGTCTGTCCACATAGTAAGCAGTCAGGTCAACAGACATGACATAGGAAGGGAAAGCTTCCTAAAAATATGGATTGAGAGACCACTTAACTCAAGGAGTAGTGTTAGTCACTCAGTTGTGTCCAATTCTTTGTGACTCAATGGACTATAGCCTGCCAGGCTCCTCTATCCATGGGATTCTCCATGCAAGAATCCTGGAGTCAGTTGCCATTCCCTTCTCCAGGGGATCTTCCTGACCCAGGGATCAAACCCAAGTCTCCTGAATTGTAGACAGATTCTTTACCACCTGAGCCACCAAGGAAGCCCTATAAATAATTATAAACTTTAAAAAAATCACTAGTAAATTAGAAAAATCCTAATACAAATTAATGCTGTTTTGCACATATAATCCTAAAGTGTAGAATCAAAATTCTTCTTGTAGGTTGAAAAAGTAAATAGATGAATGAAAATCCTCCAAAAAAACGATTTCTATTTCTTTCTAAGAATGTTCCCTCTAGAATTCTATTTTCCGAGACCTTAAGAGGAAAATTTAAACATGTGATGCCACTGTACAAAGAAAAAAGATCTACTTCCTCCAGGTGGATGAGGGCTGACAGCTTGCCAAGGCATTTGGTCTAGGTTATATACCCTCACCCCTTCGCCATGGAGATTTTTTTTTTTTTTTTGCAACACACCACCCTACCAGTGCCAGATGAATGGATAGATGGACACATGGATACTTGAATAGGTGATAGACAAACAGACAGAAAGATGTGTAAATATGTATAAAACCAAAAGGAAGAGCTTTTAAGAGATACACTATAAAGAGAAAAAAAAATGACACTCTTTTGTCTGTCTTTTCTTAAAATTAAAAATCAAGAAACTATAACCTCAGATGATGATGTCCAAAATTGCCACTGCACAACTCAGTGAGCCTGGAGTCAGATTTCCCCCAGAAGAAGGAGTGAGAGGCAAGAACTGGATAAGAGAACTAAAGGTCAAAAACAGTCATCATTATGAGTGTCAGCTTTGCATATTATTGTCAATAAAAGAACACTGCCTTAATTTCAATGGTCATCTTGATTGTTTCCAACAAAATAGTCAAGAAAAATCAATCTGGTCAAATGTTACATTTTTTCATTTTCTTATTCTGGATTCAGTTTTATCCCACCAAAATTTATATGTTGAAGTCCAAATCCCAATATGACTATATTTGGAGACAGTCTTTAAGGGGGAAATCATAAGACAGTCTTTAAGGGGGAGATCATAAAGTTGAGGTTTTAATTTCACAAAATTGAGGTTCTTGTGAAAAGAGAAGAGGGACTTGCCTGGTGTCCAGTAGTTAAGAATCTGCCTTGCAATGCATGGGACATGGGTTCGATCCCTGGGTGAGGAACTAAGATCCCACGTGCCACAGAGCAACTAAGCCTGTGTGCTGCAACTATTGAGCCCACGTGCCAGCATAGAAGATCCTGCATGATGCAACTAGGAACCCAGACAACCAAATAAGCAAGTACATATTTAAAACAAAAAATAGGAAGAGACACCAGCGTTCCCTCCCTCCCTCTCTCTTTTACTCTCTCTCTGTCATTCTCTCTCTCTTTTTGTCTCTCTCCCAGTATATGTACATAAAACAGGCCATGGGAGGCCCAACGAAAATGTGACCTCTACAAAGCTGAGGAGAAAGGTCTCACTTTAATTCCAAGGAGAAATTAACCCTGCTGGCACCCTGATCTTGAGCTTCCAATTTCCAGCTGTGGGAAAAAAAGAAAAATGTCTATTGCTTAAGATGTCTGTTGTGCTGCGCTCAGTTACTCACTCATGCCCCTCTCTTTGCGACCCCATGCTGCCATGCTCCTCTGTCCATGGGGGTTTCCAGGCAAGAATACTGGAGTGAGTTGCCATTTCCTCCTCCAGGGGATCTTTCTGACCGAAAAGAGACCAAACTCACATCTCCTGTGTCTCCTGCATTGCAGGCAGATTCTTTACCCTAGTCTGTAGTATATACAATGGGACAAATATTACATGATTCTACTTATATAAAATAACTACCAAAGCCAAATTCATAGTGACAGAAAGATGAGAGATAATCAGGAGCTCACAGGAAGGTAAATGAGGAGTTACTGCTTAATCACTATAAGACCTTCTGTTTGGAGTAATGAAATGACTTTAGAAAGAGTGGTGATGGTTACACAACAATATGAATATAATGAATGCCACTTGATTCTACACTTAAAATGATTAGTATGGTAAATTTTGTTATATACTTTACCATGGTTTAAAAATAAATAAAAACTAATGTTAAAAAAAATCAGTTTCATACTTTCACACACCTATTTCCTTAAAACGTTCTTATGATAAGCTTACCATGAGAAACTATATTGTAACCAATAATCCCACTGAAATGTAAGGGTATTCCAAAAATATTTACTTTTTACCTCTTTTTGATGGCAAATAAAAGGTAGTTACATGTGCCTCATGACACCATCCACAGCTCAGGAAGCAATGGAACTTTACATAATAAACAAAATCAGTCATCTAAGAAATGCTTGGACATTTGACCTGTGCATTCCCAACTGCTCACCTTTTAGCAAATAGAAATATACATCAAAGCTAGACTTTTCCAATGCATCTATTGCTTGGGCATTAACATTATATGATGTATTTCTGTGATTACTTTCTTATTGTATATTTTCATGCACAAATTATGGGCTTTCTAGGTGGTGCTAGTGGTAAGAACCCACCTGCCAGTGCAGGAAATGTAAGAGATTTGGGTTTGATCCCTGAGTGGAGAAGATCCCCTGGCGGATGGCATGGCAACCCACTCCAGTGTTCTTGCCTAGAGGATCCCAGGGCCAGAGGAGATTGTTGGGCTACAGTCCATTGGGTTGCAAAGAGTCAGACACACCTGAAGCAACATAACACATATGCACGAACATGCACAAATTATACCAATGTGTATTCTCATTGTAGAAAACTGAAATCTGAGACAGAGCAAAACACCCTCTCCTCTTCAAACACACTCCTCGTGGCCACTTCTGAGAATAAATCACTGTTTTCAGTTTGTTGTTTACTCTTCCAGGTATCAACACATACTCTGAGGTTTTGTTCTTATAATATTATGTCTATTTGATTAATTTTATGGAAAGCTATGAAAAAAGCTCAGAGGAATCTATCATGTTTTGAATCCCTGCTACAGATACTAAATATTTTATATGCATTATCTTCTTTAATACACCAAACTTCAGGGTACAAATTGTTATTCCGATTGTGAAGATTGAGAAGGAGTTCAAGTATATTTCCTATAGCCACATAAGCTAGTAAATAACAGAACTAGAACTTTCTGATTCTAAACTCTATGCTTGTAACTCAACTATACTTCAATGATTTTTTTAATTACAAAAATAAACTCCGATTGTTGAACTGTCCACTCTAATCTGAAGGGCAGGCTAGAGCGAGCAACCCATTACTAAGAGCTTGTTCTGTCTTATTAGAAACAAAACCGAGAATGAAGGGTGCAGAGGACAAAGAATGTTTTATTCCACTCACACAATAGTTCAACATCTAGAAGTGCCTTGTGAGGTATTTGCAGTGTTTTTTCTGCAGACCTATTTTTGTTGGGCATAGAATTTCTGCAACATGAACAGTGGTGACTATACAGAGGACTTTGTCTATAAATCTAACTCCTTTATCAATCTATGGTGGCAAAATAAAATATGATAGAGAGGCTATAGATAGATAGGAGAAATCAGTTCTATTTGATAATCTCCAATAGATACAAGAAAATGTAGAGGCACTTTCTGCTCGACCAGAGGTAGCTAAAAAATTAATCGTGCTCATTTAACTGAGAAGATGGTAACTTAGTTGATGAGAAAACACAGAAGGTTTGAACCTAAATGATTACAATATGATTCTCCAGATATTCACCATTCCTCCCTCTATGATGGGAGATTCTGACCTTATTTTTGAAACTGGAAATGATGATCAAGGACAGTCAGAATAGCAAGACTTTGATATGAAATGGAAGCTGATCTTTGATTTTTAAAATGAAGTCATCAAGCAGACCTAGTATAGCAGGATCTTTTTAGTCTTGATTTAATCAGGCTTCCGTGGTGGTTCAGTGGTTAGGAATCTGCCTTGCAATGAAGAGGGCACAAGTTCAATCCTTGGTCCGGGAAGATCCCACCTGCCGAGGAGCGGCAAAGCCCGAGCAGCCACAACTGCTGAGCTTGTACCCTGAGAGCCCATGAGCAGCAACTACTGAGCCCATGCAACTACTGAGTCCATGTGCCACAACTACTGAAGCCGGAGTGCCTAGAGCCCATGCTCCACACAAGAGAAACCACTGAGCCACTCAGGCAATGAGAAGCTCGAGCAGCTTGCTGTGACTAGAGAAAGCCCAAGTCAGCAACAAAGATCCATCACAACCAAGAAGATGAATAAATAAAATAGATAAATAAATCTTCTATTTATAAAGAAAAATCTGATTTATCTATGGCAGAGTAATCTTCAGTCTCCAGACTGGAGAAATTATTTGGCTAAGATTTAAAACAACAGCGTTTGCTCTATTCAGCTAGTTCCCCAAAGTGAGTACATGTTACCTCTGGCCTCTGCTAAGCACTTCTCTCTACTTCACTGTATAAGTGTGTGTGCCTTTTTCACCCAGAACAACAATATTTCGATTTTTAAGTAGGTGATATTACACTGATTGGACTAACTTAATTTACATGGTGACAAGTGCTTAGAAGAGTCCACTGTGCACTTCTAGAAAGTTCATATTAACAAGATTCAGTATTCTATTTATCAGAGTGAATGTATTTGGGTTTCTGATTAAATATCATCCTTGAGGTTAACAGGAGTTCCCTTATATCTATAATATTCAATTTATATATATATAAATTTATATATATATATATATATATATATAAAGATGTAACATACTAAAAGGAAAAAATTTCAGTCTACACCCTTTCCTTGTTTGTTTTGCTTGTTTTATTTTGTGGAGGTATGTCATCATTTTCAGTAGCTTGAAAACAGTAGCCCTTAATCTCAATAATCCCTGAACAGAATTCCTAACTCAACTGGGCTCTGTGCTGCTAAAATAGTAGATGTGGCCAAGAAAGAACCAAACTGGCTTTCCAAAAATTTATTTGTTATGGAGAAAGCCTACATTTTCTCTATATTCCTCATCCTAGTCTGGAATTCTAATGAGATGAAAGGACATAAGACCTACCCACAAATCACTTCCTTCTTATTATTTAGTTGCAGGGACAGTTCTCTTGAAAACAACCCTTTATCATATATCAGAAGAAAATACGAAAACTTCCCTTTTTGTCTCTAATGGCTGTGAATCACATAGCTCAATTTAACACTTAATTGTGGAGCTAATAGCCTACAGCATTACACTGACCTTCTCCAATTTTATATGTCAATAATGTTCTTATGTGAATTGCATTATTGTATTTATAGTTTTACTATGTCACTTCAAAGATATTTTTGAGACACTTGAATTATAAAGAATACAATAAATGTCTTAGTATATTATCGTTTCCAAAAGGAAAAATCATTAACAATATTTCAGTTCAGTTCAGTCCCTCAGTCGTGTCCAACTCTTTGTGACCCCATGAATCGCAGCACGCCAGGCCTCCCTGTCCATCACCAACTCCCAGAGTTCACTCAGACTCACGTCCATCGAGTCCGTGATGCCATCCAGCCATCTCATCCTTGGCCGTCCCCTTCTCCTCCTGCCCCCAAGTCCTCCTAGCATCAGAGTCTTTTCCAATGAGTCAACTCTTCGCATGAGGTGGCCAAAGTACTGGAGTTTCAGCTTTAGCATCATTCCTTCCAAAGAAATCCCAGGGCTGATCTCCTTCAGAATGGACTGGTTGGATCTCCCTGCAGTCCAAGGGACTCTCAAGAGTCTTCTCCAACACCACAGTTCAAAAGCATCAATTCTTCGGCACTCAGGCTTCCTCACAGTCCAACTCTCACATCCACACATGACCACTGGAAAAACCATAGCCTTGACTAGATGGACCTTAGTTGTCAAAGTAATGTCTCTGCTTTTGAATATGCTATCTAGGTTGGTCATAACTTTTCTTCCAAGGAATAAGCGTCTTTTGATTTCATGGCTGCAGTCACCATCTACAGTGATTTTGGAGCCCAAAAAAATAAAGTCTGACGCTGTTTCCACTGTTTCCCATCTATTTCCCATGAAGTGATGGGACCGGATGCCATGATCTTCGTTTTCTGAATGTTGAGCTTTAAGCCAACTTTTTCACTCTCCTCTTTCACTTTCATCAAGAGGCTTCATAGTTCCTCTTCACTTTCTGCCATAAGGGTGGTGTCATCAGCATATCTGAGGTTATTGATATTTCTCCCGGCAATCTTGATTCCAGCTTGTGTTTCTTCCAGTCCAGCATTTCTCATGATGTACTCTGCATAATTTGAATAAGCAGGGTGACAATATACAGCCTTGACCTACTCCTTTTCCTATTTGGAACCAGTCTGTTGTTCCATGTCCAGTTCTAACTGTTGCTTCCTGACAGAAACCATAATTTACAAGAAATAGTGGATCATTAAGAATAGATTAAATAATTAAAGCCACTTTGGAATAGTATCCATCAGAGTCTGTATCTGCCTTAGAATATGACACTTTCCAAAACATTATCACTTTCTAAAGGGTGGTGCCATGTAGACCAACCTTTAATTCTCTAGGCTGAGTGATTCAAACCAAATCACAAGATTAAAGGTGATGAAAGACCAAGGAACAGAACTTTGGGTATAATGGGAAATAATGTCTACTAAAAGGAGAAGCTTGTCTTCATGATGACTATTATCATAATTAAATGATAATAAAAGATATTTGGATTACTGGAATCTTTGGTAAGGAATCCAGGACCCCAATCTTTTACTTGTTATTTGAATACTTATTTAAAAGACAAAATAACTGTACCATAAAAAATTATTTCATAAAAATTCATAATGGTATGGCATTCAAATCATTACTCAAGAATAGATGCATAAATGTTTGCCCATATTATTGAGGGCTCTCATATTTTCCATAAGAGATCTGTCTTTCTTTCAGTCCTGCAATTGCTTGGAGTAGGGGAACAAGAAGAGAGGAGAAAACTGACCTCTGGCTTCTGGTCTCAGTGTTCTCTACAGAAGTGTTCTTTTTCACTTTAATGTAAGCTACACACAATGCAAAGAAAGCCCCATTTACTTTAGCCCTTCCTCATTGTTCCTTCCTCCAGCATCAGACACTCACCAGCCATTCACAGTCTCATTACGTGCTAAGTTCAGACTGCTGCTTCTAGTATAAGGAAGAACACATTTGAAAAAAGCTTTCAGATGACAGGGCTTTACTTCTTCACACCATCATTTAAAAACCTTTTAAAGAGCAGTCTGAGCCTCTGATGGTAATGTCTTGCCTAGCAATTAGCGGTAGAGGTGCTGGGCTTTAAAAGGCTTTTAAATTCTGTTATGAAAGGTCCTCCTACAATGGGCTTTCACTACACGGGGTGAAGTCCCCGACTCCACCCATTTCTGGGGCACCACTACTAAGCGCTTCTCAGGGAGTCACTCACAAAGATTGATGGCTTGAAATTCACTAGACACAAGATTTTCAGGATAAGGTGGCTGCAAAATGACACCCAATTTCATATGGAAATTGCCTTTTTTCTTTGAGTGGACTAACGAGCAAACTTCAAAAGTTTCTCAGATTTGATTCCTGCTTATCTGAAGTCTATCCAAGGGCATCTGTAAGACTTTGAACTGAAAAAAAAAAAAAAAAAGGCAGGATTTTTCTTTTTTCTTTTTCCAGTAATAGGCCCAAAGGCTGGAAAGCTCAGAACTTGTCCAACTGCACCCCTGGCAGTTGGTGAATCGGCTAGAATAGACTTGTCAGAACTCTGAGCTGCCTCAGCGAATGAACGACAAGAGGAGGGCACCTCATACACCCCACCAAAGAGCAGACACAGCTAAAAAATGGCTAAGTTCTTCTCAAGCAGAACCAGCGCTTTGAATGGATTTGTCAGTGATTTCCAGTTACATTGAAGGAGCTCTTAGCATCTCCAATTTCCTCTAGTGGCGTTTTCACTTTGCTACTTAGAAGAAGTAGCAAATGCTACTTACAAGAATTAAACAATGTTCTGAGTAGTTGGAAATGTTCAAGGCAGATCTGGAAACTGGCTTTGCAATCTAAATGTAATGCCTTTAATTCTCTTTTGTTTCTTAATGACTATGATCTTGGTTGTAAAGAAAAATATGTCAACTAGGCTGAAGTTGACCCCTCATCTGAGCAACTGGAAGAAGAAATATTTTAAAATAAATAAATAAAAGCAGCTCAGCTCCAGGATATTGGGACCAAGGCTTTCCCCCCCCCACCCCCCACCCCACAGGAATCAATCACAGAACCCAATGTCCTCATCAGACGACAATCTCTTAAAATCAAACCCAAATGGTCATCATTCCATTCAGGCAGAGACCTCCCTAGCACGCCAGGTAATAAAACACCATTTCCCCCTCTGCTATCAGCCTCCTAAACTAAGACATCCTTTCCCCCTTTTGATGGTTTATTCTTTGTAGAGAAAGAGTAAATTAGCCAAGACGGTGTGGCCAGGCTGTCTGCCCCACCACCTCCCCCTCTTGCCCCACATTTTGTAAATAATGATTCTGTAACAGCTGAGATCACTTATACCGCTGCATGCACATCATGAGGTACTGGCTTGGTCACAGGCTGCTTTGTGTGGGACGCCTGTATGAGCTTCACACGAAAGCCCTGCTTGCTCCTGCATCAGGGCTACACTGGAGCAGCGTCATGGCTATGTTATATGAGGCTATGTTATGGCTGCTGCGACAGTTGCTGCATCAGCCAGGAGAGAGGCTGCCTTACGGCTGCCATGCCAGCCAGGAGAGAATAAATGTGTCTGCAGTTCCTACAGCTCCGGCTCCTTGAGTCTCCTTCCAGCCTCTTAGTCCGCGCCTTGCCTACCCTGGGTTCAGGGAACAGTGCAGACAGTGTGAACAGTAAGACAACTGGCATCAAGAACAGGATCAGCGACACAATTTTTGGTAGAACTTCTCTAGCAAAATTGATTTTTTTATATCTGTCTGCTAATTGGTCACTTCTATTTGCTTTGTAAGGTTGATAATCAGGGCCCCAGTGAGTATTCCTGTTAACATTTCAGGAAGTACATTTTGCCTTCTCAGTAAGAGTGAATTAGTAGTCAGAAATCCTGAGGTTTTCTCTGGGTTTGTTACTAACAGCATTGCTACTGCTGCTAAGTTGCTTCAGTCATGTCCGACTCTCTGCAACCCCATAGACGGCAGACCACCAGGCTCCCCCGTCCCTGGGATTCTCTACGCAAGAACACCGGAGTGGGTTGCCATTTCCTTCTCCAATGCATGAAAGTGAAAAGTGAAAGTGAAGTCGTTCAGTCTTCTCCAACTCTTAGCGACCCCAAGGACTGCAGCCTACCAGGCTCCTCCGTCCTTAGGATTTTCCAGGCAAGAGTACTGGAGTGGGATACCATTGCCTTCTCCACTAACAGCTTTGGTGAACCTCAAATTTGGGGGAATTTTCTAAGCCTCAGATTTCATTTATGATTAGATCAAAATCATTATTATGTTTTCTTTTTCTACTATCATAATTTTTAAAGAGTTTTTATGTGGGTTAGTTTTTAGTCTTTACTGAATTTGTTACAATATTGCTTTTATGTTTTCGGGTTTTGGCCCTGAAGCATGTTTTCGGTTTTCGGCATCTTAGCTTCCCAAACAGGGATCAAACCCACACCCCTTGCATTGGAAGGCAAAGTCTTAACCACTGGACCACCAGAGAAGTCTCTACTATTATAATTTTGATAATGGGCTTTATTGCCCAGCTGGGAAAACATCTTATAGAAAGAAAATACAACATCTTTTTTTTTCCCTCAAAAAAAAGGGTAACAAATCTTACAATGTGAACTCTATTTGTTTTTCTTTTCCTTATATCCTTTAATGTATATCCACATGCAATAACTACTCTGCTCTTTTTGAATGATTATATGAGTAAAATAATTATCAAAAAAACCTTTATAATTTGAATAGAAATATTGGATAGTCAATCATCTTCAATTATTGCCAGGGGAATTTGGCTTAATTTCTGATCTTAGTGGCTTTGATTTCAGAGCATTAAGCTGGTCTGCCTCTTGTTCTTGAAAGAGTACAAATCAAAGACAAGAAGACTTAATCCCCAGTGGACTCAGAAACTCAAGACAAAACCCACCAGAGTAACTGTATGTCTGCTAAGGAAGGATAACAACAAGCAATAAGAGAGACCTGTAGATTTCCATGAAAAATAATAATAATAAAACGCAACTATTTTCCATTCCTTTTTTTCTTTTGGTGGAAATGAAACTTTACTACAAGATTATATCCATTACTGAAGAGCTGTGTCAGCAGCTCAAAATCTTATTCCTGACTAAAATAAAGTAGATAACAGACCTCTAAACCAGAAGTCATTAGCATGCGTTTCTGGTTCTTAGACACAAATAACATTCATAGGATTCCATGAATTGCTTGAATTTTTTGAGCTTCAGTTTTCCAATGTGTGGATTTGATTTAAGGCATTGTTCTCCTCCATTCTAAAAGTTTTTAGGAAAGATATTTTAAAATTAAATAAAAATATATATGTCTAAGCTCTCCACTGGGCTTCCCTAGGGCTCAGTAGTAAAGAATCCACCTGCAATGCAGGAGACCCACGTTCAGTCCTTGGGTCAGGAAGATCCGTTGGAGGAGGGCATGGCAACCCACTCCAGTATTCTCGCTGGAGAATCCCCATGGACAGAGGAGCCTGGTGGGCTACAGTTCATAGGGTTGTAAAGAGTCGGACACAGTAGAAGCAACAAAGCACGCATACCTGCAAGTAAATCTTTACTATATGATTATGCAAGTGAATGTATACACTACCAAAAACGTAAAAAAAAAAATGTTTACAGAGTGAAGAATCAACAAAGTATTATGTATCCTGTCAACACTTATGTCAAGATTAATCAGTTGTTAATTTAAGCAAGATATTATACCTTGATCATACATGGGTGAGAACATAAAATATTGAACAAAGCTGTGCTACTATTTTTTATTTTTCTACATTTTTAAAAACTGAAAAATAGTTAATTTACAATATTAGTTTCAGACGTACAGCATTGTGATCCAGTATTTTTACATATTGTATTCCATTTAAGGTTATTACAAAAAAAAACAAACTTGATTTTCATGTGCCATACAGAGTATCTGTTGCTTATCTGTTTTAGACACAATAGTTTGTATATCTTAATCCTATAACCCTAATTTACAAAATGCTTCAAAAATGTTTGTGAACATTCAAGAATATTCCTTTTGATTATTTAAGGACAGCATTTTCAATTTTTAAAAATTGCATGCTCTAATTATAACACTGGATTAGAACTACTGATATAAAAAATGTCCATTATGATCAATACATTTCCTCAGGGCAAGTAGCAGCCAATGTTGTTCTTTCCAAAAATATTTATTTCGCTGCACTGGGCCTTGGTTGCAGTGCTCAGGCTCAGCTGCCCTGAAGCATGTGGAATCTTACTTTCCCAGCCGGGGATCAAACCCACGGTCCCTGCACTGGGAAACGGATTCTTAACCACTGGACCACAGGCAAAGTCCTGCCAGTGCTCTTACCTATTTTCCCCACAACAACTAGCCTAACTGTAGTATTCAGAATCCTCCTTTTCCAAATTCTTTTTATTTCTTCAAGGAGATGAATGTTTACTGGAAAATAACTGGCATTTTTAAGATAATTCCAGCATAATATTTTATAAAGTATTCCCAATAATGGAAGATACCTCAGGAATATTATAGATGCTGTGTGTGTTAGTCAGTCAGTCATGTCTGACTCTCTGCAACCCCATGGAGCGTAGCCTGCCAGGCTACTCTGTCCATAGAATTCTCCAGGCAAGAATATTGGAGTGGGTTGCCATTCCCTTCTCCAGGGGATCTCCCTGACCCAGGGATCATACCTGGGTCTCCTGCATTGCAGGCAGATTCTTACCATCTGAGCCACCGGTAATTTAACAGGTATAGGTAGAAGCCTCCAAAGTGTGACAGTATAATAAAAGAAATACGGTTTAAGAAAGAGAAGAGTTCCTAATTCACACACCTTTGCTTATGTCTCTCACAAAATTTTATGGCCTACCTTGAATGTGTCCTACCAGATAAAATGACAGTCTTTCTTCAGCTCATCTGTTTCCTGGGATGTCACATTGAGATCTCCAAAAGCAGTCGTTTCCTGGCAGGTGTTGCTTCATAAGGGCTCACTTACCATGGCGGGAGCAGAATCGTGAAGAAAGATGACAGGAAAGGTGACGCACAAGGAGAGTGTTTCTTAAAAATTATTTCATCCTCAGAGGCAAGTGAGGGCCATGAAAACTGGACAGAGATAATCAGGAGGAGTGCAGAAATCCTAGGTCCAGAGAAATAAAAGTTGAACCAATTCTCAACTATTTATTTATTTGCACACAAATGCATTAAACCAGATGCTACTAAAATCATTCATGACACACCATATCTTGATTGAATCTGATTATAAGAAGCACAAACAAACAGCCTTGCTTCTTCTGCATCTCAGATTTGGTACTTAATGCTCTTCTTTAACAATATGCCTTTCTTACCAGTTACTAAGTGGAGTAACTTATTATTCTCAAAATAACTAATTGTTTGGATCACATCATTACAGGACAGAGAGCATGCTATAAGCAAGGCTTCACAAAAGGCAGGGATGACTGCATTTCATTAAACAAAAACATGTTTGTTTTATGGTGCTTCCCTGGTGGCTAAGCGGTAAAGAATCTGCCTGCAATGCAGGAGACCCAGGTTTGATCCCTGGGTCAGGAAGATCCTCTAGAGGAGGAAATGGCAACCTGCTCCAGATTCTTCCCTGGAAAAACCCATGGACAGAGGAGCCTGGTGGGCTACAGTCTCAGTTCAGTTCAGTTCAGTCGCTCAGTCGTGTCCGACTCTTTGTGACCCCATGAATCGCAGCACGCCAGGCCTCCCTGTCCATCACCAACTCCCGGAGTTCACTCAGACTCACGTCCATTGAGTCGATGATGCCATCCAGCCATCTCATCCTCTGTCATCCCCTTCTCTTCCTGTCCCCATCCCTTCCCAGCATGAGACTCTTTTCCAATGAGTCAAATCTTTGCAGTCTGTGGTGTTGCAAAAGAGTGGGACATGACTTAGCAACTAAACAACAACATAAATAGTTCATGTCTCTGAGATGCTTAATATGTGGCAGTCTTGGAGGGGATCCTGTCTACATATTTTTCCAGAAATCATGCAAACTTTCTGTAAACTGATTCTTAAACCCTGAGATCAGTAGAACGAGAAGAAGAGTGCCATCACAAGAGTTTGGAACAGATGAGCTAAACTGCTGCTGCCTACTGTGCAGTCCTGACTTTGGAGGTGTCTAATGATGGTTTACTTCTCCAAGCAGGGATTCAGAAGTACTGCTGGGGAAACTAGGCTATATTGAATCCCAGGACTCTTGCCATGAGCTTTTGCAAGTGTGGCTTCTGAGAGGAAGGGCTTCTGGAGACAGTGGAACATTTGAGGACTTGTTCCAGGGGTGACACTATGACACAGATTTCAGGGCCCCAACTCTGGTTTGTGACCACCATGGAAACTTTACTTGGATGACTGGTCACCTGAACTTAATGAGCTTAACCATGGTAAGACGTTCTAAGGAGATCTGTTAGTATATAGGTGGTGGCAATGATCTATTACAAAAAGGCTGAAATATCAAAGCTCAGAACTACTTCTGGCACAACTATTACCCTTGAAAGAGGTGTTAAAACCTAAACCCACCATAATCAGGGATAGGGGTTTGGATGTGTTAACCTAAACCCTTAATCTAGACCAGGAATCAGTAAACTTGGTCAGTAAACCTACAGTAAGCCTGTAGCCCAAATCTGGCCTACTGACTGTTTTTGTAAAGTATTATTGGAACAGATTCACATGTTCATTTCCACCTTGTCTGGGGCTACTTCCTGTCTACCATGGCAGAGTTGAGTTGCTGGGGTAGCCTGCAAAGCCTACTATGTACTGTTTGGTACTTACAGAAAAAAAGTGTGTTCACCTTCTAGGCTAAACTTTCAGGGAAATTCAAGATCAAGGCATAAGGAGGAGAAATTTAACACGTTAATAGAATAGACAACCATCCCCCAAGGAAAGCTTGCTTACAGCAAGTCTTCCTTATGTCATAGTCTCAAATGCTTCGGAACAGTTACTCTGGGAAGGACCTTCCTAAATAATTCTGCATTTCAACTCAATTTCATTTTTGTTATCTCATTCCTCAGCCATTTATTTGGAACCTTCTGTATATTGGCTCTGAAACTAACAAGGTGACAAGACATAGATCTTCAATGACTTCAGGAAATGGTGAGACAGACATTTTAGTAAACAACTGCAGTGCTGTGCTCTGGGTACTGTCAGAGATTAAAGGGAAAGTGCCGTGTTCACATGGCAGAGAGAGCTACGGGTGAGAGAGAGAGAACTGCACACAAGGAATAGACGAGGTGGCCCGGGTTGTGAAGAGTGAACAGGAATTATGCAGTGGTGAGTCATACTTGGCAGAAGGACGGGCAGATGGAAAGCACATACGGTGGATGGGAAAACAGATCTCTGGGGATCATAGGGAGTAAGAGAGAATGTCAAAAGCTGATATAGGAGAAATACACCTGTATCAAATCAAAAAAGGCTTACCTGACATGCTAAGAGGTTTGGGCTAAATTCCAGACAAATATTTCTGAACATGCCATTGCATCATCAAAGTTGTTGTTGATCTTTGTCTTAAAGAAAGGGACTGTGATAATCTTATCTGTATTGCATAAAGATAATTCCATTTGGTTTTTCTTTCAGTTCAAATGGTAACCTTTATTTTTTAAATATTTTTATTTTATATTGGAGTATAGCCAATTAACCATGTTGTGATTATTTCAGGTGGACAGCAAAGGGGCTCAGCCATACATATACATGTATCCACTCTTCCCCAAACTTCCTTCCCATCAGGGCTGCCACATAACATTGAACAGAGTTCTCTGTGCTCTACAGTAGGTCTTTGTTGGTTATCCATTTTCAATATAACAGCGTGTACATGTTGATCCCAAGCTCTCTTGGGGCTATATGGATAATGGATATATGAGGAAAACATTTCAAGCCGCAGAGACCAGCTATCAGGCTTTCAAAGAGCGAAAGGGAATGATAATAGGATCCTGGATGCAGTGCTTAGAGAAAAGTCCAGAGGAGTGAGAGGTCATTCTGAAGCAAAATCAACATACTAGCCCACGTGGAGATCGTGAGGTAGACGAAGCCTCAATTAAAAAATGACTTAAAAGAAGTAACAGGTTATCAAGGATTTATTTGTCCAAATTACTTTGACTCCAGTTGTACAAAATCCTGAAGGAATGAGCCACAAATTAAATCATTTTTCCCTAGAGGCAAATAGGAGCAAAGTCATTGTCATGGAGAGTTAGAAATGCCCCTGGACATCACAGGAGAAGAATCAGAATACCCAGCAAGGAGGCTCAAGGCACTTTCTGGGATTTTGAAATGAAGGAGACAGATTTTGAAAAGAAGATGAAGAATAGCACCAAAGAAATCTTTCTCCTAGTTTGCTTAAAAGTCGGATTTCAATGGGGGGAAAATTACAATTTGGGAGAAGTATATGTTCCATAAATTTTGCCCAATACTATTTTGATTAGGCAAAAACATTTGTCCAAATGCAAAAAAAAAAAAAAAAAATAGTGAAGGCAAATACCAACAATTGGTATTGTGAGAGTTGGACTGTGAAGAAAGCTGAGCGCCAAAGAATTGATGCTTTTGAACTGTGGTGTTGGAGAAGATTATTGAGCGTCCCTTGGACTGCAAGGAGATCCAACCAGTCCATCCTAAAGGAGATCAGTCCTGGGTGTTCTTTGGAAGGAACGATACTGAAGCTGAGACTCCAGTACTTTGGCCACCTCATGCAAAGAGTTGACTCACTGGAAAAGACTCTGATGCTGGGAGGGATTGGGGGCAGGAGGAGAAGGGGACGACAGAGGATGAGATGGCTGGATGGCATCACCAACTCGATGGATGTGAGTTTGAGTGAACTTTAGGAGCTGGTGATGGACAGGGAGGCCTGGCGTGCTGCGATTCATGGGGTCGCAAAGAGTCAGACACGACTGAGCGACTGAACTGCACTGAACTGATATGACCTTTTAGATGTCAAACCATCAATGACAGTATTTTTTGTTTCATCTGTGCTAGTTCTTCATTACTACACAGGCTTTTCTCTAGTTGCAGCAAGCTGCGGCTACTCTAGTTGCAGCGCACAGACCTCTCATTGTGGTGGCTTCTCATTGCGGAGCACGGGCTACAGAGCAGAGGCTCAACAGTTGAGATGCATGGGCTTAGCTGCTCCATGGCACATGGGATCTTCGCAGATGAGGGATCGATCCCACGTCTCCTGCCGTGGCAGGCAGATTCTTTACCACTGAGCCACTAGGGAAGCCTGACAGTATAATCTGTACTCAAAAAATTTCCCTCATAAGATAAACAGCATTTAGTCATTTTATTAAATCAGCTATATAAAAGCATTAAATAGTAAATAAAATACAGCAACCAGAGACGCTGCTGTTGTTGTTGTTCAGTTGCTAAGTCATGTCTGACTCTTTGTGACCCCATGGACTGCAGCATACCAGGCTCCTCTGTTCTCCACTATCTCCCAGAGTTTGCTCAGATTAATATCCATTGAGTCAGTGATGTTGCGAGGTATATCTTGTGAATATTTTGTTATACTCCTTCTTCATGCACAGATATAGACTATTTTTAGGACATCCTACCTATGCTGTTCTGTTATTTTCCATTTAATGTCTTACTTTTCCATATTATTAAACATAGTTTGTCCAAGTCTCCCAGTTGGCCATCCTTCTCCTTGTCTCTTAAGCTAAAATTGGCTCAGACATCAAATTACTTACAAGTAACAAATCTAACAAATACTCTGTATATTTCTGGAAATTCTTAGAATTTCTCTTTCTCCAGGACAACCAGTTACTGCTTCCAGTGAATTCTTGCTCTCTTCTTTCTTCTCTGGGACACATCCTTCTTTCTATATAATATTGCTCTGAACATCCTCTAATAAATTTATTTCACAAAGTTTACCAGCTCAAGACTGTGTGATTAGTATGCTTTACTGAAGATCTAAAACAACAGAAGCAATTATATCTTTTGACAGTACAATAAAAGCTGTAAAACTGAATATGAGACATTTCTGTTCTTCAAATCCTTTCAACCATCAAGGTATCTTATTAATCTAAAATCTCTCTCTTCCTCAGAGGAATTCTACCATGTGTCCTTAAAAAAATATTTTTACTACCTACTAAAAGAAATAAATCATAGTTCCCCTGCTCAAGATCATTTACACTAGAGCATCAGATATATGTAAACAAAAAGTTTAAACTCAATATAAGGGACTTCTGCCGTGATCCAATGGTTAAGACTTTGCCTTTCAATTCAGGGGGTGCAGGTTCTAGTCCTGATTGGAGAGCTAAGATCCCATATGTATTGTGCCAAAAAAAAAAAAAAAACCAGAACATAAACAACAGAAGCAGTGCTGTAACAAATTCAATAGAGACTTTAAAAAATAAACCTAATATGATCAATCCGGTAATTCAGATTTTGATGGGCGTTTTGAGAATACCATGAAAGAAAGAATACTTAGCTCACTCTGAGTGAGAAGAAGGACCAATAACTAATGACCCAAGATTGAGTCTCAGTTGAGATTGAGAGGAGAGAAGAGGGCAAGCCAGGCTGAGAGTGCAGGGTGAGGAGAGACAGCCTGGTGTTTCCAGAGATGACCTGAGCTGTGTTAGCATGGAGAGGGATGGAGGCAAGAAGGAAGTGATGGCTCAGAAGGTTTGTCCTTCATTTGTGGGTGTCTGTGCCATACGCTGAGAATAAGCAGTTATTAAAAAAGTTTTGAGAAGAGAGCAACACATTTGCATTCAAGTTGCCTCTCAGTGGCAACATTCTGGAGTATGTTTGAGGGAAACTGGACTGGAAGATAGGTTTTGGAAGCTAAAACAGGAGCTATTTGAGACAAAGGATAATAAAGTTCTAAATGGGAGCGATGGTGACACATATAAGAGAAGTCCAATTTGAAAACATGCAACGTTGTAAAATTGATAATGCTGGGTAAATGGATAGATATGAGTATAGAAGTCACATAAGATGACTGATGGATGAAAGAGATAAGCTGACAAAATAGTGGATTAGTATCCTTTACTTGGTCAGGAGACTACAGAACAGGCTGGAAAGATACTTTCTTAGCTTCCTTGTAGAATGCTGAGATCAGCGTTAGTTATTCATAAGCCCCAAAGAACATCTTAAAGCTCTTTTCACTCATTATAAAAGTTATTTATTAATGGGACACTCCAGAAACACTTTTTAAAGTTGATAGGAGTTGGGTAACCATGGAAAGAGTGCATTTTTTCCCTTGGACTTTCATACTTACTCCTGTCTGTGTGATAGCGCAAGTCATTCATGCTGCCAGGCATCCTAGAGGTGATCCAATACCGTTAAAATACTTTTACTCTCCCCTAGCTTTACCATCTCTAATGGGACCCTAACTTACCTATTCCCTTTCATTCTTCGTTATTTTTTCCAGGAGAAAACATGCCTGAAGCACTTTCTGTACTCCTGCAATCTCTTCTTTCAACTTTATATCTCTCTGAGAAAGAACTTTTACAAACTGGGTTATATAATATCTCAGATGTAAATGTCAACAGGAGAGAGAGGTAATGCACTTGAGAAAACAGCCTTTAAAAATGCCCACCACACCTGCACTGAAAATGCGAAGCTGCTATCAGATTCCAGTGTAATTACTCAGCAGAGGGACATCAACATGCAGTTTTCTGAACCAAAACTCCTCAAAACTAACCATCGCACAAAGGGAGTCAATACTGTTGTTGCTTTAGTTCTTAAGTCATTTCAGACTCTTTTGCAACCCCAGGGACTGTAGCCTGCCAGGCTTCTCTGTCCATGGGACTCTCCAGGCAAGAATACTGGAGTGGGTTGCCATGCTCTCCTCCAGGGGATCTCTCTGATCCAGGGGTCGAACCTGCATTTCCTGCATGGTCAGGCAGATTCTTTACCACTGAACCAGCTGGGAAGCCACAATGAATACTTAGGAAAATGCAAATTAAGATAAGATATCACTGGCAAATATTTGAAAAATGAAAAATAAGTGTGGATGGGAATTTGCAGTTATAGGAGGCATCTGCCCTGCTGGATATGTAGGCTAAGGCAACAAATGACAGCAAGCTGGCATGTTCAGTTCAGTTGCTCAGTCGTGTCCGACTCTGTGATCCCATGGACTGCAGCACGCCAGGCTTCCCTGTCCATCACCAGCTCCCAGAGTTTACTCAAACTCATGTCCTTTGAGTCAGTGATGCCATCCAACCGTCTCAACCTCTGTCATCCCCTTCTCCTCCCACCTTCAATCTTTCCCAGCATCAGGGTCTTTTCCAATGAGTCAGCTCTTTACATCAGGTGGCCAAAGTATTGGAGTTTCAGCTTCAACATCAGTCCTTCCAATGAACCTTCAAGACTGATCTCCTTTAGGATGGACTTGTTTGATCTCCTTTCAGTCCAAGGGACTCTTGAGAGTCTTCTCCAACACCACAGTTCAAAAGCTGGCATGTAGTTTAAATCAATACACACCAACGTGTATTTATGACCCAACATTCATAAGGTGTGTGTGTATCCCAAGTTTACACCACAGGCCACTCAGAGGTATACACACCACTGTTCTTGCTGGGAAGGAATCTGGAGTAACCTGGATGTATAAGCTTGGAAGTGGATGAATAAAACATGGACGGTGTTACATTGCAATTAAAAAAAAAATAGATGCACACGTTGCAGGCAGATGAATCTTAAGGACATATTATTTTAGTCAAAAATGTAAGACAGAAGAAAATGTCTATCACAACATTTTTGACACAAACTGAGACACCCAGCACATAAAACAGTGCACATTTTGCAAGAACACATGTAATAAAGACAAACACATGTGGAGGAAGTCATGAATTGTGAATTGGACTAGAGAATAAAGGATAATAAATACATTTTATGTCCAAACTGTCATTTTTCTGACTCTCTGCATTTTTCTGTCTTTGATTCCTGAATTCCTTTCACTTTCCTCTCCTTATCCTCTGTAATTCTACCAACAGTTTCCCTCAAATTGAGAAATAGAACTTTGAAAAGAACGTGTTCAAACTGACATGGAAATCAGACAGGAAAAAAGCAGATATATTTGTCTAACGTAAGTTTCATGTGACATGCGAGCCTTCATAGGGAAATGTAGGGCAGAAATAACAGACCTGAGGACTCTGACACTGTATCTGATGAAGAGTGGGCAGTCATAGAGGAATAGGACAGCTTAAGGATTATGAGGTAAATGCCGTAAAATGGCGGAAACTCAGCAAGTCCTGTTTGTTAGGATTCTTCTTGGTATCCCTTATCTCTTTGGAGATACGGATGTTTCTTTTCTCGGGATCTAGGGAGGAAACCTCTCACAGGAGGCTTCCATGTCCTGTCTCAGGGGAGAAGGGCAGGAGGAAGGTCCAAGAGACCTTCCTGCTTCTGCCATTGTCTCAAACTTCTTCAGCGGAAAATGTTGAATATCCAAGATGGCGGTGGGTTTCTTCTGCCCTTCATTTCTTTATGAAGGCTCCTGTATCACATAAACTTATATTAAACAAACATATATACCTTGCTCCTGTGGATGTCAATTTAATTTTCAGACTCATCCAGGGACCCCAAGACGGTGGAGGAAAACTTTTCTCTCCCCTATACCTCCTTATCTTCACTTTTCTGAGTTAGAGTAACGCCCAAAATATCCAATAAGTATCACTTTGAGCATCTCTCTTATTTTCCATTGTGATTTTATATACGTATGAAAATGAAAGTGAAGTCACTCAGTCGTGTCCAACTCTTTGAGACCCTATGGACTGTAGCCCATCAGGCTCCTCCTCAATCCCTGAGATTTTTCTAGGCAAGAATACTGGAGTCGATTGCCATTTTTCTTCTCCAGGGGATCTTTCCGACCCAGCGATAGAACTCAGATCTCCTGCATTGAAAGCACTCTTTACCTCTGAGCCACCAGGGAATTCCATATATATATGCTGCTGCTAAGTCGTGTCCGACTCTGTGTGATCCCTTAGACGGCAGCCCACCAGGCTCCCCCATCCCTGGGATTCTCCAGGCAAGAACACTGGAGTGGGTTGCCATTTCCTTCTCCAGTGCAGTAAAGTGAAAAGTGAAAGTGAAGTTGTTAAGTCGTGTCCGACTCTTCGCGACCCCATGGACTGTAGCCCAAGAGGCTCCCCCAACAAAATGCTTTAATCAGCTGAAGGCATTTTGACTGTGATCCCACCTAGATCAGCGGGAGCTCCTTCGAGCAGGGTGCAGGGTCTTTTTGGCCCAAGTTAGGCAACGTTGAATTGCTTATTTGCTTTCCAGCAAAACAATCTGTCCTGGGTTCACTTTGTCTATTTCCTACATCAGATCTGCTATCATGTGGACCCAGATTTTGAGAGGCAGATCGCACAATTTAGGAAAAAATACAAAATTGTTAATACAAAATGAAGTATTAAAATGTTTATTTAGAATGATGAAACATATCACAATGTTTTGAAAGAAGACACCTTAAAAATGTTGCAAAATCCATTAAAAACGCATAATATGTTTATTAACGAACTATTCCAATACCTCTGTAATATTTTTCACTGCACTTTGCCTGAATTCTCTTGAACAATTTTCTGATATGAGTTTGGAAAAGTAACCCCCATCTCTCCTCTATAGTGATTGAATAAAATGTGATGGTGATTAAGGATGGCTATTAAATTGGGGGAAACTACTATCAAATTTCATCCAAAATTACACTATAGGGGCTTTCTTGGTGGCTCAGCTAGTAAAGAACCCACCCGCCAATGCAGGAGAAAGTGAAAGTGAAAGTGAAGTCGCTCAGTCATGTCCGACTCTGCGACCGCATGGACTGCACACTTCCAGGCTCCTCCGCCCATGGGATTTTCCAGGCAAGAGTACTGGAGTGGGTTGCCATTTCCTTCTCCAGGGGATCTTCCCAACCCAGGGATCGAACCTGGGTCTCCCACACTGCAGGCAGACACTTTACCATCTGAGCTACCAGGGAAGCCAGTGTAGGAGACACAGGTTCAATCCCTGGTCCAGAAAAGAGCCCACATGCCACTGAGTACCTAAGCCCGAGTGCTGCAACTATTCAGCCTGTGCTCCAGGGCCCAGGCACGGCAACTACTGAAGCCCATGCACCCTAGAGCCTACGCTCTGCAGCAAGAGAAGCCACCACAGTGAGAAGCCCAGGCACTGCAACTAGAGAAAGCTCACACAGCAACAGAGACCCAGCACAGCAAAATATATATATATATATACATACATCAGTTCAGTTCAGTTCAGTTCATTTCAGTCGCTCAGTCATGTCTGACTCTTTGCAACCCCATGAATTGCAGCACGCCAGGCCTCCCTGTCCATCACCAACTCCTGGAGTTCACTCAGACTCATGTCCATCGAGTCAGTGATGCCATCCAGCCATCTCATCCTCTGTCGTCCCCTTCTCCTCCTGCCCCCAATCCCTCCCAGCATCACAGTCTTTTCCAATGAGTCAACTCTTTGCATGAGGTGGCCAAAGTACTGGAGTTTCAGCTTCAGCATCATTCCTTCCAAAAGAAATCCCAGGGTTGATCTCCTTCAGAATGGACTGGTTGGATCTCCTTGCAGTCCAAGGGACTCTCAAGAGTCTTCTCCAACACCACAGTTGAAAAGCATCAATTCTTTGGTGGTCAGCCTTCTTCACAGTCCAACTCTCACATCCATACATGACCACTGGAAAAACCATAGCCTTGACTAGATGGACCTTAGTCGGCAAAGTAATCACTCTGCTTTTGAATATGCTATCTAGGTTGGTCATAATTTTTCTTCCAAGGAATAAGTGTCTTTTAATTTCATGGCTGCAGTCATGTATATATTTTTAAAAACACTTAAAAAACTACACTGTAATATATGCGATTTCCACAGTTCTCTTCTGACTCAGTACATCTCCAATTTTGATTCTCCATGCTATTCACATGGTGTCATGGGCACTAGAACATGCTTCATATTCTCATGACTTCAGTCTTGCACCTTATCCTTATGACACTGAGTGTTGGGGATGGGGACAAGTATATCCTACCACAGTACAGTTAGCAATAATGTCACTATACTTAGAAGGGACTATAAATATACATAAGTATATTGCACTGAATATACCTCTACTCAAATTTCTGTAAGCATGATCTCCAAAATGCCCACAGCCAATCCAAAGCCACCTAACACAAGAAGAATTACAACAAAGGGAAAATCAGAGTAGAACTAATCGCAGTTTAAAACATCTTATTTTTGAGCACTTTTCAATGAAACAAAAAGTATCGCCAGGAGTGCTCATTGCAAGGGTGTCTTCCAAGGATTTGAAAAGGATTCATGCAAGAGAAGAGTCCTGCAGCTTAAGCTTTTTAGAATCGCAGTAATTCCATTTTAGCTGGAATCAGGCATTTTATACAAGGATCTTAGTTTTCTTTTATTTATGAATACTCTTGGCTACTGAGTAGTCATTGCGCCCAGATGTTTTCACTAGATAAAATTAGAAAATATGTGGTTTTAAAAGGAGAAAAATGTATCATCAATTTGCAATAATCTTTCCAACTCTAAAACTGCAGAGATTATCCTTAAATCTTTGATTTTTTTTTTATACTTATATGTCTTTGAGCTAATACTGAAAATCTTGGTCTCTCATGATAACATTCAAGATAACTTACTTGCTGTATTCTACAACAGATATAGTACAGATTCTAAGTAATAATGATACGTATGTTATTACCAACATAAGCTGAACTGAGTTTAAAAGAAGGAATAGAATTAACTAGGGTAAAATCTAGAAGGAAAGTGAGAAGGAGCGGCATGCTTGAAGTTTAAAGTTTCAATGTAACTGGAATAAAGAATATATTTGGCTAAGACTCCATAATCCCAGTGCAGGGGGCCTGGGTTTGATCCCTGGTCAGGAAACTAGATCCCACATGCTGCAACTAAGAGTTCAAATGTCGCAGCTAGAGATCTTGCATGCTATGACGATTGAAGGTTTTGCATGTCACAATGAAGACATGGCACAGCCAAACAGACAAACAAATATTATAAAAATAAAAAGAAGACACACATGATAACAGATATGAAATCTGGTAAGTACCAAGTTAAACAGTTTTCACGTTATTGTGAATAATCTCAAAAGCAAGTAATTTTCTCATGAAGAGAATAAAATGATCTGATTTGAATTTTCAAGAAGAACCTGGAGTGGGAGAGACAGCAGACTGGCAAGAGGGCAGCATGGTGTGAGGACTACAATAGGGGAGAAGGCCTGAGCAACTATGGAAATCAGACAGCAACCAAGTCAGTGTGAACACGTTCTTGGATTCACTGGAGCAATAATCCAGGAGACAGGAAACAACAGCTGTCAGAAAGTAACTGGATTTGCTCACAAGGTTAGGTTACTATGAAAAAATTATCAGAAATGAGAAAGGAGGGAAAGTAGTACTTCTCATTTCATCTCACTCCTATTAGTCAATAAGTATCTATTGAGATTTTCTTTATGTCAAAAATTAGTGGAAATATTACATTGAACAAGACATTGTCCTTGCATTCATGAAGTCTGCAATCTTGCACGAAGAAAGGGTAAATGAACAAAATTGATGAGGTTCTCAAAGAAACCTTTTAAACTCTAATTGTGTTGGATAATTTCAATGTTGTTGTGGTTGTGGTCGTTATGAATCTATATTCCAGATGTTACACAGGCAAAATAGCAAAGCCATGACAATTTGGGACCACCTGTCTGTTCTTCCATATGTCTGCTTATCTCTCAAAATTATACATATTTCCCCTGAAAGTGATCTACAATTTCTCTTATTCTTAGAGCCAGCCTGAAAAGGGATTAGATCAGCAAGCAAATCCAATAAACTAATGCTTTTGATGCTTATTCAACGTAATTATCTTTTAGAGATGACTCTGTTAAAAATTATCGCCAACACTGTGATCTAATCCCCTTTAGGATGATAGGAATTTCCAACCATGGTGTGCAGAAGAGAAGAGGAGTTATTTTGAGTAAAGTGGTATATTTTATAGCCTCTAAAAACACAGTAGCATAGAAGACAATTTTTCACTTCTCCTGTGGGGCAAGCCTGACTATATTGAATGCCAAAGGTAAAAATCTGTTTTTTGTATCTTTTGTGGTTACTCTAAAGACTCACCTTGAAAAGACATCTTTCCTCCAGGTTGTCTCTTACTTCCTGATTGAGTCCAAACAAAATATCACTGATGCTCTTGCTTTATGAAAATAAGTATGTATATAAAAATTGAGTAACACGATGTTGAAAGATCATTTTTAAGATCTCACACTTGACATACGTTAAATTGAAAACCAGAATAAGCAAGGAAATTCACACTAACTAATCTCGATTTTCTATAAAACAGGGAGAAAATTAAACCCCTGAGTAAATAGAATTTGAAGGCTTGAGGAAGAGGTTATTTGAATCACCTGTTAAAGAAATTGTGATATGGGCTTCCTTCATGGCTCAGATGGTAAAGAATCCATCTACAATGCATGAGACCTGGGTTCGATCCTTGGGTCAGGAAGATGCCCTGGAGAAAGGAATGGCAACCCGTTCCAGTATTCTCGCCTGGAGAATCCCATGGACAGAGGAGCCTGAGGGGTCCATGAGGCCAAAAATAGTCAGATAGGACTGAGTGACTGACACTACGATAAACAGCAATAATGTATTAGGCAGAGTGACCAGAATGGGCTAATGCTCTTGATGGGGAATATAAAGTGATAGGAAGACAAATCGATTCTATTATGGGTTTAGAGATTCTGGTAGATAACAGTAATCTCTGACATTCATTGAATGTTATGTGTGAAGTACTGCTTAACATAACAATGTGGTGGGCATTAACTTTAGATCTTATCTACAATAGAGATTCAGTATCTTAGCCAAGCCACACCATTTGTAAGTAGCATAACTTGCACTCACACTCAACTCTGTCATCAAATTTCATCATTATAATGATTACACTCACTTGTTTTGCTTCCTTTTGTGCTACTTACTTGGCTTCCCTGGTGGCTCAGCTGGTAAATAATCTGACTGCAATGCAGGAGACCCTGGTTCAATTCCTGGGTCAGCAAGATCTGCTGGCGAAGGGATAGGATACCCACTCCAGTACTCTTGGGCTTCCCAGTGGCTCAGCTGGTAAAGAATCTGGAGACCTGGGCTCAGTCCCTGGGTTGGAGAAATCTCCTGGAGAAGGGAAAGGCTACCCACTCCATATTCTGGCCTGGAGAATTCCATGGAAAGTATAATCTATGAGGTTGCAAAGAGCTGAACACGACTGAGCAACTTTCACTTTCATGAGATACTTATATTAAATTAAACAAAGAGTCTTAGTTAATATAAGGTATGATAAATGGAAGATCCTATATATGAAGCCACAATTGGGAAAAAAGCTGAGTGGCAAGTGAGGAGCTGTAAAATTACTAAAGAACATGTCATCAACATGAATCAATCAACAAATGTTTGGGGGACAATGAGCATTCATGACCCAAGTTAAGGTTTTGAAGGATTTCAGAATCAAAAAGACATCCTTGAAAACCTATGTGTAGGAAGGATGAATAGGTGGAACTCAGGGGATTTTCGGAGCAGTGAAAATACTCTGCATGGTACTATAAAGATGGATGCATGTCATTATACATTTGTCCAAATTCATAGTATGTACAACACTGACAGTGAACCTTGAAATAAGCTATAGATTTGGGAGATGGGTGATTGCAATGTGTCAACATAGACTCATCAGTTGTAGCAAATGTCCCACTCTGGTAGGGGATTTTGGTAATGGGAGGCTGCACACATGTGGTGCAGGAGTATATGGGAAATTTCTGTACCTTCCTTTCAACTTTGTTGTGAATTTAAAACTGTTCTAAAAAATAAAATAGTTTTAAGAACAAAATATATATGTAGGAGTTATATCATAATAGAGAACAACTAAACAGTGCCTTGTAAGGAAAGCTATGACAAATCTAGACAGTGTGTTAAGAAGCAGAGGCATCACGTTGCCAACAATGGTCCATATGGTCAAAGCTGTGGTTTATCAAGTAGTCAAGTATGGTTGTGAGAGTTGGTTCATAAAGAAGGCCAAGTGCTTAAGAATGGATGCTTTTGAATTGTGGTGCTGGAGAAGACTCTTGAGAGTCCCTTGGACAGCAAGGAGATCAAACCAGTAAATCCTGAAGGAGATCAACCCTAAATATTCATTGGAAGGACTGATGCTGAAGCTTAAGTTCCAGTACTTTGGTCACCTGATGCAAAGAGCTGACTCATTGGAAAAGACCCTGATGCTGGGAAAGATTGAAGGCAGGAGGAAAAAGGGTAGAGAGCATCACTAACTCAATGGTCATGAATTTGAGCAAACTCTGGGAGACAGTGAAAGACAGGGAAGGCTGGTGTGCTGTAGTCCATGGGGTCACAAAGAGTCTGAAAAACAATAAATAGTGCCACAGCCTATATGAAACCCAAATGTTAAGAAACTGTTGTATTATTATTATTATTACTATGGCTAAATCTGTTGTCATGTCAATACTTTTATGTATTTGTTTTTTTCCCATTTTCTTTCTCATGATTTTCATCTACTTTAAATTAATTTTATGTTACAAATTTTATACTACTAATTTCTTTTGACTTATTTATTTTGCTCTCTACTTGAATTTTATGCTTAGTTATTTTTTCCATTTCTTGCATCTGGGAGTGTGAATCAATACAATCACTTAAATGGTAATTTGGCAAGTTGTATTTGAAGCCTTAAGAATATTCAGAAACAATTAAGTGTGCAATTTTACTTCTAGAATTCTCCTTCTATATAGAAATAAGAATAGATGTGCATAAAGATTTAGCTTCAAAGATATTCATCATGATATTTATAATACTGAAGCATAGAAATGCCTGCTTGCTCAACAGGACAATGAATAAGCAACTAATTCCAAGTCTTAGCAAACATAGATCTCTCTCCCTAAAATGTCTGTCCTGCAGATGTGAGACCAGAATGTTCTCTGGGCCTCACTTGAGTCTCTCTTCCTAGAAACCTCCCCACTTACTCCCACTTGACTTGGCTGACATGTCTTTAACAGTCATCTAATTCTGTCCTAATGTTGGCACTCAATGTGTAGTACGATCGTTTTTCTCTTTGCATGACTAATCTCCCTTTTTCTAGATTATGAGGTCTTTGGTATTAGGAAAATGTCTTACTCATCTTTTGCAAATCTTACCTAGCAGCATATTTAGCATATAGTTGACATTTAAAAAATCTTTATTGGATGACGAAGTGAAGGAATGGATGCTGGTTGAGCAAATGTTTCTGATGACATTGAACAGTGTTAGAATATCAAATACTGTTAATAAAAACATACTTCTTAGTTTAGTATGGTAAATATTAATTGTCTTTTCATAATTAGACAACTAGAATAGGCTTATTCTAGGAAAGATAGAAAACAGGCAAAATTTTAAAGCAGAGAAAATGAATTTCCCATAATTTCAGAGGTATACTTCTTGGTTGATTTTCTTCTAGTTTTTTTCTAAGTCAAGGTAATTAACTACATAGAGATAGATGATGGATGAATGGATAAACAGATATATAGATAGGCAGATGGATACAAATAAAAATAAACTGTACATGTCTATCTATGCATAAATAAACACAGATAGACTCTTTTCTTTTAAGGGTTTTCAAAACATCTATGAAATATTCCGAGATTTTTTGGTCATCATGTTAACATGTGGAAATGAATATTTCATTTGAAAATATTTACAAATAGCTTCTTTTTTCATTTTACACTTCAAATAACTTGCAATGCAGAAATATTCTCACAGTCTAGAAATTTTCTCACTGTTTATCTGAGGAAAAATGTTGAAAAATGTAGTTTGACAACTAAATCACACTGTAGGTAATTTTCTAACTTCATTTACAATGAGCTATTTAGTTCCTTGGGCCTCTTTGCTGGTAAAATATGAAGAGGCACCTTGATTTCATTAGTAACCTACATAGTAATGGAGGACTTAGGTATCAAGATTACACTCTAATGCACCCATTCATGGATTATGTGTTGTGCTAAAATTTAACCAGAATCAATAGAGGCCCTGCCTATGCTTTGGTTTCTAAGTTACTGATGTCAATGGCCTAAAGAATTCAAAATACTCACTAAGATTTCCACAACTACCTGGTGATTTAGAGCATGTTTCCTAGTACCTTTGACTGTGGTATTCACAAAGGCTATTTGTCATTTAAGCTACCTAAGCCAAACATAAACTCCTATGTTTTTACTTATTACCAAAAGAAAGTATACAGTTATACAAAGCATTTTTTACAACTATATATTTTATTTAAAAATTAGCAAGGGAGGGACTTCACTGGTTGTTCTGTGGCTAAGACTCTGAGCTCCCAATGCAGGGGGCTTGGGTTTGATCCCTGTCAAGGAACTAGATCCCACATGCTGCAGCTAAGAGTCATCGTATCATAACTAAAGATCCCACTGCTGCCATGAAGAAAGAAGATCGTGTGCACCACAACTGAGACCCAGTGCAACCAAATAAATAAGAGCAGGGGAAGGATTATGAGAAGTGGCTGAAGATGGGCTGAAAATTTAGAAAGAAGCCAAATCACAGAGGCGAAGGGGACAACAGAGGATGAGATGGCTGGATGGCGTCACACACTCAATGGACATGAAAGTGAACGTCACTCAGTCGTGTCCAACACTTTGCGACCCCATGGACTGTACAGTCATAAGTTTGGGCAAACTCTGGTGATGGTAAAGGACAGGGAAGACTGGAGTGCTGAAATCCATGGGGTCACAGAGAGTCGGACACGACTTGGCAACAGAACGACAATCTTGTTGACGTACTGGCTCTGTACTTTATGAATACAGAACAAGGCATCATTCAGAGAGCATTAAGCAGAGACAGAAGCCAAATTCAAAAGCAAGAACCTGTGTTGTAGAAAACTTCTGAGTGGTGTTGCTAGATTTTTCAAATAAAAACACAGGAAGCACAGTTGAATTCAAATATCAGATAAACTACTCTTTTTAGTCTGAATATGCCCCAAATATTGTTTGGAGTATACTCAACAAAAGGGAAAGAAAATAGTGTGATTTATCTGAAAGTCAAATTTAACTGGGCATCCTGTATTTTATCTGGCAGTTTTATTCCTGAATCCTAGTCATCTTGAGACCCTCACAAACTTGGACACACACAAACTGTGACTTAAATGACTGGTCCTAGATTTAAGTGAACCCAAACTTCAAAATAATTTGGCAGCAAGTTCATTTGGTAAATTTATTTTGGACTAATTGATGCATGGCATTAGAATATCTATAACATGCAGAAAAGAAGTTTTTAAAATTCTTCCTGGCCAAGACTTGAAAGCAAAATTTTGAAACTGTATACTCATATTAGTATTACAATTATAAAGTGAGCCTCCATCTAGTGTGGTTTAAACTATTAACAGCAAAATCTCAGAGGAATGGCAAGAAAAGTACCTACTTTTCCTGAAAAGTTATTGGAAATAACTATTGTGAGCTTCTGGGCAGTAGAGTGAGCCCTTTGGGGGAATTCAGCAGAGACTAATCAGATTGAAAGTTGTTATATGTGTCCAAGAATGCTTTTCAACTTTCCATCAAGAAGCAATTCCTAGGCTGACCCAGGAAGGATCCAAAGGCATTTTCAGAAATGATGGGCTTATCCACCAAAACTAAGATGGATCTCTTCCCTTTCACATAGGAGAACATGGAGTTCATGATTATGCTTCCCACTGAATCTCTACCTTCAAGTCTGACTGTTCGGGAGCTATCAACAGAGGTTGATGTTGGTCTAGAATTAGTATTCAAGCCTAATGTTAACAAGAGTTTATGTCGGTCAGTGTGTCTCCTAGCTGCTGGGACTGCGGGTGGAAGGCACATCTCAGCTGTCAGCTCTCTTTGGGGACTGACTCAGATGAACACATATGCTTTAATCAAGGTCTGTTCTTCTTCCGGAGGCAGCCCCATCCCATCACCAGTCCTCTAACATCAACTCAAGACAACTCTTGGGCCATCTGAATTCCAAAGCTCTCCTTTGGCTCAGCTAGGGTTCTACTCCCTCTATCAGACTCTGTAATCGCAAGAGCTCTTCCTAATAAATGCCCTGCATGCTAATCTCTGTCTCAGTCTGTATCCCAGAGAAATTAAGCTGTGACAATGTGACCCGGAGAATAAGACAACCAGTACATAATTTGGAAGCACATGAGGACTGGACCAAAGGACTATAACAAAGAACAAGGTATTTCACTTGTTGGTGGATGTTTTCACCAATACTCTAGAGAGGACCTATTGGCAGTTCATAGTATATCACGCTAATGCTACTTTATATCAGAATGCTAGACAATATATCTGAATATTTTAATCAACCAATTCAGTCAGTTCAGTCGCTCAGTCCTGTCCAACTCTTCGCAACCCCATGAGCTGCAGCACGCCAGGCTTCCCTGTCCATCACCAACTCCCGGAGCCTACCCAAACTCATGTCCATTGAGTCGGTGATGCCATCCAACCATCTCATCTTCTGTTGTCCCCTTCTCCTGCCTTCAATCTTTCCCAGCATCAGGGTCTTTTCAAATGAGTCAGCTCTTCGCATCAGGTGGCCAAAGTATTGGAATTTCAGCTTCAACATCAGTCCCTCCAATGAACACCCAGGACTGATCTTTAGGATGGACTGGTTGGATCTCCTTGTAGTCCAAGGGACTCTCAAGAGTCTTCTCCAACACCACAGTTCAAAAGTATCAATTCTTTGGTGCACAGCTTTCTTTATAGTCCAATTCTCACATCCATACATGACCACTGGAAAAACCATAGCCTTGACTAGACAGACCTTTATTGGCAAAGTAATGTTTCTGCTTTTAAATATGCTATCTGTGTTGGTCATAACTTTCTTCCCAAGGAGTAAGCGTCTTTTAATTTCATGGCTGCAATCACTATCTGCAGTGATTTTGGAGCCCAAAATAATCAACCAATTAATGCTATTTAATTAAAAACTCACTATAAAGCAGATATACGTGAACATGTAGATTACTTCTTACAGTTTCTCATAATAGCTGTCTAGTCTCATCATCTGTAACTTACCTTAAAATACTTCTGTGTAGACAGTGTAATATAAATATGTGTTAATTTAATTTACACCCTAGGGGCTTTAGTTAACATATGAAGTACCCTAAGCAAGCATCCACACCTAAGGGTCAATGAATACGGATTTGCAAGACCATAATCATGAATCCACACTACACAGGCTAGAGGCAATTTAGAACAATATTTCACATTTTCTGAACTGCATAGGTAGACAGGTTCCAACTCTTTGTGACTCCCGAACTATATATAGCCCACCAGGCTCCTCTGTCCGTGGAATTTTTTAGACAAGAATACTGGAGTGGGTTGCCATTTCTTATTCCAAGGGATCTTCATGACCCAGGGATTAAATGTGTGCCTCTTATGTCTCCTTTATTGGCACACGGATTCTTACCAATGAGCCACCTGGGAAGCCCTGTATATATAGACAGCTCTTGCCAACTAAAACAAAGGATGTTCAAATATTCTTCACTGAAGTGTGCTTTTCAGGATATACATTTTCTCATAAATATTATACTGGCACTTCTGCCTTTGATACAACTTGGAATAAGAATCTGAGAAGTCCAGCAGTCTAATACCCAAATAACACATAAAAAACTCCATATCCTCTGCATTGTACCAGTTAGTGGAGAATTCCTTTGCCTGCTCTAGAAGGTTTGCAGGAGGCTTGCACAAGTGCCTACAAGCATAGTTTTACTGTTGTCAGGCATTCTCACACTACTTCTTTAAAAAAAAATTACTGACTTATTTTTCTTCCAGTGAATTTACAATCATTTTATCCATTATCTGCCCTCCAAAGATTCCATACATTACATTTACACATAAATTTTGAGAATTTGTTATCTTATCAAGTCACCTCATTCAAGAAACACTGTATTTACATGTGAATTTAAGAACAGCTATTATCATATCATATAATAACATTGACTTCCCATTGAAGATGTTATGCCACTCAGGCTAGACAGGGGCAGTGTCGTTTAATGCTTAAGGGCTTGAAACTGGGACCAGATTCCCCTGGATGCAATTCCTGACTCTGACACTTAGCTATGTAATCTTGAGGAAGCTATGCTGCCTCTATGATTTTTATCTTCTCTTCTTTAAAATAAGAATAATAATAGCACCTGTTTCAGAGGAGCCAGAGTATTGAAAAATAAGTGTAAAGCCTGGTCCATAAGAGGCACTATGTGTTTGCTATTATGATTTTACTTTATGTACTTCAATAGGATTTCATAGCTTTTCTTCATATTTATATGGTACCATTCTTCTCAAATTTATTCATAAATACCTTATAGGAATCATTGTTATCGTGGGTGACAGTTTTCCCCTTTCTGCTCTTGTGAAGTGAAAGTCACTCAGTCGTGTCTGACTGTTTGCAACCCCATGGACTATACAGTCCATGGAATTCTCCAGGTCACAATACTGGAATGGGTAGCCTTTCCCTTCCCCAGGGGATCATCCCAACCCAGGGATCGAACCCAAGTCTCCCACATTGCAGGCGATTCTTGATTTTTATATTGATTGTATGTCCATCATTTCCCCCAAGTTCCTTTGATAATTCAAGATAATTTTGGCTAGAATCTATTGGATTTGGGAAGTATACAATTATATCATCAATAAAAAGAAAAAGAAAGTAAAACAATTTGAACACTTCCTCCCTGATTGTATCAATTGTTTCAAACATCCCAAACAATGCTGAATAGTATTAATGATAGTATCCATATCCTATTTCAGATTTTAATGGAATAGTTTTAGCAGTTTATAATGATGTTTGGTAATACAGAATGCAATAGATGCTATAGAAATCTTAAAATATAATAATATATGTCTATTTTACAAGTTTCAGTTCAGTCGCTCGGTTCTGTCTGACTCTTTGTGACTCCATGGACTACCTGGTTTCCCTGTCTATCATCAACTCCCGGAGCTTGCTCAAACTCATGTCCATTGAGTGGGTGATGCCATCCAGCCATCTCATCCTCTGTCGTCCCCTTCTCCACCTGCCCCAATCCTTCTCAGCATCAGAGTCTTTTCCAATGAGTCAACTCTTCGCATGAGGTGGCCAAAGTACTGGAGTTTCAGCTTTAGCATCAGTCCTTCCAAAGAACACCCAGGACTGATCTCCTTTAGAATGGACTGGTTGGATCTCCTTGCAGTCCAAGGGACTCTCAAGAGTCTTCTCCAACACCACAGTTCAAAAGCATCAATTCTTTGGTGCTCAACTTTCTTCACAGTCCAACTTTCACATCCATACATGACCACTGGAAAAACCATAGCCTTGACTAGATGGACCTTTGCTGGCAAAGTAATCCCTCTACTTTTGAATATGCTGTCTAGGTTGGTCATAACTTTCTTTCCAAGGAATAAGCGTCTTTTAATTTCACGGCTGCAATCACAATCTGCAGTAATTTTGGAGCCCCCTAAAATAAAGTCTGACACTGTTTCCACTGTTTCCTCATCTATTGGGTTTGCTCAAATTCATGTACATTGAATCGGTGATGCTAACTAACCATCTCATCCTCTGCAGCCCTTTTCTCCTTTTGCTTTCAGTCTTTCCCAGAATCTGGGTCTTTTCCAATGAGTCAGCTCTTTGCATCAGATGGTCAAAGTACTGGACCTTTTAGCTTCAGCATCAGTCCTCTCAACGAATATTCAGGGTTGATTTCCTTTAGGATTGACTGGTTTAATCTTGCTGTCCATGGACTCTCAAGAGTTTTTTCCAACTCCACGATTAGAAAGCATAGATTCTTCAGTGCTTAGCCTTCTTTATGGTCCAACTCTCACATCTGTACATGACTACCAGAAAAATCATAGCTTTGACTATATGGATCTTTGTTGGCACAATGATATCTCTGCTTTTTAATATCCTGTCTAAGTTTGTCATAGCTTTCCTTCCAAGGAGCAAGCATCTTTTAATTTCTTGGCTGCAGTCACCATCCGCAATGATTGTGGAGCCCAAGAAAATAAGATCTGTCACTGCTTCCACCTTTTCATTGTTCTTTAGCTTTTGCTTATTTTAGGCTAGGGGCACCAAGATCTAGGAAGAAGGAAAAGAGAGAATGAGGATTTATTCCTCACCTCCTCTTTTGCCACTCTGATTTTGACAGAATTGCATCCTTTGATAGCAAAATCCTTGTGGAATGGTCCTGTTTGTCACAGGGTCCAGCAGGAAGGGTAGATAAACATCATGGGACTGGAGAAGTACAAAACATAGCCTATATTCATTTCACAAATCACTCAGTTTACTGCACACAATCAGCACACCACACATGTTAGTCAAAGTAGGGAAAGGAGAAGTCTGGGAAGGAGTCATCTCATCAGGGCAGGAGTCTCCAGTTTGGCAATGGATGTCCTAACGAGCATGAGCAGGAAGTCGCTGCCTTCTCCTACAGGGCTCTAGCAGCAACAATCTGTACCAGTCTCAGCAGCTTGGAGTTGGTTCCTCCAGAACTTTTAAGTCACGCTGTTTAGTGGCTTCCTTTCAAGAAGTAATGGTTCCCCAAGAGAGGGTGTCTTAGCTCTATCAGTTGCCTCTTCTGTTCCAATGATGTAAGCTGCCCATCAAATACCTAATCTAAGGTAACACTCTCAGCTTATCTCTCTAAGGCCCTTGCAGTCCTATAGTGGGGCATCTCAAAACAACTGATAAGGAATTCACATTGGCCACTGTCAGTCTATTCTGAACTGCTTAACATAGCATACATACCATAGGTTTTACATAAGGTGACTAGGAATCCTAACATAAATGAAATCACATCATCACACCCCCTTCCACATCAGTAGCTCTCAAGCAGGCTCCAGCCTCCAGGGATCGGACCCATGCCCACTGCATTAGAAGCACAAAGTCATAACCATGTCCCTGGTGGCTCAGACAGTAAAGAATCCACCTGCAATGCGGGAGGCCTGGGTTCGATCTTTGGGTTGGGAAGAACCCCTGGAGAAGGAAGTGGCAACCCACTCTAGTATTCTTGCCTGAAGAATCCCCATGTACAGAGGAACCTGGCAGGCTACAGTCCATGGAATCACAAAGAGTTGGACACGACTGAGCGACTAAGCACAGCCCAGGTAGGGAAGTCCCAAAGAGAATGCCTTGACACTAAGAGATGCAAGAATCTCCAAGGTCAGGCAGAAGAAAGTTTTAAAAAGATAAACTAGGCTTGAAGGAACCTGATATGGGGCCATGGGATAAGCCTTAAAGAAAGAAAGAAAGAAAGAAAGAAAGAAAGAAAGAAAGAAAGAAAGAAAGTGAAGTCGCTCAGTCATGTCCAACTCTTTGTGACACCATGGACTGTAGCCTAGCAGGCTCTTCCTTATGACCAAATAGTTGAGCAGAAAATATCTATCTTGGCAACAATTTAAAAGCCTGTTAAGGATGAATTGTTGCACATTCTCACTCTGGCTCAGGCTGAGTGTAGGTCAAAGTTAAGAGGCTTGAGGAGAGGTGAGAAGCTTAACTAGTTTAGTCAAGTCAAGTTAGGAGCTATTTTGTCCAGATGGTTAGTTAGTACCAACGATTCTTTCAGTTCAGTTCAGTTGCTTAGTCCTGTCTGACTCTTTGTGACCCCATGGACTGCAGCACACCAGGCTTCCCTGTCCATCACCAACTCGTGGAGCTTGTTCAAACTCATGTCCATTGAATCAGTGATGCCATTATTTCATTTATGGGGAAAATATCCTTTTAGGATGGGAAAAAGGCTTTGGGTTTGAAGTTTTGACTAGAATTGGTTGTCTTCTTTGTGAGGGGCAATTTATGCTTTTTTCAATGAAATCCATTTAGTTCAAAATTAGATTCACTTTTTCCCTCAGAAATACTAACTGCTATCTAAAAAGTGTATTAAGTAAGGTTACATGACTCCTCTGGTTCTGATTTTTTTAAATAGAACTTCCTGGATGTTTTAAATGCCCTTGGTTGGGAAGAACTGACTCACCATATCTCATGAACTAAGGCTGGAGAAAATTTATAGATAGAGGAGATCTTATCATGCTTAAAGAAAGGAGAATGCTGCCATATTAAAAGTGGCACCTCTCAGGATTCACACTCCTTCCAATCAAAAAAATTACTGTTATGTGTGAGGAGATAAGAACAAAAGGCAGTTAACATCTTATCACAGCCTCGTGCCCAAGGAACTTCTTCAAAGACAAAATTCCAGTTCTCATTCTTGTTAACCACGTCAAAGTGGACAAGTTCATTTAAACACTCTGACTTCCCATTTTATTTCTTGGGAAAAAAATAGAGGGTAAGAAAATATGCATACCAAATTTGTAATTCTTGTGAAGATAAAAAATGATGGAACTGACTCTTATAACTTGTAAAATTGGAATATCAATGTAATGCATTACTAGAGATACTTAACAGTGTTCCTCAAAGTGTAAAATAAGTTATCTGAGGACACATAACCCTACATGGTTCTGACTTGACTGAAAAATACCTGCTTCACCTGTGTTTGAAATCTTAAATAGTAAGGATTAGATGCCTGTATTCATTAGAATTTGAATACAGACGTGAATCTTGATTTCCTAGATTTTTAATATTAACTTCCCCCATTCTCAAAATTTGTTACACAAAACTTGGAGGAAACAAAGAGTCCCTATGTTAATAAACAAAGAGTCCCTATGTTAATAAACAAAGATGTGGCAAGTTTTCTTTTCTTTTTTTGGTCAGTGCTGGGTCTTCATTGCAGCTTGCAGGCTTTCTTTAGTTATGCTGGCACACGAGGTTTCTCTCTGTAGTTGCTCAGGCTCTGTAGTTAAGGCAAGCGGGTGGGCTTAGTTCCCTCGTGGTGTGTGGGATCTTAGTTCCCCAACCAGGCATCAAAACCATGCCTCCTGCATTGGAAAGAGGTTTCTTAACCACTGGACTACTAGGGAAGTCCCCCAAGTTTTCTTTGTTTATCTTTTTTTTTTTTTTTCTGTTTAGGAGACATTCATTCTTTCGAAAATAGGTCTGCTAACAACAAATTCTCTTGCTTTCTTTAATCTAAGAATCTTAATTTCCCCTTTACTGCTGAACAATATTTTTATTGGATATAGAAATTTCAATGGATAGCTCTTTCTTCCACCATTTGATAAATGTCATTTATCACTCTTTTTGGGTTGTATAATTTCAGATGAGAAATTAGTTGATAGTCTAATTGCTTTTCACCCACAGGGAAGGTGTCATTTCTAACGGCTTTTAAGCTTTTTTGTCTTGTCTTTAGTTTTAGAAGTATCACTATAATGTGTGTTGGTGTGAATTTTTTTTTGGTTCATTTCATTTATGTTTCATTTAGCATCTTAAATCTGTGTGTTCATATATTTTGTCAAATTTAGGAAGCCTCAGCCATTATTTCACTGAATACTTTTTCAGCTCTACCCTCTCACTTCTCTCCTTAAAATGTCATGAAATGAACATTCTTTTGTGATACTTAGTAGGTCTCTGGGGTGCTGTTAATTTTTTTGTTTCTTTTCTCTGTTCATGTTGGGTAATTTCTACTGTTCTGTCTTCTAGTTAACTGTTTGGCTTTTTTGTTGTTGTTGTTTTTTCCTCTGTTCTCTCCTTTTTGTGTTGAGCCAACTCAAGGAGTTATTTTGATTGCTACATTTTCAGTTCTAAAGTTTCCAGTTGCTTCTTCTTTACCACTTCTTTTAATCCTTTTTTGTGTTTTTTTGTTTGTTTGTTTGTTTGTTTTAAGCATGTTCATAATCACTCATGGGAGCATTTGTATGATGGCTGTTTTAAAATCTTAGATTTAACAGTGCTGCATCTCAGTGTTGGCATCTACTGATTATCTTTTTTCACTCAATTTGTGATCTTCCTGGGTTTTGGTAAGAGGGACAACTAAAACCTGTGCATTATAAGTATTATGCTATGATATTTTGGATCTTATTTAAACCTTTTTTTTTTTTAACCCACCTTCTTCTAACACACTCTGGCAGGATAAAGCAAACAGGGGTGTGGGGTACTGCCTTGTTACAGCCAAGTGGGTGCAAAAGCCAGGTCCCCTATTTTGCCCTCATTGACCCCCAAGGGAGTAGCCCCTACTTATTGCTGGTGGAAGTCCAGACTTCTCATGTGACCTCCCTGACACTGTTGGGAGACTGGAGGGTCATCACTCCCTGGGGGGACAAACGTTCAGAGTCCTCACTAAGTGTTTTTTGATACCACCCACAGGAGAGTTGAGGTGTCTCATTATAGTCTAGCAAGGGTAAAACCTTAAGCTTCCACTTAACCTTTGCTGACTAGGGAAAAAGGGCATAACTTTTTTCCTGTGGTGTTTGGCTAGAGTAGAGAGGTTTCCATTTAAATGTTTTTCATCTTGTTAGGTTGCCTCCACCCTGGTCCTTTGGCTAGAGAGAGAGGAGACTGACTGCTTCCAGTCTTCAAGTCCAAGTCTTAGATATAGATACAAAAAGAAAACCCAGAGAATGAATGCCTCACAGTTTCATTTCTTGGAGTCTGAGGTCTCCAGTCAGTTTTCCTTCTTTCCTCCATATTTCAGAATCTTTTTACCTTGTTTTATGTATACAGTTGATTATTGGGCAACTTGGGTTTGAACAGCACAGGTCCAATCATCCGTGGCTTTTTTTTTCAATAAATTCAGTACCTGCACTTTCATTTTATAATAACAACCTTTAAATTGATTAAGTGTGAGGAAAAGTTTGTGTTTGATTAGAGATCACAGCATATGGAATCAAAAGAACTAGGATATGAGTCCTGATTCTAACCAGACTGTTTCAGCTTCCTGCCCTTGGGTGAGTTGTTTATTGATTCTTTTGTTTTTGAGGCAAAAATAGCAGTTTTCACATTTGTAATTGTTTGAGGGTTGGCACCCCTAATACCTACATGGGTCAAAAGTCAACTATAATGTTCAGGGACTGTAGTTGAACTTAATGGGAAGAATAGAAAAACATATGTCTGATACAAATCATATTAATAATCTGCATATTGATGCATAATCATTATATAAACACAGGAAACAATGTCTTTAAAAATATGTTTTTTAATTAACATATGCAGTTTTAGCCAGCCAGTTCACAAAATGAAGAATCATCTCTGGGACTGCTCAGTCCAAGAATCAAAGTTCTAGAGATATTGAGGTTTCAGGATCTGCATCTAAAAAAATGCCAGATCTCTTATGAGGGAACGGCAGGCCCAATCTTGGGTCAACCACAATGCTCTCATCTGCTGTCTGCCCCTTAGGACCCATCAAACCCTTCTCACTTAGTCCTGTTGAAAGACAATAATCAGCCACTTCTCAAACTAGCCTGTAAGGAACTTATGTATGTTTTGAAGCAGGAAAAAAATTCACCTTACAATTAAATTTCTCAAATTTGAAATATGAGGATGTGATATGAAGAAGGCTGAGCACCAAAGAAGTGATGCTTTGGAATTGCAGTACTAGAGAAGATTCTTGAGAGTACCTTGAACAACAAGGAGATCAAACCAGTCAGTCCTAAAAGGAAATCAACCCTGAATATTCATAAGGACTGATGCTGAAGCTGAAGCTCCAATAATTTGGCCACCTGATGCAGAGTCAATTCATTGGAAGAGATCCTGATCGTGGGAAAGATTGAAGGCAAAAGTAGAAGGGGGTGGCAGAGAAGCAGGGTTAGACAGCATCATTGACTCAATGTACATGAATCTGAGCAAATTCCAGGACATAGTGGAAGACAGAGGAGCCTGGCATGCTGCTGCAGTCTATGGGGTTGCAAAGAACCGGACATGCTTTAGTGACTGAACAACATGATAGCTTTTTGTTTTGTTTTTGTTTTCTTGGGCACCTGTATGTGACTTAACTCTTTCTTATGCTTCATATTGAAGGTTCACTGCACACAGTAGCTGACTGACAGTATCCCCATTTACCATCACGATGGAGAATCACACGTGGAGCTGAAAGAATCATGGGGCAGGTTTCCTTGAGCAATCTTTCCCCTTGCTCCTCTGCAGCAAGGTCACCTGCCTCTGGCTTAAATATATGAACTAATCTAAACACACAACACACATACACACTTTACAAAAGCACCTGAAGTAATTTATACTTTTTAATTATTCCAAAAGTTCAACAAGGAATTACAAACTATTTTGAGAGACAAATTACTAGGGAGAAGGGAGAGATAAAATAAATAATCAGGAGCACATAAAATTATAAATCCTATAATTAAACAGTTCCAATTAGACCGATTAGTCACCTGAAAGGAAAAATCAATTATTCTGGTAAGGAAGGAAAGAAGAGAAAGGATCATTTGCTCAGTGCCTCCCACGAGCTCAAAGAGTAAGCAATGCTCTTTCACTCTCTCCTTTTAATTTTCACAAGACCACAAGGTAGGCATGATTATCCCATATTTACAGCTCGAGAACACTAAGGTTTAAATTCACTGGGTAAAAAGCGACTACTGGACACAGCTCACCTGTTTCACCTGGTGACATGACCTATATATTCTTTCTGCTTCCTCTCCAGAAGATGTGACTCCAAACTCAAATTTAAATAATGAAGGGGAATATTGTATGATTTTCCCCTTAATGATCCCTGTTTGTGTTACAAATATCTTTTATCATTTAGCCCAATCTAAAAGTGTGATCCCATACTTAACACTCGGGAAAAGAAAAAAATCCTCTGGAATTAAAAATTATCTCCCAGATAAATGAATGATTTAACTGTGAGAGGTTAAAAAGAGTGGGGCATTCATGCCAATAAAATTTTGTTATAAATTAAATCAAGGGTAGATATTTGATTAGTTTCTCTGTATAGTTCTTCCTTACCCTGCTTTTCTGCATTAAAAAAAAAACCTTATTTTGTATTTAAAATACAGATTTGTATAGCTGATTAACAATGTTGTGATACTTTCAGGTGAACAGTGAAGGGACTCAGTCATATATGTATCCATTCTCCCCCAAACTCCTCTCCCACCCAGGCCACCACATAACATTGAGAAGTTTCCTGTGCTATACAATAGGTGCTTGTTGGTTATCCATTTTAACTATAGAAGTGTGTACATGTCCATCTCAAATTGCCTAACTATCCCTTCCCCCCAGCAACCATAAGATTGTTCTCTAGGTCTGAGTCTCTTTCTGTTTTGTAAGTAAATTCATTTGTACCATTTCTTTTTAGATTCCACCTGTAAGGGAAGTCATACCACATTTCTCCTTCTCTGTCTGTCTTACTTGACTCAGTATGACAATCTCTAAGTCCATCCATGTTGCTGCAAATGGCAATCTTCCTTATCCTGCTTTTCCATATTTTAGATAACTCTAAAAATTGCATGACATAAAATAAATAGTTCAGTTATGAAGAAAACTTGTCAAAATGAGAGGGGGATAAAAACTCCAAACCTCAGTTCTTTTTACCTGGCAAGGGGATGGAGGAAAGATTAAGAACGTTCCTTGTGCATGCTCAGTTGCTTCAGTCATGTCCACCTCTTTGCAACCCTGTAGAATGTAGCTCACCAGGCTCCTGTATCCAGGGAATTCTCCAGGCAAGAATACTGGAGTGGGTTGCCATGCCCTCCTCCAGAGAATCTTCCTGACCCAGGAATCAAATGCATGTCTCCTGCATCCTTCTGCAGGTGGATTACCCACCAATCCACCTGGGTAGCCCAGTCTTTCTTTACAGGGCTCAAAGTTTTTACCTGGAGGCAATAATTTCCCATGTCTTAGGTGTAGAAAGTAAGCAATAGAATTGAGGAGTGTTCCAAGAGGTATACACAGTGTCATTGGAAGATAAAATAACCTCTGTTTCTGGACTCCAGCTTCTTTTGCTTTGAAAGCTCTCTTCAATCTGGAGCACAACATGTTGACAGATATTGTCTCGATCTGGCCTGATGTATCAAAACAGCAGTCCAATATGGTTCTCAAATATTCAGCATGAGGAAGGCAGTACAAAAGTTTAAAAAGTAGAATGATTACTGTACACTATTCACCTATTAGCCAGTATAAGGCTCCATATGTCTCTATGCATCATCCATTTTGGAGAAGGAAATGGCAAACAACCCTAGTGTTCTTGCCTGGAGAGTCCCATGGACCGAGGAGCTGGTAGGTTGCAATCTATAGGATCGCAAAGAGTTGGACACGGCTGAACCAACCTAACACACACACATCATCAATTTACACACTGAAAAGATATACTTAATGATATGATTTGGCATATTGAGGAAAATACATTAAATCCTACTTTAAGGGAGTTTAGGAGAGAATGGATATGTGTATATGTATGGTTGAATCTCTTCACACTTCACCTGAAACTATCATAACTTTGCTAATCATCCCCACCTCCATACAAAATAATTTTTTTAGTCTACTTTATTTGATTAGAAGAAAACTGTAAACTAAACTGTAAACTAAAACACTGCTTTTCCTGCTGCTGCTGCTGCTGCTACTAAGTCGTATCAGTTGTATCCGACTCTGTGAAACCCCATAGATGGCAGCCCAGCAGGATCCCCAGTCCCTGGGATTCTCCAGGCAAGAACACTGGAGTGGGTTGCCATTTCCTTCTCCAATGCATGAAAGTGAAAAGTGAAAGTGAAGTCGCTCAGTCATGTCTGACTCTTAGCAACCCCATGGACTGCAGCCTACCAGGCTCCTCCATCCATGGGATTTTCCAGGCAAGAGTACTGGAGTGGGGTGCCATTGCCTTCTCCAACTGCTTTTCCTAGGAGTCACCAAATTGAAATTACTGCTTTCAGGTGGGGAAGCTCCCTAATGCTGTAGGGAATATAGAGAGTCTCTCAGGGAGGCAGCAGAGGTCAAAAGACCTGACACTGACAGCTAGCTGACATGATCAAGTGAAAACTATTCAACAATTCTCCCCTCTTTTCACATCATCCTTCATCTCTTCTCTCCACATACAAGTATATAAGACATGATGGTTCACGAACGCAGTAAAGAAGGCGCACAAAAGTCACAACACGTTTAGAGCCGTTCGCGCCCATTCCATACATCCTTTCCCTCCCTCCCACTCTCTCTCTAGTTTTTCATTTTTGCTTTTGTTATTGTCTTTCTTTCTTTCTTTAGTTATTTATTTTTTGACCATAGCCCTATTGAAGTCATTTTCTTCTAACTCTGGATGAAAACCAAACCATTCCCACTACATTTCTGATCACTTTTAGGACACAAAATACTGCTTCAATTTCATAATTATAAAAGATAGATCTGTTTAATAAAGACTGGTTCTATTTAATAGCCAAAATGAAATGAATTTAGTGTAACAATTCTGTATAACTAATAGGAGTCTGGGATAATCAGGAAGTCTGCAGCTGGACACAGAGGGCACAGTCCTGCATCTCGGGGCAACTTGCGCTTGACCTTGACTCCTCCTTCACTCGGACCTCTCAATTAAGGCACATTCTGATGTAATCGACTGTCACTGCTCTCAGAAATTGATAAGATGTCTGAAATGTATTCTTTCTCCTGTGTTTAGTGGGTTCTTTGGAATTAACCCCATTTCTGCTTACCTTTTTCATGCAATTCCTAGGAGTTGATATGAATATTCAGCCCCTTTGTGTAAAATACTAAGACAGGTAAAAGTTATTTAATTATTTCTTCATACAGTTCTTGGTCCCAAGAAGACAAACCAATTAATACAGATTATACACCAAGACAATTCCAGTACAGTTTGCACATCAAGATTTTCTTTATGATGATGCTTTTGCTCTGCACTCCAATCTAAAGCTGTGAAACCTACTCAGCCTCAGCCAGTGGCTGCCTTAAAATCATCCAGCCTGGCTCCTATATGTATATTCCCTTTTCCAAATTTCCCTTTTTAAGACAATGTTAAGATTTTGTCAAGATAATATCCTCTCTTGCTGGAATAAGTTTAATAATCTCCTCTTTGCCTGATCAAGGTTTGCTTTGAAGTCTTTGAAGTCGTAGTACAGAACTTTGATGTCCCTGTGACCTAGGTTGAGGCAGTTGTGTCCTGAGTGGTTACACATTCCTTCCTCAGCCCCTCTTAACCTGGGAAACCTTCAGCTTCTCTCAGCTCAAGTTTCTCCATCTTGCCAGGCAACCCTGTTGCTCAGAATCTTGAGCAATCTTTTCTTCAGGTGTGAATCACCTTTACTCTATAAACAACACTATTTTTTTTTTCTGAACAAACCCACAGTATGCACAGTGATCTCTAGCCTTTGCACACTTCGGGTGGAAGGCCACTATATTCCCTGAAACAATATAGGGCAAATGTGATGCTCTCTAGCCTCCTTGGAGACCATCTCCCGAGACCTGGGGTCAGGAGTTGGCAGCAATATACAATTGTCCTCTTAGCGTGTCACAACTCAGGGGCCTTAAATGATATAGTCCTCACAAATTCTTCTTTAATTTCTAACACATAAATTCTTATGTCCTTAATATGAGTGAAACCTCCAGGAGGGCTCTAAACAGCTCTGCCTATCTGTACTATATATATTTTACAGGGAAACTTGTTTCACAACTCATGTATCATAGATAAAAAGGCATATATAATTTTAGAGCCTTAGCTAGCACATCCATTTTCATACATGTTATGGGGTAGCTTATTTTACCAATGGAATGCTCCCCTTCTTCCATGATAACATATTTTCATTACACATCCTGAAGACCCAGCTAAAGACTGAACTTCCTATCCTCCCTTGAAGCTAATTGTGACTATGTGTCTAGGTTCTAAGCACTGGAATGTTAAAGACATGCTGTGGAAAACTTCCTCATTACCTATAGAGAAGAAACTGCTTATCCTCCTCTACTTCTTTCTGTCACTTGAACTAGAACATGGATACAGTATGACCCAGTTTCACCCAGTCCTCAAGGGAATGCCAGAAGAGTAGGATGAGAGAAAACTGGATCGCCAAAGAGCCAGGTCAAGCAGAACTTCTCAACTATAGATCACTAACCTGTGTGAGGAAAAATAAAATCTATATACATTTTTTTGTCCAGGTATTACAACAGCCCAACCTGCATACTAACCAATAAATCTTCAATTTTGTATATAATAACAGAGTTAAAATCTAAGCACTATGTTATCCCAAAGGAGGTTAATTAATGTATGGAGAGCACTCAGAAATAATCAAGATAAATCAGCACTTAATGGGACTTTTCTCATGATCCATTGGGTCAGACTCCACGTTCTCAATGCAGTGGACCTGGGTTCAGTCCCTGCTCAGGGAACTAGATCCTATATTCCATACAAAGATTGAAGAGCCTGTGTGCCCCAACTAAGACCCAGAGAGCCAGAACAGTCAAAAATATATATATATATATATATATATATATATTTTAAAGCACTTAATAAATATTTATTTACAATGAGATTGTTACCCAGCTTGTAGAGGAGAGGAAAACATGATTCTGATATAGAGAATACAATAGCATCTCTGACCCTTATTTTCATCGTATATTACATGAGATTATACTAAATGGTAAAGTGGTTCTAGTCCAAAACTCCAGAGTTTAATTTCCAATATTACAGAGGTGTTGGGAATGGCTGTCTTTTTGCATCATTCTTACACCCTTCCACATACACTTTCTGGGCTATAGATTGCCTCTGATTTTGTGACTCTTCTTCTCCCTTGCTTACTTGATCCAGCATTATGTATTTAACAAGATCAAGAATGGAAGACCCACAGCGTGATTTGTCCCATTTCTAACTCAACTCTATGGTATTGTCAAATACAAGCTGTGGGGACAATTTCTAACTGACCACATGCCAGGAGGAGGAGGAGAGGCTGTTCGAGCAGAAGAGGGAGAGGAAATCTAACTCTGATGCCGCTTCTCAAATCTGTGAATCTTAAATGCTTCACTTGAACGTAAACTCAGAATCAGACATGCTTCAGAATATCTGATGCAACAGAAAATACATGTACCCGTCATCGGTTTGCTTGGGAATATTTTTGCTAAAAGAAAAGAAATGAAATTGCTTGGAGAATCTCTGGTAAGGAGTGGAAGGGAAGCATACAGAGGGTGGAGAGGGTGGTTCAGTGTCCATTAAAAACACTGACCGACCTGGCTCAAGTCGAGATCTGGAGTATGATCTTTACACAGAGTTACAAAGGTGCAGGAGCCGCTTTCATTGAGAAGCCTCACTGAAACACAGGCCACGGGGCTTTAGTAACCAGATGACAAGACACAGAAGTGGGGGCGGGGGGGGGGACAAAACTGCATCACATCAAGGATGGTTGGGATGCTCTTCTGTCACCTCAAAGGCTTTTAGTCTAAAGATCTGTGATTATTGAAGACCTAAACTTATGAAGCATTTTAAAAAAAATTCTAATGCCTGCCATATCTTATAATTCAGGTTGATCCATATAGAAAGTGTATCTAACTCTGAATACGGAAGCAAGGATGTGAATTGAGACTAGGTGAATACTAAACTTCCCCAAGTGGTAGGCTCATTCATTATGATCAAGGAATTCAGATATTACTATAATCTTGGTTACCCTATGGGAAGTACATGATGGGGACATTGTGTCAGTCAATGTCAGAGCAGCAGATCAAAGTTTGATTATAAATAATATAAATCTCTAAAGCATCAAGTTGAGCTGCCTAGAACCACAATCATTATTTGTGTAGTTTCCAAATAAGTGCTCATAGGCCAAGACATCTTCTTGTTTAGCTGCTGGTTTTCCCATCGGTTCTTTGCCATAGCAAATGAATCCTGCAGAGCACACCTTAGCAAACAAGTGCTAAATAACAACAAATTTGAATGGAGCTGAGGACAACACAGAAAAATACATTTCTGAGGCAATAAATGTCAGTTTGTTCCTAAAAAGTTAACAGACAAGCTGGCCTTGAATAATAAGAGGCTGCGAGGTGCCTCTTCACCTCAGCCTCACAGTGTCAGCAAAAGAAGTTCAAGTAGCCTCCTGCTTTCTTTCATTTTCTCCATGAGACATACACAAAAATAGGTCCTCTCACTCTTAGTTTCTAAGGTTATATAGCAAAAATCACACTTCCTTAGAGTTATAATTTCTGTAACTTTCCATTTCAGTGAATTCACAGCATCAATATTAACAAACTAGACATCTGAAATCTGCCTTAGAACCTATGATCCCAAATTGTTCAGGTAGCTAGATTCCATCAATATAAATTACATTTGAATATCACTTTATGTACTTTAGACTTTCTTATATCATTTATTGTCTCATAATTATTTGTTTTTAAGATTAGGCCTAGAAATGTATTTAGCTGGCATTGTTGAGTCACCCTTCCTTTTTCCTAAGAATCTCTTGCTCAGACAAAGGAATCTTATTTCTGAATGATCTCAACAGTACACAGTGTTCATCTATGCACTGCTTTGTAGCTCTGAAGAAGTGTTTCAGAATAACATAGAGAAAATACAGTTTCTCATAATTTCTGTAGAAAAAAGCCTAAAGGCTTGACTAACACAACAGCTGTGCTGAAGTACTTGATTTAGTCAATTATGAAATATTTAGGAGGCCTTTAGAAAATGCCTCTGTTACACTGATACATTAGGACTTTGCTTCCCAGTAATTCCAGAATGAGTAACGGTAGCACATCAAGTGGTCAGTGATTTTAAAAATGTCATCATGGACATTCCATGGCTGGCTCAAACAAATTCTGTCTAAGAACTCCCCTACTATATCACAAGACATCTGTCAGTCAGATCTATAGCAGCTCATTTCAGGGGCATCTAAAAGGTAGCACAGGGACTTTCCTGGTGGTCCAGTAGTTAAGAATCTGCCTTGTAATACAGGGGATATGGGTTTGATCACTAGTGGAGGAATACCCCACATGCCACACCCCACATGCCATAGGGCACAGCTACTGGAATCCACGTGCCACAACTAGCGAGTCCATGCACCACAGCAAAGGATCTCACCTCATGCAATGATGATCCCTCGTGATGAAATTAAGATCTGATGCAGCCAAATAAATAAATAAAATAATAAATAAATCAAAGCAGCACAGAGTTCCTTCCTTGTAGTTACCTTTTGTTGCAAAACCAATTGCTCCAGAACTTGGTGAGCCAAAAACAGTAATCACTCATTATCTCTCACAGGTTCCATGGGGCAGGAACTAAACAGGCAGGGGGCAAGGGTGGTTTGGTGGCAGTTCTGGTTCAGCATCTCTCATGAGATGGAAATCAGAGATCGGTGAGGACAAGGGTCATCTGAAGCTTGAGTGAAACTACAGGGCTTGCTTCCCAGGTGGTCCCTCACATGGCCGGTTGGTGGATGCCAGTCGTTGGACAGAGACCTCAGTTTCTATCCATCTGGGCTTTTATATGGGCTTCCCGGGTAGCTCAGTGGTAAAGAATCTGCCTGCCAATGCTTGAGTGTCACAGTCTGGTCACTGGCTTCCCCCAAAACACATGATCCAAGAGACCAAGGCAGAAGCTCTCAAGCCTTTTATGATCTTGCCTCAGAAGTTATACTGGTGTCACATTCACTGTGTTGTACTGGTCACACCAGCCACTCCTGATACAATATGGGAGGGACTAGACACAGGGTATAATATCAGCAGGAGAGAGTCACAGGGGAGCATAATAGGGGAGTAAACAGCCAAGAAAGATTATTCAAAGCATGTTATACATGTTAAGTCTCTTCAGTCGTGTCCCACTCTTTGTGACCCTATAGTCTGTAGCCTGCCAGGCTCTTCTGTCCATGGGATTCTTCAGCTAAGAATCCTGCAGTGGGTTGCCATGTCCTTCTCCAAGGGATCTTCCCCACCCAGGGACTGAACCCACGTCTCTCAGGTCTCCTGCACTGGAAAACATTACCACTATTGCTACCTAGGAAGCCCAAAGCTTGCTGTACTTCATGGTTTTATTGTTAAAATGTAGAACTGTTTGAAAAGCTAAAAATTTCTACCACATGCATTCTACTCCATAAATTTAAAAGAATATATTTTCTAATGTATACCCTTCTAACCCCTTGAAGGACTACAGAGAGTGAGAGAGAGAGAGAAATATAGACTTCCCTGAAAATAAGGATCTTGTGATATATAGTGCTCTGAAACAAACACTTGAATTTTATTAAGGAAAGGAATATAATAGCATTATAAACAATTCAGTTAATCTTAAAAAAGTCAGCAACTGAAATACTCTGCAACACAACTCTTCATTTTATGTATTCTCATTTTTTGTTCCTATGCATAAATATATTATTTGCATGGTCATAGTAATAGTGTAGATACAACTTATATCCTGCTTATTTTTTCTTAACATTTATGTAATATTTTCATGTTCCACAACTATCATATTAGTTGAACAAATTTAAAATAGTGCTGGGAAGGTTTGGTGTAGGTGTATAAGGGGTTACTTGATTTGACTCAGTTATTAATCAGTGAGAATTCATATGACCATCAAACCATCTCCCTAGTTTCTCTGCTGCTGCTAAGTCACTTCAGTCATGTCCGACTCTGTGCGACCCCAGAGATGGCAGACCACCAGGCTCCCCTGTCCCTGGGATTCTCCAGGCAAGAACACTGGAGTGGGTTGCCATTTCCTTCTCCAATGCGTGAAAGTGCAAAGTGAAAGTGAAGCCGCTCAGTCTGTCCGACTCCTAGCAACCCCATGGACTGCAGCCTTCCAGGCTCCTTCGTCCATGGGATTTTCCAGGCAAGAGTACTAAAGTGGGGTGCCATTGCCTTCTCCACCCTAGTTTCTCTAATAACCTAGAATCTTGAATATAGGACAGAAATACTTTTATTGCATTTAAATAGGTAATTTAATAGATAGTACATATCTGGTCTCATCACTTCATGGGAAATAGTTGGGGAAACAGTGGAAACAGTGTCAAACTTTATCTTTTGGGGCTCCAAAATCACTGCAGATGGTGACTGCAGCCATGAAATTAAAAGACGCTTTCTCCTTGGAAGAAAAGTTATGACCAACCTAGACAGCATGTTGAAAAGCAGAGACATTACTTTGCCAACAAAGGTCCGTCTAGTCAAGGCTATGATTTTTCTGATAGTCACGTATGGATGTGAGAGTTGGGCTGTTAAGAAAGCTGAGCACTGAAGAACTGATGCTTTTGAACTGTGGTATTGGAGAAGACTCTTGAGAGTCCCTTGCACTGCAAGGAGATCCAACCAGTCCATCCTAAAGGAGATCAGCCCTGGGATTTCTTTGGAAGGAATGATGCTAAAGCTGAAACTCCAGTACTTTGGCCGCCTCATGTGAAGAGTTGACTCATTGGAAAAGTCTCTGATGCTGGGAGGGATTGGGGGCAGGAGGAGAAGGGGACGACAGAGGATGAGATGGCTGGATGGCATGACTGACTTGATGGACATGAGTTTGAGTGAACTCCGGGAGAGAGTGATAGACAGGGAGGCCTGGCGTACTGCGCCAGGGTCACAAAGAGTCGGGCACGACTGAGTGACTGAACTGAACTGAACTGAACCCTGATCATGTTGTAGTATAATTTCCTAAAACTGTTGCTTCTTAATAAACTTATTTTTTTCAATTGTTGAAATATGGCAATATTTGCTTAACAGTATTTACACACATTTTTATGAAAATGAGAAATTTTAAATCCCAGATATTTTCTTAATTTGTTGAATGGTAAACATAAGGGATTCTCAATTTAATTGGAAAGACAAACACCACATGCTGTCGACAAGTGACAGGGACAAGACAGTTTGCGCCAGCAAGGAAGAAGTAGTGTAATAAGAAAGAAAACTCCCAACTTGATCTAATTTAGAGCCCAGAAGAGCTTGAGGATTGCCTGAGAAGTAATCTTTTCATTTATCCAGAATGAAAGGGAGACAATTATGGTTAAGAAAAATAAAATGGAAATGAGCAGGTTTTTTCCAAACAAATATTCTACCCAATTTCCTAATACTGAAGGTTTATGAAGCTGAATCTAGCATTAGAATATTTTATACTTATTTTTTTACGGAAAGAAGAAAAAGGGATTTGAGGCTGCATACATTTATATCAAAAAACAAAATGGATAATCATCCAAAACTGTCAAACGTGAAAATCAAATGTGAAATTAACATAATGTTTTATAATTACTGGTTTATGTGACTTTTTTCCCCCTATTCACCTGGAAGTTCAATCAGAGGAAGATTCATCTTGTCACCAAGAACACTGTTTAGCACTGAGACAAGCAAGAAACCCTGGCCAATTTAATTTTTAAATTGCCTTCTAAATTTAATGGAAATAGAGAGTCTTAACTACATGAATCTATAACTTTTCTCTCCCTAAACTACTACTTCATTCTGTTAATTTCAATATTTTAAATGTTCTGACTTTGGCCATTGAGACGTTTAGTTGTCTCTCGTCATTGATTGGAGATGGCTTCTAATATTATTTCCTACAATTCCTTAAAAATATATCGTCTAACATTCAAGAACTATATATACACACACAAACACAGGACCATGTTCAGTATCAGTTCAGTCACTCAGTCACATCTGACTCTTTGTGACCCCGTGGACTGCAGCACGCCAGGCCTCCCTGTCCGTCACCAACTCCCAGGGTTTGCTCAAACTCATGTCCATTAAGTTGGTGATGCCATCCAACAATCTCATCCTCTGTTGTCCCCTCCTCCTCCTGCCCTCAATCTGTCCCAGCATCAGGGTCTTTTCCAATGAGTTAGCTCCTCGCATCAGGTGGCCAAAGTATTGGAACTCCAGCTTAAACATCAGTCCTTTCAAGGAATATTCAAGACTGATTTCCTTTAAGATTGACTGGTTTGATCTCCTTGCTGTCCAAGTGTCTTCTCCAACACCACAGTTCAAAAGTATCAATTCTTTGGCACTCATCTTTCTTTATGGTCCAACTCTCACATCCATCCACACGTGACTACTGGAAAGACCATAGCTTTGACTATAACCATGTTAAGAACTAATAAAACAGGACAGAATGCACCCTTCACATCTACATCTTAAATCTCACTCTGAAATCAATCTTTTTAAAATATTTATGTTTTACCTCTTTTTGATGGCTTCTTCCACTTCTCTAAATAGTAAGTTTTTATTGCTTTTTCCAAATTTAACTTCAGACCATTCATTAATTTGCAATCATGAAACAATTTGATTTCTTCCTTTCCCCACTCTTTGAGAGTTACATTTCATTTCCAGTTACTCTATTGTTTACATTAGGAACTTTGATAGGCTTCTACTTCTATTTTTTTTCTTTTTTTAAAATTAATTTTACTGGAGTACAGTTGCTATGCAATGCTGTTTTCCTACTGTGCAGCAAAGTGAATCGGCTATATGTATACATACATATAGACTCTTTTACAGAGCTTTGAGTAGAGTTCCCTGTGCTATATAATAGGCTCTCATTAGTTATCTATCTTATACATAGTATCAATAGTGTATATATGTCAATCCATATTTTCTGTTTCTTTAATACCAGTTAGTATCTTGACTCCTTTTGGGGAGAGAAAGGCTCCATGGGTTTCAACAGAAGAGCCACACTCTTCTGTTGGCTAAGCTAAGAAAGCTAGACCCTGACTGTTTTCTACCAAGGCTGCATTGCAGTGAGCAACCTTGAGGGATGAGGTAGTGTCTCCTCTGGGGCAAAGAGTAGTCTTGCTTAATGCCTGCTATAAAAGATGCGGATCCACCAAGTACGGTGTCCCTCACCTGTTATGCAAACCCACTGTTTGCACAGCCATCCTGCTGGATCCATGTATATGGCCCTGGGGAAGTGAGAAAATCTGACTCAGACAAGATCTCACCCTGCTTGTTGCACTGTAAGCAATAAGTCCTTTGGCTCTGATCCAGGAGATGTGAGTTTCTGCCTGGATGTATAAAACAGCAATAGGCTAGCGTAGCTTGTTAAGTTAAGGTTATACTAAATCACGAACTTGACACTCCTTTCTATGGAGAACCATGTAAAATGTAATTGGTCTCCTTGTCTTTCTTTCAGCTTTTTTCAGCTCATGTTCAAAGCCCAGACACACACGATACCTCAGTCAGCCACTTTCTAACTTTTTGGCTCAGTGGTAAAGAATCCTCCTGCAGTGCAGGAGCCACAGAGACGCAGGTTCGATCTCTGCATCTGAAAGATCCCCTGGAGAAGGGCATGGTAACCCACTCCAGTATTCTTGCCTGGAAAACCCCAAGGACAGAGGAGCCTGGCAGGCTACAGTCCATGCGGTTGCAAAGAATCGGACATGACTGAATGACTTCATTTTCTTTTCTTTTCTCACTCTAAAACGTTAATTAAACTTTCTGTGCTTAGTTCTAAATTAGCTATATAATCTAAAATTTGATAAACAGGATCAGATTTTATGTCTTTCTAAGTCTAATGTTATATTCCATGAACCAACCTGAAGACTTTTCAGAGCATTGGGAACCCTTCCTTCAGTGTGAAGATTGACTCATTCCTTGGAAGGAAATCAATTCTTTTCCTGATATTTTCTTCCATTTTCTCTGTTCTCTTGCCCTTTACTCTTTCTAGTTGATTGTAACAATGACTATTCACCTATTCACCTGCTTTTGACCTCTTGATTTTTGCCCTACGTTCTTAGAGATTTGCTTAACTCAGGTTCCACAACTTTAAATTTAATTTTTATATTTTCATATTATTTTTTAATCTATAAGAATGTTCTTGTTCTAACACAAGTTTTACAATTATCTAATTCTAGCTTTATTGATATAACAGTCTGTTGCATCTATTGGGTTGTTAAGAGTTTCCCCCCAGTCCTATTTAATGAATTGATTTTTTTTCTTGCAGGATAGTAGTTTTCCATTTCTTAAAGTTTCTTCTTATTTCACACTGGCTGATTCCTCCTATACATGTGGTGGAGCATGCTATGGTATGTCAGTCGTATTTCCCCTGCAGAATTAAAGGATTTATTTCCCCCAGCTACTGAGATAGTTGTCAGCTGACCTCTCTCAGCTGTCAGCTGACCCCTTACAGCTATCAGTCCACAGTTTGAATTGCCTCAGCTAGATGTTCCATTCAGGCAAAGGTCATGAGCTTTTCTTAGGGCAGCTCATATGCAATGTCTAATCAACAGTGGAACATAAAGTCTCAGAGCACTTGCTCCAGAACCTTTGAAGGACTATCCTGGCTTCAAAGTCCCCTGGAGGGTCAGCTGTATTCTTGTGGTAGATAGATCACAGCACCTTTCCTCCCTTTACCTTTTCTCCTTCCACCTTTCCTTATGCTACATGTGTTGATCCCAAGATCTCTCCCTCATAAACTCCCTGCTTGATACTCTATCTTAGTGCTGGCTTCATAGGAAACCCAAACTTCAACATATGATTGTTGGTTCCCCAATGTGCTTAGTTGCTCAGCCATGTCTGACTCTTTGCCACTCCATGCACTGCAGCCTGCCAGGCTCCTCTGTCCATAGGGATTCTCCAGGCAAGAATACTGGTGTGGGTTCCCGTGTCCTCCTCCAGGGGATGTTCCCAACCTGGAGATTGAATCCAGGTCTCCCACATTGCAGGCAGATTCTTTACCAGCTGAGCCACCGGGGAAGCCCAAGAATACTGGAGTGGGTAACCTATCCCTTCACCAGAGGATCTTTCCAACCCAGGAATCAAACTTGGGTCTTCTGCATTGCAAGTGGATTCTTACCAGCTGGGCTACCAGGGAAGCCTTTGTTCCCCAATATGTAAGAAAGTTCAGTGTTAAGAATCCTCTGCTACTAGGTAAAGTGATAGATGTCCTTATAAGTCCTCCCTCTGAATGACAGACATTTCTGGAGGGACTGCATAGCATCTCATTAGCTGGTTTCACCCTAGGATAAAGGCTTCTCTAGTGGTGCTAGTGGCAAAAAATCTGCCTGCCAATGCAGGAGATATAAGAAATGTGGGTTTGATCCCTGGGTAGGGAAGGTCCTCTGAAGGAGGGCATGGCAATCCGCTTCAGTATTCTGGCCTGGAGAATCGCATGGACAGAGGAGCCTGGTGGTCTACAGTCCATAGAGATGCACGGTCGGACATGACTAAAGCAACTTAGCATGCACACAGCCTATAGTAAGAAGAGACAGCATCAGATGTGTCGACCTTCAGATTCTAGAATGAGGAAGGCTCCATTGTGCGAAGTACAACAACCACTCTAGAGGTCTATAGTTAAGACAGTTCCCCAAATTATTTTTGGATAAGGTTCCCGAACACTGTTTGTGCGATGCCAGGTAAATTCATGGGATAGAGGAATCAATATTTCTATATAAAGAACTTCAATGAAATTCCTGATCCACATCATTGTACCACAGAAACTAACACATCATTGTAAAGCAATTATACTCCAGTAAAAAAGACAAAAAACAAGATTTGGAGAATATTCTTAAATATTTGTGATGATTCCAAATTTAGGTACACATCTATACAGTAAAGAATGAACAACAAATCCAAACTTTATATTTTTATAACAATTGAAGGCTAATATTCAACTTTAATGATTTGGAGGATAAAAGATCTAAATATCATTTAGATCCTGACTATAAGTAGTATTTAATAACTTCACTATGTAAACTAGAATTAGCCCAATTTCTGACGTGGTCGCTCGTATCTCCTGGTTCTTTAAATTATCCGTTTAGCTATCTGTCGCTCATGTGTCCATAAGCCAGTTATTGATATGTTCCTGGGAACTCAGCTTTCTCTAATTGTAGCTCTGTTTTTTCAATCATAAGTGAATTTGTGCATTCATGTATGATTTGGTACAGACGACGGGCATTTCACAAGCTTCATTTGCTCTTAATTTGGGCATCTCAAAAATATTCTGGCTTCAGCCCCTATTACATGCCAATTAAGCTTATTTTGATGAATATGAGTCATTTGTAATTTACTGAGCATAACATGGAAACAAATTATTTTTAAAAATGAGCAAAATTGTGTCACAGGTCAAACATGAATAAAGTCTTTATCATCTTTCTTGGAACATTTCTGACAATTAATAATTGAAATGTCTAATACAATTCCAGCCTTTTTTTTTAGGCTGTGCCAGGTCTTAGTTATGGAACATGGGATCTTAAATTGCAGCATGTGGGATCTAGTTCCCTGATCAGGATCTGAACCTGGGCCCCTGAATTGGGAGTGTGGAGTCCTAGCCATTGGACCACCAGGAAAATCCCAATTCCAGCCTTTTAAATGTTAGTCATGCATGTGGGATCTAGAGAAAAAATACTGTAGAATTTCTGCTCCATTTTATTTGCTGCAGATTATTATAATAAAGCTTTAGATTCTTACTGTGAATAGGTAGGATTTCCACATAACTAGAAATAGTGTTATAACATTCCTTCAATGAGATCTCATTTATGAGCTGATAGGGACCAATAATGACCTCTCACTGTGTGACAATATTGAGCACTTTGGGCTTTCAAATTCATTTCATAGGAAAATCTTTGCATATGCATTGAAATTGAATGTCATAATTATTTTTCTAAAATAGTCAAGGAGGAAATGTGTAGAAACATTAAATATCTTAAATTTAAGGAAACTATAACTCATACATAATCTTTAAAATGTAGCTCCCAGTAAAAATTTCCCAGGTCATCTACTTCAGATGCCCTAAAAAGAGTCCACAATATTCCCTTGTAATCATTTCCAGATCCAGGTATCTTTGACTTTTGAAAGTAGATTTATAGTATCCAAATAGAATTATTTTCACTATTTATTTAATTTCTTCAATTATGTTATTGACTGTGGAGCCAAAACTAAATTTGGAAACCAAAGCTGTTATAAATTACATTAAAAACTACAAAACCAGTAAAATGCATACCAAGAACATGAGTGCAATGTAATGAATGATATATTTGCAAAAAAAATTCAAGTGCATTCAAGTGAAAACACTCAAGTGCAGGTCCCTCTGAATATGTCATGTCTGTATATTACCATATGCCTTGTGAAAACTCAGTTCTCCCACTCGTCTATGCTCAAACCAACACGATGTCCTTGCGTACAGAGCACACAAAGACACTGATTAGCAACTGTTGATTTATATATGCTACAAATATTATCATGTAGAAATTATATTTATATAAATTATTATATTATATATTATATTATATATTTTTAAGTTTTAATATATAATTATATTTGGTTTAATTTCTATATAAATTGTTTATATTCTATATAAATAATTAATATATAATTAATTTTATAATTCTGTGTATTTACATACCAATTTCTCTTCTAATTTCCTTTCAACATTTAAGGCAGCCCTTCTTGCTGCCAACATCATAAGCAAAAATACAAATAAAAAATGAAAATAACACAACAGATGATCCTACATGCAGTTAGGTACACATGCACACCTATTTGGAGAGAGAGCAGGAAGAGGAGCCCAGACTGTTGTCAGCCAGGCCATGGCTTTCCCTACTGAACAAAAACAATTTCACAGAACACCAGCATGGAAAAAGACTTCTCTGTGACCATGACGGAGCAGACAAAAGACCACTTCACAGTCATGTTGGAGAACAAAAAAAAAAAAAAAAAAACAAGAACAGACAAACACAAAGTGATGCTACAATGAAAAACCAAACAATAAAAATGATCAAACATCGCATCCCCCCAGCTAACATCAGTGCCTGTTTCCTTACCAAATAGGGTTTTAGCCTCACCCTGTTCTCCCTGCATCCCACATAAAACATATTTAAATAATAATTGATAGAATTATCCCTTTTCTGAGAGCACCCAACTAAAGCTTCACTAGACCATTAAAAACCTGGCACTAAGTCTGATCCTATAGGAAGCCCTTCCTAACACCTCTTTTCTGGTTCCCTACATTGTGTAGTCTCTCTTATTGCAAGAAGCACCAATAAACAAAACTTTCAGTACAAACGTGTTACTGGAGGTCTTGACCAGTGTATATTAAACATATAGGTGGATAGATAGAGCATGGATGGATAGATAGATAAATCAGTTCAGTTCAGTTGTTCAGTCATGTCCCACTCTGTGTGACCCCATGGACTGCAGCACCCCAGGCTTCCTTGTCCATCACCAACTCCCGGAGCTTACTCAAACTCATGTCCATTGAATCAGTGATGCCATCCAACCATCTCATCCTCTGTCATCCCCTTCTCCTCCCACCTTCAATCTTTCCCAGCATCAGGGTCTTTTCAAATGAGTCAGTTTTTCACATCAGGTGGCCAGAGTATTACAGTTTCAGCTTCAGCATCATCAGTCCTTCTAATGAATGCTTAGGGTTGATCTCCTTTAGGATGGACTTGTTGGACCTCCTTGCAGTCCAAGGGACTCTCAAGAGTCTTCTCCAACACCACAGTTCAAAAGCATCAATTCTTCAGTGCTCAGCTTACGGATCATACATACATGTATAACTACACACTTATGTATATTGCTGTTTAGTCACAGAGTTGTGTCCAACTCTTTTGCAACCTCATGGACTGCAGCCTGCCAGCCTCCTCTGTCTGTGGGATTTTCCCAGGCAAGAATATTGGAGTGAGTTGCCATTTTCTTCTCCAGGGGATCTTCCCCACCCAAGGATCGAAATTGCATCTCTTATGTCTCTTGCATTGATAGGCATATTCTTTACCACTGAGCCACCCGGGAAGACCTACATATATACATATTTGTGTGTATATATATGCATGCATATATATATATATATATATATATATATATATTTGTTTTAACCTAAAGATTTTAGTTCTCTCGAAACGCCAAGTGAGAAAAGGGAAGAAGCAGATTACATCATGTTACTGATAGACTTAAAGGTCAGGCTGAAAACTTTATTCTAGAGACAATCCTTGAAAGAGAAGATGCAGGATTAAATACTAGAAAAGTTAATGGTTTATGTACACTCTCCATCCAAACTTTATTTTCCTCAATATTTTCCTAGGTGTATTTCCTAGTGCTTCAATTGTTGCTTATTTTTTCATAAACCATTGGAACATTCAGGCTGTAGAATGCTTCCCATACAGACTATCTTTTTTATTTCGGTCCAAAGATATATACTAATATATTAGGGCAAATATGACCTATGTGATATATGTATTTATATGACAGGAACCATATCATTAACAGGTATGGAAGGGGAAAATAGACATAATCCTCTTTCATTTGATAACACCAAAATAAACACAGAACTTTGAAAGATGCTTGACTCATGCACATCATATTAGCTATTTTGCCTCTCTTGTCAACCACCTACTACCCACAGGCACTAAATGACTGCTGTGCTATACTTGATGATTTAGCGAGAGCAATCTATTAACAACTCACAGGCTACTTTAGAACATAAGAACCCTGACTCCTTTCTTCAACTGTTTTTGTTTGCTAGCCGTCTTTCATATTATGTTTTAATAGGGTTAACTGTTACATGTATATTTACACCTGTAATACTAAACTTGAGATTTAAAATCTGCTCCTATATGCAACATCTAAGCGAAATTATAAGCCTGGGGAGAATGATGTTTAAGGTCTGGAGTTATATTAAAATAAGCTTAATGATTTGGAAGGTATATGCATGCAAGTGTGCTAAGTCATTTGAGTAGTGTCTGACTCTTTGAGACCCTATGGACTATAGCCCACCAGGCTGTCCATGGGATTCTCTAGGCAAGAATACTGGAGTGGGTTGCTGTGCCCACAGCAGGGGATTCTCCAGGGGATCTTCCCAACCCAGGGATCAAACTTGCATCTCTTACCTTTCCCGCACTGACGGGGGTTCTTTACCACTAGTGCCACCTGGGAAGCCCTGGAAGGTATATAGTGCTTAATAAAACTGGTAGCATTTCCAAAAGACTCTCTGTGTTGGTCAGTTCTGAAAGGAAGAAAATATTATGCAGAAGATGGGTAGATATTCAGAAAGAGGAACCTGAAGATACATCATGAAATCCCAAATATCCATTTATTAGGAAAAAAGAAGACAAGAAAAATAAAAGAACAAAAAATATTCTATTTGCCAAAAGTCAGTGCTAAGACCAAGATTCAATATTCTTACTCCAAATAAGGAAATGGATGTTGGTTACAAAAGGTAACAAAGATTCAAGTGTCACAGCAAATTCAAGTAAACTCATGGCATTTCAAATGACTGGTATCAGAAAATGGAGACAAAATTAGGGGTTCAAGGAGAAAAGACATATTATTAATATCTACCAAGACCATCACTACAGTAACAAGGCCAATGCAGAAATTTTCTTCCCAAAATCTTTCACAGTCACCTCGGTCTTTGACTCAGTAGTACGTGCATGCTCAGTCATGTCTGACTCTTTGGAACTCCATGGATTATAGCCTGCCAGGCTCCTCTGTCCATGAAATTTTCCAGGCAAGAATACTGGAATAGGTTGCCATTTCCTTCTCTAGGGGATCTTTCTGATCCAGAAATTGAATATGGGTCTCCTGCATTGCAGACAGATTCTTTACCACTGAGCCCCATGAGTTGGTTTCAAATTCTGAGTTAGGATTAAAGCTGTAAGTACAGTGCTTCCCTGATGGACATATGGTAAAGAATCTGCCTACAGTGCAGGAGACCCAGGTTTGATCCCTGGGTCAGGAAGATCCCCTGGAGAAGGAAATGGCAACCCACTCCAGTATTCTTGCCTGGAGAATCCCATGGACAGAGGAGCCTGGTGGGCTACAGTCCATGGGGTCCCAAAGAGCTGGACATGACTGAGCTACTTAACACTTTCACTTTCTATAAGTACAAGTAAAGGTGATCTTGACCACGAAGAACAGAAAATGTAGAAGCAGAGCCAGGCACTCCAATACAATATAATTAGGAATTTTTATGAAAATAACTATTACAATTATAGACAAATTAAATCTTGGCTATAAAAGTATTCCACTTCAAGTGAAAACAACAGTGATTAATCTGTGTAATTCAGCATTATAAGAGTTTACTCATCTCTCCCCTAATTAAGATTACCAGTTGGTCTACCTGGCTTCATTTCAAAGTAAGCTGGTATATTATTAACTAAATAACACAGATTTTCTCTGTCTCATGTCTTCTAATAACAGTGACATAAATTTAGAGAAGACTAATTAGCTGAGGCATCAACATATATCTCAGAAGAATAAACTTACTGCTTCATTTTCTCAGCCATATGGCTCACAGATCACACTAGACATGACCTTTCCAGCAGCGAGGTCAGAATTTCATTTATAAATAGATAATTGGAAATTCATCCATCTGAGATTCCATGGTGCTGAAGAACTAAGTTTTTCAAAGATAGCCATTAAAAGACCAAAAGGATCTTCTTTTCAACACCGTATGAGCTGGCGTGGCAGAGGGGGGTGGAGATTTTCGAATACTTCAGCAAAAATTATATGAGGTTATATGCTTGTGTAAATGTATGTGTTTTTTTATAATTATATCTGTGAGTATGAAAACTGTTTATAGTAAAACTAATTAAACCATGTGTTTGCGTGCGTGTGTGCTATGTCGCTTCAGTCATGTCTGACTCTTTGCGACCCTATGGACTGCAGCCTGCCAGGTTCCTCTGTCCATGGGATTTTCTAGGCAAGAACACTGGAATGGGTTGTCATGCCCTCGTGCAGCAGATCTTTTCCGACCCAGGGATAAAAGCTGTGTTTCCTGCATCTCCTACATCGGCAGGCGAATTCTTTACAACTGGGCCACCTGGTAAGCCCTTTTCAGGCTCACTGTCAACCAATGATTCTCAACCTTGGTTGCACATTAGAGTCACCTTAGAGATTTTATTAAAAATTGATATCACAACCTACTACAGAGATTTGGATTTAATTAGAGTATCACACTGGTATTTTTCAACCGTTTCCCACAAGATTCTAATATATGGTCAAAGTTGAAAACTGGTCTAAACGATACGTGTGATGGACACAATGATGTGCCCTCACCCCAAATCTCCCTCCAAGAGAGGACTCTCTGTCTAGCTGTAAGAATTGAGATCAGTGTACAGCTCAGCAATCGGCTCTTTAAGAGTTTGCTTCAGCTGCTAAAAGCCTTGCCTGGGGCCATGCCCTTCCCAGATGTGAGGGTAATAAAGTCCAGCTATAAATGAGACAAGTTAAGTGGCTTTAGTTATGTCCGATCTTTGGATCTTATGGACTCCAGTCTGCCAGGTTCCTCTGTCCATGGGACTTTCTAGGCATCTCCTGAGTCTCCTGCATTGCTGGTAGAATCTTTGCTACTGAGCCACAATGAAGTTTAGATGGTAAAGAATCTGCCTGCAATGATGAAGGCCCAGGTTCAATTCTGGGGTCAGGAAGATCCCCTGGAGAAGGGAACAGCTACCCACTCCAGTATTCTTGCCTGGAAAATTTCATGGACAGAAGAGCCTAGTGGGCTACAGTCCATGGGGTCACAGAGTCAGATACAACTCAGTGACTAATGCTCACTCACTCATAGTTGAGACAATTCTTCCTGATGGGCAGAATTTACTCTAGATTCTCACTAAGCTGACCAAGGCTTTATCAAATGTGTATCAGAATTTGACTTCTTCTGCCTAAATCCCCTCCCTACTCCTAGCTTTCACAGATGTGGATCCCAAATAAACTTTTATTTTTTGCACCTCAAACTTCATCAGAGCATCTGCTTCTAGAGAATTCACTCTGTGATAAGAAATGGTAGGTATCATGATGCCATCACAGATGATGGTAAGATCTGCAAATTTTGCCTGCCCCTCATTTTTAACCTAGTGTTACTTCAAGATTAAGCATTCAGACTCTAGAATTGAAATTCTTGAATTCATATCCCACTTCTCTGGGACTTTATTACCAATTATTAACTTATATGTGCCTCGGTTTTCTCACCTATAAGTTATAATTGTTTTTCCTTAATTTCAAGATAATCATAAGGATTAAATGATATAGTCTAAAAGAATCATTCTTAGCACAGTGAAGGGCACATTTCAAATGCTTCATAGATTGTAGCCAGTTCCTGGGTGAAATTAGTTCTATGTGAGTTGAATAAGAATGGCCTCAACCCATGCCTAGATTCAGTGATGGACCTGTGACTCAAGGCTTTCAAAATTCTTTCTGGGGAGAGAATTCCCTGGTGTTCCAGAGGTTAAGAATCTGCCGTCTAACGCAGAGGATGCAGGCTTGGCTGACACAGCCAAAGATAAATAAATGAATTTAAAAAAAAAAAAAAAACCAGCAAAGTTCTTCCTGAGGTGGTTTTTTTTTTTTTTTAAGAGTTTATTTTTTCATTTTCCATTGGAGTAGATCTGTTTCTGTGGGAAGCTGAATAACAGCCCCCAACATACCCAAGTTCTAGTCGTTGGAACCTGTGAATGACAGTTTAATTGGCAAAAGGGACTTGGCAAGTAGGATTCAATTGAAGATTCTGAGATGGGACTATTACCCTGTATTATCCAGGTTCAGTCTTAAACACCATCACAAGGTGTCTGTGTAAGAGGGAGACCCAAAAAAGGTCATATGACATATAATTTAGAGTGATGAACTTTGAAGATGGAGGAAAGGGCCACAAACCAAAGAATACCAACAGCCACTAGAACCTGGAAAAGGCAAAGAAACTGATTTTCCCTTCAATGTCTTCAAAAGGGTGGCTCAGCAATAAAGAACTCATCTACAATACAGGAGAGGTGGGAGATGTGGGTTTGATCGCTGGATCAGGAAGGTTGCTGCAGAAGGAAATGGCAACCCACTCCAGTGTTTTTACCAGGAAGATACCATAGACAGAGGAGGCTGGTGGGCTAGTCCATGGGGTTGCAAAGAGTTGGACATAACTTAGTCACTGAGCATATACACACACATCTTCAGAAGGAATCAGACTGACTGACATCTCGACTTTAGCTCAGTGAAACTGATTCTGGACTTCTGACCTCCAAAACCATAAAAGAGTAAATCTGTGTTTTTTGTTTTGGGGACTGCATTGGGTCTTCATTGTGGTGCATGGGCTTCTTGTTGCGACACGTGGGTTTAATTGCCCCTCACTGTGAAGGATGTTAGTTCCCTGTCCAGGGACCAAACCTGCATTGGAAGGTGGGCTCCCAACCCATAAGGGAAATCTCTCCTGTCATTTTAAAACATCGAGTTTGCGGTAATTTGTCACAGCAGCCATAGGAAACCAATAGAGTGCCCTATCTGTTTTAGAACCACCCCCCACTGCCTGGTAGGGCTTCCCTAATAGCTCAGTTGGTAAAGAATATGCCTGCAATGCAGGAGACCCTGTTTCAGTTCCTGGGTTTGGAAGATCCACTGGAGAAGGGATAGGCTATCCATTCCAGTACTCTTGGGCTTCCCTTGTGGCTCAGCTGGTAAAGAATTTGCCTGCATTACGGGAGACCTGGGTTTGATCCCTGGGTTGAGAAGATTCCCTGGAGAAGGGAAAGGCTACCTACTCCAGTATTCTGGCCTAGAGAATTCCATGGAGATTATAGTCCACGGGGTCACAAAGAGTCAGACACAACTGAGCAACTTTCACTTTCCCATTGCATGGAAACTGCTGGAAAGCAAGGCCTTGTCTCCCTTTGAGGAGAGGAAGAGAGGTATTTTTTTAAGCCATTCTAGGAAACAAGTGTCTGAGATACTGAGGATTCTTGATAGTAAATCAGACTTATATCAGCTAGCTTAAGCAGATATGAAGTCAATTGAAAAACTGCCAAGAAGCTCACAAAAATATGTTGACAAGACTTGGCACAACAACATATAAATCTTGTCACATTAGCTGATTTGTCTACCACCCCAGTGAGAGCCTAATATACACCAGCAGTGACCAAACTTGAACCCCCTACCTAAGAACCACCAGACGTCTGAGGATGAGCATTAAAAGCCTTTAATGCTTTGCACCTTAGAGAGAAGCAATTTGCCATCACTAGAATAGAAATTGAATTCTAATTTGGATTTTATCTTTCTGCAAACCATACCAGTTATAGTCTTATCGTTTGCCTTCTATGCCAGCATTTTATACTAGCCTTATTACTTATGATGAAGAAGTCATTGCACAGCAAAATAAGTAAATGATTAGACTGATAGTCCAAAGATTCATTGATTTCACATGAAAGTCAGACAAAAACAGTTGGTTTTACAGAAAAATGGAATGACATATAGAAGACTTAAAAGAATGTTCTCATTTGAAGAGAACACTGCTCACCAATGGTTACATGAAGTTCAAAGTTGAGACCATTGGACCTTTTAGTCAAACAGGAGATAAGGTAACAAGATCATATAACTTCTAGGGTTATGGTATTGACTGTCAGTTAGAAAACAAACATTGCAACTTTACAATGGAAGAAAGAAGATATATGAATGAAATAAAGAGATTGCCTGAGACAACTCACTATATAACCATGTTTGGTAGTAACTGTGAATGAAAAACTGCAGCAAACCTAAACAAGTAAAAGGCTACCATACCCCAGGCTGCCCTGATAGCTCAGTTGGTAAAGAATCTGCCTGCAATGCAGGAGACTCCGGTTCAATTTCTGGGTTGGGAAGATCCCCTGGAGAACAGATAAGCTACCCACTCCAGTATTCTTGGGCTTCTCATATGGCTCAGCTGGTAAAGAATCTGTCTGCAGTGTGGGAGACATGGATTCGATCCCTGTATTGGGACGATCCCCTGAAGAAGGAAAAGGCTACCCACTCTAGGATTCTGGCCTAGAGATCTCCATGGACTCTTTAGTCCATGTGGTCAGAGTGGGACACGACTGAGTGACTTTCACTTTCACCATACCCTGGAAACTACATCTATTTCACTCCACTGAATTAAGAACTTAGCTGAGTTACTAGTTGAAGGAAAATGAGACACAAAGTAAACTATAGACACTGACATTATGAAGTCACTCAGTCGTGTCCGACTATTTGTGACTCTATGGACTGAAGCCACCAGGCTCCTCTGTCCATGGGATTTTCCAGGCAAGAGTACTGGAGTGGGGTGCCATTTCCTTCTCCAGGGGATCTTCCTGACCCAGAGATAGAATCCAGGTCTCCTGCATTGCAGGCAGATGCTTTACCGTCAATAATAGCTCCAATCTCAAAATTAGTTAAGAGACAAAGACTATGACACCTTATTATACTTCTTCCCTTATTTGATCTGTCTTCTACGTATAAAACACTCTGTACCAAAATGGTAGACTTTAATAGATATTCGGCAGCTTCTGCTACATGGTGTTTGAAAATACTTCCTATTGGATGGACCCCTCATTGGCAGGAACCACTTGGGAAATCTAAAGGGGGTACAACACCTGTTTATCTGCTCTCTGGCAGTTAAGACACAGGCATGACATCCAGAATACTCTAATCAGCTGCTGCTGTCAAGAAATACTTAAAGACTTTTTTGGGTTTAGTTTGGAGAACAGGAATTACTGAGCCAATTCTCTATTGTCCAGTGCTAGAAGAATCAGCAGCAATAGGGAATGACTGGTGGTGGCTTAGCCTCTGTATCTTATATCCATTTATCCAGGTCAGTCCTCTAGACTCAATCCCCTCTTCCATTAATTTGGCAAAATATTGAATAGTCTTCCAATAAATATCTTCTTTACTTAAGTTTTGCAGTTAGCTTGTTTTGTAACAAAGAATCCTGTTTGGTACATGCGATTTTGTAAACTCATGCAAATCTTGAATTGATAATGGTGATTTTATGCTATATCAAAATATTGTGTCTGTGAAAGGAAAACAGAGAGAGAGGTCTGAAAATACAATGAAACTGTTGCAGCTAGTACTGCTTGAAGCCGTGGAACTACCAATGGATTTTTAATTCAGTTACATGGCCAATAAACCCCTCCCATGTCGGAAGCAGCATGACCAATAAAATGATTCATCACATCTGACAGTCCAAGATAAGTATCAAAAATCAATGTCTGTGTATTGTCAGATACACAGGGTAAATGAGACTAAAAAGCTATGGGGTCAAATGAAAGAAAGGGAGGCTCTTGGTACCATTTCTGGTACCATTTCGTACTTGCTCCCGTGAACATTTTGCAAGTATGCTGAGTGTCTCTCTAAAGGGGCTGAGAGAACTGAACTAGCAGGTGAGTCTTTCATAGCAATGTTGATTGTCAGTGACTCTTTACTGATTGTTTTTTGCCTGACTAGTAAATAATTGACGTTTCAGTTCAGTCACTGTCATGTCCAACTGTTTGCGACCTCATGAATCGCAGCACGCCAGGCCTCTCTGTCCATCACCAACTCCCTGAGTTCACTCAAACTCACGTCCATCGAGTTGGTGATGCCTTCCAGCCATCTCATCCTCTGTCGTCCCCTTCTCCTCCTGCCCCCAATCCCTCCCAGCATCAGAGTCTTTTCCAATGAGTCAACTCTTCTCATGAGGTGGCCAAAGTACTGGAGTTTCAGCTTCAGCATCAGTCCTTCCAATGAACACCCAGGACCGATCTCCTTTAGAATGGACTGGTTGGATCTCCTTGCAGTTCAAGGGACTCTCAAGAGTCTTCTCTAACACTATAGTTCAAAAGCATCAATTCTTCGGCACTCAGCTTTCTTCACAGTCCAACTCTCACATCCAAACATGACCACCGGAAAAACCATAGCCTTGGCTAGATGGACCTTTGTTGGCAGTGTAATGTCTGCTTTTGAATATGCTATGTAGGTTGGTCATAACTTTCCTTCCAAGGAGTAAGCGTTAATTTCATGACTGCAATCACCATCTACAGCAATTTTGGAGCCCAAAAGAACAAAGTCTTACACTGTTTCCCCATCTATTTCTCATGAAGTGGTGGGACCAAATGCCATGATCTTAGTTTTCTGAATGTTGAGCTTTAAGCCAACTTTTTCACTCTCCTCTTTCACTTTCATCAAAAGGTTCCTTTTCAGTTCCTTTTCACTTTCTGCCATAAGGGTGGTATCATCTGCATATCTGAGGTTATTGATATTTCTCCCTGCAATCTTGATTTCAATTTGTGCTCCTTCCATTCCAGCTTTTCTCATCATGTACTCTGCACATAAGTTAAATAAGCAGGGTGACAATATGCAGCCTTGACGTACTCCTTTTCCTATTTGGAACCAGTCTGTTATTCCATGTCCAGTTCTAACTGGTGCTTCCTGACCTGCATATAGGTTTCTCAAGAGGCAGGTCAGGTGGTCTGGTATTCCCATCACTTTCAGAATTTTCCACAGCTTATTTTGATTCACACAGTCAAGGGTTTTGGCATAGTCAATAAAGCAGAAATAGATGATTTTCCAGAACTCTCTTGCTTTTTCCATGATCCGGCAGATGTGGGCAATTTTATCTCTGGTTCCTATGCCTTTTCTAAAATGAGCTTGAACATCTGGAAGTTGACGGTTCATATACTGCTGAAGCCTGGCTTGGAGAATTTTGAGCATTATTTTACTAGCGTGTGAGATGAGTGTAATTGTGCGGTAGTTTGAGCATTCTTTGGCATTGCCTTTCTTTGGGATTGGAATGAAAACTGACCTTTTCCAGTCCTGTGGCCACTGCTGAGTTTTCTAAATTTGCTGGCATATTGAGGGCAGCACTTTCACAGCATCATCTTTCAGGATTTGAAATAGCTCAACTGGAATGCTATCACCTCCACTAGCTTTGTTCGTAGTGATGCTTTCTAAGGCCCACTTGACTTCACATTCTAGGATGTCTGGCTCTAGGTGAGAGATCACAACATTGTGATTATCTTGGTTGTGAAGATCTTTTTGTACAGTTCTTCTGTGTATTCTTGCCACCTCTTCTTAATATCTTCTGCTTCTGTTAGGTCCATACCATTTCTGTCCTTTATCGAGCCCATGTTTGCATGAAATGTCCCCTTGGTATCTCTAATTTTCTTGAAGAGATCTCTAGTCTTTCCCATTCTGTTGTTCTCTATTTCTTTGCATTGATCGCTGAGGAAGGCTTTCTTATCTCTTCTTGCTATTCTTTGGAACTCTGCATTCAGATGCTTATATCTTTCCTTTTCTCCTTTGCTTTTTGCTTCTCTTCTTTTGACAGCTATTTGTAAGGCCTCCCCAGACAGCCATTTTACTTTTTTGCATTTCTTTTCCATGGCGATGGTCTTGATCCCTGTCTCCTGTACAATGTCACGATTTCCATCCATAGTTCATTAGGCACTCTATCTATCAAATCAACAGAAATAGAGTCACAGACATAGAAAACAAACAATATCAGAGGGAAACAGAGGGGAGGGGAAGATAATTTAGAAGTGTTGGACAAACAGATACACATTACTATATATGAAATAGATAAACACCAAGAACATATTGAATAGCATACTCAATATCTTGTAATAACCTGTAATGAAAATAAACGTGAAAAAGAGTATATATAGTAGCTAAGTCACTTTTTGTATACCTTAAACTTACATATTATAAATCAACTATACTTCAATTAAAAGAATTGACATTATTAATAACTGTGTTGAAATGTCTTATTAAGACAGGTCGATTTCTTAAGAGTTCAAAATTTCACAATTCTCAGCAGCAGTCCTTCACTCCAGATATCTCCAAAGCCTTCGTCTCACACCCACCTGGCTCTCTGTGTCTTATCAATCCTCTTCCACACAGACCTTCTCACTGTAAATTTCCTCCTATGTAACATTATATCCTTTCCCTCAATTTCCTCATCCATAATCCTATCTTGCTTTGGTGTGAACAAAAGGATTTTCTTTACAACTCACCTTAGCAAAAAGAAGGGAGGAGTTTACAATATTTGTTCTGTTCACTTTTATTTGGGGGTAATTTAATTGTTTATGTTGTCACTTAAAGATATACCAACATATACATCATACAGATACATGAATACGTCTTTATACAGTAGGACTCTGATCTAAGGGCTTCCCAGCTGGCTCAGTGGTAAAGAATCTGCCTGCCAATACGGAAGCCGTAGAAGACGTGGTTTCAGTCCCTGGGTGGGGAAGATCCCCTCGAGGAGGAAGTGGCAACCCACTCCAGTATTCTTGCTGAGCTAATTCCATGGACAGAGGAGCCTGACAGGCTGTAGTCCATGGTGTCACAACTGAGCAGCTGAGGACACACACATGCACACTGGGATGTAAATACCTACAAGGAATGGGCAGGTTAACTCTGTGAAGCAGGCACAGTTGCCTGCTCCAGGGTACAGTGCTTGGTCTGAGTCTGGGGCTGGAGAGGCCATGGCCGTGGATATTCACCAGGATCGGTGATGTGTCGATTCTTCCATCTTGTTCCACATATATCACACTGCTTTGTGGTGGTAAGAACAGTTTTAGTAAATGAAATAGCAGGAACACAGTGCCTATCTATTGGCAACTACTTAAAAATTTAGATAAAGCTTTTCGGTAAACAGTATGTCTGTGTATCAAGATTAGTTATATTTGTACTCGATGAGCATCCAGTAATAAGCCCTTTTTACTAGCCATCATCTAAGTGTGTGGTATTTATTAGCTGCTAACAGTCAAGGCTATGGTTTTTCCAGTGGTCATGTATGGATGTGAGAGTTGGACTGTAAAGAAAGCTGAGTGCCGAAGAACTGATGCTTTTGAACTGTGGTGTTGGAGACGGACTCTTGAGAGTCCCTTGGACTGTAAGGAGATCCAACCAGTCCATTCTAAAGGAGATCAGCCCTGGTGTTCTTTGGAAGGAATGATGCTAAAGCTGAAACTCCAATACTTTGGCCACCTCATGCGAAGAGTTGACTCATTGGAAAAGACTCTGATGCTGGGAGGGATTGGGGGCAGGAGGAGAAGGGGACGACAGAGGATGAGATGGCTGGATGGCATCACCGATTCGATGGACGTGAGTTTGAGTGAACTCAGGGAGTTGGTGATGGACAGGGAGGCCTGGCGTGCTGCGATTCATGCAGTCGCAAAGAGTCAGACACGCCTGAGAGACTGAACTGAACTGAACTGAACATGTAAAAAAAAAAAAAAAAGTGTCTTCCAATCTTGATGACACCATATTGAGATCTCTTTGAATCTATTACTGGTTGCCAAGTACAGTCTTGTGTAGCATTTTGAGTCCTTTTACTAGCTGTCACAGTCAACTTTAATTGATTTTGAAACATAAGGAATATAAATTTGTGCTTTTTTTTAATCCAGGCTGCCTATAGTTAAATCAAGGTTTTAGAAGGGTTATAGCTGTTGTTCTCAAATTGGGGCAATTTGGGCCCCCAGGAGACATCAGATAATGCATAAAACTAAGTATGGGTGTCACTAGCATCTGAGACCAGGGAAGATGCTAAATATCCCACAATGCACAGGACAGCTGCCAGAAACAAGAATTATCTGGTCCAACCTATCAAGTGCCAAGGTTTTAGTGCTGAGGTTCAGAAATCTTGGGTTTTGTAAGGAAAGACATATAAATATGCTGTTAGGAAGAAAAATATTTCTCTGAGTGTCATGAGAAAAGTGATTCAGCTTTTCTACCCTTTTCTGCACATGTCCCTTTGACTTGCTATCCTGATTTCTATTTCATTCTAAAATGAATTTTGCATACTAATTCAGATTTACCAGGTCTGACTGCACATCATTTAAAAGTTAGAAAGACAAAGGCGGTCTCTCAATAAAAAGAAGGAAAATCTTCCTTCAAATACAAAAGATTAGATTTAATGCTTCAACTGTTGCAGAGGAGGAAGGTGGAAAGAGGGTACCAGAAGAACAGTTGTTAGAGATGAGCATGCTCTCTTTTTCTCATTAGGAAAGAAAACATGTCTGCCTAACAAAATGAAACAATCCAAAAAATAAAGCCCATTACAAAGATCAAGAATTGCTACACCATGGTACAACTCAATCCATCACCAAAATCAGATACATTAAATATTTATTAGTCTCGCAGTTGTGTCCAGCTCTTGAGTGTAGCCCACCAGGCTCCTCTGTCCATGGAATTCTCCAGGCAAGAATACTGGAGTGGGTAGCCATTCCCTTCTCCAAGGGATCTTCCTAACCCAGGTCTCTTGAACCCTGGTCTCCTGAATTGTAGGCAGATTCTTTGCCATCTGAGCCACCAGGAAAGCTCTAAATATTTATAGCAAGCAGTGTTATTATACCAGGAATAGCAAATCAACTGACATTTCCCAAATGTGTCCCTGTATCTAAATGCATACGGAAGGCATTAAAGGAAATCTGCTATGTTACGATGAAAATGGATGAGAATTTGAACTAGGCTCTTAAATTCTAGTTTTCTAAGAAGTAGACCAGGCTGAATAACAATATAATACAGAAATAAGCAACTTATGATTATAACATTGTCAGCAAAATTACAAACTTATCAAATTGGTATGTAGTCCCATAATAGAAATCAAAATGTCCAGGTGCATCAAAGAAGCAGCAAATTAGTTTTACTAAACATTTATTATTTCTACGCCTAAAAATGTCTGAATAATTTAAGAGTGGCTGTAGGAATTTAAGAGATACTTTACATGTCAAAATTATACCTTGGATTGCCCTCTCCATTTAAACAAAAGTACAAAAGCTTCTTGGAAGCAATTATTATGAATATGGAGTCCCAGTTACACCAACTAATTCTAAAAACTATACTCTGTAAATATACTTTATGTTGCCAAGTACCTCATTTACAGATCTCTTTTCAAAATTCTAATTTTTTAGTAATCAAATATCTATTAGAATGAACCATATGAAACTATCATTGTTATAGGCCAAAAACTATTCAATTTTATAGGCCAGCAATTTCAGTTGGTTGCATCTATATTTCCATATTGCTAATAATCCTGTTCTACTTCTCCTATTATTTTTATGTAATTTGATACTAGCAAATGGGTTACTGATTAAAATATGACTATTGGATACTCTCAAATTGTAACCAGATATTTCATTTTGTCCTTATTTGGAGAAGGAGATAAACGGTGTCATAGAGTGTGGTGTGTGAGAAACAGTGACCCAGTTTTCTGTCTTGACATTTGCATGAGAAAATGCCTCTCTGAACTACTGTAATCTACTTTTTAAAATGGTCTGAAGGTGCTAACATTTATTTTTTCTTATTAAAGGCTGGTTTAATCCAAATCTTTATTGTTTCCTACTGTGTACTATCTTATTCATTTGTATATAATACATATTATAGAGTTTTAAACATATATTCATTTGTTAAAGATTTATAATAACATTGTTTTTCTATTTTTTGATTGTGATGAAATACAGAATTGAACTACCTTAAAATTAGTTTTAAGTGACAGCTAAGTGGTATTGTTTATAATGTGCAACCATTAGCACCATCCATCTCCAGAACATTTTTCATCTTGTAAAACTGAAACACTATACTCTTTCAACAACAGTCCCTTATTCCTACTCCTGGAAACCCCCTTCCTGTTTTCTCTATGATTTTGACTACTCTTAAGTGCTCTGTATACATGAAATCATATACTATTTGTCTTTTTGTGGCTGGCTTAATTCACTTCCAAGTGTTAGACAAGAACCCAGTTTCAGGCCCCGGAAGGGGTCCCTCTTCCTGCAACAAACGTGACTCTGGCGGGACTCTTCTTCACTGAGACTGACATCCTGACCACTCGGGATACTCAGGGGCCAGCTCGCCTGCCAATGGACCAGACCCAGCGGCCGCAACTGAGACCCTTTTGTCCCTGGTCTCCTCCTGATGCGGACAACTAGCCAGAGTGCCCCGACCAGTAAGGAACAAGAGACTTTATTGACCTCTCTCCCCTTCCCTCTCTCTTTCCTCTCCTTAACCCTTCCTATCCCTCCCTGTTTTTCTAGTCCCCCGGTCCTGGATGCAGGAATCTGGTCGACGGGCCCTCAGCCTGAGCTGAGGATTGGAGACTAATCACCTCCTCTTGGCAGAGAACTCGAATTCTGGTTCTGGTCTGGTCTGATTTCTGGTAAGGCCGAGTTCCAGTCCTCCCTTCTCTGGAGGCCCAGGGAAAAGTCCCATAATGCCTGGGTATCTGTAGGTGGCAGGAGACATCTATAAGGCCACCCCTTTCGCCCCGCTTCTCCCGCCTCCTCCTACTTCTTCTTTCAACCTGGCTTCCTTTCCTCCCTTGAAATCTTTGATTCTAGGACTTAGATCTGAAGTTCTGTGTCTCTATAGGAGGTTTTCTGAGAGACTGTATTCTTATATTTAAGGGCTTCCCCAGTGGTGCAGAGGTTAAAGCATTTGCCTGCAATGTAGGAGACCTGGGTTTGATCCCTGGGTCAGGAAGATCCCCTGGAGAAGGAAATGGCAACCTACTCCAGTATTCTTGCCTAGAGAACCCCATGGACAGAAGAGCTTGGTGGGCTACAGTCTACGGGTCTCAAAGAGTCAGACACAACTGAGGGACTTCACTTACTTTTCACTTTTAATTCATTTAGTCATGTTCTCAAGGTTCATTTGTGTTGTAGTACATGTCAGAATTTTCTTCACTTTTAGGTATGAATAATATTCTGCTTTATATATGAAACACATTTTGTTAGTTCATTTATCAATTGCTGGACCACTTGGCTTGCTTCCACATTTTAGCTATTGTGAATAATGTTGCTTTAACCCTGGTTGTACAGCTATCTCTTGAGACCATGGTTTCAATTCTTTTTGGGTTTATACCCCAGAAGCAGAATTACTGGGAAATATGGTAATTTTATTTTTAATTTTTTTGAGAAATCATTGTACTATTTTTCACAGTTGCCAGTACCATTTTATAATCCTATCAATAGTGCACAAAAGTTCTAATTTCTCCACATCTTCACCTATACCTGTCATTTTGATTTTGTATTATTCTCTGGGTTTTTTGTTGTTTATTCTTTGATAGATGCCAATCTAGTGGGCATGACGTGTAATTAAAGTGCAGCTCTGATCTTCATTCCCTGATGGTTAGTGATTTCAAACATCTTCTCATGTGCTTATTGGTTACAGGGGTATCTTCTTTGGAGAAATATCTATACAACCCCTTTGCTCATCTTTTGAATTGAGTTGTTTTTGTTGTTGTTTTTCAGTTTTAAGAGTTCTTTATGTATTCCAAGTATTAATCCCTTATCAAATATGAGACTTGCAAATATTTTCTCTCATTCTGTGGGCTGCCTTTTTACTCTCTGATATTATCTTTTGATGCATAATTTTTAAAATTTTCATGAAGTCAAATTTGTTTTATTTTTCTTTTGTTGCCAATAACTCCGGAGTTCTATTCAGAACATTTTTGCTAAATCTGATATTGTGAAGCCCTGCCCTATGTCTTCTTCTAAGCGTTTTGTAGTTGTAGGTCTTACATTTAGATCTTTGATCTATTTTGAGTTACTTTTTGGATATGGAGTTAGGAGGTCTTATAGCTTTCTATTATTTTTATTTTGTGTTTTTCACTAAGTATAATCTGTTTACTCACTCTGAATACTTTTCTCTGGTTTTAGACTGTAAGTTCTAGTGGGATAGGAGAACATAATTGTTTTATCTTTATATCATCTTCAACCATCATAAAAAGAAATTAATAGTTATCAAAATATATTTTTAGTTTATAAAGGAACGAATTAAATAGCTGATCTCAGATTTTAAACTCCTATTCTTTTTAAGTTATTTAGGTTTAGCTCCTCTTCTCTGGACCTATTCCTGAACTTATTTGGGGAAGAAAGTAATGGGCAAGTGTGTAAAGCAACACTTTAGTATGTGTGATTCTAAAGAGTACATCTATTATGGATGATATTGGGATATTTTTAAAACTTGATGGAGAGAAATTTATACCAAGGGGAAGCTTTTCTCACTCCCCTCCCTCTGACCCTAAAATCTAAGAGAAGAGGAATAGTGAATTAAGAGAAAAGTTCTAAGGTACAGAGCTAAGAATTTGTTCTCTATGAATAAAAATGTTTAGCTGTCTAAGAGACACATAAATAGGTTACAGATTTGTTAATGTCTAACAAGCCACATTTTCTCATACATGCAAAATCTTTCAAGTCATGATTCTCATTGAATTTAAAATCATTTTTCTGATATCTGCTCATGATGTGCAATTAAGAAAACACCAATTATAAGAATAGAAATGACAAACATATAATCACAACAAAACACTGTTTACACATGGCTGCAATTTCTTATCTTTTTTATGTAGACACGTGTATATTTTGCCAGCAAAGGTCCACATAGTCAAAGCTATGGTTGTTCTAGCAGCTGTGTACAGTTGTGAGAGTGGGACCATAAAGAAAGCTGAGTGACAAAGAATTGATGCTCAAATTTTGAAGTGTGGTGTCAAAGACTCTTGAGAGTCCCTTGGACAGCAAAGAGATCAAACCAGTCAATCCTAAAGGAAAGCAACTCTCAATATTCATTGGAAAGACTGATGCTGAAGACCCAATACTTTGGCCTCCTGATTCAAAGAGCCGACTCACTGGAAAAGACCCCGATGCTGGGAAAGATTGAGGGCAGGAGGAGAAGGAGACGACAAAGGATGAGATGGTTGGATGGCATCACTGACTCAATGGACATGAGTTTGAGCAAACTCCAGGAGAGAGTGAAGGACAGGGAGGGAAGCCTGATGTGCTGCAGTCCATGGGGTCACAGAGAGTCAGTCATGACCTAGCTACTGAACAACAACAATGAGTATCTATGAAAAATATGGAGAGAAATAGATTTAGAGAGATCATGTTTGGTAGTGCAATCACAATAGAAAAAAAAACAAAGGTAAAGCAGGGGCACAAACTATTCAAGGTAAAAGCAGAATAGATTCCTACCATAGACCTATGCTCTGCTTTTTCCATTTAAGCATTCCCTTGTTACTGGAAAAGTTTCTAAGTGGTTTCAAGACATTTCTTTTCAAGAATATATCATACTTAATTTAGTTATTTGTCTATTGTTGAATATCTGCTTATTTCTAATTTTTTCATATTAAGCTCATGTTACAGTGGACTCTATACACAAAGCTTTGTTTTCATGGTGTTTTTTGGTAAGAAAATTTCTTACAAGCAGAATAAATGGATTAAAGTATATGAATCCTTCAAATGTTTTATATATAGTACTAAATTTTTATGTTTTAAATGGTGATGATTTACACTTCTACAAGTAACAGGACAATCTTACTATATTCTTACCAATGCTGAATATTATTATACTCTTATAATATATTTGCAAAGTTGACTACTGTAAAGCTCTATCTCAGGATTTTGGTAATGGTTATGTTTTTGATGAGAGCTCATTACATTTAGGGGCAGCACACCATTCCTAGGAAAGAAGACGCAAACAGTAAGCCTTTGTCTACAAGCCCCCAACACATTTTACTTGTTGTCCCATTGCTTTTTGAAAGTTATACTTTTTCACTGGATAAAGAACGTGTGTGTCTTTTATTTTTTTTCCCCTGGGTGGGAGAAAGTAGAGACATAAAAAGAACCCAGATCATCACAGGAAGAGTATCCATGCTATAAAAATAGAGTTGTCTGGTTTTATGTTTTACCTAGATTGCCTGGGATAGGGGCAGGTAGATGAATAAACACAAAATATCTTTTTGATCTTGTTCCTGGGAGACAATGCTTCTATTTTTTGAAGAAGAAAATGTCTGAGTGAGACATTGCTTTTTTAGTGAAACTCTTTGGAAAGGTTTCTTTTAATTTTCTGTGCTGTGAATTTCAACATATCTTATATCCAAACTAGTGGGATACTTGGAGATATTGTATATAGGTTTTGGGTAAGCAATAGTTTCAGCTACAAGTAAGAAACCCCAACTACAATGACTTAACCAAAGGCACCTTTATTTTCCTCCCGTAACAAGGAGTCTCGCCTTGACAGTTGCTGACGCTTGTTCAGCTGCTAAAAGGTATAAAGCAGGAATGGGCAGACTATATCCATTGACCAAATCCAGTTCACCATCTATTTTCTAAGTGAAGTTTTATTGACACATGGCCATATCCATTTATTCAAATATTGTGTATGAATACTTTCACAACAGGACAAAGACGAACTGAATGTTTGTGACAGAGATGGCACAGCCTATAAAACCTAAAACCTGGCATTTTACAGAAAATCTTGCCAGTCACTGATATAAGTTTTGGACTCTCTGTGCTTTCTCAACATTTTCCAAGGTTGCAAGATGGAAGCTGTGGCCATCCAACCCCATCAGAGAGAAAAACAGAAAACAAATAATTGATAAAACTAACTATATCTGGCCTCTATCATCAAAAAAATCTAAAGCCTTCTCAGAAGATCCTATCAATACTTATATCACATTAGCTAGAACTTAGCTATAAGGGAGGTTGAAACAGTGAGTATCTAAATTTTAAACGAGAAAGGAGAGGTTGAGAATTCCTGTTGTCTCAGTCCATAAACAATGGCTTTCATAAGCTGTTTTTAATTTTTAGAAGTTATTGAATATCTTAGTTTGGCTTCTGTTCACTTGTTTTTTCCTTCTCTGTGTGATTACACAGGCAACATTATTAGCAAAGAAAAAGAAGAAATACTTTAAATGACAGAGTTGATCATAACGCTCTGGCTGTTATTTTCTGGATTGTTAATAATTCATATACATCATGTTAAGACTTCTGCTTCCCTCTTGGTACAGTTTAAATCCCTGGACATTACCTATAAAACATACAGAAGATTACCCAAAAAATGAAAACAGCAGACAGGCTAGAGACCTGGGAATTCAAGGAAGAATACAGCAGTGAATTCTGTTTTCTTTTTGCCTCGAATGTCTGAGACTAAATGTTGGAGAAACAAGGAACCAGAAATGCCAACAGGCACAGACAAAAGAAGCCCAAAGAAAGCTTGTTTTCTCTGTTCAAAGACCAGTAAAAAGGCAACTTAGCATAACTGAAAACTTTAGACAAAAATACTTTATTTCAACCAAATTTGTTCACATTTGCTTTCAGGAATAGCATGTAATCTATTCTAGGGCATATTCCATGTAGGCTTAAGAAGAAGGGCATTCTATTGCTTTAGGTCGGAAATATTTTGTATACATCTATCTATCAGGCTTATTTGCTCAAAATATAAAGTTCAATATTTCCTGTTTGTTTTTTTCTTTTTTTGTCTAGATGACCTAGTCATTACTGAAAGTGGGGTACTGAGGTCCTCTTTATTGTTGCATCACTATCTATTTTCACTGCAGATCTATTAATACTTGCTTAGTATATTTAAGTGCTCCCATGTTGTATGCAAATATATTTACATTAGTTATATGTGCTTGACAAACTGACCTCTTTACCATTATGTAATGACCTTGGAGAAGGCAATGGCACCACACTCCAGTACTCTCTTGCCTGGAAAATCCCATGGACGGAGGAGCCTGGTAGGCTGTAGTCCATGGGGTCGCTAAGAGTCGGACACGACTGAGCGACTTCCTTTCACTTTTCCCTTTCATGTATTGGAGAAGGAAATGGTGACCCACTCCAGTGTTCTTCCTTGGAGAAACCCAGGGACTGGGGAGCCTGGTGGACTTCTGTCTATGGGGTCGCACAGAGTCGGACACAACTGAAGCAACTTAGCAGCAGCAGCAGCAATGACCTTCTTTGTCTCTTGTTACAGATTTTTTATTTAAGTCTATTTTTTTCTGATATAAGTGTGGCTACCCCTGCTAATTTTTCTTTCCATTTGCCTGAGATATCTTTTTCCATCCCTTCACTTTCAGCCTATGTGTGTCGTTAATGCTAAAGTTCGTCTCTTATAAACAGAATATAGCTAGGTCTTGATTTTTTATCCATTCATGCATTATATGTCTTTTGATTGGAGAATTTAATCCACTTACATTAAAAGTAAGTATTCATTGGTAAGAACTGACTATCACCATCATCTTAATTTTTTCCAGGTTGGTTTTCAGTTCCTTTTTTCCTCTTTTGTTATCCTTCGTGATTTGATGATTGCCCATGGTGATTTCTTTTTCTTTTCTTTATCTTTTGTGTATTTACTGTAAGTGTTTGCTTTGTAGTTACAATGAGGTTTACATAAAACTGAACTACTGAGTGAAATTAGCAATGTCACATGTTCATTTATAAGATCAACATACAAAATATCAATTGTGTCTATTTACTAACAATGGAAATCATAAAAGCACCATTTATAATAGCTTAAAAAAGACAGAAAAAAAAAGAAAGAAAACGTGTACATCTAACAGAAAATGTGCAAAGCTTATATGCTGAAAATCACAAATTTTTAATGAAATCAAAGAAGATTTAAATAAATGGAAAGACATAACATGTTCGTAGATTGGAAGATTCAAATAGTAAAGATGTCAATTCTCCCTAAATAGATAAACAGATTTCCTTCAGTTTCTATCAAAATATCAGCAATATTTTTTTTTAGGTATATGCAAGATTATTCTAAAATGTACAGAAGGGAAAAGGAACTAGATAGAATAGCTAAAACAATTTTAAAAAAGAAAGAGTAAATGGTAAAAATTGGTCCACCCAATTTCAAGACTTATTAGCTACACTCATCAAGATGGTGAGATTATTAGCAGAGGAACAGGCATTAAGATCAATGGAACAGAATAGAGAACTCTGAAATAATAAAAAATACATTCAACTAACTTTTAAGAAAAATACACAAAATTCAATGGAGGAAGGTATTCTTTTCAACAAACAGAAGTAGAGCAACTGAAAGTTCATAGCCAAAAATATAAACTTTAATCTAAAACTTACACCTTATATATGAATTAGCCTGAATGAATCATAGATTTAAAAATTAAACATAAAATTATATATCTTCTAAAAGAAAAACATAGAAAATGTTCAGGACCTAGGACTTGGTGAAAAATTCTTAGACTTCATACCAAAAACAATTACTAAATTGTACACTATCAAAATTAAAATATTTTTGCATTGTAAAATACTTTTTTAAAGAGTTAAAGGTGTAGTTTGTAACAACAAACCACAATCTGGGAGAAAATGTTTATGAACCACATTTCTAACTAAGGACTCATACCTAAAAATTTTTAAGTACTCTCAAGACTCAAAAATAAAAATAATAATAATCCAGTTAGAAAGCAGACAAAAGATATAAAGAGACACTTTCCAGAACAAGACTTATGGATAGAAATATGAGCACATGAAAAATTGTTCAACATCCCCAGCTATCAGAGAAATGCAAAGTGAATATGAGATATGACTATACTCCTTTCAGAACAGTCAAAATAAAAAATAGTGACAATACTAAATATTGGCAAGGATATCGGATGAGGAAACTGGATTCCTCACCACTTGTAGGAATGTAGTATGAAAAACAGTTAATTTCCTTAAAAATAAAAATAAGTTTAAACATACGCTTATCATATAACACAGCAATCTCACTCCTGGGCATTTATCCCAGAGAAATGAAAACATATCCACACAAAACTTGTGTATGACTGTACATAGCGACTTTATTTGCATAGCCACTAAACTGGAACAACCAAAATGTCCTTCAATAGATGAATGGTCAAACAAACTATGGTGCATCTATACCATGGGATTAAAAAAAGAGTACCAAGGAAAATCAAATAAATAAAAAAGAACTTTTGATACATGTGACAACTTGGATCATTCCTAAGTGCTGAGTTTAAAAAGCCAATCTCAACAAGCCACATCCTACATGAATCCATTTGAAAATATGCTTAAAATGATAAATTATGGATATGGAGAGCAGATTAGGGGTGACAGAGCTTAGGCATGGTTAAAGAGCGATGATAGGGTAAGAAGGAGGATGAGTGATCACAGTAGATCATTGTTGCAAGGGAACAGTTCATTCTTGACTGCAGTGGTTGTTATACAAATCTGCACACGTCATAAAATGGCATAGAAATAGGACTACACAGTGTGCTAATGTTAATTTCCAGGCTTTGTTATTTTACCATTGTTATGCCAGAAGTAGCCATTGGAGAAAACCGGTTGAAAGATCTAGGGGATTTGTCTGTACTATCTTTGCAAGTTCTTTTGACTCTATAATTATTCTTTTTTTAATTAAACTATGTAGCCTAAATAGTTTTAGGTCTCTATCCAATTAAATACTACTCAATCCTCAAAGTCATCTATATCTGGATAAAGAAAGAAAGTTTTCTGATTTTCTTTTATTGTTTATAAAAACCATTTCTGAAACCATTTTTATGGTTTATCATTTTAGAAACCATAAAAAAAATCTGTTCATAGCAACTTTCAAACTCATCTGCAAGTGAGATTTGGGTAAAATCTTTTGCCCTCAAGGCTCTCTAACTTTATTTTCTTTCTCTAGTTGCGGAGAATAGGGGCTACTCTCGATGCATGGACTTGTTATGGCTTCTCTCGCTACAGAGCACAGCCTCTAGGCGTATGGGCTTCAGCAGTTGCAGCACGTGGGCTCGGTAGTTGGAACCTGCGGGTTCTAAGGCTCTCGGGCTTCGGTGGATGCGACACAGGGACTCATTAGCTGTGGCTTGCGGGCCCTAGAGCATAGGCTCAGAAGTCGTGACACATGGGCTTAGTTGCTCTGCGGCACGTGTAATCTTCCCGGATCAGGGATCACACCCTTGTCCCCTGCACTAGCAGGCAGATTCTTATCCACTGCACTACCAGGGAAGTCCAAGGCTCTCTAATTTTAAATGAAAGGTTTTGATTACATATTATGAGTATAAAATATCTAAAGATGAGATACTTGAATAGATATATATGTAACTGTAGACCATATTAACTTATATAATGATAGGTCTTGAGTATATTTTTTTAATGTAGACATATTACATACAGTTAAAACATCAGCCAAATGTATGTGGTGGTTTTGCATATCTACTTAATTTTTAATAAGTTCTTTACAAAATTTCATTATATTGTATTAAACCACATAATAATTGTTACTTACTCTTTAGTTTAATTGGGTATTAGCAGATAGGAACTGCAAGCTTACTAGCACATGAGTGCTAATTCATGTAATTTTTAAAACAGACCCTCAGTGAAACATAGACTAATTTTGTCAGAAAGCCATAAGTTGGCTATCCAGGGACTCAATGATCTCTTAGGACCTGCTAGCTGTAAAACACTGTAATAAAGACTGTGCAACATCAGGCGACATTTTTGTCTCAGCAGGACAATTGAGAATAGCTTAATTAGTGAATAGAAATAATACAATTCTACTTGTCAGAGGCTCTCAAATTAAACTTTTTAATGCAGCTGTATGTTGTTAACAAAATATATAACTAATGCAAAATTTAAAAATTATGAGTTCACATGGTAGCCTAAATACTTGCATTTATTTTAACTGCTTACTCCAAATCCAACTGCAATACAAGGAAGATATAAAGAAGATAATAAACCTGTAACAATACTAAAAATGAGAAGAGCCCTTTAGCAAACATGATATTTTGACAAATATCTGGGTGACAGAACAATTGAAACCACATTGACAAAGAGGCTAAAACAGGCAGAGGAGAAAACGAAAGTGGAAGAGACTTCCATTTTGAAGTCTATCTCCATTTTGGTAGTGTTTTCAAATATTTTGTTTTCTTTGGCTCTATTGTTACATTTACCTTTTTAAAACTTTTTGCTGAATTTGTTGATACGTAGAGATACATCTTTAATCTTTTTCCCATTGGAAGGACTGATGCCGAAGTTGAAACTCGCAATACTTTGGCCACCTGATGCAAAGAACTGACTCGTTGGAAAAGACCCTGATGCTGGGAAAGATTGAAGGCAGGAGGAGAAGGGGACAATAGAGGATGAGATGGTTGGATGGCATCACTGACTCGATGCACATGGACTTGAGCAAGCTTCGGGAGTTGGTGATGGACAGGGAAGCTTGGCATGTTGCAGTCCATGGGGTCACAAAGAGTCGGACACAACTGAGTGACTGAACTGAACTGAACTGAGCTGAGTAGTCACATGGCCCATCTGACTTAGTCTGGGTTCCTCCCAAAAGGAGAGTCTGGACACAGGTTATTACTTTTGGGGAGTATCTGCTCAAGGCACAAGAGTGAGGGATGAGGGTCAACACAGAAAGACTAATAGTCAATTCAAGTATTATCCAGGGCGCCATAGTTTCCGGGGACTAGGTATCAGTGAGGGATACAGAGGTACCTTCAACATGTGACTCAACTGAATCTCAAAACAGAGAAGCATTCATCCATTAGCCTCCCATTTCTCTCCATGTGGCATGGATCAAGGACAAGTATACTCAAGTAGGATTATCAGAAAAGCCCCAGCACAGAAAACATCTCCTGAAACTCAGCACATACTTGTGATGAGGAGCTGATAGCAAGGAGGTCAAACTTGTGCAGAACAATGACCCAGTGAGGCCTGGAATCACAGGTTATGCCAAGAGGATGTAGGACAGCACTCTGGTGCTGTCAGACACACCTTCCATTCAGCACTGATTTGAAGCACTCAACCACATATTGGGTTTGATCCCTGGGTCAAGAGGACCCCCTTGAGGAAGAAATGGCAACCCACTCCAGTGCTCTTGCCTGGGAAATCCCATAGACAAAGGAGCCTAACAGGCTATATAGTCCATGGGGTCACAAGAGTCAGACATGACTTAGAGACTTAAACCACCACCAACCACACATTAAATTTCCATAGATATATGAAGTCTTGATTATGTTCCACTGGTCAGTTTTATTATTCCTTTGCCAATAAAGCTGTTTTCTTTTTTTAGTCCCTTCATTGTATAAGTTGATATATAGTGGGAATAAATCTCATGATTATACTATTTCAAAAATGCAATGGCTATTTTCTGTATTTTATATCCCAAATGTACTTCAGAATCACTGTCAGAAAACACACCAAAAAATCCTGTCAGGAGTTGGTGTTGTATTGCTTTGAACACACAGATTAATTTAAAGAGACTTGAGAACTTTATGACATTATGTTTCCCCATCGAAGAACATAGTTTTTTTGCCCCATTCATTCTAGTCTTCTTTTAAGTCCTTTCATTTAAATTGTATATATCTCTTTGTACATGTTTTGCATATCTCTTGCTAGGCTTATATATAGGTACTAGGAAGCTGATTTTTTTTTATCACATTTTATAATTGGCATTGTGTTAAAAAGCTGTGGAATTTTCTTATGTTGTTTTTTTGGTGTGACAATCTTATTAAACAAACAAGTCATCTGTTTTGATCATTTTCCATGTTGTTAATTCAGTGGAGATTCTAGGTATTCAACCTGACACTACAATTTCTTTACATTTAAACAAGTAACTCAGTTGGTAAAGAATCTACCTGCAATGCAGGAGACTCCGGTTTGATTCCTGGGTTGGGAAGTTCCCCTGGAGGAGGGCATGGCAACCCAATCCAGTATTCTTGCCTGGAAAATCCCATGGACAGAGGAGCCTGGTGGGATACAGTCCATGGGGTCACAAAGAGTCGGACACAACTGAGCGACTAAGCATAACAACAAATTCATTTTAATTTCAATAAGCTTATAAACCTGTTCTTCCTAAAGTCATCAATTGCTTCCCTGTTTCAAATTCATGGTTACTTCTTCAACTGTCTCCCTATTTGCTTTTTCACCTGAATCTCACAGAAATGACCAATTCTTCCTTCTTGAAATATTCTTTTCTTGGTTTCAGTGAGAACAGTCTCTTTTGATATTTCTTTTATTTTTCCAGTCAATCTTTTCCAATCTCCTTATCCATCTTGCAACTGAACTTTGAGATCCTCCTGATTTTGTTCCAGGCTTTTGTTCTCACAAAGCTTCCCCTTGTAAAAGTCCTATCAATCCGTAAGTTTCAGTTCAGTTCAGTTCAGTAGCTCAGTCGTGTCCGACTCTGCGACCCCATGAATCGCAGCACGCCAGGCCTCCCTGTCCATTACCAACTCCCAGAGTTCACTCAGACTCACGTCCATCGAGTCAGTGAGGCCATCCAGCCATCTCATCCTTTGTCGTCCCCTTCTCCTCCTGCCCCCAACCCCTCCCATAAGTTTAAATACTATCTATTGTATGTTAACCCTTAAACTTTTATTAGCAATTCAGTGACAAAGTAAAATTGTGGCAGCACAGAATTGCCCCCATTGTAGGTAAGAAAGAGCTGTTTTGCCTGAAGATAATTTAAAATAATAACAAAACAGACTAATAGTTTGTTAGGGGAAGCATGAAGACTGAAACCACCCACCATTGTACCATAGTAACCATTTGCATGAGTTACTTTACAATAGGAGGTACTGGTAAGAAACGCAGAACTAACAAGCCACCATCAACCAACGAGTTTGGGAAAGGGCAAAAGGAGATGCCACATGACCTACCATCTCCCAGAATCCCTCTCACTGGCATCCATCTTGGTTGAGCAATGGGTGTGCCACCAAGAAGAAGCCTGCCTCAAAACCATTGGCCAAAGACAAGCCGGAAATCAATCCCATCACCATAAACCCAATTGTGAGCCACATGACAGAGCAGTCTTCCTGGCTTCACTTACCTTACTGCCGTCTGCCTGGGCACTCCTTCCCAATAAATTCTCTTGTTTTGTCAGCACATGTGTCTCCTCAGACAATTCATTTCCTAGTGTTAAGTAAGAGCCCACTTTGGGGCCTTGGAAGGGGATCCCCGTTCCTGCAATGTCTATTATTTATCACCATTCACTGAAAATTTTAAACATCAGTGATAAAATACTTCTTTCTGAAAGAGTTTAACAACAAAATTTGATGGGTTAAGTTCTAAACAATTGCTGTAATTATTGTTGAGTTTCAATAATGTATATGTAAGCATCAAACTACCACATCATAATTTCATACCCTTTAATAAAGATTATATTCCACTGGAAATTAACTGGGTCAGCCCCTGGTTTACCTGAAGTCACCTAGACATATTGCTTTTGAGATTGATTTTCATAAAGGTTAAAAATAGTTTGAACTTGATTCCTACATTCTCCAAATCCAATGGTACAGCAAACATATTCTCACTTTTAAATAGCAGATTCCAAATAGCCAGTGATAGCGCAGTAATTATAAAGATGAAGAAACAGAACTTGAGTTATTTCAGTTCTGTCATTCTGTGTGACCACTTGATATTTTAATTCAGGTTTGCAGATTTTCAACTGCAGAAATATTTCAAAACCTCTATAAACAATCCTGAAGAAACAAAGACATGAACATTATTTTAATGTTTAGAATTTATTATGAAATGGGATTTTTATGACTCTACCCCAAACTTAACATTACATTTAAAGTTCTCTTTGTGCATCTTTTGCTTCATGGGAAAGAAGCTTTGTGACAATAAAATGAATAAAAAGAATTTTTAACTATCCAAGAGGAGCATATATTACCAAATTTTGCTGCTCTAATTACTGAATGAAGCGTGTATGATAAATATACACATTTTCAGAAAACCTTTGATAACTTTGTAGAAAGTTCAAAAACAGAAACTATAATGTCATCCATTATATTGGCAAAACAATGAGTAGGTACAACTCATTCCACTTTTCTCATGATATTTTAATTAAAAGTATTGTTATATTACTTTTTCTTTCTGTGAAACAGAAATACAATTACTCAATAAAAAAGTTTTCCCTGTAATCTTTCTGGCTATTTTTATTATCTGTTTTGTACCAGAATTAGTACTGAAACTAATTTGGTCTTATGGAGAAGAGGATCATTTTAAAATATTATCCCTCCATCTTGGTATATGGTGGTCAGAACCAGACCTTAGTATTCAACCTCTTTTTCTTGACATTTCCATTCTAAGTCATTTCAAGTCTAACATATCTTAAACTGGACATTTGATATTCTTGCCAAAATCCACCCCTCCTGTGTTTTTTCTAATCTCAGTAAATGATATTTCCGTCCTTCCCTCTGTCTATTTTAGAAAGTGAAGAGGCGTATCTGATTCCTCTCCTTCCCTCACGACTCCTCATTTAACATCCATCACTAACTTCTGTGGCTTCTTCCTCCAAAATAGACCCATGCTCCAGTCCTAACTCTAATAAATCTAGTCTAAAGAATGTTAGTGGTGACCTAAAATAAGGAGAAAAGAGAAAAGTACATTGTTAACAAAAAAAAAAAAAGTGAAACCAAAGTAATTTTTTTTCTTAAAATTTTCTGAGATCCATAGGGTTGAGAGACCTTAAGGACACACAAGGTAAGACTGAGCGTGGGTGGGAGGGAAAAAGTGAATGTCCTTCCCAAGATGCCTCCTCCTCTCCAACAGATCCCTCTAATTATACTGAAAGCTTAGAACTCTTTTGAGATATCAACATAAAGCCCATTATAAAAGTACAACTCAAGTGACATAAAGAATTATAAAGGGAAGAAGAAATAAGTAGAAACAAGGACATGAAGAACAGATGTGACAAAGGAGAATATAGTCCACTATATTGTTGTGGGGAAATAAAAGTTTTTAGAATGAATAATTTGTGTAAGTGATTTGCACAGCAAGCCTAGATATTTCATTTAGCTTCAGAGCACTTCAGCTGTATGTGTTTGCTTTACTGTTATAGTCCCATGACTTAAGGAAAAAGATTAATTTTGATCGTCTTTGCCTTTTGGTATATCAAAGAAATAAAACACTGCTAATTGCTCCTACAAAAACCTTATGTATACCCCACTGTACGTCTCAGTTCTCCTTGCTGAGCTTTTTATTCTCAGGTATTTTGATGCTCAGATATGCAGATGATATCACCCTTACAGCAGGAAGATAAGAGGAACTGAAGAGCCTCTTGATACAGGTGAAAGCTGAGAGTGAAAAAGCCGGCTTAAAACTCAACATTCAAAAAACGAAGATCATGGCATCTGGTACCATCACTTCATGGTAAATGGATGAAGAAAAAAATGGAAACAGTGACAGACTTTATTTTCTTGGGCTCCAAAATCAGAGGATGGTGACTGCAGCCATGGAATTAAAAGACTCTTGCTCCTTGGAAGAAAAGCTATGACAAACCTAGAGAGCATATTAAAAGCAGAGACATCACTTTACTAACAAAGGTCTGTAAAGTCAAAGCTATGGTTTTTCCAGTAGTCATGTATGGATGTTGAGAGCTGGACCATAAAGAAGGCTGAGCGCAAAGGATTGATGCTTTCGAACTGTGGTGTTGGAGAAGACTCTTGAGAGTCCCTTGGACTGCGAGGAGATTCAACCAGTCAATCCTAAAGGAAATCAGTCTTGAATATTCACTGGAAGGACTGATGCTGAAGCTCCAATACTTTGGCCCCCTAATGCCAAGAAGCAACTCATTGGAAAAGATCCTGATGCTGGAAAATATTGAAGGCAGGAGGAGACAGAGATGACTAATGAGGAGATGGTTGGATGGCATCACCAAGGCAATGGACATGAGTTTGAACAAGCTCCAGGAGATGGTGAAGGATAGGGAAGCCTCGCATGCTGCAGTCCATGGGGTAGCAAAGAGTCAGACACAACTGAGCAGCTGAACAACAATTTTGATGTTGCTTAGAATTTAACCTAGTAAATTTCCACTGGACCAAACCCAGGTTGAGAATGTTGATCATGAGTCTCCTAAAATTCATGAAAAAATTATCAAGACTAACTTTGTTACACTTCTGACCCAGACATGAAGCTGGGGGCTGACTTTGAGGGATCTGGGATGGCTTTCAGAAGCTTTGTGTTTATCCACCTCTCCCCATGGAGCTTCACTCAGAAACAACAGCTGCATCGAATTCCAAAAAATAAACATCTAAACCATGAAATCACTAGACGCTAGGTGAGTTGGGCCAACATTCTTATTTGAAAGAGAATTATAAATTCAAGCAGCATCACTTTGGCACTACTCAAATGTGATGTGTATTTTATGGTTCATAATTAAGAGTATGAATGCATTTATGTCACCAGAGACCACACGTTCAATTTTTACTAAATTGGATTCATAGAACTTGTATATATGAGGGTTGTATTAAAGCTGGACAATAAAGCAAAGAAAATCTTACTTTTTTAAAGTGTAAATTGCTTGAAGAGAGAGCTTCAGAGGACACTGGTTCCTTTTCTGTTTTTGCTTAAAATTTACTAGACCTTGGTGATAATTTGCAAAAAAAAATGACACAATTCTTCACCGTTCCACGACCTCCTATGACCTTCACTGTAAAAATTTTTTTTAGATTTTTTTTATATGGACCATTTTAAAAGTCTTTATTATTTATTTTGTTACAATACTGTTTCTGTTTTATGCTTTATACTTTGGGATTTTTTATTTTTATTTTTTTGCCACAAGGCATGTGGGATCTTAGCTCCCTAACCAGGGATCAAACCCTCACCCTCTGCAATAGAAGGTAAAGTCAACCACTGGACCACTGGGGAAGTTTCATCACTGTAAACTTTGTAGGGTTCTCCTACTCTGATCCTGAGTCTGGCCATGTCATTTGGTTTGGCCAGTGGATCTCAGCAAACATAACACAAACAGAAGCTTGAAAAGCACTTGCATGACTGGGCTTCTCTACTCCTTGCTGCTGTAAGATTTCCAGGAGAATATTCCCAGGTTAGAATAATGAGAGTCTCTGTAGTCATTCCAGACTATCTAGGTCTGCCAGCAGCCAGCCAATCTCCAGACACATGAACTAGTCATATCAGGATGAGCACAGTTGCCTAAGTGACCCACAGCTGACTGCAGACAAGTAAGCCAACCCAGCCCAGATCAGCTAAGCCCCTCCAACACATAAGCTAGCTAAATAAACAGTTGTTGTGTGGGTATAACTGAAGCTTCATAACTGGGTGTCATACAGCATTATTGTGGCATTAGATATATGATACACCCTTCTCATCTTTTAAACAAATTTCAAAGTACCTTAATAGGTTCCACAAAGTTAATATGATGTAATAAAGACAGAAATATCACAGAAGAATCCAAAGTATCTTAAGTCAGAGGATTCACTTCGAGTGCCTGCTCTGCTACTTACTAGTTTTGTGACACATGGAAAAGCATTTAAATTCTCTGCACCAGCCAACTGGGTAATCGTGCGGATTAAAAGCTGTGTTATGCCAAACTTGTTGTATGACCCTGGGCAAATTACTTAATCGGTTAATCTTACTTTTCATTAGTAAAATGAGGTTTAGAACGGTTGTTTTCCCTCTAGAGTAATTGTGAAGGCTTTTTTTTTTTTTAAAAAAAAAAAGGATATAAAGCGCTTAACAGAGCTTAGCAGTTAGTGCTCAATATATATTAAAACTTATCATTTTATTATTATTGTTTTATTATTTATTTAACCAGTGAAAGTGCTGAATTTGCATTAAAAAAACTAAAATACTTTAACTTTGCACGTTAAGGTTTGAGTTATACTCTGCCGAAATTAATGCTAAGCTGATCAGCCCTGAAAAATGTTTTATTTACACAATCCTGTTAAATAATATAACTTATATATAAATTCTTTTTCATCTCTGTTGTAGCTGTGTAAATCTTTTTAAAATGCATTTTTTAAGTTTTTCTGACAAAATTCTCCCCCCAAACAGCATTTCCAATGGTGACAAATTGCGTACTCATATATTCCCTAAATCTGAACACTTTTTGCTACCTCACAGGAAAATAGATCTTTCATGTTAAAAATAAAGTCTGTTATTTTATCTTATCTCTTAACTATACTTTTCATTTTGACAACAAAAGCAGGGCATGGTGGCTGAAAGATTTCTGCTAGAATGCGCTTGTTACTCAAGGAGGTCTTCAGGGCCCCAAGTGTGAGAATCTGTCTCCCATGGCCTCCTTTTATTAGCACAATGAATTGTTTGACAACAAATTAGCTAACCATCGCTTTAGAAGCTGAAAAAGTCTCCATAGCACCAATGAACTTTAAAATCTGGTGGTTTAACCCAGAAAAGCAGAGAGGTACACTATCTTTGTCAGCCAGAGGGCCCATCTGAAATACCTTGCAGGAAACCTGAGGTGCTGAGAGCCCTGTGGGTGAGACCTAGGACAGAAAAGTCCACCCTGAGTATTAGGATGCTGAAGGGGGAATTGAGAGGTGAAATTAAATAATCCTGGTGAATCATTTTAATGAAGATTTTTAATAGTTATTTATCTATTATTTATCTGGCTGCACTGGGTCCCAGTTGCATCATGTGGGATCTTTGTTGCAGGCTCAGTGGAGCCCAGGCTTAGTTGCTCTGAGGTATGTGGGATCTTGGGGCTTCCCAGGTGGTGCGAGAAGTAAAGGAGACATAGGAGACAGGGATTCTTTCCCTGGGTCAGGAAGATCCCCTGGAGGAGGGCATAGCAACCCACTGTAGTATTCTTGCCTGGAAAATCCAACAGACAGAGGATCCTGGTGGTCTATGGTCCACAGAATCGCAGAGTCAGACACGACTGAATCAACTTCACACACACACACACACACACACACACACACACACACACACACACACACACAAATGTGGGATCTTAGGTCCCCAACCAGGGATGGAACCCGCATCCCCTGCAAAAGAAGGCAGATTCCAAAACACCGGACTGCCAGGGAAGTCCCTAATGAAAGTTTTAAAGTCAGTATTTCTGAAATTTTTGTGACTTTCTTTTACCCTGCATAAAATAAAGCAAGTTGTATGAGGGTTCCTATGAGATGACTGATTGCTGCTACAACTGATAGAATTGGGGCCTCTAGAAAGTCTATGCTGTTAGTAATGTAAGGTGACAAAGACGAGTGTCCCAAAGCAAATGTAACAGAGAAGGAAGAATGAGAAAGTCTACAGAGCTCGATAGAACCAGAAACAGACAGGAATCCTTTTCAGCCTAGAGGCAGATAAGTGTTATAATATTCAACAGCTCTAGTATCTGAAGGCAGGCAAAATAAAAAACAGTTGGCAATCAAATCCCAGAGGCTAACTGAGCCCTGCAAGACCTATAGAAAGGATTTCTCCATTTTTGTATTCTGGGGATAATGACTAGAAATATTTTAGGATTTTATTTTTTACTAATGTGTGGCAATATGAGGAATAATGTCATTGGGGGGAAATAAATACCCAAGAGAACATCTTTTCTACCTCTGAACGTGAGCTGGAGCTAGGGAGATCCCTCCAGCAAAAAGTGCCCCAAGCTCCAAGACCTTCCAAGATGAAAAGCAGGAGAGAGAGTTCTAGAGGGCAAGAAGCTGCCTCTGATTTAATGCACACAAACACAAGTGGTCCAGAAGCGAGGATGAGGACAGCAGGGCTAATGAGAAAAATTCTGTAAACAACAGAAGAGCTAATTATAAGGAAAGCATCACAACAAGACATATGATTTAAGAAATAAACAGTCACTCTTGTAAGTTCTCTTTCGCTTGTGCAATTAAAAGCCTTCATCTGCTACCGCTGATCAGTGACTCCATAGATCAGAATCACGTTATTCCCACTCCATACATAAATAGGGATGAACCATCATCACCTACTCACTTCCTCTAAGACTTGATTTTTTGGGTCTGACTTTAGAGTTCCAAGCTGAACGGGTCTAACTTTTCTTAAATTTGATGGGGGAATCAATTACAATCAAACCATCTAAAAAGAAACAGTAAGAGGTTTTGAATACTAGTCCCAGAGCTGTGAACAGCCTGAACATGGGCATTTAATTTCTCCTGGGTGAAAGCAAGGAGGCTCAATTAAAGAGATGTTATTTGTTAGTAAGTTTATGATCAGAAACATAGCTCTATAAAAACGCTGCAAGGCAAGAATCAAAGGCAGCACAGAAATTATCACAGGAGTTTCTTTTTATAAAAGTACAGAAAATCCAGAAGTTTTTTCCATGCCTTCAACAACAAGGTGGCCCTAAAATTTTAACATGGATTTCCATCCATCCATTTGGTTGCCATAGAGATAGATTAACACTGTCAAACTTATTTTTTTCCAAAAGGGCTATAATGTTTAAAATACCATTTTCCCCACAAATCATATACACACTAACACTATAACTGAACTTATTAATTAATTAGTTCAATAAACATTTTGGAGCATCTGTTATATGTATTATTTTAGGTGTTGGGGATAGTTCACTGAAACCAGACAAATACACAAAAAAGAAAAATCCTAATTTTCATGGAACTTGCATTCCAATGGGGTGAACTGAACAAATACAAATAATTAAGAAATTATTACTTAACAAACAGACGTAAACAAACATATTAGAAGGTATAAGTGTTTTGGAGAAAAATAGAGGGTCAAGGGGTCATGAGATATGTGAGGAAGAATCCAAACTGCTCAAGGTGAGTTTCATTGACCTTCAAAGAGCCACCTACAACAGGGTGAGGGAATGAACCTTCCATGCAAAAGGAACAAGAGGCTGTAATGATACTGAGTTCATAGAATTGCAGTCAGACACGATTGAGGCAGCTTACCACACACACATGACAAGCCCACAGCTGACACCATACTCAGTGGTGAAAAGCCAAAAGTGTTCCTTTTAAGATCAGTAACAAGATAAGGAGAATATTGTGTCTTGGAAGTCAAGTGAAGAGAGGGCTTCAAGGAGAAGGGATTTAGGTGGATCAACTGAGAAAGGGCCATGAGATTTAGCCACATGAAGGAGGTAGAGTGTTGAAGGAGCGCTGTTCTCTCACTGCAGAGAGAAAAGCTATCAGCTGAGAGAGAGGGGAGGGAAGAGGTGTTGGGGGTTTGTGGAGACAGGAAAGTATACAGCTGTTTCCCACGGAAAGAGGAAGAGGGAATGGGCGATTGGTATACAGTGTGGCTTCTGGTTTCAGGATTCCACCTGTGCCAGCAACCAAGAATTTCAAGTGGGGGACTTCTTTGGTGGTCCAGTGGTTGAGAGTCTGCCTGCCAGTTCAGAGGACATGGGATCAATCGCTGATCTGGGAAGATTCTATATGCCCTGGGGTCAAGTAAGCCCATGTGCGCGTAACCGCCGAGACTGCGTGCCCTAACTATTGAAGCCCGCACACACCCAGAGCCCATGCTCTGCAAAAAGAGAAGCCACCACAATGAGAAGGCCACACCCAACTAGAGAAAGACCATGTGCAGCAACAAAGACCCAGCACAGCTGAAAATAATACATTAATTAAATTTTTAAAAAGTATGTCAAGTGGGAGGAGTCAGCCAAAGTATATCTTTTCCTCCAAACACACTGAGCCATGGAAGGTACCCTGGGAGTAAGCAGACAGTGGGATTTGACCAGCATTGAGATGAGAGTGAGGAAACGAGAGAAGAAAGAGGAAATGAGAGAAGGCCAAGGATGTCAAACATCTGTGCAAGGGCGTGATGACAAGTGCCCACAGAATGGAAGGTGAGAAAAGAGAAATGAAGATGAGAAGGGAAGGAAGGCAAGTGAAAATCAATGTGTTTTTAAGCCCCAATGAGAAGAAAGGAAAGACTGCTGACATAAGGGCACCAGAGGAAGTGAAAACGAAAAACAGGTGGTAGTTTGAATGTGGGATACTTAACATTAGAAGTGTGGAGTCATATTTATGGGAAGTGCCAAGACCAAGGGTATAAGCATGAGTGTGAGGGGTGGAAGGAAGTTGTTGGACAGGATCTTAGGAGGAGAGGAAGTCAAAGAAGTCCAGGGTATTGGAGAAATGATTTACATGGATATGGAAATCATGACAGACTGTGCCAAGAGCAGTGTTTGCCATGTTAGGGGGAAGAAAAACACACGAAGTTCTTGAGATTTTTTTTTTTTTAATAGGTGCCCAAGAATTTTTAAAATGACTTAAGGGACTAGATTAACAAGGAGCACACATCATATTTTTCTTTGAATTAATTTAGGGGAGAAGCTTTAAGATGTTCTCATATCCCTCATTGTTAAGCACTTGACTCTCTCTGTTGCTTTTCTCCATGTGCTCTGGGCAACGTGTTTTATTTTATTGACAAAAATCTCATTTACAGTTCAATTAATGCAGTGGAGAAAACATGGTACAAGCCAAGCCCTTCTATTCTTTATAGTCTGCACTGTGATTCTGGCAAGCCAAAGCCAATTAATTCATAAGAGAAGGCAAAGGAGAGAAGAGATTTAGTTCATTCTTATTAAGAGCCAGTAATTCCTCCTCCTCATAAGAAAATCTATGGAAATATTGACATCAAAGTTATTGTATCTGAGAGTTCAGGACCCTTTTGAAATTTTAGTACTTTTCTAATGAGATTTATTAAACAATACCAGCCACAAAACTTAAACTTGTATACATACATGCAAACGCAGATAGGAAGCACAATGAATAAAATATGTCATATTTTATTCTCATCATTGAATAAGTTTTCATTCATATGCTAGTCGCTTATTAATACTTCTTTTCACAGTGACTAGGACAATTTACTGTGCTATGCTGTTGCTAACAGGTACATATACCTAAATCAGCTGTGCTAAAAATATAGATGTAAAATAGGGTGCTTGATATCATTCAGCATATAGCATCCTTAGAATATTATTTGATTTTATCCATATTTCCTTCATTAGAGATTACATCTACCATACACAGTACGCTATCAATTTTGATGCAAAATTTCCTGTCAAGAGACTTCTTACAAATGAGATATAGTGATATAACTGATGTGTTTTCTCTCTACTAACAACTATATAAAATAATTGATTGTTTTGCTTCCCCTCTGTATGAAGGGAAAAGATGAGGTTTGGGATAAACAACAGTTATATTTATCAATGCATATCCACTTAAAATAAAACCAACATAAGCTGTGGATAAATAAAGATGCTAAGCTATATGTCCTTGAACTGTTAAAGATGGTTTGACATCCTATAATAAAATCTTACTTTCAAATATTTCTTTGTGATATAGACAGGATCACATAAATTTTTTAATGTGACTTAAAAATAAATGGTAGTGTATCAGATTCAGGGTCAAATTGTAAGACATTTTCCTAATTTATTTTTATTTGTCAGAAAGAAGGGCTATTTAACATCCAGATAAAGTTGCTGATGTGAAAAACTTATGAAATTATAAAAAGGATACGAGTTGATCAATAATATCAAAAGAAAAAATCAGTATTGAATTTCATCATATAAAGCATAACAGTAAAAATTTGAACAAACTTTAGAGGAAACTAAATTGTATTTAATTATAAAAGGAATTTATAATATTATATGAGATTTAAAGATAACCAGTAAATTAAATAGTAATTGAAAAATAAGAATTGTTTGTTTTTGCTTTACCCCTCTAATTAGAACAAAGTTAATGGAGGCGAAAGGTAAGAGAAACCCAAGTAAGATGGTAGGTGTTGCAAGAGAGCATCAGAGGGCAGACACACTGAAATCATACTCACAGAAAACTAGCCAATCTAATCACACTAGGATCACAGCTTTGTCTAACTCAATGAAACTAAGCCACACCCTGTGGGGCCACCCAAGACAGGCGGGTCATGGTGGAGGGGTCTGACAGAATGTGGTCCACTGGAGAAGGGAATGGCAAACCACTTCAGTATTCTTGCATTGAGAACCCCATGAACAGTATGAAAAGGCAAAATGATAGGACACTGAAAGAGGAACTCCCCAGGTCAGTAGGTGCCTAATATGCTACTGGAGATCAGTGGAGAAATAACTCCAGAAAGAATGAAGGAATGGAGCCAAAGCAAAAACAATACCCAGCTGTGGATGGGACTGGTGATAGAAGCAAGGTCTGATGCTGAAAGGAGCAATATTGCATAGGAACCTGGAATGTTAGGTCCTTGAATCAAGGCAAATTGAAAGTAGTCAAACAGGAGATGCCAAGAGAGAATGTCAACATTCTAGGAATCAGCAAATTAAAATGGACTGGAATGGGTGAATTTAACTCAGATGACCATTATATCTACTACTGTGGGCAGGAATCCCTTAGAAGTAATGGAGTAACCATCATGGTCAACAAAACAGTCCAAAATGTGGTATTTGGATGCAATTTTAAAAATGACAGAATGATCTCTGTTTCCAAGGCAAACCATTTAATATCACAGTAATCCAAGTCTATGCCCCAACCAGTAATGCTGGAGAAGCTGAAGTTGAACGGTTCTATGAAGACCTACAAGACCTTTTAGAACTAACACCCAAACAAGATGTCCTTTTCATTATAGGGGACTGGAATGCAAAAGTAGAAAGTCAAGAAACACCTGGAGTAACAGGCAAATTTGGCCTTGGAATACAGAATGAAGCAGGGTAAAGGCTAATGGAATTTTGCCAAGAGAATGCACTGGTCATAGCAAACACCCTCTTCCAACAACACAAGAGAAGACTCTACACATGGACGTTACCAGATGGTCAACACCGAAATCAGATTGATTCTATTCTTTGCAGCCAAAGATGGAGAAGCTCTATACAGTCAACAAAAACAAGACCGTGAGCTGACTGGCAGAGATCATGAGCTCCTTATTGCCAAATTCAGACTTAAATTGATGAAAATAGGGAAAACCGCTAGACCATTCAGGTATGACCTAAGTCAAATCCCTTATGATTATACAGTGGAAGTGACAAATAGATTTAAGGGACTAGATCTGGTAGATGGAGTGCCTGATGAACTATGGAATGAGGTTCATGACATTGTATAGGAGACAGAGATCAAGACCATCGCCATGGAAAAGAAATGCAAAAAAGCAAAATGGCTGTCTGGGGAGGCCTTACAAATAGCTGTCAAAAGAAGAGAAGCAAAAAGCAAAGGAGAAAAGGAAAGATATAAGCATCTGAATGCAGAGTTCCAAAGAATAGCAAGAAGAGATAAGAAAGCCTTCCTCAGCGATCAATGCAAAGAAATAGAGGAGAACAACAGAATGAGAAAGACTAGAGATCTCTTCAAGAAAATTAGAGATACCAAGGGAACATTTCACTCAAAGATGGGCTTGATGAAGGACAGAAATGGTATGGACCTAACAGAAGCAGAAGATATTAAGAAGAGGTGGCAAGAATACACAAAAGAATACACAAAAAAAGATCTTCATGACCAAGATAATCACGATGGTATGATCACTCACCTAGAGCCAGACATCCTGGAATGTGAAGTCAAGTGGGCCTTAGAAAGCATTACTACGAGTAAAGCTAGTGGAGGTGATGGAATTCCAGTTGAGCTATTTCAAATCCTGAAAGATGATGCTGTGAAAGTGCTACACTCAATATGCCAGCACATTTGGAAAACTCAGCAGTGGCCACAGGACTGGAAAAGGTCAGTTTTCATTCCAATCCCAAAGAAAAGCAATGCCAAAGAATGCTCAAACTACCGGACAGTTGCACTCATCTCACATGCTAACAAAGTAATGCTCAAAATTTTCCAAGCCAGGCTTCAGCAGTACATGAATCACGAACTTTTTGATGTTCAAGTTGGTTTTAGAAAAGGGAGAAGAACCAGAAATCAAATTGCCAACATCTGCTGGATCATCGAAAAAGCATGAGAGTTCCAGGAAAACATCTATTTCTGCATTATTGACTATGCCAAAGCCTTTGACTGTGTGGATCACAATAAACTGTGGAAAATTCTGAGAGAGATGAGAATACCAGACCACCTGACCTGCCTCTTGAGAAACCTATATGCAGGTCAGGAAGCAACAGTTAGAAGTGGACATGGAACAACAGACTGGTTCCAAATAGGAAAAGGAGTACGTCAAGGCTGTATATTGTCACCCTGCTTATTTAACTTATATGCAGAGTACATCATGAGAAACGCTGTGCTAGAAGAAACACAGGCTTGAATCAAGATTGCCAGGAGAAATATCAATAACCTCAGATATGCAGATGACACCATCCAAGTATGGCAAGTTCAACCAAGGATGGCAGAAGGTGAAGAGGAACTCAAAAGCCTCTTGATGACAGTGAAAGAGGAGTGAAAAAGTTGGCTTAAAGCTCAACATTCAGAAAATGAAGATCATGGCATCCGGTCCCATCACTTCATGGGAAATAGATGGGAAACAGTAAAAACAGTGTCAGACTTTATTTTGGGGGGCTCCAAAATCACTGCAGATGGTGACTGCAGCCACAAAATTAAAAGAAAAGTTATGACCAACCTAAATAGCATATTAAAAATCAGAGACATTACTTTGCTGACTAAGGTCCGTCCAGTCAAGGCTATGATTTTTCCTTTGGTCATGTGTGGATGCCACAGTTGGACTGCAAAGAAAGCTGAGTGCTGAAGAATTGATGCTTTTGAACTGTGGTGTTGGAGAAGACTCTTGAGAGTCCCTTGGACTGCAAGGAGATCCAACCAGTACATTCTAAAGGAGATCAGTCCTGGGTGTTCTTTGGAAGGAATGATGCCAAAGCTGAAACGCCAGTACTTTGGCCACCTCATGTGAAGTGTTGACTCATTGGAAAAGACTCTGATGCTGGGAGGGATAGGGGGCAGGAGAAGGGGATGACAGAGGATGAGATGGCTGGATGGCATCACTGACTCGATGGACTTGAGTCAGAGTGAACTCTGGGAGATGGTGATGGACAGGGAGGCCTGGTGTGCTGCGATTCATGGGGTGGCAAAGAGTCGGACACATGTGAGCAACTGAACTGAACTGACTGAATGGAGGCAATGGAATTCCCGATGAGCTATTTCAAATCCTAATAGATGATGCTGTTAAAGTGCTGCACTCACTATGTCAGCAAACTTGGAAAACTCAGCAGAGGCCACAGGACTGGAAAAGGTCAGTTTTCATTTCAATCCCAAAGAAAAGTGAAAGTGAAGTCGCTCAGTCGTGTCCGACTCTTTGCGACCCCATGGACTGTAGCCTACCAGGGTCTTCTGTCCATGGGACTTTCCAGGCAATGGTACTGGAGGGGATTGCCATTTCCTTCTCCAGGGGATCTTCCCAACCCAGGGATCAAACCCAGGTCTCTCTCATTGTAGACAGACACTTTACCGTCTGAGCCACCAGGGAAGTCCTCAATCTCAAAGAAGGGAATGCCAAAGACTGTTTAAACTACTGCACAATTGTGCTCATTTCACATGTTAACAAGGTATTACTCAAAATCCTTCAAGCTAGGCTTCAACAGTATGTGAACCAAGAACTTCCAGATGTACAAGCTGGATTTAGAAAAGGCAGAGGAATCAGATGTCAAACTGCCAACATCCATTGGATCACATAGAAAGCAAGGGAATTTCAGGAAAACACCTCCTTCTGCTTCATTGAATACACCAAAATTTTTGAATGTGTGGATCACAACAAAATATAGAAAATCTTACAGATATAGAAATACTAGATCACCTTACTTGCCTCCTGAGAAACCTGTACACAGGCCAAGAAGCAACAGTTAAAATGGGACATGGAGCAATGTACTGGTTCAAAATTGGGAAAGGGTGGCTGTATATTGTTACCCTGCTTCTTTAACTTATATGCAGGGTACATCATGTGAAATGTCGGTCTGGATGAAGCACAAGCTGGAATCAAGATTGCAGAGAGAAACAGCAATAACTTCAAATATGCACATGACACCACCCTTATAGCAGAAAGCTAAGAGGAACTGAATAGCCTCTTGATTAAGGTGAAAGAGGAGAATGAAAAAGCTGGCTTAAAACTCAACATTCAAAAAATGAAGATCATGGCATCTGGGCCTACCACTTCATGGCAAATAGGTGGAGAAAAAATGGAAACAGTGACAGACTTTATTTTCTTGGGCTCCAAAATCACTGCAGGTGATGACTGTAGCTCTGAAATTAAAAGACACTTGCTCCTTGGAGGAAAAGCTATGACCAACCTTGCGAATATGCCCTGGAGAAGGAAATGGCAGCCCACTCCAGTATTCTTGCCTGGAAAGTCCCATGGACTGTGGAGCCTGGTAGGCTACTGTCCATGGGGTTGCAAAGAGTCGGACATAACTGAGCAACTTCACTTCAGATAGCATATTAAAAAGCAGAGACAGCAATCACTTTGCTGACAAAGGTCTGTAATGTCAAAGATATGGTTTTTGAAATGGCAACCCACTCTAGTACTCTTGCCTAGAAAATCCCATGGATGGAGAAGCCTGTTAGGCTACAGTCCATGGGGTCGCAAAGAGTCAGACATGACTAAGCGACATCACTTTCATGCACAGATGGGAGAGTTGGACCATAAAGGAGGCTGAGCACTGAAGAATTGATGCTTTTGAACTGTGGTGTTGGAGAAGACTCTTGAGAGTCCCTTGGATGGCAAGGGGATTAAACCAGTCAATCCCAAAGGAAATTAGTCCTGAATAGTCATTGGAAGGACTGATGCTGAAGCTGAAGCTCCAATACTTTGGCTACCTGATGCGAAGAGCTGTCTTATTGGAAAAGACCCTGATGCTGGGAAAGATTGAGCACAGGAGATGAGGATATACAGGACGAGATGGTTGGATGGCATCACTGAGTTAATGGACATGAATTTGAGCAAGCTCCAGGAAATGGTGAAAGATAGAGAAGCCTGGTGTACCGCAGTCCATGGGGTCACAAAAACTTGGACCTACACTTAGCATCAATTTAAATACACCTTTTACTATTTTATGACTTAAATAAGACTATGATTCAATTCCTAATAGATGTAAATCTTCAGTTGTTTTTTTTTTTTTCTGCTGTCCATCATTTTTCTATTGTAAAGTGCAAAACAACAGATGGGGAACCTATATTCTCAGGAATCTGAGCCATCACAATTTCCTAATCACCCTGTTTGCCTAACTCAGAACCCCATCAAGCTGTGGGCTACTGGATGTTTAATTCATACATATTTGGCAAGGTTTATCTCATCTGCAACTTGAATAATACATTCTCCTATAATTCAAATTTGTGTTACTACCACCAACACAACAATAATGTAAGTGCAACATCTGGTGTATGAAGTGGAAAGGCTCTAAAAAGGAACACTTGAAAAACAAAAGTATAAAGCCAAACATCTCAACTGTTTCCTGAAATCTGTACCAGGTCTAACATTGGGTCAAATGCAGCTGCCAACCTCTCCTGCTTTTGAAGTTCCATGTGATTCATCTCTTCTTTCTTTGGGCTACAAAATCTGTTCCATCTTACATCTCCCATAATAGGAGTGAAGCAAAAATGAAGACTCTCTGCCACTCTCCAAATCTCACTAACCCTTTGGAGTTCTACAGCAGGGAGTCCACATGGAACCCAGTTCTGTACAGGACATTGTCAGTTAAACTCATAGGCAACAGAAAATACTGGCCATTTTTTTTTTCAATTCCACTATCACGGCCCACCATGAGTTGTGAATTATGTAAAGCTAGAAAGTGACTGACCATAAAATTGCACCAAAGCCTATACTGATGCTCATTCACTCTCAAAGTGCTGTTCCAACTTTGAGTAAGAGGCGAGGGAAGTATTCTAGTTCTAACAATGTATCCCTACTGAACTGTCCCCTTTCTGATGTGAAATGTGGTGTCCTGGATTCCAGGCTTTGATAAGAACTGCTAAAAACAGGAGGAAACCTCAAATCAAAAAAGAGGAACCTCCATACAGGCATGGTGAAGTATGTAAAATGGACAGTTATGTGCTATTAATTTCCTGTTCTTACTGAGAAGTTGAACCCCCAAAAGGCAATAGAGTGCATGGGCCCCCAGAATCAAGACCACACAGACCAGCCTTCGTTGTGAGTCTCTTAAGTTCTAGTCAATGCAATACATCCAGAAGTAGTGGTGAAACTTTTAGGAAGTACTGTGCTGCCAAAATAAAGATGAAATGGCAGAAGCTGAAAGAGGCATTTTGGACGTCAAAATGGAAGTTGATGAAGAAACTAGGTAGGTGAAGGCGTATAGATAGATACATGTGTATGTATGGCTGTATCTCTTTTGCTGTCCGTCTGAAACTATCACAGCATTTTTAATCAGCTATACTTCAACACAGGATTCCTAGGTGGCTTAGTGGTAAATAACCCACTTGCCAATGCAGGAGACATGAGAGATGCAGGTTTGAGCCCTGGGTCAGGAAGATTCCCTGGAGGAGGGCATGGCAACCCACTCCAGTATTCTAGCCTGGAGAATTCCATGGACAGAGGAGCCTGGCAGGCAACAGTCCATAGGGTTGCAAAGAGTCAGACAGGACTGAAGTGACTTAGCAGACACGCACATACACCAATACAAAATAAAAGTTAAAAAACAAACTAGGTAGAAGAAATCTCGATCTGAATGATCATGGAAGTCCTGGATCTCTTATCCAGACGTTTACATAAGAGAAAAATGATTGTGTCTTATTTCAGCCATTGTTATATATGTTGCTTGTCACAGGCAGATGAAACTAATCATAACTAATACATTAGAGAAGGCTAATTGTCTCATTTTATTAGCCACATTCAGAAACAATTATGAAAATCTCTGTTTCCCAGGTGTTCCTATGAGACGATTTCAACATTATATGCATTTCAAGGAGCATAATAACACTGGAGAATGTAATTAATTCAACCCATTTTGCTCCCTCATCCATCTTCTCTGAATCCTACAGTTCCCTTTTAAGCTTTTAATGCAGTGTGGTAATCATTACAAATGTTCACAGCATTTCCGCTTCACCTTCCTGACATCTGTGGGCTTGCCCTTCCCTGACCACTTGAATCAGGTGGCTCTATGGCTAGGCTGGCCAATGAAATATGAGCAGAAGTAACACATGTCACTTCCATGAGAATGCTTTAAGAACCTGTGTGTCTTTCACAATGCCCACTTCCTCTCACAGTAGAGATTATAAGGGTATTTACCAAGATTGTGCCTCTGTCACTTTGAATCCCTAAATAGATGTTATGATTGCCTTTGGCAACCCACAGAAAAGAATGATGCAAAACAAGAACTAACCTCTATTTCACTGAAACACTAATATGGGGGTGGGGGTGGGGGTGTTCTTGCAGCAAAAATTAGCTTATCCTGACTGATACATGCAATTCTCTGAGCAGATATGATGATGCAAAAAATCATCCTGTGCATGACTGTATATGGAGGAGCAGGCAGAGAACTGAATTTAACACTTTCCTAAAGATTGAACCAACTGAAATGTCAAATTTCTCTCCTAAGGGTTTTCTGTCTCCACTGGACTCTCCAGTACAACCATGCACTTTCGGGTCTCTCTTCCAATATGTGCATCTTCCAATATGCGCCTTTTCAAGACACTGACTCATGTATATTCTTAGTTTTGTTTCCAAATACCTTTGAAGGTAGCTCTCTTCCACCTCCTGCCACCTACTCAAAACTCTCATCATTTATATCCAGATCATTCCCAAATCCCCTGCAATTCTTATCCACACCACTCTGCTGAAAATATCAATGACTTCATACTTACCAAAACTACAGGCTTCATCCTCCTCAACTACTTTGCCCCTTGGGCCTCTGATGACATTTCTCCATAGTTTAATGATAAAGCTCCTCTAGAGAGGCTTTTCCTGGTCCTCTTATCTCTCTAACCACTTTTCTCCATCTTCTTCCTGATTGCTTTTTCTAACCTCAGCCACCACCAAGATTCTCCCATCGATCTCCTTTATATTTACACCTTTTTAAAAAAATCTCTCCAGATGGGCTCATCAACCCAATCATTTATGAACTAATGTCTCAAAATCTGTATCTATAGCCCCCAAATCACTCAGCAATTATTCACAAACTTCACAGAGCTCTAGGTTTTCATAACTAAAGCAGAAATCATTATCTTCTGCCTCACCTGGGCTATTTTCTGGGCTTCCCTTGTGGCTCAACTGGTAAAGAATCTGCCTGCAATGAAGGAGACCTGGGTTTCATCCTTGGGTTGGGAAGATCCCCTGGAAAAGCGAATGACTGCTCACTCCAGTATTCTGGCCTGGAGAATTCCATGGACTGTATAGTCCATGGGGTCTCAAAGAGTTGGACCCTACTGAGAGACTTTCACTTTCACTTCTATTTTCTATCATACCTCAACCTAATATGTTAAAAACCCCAGTGATTCTGGACTCCTCTTTCTCCCATCTCCAATCAGGTCCTTCAACCGGTTTCTTTCTCTGCATTATAACTGGTAATTCTTTTGTTCATATTTGTTTCATCTCTACTTGCTCTCTGCATAGCCTCCTTACTGATCTCTCTGCCTCTTTGTTTACTTATGTGAACTCATTTATGAGATCACCTAAATTATCTCCCTCAATTTTTGATTATATATTCCCTATAAAAGGAAATGCAAATCATCATTGCATTACAAAACTCTTTTAAACTGACTTTGTAGCATTTTTATTTTATGTCCTACACTACCCAGCAAAGAGTTGGACATGACTAACCGAATATCACCCCTCATCTAATGCTGTAATCCAAAACCTCAGATAACTCTATGCTTCAAATCCCTATGTAATTCTTAAGGCTCCTCTTTTTTTGTAGCATGTCTTTAGTAGCCTTTATGTTTCCATCTCCCTGTCTCATCAACTAGACCATGAACTACTCTCTGTCTCATCAAACTTGGTATTTGCAATATGTGAACTATCTATCTATCTATCCTAAGCAATAAAAAATTCTAAGCTTCTATCATTTTTGTAACAAAAAAAAAACAAACAACAATAGCAAAAAAAAAAAAGCCTGCCATAATTTCTTTCAACTTTACCACTATTTTTTTGCTTTCAGTCACGCTCAATGTAAAAACTAGTTTTCACTCTTTGTGAAAGTTCATGTAATTAAAAAGTAATTATTTCAAGTAGGCAAAATGTATTTTATGATCTTTTATAAAAAGGAGAGTCAGTGCTGAATTACTTAGAAATGACTTCAGAATGATGTAAGGTAAGAGCTGTAATGAATTTGTCCATACTTTGTATGCTGAGATATTTTTTTTTAATTTTTATTTTTACTTTATTTTACTTTACACTACTGTATTGGTTTTGCCATACATTGACATGAATCCGCCACAGGTGTATGTGAGTTCCCAAACATGAACCCCCCTCCCACCTCCCACCCCATATCATCTCTCTGGATCATCCCCTTGCACCAGCCCCAAGCATTCTGTATCCTGCATCAAACATAGCCTGGCGATTCATTTCTTACATGATAGTATACATGTTTCAATGCCATTTTCCCAAATCATCCCACCCTCACTCTTTCCCTCAGAGTCCAGAAGTCTACTCTACACATCTGTGTCTCTTTTGCTGTCTCGCATACAGGGTCATCATTACCATCTTTCTAAATTCCATATATATGTGTTAGTATACTGTATTGGTGTTTTTCTTTCTGGCTTACTTCACTCCATATAATCGGCTCTAGTTTCATCCATCTCATTAGAACTGATTCAAATGTATTCTTTTTAATGGCTGAGTAATACTCCATTGTGTATATGTACCCACAGCTTTCTTGTCCATTCATCTGCTGATGGACATCTAGGTTGTTTCCATGTCCTGGCTATTATAAACAGTGCTGCAATGAACATTGGGGTACATGTGTCTCTTTCAATTCTGGTTTCCTCGGTGTGTATGCCCAGCAGTGGGATTGCTGGGTCATAAGGCAATTCTATTTGCAATTTTTTAAGGAATCTCCACACTGCTCTCCATAGTGACTGTACTAGTTTGCATTCCCACCAACAGTGTAAGAGGGTTCCCTTTTCTCCACACCCTCTCCAGCATTTATTGCTTGCAGACTTTTGGATCGCAGCCATTCTGACTGGTGTGAAGTGGTACCTCATTGTGGTCTTGATTTGCTTTTCTCTAATAATGAGTGATGTTGATGTATGCTGAGACATTTTTGAGCAAATCTTAAAAAGCAATGATAGGAATTTAGTCATGAGACTTTCATCAAGATTAATGGGAGCAATGCTCCTTAAATCCCCTGACACAGGTCTGAAAACTTGCCAAGTGCTTCAGGGATGTCTTTGTGACTGAAAATTCTGGCTTTAGTTTCAGGTTGCAGATTTTAGGAAGCAGTGATTGTGTTTGACAACCTTGTGGCCTCAATTATATAATAACAGGATATCAGGTTTTGATGATAACCTAGAGGCTATTCTGTCTGATACTTGAATTCTTTCTAAAACACTAGTTAAGTGATCATGCTATTTCTATTTGAGCAGGAAAATCATTGCCTCCCAAATGCCCATTTCATTTAGACAAATCAAAGACAAAGATGAAAGTAATTTATGATGATGAAATATATAATTTTTAAGACTTTGAAAAATTTTTTTCTTCCAAATACCCAAGCTTCCCAAATACCCCAGTAAAGCTTCTAATGATAGTTTCAGAACACATAAAAATGATAGTTGCAGGACATAGATTTATTTAGTGTGGGCCCATTAATGTTAGAACAGTCTTGGAAGAGCTCTCTCTACAGTTAACTGGCATGGGATAGCTCTTGTTCACAGGTATCCTTGTTGTTATTGTTGTTCAGTCACTAAGCTGTGTCCGACTCTCTGTGACCCCCTGGACTGAAGTGCATCAAGCTTCCCTGTCCTTCACTATCTCCTGGAGTTTGCTCAAACTCATGTCCATTGAGTCGGTGATGGCATCCAACCATCTCATCCTCTGCTGTTCTTTTCTCCTCTTGCTCTCAATCTTTCCCAGCATCAGCATCTTTTCTGATGAGTTGGCTCTTTGCATCAGGTGGCCAAAGTATTGGAGCTTCAGCTTCAGCATCAGTCCTTCCAATGAATATTCAGGGTTGATTTACTTAAGGATTGACCAGTTTGATCTCCCTGCTCTCCAAGGGTCTGTTAAGAGTCTTCTCTAACACCACAGTTATCAGCTATCCTTAAGATAAGACATTTGTAAAAATTTCTCCCCAGATGGCATATCTTCATCTGTTTCTAGTTGGTAGGAATATTCAGGAAATTTAACATAAAAATTCTTTATTTTGAAGAGCCAACATGCTCTGGAGTTTTTTAAAACTAATATTTTCCTTTCAGGGATCTTCCACATAACCAAAATCATTCTTAGATTCAATAGAAAATTCTGCACACTCTATGTGAGTCCTGTCTTGATTTATATCTGCAAAGAGGTCCAGCAATTGTGTAAAACTTAACAACCAACATTCCAGAATTCCCCATTCTTTTACCTTGGTAGTCAAGAACTGAAATACATTAATGTTTGAAAAAATGTTTTTTTCTAATCATATTTATGGCACCATTTTTCTCTTGTCAAAATCATCTTAAGAAACTTCTGTAACACTAAACTTCCACTAAATGTGCCACCAATTTAAGCCAAAAGCATGTCAACAGCAAACATATTTTAACATGAACTATAATCTATATCTCCATAGAGATGGCTGTTTCTAATGCAAGATTCTGCCAGAGTGCCAACCTAAGAAAAAGCAAACCAAGTCTATTTTAAGTGGAGGAAAAAAACTAGAGTTCAAAGAACGGCAGCTACAATCTGAGCATTTTATAGTTTGATTCATAAAGTAACTACAGAGTGTGCTTTTGAAGTATTATTGCTTCCCTTAGCAATAAGCAGAATCTTTGTATCTTAAAGGCAATCATAATTCCTAGTCTAAATTATCTTAACCTGAAGTTGTCCTTTACACAAAGATCATTATCACTTAAATATCTAAATTTTCAATAAAACCTTCTTGGGAATGAAACAGGAAACTCTCAGATTGAAAGTCTGGGCCTTTGTAGGGAAAACTCACCATGATAACAATGTAGATTAAGAATGTATATTGAAAAATACACGTTCTTTTAAGAGAAACAAGTTCCAAGTTCTGTTGACCCAATAGGTCAGGCAGATTAACAAATAATGCCACCAGGAACAAACAGGAAAGATGATAGAGGAAGATTTCTGGATTTCTGGAATATTCAGGGCAGGAGAAACAAGGACGACAGATGAAGGAGAAGATAGAATACCCTCTCTAAGACATTTCTCCTGAAGAGTGAATGAAGAAAGGGCTATAAGGTATTAAAATAGACCCACAATTGGACTTCAAATGCCTATGAGGAAAAGTGTGAGACCCAGAGATGCCCCACCTTTAGGAACCAAAGTAACTGAGACCTGGCATGCTTTTAGTCACATTCTCTGAAAACAGATTTGACCCAGAGTTATAGCAGCCAAAATACATTACAAAGTCTTTAGCAGAATAGCTCATGATTGGATAGTTAAAGCATAGACAGGCATTGTGGCAGAAACTGACATACAGGTAGGGGGATGAAAAAGGATGCAATGAAATTAAAGTTAAAAGTCCATGTGATTAGTTTTGTTAATTTATGCCTACCCTAGTTGAATACAAAAGAAACAAAATTTTATTTATTCTTCCTTGACATATATATGCCTATTTTTGTTCTTGTTATATAAGTGTTATCATATGCTTTAGTGTTCAGTTGGATGACACACGTGTTTGTCTTGGTGACAAGCTAAGTGAACGTGGGGTAAGTATTTTAGGCAAACCCTCCAAAGAGGGGAGGTGGAGCAACATTATTTGAATGTTGGTGACTTAAATGGAAGCTGAACATTGGTACCCCAGATTTACGTGGGAAATTTTTTTTTTCAAACATAACTTACACCCTTTAGGCAAATGATTAATTCACCTTCAATGTTGGAATGCTGTGTCTATGTCATTGTGAACACTTAGAATTGTATATCTGTTTCACCAAGTGACCACTCTAAAGAAATATATAGAACAAAACATAAGCAAGTTATTATTGGTCCATAACCTCAACAAACTGGAGTAGCCTTTACATGGTACCTAGTTTTAGCAAAACCAAAGTACAGAGGTTCAAAGAAACTTCTAACATGTATAATTATCTTTGTCCGAGATTATACTTGTAATTATATAATTGAGATCACAGGGCCATGGTGGAGGGGAATTCCATCTAAAACTTATCCCAAATCACTCTTCTGTGTGCAAGCTTTCTCTAGCCACTTTTCACAATCCAGCAGGAAGGTTGCCTAATTTAGTCTAGATTGTAGCGTTCTCAAGTAAAAATAAAGTTCTTTAAACCATAGCTTTGGAGGAAAAATTCTTCCTAATTTATACAAGCACCAGAATTTTAAACTTTACAGTTGATCAGGTTAGGTATCAATAATAAATAGTACTTAGAGAGGGGTCTTTAAATTGTGTTCTGAGTACTGCAAAACAAAGTTTCACTCTCACACTCTTTTTAGAACCGTATACATTTTTATGCCTACTTACACAAAGTAAACTATAAGGTTTTTATAACAACTTCTGGCTCCTCTTGCTAAAAATAGAAAGTAAAATGTTCCATCATGTGGTTACATTCTAAACCACCTGGATGTTCTTCTGTCTTCATTAGTCCTGGTCTTCTTCCTTAGGGTCCAGTCTTCTCTGAAATACAGACTTTGCTTGTCACTAACTGTAGGCTTCATGGGAATTGATTGTAAACACAGGAATGAATGCATATGGCTTGCATCTCTTTGTTGCTTTCCTGTGTGTTTCTTTGCTCTGTTGGCTACAATTATTTGCCATTGTTAGTCACTGTATTCAATGAGAAGGGAAATATTTCTCTCCATTGAAAGAGTCACTTTAAACTTGACGGGGGAAATGAAAAGGAGTTCTTTTGTAAGGCTATTATACTCTTTATATAACATATCCCTGGCAGGGGTAGGTATCACTTTTCTTAAAGAGAATACAATGAGGTGACTCATTTTTATCTGAAGAATATTGTGAGGTGGAAGGTACAGCAGATGCCAATTCTTTTCCTCCAGTTCTTCTTCTTCTTCACACGTACCTATGGGAATTTCATTCACACAGATACACAGGCAGTCTGATTCTTGTGGGAGCTTGCATACCTTCTGTGACTTCATGCTATGGTGATAGTTCACTGATTCAGAGATGAGCACTGGACCCCAGATGGGCCTGTATGAGTACTTAACTGGAAATTTTGCAACAGGGACTGGAGAACTCAAGTTTAGCTTGTATGATAAAAAGGAAGGGAGTTGGTCATAGGCTGGTGCCATTGACTAAAGAAGCAGAGTAAAGGAATTTGTGATAAAAGGAAAGAATGAGTCAAACAAAACACAGTATGGCAAGGGTATTAGAATAATGTTTGATTGTTTTAAATATCTAGCCGCATTCCTCTCCCCAGGTTTGGCGATACTTGGATTTTCCTATCCCCCCTATTTTGAACTGGTTGAATGTTACTAGCAAACAAAACAGTCTGAAATGAAACACTAGCATATAGCTCATGTCACCTTAAAAGGCAGGATGGATGTCTTACTTTCAGGAAAATGGTACTCACTAGTGTATTAGAGTCTAACTAACTGCACCTCCTTCTCCTTAACTCAGGAGATGCAGCTGACTTTAATGAACAGGATACCATGAGCCTATCACCCCCAGGAGCTTAACTGCACTGTTCACCAAGAGCCAGATGTTTCATGGTCCTATTACACTCAGTGCTTCACTCTCAGGATGACAGTGCTTAACGTGGACTAATTCATAGTTCTTAGCAAGGTAGCCTGAGCCAAGCAGCTAAGCGAATTCTCTAAAAGAGCCTCCAGATAAGCCTGATATAAGATAGACTGATACAATAAATTTCAGGTAAAGATACATGTGAAAGACACTGAGTAGCAAAAGCAAGTTTTACTAATAAACACAGGATAATATTTTTAACCTTAATACCAAATACTATGTAGATAACACTGGCCTGGCCTTTTCTAAATTTTCTTTTCTTACAGTTGCTTCTGGTTGCCTAGCTACTAGTTACAGGGTTCTCTGTAGTGCTACCCTATAAAATGTTCTACTCTGAGAGGTTTAAGGTGGATCTGTGTTTGGATCTGTGCTTTATAAGGCAGGGCCCACAGCAAAATCCACTCAATCCCAAGACTTAAGTTAATGAAAATCAATTTAGAATACATGTCAAGAGGGGCAGGATTGACTTACACATCAAAGAAAGTGCTCACATGATGTGATTCCAGGTGGCCCTCTTCAAACCCCTTCCTCACCCATTGATTCATAAAGAAATTCTATCATTCTCTTAAAAAGTTAACCCATTATGAATGAAAATCCCCAACAAAAGGCAATGTATTACACTGTTTTCTATAATACACACCTTGATGGAAATGAACAATCTGAACATTTATTGAGGAGTGAAGGGAGGGGGGACCATGTACATTTCCCAGACCTGTGGGTTGATAAAACAGTACCAAACAGGGAGACTGAGTTTGCCAAAAGTAAACTCTTTAACTTGATGAATTTTATTTATTTTCCACCTTACTGGAAGGGCTTAAATGACATTTGTGAAAATTTTAAAGACATGAATGGAGATCATCTACAAAATTATATTTGCTTTAAATACTCTGCCAAAAGTTTCAAGAAACTGATATTCCTAGGTGACAACAGTGACTGAATTACTAGTCACTGTAGACCAAAAGACCATTTTTAATGTAGGTATGATTTAATGAACATATATTTATAATGCACAAGGTGTGCATTACAGAAAGCAGTGTAATACATTGCCTTTTGTTGGGGATTTTCATTCATAATGGATTAACTTTTTAAGAGAATGATAGAATTTCTTTATGAATCAGTGGGTGAGGAAGGGGTTTGAAGAGGGCCACCTGGAATCACATCATGTGAGCACTTTCTTTGATGTGTAAGTCAATCCTAGCCCTCTTGGCATGTATTCTTATCATCTTAATCACATAAACATACAATTATTGCTAAACTATTAAAGTGCAACCTCCTTCAAAGGGGAACCGTGTAAGCTGGTTTCTATTTTTCTGACGTGACTAGAACGGAAGCTGAGAAACAGAAACACTAAACACTCCAACTCTTAAAAATTATTTAAAACAAGATAGTAAAAAATCTAAACACTCTAGGTTCAATGAGGTTATTTTATATTTAGTCTTCTTCTTAATCATAATCTTGCATTTTCTTTTCCCTAATTCTTTAATAAGATTATGAGACATGGGAAATCATGCCACCCACTGGAAATATAACCTTTTTTGAATGTTATACTATTTTGTGAAAGTCAAATAGTTAATATGTGTGCTTTCATCTTGACCCTAACACACAGAATACTAGGGAAGATTTTCTTGACCTTAGATACAGCTATAAACCCTTTGAACACAGAACATGCATTAAGCACTCACAAAATTCATGTTCTCAGAAACATAGTTTTGAAAAGACTGGTTTAAATTTCCCCAAATTTTTTCACCAAGAAATGCATCCAACTATCTCAACACTTTCCTTCCTAATATTGAAGGCTTCATTTTCTTAACTGGAACAAAAATGATCATGACCGCCCTCCTCCCTTCTCACAATGGCTGTGCTTGCAACATGGAGAAAGATTTTCACCTGGCTTTCTGTTCTGAAGCCATACCTCTCAATAAAGAGCTTACCAAAACCTAAATAAATGTTTTAACACTTCAGTGTTGAGATAGATGACTTTATTAAGGGTTATAATTTTAAAACCCACTTTTAATTTTTGAAACTGATATGTTTCAAAACATATTATGAAAATTCCAAATCTGAGTTACTCACAATCTCACAAGGCCTCCAGCATCAGGGCTGCCTATATTCACACCCCTCACTCTCACTCTTTCAGAATAACCTCACTTCCAAATATTTGTTGGAAGTCTTTTATGACTCCAGAAATATTTTCTGTACTTGAAGATATACAAGGAGGAAGGCAAGGTAGAAGATAAGAAGGAAGCAGGCAATTCCCTGCCCCCAAGTGTTTTATAATAGGGGCTTCCCTGGTGGCTCAGATGGTAAAGAATCTGCCTGCCAATGCAGGAGACACAGGTTTGGTCCCTGACTGGGGAAGATCCCCTGGAAAAGGAAAGGGCAACCCATTCCACTATTCTTGCCTGGAAAATCCCATGGACAGAGGAGCCTACTGGGCTATAGTCCACGGGATCGCGAAAGAGTTGGGCATGACTTAGCGACTAAACAACAGTAAAAGTATCTTACAATACACTAACGAATAGACAATTAGCAAGGAAGTAAACCTTCTACCCTAAATTTTCCATCCCCCAATCTATTACCAGGGAAACCTTGCCTCTGATGGTTACATGCTGTCACTGGGCCTCTGTTAATTTTGTGATCTGATGACTCCCTTTGCTATCGGCGAGTCCAGTTCTATAATTCTGTCCCCTCCTTTCAGTCCTGGCTTGTAGATGACAGCTGCCCCTTCTTGATGATGCAGGTGGCCCTTGGACTAAGGCATTCCCAGTGATTCTGGCAGACAGTGTCCTCTCCCTTTGAACATAACCATCTGGAGAGATTCCCGGCCTCATGTGGGTTTTTTGAGCCGCCTTCTACCATTTTCAGCAGCAGTTCTGGCATTCTTATCACACTTAGAAAGGGCCAATACTCTCTTCAAAATTTCAAGAGTCAGAGCAGCATCATGTCAGTTCCACAGCCTTTGCAGTTAATTAAATCTTCTAGTATGGGCGAATGCTCTGTATCAACAAATTCTTCTTTATCTGGCCTTCAGTAACGGTTCTCTTGTTCCAGTACTCTCATAATCCAGTCTGAGAGATACCATCAGATCCCTGCCAGGGGGTTTTGGCTAGGACTTTCAGCTGTTTATGTCCTCCTTTTACAGGCTCAGCACTTCATCTCTCTAGCCAGTTCATTCTATGACTTTACTCTAGTGACCTAAAGGAGAGGGGAAGGGTTATATTCTAAAGGTCGGGGTGGGAATCTGTCCCATTTTGTGAAGCAGAGGCTTTTCATCATCTTCAATCAAGTAGAAATAGGAGGCATGAACCACTAGTACAAGCACAGATGGTTCACAAAAAGCTTGAACTATCACGTTTTCCAGTATATACTTACCTGGCAGGGGAGGTACCATGATCAAGAAGGTGGTTCTCCCAGGGAGAGGCTTAGCCATTGCACTGTGGGTGTGTTGACCTCTGCGATTTCCCCAAATGTGGGAAACTTCATGGCATACTTTCTGGTAGTGGGGGACTGCGTTCACGCTCTTTTTTTTTTTTTTTTAAGGCTTCCCTGATAGCTCAGTTGGTAAAGAATCCACCTGCAATATAGGAGACCCCAGTTTGATTCCTGGGTTGGGAAGATCCGCTAAAGAAGGGATAGGCTGCCCACTCCTCCAGTATTCTTGGGCTTCCCTAGTGGCTCAGCTTGTAAAGAATCTGCCTGCAATGCTGAAGACCTGGGTTTGATCCCTGGGTTGGGAAGATCCCCTGGAGAAAGGAAAGGTTGCCCACTCCAGTATTCTGGCCTGGAGAATTCCATGGACTGTATAGGCCATGGGGTGCAGAGTCGGACATGGCTGAGCAACTTTCACTTTCACTTTCCAGTATATCAGTCCAGACTTTATTGTTGTTCAGTTGCTAAATTGCATCTGACTCTCTGTGACCCCATGGATTGTAGCACGCCAGGCTCCTCTTTCCTCCACTGTCGCCCAGAGTTTGCTCAAATTCATGTTCATCATCCTTTCTCTTTGGTGACTGAGACATCAGTTACTGGAGCTATGTCCCCTGCCAAGTCTGTCTGCTGAGGAGAGAATGGATGCCCCAGAGAGAGGAGCAGAGAAGAAAGAGGAAAAAGTAGACTTTACACATTTCCCTCTCTGGATTTATTTGTCTCTAACACCGACATGGAACAGACTCTTTTCTAAGTGGGTCATACATTGTACTTTTTCTATTACTCTGATTCAAGTTGGATGTGTGTCCCTTGCAGCAAACATATTCAACCTGGACACATATTTAAAGTAAACCCATTTCAAGCAGTGGGACAGTTCCAGATCATATTCTTGAATATTTAAGAAGAATGTCCTTGAAAGGTCGTCTAAGTCATTCCTTTGCCTTCAAGCAGAATGACACAAACTATCCAAGAACGCATGTGTATTTTTAATAAATGCCATCTGTTGGTGACATATGCCTGTGGGATTTGTATGTATAAATTATAATTATGAGACACTCAAAAAAAAAAAAACAAGACAACTATACATTTCTATCTCTTTCTCTGGAAAGTGATGAGTCATGTTAAACAGGGCCTACTTTGTTTCTCTTTCTGAAAGGGCATCACCAATTACTTCAGCAAATGATATAAAACAAAGCTAAAACTACCTTAATGAGACAATGTCAAAATTTCTGCTTTTAAAAAATATATTCAACTATCAAAAATTATTCAGTTTTACAGCCTTATCTTTGACAAAGACTTGTTTTCTGCCATTATCAGTGCCTTATGGAAGAAGAAACAAAAGTTCACGAAAAACACTCTCTTCCCAGAACAGTATGACCTCATTTCTGACATTATCAAAGATGCTTCCAGAAAACACCTCACACGCCAGAGCAATGTTGACGTTTCTTCCGTGAGAGCCAGGACCAGTGATCAATGTTCAACAAATAAGACAGGATTTTCTAAAAGGTAAAGAGAAAGGTTTGTTTAAGATCTCAAAAGAGAACCACCGATAACAGAGGGAAAAGGATGAAATCACATCAAACTATAACACGTGAAGTAATTTACTATTCCATTGTTGGTAATACCACAGGAAACTGTAAGTGTATTAACTGTATTTCAAATTAGACTGAGTCTATCTTAAGGACTGCATATCCAGACACAAATAAATGCCTATTTCAGGCTTCATTCTGTGAGGAGGGCATATATGGAGACTAGTCATTCTGCAAGTTGAAACAGACCAAGAAATCAGTGGAATCAGCCCCATTCAAATCCTTTCTACAATGCGCAATGTTGCCTGAGAGAGCTCTTTGGGATTTGATACATTAAAAAAAAAAAAAAAAGAGGGGAGGGGTTAAATGAAACTTAATGTCCTCTTTCTGTATAATACATAATTTATGTAGCAAATTTTAAAATATGTCTGTTTCAAATTAAGTGTAGGCTTATATGTGTACAGTTGTCTGCGTATTGTGTATATGTTTGTCTCCCTGAGACTGTCTCACTATTTTCAAAAAATATCACAGTGGGAAGAGTGTTATAGCCTATTTTTCTCAGAATTCTCCAGACCAGAAAGGCACTGTGGCACTTCAACTGTAACAGACACAAGCCACTGATATGACTTAGCAAAAATAAAATGTGATATCCAAATCAAATAAGAAAACTCATTTCTTTGTGCCATTTACATCTTTCTATATAATAAAAAGAATCATATTTTCTTCACTTGTCTTAATTCAATAAGCAATTGTCTCCTACTTCTGGTCGAAAGTGAAGCCAAGCTATTTCACAGTCAATAGTTCTAAGAAATAGCATTTTACATTTTCTTTTTCTATAAAATATATGTAATTTGTTAAAAAATTAAATAAAAATGATATTTTTGTATACTTTGAATTTTTCTCTATTACATGTACTACATTATGATGCTAACAATTTATGAGGAATTTTAATTTAAATGTTGTACCTTTACCTATATTTTCCAAAGTGAATTTCACAGAATTCTAGTCACAGAAAATACTTTGCAGAGTTTTCATGAAAAACACATTGGAAAATGCTTTTATGTTCTTACCCCCCCACCCCCCGCCCCGCTGGTTGAATGTTACTAGCAAACAAGAGCCTGAAATAAAACACTAGAGTATAGCTCATGTGACCTTAAAAGGTAGGATGATGTATGTCTTGCTTTCAGGAAAATGGTACCCACTAGTGTATTAGATTCTAACTATCTGGACCTCCTGCTCCTTAACTCAGAAGATGCAGCTGACTGCAATGAACAGGGTGCCATGAGCCTCTGTCACACCCAGGAGCTTAACTGCACTGTCCACAAAGAGGCAGATGTTTCATGGTCTTATTATGTCCAGTGCTCCACTCTCAGCTTGATAGATATTGAAATCCCTAAGATCTGCACTCTCATGCACACATTTATGTAACTCCATATAATCCAAGATTCCCCAAATTTATGTTTCCATAGAGCACTCTAAGTAATCGCTCAGTTGTGTCCAACTCTTGTGACCCCCATGGACTGAAGCCTGCCAGGCACCTCTGTCCATGGAACTCTCCAGGCAAGAATACTGTAGTGGGTAGCCATTCCCTTCTCTAGGGGATCTTCCTGCCCCAGGGATAGAACCCAGGTCTCCCACATTGCAGGCAGATTTTTTACTGTCTGAATCACTAAGAGAAATACCATAGACTACCTTGAGGGAAACACCATTTCTATTAACTTTTATTTATTTTCTTTAATATATTGTTTTTGGCCATGCCACAGGGCAAGTGAGATCTTAGTTCCCCAAATGGGGACTGAACCCATACTCCTTATACTGGAAGCACAGAGTCTTAACCACTGGTTCACCGGGGAAGTCCCTCTATTGACTTAAGTTTGAAATGGACAAGTCTACTATGCATAGAAGTAAACTGCATGAAAAAGTGCTAAAACAAACAAACAAACAAAAAGACCCTTCACTTATACATTAATGGTTGTGTGAACACTCCTTCCCTCCTCATCTTGCAGTTCCCCCTCACGCCTGTGGCCCACACTGCTCCCCACGCCCCACCATGGTTATTTCTGTGTATCATACCTTGTATGCCAATGACAAAGAAGTCTCAAACTTGAAATTTCTCATTGCCCTGAATTCAGTCTGTCTTGGACGTACATGCCTGTGCTCACTCGGTTATGTCCAACTCTTTGAAACCCCATGGACTGTCACCCATCAGGCTCCTCTGTCTATGGAAATCTGCTAGGCAAGAATACTGGAGTGGGTTGTCATTTCCTCCTCCAGGGGATTTTCCCAGCCAAGGATCGAACCTGCCTCTCTGGCAGCTCCTGCACTGGTAGATGGAAACTTTACCACTGCACCACCTGGGAAGTCCCATCTTAGAGGTACATTTTCATTAATTTAACTTAATACCAGCAAGAGGAGAACAAAAAGGAATCAGAGAGAACACAGGCTGTGTTTTAGATAAGACTTCAGTGTAGGATCTGCCCTGACGAAGGAGGCCCAGCTTTTATGCACTCAGAGGTCTTTATGATTGAGAAGAAAAAAAGGTAAGTTGAACTTTTTTCTTGTTCCAAACAGACCTTAAATGCACATTTTATATTTTTCTTAGCATTTTTCTAAAGCATTTCCTGGCTCTGTCTGGACCTTCTGATAGTCTTCTCAGATATCACAGGTGTATGCCACACTTGTCTCTTCATCCCGTGTTCTTCTAACTAACATTCAAATACAAAGTTTTCAAATACCTGATCATCTGAGAGCAAACTAAACAGCCAAAACACCTCATCAAATACTGCACCTTTGCCGTCTCATCAACTCCTTTGTGACGACATCCCTCTCCTGATTACTTCTAACTGGATCATTTCATCTTCACTAACTTCTGAAATTTTGAATGCTCACCCATCAAACTTTTTTTCTTAAACCTTTGGTTTTTCAGCAATGCAAAATCCAAATAAGTGAGAAAATAAATACTACTAAAGAAATAAAATCATCATCATAATCTCAAAAGACATTATTAAAGGATAAATGTCCCATAACAGAACCTAGAAGCTTCAAAGTTAATTTCCAGGTTCTACATTACTTCACTGTTTTATATTTTCGTAAGTTCTTCCAACAGATAGAACAATAAAGAGAGATAAAGCCATGGGTCAATAAATAATGATTATAAAAAAATTACTTCGCTATGCTCTAACAGGTAAATAAATTATATCTTGGAAGTGGTTTGAATTGATTGGCTCAGATCTTCAGTGCTTTGCTAAAAAACCAAGAATATTTTAGGTTCAAGACATCTAAGGGATCAGGAGACTATGGATAGTTTCCTAATCAGAAGCAACACACATAATCCAAGCCAGTCAGCTCATGACTGTCTGGTCAGCTGGTTGCCTGGATAAGAGAATATGGATGAATCCTCACAAAAGGAAAACAAAACTGCTATAATAAACATCTCACTGAGGAAATGTCATTTTCATACATATTTGCAGAGATTTTATTCATTCAAATTAGATGCTTCCAAAATGTTTGTGTTGATTCAAACCCAGTGGAATTTGTACATGCAAATTCTTTCTCCTAGTTAAGTCATTTACGATACTTTCTTTGAAAAAGGTCAAATGCAGCTTCCTTCAAGAACATACTCACGACCTTCTCTCTACCTTCAGGAAGAGTTAAGGGCATCTTCTTCTTGGGGAGCTCTCACTGACTTGCTCACATTTCCTACCCAACTATGGAATATGAATGTTTACATATCCAGTGGCTCAGTGGTAAAGAATTTGCCTATAATGCAAGAGATGTGGGTTCGATCCATGGGTTGGGAAGATCCCCTGGAGGAGGGCGTGGAAACTCACTCCAATATTCTTCCCTGGAGAATCCCAAGGACAGAGGAGCATGGTAGGCTATAGTCTACAGGTTGCAAAGAGCAGGACACGACTGAAGCAACTGAGTACATATACTCTACACATAATTTTTGAAATGTCACTTAACAATAGCATCCTCATGAACCCAATGACATAACTATTTGTATTTTGTCCCCAGAAGAAAGTACTTTCCTGAATGGCAGAACTGGGGATTTCCCTCTGTGTTTTCATTTCATAAGAAGTTTTCTCCACAGTATTGGGACAAAGATCTTTACACTGAGATTCAAAAAATCAACAATAGAAAGAAAAGAATATATCTTTTTAGTTTGTAAAATCATATCAATCAATTCTGAGTCTTCATATACATATCTGGTGGTCTGAAAATTAGCCCTATTAATGGAGAAGGAAATGGCAACCCACTCCATTGTTCTTGCCTGGAGAATCCCAGGGACGAGGGAGCCTGGTGGGCTTCCGTCTATGGGGTCGCACAGAGTCAGACACGACTGAAGCGACTTAGCAGCAGCAGCAGCAATAGTATATTATGGGAGAAGGCTCCAAAATCACTGCAGATGGTGACTGCAGCCATGAAATTAAAAGACACTTACTCCTTGGAAGGAAAGTTATGACCAAGCTAGACAGTAATATTAAAAAGCAGAGACATTACTTTGCTAACAAAGGTCCATCTCGTCAAGGCTATGATTTTTCCAGTAGTCATGTATGGATGTGAGAGTTGGACTATAAAGAAAGCTGAGTACTGAAGAATTGATGCTTTTGAACTGTGGTGTTGGAGAAGACTCTTGAGAGTCCCTTGGATTGCAAGGAGATCCAACCAGTACATCCTAAACAAGATCAGTCCTGAGTGTTGATTGGAAGGACTGATGTTGAAGCTGAAACTCTAATACTTTAGCCACCTGATGCAAAGAGCTGACTCATTTGAAAAGACCCTGATGCTGGGAAAAATTGAGGGCAGGAGGAAAAGGGGACGACAGAGGATGAGATGGTTGGATGGCATCAATGACTCAATGGAGATGAGTTTGAGTAGACTCCAGGAGCTGGTGATAGACAGGGAGGCCTGGCATGCTGTGGTCCATGGGGTCGCAAAGAGTCTGACACGAGTGAGCGACTGAACTGAACTGATGGGAGAAGGCATTTCTCCAGTTCTCTAAGATCATGCAAGAAGAGTCCCAGGGGTTTTAGACAGACCAAAACAGCCAAGTAATGTCCTGCTCTCCAATCTACTTAGGACACAGTTGATACCATCTGAACTCACAGAGCAGCCCTCTGCCCCCTGCTAAGCCTGGACACAGAAATCTTTTATGAACAGTCTCGAGGTCTCAATGGTTTAATGTTCAGGCCATCAGCATCCCTGTGTCAAAAATCAGAGGCTCTTTATATTCTTAGAATGCTGTATGAGAGCCCATTCCAGGTACCCCACATGTGTGCATGCAGGCATGCTAAGTTGCTTTAGTTGTGTCTGACTCTTTGCAACCCTGTGGACTGTAACTGCCAGGTTCCTCTTTCCATGGGATTCTCCAGGCAAGAACACTGGAGTGGGTTGCCAGGTCCTCCTCCAGGGGATCTTCCTGATGCAGGAATCAAACCCTCATCTCTTACATCTCCTACATTGGCAGGTGGGTTCTTTACCACTAGTGCCACCTGGGAAATCCATAGGTACCCCCACATGCACTCCTAATTGTCCACCTAGTGTCTAGGGGTTTTTTTTTGTTTGTTTGTTTGTTCATTTTTGGGTTTTTGGCCTCAGTGTGCAGCATGCAGGATCTTTATTCCCTGACCAGGTGTCAGAACTATACTCCCTGCAGAATCCTAACCACTGAACCACTAGGGGGCTTCCCATGCAGCACTAGTGGTAAAGAACTCGCCTACCAATGCAGGAGAGTTGAGAGACACGGGTTTGATCCCAGGGTCAGGAAGATTCCCTGGAGAAGGAAACAGCAACACACTCCAGTATTCTCGACTGGAGAATCCTATGGACAATCGGACCTGGCGGGCTACAGCCGATAGAGTTGGACATGACTGAAGTGACTTTAGCATGCGTTCATGGACTGCCAGGGAAGTCTCTCACCTCAGTTCAGTTCAGCCACTCAGTCCTGTCCGACTCTTTGTGACCCTATGGACTGCAGCATGCCAGGCTTCCCTGTCCATCACCAACTCCCACAGCCTGCACAAACTCATGCCATCAAGTCAGTGATGCCATCCAACCACCTAGTCCTCAGTTGTCCACTTCTCCTCCCACCTTCCATCTTTCTCAGCATCAAGGTCTTTTTCAGTGAGTCAGTTCTTTGCATCAGGTGGCCAAGGCATAGGAGTTTCAGCTTCAACATCAGTCCTTCCAATGAATAGTCAGACTGATTTCATTTAGGATAGACTGGTTGGATCTCCTTGCAGAAAAAAGGACTCTCAAGAGTCTTGTCCAACACCACAGTTTAAAAGCATCAATTCTTTGGCACTCAGCTTTCTTTATAGTCCGACTCTCACATCCACACACAACTACTGGAAAAACCATAGCTTTGACTAGACGGACCTTTGTCGGCAAAGTAATGCCTGCTTTTTAATATGCTGTCTAGGTGGGTCAGGGCTTCCTTTGTGGTTCAGTTGGTAAAGAATCCGCCTGTAATGCAGGAGACCTGATTTCGATCCCTGGGTTGGGAAGATCCCCTGCAGAAGAGAAAAGCTACCCATTCCAGTATTCTGGCCTAGAGAATTCCATGGACTATATAGTCCATGGGATCGTGAAGAGTTGGACCCGACTGAGCAACTTTCACTTTTAGTTTGGTCATAGCTTTTCTTCCAAGGAGCAAGCATCTTTTAATTTCATGGCTGCAGTCACCATCTGCAGTGATTTTGGAGCCCCCAAAATAAGGTCTCACTGTTTACATTGTTTCCCCATCTATTTGCCATGAAGTGATGGGACCAGATGCCATAATTTTAATTTTCTGAATGTTGAGTTTTAAGCCAACTTTTTCACTCTCCTCTTTCACTTTCATCAAGGGGCTCTTTATTTCTTCTTCACTTTCTGCCATAAAGGTGGTGTTACTTGCATCTGAGGTTATTGATATTCTTCCCAGCAATCTTGACTCCAGTTTGTGCTTCATCCAGCCCAGCATTTTGCATAATGTACTCTGCATATAAGTTAAATAAGCAGGGTGACAATATGCAGCCTTGACATACTCCTTTCCCAATTTGGAACCAGTCTGTTGTTCCATATCTAGTTCTAACTGTTGCTTCTTGACCTGCATACAGATTTCTCAGGAGGCAGGTCAGGTGGTCTGCTAGTCATCTCTTGAAGAATTTTCCACAGTTTGTTGTGATCCACACAGTAAGGCTTTGGTGTAGTCAATAAAGCAGATGTTTTTCTGGAGCTCTCTTGCTTTTTCAATGATCCAACAGATGTTGGCAATTTGATCTCTGGTTCGCCTGCCTTTTCTAAAACCAGCTTGAATATCTGGAAGTTCACAGCTCATGTGTTGTTGAAGCCTGGCTTGGAGAATTTTGAGCATTACTTTGCTAGTGTGTGAGATGAGTATAATTGTGCAGTAGATTGAACATCCTTTGGCTCTGCCTTTTCTTTGGGATTGGAATGAAAACTGACCTTTTCCAGTGCTATGGCCACTGCTGAGTGTTCCAAATTTGCTGGCATATTGAGTGCAGCACTTTCACAGCATCATCTTTTAGGATTTGAAGTAGCTCAACTGGAATTCCATCACCTCCACTAGGTTTTGTAACTCTTGTAGGTCTCCACTAGGCTTTGTAAGTCTTCTATTTCCTGTGATTTGAGTTCCAGATTTACCCCCAAAACCCTTCTACAGGCTTCCTCTGTAGTTCTGCTGATGAGGATAAAACGTGACAGGCATGCCTGAGTGCTGATTCCAGCCTGCATGACAGTTTGTTTTCTTACAGTGGAGTAATAACTTGGCATACTGGTTCTTTAATAAGTTGGCATTTCACTAGGGAAGTCTGTCTCTTCCCTCTTTTTCCCTTTAGCCTAGATCTCCCTTCTCTCTCCTCAAGGTGAACTTTCCCCTGGGGGAGAGGAAGTAGCGTAAGGACAATTTACCTGATACAGTGCTGGCTGCTCTTTCCCGATGTGTAAGTGGGAGAGGAGAGGTTAACTACAAATAGATTCTTTTTATTTTCTATTAGCTCACTTGTTAAGCATCTTTCAGAGGAAAGGACTAGTCAGTCATGTCAGCAAAAACAAAAACAAGGGCTCACTGAGGCAAGTGCTGGAAGCACCAATTCAAAAACACACCGGAGAAGAGGCAACCTCAGCTGAGCATCTTCAGGGGTTGTAGCTCCTGCGCAGCACGGACACGTTTGTGAAGAGTCACTGTGTTAGGTCAGCATTCAAAGACTTCTATTTCCTGTGAATGAGTTCCAGATTTACCCCCAAAACCCTTCTCACTGTAGCTTGGCTTCCTCTGTAGTTCTGCTGACGAGGATAAAATGTGACAGGCATGCCTGAGTGCTGATTTCAGCTGCATGACCGTTGTGTTTTCTTACAGTGGAGTAGTAAGTTGACATTCCAGTTTTGTAAATTAGTCTCAGGAGCTTTGATAATGTGCACCTTCATCTAGAGAAATGGATTCCCTATATATGGCTGACAATACACGGGAGGTGGAAGCCCAGATCGGGGTCATGCTACCACAGACAGCCTTGGGAGACCACAGGGAAGCTGTCCCCACAGGATCTCCCAGAGTCAGAGGCTCTTGCTTCATCTCTGTTTCAGTCTGAACCTATACAGGAGCTCAGTAGCCTTGAATTGTTGAATGATTAACCCTTTTCCGCTCTGGTGGCTCAGCAGTAAAGAATCTATCTGCAGTGCAGGAGAAAGAGGGGATATGGGTTCAATCCCTGGATCACAGAGATCCCCTGAAGAAGGAAATGGCAGCCCACTCCAGCATCCTTGCCTGGAAAATCCCATGGACAGAGGAAACTTGTTGTTATTGAGTCACTTCAGTCATAGTCAACTCTCTGCAACCCCATGGATTGTAGCTCACCAGGCTCCTCCGTCCAAGGGATTTCCCAGGCAAGAATACTGGAGTGGGTTGCCATTCCCTTCTCCAGGAGAACTTCTCGACCCAGGGGTCAAACCAGCACCTCTTGCAGTGGGAAGCAGGTCCTTTACCACTGAGCCACCTGGGAAGCCCACAGAGGAACTTGTCAGGCCACAACCTGTGGGGTGCCAAAAGAGTCAGATACAACTAAACAACAACAGCACTGTTTAGATTACAAAACAAATCCCCAAGTGTTATCTTATTTTTTAAAAAAGCCTGCATTTGTTCAACTGTAGTTCAATGCAAAATCTCTGCAATGATCTCTGAAATTTTATTTTTTTAATATTTATTTATTTATTTGGCTGTGCTGGGTCTTAATTGTAGCATATGGTATCTTAGGCCTTCATTGTGGCCTGCAGGCTCTAGTTCCCTGACCAGGGATCAAACCTTGGGCCCCCTGCATTGGAAGCACAGAGTCTTAGCCATTGGACCACCAAGGAACTTTCGAGCATTATCCTTTTTGATTCTCGACAATATTAAGGGGGCATATGAAAGTTTATATATCCATTTTATAGATGAAACAACTGTGCCATAATGTTTTGTTGATTTGGGGTCACAATGCAAGCAGTCAACCAAGCCACAACACACTCAAAAATGTGACTGCAGATATTTTTAACCTGGACATATCACTAATGCCTTGTTACCAAAAAGGTGTCACTCAAAACACATCTAAATAAATAATAATACAATAACTAACAGTTATGCAGCTCTTACTAAGTGAAAGGTACTGTGCTAGGCAATTTACATGCATTAATCTGTCCAGTCCTTATGAAGTTAGTACAAATTATAATTCTCAATATACAAGTGAGGAAAACAGACCTCAGAGAAGTTATGCAGGTTGTTCAAGGTCACATGGTTAGGAAGTAGGAAAGCCGGAAATTAAACCTGAACACCCAAAACCTATGGTTTTGCCCTATGTTATACTAGGAGTATATGAAAACCCTTGCCTGGCTAGACACCATAAATCTTGAATTCTTCTTCCAGCTTGATTTGTCATGTGCAAAAGGCATCTTTTCCACTTGGTTTAGTAGCCAAGTTTGAGATTTGGTTTCTATGCTCACAACTCATCAGGCTTTTGCTAGGAAATCTGTCACTTCCTCCAACTCCACCACATGTGCCAATTTATACTTTCTAAGATAAGGACAATCCCAAGAATTGACACCTAAACTCCCAATTCTAGATTTCCTTATTCTGATTCAAACTGCTTCTGAGAAATCCCAGTTATGACAGACAACATGAAATGAAATTTTATGCTATTGAAAGACAATTCCATCAGAATACCAAGCACTGAATAATGCCCCACCTTCACATTTCTCAGATTTCAGATCTATTTATTAGATGTCTAGCTGTATTTCAATTGAAATAGGTATCTCATGTAATGGAAAGTTTTGTGATATATTTTAGAGCATTCTCTCCCCCAGGCCACCCACCAAAATCATCTACATTACTCTTTCATTCAATAAATATTTATTATTTATATTTACTTATATATATTTATATTTATTGAACCACTAATTCAATAAATATTTATTGAACCACAAGTTTAGCTGATTCCTTTGAGAAACAAGGGAAAGGCATAGTCATTGTTGTCAACCTCTTACTACTTAAAATATGTATGAAAATGAGTATTAAAAGCATTACTAACTGTGGGGCTTCCCTGGTGGATCAGCAGTAAAGAATTCACTTGCAATGCAAGAGATATAGGAGACATGGGTTTGATCTCTGGGTTGGGAAGTTCCCCTGGGGAAAGGCATGGCAACCCACCCCAGTATTCTTGCCTGGAAAACTCCATGGAGAAAGGAGCCTGGTGGGGTACAATCTGTGGGGTCGTGAATAGTTGGACACTACTAAGCGATGGAGCACATTACTGATTGCAGAAGGTGAAGGGAATGGCAACCCACTTCAATATTCTTGCCTGGAGAAAATCCCATGGACAGAGGAGCCTGGAGGGCTACAATCCATGGGATCACAAGAGTCGAACACAACTTAGGGATTAAACACCCATGTATTTAAAAACTATAGACGTTTAGAGGAGGGATTTCGCTCTGTAAAGAAAGCTGCATTTAAGTTGGAGTACCCAGGAAAGACGCTATTCCAGGTTAAGCAAAAATCAAGATCAAAAGATGGGCTAAGACAAAGCAGAACATTCATCTAGCTTGGTTGGAGCAGTGGATGGATTGAAAGATGTAGCAAGGAATCATCTGGAAGCCACTGCACCTTGAATGTACAGCCCCGCATTTTACTCTGCATTAACCAGTGGAAGGCAATGGCATTCTTTTTGTTACACAGCAAGTGGTTAAAAAAGAAATGCTGGAGTCAGACAGATTTCCAGCTTTGCCAGAGTATTTCAGTGACTCTGAGAAAGTCACATAACCATTCTAAATCTGCATTTCCTCATGTGTGAAATGATAATGGATATAAAAACTATATGTCAAGAGGTTGTGAAGATTAAATAAAGCAATGATTACAAAAGGAGACTTAACATTGAGGTTGGTGACAGTAGGTTCTAGGAAATGTTATTTAGTCACTAAATTGTGTCTGACTCTTTTGCAATCCCATGGACTGTAGCCTGCCAGCATCCTCTGTCTGTGGGATTTTCCAGGCAAGAATGCTGGAGTGGGTTGTCAGTTCCTTCTCCAGACTAGGAAAAATATTAGTGTTAAATTAGTTAATAGTCAAAGACTTTTACATTTCTTATAACTGACTCTGCGCACACTGAAACAATTTCTAACTCATTTTTGCCCCTTCGCTTGTGACAAAAGGGCTTCCATGTCTGTTCAGTCGAGCGTCTATGAATACTTCTGTCCCTTCAGCTCTCTTTCTATTTCTGTGATTGCACTGGCCTTACTGGCAAACACACCACATTGATATTTTATATTAATCTTCTATTTAGGTAAAACCTAAGGGACTTTTTATAAATACTATACCTGTCATGGCCAGCCTCCTAAATCCTGTCCTCATGTGATTATTTTTTTCCTAAATGTAGAAATTTATACCATCAATGTTCATTTAGTTTTGTTAATTTCAAACTTTTGCTTACAGAACTCTTCCTAAAAGTACTAATATGATCTAATATTTTAACTATAGATCACCTGAACATTTGATAAGCACTGGAAAAAAAAGTGGGAGTGTTAGTCTTCCAGTCGTGTCCAACTCTTTGTGACCCCATGGAATGTGGCCTGCCAGGCTCCTCTGTCCATGGGATTTTCCAGGCAAGAATATTGGAGAGGGTAACCATTCCCTTCCCCAAGGAATCTTCCCGACCCAGGGATCGAAGAGATCAATCCCTGAGTCTCCTGCATTGCAGGTGGATTCTTTACCGTCTGAGCTACTAGAGAAGCATTGAACTTATCACTAAAAATAGGTTAGAGAAAAAAAACAAAACAAAACAAAACAAAACAACAACAACAACAAAAAAAAAACTTCTGAACTAGATGGCTTTATGGGTCCCCTCTGTTTTATTAACCCATTAATCAGCACTATTAGGCTATGATCATTCAACTGGCTAGGCTTTTCTTAATGTTTGCACATATGTTTTGTTCAAAAGGCTATCTGGACACTGGGATCATATACGCCACCCAACTAGGATGTAATTTACCTGCCCCATTATCTATAATAAAAAGGTAAACCAGATGTTGTTTCCATGATTGTTCTTTGCTAACAAGAGCTGTGTTTCCGTGATCACTGTTTTCTTATCTAAACATTTCTCAAATATTTGTTTCATATCCATGCTTTTCACAAAGTTCCCAATGTACACACAGAAGAAGGCTAGCTCACCAGGAAGGATCTGACCAAATGTCCTTATGGGAGCTTTTCCAGGGAAGTCAGTATGGATTCTTGAATTTATAAATTACTGTGTGGGGAGGTAGCATGGAGTTGGCTCAGGAGACAGTGCAAGGCTTTTAGCTATATGTATTTAACACAACATGAAAAATGTTAATCTACAAAACCTTTTATGAGGCAGACTAACTTAGGTATTATTTGTTTTATTTTTAATGCATATTTGGAGGTATTCTGAAAGGAAGAGGACATATTCTAAGACCTTAATTTTTATGTGCAACCATCATATATGCAAAGGAAGAATACTACAATCAATTCTGTTTTAGAGGTCATTTCATTCAAAGACAACAGCTGGAAATTCTGCTATTTAAAAAAGGCTTTAACAATTAACAGTATATTTAAAAAAATTGAATGCAAAGATTTTATTTTACCCAGCAACCAAAAGGAGTTGCTCTATCAAAAGGAGTCAAAAGGAGTCAAAAGAGACTTCTTTTGACCCTGACCACGGGTTCCCTTTGTACTTCATTGTCCCAAATCTCTTGTCCTAAAAAGTCTTCACAGAGCGAACACCTTGGTAGCTTGTTCTGTCACCTCTATTGCACTTTGTCCCATAAATTGGGTCAATATACTTCCTATTCTCAGCCTTTTCTTCTGACTCCACAGGATGCTGGCATCACTCCAAACCTGCTGGGTCCCAATCCTGGTTTTATAGAAATTTTAAAAAAAAATCAATGAGAGAGGAAAAAAAAAATGTTTCTAGATAGCTCAGCTGACATAGCCACAGGCAGGACCTGGCTGGTGCAAGTTGGTATTATTCACATGACCAGTCAGAGACTTTGTTATTTCACAGCACACCTTGCCATCCACGTCTCTCAATTGTTGCAATCAGTGCTAGTGCTTCAGGGTGAAAATACATAAATAACAAATGTGGGCTAGCGCAGGTTCTGGCTGATGCTGGGAATACATACACAACAGCAGTACAGCCTGCCGGGGTCTAAATCGACTAATCAATTCTTGATTTTTTTTTTTTTTTTGCCTTTTCTTTCTTTATTTGTTTATATTTTGTCAGCTAATAGATTGTGACCCATGAAATTGCTTCTTTGAAAAGGAGCTTGCTCTAGGTAATACTTTTCTCTCTGAAAAGAAAATCTACTGACTATGGCATCATTGGGTGAGAGCCCGTAGCATGGGTTACTGCAAGGCAAGAGAAAAAAAGGGTAGGGTTATCTAGAAAGTAAGAAGGAGAGACTCCTTACTTTGAAGTAGGAGGACTCTAAAGGATGTTAGAAGCTACCGTCCTAAGCAGTAGCCTAGGGAGGCTAAAATGCATCCAAAGAGCCTCATTCAGAATGGGAAAAATAAAAATATGAACCTATCCAACTTGGCATGGCAAACGTAAATGGTTTTGAATAATTGAAAGCAAGCAGACTTTACCATATTGCAGCCAAAACTCAAAACAGCATGCTGGCTCCTGCTACACAGAAAAGCAATCTAGGGCATTATCTCCTATGTCACTCTTTCTCCTTTCCTAAGAAACTCTAGCAAGAGGATTTGTGTTTTAAAGATCAATGCCAGATATGAGCACCATGAAGAATGAGTAGGCATATCTTAAAGTGTTGAAGAGGCAGGTTTTGACGAGAAAATAAACCTATTCATAATTTGAAATCCTGTCTTTCCTCTGTGCCAAGTAACAGGCTTTGTCATCCATTACAGAAGCACAGGATGTTTAAATGTTAAAGGAGCAAGAGGAAAAGGAGGTTGCTAGAGGCAATTCCATTTTTATAATCTGTTTTAAAAGTAAGAAGAGCATCATTTTAATAACAGAATGAAATACCCATTTTCACCAAAAACAGTAGAATTTTATGGCTTTGTTTCACTATGCTAACCTCTCCCAAATCAGTTCTTATTTCCTGCCACTGCACTGCAGCACAATCCAGACTTTGCACAAAATATAACATATATTTTCCTCACGCATGATGTCCAAATTAGAGTCACAATTTGACAGCAGTTTAAATCACGCAACCAAGTAGGTTTCCTTTCTAAACAGAAATTTTGTCAGCTTTGTAAGGTAAGAGGAAAACTATAAAAACAGTTGGTGAAGAAATAACAAGAGCTGATGGATTGTCACTAGGACACAGATTGTTTGGAACAAAAGGTTAATTCCATCAACAGAAAAATTACAATCAGAGCAGAAATGGCTGTAATCATACAGAATTAGGTAGTAGGGACAACACATATTGGAAAGCAATAGGAAACTGAATAGAAGTGGAACAACTGGCAGATAAAAACTTGTTATTGAATAAGACCAGAGAAGAGAATGTATGACCAATAAATTCCAATTTGATTAAGAAAGTTATAAGCATCTGGGGAAGAGAAAGATGGCTCTTTACTGACTGTGGAAGGGGTGCTTGTTGATTGCATAGCCTCTGAGCTTGTCAAGTGCTCCAGGCTAAACAAAACACTTCATCACACCTCCTTTTTCTCTCTTACCTGTCAAAATGCCATCTACTCCCACTTTCTATACGTGCTTCCTCTACAAAGAGTGACATGGCTCATGTCTGAAAGCTAAGCCGATGAAACCTAGGTGTAGAAAAGTCCATCATGATTGGTATAATAAACCAGGTGTTCTCTTTGATTAACCACTTGTTTCCTCTACTTACTGAAATGGAGTCACCTCTCAACACTTCCCCTAGAGCAGGAGGGTGCCCACTGGCCTGGGCCCAACACTATCTACCAATGCAACAAGGGTCCCTCCCTACAGTGGGCAGCAAGGTGTCCCAGTGCAGGGTGGGGCCATATCTAAATCACTGAAGATGATATTTCAAACCTTCCGGGCCTACCACACAATGGCACCCTAAGGATGTGGCTGTTCCATTGGTTGATAAAGTTCAGCTAGCATCTATAATTAGCTCCATCACTTCTCATTTTCACCTTCATTCCATGAGGAGAAGGCATCCAAGACTGAAGTCCAGAAAGGAGAAAGATTATAAGGAAATTCATATTTATTGTGGCTTATTTTTACACTTTCAAAAGTTGAATTTACACAATTAATGGATCTAAAGGAGTTGTCTCTGTTTTTATAGGATTCTTAAAATTTAATGAGTTGGTTTCCTTTTTATATAAATAATGTCAAGTGAAAAAAAAGTGAAAGAAAAGAATATTTAGTATGAATTTATAGATATTTTTTTGGTTAGACATAGCAGAAAAGTCACAATCTATAAAAAAGAAATTTTACTGTAGATTTTAGTTGTTGTTAATCTCATTTTTCTCTTTATCATCAACTAATTGCATTAAGAATTTAGAAGAAGGTCTATTAAATGGGGTCATTATACTTCAGACTAGATCAGCTGGTTTCATAATATGATATTTGGAAAAATACCTTTTAATTAATTAACTAATTAACTGGTCACTCCATGAAGCCTCAGGATTTCTGCCACTTACATAATTTTCTATGAACTCATTTTTCTTATTCTAAAGCTTCAGTTCAGTTCAGTTCAGTTCAGTCACTCAGTCATGTCAGACTCTTTGTGACCCCATGGACAGCAGCATGCCAGACCTCCCTGTCCATCACCAACTCCCACAGTTTACTCAAATTCATGTCCATTAAGTCGGTGATGCCATCCAACCATCTCATCCTCTGTTGTCCCCTTTTCCTCCCACCTTCAATCTTTCCCAGCATCAGGGTCTTTTCAAATGAATCAGTCTTCACATCAGGTGGCCAAAGTATTGGAGTTTCAGTTTCAACATCAGTCCTTCCAATGAGTATTCAGGACTGATATCCTTTAGGATGGACTGGTTGGATCTCCTTGCTGTCCAAGGGACTCTCAAGAGTCTTCTCCAACACCACAGTTCAAAAGCATCAATTCTTCGGTGCTCAGCTTTCTTCACAGTCCAACTCTTACATCCATACATGACTACTGAAAAAACCATAGCATTGACTAGATGGACCTTTGTTGGCAAAGTTATGTCTCTGCTTTTTAATATGCTATCTAGGTTGGTCATAACTTTTCTTTCAATGAGCAAGTGTCTTTTAATTTCATGGCTGCAGTCGCCATCTGCAGTGATTTGGGAGCCCCCAAAAATAAAGTCTGTCACTGTTTCCATTGTTTCCCCATCTATTTCCCATGAAGTGATGGGACCAGATGCCATGATCTTAGTTTTCTGAACGCTGAGTTTTAAGCCAACTTTTTCACTCTCCTCTTTCACTTTCATCAAGAGGCTCTTAAGTTCTTCTAAAGCTTAAGCCTTTCCAATTTCACCTATAAGTAGTGAACCACAATTATAATATTTGACTAGGTAAGTGGATTGACATTTCCATTTTTTACCAATATTTCCATCAAAGGTAGTATACTGGTGTCAGGGATGATTAAAACAGATATTATCTTTCCCACTGTCATTCCTCTGTGATTATTTGATTTGATGTGTGCTGTAAACCAGATAACAATGGATCTAAGATCAATATCAGTTTGTGTCTCAAATGTGCATTAGGCTGTATATTTGTATGACCCATCCAGGAACTTGAAGAGAAAAAAAAAAGTGAGCATTCTGTGTGAATTCAGATGTGCAGACAAGATGGACTGAGATGTGCAAAAGATTTATCAGGGGAGAGAGAATATGATGCAGGTCTGACACCTGCGAAAGGAGAAAGATAACGGAAGGTGATTGGATAGAAAGAGTTTCCGACTGTGACAGTGTTTCAAAAGTTTCAGCAAGGTTGATGGGAACTCCTCAAGTCAAAGTTACTCATAAAAGCAGTCCTGTATCTCATAGGAAGGGGCTGCCATAGTAACTTCATTCTGCTCAGTCATTGGCTGGGAGCAGCCCATCAGGAAGCACAGTCTCAAGGCAAACATCATGAGGGAGCTGGTGGGGCAGCTGCTAGTGCTGTCAGTCAATTATGCTCCACCAGCAAGATCTGATGGGTGTATTTTCATGGCCACCATAGTTAGTGTAATTTTGCAACATTTCATTTAGCTCAAATAAGAGATTGGCTAAATCACTGACGTCAATCCATTTAAAGCATAAGTAATACCAAGGATGTATAATGGAGATTCATTTCTTTCATAAACTTTTAATAAGCACATACAATAAACAGTTGCTAAGCCAGTTGCCATGGATAGAAAAGTTATTAAAACACAATACCAGCCTCAAGGAACCTGCACATACAGTTTTACATGTCAGAAAACAGCAAGCAACAGATGTGCATGCATGCTAAAAAACAAATAAGATATATTCTATCATAACATGGGACTCTTTTAACATGCTTATGACACATTCACCCAATGAAACATTTAATAAAACACTTGAGTAAGAAGAAAAGAAAAGAGTTACGTCAGCCATTTTCTAAAACCAGCCAGTAAAGCAAATGATACCATATAGAAAAATTAGTCGATTCATTTTTAAACTTAGAGCATTTCTATTAAAATAACTTAACATTCTGCAAATGATACCAACATTTTTCATAGTTAATGAGTTATTTTCTGTTAATTAGATCTGCTTATAACAAATATGTGATCTCAGCTTTCTTTTTCCCTTAATTTCAGCCATGTATCTGAAAAGCTAGAAATTCCATGATTTCAAATGATAATACCTCACATGTGTAAGAAGGAGGATTGTAAAAAATTATTCATAAGGATGAAAGTCACCCCAAGAATTATTTATTGAATATTAATTCTTTGCCAGATACTTCTTGAGATATTAGAGATATAGCAGTGAGGAAAACGGGTAAAATTCCTACCTTCATGAAGCTTACATTCCTGTTGGGGGTAACAATAGAGAGACACAATAAACAAGATAAATAAACTATAACATGATAGGAAAATCTCTGCTCAGGAGAAAAAGAAAGCAGAAAAAGGGAGGGTAGAAATTTAGAGGTGCAAAGATGTATGTACTAGAATTTTACATAGATGGCCCAAGAATGAAAACTTTACTGAATTACAGTAATAATAATGAATTATAAAATGTTTATTCATTTTTTCCAACAAGCATTTTTGGTAGGTACCAGGTGATGTGAAGCCAGAAATGAATAAGTCAGTATCACTACCCTCACATTGACCATTAAGTAGAGACAGAACATCAACAATCAGCAATTACTTTCCCAAAAAAAGCTAATACATGAGCTAAAAATAAAATATCACAGTGTCTTTATTTTCATATTTCTAAGTAAACTGGTGATGAAAATGTTGATATATTTCACCTTATAAACAAAAGCTGAAGGCTTCTGATATCAAATAAACCAGTAAAGTGGCAAAGTGATGATGCCAGCAATATACTTTTTAAAATATTCCCCCAAAAGTCTCCTAAATAATAAATCAGGAGTATTAATGGAAAAAAAACTTTGGAGAATATCCTCTAAATAACGAGGTTCTCATGAACTTCAGGATAGGCATGACTGAAGCCCTTGCACCAACAGCTGTGTGCCCTGCACGGCATAATATCGTGTGGTTGGAGAACTGAGGGGTGAAGAGTGAGACCCACTTATACCACAAGCCATGGGAACCAAATCTTACTCCAAAATAATCACAACCAAAATGAGACAACCCTACAGAAGCAGAGACTAAAGGATCTGAGAACAACCTAAACGTCCTTACAGGATACAAGATTCACAGAGAACAAATAGAGCTTTTGAAAGTGAGCAGACCAAACATAGCTTTGTCAAGGTAAGCCCTTGAGAAATATGGGACAAATACTCATTTTCAGAAGTGAAAAAGCTTCCTCTCAAGGAACACTATTGGAAATACATGCTAAAGTAAGTGGAAGAGGAATCTTGAGGGTAAAAAAGAGAGTGAAGCTTCAGATAGAGGGTGGGGGCAACCCAAAGGAGGAAGCTGCTCCTGAAAAGCAAAAGGTAAAATTATGAGAATAAATCTGACAGGTGTACATAGCTCAGGGTTGAAAGATGCAGTTGAAGACAGAAAATACTTCTGATGAACACACATCTATAAAAGCCAGAAAAGCAGCTACAAAAAGCACCCCCCTTTTTTTTCTTTTTACTATTTTACATAACAACCAATAGAAAATTCTCAACCCAAGCAGCTCTTCACAAGAATATCTTCCTAACAGCTATGAAAATCCAAAACGATGATATGTGGGTGGGGGAAGCTTACAGGCTATATAGTCTTTCAATATGAAAAATAAATAGACATGACAACAAATGTACACACAAAAACGGCCTCATGGCTGGAGTATTTTAAAAGGCAAATTGTAAGGAACTCAAAGTTGAATGACACAGGAATATTACCCTGATATTAGGCTGCTGCTGCTGCTGCTAAGTCATTTCAGTCGTGTCCGACTCTGTGCAACCCCATAGACGGCAGCCCACCAGGCTCCCCCGTCCCTGGGATTCTCCAGGCAAGAAAACTGGAGTGGGTTGCCATTTCCTTCTCCAATGCATGAAAGTGAAAAGTGAAAGTGAAGTCACTCAGTCGTGTCCGACCCTCAGCAACTCCATGGACTGCAGCCTACCAGGCTCCTCCACCCATGGGATTTTCCAGGCAAGAGTACTGGAGTGGGGTGCCATTGCCTTCTCCTGATATTAGGCAGTAATTTTAAACTAAATGCACAAAGACTTGGGAAAATGCACCACAGCTTTAGGCTCTTTCAAATTTTCATAAGACAGCTGTAAAATGTTTATTTTGCTAACCAATTTTATTAATATACAATATTCCACAGTTCTCTATCTCATAAACAAAATATCCATTGGGGTGTCCCTGAGAGTGTTTCTGTGCCCTTCCTTAAAATATAAATCATCCCCACTCATTCTTTTTCAAGAAATTGTATTTTTACTTAACTAATGAACTATATTCTCTTTGCTAAAAACACAACAGGACAGGACAATACCTAGCATACGAAGCATAACATAAAGCCTCATTTGCCACCACACCAGCCCCTATTCCTTATCTCAGAGGAAATCAGAGGGTGAATCCTTCTATTCTACTTTCCACAAATTCATATAAATGCAAAACACACACATATAGATATATGTTTACATGTTACATATGAGAATGGTACATATGAGACCTATCTGTATACTCATATATACATATGTATACATGTATACATATACACGACACATACATAAGACAGGCAAATATATTTACACCAATCCAATGATAGCTTCATGTAAAACTTCTGCCCATTTTCAAAGACTCCACTAATTTATATCCCATCAACAGTTTTTGCTCACATTCTGGCCAAACAGAGTTCTCATCAATTATTTCAAATTTGTCAACTTTATGGAAGAAAAGTGTCTTGAGTATTTTAATTTGCATTTAGAAGGGTATTCAATTTCCCATGTTTATCATCCATTTGTGTACCTTCAACAATAAATTGCCTGTCCATTATTCCTTTTCCTATCTGTTTATCTTTTACTTTAAATCCATAGTAGACCTTTATATTTATACTAATTTATCCATTATCTATTAATGTGGGGCCAACATTTTTTCCTTTTTTTGATTTTTGAGATATTTTTAATAGAAGTTTTAAATTTTATATCAAAAAACTGCCAGTCATTTTTAAGGCTTTTGTGTTTTGTGGTTTTTAATGAAGAAATTTTATTATTATGTTAAAAAAATAATTGAATTATCTTCTCTTATTATTTTATTGTTTATGTACATTATCTTTTCAACTTCCTGCCTACAATTTCTAGGGAAATACCTATTTTTTCTGGATTTTTCCACTTTCCACACAGTTTATCCATTATTTTTAGATAGTGCTTTAATCACATCAATATTGATAAATAAAACCATTCCAGTTTCTAATTTTAAAAGGATTTATTCCATGTTTCACCAGATCAGATTTGCCAACGTTAAATGTATTTTATCGATTTTTTTTAAAGCATCAGCTTTTAGTTTCAAGGGTAAAATAACTAAAAATATTTCAGGGGCTGGCCCTGCGCAGTGGAGTAAAAGCGGGGTCGCAGTACTTTTTCTTGGAAGCAGAGGGGCGGGAAGCTGCGCCCGGAAGGAGATGGTCCTCAGGATCCTGAATTTAAGTCTGGACAAGAGCTACAGCATGGGGGGAGGTCTGGGGCCTTTCTGCAATGGCTCACCAGAGCAGGTGCCTCTCTGGCTGACAATCACTCGAAACCACGAAAAGTCGAGTGGACGGACGCAGAAAAGCTGGAGAAGATGAGGGATCACGAACGAAAGGAAGAAATATTCCTCCCTGGCCTGGCTCTTACTCCCAGAAACTTACCAAACCCCTGCTAAATTAGCCTTCAGACACCATGCAGATGGCACATGAGATCCAGGACATTCACATAGCAAACTCCGGGCAGCACAAGCCAGGCTGGATAACTTGACCTTGATGGAGGTTAACACCCCGGGCTGTCTTCCCACCAGCGCTCCATCCCAGCAACAAACTCCGCACACACCTGCAGCCTTCTGAAACTGACCCTTTTCGGGACTTCGAGGGAGAGGCTGGCTTGTCCAGGCCGGTAGGAGGCTCCCAGGTGGCGTGTGAGCGCTCAGGACCGGAAACAGAGGCTCCCATTTCTGGAGTTCTCCAACTGAACTGCTATGGAATGTCTGAAAAAAGAGCCGTGACTCAAGGAGAAGTTTTACAGCATTGTTGGAAAGCAGCCGTTAGCAGCCGGCTTGTGCTTAGTCCTCGACACCTTCTGTAATTCCACACTTGCCCCTAGGAGCCGACTGACCCTTCATGAGGAAAGAAAAAAGCTTTGGCAGACCAAGGGATTTCCCCAGCAGAGCCTCGGGTCTCCTCGCAACTGCCATGGGCAGGTGAGTGTTCCCACTTCGGAACTGTCTTGCGCAGGTGAATGTTGGATGAAGTCACTTGTTGCTTTCACAAGCAGCCAGAGTAGTGATGTTGCCAAGACCGTTTTTCTTTCTTTCTTTTCTTTTTTGTCTGCTTAATCCTGATCTTGCGATAAATTTAGAATCGCCTACACAGGATGATCACAAAGAGGAGAGTAGATGAGTGGCTTGGGATGGTTGACCCGTGTTTATCATCTAAGTTAAGCCCTGATACCCAGTGAAGCTAGAATTTTAAAAAACGTTCAGAAATACTTTAAATTTTGTCATTAATTTTATTACTGATTTCATTCTCTTTTCTTTAGCTTTATTATTTTCCTAGCATCTGAATTCATGTTAATTTATTTTTTATATTCAGTTTTTCTTATTTTTAAACATATATATGTTTTTGATTTAAATGGTATATTTAAAACTTTATCTTTCTTCTGAATAGATTTTGAGCTATTTTGATATCAAAATAATCCTGCCAGTGGCATCTGTGTTTTGATATTTGCACACAGTCTGAGAGTTGCCTATTAACAGAAAATTTCAAAGTATTTAAATATATTTTCATGATTAATATGTCTGGTTTTCTTTAATCTAGTTTTATACCTTAGATTTATTGCACTTCCTTTATATTATGCTTTATTTAATTTTTCCTTTTTATTTTAAAGGTAAACATCCTGGTTTTGTTTTATAACTGTTAAGCTTACATTTTAGAAATATTAGACTTCAAACGTCTCTATTTATGAATATTAATGATTTGAGGGCCTATCCTAACCTCCTCTATGGAGAAGGAGAAAATTACCATTTTATTCCACTTCTATTCTTCTATTATTTAAAATTTTTGTTATAATCTGTATTTAAACCTTGATTATCATTTTTAAGCTATTTTATTGCTAGAACTTTGATATAATTTTGCAGTTTTCCATCATTTTTTCTGAACATCACAAATTCTTCGCTAAAATGTTTACTTAATTGTGTGCCACTTGACTTAAACAGGACTTTAAATTCCTAACAGTTGTTTTCAGAATAGAATGACTGCTGGCCTTTCAGTCTTTCCCTTTACTTTTCCCGATATAAATGGAAACTTGATTGGGTTCAGATCTCTTACATCACAACCTGTTCTTTTAAAATCCCTCATAACAAACCTTTCAACCTGCTGTGTCAAGAACGGGTTTAGGAGTGCTGACAGGGCCGGAATCCACTCAGCCTGAAGGTGGCTGAGCGAACACCTAGGCAGTTGGGGCACCACGCTAGTCACCAGACTGCAAATGGCCCTGAGCACTGAGCAGGTGGCATTTCATTCTTCTGGTGCCATGTTGCAAAAATGTTGAAAAATTCTGCTTTAGGTCTTGAACAGTTGCTTTCTTTATAGTTTTGGAGAAGTTTGAAACCGAAGTAGTTTTTCTTTCATTCTATTTAAATTTTTTTCTTCATCCTAGATGCTTGCAGTTTCTTTTTTATTGTTAAGTACCCCAACTTTATCAAAGTGTGCTCATATTCAGTCCCGTTTAGTTTGAATCTGACAACTTATGGGCCATTTGAGTCTACACAGTAAGTTTATTCTTCAGTTTAAGTGTTTTATCTCATAATAGTTTTACATATTTCTCTTAGGTCATTTATTCTGATTCTTCTTTGGAAACAAACAAGTTTCCATATTTTTTTATCTTTCGTGCTTATCATTTTTCCGTTTATCATTTGCACCTCTTTTTGTTTTCCCCTGCCTAAAATGCACCACGTTAAGTTAATCTTTTAGACAATTCTTGATCTTCTGCCATGTCCGTCCTATTCTTTACTTTGTCAACAACAGTTAAAAATTTATTTCCACTTTTTAATAAATGTTATGACATTTTTATTTATTGTACTTTATCTTTATATTGCATTATATCTCTTGGTCCACACATTTTTTTATCCCTATCACCTTATGTCATCTCTTTTTCATATCGTCATATATAAATGCAATATTTGATAAAACTTTTTTGGTTTTAAAGTTTTATATTGACTAAACTATAACAAAATACGTATTTATTTATTATGTATGTGTTATTTATTTTTTCTTTTTGTCACCAAATCTCTTCATAGGCATAAAGTGACTTTATTTTGTTTTTCCTTCATATTTGCCAGAATGGTGATATTTCTCGACAGGCATCTATTTTTTTGCAAAACTGAGAACTATATGATTTGCAGAGCTTTCATTCTTTGACTGAACACCAACAATTTCCTCTCAGTCGATCGAAAGTTGGACAGTTAGTTGATTGGTTGTTTTCTCAGTTATCTGAAAGCCTGAGGAATACAGACAAAGAATTATGGCCAGTGGGAAAACTGTCTTTCACTGTTTCTATAAGTAGAAAAGATAAAAATCTCTTATACTGCACATCAGATCCAGCATCTTAGTGTTATTACCAACTGCCTCAAGAAAGAATTTCTGTGTTTCTAAAAAGGAAAACTAAAAGAAAAAACCTGTCAAAACCTGCTTACCCTCTATCTCTACCCTCCACCTAAGCTCCAGCCTTCTGGCATATATATACACTCAATTCCACTTGGTTGCCATCAGTCTCACACAGAAGAGCCCTGAATGTTTGGCAGTTGCCTTTTCCTTTCCAAAGTGAAAACTCTAGAGCACATGTTTAACTTTGTATGTAACTTAATTCCATGCTTTGGTGTTTTTTTTGTTTTGTTTTTTCCCTACTCTGGGAAACTGCTCCTCAGACTGATATGAGGGATACCTTTAGAATAAAAGTCAGACCTTGCTTTCTGTCTCCACTGTACCCAAACCTTGCTCGACAGATAACTGTTGAGTATTTGTTTGCTTACTTACTCTCATGACTGATAGGTTGATCAGAGAAGCTCCTATTACTACCAGCAGCCTGGTGTATGGGATTCCCATTTCAAATGTAGATGCATACTGCTGATTTTAAGGAGTCTTGAAGCTTAGAACCTGTGTTGATTATATTTCAATCCACTAGTAAAAGAAAGAACATGGAACTCATATCTCAGTACACATCCCTATGCTTTGTTCTGTCTGATCTGCTATATTTCACTTTATCTCCTTTGAGGCGATAAAAAGATAAGTGACCAGTAAGGAATCTGTAGATACAGTTGTAACATTACTTTAAAAAGAAAGCTAAGTGTGGGTACTAGATCAGAAGTGAGGTCTGTTCAGAGCCAGGACCTTTCCTGGTGGGCTATTTATTTGGTCAATGAAAATCTAGTCCAGTGCTGGCTTATATAACTTTGGGCAGTGATGGACATGCTTTATATCTATAAATATGACACAGTAGCCATTGGCCACATGTGGCTGTTGAGCCTTTGGAATGTGCGAGAATGACTGAGAAACTGTATTTTTAATTTTATTTTAACTAGCCACATGCATTGAACAGCAAACACCTTGGCAAATCCTTGACTTGTCTTTAGTCAGCTTGCCTCTCATAAAATCCAGTCCTTCAGCAATCCCCAGTTTATTTCAAGGAGACTTGAAGCAAGTTATTAACTTTCTCACAGCTTTGTGGTTTTTGTTTGGTTTTGTTTTTTGTTTGTTTGTATAGATAGATAGATCACTCTAGATCTTAAAAGACCAAGTGCGTTGGATCTGGAAGACTGAAGGAAGTGTCAATCTCTTTCCTCCAGGAATTCTGGGTCTTGTCTCCCAGCTACACCACAATTTATGGTCAAATATGAATTAGTAGGCTGATTTGAGGACACTGTAAGTTTGACAAAGACTTTAGGAAGAAACTGGACTCTTATCTTCACATTGTCTTTTATTCCCTCAAGTCACTTCCATTCGTGGAAATAGTCTAAAGAATCAGCCATCAAGCAATCTCGCTAGTCTTCATCATCCCTTCCCCAAAACTAGCAAGATCTGCTCTCATAAAAACAAACACCTAAGAAAATAAAATGAAAAAATAAAATAAAAACAAACACCTAAACCTCAAGCTGTTTGTTAAATGTGTGAGTTTTGCAGTTGCAGATACTCAGTTTCTAATCTCATTGTGTCTCTAAAATACTGCATTTTCACTGCTACTTACTATATTCTACTTTTGAGTTAAAAAATTGTTCTACCTAATGACCTATTTTATGCAGAGCATGTGGTTAAAATTAAAGTAATACTGTTCATTCCACGTACAAAATATTTTTCATATGGGGAAAAACATTGATTATTCCCAGAGAACACTGCTGCGCAGTAGTTAGTACTTTACAGTATTTTTACTTTACAGTATTATTACTTTACTACATTTTGCAGATGAAGAGGGAGAAGAGGATATGAAGAGTGACTAAGAAGGAGAATGGCTGTATGTGGAGCCCTAGCTGGAATCAAAAGGTCTGTGATTTTTCATTTCAACCTCAGGCCTGTCCCCACGCTATTTAAAATTATAACTATAATTCACTCTCAATTAACTGTGAGTATGTTTTATATAACAAACAGGCTTCCAAAAGAAGGAAAGAAGGAAGAGAGGAGAAGGAAAGAAGGAAGGGAGGGAGGAAGAAGGAAAGAAACTTATAAGACATTATTAGTAGCCACATTGTGCTATTAATTACATCAAATATTCTGTTGACTTGTTCAATAGGAAGAACTCAGAAATAAATATATATGGAACAAGGGGTATTGGTACTTCCTCCACCCTGGTTTAGTTACCTGGAAAATACCATGAAACCACACATCACTTGGTTTATAAATCATCCACACACAGAGATTAGCCTTTGCTCTCAAAGCTATTGCCTGTATCACCTGCCTTATCACTATAAAGATAACTATACCTAATGGTATATGGATGGATGTGTGTGTGTGCACGTGTGTGTAACTATTTCAGGAATCTTTACATTCATAAAAAAGAGAGGAAGTTGTTTCTCTTCTGAGAACCATCTTTGAAGATGTTATTCCAGAGGAGAGTTGTGGATATAAATATCCTGTCCATACAATTTCAGCTATCCCAATGCCTTTTCTTCTTAAATACATTTTCTTCTTTAATATGTCTCAGAAATCCCTTCTCTCTGTTATCATCCCTAAAATTCTGCCAAATGGTATTACATTTTAGTTAACAGTAATTCTCTTTTAAAACCCAAATATCTTTGAGAATATTATAGATCTGTCCCTCCACTGACACCCCAATGAGCTTTAAGGAAATTAATTTCTGAGGGCTTCAGAAGAACAATTATGTGCACTAGAGCAAGCATGGATAGGCATGCAAAATGTAGACTAGTGGTCCTCATGCTTTTTTAAAAACTTTTTATTTTATATTGGAGCATAGCCAATTAACAATGTTGTGATGGACAACAAAGGACTCATCATAAATATACATATGTGCACTCTCCCCCAAACCCCCTCCCATCCAGGCTGCCACAAAACATTGAGCAGAATTCCCCATGCTGTACAGTAGGTCCTTGTTGGTTATCCATTTTAAATATAACTGTGTACATATTGGTCCCAAACTCCCTAACTATCCCCCTACCTTTCCCCAGGTGACCATAAGTTCAGTCTCTAAGTCTGTGAGTCTGGTTCTGTTTTGTAAATCAGTTCATTTGTACCACTTTTTTTCAGATTCCACATAGAAGGGATGTCATATTTCTTTTTCTCTGTCTGACTTACTTCACTCAGTCTGACAATCTCTAGGTCCATCCATGTTGCCGGAAATGGCATTATTTTTCATACTTCAGAATGTGTAAACATCAAATTCTAGACTTGGGGAAAATGCAGAATTTTGGGCTCCAAGTCAGAGATTCTAAATTGGTAAGTTTGAGGTGTGTACAGGGATTTGCATTCAAACAAGTGTCTCTAGGTGATGCTAATGCGTATCATTTGGGTCTAGGAAATGGTATGTCCTGCAGGTGTGCACCCTACATGGTGCTCTGCGCTTCCCATTTTCATAAGGGTTTAGGGGATTTGAATACACAGACCATAGGAGAACCTGAGAAAAGGACTGAAATGGAGGGAGAGACGAATATTTGAAAATGACTCAGTGTCGTTTCAAAATTTCATCAAAGGTTGGCTTTGCATCCAGGAGAGCAGCAACCTCCCAGTTTTCTTCCTCCTCTTCTTTCTTCTCCTGCTCTACTTCTAAAAAACTCACTACTGTCGCAGTCTAGAATCTGTCTTGCACAAACTGATAGTCTATAGACAAAATATTTTTTCTGTTACCTTGGGAATCTGTTGATCATTTTAACATTACTTCAGTAAGAAAAGTTGTAAAGTATAAGGAATCCAACACACCCCTTCCTAAAAAATAGAAACTTAAATGTATACTAAAAAGGAAATCAGATGGACAACATGCCAAGAAAAAAAATAAAGCAACTCTACTTTGTTAAGAACCAGCATGTAAATTGATTACATACATGCTCAGTCACTCAGTCATGTCTCACTCTCTGCACCCCCATGGACTGTAGCTCACCAGGCTCTTCTGTCCATGGGATTCTCCAGGCGAGAATACTGGAGTGGGTTGCCTCCTCCAGAGAATCTTCCTGGCCCAGGGATGGAAACCACATCTCCTGTGTCTCCTGCATTGGCAAGTGTATTTTTACCACTGAGCCACCCAGGAAGCCCCCCAAAACTGATTATATTGCCTATCAAAATAATTGCAGTTATTAGGAGTGTATGAGAGGATTATTGCCACACTCTGGGGTTTCCAAAGTCTTTGTGGCTGTTCCTTAGAATATTTCAATTAAAGTGCTCTAAATTTTTTAAATGTAATATAAATTCACAATCAGGTAAGTACAAGAGAATATTCTGAGGCCATTTAGCAATGATTTTGGACTATTCATCTTCTGCTTTCCATTAAGACAGTCAAACTGTTACATCTTTATTCTTTTGTTATATAAAATATGGAACTCAGGCTTGCAGTATCACCCAGGAATTTGTTAGGAATGAAGAATTACAGTCCCCACCTCAGATCAACTGAATTCATACCTACATTTCAGCAAGATTTTTAGTGACTTATATGCACATCAACATTTGAGAAGCCCTGTGTTATTTCACAGCATGACTTACCTCTGAAGGAACTCAGAGCCTGTGTGTATGGATACTCTCCAGTCTTGGTGATATTGATTATCTTGAGTCTGGGTCTGAAATATTCAGACATTATGACTTTAGAATTGATTTTTAGAAATAAATCCATTTTTATGAATGCAGACTTCTACCAAAAAATTAAATTATTGACATTTGAATTCCTACTAAGGAGTCTAAACAAGGCGAAGTCCCTCAATTTGGTAGTTGACCAGTAGGGAGAGATAATGGCAGTCTCCCTTTTCTTTGTAAATATTATTTCTTTATTTGGCTGTGCCAGGTCTTCGTTGCGGTGCTGGGGATCTTTTGTTGTGGCACACAGGCTTCTCTCTAGTTGTGGTACCTGAGCTCCAGAGTGTGGAACCCAGTAGTAGCGGTGCTCAGGCTTAATTGCCTCACCCGTATGGGATCTTGGTCCCCAGACCAGGGATCGAACCTGCTTCCCGTGCATTGAAAGGCAGATTCTTAATCACTGGGCTGCCAGGGAAGTCCCCCAGAGTCTCTTCCAATATACAGTAGGACCAAGAATCTTACTAATTAGGATTTTTTAAATACATATTAAAAAACACACAAATACTGTCAAATAAATGCGTTTTCCACCCTTACCCATCTATCTGATGGCTGGGCACTTTCAGTCAAAATGTAGAAGAGAAAACTGTTACCTTGAGAGTCCATAAACTCCTCTACATGCCTTTGGTTATAGAATCCAGAAAGAAAGAAAATGTAGTCGCTCAGTCGTGTCCGACTCTTTGCGACCCTATCGACTGTAGCCCCGGCAGGCTTCTCTGTCGATGGAATTCTCCAGGCAAGAATACTGGAATGAGTAGGCATTCCCTTCTCCAGGGGATCTTCCCAACCCAGGGATCAAACTCAGGTCTCCCGCACTGCAGACATATTTTTTTACTGTCTGAGCCACCGGGGAAGCCCCAGAAGCAAAATTTAATTCCTTACTTCATGACTCTCCACCTCAAGCATCTTAAATCCTCAATAAAAGACATCAACAAAGTTTGAAAATGCACATAATAAAATGGAGGGAAAAAAAGAGATGGATAAAAGAGGTCATTCATAAGTGACATTTTAAAATTTGTCTTTTTAGTTTATAAACTATTTATTTTGCTTGGTCATTAGCTCCTAGAAATCAGGCTCCAGATCCTGAAGCCTATATAGTTGGCTTTGCTGGTGAATTAATCCTGTTATCAGCTGTGTTAAGTAATTATTGTACCCTAGATCAAGGACAGAGTTTCTGTCCTTTGAGGACCCTTTCCCCTACATAATTCCTTAACAGTTGCTACAACCCATACCCAAGCCCATTAGCCTGGAAATATATGCATAAATGTTAAAAGCATAAAAGTTGCAGCAGAATAGGTAGATGAACACAATGTCATCAGCATAGTCAAATAATTCAAAGCACGTCCCTTTAATGAATTCATGATGCATGGGATGAAAAAGCTTTTTATTCACCATAATAAAACACTATACAATTTTGATGACCTAATTTTTGCTCACTTAAATTATCTTTAACTTTGATTTCTTGATTTCTTATTGCTAACTTAGCATCATTCCAATTTATGATTGTCTTTATGACAATTTTCTCATCATTTTTACACAGTTTCATCCATTTCAACACTCCCTTTTCCACCATTTTGATGTTTCGTGATCAATTACAAGGGTTTTGCTGGTGGCTCAGTCATAAAAGATCCACCTGCCAATGCAGGAGATAAGGTTCGATCCCTGGTCTGAAAGATGCCCTGGAGAAGGAAATGACAAACTGCTCCGGTATTCTTGCCTGGGAAATCCCATGGACAGAGGAGCCTGGCGGGCTACAGTCCATAGAGTCACAAAGAGTTGGACATGACTGAACGCCCATACAGGCACTAATCAGTTACAATATTGTAGGTAATCAGCTTCTCAAGGACAGAGCTTGACCGTATCATTAGCATGGAAATGCTGCTACATCTCTTCGACAGAAAAAAGTCACAATTTAATTAAAATTAAGTAATCTTTAATGAGTATGTACATTCTCTTATATGAATAGAATAAAGGGAGACCGATATCTGTGATTTAGCTTATATAATTCAAAATCTTCATTTGTGCTGTTTATCATTACATATATTTGCTGTTATAAATAGATAGAGGGTACAGGCAGCTAGACACGAAATTTAAACAGAAAGAAACATAGCTTGAATTTGTATGATTTTGCCTTTATTTGCAGTTGGTAGCTTACCTACCTCTTTAAATACACAAGCAGGTCTATACAGACATATGCAGTGCTTGTAGAGTTTCTCAGTGTCTATCATGTAGCTTAATGCTATCAAAGTACTCCACCGATAATGAAACTCAAGGCTCAAAGGACAGTAAGAATATTATTCCATATAATGTATTATGCATCAATAGTTTTAGCTGGGCAAATCCTACCAGCCTCTCAGGCCACCACAACAGAGCTAATGCTAATGAAAAGAATATTAACTGATTCAAGAAATGGGAAAGTAGAAAGAAGAAAGGGAGACCAAAGGGAGTAAAAATATAGCAGTAAAAACAGACTCTTCTTTCTGGCCTTTTTTTTCTTTTCTTCTAGTCATCTTTGTCTGTCTACCTTTTGTTCCACAAATCTACTCCGAATCCTCTGCTATTATCCCTCACTCTCCATTCTGCAAGCCTTCTTTTGCCTCCACTCTTCTCTCTGTTATTCTGTTTTGTTGTTTATTTGTCATCAAGTTTAATTCAAGGTCAAAGTTAAATACTTACTTGTTGCCACTCAGCTCCAGATATTTACTTATCAAATGAACACTTCTAATTCAAACCAATTAGTTTACACACAAATTCAAACACACCAATAACCAAGTGTGTTATTATGATCACACACTAATTGTAACCCTAATTAATATATGTATGCCACAGTCCATGACATTACCTCCACCTGAGAAATATCTTGTTTTTTTTTTTTTCTGCATAGGAAAACTGCTCTGTCACAAACAGCAAGTTTTATAGAAAATTTTCTGAAGTCCCTTTGCCCTATAATAGTGCCTGTTGTCATTTTCAAGAAAGATAAATTGGATCTATTACCAGGAAATAGTTGCTATTGCCAGTTTTTTTTAACACCAAAACTATACCCTGATCTTTAAAATCCCTTTCTATTGATCTCTCTCAAATCAGGTTGTATTAGAAAGATGTATTTTAGACAGTTTAAGATCCTTTCTCATCATTGCATAAGAAATGAAACAGACAGTTTCTACTGATGTTTACTCAAAGATATGTGCCTCATTTCTGCTGTTGTTGTTTTTGTTGTTGTTCAGTCACTAAGTTGGGTCCGACTCTGCAACCGCATGGATTGCAGCATGCAAGACTTCCCTGTCCTTCACTATCTCCCAGAGTTTGCTCAGATTCATGTCCATTGAGCTATCTAACCATTTCATTTTCTGCCTCCCTCTACTCTTCTTCCCTTCGATCTTTCCCAGCATCAGGGTTTTTTCCAATGAGTCGGTTCTTCATATCAGCTGGCCAAAGTATTAGAGCTGGAGCTTCAGCATCAGTCCGTCCAATGAATATTTAGGGTTAATTTCCTTAATTAACCCTAAATAGGGTTGACTGGTTTGATCTTGGAGTCCAAGGAACTTTCAAGAGTCTTCTCCAGCACCACAGTTCGAAGGTGTTAATTCTTCAGGTCTCAGCCTTCTTTATGGTCCAACTCTCACATCCATACATGACTACTGAAAAACCATAGCTTTCATTTCTTGGGCACTATATGAAACAATAACACACCCTTAATATCAGGCAGATTACACAAATTTGCACGAGTATTTTGAGAAGATGACTTAAGAAAATGTTTGAAGTAACACAGGGAGAAGTTTTTTCAACTTCATTATTTTCCAAACAGCAAGGATTACCAGCACTGCAAAACTTTCTCCATTGAGCTTAAATATCTACATACTCAAGTGTTTTAACATGTGGATTTTTAAATTCTAAAGAAAGATTTGCCCCCAAATAACTCAATTAAACTAACCCAGACTTTTCTAGTGGTGTAGTAGTTAAGAATTTGCCTGCTAATGCAGGGGGCATGAATTCTATCCCTGATCTGGGAAGATCCCATGTGCACAGAACAAGTAAGCCTGTGAATCTCAGCTACTGAGCCTGTACTTTAAAGCCCTGGAGCCACGAATACTGAGCTGTTGTGCTGCAACTGTTGAAGCCTGTGTGCTCTAGAGCCTTGCTCCACAACAAGAGAAGCCCCAGCACTGCAACGAAGAGTAGCCCCTGCTCACTGCGGCTAAAGAAAGCCAGAGCAAAGTAAGGAAGACATGGTGCAGCCAAAATAAAAGTAAATAATTCCCTGGGGGCTCAGCTGGTAAAGAACTCGCCTGCCAGCGCAGGAGATTTACAAGAGACGCGGGTTCAGTCCCTGGGTCAGAAAGATCTCTTGGAGAAGGAAATGACAACTCACTCCAATATTCTTACCTGGAAAATCTCATAGACAAAGGATCCTGGTGGGCTATAATCCATGAGTGACTGTCCGACTCTTTAAACCAGAACTCTTAAATCACAGCCATGTATTCTGAGGGTCCCTTTTTGTATCCTACCTCTTTGAATTACAGTCTTTACTCAGATTGAGTTTCATCATCAGGCACATGTCACAGTAGGTGTGTGTTCATGTCTGCTCATCTTTTTTATAGTTGCTGCTCACATAAAGATAGTTACACTTATGAAAAATGGTGCAGGAGAATATCAGTTCAAAATCTGGAGAACATCGAACTTTAAAATGTGCAACAAGAATGCTATGGAAATTTTGTAATGTAAATTTGGTGGGTGGTATGGAGGAGTGTTATTGTATTATGTTTTATCTTTGGAAAAAGCCTTAACATTTTAGTCAGAGTGACCCCTAATGAAACAATACCACATAATCAGTTCAGTTCAGTTGCTCAGTTGTGTCCGACTCTTTGTGACCCCATGAATCGCAGCATGCCAGGCCTCCCTGTTCATCACCAACTCCCAGAATTCACTCAGGCTCACGTCCATCAAGTCAGTGATGCCATCCAGCCATCTCATCCTCTGTCATCCCCTTCTCCTGCTGCCTCCAACCCCTCCCAGCATACCACATGATAGATAGACAACAGACGGTAGATAGATAAATATTTAGATAGATAGATAGATGATACATAGGATAGATGTGTGTATGTGTATATATATATGTATATATATATATACACATAGAATTTGAATATGTATGAATTTAAACGTGAATGGAGAAGAAATTGAGAAGACAAGCTTCTTACTCCTTCAGCTCCCTGGCTAAAGACCTCACTTGCCTTCTTAACACTCTGACTCCTAATAGCATCTTGCCTACCTTCCCCTACCCCTCTGTCCCCTCTGATCCAAGAAATTGAATGTTGCAACCCAATAATATGCTTCAAGCATTCTCTGTCACACGAGTAACATTACTATGATCATGAAAAAAAGAGTCATCAATAATATAACTATTACCTCCCTTCTGTTACTGCCTTTCAAAGCCATTTACACTTTTTATCATTAAAAAAAAAGTATTTGACCTCACCTATTTTTTTAGAGAGAGTACGATTCAATACACAGTTGAAAAACTTTTGCAAGCTAGACCTGAAATTATACATTGAGTTGAAATTATGTTTGAAATAGGTTCCTTTATATAGTGTAGAACAAATGGTTTCCAGATGAGAGTCAAAACTCAAAAATAGAGCCTAGAATTCAGAACTGTTCCATTGGATTATGGAATCTGTAGGCTAAGGCAAAGTGAAGGCTCAGAATCTGCCAAAAGCCTATATTTTTGGTCTCTTGGCTCCTTGGAGAATGTTTATCATGGATGCTATAGAATTTCTGTCAATTCCTAAAACAACCATAGTCTACTTTTGGAGACCTAAATAAATAGGAAACACAGCTTTTTTTTTCATGGAGCATAGCATCAAGTTCAAAAGGAAAGTTGGGGCTAAATCCATTAGTTGGAACACTACAGGGCAGATCCAGGCAAATCATCTGTATTGTCTCTGTGTTCCTATTCTTTTTCATTTTTGGACATTTTTTTTATATTACCAGATGCAGTGTCTCCTGCCTTAGGAAAAGGAAATATAAAAAGAGTACATGTGCTCCATTCTTTCACAGAATGCTTTTCTCTTTTGAAACCAAAAAGTATTCAGAATCATAAAATAATTTGAGATTTACATTTTTTATGACAAATCCATCCCTCTTTAGCACAGTGAATGCATGCTGCAGCTTACTGATATAGTAACAATGTAACAGAAAAGAGAAAAACCAGAATTTTGATCTGGGAGAATTGGGGTTGAATTCTAATTCCAATGCTTACTAAGTAAGATCTCCCTCAGTTTCATTTTTCTCCTCTGTAAAATGGGAGTAATACCTAGCTTTCAGGATGTTGGGAGGATGAGATAATGTGTATACGTTGATAACACAGTTTTTGACACTTAATAGATGGTCAGTGCTTCATTACATTGCTGATATTCTAGGAAAAAGTAGAATTCACATGCCTGCCCTCAGATTTAGTCAACAGTACCTCCTTGTTTATATCCAAGAGCATCACAGCTATCACTGTTCTCCTTCTAAGAAGAAGCCAGGTTACACTATGGGTTTAGGTGTGGATTGGAACTTGGTGGTCACAGTTCTGAAATAAATGGAAACTGTATGCAGGTCGAGAAGCAACAGTTAGAACTTTACATGGAACAACTGACTGGTTCAAAATTGGGAAAGAAGTATGACAAAGCTGTATATTGTCACCCTGCTTATTGAATTTATATGTAGAATACATCATGTGAAATGCCAGGCTGAATGAAGCACAAGCTGGAATCATGATTCCGGGAAGAAATATCAACTTCAGATATGCAGATGACATCACTCTTATGCCAGAAGGCAAAAAGGAACTAAAGAGCCTCTTGATGAGGGTAAAAGAGGAGAGTGAAGAAGCTGGCTTAAAACTCAGCATTCAGAAAACTAAGATCACGGCATCAGGTCGCATCACTTCATGGCAAATAGATGAGGGAAAGTGGAAGCAGGGACAGATTTTATTTTCTTGGGCTCCAAAATCACTATGGATGGTGGGTGCATCCATGAAATTAAAAGACACATGCTCCTTGGGAGCAAAACTATGAGAAGCCTATACAGCATATTAAAAAGCAGAGACATCACTTTGCTGACAAAGGTCCCTCTAGTTAAAGCTATGGCTTTTCCAGTAGTCATGTATGGATGTGACAGTTGGACCTAAAGAAGGATGGGCACTGAAGAATTGATGCTTTCAAACTATGGTACTGGAGAAGACTCTTAAGAATCCCCTGGACAACAAGGAGGCCAAACCGGTCAAGGATCAAACCAGTCAATCCTAAAGGAAATCAGCCCTGAATATTCATTGGAAGGATTGATGCTGAAACTGAAACTCTGATGCTTTGGCCATCTGATGGGAAAGGGGACTCATTAGAAAAGACCTTGATGCTGGGCTGAAGGCAGAAGGAGAAGGGGGTGGCAGCGGAAGAGATGATTAGATGGCATCTCCAGTGCAATGGACATGAGTTTGAGCAAACTCCGGGTGATAATGGAGGATGGAGGAGCCCAGTATACTGCAGTTCCTGGGGTCCCGGGGTGTCGCAAGAGTGGAGCACAGCTTAGCCACTGAACACAACAAACTACTGTCACATGAAAAATGGCCTATCTTCTTTTCCACTTTCTCCAATGTTTTCTTGTATGCAGCATTCATTTAACAGCTCTTATCATAATTTGTGTTTAAAGAGGCACCAATAAATTGTAGATAAATATGTAAATGTAGTTCAAAATTGTTTGAAGAAAACTACTCAAAACTTACTGGGAAATAAATCTCTGACAAATCGGTGTCCCCTTTTCCCATATTTCTCCTGTCTTTGTCCTTGTCCCTCTCTTATCACTGGAAGTCGCAATTCTATCCATTTGTGAACCTCAGCTCTTCCTTGAAAGACAATTCCTGTCTCCTTCATATTAGGTCAGTTGGTAAAGAATCCACCTTCAATGCAGGAGACCCTGGTTCGATTCCTGGGCCGGGAAGATCTGCTGGAGAAGGGAAAGGCTACCCATTCCAGTATACTGGCCTAGAGAATTCCATGGACTGTACAGAAGATCCGCTGGAGAAGGCTGCCCACTCCAGTATTCTTGGGCTTCCCTTGTGGCTCAGTTGGTAAAGAATCCGCCTGCAATCCGGGAGACCTGGGTTTGATCCCTGGGTTGGGAAGATGCCCTGGAGATGGGAAAGGCTACCCACTCCAGAGTACTGGCCTGGAGAATTCCATGGACTGTATAGTCCATGGGGTCACAAATAGGTGGATATAACTGAGCAACTTTCACTTATAACTATCACTGTAATATAATGACATTTATTGTTACTGTAATTATTCTTTACAAGCAAGTACAGTGTTGTTGCTTCTATATTGACACATGCCAGAAACCTGAGGATTGCTTTCATCTCCTTTATCTCATCTTCTTGCAAGTCATCCTGAGACCACATTGGGCTGCCATGTACTGGCTGTTATCTCTGTCGCTTCCTTAATCCATGACTTTTCATGGACTGCCACTCCTCACTTGATCCATCGTAAAACCTCCAAATTGGTCTTCGTGCCTCTAGTTCTACACCTCTGCAGTTTTTCTCCCCACCATTAATAAACTGTTTTGTTTAAACCACAAATCTCCCCATAGAACCAACCTGGTAAATCTTTTTTTTTCCTTTGTCAGCTTAGTGAAATTCCAAGTCTGGGACATGACTGCCTGTTCTCTCCAGAGAAGATAGGTTTGCACAGGGGCCAGAGTTTGGGTTTTAGAGTTGCCAACTCCTTGGCTTGCAGCCCTTACCAGCCGTGTGTCTCTTATACTGATCCAAATTCTTTAGCTTTGGTTTCTCTCTGTAAAATTAGGATTATGTGAAGCATTAAATACACTGATGAATTTACAGTGACTAGCAGAGGGCTTCCCACATAGAAATCGTTTGACAAATGGTTATCACTATTTTTAAAAAATTTTCTTTATTTGCCTGCATCAGATCTTAGTCGCAGCATGCATGGGCTTTCAGTCAGTCAGTCAGTCAGTTCAGTCGCTCAGTCGTGTCCGACTCTTTGCAACCCCATGAATCGCAGCACGCCAGGCCTCCCTGTCCATCACCATCTCCCGGAGTTCACTCAGACTCACGTCTGTCGAGTCAGTGATGCCATCCAGCCATCTCATCCTCAGTCGTCCCCTTCTCCTCTGGTGTGCAAACTCTTAGTTGTGGCATATGGGATCTAGCTCCCTGACCAGGCCCCCTCCTTCTGAGAGTGAGGAATCTTAGCCACCGGACCACCAGGGAAGTCCCTAACACTATTCTTAGTGTTGTGACCTACCCTTATCGTCAACTTCTCCCTGTCCACCTCCACCCATCAGAGGTTTCCTGATGGGGTTAACACACTCGCAGACCTCTTCACCTTAGAACGTATAAAACTTCTGCCTTGAGGATTCTCCATCGCTGCTCACTTTATTATTAACAATAGTAATATTAACAATAGTAACATTAACAATACAAAGCTCATATGAATCGGTGCCCACAGTCTCGGCCGTGCAAAAAATAAGGCATTTTAGTGTAACTAGAATTAATTTTCTTTTGTGACCTCCATTTTTCTAAGGAGTGGAAACTTACTATCAATCAATGCCTGAATCCACCTCCCTTTTACCTTCTGCTCGGGGCTGTGTTGGGGCTTCCCAGGTGACTCAGTTGTAAAGAATCTGTCTGCCAATGCAGGAGCCTCAGGAGGCATGGGTTTGATCCCTGGATCAGGAAGATCACCTGGAGAAGGAAATGGCAACCCACTCCAGTATTCTTGGCCAGAAAAATTCCATGGACAGAGGAGAGTGGCGGGCTACAGTCCATGGGGTTACAAAGAGTCAGACGCAACTGAGCACATATGCACACAGAGCTGTTCAGTTCTGAGACATTCACATTGCACCAGAGTGCTGGGAAGGGGCAGTTGCAGTGATCTTTATCAGCCTGTGCTTGAATCCCTGGTTATTGTGCTGTCTTCATCTAGCCCTTGGTCATCGATCAAGCAATCCTGGGAACTCCGTGCTATTTCCCTCCCCTTCTTGGTCACTGGAGTATTTATTCTGCTTCTTCTGCCTCCCTGTGAAACTGTGAGGCAGTCTGGTATTTCTGCCTAGATCCCCCAGCTAGTGATTTCTTCTCTGGAATCCTGTCATGTCTGCATGAAGATGCACCAAGTCTTCTTCAAAGCGTCTGCCCACCCTCTCCTGCCAGGACTTAAACATACAAATATTCTATTCTTTTTTTTTTTAATTTATTTGTGATCGGAGGATCGCTTTACAATGTTGTGTTGGTTCCTGCCATACAACAACATGAATCAGCCTTAAGTATACATGTTTCACTGCAAATGTTGTGCTTTCACTGGCCTAAGTGCCTTCAGAAGAAAGAAAAAAAATTTTTTTTTTCTGACATCAATGACAATCCCTAAAATATAGCATGGTGACTGAATGAATAGATAAATGAATAAATATCTCTTCTCCCCTGATCAGGATAATTCTTTAAAGAACCATCCTTTCACAGATACATAAGCTAATTTATGATATCATCCTTCTTTTTCTGATAAAATATGTGTTGTTTAATCATGACATTTCATAAATAGTACCCTAGCATTTGTCAAATTGAAAGAGTCTTGATTTGATAGTGTGAATTTTAGTCATAGCAAGATAAAAGGAAAAAAGGAGTTTGTGGAAGTGTGATAAAACATACACCGTATCTGTTTGGAGGCAGAGATATCTATGAAGTTTCCTAACTCGTCAACTAGAATTTGCTTGAGTTGAACACAAAGGTTAACATGAATTTAGCAGGAAATCCCTACGCATGCTGCTGCTGCTGCTGCTAAGTCGCATCAGTCGTGTCTGACTCTGTGTGACCCCATAGACGGCAGCCCACCAGGCTCCACCAACCCTGGGATTCTCCAGGCAAGAACACTGGAGTGGGTTGCCATTGCCTTCTCCGCCCTACACATGACCACATCTAAAATTCATGTACAACCTAACATATTTTTTGGCCAGAATAAACTTTTCTTGTTTTGAACAAAGCAAATGTATATTGATAAATGGGAGCTGAGTATTACTTAGCTGCCACAGGCAGAGGGACAAGCCAGCTGTGCAGTGAGTCCACTGCACAAAGACCCTTGATCCATAGTGGGGCAGAGATGGCTTTTCTTGCTAAACTTAAACCTTGACATGGGGCTATGTGTACCTGAAGAAAGGATACTTTTAAAATTCAAATAAAGGTGTAATTAATAGACCCAGAAGGAATTGACCCAAAGGAACCACCTTTTTCAATTTACTGAAAGGTCTCTCTGGATCAACAGCAGCCTTGACCTCAAGTTCACTTCAAATTCAATATATTCAAATAAGCTGTCCATCCTATGCCTCTCTCTTTTTAATTATACAGTCATCATCCTCAGCTTGTTTGTTCAAAAGCACAGTACTAGTTTTGACTCTACTCACCCCTATAGCCCCTCAGTCAATCACCAGTTTTGGTGCTCTTTGTGAACTGAGGTGAAATTTAAATAAATAAATAAATAGTGTACCAGGGAATATAGTGTAAAAAGTTGAGAAAAAGTTAAAAAACAAAAAACACAATGTGAAATGAAGACCAGGTTCTTGAAAAGCAAAGCATTTAGTTTGGGACACAATATATAAAGATATGGAATGATAAGCACAAAAATAAGCATCGTAATGCCCATGTCCCTGGCTCTAGCCCTCTCCTTGTCCTTCCATCCTAATTAATAACCTCCAGACCCACCAGCCCCCTTCCCCTGTTGCCACCACTATAGTAATTGATGTTTTCTAAATCTTGTGCAAAAAGTCAATATGGACATTTTTAGAAAAGCTTGTTTTCAATACTGAAAAACATACAAGCTGAGTGCAAGCAAAGTATGTAGTTTGCAAAGGAATCTTAAGGACAAGTCCTTCCAAATATCTTTTTCATATACTTCCAGAAACAATTTTTAAAAGGTATACAACCTTCTCATATTTTTAAGTTGACATCTAAAACTTTGCTATGTATCTTCAAGTAGTTGCAAAGGATGTAATCTCTAGCAAATTGCATATATTTACTTGTAAATTATTGTAACAATTTCATACCCTCCAAAATCCATTTAAAAAGTACATGACCCAGAAACTAACACAACATTGTAAAGCAACTATCCTCCAATTTAAAAAGAAATTTTAAAAAAGTACATGACCAAACTGTTGTTTATGCCATTTTTTTTCTCCTTAACTTCATATTTCCATTCCATTTCACTGTAGAAATTTAACTTTATGTAATATATTTTTATGCATGAAGTTTTATATTGGTAACCCATCCATATACTTGTTTTCTAGGACAATTAAGATTCTAAATATTTTAATTAATATTTTGACAATTGGTGTATAATTTGTCAAACCAACATAAATGCATCTGATATTTTGATCGATAATTAGTAAGCATACAATGTAAAATATTACCAGTGAAGGCGATGAAACTTTTTAATAATTATCTTAGTATCTCTGAACACTTATTAATTATTGATAGAAAAAGACAGTTATATATCAATTCTATTCTTTTTACTTATTTGCAGAAGTTGGCATTCAGTAGCCTTGTTGAATTAAATAAGTAGTTGAGAATAGAAATCCTTCTTTTTTCCTGTAGTAACATCACTCAATTATTTAAACTGCCTCCAAGTTTTATGTGAAAAAATCATACCCTATCAAAATCAAGATTTATTAATCAAGTGTCCACCTGGGTAAGTTCTTCACATTTTAGTGAAAGAAATACATTGGAAGCTACTTGTCTTGTAAAGAATTTCTTACCAGGCCCTTCATTAGCGATGCTTACTTTCTTAACATCAACAACAATATTTCAGATTGTCTCCTTGTTTGACATGCAGGACGTTTATTCACCCCAGAGCAGTACACCAGAATGAGATCCTGGATTGGGAAGAGGAAACCTGTTCTTTTTTAAAGTAGGAGAAGGGTCATGGTGAGAATCTTCATGACACCTCAACCACAGATAAATTTTCAGAAAAGTAAAAATAGAAGTTGAGGAGTGAGAAGCTAATTTCCATAGAACCATGAAAGGTCTATGAAAGGTCTCCATGGAACCTCAAGGATACAAGTACCCCATTTTGAAGACTGCTACCCCTGCCTACGCCTTTCCCGTCAGATTAGGTGGCCTAAAGTGAAAGTGTTAGTCTCTCAATCCTGTCTGACTCTCTGCTTCTCTATGATTGTAGCCCGCCAGGCTCCTCTGTCCATGGAATTATCCAGGCAAGCATACAAGAGTGGGTTGCCATACCTCCCCCAGGCGATCTTCCCAATCCAGAGACTGAATCTGAGTCTCCTACACTGCAGGCAGATTCTATACCATCTGAGCCACAACAATTCGTCTAAAAATAAAATATCACCAACCACTTTCAGTTCAGTTCAGTTTAGTCACTCAGTCGTGTCCGACTCTTTGTGACCCCATGGACAGCAGCAAGCCAGGCCTCCCTGTCCATCACCAACTCCCGGAGTTCACTCAAATTCATGTCCATTGAGTCGGTGATGCCTTCCAGTCATCTTGTCCTCTGTTGTCCCCTTCTCCTCCTGCCCCCAATCCCTCCCAGCATCAGGGTCTTTTCCAATGAGTCAGCTCTTCGCATCAAGTGGCCAAAGTATTGGAGTTTCAGCTTCAACATCAGTCCTTCCGATGAACACCCAGGACTGATCTCCTTTAGGATGGACTGGTTGAATCTCTTTGCAGTCCAAGGGACTCTCAAGAGTCTTCTCCAACACCACAGTTCAAAAGCATCAATTCTTCGGGGCTCAGCCTTCTTCACAGTCCAACTCTAACATCCATATATGACCACTGGAAAAACCATAGCCTTGACTAGAAGGACCTTTGTTGGCAAAGTAATGTCTCTGCTTTTTAATATACTATCTAGGTTGGTCATAACTTTCCTTTCAAGGAGTAAGTGTCGTTTAATTTCATGGCTGCAATCACCATCTGCAGTGATTTTGGAGCCCCCCAAAAATAAAGTCTGACACTGTTTCCATTGTTTCCCCATCTATTTCCCATGAAGTGATGGGACCCGATGCCATGATCTTAGTTTTCTGAATGTTTAGCACTCAATAACTCCCAATACTCCTCTAGTGCTTAGCATATAAACACATAGACCCATGAATCAATCTAAATGTGAACCTTGACCCTTTCCCTTGGCTTCCTTCTTGGGAATCTAAAATAAGCACCCTCTGCTCTAGTCAGCTGGCTCTCCTCCCCACAGTGTTTCTCACTTTCAGATCAAGTCTTTGTTCCTGTGACTTCCTCAGCTTGGACAGCCTCATCATCTGTCTTCCTTCCTATTTTGTGGTCACCATCTCAAATCCCTTCAGGAACTTTCCCCTTCCCACTGCAGGCTTAACTGATCAGTTAGTGCTGGTGAACTTATATACAAAACATGGCTATAAATATGGGACTACTTCTTTCGAGGAGAGGGGAATTAAAAAATAGTTGAACTGCCTAAATAGATGATCTATTGCTTGTTACTCTTTCATAATTATTAATTTTGCATTTCCAGTCAGGTGGTGGTAGGACAGTGTTATAGAACAGTGTTATGCATCTCATACTAACAAACTAGGAGCCTAGAAAAGGGAAGCCAAAAAAAGGTTTGTTTTGACCCATACACAACCACCAAGCATAAAACAGCCTTTCCTTGGAAATCTTTTGGGGTTTTTTTGCATGTCTTTCCAAAAGTCCTTTGGGCATCAAAGAACCAAAAGAAATGTAGCAGGTGAACTAGTGAAGTACTTTTCACCACAAGTTTCAGTGAATGGGCACAAAAACGGTTTCAACAGGTAAGTTATCATGTAGCTGTTGATCCCCAACTGGACAGTAGATGCACCGACATATCAGTGAGTTGCAGCTGTAAGATTCTACCAGAAGAAAGTCTCCTAGGTAAATGGATTTGTGGGCTGCGAAATGAGTTTTTCTCTTACAGAGAAAATTGAGTCTCTGATCATTACAACAGCACCTTGGGTCACTAGTCTTGGTTTAAAATAAAAACGCTTTCTTGTTTCATGCATGCTGTTACCAAACAGACTAGAAAATGACCAGACAGAGATGGAATTTAAACACATCGAAACCTAACTGAAACCTCTACACTAACATTATTAACTTTGAGTTTGTTTACCACTGCCAACTAACATCCTCATCCAAAATGAATTGCCTAGGGAAAGGCCATGTGGTCTTTGTGGTGCCTAAGTTAAGGCCCTCATCTCTAATGGGTCCCCCACTCTGGAAGCTTGCAACCATTTATTGATCATTTGAATTCTAACTACAGTTTTTATAAGTATTTTTATATGTACTGCTAATCTGATGATGACTTGTTCTATGCTACTTTGATATTTAAACATCTCAATTATATATTTTTATGTCCAAGGAAATTACACAGGTTTTATTTAAAAAAATTTTTTTCACCGAGTTGATCCCTGAGATAACCACATACTCTGTGATAAATCAGTATTTCCCAAGAAATTCCAAGTAAGATACAGCATGGTACTACATATCCTAAAAAGATACCTTTCTTGCCTTCATTTACAGAAATTAAGATTTCTTTAAAAGAGGGCTCTATGAAATCATTTTAGCATTTTGGGGACTAGATATGTGAACTTCTCATAAAGGATGAAACCAAGGATGTGTTTGTAGAAAAATGTAGACCCTGAAAGTGTTAGTCGCTCAGTCATGCCCAACTCTTTGTGACCCCATCGACAGTAGCCCACCAGGCTCCTCAGTCCATAGGATTCTCCAGGCAAAAATACTGGAGTGGGTTGTCATTTCCTCCTCCAGGGGATCTTCCTGACCCACGGATTGGACCCAGACCTCCTGCATTGCAGACAAATTCTTTACTCTCTGAGCCACGAGGGAAGCCCATCAAACAAAGGGAAAGGGCGAAAAGTGATTGAGATCCTGGAGCACAATCTCAGGTTTAGTCCTGATGTGTCAGTTTTGAACTGGAAAATAGAAAATTAACTCAGTAAGATGAGATACATACTTCTCGTGCGTTCCTCTGCATCTGTTTAAGTACTTAAAAATTATTTATTTATTTTAATTGGAAGGTAATTTACAGTGTCGTGCTGGTTTCTCCTGTACAACATGAGTTAGCCATAAGTATCAATAAATCCCCTCCCTCTTGAGCCTCCTTCCCACCCCTCACCAGCCTCCTCTAGGTCATCACAGAGCACCAAACTGAGCTCCCTGTGTTGTGTTTCTTTTTTTTTATAATTGAAGGATTATTGCTTTATAATATTGTGTTGATTGATATAGTCTGCCATATATCAACATGAATCAGCCATTGGCAAACATGTTTCCCCTCCCTGCCTCACACCTCCCACCCCATCCCATCCCTCTAGGTCGTCACAGAGTACTGAGTTGAGCTCCTTGTGTCATACAGCAAATTGCCACTGTCTATTTTATATATGGCAGGGTACACGTTTCCATGTTGCTCTTGCCAATTATCCCGCCTCCCCTTCCTTCCCCTCCCCTTCCCTCCAGCAAGTCTGCAAGTCTGTTCTCCATGTCTGCCTCTAACTACTTCTTTTAATTCTCTGATTACTTACCCATTTTCTTTCCTCTTCTGTAAGCTCTTGAGTGGCGGAATCTTTTTTTATCCCCTGTGCCTAAGCCTAGGGACTTCTCTGCAGCAGACACTCAGAAGATAATTGCAAAGGTAATAACCTTCGAACGAAAAACAACAGTGAAAGTTTCTGACCACTGAGTAGGGCAGGGAGTCTGAGTTTTTCCGAACAACACATGGCCACAGCCTGTACAGAAGTGAATTGCAGCCCATGCAAGGAAGACAGAATGGAATTTACTAAAAGTACCATGTGGTCAGGTCGAGTAGAACAGTAATTAAGAGGTAATTATACATGCTTTACTAGTTCCTAATGAGTTGGATTGAGGGGTTATAATGAAAACCCATGTGGGCATTCAAGGCCAGTTTCAGAAGTATGTGATCAGTGTGATTGCACAAGTCTCAGCATTTAAAGGAGCCCATGCTTTGTTCAGAGTTTCCCTGGTTCCGCGGTAAAGAATCCACGGGCCAATGCAGGAGACACAGGAGATGTGGTTCGATCCCCGGGTCAGGAAGATCCTCAGTAGGAGGAAATGGCTGCCCACTCCAATATCCCTGCCTGGAAAATCCCACGAACAGAGAAGCCTGGCGAGATACAGTCTCAAAAGAGATGGACCCGACTTAACGACTAAACAGTAACAGCAACAGCAATGTTTGATTCAAGGTTCTGTTGTCACTGTCTTGGAATGAATTTTTAATAATTCTCATTAAAGGAGCCCCGCATTTTCATTTTTTACTGGCCTCACAGATGAGGTACCAATCCTGTGTACATTATTTCCAAAATTATTTACAAGTTAACCCATTGGTGAATCTGTATAAAAAGATTATTGATGATGCAGTGTAATTATTTCCAAGTAATGCGTTAGTTTCTAAAGTGAGTTGTTCTTTCTCTACTCTCTCTTCTCTGTACTTGTCTCAACCTAGGTCTCTCTGATATCAAGCCTGAGACAAAAGCTTAAGTGCATGTGTTTTATTTGAGGGTCTGGGGAGTAAAGCTGGGAAGGAGAGTAGATTCATTGTGTCATGCCATGCTCAGTCGCTTCAGTGACTCTTCAGTGTCCAACTCTGTGACCCTCTGGACTGCAGCCTGCCCAGGCTCCTGTGTCCATGGGATTCTCCAGGCAAGAATGCTGAAATGGGTTGCCATGACCTCCTTCAGGGGAATCTTCCCAACCCAGGAATCGAACCCACATTTCTTAGGTCTCCTGCATTGGCAGGCAGGTTCTTTACCACTGGCGACACCTGGGAAGCCCATAGACCCATATATGGATGTGCAATCAAGTTCCTTACAGCACAAGTGCAGAATGTTCATCCCATGGACCTCCTGAGGAGCCCCACAGACTATCTCCCCGAGGTAGAGAAGTACAACCTATATCCATTGGCTCCCATCCCCCCTGGTGAAGGATAGCCCTTGAGAAGTACCCAATTCCCCAAAATTCTGTCCTTTCTAACTTGCATTTATATTATCTCTTGAGGTGTCTGTTTGAACCACTTAAAAGAAACCTTCCTGTAAAGCAAACGTTATGGCTTAGTGCACCAGCCCCAAGCATCCAGTATCATGCATCAAACCTGGACTGGTGATTCGTTTCATATATGATAGTATACATGTTCATGTTGATGTATGGCAAAACCAATACAATATTGTAATTAACCTCCAATTAAAATAAATAAATTTATATTAAAAAAAGTTATGGCTTACTCAATGTGTACCTCCAGTGTCAGACATAGTTTGTAACATATAGACATAAACAAAGGGGGTGTCAAAATGCAGTTCAGCCTATTCAGATTAGTCTGAGAACCTGAACACTTAGACAAAACAGTAAGTGACAAGAGCTGCCAAGTCCCAGGGCACAGTGCCAGGCCTCTCACGCAAATCATACTTGGAGGTTTGACTGTGGCCCTCATGGATGCCTCACTCTCCACCATTTCCAAGACTTCCAGCGTCTGCCAGGAGGGCACCCATTCTTTGGAGTGAGTTGTGGGGCAGTGGGGAGGTGCTTTGCCTTCACCTCCAGAGAAAAAAGGGCTTCCCAGGTGGTGCCAGTGATATGAAGAGCTTGCCTGCCAAAGCAGGAGACTTAAGAAACACAGCTTGGATCCCTGGGTCAGGAAGATCCCCTGGATGAGGGCATGGCAACCCACTCCAGCATTCTTGCCTGGAGAAATCCATGGACAGAGGAGCCTGGTGGGCTACAGTCCATAGGGTCGCAAAGAGTTGAACACGACTGAAGCGACCTAGCATGTATGCACCAATGAAAAGAGGAGACTTAGTGGAGATGCCTACAAAATGCGTTATGTGTAGTGTCCTCTTGAGCTTAGCAGGTCCTGAGGTGTGGAATCTGACTCATGCCGGATAATTACCGAAGAGATGATACATTGCCACTGTCACCGGCCTGACCAAAGAGAAAAGAGAATTAGAGGGCTCACTAGGAGCAAACTGTACTCTCACAGATGGCAGGAGAAAAATGTTATAAGTTGTTTTGGCTTTTTTCCCCAAAGCCAAGTAGAATCTAAGAGGGCCTTTGATACCCCCCAAAAGGCAAGTCTTTGTGAGGTGGATGGAGATAGGATGTGATGAAAGCAAACCAGAAGAGACATATAAGCTACATTTTGAAGACTTTGAATGAACTCTATTCATCAAAGGAATCTTGGGGGAAAACAGAAAGGCAAAAGAAGCCCAAGGCAAGAATATGTCATTCCTCTGCTCTCCTTACTCCCAAATCTCCTTTAGGGGCCACCAGGAAGTGTTACAGTTTCCAGACCTAAGTAGTAGTAAGCTGATGCAAGACAGAACACCATATTAGCTTTCAGAGCTTTAATTATGATACTGAACCAAACACATTGATCTCTACTGTGGTGTTCTTGGTTCCAAAGACAGTCAGGGTTGTTTTTTGGTTTTGTTTTTGAAAATCTTATGTGACTTCCCTGACATTTCATCCATGGACCAGATAATCTCTTGTCTGCAGATGGGGTTGGAGTGGGCCATGGGGAAAATGCTTCCTCCTGTCTTTATATTGAGTCCAACAAATTCAATATTTGTTAGAACTCCTCAATATTCATTTGATGATTGCATGCATGAATAAATTAATTAAGTCCTTGTTGAAGACTTCTGGTATTGTCATTGAAGTCAGATTCTAATAAAACTCAATCAGAAGTTCTTACAAAATCGACATCTGCACTGGAAGGGTTATAGGCCAGGTAACCATGAAGAAATTGCACCTTTACTGAGCCAAAATTAAATGCATGTGTGTCACTAATTAAGAGGGGGTGTATTTCCAAGTCTTCAGTATAGGAAACAGGCAAATTATACAATTATTCTGCCTTTTCCTACAAAGCACTTTGATGTTAAAAGATCTCATTAAGAACTGGTATAGAAAGAGGTGAAATGAGCAGAGGAGAGTTTATTAAGTATATTTTTTTTTTAGTGAGAAAAAACTTATAGACTAAGATTAATCAGAAAAAAAGTTGGAAATATTAAGTGGTTGAAATTAAAGATAAAAAAGGAAGGGGAAATAAATTTGGAGAAGAAACTGGTATGCAAATTACCATTCCATATTTTATCCCATAATTTATTCCTAACTTGACTGAACCTTACTCCTCCTCTGCCATATTCCCTGGAACCCATTTCATTGCTTAACTCCGAAAGAGTCTGTCATCCACTCAATATATCATTTTATTCTCTGTGCAAACTAATTAATATTCATTCAAACATCTGTTACAGAATTTATCATGTAACCAGAATGAAATTATTTATATGTAAGTATTCCTTGCTTTCCCTTTCCGTTTCCCTCTTGTTCTTCTCCCTTTCTAAAGAAATTTTTTAAAAAAAGATGTTTTCTGATTAGTCATTGGGTCATCATTTTGTACTGCAGAATTTAAGTGACAGGTTGAGTTGCTTGAGAAAGGCTGGCAGAGTTAGGGAACTGGTCCCTGCTCAGTTTGGAACATCAAGGGAGTATTCTGAGAAGGAAACATTAGACAGAATTATCTAGTGGAAGAAAAGATGATGTGAATAGAAGACATTAGTGTGGTCATGTCGGTGAGTGAGGGGGAGGGAACTTGGTGGCTTGCCAAGAGAGAGTTGTGCTGTGCGTCAGCAAAGAGAGAGTTGGGTTTTGATGGGAATCTAAGAGTGAGGGACAAAGGGAAGGCTTTGGAGCAACCGTGTGATTTGGAGGAGGCTGAAGCTCAGGAGAAATGATGAAGGGGGATCTTAAGAAATGGTGCTGTGGGTTATGAAGCTACTTCTATTAATATTCTTTAAAGGTTGTATGTTGTGAAAAATACGGTCATTTCCTTATATAAAAGTCACTGCTATTCTTCTTTTTCCCTGATTAAAAAGTTTAGATAGTAAGTCAAGGGAGATGTTTATCTGAAAGAATAGCTATCTATACCAGTCATTTCCTGATCATGGGTCTCTGCACTGGCATTGTTCTTGGCCTAGAATGGCTTTAAACTTGATCATGTGTCCTGGGTCTGACAAACAGCTGAAATGGAAGGTCTGACCAAAAGAGATGAAGGGTCTCTACTCCAGAATACAAATGCACAATTATTAAAGATAAAGCTCTTTGCCCCTTTCTCCTTGTTCCATTCTTTCTGCCTTGACGCAGAATGGATGGCTGAGGCTGCAACAGCCATCTTGGACCATGAAAATAAAAGCTAAGAATATTGAAAATCCTACAGACTTAGGTTCTGACTTAAGTTAAATGCTAGTTATTGAACCACTGGCCTAATGCCACTAACCTCTGCTTTAGGATTTTTCTATAGTGTGAGAAGAAGTAAATTCCTAATTGTTTAAGCCACTGTCATTGGTTTTCTGTTACTTATCAGAGTGTATTTTTAGTTTACCAAGTAGAGACCCTTCTAGATTACTAGCATTATCTCCAAAAATGAATAAAGTATCATTTCAAGCCAGAACTGTCAGCATCCCTGGTATTAATTAACTTTGTTATCACAAGGCAAAATATCTATATGACAAAGTTGGGAAACCCTCAAGAAGAAAGCTTGTGTTCTGTTAGTTTGCCTGTGTCTAATCTTATCACCTCCTGGCATGCTGCAGTGCACGGGATTGCCAAGAGTCAGACATGACTTGGCTACTGAACAACAGTCTTATAACAAATAGTAGGTATACTGTAGCAGCTTACTAAATGCTGGCTGAGCAAAAGGCAACAAAGCAATAAAAAAAGGAACTACCAGTTCAGGTGTAAATACAGCTTCTTCAAAGTCAGTTGATCCATACCTTTTCTCTACCTTTCATCATTAAAAGTTTGAATAAATTAACTCTGAATTTTTTAAGTTCTAGGTTTCCAAATTCATCTCCCCTTCACATCAGCAAAGAGTCAGACATGACTGAGCGACTTCACTTTTCACTCACATCAGCCCCACCCAACCCAGCCTTCATCCCTGTTGCTTAGATGATCATTCAACCCATAGGAAGCACTTGCATCGTATTTTTGCATTCATTTATTTTCTATGTGACTGGATGCTTGAATCAAAATACTGATTTACACATTCTGCATAAATTTACTTATTATGTTCAAGCATCCTTAACTCTATAATCTTGTAAAATAAAACCCAATCAATTAGTGCAACCTACTGCAATTGTCTTTAAACCCAATACTCACAGCATGACACAGACTGTATTTTTAAACCAATTAATTTAATCACATTCTAGTTCTGAAAGAGCAGACACATGAAGACAAAGAGCTAATGACAGGCATGGAAAAAGAGATAGAACCAGAGGAGGCTAGAGCCCCCATATGGATTCAAACTTAACATCAATATTAACATCAAATTTGAGATTAGAAGTCTAAAAGTCAGAAATACTCATTAAAATGTTTAAGAAACTAATGTCATCAGCAGCTGTTCTCTTGTGATAATAAGAGATCTCTTCTGGGTTTTAAAAAGGGACAGTTAACTCTCAGTACAGTTGCATATAAGTTGTATTGCCAGATATTATGTAGGAGTTGGATTCTTGCTCCAGTCTGCTTTGCCGCTGTCACTGCAATTCACATAGATGTCTCTTTTTCTCAGCTATTACCTTTATGGTTGGTGTTCAGTCCCTAAGTCGTGTTTGACTCTTTGAACCCCATGAACTGCAACACCAGGCTTCCCTGTCTTGCGGTGGTAAGGTTACCATCACACAGTATAACAATCATTCTACAATTATTTCATGTATGCTGTTTTCTCTCATTAATTTGTTTATAGTCTTTACAAAGGCTAAGATGTGTTTTTGTAGGCTCCTGTGTCCCTGGCAACGCTTGAAGGATAGGTGTGCGGTAACTTGAACGGACAGCACTTCCTGAGTTGTGAAGAATAAGCATCTGAGAGCCATTATAGCTTTGCAGGGATCATTTAGTCTTAGTTATAAGTGGCCAGGGCACTGACCTGCTAAGGGACAATTTTGAGGGAAGTCACATTGCAGAAGCAGAACCACAAGTGTTGGAGCGATTGAGAACAACTACTTAAGAGTTCAAGATAGTAGAGGAAACAATGGGAAAAAATGATGAAAGATGAAGAATCAGGAGGAAGTATCAGAAGTGATTTAAAAAAAGGTAGCAATGGGAATTCCGTAACTTAAAAAATATCTAAAATTAGGAACTCAATATATATAGATTCAATAGCACCTTGAACACAGCAGGCTCAAAACAAATTTAAAAAATAAAACTGAATCACAGAAAAATTAATAACAATGGAAGGGAGCCTGTAAGACATGTGGGAAAAGCAGAAAATATAATATTTATAGAAATTAGAGTATGAAAAAGAATTGAGAAAAAAAGACTAAAACAATTACTGCAGAAATAATAACCAAGCATTATACAAGGCAAAAAGCTACAAAATCACAAAGCTCAGCAAACACTTAGTAGGATAAATACAAAGAAAACACACATAGATTCCTCTTGGTAAAACTGCTAAGCACTTGAGAAAAGCCTTTGAACCAGACAGCAGTCATCAAAGAACACCAATAAGACTGATTACTTTCAGTAATCAACTTCTCAACAATAAAAATGTCTTCGAAGAGAAGACAATAGAAAGGCATCCAACTGTTGAAAGAAAATAAATACTAATCTATAACTCTGAACATACCAAAGTATTCTCTAAATATTAAAGAAATATGCTTTAGAGCTTTTTGTTCAATGAAAGTATCCATTGCCACAGACAACTAAAAGGCTGAGGAGGGGCAGTCCTTCTAAAGAAAGATTTCCCTAGACCAAACAAAGCAAAAGAAGACCAGGAAAGAATGAAGCAGTCCAGGAAGGGCAAATACGCAACTAAACTAAAAGAAATATTGACTGGAAAAACAAATATAATGAATCTACAAGCCAAAGCAGAAACCAAAAAATTAATTAGAAAATATTTTTAACTGACTGATAATGAAGACACATTATTATCAAAACTTGTGGGATGCAGCCAAAGCCATGTCCAGAGAAAAATTCATAGATTAGAAAAGAAAAAATGTCTAAAATTCAGGGACTGAAGCTTTTATTTTAAGGAACCAAAACAGAAATGGTAAATTAAGTAAACACTGAGAAATATAAAAACTGCAAACACAAATTAATGAAAAATTTTAAAGCATTTAATATAAAAAGCACAAAAAAGTTGGTTTTTTAAAAATATTAATAACATTGATGGAGTCCTGGCAAGGCATATTAAAAGTAGATAAACCCAAATTATTAATATCAGAAATTAAAAAAAGAGAAATCAGTACAAATCTGGAGACACTACAAGTTAGACTGTAAGTAATTTTTTATCAATAAAGATTGTAATTTGGACAATTACATTATTATTTGGAAATGAATAATTTTTTAACATCAGCAAAATAAAGAATAAACTATATTATTGAATTTATAAAACAAAATTCAATTATAAAATAAAAACAGACTCATGGAATAAGCAGGTGGTTGTCATGGGGCAAAGGGGTGAAGTAGATTTAGAGATCCAGATCTCCAGCTATAAAATAAATAAACCACAGGGATGTAATATAAAGCACAAAGAATATGGTCAATAATATTATAATAACCTTGTGTGAGGGCAGATTGTTGCTTGCCTCATCATGGTGGTAATTTCATAATATATACAAATGTCAGATCACTATGTAGCCCACCTGAAAAGTAATGTAATATCATATATGTCAAGTGTACTTCAGTAAAAACAATAAATAGACATTTTAAAATATAATCAAACAGATAGATGGTTAATTTCATTAGTCGTCAGTTCAGTTCAGTTCAGTCGCTCAGTCATGTCCGACTCTGTGACCCCATGAATCGCAGCACGCCAGGCCTCCCTGTCCATCACCAACTCCCGAGTTCACTCAGACTCATGTCCATCGAGTCGGTGATGCCATCCAGCCATCTCATCCTCTGTCGTCCCCTTCTCCTCCTGCCCCCAATCCCTCCCAGCATCAGAGTCTTTTCCAGTGAGTCAACTCTTCTCATGAGGTGGCCAAAGTATTGGAGTTTCAGCTTCAGCATCAGTCCTTCCAGTGGACACCCAGGACTGATCTCCTTTAGAATGGACTGGCTGGATCTCCTTGCAGTCCAAGGGACTCTCAAGAGTCTTCTCCAACACCACAGTTCAAATGCATCAATTCTTCGGCACTCAGCCTTCTTCACAGTCCAACGGTCACATCCATACATGACCACAGGAAAAACCATACCCTTGACTAGACGGACCTTAGTCGGCAAAGTACTGTCTCTGCGTTTGAATATACTACCTAGGTTAGTCATAACTTTTCTTCCAAGAAGTAAGCGTCTTTTAATTTCATGCTGCAATCACCATCTGCAGTGATTTTGGAGCCCCAAAAATAAAGTCTGACACTGTTTCCACTGTTTCCCCATCTATTTCCCATGAAGTGATGGGACCGGATGCCATGATCTTCGTTTTCTGAATGTTGAGCTTTAAGCCAACTTTTTCACTCTCCTCTTTCACTTTCATCAAGAGGCTTTTTAGCTCCTCTTCACTTTCTGCCATAAGGGTGGTGTCATTTGCATATCTGAGGTTATTGATATTTCTCCCAGCAACCTTGATTCCAGCTTGTGTTTCTTCCAGTAAATGCAAATTAAAACCACAATATGACACCAGTACATGCCCACCAAAATAGCTAAAAAATTTCTAACACTATCCAGGGCTGGCAAAAATGTAAAACAACCAGAACTGCCATACACTCATTTATGAGGGCTGACTTCAGAAAACTGTTTGATCATATCTACTAAGTATTTGCCTTCTTTATAATTCAGTGATTTCAGTTCTAGAAAATACCCTGGATAAATGCATACATTCACTCCCCCCAAAAAGATAAGCATAAAAATATTCAATACAGCAATACTTGCAATAGTCCCAAATGCTCATCAGCAAAAGAAGCACAAATAAACTGTAGGACATCCCCAAGGTGGAATATTATACAGTAATGAAGTTTGGAGGATGTCCTCAAAAGCACACGGCTGCTGGTGGACCTATGAGCTGGATCCAGGCAATCAGAGATGACTCACACCCTCCCCATCCTTGAAATGTACTTTCTACCTGCCATTCCCACACTAGGAGCTACTTCTAGAACATAGCCTTGAGCAAGTAAGGTGTTGTTGAGACCATCTGAATTGAGTGTATCTGAACCCAGTTAAGTTCTCTGTATAAACTTATAAGATTCTGGCAGATGGATATAAGTATCTGCTTATTTTATGGCCACCGAGACAAGCTGACAAGCTACTAATGTGGGATGATTGGCTTCTTTGGTTTCTCCTTGCCCTCTGTGTACGGGGGTCCATTTTAGATTTTACCTGGAAAGCTTCTGTGGTTTTGAAGCAGCAAAATAAATGTACTACAACTATACCTAACAACGTGGGTGAATCTAACAGAATGTGAGAAAAAGAAGGCAGACACAAAAGAACACATATTGTTTGATTCCATTTTTATACAAGTCAAAATTGGGGAATTGGGAGTTTCCTGGTGGAACTAAGTGACTAAGACTCCATGCTCCCAATGCAGAGACCCAGATTTGATCCCTGGTCAAGGAACTAGATCCTTCATATCACAACTAAAGATCCCACATGCTGCAACTAAGATCCAGTGCAGCAAAATGAATAATAAAAGAAATATGAGTATTTTTCTGATGGGAGAATTAATCCCTGGCATTGCCTTTGCTGAGTCAGTGACTAGAAGGAGACCCGAGAGTGGCTTCTGAGATCTGAGTCACCTTCTCTTAGCCTGGATGCTGGTCTGTATTCTAATGACAGGATCTGTTCACCTTGTATATTTTATTTATGGATTTGTGCATTGTTCGGTCATGTATAACATTATACCTTACAAAAAGTTCAAAAAATTGATTACAGCATATACCTAGGATAGTATCTTGTGAAGAGTACATGAATGATTGTACTCTGCCAAATAACTGTGTGCAAGACACTCATAGAACTTTATTTATTATAAAATTTAATTCACACACAAAAAAATCAAGGGAGTTGGTATTATTAGTCCCAGTTTCCCAGGGAAGCAATTAAGGATTAAAGAGTTTAAGAAACTTGTCAAAAGCACAGTTAGTTAATGACGAGAGCTATAATTCAGTCTATGATCTTCCTACCATGTAATTCTTCCTCCTAAAAGTTATGGATTTTTAGAGCTAATCCATGTTGTAATAATTCATAATAAGCTTAATTTGATGTCACAGATTGGGTTCCGTGGAAGATCAAAACTGGTGAAAGGAAAGGAAGGAAGCAGGATGGACCTGAGGGAAGAGAGATCTTTCTCCCAATAAGACCCCAGTTAGCCTGGCAGGGACTTTTGGTCCATCACTGAGCCCGAGTGAGTGAGTTTTTATTACACTCAGCTCTGGACCCGGGCTGTCCTGGGAAGGCCAGGATGTGGAGAGAGCGACCCTCCATGGCTGAAAAGAGCACACAGCTGGACTCTGCTTGCTGATCACTCTCTCCACAGTCGGCAGCAGGTCCTTCCTTGAAGAAGGAGCTAGGCAGCACACCTCCAGTTCTACCACAAGGAGGACTTTTTTAAAATTTAGTTAATTTTGCTTGCACTGAGTCTTTGTTGCTACACACGGGCTTTTTGCAGTCGCGGAGAGCAGGCCTGCCCTCCAGTTTCGGTGCTCAGCCTTCTCACTGCAGTGGCTTCTCTCGTTGCAGAGCACGGAGCTCTAGGGTGTGCAGGCTTCGTAGTTGCAGCTCACGGGCCCTAGAGCGTGGGCGCAGTAGCTGTGGCACACGAGCTTAGTTGTTCCGAGGAAAGTGGAATCTGCCTGGGGCAGGGATTGAACGTGCGTCCCTGCTTTGTCAGGCAGATTCTTATCCACTGCACCACCAGGGAAGTCCAAGGAGAACTGGCTTAACTCTCACAGTAATCTTACAGGGTAGATGTGAGAGATATGCACCTCTCACCTCTATTAGGAACCCTCTTCCCTCAGTCCAAGTAACTCTCTTACTTCAAGTCTTCAGTCAACCATCAGCTTCTCAACCTTAACAACAAATATGAAATCACAACCAGTTCCCATCCTTGGCTCCACATCCTCTTTACCTTATGCTACAGTTGCTTCATTCCTTGGCATAGATCATTCCCTAGCATAATACGTTATTTATTTTCTTATGTTGCTTTTTATTGGGCACATCCGCCTCCTAGAATGTAAACTCCACAATGACAAGAATGTTCGTTTACTGATGTGTTCCTAGGATATTACTTGACACACAGTAGGTCTCAGTAAGTATTTGCCTCATGAAATTGAATAAAACCTCGTCTTTACCCCTGGACATGTATCCACTAGTGAAATATGATGAAGATCAACATCGAAAGAAAAGGAAGTTACAGCTTCCAGTGTGAGGAATGAGGAGATGGATGCCTGCCCATTAGACAGAGGAGGTTGTGTTAAATAATTGTGTCGTTAATTAGTGTTCCCTGCTCCATTTTCCTCTAAGAGAATCTTTACACTGTGTGTTGGTGATGAGGGAAGTAGGAAGAATGATAAAAGGCTGAAGCACAATGAACAAGTTGCTAAAAATCTATTCCTAGACATTATTTTGGTATGAGATAGAGCAGTTCTCACCTACGATCAGAGTTAAATAATAGATAACGAAGGGCTTCCCAGGTGGTGCTAGTAGTAAAGAACCTGCCTGCCAAACCAGGAGATGTAAGAGACATGGATTCAATCCCTGGGTCAGAAAGATCCCCTGGAGGAGGGCATGGCAACCCACTCCAGTGTTCTTGCCTGGAGAATCCCAAGTTGGGTGGAGTACAGTCCATAGGACTGCACAGAGTCAGACATGACTGAAGCAACTTAACACACCCACACAATAGATAATAAACGTGCAGAAATGCTGGCATCATAGAATAAGGTTAAAAATGTACTCGTCAATTCTAATAAAAACTGTAATAACTTACATGTGTTGAATGTTTATTCTGTGTCAGTTATAGTTTAAGTCCTTTTCATGAATTATCTTGCTTAATATTCACATTTCTATAAACTAGGATACCATCAGTCTCTCACTCCTATTAAAGCCATATTGTCGTGGCATCACAGTATAAAATTATTACTTTTATGGGTTAGAAAATCGAAGCTGAGAGAGATTAATCAAGTTCACAGATTTAGCCTGTGTTGAGACAGGAGCTGAGCTCAGGCATTCTGATTGCAGAGTCCATAACCATCCTGCATTATCCCCCCACACCTCCGATGGAACTTCACGCAAATGTAAAATCAGCTTCTCTGGGGCAACCTCCTGACGTATTGGATGTGTCTGTTCAGCATGTGGTGTCACCCTGACTCATCAGAGGGAAGTCAGGAGCCTTTGTGACTTGTATTTCTATTGTGTTGTGATGTGCTCACACACTGGGGTTCTCTGTGCGATGGTCCATCTGTCAACTCCTGAGGTCCTCCCCCTGTCCATGTCTACCCTCGTCCACCCTTTCAGGTGCTGGGAACCAGGGAGTGCAATCACAGAGAGTGAGCCTAGGTTGCCTTGAACCATGGCCACACTTCACAGACCTGAGAAGCCCCTGCTTTGATCAGCCCTCCGTTCCTGGTTCCTGGGGTTTTCTTCTAAGGAGCAATACTGAAAAGTCAGACTAGTAAAACCACGTTGGTTTTTCCCTTCCCTGACTTGGCCAGGTCTGCCAGACGCAGAAGTTTTCTCCAACCCATGAACTCAAGAGGAAAATCTTACAAATGTGTTCCTGCCTTAACCTCAGTGCTTTGTTGGTGGTACATTCCAAACTTTCCTCAAAGGTAGAATTACTAGAGTCATTGAGTCCCAGCTTCTAATTACTGGGACTTTCATTGGCATATATGTTTTCTCATTAGCATCTGTTGTAGTGAGGCAGGGGTTGTGTTGAGCTGAGTGAAGTATTCCAGGTACAAGACTGCCCCAAACATAACTCGGCTTAGTGAGAGCCCTACTATGATGTAGAGTTTCCTCTGTCTTGACATCGGCAGAAAACAAACCATCCCACAGATCTACTCCTTCCCTCCCCTCTTAGACCTCTGTACCTACCAGATCTAACTCTCTCTCTTCAAGGTCTGGCTGATAAATTCTTTTATCTAATAATGACCTCCCTGGTGGCTTAGATGGTGAAAGAAACCACCTGCAATGCAGGAGACCCAGATTTGATCCCTAGGTCAGGAAGATCCCCTGGAGAAGGAAATGGCAACACAATCCAGTATTTTTACCTGAAGAATCCCATGGACAGAGGAGCCTGGCAGGCTACAGTTCATGGGTTTGCAAAGAGGTGGACATGACTGAGTGACAAACACTTTCACTTTTCAATCATAACAGTTAACATCTTTCTCTCCTTCTCTTTTTCCTCTGGTTAAGATTTCCCAGGATCACTTCCATGTGCATCTCATTGCCCTGTACTTAGTGCTATAACCACTGTGACACAGGCTGAGAAATGTCGCCTTGGGCATCCATGGGCCTAGCTGTCACTCAGAGGTGCTCTTATTAAAAGCAAGTCAGCTGCAGAGAGTTGGACAAGTTGGGTTGTGGCATCAAGGAGAAAGGGGAGCATTGTTCTGGAAGTCGACTACCAACTACCTTTTAGAAACTTGCTTGTATAGAAAGATGAGGGCTTCTTCCTGCCCCAACCTTCAGCTCTCCAACTGAGAATTCTCTTGAGCAGCAGGATATGGTCCAGCTTGTTTTGCTTAGTTTTATTTTTCTGTGTGCTGTTGAGCTGATGTGGTTTCAAAACAGAATTGGTGGGTGAGGAGGGTGACTGGAATAAGCATGACCGGGGAAGCTGAAGAATTAGAGTGGGGAGAAGAGAAGGAGGCAGCTGGTCTGGGCAGAAGAAAGCTGAAGAAAACATATAGTTAATAGTTCTTGGGGAATTTTTGGTTTGTTCTGGAAATTGTGCTGTGCAAAATACTGAAAGCAATAGTGTTAGTCACTCAGTCGTGTCCCACTGTTTATGACCTCAGTAGACTGTAGCCCACCAGGCTCCTCTGTCCATGGGATTTCTCAGGCAAGAATACTGGAGTGGGTAGTCATTCCCTTCTCCAGGGCATCTTCCCAACCTAGGGATCAAACCCTGCATTGCAGGCAGATTCTTTACCAACCATTAATGCTATATTATTCTTTTCTTCATTTCCCCTGAGAACATAAATATCAATTGGCCTTTTTGGATTTTTAAAATAAGTATTAATTAATTTATTTATTTGACTGTGTGGATTCTTAGTTTCGGCACGTGGGATCTTTAGTTGCACCATGTGGGACCTAGTTTCCTGACCAGGGATCGAACTTGAGCCCCCTGCATTTGGAGTGCAGAGTCTTAGCCACTGAACCAGCAGGGGTGTCCCTGGATTTTTTTTTTTTTAACCACTGTTTATTGTTTAGGGAGAATTCTACAATATGTGAAATTGGCTTTTGGGAGAGTGGGTATGGCTGAAAGGAATTAAGTCACAGTCATATAGAATAAATATACAAACGTTTAAGTCAAAGAATCTCTGTTCCAGCCTTTTGAGGACTCTTTAAGTTTTTCCTTAAGCGGAGTTCTTTGGAAGGAATGATGCTAAAGCTGAAAGTCCAGTACTTTGGCCACCTCATGCGAAGAGTTGACTCATTGGAAAGGACTCTGATGCTGGGAGGGATTAGGGGCAGGAGGAAAAGGGGACAACAGAGGATGAGATGGCTGGATGGCATCACCGACTCGATGGATGTAAGTTTGAGTGAACTCCGAGAGTTGGTGATGGACAGGGAGGCCTGGCATGCTGTGATTCATGGGGTTGCAAAGAGTCGGACACAGCTGAGCGACTGAACTGAACCGATAATTAACCAAAAGGAAAGGTGCTATCCTGTTTTATGTACTTTTATAATATATTTCTGAAAAACTATGAAGCTGGTCTTATTTTATCCTATTTTATGGGTGAGAAAACTAAAGCTTCAAGATGAAGTAATTAGACTAGTATTTCACAGCCAATAAATAGCAGAGCAAGAATTTTAACCAAAGAACTATCTAACTCCAAGGCTTGTTCTGCCTTTAATTTTACCCTCTTACATCTTCCACTTTTACAAGGTCATCAGCCTAATTAACTGACTGCATTTTGATGGGCTTTATTTCCACTCTCACTAAATTTATGAAAGGCTGATATGTATATCTACGTATTCCTGATACATCTCAGCAAAAATTAATAAGTGATACCTGGGGATGGTGCTGGGGGTCAAGGCAAAGATAAATAAGACATCATTGGAGACCTGAGAGGCTCATGATTTGGGCTCAACTGAATCATTTTGTCATTTGCTTTAACACCATGTTGTTATTTTTCAAAAAATCTATTTGGAAATGTAAATAAAGATTATAGTAATTGTTCATTGGTAGATAAGGATTAGGGTATTGGTATACAAAATACACAATGAAATGTGGTGTGGAAAATCATCAGGCTGACAATATTTCTCATTCTTTGATAGGTATAGAACACGCCTATTATGTTGAGCTACAAAATTTCACCTGCAAGGTAAAGTTTATTCTATCACCTCTAAAAGATGATGAGTTTAACAAATACACATACTGCAGAGTGTAAACCTATTACCTTCATAAGTAATCTTCCAGAAACTATTCAGTCAGCAGTTAATTCATCTGTAAACTAAACTCTGTAAATGATATTTTATCTGGAATGCTAACTAGCTCTGACCAGCATGAGCTCACGTCGCAGAGATGAAAATTCAAAATGTCCCAGAGTTCCAGAGAACAGATGAGCAAAAAGAACTTGTCGTCATTGTTCAGTTGCTCAGTCGTGTCCGACTCTTTGCGACCCCATGGACTGCAGCACGCCAGGTCTCCCTGGCCCTCACTGTCTCCCAGAGTTTGCCTACTGCTGCTGCTGCTAAGTCGCTTCAGTCGTGTCCAACTCTGTGTGACCCCATAGACTGCAGCCCACCAGGCTCCCCAGTCCCAGGGATTCTCCAGGCAAGAACACTGGAGTGGGTTGCCATTTCTTTCTCCAGTGCATGAAAGTGAAAAGTGAAAGTGAAGTTGCTCAGTCGTGTCCGACTCTTCGCGACCCCATGGACTGCAGCCTACCAGGTTCCTCCGTCCATGGGATTTTCCAGGCAAGAGTACTGGAGTGGGGTGCCATTGCCTTCTCCTAGAGTTTGCCTAAGTTCATGACAATTGAATTAGTGATGCTGTCTAACCATCTCATCCTCTGTCGGCCCCTTCTTTCAATTTCAATCTTTCCCAGCATTAGGGTCTTTTCTAATGAGCCGACTCTTTGCATCAGGTGGCCAAAGTATTGGAGTTTCAACAGTTTCAATAGCTGGCTCTATTAGACTGTCTTTTTTGATTAGCTCTGTCAAAGTTCTTCAGCCAGGTGTAATCATATGCTTATCTCTGACTCCTTTTCTCTTGGTGGGTGGCACTTTACCTGGATGTAATATTCTCTTCTAAATCACTCTGACATACTCATCTTTGTAATGTTTTCCAAACATATCACTACTGCTATCTCTGGTAGCTATCATCTTACAAAAAGTGGAAAACATTGTCTGCAGCACCAGCAATAATGCTCAGAGTTAGCATCGCCATGCAGATTAGCAGTGTTCTTTCCTTCTCAATTCTGCCCCATGTCAGGGATTTCATTTGTTCTTGTGTGTTAAAAGTGAGCTTTGAAAATTATATAACTCCTATTCAGGAAGTTTTCTTCCCCTGTTTAATTCAGTATTTCCTGCTCTGGAATGTCAGAATTTTCTCCCCTAAGCAAGATCAGTGGTTTTCAAATTATGTGGAGTGGAATTCATTTTTTTTTTAAACACAACTGTTCAAAAACACACAGCACACCAACTAGGAAAAGGTGAACTGTTTTCTCAAGGAACTGAACTCTCCGCTTTGGAAGACTTATTGAAAGCTTAGGGTCTCCAGAACAGTTTGCTAATCACTCCCTTAGGTATTTCTTGTGTAACTTGTGCAAAGCATTGCACCATGTTTGTGTCACAACTGCCCCTTAGATGCTAATATTCTTCAATTTTTGGATCTTCTCTAACTTTGTATGCTTGGAATGACCGGAATTGTATGGAACTGGTCTCAAACTCTGATTCCACTGCTTGCTTATTGTGTGACCTTGAGCAGTCTATTCAAGCTCTCTGTGCCAGGGCTTTCTTATCTCTGAAGGGAAAAGATCATTCCTTGTGATATATGGTGATTTTGAGAAGTAATGAGGTCAAGTTCATTAGATCTCTGACATTCAGCAGAGCTCTCTGGAGGGACCTTGTCTTCTGGGCTGCTCTGTATATGTCGCAATACACACTAATAAATCATTCAGACCACAGAATGTAGTAAAATGTAATTATACTAGTGTCTTCACTATTGATTGGTTCTCAGAAATTGTTTGAAAGGCTATTGGCTTTCTGGGGCACGTTTTGATTGAAAGTCACAATTTTTGTTACAAGTTAATTGCCTCGTCAATGTTGCCAAAAATTTTTGTCTCACTTTATAAGAAATGTTTGATTTCTGTTAGTGGGACTATAAACTGTGCAACCACTATGGAAAAGAGTCTGAAGGTTCTTCAAAAAATTAAAACTACCACAAGATCCAGTAATCCCACTTCTGGGTATATATCCGAAGGAAATGGAAACAGGGTACAAAATAAGCATCTGTATTCCCATGTTTATCATATGATTATTCACAGTAGCCAAGATATGGAAACAAGCCAAGCGTCTGTCAATGGATGAACAAATAACGATGTACGTGTGTCTATATATATGCGTATATATAATCCAGCTATTAGAAAGACAGAAGTCCTGCCATTTGCAACAACATGGATGGACCTTGAGATCATTATGCCAAGTGAAATAAAGTCACACAAAGACAACTACTGTATGTTATGTGGAATCTAAAAAAAAGCCTAACTCCTAAAAACAAAGGGTAGATGGTCATTACTAGGGACTGGGGACAGGGGATGGGAAATGGTGATATGTCAGTTGAAGAGTAAAAAGATGACTAAGTTCTGGCGCTCTCAAGCACACATTGTGACCGTAGTTAGCAACACTGTGTTGTGTTATATACTTGAAAGTTGCTAACAGAGTTGATCGTAAATGAGCTTATGTTCTCACCATGGTAATTATATGATGTGATGGAAGTGTTGATTCATTTTGCGGTGGTAATCATGAAATCAACACAGTGTGCACCTTCAGCTTACACAATGGTATATGTAAATTATATGTCGATAAAGCTGGGGGTAAAAATCAAACGAGAAAGTTGAAAAAAAAGAAATCTTTCCACTGTTTAGACCATTTAATGAAACAGTTTCAAAATAGCTTTTACTCTATTCCTGTAGAGGAGCTATTATCTTTTGTTCTGTCACATATATGAGCCATCACTATATTCTTCTCTTTAGCCTTCAAATATAATGAAACTTCTACTAAATATGCTTTGTTAGTGGCTCAGTGGATCTTCAGTAAAGAATCTGCCTGCCAGTGAAGGAGACTTGGGTTAGATCCCAGGTTGGGAAGATTCCCTGGAGAAGGAAATGACAACACACTCCATTATTCTTGCCTGGAGAATCCCATGGACAGAGGACTCTGTGGCTTACAGCTCATGGGGTTGCAAAGATTTGGACACAACTTAGCTACTGAACAGCTATTAAATATATTAAAACAACGTATTTATTGTAGCTTTCTCTTCTCTATACTTCTATTATCTATCCATTGTGGATGTCTTTAAACTATATTTGTAACAGTAACCCTAACCCTAATGCCAAGTAAAATTAGGGTTAGGGTTAGGGTTAGTTATTTTGACATGTCTTTGATGCAGACATCTATATTTCCTGCTGGCTCAGATGGTGAAGAATCCGCCTGCCAATGTAGGAGATGTGGGCTCAATCCCTGGGTTGGGAAGATCCCATGGAAAAGGAAATGACAGCCCACTCCATTTTTCTTACCTGAGAAATCTCATGGACAAAGGAGCCTGGGGAAATACAGTCCATGGGGTCACAAAGAGTCAGATACAACTCAGCGACTAAACAAGAACAGTACAAAAATACTTGCCATTTTTGTAGTCAAGTGCACAGTGTTTTAATAATTTCATAAAATAGTTGCCAAATCTTTGTCCAATCCCAGTTGGGTTCACGTGTTAAAATACTAGAATAGCACAATTTTCTAGGAAAGACAATAAAAGATAAATCAACATGTATTGGTTTTTTTTGTTTGTTTGTTTGTTTTATTTCTATGCTGTTTCCATTGTGGAATATCTCTTGGAGAATATTCCATACTAATGTTTCTTAAAAGGCCATCTTCTTGTTTTTTGTTTTTAGTAGACTACATTTTAAAACGATTTTAGCCTCACAGCAAAATTGAGTGGGAAGTGCACAATTCCTATATATTTCCTGCTGCCCCTCCGTTTATCTGCAACCTCCCTAACTATCCACACCATTGACCAAAGTAGTGCATTTGCTACAGTCAATGAACCTACATTGGCACATCATTATCACTCAAAGTGCAATTTACATTAGTGACCACTCTTGGTATTGTACATCCCATGGGTTCAGAAAACTATGTACTGACATGTATCCACCATTACAGTGTTATACATAGTAGTTTCATTCCCTTAATAATCCTCTGTTCTGTGTCTGTTTAGCCTCATCTAGCCCCCCAACCCCTGGCAACCAGTGTCTTTGAACTGCCTCCATAGCTTTGCCTTTTCCAGAGTGTCGTATATATGCACTGTATAGTATACAGGCTTTTCAGATTGACTTCTTTCCCTTATTAGTATGCACTTCTCCTTCTTCCATGTCCTTAATGCCTTTACAGCTCATTTCTTTTTAGTGCTGAATAATATTCCATTTGCAGGAGGTACTATAGTTCACCTACTGAAAGACACTCTGATTGCTTCCAAGTTTTAGCAGTAATGAATAAAGCTGCTACAAGCATCTGTGTGCAGGTTTTTGTGTAAACAGTGCTTCCCTGGTGGCTCAGAGGGTAAAGTGTCTGTCTCCAATGCGAGAGACCCAGGTTCGATCCTTGGGTCGGGAAGATCCCCTGGAGAAGGAAATGGCAATCCACTCCAGTATTCTTGCCTGGAGAATCCCATGGACGAAGAAGCCTAGTAGGTTACAGTCCATGGGGTCACAAAGAGTCGGACATGACTGCGCGACTTCACCTTACCTTACCTAAGTTTTTGGTTTATTTGGGTAAATATCAAGGAGAGAGATTGCTTGATATGCAGTTAAGAGTATGTTCAGCCATGTAAAATATTGCCAAACTATTTGTGCCATTTTGCATTTCCATCAGCCACAAATGAGTTTTTATTGCTCCATATCCTATCCAAGATTTGGTGTTGTCAGTGTTTTGGGTTGTCACCAATCATATTGGTGTGTAGAGATACTAATATCTCCTTGTTGTTTTAATTTGCAATTCTTTAATGACAAAATGATGTTGAACATTTTTACATTTTATATTACCTCTATATTATATATTATATTATTTCCTCTATTTCATATTATTTTCCATCTATATATCTTCTTTTGTGAAATGTCTGTTCAGGTCTTTGACCCAGTTTTTAATTGAGGTGTTTATTGTCTTGTTGTCTGGGCTTGTTTGCAAATTCTCCTGACATTGTCTTTCACAGAGCATAATTTTTAATTTTAATGAAATTCAATTTAGAGTTGTAACTAAAAAGTCATCACCAAACCAAAGGTCATCTAGATTTTCTCCTATCATTTTCTCCAGGAGTTTTATAGTTCCATGCTTTACATTTAGAACTACGATCTATTTTGAATTAATTTTTGTCAAAAGTGTAAAGACTGTGATTTTTTTTTTTTTGCATGTGGTTGTCCAGTTATCCCAACACTCTTTGTTGAAAAGACCATCTTTCAGCCATTGTGTTGCCTTTGTCCCTTTGTCAAAGATCAGTTGACTATTGTGTGCATCTATTTCTAGGCTATTTTAGTCCATTAATCTCTTCATCTGTTCTTTTCCTGATATCACACTGTCTTGATTGCTGTAACCTTACAGTAAGTCTTGAGTTGAATAGTTTTGATCTTCCAACTTTGTTCTTTTTGTCCAATATTGAGCTGGCTATTCTGGTTTTTTGCCTCTCCATATAAATTTTAGAATCATTTTGTCAATATCCACATGTAAACTTGCTGGGATTTTGATTGAGATTGCACTGAATTTATATATTGAGTTGGGAAGAACTAACATCTTATTACTGAGTCTTCCTACCCGTGAAATTCAAAACTTCTCCTTTACTTTGTTCTTCTAGTAAGAAATTTTCTCATGTAGGTTTTATACATTTAAGGTTAGATTTGACTTTCTTTTATAGACTCAAATATTCTAAATTTTTAAGTTTGCAAGCAACCAGGTAGGGATAAGAGGTCTATAAATCAAGGCTAGAAAATTCCCCAAACAATACATGTGCATGCCAATGTATGTAGGATGTGTAGGAGATACTGGTAGTCGCTCAGTCATGTCCGACTCTTTGTGACCCCATGGATGAAAGCCTACCAGTCTCCTCTGTCCGTGGGATTTCCCGGACAAGAATACTGAAATGGGTTGCCATTTCCTTCTCCAGGGGACCTTCCTGACCCAGGGATTGAACCCAGTTCTCCGGCATTGCAGGCAGATTCTTTGCCATTGAGCTACAGGGAAGACCTACAGTATATGTAGGAGATAGGGCACAATATTTAACACCAAACAGATTTGCGTTGAAATTACAACAGTTTCTCTTATTAACCACATGACATTGCTCAGACTACACAACAGATTGGAGTCCCCGTTTCTTCAGCCATAATATGGGAATAATATTATGTCTCCGACTTGAGGTATAACACTGTATATTCTTTTTGAAAAATAAATGCATTTTATCAAAGCAAGATTGAAACATGCTGTCTTGAGTGAATGAATGAGGCCTAGAAGTCAAGCAGTCAAGTAAGTTGGGTCCAGGAGGAAACGAGCAGAGAGTAGAATAAACAATAATACAAAAATACAGCAACAGATTTAGATTAAAATACACACATGCACAAACACACATCCCAGTTCAAAGATTCACAGACAATAAGCAGTTAAAATCTGGACCCCCCCCCCAATCTGTTTAAACAATTTAGAGCACCTGCAAGAATAATTGATTTTGAGTCATAGAAAGAGATAAAGTGCCCTGAACACTCTTTCACTGAATCTGAGCTATTTAGAAAATTGGTTGTATTTGGAAACATTAAAATCTTGGCTCCATTAATGCCATTGGATTTTCTGTTTTATTCACTATTGTACAGCGATGTTCACTAGCATATAGTGTGAACTCATGTGTGCTCACTCGTGTTCAACTCTTTACAACCCCATGTACGGAAGCCTGCCAGGTTCCTCTGTTCAACGGATTTCCCAGGCAAGAATGCTGGAGGCAAGAATGGCAAGGATGGGTTGCCATTTTCTACTCTAGGGGGTCTTCCCAACTCTAGGAATCGAACCTGCATCTCTTGGGTCTCCTGTATTGGCAGGCAGTTTCTTTACCACTGTACCACCCGGGAAGCCCTATATAGCAGACAATCCAAACGACTGCATAGACTGTGCAATCAGTGAATATTTATTGAATGAACACAAATTACTGAACAAGGTAACAAGACCAAGTTACTTTAGAAGCTAGAAATATTCATACTCTCATGAGGGTGAAATAAAATCCAATATTTAGTATGGCATAAATAAGATGATACTTTGTCAAGATTGACATGCTTTAACAATATTGATTGATTAATGGCCTACAATATATCTCTCTGCTATAATTTGGAAGTATAATAGTTCAAACGTGTCAAGCAAAAGGAAAAAAGTAACTAGTAAGAGTGAGCCTGTTCTTTTCCCCTCTTGCTTCTTTCAGGTCCTAATGCATTACCTGCTTTGGCTTTTGTTTCCTTCCATTATAAATAAAATGGTTTCCTTGGCTGCAAGCTAACATCTGATTAATTCTTGCCTTTGAATAGCAATGATAGTATTGACTCCAACCTAGGATAATGACTTTCCTTATGGTTTTTTCCTTCAATTTTCTTTATTAAGTTAAAAAAGAGGCCATCGTTTTAGAATTAAAAAGCAGCAAGATATTAAACACAAAAGATACTGCAAATCATTCACAGAATAGCACGCTGAACAGTATTTCTTAGAAATAACACGACAGAAAATCAGGGTTTTATTCAAGAACACTAGACTAAAATAGTTTAGAATAGATTTTTTTAAATTTCTTACTGAACGACAAATGTTACATTTTAAATAAAACTAATTTTAAAATTATGAACAATTTAAACAGTGAATCCTATACGATAATGTGTTAGTGCTATATGTCTATTTTCATAGCCAATTTCTATTTCTCTAGAGAGAGACAATCGAGAGAAGGAAATACCATACATTGAATACCTTAAGACTTTCTGTCATGGTCCGTGTGTGTGTGTGTGTGTGTGTGTGTGTGTGTGTTGTTGCTCAGCTGTGTCTGACTCAGTGTGACCCTATGGACTATAGCTGGCTAGCCTCCTCTGTCCATGGAATTCTCCAGGCAAAAATACTGAAGTAAGTTGCTGTTCCCTTCTCCAGGGGATCTTCCCAACCCAGAGACTGAACCCAGGTCTCCCACATTGCAGGCAGGTTCTTTACTATATGAGCCACCAGGGATGTCGTGGTTTTAGAAAGGAATGCATTTCATTAAAGCTTTCCCGTATGAAGTCACGTAACTGATGATACTTGTATGCACACACAGAACGAATAGTCCAGATACATAACTAAGAACTCAGAACTAAAACTTTTCATGCACAGGCTGGACCAGGTGTTGGCATTGTTTGCTGCTGCATTTAGGAATGGTCAACCCACCTCATGGCTGAGTCAGTTTCTAATGGTCACGTATCATTGTTCTATCACTGGGGGCATTACCAGCTGTCATGTGAATAACTTCTGTGGGCAAGAAAGTTATTCTTGAAAGTTAATATTGGCTTTAAGAAAGAGAAACTGCCAAGGAACTTAATTTAGATTCAATGGAGCATTCTAAAACATTCATTGTTCCTTGCAAGCCGCAAGTTACTGGCTCTTTGGCACATCCAGTTCTATATTGTCTTTCATTTTTCAGTCCCCTTATGGAAAAATCATTGTCTTTCCTACAGTCTGCTCCTAATTTCCAAGTCTAGAGCCATTCATTTACCCTAGAACATGATTAATACCAGTATTCAAGACTAAGAATGACAAACACAAGAATCTTCTCTTGTGTTAGGAGAAGATGAGAAATGACTTGTGCCTTTCAGCAGGACTACAGTAGTATTAGAATATTGGCAGGTGTTGCAGTCCCAGTTATGCACGTTGTCTACCCATGTCTTAGGCATTCCTTGTTCAAAATCTGCGGATATTGAGAATATTGCCATAACTTTTCCCAGTTACTGAAGTCTTATCTTTACCCTCAGAAAAATGAGTTGTGTGTTGGCTCCAGTTACAATTACTCTATTCCCAACCATGTTTTGCTGGGCATAAGTTTCAAATTATGAGCGATTAGTGTGTGTGTGTGTGTGTGTGTGTGTGTGTGTGTGTGTGTAGGCTCAGCCACTCTGTCATGCCCAACTCTTTGCTATACTTGATATTTTAATTTTTTTTTCAAACTATACATACATCCACACACACGTACGGAGCTTTATTCTTATGGTTTTCATTGGCCTTTTTATTTACTTTTGTTTGATTTCAGTCATTTTACTCAATGTTTACATGACAAAAGCCCAGTTCACACTGTTTGTTGGTTCACTAATTCTAAGATAAAGCAGTTGTGGCCAAATGCAGGGATTTAACTGTTTTATCATTGATCACCTCTTTATCTCACAATTCTGCTTTGACTGTGTTGTCAAACTTAATGGATTGGCTCTCTCCATGTGGCAGGTCCCAGTCCTTTCAAGCTTATATATTCCTTGTAGTGAAGGCAAGACTATATCTCTTTCCTGATGACTGCTGACTGCTGGTAAATTATTAATTAACTATAGAATCTTTTGCCATCTTGAGAGGCTAAAACATTTTTTAAATCATCTAATCCTGGTTCCTTTTTGCTTACCAAGTCTTCCTTCAAATTATCTTTCCTGTTACATTTTACTATAAGCAGCAAGAGAAACCGTCAGTACTTTCAACACTTTGCTTAGATATCTCCTTATTGAAATAACCAAGCTCATTATGTATATATTTTTTCCACATAACTACAAGTGAATTTTATTAAGCTTTTTGTTGTAACATAACATGAGTTCTGCCATCATAAATTTCTAATAACGTGTTCCTCACTTTCTTTGAGAGCTTCCCAGGTGGCTCAGTGGTACAGAATCCACCTGCAATGCAGGAGACATAGGTTGCCTCCCTAGGTTGGAAAGATCCCCCTGGAGAAGGAAATGGCAACCCACTCAAGTATTCTTGCCTAGGACATCCCATGGACAGAAAAGCCTGGCAGGCTCCAGTCCATGGGGTTTCAAGAGAGTCAGACACAATTTATTGACTAAACAGCAGCACTTTCCTTGATTGAAAGTGCCCTCAAAGTTCAGAGTTCTAAGTGTTCAAGGAAGTTTAGGGTTTTTTTTTAACCATAGTCCTCAAAATCCTTTCAGTCTTGGGACTTCCCTGGCAGTGCACTGGTCAAGACTCTGCCCTTCCAATGCAGGGGGCATGGGTTTAATCTCTGGTCGGGAACTAAGATCCCACATACTGTTGATTGAAGCCAAAAAACTAATCCTTTCGGTCTTCCCTCTGACTGAATCAAAGCCGCTGCAAAAGTTTTAGACATTGTTAAAGCAGTAACCACTTTTATGGGTTGAATCATATCTCCCCAAAAGGCACTGTCACTCTAGCCTCCCCCCAGCACTTGTGAACATGACCTTATTTGGGAACAAAGTCTTTGCAAATAATCAAGTTAAGCTTGAACTCCTAACTTTCTGAACTGTGAGATGATAAACTTCTTTTGTTTAAGCCATTCAGTTTGTTGTACCTTGTTTCTACAGACCCAGCTAATACACCAGGCTCCAGATATTAAAATTGGATTAGTTATCTATTACTGTGTAACATTACTATCTCAAATTCAGCTGCTTAAATCAACACACATCCATTACCTCACACTTTCTGTGAAGTAGGTGTCTAGACATAGCTTAGCGGATCCTCTGTGAGTCTCTCATCAAGGTATAAGCAAGGGCTGAGTTCTCATCAGAAGCTCACAGGAGAGGGATCTGATTCCTAGTTCCTGTGATTATGGGCAGAATTCAGTTCCTGTGATATTGTAAGTATAAGAGTCTCAGTTTCATGATAGGTGTCAGCCAGAGACTGCCATAGGCTCCATACTCTATTACTCTCTCCCAATGGCTGCTCAGAACATGACAATAGGTTTCTTCAAAGCCAACAAGGGAGACAGCTAACTGGATGGATATTGCAGTCTTCTTTTGAATGATAGTGTGCGTTGTTAATAATGTTCATCTAGTCACCTTTGTCATATTCCATTGATTAGAACCGAGTCATAGGCCTTACCCACATCCAAGATGAGATTACACAGGGCGTGAAACATAAAACACAATGGTAAAGGGTGGATTTTTATTATCAAAGCATTTATTTTATTTTTTTTTAATTTTAAAATCTTTAATTCTTACATGCATTCCCAAACATGAACCCCCCTCCCACCTCCCTCCCCATAACATCTTTCTGGGTCATCCCCATGCACCAGCCCCAAGCATGCTGCATCCTGCGTCAGACATAGACTGGCGATTCAATTCACATGATAGTATACATGTTAGAATGTCATTCTCCCAAATCATCCCACCCTCTCCCTCTCCCTCTGAGTCCAAAAGTCCGTTATACACATCTGTGTCTCTTTCCCTGTCTTGCATACAGGGTCGTCATTGCCATCTTCCTAAATTCCATATATATGTGTTAGTATACTGTATTGGTGTTTTTCTTTCTGGCTTACTTCACTCTGTATAATCGGCTCCAGTTTCATCCATCTCATCAGAACTGATTCAAATGAATTCTTTTTAACTGCTGAGTAATACTCCATTGTGTATATGTACCACAGCTTTCTTATCCATTCATCTGCTGATGGACATCTAGGTTGTTTCCATGTCCTGGCTATTATAAACAGTGCTGCGATGAACATTGGGGTACATGTGTCTCTTTCAGTTCTGGTTTCCTCGGTGTGTATGCCCAGAAGTGGGATTGCTGGGTCATAAGGTAGTTCTATTTGCAATTTTTAAGGAATCTCCACACTGTTCTCCATAGTGGCTGTACTAGTTTGCATTCCCACCAACAGTGTAGGAGGGTTCCCTTTTCTCCACACCCTCTCCAGCATTTATTGCTTGCAGATTTTTGGATCGCAGCCATTCTGACTGGTGTGAAGTGGTACCTCATTGTGGTTTTGATTTGCATTTCTCTAATAATGAGTGATGTTGAGCATCTTTTCATGTGTTTGTTAGCCATCCGTATGTCTTCTTTGGAGAAATGTCTATTTAGTTCTTTGGCCCATTTTTTGATTGGGTCGTTTATTTTTCTGGAATTGAGCTGCAGAAGTTGCTTGTATATTTTTGAGATTAGTTGTTTGTCAGTTGCTTCATTTGCTATTATTTTCTCCCATTCAGAAGGCTGTCTTTTCACCTTGCTTATATTTTCCTTGGTTGTGCAGAAGCTTTTAATTTTAATTAGATCCCATTTGTTTATTTTTGCTTTTATTTCCAGAATTCTGGGAGGTGGATCATAGAGGATCCTGCTGTGATTTATGTCGGAGAGTGTTTTGCCTATGTTCTCCTCTAGGAGTTTTATAGTTTCTGATCTTACATTTAGATCTTTAATCCATTTTGAGTTTATTTTTGTGTACGGTGTTAGAAAGTGATCTAGTTTCATTCTTTTACAAGTGGTTGACCAGTTTTCCCAGCACCACTTGTTAAAGAGATTGTCTTTACTCCATTGTATATTCTTGCCTCCTTTGTCAAAGATAAGGTGTCCATATGTGTGTGGATTTATCTCTGGGCTTTCTATTTTGTTCCATTGATCTATATGTCTGTCTTTGTGCCAGTACCATACTGTCTTGATGACTGTGGCTTTGTAGTAGAGCCTGAAGTCAGGCAAGTAGATTCCTCCAGTTCCATTCTTCTTTCTCAAGATTGCTTTGGCTATTCGAGGTTTTTTGTATTTCCATACAAATCTTGAAATTATTTGTTCTAGTTCTGTGAAAAATGTGGCTGGTAGCTTGATAGGGATTGCATTGAATTTGTAAATTGCTTTGGGTAGTATTCTCATTTTCACTATATTGATTCTTCCAATCCATGAACATGGTATATTTCTCCATCTATTAGTGTCCTCTTTGATTTCTTTCATCAGTGTTTTATAGTTTTCTATATATAGGTCTTTAGTTTCTTTAGGTAGATATATTCCTAAGTATTTTATTCTTTTCGTTGCAATGGTGAATGGAATTGTTTCCTTAATTTCTTTTTCTACTTTCTCATTATTCGTGTATAGGAATGCAAGGGATTTCTGTGTGTTGATTTTATATCCTGCAACTTTACTATATTCATTGATGAGCTCTAGTAATTTTCTGGTGGAGTCTTTAGGGTTTTCCATGTAGAGGATCATGTCATCTGCAAACAGTGAGAGTTTTACTTCTTCTTTTCCAATTTGGATTCCTTTTATTTCTTTTTCTGCTCTGATTGCTGTGGCCAAAACTTCCAGAACTATGTTGAATAGTAGCGGTGAAAGTGGACACCCTTGTCTTGTTCCTGACTTTAGGGAAATGCTTTCAATTTTTCACCATTGAGGATAATGTTTGCTGTGGGTTTGTCATAGATAGCTTTTATTATGTTGAGGTATGTTCCTTCTATTCCTGCTTTCTGGAGAGTTTTTATCATAAATGGATGTTGAATTTTGTCAAAGGCCTTCTCTGCATCTATTGAGATAATCATATGGTTTTTATTTTTCAATTTGTTAATGTGGTGAATTACATTGATTGATTTGCGGATATTTATCAAAGCATTTAAGTCTGGTTAAATAAGTCCTGGAGATCTTCTGCACAGCATGGTTCTTATAGTTAATACTGCTGTATACTTACATTTTTTTCTAAGTGGATAGATCTTATGTTGAGTACAACTTTTCACACAAATAGTAATAATAATGTGTGCTTGCTTGCTTAGTCATTTCAGTTGTGGCAGGCTCTTTGAGGCCCCATAGACTGTAGCCCATCAGGCTCCTCTGCTCGTGGAATTTTCCAGGCAAAATTACTGGAGTTGGTTGCCATTTCCTACTCCAGGGAATCTTCCCAACCCAGGGATCAAACCCACATCTCCTGTGTCTCCTAAATTGCAAGTGGATTCTTTACCACTGAGTCACTAGGGAAGCCCAATGACAATAATAATAATGCTAATAAGAATAATTAAAGAGGGCAGAAGGAAATTTTTGGAGCTTATGGCATAGACATTTTCAAATACCTTTATGAATATATGTATATTTATCTCCAAACCCATCAAATTGTGTACATTAAATAGGTATAGCTTTTTGTATGCAAATTATGCCTTAAAAAATGTTTGTAACATATTTTTAAATACAATTTTTAAAATAGTTGTCCTCAAATAACATATTGCAAAACAGTTGTCCTGAAAGAACATATGTGTGTATGTATTTGTATGTGTGTGTATGTAGAGAAATATATCATGTGTTCTGTTATTATTTCTCAAAACTACAATAAAAATGCATGGTGACAAAAGCATTCAACTTGAGATGATCTGTCCTTTAGAGAAATAGCCCTGTACTGAGTTATTATTTCATCAACCATACTACCATTTACTTAGGCAATGAGGAGCAGTGAAAATTGCCAGAGTTTGTTGACTTGTTCAAGCAGTAAATGCTACAGTCAGTATTTTATATACTGGTGCTCTTAAACATGTCAAAATGAATTTTGTCCAAAGCCTGTGCGTAAGACCAGGATAAACCAAATACACATAACAGTCAGGAGGACTATCATCAATCACTTTCTCTCCTCCTTCTAAAAGTATTATTCCACTAAAATATCACATGATCTTGGTTGTAATTTTCTGAATCTTTATATATAATGTCCTGTATTATAAGCATTTCTTTGCTTTTTTCTTAATGTAAATCCTGTGTGGGTATAGGGATGGTGAGAAAAGACATGCCAGGTAGCTTTCTGAAGGTACATTTTTCCCAGCAGGCCCAATGGCCACCCTAAGGGATACATCTATTTTTCCATTTCCTTATCTTAAGTGAATGAATTGCAAGGAATTCAGTGGCTGTCCTCACTCCCAACATTCTAACCAGAACAGAGATTTTAGTGAGATGCATAAACTGCTGATTTGAAAGACTTCCTTAGATGCCATTACTTTATGTTTCTATCCAATCTAACTAGCTGCTTCTTTGATTAATCCTCATAAATGTAATATCTCTTACATTGATTGAGAACAGCATATGTGTGAGGTCATACCATTTTTTCTTATACATCAGGCTGCCAGCTATTATGGATATAACTTCTAATATTTCAGATTATGCTTGGGAGCACCACTGTGAGCTGAAATTAACTTTTAAAGACTGTGCAAGGAAATAAAACACTTTGAGAGCACGAAAATTTTAGTCTGGGTCATGTTCCTTTCTGCCTGAACTAATGTTTATATAATATAAATACTTTAATATAAAAACTTTAACTTAATTTCCTTAGCACATTGCTAACCTTTCCACAACAACATTTTTCAGCCCAATTACAAACTGAAGAGTCAGGGACCAAGATAGCACATTTAACTCAAGTGCCTAGAAAAGCACTTCAAGCCAAAACATGATGGCTACGCTAAGTCATGGGCTGTAGTGAGGAAGAGATGGGCAGAAGGGCAAACACTTGCAGAAATGGCCAATAGGATGAGCCTACAGGTCAACAGGACTAGAGACCAAAACAATTCATGAATCATACGGGCTGAACCAGAGGCCAAACTGTAACCTCTCTTGGCTGTGAGTTAGGATTCGCATACAGATCTGTCCAGTTCCAACACTCTGGTACCCTTTGTATATCACCGCCCTACCTTATAGAGATAGTGGATGGCAAGCGCAAGCATACCTCCAGTCTTCTTTTTAAAAAAATCTTTTTGTTCCAAATGATACTGAAATAAAAACACCAACTCTGAACTCTGGGAAGGAAACGCTTAAAAGCATGTTTGAACAATAAGAAATACATTGTACGTTAATTTAAATGACTGCTAGAAGTCTCTGAAGTTTGATAAATAGGTAGAGCTTTTGGAAAAGACTCTGGTGCTGGGAAACATGGAGGACAGGAGGAGAAGGGGACAACAGATGATGAGATGGTTGGTTGACATCACTGAATCAATGGACGTAAGTTTGAGTAAACTCTGGGAGATAGTGAAGGATGGGGAAGCCTGGCGTGCTGCAGTTCACGGTGGTCACAAAGAGTGGAATATTACTTAGTGACTGAACAACAGAGCCTTTTCAAACTTCTAAGCAATAGAAACTAAATTTCACAGTGGGTAACAGTTAGCCCGTCTTTTTTTCCTTTTGGCTGCACTGGGTCTTCGTTGCTGCATGAGGCTTTCTCTAGTTGCTATGCACAGGCGTTTCATTGCGGTGGCTTCTCTTGTGGCAGAGCTCGGGCTATAGGGCATGTGGGCTTTAGGAGTTGTAGCATGCGGGTTGGGTAGTTGTAGTGTATAGGTTTAGTTGCCCTGAGGCATGTGGAGTTTTCCTGGACCAGGGTTTGAACTCGGGTCCCCTCCATTGACAGGCAGATTCTTAACCACTAGACCACCAGGGAAGTCAGGTAGACTGGGGTAGTCATTTTTTAATACATGAAGTAGAGCAAATGACACTACAACTGATTACCTCCTAGAATATTTTAAAAGTGAAAATAAAAAGAAACAAGTTGCATGGCTTTGTTATCTGCAAAGAAATAAGCTCAAGAACTATAATTAGTGATTTGATTTAAGTTAGTTACTAGATACTTTTATGTTGTACTAACGAGGCAGTGTGATTTTTATTTCTGTAAATAAGCCTACTGATGTTATAAATCAATTCCATAACTCAGCTAAATAAAATGAACTAAAACTTAGAGTAACTTCTGTTGGCCCTAATGTTAATGACCTTTAGGGTCATTAAACATTATTCTCTAAACCCAGAGTTTTCTCTTCACTGAAACAGAGAAAGCTGACAGAAGGTAATCTCCCTTAGAAATGTTGTTTGAAATGATAAGAAAGCAATACATATTAAGATCCCACTCTGTGTCCAGTGTTTTCCTAGCTACTAACAAGAGTAAAGGAGATCAGTCCTGGGATTTCTTTGGAAGGAATGATGCTAAAGCTGAAACTCCAGTACTCTGGCCACCTGATGCGAAGAGTTGACTCACTGGGAAAACATTCTGATGCTGGGAGGGATTGGGGGCAGGAGGAAAGGGGGATGACAGAGGATGAGATGGCTGGATGGTATCACTGACTCGATGGATGTGAGTTTGAGTGAACTCCGGGAGTTGGTGATGGACAGGGAGGCCTGGTGTGCTGCGATCATGGGGTCGCAAAGAGTCGGACACGACTGAGTGACTGAACTGAACTGAACTGAACAAGAGTAAAGAGTAATCTCCATGTTCTGGAACTTATGTGCTGTCTGAATCAACAACATCTGAACAATTCAGGAAATTTTAATACTAACCTTATTAATTCTTAACAATGTGGATTCAATGAATGTTAGAACCATATGTGCATCAAAGGCAAGAGATATCTTTAGACGGACGATATATATTAACAAGGTCTCACATATGACTAGGATTTCAACTAGGTGAAAAGAAGGAATGAGAAATTTTCAGGCAAAAGAAGTAATAGGTAAAAATAACAAAAAATCATGAAATCATAAATTGGTGGTAAAAGGGCCCCCACACTTGGCAGACAGCCAAGTGGCCACAGCACTCTTTCCTTCCCCTTTGGGAGAGCCCGCTGTTAGAGTGATGAGGTTTTCGTGCTGTAACAGCAGGGATTCAGAGAATCGAGTAGTAGACTTCCCTGGTGGTCCAGCGGTGGAGAATCTGCCTTCCAATGCAGGGAACACCAATTCCATCCCTGGTCCAGGAACTAAGATCCCATATGTAGCCGGGCAACTAAGCTCACACACCACAACTAGAGAGAAGCCAGCACACCACAAGAAGACCACACACAGCAGCTAGAGAAGGCCACACACTGCAACAGAGAGCCCGGGCGCTGAAACTAAGGCCTGATGTGGCCAAATAAATGGCCGATAGAAGGCCTGATTGGGTGCAAGGTTTGTTCTGCCTGTGCCCATTTGTGACACTGCCCATCTCTTTCTGATTCTACGTCGTAACTCTCCTAAAGGATGAAAAAGAAACCCTAACCGTAGTGACTAAAAAAATCTGTATCTAATTAGAAAAAAAGCGGCATTAATTTAAAAGATAGTTTATATCTTTTTATCCCTTTTGAGGGCAAAAACACAAAGCACACTGTTTCTTTCTGATGTGTTATTTAGCATTTAGTACTAAAAAGAAAGGGAGAAAAAAAGCAGTATGCTTTTTTAAAAAATTGAAGTGTAGCTGATACACAATATTATATGTTACAAGTGTACAGTATAGTGATTCACGAATTTTAAAGGTTAGACTCCATTTATAGTTATTATAAAATATTGGCTATATTCCCTGGGTTGTGCAATATATCCTCGTAGCAGCTATGATATTATTTTGGTCAGTTTCTGACACTTAGCATGGATAATTAATTTTGGTAAAAGGTCACGTCCTTCTATAGTGAATCTTAAGGATAAAGGGGAGAAACAGAAAATCAAGGGGTGACAGGATTGGTGAATGTTGTGGGCCACCGTCCTCCTGCTCATTCCTGGAGATATGCCAGAAGGTACATAGTGGGGTTTGCAGAGTTACAGCCACCACACTGGCCTGTCCTTGCTTTAGATGTCTCAGAAATCATTCATTCCAGAATATCATACACTTAGGGTTTCCCAGGTGATGCTAGTGGTAAAGAACCTACCTGCTAATGCAGGAGACTTAGGAGACACAGGTTTGATCCCTGGGTTAGGAAGATCCCTTGGAGAAGGAAATAGTAACCCACTCCAGTATTCTTGCCTGGAGAATCCCATGGACAGAGGCTCCAGGTGGGCTATAGTCCATGGGGTTGCAAACAGTCAGACAAACTGAAGCCCCACACACATGCACACATATCATATACTTACATAACAAAACAAATGAATTGTAAAATATTAACATGAAAATATGAAAGGGTGCTATATTGGAGATCCAAAATAATGGAAAGTAATACAACAGCTTTTGGGTAAAAGATAAACTAATTGCATGAAATAATTATCACTATCATTACCCACCTTCCTCTATGTAGACAAATTCTGAAGTTCTGAAGTTCTTTGCATGATCAAATTCAGTTCAGTTCAGTTCAGTAGCTCAGTCGTGTCTGACTCTTTGTGACCCCATGGACAGCAGCATGCCAGGCCTCCCTGTCCATCACCAACTCCCGGAGTTCACCCAAACTCATGTCCATCAAGTCGGTGATGCCATCCAGCCATCTCATCCTCTGTCCCCTTCTCCTCCTGCCCCCAATCCCTCCCAGCATCAGAGTCTTTTCCAATGACTCAACTCTTCTCATGAGTTGGCCAAAGTACTGGAGTTTCAGCTTTAGCATCATTCCTTCCAAAGAACACCCAGGGCTGATCTCCTTTAGAACAGACTGGATAGATCTCCTTGCAGTCCCTGGGACTCTCAAGAGTCTTCTCCAACACCACAGTTAAAAAGCATCAATTTTTCGGCTCTCAGCTTTCTTCACAGTCCAACTCTCACATCCATACATGACCACTGGAAAAACCATAGCCTTTACTAGACAGACCTTTGTTGGCAAAGTAATATCTCTGCTTTTCAATATTTAGGCGTACTTAAAAAGTATATGTTAGAAATAAGTAGCAAGATATATAGGTAACTGCATCCCTAGTTACCTATACATCTTTTGGTAAGGTTGTTTTGCTTTCCTAAAGTTGTTTTGCTTTCCCAGAGGTAAAGCATGCATTGTGGGAGAGTGTATTAGCAGCCTGCCCTCTTTCCAACAGAGGCTAATAAGGACTCCCCCCACAAAGTACAGAGTTATAGGGAATCAGAAAGCCCCATGAAGTGTGGCTAATAGCTAAGGAATGAGTATTGGGAGAGTTCTGATTATTTTCATTTCAGGAGCATAAAACATACTGAATCAATTATACAGGTCAGTTCCTCTGTGATCTTATTGATTATAAATTGAAGTTAGTTACTATAATAGGAAAACAATGATAATTGACACTCCTGTTAATAAATATAACCTTCTTAAAGGCAGGCACACACTTAGGTCCAATTATGATGGCTTGTCATTTTTTCTTAATTGAAGAAAATGCTTTTCAAAGCTGTACAAAGTGAATCAGCTATAAGTTTACATATATCCCCTCCCTTTTGAACCTCCCACCCACTCCCCCCATCCCACCCCTCTAAACTCTCTATCACAAAGCACCAAGCTGAGCTCCCTGGGCTATACAGCAGCTTCCTGCTAGCTCTCTGTTTTAAACATGGTATGTATATATGTCAATCCTGCTCTCCCAATTCTGGCTTGTCTTTTTGAGCAGTACTTCTCAAAGTTATGGTTTTTCCAGTAGTCATGTATGGATGTGAGAGTTGGACTATAAAGAAATCTGAGCGCTGAACTGAACTCTCAAAATTAAATGCCACTCACCTGGGGATCTGCAAAGAAGTTGAGATTCTGCTTCTCTAAAGTTCCCAAGTGATACCTAAGCAGCTGGTCCTCCAATCATACTTTTTATAGTAAGTGTGTAGTGGCCCCGTCATGTCCAACTCTTTGCAGTGCCATGAACTGTAACCCACCAGGTTCCTCTGTCCATGGGATTCTCCAGGCAAGAATATTTAGTGGGTTGCCATTTCCTACTCCAGGGGATCTTCTCGACCCAGGGATCAAACCCGGGTCTCTGCATCTCCTGCCTTGACAGGTGGATCTTTACCCCTGTGCCACCTGGGAAGCCCTTTTGTATAGTAAGGAGAGTACACAAATCTGTGTTTTATTCAATGACGAATGAACTGAAAACAATATAATAAGTAAAAGTCCACATTATTCACAAGAGCCAAGATAAGGAAACAACCCAAGCATCCAACAGATGAATGAATAAAGAAAATGTGGGTATGTACATTCAACACAGTTTTTTGTTTGTTTCTGGAACAGCAGAGTTTCTCTAATGAAGTTCGGGAAAGACAGGTAAGAGGTAGGTCATTTTAAGGATTAAAGATTACAGAATGTCAGATGGATCTGAAGAGTCTTTGTAAATTAAGCTCTATAACAGTATCTGGGTCATAGTCCAAGTCCAGTAAATGTTAGCTGGAGTGGTGATGATGACGATGATGGTGATGGTGATGATAGTGGTAATGATGATGTTCAAAACAGGATATGATTCAGTCTTAAGAAAGACAGAAATCCTATCATTTTCTACAACATGGATGAACCTGTAGGACTGACATTGGGCTAAGTCACTTCAGCCGTGTCCGACTCTTTGCGACCCCATGGACTGTAACCTGCCAGGTTCCTTTGTCCATAGGATTCTCCAGGCAAGAATACTGGAGTGGGTTAGCCATGCCTTCCTCCAGGGGAATCTTCCCTACCCAGGGATCGAACCAGCATCTCTTATATCTCCTGCATTGGCAGGGCGGTTCTTTACCTGGGAGGTCCATGCTCACTGAAATAAGCTAGGCATAGAACAAATACTGCATGATTTCACTTATGGGAAGAATCTAAAATAGTCAAATTCACAGAAGCAGAGACGTGTATGTTGATTGCTGGTGGCTGTGGGGGAGGGGAAAAGGAGAGTGGTTGTTCAATGGCTATAAAATTTCAGTTATGTAAGAGGAGTGAGTTTTAGAAATCTACTGTACAACATAATGCCTTTAGGCAGCCATATAGTATCTCGCTCTTCAAAATTTGTTGAATGGGTAGATGTCATGTTAAATGTTTCTATTAAAAATGAAAATTCATTTGTATCTCTCTTTTAGATTCCACATATAAGTGATACCATATGATATTTGTCTTTCTCTGAATTATTTCACTTAGTATGTTACAATCCATCCATGTTGCTACAGATAGCACTATTTCATTTTTTTATGGCTGAGTAATACCCCATTGTATACCTATACCATATCTTCTTTAGCCATTCATCTGTTGATGGACATTTAGGTTGCTTCCATGTCTCATTTTTGCAGAACAGAAAGAGATTCACAGGCACAGAAAATACACTTATACTTACCAAAGGAGAAGGCGGGACAGGGATAAATTAGGAGTTTAGGATTAACATACACACACTACTACTTTAGTTCTTTAAAGGTTACTAAAGAGCCTCTTGATGAAAGTGAAAGAACAGAGTGAAGAAGTTAGCTTAGAACTCAGCATTCAGAAAGTGAGGATCATGGCATCCGGTCCCATCACTTCATGGCAAATAGATGGGGAAACACTAGAAACAGTGATTTTATTTTGGGGGCTCCAAAATCACTGTAGATGGTGACTGCAGCCATGAAATTAAAAGACGCTTGCTCCTTGGAAGAAAAGCTATGATCAACCTAGACAGCATATTATAAAGCAGAGACATTACTTTGCGGACAAAGGTCCATCTAGTCAAAGCTATGGTTTTTCCAGTAGTCATGTATGGATATGAGAGTTGGACCATAAAGAAAGCTGAGCACTGAAGAACTGATGCTTTTGAACTGTGGTGTTGGAGAAGACTCTTGAGAGTCCCTTGGACTGCAAGAAAATCAAACTAGTCAATTGTAAAGCAAATCAGTCCTGAATATTCACTGGAAAGACTGATGCTGAAGCTGAAAACTCCAATACTGAGGTTACCTGATACAAAGAACTGACTCATTGGAAAAGACCCTGATGCTGAGAAAGATTGAAGGCAGGAGGAGACAGGGACAACAGAGGATGAGATGGTAGGATGGCATCACCGACTCAGTGGACCTGAGTTTAAGCAGGAGTTGGTGATGGACAGGGAAGCCTGGCATTCTGCAGTCCATGGGGTCACAAAGAGTCAGACACATGTGAGCAACTGAACTGAACTGAATATCTTGGTGAAAAAAAAAGAAGATAAAATAACTAACAAAACAATAAAACTTTCAAACCAGAAGAAACTAGAAAACCTGTTTTGTATTTGCATATCTGCATGGGGCTTCTCTAGTGGCTCAGTGGTAAGGAATCCATCAGCCAATGCAGAGGATGCCGGTTCGATCCTCGGGTCAGGAAGATCCCCTGGAGTAGGAAATCGCAACCCATTCCAGTATTGCCTGGGAAATTCCATGGACAGAGGAGCCTGGCAAACTGCAGTCCATGGGGTCGCAAAAAAGTCAGACATGACTTGGGACTAAACAAAAGCAGCAACCACAACATTTTTCTGGACAGTATCAGAATGTCTTCTTAAACTGCTTAAAATGCTTGGATTATATTGAGTCTAAATAATCACAATAAAATTATTTGAGTCCGTAAAATCAAAGGAAGGATCTTTATTCTTGAAGCATATCTATTTCTGCCTGTAGATTTCTTTAAGTTGTGTTAAGTTCCAATAAAGTACTTATTTTAAAACGTTATGGATTCAGAATTCTTCGTCAGCTCTAAATGTCATGGATTACTGATCGATCAGTCATAGCAAAGGGAAATCTGTAAAACTAAATAGATCGCAGACAAAAAAGGGCAGGGGGTAGGATGTGGTCTTGTAACAAAAGCCTGGATTTACTTCCAAAGGAATACAACCTCAAAGGACATTATTACAAATTACTGTGGAATAGTGAAGCATTAGAACATCCTTCCATTAAATAAGAGTATAGCTGAAAGGTCAGATATATTTAAAATAAAGTTCACTACTAAATAAATTAAATCCTTTGTTTTGAGATATAATGCCAATTATAAACCTGTTTTTCAGAACTTATCCTTTTTTCTCCCTGAAAAGTTGTATGAGTTTTTAACACCACTAATTATCTTCAGATTCAAGAAAAAAAAAAAAAAGGCCTCCAAAACGTATGTATCCAGTTTTTATCTATTTATAAAAATCTCACATTTACAGCTAAAGAAAGAATATTATTTTAATGAACCAAAATAAAACATATTCTCAATGATTGAGCCCATTTCCAATGTGTAGCACATAAATCTACATAAACCATAGAGTTTAACCTTGCAAAGCAAAAGAAACATCAAGCTGTCAAACACATTTCTACCTGGTTTAATATATTTAAATTAGCAAAAAAAATATTGCCTTTGTTTCCAGAAAAACTATTGAACCAAGAAACTTCTAGGCTTTAAGATTATTAAAAAGATTGTCCAATATGTGACTGCTATGAGTCCACAAAAATTCAGTTTTTATTTGCTAAGTTAAGTCTTCCAGCAAATTGTTGGCTGTTTGATGGTGGATACTCATCTCACAATAATCCTGCCCAAATAGTCATGTTTGATTACCCCTTGTTCTGTTCAGAGAAAGAAAAGTCCAATAAACTCTCCCTACTACTTTTCAAACCAGACAGAAGTCACTGTAAACATATAAGAATAAGACAGAAGGGGTACCAGCATGAGCACACCTTTTGTCTTAAATGTTAGATTCTGAAAGGAGTGCAATAAATGAACATGAAGCCAATGTCAAAAAATATAAGATTTTGAGATGCTATAGACTAGGAACGTATTACAAAGACCCTTCATTATTTTACTTCATATGAAAAGACACACAATAAATATTTTTCAATTAATATGAAAGATAAAAAACAGTTCATTCCAAACCATATTTCCCCTATACAGGGAGCTCTCGGATTGATAGCATATTAACAACTGTACAAAAATGAGCCCTGTGTACAAGGCATCATAACAAATAATTGGCTCATTAAAAATGCCTCTTCTGCTCAGTAACCATTTCAGTTATGATTTGAGCTTAGCTGCTGTAAATGAGACACAAAATGATAATGTCTTTTAAAAGATAAAAGTTTATTTCTCTCACGCATAAAATCTGAGCTGATGAGGTGGTGACTCTGTTCCATGGGATCATGTGGGGCTAAGGGTCCTTCCATCTTACTGTTCTGATGTCCACAGTTTTTCGATTGCCCATACAGTCCAGGAAGGCAGTTCCACATTCCAGTCATCAAAAAAAGAAAAAGAGAAGAAGGCATCCTTTCATTATATAAAAAAAATGACTAAAAAATGGAACCAATCATGTCTGCTTTCTTTCCGTTGACCAGAATGTTTGTCACATGACTACATTCAATGATAAGGAAAGCTGGAAAATTTAACCATTAATGGGCAGCACATTCCAAGTTTCTGAATTCTGTCATTCTTTACACCAGGCATTTTTGTGACATTTATTGAGGGCATCTTCTGATCTCAGTGATCAAAAATATCTCCTACCTTGCTAAAGTCTGACATTCTAGCTTAAAGTTCCACTCACTTTTAGTAAAATGCAATCAGAATTTTTAAGCACTATGGGAGGAGACTTCAAAGTAAAACATTTATTCCAGCAAGCATGTTGTAGCATTTATTCATGCTAGCCCACTCCAGTGTTCTTGCCTGGAGAATCCCAGGGACAGGGGAGCCTGGTGGGCTGCCATCTATGGGGTCACACAGAGTTGGACATGACTGAAGTAACTTAGCAGCAGCAGCAACAGTGCTTTAAGATGCCCGTATAATAGTAGCATGCTTCTCTAAAGTTAAAATGCTGAGTAGAAATTCACTGATGTTTTGGGGAATAACAGATATATGATCTCCCACCCACTGACTTCCCAAGTGACTCAGTGGTAAAGAATCCACCTGCCAACGCAAGAGACGCAGGGAACATGGGTTCGATTCTTGGGTCGGGAGGATCCCCTGGAGAAGGAAATGGCAACCCACTCCAGTATTCTTGCCTGGGAAATCCTAGGCAAGGAGCCTGGTGAGCTACAATCCATGGGGTTGCAGAAGAGTAGGACGTGACTTAGCGACTGAGCACACAGCACACATATTCCCAGCCGCTAAAGTCCCTAAAAATCTCAGCTCAAAACATGAACAACAGAAATGTAAAAACTCTTGAAATAAATCACTCTACTAGGAGACTCACAGATAATTACAAAAGGACTGCTGCTGCTAAGTCACTTCAGTCATGTCCGACTCTGTGCGACCCCATAGACGGCAGCCCACTAGGCTCCTCTGTCTCTGGGATTCCCCAGCCAAGAGCACTGGAGTGGGGTGCCATTTCCTTCTCCAGTGCATGAAAGTGAAAAGCGAAAGTGAAGTCGCTCAGTCGTGCTGACTCTTAGCGACCCCATGGACTGCAGCCCACCAGGTTCCTCCGTCCATGGGACTTTCCAGGCAAGAGTACTGGAGTGGGGTGCCATTGCCTTCTCCGACTAAAGGACTAACATTCGTTAAATATGAGAATATTTGAGGTGAGCAAACATATTCATGTTAACTTATTAATTACAAAGGTTGTTTTACTTATGAACAATATAAATATAAGGGTCTTTCTTATATTTCTATATTTAGTGAGCTCATTTCTTAGTTCATTTTATATAAAAAATACATACATGGAATAAAAGAGACAGAGTAATCTTACACTCCTTTGTTTGTTAAGCAAAATGAAGCAACCCATCAGAAAATAGGGGTTTTTCCAGTGAGAGAAATTTAGGGTCATTATTTTTAGAGGATTTATAACTATATCCTGATATGTTTTCCTGGATGAATGTTTAAGGCCAGAGTGATAAAAAGATAATATTGTTAGACACTAAATATTCTGGTAGTACTGAATCCATTACTACATTTCGTGTCATTATTAAGTCAAAAAACATACAGGATGTAATTTTGTTTGGGATATCTTCTAGCTAGACAGTAAAATTAGAACTCTGAAGTCAACTAAAAAGTCATCTTGAGGTGTTGGTTTATAGCTTGATGGATGTTTCAGCATAAAATATTTGCATATTCAAGTTATTTTTTTGATGATTATATATGCAATCTGAATACTTAAGAATTTTCTTATTTTTATTTGATCCTAACTTTTAAAACACTTTCTGAAATTAAGCACTTTCAGCAAAATATGGTATTTTCCTGTATATTTTGTGTTCTTCAGGTACTTCTTGGTTTTCTAGAACATTCCTTACAGTTAGATTCTCATAAATATTTCAATACTTAATGACACAAACTTTTTAAGTTATTTGATTATAATCCTAGTTTGTCTTAAACTTATAAAATTAGATATTTAAAAAAAATAGATTTCTTCCATTCTTCAGATAACACATTTTTGTGATATTATTCAGGGGTGTCTTCAGATCTCAGTGACCAAAAATACTTGACATCCTGCTGAAGTGTGTGAAATTCATAACCTAAATGGGAAGGAAATCCAAAAAAGAGGGGATATGTGTATAAGTGTAGCTGATTCACTTTGCTGTAGAAAGTGTTCGTCATGTTTGACTCTTTTGTGACCCCATGGACTCTAGTCCTCCAGGATCCTCTGTCCATGGGATTTCCTAGGCAAGGATATACTGGAGTAGGTAGCTATTCCCTTTTCCAGAGGTTCTTCATAACCCAGAGATGGAACTCTGGTCTCTTGCATCACAGGCAGATTCTTTTCCGTCTGAGTCACAAGGGACTAACTCAGAATTGTAAAGCAGCTATTTGTTGTTGTTCAGTTGCTAAGTCGTGTCCGACTCTTTTCAGTCCCATAGATGTCAGGCTTCCCTATCCTTTACTATCTCCCAGAGTTTGTTCACACTCATGTCCATTGAGTCAATGATGCCATCCAACCATCTCATCCTCTGTCATCCCCCTCTCCTTCTGCCCTTGAAGCAACAAGCAGCTGTGCTCTAAATAATTAATTAATTAACTTTAAAACATTCGTTTTTATTAAAGTATAAACACAAATGTTCTTTGCTCCTCTCCACCATGGCACCTTTAAACTATTTATCAGTCATTACTGTAGAACAGGTTCTATGACATCTGGCAGGTAACAGCTGAGCTGCCTTGGAAAATGCAGTGGAAGCCAACGGTGATGATGGGGAAAGTGGGCATTTACGTCCTCAATGGTGTACCCCAATGGGAAGAAATAGCAAGAAAGGGTGTCAGTGGGTGACTCTGGACATTCTAAAGTTGGAATAAAAACATGTGATGTCAAGAGACAGGTTATGACAAGCAAGGTTGTCATAACAGAAAAAGCATGATAAACAGTGGTGTGCTCAGTGGTGAGACCATACCAAAGGCAAATATGGCCAATTACATAATTTTGCCAAGAACCTGGATCTCGGGTATATTCAGAGAAATGAAACATTTTCAGTTCAGTCACTCAGTCGTGTCCGACTCTTTGCGACCCCATGGACTGCAGCACACCAGTCTGCAGGGAGGTGATGGACACCTCCCTGTCCATCACCAACTCCCAGTTTATTCAAAACACATTTTAGGAACCAAAATATTTTAATAATGTTTTCCAAGCAACTAAGGCAGGTGGCAGTGGACCAGCACTCTTGAAGTGACTTGAAGTTGGCTGACTGGATGTTTAATTCAGCCCTCTCCAAAGTGCTTTCGCTTTGGTGGTCTGATAAGATGTTCTGTTAAAAAGGATTTCTATAGTCAAACGGGTTTGGAAAACTCAGCATCTCATACTGCCCTCTTAGGAACCCCAGGCTTGTATTAGCATATTAAAGCCTTTAAAAAGTTTCAGAGTTGAGAAATTTTTTCTAAAAGCCAGCATTTCCAGGAGTTATTTGTCCTCGTAACCACGTTTTTAGTAACACCTCTGACTACATTGCTGGGAATGTTGAAATGATAATCACTTTCTATCTGTGGTAGGGTAAATTTGTTCCTAGTTACAAACTATGATAGTGGAAATATGACTGATATACACTGTACCCAGTAATGAGAACTACAAAATTATGATTGATTACATAGCTTTGTCAAAATTATTCCTTTTAATAAAAATTGAGCACAAAAGAGTGCTAAATAGATAATCAGTAAAAATGCAAATCCTCTTTATACCTTACAAATAAATGCTATGTAAACAATTATCAACCAAGCATTCACAACAATAGGTAGATTAACTGATGTAAAAACTCAGTGTAGATCTGACCAATTTAATCAGCACTGCTCCTCAGAACGACTCAAGCGTTGGTAATCGTGTTGGTGATTATAAGGACATGGCTTCCTGCCCACCAGGAAATGGACTGACATGACCATCAGCTGACATGGAGCACAGGACCAGTTATTGAGGTCATTTTGTAATTACTAATCAAAGCCAGATTTGAACAAATAGTCTAACAGAGAACATCTGGATCCTGTATCTCATCTCTTGTAGTTTCCCCATACCCATACACAAAATAAGCCAAATACATGCAAATATAAATGTAAAGAGGAAGAAGATGCCAATATCTGTATCTTGTATCAGTCTCCAAGGCTGAAGTCATTTCTCCAGCACTGTCCCTGACTCCAGACTTCTCTGTTAGCACAAGTTTCTGGTTTCAGCAGAAGCAAATAAGACTTCTGTCTCAACATTAAAATTTGAGGGAAATTTAAAGGTTTATGTAACAACACTCATGTTCTCTTAATCTCTAGCCCAGTACTGCTCTTTCCTCTGCCTGAACTTTTGAAATGACGCCTTTGGGTGACCCAGAAAATGTTTTCTAGTTCCCTCACTAACACATTTCTTTGGGTACACTGGAACGCATCTCTTAAAATGATAAGACAATGCAGTTTTGTTTTAATAAGAAACTGGAATAGCTTGCCTGGAAATAACTTAAACTTCTAATTTCTGTCTAGATCTTATATGGTATATGAGATCCTGGGACACTGAAGTGGTAAAGCAAAAGAGAGGATGTAGGAAGAAAACTAAGGAAACATAAAATGAAGAATGGGATGCTAAAGTTCCGTGTTTAAGACCTTATAATTTGGTCCCTGTTTTGCTTCCAAATAGTTGCAAAACAGATAAAAAAAAAAAAAAAAACTTTCGGAGTATCTTAATGTTTATGATGCTGAGCTCTGCTCTCAAATATGTCATTTAATATGTGAATTTGATGTGATATAGTGAAAAGTGGAGGCTTGAAATAAGATAGATCTGAATTCAACTCTCAGCTCTCTAATATTCACCAAGCCATTAGACACCCCTGCCATGGGCTTAGCCTGGTTGGTCTTCACAATGTCACCCACCTCTGCAGCAGTTAGTCCAGGATACTGTAGTCACAACTACCTCTCCTGCCTCGGGCTTATCCAGCTATTCCAGATATATTCTCTAAGTTCTCCAGGATCCCAAACACTATTTTATGTTTTTTTTTTTTCTTTTGCTCATTTTTCACTAATAGATAAACTTCTTTATTGGCTTTCCAGGTGGTGCTAGTGGTAAGAACCTGCCTGCCAATGCAGGAGACATAAGAGACGTGGGTTTGATCCTAAGCCGGGAAGATCCCCTGGAGAAGGGCATAACGACCCACTCCAGTATTCTTGCCTGGGAAATCCCATGGACAAAATAGCTTGGTGGGCTACGGTCCATGGGATCACAAAGAGTCGGAAACAACTGAAGCGATTTAGCAGCAGTAGCAGCAGCAAACTTCTTTATACACAGCTGTATCTCCCGGGAAAACTGCTTTTTTTTCTTCCCGTCTGCTCTTTTATTTTCTCTGGGAGGCCGGAGATTGTGCTTGTCACTGACCATGCTAGGATAATAAATTTTAATAAATAAATATTCATTATGTACCTTTGAAAAGTATTACTTAACCTCTCTGACCTTTTTTTTCTTCCCTATAAAATATGGATACTAAATGTAATGGAATTTTTGTGAAAGTTAAAAATGAGGTGGCTAATTTGTACAGCTGTCTTGCACATAAAAGATAATCAAGAAATATTAACTCTCTATCCATGCCCTTTTTCCTAAGTGGCAGAGCCACCAGAAAGACAAGAAAATAACAAGGGAAGGTTTGGGGAAATCTCTTTCTGTTGTTTACGCATGATTATAGAGATTTCATCCAAAGATTATGTAAAAAATGTTATGTCTTCAACATACTTTATTACAATTTCCTTTTTTCCAACAAACTAAATTCATTTCACTTTTTAAAAATTGCTCCCTTCTTGCATTATTGTTCCCATATATCCATATGGGTTATTCATAAAGGTAAATGATCAGACCTAAATGGGAAGAAAGTCTGAAAAACAGTGTATATACATATACATTATAGCTGATTCACTTCATTGTACTGCAGGAAATGAATACAACATTGTAAAGCAACTGTATCCCAATGAAAATTAATTTTAAAAAGGTAAATAATCAGGCAAGGGTTGTGTTTGTGGAATTGATACCGCACTGTTGAAATTGAACAGTGATATTTACAAACTGTTAAGTGGAGAATGAGGAAAGGAGATAGTTAAGGGAGTTAAACAGGATATAGCAAGAAGTTCTTATTTCTGACCATGAGGAAACTGTTTGCAGCTCAGACTCCTCTCAGAATATTAATCTTCCTGCAGAAACATGTGTAAGATAAAACCCTTTCTCCTCTGAGCAATCAAGGGCCCAGGAGCAAAACCCAACATGCTAGAAAATCATGTCAGCAGAAAAAGATGCCATTTCAAGATAATAAGTAATTAGTGCTGGCATTTTACAGAGCATAATTGAGAGATGATACCTCCTTAAAAGCCCCCATTGATTAAAACTCAGTATTTAAAGTGAACTTAGTGAACCCTGGTAGGCAAAGAGTAAGATTTTTCTGTAGAGTGAAAATCTACCTAAATCAAGAAAGGACGATTCTAGCAAAGACCATATGGAAAATGAATATTGAGTAACAGAGGAAAAGATCAGTAGAATTTGCCAGAGAAGGAAAAGTGGTGAGAAAAAAGCATTCTTTAGACCATGCATATCCAAATGTTATCATTGGTTCTGGAAAGAGAGGAATTTGAAATTTATATCATAAATAAATAGTATACTATTTGTATTACATTGTAAGTAAGCATGCTTAGGTCTTGTTGTTGTTCAGGCTGTAAGCCATGTCCAGCTCTTTGTGACCCCATGAACTGCAGCACACCTGGCACTTCACTATCTCCCAGAGTATGGTCAAACTCATGTCTGCTGAGTCGGTGATGCCATCCAACCATCTCATCTTCTGTCATCCCCTCCTCCTGCCCTCAATCGTTCCAGCATCAGGTCTTTCCAGTGAGTCAGCTCTTTGCATCAGGTAGCCAACTGTAGGCAACACACTGTGGTTCTCAATTCTTGAGTTTCAGTTCCTTCTCATCTTAATAGGATTCTTTTATTATCTTAATAGGATTCTGAGATAAATCTCATTCATGTATTGTTATATTTCTCAAACAGATGGGCCCTACCTGATCACTGTAATCAAGATTCAAAAACTCCAGGGTGGAAAAACCTGCTAAATAATAGCACCAGCAACTTGATTTAGTAAAATTTACTTTTTTCTGGTATATTTACAATACAGAGATGGACAGGAAACATTTATGGCTTCCTAACAGCCCTACATTCACTTTCTTCCCCACCCTTTCCTCTAATTTATCCTGCACATTACTGTCAGATTCAATTTATTAAATATATATATATATATATATTTATGGAATAAATATGTACCAGGAAGTATACTAAGCACATGTATATAATAATGAATGGCAGATCTTGTCCTCAAGTTCTTAGAGTTCAGTGGAGAAACAGTTAAGAAAACAGGAAATCACCTTGTAAAAGATAAACACATATATGATGGGAGAAGGTTAAGACCATAAGATTGACATGTACACACTGCTATATTTAAAATGGATAACCAACAAGGACATACTGTATAGCACAGAGAACTCTGCTCAATGTTATATAATAATCTAATTAGGAAACTAATTTGAAAAAGAATAGATACATATATATACATATATATGCATAACTGAATCACTTTGCTATATACCTGAAACTAACAAACCATTGTTAATCAACTCTGTGTGTGTGTGTGTGTGTGTGTGTGTGTGTGTACGCATGAGCACTCGGTTGTGTCTGACTCTTTGCAGAGTCATGGACGGTAGCCTGCCATGGACTGTAGCCTGCCAGGCTCCTCTGCCTATGGAATTTTCCAGGCAAGAATACTGGAGTGGGTTGCCATTCCCTTCAGGGGATCATCCTGACCCAGGGATTGAACCTACATCTCTTGCATCTTCTGCATTGGCAGGTGGATTCTTTACCCACTGAGCTGCCAAGAAGCTCTGTTAATCAACTGGACTCCAATATAAAATAAAAAGTTAAAAAAAAGAAGAAACTCATAAGAGAGCCATGTAAACAGACTATTGGATGTAGAGAAGATCTACCAGATTAAATTGTTTCCAAGATACACAGCAGTAAATAACATACAGTGATTGGCTAGATAAATATGGTAAAGCATGCATCCCAGAGGGTCACTGGAGATTTAAGAGATAAGACAAGAGAAGTAAAGATGGGCAAAGGTTGTGAAAGAGCTCATAAACCATTTGAGGAGCAGGGGGAGCCATTGCCGTGGTTAACAGTGCAATAGCACTTTCAAAGACAAACTTTTTTTAAATTTTATTTTTTCATTGAAGGATAAGAGAAAATCAAACCATGTGTTTTGATTTCAAGAATTTTAAAGAAATATTTGTCATTGGATCAAATTCTTTTTTATATAAATTCATTTATTTTTTAATTGAGGGATAATTGCTGTACAGAATTTTGTTGTTTTCTGTCAAACCTCAACATGAATCAGCCATAGGTATACATATGTCCCCTCCCTCTTGAGCCTCCCTCCCATCTCCCTCCCCATCCCACCTAGGTTGATGAAGAGTGCCTGTTTGAGTTTCCTGAGCCATACAGCAAATTCCCAATTCCCATTGGCTGTCTGTTTTACATATGGTAATATAGATGGAGGACCCTAGAACCAACCTATTATACAGAGTGAAATGAGACAAACGTATTTTGATGAGTCACTTGCTGTTCATTTTCCCTGCTGATGCTGGGATCCACTGTCCTGTGAAAGGACCCTTGAACCAGAGAGTGGACTGGAGAAGGGACGATTTTGGTAAAACTAGAAGCAGGAAGGCCACGGTCATTGTTGCAGTCATCGAGGAAAGAGATGATACAGGGTGAAACTAAGTGATCAACAGTAAAGAAGGAGGGAAATAGACAAAGTACAGAGATACTGAAGAAGTAGAGACAACAGAATCTGGTAATTGACTAGGTGTGCTTTCAGGGAGGAAGACTGAAGAGTCGAATCCAATGCAAACTGATTCTGACCTTGAACAACTGTGTGCGTAGCACTTAGTTATGAAGATTTGGGTCACAGGAAAGGAAGAGCAATAATTGAATGGTTTACACGTTGAATTTTATACGTTTCTGTGATAATCAAGTATACATGTAGGACAGACAGCTGTACATGTAGATATAAAACTCCAGAAAAAAACATGTGGCAGAGATCCACACTGGAGAAATTGCAAATCTTTACATAACCTGTGCATTTGTAAGCGTTAAAGACTCTATGCATTTATTCTTCCCGTTCCTATTTATCTATCCACCTTTGTGTGAGATTGCAATGCCTCCCACCTGCTCAGGGTCCTATCAATTATTCATTACCCCATATTTTCTCCTCCTCTTCCCTACTGGCTCCTTTCCATCATTTATATATGCTAAAGTTTCTTTCATGTTTATCAACAAGGAAGCAGACAAGTAAAGCCCTTGTCTCCTAGTAACCATCCTATATCCTTCTTTCGAGAATTGTCTAAACGTCTACTTTTCCGTTTCTTCTAAAGTTTGACTTCTGTTCTTTACCTTCACCTCCAGGGCCATTATCCCACCATACTTACTCTGTCTACCTTCCCACCAAAATTGTACTGCTTGCTTTCCTGTGAAATTCCACAGTTCTTCTCAGTCCTCACCATCAGCAGGTCTGAGCGTCCCTGGATACCAGTGACCACTACCTTCTTCTGGAAGCCTTCTCTCGACTTCGTGACAGCTAATCTCCTGGGGGTTGATCCTTCACAAGGTTCTCTCTTGTCCCTCAAAGGCTGATACTCTTTTACTCTGCACATCTCCTTGTGTGGTGTCATTTACTCTTGTTGATTATTATTTTGTATTGATGATTCCCAAAACTATATCTCTGGCACAGAACTTTGTGTAAGGACAATATATGGGAACAAGGTGAACTTCTCTGTCTTTAGCTAGGTGTCCTCTAATCCTTGAAACCTTTGTCAGGCCACAGTCTAACTTGTCTCCTGACTATGGCACTATGCATCACAGGTGAGAATACCTGTGATTTTTGTTCCTACCTGTTCTCTAGTCTAGAATGTCCTGTTCCTTTAACCTATTAATTTATGTCTCATTAATATCTTAAGTACAAATGCAAAACTTATTTTGCCCATGGAATTTGTACTGCATCACTGTACCATCCCATAGAAAAGGAATAACAAGTAGGTTGCATCTTGAATGAAAATGCTAATTCACAAGTAACACCAACCTAGAGTAACACCAAACTAAGGAAGTTTCACTCTTTCTCATGTCCATACACAGCAGGAAAGTATCATGACTGATCATCAGTGTCTACCTGGAGCACAAGATAGAAGGGGCAGCCTCAGTCCACGTGGCTTCCAAATGCGTTATATTGCTTTTACGATGTGCTACCTAAAATTATTACTTACCTTGATTGTCAATATGCTGTCTTTATAACTAGGTGTTAACCTTTGCAAATTAAAGACTGGATCTTATTTTTCATATTTTCAGGCAAAAATGATTATTAAATCATCATCACTTGATGAGAAGGAAAAGGGAGAGATGCCAGTAGAGTACATTTTAGAAGTGGAAACAAATGTAGTACACAGAAAAAGTTAGCTTTTTAAAAAAAGAAATTGATATTACCCATTCTCTAAAGATACATTCCAAAATTAAATCACCTTACTCTCTACAGACACAGATGGGATAATAATATTTTTAGAGAACATATTTTTCTTTTGAATCTCATGCAATCTCCTTTAAAAAAAAAAAAGCTATCACTTTTAAAGTATATGCTGCGGTTGAAATTACTTCTACAAAGCTATGCACCCAGCATCTATGAAAGCCAAAGTAAGGCTTTAGTAAAACAATAGATTGGGATGTAGAGTGCGTTTGGATTGTTTAACATTTTGGAAGAAATGAGCATGTAGAGTGTTATCCTAAAATAATATTTAAAAAAATGAAAGAGATTAAAAAAAAACTTTAAAAAGAATCTTAAAAAGAGTATTCTTTCTTACCTCCCCTACCCTGCCATCTCTCATGACCCTTCCTACTGCACAGATCTAGGGGGATGTGCTCAGACTGACAACATATAAAACATATACTTCAGACTTAGAGAACACATGTATAGTTCCCAGGAAGGATGGAGAGAAGGGCTAGTTAGGGAGTTTGGGATCGACATGTACACAGAGCTACATTTAAAATGGGTAACCAACAAGGCACTACTGTATAGCACAGGGAACTCTGTTCAATGTCATGTGGCAGCCTGGATGCCAGGGGAGTTTAGGGGAGAATGGAAACATGTATATGTTGACTGAGTCCCTTTGATGTCCATCTGAAACTGTCACAGCGTTGCTCATAAGCTGTTGTTGTTGTTTAGTTACTAAGTCGTCTCCAGCTGTTTTGTAACCCTCAACTGTAGCTGTGCCAGGCTTCCTGTGACCATGAGATTTCTCAGCCAAGACTACTGGAGTGGTTAGCCATTTTCTTCTCCAGGCGATCTTCCCAGCATAGGGATCAAGCCTGTGTCTCCTGCATCTTGGGCAGATTCTTTACCATTGGAAACCCAGTGGGAAACCCAATAGGAAAGTTATCCTAAAGTTATTACAACTTTCTATTATAAGTAATATGTGTTGTAATATTTTTACAGCACCATAGATAGTGCTTAAAAAGTACTTATGAAAGGATCTGTGGCACTTTTTCTCAAAAGATGTTTATAAAGAAAATAATGATGTTTGAAATTTTATTCTATTTTCATGACTTTTGATATCCCAAAGTATCTCTCTCTTTCTCAAAACTTTCTAATTAAATAGGAAGAGCATGATTGGTATATAGATGCACTTTACATTTTTCTTCTAAAATGGGAATACTTTTATTATACTTTTACAAGAGATTTAAATAATCTCCTTGTTTTTGCTGCCAGTGACCAATCTGAGATTATAAGCAGGAGGTGCTGGGTAATGCCAGAATCTAAAAAAAATAGCCTAAGAAATGGTCAAATGTTACTTGGAAGCTAAACTGAGACACACACTCATTTGGCACACTGTGGCTGCCCTTCACCACTTCTAGAATGGAAGAGAAATTTTACACAAATTTTTTCAGTTCAGTTTAGTCGTTCAGTCATGTCTGACTCTTTGCGACCACAGGGACTGCAGCACACAAGGCTTCCCTATCCATCACCAACTCCCTGAGCGTACTCAAACTCATATCCATCAAGTCGGTGATACCATTCATCCTCTGTTGTCCCCTTCTCCTCCTGCCTTCAATCTTTCCCAGCATCAGGTTCTTTTCCAGTGAGTCAGTTCTTTGCATCAGGTGGCCACAGTATTGGAGCTTCAGCCTCAGCATCAGTCCTTCCAATAAATACTCAGGACTGATTTCCTTTAGGATTGGCTGGTTGGATCTCCTTGCTGTCCAAGGGACTCTCAAGCGTCTTCTCCAAACCACACTTCAAAGCATCAATTCTTTAGCGCTCAGCTTTCTCTATGGTCCAAATCTCACATCCGTACATGACTACTGGAAAAACCATAGCTTTGACTAAACAGACCTTTGTCGGCAAAGTAACATCTCTGCTTTTTAATATGCTGTCTAGGTTGATCATAACTTTTCTTCCAAGGAGCAAGCATCTTTTAATTTCATGGCTGCAGTCACCATCTGCTGTGATTTTGGAGCCCAAGAAAATAAAGTCACTCACTGTTTCCATTGTTTCTCCATCTGTTTGCCATGAAGTGGTGGAACCAGATGCCATGATCTTAGTTTTCTGAATGTTGAGTTTTAAGCCAACTTTTTCACTCTCCTCTTTCGCTTTCATCAAGAGGCTCTTTAGTTTTTCTTCACTTTCTGCCATAAGGGTGGTGTCACCTGCGTATCTGAGGTTATTGATATTTCTCCCTGCAGTCTTGATTCCAGCTTGTGCTTCATTCAGTCCGGCAATTCACATGATGTACTCTGCATGTAAGTTAAGTAAGCAGGGTGACAGTATACAGCCTTGACGTACTCCTTTCCCAATTTTGAATCAGTCTGTTGTTCCATATCTGGTTCCAACTGTTGCTTCTTGACCTGCATACAGATTTCCCAGGAGGCAGGTAAGGTCATCTGGCAATGCTATCTCTTTTAAGAATTTTCCACAGTTTGTTGTGATCCACACAGTCAAAGGCTTTGGTGTAGTCAGTAAAGCAGAAGTAGACGTTTTTCTGGAATTCTCTTGCTTTTCTATGATCCAACGGATGTTGGCAATTTGATCTCTGGTCCCTCTGCCTTTTCTAAATCCAGTTATTATCGATTAATAATTTTTCAGTTATTATGATACAAACTTTGACAATACTCATTATATAGTGATCTCTGGAGAAGATGTGAGCACTTCCATGATATTATGAAGCCTTAAAAGTTGGAAAGCAGGATACAGAAGAATGAATTTCAAGTGGAGGCTGAAAATATAAGATGTAAACTAAGAGTTTCAAAAAACTTATAATTCAGTAATCTACACATAATAGAAATCTTCAGGATTCTGAAGATATGTGAAGATTTCTGTGCCCCTTCAGAGATACAAAACAATTACCTGATATTTTTAGTAGTTTAAAGACACATAATTTTGCTTTAGTATATATTTCAGTGTTATCTAGCTTATCTGTCTAAGAAAAGTTACCATGTTCTAGTTAGCAGAGTAATAAATTGGAAGAATATAATATTTTAGTAAATAATTGATCAGACCCCATTGAATCTGGTCATTTACAAAACACTAATTCTCAAGGAAATCGAAAGTATTAATTAAGTGATAATAGTGACTGTGATCTCAAAATACTCTTTAAAATTATTGTGGCAGTCTGCTGAAAATCTCTTAAATGATGGGTTTTATGCAAGACCCAAAATAGTAATAATGTGCTGAAAATCTAAAAACTGCTCTGGGAAGTAAAAAGGATAGAACTTTCTGTATAAAAATAACATTGTATTATGCTCCTTGATGTTGCAAACACTTTGGGAGGGTGAAATCTTATTTTCTCAGCTGTTCCAATGACACATAATTCTATTAAAAAAAAAAGTAGATCTAGATATGAGATAGAGGACACCTGGAGACAGATGAATTGAGCTAAATTTGAAATGAATCATTGAGCTAATGTATAAAAGTTACGGATTTAAATGTTTTACCTGCTTCCTTTGCTAATTTCATTTGCTTCCTGCTGCTGCCCTTATTGCCATGATGTTTCTTAATACTAAACCTGTGTGTGTGGAGAATGAGGTCTGTAACCTTTCAGATTTAGAGTTCCTGGACAACAGAGACCTATATGCAGTTCAGTGGTGAAAAGTCTTATGAGAAAGTGGATAATGATGGTGTATCATTTGCTAAAACCATTTCCTATCAATCTGAGGATATATTGATTAATAGTCTTTTAAAATGTTTATTTACTTATTTGGCTATGTCGGGTCTTAGTTGCGGCACAGAGGATATTCACGTCTCATGCGGGATCTTTCCTTGCTGTACACAAACTCTCTAGTTGTGGCACATGGGGTCTCTAGTTGCGGCGCCCAGGCGTAACTGCTTCTTTGCATGTGGGATCTTTTTTTTTCTTTTTTTTTTTTATAAATGTCTTTATTGGTCCAGTAATACATCCCACTCCACAGAGAATGTTTGTAATATCAAGATGAAATGAATATTCATTCTCTCTCTTGGTCTTAACATTGTCACCTGCCAAAATTGTGGCACATTATAATTTGCCTTATATTTGAATCAGGAGTCTCCTGTGCAGTTTGTTTTTCCAGAAATTTCTGATTGCTTTTCCTCTGCATTGCAAGGCACATTCTTCACCCCTGGACCACCAGGGAAGTCCCTCATTGACCATCTTGATCTAAGAACCAGATATTCTTCTGTTCTCAAGCTCTTTTAAAGTGGTGGTGTGACAATCAATAATATATCTGTAATTAAGGACTATGGAGTCATCATCAGCTTCAAGCTTCAGTGTCATTATAGTTTCCAATTCTGAGTTTACATGAAGAAAAGCAAAATCCTCACTCTTCCACTAGGAAATAGTTGCAAAACTTATGACTTCTGTGTTATACTATCCCAAAGTAGAGCTAAATCCTTTAAATCAAATAATCAGTAAACTGACCATTTGGGGGCGAATTTATTTTGAGTGTTGCAGATAATTGAACTCACTGCCTAACTTGAAGCAAATCACAGAGCTATTTTTCTTTCCACTGATAGAGCTGACAATATACTAATATAGTCAGTGCAGCCAGTGTCCACTGAAGCCGACAATCTGTATTGTTTACATGAAAGACTGAACAGATCTACTAGAAATTTTAAAAAATAAATGCCTGTTTTCATCTTCATTTTTACCTATTTTTCCTCAAGTCTGTTCAAAGTAGAAGATAGAAAAAATGGCGTTTGGAGTGAATTTTTGAAACATTTGGATTTCAGTTTGCAAATTTCTGCAATAAGAAGTTAGTAAACAAACAATCTTTAAATAATTTGTCACTTTCAGTTAGGAGCAATATTATGATGGTCAAGTATACAAAGAGCGTAATATATATCTAAGTGATTTCTGCAGTTTAGCTCAATGAAACGGTAATTAGCATGCTATTCTAATGCTCTGAAAGAGGCAAGTCTTTGGGGGCCACACAGGAGGACCCAGACATTTCTACAAAATTGGACAAGGGAAAGTTAATACCCTGAGCAGTCAAAATACCATGTTTGATTAATTATTTTTACTTTTGTATTCTTTTCATTATACACTATTATATACTATGCAAAGTTGTACTGTACTGCTATTGACACATAGACTGTGTATGATAAATGTAAAGTGATCTAAAACTATTAACTTGGACTTTATCACACTTTTCTTTCAAGTATGGAAAAAATATCAAATGATGGTTTTAGGTACTATCAGCTCCAAACTCTGCATATATAGTAGAACTTCTACATGTGCTTATTTTTGATGAAGTAGTATAAAGTATTAATTGATATCTATCAAAATATCCATAAAGTTGAGTGATTTTTAAGTATAGAATAATATGAATATATGTCTAAATTCTTCAAAATTTCTTATCTGACTTCACTACCTCCTATCCTGACTACTTGCTATTTTTCCTCAGCACAAGCTCTTAATTACAGAAAAACTCTATTTAAAAAAAAATTTTTTTTTAAATTTTGGCCATGCTACATGACCTGTGAGATCTTAGAGCCCCAAACAGGGATCAAACGCCTGCCCCCCTGCTTTGGAAGAGTGGAGTTTTAAGCAATGGACTGCCAGAAAAGTCCAAAAATATTCTATTTATCTTTTTTTTTTCCTGCTTCCCACCTCCTACTCCACACACCTGTTAAGTCACCTGCCTGAATCAATATCCCTGGAACTTCCCTCTTTTAAATTCATTATTTCCATTCTCCCTATCCTAGCCTACACAGACAAGTGCTTTTCTCACTTGTCAACTTAGAATGTTCACACTTCTCACCTGTTTAAATACTCTGTTGTGTTTTCAACTGTTTTTTTTTTTTTATTATTGGTGTTGTTACATGTTATTAACTTTTCAGTCAGACTGGAAGTGGCTCTCAATGAAAACAGCCTCTTCCATGTTACATATTCCACAATGCCTTCATTTAATGCTAAACTCAGAGATATATCATTTTGAACATTGCATTATGAGGAAATCATACCTATTTCATTTATCCTTTTTTAATGATATATCTCTTTTGTTTTAATATAATAATTATTTGAAAAAAACAGAACACTAAACACATTGTGGATTTATCTGATGAATGATTGCAATAAAGATCTCCAAAGTACAATATGGGAGAGTTATATGAGTCCCTGCAAGATGGGATTTTTTTTTCTTTTATCCTGATGTATTGTACAGATTTGGGGACAGATTTAAGGGCCTATGTCCCATAACAAATACCACTGCTTCACTTTTTTTTTCTTTGGTCATGAAACTGTTCTCTAAATTACTTGAGGCCTGAGGGCTTTAATTATTAAGCAAGCGTTGCAACTTATTTATAACAAAGCAGTTTGAGTTTAGACACAAATGTGACGTCTGAGATGTAAGAGCATGAGGTCTTTTAACAGCATGTTTTAAAAGCTCCATGGTGTTAACTGTGCCCTGCTGCTGTGGAGAGAGGCACAGCTGCACCCAGGCAACCCTATAAATAGAAAGATTCCAGTGACCAGTTCCCTCCACTGCTGTGCTGCAGGCGAGACCCACTGGGAAGAAGCTGAGCTGCTCAGGACAGAGGAAGGAGGATGTCAAAAACCAGACTACAGAAAGGACGACGCCACCTCACCCTTCTCTGCTGTTAGAATGTCCATATCCTTTCATTTGGACCTCTTAGGTGGCTCATTGTGTAAAGAACCTGCCTGCAATGCAGGAGACACAGGAATGGTGGGTTCAATCCCCTGGTCGAGGGGATAGCCTAGATGAATTCATGGCAACCCACTTCAGTATTCTTGCCTGGAGAATCCCGTGGACAGAGGACCCTGGCAGGCTACAGTCCATAGGGTCGCAAAGAGTCAGACATGACTGAAGCCGCTGAGTACACACAGGCATCCTTTCTTTACTAGAAATTTCACAAGCCTTCCTTTAAATCTGGTTTTAAATAAATTGATTTGTTTAAATTCATGTCCTGAGAAATGTAAATGTCTATAGACTCCAAAAGTAAAAAGAAGAGATTTTTCAGCTTTATAAATTCTCTCTCTCGGAAGTTAAAAATGCATTTAACTTAGTGAAAAATCTGAGATCTGTAGTAAAGAAATATATTTAATCTAGATTAATCTAGGTTTCCCAGTCTTCCCTGTAGCTCAGTAAATAAGAGTCTGCCTGTAATGCAGGAGACCCAGGTTCAATGCCTGGGTTGGGAAGATCCCCTGGAGAAGGAAATGGCAACCCACTCTAGTATTCTTGCCTGGAAAATCCCCTAAACAGAGGAGCCTGGCTGGCTACAGTCCATGGGGTCACAAAGAGCTGGACACGACTGCATGACTAACACACACACAGAGACTTCCCAGATGGTTCTGTGAGTTAAGAATTCACCTGCAATGCAGGAGATGCAGGAGACATGGTTTGATCCCTGGGTCAGGAAGATCCCCTGGAGGAGGGCGTGGCAACCCACTCCAGTACTCTTACCTGGAGAAGCCATGGACAGAGGAGACTGGCGGGCTACAGTCCATAGGGTTGCAAAGAGTCAGGTGTGACAGAGCACACACAGTCTTTTCCCAAACTAACTTGAAGTTAAAATTACTTTTTTCCACAACATCTACTGATATAAACATTTCATAATATATTCATGTTTCATAGGACACTTTCAGGAAACATTGCTTAAAGCACTTTAAGATATAGATAATGTTTCATCCTATTGGAAATATGGTCCAGATCCAATAACATTTATCAAAGTATGTACCTATGTCCCTCCTTCTAATTAAATGATTTAGTAACTTCTCTTTTTATATCTATGTTACTTATAATTTTCTTCATCAAATTAAAGAGTGATAGATAAGAGTTACTTTTTCCTATTGTTAAAGGATATTGTTTAAAAACAAACTCATAACTTTCACACAAATATAAAATGAACACATGTTCAAGATCTTATTTAACTCATCAATTAGTAGGAGAGAGAGAGTGAAGTCGCTCAGTTGTGTCCGACTCTTTGCGACCCCATGGACTATAGCCCATCAGGCTCCTCCGTCCATGGGATTTTCCAGGCAAGAGTGCTGGAGTGGATTGCCATTTCCTTCTCCAGGGGATCTTCCCGACCCAGGAATCAAACCCGGGCCTCCTTCATTGCAGGCAGACGCTTTACCGTCTGAGCCACCAGGGAAGCTTCAATTAGTAGGGGAACCAGGTAATTAAGATGTTGCAGCCAGTTCAAAGAATTCAGAGGTTGCACATATAAAAGCCATCATGAATACTGAAATAAATTTGCAGGTAGAGTGCAAATGAGCAATTTCCATGGACAAGAACCATTCTGTATTATTAATTTTTCTGCAATTTAACAGCTATAAAAGACAAACTGAAACTAACCTAGAAGGGTAGAGAGTACCCAGGGATAATGTTTTCTCCTATTTCTAAATCTTTCACAATCTTTCCTGACACTTTTTAAATGCAAACAATCCCCTTTAATTTAACTGCTATGGACAACTGCTTTTCTTTGTATCCATTACCTTTTTAAGACCTACATACTTTATGATTTCACCTTAGATTACTGCTCCTTTAATTACTGAGTGATTACTATATACTTAACACTGTGCTAAATGCTTATATGCATTATTTCATTTAAGCCTCACAAATGTGATAATATCTTATAACCAGATGAGGATACTGAGATTCCAAGTGATTAAGTCTTCAGGGTCACACAAATAGAAACAGTCACAGATGTGGAAAACAGATTTATGGTTATACAGATGAAAAGAGGGGGATAAATTTGGGGATTGGGATTGACATATGTGCTGTGTTGTGCTAATTCGCTTCAGTCGTGTCTGACTCTTTGCGACACCATGGACTGTAGCCCAACAGGCTCCTCTGTCCATGGGATTTCTGGGCAAGAATACTAGAGTAGGTTGTCATGCCATCTTCCAGGGGATCTTCCTGATGCAGGGATAGAACCCACGTCTCTTATTGGCAGGTGGGTTCTTTACACCTGGGAAGCCCTGGGGATTGGCATATACACACGTCTATTATATAAAATAGATAACTAATAAGAACCCAATGTATGGCACAGGGAGCTCTACTCAATACTCTGTAATGGCCTATATGGGAAAAGAATCTTAAAAAGAGTAGATCTGTCTGTATGTGTATGAATAACTGATTCACTTTGCTTTTCAGCAGAAACTGGCACAACATTGTAAGTCAACTATATTCCAATAAAAATTGATTTTAAAAATGGTCAAGGTTACACAGAAAATATGAAGTGAAACTTGGTCTAAATACTGTTTGAGGTTCACCCTCTTAACCAATCTATCAACTTGGGCATCTCCTTAGCCTATATCCTTCAAATAGTGAAACATCTTAAGATTAGCTTGGACATCAGTCTTACTGAGCAAAACTGTCTCAACAAGAACCTGATTACCTATCTATTTCCAGACCTCATGTCTCCCTTGAAGCTAAGATTTCTACATTTAACTACCTCCTTAATTTCCCTTGGTTATCTAATGAACATCTCAAAATTAACTTTTCCTCGGCCCCATAGGCCATCCATCAGGAAATTTCAACGTCTCTTCCTCCAACATTTATTTTACTCTTGCCTGCTATCCTCTGTCTCTGTGCTACCACTCCTGTTTATTCAGTCATCACTTCTTACCTGAACTGCTTCAATAACTTCTTTTCATCAACAGTAAGGTGATACCTGGAGTATGGACCAAAAGAATGGACCAAAACAAAACAGTTTGATTGTTTTTAGCTCTCTTAGGTCATCTGTTCACATTGCCAAGGCAAGCAGTTAAAAATGAATGATCAAAATTTAGTCTAATGGTTATTCTGAAGTTGTTCAGTTGCTAAGTCTTGTCTGACTCTTTGCGATCCTATGGACTGTCCCTCACTATCTCCATGAGTTTGCCAAAGTCCATGTTCATTGAATCGGTGATGCTATCTGTTGAAGTTATGCAAATCCAAATAATGGCTTTTCACATTGACGAGCATGATTGGCTCTCCAAATAAGTCAGCTAGTTATTATCTGGAATGTGGGTTCCCTGCACTTAGGATCAGTATCTTATCCCAGTGTCTTTTTAGTCTTAGCTCTATGATCAATGTGGAGCATGTAATAGTCATTGCGAAGTGAAGTGAAAGTCACTCAGTCATGTGTGACTCTTTGCGACCCCATGTCGCAGTGCATGGAATTCTCCAGGCCAGAATACTGGAGTAGGTAACCTTTCCCTTCTCCAGGGGATCCTCCCAACCCAGGGGTCGAATCCAGGTGTCCCAGATTGTTTACCAGCTGAGACACAAGGGGAGCCCAAGAATACTGGAGTGGGTAGTCTGTTCCTTCTCCAGCGGATCTGCCTGACCCAGGAATCGAACCAGGGTCTCCTGCATTGCAGGCGGATTCTTTACCAACTGAGCTATCAGGGAAGCCCATAATAGTCATGAAATGGCACTGAATAAACAAAATGTCATATTAGATGCAGGTCCAATCGATAGTTTATATTGCCATGTGGTAAACCCAGTCAATTATATAAATCAGCCACTAGTACCAATTAAAATGAAGGGCTGATTTAGTTGTTTCTTAGTCACAAATATTAAGACCTAAATGGGAACTTCTCTGGTGGCACAGTGGATAGGGATTCACCTGCCAATGCAGGGGCCACAGCTTCAGTCCCTGGTCTGGGAAGATTCCACATGTCTCAGAGCAATGATCTGAAGAAGGAAATGGCAACCCACTCCAGTATTCTTGCCTAGAGAATCCCGTGGACAGAGGAGCCTAGTGGGCTGCTGTCCATAAGGTCGCACAGAATCGGACACGACTGTAGTGACTTAGCATGCATGCATGCATTGGAGAAGGAAATGGCAACCCTCTCCAGTATACTTGCCGTCTATGGGGTCGCACAGAGTTGGACACGACTGAAGCGACTTAGCAGAAGCAGCAGCAGAACAATGAAGCCTGTGCACCATGACTACTGAACCTGCCCTCTAGAGTCCACAAGCCACAACTACTGAGCTTTTGTGCTGCAACTACGGAAGCTTGCATGCCTAGAGCCCATGCTCCACAATAGAAGAAGCCACTGCAATAAGAAGCCCATGCACCAAAAGGAAGAGTAACCCCTGCTCACTGCAGCTAGAGAAAGCCCACGCAAAGCAATGAAGACCCAGAGCAGCCAAAAATAAATAAATAAATAAAAGGTGGCTTGAAAAAGAAGGACCTAAATGGTAGGTAATGTTAGATCATTTAAAACATTAACTCACTAAACCCAAGAATTACCAGATCTAATTTCTCATTCCCATGATGGAATATTTAGGTTCAGTGCTGTATTAAATGATGAGTAAACTGCATGAAGTGTGGCTTGGTATACTTATTTTCTGTGAGACTGCCTGCTTAAAAATTTTGTTTGGATTTTTGCAAGAAATTAAATGACTAGTTTCACAAAATGATTGACTCTCCCATGGACATTCAAATGGCTATTTGGATCCTTGACTGTACCTTCTTGTCTATTTTCATGAAGGTTCATAAACTTTCTTCAAGATATTTTGATATAATTCTCAAATCTTCACCCACACGCAAAATCAAACTATTCACAATAGAGGTATGAACTTGCTCATACTATAACGTAATAATAATAAAAATAGATATACTCCCAAAATTAATGAAAGCAAATTTAATGAATAAACTGAAATAAGAAATCAAGGCTCAAAGCAAAGAGAATCCATATGACCTTGAGTCCGAAGTGATAAAGCCAGAAAAGCTGAGTACTGTCAACACATTGATCTCACGTTCAAAACCAAAAAGCATAAAATGTCCAATAATAAGTGTGAGTGTACCTGAGGGGGTAAAATGGGACAGCACATTGGAAGCTAAGATTGTTCTGAACGATTTAAATATATGGCTCCTAAATATAAAACCAACATATCAAGATAACAGAAGCTAAAGTTAAATCAGCAAAAGCCTGCAATCTGTCTGTCTCAGGGGAGCTGATACAGCAGTCTCAGCTTCCAAAAGGGGCCTTCTAGAAAGCGAAAAATCTGGAAAAGATTATATTCAACCCCTATCATTCAGCATCCAAAAGATTGGCTTTGTCAGTCTACAGTGTGAATCATTTAATTCAGTTTGTAATAACAAAGCCCACTGAGTGCTCAATACACTGAACAGTTGGTCTTAATAGTAATATATGGCTCTAACAATTAAAATAACCTTTACATAAAATACTTCTTCATTGTAAAAAATGGGGGTCAATTGTACTACACTGACTATGTGACTCAAAACTGACTCATAACCACCTGCCTCAAATAATTAATAACATTAGAAGGAGTAATACTTTCATTCTTTTGGCCACTGTTTTAGACCAGGCACTATGATGGTATATCCATTATCCAATTTATTTTTTGTTTCTCAAAGCAGCTCTATACCTAAAAGGCTCTGCTGCTGCTGCTGCTAAGTCACTTCAGTCATGTCCGACTCTGTGCGACCCCATAGACGGCAGCCCACCAGGCTCCCCCGTCCCTGGGATTCTCCAGGCAAGAACAGTGGAGTGGGTTGCCATTTCCTTCTCCAATGCATGAAAGTGAAAACTGAAAGTGAAGTCGCTCAGTCATGTCCGACCCTCAGCGACCCCATGGACTGCAGCCTTCCAGGCTCCTCCGTCCATGATTATATAATTTTTCAAGCTCACGTGACTATTCAATGATTACTGGAAGAAATGAATGCAGGTCCAATGAGGACAGTCGAACAGAAACCAGGATATGTAGTTTCTCTAGTAAAAGGCCTCTGTAAATCTAATTTTTATTCTAATGGACATTTTTGAGAAATCAAATTATAACAATTTAGGCCTTCTGACTTTTTACAAACAGTAAGTTTTAGAAAGACAGGAAATTACTAAAGTGGTTACTTTTTAAAAATCAATAAAATCATTGGGCATGATCACTGTGAACTTAACAGTATTTGACTTGGGATGATGAACTGCATTCTTCATAAAAGACCACTGAAGTGTCTGGACTCACTCCACGCTCCAGCATCTGGAGCGTCTATACAGTCACTCCATCCTCCAGCATCTATACACAGTCCAGGCCATCCGCCCTCCATTCACTCCCACAACTGTCCACCTTCAGCACTGTGTCACTGCCTTTTCTCACTAACAGGAAGGTAAATATCTACCAGTGAGGATGAGTCTCGTAGCTCACATCCAAAGAACTCAGAATCACAAGTACTTAATAAATAAGTTTTTAAAAAGGAACCAAAAAAATGAAAGAAAGAAACAGTAAAGTAAGTGAAAGAAGTGAGGTGAGAAGGAAGGGAAGGGTAGAAGGGAGAAAGAAATGGAGGGAAGGGAAAAAGGGAGGGAGGAAGGAAACAGGAAGAGAGGAAGGATGGGCTACGATGTATATTATTAAAAATTTACCTTAAATTAATAAACCGGTTTTTGAAAATATTACTTTTAATGAGTGTTTCTAAGGAGCATGAATCAGTAGAAAAAACTCAGCTTTAAAGTTAATAGGTAATATCAAAATAATTCATTCCGTGCCATATAGACTTGTTAAGTATTTAAAGATTTGATCTAAAGTATAAAAATTTAGGGTAGAACGCATAAATGCACCAAATCTAATGGGAGAGGTGATGATATTTGTAAAAAGCAAAATAAAATTTTTGTTTCATTTTACACTGATTTGCGTGAACTTGTTGCTGCTCTGAATAAACATACTTTCACTTGACTTAACAATTATCTTAAATGATACATGAAACGTTTTGGAAATTTGAAAGACTTTTTGAAAATGAGTGCTTCTGTGCCTACTTTTAGCTTCACAGCATGAAAAATATGTTATGAGAAATGCAGTGGTCAATCTTTATAACAGGGAGTTACAAAGAGAAAACTATTCTTAATAATTTCATTAAAATTTAGTATTTATATATTATACATAGGACTTCTTAGATTATGGAACATAAAAACTTAATGAAGACTATTTAAATGTTTATATTTACTTTATAACAATTATATTGAGAAATAAAAGTATGCAATAAACCACAAATACTTAAAGTGTGCATTCTGACAAGTTTTGCCTTCTGTATACACCCATGAAACCATCACCATAATCAAAATAATTAATATATCTTTTACACCCAGTTTTCTCAGACCCCTTGAAATCCTCCTCTCCTGCTCTTCCGATCTGTCCTCCTCATTTTCTCATTATCAATTACCTTCTTTCTGTCACCACAGGTTTGCTTGCATCTTCTAAAAGTATATACAAATGAAATAATATAAATGAATATAATAACTTAAATGACAAAACACACTGTTTGTTTTTGTTTTAGCTTCTTTTACTCATCATAATCAACTTGAGATTTGTACACGTTGTGGCATATTAATAGATCATTTTTAATTGCCAATAAGTTCTGTTATATGAATATACTACCATTTGTTTTATCCATCCATCTATTGATGGACATTTGCATTTTTTTCCAATTTGAGGCTATAAAAAATAAAGCTGCTATGATGACTCATGGACAAATCTTTGTGTGAATATATATTTTTATTTATCTTGGGCAAATACACAGGAGTAGAATAGCTAGTAATATGATAGATATATTATTAACTCCTTAAGAAACGGTCAAACTATTTCAAAGTGGCAGTACCGTTTTTCATTGCCACCAGCAGTGCATGACAGGTTCAATGTTCCAAAGTCCTCATTAGCATTTGGTATGGTCAGTCTTAGTGGTTTAGTTGCTAAGTCGTGTCTGACTCATTGCAACCCCCTGGACTGTAGCCCACCAGGCTCCTCTCTCCATAGGATTTTCCAGGCAAGAAAAATGGAGTGGATCGGCCCGCAGGGGATGTCCTGACCCAGGGATCAAACCCAGGACTCCTGTACTGCAGGTGGGTTCTTTTACCAGCTCAGCTACAAGGGAAGCCCATGGTCAGTCTCAACCTTAGCAATTTTATCTTAATAGATGTGTAATGGTATTTCATTGTAGTTTTTATTTGTAACTCCCTGATGGCTAATGATGTTGACCATCACTTTATGTGCTTATCTGCCATCTGTGTATCTTCTTTGGTGAAATGAAGTGTCTGTACAAATCTTTTATCCATTTTTACTGGGATGTTGTTTTCTTATTTTTGAGTTTAAAGAATTATTAATAACTATATATTCTAGCTAGAAATTCTTTGTTATATTTGTTTTGCAAATATTTTCTCCCAATTGGTAGCTTGTCTTTTTATTTTTTTTACAGTGCCTTTTAAAAGACATATCTTAATAGAGTCTAATTTATCTTATTTTTCTTTTATAACATAGGTATTTGGTTTTATAGCTAAGAATTTTATAAAAATAAAAAAGAAATTGATACCTAACTGAAGGTCATGAAGATTTGCTCCTCTGTTTACTTTTAAAGATTCTCTGTTTTTAATTTTTGTATTTAATTTGTACTTAATTGTGTTTACAATGCAAAAAAAGGATGAAAGTTCATTTTTGCATATATATATATATCTAGTTGTTCCAGATTCATTTGTTGATATCCTTAATGTTTTTAATATTTTAAGTCATTATTAAGGGTATAGATTAATCACAAAATTGTTTAGTAGATTTTTACTTAAAAGCCATAACTGTCCTATGCAGTAGGAAAAAAGCAGAAAAACTGTTCCCCGTGAGGACTTCAGAGGAGAGCCTTCATCTACTTAGACCAAGGCTCTATGGGTACCTGCTTATAAACCATTGAATTGATTGAATACCATTTTACCGTATGTTTCTTTCCTTATCATTCCTTCTATCCCTCCCTGGAAACTGATTTGAAAATCGGCAGTAATGAAGTTAGGTTAATATTTCTTAAGTAAATACGCCCCCCAAGTAAGCATAGAACTTACTATCTTAGGGTCTAATTTAATTATTAATAAAACGGTATTAAATCCAGAATGTAGAATTTAGAAAAATAAAGAATCAGAAGTCAACTTTTAAAGTACTATTTATAAAATGATATGTTGTATGTTAATTCTTCACCTACATCTATTCTCTCCTTCTTCTTATCAATAGTGGACTTCTAGGAGGGATAAATTGAGAATTTGGAATTAGCAGATACACATTACCATCTATGAAAGAGATAAACAACAAGGACTTACTGTGTAGCACAGGGAACTATATTAAACAGATTGTAAGAGCCTATAATGGAAAAGAATACATATATATATAAAACTGAATCACTTTGCTGTACACCTAAAACATTATAAATCAGCAGATTCATGTTGATGTATGGCAACACCAATACAATACTGTAAAGTAATTAACCTCCAATTAAAAGAAATAAATTTATATTTTTTAAAAAAGTATGCAAAAACAAATAATAATAATGGACTCCCTTCCCCACAGAAGTGCCCGGTGATAGCCAAGCAGCTAAAGGCCCTGTACTACTGCAGGGCATTGTGATGGGGTTTGGACAACAAAGCAAGTGCAAAGCAATATGGGCAACTCCCAGAACACATTTCTATCACAAAGCTATTCTTTCCTTAATCTCTCTGCTGGATGACAGAGAAATGGAAACCACATAACCACATGCAGGGGTGGGTTGGGAGTGATCTTCAGGAGCAAAATCCCCTCCTTGCCTTTATATCTTCCTGCCTCTGACTATCTGGACAAGAGAAATAACATTCCATCTCATCTGAGACCTTTGGTTTCTGTTAGAATGTCATGGTCTGTGTTCTAATTGGTGTTTCCCTAACTAAAACGTCAAATATACAGCAGCGTGTAATTGTCAGATCAAAAGCGGATGACTCTTATTATGTGGTGGGGACAATGTAGTAAAACTATTTCCTGAGAGCTTGAGAACAGAACCGTTATACTCAGACCAAGGCTCTCTTGGGCACATACTTGGAAACCATCCAGGTGTGGTGCTGCTTACTGCCAATGCCAGTCAGTACGGTACTGAAAAAGCGAGCATTCTCATAGGAATCAACCACTTTCCATTTCAGAAGCAGAGAACCAATGAAAGTTCTGCTAAAGGAAGTTCTCTGTGCTGAGCCTCAGAAATTTGGGGACAGGGCTGGGCTGGAAAAGCCAACTGCTCTGTTCCTCAGAAACCGGAGGCTGAGGTTGGTGCACAGAGCCTTTCTCCAGTGCCTCAGGTAAAATGTTCTCCAAGGTAAGCCAGGCAGTGGCCAAAGCAGGTTGCCAGTTGTTTCAAATGGTCTCCCGGTGACAACTGATACAGCTATGAATAGAAATAAATCAATTAATGAGTGTCTACACATCAAGATGGTCAAGAATCTGCCTGCAGTGAAAGAGACCCGGGTTCAATCCCTGAGTTAAGAAGATCTCCTGCGGAAAGAAGTGATAACCCACTCCAGTATTCTTGCCTGGAGAATTTCATGGAGGAGGAGCCTGGCAGGCTATACAATCCATGGGGTTTGCAAAGAGTAGGACATGACTGAGCAATTGACACACATACATCAAGGAATGTGTATGTATTAGATGTGTATATATACATATAAAGGTTATTGCTATTGTTTTGAAACCGAAAAAAATGTTAGTTAGAAAAGTTAATATTAATAAGATAGTTGATACCTCAGTGAAAAGAAACTGTCATTAACAAAGAAGGGAAAGGCTTTTGCAAATTGATTCATAAGAACTGGCCTAGAGCGAATTTAACTTAGATGACCATTATATCTACTACTGAGGGCAAGAATCCCTTAGAAGAAATGGAGTAGCCCTCAGAGTCAACAAAAGAGTCCAAAATGCAGTATTTAGATGCAATCTCAAAAATGACAGAATGATCTCTGTTCATTTCCAAGGCAAACCACTCAATATCACAGTAATCCAAGTCTATGCCCCAACCAGTAATGCTGAAGAAGCAGAAGTTGAGTGGTTCTGTGAAGACCTACAAGACCTTCTAAAACTAACACCCAAAAAAGATGTCCCTTTCATTATAGGGGACTGGAATGCAAAAGTAGGAAGTCAAGAGATACCTGGAGTAACAGGCAAATTTGTCTTGGAGCACAAAATAAAGCAGGGCAAAGGCTAACAGTATTTTGCCAAGAGAACACACCGCTCATAGCAAACACCCTCTTCCACAAACACAAGAGAAGACTCTATGCATGAACATCACCAGATGATCAATACCAAAATCAGATTTATTATATTCTTTGCAGCCAAAGATAGAGAAGTTCTATACAGTGAGCAAAAACCAGATCGGGAGATGACTGCAACTCAGATCATAAGTTCCTTATTGCCAAATTCAGATTTACATTGAAGAAAGTAAGGAAAACCAGTAGACCACTCAAGTATGACCTAAATCAAAGTCATTATATCTGTACAGTGGAAGTGACAAATAGATTCGAGGGATTAGATCTGATAGACAGAGTGCCTGAAGAACTATGAAAGATTTGTGACATTGCCCAGGAGGCAGTGATCAAGACCATCCGCAAGAAAAAGAAATGCCAATAGGCAAAATGGAGGAGGACTTACAAATAGCTGAGAAAAGAAGAGAAGCTAAAGACAAAGGAAAAAAGGAAAGATATAAGCATCTGAATGCAGAGTTCCAAAGAATAGCAAGGAGAGATAAGAAAGCTTTCCTCAGTGATCAGTGCAAAGAAATAGAGGAAAACAATAGATTGTATAAGACTAGAAATCTCTTCAAGAAAATTAGAGATACCAAGGGAACATCTCATGCAAAGATGGGCTCAATAAAGGACAGAAATGATATGGACCTAACAGAAGCAGAAGTTATTAAGAAGAGGTGGCAAGAATACACAGAAGAACTGGACAAAAAAGATCTTCGTGACTAGATAACCACAATGGTTTGATCACTCACCTAGAGCCAGACATCTTGAAATGCAAAGTCAAGTAGACCATAGGAAGCATCACCATAAACAAAGCTAGTGGAGGTGATGACATTCCAGTTGAACTATTTCAAACCCTAAAAGATGATGCTGTGAAAGTGCTGCACTCAATATGCCAGCAAATTTGGAAAACTCAGCAGTGGCCACAGAACTGGAAAAGGTAAGTTTTCATTCCAATTCCAAAAAAAACAATTGCAAAGAATGTACAAACTACCCCACAATTGTACTTATCCCACATACTACCAAAGTAACACTCAAAATACTTCCAGATGTTCAAGCTGGTTTTAGAACAGGCAGAGGAACCAGAGATCAAATTGCCAGTATCCACTGGATCATTGCAAAAGCAAGAGTTCAAGAGAAACATCTACTTGTGCGTTTTGACTAAATCAAAGCCTTTGACTTTGTGGATCACAACAAACTGTGGAAAATTCTTAAAGAGATCGGAATACCAGACCATGTTACCTGCCTCCCGAGAAATCTATATGCAGGTCAAGAAACAACAGTTAGAACTGGATATGGAACAACAGACTGGTTCTTTGTTGGAAAAGGAGTGTGTCACGGCTGTATATTGTCACCCTGCTTATTTAATTTATATGCAGAGTACCTCATGAGAAATGCCAGGAAGTACAAGCTGGAATCAAGATTGCCAGGAGAAATATCAATAACCTCAGATACGCAGATGGCATCACCCTTCTGGTAGATAGTGATGAGGAACTAAAGAGCCTCTTGATGAAAGTGAAAGAGGAGAGTGAAAAAGTTGGCTTAAAACTCAACATTTGAAAAACTAAGATCTGGCATCTGGTCCCATCACTTCATGGCAAATAGATGGGGAAACAATGGAAACAGTGAGAGACTATTTTGGGGGGCTCCAAAATCACTGCAGATGGTGACTGCAGCCATGAAATTAAAAGACTCTTGCTCCTTGGAAGAAAAGCTATGACCAATCTAGGCAGCATATTAAAAATCAGAAATGTTACTTTGCCAACAAAGGTCCAGCTAGTCAAAGCTATGGTTTTTCCAGTAGTCATGCATGAATGTGAGAGTTGGACCATAAAGAAAACTGAGCACTGAAGAATTGATGGTTTTGAACTGTGGTGTTGGAGAAGACTCTTGAGAGTCCCTTGGACTGCAAGGAGATCCAATCAGTCCACCCTAAAGGAAATAAGTCCTGAATATTCATTGGAAGGGATGATGCTAAAGCTGAAACTCCAATACTTTGGCCACCTGATGAGAAGAACTGACTCCTTGGAAAAGGCTCTGTTGCTGAGAAAGATTGAAGGCAGGAGGTGAAGGGGAGGACAGAGGATGAGATGGTTGGATGGCATCACCGACTCAATGGATATGAGTTTGAGCAGGCTCTGGGAGTTAGTGATGGACAGGGAAGCCTTGCATGCTGGAGTCCATGGGGTTGCCAAGAGTTGGCCACTACTTAGAGAGTGAACTGAACTGAGAAAGTAATTATCATATGCTTTCCTTTTTGGAAGATACTGAATGAGTATAATGTCGTGTCACAACTAAGTAGAGGAAGTCATGAAACTAACAGTTAATGGTGCCATTAAAATGCCATTAAGTACTTTTGGAAGGAGAGCAAGAGAGCTGAGGCGATGGCATTTGCCCACCTAAGACGGTGATGTTGTTTCGTGCATCTAAAGCACAAAGTATATACCACCTGAGGCCCGTGCCCATGCCCACACAGTGAAAGAACTAGCCACTGTTATGTGTTCAGTCTGAGATAAATTACAGCATTGATTTGATGGGGGGGGGGGGGAAAGGCTGGTGTGGACTGTTTTAAAAATGTATAAAGTCATGATTAAGAATTAAAAAATCATAAGATTGCCACTAAATACAAAGAACAAAATTTTACAAAGCCGTAATTTCATGAGACAAGGACATTTTATCATATTTTATGTATAATGTGTTCTAACACTCTTTAAAGCCAGATGGAATGTGGAAGTGTTTTGCGATTTCAATTTTGCCAAAGCATTTGTTTTATGAACAAAGGAAGTAATTCAGGATTACAAAGATGGTAACCTATTAAGGAGATCTGGGATTTAAAATGTTCACTTTATTAAATATCACATTATATTTATTTCTTTGCAGAAATTTGGGATAGAGTATGAAGGACAATATTTCTAAAACTGATTGGGTATTAAATAATTCAAAACCCAAGAGTTGTGATCAAACAGATCTGTAGGCAGATCTGTGTAAGTACCTCTGGAGGTGAAAATGCCAACCAAAGCAATTATATGGGAAATTAATTTCTGGAGGTAATCAATGGAAGAACTGGCTGAAAATATTCGCATCTGCATCATCTTTGTTTATTACATAGCTGGGCATCACAGGAAAACCAACTCATTTCTCAAAGACAGAGAAAAGATGTTTCCTTCCATTTAGACATTCCCAAATTAAATTGAAATCTATAGGAAGTGATTCTGTGCTCAGATCTTAAGCTGATTTTTATTAAGGTTGCTGGGCAGTAATGAAGATAAATGGTAAGTATATTCCACTCAAGTCAGGAACTACAAATGCACGGTTAGGACAGTTGGGAGTGATTAATTATCTTCTCTCTGCAAGGGTTCATAGGGGACCAGGGTTACCTTTCCCTCTAATGATGTCCCCTCCCCTGACGATAGCAGCCCTGATGCTGGAGTTGGACATCTTACATGCTCTTCAGTATCCAAATGTGACTTAGAGGCATCATAATGAATGCCTCAAGGTGAACCCATCCTGGACATGGGCTTTACATTTCATAGCATGTATTATACCCACTGGTAAAGTTAAAAATCCCAGCAAGACCATTTTAGTGATTGTGTGTATGATTAGGGAACTATTAACTTCTCATGAAAAGAATTTTCTTCACTTCTCATGAATAGAATTTTTCTAGATAACTGAGGGGTTAAAAAAGAAAAATCTGGTTTGTTTCGACCTAAGTAGCTGAAAAAAAAATCTTTGCAAAATGCATTATTTCACTTTATAGCCTTGCTAAGTACAGTATACTTAGGCTAACTTAATATTTCTTTTTTGATTGATGACTTTGCAGTACCCAGGGGTCAGGATGAATTGTTGCTGAGGTAATAAGCTGTAGTGTATTGAACTCTGAATCTGAACTGACCAGATATTGGTTTATTTCATTGTGCGTGGCTTCTTTCTTCTTAAAGTGGAGTACAGAACAGGAATTCACAGGTGTTAGGATTCTAGTTAGAGCTTTTCACTGTATGTGGGTGTCACACACTGTGCCTCTTAGGGCGGGGAGGCACATAAAACAAAGTTTACACTGATCCTGCCATGTAGTCTGAAATGGACATGCCCACGATTGCATCCCTAAATGTGGGACACTCCTACTCACCCCACTCAGTTTACAGGTACCCTAGCGCTTTCACAGCCTCTGAAATGGCCATGATTCCAATCAGTGAAGAAATAAGTACCACTGTAATTGGACTGTTTGTATCACTAACGACGTCCTGGCAAGGTTGGCAAGCATGACAGTTGTGCTCTGAATTCTGATCTTATAATAGTAATAATAGCGATTTAGTGACAAATTATGCCATCAATATAAAATTCCATCCTCTGTAACAGTGGTGTCCCAGTGTACTTCTGCAGACCAATTCAAGATTTCTCATCTTATTTGGGGAACTTTATAGAAATACAGCATTGAGGGTTTTTCCTGGCGCTTTTTCTTCAGCAAGTCAGAAGAGGGGGTCTATCATTCTGTTTCTGTTTTTGCTTTAGGATCTTTTCATTTTGTTCAGACAAAGGAACCATAACTCTTAAAAAAAAAAAACAAAACACCTTGAGGAACAAATATAGAAACTACATAATGGACTCCTCAGAAATATTATCTATAAGAGCTGACGGGTCAATTCTCTCTACACCATTGTAAATCTAAGGCTGCAGACACCGGTGGGAAATTTTAGAATGCTCCATGGTAATGGTGATGGGAGATCAGTCAAGGTTATTTCAAATGTTTCCATGTTTTCTAACCCTAAAGATCTAAAGTCCTTAAGACTATCATTTTGCTAGTTTCCACAATAGCATGATAGGCTCAAGAGTAGGGAACTTTGGGAAATATCTCAAAAGAACGAAGGAATGACTCCTTTCTTATATCAAGGAGTGTGTGTGTGTGTGCTAAATCCCTTCAGTCGTGTCCAACTTTTTGTGACACTATAGACTGTATCTCTCCAGGCTCCTCTGTCCATGGAATTCTCCAGGCAAAAATACTGGAGTGGGTTGCCAGTGCTCTCCTCCAGGGGATCTTCCTGACCCAGGGATCAAACCCGTGTCTCTTGTGTCTTCTGCATTGTCAGGCGGGTTCTTTACCACTAGCACCACCTGGGAAGTCCGTATCAAAGAATAAGATGTGAGAAAAGAAGTGGGACAGTGGACGATAGAAATCATTCATGGAGCATCTGCTCTCTGAAGACATTTTATTTGTATGTTTTAATACTTATTTATTTATTTGGCTGTATTGAATCTTAGCTGTAGCACGTGGGATTTTTCATTCCAGTGTGTGGGCCGTCATGGCACCCATGCTCTGGAGTCTGCAGGCTCAGTAGTTGGCAGCACGCAGAGTTAGTTGCCCCACAACATGTGGGATCTTAGTTCCCCAACAAGGGATCAAACGTGTGTCCCCTGAATTAGAAGTTAGATTCTTAACCACTCTACCACTAGGGAAGTCCCCTTAAAGACATTTTAATAAGAACTTTATGTATATAACTTAATTCTCTTTTTCACTGTTTAAATAATGCAATGATAACCCCATTTATAAATGAAGACATTGAGATTTAATGGTCTTATGGAATCTGCTAAAGGTAATAATTTTTAACAGCAGCAATAATAATTAACATAGTTACTATTTATGGAAAGCCTACTATATGTCAGTCCTTGGGGTAAGTCCTTACATATATTATATAGTTGAAATTCCACCACATAAGGTAAATATTACTCATTTTTTATGAAAGCAAACTGTAACTCAGAGAGTTCTAAGTGATTCTCTTAAAGTTGTAAGAGAGTTCCAAGTTTTTAATGTCAAAAGTAGACGGCAACTGCAATTTAATTTAGGTTAGTCTGAGTTCAAAGCCTATTTAATTTCACTATACCAAGTTTAAATGAGGAGATCTATACAATCTGGTTCCCACAAGTATTAGTAAGCCTTACAGATCCAATCACAGTGGGTGCTGAATAGGAAATTTTTCCCATCAATTTAAAAAAAACTTGGGATTTTCAGAATACCTCAAGGCACAATTTTAGACATTAAAAGAGATGCCAAGATAAAACAGACTTTGCCTTCTTAGGAATTTATTATCTGTAAATTACCCAGAAAAAATCCTGGAGTGGCAGTTGTGATATAGATTAAATGACTTTTAATAGTAGCATATAGTTGTTAAGCATATTTGGTATCAGACACTTTTTTTAAGCTTTGTATGTATTAGCTAACATTCTATCTGGAAGATAGGTGGGTAATCATTATCCCTGATTTTATATAAGAGAAAACTGGGAGAGTTCTCTACAACATAGGCTATAAAGATGTTCTAAAGATGAAAAGATTAATTTTCCCCAGAGGCATTAGTGAAACATTTTTGGAAGTAGGAAAGGAAGGGGACAGAGTTTTAGAGAGGCTTCCAAATGGATCATGTTTCAGACAACAATAAAAATCATTTTTGTTTCAGTAGCTTTTAAGCCCTTTAGTAACAGTGTGAATTGACATAATGGAAAAATTCTGATATCTTTATATACAAATAGGCAGTAATAAAGAAGCAACAAGAATAAACAGTTTATATAATAATCACAAAGAATCTTTCATATATATAAAATCCTACATATATATAGCACAGCCCAAAATTCTATTTTTATTTGTATTTTAAAGAAATTATGAAAAGAACTCTTAATAAGAGTTAACATGACAATAAGTAGAAGGAAAAGAATATAGATTACTTAAAATAATTATAAAGTTAACATCATTTTTTCAAATATCTGGGGAAAATTTGAAGAAGCAGAAATTCTGTTGTTGGTAGAATATTACTAAGCCATTAAAAAGAATGATGCATTGCTATTTGCAGTAATGTGGATGGACCTAAAGATAATCATACTAAATGAAGTAAGTCAGAAAGAGATAGACAAATATCATATGATATCGCTTATATGTGGAATCTAAAATATGACACAAATGAACACCCTTATGAAATAGAAACAGACTCACAGACACAGAGAACAGGCTTGAGGTTGCTAAGGGAAAGAGGAGATGGGGGTTAGTAGATGCCAACTATTATGTATAAGACGGATAAGCAACAAGATCCTCCTATATAGCACAGGGAACTATATTCAGTATCCTGTAATAAGCCATAATGGAAAAGAATATGAAAAAGAATAAATATATGTTGCCCTACAGCAGAAATTAACACAACATTGTAAATCAACTATACTTCAATAATTTAAAAAATAATAATAAAAAGGATTTCCATTGTTAGAACCTGCCCATGGGTTTAGTAAACAGGTAACAACAGCAAAGAGAGGTAAGACTCCCCAGCTCACCCCACCCCTAAACAGAGCAGCTTTTCTCCCAGCCCTGTAGAGGGAATGCCATGGAGTGGATCTGGATGTGAATCAGGCTTACCCTGTTTTGCCTAATTTCTTTTCACTGAAGAGCTAAGTACCGTATTTCATCTAATCTAAAGAACTGGCAGTTGAAAGCACACCTTTAATTTAAATGCCGCTAAGAAAGAAAAGTTAAACTATGATAATCAAACAATGACAAATACTTCCTTATCATCAGTTATGGGCTTCCCTGCTGGTTCAGCTAATAAAGAATGCAGGAGACCTGGGTTTGACCCCTAGCTTGGGAAGATCCCCTGAAGAAGGGTAAGGCTACCCAAGCCAGTATTTTTTTTTTAATTTCTTTTTTTTAAAATATAAATTTATTTATTTTAATTGGAGGTTAATTACTTTACAATATTGTATTGGTTTAGCCATACATCAACATGAATCTGCCACAGGTATACACGTGTTCCCCATCCTGAACCCCCCTCCCTCCCCCCTCCCCATACCATCCCTCTGGGTCGTCTTAAAAAGGATACATTTGAATCAGTTCTAATGAGGTAAATGAAACTGGAGCCTATTATACAGAGTGAAGTAAGCCAAAAAGAAAAACACCATTCCAGTATTTTAGACTGGAGAATTCCATGGACTGTATAGTCCATGGGTCTCAAAGAGTTGGACACGACTGAGTGACTTTCACTTCACTTCTCTTCGTGATCAATTAATAAGGCCATCGTGATTTCAAAGATGTTAAAATGTGAACAAATGAGCATATTCCAGTCAATGCAATGTTACATGATCCAGTTCTCAACTAGGTCTTTATCTTAGCTAATCTGCAAGTGTATTTTGAGCTAATGAAAATCTGACTGCATGACCAGACATAAACCAAGAATGGAAAAGTCTAACAGATAATCTACATTAAAAGAATAATATAACCATAAAAGAATAGCAAAGTATTGTATTAATAGAATACATAGAGTATGGATTTTGTAATAAAAGCTATTTGGCTTTTCACTCCAGCTCTATGCTAAATATATAAGATGAAAAAAAAATTGTTTAATCTTTTAATCTTCCTTTGTCTTATCTATAAAATAAGAGTGATACCGAGCCATCAGTTTTCTTGTGAGAGTTGAATGCAGTCATTTCTGTGTAGCACCGACCACAATTTCTGACCCAAGGAACTGTTCAATAAACTAGACCTTAGAAGAATATATGAGGATTGACAGGCTATTAAATTATATCAGGTGAGTTTTCAGTGTTAAAATTAAAGGCAAAATGTTCTCTCTCCAATTCCAAATAAATTAATTGTTTCTTCCTTCCTCACTGATATCAACCGTATATCTCTGGTGATAATGTGCCATGGTATAGAACCAATGAAAATAAACATTGAACAAAATAATGAATAAATTTGAAGCTAGTTTCTAGATAAATGGGTTAAAAAATGCATTGATGACACCACGAATGAAAACAAAAGTGGAGTGTACAGTATTTGACTTGAATTTAAGATTCATGAATAATACATAGTGTCAAATTCAAGGGAAAAGGACAATTGATGGCCACACATTTTAATATATTGGGTTTTTTTTAAGGAATAATCTGTTGTAGGATGAGTTTTGTTTGTTTGCTTGTTTTAATTTGCTTTTCGTGTCTCTTATAGTTATAATGATCTTTAGACTTAGATTTTGTTTCTCCCTAAGGATGTAATAAATTAAGCTTTCTTATACTGTGGCTGATTACATTTGCCTACATTAAATTCACTGTCTCACAAGAATATACAATGGAGTAAAGACAATCTCTTTAACAAGTGGTGCTGGGAAAACTGGTCAACCACTTGTAAAAGAATGAAACTAGATCACTTTCTAACACCGCACACAAAAATAAACTCAAAATGGATTAAAGATCTAAATGTAAGATCAGAAACTATAAAACTCCTAGAGGAGAACATAGGCAAAACACTCTCAGACATAAATCACAGCAGGATCCTCTATGATCCACCTCCCAGAATGCTGGAAATAAAAGCAAAAATAAACAAATGGGATCTAATTAAAATTAAAAGCTTCTGCACAACAAAGGAAAATATAAGCAAGGTGAAAAGACAGCCTTCTGAATGGGAGAAAATAATAGCAAATGAAGCAACTGACAAACAACTAATCTCAAAAATATACAAGCAACTTCTGCAGCTCAACTCCAGAAAAATAAACGACCCAATCAAAAAATGGGCCAAAGAACTAAATAGACATTTCTCCAAAGAAGACATACGGATGGCTAACAAACACATGAAAAGATGCTCAACATCACTCATTATTAGAGAAATGCAAATCAAAACCACAATGAGGTACCACTTCACACCAGTCAGAATGGCTGCGATCCAAAAATCTGCAAGCAATAAATGCTGGAGAGGGTGTGGAGAAAAGGGAACCCTCCTACACTGTTGGTGGGAATGCAAACTAGTACAGCCACTATGGAGAACAGTGTGGAGACTCCTTAAAAAATTGCAAATAGAACTACCTTATGACCCAGCAATCCCACTTCTGGGCATACACACCGAGGAAACCAGAATTGAAAGAGACACATGTACCCCAATGTTCATCGCAGCACTGTTTATAATAGCCAGGACATGGAAACAACCTAGATGTCCATCAGCAGATGAATGGATAAGAAAGCTGTGGTACATATACACAATGGAGTATTACTCAGCCGTTAAAAAGAATTCATTTGAATCAGTTCTGATGAGATGGATGAAACTGGAGCCGATTATACAGAGTGAAGTAAGCCAGAAAGAAAAACACCAATACAGTATACTAACACATATATATGGAATTTAGGAAGATGGCAATGACGACCCTGTATGCAAGACAGGGAAAGAGACACAGATGTGTATAACGGACTTTTGGACTCAGAGGGAGAGGGAGAGGGTGGGATGATTTGGGAGAATGACATTCTAACATGTATACTATCATGTGAATTGAATCGCCAGTCTATGTCTGACGCAGGATGCAGCATGCTTGGGGCTGGTGCATGGGGATGACCCAGAAAGATGTTATGGGGAGGGAGGTGGGAGGGGGTTCATGTTTGGGAATGCATGTAAGAATTAAAGATTTTAAAATTTAAAAAAATAAAAATAAAAATAAAATAAAATTATTTCTAAAAAAAAAAAATAAATAAATAAATTCACTGTCTCAGTTGTACTCCATTGTAGCATAGAAATGCTCTGGTGGACTTCATTTTTCTTTTCTTTTTTCTTCAGTTATTTGTGCTGTCATATTGACTTGTAGCCAATATGAAAATAAGAAAAGCTTAGAAAAATCAGATCAACGAAATTCTGGGATGTCAAAATTTAAACAAGCAAATTTCCCTGATGTTTCTTAAGAAAATGTTTTTATGAAAACAAGGAGGGTCATTGTTTGGAGAGTTCAGCCTTTAAAAAGCAAGAACCCTGACAATTTTAAAGAAATGCTTTGTTTTCAATTATATCATTGGAGCAAGTTTTAACTATTTTATTTTATATCATTAAAATTAATAGCTAGCTGGAAACCTGAATACATGCGTCAATTTCTAGTTTTCTTAGAATAATGTTTACATTTCAATGGTTAGAAATCATAAGAACAATTTTGTTTACATATAACCAGGTCAATACCAGCCCTAATAGGTACTTTGGTAACCTGTTTAAAGCAAGCAATTAATTAAAACCAAATTAATCTAACACAAACAAAATAGGTTACTTGTATTGATAGGCAATATGGTCTAAGAAACAATTCCATGTAGCCATATCCATGGCCTTTTAGAGGTGTGCTGAATTAAAATTAAAGTAACCACAATCAGGTGAAAAATTACCTAAAGATTCTATTTTTGTCATAATCAATAGAATTTAGATAAAAATCATCATTTTGAATTTTTGTCACAGTCATGGAACAATTGACACGTATACCTACACTAATACAAAATCTTGATTAAACTTTGAATCTTGGATCAAATCAATGCTTTTGAAAGGAATAAAGAAGTATTCTAAAACCATGGGGAAATTATTCCAGTCTAAGTCTTGTCGGGCCAGAATGCAATGTATCTGCCCTCCAAGCCCCCAGGTGAATGAGGAAATAAAGGTAAGTTATTGGGCCATCTTAAACAGGAAATAACCTGAATGTCTGAGAGAGGAGTCTCAAAGACTTTGAGGAAATCTAGGGTACAGTTCCTTACTTTATGAAAAGAATCTCCCCATTGATTGGGAATGATCAAGCAAAGCAGTTGTCACTCCCCTCCACTGGGAAGTAGTCATGAATTTTGGCTGAGAGGATGACTTGGCACAGACTCCAAACTAGTCCTCACTGATTAGCATAATGCATGTCTCCTACAAAAGTCATAGACCTACAGGAAGGCTGGACACATGGTCTGAGATGATCGATCGAATATTTCTCCCTTGGACATGAATGAGGAAATGTGGAGTCTTGGCTGGTCCGGTAGTCTTTCGTTCATGCAAACCCATGGCGGAGAGCAGATCCACAAGTTGGTCAGAGAGAAGCGAGACCATGCCTGAATTCTCCTCCACTTCTGAATATTTTAGTTAAGTGACACAATAAATCCTCTTTAGTGTTTAAGCCAATGAGTTGCAATCTAAAGCATCCTAACTGAAATTGGGGGATGGGCTGACCTGATTGTTAATCCAGATGTTCTGGATGTTCATCCAGAATCCGGCTGAAGTCAGTCAGTGTGTTTTCTATTTCCCCAAACAAGAGAGAAATACTGACCCAGCACACGTTGTGCCCTGAGTGCAGTTCATCCTCTGATTTATCATCTCACTGGGAGATGGGGACGTATTGAGCTACCTATGTACATCCTCCCAGCTTCTGTCACCTAAGCAGACAGTCTGCTTTGAAGGTGAAAGTGTTAGTCGTTAGTCTCTCAGTCCTGTCCCACTCTTTATGATCCCATGGACTGTAATCCACCAGGCTCCTCTGTCCACGGAATTCTTAAGGCAAGAATACTGGAGTGGGTTGCCATTTCCTTCTCTAGGGGATCTTCCTGACCCAGGGATTGAACCCAGGTCTTCTGCATTTCAGTTAGATTCTCTACATCTTAGCCATTCTGCTTTGGCTCATCCCATAATACAGTTATAGTGAAGCAAAGTCACTTCAAATCTGAGAAGATCTAGATAGAGTCTCTTAAAACACCCGTCAAGGCTGTATATGGTCACCCTGCTTATTTAACTTATATGCAGACTACATCATGAGAAACGCTGGGCTGGAAGAAGCACAAGCTGGAATCAAGATTGCTGGGAGAAATATCAATAACCTCAGATATGCAGATGACACCACCCTTATGGCAGAAAGTGAAGAAAAACTAAAGAGCCTCTTGATGAAAGTGAAAGAGGAGAGTGAAAAAGTTGGCTTAAAGCTCAACATTCAGAAAACGAAGATCATGGCATCTGGTCCCATCACTTCATGGGAAATAGATGGGGAAACAGTGGAAACAGTGTCAGACATTATTTTGGGGGGCTCCAAAATCACTGCAGATGGTGATTGCAGCCATGAAATTAAAAGACGCCTACTCCTTGGAAGGAAAGTTATGACCAACCTAGAGAGCATATTCAAAAGCAGAGGCATTACTTTGCCGACTAAGGTCCGTCTAGTCAAGGCTATGGTTTTTCCTGTGGTCATGTATGGATGTGAGAGTTGGACTGTGAAGAAGGCTGAGCGCCAAAGAATTGATGCTTTTGAACTGTGGTGTTGGAGAAGACTCTTGACAGTCCCTTGGACTGCAAGGAGATCCAACCAGTCCATTCTAAAGGAGATCAGCCCTGGGTGTTCTTTGGAAGGAATGATGCTAAAGCTGAAACTCCAGTACTTTGGCCTCCTCATGCAAAGAGCTGACTCATTGGAAAAGACCCTGATCCTGGGAGGGATTGGGGGCAGGAGGAGAAGGGGATGACAGAGGATGAGATGGCTGGATGGCATCACGGACTCGATGGATGTGAGTTTGAGTGAACTCCGGGAGTTGGTGATAGACAGGGAGGCCTGGCGTGCTGCGATTCATGGGGTCGCAAAGAGTCCGACACGACTGAGCGACTGAACTGAACTGAACTGAACTGAAGACAACCATGAGTGTCAACTTGAAATGTGGCCTTCCCAGCTCCTCCTTATATTAGTCTCCCCAACCAATGAAGACCTTTATGCCAAAAGAGGAACATTCTGGAAAGTAAGAGAATAAACAACTTCATTCCTTTTTGGTCCCACTACAATGAATAACTAAAACACCTGAGATTTTGTGCTTTCAACCATTCACCAAGTGTCATAGAAAGTCTGGGTTTAACCAGATTTTCAGAGATTAAAGAATGAAGCCAGGAAGAGCAAAGAGAAGGAGCACCTAAAATTCTCCCTCCTTCAGGATCTTGGCAGTGGCTGATGCCCTCACCAGCCTAGGAGTTCCAGTGGCCAGAGACTTTCTGCCATCCCTCCAATCTTGGACACCAGGGCAGATGGAAAAGCTATAAGAATCTTTTAATAGTCTCAGACGGAGTCAACAACCAACAATGTGTGGCTTTATCTTCTCAAACAAAAATGCACGTGGGGACTTCTCTGGTGGCCCAGTGGTCAAGACTCTGTGCATCCAATGAAGGGGATGTGGGTTTGACCCCTGGTCAGGGAACTAAGACCTCATGTGTGATACACCAAAAAATAAAAAGATAAATTTAAGACATGCACATGGATACATAAACAGCCTCTCCTTTAAGCATCTAAACTTTCCTTAGTCTTCCATGAATGTGAAAAACATACAAAGAAAGATCTCTTTCTGTTGTAATGAACAGAAATATAACAGACTGTTAAACTGGAATTTTATGGTATGAAATTCTAAACTGAGGTGTCAGATGGAGATGCATTTCAGTAAACATCTTTTTAAAATATTGGAAACGTGTAGTATAACTCAAACTCCATCACAGAGTGGGCATAAAAGGAGAGTAGTTCAAGTGACGTGAGTCCTATTTCTCCCTAGACAGAGTTGGAAGTAGGCATTGGCTCTTCACCTTAGTGAAAGAGGCTTCAAACAAATCACTGGGGAATCCTCATGCGTGTCCCCTGCAATCCACGAACGCCATAAGCTGTGTCTAACTCTTGTCCTTGTACAAGTTTCTTCCCCAATAGGAGCGAAGGATGAGTTTCTATGGCATTGAGCAAATGGGATATATTTCCTTGAGCAAAAGTTCACCATATACACTGATGTGATCTGGAGGTAGGTTATATCAGCCCCAGCAAAGAAAGGCCACATAAACCAGGGGTCCTCAACCCCCAGGATCTAAAGCCTGATGATCTGAGGTGGAGCAGATGTAATAATAATAGAAGTAAAGTGCACAATAAATTTAATGTATTTACATCATCCTGAAACAGCCTCACCCAACCCCAGTCTGTGGAAAAACTGTGTTCCATGAAACTGGTCCCTGGTGCCAAAAAGGTTGAGGACCACTGACATAAAGGATGAACAGTCCTCAGGACAGAGAAGCTGAGCCAGATTCCTACCAACTGTGGAAGAGCCAGAGGAGAGAGGGTAAAGTAAGTAAGCAACCCTTTGGTTAAACCCATGACTGACCAAAAACCAAAGTTAGCAGAGTGGAAGAGGAGGACCTTGAAAAGAAAGAAATAGCTGACCAAGTAAGTCCTCCTTCACTGACAGGGTACTGGTTGTAGCAGGTTCTCATTGGGGGAAAGAGGACATTTTGAGTTTAAGAGTTTTGAATTTTTTTAATTCATTTTCAGTTCAGTTCAGTTCAGTTGCTCAGTCATGTCTGACTCTTTGCAACCCCATGAATTGCAGCACGCCAGGCCTACCCTGTCCATCACGAACTCCTGGAGTTCACTCAAACTCACGTCCATTGAGTCGGTGATGCTGTCCAGCCATCTCATCCTCTGTCGTCCCCTTCTCCTCCTGCCCCCAATCCCTCCCAGGATCAGGGTCTTTTCCAATGAGTCAACTCTTTGCATGAGGTGGCCGAAATACTGGAGCTTCAGCTTTAGCATCATTCCTTCCAAAGAACACCCAGGGCTGATCTCCTTCAGAATGGACTGGTTGGATCTCCTTGCAGTCCAAGGGACTCTCAAGAGTCTTCTCCAACACCACAGTTCAAAAGCATCAATTCTTCGGCACTCAGCTTTCTTCACAGTCCAACTCTCACATCCATACATGACTACTGGAAAAACCATACCCTTGACTAGATGGACCTTTGTTGGCAAAGTAATGTCTCTGCTTTTGAATATGCTCTCTAGGTTGGTCATAACTTTCCTTCCAAGGAGTAGGCGTCTTTTAATTTCATGGCTGCAATCACCATCTGCAGTGATTTTGGAGCCCCCCAAATTAAAGTCTGACACTGTTTCCACTATTTCCCCATCTATTTCCCATGAAGTGATTCCCATGAATTCACTTTAGTAATTAAGTAATTACTTTAGTAATTAAGAGGAACTTGTGGGTCTTTCTTTTTTTTAACCTAAGATTGATTGTAAAAGTCATAGAAGTAACCAAGTTTTCAATTAGAGATTGAAACAGTAAGGCATTTTCTCATTGAGCACAAGTTTAGAAGGGATGATGATGAAAGTCCATATAAAAAGTTATCTAATAATTTTAAACATTGCTATTTTTTTAAACATTCATATGACAAAATCCTTAGGGAGGAGGAAAGATCTCAGTTAGAACATCTCAGCACTACCAAGAGATTGAGAGGCTGAAAAAGGAAAGGCTCTTTGGAGCAGAAGATTGTTCTTCATTTGATGGGTGAAAAAGCTGCCCACTTTGAAACAGTGACATTACTCTTACAGCCCACAGTAGAATTTGGGTCTGGGCAAGACACAAAGAACTGTGAAAGCAAAAGAAAAACAGACTTCAGAGGGTGGGAAGGAGGTACAAGAGGGAGACGATGTATGTATACATAGCTGATTCACTTTGTTGTACAGCAGAAACTAACACACATTGTAAATCAACTGTACATGAATAAAAATAAAATGTTTTATTAAAGATAAAAGAATAAATAGATTTCATATACAGGAAAAGTTTGTCGAATACATGAACAGTCTTCATAAATATAGATCTAATATCTAAGCTTTTGAAACCTGTTATAATCTAAATCAGCCATGAAATTAAAAGACGCTTTCTCTTTGGAAGGAAAGCTATGACAAACTTGGACAGCGCATTAAAAGGCAGAGATATCACTTTGCTGACAAAGGTACATATAGTCAAAGGTATGGTTTTTCCAGTGGTCATGTATGGATGTGAGAGTTGGACCATAAAGAAGGCTGAACACTGAAGAAGTGAGGCTTTTGAACTGTGGTGCTGGAGAATACTATTGAGAGTCCCTAGGACAGCAAGGAGATCAAACCAGTCAGTCCTAAAGGAAATCAGTCCTGAATATTCATTGGAAGGAAGGGCTAATGCTAAAGCTGAAGCTCCAATACTTTGGCCACCTGACGCAAAGAGCTGACTCATTGGAAAAGACCCTAATGCTGGGCAAGATTGAGGTCAGGAGGAGAAGGGGACGATAGAGGATGAGATGGTTGGATGGCATCATCAACTCAATGGACAAGAGAGTTTGAGCAAACTCCAGGAGATATTGAAGGACAAGGAAGCCTTATGCTGCAGTCCATGGGGTCACAAAGAGTCAGACATGACTGAGCAACTAAATAAAAATAAATATTTCTTATATTAGTATAACAGATATTTAGTAAACAATGAAACCTCACTCATTTATAAAGCATATTTGTTGACTATGATGAAAGTCTACCGTTGTTATTAATAAACACTGTGACTCTATAGTTCATGTGTCATCCAAAGAGATAAAAACAAAGTATTTCTCAGGTGTTTCTGTGCAGTAGGCAGAAGAGCTCATTATTATGAAAATAAATAAGTCACAGAGATTTGAAATGATTTTCCCAAGTTCATGCAGTGAACTGACTTGTGGCAACTAAAGCTAACTGCCTCTTTCTTGATTTCTCCCTCAGTGCTTCAGAGCATTAGTATGCTTATTTACCATTGTTTGGGCTTCCCCGATAGCTCAGTTAGTAAAGAATCCTGCAATGCAGGAGACCCCAGTTTGATTCCTGGGACAGGAAGATCCACTGGAGAGGGGATAGGCTACCCACTCCAGTATTCTTGGGCTCTCCTTGTGGCTCAGCTGGTAAAGAATCCGGCACAATGTGGGAGGCCTGGGTTCCATCCCTGGGTTGGGAAGATCCCCTGGAGAAGGGAAAGGCTGCCCACTCCAGTATTCTGGCCTGGAGAATTCCATGGACTGTATAGTCCATAGGGTTGCACAGAGTTGAACATGACTGAGCCACTTTCACTTTACCATTGTTTGTATAATCCTTAAAATGTACAAACTACATTCTTTTCTGTTAATTCAACAAATATCTGGTACCTACTCTGTCCAGGTACTGTGTTAGATGATGTCATACAGATTTAAAAATTATAAACTATCAGAATGGCCATACACATTAAGTAAACTAGTGATTGTGACAACATCATTTAATGATTTAATTTTGTTACTAGTACAAATATTGAAATATTTTAATGTCACCTTTCCTAGAGGTGGAGGAAAGGAACAGGGAGCCATGATCATTCCTGACTAATTCAAGTTCTATTCAGCCAAAATATGCCCTATCTCACTGATTATAAACAACAATAAAAAAAGATTTTAATTTGGATGCTAAGGACTTATTCTGTTTTTATTCAGATATTTAATTCTTCATTCTGTTGTGCGGTTTTCATTTTTAGAGGATATAATTAAACTTTGCCAGCATTTTAGTTGTATTACGTTGCTTTAGCTTTTTGTTGTTTGCCATGCATGAATCTGCTTTGTACATCACTATAATCAGCCAAGATGTCATTCTTTTTGTGTTTTTCCCTCTGAACCACAAAATAGTGTGAGCAAAAATCAACCTTAGAATGAATGCATGTAGGCACTGATGGTTTTTGTTCTGTGTTAGTTGAACCATGAACATTTTAATCAACATCCACAGTGTAGCATATAAGTAAAGATGTAAATACATAAATACCTTTAATTACTTCTTTTTGTACAAAGTCATAAGAAAACCAGACTCAGAGAGTATGGCAGAAAGGCTCATTATGCTGTCTGTGCCAACCCAGCACTGTTCCCCACCTCGACCTCCCCCTTTTTTCAGTGGTTAAAACTCTAAAGCCATTACATTTCTCAGAATTCCTTGCCAGTTGGATTCCAGGTTGCATTTTGCCAATAAGCAGCATTTGTAAGAGATCTGAAACGTGCAAAAGAGAAAGCAGTATTCGTATAATTATGCCAGTCATGGGCAGAAACTTGGTCTTCAGCAGATTTGGAGGTTTTGCAGTGACCTCCAGGCATTTTCTAGGAAAATTGTAGGGACTGTGGTATTGTAGGAAATTGTGTTAATTACTAATAGTTTTCCACAGCTTTTGAAACCCCCTGACACTCTGTAAGGCTGTAGTAAACTGAAAGTTAACAGGGATCTTCCATGACCTTGGCTTCCTTAGGTGTTCTAGCAACTGGGAAGACAAAATTCTCTCCTGTCTTAAATAATTCAAGGAGCTGTTCTTATCCAGGTAGGTAGGACCTCCTGAGAAAATACTCAGTTCTGAAAGTGGTCCTAAAAAATGGACTTTGAAAAATGAGACGTGCCTGGTTCGGTGAAGAGATAAAACAACCTCATTGCCATGATCCAGTATATTGAAAGACTTTAAATGATCATTAATATATCACTGGTTGGCTGAAATGAAGTGCCTATTAAAGATAAGGATTTGGGATGCAAAGAGGCCACTATAATAAAGCATTGTATTGTAGGTGATTATGTCAGGAACTGTGGAGCAACCTACCTGCTTCTGACTGCAATACTTCATGTTTTAATTTATTTTACTAAAGTATAGTTGATTTACAATGTCATATTAACTTCTGCTGTACAGCAAAGTGATTCAGTTATATATATATATTTTTTTTTCATATTCTTTACCATTATGGTTTATCATGGGATAGTGAATATAGTTCCCTTGCTATACAGAAGCAACTTGTTGTTTATCCATCTTATATATTTACCTCCGCTAATCCCAAACTCCTAATCCTTCTCTCCCATACCCCCGACCGTGTCAACCCCAAGTTTGTTCTCTATGTCTGTGAGTCTGTTTCTGCTTTGTGGATAAGTTCATTTGTGTCCTATTTTAGATTCCACATATAAGGGATATCATATGATATTTGTTTTTCTGACTTCACTTAGTAGGATAATCTCTAGGTCCATCCATGTTGCTGCAAATGACATTATTTCATTATTTTTTATGGTTAAATAATATTCTATTTATATACATACCAAATCTTCTTTATCTATTCATCTGCCAATGGACATTGCAATACTTCTTTCTCCAAAGAGAAATTAACAGGGTTTTATATTTTTAACTCAGAACATGATCTGGAAAACAACAATGCTTCCTAAAATTTATCTTGCCCTTGTAAACAAATACATGGCCAGTATTTTTGGAAAAATGGGCTTGTTGTCTGATGATCCCTATTGTAGAATTACAAAGCACATAGAACTCACAGCCTTTCTCAGTAAGGCTTGACTAAGTTAGCGTGAAAGTTAGGGTATGTATTAGGGAAAAGTAGGGACTTTGGGGTGGATATGATGGATTTGATCCTCCAAATTCTACTGAACCACGTTGAACGTGCAAGAAGCCCTTCCTCCCCAACTGAAGAACCTACAGAGCTGCATTTGAGGCAGTTACTTTGCTTGGAGTTGATGATTCCCCACAAGGTGTTTCTCCTCCCCTTATGTTGCTTCCAGACCCCTCACTACACTCAGATCACCGGAGAATGGATACAGAGTCTGCCTTGGGAGGGGACAGCTCATCCATCGAAAGAACTGGAAGATTTTGTGCATTTATATTGGTGGAAAGCTGGGGAGAAATGCTACAAATGGAGTCTGAGGGTCCTAGTACAGAAAGACAGAAACAAAGTTGGATTAGGTCACATGTATTAACATAATTACACTTTCCTAGATAGAACCGGTTGGAGATGTTTGATATTTGGATACAGTTGTGTTTCATCAGATCACTTGGTCAGTAGACTGGAACCTGGCACCATGGTAACCACAGCTAAATGAGAGTGAGGTGCAAGGATTTGCCAGGTAGAACGTAGATGGAGGTTTACAAAGAAAGACAGCAGTGCAGGGGCTGATTTATCAAGTATGGCTTGCTACTCATACCCTGGCTGTGGTTACCCAGATGAATTCTAAGGACATTCCTCCATCAGAGCACTAACAAACATCCAGTGAGGCCATGGATGGCTACAGGAAGGAACTCCATTGAAATGGCCTTCCTGGGACTTCCTTGGCAGTACAGCAGTTAAGAGTCTAGGCTTTCACTGCAAGGGGTGAGGGTTCAATCCTTGGTTGGAGAACTAATACCCCCATGCTGTGTGGTGTGGTGAAATAAATAAATAAAACCTCAGACTTGCTATATGGCACAGGGAACTCTATTCAGTACTCTGTAGTGACCTACATGGAAAAATAATCTACATATCTATATATGTGTGCACATATATATATATATACATATACATACATATGTGTACATATATGTGTATATATATACATATGTGTATTATAACGGATTCACTTTGCTTGTACGTAAAGTCAGTCCTGCTCCTTCAGAATCATGTTAAATGTGGCTAACAGTGTAGGTACAGAACTGTAGCTAGTTGTGCATTTGTGATTTTTATCATTGTTTGTTTGCTGTATAGCAGAAAGTAACACAACATTGTAAATCAATTTTATACTCCAATAAAAATTTTTTTAAACATTAGAATGCAAAATTTTTTTAAAAAGAAAGGAAATGGGCTTCCTAAATCCAGTGCAGGTAATGGGTTCCTGGAGAGGGACAGAGTCCAAGAGACTGTGCTGAGTCTTGAAAGCCAGAGACAAGTGGACACAATTCCCAAGTGGGCAGCAGGCTAAACAGTGATCTAAATGCCTTAAGCCAAGGAATCATGGGTGGACGTGTATAAATCATAGTGTCACTGGATTGAAATAGAACTACTTGATTATTATAATTTAAAACATTTTAGATCTCATTTTCAGATTTTCGCATAAGAGGGAGTCATGACTTCTCGCTTAATTTTAGACTTAGAGCCCCTGAAAGGAAAAGTATGCCAGGTTCTTCTGAAGAAGTACCCTGTGTTTTTGCCAAAATAATAAACTCTAAACTCTTCTAGAGATTTCTCAAAGGGACCTATAGTCATCAACCAGAGCAACTGTGCATTATATAAAATGAGGTGATTTCTTCACTTTCTGAATGTGCAGTGGGCAAAGATACACTCTGCCAATGCCAGGATACCCACATTGGTTCTTTGATGCACGGGATATTAGGAAGGAATGATTATGAGCCCCTGGAATTGTTTTTCTCTTCCAAAGTATGAACTAAACTGAAGGATGGCACAGGTCTATGCCATCAAAATAAGACTAGAACAATACAGATGTAGGCTTCCTATCATACTTATATTTAAGTGATCTATTTGACCAGGGCTGGAAATAGATGGCCTTAGGGAAAGATGGTGAATTATTGTAAACATAATCAGGAAGTGACTCCAATTGCAGCTGCTTCTCCATATGTGGTCTCTTTTTTGGTGTAAATCAACATGTCGCTGAGCTCTGGTGTGTGGCAATTGATCAGGCAAATGCTTTTTCAATATGTTATCGGGGGAAAAAAATACAACAAAGAGATTTGATTTCCCCTAGTAGGGCAGGAATATATCTTCACTCCGCTTGACCTTAGCACTAGGCCAAACCTCTGCCCTTCATCATAATCTAATCCACAGAGCTTAATCAATCTGCCGTTGTATGGGACACTTCATTGATCCACTGCATTGATGTGATAGATTGCATTTTCTGAGATGGAAAGGTGGTCTCTGAAGGCTTCTCTTAATCTCTGAGGAATCCAATCCAAGATACATGGCTCTTTTGTTTGAGCACACACTGTCCTGGGACGTTTGGTTATAAAAAGGTACTAAAAGAAAACAGAGTAAGTGAAATGATCTCCTTCTTTTTAAAAAATAATTTTCCATTTTCTTTTGGTAGTTCAAGAGAGAAAAGTTTTAGGGGAGCCCTTGGACTTGAGGGAGAGAGATGATGAAGAAAGGCTTCTGCAGAGAGTGATGGTAGGAGTCAGCCACGCAGCATGAGGCACAGGGCAGGGTCCTCATGAAGGGAATACCTGTGGCTTAGAAAGCGTGATAATCTGATACTGATCCCTAAGAGTCAGTTGTTATTGTTCCCTGCTCCAACTCTTATCCATTAACCTCCTACCTTTGGGAAAATCTCCATACATTGTAGACATTGCCATGGGACACTCTTTTTTTTTTTTTTTTTCAGTGCTGTTTCCAAGGACAAGAATATCACCTGGCATGTAGCAGTTACTCAGTTAAAATTAAAAAAGAAATAAAAAGTACAAATGACTAGATTAATGATGCTTTTGGAAATGTGTACATATTATCTGTATTTGGAATAAAATATAAAAACTGAAGACTGCTTGGTATAAAGACAAATAAAGGTGAAAACAAGAGCAGTGATTCAGAGATCAGAGGTGGCATGTAGACAGCCGTGTATTCCAACACTTGTACTCTTCGCCTATTGAAGAATCTTTAGAAATACCAAGAAAAGCATTGGTTTTCCATCAGTGACTGAAAATGGAGGCTCATGTGATTGTATGAAAGTATTAAAGGGAAGGTTGACTTCAAGAGGTTGAAGGACCCGGGCATATTGGGCGACATAGAATAGATTAATTGCAGTTAAATATCAGAAACGTGCACTGTTTGGTGAGAGTTCTAAATCACTGACCCAGCTCTTCTCCGCAAAGGGAAAATGCAAAAAGCAAAGGTGCAGAGTTGGATTGTAAACGGAACCAACATGCAGTTGAAGAGACAGCTGCTATACAGATGTAGAAAACAAACATATGAGCTCCAAGGAGGAATGAAGAGTGAGACGGATTGGGAGACTGGAATTAACACATATATACTGCTATGTATAAAACAGATCACTAACGAGAACCTGTTGCATAGCATAGGGAGTCGTACTCGGTGCTCTGCGGTGACAAAGAGGGGATATATGTGTACATGCAGCTGATTCCATCGCCAAGAAAAAGAAATGCAACAAGGTAAAATGGTTGTCTGAAGAGGCCTTACAAGTAGCTGAGAAAAGAAGAGAAGCTAAAGGCAAAGGAGAAAAAGAAAGATATACCCATTTGAATGCAGAGTTCCAAAGAATAGCAAGGAGAGATAAGAAAGCCTTCCTCAATGATCAATGCAAAGAAACAGAGTAAAACAATAGAATGAGAAAGACTAGAGATCTGTTCAAGAAAATTAGAGATACCAAGGGAACATTTCACGCAAATACGGACACAATAAAGGACAGAAATGGTATGGACCTAACAGAAGCAGAAGATATTAAGAAGAGGTAGTAAGAATACACAGAAGAACTATACAAGAAAGATCTTCATGACCTATATAACCACGAAGGTGCAATCACTCACCTAAAGCCAGGTATCCTGGAATGTGAAGTCAAGTGGGCCTTAGGAAACATCACTATCAACAAAGCAAGTGAAGGTGATGGAATTCCAGTTGAACTATTTCAAATCCTAAGAGATGATGCTGTGAAAGTGCTGCACTCAATATGCCAGCAAATTTGGGAAACTCAGCAGTGGCCACAGGACTGGAAAAGGTCAGTTTTCTTTCCAATCCCAAAGGAAAGCAATGCCAAAGAATGTTCAAACTACTGCCAATACACTCATCTCACATGCTAGCAAAGTAATGCTCAAATTTCTCCAAGCCAGACTGCAACAGTATGTGAACCGTGAACTTCCAGATGTTCAAGCTGGATTTAGAAAAGGCAGAGGAACAAGAGATCAAATTGCCAACATGCATTGGATCATGCATGAGAGAGTTCCAAAAGCAAGAGAGTTCCAAAAAAACATCTACTTCTGCTTTACTGACTATGCCAAAGCCTTTGACGGTGCAGATCACAACAAACTGGAAAATTCTTAAAGAGATGGGAATACCAGACCACTTGACCTGCCTCTTGAGAAATCTGTATGCAAGTCAGGAAGCAACAGTTAGAACTGGACATAGAACAACAGACTGGTCCCAAATAGGGAAAGGAGTATGTCAGAGCTGTATATTCTCACTCTGCTTGTTTAGCTTACGTGCAGAGTACATCATGAAAAATGCCAGGCTGGATGAGGCACAAGCTGGAATCAAGATTGCTGGGAGAAATATCAATAACTTCAGATATGCAGATGATACCACCCTTATAGCAGAAAGTGAAGAAGAACTAAAGAGCCTCTTGATGAAAATGAAAGAGGAGAGTGAAAAAGTTGGCTTAAACCTCAACATTCAGAAAACTAAGATCATGGCATCTGATCCCATCACTTCATGGCAAATCGATGGGAAACAATGGAAGTAGTAAGAGACTCTTTTCTTGGGCTCCAAAGTCACTGCAGATGGTGACTGCAGCCATGATATTAAAAGACGCTTGCTTCTTGGAAGAAAAGTTATGACCAATGTAAGCAGCATATTAAAAAGGAGAGGCATTACTTTGCCAACAAAGGTCTGTCTAGTCAAACCTATGTTTTTTCCAGTAGTCATGTATGGATGTGAGAGTTGGACCATAAAGAAAGCTGAGCACCGAAGAATTGATGCTTTTGAACATTCGTGTTGGAGAAGACTCTTGAGAGTCCCTTGGACTGCAAGGAGATCCAACCAGTCAATCCTAAAGGAAATCAGTCCTGAATATTCATTGGAAGGACTGATACTGAAGCTGAAACTCCAATACATTGGCCGCCTGATGCCACAAACTGACTCATTGGAAAAGACCCTGATGCTGGGAAAGACTGAAGGCAGGAAGAGAAGGGGACGACAGGGGATGAGATGGCTGGATGGCATCACCGACTCAATGGACATGAGTTTGGTTAAGCTCCGGAGTTGGTGATGGACAGGGAGGCCTGGTGTGCTGCGGTCCATGCGGTCACAGAGAGCTGGACTTGACTGAGTGACTGAACTGAGCTGAGCTGAGCTGATTCACTTTGCTATAGAGAAGAAACTAACACAACATTGTGAAGCAACTCAACTCCAATGAAACAAAAAGAAGAAACAGAAGAAAAGAAACGAGCCCTACCAGGTGAACTCCATGTAACTGCCATCTGACCCATTCTTACATTCTTACTGGACCCTTGAAAAGAGTGGAAACCCCTCCTTTAGGGGCTCAACATTGTTATTGTTATTTTGCCCAAAAACCCAGAGCAAGTCACAAATGGAACCCTAGGTCTGTTTGTGCAGGGGCCCGGATGGAGGATTGTGACTGTGGGCACATCTCAGCACACAGATGCTCTGCCTTCTCGTAGCTCTCAGAAGGGCTGTCCACTCAGACAGAGCTCCAGTTTTCTCTGTTCTCTGAAGAGACCCAGGGCAGAGGTAACACAATGCTGGTTTAGGGGTATGGAAGCATCTCGCTTTTAGATGGGTTAAAAAGCAACGTGTGGTCTAACAGAGCCTCACTCTGTCCAAGGACCCATACATCCTTTCTCAATATTTCATCTCCAGAAGTCCTAAATTTGTATTTCAATATCAGTACAAAGTTTGAAGTAAATGCTGGCAGTATTTGTGTGTGTGTGTGTGTGTGTATGTGTGTGCTCAGTTGCAACTGGACACTAATTTTCACAATAGCAAAATTTAGATGTGCAAATGGTAAATTTCTTTACTTCTCTACAATTGTAATGAATTTAGCACCCACACACTGATTTATGCTAATGGTGGTGAATTTTATATGGAAATCAAGGTGCACTCAGATTTATGATTACTTAGTACTTTGGGGTATACACTCTTTGCGGTAATTTCTCAGACTATCAGAATGTGTCCCCTTCTCTTTCTCTGCCACATCTCTCCAGGGGCCATTTAAATTCTGAGTGTGCCTATGTATGTGTGGTGGGGGCGAGGTGGCAGGGTTTGTATATACCATCCTAAGTTTTGGGGAAAGATATTTGATCCAGAGTAGCATCGAGCAACTTTACTTTCACTTTTCACTTTCATTCATTGGAGAAGGAAATGGCAACCCACTCCAGTGTACTTGCCTGGAGTATCCCAGGGACGGGGGAGCCTGGTGGGCTGCCGTCTATGGGGTCGCATAGAGTCGGACATGACTAAAGTGACTTAGCAGCAACAGCAGTAGCATTTTTCAAAGTGAGGGTTTCAACCAGCACGCTAGTGCCACCCAGGGACTTGTTAGAAATGCCAATCATTGGGCGCCATACCACATGGATCTACTGAATCAGAAACTCTGGACAAGGGCCCAGGAATCTTCTGACAGGCCTCCAGGTGATTCTGGTATGCACTCGCCTTTGAGAAGCACTGGTCCAAATCCGTCAGCATCCAGCCACGCTGGCCTCTGATGAGATCATTACTGGCCTTTGGTTTTGCGGCACCCAGGTCATTGTGTGCATAACTGAAATGCCCTTCTCTGCTCATGGGCCACCTCTGCGTTCATTCTGCTTCCTCCTTAGACTCGCCTGCTCTGCTCCTCTACATCTGTACCTACTCAGAAGTAGGAATATTCTTGCGTGCTCTCATCCAGCCGTTCCTACTTTATAGCCTGGGTTCCATGCTCAACTCAACACAGAGCTCTGCAAATGCTTGAGACCTTCCTGCTCTATCTGAAAGCTGGGTCATGCATTTCTTTCCTGGAATCCCCCAAACATCAGTGGGGTTTCCATCATCCTTATTCATTAGGGATTGATCTTGGGAGAGGGCAGAGGGGAAGACCCCATTCTCAGGCCCCTGAGTCATAATTTATTCTACTTCTTTATTTCATTGCTCTTCTTCTGGTAGGAAGTTGTTTTGTTCTTTATCTGTGCTTTCTATGGAAAGAAAAAAAAAGTCTATGGTTAGATACACAGACTTCTAAACTTGCCATTTTGATAGGAACCCTCCTCTTTATACAAACCACTCTTTTCTCTAATAATGTCTACTCTTGTTGTCAAAGATGTTAACTTGCTATTCTATTGGCCCTTCAAAAGTTTCAAAATCTGTTTTATATCTCAAAACCTTAGCGTCGATTGGTCCCTTGCATTTTTATGTTGATAATCCTCACTTTCCTTTAGACAATCAATGATAACCCTGACTGAGGAGAAGAAGATGAAGTATAAGGATGTGTAGAAAAGCAAACACACTAATTAAAATGTTAAGATATTGGTACATACCACATCTTAATTTGAAGCACTCTAATAATTTCCCAAGTGAACTACCCAATTATAATCATTTCACACTGAAGTCCTTCTGCTACTAAACTATATAAAACACTGCTTTTAACGTATTTCCTTCCTTGGGTTCATTCAACATATCCCCTTTAAACATAATTTTCAGACAAGTCTTTAGTCTAGAATTTGTATTTCCAGGTACATGTACAATGCTTGAAAATGAATGAATGGACTCTGAACCATCCCTGATGTGGTTTTGACCCGTGTATTAAGAATTACTTCCAGCATATCACTTATGCTCAGCATAATTTACATCATAGCATGATTCACATTAAAAATGTAGTCCCTCAGCCTGAGTCTAGGACCTAGCATCATTCCCTATCCTTGGCAAGGAGTATTTTTTTTTTTTGGCAAGGAGTATTCAAGCAGCATAAAGAACTACATTTAGAATAAGTCACTCTTATGGCCCCAAAGCCCTTTTATAACAGAGTTTTTGCTTTATTCTCAATAATTAATTCCCACCTTATTCCTCATCATTATTTGCTTGGCTTTCTTTCTGTTATATTTTCTTTTTTTTCCAATAATCAAAAACAATAGCACCATTAAGTATGCAATGATACTGTTTTAATTCATTGGGATTGTTCACTTTATTGGCACTATTAAAGTGTTTTCATTGACATTTGCAAAATCAGGTTTTCCTCCATTTACTATAGTACTAGAGCTCTGATACAACCCAGAATGTATTCCATTTGTCAGGACATCAAAGGTCCGGAAGACAACACCCTCTTTAATGATTTATTCCTACACTTTGGATTTAATAAAACAGTCATATCTAAACTTAGAGTAACTGATCATAATTTATACACTTGTATAATGTAATCTTTGGCTAAAAGGATTTTTTTTTCCATTAAATGTAACAAATAAAGGTTACAGTGGCAGTCCCTATTTTACTTTTCTAGTCTTCTGTATTTCATATTTCACTGCTCTCTGAAATTCTGTGAAATAATGGGGAGGGGAGACTATCACAGTTCTTTAAAAATTTTCTCATGGGAGATATAGTCAGTTTCCACAGTTTGGGGCACTCTGTTTGATGACAGTATCATTTCCAACACTGCCCAGGTACTATAGAGTATTTTATTGTGACGATGCATCTTCAACTTTTCTGTATCACTACCTCTCAATGCACTTCTGTAAGGAGATTGTGGCAATCCAGTGGTGCTTCGTGATTGCTTTGTGGTTCTCTGAGACGCCTTTGAAATCCTCTTTTTCTCACTCACTCTCCCTCCTGGCAGCCTTTCAGGTTGGAGAAAGATCCACTTGTTCAAAATTACCCATATAGCCATGCGTTGAATTAGTTATAGAGAAAGGATCTCTGTTCAAATCGAAGGACTCCATGATAGCCACACTCTGGTCTCCCGGAGAGCTGCTTGGAAAACGAAAGACACAGATTAGCTAACACTCTCATAAATATAATTTACAAAATGCACATTCAAATGTGTGTACCTCATGTATCTCTACTAGGGTCAAGCTCATTCTTAACAAAAGTTGCTATAAAAATCTGAAAGAAATATATTACGGTGTGTAAAATAATTCTGTGATTTTATGTCACAGAATACTATTTTTGAGTGTACGTATTTTTAGAGTGTTTATATTCAGTGGATTTTGAAAAGAATCAAGAGTTTTTGTTAAAAAAAAAACCTATGTAAAATGCTATACCTATAAAGAAGCTAATGTAAGTCCATTTTTAACCTACAATGATTTTTTTTATAGCCAAATAATGGGGCTTTGAATAACAGAACTGCTATAATTAACTGAGTTGTCAATGAAGGCAATTTTTCCTGAGCATCCATTCATAGTTTGAAATATTTCTAAATAGCCTAGACTTTTGTCATTACTCTAGCACTTAAGAAAAGAAAGTCTAGATGCACCTGAATCTTTTGTTCTTAATCCTCTACTTAGGAAATGATTAAAATCATCTCTCAGATGTATTAAAAGAACGTAGAAGCATGTAACTAATATTATGACAAGAACTTTTGGGGAAGTTGGTGCTTTTTATTTGCAGAATCAAAACCACCATTACAACTCTTATGCCAACAAAACCCAGTTCATTGTCTGTTGCAAATTGCTGCCTGAGCTAATAGCAGTCTTCTGTCCCAACAACCTTCCCATTTATTTAGTATTTCAATTCCAAGAAAAAGTCCTAAAGCAAAAACAAACAAACAAACTTAAATTTAAAAGTAGCAATCAACCACTCAGGAGATTCACCAGCTATAGAAAAACTCTTTTTGATGCTAATTATAAATTATATACAGATTTATTTAACAAAGTTTGGACTAATAGTTGATTCTTTTAAATTTCTCCCTAATGTGAATAAATATATCCCCCCCTTTTCTTAAGGAGAGTTATTTTCTTTGGGAAATCAGCTTTAAAAAAATAAATCAAGATGAGATATTTATGGCAGTCAACTGAAATAGAAAAGCACTGAAGTATACTCTCAAGAGATTATGGTATTTTATATTAAAATGATTTAAGTCTTCAATGAAATAAAAGACACTAAGTTCAGTTCAGTTCAGTTCAGTCACTCAGTTATGTCCCACTCTTTGTGACCCCGTGGACTGCAGCACACCAGGCCTCCCTGTCCATCACCAACTCCCTGAGCTTACTCAAATTCATGTACATTGAATCAGTGATGCCATCCAACCATCTCATCCTCTGTTGTCCCCTTCTCCTCCTGCCTTCAATCTTTCCCAGCATCAGGGTCTTTTCAAATGAGTCAGTTCTTCCCATCAGGTAGCCAAAGTATTGGAGTTTCAGCTTCAGCATGAGTAATTTCAATGAACATTCAGACTGATTTCCTTTAGGACTGACTGGTTGGATCTCCTTGCAGTCTAAGGGACTCTCAAGAGTCCTCTTCAACACCACAGTTCAAAAGCATCAATTCTTCGGCACTCAGCCTTCTTCACAGTCCAACTCTCACATCCATACATGACTAGTGGAAAAACCATAGCTTTGACTAGATGGACCTTTGTCTGCAAAGTAATGTCTCTGCTTTTGAATAAGCTGCTTAGGTTGGTCATAACTTTTCTTCCAGGGAGCAAGTGTCTTTTAATTTCATGGCTGCAGTCACCATCTGCAGTGATTTTAGAGCCCCGCCCCAAATAAAGTCTGTCACTGTTTCCACTGTTTCCCATCTATTTTCCATGAAGTGATGGGACCAGATGCCATGAAGTGATGGGACCAGATGCCATGATCTTCGTTTTCTGAATGTTGAGTTTTAAGCCAATGTTTTAACTCTCCTCTTTCACCTTCATCAAGAGGCTTTTTAGTTCCTCTTCACTTTCTGCCATAAGGGTGGTGTCATCTGCATATCTGAGGTTATTGATATTTCTCCCAGCAATCTTGATTCCAGCTTGTGCTTCTTCCAGCCCAGCATTTCTCATGATGTACTCTGCATATAAGTTAAATAAGCAGGGTGACAATATGCAGCCCTGACGTACTCCTTTCCCTGTTTGGAACCAGTCTGTTGTTCCATGTCCAGTTCTAACTGCATACAGATTTCTCACAAGGCAGGTCAGGTGGTCTGGTATTACCATCTCTTTAAGAATTTTCCACCGTTATGATCCGCACAGTCAAAGGCTTTGTCATAGTCAATAAAGCAGAAGTAGGTGTTTTTCTGGAACTCTTTTGCTTTTTCAGTGATCCAATGGATGTTGGTAATTTGATCTCTTGTTCCTCTGCCTTTTCTAAATCCAGCTTGAACATCAGGAAGTTCATGGTTCATGTACTGTTGAAGCCTGGCTTGGAGAAATTTGAGCATTACTTTACTAGCATGTAAGATAAGTGCAATTGTGTGATAGTTTGAAAATTCTTTGGCATTGCTTTTCTTTGGAATTGGAATGAAAACTGACCTTTTCCAGTCCTGTGGCCACTGCTGAGTTTCCCAAATTTGCTGGCATATTGAGTGCAGCACTTTCACAGCATCATCTTTCAGGATTTGAAATGGCTCAACTGGAATTCCTTCACCCCCACTAGCTTTGTTCATAGTGACGCTTCCTAAGGCCCACTTGACTTCACATTCCAGGATGTCTGGCTCTAGGTGAGTGATCACACCATCGTGATTATTTGGGTCATGAAGATCTTTTTTGTCTTCTGTGTATTCTTGCCACCTCTTCTTAATATCTTCTGCTTCTGTTAGGTCCATACCATCTCTGTCCTTTATTGTGCCCATTTTTGCATGAAATGTTCCCTTGGTATCTCTAATTTTCTTGAACAGATCTCTAGTCTTTCCCATTCTGTTGCTTTCCTCTGTTTCTTTGCATTGATTGCTGAGGAAGGCTTTCTTATCTCTCCTTGCTATTCTTTGGAACTCTGCATTCAAATGGGTATATCTTTCTTTTTCTCCTTTGCCTTTAACTTCTCTTCTTTTCTCAGCTATTTGTAAGGCCTCCTCAGATAACCATTTTGCCCTTTTGCATTTCTTTTTCTTGGGGATGGTCTTGATCACTGCCTCCTGTATAATGTCGCTAACCTCCGTCCATAGTTCTTCAGGCACTCTGTCTATCAGATCTAATCCCTTGAATCTTTTTCTCATTCCCACTGTATAATTATATGGGATCTACGTCTTGCCAAGATATAGCCTTCTTCAGTCTCTGCCGGTGAAAAAGGCTTCATGGGTTTTAGCACCTGGTTGTTCAGGAATGGAGCTGGAATCAATAAGAAGGGAGGATGGAGGAGGACAGGGTGGGGAGGCTCGCGAGGTGTTGTGTTGCTAATGTTGGCTCTTCTTGGTGAGAGTGGTCTCCACCACAGCCCAGGGGTGTGATACCTGGTTCCCAGGGAGGATGCGGCAGAAGCCAGGTAAGAGCAGAACATACAGAAAAGGTAGAGAAGACGGCACGAATATGGCAATTACAGGAGCTTCTAATTGGGAAATTAGCAAGCACTTCAAGCTTCAGAGATAAATCTATGCCAACAACTAAAAGAGCAGTGCTGTTAAGCGAATGTAAGAACATTTCCTTTCACCCTGAATGTTTAGCATCTTGTGAAAAATCTGTTGATCAAAGGTCTTGAATTATTTTTAAATCAGAAAAGGAAATGCAGTTTGGGTACAGTATGTTTCTCAGAGAGAGAAAAGACTCTGGCTAAAAGATCTGACCCCTAAACTTTCCCTTTTTTTCTGTGATGCATATGTGAAGCATGTGAAACAGCGGTGGAAATACTGAGGCTGGTGACGATTTTCTTCCATCTTTATCTTCATACAAGACTGAAGGCACATTCAGTCTTTCTGATCAGGCTAGAGTTAAAAATGTATTATTATTTTCCAGCTAAATTTAAGGGTCACTGGTCCCAATTTCATCTATAAAGGACATAAGCTTATCACCACGAGGCTTTCTTTCCTGTAAAGAGCTTCTACGAGAAAAGACTGCATGGGGAGATTAATATTATTCCCTAAAGACCCCTGACAGTTTTGCTATACTGATTTCTACTACTTTATGAAGTATATGTCCTCCAGGTAACTTAGCTATTGCTGCTGATTTTCCCAGATGCTAGACTGCAGACTAGTACCCTTTGTGGCAATGTTTTTTTTTTTTTTTTTTCTTTTACTAATTCACAAAATGTTTATTTCTGAAAGGGGCTTGAAATGTCATTTCCTGGTGGAAAACTTGTGACTCCCCTAACAGCATCCAGGACACCCTGGTGGTGAAGCAGTAAGATCCAGTCCCCGGTCACCCAGAGCTCAGGTCCTGTCCTCACAGGATACCACACCCTCCCGCCTCACCAACCATTCCTCCTCTTTGTCCCTTCTAAGATTTCCACATGCCTCATTCAATACAGATGATCTAGTATTCATGCTTTACATTTATCCACCATTGATTACAGGCATACACTGAGCTAGACACTGCCCTAGGCACCAAGGCAAATAAAAAATCAGTCAGTCCTGGCCTTGAAGAGCTTATGGGAAACAGGGGCTAGTCCAAGACTAACAAACAGGGCAGAGCTATTCACAGGGAAGGACCACATACAACGGAGCCTGTGGCATCACCTAGGGACTCAGTCAGGGCTTCCTCGAGATGTCTCTGAACAAGTCTTGAAAGAAGAAGGCAACTTAAGAAAAAATGGGGAGGACTTTTAAACCCCAACTGCATCATAAATGAAGGTCTTAAGGGTTATAATGTTGTTGCTGCTGCTGCTGCTAAGTCGCTTCAGTCGTGTCCGACTCTGTGCGACCCCACAGACGGCAGCCCTTCAGGCTCCGCCATCCCTGGGATTCTCCAGGCAAGAACACTGGAGTGGGTTGCCATTTCCTTCTCCAATGCATGAAAGTGAAAAGTGGAAAGTGAAGTTGCTCAGTTGTGTCCGACTCTTAGCGACCCCAGGGACTGCATGCTAAGTCACTTCTGTCCTGTCTGCCTCTCTGCAATCCTATGGACTGCACCAGGCTCCTCTGTCCGTGGGATCCTCCAGGCAAGAACACTGGAATAGGTTGCATGCCCTCCTCCAGGGGATCTTCCCAACCCAGGGATGGAACCTGAGTCTTTTATGTCTCCTGCATTGGAAGGTGGGTTCTTTACCACTGGTGCCACTTGGGAAGCCTTACATATGTTGACGCTTTAACCCCTAAAATGACTGTATTTTGAGATGTGTGTATGTTAGCTGCTCAGTTGTGTCTGACTCTTTGTGACTCCATGGACAGTAGTCTGCTGGGCTCCTCTGTTCATGGGAATTTCCAGGCAAGGAATACCTGAATGGGTAGGCATTCCCTTCTCCAAGGGATCATCTTGACCCAGGGATCGAACCTGGCTACCCCATATTGCAGGCAGATTCTTTACTGTCTGAGTCAGCAGGGAAGCCCATACCTTGAGACAAGACTTTTAAATAATTGAAGTTAAAGAAAGACATTAGGGTGGGGTCCTAATCCAATGGGATTGGTGACTTTATAAGAAGAGTGAGCCATCTCTCTTTTTCCAAGTGTACACACCAAAGAAAGGCCATGAGAGCCCACAGCAAGAAGACTACCTGCAAATCAGAAAAAGAGCTGTCCCCAGAACCCAGTCCCTGGGGAAGGAAATGGCAACCCACTCCAGTACTCTTGCCTGGAGAATTCCATGGACAGAGGGGCAGGACAGGCTGTAGGCCGTGGAATCGCACAGCAGGACACGACTGTGCAACTAACTTTCACTTTCCAGAACCCAGTCAGGCTGGCGTCCTGATCTCTGCTAGCCTCTAGAACAGTGAGGAAAGAGGTTTCTGTTGTTTAAGCCCCCCAGTCTATGGTATTCTTTTATGCAGCGAGAAACACTACTAAGACAAGTCCTCCCATGCATCTAGGTTGTGTTAAAATGTGTACTTAGTCAGCTATGAAGTTTGAAGTGGGAGATGTGAGGAAGTAGTGGAGAGGTGAGAACAGAACGGGGAGTATGTGAGGACCTAACTCCCCAGAGAACCTTTGGATAAGGGAAAAGGAGAAGATCATTCGCTCTGGGAAGTATTCCATGAATTCTGGCATCCAAAGAGGGGAACTTTTAGCTTGCCTTCTTCCTCATTATTCTGCCCCTCTTTGCAAAAGGGTCAACTTTGTTCCCTTGTGCTGGCTGTGTAGATTCACTGGAATTCTGGTCACTCCCACCTTGGCTCCAAAGCACAGCGAAACTGGAGAGTTTAGGGAAATTTCTCTTGGCCTTTGGACCAGTGACATCAGTGTTCCGGCAGTTGTTGCAAAATGTGACTGTAGAGAACAAAGCTAATGCTGAAAATTCAACATCAGGATAATAAAATGCAACAGCTTAGAAATTCCAGTGTCTTGAAAAGAGGATTATGTACAGATATATTGATGACAAAGTTTAAATGACTAGATTAATTTTTTAATATTAATTTTTATTTATTTGGCTGCACCAGGTCTTAGTTGTGGCATTCGGGTATCTCAGTTCCCCAACTAGGGGTTGAACCCAGGCTCCCCATATTGAGAGTACTGAGTCTTAGCCACTGGACCACAAAGGAAGACCCTGGATTAATTATTAAAGACTAAGAGTGGGGAAGAAATGGATAAAGGAAACACAATTAATAAACAAGAGCCTCTTTGTTGCTATTTTGATTAATAAAAAGTAGTTATGAATATATGTTATTATGAGATAGTAACAGAACCAAACACAGGAAGTCTGCTGTCTAAAACATCGAGAATATAAAAATAAACAAAATAGCCTGTAGAACAGAGGCTAAATGGCAAGCAAACAAAAACCAGACAACAAAATTATCTGAGTCAGGCCAACAAAATTAATGAATATAGGATAAATCTCCCTATTAAAAGGCTAAGTGTATCTGATTGAATAAAAATAATCCAGAGGCTTAATACTTTTAAGAAAAATCCAAATAATAATTGAAATAATTATAGCTGAGGTGGCAACCTACACAAATGGGACTTAAAAGTGTTCCTATATATTGACAAAATCATAATCACAAACAGTAAAGAAATAAAAATACTGAGTACTAAAGCTTAATAGCTTAAAACACATGAGTATTTAAAATATAGGAAATAGTATTTTAAATACATAACCTTATCTGTCTACCCTGTTAAACATCAAAAGACTATAGATAGATAGATAGACATCAAATATTTTGTATATCAATGTCTATAAAACTTACAAATTATATATTTTAAAAGTTATAAATTATCAAGTATATAATTATATATTATAAAATTATAAATTGTTTATTTAATATATTTATATACTATAAATTATAAATTTTATAAAAATTATAAAACATCTGAACAAGGTAGAACTAATATAATGAATTGGCCAAAAAATTCCATAAGGTGCTATACTTTTTGGCCAATGCAATATATAAGCATATTTGTCCTCTGCTTTCCAGTGGGAGATAAGTTCCCACAGTAGTCTTGCATTTCTGCACATCTTTTGAGCAGAGGCACTGGATGCCTTTATTTCAGACCATCCTTCCAAGGCTGCTTTTTATAGAAAATAACTTTGGAAGAGAGAGATAATGTCTTCCTCTGGAGCAAAGAGTCAGCTTGCTTAAAGTTTTGGGAGATAGAGACAGCACACTTCCAGAACAAAGGAGTGGCATGCTTATTGCCTTTTATAAAAGAATTGGGTTCTCTACACTCAGGGTTCCTCTTCTGTGTACAGGTGTCACCTGACCCTCTTCCCCTGGTCCTGTGGAAATCTCAGCATGGGGAACTGCCACAGAAGTGATGACATTCTAACTATTGCTATTGCTGTGAGTAGTAAAATCCTCTCTGACACAGGAATCACTTATCTTCTTCAAACATTCGTACAACCATGGAAGCTAACTTGTTAGCCATTGAGTAGGGCAACAGCCCAAACTGTCACAGTTCTTGACATTACTAGTAAATTTCTTCCTGTAAAATATGCAAGAAGTATGTATGGCAATAGATACTAGAGCAAAAGTCAAGTCAGTAATCCAAAGAAACAAAAATCATGTACTACATTAACTCCACAACAATGGAATGAAAATGTAAAATTTTTGTTACTGAAAACAAGGTTCAACCATTTAGAAATGAAAACACACCTCTCTAAAAACTATTGAACTAGGAAAGAGATTTAAAAAGTAATATACAAAAATCTTCAAACAGAGGTGGTATGCAAAAGTGAATTCTTAAGTATAAATATTTTTCTATGTGTTACAAAGAACCCAAACAAACTAAATTTGAGAAAAAAAAAATCAGGATCCATTTTTAGAAAGGAAGAGTTGAGTTACAAAATTAAAATTAAATAGATCCAAATATTTTTTAAAAAATAGAATAAAAGCAAATGTCTAATATTATTAGCAAATGCTAAATAAAATTATGTAAATAAGCACAAAACAATACTTCTACAAGTATTTACTATTTACAAGTATTTCTAATACAGTACTTTTAGAACTAAATAAAATACTAAAATTTTTCAAGGGTATCAATATAAGAAAAATATCAACATATCTCCAAATGAATATGAAGTTTTAAAATCATGAATAAAGTCTTAGAAATAGAACTTGACACTACATTAAGAAAAATCATAAAATAGGATTTATTTCAGGAATGCAAAAATAATATTACATACTTTATTAGCATATATAATTAAAGTATTAAGTCAGCTAAGAAAAATATAATCATAATAATGTTTGAGGAAAGCATTAAAAACATTCAACTATTGAAAATATCCATAGCTTACAATATGCCATCAACATGATTAAAAATAGTCGCTTTCATACATTTCTAATGAATGGTTAAAACCAAGGGGGATTTGCATTACATGTGGAAAAGTCAATAATAATTTTTTACATCCTTATTAGAAGGCTTTGGTCAATACTAGAAGACATGACCCAGAGCTAAGAGATAAGTAAAAGACATAAAGAACAATGATTCATTTAAAGAAAATTCAAAATGACACCTTATGGAAAACCTGTACAATTATTTCATTTATTACAAGAGAAAAATACTAAAACAATAGCATGTCCATAGGCAGGTAATAGCAAATGAGGAAATAAAAGTATATAAATAATTTCACTCATTGCAACAAAATATAAAATTCCAAAGATCGAGTTCAAGAAAAACACATTTAACGTATGAAGAACATGAAAAATATTTTGAGAGATAGAAAGGACTATTATGGGAAAACTATTTTACATATAAAATTATCGCCAGATTAATGAGTAGCTTATTGTTGTGCTCAGTCATGTCCAACTTTTTGTGACTTCATGGACTGTAGCCCACCAGGTTCCTCTCTCTGTCCATGGGATTTTTCAAGCAAGAATCCTGGAGTTGCCATTTCCTTCTCCAGGGCATCTTTCCAACTCAGTCATCAAAGCCACCTCTCCTATGTCTCCTGCACTGGCAGGTGGATTCTTTACCACTGAGCCACCTGGGAAGCCAATTAGTAGCTTAATGCTATTCAACTAAAAATCAAATATGATATGGAGTAATTTAGCCAAATAATACTAAACTTCTGGAAGAGCAATCATGTGAGAATAATATTTTTTAAATAAAGAACAGTAAAAGGAAGAGATATATCTTCTCAAATAGTTAATACATTATAAAGCGACATCAATTAAAGTGGTGTGGAATTGATGCAAATTGTAAAGACCCTAATCAATGAATAGAAAATGATATCTCAAGCCTTTAGTGACTATCCTTGGAACAGCAGGCTAGTAATTAACTGTGGGGTTGGAGGTGGAATTGACTTTCAATCTTCACTTTGCCCTTTTCATCATTAATAATGTGGAGCCTAGTGGGCTGCCGTCTATGGGGTCGCACAATGTCGGACACGACTAAAGCTGCTGCTAAGTCACTTCAGTCGTGTCCGACTCTGTGCGACCCCATAGACGGCAGCCCACCAGGCTTCCAAGTCCCTGGGATTCTCCAGCCAAGAACACTGGAGTGGGTTGCCATTTCCTTCTCCAATGAATGAAAGTGAAAAGTGAAAGTGAAGTCGCTCGGTCGTGTCCGACCCTCAGCGACCCCATGGACAGCAGCCTTCCAGGCTCCTCCGTCCATGGGATTTTCCAGGCAAGAGTACTGGAGGGGGGTGCCATTGCCTTCTGAGAGCAGCAGCAGCAGCAGCAACATAAACTTACATTTGAAAAATCTATCTTACGTAACAAGAGGCTTGAATGTCTTATGGAACTAGGGTGCAAAACCCTATGCTGCCAGTAGGTGTCATGATTCACATTATGCAGTGCTGCCTGCGGGGGCGGGGGGGCGGTGTGGGGAAGGGGGGGGAAGCCTGAGCTTCAGACTCATTTATGAGTGCCAAAGATATGAAAGTAAGATAAGTATTCCTATTCACCAGGAGTTAATTCCAAGTAATAACAATTCTTTTTTAAAAAATTAGCTGTCTATGGGAATGCCGTGGCTGCTCAGTGGTTAGGACAATCTTGTTTCACTGCCAAGGGCACAGGTTCAATCCTGGGTCAGGGAAATATCCCAGAAGCCAAGTAGCATGGCCTAGGGGGGCCGGGGCGGGGGTGGGGGGGAAGCTCTCTATTTACCAGTGGTACAATTTTAAAATTTTGTGCATTGGTCTTCTTCAATATAGAAATTAAAAAAAAAATGTTTAGTGTCAGTGTTTGTCACATGGAACTTGAGATTTGACAAGAAGTTACCGAAGCCATTGTGTTTCATCAGTTAAATAATTCACAGCATTGTAACATTTTAGTACTTGCACCACACCTATAACCCCTTAACAAGAATGTCTACTACAAATATCCAGCATAAAATCCTTTTCTCTACTCCAAACACTGCCTTGGAGACCAGGGAAATTTTCCAGGTTTTCTGGTGGCTTTGCTTGTTGTTTAGTCTTTTGTTTCATGCGTGTTCATATCTGCAGCTAACACTTGTCAAGTAGCCAGTGTAGGGCTGGACAGCAAATAAAAAGCAATAATGGCAGAAACAAAATGGACAGTTAACAGTCTGAATGGTGTCCATAATAAACAGCTGTGAAACTGCATTACAAAAGCAGGATCTACCCTGGAGAATACTCAGGATACAAACAAACCCTTCTATATTACAAAAGTAGATACAGCCCCAGGGAAGACTTCCTGAAGACCCCTGCTCTACACCAACTAACATCAACTATATTCCTCTGAAGGTAAAGTAGCTGAGAGGTTGTTCTTTCTCAAATACATGTTTTCCTTTGAATCTGATGAGTCTGTCTAGTTCTGTGGTGATAGATGACACAAAAACATTTGTTTTTTGGACTAATTGGATGACATGAGTTTCCAAAACTGTTCACTTGACAATTTTTACAAGTTGTTAAGTTCAGGGAAAGAAAATTACTAAAATTAAAGATCAGTTCTACAAAACATAAAACCTAGACTCTATGTAGCTTTAAAGGTTTGGAAGGGTTTGTTTTAAAGTATGAGCACCTCCTAATGGCTGGTTCAGAGCACAAGGCCGCTCCATTTCCATTCTCAGAAACTGACATTTAAACAAACCATAAAAACAAGCCAACAGTGTGATTGCTGAGTATCCCTTTGTTCTTTTCTCCCCCACCTGCCCCCTCCTTTATGTTTTGTCTTGCTTCCTTGTTTTTAAGATACTGTAAGCTGACTCAGAAGAAATAACAGATTTTTAAACATAGCATCAATCACAGAACTTAGAAATTGTATTAGCCAAGGGTTTTGACTCAAAGGAGGACAAAGGTGGAGAAATGTTTAGTGAAGACACTGTGGTCAAAAATAAATATTTTTCAAACAAAGAAAACAAGTTGGGAAAATGGTAAATAAGGATAAAAATATTTAATTTTATGTTGGAAATTTTGCAGAGTTAAGAATTTTATTTCTGGAAAAATGTTGATTATGATACTGGTTGTTTAAATTTGATATTTTGGAGGATCACATATTTTTTATTGTTAGATAGTAAAGGTTTTTTAAACATTAACTTTGGGAAACTAAGAATAGCAAATATATTTTTACTTTCACTTTCATAATAATCTGATTTTGCTATATTGATTATAGGAGGTGCTGTTGGTAGTCTGAACTGCAAGGCCTATAGAGAAATGAAAGAGATTTCTTAAAGGTGTACATCGTCCAAACAACTGGACTGATTTTGTGATTCTTAAAAACAGACAAAACGATCAAGAAAAAATCATGTACTGCGGAGGAATGCCTTTAAGATTCTGATCAAAGTCTTGGGTTAGATTTTCTAGGCTCCGCTGATCAAACTAAATAGTTTCCTGACTTTTCTGATCCTCCCTGCCTTCAAGCAGGTGCTATATGAACTCTCCATCTATTCACCACTAGCTCTCGCCAGGCACACGAAGTATAAAAAGCTCATTAGTCTTCCTTGTCCCCGCTCCGGCTCACCATGTTTCTCCCTCTCCACTAGCGTGTCCCCTGCCCCCACCCTGTTTCTTTCCCCAAAAACTCTATAGAGTTTCTTTCCCCATAAACTGTACAGAGCTGCTCTAAGTCGACCTGGTGTCCACGGAGCTAAGGGTAAAAGAAACTGATTGACAGTTTGGTCTTATAGTTTGTTCTCACTCAGAAAAGTTCTGCAGTTTGCACATAATCCTTTAAAAGGTCATCTCTTTTAAGAGTAATTATTTCCTTTATTACTAAAAGTCAGGCTTTTCCCTCCCATATGTTAATAAATGTATTGTTACCTCTCAGTGGTTACCTACCCAGTTCTAATGAAATGTAAAACCTGGTACTCTCAGCAGAAGAGATGTATTTCTTAGAATTGATCATGATCATCTGGAAATAAAAATTTGGGGAAATGGTGAATGATTTGTGTGTCTGTTCAATGGATGCTAATATCCTTATCAGCTCCAAGCTTGAAATCGTCATGTGGCTAAAGTCTTTATGCTGCTGCTGCTGCTGCTAAGTCACTTCAGTCATGTCCGACTCTGTGCGACCCCACAGACAGTAGCCCACCAGGCTCCACCGTCCCTGGGATTCTCCAGGCAAGAACACTGGAGTGGGTTGCCATTTATAAAGTGAAGTGATGGTACCCTGTTGAATAACAAGTCGATGAAATTCAACCTTGTAAGACTTCAAACAAATAGAAGACTTACACTAAGTGAGAGTAAAGAGCAATTAAAATTCAATCAGTGATTCTCAATAACAGGTATATTAGTGGGGAAAGTAACAATGACTGTCCCCACCAGGAACATGAGACATTTGAGGGGCAAGGTACAGTAAAAGTACCTACTGATTCACATACATTTATAGGATATACTTCCCCTAATGAAAGATGTTTTTTCTAGGACATTTTAGCACACACATATAGTATGACAAAAAAAAAAAAAAAAAGGTTGAAGACAATTGTACTAAATGTTTTAATGAGATATTTCTTTCTCACCTACTCTAAATTTCAGGTTTGGATTCCCAATGTTATAAATTTGTATTTCATTACTGTCTACTGGAACCACGAAGTATATAGACAGTACTTCATTCTGCATTATTTTGGTTAGTGAGAATGCAGGTGAACACATGAGGGTGAATGCGCACCTATGAGCTGCTTCAAAAGCAGGTTCAGCTCAGTTCAGTCGCTCAGTCGTGTCTGACTCTTTGCGACCCCATGAATCGCAGCACGCCAGGCCTCCCTGTCCATCACCAACTCCCGGAGTTCACTCAGACTCATGTCCATCGAGTCCGTGATGCCATCCAGCCATTTCATCCTCGGTCGTCCCCTTCTCCTCCTGCCTTCAATCTTTCCCAGCATCAGAGTCTTTTCCAATGAGTCAACTCTTCGCATGAGGTGGCCAAAGTCCTGGAGTTTCAGCTTTAGCATCATTTCCTCCAAAGAAATCCCAGGGCTGATCTCCTTCAGAATGGACTGGTTGGATCTCCTTGCAGTCCAAGGGACTCTCACGAGTCTTCTCCAACACCACAGTTCAAAAGCATCAATTCTTCGGCGCTCAGCCTTCTTCACAGTCCAACTCTCACATCCATACATGACCACTGGAAAAACCATAGCCTTGACTAGATGGACCTTAGTCGGCAAAGTAATGTCTCTGCTTTTGAATATACTGTCTAGGTTGGTCATAACTTTTCTTCCAAGGAGTAAGCGTCTTTTAATTTCACGGCTACAATCACCATCTGCAGTGATTTTGGAGCCCAAAAACCAAAAAAATAAAGTCTGACACTGTTTCCACTGTTTCCCCATCTAACCTTAAAACACTTTTCATAACTATTTATGCTGAGGATAGAGTGAGTGAGTGTGTGTGTGTGAGAGAGAGAGAGAGAGTGTGTATGTGCATGCACGCACATGCTCAGTTGCGTCTGACTCTTTGTGACCCCGTGGACTGTAGCCCACCAGACTCCTCTGTCCATGGGATTTCCCAGGCCAGAATACTGGAGTGGGTTGACATTTCCTCAGGGGGACCTTCTCGATGAAGATAGAGAATATACACATATCTATTTTAATTTGAAAACTATAGGGGCTAAAACAGTGATTTGGGCAGACCTATTAATGGTAGGTGGGATTCTCCAGGCAAGAACACTGGAGTGGGTTGCCATTTCCTTCTCCAATGCAGGAAAGTGAAAAGTGAAAGTGAAGTCGCTCAGTCATGTCCGACTCTTAGTGACCCCGTGGACTGCAGCCTACCAGGCTCCTCCGTCCATGGGATTTTCCAGGCAAGAGTACCAGAGTGGGGTGCCATTGCCTCCTCCGATTAATAGGTGGAGATGACACTATTTCTCATAGAACATGGAGAATGGGGAAGGGGTTCTTAATTAACCACAGGAGGGCCTGGGTCTCAGTGGGACTTCTAAGCTGCTGCCAGGGACAAGAGTCTTCCTGGAGACTGATGTATATCTCATCCTTGGGAAAGGGAAGATGACAGACTTAGATAGGGGAAATATCAGCACCCCAGAAAATCACACATCCAGAAATATCAGCACATCCAGCCTCCAGAAAATCATCTAGAGCGCCTTCTTTCTTTGGTTGAGAAACAAATCACAGATTAAACCTGGGCAGAGATAAGGCAGGTCAAGCCAGTAACAGTGCAGTGTGGTGTGAGCCTGTCTCAGCTGGGGAGGGTCTTTATATACTTCTGCGGGGCAGACACTAGAAAGCTCTGAACTCATAGGAGCCAAGAAAAACTGAGGCAGGGTAGGGTGGCTTATCAATATCTGGGAGGATTAAGTGAAATTCTACATATTGAACATTTTCCCTAAGTCTCTCTGACATCAAAGACAGACACAACAATAACCCCTGCAAGAAAAGCCACAGAGAGGAAACCAAGATAATCCCAGGAACAGAAGACAACTTTTCAACATGTAAAGAGATAAGAGAAGCGCTCACATCCATGAAATAAGAGCAAGTTTCTAGGAAGAAATCATCAGAGAACGAAAAGCTCTGGAAATAAAAAATATATCCAACTTTTAAACAGAAAGGCTAGAAGACAGAGCTAAAGACATCTCCCAGGAAATATATTTTGAAAAGAGAGAGAAAGAAATTGTAGGGACAAGGCAGGTAAGAGAGAGAAGAAAATTAACTGATCTGTAAAGTTCTAAAGAACGCTTCTAGAAAATGAGAAAAAAATATAAAGAAGCCAATATATATGTTCTTAGTTAAAGCTTATACTACCTCATTAATGAGTGGATGGTGCTTAGTTTTTGACTTACAAACAAAAAGCCATTTACATCATTTCTACCTTTACAAAAATAATTTGAGAGGGGAATTTTTGAAGTATAAATAGAGTTTTAAGATTGAGAACATCCTCACCAGCTAGCATCTCAGAGTAAAACTTTCTGCCGAAGAGGACTTGCCCTTATCAACAGATGTACAAATTCTGGGCGAGGACTGGATGGACTGTTACTTATCAGTTGCCCTGCTGTGTGGCCCTTTCTATCAATTCTAGAGGCTGAAAGACCATCCCCACGCTCTTGTCGAAACTCCAAGTCCTGTGTTTTGTTTTGTTGTAAAAACCGGGCAAATGTTTACTGAACAATTACCAAGATTACAGCCTCACCCCATCCTGTAGTTTGGCCACACTCCACATTCTATCCACATACGAATCCCTTCTCACTAGAGAGCATAAACCTCGGGTGTTTTCTTTAGTCCCTGCCTTCTTCTGATGTCCATTTGTCCACTTGTGTCCATTTGTCCCTGCCTCTGCTCGCCCCTTCCCTCCGAACCCTGGTGATCAGACACCTTAAAGAACTCACTCCTCAACTTGTGATATCAGGGGGCCTAAGTATCCTCAAAGAGTCTGAAATTTCATCTGGCTTGGATAAATACGTTTTGCAATGCAAATACATGTTTATTATTGGCCCTCCTAACAACTTCAGAAGTGAGAATATTCCCATCTCCTGCAAACTCGCTTTTTGAAAAACCTTTCTCAGGGATGACTCAAAATAACAGACCTCCCAGAAAGATAATGCTTATTTGTGATAATCACTCGGCCCTTTAGAGCTATGTAAAGAATGAATCACAGTAACATACATTATAAATTCTGTGATAAATGGGACTATGGTTGATTTTTTTTGCATTCACCGTTGAAAAGGAAAACTGGGGTTGTATCTTTCCGGTAAGCCCTATAAAATAAAGCATCAACTCTCAATCATCTGTGAATGATCATGGCACATGTAACAATATAATTTTCTCAAATATCTACACATGAACATATGCTGCTTTTGTAACAGAAAGATAAATATGTTATTTTTAAACTTTGTGGATAAATGCGGGGACACATGTACACCCATGGCTGATTCATATCACTGAATGGCAAAAACCACTACAATATTGTAATTAGCCTCCAATTAAAATAAATAAATTTTTAAAAAGCTTTTTGGATAAATGAAAATTAAAAAGAAGAAAGATTTAATAAACACTTGGTGGCTTGCTGGTTATGCCACATCATTAAAATGTAACTTAAAACTTTTGAAACCAATTAATCATTCCTCTTGTGAGAACTGAATCCATAGTCTTAGAGAATTCCATGTATTTTATCCAGAAATTCTCTCTAAAGAACTAAATAGGCTTCAGTGACATCCTTTTGTTAGTCCTCTTGGAGAAAACACGTAAAGAAATGAAGTGGCGTGTTTAAGATTACTCAGGGAGAGAACACAGGTATTCCAACCCTGATAAATACTTTAACAACTACCTCGATTTTCACTGGAGGAAAGGGTAAATTCAGATGCTAAAGATGTTTTACTGTCCTCTCAACACTGACAGCTGCATTTCAGAACTTTCCAGAAGGCACGTCTTTGCTTTTAAAAGGACATGGGGACAAAAGTTTGGCACCACTAAACGTTACAAAAAAGCCTTCAGTGTGATTTGTTTTATTTTCTGAAGAGACATTTATCTTGAGAAGTAGGCCTTCTGACTTTTAAGTAATCCAACGTGGTGCCCCATAAATACTCACGCTGCTGCTGCAGAAGGTAAATTTCTTGAATATCATGCAAACCAGATTTTCTCAGAGACAGCTGATCTTCAACCAGAACTCATGAAGTCAACTAGGAAACCTGGACTCTGCAAATGAGTAGGCAGAACATGGTTCAGGAAATAACAAGACCTAGGTTCACAGGAGAAAGATTCAGAGAAAAATTGGTCTTAATCCTGGTCTTGGTATTGTCAACTTCCAAGATAATTCAAAAATGAATTTGTTTTCCATTATGAAATCAATAAATTGACTATACTGTTCCTCTGAACAGTTTCACATTCTCAAATTTGTTTTTATGCACCTTATAACCCATTAAATTTTTTACTTGTACTAGCCTGCATGTTATTATTTGCTAGCTTCTCTGATGGCTCAGATGGTAAAGAATCTGCCTGCAGTGCGGGAGACCTAGGTTTGATCCCTAGGTCAGGAAGATCCACTGAAGGAAATGCCTACTCACTCCAGTATTTTTCCCTGGAGAATTCCATGGACAGAGGAGTCTGGTGGGCATAGTTACTACACATATAGGTGGGCTTTCTTTGTAGTTTAGTGGAAAAGAATATGCTTGCCAGTTCAGGAGACTTGGGTTTGATCCCTGGGTCAAAAAGATCCCCTGAAGAAGGGATAGGCTATCCAATCCAGTATTCTTGCCTGGGAAATCCCATGGACAGAGGAGCCTGGTGGGCTACAGTCCATGGGGTTGCAAAAGAGTTGGACATGACTTACTGTATAGATAAAAAGCTAAGCTCCTACTGTGTTGCTCTGTGTTCATTTCAGGCTTTCTTAAGAAATTCTGGTATATTATCTAAATTGGGACTAGAGAAAAAGAATCTTAGAAATCTTCAGAAACTCACTCACCCAAGTTCATGGAGTTTAAGTCTACCTGAACTCAAATCCATAATCTGTTTATCACACCCTTCTACCTTCCAGAAAGTGATTCTTTCTCTGTGGTGCTTTCCCAATACAGGGGCTGCCTGTGAGTTAAGCCCCTCATCATGCAAATGTAAAACTAATTCATTTACTCACTTCCTTGACCATATATACTTCAAGTTATAAATTTGGTGATACTGTCCATGAAAACTTTTGAATTTGGTTTTCAAATGCTGAAAAAAAGAGAAAGAAATCTAAGTAATATTTCCAAGCCAGAGTGGATTATTTTAAAAGCCAGGATTTTTTTTTTCCAGTATTGAATCATATCATGTCTTCTCCAGGTGAGGACCAGATGAACAGTTGGGTTGCACTTGGCTCCAGGTTATGTCAAAGATATGAATCTTGAAATGCTAGAATCACACTCAGTATGGTGAGATGATCACAGTGAGAAAGGCATGTGAGGATGGAGACCAGTGAAAGGAGATGCAGAGTTACATCTCCAATCACACCTACTTTGAAGAACAAAAACCTGAGAGGAATACTGGACAAATCCTCAGCATCATTAAATTTTCCTTTAGTTTGTTAAATCATTTTCATTCCACATGGGTGAATTTTTCTAAAGTTAAAAGGGACTCTGTAGGGAAGACTGGGTTTCCCTAGTGGCTCAGATGGTAAAGAATCAGCAAGCAATGCAGAATTCGTGGTTTTGATCCCTATGTTGGGAAGATCCCCTGGAGAAGGAAATGGCAACCCATTCCAGTATTTTTAACAGGAAAATCCAGTGGATGGAGCAGCCTGGCAGGCTACAGTCCAGGAGGTCATAAGTGTGTTTATGAACACAAATATGCCTGAAAAATATTAAATGGGACAAGCAAGTTGTGGAAAATGTAATAGTCAGACACAACTGAACAACTACCCCTCTCCAAACACACACACACACACACACACACACACACACAGACTGGCAGTAAGGCTGAGTCCCAGTCAGTGTTCTCTATTTGCCTCTGATAGCCTTGTGTACATCTTTAAGCCTTAGTGTTCCTATAAAATGAAGGAGCTGCATAGACCACCTTTACGTTTCATTTACAACAGCCTGGGACTCTAAAAGGCCTATGAACCCAGGGAAGGTCAGTGTTAAGATACTAAAGCTAGTTGGGAAGAAACTTGCAAATGCCAGAGCTACTTCCTAAGGGAGAAGGGACAATTCTAGTTTACCCTGTAAACCAGGCAAGAAAAGGGAACTATGGAGGAGGGTCTTGAGTCAACATTTGGGAAGGGCTCTCAGCTGGGTGTCAGTAGCGAAGACTAGTGTGTATCCTGCCCCAGAGGTGTGTGTGTGTTTGTGGCGAGGCGGGGGGTAGGGGGTGTGTGAGTTGCAGATTTGACAACTACTGTTTGCATTTCTTTCCAAAGTCAGGACCCTTTTAGAAAAATACTCGTGTGATGCATTTGTATGTTTAGCATCTCCTGTTTGAGAATACACACCAGAGCATGAAGTTATTCTGACTTTTCCTTGAAATGAATGTTTAAAAATGAATCATCATGGCATTTACATGCATATGAAAACTTGCTATGTGTGCAGAGTTGTCATTTATTCAGTCTGTCCATAATATTTGACACAGGTATTCATTTCAGACCTCTTGGAGTAGATCAGCAGCAGTGCCTAGTTCAGAAATCAAGGGATTAAGCTGATTTTCGAGTATGAGCCCAGCCTTAGTTATAATTATTATTTTTCTTGTGTTCCTCTCTCCCCCCACAATCAAGCTGTTTCTCTAGGTCACTGCCTAGGCCCCTTCAGTCCGGGAGCTGTGCAAGATGATAGAAAGTTAGTTTTCAGACTGGCAAAATCCTGAGAGCTGGCCCAAAGAAATGAATGACCCAGTAGATTACCTTTAGAATGGCAAAATGGAGGTACCACTTGTTTGGGGCACCAAAGTAAATACTAGATCTACTTTCATTAGCATCATATGGATGCACCAATCCCCAATAAGATGATCTGGGACTAGGTTCTCGCCTCTCCTGGTCAAAGGCTGATTAGCAAGATTGGGCGGAGCATGTGATCAAGCTAAACTCAGGGAAAATTCCAAAGCAATCTATAACCACTGAAGAGTGAGACTCATGGAAGCTGGCCGCAAAATTTGTATAAATAAAAAATAAAATGCTGTCAGTGCTTACATGGCTGATTGAAAACCACTGGAGTCAAGAGAATTAGTTGACTGACAGCCATTCCAAAGCAGATTTTGAAGTCACAGTAAGAGTTTTATTTATAAAGGGAACAATTTTTAAAAATTCAAGCAAATAATTCTAATAAGCAATAGTCATTCATACTGAAATCTCTTCTACCTTTAAATTAATCAGAATGGCAATAAACATCAGTGGCTATTGCTGGGAGTGGTGAGACTGAAACTAAAGTCTCAAGTCTGGGATCACAGCTTAATTCTTAGACACAGAGATGAGCTTTATAAATTCCATTTTTTAATACAACAGAAGATATCCCCAATATTGCTGCTAAACGTTTTTCTATTATGCATGACTCCTTGAAAGTGAAACTCATAAATACCCAAAAAGGAAAAATTTTAGGTCAATTAGCAATAATGTGACAATACTATCTAGCAAAGAAGGAAGAGAAAGAACAAGTGGAGCCTTTTGTCTTTAAATTTAATTAACATGATCTTTCTTATTCTTTTGGAAAGAAAATCCAGGAAAAAAATTGAGTTTCATTTTTAAAAGGCCTACAATATTATGTTTTAATTAAAATTGAATCAACTTCCCTATGAATACTGAATTTTTAAAATCCGAGCAAGTGACAGTACATTATTAAAAGCTGCATCACTTATGTCAAAGAATTTAGTACTTGATTTTTAGAGATTCATTATCAAGTTCTTAAATGATCAGCATCTTGAAACTCAAATTCAAATAATCTTAGTTCTTCAGTTATCCAAAGCAGAAGAGGAATGCACATTAATTGCAACGAAGTTTGATGATTGCCTAAGAGCTGAAAAGCTTAGGGGAAAAAAAAAAAAAGGTATTTTTCTTTACCGGAAAAAAAACTTAAAAAAAAAATTGCTGACAAAAACTTAATACCTCACCAAAATCAATTGCTCCTCACCCCTCCCTCCATTCCACAAATGCCTGTGACCCAAACTTGTGAAGTCTCTCACTTTTTTGTGTGTGTGTGAGCCACTCCAAGTTTATGCCTCACAAGGACGAAGCAAAAATCCTTTACTTGGTGCGAACTCAGAATCAGTCATTTTATCTCTTAGATAATCCTATTCTTCAGAGCAAGTTCTGGCTTTTAGCTCCTTCAACCCGCTTTCTTTTTCTTTCGTTCAATACTTTTTGTTGTTGTTAGCAGTGGTTTAGGGAGAGAGTCAAAGTCCCTTAGACCACTCACTAAAAATTGTGAACAGTGTCACGAACGAATAGAAACAGAAAACGGGAGATTTCAAAGAAAATAACACGCACTCTCAAACCCCCAAAGGGAAAAACAAGAAGACAAGCACACCGAAACTTCGCAGTTTCAGTACATCCGCAAAGAAGGGAGAGGTGCCGGCCTCCGCCCTCCCGGCCGGCAGGTGGCTTGTGGCGAGCGCCGCAGACAATGGCCAGGATGTGCCCTGCCTGCGTCGCCAGTTTGCTGTGTCTGCCCCTGCCCAGACTAAAAAAAAAAAAAAAAAAAAAAAGTCTATCTCGAAAGAATGACAGAACGTAAAGAGAAGCGTGCGTTAGGCTTCGGAGAAGTCACCCCCCCTCCCCAGCCCCCAAAGCCTCATCTCTATCCGATCCCCATCGCGGTCCAAAAATGAACCTGCCACCCAATCAAGTTCCTGCGCAAGTTCTTTTTCTTTTCCGCAGCCCCTCCACCTGCCGGGGCTGTGCTCAGCGCACCCCAGGCTTCCCTCCGGCGACCCCCCGCGGGCTGCAGCAAAAATGGGGCGCTTCGGCTGGGCGGGGGCGGGCGGCTGCCGCGGATCCGGCCGGCTACCGCTGCAGCTTGGTGGCCTCCGATTGGCCACGACGCGGGCGGGTAGGCTCGGCGGAGGAGGGAGGCGGGGGCGAGGGCGGCGGCAGGAGGCAATCCGAGCTGGGAGCGGGCAGCGCGCGGGGCGGGCGAGCGCGGGGACAGCGGCGGCGGCGGCGGCGGCGGCTCGCCCTGATCGCGCTCGCGGAGGCCGAGCGGGGCGCGCGGGCGGCGGCAGCGACGCGGGGGTGGGGCGGCGCGCGCGAGTGAGCGGCGCGGGCCGAGAACCGGCGCGCGGGCAGCGGGGGCGGCCGCGGCGGCAACTGCGCGGGACGGAGCCGCGGCGGCAGCGGCCGCGCCGACCCCTGGCCTCATCTCCGCGCGGCCGAGGCCGGAGAACAGTCTCCAACTCTCCGGGGGGACCGGCAAGGGGCGCCAAGAATTGGTCTTCAGCCCCCACGCAGCGGAGGCGCCGGTCGGCGGGACTGCTGCCCTTTGTGGGCACAGCGCGCACGGCCCCGAGCGCCCTCCCCGCGGCGCTCTCGCCGGCGTCTTCGCCGTGCCCGGCGGCCCTAGAGAGGGGATCCGGAGGAAGCAAAACCCCGAGCCCGAAACCTCGCGTTGCGGAGCTTCTGGGGAGCTCCCGCCGCTCCGCTTGCACCTCCGCATCTTCCACCGGCCAAGGTCCCCGCCGCCTGCATCCCTCCTGGCTTCGCTGCGCTTGGGGCCGAAGCAGAGCAGTCTGCGCTGCCACCGCGGCCACACACGCACACACTAACACCCTCACGCGCACGCCCGCCTTCTCCCCCGCCCCCTCCCCAGCTCCTTGATCTCGGTCTGTTTTATTACTCGTGGTGCGAGTCCCGCGGACTCCGCGGCCCGCTATTTGTCATCAGCTCGCTCTCCATTGGCGGGGAGCGAGGAGCAGCGGAGAAGGGGGTGGGGTGGGGAGGGAAGGGAAGGGGGTGGAAACTGCCTGGAGCCGTCTCTCCGCGCCGCTGTTGGTGCTGCCGCTGCCGCCGCCTCCGGCTCCTCGCTCGGCCCCTCTCCGCCTCCATGTGCCGGATAGTGGGAGCGCCGCGGACCCTGCTGCCGCTGCTGGCGGCCCTGCTTCAGGTACGCGGCGGTACCCGCGGGCCGGGCCGCGGGCGGGGTGGGGCGGGCGGCGCCGGGTCCCTTTGTTCCCCGCGCCGCTGCGGGGCCGGGCTGCGCACCCGGGAAGGGAGGTGCCGCACCGCGCGGCCGGGAGCTGCGCAGACACGAGGCTCGGGCCGGGCGCCGGAGCAGGGCGCCCGGGGCCAGCCGGTCTCCCGCGCCTCTCTTGGCGGTTGCCCAAATGGGCTGATCACGGTCTCCCCACTGTCCCTGTGGGGGTCCAGCCAGTTCCCGGAGGGTGTCTCTAGACAGCAGAAGGGTGAGCTAGGCTAGCAGTCCGGTTTTGCAGTTTTCTACGCTTCTCACCCCTCGCGTAGCACTTTGCTCCAATTTTTTTTTGTTTATTTCTACAGGGATGGGTCTCGAGTTTGCAGTCGAAATTCTCACTCTGGTATCTTAGTTACAGGACTTGCCTCCACCCCACCTCACCCTGGCACCCGCGCGGCTCCCGGTGCCCGAGGGCTCCAGAGTCCTATTGTCTTTACCCCAGCGTCGAATTGCTGGCTATTTCTGTTTCCCTGCCCTCGCAATTTTCTGTGTCGGTTCTACCTGAAAAGAAAACCTCGCTCCCTTGCCCAAACGAGTCTACGCGGGTCCGCGCCTCCGCACCCAGCCCCTGGCCCTGCACGCCCCTTATCCCGCCGGGCGGGGAGAAGTTCCGTTACTTGGCTATTTTTCCTCTCCCTCTGTCCGGCTGCGTCTGCCCTGCGTGCGTGCTGGGGGCGCCTTGACCCGGAGCCTCCGCACTTTTCACGCCTTCGGGAGAGCGCCAGACAGCCTTTCCCTAGAATCGGTACCGGGAGGCTCCTCGGCGGCGGGAAGCACCTGCTCCAGGCGGGTCTTAGCCTCCCTCCCCACTCCGCGCGAGTCCCCTGCCCGGCCGAGCGTCCAACTTTCCCGCGGCGTCGGGCCAGAGGATGCCCCGAGGCCCCTTTTGGCCCGCCAGCGGGGTCTGGCGAAGGGAAGCCGCGCGCCGCGGCAGAGACCCCCCGCACTGGGCGGGGTCCGGCCGGGGGTCCCGCTTGTGCCGCCGCGGGCGGTAGGGGCCCGAGGTGGCTGCGGGAGAGGGGCGTATCCGCCCTCACGGCCTGAAGGGGTCTCGGGGGGAATCCGCCCCGTGGGGGGGGGGGGGTCCCAGCGCACCGCCGACGGCTGGGGGTGGCCGGCCGGCGAGTGCTCCAAAAAGTGCGGGCGCGGCTCGGGAGTGCCACTGCGCCCGGGGCAACCGGGGCAGGGACAGATGGTGCGGATCGCCCCCCTCCGTGGTCATCACGGGTCAGGGCCTGACGCGCTCCGGCCGCGGGCGCCGGGGGCTGGAACGGACTGGCGCCCGCGGTCTCGCGCGCTCCCTCTCGCCGCCCCCTAGAGGGGTGTGGGCCGCGACGAGCCCTGTCCATGGTGCGCCCGTTCCGCGCTCGCCTCCCCCGGGTCGTGCTCGCCTACTCTCAGGCTCTCTCCCTCCCACTGGCTCGCGGGCCGCCCAGGTCCCGCCGTTCCTTTCTCCTTTCTTGGGTTTCTCCTTTTGTTCTTTCCTCTCCTGCTGGTCTCTTTCTCTCCCCTTCCCCCATTCGCCAGTCCGCCCCCCTCGGCTCTCTGCAGACGCTGGGGTTTCAGAACTATTGCACTGGACATTTTTGGCCTCTGCACTTTTGGGGAGTGGATGGAATTTCTTCTAACTTGGGGGAGGAGACCTGCCAGTCACTTGCTAACAAAAGTACCTCCTGTTATAAAACCGCCCTTTATTCCTGGAGCGCACACTCCTCGTTCTTTCACCTCCTGTCAGTTCATTTATTGTTTCTTCTTTTAAAATGGGGTTTATTGAAGAGGTTAGGCTGAAGGGGAGGAAGGAAAAAAGTGCTACTTCAAGTGTTTGAAGTTAAGGGGAAAACAAGATAAACTTAAGAATCTTCCCAGACATCAGATTTAAAAAACAAATACGTCGTAGATTAGAAAAATCTTGTTTTAAAAAACATGTTTTGAACATAATACCATGGTCTTACTTATTTATAGGCAATTTATAGTAAATCCTAAGAGGGTCAGTCCAGCTCTGGATGGTATGCTCACTAACTTTTTGATCTGAAAGTAAGTTTTAATTGAATATTGTGCAGTGAAGTTAGGATAGGAGGAGACGTTTCTTGGTCACTAATAACCAAGGGACTAATGGTTCATGGGACTAATCTGTGTACCACGGAACAATCTCATTTCTTCTTTGAGTCATCTGCTTTGAAACCAGGTGTGGATTTTGTAGGCCATTTTATTATTTTTTTTAAGCATTAAATATATATATAATTTATAAACGTCAAATCGAGCACGTCCCTTTTCTGTTGTATGTTCTTTCTCAGTTTATTCCAGGCCAACCCGAGGTTGACTTTCAAAAACCTCGAGGAAAGGGGAGATTAAAACTTTGTCATCAAGTTATTTGGGTAATTCATGGGTATGAGTCAAGCAATAACACTGAGTGATTTACAAGGTCATTAGAGGTGGGAGCAGAGCAGTTCATGCAACATGAGTTTTAGGGTTAAGTGTGCTATGTGGATTGTACACACCGAGATTGGAAATGACTCTGTGCTAATGGTCTGCTTTACATACTGGAATAACATAGATTTATCTGCAATGTGAAAATGGCCCCTCTCCACTCTTCTGTCCTCTGCTTTTTAAAACTCTTTTTTTTTTTTAAGCTTCAAGCCAGACTAAGGAGTCAAAGAGTTTTATAAAAAAGAATGAGCAAGTTATCAGTTTAGATACTGAGCTGCCTTATTTTTTCAGACCAGTTAAAGGAGAATAATTAAATATTCAAAAGGACTTTATGCCTTTAATTAACTGAAGTGTTCTTTGTTTTACTTGGAACACTTTTATTTTCACTTTAAGAGAATCTTTACTAGTTGAGTTATTCTGTTACCTAGATTTACATAATTCTAGTCAATTTTGCATATTATGATATTCAGCTTTTAAGATTTTCTCTATTCTTGCTCATTTTAGCTTGAGGCATTAGCATTGTCCTCTAAAAAAGAAAAAGTGCAGAATATGAGCATTAAACTTCACTGATCAAGGGATATCACAAAGTTATGACAAGTTTTCCTTTCATATAAGTGACTTTCAAATCCTTAAATAGATTTATCATCAAGGAAAAATGATCAATTATACTTTTACTACCCATCCAGTCATGAATAGGTTAGAAGCTTTCTTTGTTTTTCTGGTTCTCATTTTAACTGCATAGCTAAATTATTCTATTTTAAATACATTTGTATGGGTTATGAAACATCAAAGACATCACCTTAAGTTTTACCAATATTTTAGATTCTTAGTCTTATCACACAGATTTCTGCTTTCAATGCTGAATGAGGACCTATGAAAAAAGATGCACAAACCATATTAGGTATGGACTTTCATGGCATTAATTGCAATACATAAAATGTGGGGGAAAAAAAAGGCTTTGTTTTAGACTAGAAAATCTAGGATACCACAGTCATTTTAAGAATAAAACATTTATGTGTTCTCTATGTTTATTTGAATTTCAAGTTCCTTTGAAAGTAAGAATTAACTTAATTGGTATTCACAGTTTCTTCTCCTTATGTGTATCTTTGCCCTTTTTGAAACTTTTGGCACGTGGTCATTACTAACAGGTGTTGTTGTTGTTGTTGTTGTTGTTGTTGTTTAGTGGTTAAGTTGTGTCCAGCTCTTTTGCCACCCCGTTAACAGTAGCCTGCCAGGCTCCTCTTGTCCAGGGAGTTTTCCGGGCAAGAATACTGGAATGGGTTGCCTCTTCCTCCTCCAGGGGATCTTCCCGACCCAGGGATTGAACCCACGTTTCCTGCCTTGTGGGTGGATTCTTCTACCACTGAGTCACCAGGGAAACCCCCTTACTGACAGTAGTGCACTGCAAATGCACTAAAAGCAATTTGAAAAGTAATTAGTGTGTCCTGAAATATTATAAGCATATCTTAAAATGGTATAGATATACACACAAATTAAAATTACATATAATTTTTTAGGCCTTAACTGCAAGTTTAGAATTTACTTGCAGAGTATACTGTCATACTTTTATCAAAGTCTGCCCTGGCCTTCTAAAAGTTTGGACTGAGATTTTTAAGGGGAAAGTCTTCTTAGATAGTTTGTATTTTTTACATGTAGAGATTCAATTCTATTTAAAACAGATTTTTGGTGACAGTATGTTGCACCAGACTGTCCTTAATTTCCGTTTTCATTAAAAATCTTCAATTCTTAAATCTGTTGTGCCTCATTAAGCTTTAGGGTTATTAATCGGGAAATGTCAAGACTTAAACCAACAGTTAATCTTGCTTTAAAATGCCTTTTAAAGAAATCCTGAGTAACTCAAATCCCCATCCTATTTTCAACGGGATAGTCTCAAGTTAGAAGAGTGATTTTAAAGAAAAATCAACTGTTATTTAAGAGATGTAGTGTTTGTATCTACTTTCTATGGGTTTGCCTAAGTTAACATTATTCAAATATGCTCTTTTGGCTCAAATACAAGAATTAATCAAGTTTAAGCACTGCACAGACTTGTGGTGAATTTTGTCCATCCGATAGGATAGATTTGGAATTTAGATTTTGTTATTTGAGTAATTATTTCACATCTGCCATGAGTATACCTTCTAGAATCTGTTTTCAAGTTGGCTTTAGAACTGTAAGTTGAAACATAATTTGTACCAACAAATCATTACGCCTCCCATTTCTGTTTGTTTTCTTCTACAAACTTACTTTTGTTTGAATTTTTCAGTTAATTTGAGCGGATGCTAGTCTTTGTGTATTTAACTAAATGTAGATAAGTTTTAAATTAAACAAACCTATTCATGCCAGGGAGGAAGAAGATACAGATAAATATTGTAGTAAAAGCTACATCTTCTACACATATAAAGTGATGAGTTTAAAGCAGGCAGAAGGTGAATTCAGGATCTAAATGGGACCTTTTGAAAAATTTGAACTTTATGATTTTGTTACAATCTAGTTTTTAAGCTCTCTTTTAGGTTGTGCATGAATAGAGCTCAGTTCTTCCTTGTTACTCTCTTTAGGACCCAGAGTACTTCTTCTCTGAGCTTCCAACTGTATTTTACAGCACCCAGGCTCTTGGGTTGCATATATATACACACAGCATAGATGTTGAGAACTGCTATCCACATACATGTCCCCCGCAACGTTTATCACAGTTTGGCATGAACTATCAACTGATAGTTAATTGATAACTTTGTGTGTGTCATCCAAGGTGATTTGAGCACCGAGAGTAAATAATAACCTTTGTTCTGGGCAAGTGAGCTGCCTTGACATAGTGTCAAGGGTAAGAGTGAGAGTCAAGGGCAGGAAGCCTGAGGTTCTAATCTGGTCCAGATGTAGTTTAGTCTCTTAAACTCTGCTGACCTCATTTTCCTCAATAATAAAACCATAGGCCTGGTTGGATTAGTTGATCTCTAAGGGACTGTCTAGTTCTCTGACTCTTGGGGCTGCTTAAAATATCCCAAAATGATTCCCTTTCAAAGACTTTGGAATGACTAATTTTTAACCTGAAATGCAGGGATTTTCAGGTACTCAGAAGACTGAGTATGCTTTTTGAGGGCTGCTGACAATACTTTATTATATATGATAATATATCATTCAGCACGAAGAATATAGCCCTTTTGGATGAACCTAGAGATTATCATAGTAAGTGAAGTAAGTCAGAGAAAAATGTCATATGAGACCTCTTATATGTGGAATCTAACAAAATAATATGAATGAACTTATTTACACAGCTGAAATAGATACACTTAGAAAGCACACTTACAGTTTTGAAAGGGGAAAGGGTTGAGGGATAAATTAGGAGTTTGGGATTAAGAGATAACACACTACTATATATAAAACAGATAAACACAAGGACCTATTAGTAGACCTATCTCTACTGATGGGCTTCCCTATATAGCACAGGGAACTATATTCAGTATCTTGTAATAACCTATTAGGGAAAAGAATCTGAAAAAGAACATGTACATATATATATATTTATGTTTAACTGAATCACTTTGCTGTACAGCTGAAACTAACACTTTGTAAATTAAAAAAAAAAAAACTTTTTAAAAAAAGAATATAGCACCTTGACCTAGCAAGTTCTTCTCTAGTCATTTTTACAGATATGTTTGTATTCGTGATATATATGTGATATTTACAAATATAGGTATATGCATTGAGGCACTGTTTATAATTGCAAAAGATCAAATTAGATGACCTCTGAAAGTCCATCAGTAGAGACTGATTTAATAAATTATGGGGTAATATGCAGTCAGATTTGAGAACCTCTGGTTACAGTCAAGAAAATTATTGTTAAGCCACCTAATGTTTTTGGCATACTCAGGTACCTAGAAAAGCTTCAGGTTAGGACCACCGAAATCATCATTGGGATTTCAGGGCCTCTGAATGAAGAAGAATTGGATGTAGACCACAGATAGAAGCTATTGCTGAATAGAAAATTAAGCAGAGTAGAAATAAGATGAAGATGACCTACGAGACATGTATGGATGTGAGAGTTGGATTGTGAAGAAGGCTGAGCGCCGAAGAATTGATGCTTTTGAACTGTGGTGTTGGAGAAGACTCTTGAGAGTCCCTTGGACTGCAAGGAGATCCAACCAGTCCATTTTAAAGGAGACCAACCCTGGGATTTCTTTGGAAGGAATGATGCTAAAGCTGAAGCTCCAGTACTTTGGCCACCTCATGCGAAGAGTTGACTCATTGGAAAAGACTCTGATGCTGGGAAGGATTGGGGGCAGGAGGAGAAGGGGACGACCGAGGATGAGATGGCTGGATGGCATCACGAACTCGATGGACGTGAGTTTGAGTGAACTCCAGGAGATGGTGATGGACAGGGAGGCCTGGCGTGCTGCAATTCATGGGGTCGCAAAGAGTCGGACACGACTGAGCGACTGAACTGAACTGAACTGACCTAGAGAACATCCTAAAGTTGGATTGAGAACAGCCTGTAGTAGGCTGAGCTTATAAGTAAATTCAAGAAAGATTGGCTAAATATACATAAATATATGTAATAGTTTCCATGTTGTATCATGAAGTGACCACACTATGCTGAGTTAACCACCTGAGAGATTATTCTGGCTGGTTAACCCATTATGATATTTCTTCCATTCTCTTGAATGAATGAATATTGAATTTTTCATCTGTTCTGATAGTGAAAAAGTTATCTAAAGTAGACTTTACCTAGTGCCTAGAACTTGAGATTCAGAAAAACATTTAGTGTTGGAGTCGAACGTTTTGGTCTACACTCTCCAGTAAGGAAGCTATTGAACTTGGGATTTTCCCAGGTAGCATTGGGAGAATTAGTGGGGTTTTGAAACAGCTTGAGTCATTTAAAAGGAGGTGCTATTATAACTACAATATGGCATTCATCATTGAGTGACTTGGAGAAGTGTTTGATTCATGATCCATTCTTAAATTTTCTTTTACAAAATATACCTGCCTATGCTAAAACTAATAGACAGTAATAGTGTACTTCTATACTACTATATATTATAATTTTAGTATTGTTTTCATGTTAATTTAAAAAATTAACTTGACCGTAGCATGTTTATGTAAAACCATATATTTTTATGGTTGTAGTTTTAATATTTGCTTTTGTGTTTTTTAAAAAATTATACTTGATATTCATCATTTAAAACTTTTATATAGTTTTATATATACCCCAATGCTGATATATAATTTAATGTTTTGTTGGATTAAAGAATTAGTGAAAAAAAGAAAAAGTTAAAGGATCATAATTTGGAATCTTTGTTCCAGATATTATTGGAACTGAAAATGTGAAATGACTCTTGTCATTATTAAAATAAGTTTTGAGTTTATTCAATGTTCTTCTGTTGCTTTAGTGTTGAAATTTGTAAAATTTTGGAAGAGGGAAATCTAAATTGCAGGGACAGGAAATAGTTTAATGGTTGTCTGAGGCTGGACATGGAGACAAGAGATAGGTTACAAAGACGCAGGAGGTAATTTGGGGGGGGGGGTGACAGAAATGTTCTAGATCTTGATGGTGATGGGTTGACGAATGTATACTTTTTGAAACTCTTTGAACTGTACTCTTAAAATGGGTGCATTTTTATTGTATGTAAATTATACCACAGTAAAATTGGTTAGAAAATAAATAATGATTCACACATTTTTTAAAAAGTATATAAATTCATATTATTACTTCCAGTAAGGATTCTAAGAAATGCCTTTTCAGTGTTTTAATTTTTTTCCCCAATAGTCAATTCTAAGACTTTTAACAGTTTATTTTTAGTAATAGTCAGTAGGTCATTCATATAACTCAAAAGAGCACATACACCAGATAAAACTATTTGAAACTTCAGATAATTTGCTGCCATCTCTTCAATTTTTTTTTTTAAAAAACAGTGTCTGGTATAATAATACAAAACCTTAAAGATGAAATATTTTTAATTTCAGGGAAGAAACTAGTAAATTACCTTAGTTAATTATTTTATAACCTTGTGACATAAATAAATAAAACCTTGTGGTTTTATTCTCATTTTATAGAGATGATATAAAAGAAAGTCAGACAGTCTGAGTATTTATTGTGAGAATCCTGAGTGGAATGATATCTCTTTATAGCAGAGTTAAGCCTGACTGCAAAGCCCATGGTTTTCTCCTTGATATTCAGGGAACAAATACCACAGTAGAAGGAAATTCCAGTTCCTCACTACTGAGTTTATAAGATTTTTGTAAAATAGTTAACTTTTGAGTTTCATTCTTTAATTTTGACCTTAAATATTTTGATTTATTTTGACCTCTGAAACCAAAATTTAATACTTGGTTAAGATTTTCATTATATATATATTTCTTTTTTTTTCCTTAGAGAAGGAAAAATAATCCCAGGTAATGATTCATAATCAGTTTCATGATGTTCTTCAAATTGTCTTGATCAACAAATAATGTGTTGATAAGTACTCAAAAAATAATTTTTGAATGAATTTTGGAACTTAAAATACTTTGTAAAAGCCACAAAAACCTCACCCAACTCACATTTTTTGTTGTTTGGGGTTTTGTGTGTGTGTTGTTTTTTTCTGAAACTGTGTCTGTTCAGTGTTCTTTTCTTTATAAAAGTACATTCAAGAGATTCTATCATTAAGTAGTAAAATATTTTAATGTTTCATGGCAGGTTTTCCATGTTTGAATAGTTTGAATTACCTTTTCTCCCACAAATGAAATTAGTTGGCATTTTTAAAAAATATAAATGGCCACACCTACAACAAGTTTATGGGACTGTTTTGTGGGGTTACTGAGTACCCACTGATTTGTTTGCTGCTCAGAAAGCCTAGAACTGTGGTTTTTTTTTTTTTTTTTTTTGTAACTTGACCTATTGTTGGTGGGTGGATACACTTGGCTTGACTGTAATTGCAAACTAAATGTCTCTTAGTTGGGTCAGGGAGCTGTTAAAGCAAACTCTGAAATAAATGACTTAAAAAAACATTAAATTTATTAAGTTTGAAGAATATGATATAATCCCTTTGCTTAACACAAATCTTTGATAAACCAGAGGCTGTGACCACTTTAAATTTTTTTTTTCTTTTGTTGTCTTAATTGGTTAACATAACAGTTCAAAGTCTGCAGTTCATTCTTTATGGCTTTCCGGTCCAGTAAGTAAAGAGAAGTGTGTTTTCTGCCACCAAAGTATTAGGCGTTCATAGCTCCTTTGGTACCAACAAGAGCATCTCCAAGATTAGGTTCTCATGTCTTCTCATATTTCAAGGAATTCAGAATTTAAATTTCACACAGTCACACTCACCCTTTATAGAAATAACAGATGTATATGGGACCGTGCTGAGTGTTCCTTTATTGATCATAGTATTGAATCAGTGCTCAGCCAAGACACAGCATTTCCAGCATCCCAGGGACACCCTCTTCAATTTTAACCATCCCTTCAGTGGCAACTATATGTTGTCCACTCACTGGGTCGTGTCCGACTCTTTGTGACCCCATGGACTGCAGCACACCAGGCTTCCCTGTCCTTCACTATCTCCCAGAGTTTGTACAAATTCATGTCCATAGAGTCAGTGATGCCATTCAACTTGACTTGTAATAGCAGAGATCAGTTTAGCTTATTCCCATACTTTATGAAATCATCCACTATATACTGTTGTGTACTTTTCACTCAATTTGTAGAATTGCCTGTGTATGTGTATCTTATGTCTTTTTTAATAGTCACAAGGTTAGGAAAGGCTTCTGGATGCTATGGAAGTATCTGGGAGGTTGAGGAAGGTGAAAACTGATTTAAAAGCAACAATAAAAACAGGCCATTTCATTGCATCTAAAGGTCACTTGAATGTTTACAGTGTTTGTGGTGTCAAACCATGAAAAAACTTTTGTGGATTTTCCTATCTAGATATCTCCTCCTGTAGTTCTGGTTAATTGGCAATGTTAATTCAGCTAAAAGCTGAAGACATTTGGAATTTAGTAAGTTACACCTTTTCTTGCCCTTCCCTTTTTATCAGAAGGAAGGTAGAGACAAAACACTCAGGATCTTTTGGACTTGAAGTCTTCATGCAGAAGGTTTGGGTGTTAAGACTAATCTTTGCACCAATGCTTCTTAATACTCTGAGCTTCCTAGTGACCCACTTCTCAAGGAGGCCCTACCCAGATTTATTTTTACCTAAAAAAGTTTCAGTTGGGGGTTACAATACCACAAACTGCTAGTTTTCCAGAAGGTCAGAGCATCTTTGGGGATAGTTGATCCTCTTTTGTGTCTGTGTAGCCTTTTTAAATATCTGAGAGGTTGCCATGAAGGACACAGAGCTCCATACTTGTCCCAGGTTCCTTCTTTCTGGAGGCCTTTTCTCTCCGTGTATAATACTTGTTGAGTAGACCTAGAATCTAGGTGGAGGAGTCCATGCATAAGGATGAGGACTAAAGGATCCACATCCAGAGGTAATGGCCCAGCAGGGTTTGTTTGCTTCAGTTCAGTTCAGTTCAGTTCAGTTCAGTTCAGTTCAGTTGCTCAGTCGTGTCCGACTCTTTGCGACCCCATGAATCGCAGCACGCCAGGCCTCCCTGTCCATCACCATCTCCCGGAGTTCACTCAGACTCACGTCCATCGAGTCCGTGATGCCATCCAGCCATCTCATCCTTGGTTGTCCCCATCTCCTCCTGCCCCCAATCCCTCCCAGCATCAGAGTCTTTTCCAATAAGTCAACTCTTCGCATGAAGTGGCCAAAGTACTGGAGCTTCAGCTTTAGCATCATTCCTTCCAAAGAAATCCCAGGGTTGATCTCCTTCAGAATGGACTGGTTGGATCTCCTTGCAGTCCAAGGGACTCTCACGAGTCTTCTCCAACACCACAGTTCAAAAGCATCAATTCTTCGGCGCTCAGCCTTCTTCACAGTCCGACTGTCACATCCATACATGACCACAGGAAAAACCATAGCCTTGACTAGACTTCAAGGAAGCTCTAATTTATTTATGTTTGTACACGAGTAGACTTTGTGCTTCCCAGGTGACACAGTGGTAAAGAATCCCCCTGCTGATGCAGGAGATGCAGGAGATGCAGATTCAATCTCTTGAGTCAGGAAGATCCTCGGGAGAAGGAAATGGAGACCCACTCCAGTATTCTTGCCTCGGACATCCCGTAGACAGAGGAGCCTGGTAGGCTACAGTCCATGGGATTGCAGAGTTGGACACAACTGAGAACCAAGTGCACACACACACACACACACACACACACACACGAGTGTGTGTTTATTTTCAATGTTTAAAAAGGTCGTACCCTTTGTATGACTTTAGCTTATTGAGGCCTCTTTGGTATTTCATTTGTGTTTAAGCCTTGCACACAGTTTTCTACCATGAAAGCAATTGTATAGATACAGTGTTTATGTTTTCAGCATTAAATTTTACTTACAGTTCTTTTTTGTTTGACAGATAACTAAGAACATTTGGGGAGACTAGCATAGCCATTAATTTAATTTTCCATTTGATTCATAGCTGAGTACCTTGTAAATGAAACTGAATTAAATCTATGATTTGGTTTTTAGTCTTCCCCTTTATTAGAGGCTGTCTTGATGGAAGTTTGTTTAAAAGGGAGATAGTGGTATATTTGAATGTAGATAACAATCCCATGGACGGAGGAGCCTGGTAGGCCGCAGTCCATGGGGTCGCTAAGAGTCGGACTCTACTGGGCGACTTCACTTTCACTTTTCAGTTTCATGCATTGGAGAGGGAAATGGCAACCCACTCCAGCGTTCTTGCCTGGAGAATCCCAGGGACGGGGGAGCCTGGTGGGAGGCCGTCTATGGGGTCGCACAGAGTTGGACACGACTGAAGTGACTTAGCAGCAGCAGCAGCAGCAACAATGGATTATGTATGAATGCCATAGAACATTTTATGGCCTAGAGTAACAGCATTTTGGAACACAGTGAGATAACTTTTTCTAGTGTTTTTGTGCATGTAACGGGTCTCTCAAGAATTGTTCATATTCTGATTCTTATTTACTGGTTCTTCATAATTAAAATCTGTTGGTGGCACAGTGGTACAGGATACGTGTGCCAGTGCAGGAGACCCTGGTTTGATCCCTGGGTCAAGAAGATCCTGGAAGAGGAAATGGCAACCCACTCCAGTATTCTTGCTTGGAGAATCCCCACGGACAGAGGAGCCTGATAGGCTACAGTCCATGGGATCGGAGAGTTGGACACGACTGAGCAACTGACCACACATACCATGTATATGCTATGTATATATTCTATTTAATACAAATTACATGTAATATGTATTATATATTATATGATGATGTATTCAATTATATAGTAAATCATGTATATAATAAATCATATACATAATATATACTAATATATTATTATATATATATGATATATATAATATATATAGTGTGTGTGTGTGTTTCTGGAATACTACTCTGGTGGTTATGCCAAGATATAAATTGAGACTGTGCACCTCCAAACACAGTCTTCTCAAACCTCGTGCTATATCAAATTGTACTTACCACTTTGTGTTTTCACATTTCACATTTTACTTATCTGAAGTTGACTTTTGTACTTAGTATGAGGTAGAGGGCCTTGCTTTATTTTTCTCCCTAGCATTTATGCATATAACACACACAGAGTAACAGGTGGGTGGCTGTCCTTTATCAAATGAATTTCTGTTTTTCTCAACAGAAATGCCTTCTTTACTAAGTGTGAGTTGTCGTAAAGTTTTGGATGTCTGTCTTTCTCTCTCTGTGCCGATTGCCTAGAGAGGCAGTGTGTACGTGGTTAAGAATGTTGACTCGGGCTGGATGACCTGTTTCGGGGGCCCTGGTTTTGACACTAGGCTGTTGTGTGAGCCTGGACAGCACATGTGGCATTTCTATCTTGCTGTACATCCGTTTGTAAAAAGGGGATAATGAGTAGTATCTGTCGTAAGGTTGTTAGGAAGACTAAGTGGGCTGATATATCTATATCATTTAGAAAAGTGCTTTCATATGGTAAACAAGATGTAAGATCTTTAATTGAAGATTTGGGGTCATAATCATTACCCTTGTTTTACACAAACATAATCAAGGAGTAATTTAATTATTTGACTGAGTTTGAGTACTTGATATGTTCAAAGCTCTGTTCTGTGTTCCAGTGGGATGACTCATCATCCTCTGCATGGGAGGCTGCCAGTGCGCCTTAGACCACATGCAGAAGCCACAACTGAAGGACACATATTTTAACATTCCTCCTTCAGTTTTAACAGATGTTACCTAAGCTGATACAATTAAGGAAAGGGATTAATCTATATGGAGTGTTATTCTGCCAGCAGTTTGATTTGGGAATTACAGGTAATAAAACAGAAGCTATTCTGGTATCTCCCGTCTGCCTCTTTGCTTCTGTGATGTAAGTTTTTTTAAAATTAACACCAAAACCATTTTGCATTGAGGTATAGCTGATTAACACTGTTATGATAGTTTCAGGTGAACACTGAAGGGACTCAATCATACATATATAGTTATCCATCCTCCCCCAATACCCCCTCCTATTCGGTCTTTTAATTCTTTAGTGTTCTTCTATGGACACCAGTGTGTATGGGTGTATGTGTGTATGTTGAGACTAGCCTGGAACCAGAGTAAGTTATTTAGTCTCTGAATGCTTTTAACATGATAACTCAGTGGAGACTAGAGAGGTGAGGGTATTCTTATCATACTGTTGATGCAAGTACAGAATTTACGAAAACAGAGTAAAGATAGATTTATTGTTCTTGTGGATTCTGGTGATTTATTGATGATTAGATGCAGGGACTGTTGCATTTAGCTTAGTTTCATTCTGTCTTAATAATATTACATCATTTCTGAGTAATTACTATGTACCAGACACTGTTCTAAGTACTTACTTGTATTCACTCATTTAATTTGCAAGGAAGTTGTACCTATTTACAGAAGAAGAGAGCAAAGCACAGGTTAAACTGAGGTGCCCAAAGTTATTTTGTTAAGTGATGGAGTGAGTGAAAGTCACTCAGTTGTGTCCTATTCTTTGTGACCCCATGGGCCCGCCAGGCTCCTCTGTCCATGGAATTCTCCAGGCAGGAGTACTGGAGTGGGTAGCCATTCCCTACTCCAGGGGGATCTTCTGGACCCAGGGATCAAACCCGGATCTCCTCCGTTGTAGGCAGATTCTTTGGCATCCGAGCTAAGTGGTGGAGCTAGGGTGCAAATGCCAGCAGCCTGATTTCTGAGCCTGTGTTCCTAGTTTTGGTGTTTATTTGAATGGAGGTAAAAATATGAAGGCAAGATTGACTTTTTAAAACAACTTGTTCTATTGTAAAATGCGGTACATGTAGAGGAGTATATAAAGCATGTATGAAGTTTAAATAATAATTAAAGTATACAAAACATGTTACTACAACTACTAGACAGGTTGAGAAATAGAATATTACTGGTGCCTTGGAAGTTTCCAGCGTACTGCTCCTATTTCCTTCCTTCCTCCTAGACATAATCGTTATCTTCATTTTTGTGATAACTATTCATTGATTTTCTTTATAGTGATATCATCTGTGTATATATTCCTTTTACATATTAAGTTTTATATATACTAATATATGTAAATACATAGAAATGTGTTTATGTATAGAGACATGTTTATGCAAATATGTATATCATGCATCCATGTGGAAATGTACTGTGTATATGTGTGTATGTATGGATGTATATCTGTATATATATATGTATATACAAAAATGTCTGGTTCACCAACACCACGTACATATCTTGCTTTTTCCATTACTTAGTATACATGTTCTTGTTAAGCTTTAACATTTTTTAACAATATGGTGGACTGCATAATGGTATCTCTTTTGGGGTTCAGTTTGCATTCTTTCGGTTACCAAGGAGATGGAGATTGTTTTTGTATGTCTCCTGGTCTTTCATCTTCCTTGAGTTGTCTATACGATCCCTACTGCACGAAGTTTGTAACTCATCTGTAGCTTGGCTTTGCAAAGCCCACTTTGTTGCCCACTCTCTTTGCCTAACATTCTCAATCATGGCCTGTGTGGTATCTTTCCAAGCAACGTGGTTTCTGGAGAGCTAACTCATGTGATTAAATCTAATATTTGAGGAGTGCTAACTATGTGCCAGGCTAGGTAGTCTACCTGCATTGTCTCATATAATCTTCGCCTCTGAAGATTAGTTATCTCATGTCCCTGAGATAAGTCGGCATTGTTATCATTATCCATTTTACAGCAGTCTGACTGCAGCTTGGCTTAACCCATTCACCCAAAAGCACACCTCCCAGGGCTTGTGCAGTATTCTCCCTGGTGACAGTCAGATCCTCAGAATCTCTGAGAGCTGACCCAGTGGGAGGAAGATAAATCTTTGTATTCAAGATTTTATAGGATTGCAGCCTGGAGGAGAATTTGGACTTTAGAATGAAGGCTTCAAGGGGTCTCCATTCCTGGAGTAACATTTGGACTTATGAATGGGAAAAATCTAACACTGAGCCAGAATTAGGATAGGCTACCAGTCGGAGAAGGCAATGGCACCCCACTCCAGTACTCTTGCCTGGAGAATCCCATGGTCCGAGGAGCCTGGTAGGCTGCAGTCCATGGGGTCGCGAAGAGTCGGACACGACTGAGCGACTTCACTTTCACTTTTCACTTGCACCCATTGGAGAAGGAAATGGCAACCCACTCCAATGTTCTTGCCTGGAGAATCCCAGGGACGGGGGAGCCTGGTGGGCTGTCGTCTGTGGGGTCGCACAGAATCGGACACGACTGAAGGGACTTAGCAACCAAGGAAGTGGGCCTCCCCGGATGGCTCAGCGGTAGAGAATCTGCCTGCAATGCAGGAGATGCAGGAGACGCAGGTTCCATCCCTGGGTTGGGAAGGTCCCCTGGAGGAGGAAATGGCAACCTGCTCCAGTATTGTTGCCTGAAAAATTCCATGACTAGAGCAGCCAGATGGGCTACAGTCCATGGGAAGGCAATGAGTCAGATACGGAGCACTCACACACAGACCCTGTAAGTAGGTAATCCCATCTGTGGCCAAACACTCGCCTAGTGGTGATTTTAAGAAATATAAGTAACAGATGGACAGGGAAGCCTGGCGTGCTGCGATTCATGGGGTCGCAAAGAGTCGGACACGACTGAGCGACTGAACTGAACTGAACTGATGAGTGGTTGACAGTGCTGTGAATTGCAGTTTTTCTTGACCTCAAGCTGGTTTGGTTTAGAACTGTAGACACCCAGTAATGCAGAGACACATGTGATTCTGTTCCCAGGATTTGGGCTTCTCTGAGCACTTGTAGAGGCTTGATGTCTAACCTTGGACCCTCATCATCCAGCCATCCTGGTGGACTTGATTTCGGCCGGATGTTATTTGTCCTGGTTTCTTTTTGATCTTTAGCCTTGGCCATTACTGAGTATTTAGTAATGCTGAGATTTTGTGGGTCATTTTGGGGCCCATGAAGAGACCCAAATAAATAATTCTTCTTATCCATCCAAGTTCTGGGCAAATAAGATGAATCAGTGGGTGTGCTCAGTCGCTGAGTCGTGTCTGACTCTTTGTGACCCCATGGACTCTAGCCCATCAGGCTCCTCTGTCCAAGGGATTCTCTAGGCAAAAATACTGGAATGTGTAGCCATTTCCTTCTCCAGGGGATCTTCCCAATCCAGGGATTGAACCTGGGTCTACCACCTTTTGGGCAGATTCTTTACCAATCTGAGCTACCAGAGGAGCCCAGAGGACCAAAATGCAACCTTTATTAGTGACCAAGACAAGGATGGAGAATGTGGTTTAAATACTTTGGATTTCTGACTTAATAGCCTGCCTACCCCCAGCCTCCCATCTTTAACACTGCTGGATGAAGACTAGCCTCCCACCTATGGAACCTGCTCTTGCAGTTCATCCACAGCCTAGCAACATCTGCACTATGGAGAGAGGCTGGGCTCCCAACAGAAAAAAAACAGGTGAAGAAGGGGCCAGGCTCTGTATGCCCAGTCATTTCATCTAAACTGGCCAGAAAGGTTGACAGAGATCAGGAGTGGTGTGGCTTGTGTAGCTCCTCTACATGGAAGGCAGGGAGTCAGGGCTCCCCTAAACCTCCTGCAGGGTTTGGATTAACCGTGGAAGGTATGTTCCTTACTCATCAAGTATGTGCTCATCCAGAAGAGGAGCAGTCACCCGCAGAAGGGGAGACAGACTCTCTCAGGACCATCTTGCTCTCAACCTCTTGAAGTTTTAAAAGATCAATAGCTTTGCTATAGAGAGAGTACTATGTCTTGACTTTATAGAGAGTCCTTCTCCAGGGGCTCTTCCCAACCCAGGAGAGGAAATGGCAATCCGCTCTAGGAATCCCATGGACAGAGGAGCCTGGTGGGCTACAATAGGGTTGCAAAGAGTCAACAGTCACGACTGAGCGCGCACATGCACTTAATAGAGAATCTTCAAACCTAACTGGGTGGTCACAGCAGCCTGAGCACACCTTGGAGATATTACGTGTTAGATTCTAGAGCACTGCAATAAAGCAAATATAGAGTCAGTGGAATCACCAGTTTTTCTTGGAAGAGTTTTCCTAAGCGACATTATGACCTTAGAGCCTGTTCTTAAATGTCCCGAGATAGGAAGCAGGTGACTGCTGAAGGAAGGACTCCCAGTGGGTGGTGAGAACCTTCCCTGGTTGAGTCTTTCCCTGATGCTAATCGGGTTAAACCTCTTGTCTGTAAGTCATGACCTTTGAACTAAGCACTCAGTTCAAAGGGAAAATGAAGACTTAACAGAGATCAAATATGCTGGATGAGAAGGCAGGGAACCTCAAAATGGGATCACCACCAAGGGGTATTTCTGACCTTGCACATAGGTGGCAGAATCTCAAATGCCAGCTTTCTGAAAGAGAACCAAGAATACACAGGTGGATCTACTCCCCCGGGGAAATACAAAATGCTAAATTTAACCTCCTCCAGGGAGCTACTCCCAGATGAGATTTGCAGCCAGTGCATTCAGACCTCCTACCTGGCCTCCAGCTGTGAGCCCCTTGAGACTTTCAGCCCAGTGCTGTCCCCCCGTGTAGGCTCCGTTGGGTGGGTGGCCGGGGGACGCACTGTCTTGGGAGCGTGTGTTTTCCATCTCTCACCACCTGCTGTGCAGTTGCTCTGGCCAACAAAAGCCATCTGCAGGGGAAGATTTCTCCTTAGTTTGTAAAGACTGGTCCAGACCACTTGGTGGAGGTGGGCCCTTGAGCCTGTGGCCAAGGGCCAAGAAGTGGAGAAGTGCCTTCTTGGTTTCTGAGTGCAGGGCAGAATTAGAAGTGGATGATCCATGCTGCCCTCCTAGACCTGTCATTCATAATTTAAAGTGAGAACTTCCCTAGGGCTCTTGAATTCACTGCCATTTAAAAATAGCAAGTAGTGTGCTGCTCACTCGTCTTTAGGCTGGAGATGGTGAAAGAATCCCCTTTTTCTGTGCTTCGGCGCTCTCTGCTCATTCACAGCCTCCTCGCTGTGTCCTGAGCTGTCTCAGGCCTTTCCCAAGGCTGTTCTGCTGCAGTCCTTACCCAGAGGCCTTCGCCTCTTGGCTGGGATCACCCAGTGGCCCGTCTCCTTGGCCTTCCCTGAAGTCCACTGTCTTTGTTCTGGGTCCTAGCTCTGTAAACAGCCACTTTCCTGGAGAATAACCACCATGAGTTGTGGTCACACATCAAGATCAAAATACCCTGTGGTTTAGGAATTAAAGCCTGTTGATGTTAAAAGCTACCTGCCCGCCTATAAAAACCCACCACAGAGCACAATCAAGGCTATAAACCAGCAAGTTAAAAAACAGACAAGGCCCTAGGAAAGCACCCTTTCCCCTCTGCCCGGAGCCCCAGAACCTCTGAGACTTTTCTTCTCCAGCATTGGATTCCTTTTTCACCCTCTCAAGTTCTCCAATTCGTACACCAAGTCTCTGCAGGGGCTCAGTAAGACCTTTTGCTCCCTGTACCAGGTTCTGAACTGAATGGAAGAGAAGCCAGAAGAGTCAGTAGTTCTGAAAGGGAAAATCTCCCCATGGTTTTGATAAGATCTGGTTTGAAGGGCATGGCCTTTATCCTTGGGCTTGTTTCTTGTCAATGTTGAACCCCAGAATTCCACAGCCAGGCTCACTCAGTTGCAGGTGGCGCTGAACCCCCCTCCCCCACAAGTGCTGCCAGGGATCCATGAACTCCCAGCATGGAAAATGAGATCACCACACTTGTTTTCTGTGGGCCTGCAACTCCCAGGTGGGAGGAGTAGGGGCCAGAGCCGGGCACCAGCTGCCCAGATTGTTCTTTTGAATTCAGCCTTCAGATAAGTTCAGTTTATCCTTCTCCTCTCGAGGGCAGCAATTCACACATTTCTTGGTCAGAGGACCCTTTTACACTTGAAAAAAAAATCATTAAGTGCCCTAATGAGCTTCTATAATACGGGTAATATCTATCGTTGTTTAGCATATTAGAAATTAAACTGAGGAAATTGTATCGATTTAATTCATTTAAACGTATTAAACCCATTACCTATGTAACACAAAGACCAATTTATATGAAAAATATAACTATATTTTCCAAAACAGAACAGCGAAATTAGTAGGAAGAGTAGCATTGCACTTTTATATTTTTGCAAATCTCCAGTCGGGCTTAATAGAAGACAGCGGGTTTCCTGTTCCTGCTTCTGCATTTACTCTGTGAAGGTATCACACATCCTCCACCCTTTAGAAAACTCCACTTTACATTCATGAGAATATGCATGCATGCATGCTAAGTCACTTCAGTCACGTGCGACCCTACGGACTGTGGCCTGCCAGACCCTTCTGTCCATGGGATTCTCCAGGCAAGAATTTTGGAGTGGGTTGCCATGCCCTCCTCCAGGGGATCTTCCCAACCCAAGAGTCAAACCCACACCTTTTACGTCGTCTGCAATGGCAGGCAGGTTCTTTACCACTAGCGCCACCTGGGAAGCCTGGAAGAGGTGAGAGAATTAGAAAAGTAGAATTCCTTCCACGCGGAAAGAAGCTTCGAGAAGGCAAGAAGCAGTCCCCATCTGTGGGTTATACAGTGCAGTTGTTCAAAGACCAGACATAAACTACTCAAGATAACCTTAGGTGGAAAAAAATGCTAGTCTTCAGCCCCCAAGTTGAACCTAGAGGTGGTGCTAATAACTCTGTAATCTGTGGGTTAGCAGGCAGGACTTGTGGGCTGGCTTCTTCGTGTCTTAACCTTGGAGAACAACCCCTGGGCAGGGTGCTGTTTTGGGAACACGTTCAGGAAGGACTTTGAATACTGACGTTATTGACAGAGCCTTCTTCACGGCAGCACATTTCTGGAAGCTGCGCTGTGAATGCGATTTTCTCCCAACAATAATGGTATAATTGGGTTGAGCTTATCTTATCAAAGACTTGGAATTAGATAAATCATCACCATGGCCAGCCATTCAAATTAAATCAGAGTTTCAGGGACTGGAAGTGTCGGTAACCATTTTTAAAAAGTGAATTCATGCTCCAGGTTTTATGAAATGGACTTAACTGTGTACATGGAGACCAAGGAGTGTTGGGGTACAGAAAGTGTACAAAGAGTCTATCACAGGCTGTGATTATGCCCTTGTCACTGAAAATGAATATACTCACCATAATGAATATTTGCTGATAGTTTTCCACTTGTGCTTTTAGAAGCGTTTGGGGCTGATTGTGGTGGTGGGGGACTGGGGGGCATGGAGGGAATTTAGGTGACTTAAAAACAAGATGTTTACAGAAGTTTGACCTGATGGCTTTTTCTCTCCATTTTTTCCTGTAGAGAACAGAAACATTTGAAATTAATCTATTAACATATCACAGTCATATTTGAGAATCATGCTGCTGCTGCTGCTAAGTCACTTCAGTCGTGTCCGACTCTGTGCGACCCCATAGATGGCAGCCCACCAGGCTCCCCCGTCCCTGGGATTCTCCAGGCAAGAACACTGGAGTGGGTTGCCATTTCCTTCTCCAATGGGTGAAAGTGAAAAGTGAAAGTGAAGTCGCTCAGTTGTGTCTGACTCTTCGCGACCCCATGGACTGCAGCCTACCAGGCTCCTTGGACCATGGGATTCTCCAGGCAAGAGTACTGGAGTGGGGTGCCATTGCCTTCTCCATTGAGAATCATAGTTTTGGAAAAAATTCACAGTGGTGGCAGGTAGATTTGTCACTTGGTCTTTGTTTTTTATTTGGCTCTGTTTGGGTCTTAGTTGTGGCATGTGGGATCTTAGTTCCCTGAACTGGGTTCGAACGCAGGCCCCCAGCACTGGGAGTGCAGCATCTTATCCAGGGAAGTCCCTGGTCTTAATTCATATATTTAAATAGGATGATTTCCAGCCATTAGCCAATGCCTGAGGATGCTTCCGGATGGGGTGTGTGTTGGGGGGGGGTGGGGAGGCAGTGGCTAGCGGGGTCCCCAAAGCCTTTGTTATAGGTTTGAATATCACCGCTGATTTGACTAGCTAAAAGACCTATGTCAGTTTCCTTTCAGTTTGCTTGCTTCCTTGCCTGCAAAATAGCGCTAATAATAGTACTTTCTTTTTAGAGTTGTGAGGACTGTTAAGATACACGTGTGGAAAGCATTGTAGCACCCTTCCTAGGTAGTTGATAAATATTAACCATCAGCGATATGCAGTGTATTTGGTTAAATGAATTCCCAAGTTGATTGTAACCACAGTCTGATGCTACATGCTCTACTACTTGATGGCGTTTTGAATCTTGTGTATGATAAGCATGCTGCAGTCTCTGCTGAATGGGGCAGAATCAGTCAAAGGCAAGATTGGCCGCGTGAACTGGAATTGCTGTAGGCTTTTCTGGAACTTGCAGTGGCAGTTGAATTGCCTAACTGCCTGAGCCACACTGTCTCATAATCGTGGTAGATTTTTACAAGCCAAGTCAAGCTGTAGGTGCAGTGTTGTTACCCCTGCCATTAACCATCCAGGAAGCTTACTGTAAACTCCTGCTTGTCTTTTGGGACTCCATTCCACAAAGCCTGGGTGCCTAGGAAGCCTCCTTTCACAGGGGCTGAGTAGATCGGGAGACTGCACAGACGTATGTGGACTTGACTTGATCTCTCTATATATAGTCCTGAGATTTGATAGGTTCAGCTCCGGGAAAGTCCACACTCCAAACCGCATCTCCGACGAGGCACTCTGATTTTTGTGCGTCGAGTCGTATTGTGCTGCTGTCTTCTAGCTCATCAGCATCAGCATGGTTGTCAGGTTCCTGGACCAGACTGTTTTCTTTGTTGTTACTTGATTAAAAAAAGTGAAAATCAGAAAAAATAAAATAAAAAGAATCGTTTACTAGAGATATTCAAAGACCCATACTAACAGAAGAATTGAAATAAAGATGGAAATCATCAGGTGGGTCACAGCGGGCAGTGTTTTGGCCTCCGTCAAGTATTCTTTGCGCCTAAGCTGGTCTAGATCGTATCACGGAGGCAAGAAGGAGTTAAAGAACCTGTTCAAAATACTGTGCTCTCCCTGCAGGATTGTACGTGACAAAATAAAAACTATTAGTGTCCAGGGTTAAACGCCTGCACATTTCAAGCATGTTTCCTGGGATCTGAAATTCAGCGTGTCATCAATGGCATGACTGACACAGAGAAAAATCTTTAAAGAGCGGCACTATCTCTTGAATAATCTTAACATAGCCTTCCCCCATCAAGGATGGAATCCTGTGAAATGTAGAGAATCTGGCCAATGTAACTATATGGTGATAAATTAGATTAAAAATTTTTCAAAAATCAGTTAACGTGGAATTGGTCTTGAAGAGTTCCATTATTTTGTTACCATGATGTCTTCACTTACTGTTTGTATTTGCTTATGTTGTTTGAGGCACATACAGGTGTAATAAAAGTATTATTAAAGCTGCCCCCTCTTCCATTGCTATGCACCCCCGCTCCAGACATCACCTCTTTTGAAAGGATTTTACTCATTTTCTTTTGTACCATGTTTGTAAATGAATTTTTATTCTCTGTCACCTGATTTCTTTTCAGTATTCATCCTTCTACAAAATTCTTTAAAAATATTTCCCAGGTATTCATGTAGCAAAGACATAAAAATTCTTTACACACACACAAAAAACCCAGTAATACCATGACAGTAATATCATGACAGCTACTGTATGTATGTATACGCTTGTATTACGGTGAATCAGATGTTGTTTTTAAGCCCTTGATATGCTTCTTGGCTGTCCTTTGAGGCTGGCACTATTATTAAGGAAGAAGCTGAGGTGAAGATGAAGTTATAAAGCATGTCAAGGCCACATCGGTAGCAGGAGGGGAGCCAGGATTTAAACTTAATTAAGCAGGTTTGTTCAGAGCCCCCAGTCTTAAGGTGTTACACACAGTCCTGCCTTTGTTTCCATAAAGAATAAGGGGAGCAGACATATAAAGTGAAAACAGGTTTCCAGCTTTGTGGACTGTGTTTTTTGTTTTTGTTTTTGACCCCACTGCGGGTCATGTGGAATCTTAGTTTCCTGACCAGGGATCGAACTCACACCCTTTGCAGTGGAAGCACGGATTCCTAACTCCTGGACCACCAGGGAAATCAGGTGGACTGCGTTTGATCACCTACTTCTCAGTACTTTTAATTGTTACTGTATTCTGACCACAGACTATCTGGAAGAGAACAATGGAAGACCTCGATGTTTAGAGGGGTGGGGGGAACCCAAACATCCAGTTGATTACATTTCAGAGTTTCTGATAATCAGCAAAGCCTAGGTTTGGGGTAGGTCATCTTCAGAACCAGAAAGAAGAGAAAGCTTCCATTAGGCTTGCGCTGCTTCAGGTGTGCAGTGTGGAGCCAGACACCATAGATGATCTTGATCGGAAAGACGAGTGGGGGAGGATCCACCGTGGCTTTGCTGGAGTGTTTTAAGAGCTTGGATTCAGGAGTAACTTGGAGGAAATTGGAAAACAGAGTCAGTGACCAAGGAAGACTATTAAAGAAAACAGCCCTGATAATAGGAACCTCAAAGAGTCGTGGACTCAGCTTGAAAGCTCATGGTCCTGAGACTATGGGAAAAATATAATGAGAACGAAAAGCGATGTCATTGCAAGTTCAGAACCGGAACGGATAGACCGATCCTAACAGGCACGTAGAACTCCTCTGCTACCATTATGCTCCTTTCCTTTTAAGACAAGGAGGTCGATCTTCAGCCCAGGGAGAGTAGAATACTTGTAAGAGGAAATTGAAACACAAGATAGGGGAGCTGATTGTGCAGGCGCACGGAGCAGCACTGAATGCGCTGGGAGCCTCTGGCCAGTGTGAATTTTGTGAATTTCCTCCCGGTGGGCCAGGAGGACTCGCCCACTGCTTTCATCTTTGAAAAATGGTGGAGAACTAGGGAAATTACTAGTGAACTGGGGATGGGATAATGTCCCAATTAAAAGAAAAGCCAAATTCAGAGGATGTGGTGATCAGATAAAGGAAGAGAGGACCCCATGCTGACCTGGGGCAGAATTCTCCAACCAGTAATGAGGACAGGTTGGTTGGCAAATAGCATTTTCAGATGTACACAGTGGCTAGGAGACAGCGGGAAATTGTTCAGAACAGAAAAAAATAATTGTTTCTTTATTCCCTTTTGTGACAAAGATATTCAACTTGGAGACTGGGGCAAGAAGTCAAGAATGCCCATGTGTAGAGTTCAGAAAGGATTGGGGAGACAGAGGTATTGGGTTGAATATGGGACCTTCCTCTCCCATTGCTACATGGGCATTTGTTAAATATACCAATTTATCCACCACATCTCTTGAGATTATGGTTTAGTGAATCTTGGGTTAGGGCCCAGGAATCAGAAATTCTGGCGACTGTCCCAGATGACTTGCTATGCTGAGTAAGTTTAGGAATAACTGGGCCTTAGGACAGGCATACCACGAGGTAGAGCCATGTTGTCATGATAGTATTAACACTGTTATCAGGAATGGCTAATGCGTCGAATAACCAGTTGCCAGACAATATTCTAAGCGCTTTACACCTTTTCTCATGTAAGCCTCACACCCACACTCTGAGTGGGTGCTGTCTCATTTTACACACGTAGGGAAACTGGGACTTCTGAGATGTGTGTGCTCAGCCGTGCCTCACTCTGTGACCCCATGGACTGTAGCCTGCCAGGCTCCTCTGTCCGTGGGGTTTTCCAGGCAAGGATCCTGGGGTGGGTTTCCATTTCCTACTCCAAATGGGCAGGATTCAAACTCAGGCACTCTGGCGTGTTGAAAACCTGAGCTGCCCCTCCAAGAGCCTGGTTTATGGCTCTGGGTAGGTGGGAAGGGCCGTGTCTGGGCATGCACCTTGCCTCATCTTTAGAATCTGAGCAGCATCACTCAGATTGGGGTGATGCAGATGGGAGTAATGACTAAATCTGGATGGAGTTATTAATTTATCGAGATAAAATCTTGGAGGGTTAAATGTAATTGCTGCCCCTTGGGGCCCCAAATCAGAGCAAAGAAACTGGAAGCCATGAGTCAACAGTTGCCTGGTGGAAAAGCCCTGGGTTGTTTGGGTTGACTGCTTGCTCGATATAAATCAACAGGGCCTTTGTCTCTGCTGCACCTTTCGCCTGGGATGCCCTTTCCCGCTTCCTCCTCTTTTCTCCTGGCAAATTTTTAATCATCTTTAAAGACGGCGCCTAAATGTCACTGCAGCTATGCAGTCTTCTTTGATTTCCACAGGCAGATTTATCAACCTTTTCTGCTGCTTTAGCACTTTGTTCCTGACGTTATAATTTTGTGATTAGCTTTCTTAGTTTGTGCCACTCATGTCCACGGTTACCCAGCTGGAAACACGGAGGAGGGCAAAACCTCCTCCCTCCTTCCTTCCCTCCCTCCCACCCTCCGTTCTACTCTGAGCCCTGCCCTCACTGGGCCCGATGCATCATTTTTAACTGTCTGCATATTGATACAATCACCCCTTTTCTCAGTCCTGCAGCCCCTGCCTGACTCACATCTATGCCCTAACTTGTCCCCAACCTGTCACTTGTTGTCCCACCCCATACACACACACGTTTCCCACGAAGCATCTATCAAACACAGTCTGCCTGTGCTGGAAACGTATGCCTGGTTCTCCCCAGCCAACAGAATAACCCCAAGCCCCCAGCCATCCATGATCTAACCTCGTCTAACTCAGCGGTCTCAACTTTTGACTCTCTGCCTTGCTTCTTAGACTCCAGTGACACAGAACTCATTGTAATTCCCCAGGCAGTGTGCTGTTTCTTGCTGCCTCGTTCTGGCTCGAGCAGTGACCGCCTGGGATGGTTTCCCCCCACCCCACCCCCTTGCCTGGCTCCCCCTGGGATCTCTGGGGGCCCCCAGATCCCTGCCCTGGGCTCTCTTCACCCCCGTCTGCATGCTGCTACCTCTAACTTGCCGCTTTCTATTGCAATCATCTCTCTTTTGCTCTGACTTGAAGCCTTGAACTTCTTAAGGGCAGGGCAATGTTTTCTTCTGTTTCTGGCAAGTGGACGCTCAGTATATGTTTCTGCAAAGAATTGTAATTATTTGTCCTAGTTGGCAAGCCTCCAGGGTTAGAATCTTGCCTGTTCCTCTTCCTGGAGGTGAGAGCAGGGCTATTCACCTTTGAGTGAGCATCTCTTTGCTCATTTGTAAACTGCGGCTCTTTTCACTCCCCTCAGGGGGCTACTGTGAGAATTAAGGGAGATGGCCATGTTTTAAAAAACTTAGCTTTCTGGTCTAGGGATCCACAGACTTCAGTCTTGATGCTGGATTTGGGGCCAAGAATCTTTTTCAAGTTTTAAAATGCTTTTTAAAAAATCATGAAGACAATACTACTTTTTGACACTTGAGAATTACATGAAATTTCAATATCAGTGTCCATGAATGAAGTTTTATTTGAATGACCAGAGCCACATTTATTCATTTACCCACTTTTGCACTGTGACAGCAGAGCCATAGAGACTCTGTAGCCTGAAAAGCCTCAGATATTTACTCTCTGGCCCTTTACAGAAGCCTGGCACTGGCTCAGCTGGTAAAGAACCCGCCTGCCAATGCAGGAGAGGCAAGGGGTGAGGATTCGATCCCTGGGTCAGGAAGATCCCCTGGAAAGGAAATCGCAACCTACTTCAATATTCTTGTCTGGAGAATCCCATGGACAGAGGAACCTGCCAGGCTACAGTCCATAGGGTTGTACAGAGTCAGACACACTGTAGCCACTTAGCACTCACCTAGGGCAGAGGGCTTCTCAAGTGGCTCAGTGGTAAAGAATTTGCCTGCCAATGCAGGAGAAATAGGAGATGCAGGTTCAGTCCCTGGGTCAGGAAGATCTCCTGGAGGAGGAAATGGCAACCCACTCCAGTATTCTTGCCTGGAAAATCCTCATGGACAGAAGAGCCTGGAGGGCTGCAGTTCCTGGGGTCACGGAGAGTCAGACACAACTGAGGGACTGCACACACATGCACTTGGGGCAGGTCCATTGGAAAATAAGACTCTAGGAGTGGAGTTAAATAACAGATGCCAGACTTCCACTAGTCTGTAGATTTCATTGACCTCTGAGAGTTCACCTAGAAAACCTCATGCTGCCCTGACCCCACCCCCCAGGATGAAGTGTGACCCTTGCTTGCTTCTGTCCTGTTCTCTCCTCTGTTCTCACCCACCTCCTGGGGTTGGATTCCCACCCTGAGAGCCCTCCTCTGTGGCAGAAGGACTGGAGATCCAGAGGCCCCTGGCCCCTAACCTATCACTGGGACACAGGTTTACAACACATTGGTTCAATTGTTGTGGCGAACTTGGGACTTCTCTTTATTTGTTACAATTAGCCTAACGAAAAGCTAACTAGTAGTGCTTACTCTGTGTCAAGCCCAGGATGAATGGTTGGGTATCTGCAGCTGGCAAATAGCAAAATATCACTGAGTGTCCCAAACTTGATGGCTGTTGAAAGCCCAAGTTCTTACTGATCAGAGAGCCCTAGATATTATCTCTTTCTCATTTTGAAATACTCAGAGCAGGCAGGGTATACAGGAGACGAAACATACATAGCATTCTGTGCCTATGCACACCTTCACGTTTTACCCTGTTTGCTTTAGGCTCTGTTGGAAAGAAATGAATTGCGACAAGTAAAATCAAAGCTGCCTATAGGATTCTTTCTGGCACTTTTCCTCACTCGCCTTCCCTGGGGTAGCCACTCTTCTAAATTTGGTGCTTATCAGCACCTTGTATATTTTTATATTCTTACTACATATGTATTACATTACCTTTTGAATGTAAACCTTATGTATAAAAACTGTCATCAACCATGCTTTGGATTTTGGCTTTTAGTTTGTAAAGATTTAGACTGCAGTGTATCTTGGTACCAATCTGATTTTAGAATGTTCTATAAATAGATTTCTGAACTTACTAAATATCATAGTCATTCCTGGGTTGATTTATAGTAAAATTTCTCTCTCAACCTTACATGAAAGTTAAAGTAACTGAGTATCTGTTTTGCGATGGATCATTGTGGATAAATGTAGCTCCAATTCTTACATTTTAATGCTGTTTCTCCCTTGACTAAGTGAAAATCTTTTGGTTCTTTTCTATTGACGGGTGTTTAGGTAGTTTCTAGCTCTTGCAGTTACGACTGTGCTGAAGTGAACATTCCTACACGTGTTGACTAGGGCACTCATGGAAGACTTTCCCAAGAATATATCTGCAGGATATGTCTACTATTACCTTACTAGAATTTTCCATGGTGACTGTAGCCGCATTCACTGATACCTCTGTGAAGGGTTTGATTGCTCTGTACCCTTGATTTGAGACAATCTTTTCTTGCCCATCACAGATTTAATAATTTTTGTTACTTTGGTGGGTCTGATCTAGTATCTCACTGTTGCTCTTAATACAATTTTAAGATTAGATACTGAGAGATTAGAAAAGCCCATGTCCTTTTTTTCTTGTTTTTCTCAGATCTGAAAAGAACTGTTTACATTTTAGATCAGTTTGGATTCTTGCAACTTTAGAGTTGCAACACTTCCCATGCATCACCCAGGAAGTCCTTCAGTTGTGACTCTGCGCTGTATGGCTTCCTTCAAACAATTGCTTTGAGGTCTCTCTATCTCTGGGATCTCCCTTTCTCCTTCCTTCCAATTTCTGGTTCTTCTCCACAGAAGTGCAGACTGCTCACAAGGCTGGCCCTGCCACTTTTGAAATTTACGCCCCCACCTTTACTTTGAAATTACGCTGCTCCCTCAGGCAGCTTCTGTCCACTCTCTTCTCTCCATTCCCATCAGGGCTGGGTGAAGATTATTTTAAACAATTTATTTACTTTTAAATGAAGGATAATTGCTTTACAATATTGTGTTGACTTCTGCCATACATCAACATGAATCAGCCATAGGTATATATAGGTCCCCTCCCTCTTGAGCCTCCCTCCCACCTCCCAAAGATTTTTATAGTTAATGCAGATGATGCCTGAGTTCTGCTGAGGCTTAATCATTCTGTGATGATGTCAGAAGGAAGCAGGAAAGAAAGCGAAGTAGTGAGGAAATTAACTCAAAGGGGTAGGTGGATAGCACTTGGTACGATTGAGTTTTAAGCCCACTGAGTATGTGTGATGAGGAGGAAGATGGCAAGAGATAGCAACTTTCTGATTTTTAAGTATAAAAAGGAAACATAATTGTAGTAATCTTTATTTACGTTTTGAACGTGTCCTTGCCCTCAACTTAGAGAAAAATACGCTTTCCTTTTCTAACTGAAGGATAGTTGATTTACAATGTTGTGCTAGTTTCAGCTGTACAGCAAAGTGATTCAGTGTATATATTCTTTTTCAACTTCTGTTCCATTATAGGTTATTGAAATTGATAGTCGCTCAGTCATGTCCAACTCTTCCTGACCCTTTGGATTGTAGCCTGCCAGGCTTCTCTGTCCATGAGGATTCTCCAGGCAAGAAATACTGGAGTGGGTTGCTATTCCCTTCTCCAGGGAATCTTCCCAACCCAGAGATCGAACCTGGGTCTCCTGCATTTCAGGCAGATTCTTTACCATCTGAGCCACCAGGGAAGCCTGTTGTAGATTATTAGAAGATATTGAATATAGTTCCCCGTGTTTGCAGTAGGTCCTTCTTGTTTGTTTTATATACAATAATGGGTATCTGTTAATCTCAAATTCCTAATTTATCCCTCCCCTGCCTTTCCCCTTTGGTAACCGTGTTTGTTTTCTTTCTATGTCCGTGAGTCTAGAGAAATACATACTTTCAGTTGATTGGTTTTACTTGGTATAAAACACTCTGTACCCTGCAGTAAACATATCACCATTTCGGTTTTTTAGTTCAGGAACATATTGAAACAAACTTCATAGAGAATTAGATGGGAATATACAAATCAATATGCTGGAATGTGTACATTTTTCTTGAAAAGTTGAGTTAATGATGGTGATCTATGGAGCCTCAAAACTCTCTGGCTGTCCCCTTACCCCCCACTTCTTCCCCCTCGGCTTCACTTGAGAGTTTTTCATTCACAATGACCAGTTTAATGGAAATGTTCAGTGCTGAGAAGATCCTGGAATGTGCATTATTTCAATTTTGCTGTTTAAGACAAGTGGGATTTGTTTCTTCTACTCCAGTTATCAAAAAGATTAACCCTTTGCCCTCTACATTCTAATTGTAACCACTCCGAAAACAAAGGGGTTATTTGTACAAAATAGTGGGAAAAGCGAGGCTTTATGCCAAGTGGGATGTTTCTCCGTTGAAGGAGGTGGCGATCACGGCACACATTTTTCTCCTTGTGTTGCAGGCTTCCGTGGAGGCTTCTGGGGAGATCTCGTTATGCAAGACTGGATTTCCTGAAGATGTTTACAGTGCAGTCTTGTCCCGGGATGTGCTGGAAGGACAGCCCCTTCTCAATGGTATGACCTCAAAAGATACATTTGTACACTCAGCACCAATGCTCTTGAAATACCGTTCACTGTTAAAAAGACTCTAAATGATCTCCACTGTACAAGTATGAATTTTTCACAGTCCCTATAATGAGACTGTAGGGACTTTATTTTAGGATTACAGAAGAGCTCATAAATCTCTTATGTACACAACTAGAAGGCTCCTGATTTCCTGAAAACCTCTTCCATTTTTCATTTATGGTGGAAACCATCACACAGTTAATTTTTACAATTTTCTGCCTACATTTTACTTCTGGTAGAAGATTATATTTACCGAATATCTGATTCTGCTGATTTAAACATTATTTATAGCCATCATCTACTTAGTATTTTGAATCAAAGAATTCCTAAGACATGTCAAACTAACATTTAGCAAAATTATAATGAGCAGATTTAGCAGGTAAAATCTCAAGGCAAAAGCATGAATTTGTATTTTTATTATGCCATTGTTTATAGAAATTACTGGATAGCTAATTAGTTGTAATACATATGAATTTCCAATATAGACTCATCTCCTATCTAAATATGGATCAGATTCGTCATATTGATGGATATCATATGAAAATTGTTGCCAATAAGTGTAGATAAAATCTAAGTAAAAGTTGAAATTGAAAACAAATTTGAAAGCCCCTTCTGTTACTTCTAATTGAAAGCAGATAAAAGTTTGGTTAGTCATATTTTCATGGACTTATTTATCATTACACAATCTGTCATAGAAATGGGAAAGCAGGAAGAATTGATTAGTAAGTTGTATTTAAATTCTGATTCCCCACAAATCGTGCATATATCTGAGGCTGTTTTAGATAGCCACTTTCAGAAAATCTTTGCAACCTCAACTAGTTAATTGACACAGGCCTGTAGCACACAGCCTTAATTGAAGACTCTCTGTCACTCTGACAGACCTTTGTGGTACCATACCTAAGAATACCATAGACAGAGGACTTTGAAATGTAAATAGCCCCTTAGCTACTGAAGTTCCTTGTTGCCAGTTATCCTTTTATTTTCATTTCTGTTCTGATTGTGATTTGCTCACACATATGTGATCTTTCTGAAGTTATTTTTAAGACATCCTGCCATCCCTTTCTCATCACACGATATTTTAATGAGTAAATATTAAATCAGTCAGTCTCGATGCTGCATTGCTTGCTATCTCATCTAGTAGCTAATGGTTGATGCAATAGATGTTTAATTCAAATCAAAGGGTGTACATTTTTTTAAAAATTTAATACAAGTCTCAGAGTTCTGCACATTTGTCATCTCCTTCAAATCTGTAAATTATTGTGTGGCATCTTAGGACCTACCTATGTGATCTTAAGTAGTATTTGAATGCTGAAAAATCTTTTGATAAAATCCTAGAGAGTAATTTCTCCAGATCAAAAATTTCTGGAATTGTTTGCATTTTTACATTTTGCTTTTGAGATTCATTCTTAAGTGGATAATTTCTTCTCCTAGTCCCTTCTTCTAAAAGCTTGTTGAAATTTGCTGGTTAAGAATAAACCTATGGTCTGTCTCTGGAAGCCATTGCTTTAAGGTGAAATATGCTGCTTATGTGGAATAATTTTGAAAATGAAACCCTGTTTTTAAATTATTAGATCATGCTGGTGATGAAACTGGGCATAATTTTGATTGCCAGGATCATTTTAGTATAACCTAGAAACTTGGGACTTTGCTAGAGTTGTCAATATAAAAGATTGAGAATACTTTTGACTCTGTGCCCCAGCAGTCGCTGGGGGATGTCTATGACATGACAGTCTCTGGTAGAATTTCTCCGCGTTTGGTATACCTAGTAGTTACCATTTTGGTCTTTTAGCCTTTCTAATAAAGCTGTTTCTCTTCTGACACATCATTACTTTTTTCCTTTATCATTCATAAAATATGTTAACAGACACCAGCATCTTAGTGCTTCAAACATAAGGTTCATAATATTGGCTCATAGAAAAAACTATTCTTTTAGAAGGAGGAAGATTTTTGTGGAACATCACCATTCCTTTCTACAAGAGTGTTGTCACCAGTTATATGTATTTGGGAAAATAATTACTGAGAATAATTCTCCTTTTTTTGTTTTAATAAAAAAGTTTCTATTAGTACCTTTTTGGAGTTTTTAGTGACATGCTAATCCAAAGGTGGCTGTGTACACTTAACCCAAATAAATACCAAGTCATAATTATGTTCGTGAATTCTATGTTCTGTGCTACGTGCATTGACCATGTATATTCTAAAGCTGAGTGTAATCTGTTGCTAGGCCAAGAGTGATGACTTTGGCTGTGGTTTTGTGATTTATAGTGTTCAAGTAAACAAGTAATTGTGCATAAGAAATATGCAAAAGTTTTCCAAGACATTTGCCTTGTGGCAGGTTTCTACCTTATTAAGGTTATACTCTAAAAGGCTGTTGAAATCGTAACTCCTAACCCTTGATGCTTCCTTTCATTTCCCCCTGATGACTTCTGGGGAGAGGAGGGCCATTGTCCAAACATAGGTATAGAATGGTTTTGTAGAGTAGATTCCTGGTGCACTAGACCTTGTACAAGAGTTTAACTTTCAAGTGTATAAGTGCCATGAATGCTGATTCTTCTTCAGACAGTGAAGTCGCAATCTTTTTTGAAAGTGCTTGAAAAACATGAAGTATTAGAGGGAGAGAGAAGATGTTAGAGGCATGTTAGAAAAGCTGGACTCTTGTCTAAAGAGAATTCTTTTCTCCCCACCTGCCCCTTCTATTTTCTGCTGTTGTAATGAATTTCATAGAAAGAATGGACCCAGTGAGCTTGTTCCAATTTCTCTTCTGGTTTTCATCAGTGAGTTTTTGGTAAGATCATAAAGAGGGCAAAGGTATTTTGTGATCAACCTTCACATTTCCTATTATATCATGTCGAATATTTCCACGCTTTTGAAAAAAAAAAAGTTCAGTGCTTTATAAAAAGTGGCTGTCCAGGCCTCTGTTCCATTTCGTTAGCAAAACCAGATTTTTCTTAACTGTGCCTCTATTTTTGCACTTACAGGTTGTTTCCAATTTTTCTCTTACACATTGTGCTGCTATGGAGATTCGTTTTTAGCGAAATTTGATTTTTCTTTATGGATAGTTTCTTTGGGGATTTGTGTTCAAAAGTAAAATTCCTAGGCCAAAGGTAATGGACTTTTTTTTTTTTTTTACATTTTTGTAAAACTCTTTTCATGGCTAAAAGTATGTTTGTTCTTTACTCCATCCTCATAACCACTGAATTTTACAATGTTTTTCATTTTCCTGCTTCCCCTAAGATGGAAAACATTCCTTTTTCTATCCTGTGGTATCTCCTGGGTTTGCCTTTTGTAAGTTAGTACAATTTTAATACGTTTAGGTCATCATTTTTACTTTGCTATTTTTCTATTCTGTTTTAAAAGCATTTCTTGCCAAACCCCTCAGTTTACAGACAAGCAAATTGGAGCTCAGAGAGATATAGGCTTTTCCCATGATAATATGGTGCTTTAGATTGTTAGCTACAGATTTGGAATTAGAACCCAGGTTTCTGATACTTAATTTAGTGATGATGCTAATGGCGATGAATAAAGAAAACAAAAACAAAAACATTATGGAGTAACACAGGGAAGAACATGAGCCAGCCTACCTGTCCATGTGTCTTGTGACAAGTCTTAGAACTGGTCTTTATTTCCCACTTAGCACCATGGGTTTTGTGTTATTAGACACATTTGGGAATTGGTGACTCTAAGGCATGGTTTCCCTGGTGGCTCCTGCAGTGCAGAAGACCTGGGTTCTATCCCTGAGTTGGAAAGAGCCCCTGGAGAAGGGAATGGCTACCCACTCCAGTATTCTTGGCTGAAGAATTCCGTGGCCAGAGGAGCCTGGCAGGTTACATAGAGTCCATGGGGTCCCCCTGTGATTAAAAAATATCTCCTGATGATTGTCACCATGAGTATTTTTTGTGCATACCTGTTTACAAGCAGAAATTTAGGGCTCTTGAAAATAATATTTAGTCTCAGATATTTAACTTACACTCCACTGAACTAGAAAGAATCTCTTGTGGTAGCACATTACTTGAAAATAAAATAACTGAAATCATAAATTTTCATTCTGTCACCAGCAGTGCTAGGTGACACTAGGAAATAACAACCATGCTGCGACATCACAGAGAGCATCTAGGCTGTTTTTAGTGTTGATGTTATGAGTGATTTTCCTGTATGTTTTGCACTGGTGGTCTGTATGCTTAGACATCTCGCTTAAGTAAACTCCTCCGACTCTGGTCAACATAAATAGCAACCTGCAATTACCAAGAAGCTCTTCAGTAATGCATTCAGACTCACCAACTCTGGGCAGCCCATGATGACTATTTTCAACTAGACGGAATTTGATTTAGATTAGTTTACTTACTGATTGAGGCTCCTCTCTGCATTAACACTCTGGGAGGAAGCTGTCATATGGTATCTTCAGATAACAGTACAGAAATCCTTATTATTATTTAGTAGGACTATACACTATGCACTACTTTTTCTAAAAATAATCTGACTGCCCATGTATGATATGCATTACTGAATTTGGGAGCCATCTATATCTTAAGCAGGTCTTCTCTGTTCCAGACTTGTACTAATGTGTTAGGAAACCTTGGCTTTTGTTTTAATCAGCCTTTTTTATTTCGATAGATCTTTTTTTAAATTCTTTTGTGTAAATGTCTTAAGATATTTTAAATTGTTTATACAGCCTTGTGCTAACTGTGTGTGTATGTGTTAGTCACTCAGTCATGTCCGACTCTTTGCGACACCATGGACTGTAGCCCACCAGGCTCCTCTGTCCCTGGGATTCTCCAGGCAAGAATATGGAGTGGGTTGTTATTCTCTTCTCCAGGGGACCTTCCAACCCGGGGACTGAACCCGGGTCTTCCGTATTGCAGCCACGGATTTCCACTTGTGAGAAAAGGCGTTAAGTTTCGAGATGGTTCTCTTGGATATTGATGATAGGCTCTTAGGAGTTACAAATGAAATACAGCCATGTAGATTCTCCGGGGTGGAGAGCTTTTATTTTTAATACCTTGTGGTAGTTATTTTTTAAGAGCCATTAGGTATATATTAATGTCAACATAAGAACTAAGAAATTTCATCCTTGTTTTCATCATAACCACTTAGACTTTATTTAATACTTGGCATGCTTTTATATCCCTTTTGATGCGATGTGTTCTAGGTCTAGGTTTCTTAATGCAGTCCTACAAACCAAGATAAGCCAGTTTGGGTGGTCACTCCTTTGTTTTAAGTCCTTTGGCAGTTATTTATATCGTTCAGTAATTTGGAGTAGCCGAGGTCTGCTGTCTCACAAAGTAGCAACCAGATCTGTGTTGAAGAAAGTCACACTTCACCTGTGAAAACGTGTTAACAAGCAGGCACTGAATGGTTTAAAATCTGCCGTCCTAAGATCTGAGGGCCCCTTTCCGTCTGTCCTTTTAGGCTAAATAGTAACCCCCTGGTGGAGAGTAAAAAATAAACACAATAAATAAGATTTACTTTATGTTAGGTGCTATGGAGAAAAATAAGACAGAGAAGGGAAATAGGAAGAATGTGTAGTTTTGCTGTTTAAATAGGATGGTCAAAGGAGTATCATTGTATGGGAGACATTTGAGCAAGAATTGGTATTGCAGGTGGTTCAATCGCTATAGATAACTGGGAGAGGAACATTCAGATTAACAGCGAACTGCAAATGCAAAGGCTGTGTGACATTTGTGTATCTCCTTTGAAGAAATGTCTGTTCAGGTCCTTTGCCCATATTTTAATTGTTTGGTTTTCATTTTTAAAGTTTTTAAATATGTATTCTGGATACTAGATCTTTATCAGATAGATGATTTGTAAATATTTCTCCCATTCTTTAGGCTATCTTTTCATTTTCTTGATAATGTCCTTTTATGCACAGAAGTGTTTGACTTTGACGACGTACAACTCTTTTTCCTCTTGTTGCTCTTGCTTTTGGTGTCACATCTAAGAAACTGTTGCAGAATTCAAGGTCATAAAGATTTATTCCTGTGTTTTCTTCTAAGATATTTTATGATTTTAGTTCTATTTAGGTCACTGACCCATTTTAAGTTAATTTTTGTATGTAGTAGGAGATGGAAGCCCAACTTTATTCTCAGGATATATTTTGGCAGTTGAGCTGGCAGAGTTTGACGGATTGGATGGATGGTGTGAGAAAAGAGGGGTCAAGGATGACTCTGTGATATTCGGTCCAAATCCTGGGAAGGCTGTTAGTCACTGTGACGGGAATGATCAGGAGTTGGTTTGCGTGTGTGGAGATGAATGTCAAAGATGGATGAAGACATTTTGGTATAGGTTTGGGGTTTAGTGGAGTGATCTAGGCTGCAGTGTGGGTAGTTCTAAGTGCATGAAGGACAGTCATGACCCAGGGTGAAATCACAAAGAGGATTTTCCCCAAGTGTGAGGAAGAGACCAAAGAAAGAAAGAAATGCTTTCATATGGAGCCTTTCAGGATTAGGAAGTCAAGATCAAGAGCCGGAATGGAGGTAAACAAGATCCCACTGTATAGCACAGGGAACTATATTCAATATCCTGTAATAAACCATAATGGAAAAGAATATGATTGAGTGTCTGTATAGATATTTATATGTGTATAACTGAATACTTCACTGTAAAGTAGAAATTAACACAATGTTGTAAATCAACTCTGCTTCGATAAAAGAAGTATTTTTAAAACCCCAGAGATGGGTTTTATGCCCTTATCAACATGATAGTCGGCATTTCCTGTAAAATATTTAGATATTTTTTGACTAGGGTCTCAGATGTTTGGGATACATGGCTGTTAAAAGTTTATACAGGAGCTCTTTCATCCCTTTACAGTTTTGCTTTCTTACTTAAAAAAAAAAAGAAATTTGGCTGTGCTGGGTCTTCGTTGTGACATATGGGCTTGGTTGCCTTGCAGCATGTGAACTCTTAGTTCCGTGACTAGGAATCAAACCTGTGTCCCCTGCATTGCAAGGAGGATTCTTAACCCTGGACCACCAGGGAAGTCCCCTATGATTTCTTATCTTAAAGATACGATTCAAAAGACAGAAGACAGAGAGGTAGTGAAGACTGAGAAAGGGTGACCAGAGAGAGGAGAAAACTCAGTAGGATGTGGTACCTTCAAAGGCAAGTGAAGTTGTATTTCAAAGGAGGGAGTGACCCTCTGTACCCAGTGCTACTGAAGGGTCAGCTCAGATGAGGCCTGAGAATTCACCATGGGTTTCACAGCATGATGGTAACTGGGTGAGTTTGATTCTGGTGTGTTCTATAGTTATGTGGAGGTGGGAAGCTGGCCACAGATTGAGTTTTCCTTTAGAAGGACGAAGGGAAATTGAGTGGCAGTTGAGAGGGAAACAGATTCAACCGAGGATGGTGTTTTGTTTTTTCAGTAGGGCGGAAATGGAGAACAGACTTGGGGCCACAGTGAGGGAAGGAGAAGTTGGGACAAATTGGAAGAGTAACATGAAAACATATAAATTACCATATATAAAATAGATAGCTAACTTGACCGAAACCAACAAAATTCTATAAAGCAGTTATCCTTCAATTAAAAAATAAATGAATTAAAAAATTAAATAGATAGCCAGTGGAGATTTACTGTGTGACTCAGGGAGCTCAAATCAGGCATTCTGTGACTACCTAGAGGGATGGGATTGGGTAGGAGTTGGGAGGGAGGTTCAAGAGGGAGGGGCATATGGTCACCTATGGCTGATTCATGTTGATATATGGCAGAAACCAACACAATATTGTGGAGCAACTATTCTCCAATTAAACATTTAAAATAAAAATGAGGATGATTTTTAAGGACGGGAGGAGCATCCCATGCAACCTGGTTGCATGTTGATGGCAAAGCCTCCAGTAGGGAGGGGAAAAGTGATGTGCAGAAGAGAAGAGACAGTTACTAGGACAATATCCTGGAGTGGACTGGAGAAATGAGATCATGTGGGACTTAGAAATCTGTCCTTAAGACAAGCCACACAGATGTTCTTATGTACCTACATTTGGGAACCACTCTCACGCTTTTTGTTGAGTCACTCCTGAAAGGTTTTAAAAATCCTTCCTTTCAGCTTGATGATTTTATGTCAGCAGAAGGCTTGCTCTTCAGAAATGGCAGCTAGGATAAAAATGAAACCCTTGTGGTGTTCGATGATGTAAACAGGGTTTTCATTGCTGGAGCATCCTTGACAGATGGTTATCCAGTTTCTGCAAGAATACCACTGCTCGTCCCCTCCCCCCAGGAGGAAGAGATCATTCCTTTACAGAGTCTGCTCCGTCACCGAAGAGCTCTCACTGTTAAAAAGCGATTTCTGGAAAAGTTGAACTGAAGCATATGTTCCTAAAATCCTTACCCGCTGGTGCCTGTTTCGTCATTTGGCACCTCACGGAGCAGCAAGTGCGTTCTCTTTTCCTCTGAGGTCATTCATTTCATCATTTTTCATTCGACAAGTATTTTTGCTCGTTCATCACATGCCAGGTCTTTTTCAAGGAACAGGACAATGCTGGTCAGCAAAATGGGCAAACGCCTTGCAGTGGAAGCTTACTTTGAGAGATCCTTCAAATACTTGAGCATCATCATCTCAGCTCGTGAAACCTCTGCCGCAGGCTGCACATCAGACCATTTCTTCAGTGGGGTTTGAACATTTTGGTTCACCCTTCCCTTTCAGCCTGAGGAAAGCGAGCTTCCCTCCATGACTGAACGTGCAGCCTATGCGTCCTGCCTGTGCTCTCGAGCCATCCTTCTTGCCTTTGACTGAGATGCTGCACTGGCGCAGCCCAGGGTGGACTTGGTGTAGTGTACCACTCCATCATCCTGTTGGCTCTTGTTAATAAGACTGTGGTTAACAAAAACTCGTGGGTGTTTCTCAGATGAACTGATTACCATCTTGCCCTTTAAAAAATGATTTTCGAACTCACACGTTAAAGCTGTAAGTAGATTTTTATTTTTTTTTTGCAAAAAAGGCCCTAATATCAACACCATCTGGAGACCCAAACTGGCAACCTAGACACATAGAAGCCCCAGGAATTAATGCCAGTGTTTGTTATAAGTCCTCATTTGAACAGAGGGGCATATGACGAAATCTGTAAGTTGTAGGTAACAATAGCTGCCAAATCAGTGGAGTAAACAACATACACAAATGTGTAGACACACAGATGCACACACATATACACATGCACACACACACAAATTCTTTAAATTGTTAAATGATCAAAAAGTGGTTGATGAGTTTCAGCCTACAGCAACTTTGAGACAATGTTAAGATTTTATTTCAATTCATGGTCTTTGGTTTTCTTAAAATAGGGTTTCTCGTCAGGCAATGGAGAAAAGACCCATTGCAGACATTCAGTTCAGTTAAGTTCAGTCGCTCAGTTGTGTCCAACTCTTCGCGACCCAATGGACTACAGCACGCCAGGCCTCCCTGTCCATCACCAACTCCCAGAGTTTACTCAAACTCATCTCCATTGAGTTGGTGATGCCATCCAGCCATCTCACCCTCTGTTGTCCCCTTCTCCTCCTGCCTTCAGTCTTTCCCGGCATCAGAGTCTTTTCCAATGAGTCAGCTCTTTGCATTAGGTGGCTAAAGTATTGGAGTTTCAGCTTCAACATCAGTCCTTCCAATGAACACCCAGGACTGATCTCCTTTAGGATGGACTGGTTGGATCTCCTTGCAGTCCAAGGGACTCTCAAGAGTCTTCTCCAACACCACAGTTCAAAAGCATCAATTCTTCGGCACTCAGCCTTTTTCACAGTCCAACTCTCACATCCATACATGACTACTGGAAAACCATAGCCTTGACTAGATGGACCTTTGTTGGCAAAGTAATGTCTCTGCTTTTGAATATGCTATCTAGGTTGGTCATAACTTTCCTTCCAAGAAGTAAGCATCTTTTAATTTCATGGCTGCTGTCACAATCTGCAGTGAATCTTGAGCCCCCCAAAATAAAGTCTGTCACTGTTTCCACTGTTTCTCCATCTATTTGCCATGAAGTGATGGGACTGGATGCCATGATCATCTTCTTCTGAATGTTGAGCTTTAAGCCAACTTTTTAACTCTCCTCTTTCACATTCGTCAAGAGGCTCTTTAATTCTTCTTCACTTTCTGCCATAACGATGGTGTCATCTGCATATCTGAGGTTATTGATATTTCTCCCAGCAATCTTGATTCCAGCTTGTGCTTCATCCAGCCCAGCGTTTCTCATGATGTACTCTGCATATAAGTTAAATAAGCAGGGTGACAATATACAGCCTTGACGTACTCCTTTTCCTGTTTGGAACCAGTCTGTTGTTCCATGTCCAGTTCTAACTATTGCTTCCTGACCTGCATACAGATTTCTCAAGAGGCAGGTCAGGTGGTCTGTATTCCCATCTCTCTCAGAATTTTCCACAGTTTATTGTGATCCCTTGCAGACATGTGTAGGTATAAATAACAGGCTATTTAGATCACCCCAATTATTACTGTTTGACACTCCTGCTGAGAAATGAATTTCATTCATTTTAACAGAAAAGAGAAATCATCTATTTTTAAGAAGGCACATATCTCCTTAAAGCACATCTATAGTTATAATAAGTCCTTATCTTGAGGGCTTCAATCTTAGTAGATGATTATCCCCTAAATTGATAGAGGAGAAATGAACCTTTTATTGCATTTGGAGACGTGAACACTGTTTTTTTGTTTGTTTGTTTGTTTATTAGTGTTTTTGGACTTTGGTAACTCTGTTTTGAACCCGGTCTCTCAGGATTCTCAAGTTTGCCTGTTTTAATTATTCCTTGTTGAATCTTTTGTAGGGCACCCTGGTGAGGGTTTGCTCACTTGTAAGGGCAAAGTCACTGATACCTCATTCTATTATTTTTCTTTCATCAGTGTGGACTGTTTTTCTTTCTACAATGTGGTTCCTTCTGTGGATGCTTTCGTTTGCTGTAATTTGGGGGGAAAATGTCTTTTAGGCTTTTTTCTCCCAAATGGAAGCATCATCATACCCCGTTGTTTCAAGAGTGGAATTGAGAATGCCAGCCACTTTTGAAGACGAGTTTGTTTGTACCAGGCCATGCCTCCTTTGTCCTTCATTGGAAGGACTGATGGTGCAGCTGACACTCCAATACTTTGGCCACATGATGTGAAGAGCTGACTCATTGGAAAAGACCCTGATGCTGGGAATGATTGAGGGCAGGAGGAGAAGGGGATGACAGAGGATGAGATGGTTGAATGGCATCATCGACTCGATGGATGTGGGTTTGGGTGGACTCCGGGAGTTGGTGATGGACAGGGAGGCCTGGTGAGCTGCGGTTCATGGGGTCGCAAAGAGTCGGACACGACTGAGCGACCGAACTGAACTGAACTGATGCCTCCTTTGGGCCTCACTCTAGCTGCCAGTCAGTCTTTGTGATGGAGGTGGTTTCTCCTCCCTGTAAGGTCCCCAGTGTATGAGGAAGTGTCCGTGTAATGTACGAATTCATCAGATTTTGATCTCACTACCTTATAAGTTGACTGTTACATGGCTCTGCCCTCTTCATATGCTCTTATTCTTTTGAGTGTAACTTGTTTCTGCTGCTGCTGCTGCTGCTAAGTTGCTTCAGACGTGTCCGACTCTGTGCCACCCCATAGACAGCAGCCCACCAGGTTCCCCCGTCCCTGGGATTCTCCAGGCAAGAACACTGGAGTGGGTTGCCATTTCCTTCTCCAATGCATGAAAGTGAAAAGCGAAAGTGAAGTCGCTCAGTTGTATCCGACCCTCAGCGACCCCATGGACTGCAGCCTTCCAGGCTCCTCCGTCCATGGGATTTTCCAGGCGAGAGTACTGGAGTGGGGTGCCATTGCCTTCTCCAAACTTTTGTTTCTAGTGTCTGTGTTAAAAAGTATAGGAGATTACTCTGCCAGTGTTCTATTTCTTTTAAAAAAAGCACATGATCAGTTTTCAGACATTCAGGTTTTTACAGATGGATTCCAGGTGACTCCAATAAAGAGTCTCTGCCTGACTTCCACAGTTGGTCCTTAGTGTGTATTTACATGACAGAAACATAGATCAGATGGTTTTAGAGGTGTTATATTTTGGCGGTTGTGCCTTGCCTCTTCTCTAGTGCTTTTTTTTTTTTTTTTTTTTACATACAAGCCCACTTTCTGTCTTTGGAACAGATTTGGATCAACTTCTGAAATAGATGTTGATGAAACCTTTGTTCATGTTAACACTTGGAACATATCTGTGTCCACTATCATTATATTCTTGTTAGTTTTTGAACATCTGAATATTTAGTTTACCAGATGCTCAGATGAGGAGACTATTAAGTTCTAAAAAAGTGCTAATACATGGAGAACAAGGCTCTTCATTTATCTGGTAGGAAAAAAAAAAATAAATAAAACTTCATCACAGGAAATGGCCCGTAAGTTCTAATTCCAAGGGTTGAAATCTCTTGTCCTGGCCCCTTCATTCACTGGCTCATGTTGTAGTCTAACCAAGGGTATTTCTGTCTGACGGGAAGCACCCAGCAGGCTACATTTGATCTTCCTCTGATATCAGTTGGCCTCCTCGAAGTTCTCCTTTCCCATCTGCCCTTGACCTTATTGAGCTGTGCATTGAATGGTATTTTCAAGCCTCCAAATAAGGGCAAGTTCATTATTACTTTTGTCTTTTATTTCAGAATTTCTCTGTAAATTAAATATTCTCAGATTAACAGGTATTACAAATTTAACAGAGTGTTGATGTGGAAATTTTCAGAGCTTTCAGAGTATTTGTGTTCCCAACATGTATTCAGCAAATATTTTTTTTCTCTCCTGGCTAAGGAAGTCAGTTGCATTACTTTGGAAAATACCAGAGCCCAGCTCACACTTATTACTTATGGCAGTGGGGAAAACATCCCCATTTCTAACAATTATTTAAATTATAAATGTTTCTTTGCAGCATTCCTGTGTGGTTTTAAAGGGCAAAAATAAGGGGCCACCTTCATGGAATGATTGGAGCAAAAATTTGACAGAGCTGAATATTTGTTCTGCTGATTCCTTTGTGAAATTAAATCCTGCAGATTTTCACATTATGCATATATGTAATTATTCCTTCAGCTCAGTCACTTTGATTCGCTATGGCGTCTTTTGTTGACTTGTCATCTATTCTGTCAATGTAGAAGACATTTATTAAAGCATCTTGTTGCATTTATATTGTAGGAAAATGTTCCTTTATGAAGTAATCTCACACTGACTACTCAAACTGATGAAGCCCCAGTATGGTATTGTCATTTTACTAACGATTAGCAAATTAGTAGATGGCGTGAACTCTCAATCCCTATTAGTGCCACGTTCTCAGAAGTTTAGTAGTTTGATATTTAAATGTCCTAATGACTTAACCCATAAATCATAATTATAATTTATTATTTTCCAGGCAACCATTTAAATAAGCTAAGCAGTTAAGTACAGGATACATCCTTTGTCTTGCTCATTATCGATATATAATGTCTGGTGGTTGGAATATGCACATTTGGGCAAGACTGTGTTGAAATGTTTAAGAATCACCTTACCTTTGGTATTCAGATTGTTTATTTATAAGTGTTTTTTTGTTGTTCAGTCGCCAAGTCATGTCCGACTCTTCGAGACCCCATAGACTGTCTCTGTCCATTGAGTTGGTGATGCCATCCAACCATCTCATCCTCTGTTGCCTCCTTCTCCTCCTGCCCTCAATCTTTCCCAGCATCAAGGTCTTTTCCTATGAGTCAGCTCTTCGCATCAGGTGGCAAGAGAATTGGAGCTTCAGCGTCAGTCCTTCCAAAGAGTATTCAGGGTTGATTTCATTTAAGATTGTCTGGTTTAATTTCCTTGCTTTCCAGGGGATTCTCATGAGTCTTCTCCAGCACTGCAATTCAAAAGCATCAGTTCTTCAGCACTCTGCTTTTTTTTTATGGTCCAGCTCTTACATCTGTACACGACAACTGGAAAAGCCATAGCCTTGACTATTACAGACCTTTGTCGGCAGAGTGATGCCTTTGCTTTTTACATTTGCATAAAACATGTTATACTTCTTGAGAAATTTCATAAACATTATATTGATTGCCCAAAATTCCAAGGGACAGCTAAGATGGGGTGCATCTGGGGGTGCGGAAGGGGAGCGTTTCTATGTTCACGTAATGAAACTGAGTTCACAAAGCTGAGGTGACTCACTCGTACGAGTAATGAGAAGCTGGAGGTTTTGTCCCTTGCCCAGAGTCCTTCCTCTCCAGCTGATGAGAGCAGTGCTGCCCAGGAAGGCTGCTTCAGGTGGAACATTCCGTGCCCCTTCAGCTCTCTCGCCTCCCCCTGCGTGTGCCAGAATATACTTACTTGCCTGGGGTTTTAAAGTCCTTGTTGCCGGTCAAGGTGCACAAGGTCCATTGTCTCAACCTTTCTTTTCAAAATGACCACAAATCACCCCCCAGCATACTGTATGCCCCGAAATGTTTTCTACTTAAGAAATAGAAATTCATTGCTGTGGAAGATGAGAGAAGATGTAGGTAGCCCACATAAAGCCCCATCTTGGTTTTGCCAGATCCAGCTCATTGGGCAGAAATTGATGAATCTTTTGCTTTCCCAGAGTACTTGCTGTGAAGTGAAGATCTAGTGTGTGAGAGCTCTAGACAGCATCAGAAGAGTGTATAAAAGCAAAAGTTTCCAAGGTTCTATATTGATATGTGATGCTCAGTCATGTCCAGCTGTTTGAGGAACCCTGAACTGCAGGCTCCTCTGCCCATGGAAATTTCAGGCAAGAATACTGGAGTGGGTTGCCATTTCCTTCTCCAGGGGATCTTCCTGACCCAGGGATCAAACTCAGGTCTCCTGCATTGGCAGGTGGATTCCTTACCACTAGTGCCACCTGGGAAGTCCAATAATGATAAAAGATTTTTAAAATTTATCAACTGTCTGCATGTTCCAGGTGCTTAATAGACACTTTCATTTCTACTTGTATTGCAGGTAAGGAAATACAGATGCAAACAGTTTAAAGCGATTTCTCCAAGGTGTTCCATTAGCAAGTGGTAGCACCAGGGTTTGAGTCCAGGTCAGTAGGATGTCTGCTCCCATTCTCTTCCTGATGGACCATGCTGCCTCCATAGGGTGTGCTGAAAAGTCAGGTCAGTCAGGGACCAGACCCACTGGTCCCTCACAGGGATGAAGTATTGGAGGAGGCATACTTTGAGAACTATACTTTGCAGAGTGGCATTTTGGATAGATAAGGAAGCAATAGTTAAGGGGTGTGTGTCTGAGATCAGATGGACATGGGAGGAAGATTTTTATTGGAGAAAACTTCCCAAAATGTAGACCGATGGGACAAAAGTGAAAGTGTTAGTCGCACGGTGTCAGTCCGACTGTTTGTGACTCCCATATCCCATCTGAGCTTCCCTGGTAGCTCAGATGGTTAAGAATCTGCCTGCGATGGGAGACCGAGCTTCGATTCCTGGGTTGGGAAGATCCCCTGGAGAAGGGAATGGCAACCCAATCTAGTATGCTTGCCTGAAGAATCCCCATGAACAGAGGAGCCTGGCTGGCTACAGTCCATAGGGTTGCAAAGAGCTGGACATGACTGAGCAACTAACACTAACACAATTATCCCATCCCAAAGACCCTTGAGTTCCAGAGTAAGGAACTGAGCTGGCTCTTGAGGTGGGAGTCATCCAGTGATAGAAGGAGAATTAGGCAATTATGAATTCTGGAGAGGACCATATGGATGAAGCAGACTTGAAAAGCTGTGAACAGTAGGTGAATAAAGCTGTGCAAATCAGTTGTGTAGTTGGCATCATGGCAGCCCTTCCTGAGATTCATTCCTTGATTACTGTACAGTTCATAGATTTAGAAGCTTGATTCACCTACAGTTCTAAGGACAAGACAGTTCAGTTTAGTTCAGTTCAGTTGCTCAGTCATGTCCGACTCTGCAACCCCATAAGGACAAGATATCATAGCCTTATTCCTATGACCACAGTGGAAACTTTTGGATCAGTGAGGTCAAGTTTAGGGAAATTTTGCTTCCTCTCAACCTTCCTCTCTAGGTCTTTGCCCCTCATCACTGTGCCCCACACCTCTTTCCCTTTGTCTCCATGGTTCTCTTCCTCTCTGGATGAAGACAAGGAATTAAATAATCTCGACAGTTCTTGCCAATCCATCACTTCCAAGCAGAGAGGAGAGATGGAGAGAAGCTTGGCCTCCGATGCGATTACCAGCTGCTGAATTAATATAATTCGGAGCTTTTTCCATCCCTGGGCTTCCCGTCATGTTAGCCGATAAGCCCCAGTGACTGTGTCAGGCAGTGACAGAGGCACTTGTGTTACTCTCAGTGAGTTGCATCCTGGTGGTGAGGATCACCGTGACGGTGGGAGCACAGGCTTCATGACTGTGGGGGCAGGAGAAGCTGGTTTACAGGGTTATAGCTAGGAAGGGGAAGTATCGCGTTATAGCTAGGAAGGGGAAGTATCAAGACAGGGATCAAAAAGGTGCTGCTTTGCTCAAGGGTCTCTGCTTTTCTGCCATGGGCATGAGGTGATGGTCACCTCTATGTGGTGGAACCAGGTCACTTATTTACCCAGTATCCCCAGGGCCTCATACAGTGGCGGCCAGGTCCTGGCTGTAACCCCAGGTGATAGATTAAATGAGTCAATGAGTCTGAACAGAAGCTTGGCAATTTACTGAGAAACAGGAAATGAGGTCAAGGACAGTATCATCTGTTGCAGGGAACACTATGGAAATTAAAAGAGAAATGAAGTTCTTCAGTAATTTAGAAAGATGGAAATGGGATGCTAGCTTGTGAAATGATGAAAAGTATTTGAGCAAAAGATTTTGACTAAGCTCTAGGGTCTTACTCCTTTAGTCTACAAAAAAACTGTTTCGGCAACAATTTCTTCTCTATCCCTTGTTTTGCCCTTTCCTCTCTGTTTAAATGGATCATTTCTTTTTTTTCTAAATCTCTTCCAAAATATTTTGATTTTTCTTAGAAGACTATAAGAGAGAGAAGTACAGGAAGAGAAATTGAGGGCTTTTTCTAGGTCAGATCTTAATAGAAACTCACCATGGCAGTGATTGATGTGCTAATTGAAGATTCTATCAAAGTGTTCCTGTGAGTTGCCTAGAAGTGCAGTAAGGTGTTGTCACTAAAAACCCTCAGAGTGCTTCCATAGGGACCTTGCTGTGATTGTCTTCACACCTATGGCCTCTTTTCTTACAAAGTAAGGATGCAAAAGTCATTCAGAGGGTTACATTTTTAAAAATTGAAAGGAAATTCACTCTCAGAGAAATTTTTCCTTTGGTTTCTGTCTTAGAACTTTCAGGTTGCTGTAACAGTGCTGTAGACTTACACAGAGAAGTATATTTCTCACTTTTCTGGAGGCTGGGAAGTCTAAGATCAAGACTCTGGCTGTTTCATTGATGGTCTTCTTCCTGCTTCACAGGCATGCCTTCTCATTGGGTGCTTACATGGTGGAAAGAGCAAGGGAGCTCATTTTTTTTGTTTGTTTATTTCCCATAAGGACACTAATCGCATCGCAGGGGCTCCACCCTCACAACCCACCTCCTAAAGTTCCCACCTCCAAATCATATCGGGGATAGTGTTCAACATATGAATTTTGGGGGAGCTGCAAGTGTTCAGTGTTTAACAAGTTCCTAACATAAAATTTAGTATTTATTAAACATGAATTTTAGTATTTTGGGGAAGAAAAAGATATATAGTTCTAAATTTGTAAAAAGGGCAGAAGAACCTTAAAAGGAAATTATCACTTTGCAGCACTATAGAACTTAGAATATCTTACTTGATCTTTTTTGCATGGGTCATTCTGTCAACAAATTATCTGGTATCTATAGGTTCCAAAATGACATTTGTTTTCTCAGTCTGGAACTATTTTGTGGTCATATGTCCAGTTAGCTGAGAACATGGTGTAAAGAGTTGGTTTTAAAAATAAAGATTCCATTGAAGTAATGAGTATGTGTGCTCAGATATGCACCTGATACTAAATTTTTAACTAACTCTTAAAGGGAGCTCATAAAAATTGAAGTCTCAGCCTCTCATGGAAATGTAATCCTTTTACTCTTCTCCACTGATTTCAAAGAGGGCTTGTTCCCCTCACAATGGAACTCCACTTTGGAAAATCTTGGCAGCATTTCAACACTGTGCCCAACGGAGGTAACATAATTTTAGACTTTAGTCTCTGGAGATGGAACCCAAATGATCTCCTGCAGGGCTCCCTGGAAGAGGCCTGCCCAGCTGCTGTGATGCTCTGTTTTCTCAGGACTTTTGCCAGTTAATCCTGCCATGTAGACCCCAGGGGCTTCCCAGGTGGCACTCGTGGTAAAGAACCTGCCTGCCAATGCAGGAGATGTAGAGATGCAGGTTTGATCCCTGGGCCAGGAAGATCCCCTGGAGGAGGAAATGGCACCTCACTCCAGTATTCTTGCCTGGTGGGCTACAGTCCATGGGGTCGTAGAGTCAGATGCAACTGAGCATATACGATATACAGCTTATACAATTCCCCAGCTAGGCTTGATGTAATTACTTCACGGATGTCCTGTGTGGGGTAGCGGTATACCCCTGTCATTGAGGATAGTAATTTTCAATTGCTACGACTGGGAGGCGTTGTCAGAAACACATTTTACAATGCTGTATATATGTATTTCACAAGAGAGCACACTTACCCTTGACTGTGATGTGGGCTCTCCGGGTGGTACTAGTGATTAAGAAACTGGGGATGCAGGGGACATAAGAGATGAAGGTTTGATCCCTGTGTCAGGAAGATCCCCTGGAGAAGGGCATCGCAACCCACTCCAGTATTCTTGCCTGGAGAATCCGATAGACAGAAGAGCCTGGCGGGCTGTAGTCCATAGGGTTGCAAAGAGTCAGACACGACTAAAGCAGCTTAGCATGTGATGTACTCCATTTTCCATTCCATTCCTAATTATACTAAGAATCTGTCATTATCTGCAGTTTGAAAAGCATTGTGTTGGCCCTGCTTTCTAGGGTGGAGTGCTCAGCCCCAGAGTCTTCAGCAGGGTTCCTGTCTGTTCTCCAGCAAAAGTGCCCTCCGATGATCACCATGACTTACTCATGCCCATGGTCTCTCTGTTAGTGCTCATGCCATCCTAAAGGGGTCATAATGCTTCTGGAGAATATTTATTTATTGAACATTATGTACTGGATATGAAAGTATTCTGTTTGTGAATTACCACCTGTTTGCCTTACAGTCATGTGTTAACTATGAGTGCTACAGAAGTTCATCATTCTACCCAGAATGTAGGAGAGAATGGACACTGTGTTTAATGCTGAATTATTCCCCCAATTCTATTTTTTTACCTAATAATAAATCTTTTATGTAGCTCTAGATTTCTTAATGGAGAAGGAAATGGCAACCCACTCCAGTGTTCTTGCCTGGAGAGTCCCAGGGACGGCGGAGCCTGGTGTGCTGCCATCTATGGGGTAGCACAGAGTCGGACACGACTGAAGCGACTTAGCAGCAGCAGCAGCAGCAGCAGATTTCTTAATAATATGTAATAAGAAAGGTATATGAATTACGCTATTGACATATAGAGTCATCATTCATTTTTTACAAGTTAATAATTTGTATTTTCCAAGTTATAGATAAGACTAAAGTCTCAGGTATATTCATCTGATTTGCAAATCATAAGCTGAACTTCCATCAAGAACAAGAAAGTTTTGATAGTTGATCTTTGGTCTGTGTTTACCAATGGCCTCAAGGCCATCTTCTTACAAATATTTTTTGATAATTACCACAATTAAAGCATACTTACTTATATTGTAGATAGATTTTTATTTACCAGGCAGTTATGCTTCATTTGTGAGTTTAAAATGTTTATAGCTATAATTTTAAAGTATTAAAGTGATGGAAGTGCATCCATTTTCAGAGAAAAATAATTTAGCATTAGGAATATGTTAACTTTGGACTTGATGTTTTGAAAGGCAAATTGCAATTTTCAATGGAGTAGCTAATAACCATATCACACAGAGGCAGTTCTAAGGTCCGTTTGCATATACAAGGGACAAAAGTCACATAATTCAAGAAACAATTGATGCCTAATTGTTTCGGGTGGGCTAGGATACATCTGAAACCTGCCTATGAAAGTCTGGAGTTATTGGAGATGATGGGTGGCTGCATCTACAATTATAATTCCAAATATAAGCAAAATAGCAATTCAGATAGGCCATGTCTTGTACCACTGGTATATCTGCAGGAACCAGATATCTGCTGCTAAACCCAGCAGTATGGTTAGTTCCTTAATTCGTAAATGCCTTTGAAACATAATAAAACTTGGACTATTATAGTTTAGCCATTAGGTTCTTTGGAGGCTAGCTAAACATCTGAGAAATAAATATTTATATTTCTGATATTTTAGGTACACATGTAGTATTTTGTACACATACAGTTCTTGATGGGTAATCTAAGAAATTACATAAGTGATAAGATTATGAAAATTAGTTAAAATTTTAAAAGTTTTTCAGAACCTATTAATTTGTTTTAATTTTGCATTTGGTTCCAGAAAAACCAAATGAAAAGCTGACAGGGAGTTTCATGACATTATTAAAATACGTCAGAAGTATGGTAATGAGTTGCCGTGAACTCTGTGTAGTTGTTCATGTCTTACTGACTGTATTGTTTGTACTGTTCCTTTATTTTTTACTTTTTGACGATAGAGCACCTTTATTATTTTCTGTTCCACACATACACAGTCACATGTCCTGGGAACATCATAAGTGTCCTAGAACAGCAGCCAATTCATCTTCGGTCATTTCTTTATCTTTTCATTCATTAACTCAAATATTTGCCACAGAGCATCTATTTTAGGGTTATAAGTTAATAGGTAATAGTCCAACTTTGCAAAATATTTGACCATCATCACCCTTGGCCAGCAACACCCATGTCCTTTGATGGCTGAGCACATAGAGCCTCGCAATATGTTAACCATACAATTTGATGAGTTCATGTGATTATATGAAGTGAGAGAGGAAATGGCACACATGTGTGTTTCTTTTGAAAAAATTTTCTAATTAAGTTTATACTAAAATAGCCTTGAAGGTCTTGTATACATTAGAGCAACTCTGCTTCCAACCATAATAAACTCTGCTTTTTTCAGACCTAATTATATGTATATATGCTTGTAAGGGCTTTTTGTCATGGCTTAAATTACTGTATTGTAACAAGCCTTAGTGCTCTGCTTCTTCAAAAGATTATTTTCCTTATTAGAAAGTGGAATCAGCATTATTTTAATAACACCAAGTAAAATCTTATATGTATGACTATTGTTCACTAAAAAGTATTTTTCCTTTTCTTCAGGGCCTTGTATTGATGGCTGCTTCCCAAGTTTCAGATCAGACCTGGGCAACCTGTCATTCTGGCCACCAGAATTTTAATCTGCTGTTATTAGGGGAAGCATATAAATTGCCAAACCACTAGGAAGTTGAGTCCATCAGCCAAATGTAAAACTGCTCTCATAGAAATTAGGGAAAAAGTTCTGTAGATTTTAGAATTGTTTCTTCTGTACCAAGTTGGTGGATTGGATAACTTGATGTTCATTCTTTTTCTACACAAAAGAAGATGATTTAATGAGTAATAGAGTGTTTATCTTTTCTTTCTAGTAAAAATTTCTCTTCAAGCTGTATTCTGTACTGCTGCTGGAATTCGGTCTACAGAGCAGATTTTGTGTCTGTCTCTTGCCTAAGGACTCCCCATGGGGCTCCATGGGTCAGCGGTTGCCTTATGGACAAAGTCTAGCTGCCTGAGGCCACCACACAAGACCTTCAGCTGCAGGATCTGGCCCTAAAACTCACCCCATAGCCTTTGGGGACATTCTTGGGCTCCTGTTATTGATGGGTCCAGGCTGCAAATTGAATCATGTTGCCATATCTTCGGGGCTTCCCAGGTGGCGCAGTGGTAAAGAATCCGCCTGCCAATGCAGGGCACACCGGAGACTCCCGTTTAATCTCTGGCCCAGGAAGATCCTCTAGAGTAGGAAATGGCAACCCATGGGGTCGCAAAGAGTTATACACGACCAGCATGCACACTGTATCATCACAGGTGCCGATCTGTTGTTCCAGAACCTACTAGCCCTCTCTGTCCACCTTGCAGTTTTAGGAACTTGAAAGTCACTTTTCCATACCAGCATTGTAGTTCCAGCATGCTGGCCTGTGTCTTGTTTACATCTTTATCCCCTTTGCTGAGCACAGCACACTCAGTAATATTTGAAATCAATGATGGATTTTACTTACTTATTCTCTTTATCCAGGAGATTAGAAAATTGGAGAGATTTACCCAATATTAAGATTTTTTTCAAAGGTAATTACTGTTTGTCGATGAGAGATTAGAAGCCTCCTGGCTGTGTTTTATATTTATCTTATGTGTAGCAAATTTGCTTGAGTTCCAGATACTAGGTTAGTGGCCTAGATGTTTAGCTTAATTATCATAACAAACAGTAGGGTAAGTTTTATATATACTTTAAAGGGATTGTATAAACAAATTCAGAAAAGCTAAAGAGTTTGCACAAGCGCTCAGCCAGTAAAGGAAAGATACTCTATTTTATCAAAGGCCATGTGCTGTCTCTCGAAGGCCGGAGTATACACTGTTCTGTATTTTAAAGAAATGATTCATTTTGATTTTTTAAAGTTGATCATGTAGTCATATCACCTTCCCCAGTTATTCTGTTTCGGTTTTATTTATACACCCGTTTGTTTGCGTGTAGTCGTGTCTGACTCTTCGCAACCCCTGCATTGTAGCTTGCCAGGCTTCCCTGTCCATGGAATTTTCCAGGCAGGAATACTTCAGCAGGTTGCCAATTCCTACTCCAGGAAACCTTCCTGACTGAGGGATCGAACTCATGTCTCTTGTGTCTCTGGCATTAGCAGTGGATTCTTTACCACTGTGTCACCTGGGAAGCCCATATCCATTTGAGGACAGTGTATAATTAAGCAAACAGTCACAGATGTCATGGTCTGTTTTCTCTGAATGATGGCAGTCTTCAAAATAAAAAGTGTTTGTACAGTTTTGAGTCCATCGCATCTGGATACTTCCTCTAGAATAACAATGCATATATGACTTTTTAACAGTTTCATTTTTATTAAAAGTTTCCCTGTTTTTCTTTAAACATGAATGCTTGTGCTGTTGATCTTAGAAGTTCTAAGTGTTTAAACAATACAGGTTTAACTACAGATGTCATCTCGTTTCCTGTAAAAATGCTCTACTTAAGTTTTCATTTTCCATACTATTTTCAGTTCAATTTAAGGAGAATGATGACATCATCTTGCATATTTTCTACACCCCCAAATATTTCTTAAATGGTAAACATAAGTGTTTTGCAATTAGGAGCTCTGAGTTGTAAGTCATAAATGGTATCTGAGATTTAGCCCCTTCATGCATGACGTGCACGTGTGCTCAATCATGTCCGACTCTGCAGTTCCATGGACTGTAGCCTGCCAGGCTCCTCTGTCCAGGGAATTCTCCAGGCAAGAATACTGGAGTCAGTTGCCATTTCCTCCTCTAGGGGATCTTTCTGATCCAGGGGATTAAACCCACATCTCCTGAATTGGTAGGCAGATTCTCTACCACTGGGAAGTTCCTTAGCCCCTTAAGTGAAGTGAAGTGAAGTCGCTCAGTCATGTCTGACTCTTGGCAACCCCATGGACTGTAGCCTACCAGGCCCCTCAGTCCATGGAATTTTCCAGGCAAGAGTACTGGAGTGGAGTGCCATTTCCGTTAGTCTTCAAATACTGAGGATAATGACAGCCCCTGTTTTGCAAACCTGTTAGGATGAGTTAACAAGTTGATACCTATAAAGTGTTTAGAACAATGCCTGATCATATGCATGCATGCTGAGTCCCTCAGTCGTGTCAGATTCTTTGCGACCCCACGGACTGTAGCCTAACCACCAGGCTCCTCTGTCCCTGGGATTTCCCAGGCAAGAATATGACTCTTGGCGACCCCATGGACTATACAGTCCCTGGAGTTCTCTTTACCACGGTGCCACCTGGGAAATGCTAAATAAATGTTTATTATGATGATTGAGGGGTTTTCTTCCACACCTTCCTTTTCAACCTTGATTTTCAGAAAGCAAGTTAATTTGCATTTACTGTATTAGGGTAGATAAGTTCATTCTTATAAAACAAGTATTTGGGTTGAATTCCTCATTCCTCTTCCTCCTTGTTGTATGTCCCCTTAATCCTGGCCTCCTTTTAAAGAAGAAAATAAATTTTACAGCATTTTCTTTGAGTCTTAACTGTCTTCCACTTCCTGTCTTCTTTGGAATCACTACTCAACGATATTAGTTTTTGTATTCAGTGTATTAATTGAGCGGTGGCAGCTTCTTTATTCATTCTAAGTACTTTGTAAATATTGGTTAAATGAATCAATGACTGGGCAGTAATGTGCTGGGTTTCTGACTTCTTGACCTTCAGAGGAAGAAACTTAAAGAGTTTTCTCATACTTCATAGTCTGAAATATAAATATTAAAGTAGAAATCTCTTCTTCCTCCTTCCCCAACTAATATCCGAGTCATAGTATGGCGTTCTCCCAAATGGACATAAAGCCATTACTTGGGGCTTCCCTGGTGGCTCAGCGGTAAAGAATCTGCCTGCCAATGTAGGAGAGGCAGGTTTGATCCCTGGGTCGGGAAGATCCCTTAGAGAAGGAAATGGTAACCTTTTCCAGTATTCTTGCCTGGAGAATTCAATGGACAGAGGAGCCTGGAGGGCTATAGTCCATGGGTTTGCAAAGAGTCGGACATGCCCAAACAGCAACAACAAAAGCTTTTACTATCTAAAACCCAGCCAATTTTAAAAATAACTCATATTTGTATCTAACACTCTTAAAATTTGTATTTGTATCTAACACTCTTAAATAACTCTCTTAAAATTTCAGAATGAACACAGTGAATAGGCAGTGTGTACTCCATAATATGAAAAGCATAGCAACTGACCTGAGATACTGCACTGCACAGCCCTTTAGCAGCCATCAAGATTGAATCCATAGCCTGAGCTGGATTTCCCCTCCACTACCATCCCCCTCTGAACTACAGCCAATTATCTTATTTCTTTAAATGAGTCATCCTTTAATCATTATTAGTCAGTGAGATTAAAAAGACATAAGAGATAAGGAGGAGGTGAATGCCCTGATTTAATACTAAATCATTGTCTTCCTGTCTTTTAAATACAATAATCCTTAGAGGAGTAAATTTAGGTATCAGTCGTGAGTAAATATGGTATTGGGTTTTCCTGGTATCTCAGCTGGTAAAGAATCCACCTACAATGCAGGAGACCCTGATTCCATCCCTGGGTTGGGAAGTTCCCCTGGAGAAGGGATAGGCTAACCACTCCAGTATTCTTGGACTTCCCCAGTGGCTCAGACAGTAAAGAATCTGCCTGCAATGAGTGAGACCTGGGTTCGATCCCTGGGTTGGGACGATCCCCCAGAGGAGGGCATGGCGACCCTCTCCAGTATTCTTGCCTGGAGAATCCCATGGACAGAGGAGCCTGGCAGGCTACAGTCCGTGGTGTTGCAAAGAGTCGGACACAACTGATTGACTAAGCACAACTCACAGAACAGTAAATGTATTAGATCAGAATACTTAACCAATTGAATTTGGAAGAGAAGGTGAAAGAGCTTTTCAGAAATATTTCCTTGGCTGATGTTTAAAAAAAAAGGTTTTTCTTTCATTTGTTTTAAAATCGAGAATTTGAAAACGTGAAGACAGACACTCATGAAATTGGGAAACACATGCTTGGTCTGGGTTCTAAAAACCAGGATAAAGGGGTATGGTTTCTCTTTTTCTGAGATTAAAGTCTGCTGAAAATGTTGGCAGCAACTATTTTTTATTGTAATAAGATCAGTCCACAGCATATTCAGGCATTTTGAATGAAAATTGAGTTTGACTGAAGAAAATCATGTCCTTCCAAATGAAAGTGAGCAGATGTACAAAACGAACCTTAAAATTAATCTTGGATTTACCTTTCCTTGTAAGGCATGTGATAATGTGAATGCATCATTTCACCGGTGTATTGAAACTGACAAGGGTGAAGGGGAAGCTGCTGCAGATTTAGTTTTTAAAAAAATTACATAATTTGGGGGTTTCCGGAGAACAACTGTATTGAGACGAAATTGCTTTCTGCTTAGAAGTCGGGCAAGAAGATACTCTTTTTAAAGCCATTTACCTTTGACTTGTTGTGAGATCATTTTTAAAACTGAGAGAAATCTTTGAATTGAACATGAGTCGTATCTCCCGGCCTGTTCTCTAACTGAATGCTGTCTATTATTTTAATCATGTTAATCTACTACTTAGTGGAAAACGCTGTTCTGTGGCCACCCCAGAACAAAAGTGCTTTCTGTCCTTCCTTCTTCAGTGAACCGGCCTTCACGTCACCCAGAGTCCAGCGAACATTCAGGGGTTTAATCCGAGCCGATCAATACATTCCAAACCCTTTATTTAGTGAGATCAATACAGTGTAATGAAGTCTGCATTCCAGCTCCTTTCCAGGCAGCCCAGCTGGGCCAGAAAGGTGTCTGTTTTTCTGTTCTAAAGCACAATCAAAATTATGGTGACGGACTTTTCTTATTAACCAGGGACAGAGCTACGCTTTTAAGTTCCCACTTAACAAATTCCACAGATCACTCTCCCTAGTTCACCCAAAGACAGGTCTCCCATAATAAATAAGGTGTGAAGAGAAACCATGTGATTCCAGAGGGAAAAATTAGTATCAGCAAAATACTGCTTCAGTCATATCTGTGACTTAATCATATAAGATGATTGCTGCTAAAGGGTTGGGAATAAATCCCTTCTTTGTATGAAAGTATGCCCACAGGTTAGCCACGTGCTTCTGAAAAGTCTATAGATTATTGAAGAGGTGATCTGTCAACTGTAATTTTTTGTATAGATTCATTTGCAGCAAGAGGACTACAAATTGGAGTGTATCATACTTCTGAGTTTTTAGTGGTTTGTTTAGGATTTGCTGTTAGTGAGACTTTTAAACTGTTTTCATCTTAACTTTGAAAATATGTATATATTTGGGACAGTACTCTAGGGCATTTGGGGTATCAGTTTTCTGACCCTTGCATCAAGATATGCAGGCAGAACTGAAGCCTGAAAATTGATCCCTTATACAAAGAGCTTAAACACAACGTGCCACCTTGTTGGCTTCATATACTTTTATAAACTTTCAGCATGACCTAAAAATGCCCTGGGATTTTTATTTCTTCCCATATTCTATCTCAGTAAAGGTGGTCCTATTTATTAGAAATTACTGTTTTTTCATGTGCCAGTAAATCATTAATATGAGACCCACTGGAGACTTTTCCATTTTCTAGTTTCTGCTTTATGAAGTGTTGTAAGCTACTGTTTATATTCCTAGGCAAAAATGAAGTATATGACTAATAGTGTGCTAAACACACTAGTAGAGAAGGAAATGGCAACCCACTCCAGTATTCTTGCCTGGAGAATCCCACGGACAGAGGAGCATGGTAGGCTACAGTCCATGGGGTTGCAAAGAGTCAGACACGACTGAGCGAGCTTCACAGTGTGCTAAAAGAGTTATGTGTAGGAAAGTTTGGAGGAATCACCTTATAAGTTGCTGAATTAGAAATGTTTATTTCTCAGTGCTTTTGAAATTTCATTTTATTATTATTTTTGGCCACGCTGCTTGGCTTATTACCTGGGGTCTTAGTTCCCTGGGCCCTCAGCTGTGAAAGGGTGGAGTCTTAAGCACTAGACCACCAGGGAATTTCCTCAGTGTTTTGTAATTAGGAATCTTCAGGACTTCCAGGTAGTCTGGTGGGCAAGACTCCACATTCCCAATGCAAGCAGCCCAGGTTCGATCCCTCATCAGGGAACTAGATCCCACAAGCCTTGACTAAAGATTTTGCACACTGCAACTAAGACCTTGGGCAACCAAATAAATAAATATATAAAGAGAAATCTTTAATACTGACAATTTCTACTTAACCATAGTTTATAAGACTGTAGAAAAGGACTAGAATTCTAGACTCCAAAGGAATTTTGCACGTGGCATAGGCCAGCCCCTTCTTCCAGAGAGTCAATGAATTAAAAACAAAAAAGAACACAATTTAGCTAACTTAATTGACATTGCTTGTAGAGTAAAGTGAGATTGTGAACATACTCTAATAAGAGTCAGTGTGAGGATGAATTGGAAATAAAAACTCTACTTGGAGAAAAAGCAGCACTTTTGAACACTTGCTGTGTGCAAATACTTTAGCACATATAACAGTTTTTCTTTCTCTGAACTTTTCACCAAATAGTGAAGCTGAGCACAAAGGCAGACAGTTGTTCTAGGGGATCCTTGAAGGAGTGATTGCTTCTGTCTGAGGTGGAAGTTGGGAAAGGCTTCCTGCAGACATGGCAGTGGAGCTTGGCCTTAAAACAATGGCCTGAATTTGATGAAACCAACTGAGATTGACTGCCTGGCATTCTTTGGGTAGGGGGTTTCATGGAGTCCAGGACTTTCAAGATATGAGTAACTAGAAGATTGCTGATACCACCAACTGAAATGACCAAGACCAAATTTCAGGAGTGAGCAAGGAGGGCCACTCACCTTTTCTAGAACTATGGCTCTCCAGAGAGAAGGATGTGTGGTTCTGCTAAACCTTTCATAGTTCATCACACCAGTGTGAGTGTGGTTTATTTTATGGCATGATAGTGACCTTGTTTTTCTTGGTAACACTGATCCTGAGTCAATACTGAGTATATGGTCAATACTGAGTAGATTTCCATTGGATTAATGAAAGAGAATGAAGAATTCTGATCATTGGAAAGATAACTGATCCAGTAGTGTGACTTGGGTTTACTTGGAGTTGGGGAAGAGGTTTGAGATTCTATGTAGTTCGTTACAGTTGGTACTTTAAAGCCTAGAATCTAGAGAAAAGTAAGTCTAGGCCTACATCACAGGACCCAGATGTGGAGCTGAAGGAGGTTAAGGGAGCAATCAGTACAACATAATCAAAGGACCAAAAAAAGAAAAAAAAAAACAACTCAAGAATGGAAGAATGACTAAGGAGTTAAAATACTGCAGGGAGGCCAAGAAAAATGAGACATAATGAAAAGTTGCATTTGTTGAATGGGCAGCCTTTTGAGGCCCTTGGAGAGTAGTTTAAATTGAGCGGTTAAGATGAAAATACGTATTTCTTTAAGAAAACATTCCCATGCTTTCACGTGTCATTTGTAATGATGTGCTGGACAATTTAGTTTATTTAAGTGTTTTCTATTGACCCTTCACCCCTGGGTAACCAGCAGGCTGAGGATTTCTTGTGGTCGTTTTAGTTGATTGAAAGCTGGTTACTGAGTCAAACATATTCTGGGTACTGGATACTTATGTGAAACTGCGCAGAAGAATAACATTAGTGTTTCACTGTGGTTTCCATGGATTTCTGTGTTTGTCCTTGACTTGTAATAAGCCTGTTAGCTGTAAGTTGTCCTGGTGCCTGTGGGTAGAGTCAAATTCCATGAGTAAGAGCTTACACCTGTGACCAAAGGGACTTTCTCTTGAGAAGGCCTGAAATCCTTGCCAGATAATTTAATTTTTGAATCAGAAAGTTGTTATCAAAGGAAGTAAAAATAACAGGACAGCTTTTGGTAGGACGGGTGATATCTGTGTTTGGGGGTGGCCATTTCTTGTCGTGTCTGAGCATTTCTCCAGGGCTGTGTTTTCACTCTTAGGTTTACAATTTAGAGCAGGAATGATGTAGTTGATGGAGTACCATGGTGCTCTGAGTTGGGCATAAATCATGTCTTCCTTTTATATCTATCACTTTTACATCATTGCTCATCTGTCTTCTTTCTTAGGGTTGTATCTTGTCTTTTCAGTATACACAGGCCATTTAGCCATGTCCTATTGGGTGAAATATCAGTTCTGGTCATAGACAGATATATGATGTGTTTTATATCTATGAGTAAGTAACAACAAAACTTTTTGGAGAAAACTGACTTACTTATCAAAATCTGTGTCTTTTCTATGATGGAATATCCTGTGATTTCTTGGCTCAAGTTCTGGACTAGTCATATTTGAAAGCATCTAATCCAGACAGAAGTATTAGGGAGAGGAAGTTTAAGACAATGTTGTATCTGTCACCATCATTTTGCATCTGAAAATGACTAGGGCCTACACCCACACAACATATGTGGATGATACATGCATATGTGTGTTTCTGCATGTATTGTTTCAATTGTGTATGTGTGTTTGACATAATTTAGCCAGAATGCATAGGGATAGTTTAAAAGAGTGGTTTTTGTTCTCTTGGTTTATGAATTAGGTAAGATACAAAGTTGTGCGAAACAGGAGCTATAAATAACATTCAGTTCAGTTCAGTCGCTCAGTCATGTCCAACTCTTTGCAACCCCATGAATCGCAGCACACCAGGCCTCCCTGTCCATCACCAACTCCCGGAGTTCACTCAAACTCTCATCCATCGAGTCAGTGATGCCTTCCACCATCTCATCCTCTGTAGTCCCCTTCTCCTCCTGCCCCCAATCCCTCCCAGCATCAGAGTCTTTTCCAGTGAGTCAACTCTTCACATGAGGTGGCCAAAGTGTTGGAGTCTCAGCTTCAGCAACAGTCCTTCCAATGGTCACTCTTTGTGACCCCATGAACTACAGCACGCCAGGCCTCCCTGTCCATCACCAACTTCCGGAGTCCACCCAAACCCATGTCCATTATGTTGGTGATGCCATCCAACCATCTCATCCTCTGTCATTGCCTTCTCCTCCTGCCTTCAATCTTTCCCAGCATCAGGTGGCCAAAGTATTGGAGTTTCAGCTTCAACATCAGTCCTTCCAATGAACATCCAGGACTGATTTCCTTTAGAATGGACTGGTTGGATCTCCTTGCAGTCCAAGGGACTCTCAAGAGTCTTCTCCAACACCACAGTTCAAAAGCATCAATTCTTGTGCCCTCAGGTTTCTTCACAGTCTAACTCTCACATCCATACATGACTACTGGAAAGACAATAGCCTTGACTAGACGGACCTTTGTTGGAAAAGTAATGTCTCTGCTTTTTATTGTGACTTAAACAGGAAAGATGTTTATTTCCCTCACGTGTGACCATTTAGAAGTTGCCTTTGGACATTCAGGGAAGATAGAATGGCTTGCTTCATGAACACATCCAGAGATCTGGCTGCTTTGTTACCGGCTTGCCTTCCTAGAATGTTGCCTTTGTTTGCACACTCCCAAGAGAGCTCATAGTGTAGTTCACAAGTTCAGCAGTGCGAAGATAAAAAATATTCCTTTTTAATTTATTTGCATTTTTTCCAAAGATTTTATGTGGACCACTGTTTTTAAGTCTTTACTGAATTTATTACAGTATTGCTTCTGTTTTATTTTATGGCTTTTGGCTGTGAGGCCAGAGGGGTCTTAGCTACTGGACCAGGGATTGAACCCACACCTCCTGCCTTGGAAGGCAAAGTCTTAACCACTGGACCACCAGGGAAGTCCCAAACCCTACTTTATAAAGGCATGATTTGAAAGTCACTCATATCACTAACCCTCTCACCTCACTGACCCAATGTTTCATGGGAGACACAACCACCTGAAGGAAGGCAAGAAAAACTATTCTTAGCTGCTGTGTATCCAGCTAAAACTTCTGTTACTTTGCAAGAAAATAAAATTAAATCCTGGGCTACAGTGTCTGTCCTAGGGCACAATAGAGTTTGTGTATCTAAATAGCAGGAATGTCATTTTCTATATTCTCATTATTACAAGTCATTTATTGAATGTCTGCTCAATAATGGTCAGTGATTCAGTAAGGCCTTATTGAGTGCTTTATGAATTCTGCATAAAACATCCCCTTCAACTGGAAAACACGATGGTCTCAAATTCCAGAACTTTGATCTCTGCAGAATTTGGTTGTGTGGTAGATGGCACTGAATTACTGATGGAGGCCCATTTGTTTCCTCAGGGGTTAGGGGTGGGCGTAAGTTTGATGACTTCTCAAATGCTGTTCTACTCATTCATTGATTTTGGTTCTTTATTAAACTCTCTTATGTGGTGATCCTGTAGTAGGCATTGCCTGAGATAGGAAATGAATGGGAGACAGGCTTTCACATTAAGGCGTTTATACTTGTCTCTATATCCCTGTGAAAAACTGGCCTTGACGGTCAGGGCTGTAAATGGCAACCCACTCCAGTATTCTTGCCTAGGAAATCCCATGGACAGAGGAGCCTGGCGGGCTGCAGTCCATAGGGTCGCAAGAGTCGAACATGACTTGGTGACTAAACCACCACTACATCCCTGTGAAAAATTGACCTTTATGATTGGGGTTTTTACCCTGTGAAAATCACAGGGAAAATTGACCAAAAGTGTCTTCCTTATTCCATTCACTCAGAGACTGCTCTGTACCAGATTCCCTGAACATGATCTACTTTTGACCTGGTTGTTATTGTGCAAAATGGTTTTTGAAGATTCAGATTTTTTTGTTTCTTAGATTAGTTTTTGGTTTTGAATTTCCTAATGTATTTCGAAGTTGCCCCCACTGTATTCAGTTGGTCATGTCAGGGAGTAAAGAAAATAACTTTTATTTACGTCTATTTAATTACTGAATTTTCAAGATTCAGAAAGTTCTTTTTTTTAGTAAAACAAAATATATGTTTAGCTAGTAATTATGCAGATTCTTCTTAAGCAATTCAGATTTTTAAATTTTCTATTTAATCACACTACAACGTATGGATTTTTTAGAATGAACAATCTTAAGAAATAAAAGGCTAGTTTTAATTTTTTTTAAAGATTTGTTTATTTTTGGCTGCGCTTGGTCTTTGTTGCTGTGTGTGGGCTTTTCCTAGTTGCGGTGATCAGGCTTCTTGTTGCAGTGGCTTCTCTTGTTGCAGAGCACGGTTTCTAGGTGCACAGGCTTCAGTACTTGAAGTGTGTGGGTCCAGTAATTGCAGCTTGCGGGCTCTACAGCACTGGTTTGCTAGCTGCTTCTCTGCCTGTGGGATCTTCCAGGACCAGGGATCAAACCTCTGTCTCCTGCGTTGGCAGGTGAATTCTTTACCACTGAGCCACCAGGGACGCTCCCAAGGCTAGTTTTAGTACAAATTAATGAAATGCATCAATAATTATTAAGGTATACTGGCCAAGCCTCTCTTAGGTATACTTGGGTTTGATTCTTATAATCCCGAACACAGCAAAACACAGACTGACCTTCATAGGGCTTACATCCTGAAGTCAGCACACACACACACACACACACACACACACACACACACACACACACACACACACACACACACCACTCTTTAAACCTTAAATGTATTCTTAAACAATAACATAGCCAGAAAAAGAACAGGATAGTGCCATTTGCAGCAACATGAATGGACCACAAGATGATCATACTAAGTGAAGTAAATCAGGGAACGGTAAATACCATGTCGCTTATATGTGGGGTCTAAAAAAATGGTACAAATGAACATATATGCAAAACAGAAATCAACTCACAGACACAGAAAACAAACTTATGGTCACCAGGGAAGAGGCAGGCAGGGAGAGATAAGTCAGGACTTTAGGATTAACAGAAAAGAAACAAAAAACTAGTCACTTCGTTTTATCTTTGTTTCTCTTCAATGAAAACTTTGAATCTTGTTCTTTTTAGCAGTATTCTTTTGAAAGAGTTTATTCTCTTTGATTACGTTAGAACAGAGGACCAAAACTGATGTTACTAAAGGTCATATTTAGTAAAAGTTGGAACGCTTTGCTTGGCTATTAAAGTGTATCAGTACATTTGTGGCAAAATCAGCATTTGTTCCTAATTCTTTTCTTTTTTTCCAATTACACTTCTGTCCTTTCATTTCTTACTCTTGTTTTGACCTCTGTCTACTCTGTCCTTTAACATATAAATATGTGGATATTAATTATCATATAGACAGATCTTGAAAGATTCTGTTTTATGGTACAGATAGAATCATATGAAAAAAAAAAACCTGAGAAAAAGAAACTATCTCTATTGCCATACATGTGGCAGAAGGGAGATAAGATTTAAATGAATGATGTAATCTTTGCTTTTATTTTTAATAAATTAAGTCAGATAAGTGCCTGTCTTGGGATATATGAGAACTCTTATTCTTTTTTCCCCTAGAATTGAACATATTATTAGATGACAGGCAGCCTAACCTGTCAGTAAGGAAACTTGAGTTTCAGGGTCAGCTCAGCTCCTAACTTCAATGTAACCTTACTGTGCTTGCAATGTCCTGGGTGCCTGTCTTCTGATTTGTAAACTGCAAGGCTTGAACTGTGTGATTACTAAGAATTCTACCAAGTCTGTGATTATCATTTTACTGGCTACTTTTATCTTGCACTTAATACGAAGTAAAACAGAAAGTCAGCAGTTTTTAGAGCCACTTTATACAAAGCAGGATTTGTGCGTAAATCTGTACAATTCATCTTAATCTTAAAGACACACACTTCTTGATAGCTTAAACGCTTCATGAATAAAATTTGTGACCTAGTGACATTAAGCTTTCGTCCCTGGGTGATAGCTTTCTGCCTCCTCCGACTATGATCCAAGAGCACTTACATAAAATCCCTTTGAACTAGTTCACAGGTGGTGCTGTGGGTGTGAGCTTGGTGTGGGCAGTCCTGCCAGTTGTGTCTCCTTTACATCCGAGAGGATGTCCAAGCCAGGAAGAGATCTCTCCCGCCTGCTGGCTTGAGCATGTGTACCTGTTGTATATTTTTCCCGTATTCACATTCCCCTTGCATCACATCTGGCCATTATGGACTTGGTTCTCATAAGTTGAGGTTGGTACTCAGTCTTACTTAGAACAATTGAGTCTCAATCTTGCTTAGAACAATTTGGTTTCCACAAGTAGGTGTATGGCTTTCTGTTCCTGCGTCATTGCTTTCCCTTTGGGTAGCAGCAGTCAGTTTTGAATTTGAAGAGAATATGCAATATCAGAATAAAGAACTGAGTGAAATGAACAAGAGACTCTTGCGACTTCAAAACTTAGAAGTTTTGTTTCAAACACTTGTAACTTGTGAGGGAGGAAGAGTACAAAAACTAGATTGCAGGCACAGTTGTGGGAGATGAAGTTGTTTAATGAGCCCTACAGATTCCCTGGAGTGGGAAATGGCAACCCACTCCAGTATTGTTGCCTGAAAAAGTCCATGGACATGAACCTAGTGGGCTCCAGTCCATGGGGTTGCGAAGAGTCGGATACCACTGATCACGTGTGCCACACCCTGCCTACAAAATTTAAATAATCTAGCTTTTAAAAAGATGAAATAGTGATTCTTCTCTCTTCATTCCTAAGACAGATATTAATACTTATTGCATGAAACAAGTAGCTGTTCCTTTGGAGTATGCCCGTATGAATTTTTTCGGTTTATTTTAGTAAGGGCTGGTTAGGGTTTGGTTCAGGAAGTCAGGTGTTCAGACTTCCGGTGGTTCAAACATTGAGCGTCTGTTGTGTCACCTTGACTCTGAGCTCAGGTTCAAAGACCAACAGGGAAAGAGCTTGAAAACTGTTATAAATGAAAGTGTTGTTTGGAAAAGTATGAAACACATATTTTTTGCTCTTGACTAGTTTTATAGGGAAATCTTGAATGTCAACAGCCTTTAGTATCATTTTGTTTAATCCTCTGGCCTGTGGGAATTCTTTCTAAAACAGGCACATGCATGGTTAGGATAAGTGTTCATTTACTCTCCATGTAAAATCTTACAGTGATAAGGAACCCACTCCTACTGAAATAGTTATTTCCATGAGAAACTTTGCTTTGTACTAAACTAAAAGCCATGTGGTGTGATCTGAAATGGTTCCTAAAGGGCGTTCAAAATGCAACTAGTGTCTGATCAGAAAACAAAGCAGTTAGTAAAATTTAAAACATATGCAAATATCTCTCTATTTTCACCTTCATTCTTATAGATGCTCAGGCTTCAAAGTTATCTGAGTCTGAAACTTCTTTGATTATTACTCTGTCAATCAGTGATCTCTCCCTAACAAGTTGTCCTTCTTAGCCTAGCAATTGAGGTCATTTGGATTGAAAAATTAGTAAAATTTTCAAAAAAGAAAAAAATTGCCTAGGGAAGAGTTTAAATTATGGTGCTAGAGAAGACTCTTGAGAGCCCCTTGGACTGCAAGGAGATCAAATCAGGCAATCCTAAAGGAAAGCAACCCTGAATATTCATTGGAAGGACTGATGCTGAAGCTCTAATACTTTGGCCACCTGATGTGAAGAGCTGACTCATTGGAAAAGACCCTGATGCTGGGAAAGATTGAGGGCAGGAGGAGAAGGGGATGAAAGAGGATGAGATGATTGGGTGGCATCGAGTTTGAGCGAGCTCTAGGAAATGGTGAAGGACAGGGAAACCTGGTGTCTGAGTAACTGAACAACAAGGGAAGACTTTAACTTCTGTTTCTCAGCCTCAGCACTGGTGACATTTTGGACCAGATAACTCTTTGACGTGTGTGACAGCCCTGAGCAGTGTTCCGTGTTCTGCAGCGTCTTTGACCTCTACCCATTAGATGCCCTAATATTTTGGTAACAACCAAAAATACCTCTAGAGCCAGCAGTGTTACCTGGAGAGCAGAATCAACCATAGTTATGAATTATTGCATTAAATAATTATTACCATCATTTAACACCAGAGATGCCAAAATAAAGGACAAGCCTTCTCAAGGAAGAGTAGTGTAGGAAACTTAAGCTGACCTGATAAAAAGGCAGTATTAAAATTTTACGAGATTTATTGTATTACCTGTTTTCTGAATATATGTTTGACAGATCAGAATCAGATTGTACACAGTGAAGTAGAGTTCACATGTACCACTAATTCTGAAAAAAAAATCACTGTAAAAATTCTAACTGTCACGGGCATGTTTGTATAAATGGAGGCAGTGATTTTAACATCTGTTACTTGACTTTGGAATATTCTGGGCACACTGGAAAGGGCCAGTACAGTGGTTGTGGTGGTTCTGGTGTGGGTTCTTATGGGTTAAGTCATGTGATTTTTCTCTTCCCAGTCACTAATAGGTGCTGGAGTGTGGTCAGACCCCAAAGAGCATGGTGATTCATGCTGGAGACATTCCTACATTCTCCAGTTGGCAAGGCCTGAAGAATGGGGCAGGAATGAAAGTGGTATGACCCTTGCCACATGGCATTTCTTAGAAAAGTCATCAGCGTGGCACCTGTGGGTTGCGGATTCATTGTTAGGAATATCCTCCATTAAATTTTTCAGCCATCACTCCCAGCCAGGATCCAACTTTCTAGGTAAATCCAGTTCATTCCAGGGTATCACTTTAGTTCCCAGGCTTCAAGTAAAGGCTGAAGGTGCCTGGCACTCCAGTTCTTGACTCATTGAGTTTTAATAGACAAGATACACCTTCCAAGAGTGAAACTGGTCCTCCTGCTTTAATATCACTGAGTCACCACTTAGGACCCCGTTTTATTCTTAGGGATTTGTCTTCCCCTTCTGGTGCTTCAGACAGGATGGAGTTGGGGGAGCGGAGCTGTACATTTTTGGCAAATGGAAGCTAAACCTTAATGCTGTTTCTTACAAAATATTTTCCCAATATTTGTTTCCATTATGAAGGCAGCCTACAATTTAGAGAGTATTACAATTTTTTTCTTTTTTTTTAAGATGGACAGGCTGAGCCTAAGTTTAGTGAACTCTGGGAGTTGGTGATGGACAGGGAGGCCTGGCGTGCTGCAATTCATGGGGTCGCAAAGAGTCGGACACGACTGAGCGACTGAACTGGACTGAAGGTTACAGCATATTAATGACTGATTCAAGGCCTCACAACTTTAGAGGGCTCATAACTAAAACCTCTCATGACATAATAACTTAAGGATTTTACCAACATCGGATCTAAATGATGATAACGTTGAGCTGCACTTTAATATGAGTCATTATTCAAAACCATCTTTGACAGCTACATGGCATAGAAAGTAAAGGAAAAGAATACAATCCGAATGAAACTAAAGCTGATTTTATTGCTCATCAGTTGTCAGTTAAATTTAGAAATAAATTCAAATAAAAAGTTGAGTAATCCAGATATGATGTACTTAACCGCTTATTTTTTTTTCTTATTCATCACATGTTTCTGTACTGATTGTATATTGGATGATCAGTGCAAAAATAATTAGTAGTGTGTGCATATAGGCCTGTGATAAATTGGAAATATCTTAGGACTGGTTCTCTTGTCCCACTTAACATCTTATTTGTTGGAGTAGAAGATGATGCCACCAAGTGCCATGGAATCTGATTTCTTTCCAAATGACTGCTCATGTTTCCTGTTGTACATACTCTTTTCTTCTTTGTCCTTTCAAGATACTGTCATTTGTCCTTAAGTTTTTTAAAAGGAAAATGCATTATCTTCACCATGCCTTCTTAGAGTTTGTGTACATCACTTAGTCTTTTGTGGAGGGTAAGTTTATACACAGACTCTAGGAGTCATTGTGCAAAGCTCAGTGAAATGTATCGCAGTAGTATTCCATAGTCCCTGTCCTTTTCTTTCAGAACTGATTCTAAGTTATTTTTAAAAATCACACTAATTTTATACAATATTCTGAGGAAGAGGATCTGTGTAAATGCCTACAGTTGGGATGTTTCAGTCTCCGTTGCTCTGAATTTCTCTCTGATGTCTAAATTTAAATTGTTCATATTTCATTTATGCCTAATCTCGCTCTATCTCACCTTCCTTTCTCAGGCAGCAGAGAATTTTGTGCCACATCTTTGGTGAACATATGCCTTTATTTCATCTTGTTTTTTTTTTTTTTTTCCCTCCCCTTCTCCTGGCTTATCACAGTATTTTGATGCTTCCAATTTTCAGATAATTAACTGTGTATATTTAAATATTCCATTTAATACAGTGGCCAGCAGCCATTGCAATTAATGTGGCTGCTTTTTTGAAGATGGACTACAAAGAAAAAAATAATATATATATTAGGTCTCCTTTTTTGATTACATATTAAAATGATAATATCTTGGATAGGTTGGGTGAAATAAAATCTACTACTAAAATTAATTTCACCTTCTTTTTATCTTTTTTTTAAAACAAAACTGGCTATTGGAAGTTGTAAAATTACGCATGCAGCTGACGCAATATTTCTATTGGACGGCACTGCTCCACAATCTATTTATTTGCATCTTAGCACCCAGACTCAGTATTTTAGTCAAGAGTTGATAAATGTAGATGGTGTGGAAACAATATTTCCTGTCTTCATATTCTGTGAATGCATCCCTTTAGTTTTAGCTACTCCTCTAGTATTCTTAAATTTTAGCAAAAAAAGATATTTGTAAAAAACTTTTTTTGTTCTACAGATGTGGCCTCTTCGATATTCTTCCCTGTGTTGTCTCTTTTCCAATGAGTTTCTTCCTTAAGAGAATATGTAGACACCCTTTCAATGGCTGAACCTTGTTTGCTTGCCAGCCTGCAGAGATAAGGGTCTTAGACTGTGGGCTTTGATCTGCTTGAGTGTGTAAACCTGATACTTGAATGTGGGCGGAGATACTCAGGAAGCTTTTTGTTCTTCTTTTTTAAAAGAAATTTTGAGTGACCAATTAGAGGACATTTGTAACAAGTCCCATACATGACTTCTTGGATATTAAAAGATGCCCAAGTAAGCACTACAATGTAGTCTTAAGAAACTTTGTTTTTTCAAACCAGCCTGGTAATTTCTTTAGTGAAATTCTGTCTAAACTTCATAGCCTTTTGCTGAATCTGTCACCTCGGTGCCTCCTTCAAAGGAATTCGGGTCTGGCCTTTTCACTGGTCATTTGGTGTCCTGTCTTCTGAGAGCAGCCCAGAATGTTCTTCTGCTCATTAAAAGCCCGATGTGGAATTCTGCGGGTGGAGGCATCACTAACATCTGAGCACAGAGAGTGCAGAAAGTCAGGAGGTTTTATTTTGGATCAGTGCATTTGTCTGTGGCTGTGGAACTGAAACATGAAACAAACCAGCCATAGAGACATAGCATCTTGGATTTGTAGTGGAAGAGATTTGATGAGTGGTTCAGTAGAAACACAGACCTGATCACACTCTATCTCCTGGTGACGAAAGGCTCCAAATAGTTCCAGTGTACTGATAGTGCATTTCTTAGATGCTAAATATATCTAACTCTTATCAGCTAATTGTTTGCCAGGGTCGCTGTCTGCTACCCTTAAATGCTAAGGTCAAACTGAGCTTCTAGTTTTGTAGATGTGAGACTCTGTGACTGACACTAGGAAAGAAAATATATTTAAGAATAAATGAATGCTTGTATAACCTGATGAGCTAAAGATTTTGAAAGCAATTACTGTAAATGCACTTAAGCTATTTATTCTCATTTTTGTTATTTACTTGATTGTTGTTATCTACTCTTCCTGAGTTTGGAATTGAATCATAAAACATTTTAGATCTGTTAGGTGGGGGGAACATTAGAGATTGTCTGTTTCAAGCCCTTAATCTTCTCAGATGGTTGCATATTAGTAAACCAAGTTGAAGAAGGTAAGCCTTCTTTCAAGGCTCCAGGCTAATGGATAACGTGGTGGTGATGGTTTAGTTGCTAAGTCGTGTCCAACTCTTGCGACCCCATGGACTGTAGCCTGCCGAACTCCTCTGTCCATGGGATTCTTCAGGCAAGAATACTGGAGCGGCTTGCCATTTCCTTCTCCAGGGGATCTTCCCAACCCAGGAATCGAACCTGGGTCTCCTGCTTTGCAGACAGATCCTTTACCGAGTGAGTTATTCAGTCGGTAAAGATTGAATAACATAGGTTAAATGAAAATTTCAATTTCTGACATTTCAGTTGAGTGTTCTTTCTGCTGGTATTTGACTCTTCTCACTCAGAAAGCTTCAGGTACATCCAGACATCTGTGTTTTTAATTCCAAAGAAACAACACCTGCCTCTCTGATCCTCAATTATTTTGTTTTATGAAACGATAGGTCTTGGTTAGATGATTCCTAAGATTTTTTTTTTGTCTTCACACAAATTATAGCACACAAGCTTTTTCTTTCTTTTTTTTTTATAATGTGGACAGTGTCATTACCTCAAATGCATATGTTTCCAATCTTTGAAAAAGCCACTTCTATTTCAAGGTTACGTTAAGTAACATTTCAAATTACAGATGAAACAGAACAGAGGAGAATGAATGTGAGAGTCCCTTGCCTGGGTGAGGAGGAGGGACATGTGTACGTGACGTAGGTGCACCTCACGAACTCCAAGCATCTTCATCTGGGTCAGCAGGAGGCTGAGTCCGAGGCCAGGTTGCTGAGCTTTGAGATTTGATGATAGAAGTCCTGCTCTGTAGTTTTCTTCCCTGGCTCTCTGTGTATTTGTCTTGCCTGTTTTCAAGGCTTGGAAGGCGAGCCACTGAATTGAAGGTCAGCCTTGGAAGTTGATAGAACCAATAAGAACTCTTTCAGTGCTCAGCAGGGAGGCCCACTTCCCTGATTCCGTGCTGTCAGATAGACGTATTCTTTCTTCACCCTCTTCTTGAATTGCTCTGCCATGCCAACCCAGTTCAACCTGAGTTACCTTCGGTCCTGCTGCTTCTCTGAATTGGGCCATGGAGGCAGGGTGGCCGGGTAAAGAGAGCCCAAGATTTGGAGAATGGAGATTTGGGTTCTACAGCCAGCTGAGTATCCTTGGTCAAGCCTGGCCTCCTCTCTCTGGCCTCCTCTCTCTGGCCTCAGTCGCAGCTGCAGCCTACAGAGGTTGGGTATCTTTCTCTTTTGAGCTCTTTTTTTTTCTTTTTTAATGTGGACCATTTTTAGTGTTTATTGAATTTGCTACAACATTTCTTCTGTTATGTTCTGTCTTTTGGGGTTTTTTTTGGCCATGAGGCATGTGGGATAGTAACTTCCCGACCAGGGATCAAACCCATACCCCCTGCACTGGAAGGCAAAGTCTTAACTGCTAGACCACCAGGACGTCCTGTCTTTTAAACTCTTGATAACATGTTCACTTTAGCACTTACGTCCCACACTTACTTCATGGTCATCATTGCCTTATTTGGCAGCAAAAAGGCATCCTCTGCCTGCCTTTGGCTACTCCTCGATAGCCTGTATGTGCGCCATCTCTGGATAACCCCTACTATTGCTTACCGTATCAGCCTGCTAGCTGGCAGTGCAGATTGGCTATTTAAGGATTGGCGAACAAAGGCAAAGGTTTATTCTCAAGAAACAATTGGTGCAGTGAAGATATAGCTGACTGAGGGTGCCATGTAAGGGGACGCTGTTTTCTGTTAATCTTTGGCTGGAATTAAAACAAAGCAGGATTAACCAGAGGACAGTGTACTGCCGTGGCTGTAACAGCTGAGGTCCTGGGTGTAATTAGTCCAGCATGAGAGTGTTCTCGTGTCAGAGGCTTGCAGGGGCAACACCAAGTTCACAAAATTCAGAAAGGCAGTCAGTTCCTAAGTGTGTCGGGTTTATTGCCTTTCACATCTTGTCTCAAGGAGGACAGCACATGGCCCTGTTTGTGTATATGCTTGCCCTGACAGTTCCTTCTGTCAAAAATGATTTTTTCCAGGATAGTATGTACATTTTTGGCTGACCGTTCAAAAAAGGAAGGGAAGATGTGTGTGTTAACTAGCATTTTTTAAAATATGGCTTTGACATCTGAAAGAGAAATTAACAACCTCCTGTAAGTGTTGACACTATTTGTGTGCTTTTAATGATAATAAGAATACATCATTTTATAATCGGTGAAGAAAGCTTTCTTCCTGTTCTGCTTCTGTAAACATGAAAGCTTGTTTTTTGGTTTTTTTCTTTGAGAGTTTCATATTGCAAAGTAGTAGGGAAAAGTGTCAAAGAGAATTTGACACCAGTTATTTGTGAAATCACCATGAAGGGAAGACTTGGTTCTGTCTTGCTTGATATTGAAATTTGCAGTAATAAGTCGTTCCCCAGTTTGGGAGACTCTTGGCACAAAGTGTCTTATTTGTATTATTCCACGTTTAGCTTCGCATATTGTTTGTTATGATAATACTTAGAAGGAGACATGGAAACTAACACAGCCTTTTAAATCAACTCGACTTTAATTAAAATAAATAAATAAAATAGGAGACACAGCCAGAGAGTCCCACGTTGAGTTTTCATTATGCTCAATAAACCTTTCTCCTTAAATCTTTCATAAGCTGTAAGGAGGAAGAAAATTCTTCTAAATATGTCTTTATCTTTAAAGGAATCCCCCTTAAGTGAGGGGAGTTAGACGGCAGTCCAGTATTTATTTATTCGTTAGTGTTTTGTAAACGGGAAAAACTTCCTTCTGTCCTAACAGTGTTAAAACTGACACTAAAGGCGATTTAGGGTCACGGGCCTATCTATCAACATTCATTTGTTTTGCAGCCTGGGAGTCTTGCTTATGTGGGAAGTTTTCTTAACTTGTATTGGGCATTTCAAGAATGAACTTTCTCTTTTGCCCCTTGTTATCTCCAGTCATAGGAGTTTGTAGATACAGTATTTATGGCATTAGCAGTGTAATTATTTTCCCATTCCATGATGGCCATGGTTCAGATGCTGGTTTAATAAGATTAGTCAGGCTGCTTTTAGTACTGGAGAAGGCTCTGTCCTGTTGTCAAATTATTGTTTAATGCTCAACACGAAGGGGGCCTGTCGGGGGAGGACTGGACTTGGGTTTCTTCATTCTTCATTTCTTGACAGGCCATGTGTGCGTGCTAAGTTGATTCAGTCATATCCAACTCTTTGCAACCCTGTAGACTGTAGCCCTCCAGGCTCCTCTGTCCATGGGATTTCCCAGGCAAGAATACTGGAGTGGGTTGCCATGCCCTCCTCCAGGGGATCTTCCTGACTCAGGGATCGAACCCACAGTTCTTATGTCTCCTGCATTGGCAGACAGGTTCTTTACCACTGGTGCCCCCTGGGAAGCCTTCTTGACAGGTCAGGGAAATGCAGTTTTATAGACTAGGAAGAGAAGGAGGCATTTAAAATTTGTTTAGACATTTCTCTTGCTTCTAGTTTAGGTCAAGAACATTTGGGAAAAGCTATTCTATTCTAACCATGACCTGGTTTTATTGAAAGTACCCCTTTTTGTTATTGCAAAGCAGAGTTCACATCAATAGGAAATGGCTAGTTAAAAACTTTTGGGTAAGTCATCTGCCTAACACAAAATATTATCATGGGATAGACTAAAATTTGTAATTTTATAGTTAAGTTTTGTGGATATCAGGCACACATAAGTGTACTTTTGAAGATGTAGAATGAACTTGATTTTTCTGAAATTCCTCCTTGGATGGGTGCTGAGTTTGACTGGTAAAGCGACACACGTGTCTTTGAGCAGCTGCTTGATTAAAAGCTGAACCCAGTCTCTCTGGGTGAGTGAGAATCGGTCAGGACTCAAGGGTCTCTGAGAGCATTTAATCTGTTTGCCATCTCAACAGATGGACCTATTAATATTTGAGTATTTGTAGTTTGTCCTTCAGCAATGACTAGATACACCAATGACTTGTTGCCACAGACCAGAAAAAGTCAATGATGCTTTTCAGGACAATGTTATGTTCCCCATAGTAGTTTTTAAATTTATGGATCAAATAAGCAACTGGGAGTTTTCAGCACTTTCTTTGGAAGTTATCGCAAAAACCTGATCCAAGGAAAATGAGGCCATTTATCTTTCCAGGGGCTTCCATGCCCTCTCAACACCTGTGTGTTAATGGGATAAGTAAGAATGGTTTTCACTTCTTGGAACCTGCAGGCTCTCAAATGGAGGAGGAAAAAAAAAATGGAAATGTTTTCTCTGTCTACCAGGTTTTATTATGGAAACTGTTCACCAAATAATTGGGTTTAATTTGAAACAGAGGGGAAAATTTACTTTGTAAACAAGAAAGTTTTTTGAAGATAAATCTTGTTGTTGTTGGAAGAAACCTTGATATATATATATATATATATATATATATATATATATATATATTTTATGGCCTGTAGTGAGAGGGTGGTTTTTTTTTTTCCACCCCCTTTCCTTCCTTTTTGCTAGATTTCAACGTGTTAGTGGGGCTGGAAGGTGATAATTAGTACTCTTCACCTGATATGTTCTCATTTTTTTGCAAGCAGGCTAATTAAAATGCATAAAATCTTTCACTTTTTTTTCCCCCAAAGGGAAACATACTTCTTTTGACAGCTGCCTTTCTGACCTTCTGCCCGCTTCTCTGCAGACTTCTTTGTTTTATTGACTGATTCTTTATACTATTGAGAGGAACTCTAGTATGGTTATTTGTAACTCTTAAGTGTTAGGGGAATGAGATCCACTTGTAAATGCAAGGTCTGTAGCAATATTATACTCCTATGAAGCCATTTATTCAATTCTTTCCCTAGTTTTTTACACTGGGCTTTTTCTCACTTAGTCTAGTGTCATTTTAAGTGCCTTAGGAAATAGTATTCCTACAGTTTTCCGTATTACAATATGTCTCTGATTCAGTGGTTTCCATAATAATATGCATACCATCGTTCATTCTAGACTTTACTATCACACCAAGAACCAGCTAACTTCTCGGCATTTTAAACACAATATCTCTAGATAGTGGGTTGTTGTAGCTATATGTCTAGGTTCATTTTTAAGTTTTAGGCATCTTGCTTCAAATAATATGTTATTCCTGATGAGCTTTGATTTTATAGGTGCTAGGTTTTTCTGAGACATTTACTCCAGCCAGTAAACTATAGCAGAACATTTTAGTTTGGTCTGCTTCTAACTGTCAAACTTGTGGGTTTTTTTTTTTTTCTTTCTTTCTTTCTTTTTTTTTTTACCATTTTACCATTTAAGTGTTTCACCATCTCAGAAAATATTTGGCAGGGAATTGGTAATAAGTGCTTAGTTGTGTGTGTGTGTGTGTGTGTGTGTGTGTGTGTGTACACCTGTGTAATTTTTATTTTTGTGCTTATATACAAAATAATTTTCACTAAATATGTGTGTAGCTAAACTCTAAAAAAATAATTATCTCATGTTTATTGGGATATAATTAATACAATTAGATGTGCTAAATCTAAATTGTAAATTATTTTAAGGACTTGAACTTGATTTTTTTAGAGTTGATATATACTTAACCTCCTATAGAAAAATAGCCTTTAAAGAATAGTTAAGCCAGAAACAAGAGTCGATGAAATGAGATAGATGCTCTGAATCTCAGATGACTAACTCTGTGGACTTCCTTATGGTTGAGTACTTAAAAGTTACATGATTTGAAAAAATCATATCTATAAATTTATAACTGAAGGAAGAATAGCATGAGGGTATTATTCAAGACAACGTATTCTACTGTTTTCCCATTTATTACAACATCCAATTATTGCTTTTATGGTAGATCCTCAATTAACTAATCCACACATTCTTTTTTTTTTGGCTCTTTATAGTCATGTAAGGGGTTAACCAGGATAATTTCTATAGATATATACTTTTTTCTTTCTCAGATGAAAAAATAAGTTCAGGCCACCTATCTGGGAAGAGGGAAAAACACCGCAGGTTGACACTCATAAAATGCAGACAACACTTTCCAGCCCCACATTTGCTCATGGTGACTGACTGCTGGCAGGAAATAAACATTTTCAAGAATCTCACATTCAGAATCTGAGAGCAGAGAACTTGTGAATAAGCAGTGCGAGTGGAGTAAGAATAGCATGAGGATATTATTCAAGACAGTGTATTCTACTGTTTTCCCATTTATTACAACATCCAATTATTGCTTTTATGGTAGATCCTCAATTAACTCATCCACACAGTCTTTTTTTTTTTTTTGGCTCATTATAGTCATGTAAGGGGTTAACCAGGAACCTATTTATATTCAAGCTTTATTTTTAAATATTTTTATAAAACCTATTAGGAGACTTTGGGTACTTATTATAACACCAATAGTAAATGTGATTATATTTTTAATTAATGACTGCTCATTGACCTGAGTGAACATTTTTCTGAATTTGAATTTTCATTTTAGTGTTCTGTGTCACAGACCATACCCCAGAAGTTAGGGGAGAGCAGAAAAGGTTTATTGAATGACTGATAAGAATCTATTCTGATGTCAAATTGAACTTTTTGTCTAAGATGAGAGTAAAAAAAAATAATTTTTAAATTTGAAATGTATATAATTGGCAGTTTCCATTTAATTGAGGCTTACTTTATTTTTTTTCTTTTGAAAATCTTGTTTTGAAAATGATAGAAGGAATCTGGAAGTGTTCCAGAACTCTGTAAAATTCATACTTCATAGTCTGCTTCATTCAGATTTAACTTGATTGGCATTCAGTCCCTATGTTGTGTTCTGAAATATCCGAAATCACAACATCTTGATAGAGTGTGCTCTATTTTTGAATTGTTTTAAATAGTAACTTTAAAATTTGCATTAATTGAAAAGTACCTTGTCATAACATTTGCTTTGTGTCATGAAAGGTTATCTATATTTGGAAGTAACATTTTGGTAAAAGGAAGATTATGGAATATTTATGAACTTTCTCTCACACAGATTCATAGGTTATTAGAACAGGATGGAACATTAGTGCTTTTCAACCACAACCTTCTCCATTTACAGTGGAAGGAAATGAGGTCCAGAGAGATTAAATGACTTGCCCAAGGACACACAGCTGAAGAACTGTATAAAAAGGACCGTAACCCTGGACTCTTGGCTCCAGGTCAGGTATTTTTACCATGGAAAATTCTCTCCAATAAATGCACTATAACCTCAGAAATTGTGGTGTGAAGCTGGAGAGGGGTGAATTTTATTTTCAATATATCTCATTATAGTGAAATAGTTTTTGATTCCACATATATGTTTCAGTTTGGAAAACTCAGCAGTGACCACAGGACTGAAAAAAGTTCAGTTTTTATTTCAATCCCAAAGAAGAGCAATGCCAAACAATGTTCCCATCTACTGTGCAATTGCACTCAGCAGCAGCAGCACTTGTGAACAAGGAAGTGCTCAAAATTCTCCAAGCCAGGCTTCAACAGTACGTGAGCCAAGAACTTCCAGATGTACAAGCTTGATTTGGAAAAGGCGGGGGAACCAGAGATCAAATTGCCAACATCTGCTGGATCATAGCAGAAGTAAGGGAATTCCAGAAAGGCATCTACTTCTGCTTCATTGACTATGCTAAAGTCTTTGACTATGTGGACCACAACAAACTGGAAAATTCATCAAGAGATGGGAGTGCCAGACCACCTTACCTGCTTCCTAGGAAACTTGTATGCAGATCAAGAAGCAACGGTTAAAACCGGACAGGGAACAACGGACTGGTTCCAAATTGAGAAAGGAGTACGTCAAGGCTGTATATTGTCACCCTGCTTATTTAGCTTATATGTAGAGTACATCATGTGAAATGCCAGGCTGGATGAAGCACTAGTTGGAATCAGGATTGCTGGGAGAAGTATCAATGACCTCAGATATGCAGATGATACCACTCTTATGGCAGAAAGTGAAGAGGAGCTAAAGAGCCTCTTGATAAAGCTGAAAAACAAGAGTGAAAAAGCTGGCTTAAAAACTCAACATTTGAAAAACTAAGATCAAGTCCCATCACTTCATGGCAAATAGATGGGGAAACAATGGCAACAGTGGCAGACTTTGTTTTCTTGGACTCCAGAATCACTGAGGATGATGAGTGAAGCCATGAGATTAAAAGATGCTTGCTCCTTGAAAGAAAAGCTCCTTAGAAGGAAAGTTATGACCAACTAGACAGCATGTTAAAAAGCAGAGACATTGCTTTGCCGATAAAGGTCCGTCTAGTCAAAACTGTGGTTTTTCCAGTAATCATGTATGGATGTGAGAGTTGGACCATAAAGAAAGCTGCTGCTGCTGCTGCTGCTACATCGCTTCAGTTGTGTCCAACTCTGTGCGACCCCATAGATGGCTGAGCACCGAAGAATTGATGCTTTTGAACTGTGGTGTTAGAGAAGACTCGTGAGAGTCCCTTGGACAACAAGGAGATGAAACTAGTTGATCCTAAAGGAAATAAACCTGAATATTCATTAGAAAGACTGAAGCTGAAGCGCCAATACTTTGGCCACCAAATGGAAAGAGCCAGCTCATTGGAAAAGACCCTGATGCTAAGAACGATTGAAGGCAGGAGGAGAAGGGGACGAAAGAGGACAACATGGTTGGATATCATCACCGATTCCATGGACATGAGTTTGAACAAACTCTGGGAGATAGTAAAGGACAGGAAACCTGGCATGCTGCAGTCCATGGGGTCACAAAAAGTTGGATACGACTGAAAAACAACAAATATGCTTCAGGAGTTAAATTATTTTTTGTTTATTAAAGTATGTTTAATTTGTGAATTAACTACAAGGGTAAATTTACTTGGGTGAGAATAATTTTACTTATTCTCATGACCCAATTTTAGAATTTTAGCTCCTAAAACCTCTATAAGATAGTAGATAGGTATTGGGATACTGTGTAAAGCAATTAGTTTAAATTTGGGGGTTATTTCGTGGGTCTTACAAAAATTTTTGGAGAAAGGTGAAAATTTATTATCATCTGTTGATGACTCAATTTCAAAATACTAAGTTATAACTTCAACTTCCATATAACTGAATTTTATGATACAGGACAAATACGTGTGCACTTTTAATTAATTTTGTTTTAGTTCATTTCTTCAGAAGCAAATGTTTCGGGAACCCTTTAGTGTGCAGATATGTGATAAATATTTTCACAGTCATCATGTTTGGTACAGAACCAACAGAAACTGTTGATAACATTATTTATAGTATTCTTTCATTATAAATCTGTTTAAATAACCAGAATCAATAATATAACCAACTGGAATTAACAGTGATTGTTTTCTTGGAGAGGCAGACAGAAAATAGTCACAACCAGTTGGCATCAAAGTATAATAAAAGCCTAGTGCTGCTGGCCACAGCTGATGGAGCTTGCCAAAAAATGTCCTGCTGCAGCTTCTATCAGACCATTGATATTCACATGTGCAGCCTGTTTTTGTATTACAGAGTCAAAAACTTTTTTAAAATCGCGTTTTCAAATCCTATTGAACATATTTTTTGGCATATATAAATATATAGGAGTTTATCAGTTGGGCTCAAGAGCTGATTCATTGGAAAAGACCCTGATGATGGGAAAGACTGAAGGCAAGAGGAGAAGGGGGCGACAGAGGAAGGGATGGTTGGATGGCATCAGTGACTCAATGGACATGAATTTGAACAAACTCTGGGAGATAGTGAAGAACAAGGAAGCCTGCCATGCTGCAGTCCATGGCGTCACAAAGAGTCGGGCACAACATAGTGACTGAACAACAACGAAGACCCTTCCTTATACCATTTATTTCTTAACTGGCTGTTTATTGACTGCCTACCTAGTACAAGCACCAATTAAGTGACTAATGAAAACAGGGTGCACTTTCTAGGCAAATCATGTTTTGATGATTACAGTCAGCTCAGTTATGTATGTATTTTTCCTGACTCTAAATTTATGCTCTAAATTTTTGTATACTCTTAAAAGCCAGTTTCAAATTGCAGTGTTAGGTAATTAGGGATTCTTAGGTAATTAGCATTGCTCAGGATTTATTAATAGCCTTTTTTTTCCTACTTTACAGTTCCTTCTAGTTTTCATTTCTCAGATAAGTAGTTTTGGGGCTGCAACCCCCACCCCTCACCACCTCTCCCACAAATAAGCCAAATAAATAAGGCCTCTAATGACAATAATTGGCTTCAAACCACAAGATAAGTTTTAGGATTTTCTGTGTTAATTTACATTAAGTGCCTAAACTCTTGACTTAAAAAGGCTAGGGGGCGATTTGCATATTCATTAAAAAATAAATAATAATCTGTTCTGCCATTGCCCTTCCCCAAGGTACCAGCTACAATCACTCACTAATGGATGCTCAGTGTGAGAATGGGCCTCTTGTCCTGCATAAGGTTCCACTGCTTTGACTGCAGGGCTGGAAACAGAACCAGAAAGCAGAGATTTTGGTCTCTGGTTAGTGTACCTTGTATTTCTAATTCAAATAGAACAAAACAAAAGAAGACCTTTAAAGAAATGATTCTGCAAAGATGGATCAGAGTACCCTGGCTGTGCTTGAAACTTTTCATGCCTTAATTCTTTAGGCATTTTGCAGTCAGTTCCCAAAGCTTGGGGTTTCATTTCTACATTTTTAATAAAGTTTAAAAAAAAGATTGTATTTTTTCTGCTATAGTTAACTCATGATTTTTTGGTTTACGGAAAACATCACAGTTTCCCCCAAAGAGAGGGAGAGTACACTTTTACTTTCTCTTCTAATGGGGAAACGAGGTCCCAGGCCAATTTCATTGTAGAAGTGGTTTCAGCCCCTCCCCTGGAGTGAGTTGCTAGGGTTGGGGGACATTTCTGCATAGATGGCTGAAGAAAGCAAATATCATCAGCTTCTCACACTGCACTTCCATCGCTGGCTCCCTCTTGGGCAGTTTGAGAAACAGGAAGAGATGTAGGTGGAAGCAGAAAAGGCAGAGAAAACCTGAAACAGGTGCCCGAGGGGCTGATTTTGGCTTTGGTAGGATATCCATTAAGACCAAAGTAGGGAGCCTTTGTAGGGTGAAGTAATTTTATTTTTTACTTTTACGTATTTGGAATCCTTCTTAAGCAATCAAGGAAATTAGAAACCCTTTGATACTTAGGCCAGATTTTTGTAATCTATTGTGTTTGGTTTCCTGGATTCCAGAGAAGTTTATTCCTGTCCTTTAATCAATTCTTTCTCTTTTTAAAACTCTTGAATCCCCACGAACTGCTATTTCAGAACATAACATTTTACTCCAATAAATTTGCACGTAGGTACTAAATAAGCTGGGTGAGATTAAATTCCAAAATGTGTTGTGGCGTATTTGTTTATACATCACAGGTGTGGATACAGTCAAGTCTCCAGGTGGTTTTTGCAGAAATTTAAGTTAATAGGGTGCTGTTAAAGAAATGCATACAGGTGCAGATGGCTTCGAGAAGCAGGAAAATTCACAACTAACTTCATAATGGGAGATGAAAATAAGTTGTGTGTAGTCAGGAGGGTCATATAAATAGCTCTGGGGGTCACATGACACTGCCAGGGAGGTAGGGACTGTATGTGCCGTTGAAAATTGTGGAACATGGGAAATGCTGGACTGTTGTAGAACAGAAGTTTGGATATAAAAAAATATTAAGTGGGAAGCAACCTACTGAGCTTTTCTAGGTATAGTGTAACTGGAAAGTTATTTAAATCATTCACATGAATTTTAATCATTAGCAATAGCTATGTTAGAGATAAAATATTATCTTTTACATTCCCACCCAAATCACCATGGACGACAGATGGTCTGTTCTCTACTGAGGGGAGGGTAACTAGTATCGGATATGAAGTGCTGCGAGTATTAATAATGGGATCCTAATAATTGTTAACAAATTTTACAGAATTTCCCTTTTTTAAGACGTGTCAATGAATTCTGGTTTATCCCTCTTGGAGTTAGATTTACTCAGCTGTGTTCAGACCTTCTTGCTCAGCAGGACAGACAGGGATAAAGTATCATTTAGGGAATTAACACATGTCATTGCCATGTAGTGAACTGTGAGCTATCTTGTGAAATTTTCTGTAATAATTAGAGATTCTAATAATTGTAGTCCTTTCAGTTTCAAGAAAAGGTTTTTAGGTTTTATTAAAATGTTTAAAATATCCATTCATGATGCATAAATCTTAAAATATGAGTGACATTGGATTGTCTCTTGGTTGAAAAGTCTGCCAAGCTAGACTAAAGACCAGAGAAGTTGTGTCATATACCAGATTAGGGGAAACTCGGGCCCTCTGTCTTGCTCATATGTACTATAGTTGTCTAGCACAGTGTGTTATCGTATTAGTAAGGTTCTCCAGAGAAACCCTCATGTATGCTTTATTATATAAACTTTTATATGTGATTTATTGTAAGGAATTGGCTCAAGTGATTTGAAGCCTATTTCCAAAGATCTGCAAGCTGGAGACCCAGGAGAGCAGCTGGGGTAGTTCTGGCCCAAAAGCCATAGATAGACTCAAGACCCAGGAAAAGTCAATATTTCCATTCAAGTCTGAAAGCTGAAAAAAGCTCATGTCCAAGTTCGAAGGCTGTGGGCGGGAGGGGTTCTCTTTTACTTGAAGGGGAAGATTGGCTTTTTTTGGTTCTATTCAGGCTTTTCAACTGATTAGAAGAGGTCCACCCACATTAGGACCTGCTTTACTCAGTCTGCCTATTTAAATGTCAAATTCTTCCAAAAACACCCTCATAGAAGCACTCCAAGTAATTTTTTAAAATTATTTTTTATTTAGGGTTTTAGTTGGGTTACATGGGATCTTAATCTTGGTTTTGTCATGCGGGGTCTTAGGTGTTGCATGCGGAATCTAGCTTCCTGACCAGGGATCCAGGTTGGATCCTGGGCCTCTTGCATTGGAATCAAGGAATCTTAGTCACTGGACCACCAGGGAAGTCCCTACACCAAAGTCATGTTTTACCAAATATCTGGGCACTCTGTGGCCCACTCAAGTTGACGCATAAAATTTTAACATCACACATGGTATCTGTACATGACAATACTTGGCAAACATCAGTGCCCAAAAAATATTGATGGATGGATGATGAATGGATAACTGAATGAATGTTCATTATACAAGTTAAAGAATCATAAGTTTCAATCTTGGGAGTCTGGAAATACTTCTGTTTTCGCTGGTTGAAAAGCCATAATTTCACAGATGTTTGAAATATAATATTCTTTGAACTTTGTATTTAACATATGGGCCAAGGTGAAGGTTATTCCTACCTTTAAATGTACTCAAAAGAATCTAAGTTTGTCTGTTCTCTGAAATTGTACACCATTCATTTTACTTGCTATTTGCTTCCCTTTATATCACACTGCCTCTCAAATTTTCTTATATATCTGTAGCCTTTTTTCCTTATCCTTGTGGTATTAATATTTGTATTTAATTTTGTCTTTATTTATACTTAATATTTATCTTCTCTCCACTCTAAATCATTTTGGTTTTAGAGGTTTCTGCCCTTAATAAGCTTCTTTCTAGTGGATTCTTGCCAGTTGACTTTATTTTTACTGTGTTGATAAAAACTTTCCAGATTTTAATTGATGAAAAAGAGTTCAATGAAATCCTCCAACTGATAATAAACTTTTTAATAGGACTACAAACATAAAAAATGAGATATGACATCAGTATTTTGAAAATTAGTTATTATATGAATAACTTGAGTTTATTTTCTCTTAATCAGAATGATAATATTTTCTTGACTTGCATCCCTTTTAATTCCTACAGAACAGACACAGTTAATATTTAGGGGATGTCATTTATGTTAAGTAACTCTCAATATCATAGACTATTTACTGGTATAAAGGGAGTTCTGAAAATATGAAAGCATCATAATTTAAAGGATTTTGCTAGTAATCGTTTATATCCCTTAATCAAAAAGTTAACATTTGCTGTATAAAATTTGAATTTATAATCATGTATTTTTCAAAAACAACTGAAATATGATAAGGTTGCCTTGAAACATCAGATGAGCAAAGAGAAGAAAGTAAATATCCCTCCAGAAAGACCTCCTTGGCTGCCACCTTGGAGAGACTTCTGTTCCTAGTTTATCCACCTGGTTTTCCCCTATGACTTTGTATATAGACAGGAAATCCTTGTTATTCATGGATTCTGTACTTGTGAATTCATCTCCTCCCTAGAATTTATTTGTGACCCCTTAATCAGTACTCCCAGCTCCCTCAAGGTTATCCACAGCCAAGTGCAGCGTGGCAAAAATTTGAGTCACCTAACGCCCACTGTCCTGCTGATACTGAGCAAAGCATCACGGCTTTGTTTCCATCCTCGTCCTGTAAAAGCGTGTCCTTTCTACAGTCTGATTGGTTGTACTTTGTGTTGGTGATTTTGTTGTACTGCAGGCAATGGGACCAAAGTGCTATCACCGATGTGCCTTTTGGAGAAAATATTTGAGTCTGATAAGCGTTATTTAGGCTTTAATAAAGGATTTAATTTTGACTAGGGGCTTCCCAAGTGGCTCAGTTGGTACAGAATCTGCCTGCAATGCAGGAGACCCAGGTTTCATCCTTGGGTCAAGAAGATCCCCTGGAGAAAGGGATGACTGTCCACTCCAGTATTTTTGCCTGGAGAATTCCATGGACAGAGGAGCCTGGTGGGTTACAGTCCGTGGGGTCACAAAGAGTCAGACACGACTGAGCAACTAACACTTGCACTTTTTTCTTCCTATTTTAAGAACTTTCTCTACACCATTCATGCTGTTGGCTGTATGCTCAATGTTAATAAATTAGCAATATATGTATTTAATAAGTGTCTTTAAACAGAAACACACATACAACAAAGTTATGTATTGATTAGTTGACGAAAGTATGACCACAGACTTGTAGGACCCTCACTCCTAATTTCTCCTAGGAGGAATAATTAAATATTCACTAACTCAGTGTTTGAAATGATTTTATAGAATATAACTATGGAGAATAATAAGAATCAACTTTACTTTTTTTTTTCTTTCAGGAATTGTACATTTGTGCATTTTTCCTTAATGGTGTATTTTGAATATTTTCCTGTGTTATTAAATATTCTTCAATATCTTTTTTAATGTCTGTGTAGCAATACAGTATACAGATGGGCTGTCAGTTTATTTAATAAGTCTTTTTATAGAGCACTTACTAACCTTCCCCCAACTTTTTGCTAATGTATGCAGTTCTGGAATAAACATCCTTGTAGCTTAATCTTTATCATGTACATGATTATTTTCTCAGGATAAATTTTCGGCAAATGAAATTTTGGAACACAGGATATGCACATTGAGAATTTTGCTGTTTGTAAGATTCCTTGGTGATCTTTCCTAATGTATTCTTTTCAAAATAAAAGGAAATTAATAAAAAACTATCCGTTTTTATCAAATTTTGAAAATCTTTATGGGATTTTGAAAAAAATTATAATGGTTATTTTTATCTTTTATTTCAGTGGCCCTCTATAGCAACTGTTTTCTAATGTATTTAAGTAGTAGTGCAGTGTACTTTAGATATGGAGAGAATTTCAGATTAGATAAGAAAGAATGCACTTGCAAGAGCCCTTAGGTTTAACCATCACTTTGCATTGATAAAGTTGGAGACTGGTTTGAATATTTTAATGTGAATTCAAGATTTTAAAAAGAAGCAAATGGGGGATGAGGGAATGGATTGGGAGTCTGGGGTTAGCAGATGTAAACTGTTATATATAGAATAGATAAACAGTGAGGTCCTACTGTATAGCACAGGGAATTATATTCAATATCCTGCCATAAACCGTAATGGAAAAGATTATGAAAATGAATATATATATGTATAACCGAATCACTCTGCTGTACACCAGAAACTAACACAAGACTGTAAATCAACTATACTTCATTACAAAGAAATTAATTAATTAAATAGTTCCTTTCCAAAAGAACAAAGAAACCAAATAATGGCTTTGATTTCTTCTGAATGTTGTAGCCCATAGATAAGGAGGAGAATTCAGATTGTTGACCTCCATTTACAACCCCTCTGGTTTCCTTCTTCTAACTCTGTTGGAGATATAAAAATTCAGGAAACAAAAATCACACATCTGTTCTTTGCAGATGCAGGTGTGTAAGCTCAGAAAGGGTATCACTCCTCCTGCCCCCTCCCTCTTCCCTCCTCCTTCCCCAGCCCCCCACACCCCACCCCGGAAGTCAGAATCTGTACACAGAGACTCTCTGCAGCAAGGGAGATCCTGATTTAATGCCTGGGAGAAACCTAACAGAATGTATTGGAAATACCGAGGTCAGAGTAAATGTTACTTTCTGCTGTGCGAATTGGCAGCTGAAAGAGGTGACATGTGCTCTAGGCTTTGAATGATGACTTATGTTCATGGGGAAAATTATCTAATGCTATAAATTTGCATGCCTGTACTCCACTGGCAGATTTTTAATTTTGCATATGATCGGTCTTGAGTAGGGAGCGTGTCTAGCTTATCATTTATTTTAAGCATTACTGCTACAAGGGAACAAATGTTGATTTATTCTATTTACTTCTTACTTGGGCTTCGCCAATAGCTCAGCCAGCAAAAATCCGCCTGTAGTGCAGGAAACACAGTTTTTGATCCCTGGGTTGGGAAGATCCCCTGGAGGAGGAAATGGCAACACACTCCAGTATTCTTGTCTGGAAAATCCCATGGACAGAGGAGCCTGATGGGCTACAGTCCATGGGGTCCCAAAGAGTCAGATACAACTGAAGTGACATAGCGTACACACAACTTGTTTACAAAGTACGTGGGCATTTCATAGTTTGTACATTTTTCTGGTGTCAGATTTTTTGGTTTCTATCTGCAGTGCCTTTAAGATCCTAAATTATTGAATACATAATATTAAATTGTGTCACTCTATTTTAATTTGTTAGTGTTTTTCCCTAATTTGATCCTTTCAGATTTCATTCCACTTTTTATTACAGATAATGGCGAATTATTTCTTTTGGGGTATTTTTAGAGCCGATATTCCTAGGAGTGGAATTATTTGAGGCTATTTTATTGCTTTTGTTGTTTATTTTCATACTGGTTTCCAAAAATGTGTTGTTAATTAATAGTATTCTTTGCAATAATTTGCCCATTGTGTGTTATGTGTGTTACTAAAAAAAAAAAAAAAAGAATCTTGCTTCCTTAGGGGCCATAAAATGGCATCTCATGGTTACTTCATTTTATAAATCTTTGATTACCAGTAGGGACAGACCTAATACTGTTGGGATTTTGGCTTGTGTAAAATCGTCATTCATAATCTTTGCCCAAGTAGTTGCCTAGTGGAGCCTTTTCTTTGCCACAGTGAAGGTCACTCCATTTTTGTATGGGTTTATTCCATATGCTTTTTATGTATGTAAAATTTAAATTCTGTAACATGTACCTTTGCAGACCTAGTAATACAGAGGAAATTGCACCTCATGTTATTGGGTTTTCATTTGGATCCAGACTAAAGAATAAAAACATGTCTGAGCTACTCTCGTAATAACCAGTAAAAGAAGCATGGCTAGTACAGAGGGCTTAATTCCCCAAATAGTTCGTTTTCTGACATTGGTATGCGTGCAGTTATTCACAGTAAGCGCCTCTTAGGCCCCATACCAATTCGTTCATCCCTTCTCTGTGTTGTCATTATATGTCCTGTACTCTCCCCATTGTGGAGCTTAATCTCAGCGCGTTGTAATTCTTTTTTATGTGTGTGTGCTCTTTTCTGGATGCTTCTTGGGAGGTAGAAACCCATAGTCAGATTCTTTGGTTTAATTCCTCACGCCTAACACATAGCAATGCAGTGCCTCCTAAGTCTGTTCATTAATTGGGCAAGTATTTATTGGATGTCTGAGTGCTGTCCTAGGATTTATTGGACACAGATCACGTAACGATGAGAAAGCTGTGGTGCCTGAAGTCTGGCCAGACCATTTACGAAGGGAAAACCTGGGTCTCTAAGTAATTGACAAGTCTAGTTTTAGAGCTTAAAAGGGTCTTTAAGTACCAAAAAATATGAGCTGAGACACTTTTGTAGAGCAGCAGTGATCAGGAATTATTGGAAAGATTATATAATAATGGTTTACAAATTCATCAAAGCTCATTTTCCCCAACTTGATCAACTTTTAGTTAAATTGGCCTGGCCAGCTATAAATCCCCAACCTCATCCATTAAAACTTCGAAGTGTTAGAAATGTAGCCCTTAGAGCTGGCAGAGATCTTAGAAAGCATCTATTTAAAACTCCTTTTTATAATTGGGGAAGCCAAACTCCAAAACGATTGTGACCATCCCCAGGCTAGAGGGTTGTTTTTTTTTTTTTCCCCCTGAAAGGAAAATATTTCAAAAATATAGAATGTATTTCTTAAGAAATAAAATGAACTTTAGGCATCTCTTTCGGAGAAAGCAATGGCAACCCACTCCAGTACTCTTGCCTGGAGAATCCCATGGATGGAGGAGCCTGGTAGGCTGCAGTCCATAGGGTCGCTAAGAGTGGACTGAGCGACTTCACTTTCACTTTTCACTTTGATGCATTGGAGAAGGAAATGGCAACCCACTCCAGTGTTCTTGCCTGGAGAATCCCAGGGGTGGGGAAGCCTGGTGGGCTGCTGTCTATGGGGTGGCACAGAGTCGGACACGAGTAAAGCGACTTAGCAGCAGCAGGCATCTCTTTGCATGTTTGAGTCTAAGAGTTTTTAATCAGATTCAAGAATAACTTAGGTTCGCTTTTTCGTGAGCTGTGACAGTGTGTCTAGTTGGCCCTAAGGACAGTCTGTGCTCATGTGCTGCCCATCTCTCATCATTCTATATGTTCCTCCAGAAATGTTTCCTGGATCTAAGAACCTGTATTTCTTGTATCTGTATGCTTTTTGCTTTTTTTAAAAAGTGGGATTGAAGTTTACTCTGGGGGTTTATAGTTCTCTTTGTGACAAATACCTTTACAAATTGCTACTGAGTTTTGAGTTTTAGTTTTTCAATATACATAAAGGAATGAAATAAAATATGTCAAGGAAATTGTATTAATCATGCAACTGGCTGGCAGTGTCAGTGCTTTTCCCAATGTTTTGTCTGAACTTTGTCAAGTGTTTTATTGTTTTTGAGAACAATTGAATGTTTTGTCTTTCACTTTGCTTAGACTTTAAAAGATAAAGACATATTTTTTTTCTTAGTCACACCAGACACAGCCAACAGTAGCCTCCATATGGGATTAGAATGGAGCAGAGGGCAGAAAGAAACCTTTGAAACTCTGTATCATCTATTCACTGAATTCCAAAAACTTAGAACTCTTAGCTTATTACATTATTACATAGAAACTCTTTCCGTTAAGATAGGACTCAGGGGCAAAAAACTTCACTTAAAACCTTCTAACTTGGGCTTTGTTTCTGATCTGTCATAGGTTTTACTTCTTGAGTATTTTGTAGGGGAGTATTTGATTTTTCCAAAATGCCAAATTTTATATGTTCGTGTATTTTTTTGGGGGGGAGAAGGGGATTTGTAACATCATCAACCGTATTTTCAAAGGTGAATGTGGTGACTTACGAAAAGGTGGGGCTATGGGGTCGCACAGAGTCGCACAGAGTCGGACACGACTGAAGTGACTTTTGTCACTGTCTTTCTGAACAGCCCCTTCAGAATGACAGAGGTGATGGCTCAGTGCCACCTACATTTGTGACCTGTTCCACAACATGAAAAGCACTAAGATTCATTGGTGGTCTTTGGAAAGAACATTCAGCTTAGATGTAGGGTGGTGGCCTCAGCTTGAATATTGAATGCATCTGCCTGGTTGTCAAGAACAAATCTTTGTTTTTTGTGCTTATTTGTTTATTTGGCTGCATGAGGTCTTAGTTGCAGCATGTGGGATCTTTTGTTGTGGTGCATGGACCCTCCAGTTGTGGCATGCAGGCTTAGTTGCTCTGTGGCATGTAAGATCTTAGTTCTCCAACTGGGGATCGAACTCGTGTCCCCTGCACTGCAAGGCGGATTCTTAACCACTGGACCACCAGGGAAGTTCCAGGTGGTCTTTTTAATGGACCTCATCCTTTACTGTTAAAATGAGGGGAAAGATGTGGAGATTTCTGTGATTCTTTCTCCTGTAATTTCATGCATTCTCTGGAATGTAAATAAAATTAGAAATAAATACTAGCGGTGTGATTTTGGTGCCACCCACCCCTGGGTTATGATTTTTATCTTCCTGTGGTTTTCCCTAAAAATATGGTCTCTGACAAAACTAATATTTGTATATTAGGATTTTACAACTGTTCAGTTTTTGTGAGGCTTTACAGTTTTCATGCTTTGGGATTTTTGTGTTTTTTTTTTCTCTTCTGATCAGCATTTTATCCCTATTTCTTGAGATACAGCTGTTTTGATCATTGGATTGAATGCCTTACCCTGGGCTTCTGAGTGCTAACAAGTAAAATTTCTTTGTCCAACTGTTCCTCTGACATATTTATGTTTATTTGATCATAGTCATTCCAAATTGATACACAAAAATAATCATTCCTTCAATTATGAAAAGGCTAAGGTTAGACCGCGACTAGCTCTGACGGTTATTGGTTTGGCGTCAGGGTCAGTAATTTCTCTGACTTTCCCACAATCTTCTTTCTTTGGTCTTGGAGATAAACAACACTGGGCTGAGAAAATTAGACAGTGTAGAGACACTCAGAAAGGAAGGGTTAATTTTTGGCTAGTGGGGATGTTGTGGGCTGAATTTGTCCCTCCAAATACATATATTGAACCCAACAGTACATCAAAAAATGACTGTATTTGAAAGTATGATCTTTCCAGAGGTAATTAAGGCAAAATGAGGCCACTGAGTCAAAGTGAGGTCACCAGTGGAAGTGTTAGTCCCTTAGTCGTGTCTGACTCCTGCAGCCCCATAAACTGTAGCCCACCAGGCGCCTCTGTCCATGGGATTCTCCAGACAAGAATACTGGAGTGGGTTGCTATTCGTTTCTCCAGGTCTTCCCAACCCAGGGATCAAACCTCGGTCTCCTGCATTGCAGGCAGACTCTTTACCATTTGAGCCACCAGGGAAGCCTGGTTCATCAGGGTGAGCCCTAATCTGATGAGGTCTGAGTTCTTATGAGAGGAGATCCAGACCCAGTCGTACCCAGAGAGAAGACCACCTGAAGATACATATTGGTATTTTGTTAATTTATTTTCCAATGGCAGCTCCTTCAAAGAGCGGATCAGTAGGTTTTCTTTAAAGTATCTTTTTTTCTGTGAAGCTTGAGGAAACCTATACTTTGAAAAATAATTGGAGTTAATCACTAGGATTAATTGCTTCATTCCCATCAAAATGTTATTTTATCTTTTGTGATGGTTTAGATTAATGAGTTTTTTTCCCTTCAATACTTTACGAAAACACATTGGAAGGATTGTGAAATATTTGCCAGACAGACTGAAGGACAAAGTCTCTGGTTGACTGAACTAGAGGGAATTAAACCCACTTAGTTATAAACTAGGTGAAAGGCAGTTAAGTTTCAGGGCGCATTTTTCATTTTCCTTTTTCTCAAAGTAATTTAAGAATAGAGAGGGGGCCGCTGGTGAGGGAGAGGGAAGACTTACAATCTTAACACCTCTGCTCTCCATCTGGTTTATGATCCCTAGTGTCAATTTCTAGCATTGACAGGAAAAAAAATAATAATAAACCCCTTTGTAATTATCTAGGTATTATAGAAAATGGTACTCTTAAGTTTACCTTCTTCTTGAGTCTTCATATCAGAATATATCTAGATTCTAGCACTTTTGCAACTTTGTCCTGGAAAAAAATGGGAAAGTTGACCTATGCAATTGAATGCAAAATCAATGTAAACTGCCCAAAGGACTAACATATTGGATATTACCTTGTAAAGACAAATGGTTTTTCAGTCCTCTTGTGATTCTACTACTATTGGATGTAGAAATTTAAGGCTTAATCTCTATTATCTCAATGTTCTACTTGTAGGCAGAGTGAAAAGGAATAAAAGGACTTTTTTTTTTTCCTTCCCTAAACCAGAAAGTTGCATTAGAAATATTATACTCATTTCAGGATATTTTTAGTCCATGATAGATGCAACATTCTGCAGTACAATAAGAGAAAATTTGTCTTTTGCCCTGAAGTTGTATTTTAGCTTTCGTTAAGTTCTTATCTACCGTAAGATTGGAAGGAGAAAAGCTTCTAGAGCATTTCTAAGTGTGTACGGGAATGAAGTCAAATACATACACAGAGTTGAGTTTTGAATTTTGTAGGGAAAGGAGAAATGTTCTCTTGGGAAAGAAGGTTGTGGGGGGCACCTAAACAGAGTTTATAGGTCTTACCTGGGTGAAAGCTAGTAGACCTCAGTGTCGTCCTGCTAGAGGGACAGTTCACCTTGGCAAACTGGTTCCATCATTTCTGCCCCTCAAGTTGTCCTTCTAGGGTGGCACTGAGAAGCTGGATGAGATTTTGGTTCTTTTCTTTTAGGGGCCTCAGAACTATTGCCCAATATATGAATCCATATTATTAATAGCACCACACATTTGCCACTGTTCTTCCGGTTAATTCAGATACGATTGAGATAATTGTTATATGCAGGCATTTTAAAACATACTGAATTCTGTATGTTCTTTCATTATCATTACTTAGTCCACACATGCAAAAAAGAGTGTTACTAATATGCAGGAGGGAGTCAGGTTTTTTTGTGTACTTAGGTTATAAGTGAAACATTAGAACTTATATTCAAAAAGGAAAGGAACAGCCTCGTTGATCTCCAAGATGCTTGTGTCTATGGCATTCAATAATTTTTTGAAAGTTGCTGTCCACACTTTAGCTTCTCATCACTGAAGACTTGAAGATTTAATAAAAGGGTGTAATCAAAAAGTTTATGAAAGCACAATTTGCCATGGGTTTGAAGATTCTCTGTCTGCCAAACTCGGATCTAAAGTGTGGGCCGCTCCAAGGCCACAGGCGTGAGCTCTGTCCTGCTTCCTGCTGTATTCCTGGCACCTGCCATACAACGTTAGGTGTTACTGGCCAGCACAATATTTGTTGCTGACTGTATTTCTAGGAATAAGACCTGATAAGAGTACTAATCATAATTTTAGCTAACTTGCTTCTGCCAATCTTTCTTTAAAAACAAAACGCAGTTATAGGTATGCTGCTGCTGCTAAGTCACTTCAGTCGTGTCCAACTCTGTGTGACCCCATCGACAGCAGCCCACCAGGCTCCCCCATCCCTGGGATTCTCCAGGCAAGAACACCGCAGTGGGTTGCCATTTTCTTCTCCAGTGCATTAAAGTGAAAAGTGAAAGTGAAGTCACTCAGTCGTGTCCAACTCTTGGCGAACCCATGGACTGCAGCCTACCAGGCTCCTCCATCCATGGGATTTTCCAGGCAGGAGTACTGGAGTGGGGTGACATTGCCTTCTCCAAGTTGTAGGTATAACTTGATATAAATAGGAAGTTGATGAATTAGATATAACCATTTGCTTTAGAAAGATTATTGGACTTGAACCACATTGCAGTGAAAATTGTGAAAATTTCAGGTTTTTAAATAATTTAACTTTATTCAATAATAATAATTTAACAATTAAAGTGTGACTCTCTGTACAGACTATCATAAAGGCTTTTTGGGAACAAGATTGTGAAAAACTAGATACTCCTTTTTTTAAAAAATATATGTATTTATTTATTTGGCTGTGGCAGATCTTAGTTGCAGCAAGTGGGATCTAGTTCCCTGACCAGGGATTGAACCGAGCCCTCTGCACTGGGAGCTCAGAGTCTTAGCCACTGGACCACCAGGGAAATCCCTAGATATTCTTGAATATAAAGAGACATAATGATTTAAAATTTGTCTTAGAGCTGGGAAATGTGATTGATTATAATAATAATTATGATCCAAAGATTATATAATTATATCTTCTATATCTTCCATAATCTTTCTAAGTTTTGGCTGAATATTATTCTTTAGTTTTTCTGTGGTAATTGTTACATGGTTTCTGACTTGTTTGAAATCCTAAAATATTTTCCCAGAAAGTTAGCAGTTCACGGTGTCCTTATTTGCCTTCAAGTCAGAGAAGTTTGTTTGCTATTCAGGTTTTTATGAGGTTTGTTTCCAGCTGCTCTTTCTTGTGAAACATCTTCTCAAAGTACATGGTTTTGAATGGCAATAAAGGAACTTACTTCTGATCTGTTGTCAAACTCAGCTTCCCTTTTCTATTCTATGTATATTCAGTTATGAGAAAGGAGAAATGAGTAAAACTAAGTCACATAAATAATAACGAATCAGTTCACTTCAGTTCAGTTGCTCAGTTGGGTCCAACTCTTTGCGGCCCCATGGACTGCAGCACGCCAGGACTCCCAGTCCATCACCAACTCCCGGAGTTTACCCAAACTCATGTCCATTGAGTCGGTGAGGCCATCCAACCATCTCATCCTCTATCATCCCCTTCTCCTCCCGCCTTCAGTATTTCCCAGCATCAGGGTCTTTTCAAATGAGTCAGCTCTTCACATCAGGTGGCCAAAGTATTGGAGTTTCAGCTTCAGCATATAAAACTAAGTAATTTTTTTGTTTATAAAGCTCTTTTAGAGTCACTCTTATAAATTAACACATACGTATAACAATCTGTGTATTATTTTTTTTTAAAGGCAGCCTTGGTTTTCCTTTGAATTTGCCCATAGTCTTTACCTGACATCCAGCGTGAAACTCGTGCTTTCTTTCACAGTACACAGCCTCTGCTTCAGCTCAGCTCGCACTTACACTATTTGTATCCTCGTTATCTCTGGTGTGTACAGAGAGCCCCCAGTTTAGAAACACTTGTCTTGCTGGGAAGGTGGCTGTCATGGAAACCTCCCTTAACCACTTAGGAGCCCTTCCCCACCACTGGGGGTGCTGTTGGAGCTCAGAAACTTTGCTTTCTGTCTGCTACTTTAGCAAATCTGCCTGTAATACAGGAGACCTGAGTTCAATCCCTGGGTCAAGAAGGTCCTTTGAAGAAGAGAATGGCAACCCACTCCAGTATTCTTGCCTGGAATTCCATGGACAGAAGAGCCTGGAAGGCTACAGTCCATGGGATTGCAAAGAGTTGGATATGACTGAGTGGCTAACCTTTTGCTTTTTTACTTTTACAGCTCACCGGACCCCTCTAGGGTAGACCTATACCCCAGAAGGACCTTTCCTCTGCCATTACTGTCAGGATCTGCCTGCCTTCAAGTACATAAGATTCCCTGTGCTATTAATTAGAAAGGATTCTCTGAGCTAGCTTGGAGACATCTCTATGATTTCGAATTTAGTTTGAAATAAAAGCTGTGGTTCACGAGTCAGATTTATGAATTAACTTCCAAACCCATTTGCATGTCCAGGGCTCACATGTCATATTTCTGATACTAGATCTTCAGACTCAGTGGGTAAAGGCAGTTGCTTAAAAATGCTTTTAGTGATTTTTGCTTATATACTCAAAAATGTCATTCATTTTCTAAGTGCCAGTCTATCCTCACCCCACTCCCCAGAAAAGAAAAGAAACTATACTTTAATTTTGTATGAAACAGTCTTTTTTTCTTTAATCTGTTTTTGTCAACTTAGCTATGTAAGTTAGTTGCTTCTCACCCATTAAGCCTAATTGATCAAGGTAGTTCATTTTCTCTGGCTTACTGTCTAGTTTTAACATTTTCACCAGGGAACCTAGTTACCAAGAATCGTCTTTCCATTTTGTTAAATTAAATACATCTGTTGAGATGCTTGTGTTTGTCAGTTTTGCATTCTACTCCCTCTGAGATGGAGGAAAAGATGAGGAGACAAACAATAAAAAATCACTAGCCTGCATTTGCCCTGTCCTTCTTTTGTAAGCCAGCTATAATTTCCCTGCCCGGTGGCTCCCATGATGAAAGTCTGGATTATTTTTGGAAGTCAGCATTATTTTTTGTTCTGTGTTCTTATTGGTTTTAAGATTGGAGCAGCAGAGAATATGTATTTCAGTAGAAGAGGATAATGGTTAAGTGGTCTTGCCACACTTTTTTTTAAACTGTTTTACTGTTTTTTTTAAGGCCACACCATGTGCCATGTGGGATCTTGATTCCTCACCCATGTCCCCTCCATTTGGGAACACAGAGTCTTAACCAGGGACATACCACAGTTAAAAATATAACAGTCTTATATGCAAGAAATATATTTTAATATAGTTTGGTATTGAGTTATTTGAAGTGTAGAGAGAAAGACTTTTTTTTTTTTTGCTTTTTAATCCAATGTAATAAAAAAAAAATGAATGAAGCCAGTCCCAGGAATAAAAACTCATTGTGTCCAACATTGCTACATTTTATATGCTTAACCTACTGTATAACACATGGAACCCTATTCCATGTTACCTGGCCGCCTGGATAGGAGGGGAGTTTGGGGGGAGAATGGATCCATGCACATGTATGGCGAGTCGCTTTGCTGTCCACCTGAAACTATCACAACATTGTTAATCAACTGTAGTCCAATAGAAAATAAAAAAATTTTAAAGCAAACAAAAAACAAAAGAAAAAAAAAGAACTAGCAAAACAAAAAATCAAACGAAACTCACTGTGTCCAAATGGTGTCTTTACAGGAGGGCATGAGTTTGTGGTTTGTTTGTGTTGGCATGCAGGCACGTATAGAGGGCAGTTTAAAATACCCTGGCATGTGAGGAAGCAAGGAAATGGTTTTAGTCCTTTAACCCGGTTACTGCTTCTGTTAGAACATGTGCTCTGTTTTCTTCAGGCAGGCTTGTGTTTATACCATTCCATCTTTGTCCCTCCTCATGGCGTGGGGAGAAAGGCTTTATGCTTCCCCACACCTCTCTTCACACAGATGCACAGCCCTTGTGTGCTTTTGCATCAGACTTCTCTTTAATCCTGTCTTTTGTATCTTTCACAAGGAAATTGATCTCATAAAGAATGCTATCAAGTTCATCAACTGGCAAAAGCTGGCATTTAAAAGTCGAAGGAAGAAGCATGAAAAGGATGCCATCGTAAGCTTGACTGTTTCAACAGAGCTCCTCAGCAGAAAATATGAAATCGGCCTGCGTGCCATGAAATCACTCAGGGCATGGCTAGCCAAAGAATTTCACAATGTGGATAACCTCCAGCCCTCTGACTGTATGCAAAGCAGAAGGCCTGAATAAGAGCATTGTGTTAGAAAAACCTTAAGCTGGAGGGAGTCTCAAAAGCCCAATCTCGCTGGTTATTTTGGACATTCAAATGCTGTCTAAGAGAAGAGAACTCATTATGACTCAGTTCCGTTAATTAGACGTAAATTACCATCTTTTGTCTGATACAAAAGAAGGTAAAGGGAACTCAGCGAGACCAGAGGATACAGAAATTCTAATGAGATGAGGGCATGGGCTGGGAAACTGGACTGAACACAAGGAGCCATTCAACTTGAGGCGAGCCCCTAGTAGGGCTTGTGTATGAGCGAGAAAGCAAAAACATACATTTGTAATTGTCCAGATTCGTATACTATTTACAACCGTGGTCAGTGCCCCCACAGAACTCATGGGGTCCTGATTTCGACAGGATGTGAGGCTGATCCAGGAGATTCACCCTTCTTTTCTGTTCCTGATTCCGCTCTGAAGATTTTTCTTGTGTACACAGTCTGTTCTCAGTGGGAGATGAAAGGCCTCAACCGTGATTGAATGATAAGTAAATGGACCTTTTAACTTAAGAACAATGCAGGCTTAATAAATCAGGAAATTAGCAAAGTTTGATCCGGAGACTTAAGGAGTTAAACAGAAGGAGAGAAATTGTTTAAGCTTAACAATAACTGGAGAAGTACAGAATTCTGCTGTTGGAAGGGACCGTAGGGTAATTCTAGAACTGAAAAGCTACTTCATTAGGCTAAGAAAATAGTAACCCCATTAATCCTTTCTTTAGAAATGTATAAACACATGTTCTTAATTGCATCAACTTCTCAATGGCAAACCAGGTTGTTCCAGAGTAAATTCAGCCTCACTGTTTCTGCCTGCTAGAAAGTTGAACTCTTCTCCCTTGTGTTAGGCAGAAATTAACGAGGTCTCAAAGGTCGTATAGTCTGGTCACTAAATGTCATTAGTCTGTAGAACAAGTTTAAAATACAGTGGGAAACATGCTTCCTGGTGGATAATATTTTCATTCCCCTTTGAGATTTGGGTGCAGCAGAAGTTTATATCCTGTGTCCTATGTTCTTAACTATAATGCTATGAGTTCACGACTCGAATGCTAATTTTATAGAAAACTATAATATTAGAAGTAATTGCTTAGTTCATTCAGTCACAAGTACAGGACCAAGCTGGGGAGAAAGTTCATCAGATAGAGGTGTCCATGAACATGGCAGGGTTGGTGCTGAGTACATCACTGAACATGGTTTCCTGAAGACAGAGGTTAAGTCTGGGCACCCAGACTTAATAGGTCCAGATCTAGGGGCGCCCACCATCCTGTAGTGGGTGGATTCATGCAGGATGGCTGAGAAGAGCCATGACTTGGGAATGATGGCCCCAGGGTATTACGATTCAGGAAACAGGGGGAAACTGAGGAGCCTGAGAAGGAAAATCAAGCCGTTCAGAGAAGCAGGGTGAACCAGGTAGAGGCAAAGCTTTGATGATCTCAGAGTATTTTGATCATCAGCAGAGTATTTTCTCAGGATGTTTGACTTAAGGGGGCACGCGTCTGTCTGTATGCATGAATTGTGGGAGGGGGTGTGGGAGAAAGGCTCTGCCAAAGTAGAGCCTACAAGTGTGGTAATTAGCCTGGAGAGAAAAACGGTCATTTTTGGAGTAAGCTTATGGCCTGGGTACAGCAAAGTATAAAAAAAAGAGTAGTTGAAAAATAGGAAGAAAGGGTGACCTGTGTCTCTAGGTAAAATTAGGGTTGGGGAAACAATTGGAAGGATAGACACCAATAAGAAAAGGACTTTCAACTGGAGTTCAGAATGGATGTGAACGCTGATACCTTTAGAGGTAGTGAAAATAACAGTGTTAGTCGCTCAGTTGTGTCCAACTCTTGCAGTGCTGTGAACTGCATCCCACCAGGCTCCTCTGTCCATGGCATTTCCTAGGCAAGAATGCTGGGGTGGGTAGCCATTCCCTTCTCCAGGGATCTTCCTAACCCAGGGATCGAGCCTGGGTCAATTACAGGCAGATTCTTTCCTTTCTGAGCCGCCGGGGACCACTGGTGGTAGAAGATAGGTAGAAGGAAAAAGAGAGGGGAGTTGAATTTTAACCATGGCTAACGGCCTCCGACTTCCCAGGAGAGTAGGAGGTAAAGGCACCCATTGGTGGGGCGAGAGTCCAGTGGAGTGTTACCAAAAAGTCCATGCCTACTGGTTACCCAGTTAGGACTCAAGGCATGCATTGGCAGAGAAACATAGCTGCAAGATTTTTTCCTGCATCTGGGTGAGAGGTGGTGCTTTGCTATATTGATCCCAGATTTGAAGTTTTGCTGGGTGGATAAGGTTGAAGGGTTAGGACAAAATGGAACAATTATTTAGCTGATCAATAACCTAGTAAGGGTGGCCTGTTGACCCTGATGGTAGTGTGTGTGTATGTGTGTATGTATTCTGTGGATTCTTAGTACTTCTCTGTGAAATGAGTTGATAGCGGCTTGGAGAAGCCAGATAAACAGGGAGATTCTCTGGCCATTTCTCAGATGCTTGACAACAGATGAAGACACAAAAAGCACGGTCTAAAGTGTCGGTGATTCTGTCATCATTTAGTACTTTCGCGTCTTCTGTGAAAGCAAAATAACAAAGACAGAGAAACAAAGGAAATATAAAATTCCTTTTGCTGTGTGTTTGAGCTCAGTGACTTCTTTTGCCACATCCACGCCATGGATATCTGTAGAATTCTGAGTAATGTGTTGAATTCTGTCTTCAATATTGCTTGCTAGTTTTCAGGCTCTGCTTTTGAGTGATATTAGTAAAGGCTCAGGGGCTAATAGGTATACAGAGAATTAAATCTACAGTTTTCATTTATGCTAGCTTCTTCTAGCACCGAGTCATGTACCGTTGGTATTTGGTAATTTAAATTTGTCAGACAAAAGTCTTCATGGCTGATTTGCTTACTGGCTACCATGGACAGGCTGCAGATTATATGTGAACTCAGCTGGAGACAGCTCTCTAAATTCTGCAAAATTGTTCTCCTCTGAACTCTGCGAGGCAGCTGGGGAACTAACTAAAGCCAAATATGTGCCTTCTCACCCCCAGGTAAAAATCTGAATGTGGGGAGTTGGTCATAGCAGCAACCTAGTATGTCTTCCAAACCCTGAATTTAGGTGATTATTGCTCACCCTGACTTTGTAATATCTATGCCTGTTCCATTTGCCTTAAAGAAAATCATGGTTGAACTCATTTGGCAATAGTGTGTGTGTATATTTTCAGTCAGCCTTAAAATTGATCATAGCTTTGAGAAATGAGAGAATATATTGAAATCAAGCTTCAGGAGGGTGGGGACTTTGTGAGTCAGTCTAGGCAGGAAAGGAAGGAGACCTGGATTCTGCTTTTTGTTCAGCAGCTAGCCAGCTTCGTGACCTTGAGTGAGTCACTTATCTCTGGGGTCTCAGTTTCCTCTGCCATAAAGTGATCTTTAAGGTCTTTTCCAGCTCTCAATAATTCATAATCCTTTCAGCTGTGTTGTGCAAGTATTTTCTTGCTGTTTTCTGCTCAGGTCAACGCAGTCCACCTTTCTTTCCTGGTACAGCAGGGTTTGTGCTTAACCTGTAGATTATCCAGGTTTCTGTTGGATCAAAGCCTTTTCTTTTCAGATTCTTAGTCTTCTACGTGTCTGTGATTCGACAATTTGTGCATTAGCACCTGGGGCAGAGGTGGATAAGGATGATAAATACGAGATTTAGGCAAGGTAGTGCTGTAGGCTTTGTCCTGAGGTTGAACATGAGTTTCTTGGGGGATGTTATCTTTAGTTACTTAATTATACTTTCTATGTCTCCAGGAACTAATTGAAGAAATGGCTTTGCAAACAGATCAACAACACACGTGTTTTCTAGGACTTCTCCCCTAGGAAGTTCATGGGCAGGAAATTTCATATCAGCATTCTTTTCTGCTGGGGTTGGCATAAATTGTTACTTGCTTTTAGGCTGCTTCAAAGTATTTTTAGAGCCCTTTAGTTTAGTCCACTGTGAAGAACAACAAATGCTAATCCTGTGGTCATAGACCAGGGTGGGAAAGAACTTTCGAGGTGGTACAGACCAGCCCTGCCTCCACCAGTGCTGAAATGTTTCCCTTAGAAAAAGACTATGCTCGCCTATGGGTATTGATAGTATTTTTCTTTTCCTTGGTTGTATTTTTAAAACTTAACAACAACAACAACAAACCCTCAAGTAGCTATGTTCCTTATAATGATACATAGAAAATACTTGGATCAGTCATTTGATTTTACAATAAGCTTGCAAATAGTTCACAGCAAGATTTTTTTTACCAAGCTGTAAACTTAATTTTGAACTGGGTTATGTTATGTGAGGAGCTGATATAGAAAAAGGTGCTATTTAAAGAGATGGCAGTGAAAAAAATATGAACCTCTCGCTTTCTGACCTGCATATGCTATATATTTTGATCAGATCAAATACCCAATTCTGAAATATTTCACCTTTGGGAAACTTTGTTCACATATATTTCATTCCCTTAATGTTAAATTATATATGAGGTTCCATAGCCACTAAGCTAACCACTTAACCATGCTGACTTGTGCTGATGATTGTAGCATAGAAAATAATTAATTTTACAAATGCAACATAATCATTATTCAGGGAAGTCTTAAGAACCATCCTGAAATTAGATGGTATTTTCCCCAGGAAGCATTGACACTCATGGTAGGTGAAATAATACAATGAATGTTGTGCTTTACTCATAGAATGGAGAAAATCTGCTTCTGGAGAATAAGCCAAGAAGTAAGATTTATAATATTGCAATTTGAAAAAAACATCTTAGCAACTAAAATATTACAACTGGTGGTAAATAACTTTAAAAAATAGACCTGGGGCTGGTGCATGGGGATGACCCAGAGAGATGTTATGGGGAGGGAGGTGGGAGGGGGGTTCATGTTTGGGAACACATGTAAGAATTAAAGATTTTAAAATTTAAAAAATAAAAAACTAAAAAAAAAAAAAAAAAAAGAAAGCCCCTCGAAAAACACCCCTGCTTGCCTATATAAACCAAGAGTTTGTGGCAATAAAGCGGAACTGCTTAGACGGAAAAAAAATAAAAAATAAAAAATAAAAATAAAAAATAGACCGTTCATGAGAGATTCCTTATAATATTAAAATGTTCCCTAAAAGTAAATTTTGGTATCTAGGTATAAGCTGTTTGCTTAAAAGATATTTTAAATGGCTCCATTCTGGGCTTCAGCGAATATTTATCTTTAGTAGGACTTTGTCAAATGCTTCAGGATATAAAATGGACCTATCCTAATGGAATAAAATATATTGGGGGAGAATTACTAATTTAAGTAAATGATTTAAAACCAGTTACATGCTAAATTGTGAGAGTTAAAAGAATCTAAAAAAAGAGATGGCCTGGGCTGGATCTGATGATGAGAGGAAGTATAAGTGACTCCAGTGATCTGTTCAAGTCCTGCTCATCTCTTTGTGGATGCGAAGACTCAAAACAGCCTTTTCTCAACGAGGAACCTAAGACTCAGAGCTCAGTCACTTCCCCTTGATCACAAAGCTGCTTAGTGAGCTGCTTGCTTGGGAGATAAGAAGAGATTCAGGGTGGAAGGAATATTTTTAAAAGGCACGGGAGTAGGCTTAGTTGTGCTTTTCAGAAGTTAGTGAGTACTGTTTGTGTGCTTACTCAGTCGGTCAGCTGTGTTCAACTCTGTGACTTCATGGACTGTAGCCCACCAGGCTTCTCTGCCCACGGAATTTTCCAGCAAGAATACTGGAGTGGGTTGCCATTTCCTACACTATGGGATCTTCCTGTGGGTGCTGAGCTGATGGGAAATCTGTGCAGTACTGGAATCCTGATTTAGATATGAGGCACAACCCTTTTGAATATCGTTAAATACCTTTCTTGGTATTACGGTTTGTGGTATATATTAGATGCTTAATTATCTGAACTGATGGTGTGTAGGAGAAATGTACCTTTCTCAGTTTACTGTATAATACATAAATTATGTTGGTCATTGAGTTGAATGTTAACATGAGCATGATTTTACAGATAAGCTGTAAGTATTATGAACAGAATAACTTTTTAAACTCTATCGAAACTTTCGGTAATTTCTTTCCCCATTCTTCAATAATCAAAGGTGTCAGACTATTTTTTTAAGTATTCCCTTTTCCTTTGTTGTCTTGTGCTGTTAATTTTTGAAAGACCTGATTATGACATTTATAAGGAACTGCCTGACAACTTGAAAATTTAGAAAGTGAGGCATCTTTAGAATAAAAACCAATTTGCATTGTAAACTTGTGTTTTAATGTAACTTCTGTATAATTTTAATTTCTTTTTTAATAGGAACGGGATATTTCAAGTTGCCTTATTAAATAGGAAATGAAAAGATTTCTGTATTCCGGTTTTATCCGAGGTTTTCAGAATACCCTTTCAAAGCCTCTGGGCCTGTGTTAGATTTCAGGTAGTGACCTTCAAAATTCATGGCTCATTTCTCTTTGGCCTTAAAGCAAGTGTCTTTTGGGTTTTTTTCCTTTGCCTTCAGGGCCTTGTCTTTCTTCTACCTTCTGGTAAATTAATTACCAGAATATTCATTCTCTTCTGAATATCAGCCCTGAGGAATCTGTCACTAGTCACTGAGAACTCCTCAGAGTCCCTGAATTAGACTCTGGGTAAATTCATGCTAGAGAACTTCAGTGTATATGTTAGATGTAGGAAGATAGTTTTTTTGACCTCATGTTTCCCTTTGCTAAAAGTTTATTTTTTATTACGTCTAAACTAATGAGCTAGTTTTTAAAGATCATTTAAATCTCTGTGATCATATGACACATTTACTTTGGAAAAACATAATTCACCTTTTAAAAAGATTATCTACTGTGTCTGCAAGAGTTAAAGTCTTGATCTTAGGCCGTTGCTAAACAGTGCAGGGCTGTGGTTTGGGGGACATCATCTGGTTGACAAAGGTTTTCCTTAAGGATGCAACATCTTGCCTCCGATTTAATAACAAAACTGGAATTAGGCCTCTTTTCCACTTTAAGACTTTAACCGGAGCATCTTTTTTTTTTTTTAAAGTAAATTGATCCTACAAAGGGAAAAAAAGAAACATTTATTGGGAGTATGGGATTTAAAGCCATGATCTATTAAAAAGCAGGATAATTTGCATCAAGGGAAAACACACAGCTGTGTTGTTGCTGCTGTTGTTTAGTTGCTCAGTCATGTCCAACTCTTTGAGATCCCATGGACTGCAACACACCAGGCTTCCCTGTGCTTCACCATTTCCCAGAGTTTGCTTAAACTCACGTCCATTGAGTCAGTGATGCCATCCAACCATCTCGTTCTCTGTCATCCTCTTCTTCTCCTGCCTTCAATCTTTCACAGCATCAGGGTCTTTTCTAATGAGCTGACTCTTCAAATCAAGTGGCCAAACTATTGGAGCTTCCGTCTCACCATCAGTCCCTCCAGTGAATATTCAGAAATGATTTCCTTTAGGATTGATTGGTTCTGCTTGCAGTTCAAGGGACTCTCAAGAGTCTTCTCCAACACCAAAGTTCAAAAACATCATTTCTTCGGTGCTCAGCTTTCTTTATAGTCCAATTCTCACATCCATACATGACCACTGGAAAAACCATAGCTTTGCCTATAAGCACCTTTATTGGCAAAGTAATGTCTCTGCTTTTTAATACACTGTCTCAGTTGGTTATAGCTTTTCTTCCAAGGAGCAAGCGTCTTTTAATTTCATGGCTGCAGTCATCATCTGTGGTGATTTTGGAGCCCAAGAAAGTGAAATCTGTCACTGTTTCCATTGTTTCTCCATCTATTTGCCATGAAGTGATGGGACCAGATGCCATGATCTTCGTTTTTTGAATGTTGAGCTTGAAGCCAGCTTTTTCACTCTCCTCTTTCACCTTTGTCAAGAGGCTCTTTAGTTCCTCTTCGCTTTCTGCCATAAGGGTGGTGTCATCTGCATATCTGAGGCTATTGATATTTCTCCCTGCAGTCTTGATTCCAACTTGTGCTTCATCCAGCCCAGCATTTTGCATGATGTACTCTACATAGAAGTTAAATAATCAGGGTAACAGTATACAGCCTTGACATATTCCTTTCCCAGTGTGGAAACTGTCGTTGTTCCATGTCCAGTTCTAACTGCTGCTTCCTGACCTGCATACAGGTTTCTCAGGAGGCAGGTAAGGTGGTCTGGTATTCCCATCTCTTGAAGAATTTTCCACAGTTTGTTGTGATCCACACAGTAAAAGGCTTTAGTGTAGTCAATGAAGCAGACTTTAGTTCCTTCAGTTCAAGAAGGAATTATCAATTCCTTCTTACTTCCTGGAATTCTGTTGCTTTTTCTATCATTCAGTGGATGTTGGCAGTTTGATCTCTGGTTCCTCTGCCTTTTCTAAATCCAGCTTGAACATCTGGAAGTTCTTGGTTCACATACTGTTAAAGCCTGGCTTGGAGAATTTTGAGCATTATTTGCTAGCATGTGAGACGAGTGCGGTTGTGTGGTAGTTTGAACATTCTTTGGCATTTCTGTTTTGGGGGATTGGAATAAAAACTCACCTTTTCCAGTCTTGTGGTCACTGCTGAGTTTTCCAAATTGTTGGCATATCGAGTGCAGCGCTTGAACAGCATCATCTTTTAGGATTTGAAATAGCTCAACTGGAATTCCATCACCTCCACTAGCTTTGTTTGTAGTGATAGAACAACAAATAATCAAATTCAACTGAAAATGTATTTGACTTTATACAAGCAGGACTTTGACCCACACAAGGTTGGAAATAATGTCAATCTTTTACTGTGCCTCTATTGTAAAAGTAATATCTTCTGGCTACTTTGTCATATTTTAAGAACTAATGGAGAAATTAAAGAAAGAAATAGGAAGAATGCTTAAGAGAACAAGGGGTTTTATAATGTTGATGATAAATATGGCTCATCTGCACCTATGCAGGAGAAGGAAGAGGTGAATTATTTTTGAACTACATCTTTACTTTGAGAAACTGTGCCAAGTCTCAACTGAAAAAAATATACAACCTAAAAGCTGAAAATTATGTGTAAGAAGAAATCTTAATCTTAATGAATGTTAGACTGTTTTCATTATTTATTTTCCAAATAGTTGTTGAGCACTTACCATGTTGCTAGATGCCAAGATAAATAAGAAATATTCTTATAGGCTTAAGGAACTGAGAGTCCACTAGTAAAACCAGGTAAACAAATAATTACAGCTCAAGGTGGGCTTTATTCTGATTCGTATGTGGCAGACTGATGAATGAATGTCCAGAGGAAATGCCCCATTCTAAGTTAACCCAGATTTGGTGCTCAGTCCTGTGTGAAATAAGCATGCTCACAAGGGAAGAGTGAGCAGTGGGCTTTGGAGGCATTTTTATGAGATGAAGGCGAGGAAGGGTGCAGAAAGCTGTGGATGTATGGGAATGTTCTCCTAGGGTCTGGAGAGATGAGTAGGGGTTTCTTCCACTGGAGAAAGGTATTTCAGATAGAAAAACTCCATGTGCAAATGCATGAGTGCTTGAAAGAACACAGTACAGTCAATGCCCTACATGCACACCTTCAAGTTGTGAACTTTCAAAGATGCGAACTTGTGTTCATATGTAATGTCCAATTACATATATTGGTTCACGTGTCTGGTGTACGGTGTCATGTGTGTGCGTCCTCTGCAAGTGGCTGTGTGTTTGTGTGCTTTACTGTACCATGCTGGATAGAGTACTGTAGTACGGTATCTTTATTTCAAGCCCAGGATGTCTAGGAGCAAGCGTAAAAGCAGGGATGATACAGCTCGTATCGCTAAGATGTGTCAACTGTTGTACTGCACTGCTGTACTTCTCAAGGTACTGCACTGTAAGATTAAAAATGTTTTCTTTATTTTTTGTTTGTTATTTATGTAATATTTGTGTTAGAAGTATTAAAAACCTATCACAATATAGTACTATATGGCCTATTGTGTTAGTCAGGCACCTGGGCTGACTTTGTTGAACTTATGAACAAATTGGATTTACCATTGCACTCTCAGAACAGAACATGTTCGCATGTAGGGGACTTATTGTACTGGAAGGGAGAATTTTATTAGATGTGAGGAAGGGCGGGGAGCTCAGAGGTGAGGCAGGCAGGTAAGATCAGGAAGCACTCTGACCTGAAGCCAGCAGTAACATCATTCCACTCCCTTACCCCACTGGCCCAGTTAGTCACCAGCGATGGCCTCTATTACCTAGACCTATCTTTCCTTAACTCCTTCCTCAATGCTCTTCCTTTCCCATTGCTGAAGTGCAGAAACTCCTTTTTTTCCAAAACATTAATGAATCAAGAAATCTGTTAATAATTCTGTCTCATTTGTATGTGAGCATCGCTAATTTCCATGTACAAATCTTTTTTGGGGGGAGCAAGCTTTATTTTTTCCTAAGTGGTTAGCTGGCTGACCCAATATTGTTTATTGGGTACACGTACATAAATAGTAAAACACCTCTTTACATTTATTCATTGTGATTACACATGTGCTTCTCCAATCCTACTGTAAATGATATTAATTTAGAGGCAGTGATTTTCCATCACCCTTTATGAAGTCCTGGTGTGTTTGCCCCTTGTAGTCAGTGCCCTGCCACGCTCTGCGTCTCCAGGACCCTTGGGAGCTTCATCCATGTCTGAACTGAATAAGTGTAGTGTTCGCCCAAGTCAGGGAGCTTAAGACGACCTAAAAAGTTCCTTCAGCTCTGGAGAATCCTTTTAGTTAATCTGGAGATTTCTGAGGCCCAGAGTGCATCTTGAGTGGGTCTTGGAAAGCACATCTTTTGAAAACCGTGTTTTCATGTCAAGGGGAAATGTGAAAGGAATGTAATGTGTTCTGTGTGCAAGAACAGTTTGTGAGTAGTGAAGTATATAAGTCATGGCATGGATGTCTCCTGGTACAAAACTTACATCCAACTTTGGTGTTCTCTGAATGCAGCCTAATCTGTTTTGAACTTGATAACCAATGAGGATCTCCCTTGCAGTGGCCGCAGATTTGATTTAGTGTCTAGAATTGCAAAGCTTCTCCTTTATAGAAGGAGAATCAATGTTAGTGATAACCAATGTTACTTTTCTTTTAAAACACAATAGTTGTTTGCAATTTGTTCTAAATTTTTTTTCTGTTGAATTTTAGAGGAAGTTAAAAGATAATGATTTTTCCAGGTTTTCAGATAACACTCTGATAGAAGGCTTTAGTGTAACAGAAGCAGACATTTTTGGATGTCCTTATACTGATGATTTCCTTTACTAGAGGGACTTATTTCAATCTTGTTTTAATTTCTGGTTTGATAGCATCTTCCTTTACAAATTTCCATTTTAGTCAATTTGAAGATTCTGAAATCTCTGATTCATTCACTTAATATTTATTCTAAGATTATGACTCCACTATTAACAAGCAGAATAAAATGTTGTTACTCACTCGTTGGTTTTTCCCAGTTTGAACATACTTAGAACAGCAGTGTGGCCAATGTACCAGAAAACAATGATTATCTAAAATAAGAAAGATAAAATGAACATTTATTGCCAATTTGGCTGCTTAATGCAAATAGCACCCAGGTTTCCTTCTTCCAGTAGAAGATGAATAGATGTGTCTGTAGGTAATGATGACTGGTGATTACACTAATGATCATACTACAATGATAATGACAAAACTTTATTACAAAGAGGAGACAGGTACCATATAGAGCGTTTCTTATGCATCTTCTCATTTGATTTTCCCGGTTCTTTGCTTTTTCATCTATCAGAGATTGGCAAAGATGTTTGGGTATAATTTTGTGAGTGATCTGATGAACTCGTCGATGCGTTTCCTGCAAACACTGTTGCTCAAGCTTGAAACGTTAAAAGGGGCCTCTTTCACTGAAGATTTAAATTCTATCATTTTAGTTAAAACGTGTAAAATATGAAACTAGTTAAGTCTTTCTTATAATCCATGGCTCACAAAGGCAAAGTAATTTTAAACCCACACCAGCAAACTAAAAAGCCATTAAAGTTGAAACTGGAATGTTAGTTCAGTATCATGGATGATGCCATTTTGTTGAAACTAACATTACACAGAACGTGTCTAAGTAATGCTTGGGAATTCGGTGTTTTCACATATGCACGTGTCATATACGACAGCCACCTTTCCTCACTCAAACTATTTCAGAACTTCGTACAGCATGGCATAAGAACATTTGACTTTTGCTTGAGAAGAGAGTATCATATGCATATCAACTCCACCTTTCCATGACTACTTTGTATCTCTTTGTACATGTGGACACAGATGGGCATCAAATACTCTTGCTAACTTGGTGAATTAAAAACAAATTTAATTTTAAAGTTCTTGTAGAGAGAGAATTTTTAGTTTCCCAGAATTGTTTGGGCACATCTGACTGTCCCTCTATCACCCCAAATAAGCTAAAGAAATTAATACAGTAGAAATAATAAGAAGATGAATGGCTAAGTACTGTGCTAATATAAGCACTATCTTATTGAATCTCGCAGCAACCCTGTGAGCCAGGTCGTCTTGTTATCCCTCTTTTGTAGATTACAACGCCATATCTTGGACATATTGAGTAATACCTCCCAAGGTCACATGACTAGTGGCAAATGATTTTGAACTTGGGGACTTTCTTTTTTTCCCCCCAAACTTTGCTTCCCTGGTGGCTCAGAGGTTAAAGCATCTGCCTCCAATGTGGGAGACCCGGGTTCGATCCTTGGGTCGGGAAGATCCCCTGGAGAAGGAAATGGCAATCCACTCCAGTATTCTTGCCTGGAGAATCCTATGGACGGAGAAGCCTAGTAGGTTACAGTCCATGGGGTCGCAAAGAGTCAGACACGACTGAGCGACTTCACCGTCCCCCAAACTTTAAACGTTTTATTTTGTATTGGGGTATAGCCGAATAACAATGTTGTAGTGGTTTCAGGTAAAGGGACTCAGCCATACATATACATGTATCCATTCTCCCCCAGACTCCCCTCCCATCCAGGCTGCCACATGACCTTGAGTAGAGTTCCATGTGCTATACAGTAGGTCCTTGTTGGTTTGTCTATTTTGATTATAGAGTCTGTAATACCTCCACCAGTAGCTTTATTTCTTTATTAATTCTATAAATACATATCTTTATGATGCAGGAGGTACCACGTCGAATGCTTCCCATTTATTATAATCTTTACAACAGTCTCAGCTGAGTGGCACTGTCGTCTGCCTTTGGTAAGCTAAGAAGGCTCAAGGTCAGCCCCCACCTTAAAAGATACAAAGATTTAAAGACTTGTTTTCAGGATCAGTTTTAAAAGCAGAATTTAAAGCGATGTCTTCATTTTCTAGAGCTTCAGGAGCTTGATTTATGCTTTACAAAGAAAAACAATCAATCTGCTGCTTCTAAGTCGCTTCAGTCGTGTCTGACTCTGCGAACCCATAGACGGCAGCCCACCAGGCTCCCCCGTCCCTGGGATTCTCCAGGCAAGAACACTGGAGTGGGGAAACAATCAGCCTAGAGATCCTATATTTATGCTGATTTAAAAAAAAATAAAACCTTAAAAGATGTCATTAGAAAACATGCCTATTAAACTATTTAAAGGCCACCATTGTATGTGAACCTTAACAAAAGATATGAAATAAAAGCCTTGTGAAATGAAGTTTTCTACGTTAGAAAAACATTTTTGGTCAGAAAATTTTGTGGCAAATTTATCAATGTGGTAAATATTTCATTTACTAATAGGGCTATTTGGGAGAAGACTTGTTTACACTGGAGAACTGAAGGAAATGTAATCCAAATTACAGGGCATAATTGATTCTCATTGATATTCTTACAGTACCCTCTGGCTTATATGCATCTCTAAAATGATTATTAAAAAAATACTCTGTGTCACCATCTATATAATTGATGTAAGATTATTGACTTGTAATATACCGACAGCTCTGAAACTAATAGGAACTTTAGGTGAGTATGTGTGTGTGAGTATACATGCATGTATATAAGTATACACACACATAACCCTGTGTGTGCCCCATGGATCCAACTGGAGTTCACTTGCTTTTGCACATTGAATTTTAATTTTGAATTACTGATACCACTCATGTTCAAATATGACTTTGCACAGAGCAGAAATTGCTGCCTTGGGAACAAACAACTTTTTAAGGTCTTTTTGAGTTTTCTTTTTTTAAGTATAGTTCACTTATGTTGTTCCTGCCTAGCTCAGTTGGTAAAGAACCTGCCTGTAATGCTGGAGACCTGGGTTCAATTCATGGGTCGGGAAGATCTCCTGGAGAAGGAAATGGCAACCCACTCCAGTATTCCCGCTTAGAAAATCCCATGGACCGAGGAGCCTGGCAAGCTACAGTCCATAGGTCTGTAGTCCGTCAGTCCATAGGTCAAGAGTCTTCTAACTTATGTTAGTTTCTGATGTACAGCAAAGTGATTCAGTTATATATACATATATATATATTCATTTTTTCCATTATATGGTATTACAATATACTGATAGAGTTTGTGCTACACAGTAGGACTCTGTTGTTTATTTTCTATATAGTAATTTGTATCTGCTAATCCCAAACTCCTAATTTATCTTTTCCCTACCCTGTTTCCTTGGGTAACTGTAAGTTTGTTTTCTACATCTGTGAGTCTCTTTCTACTTTGTAAGGAAGTTCATTTGTACCATATTTTAGATTCCACATATACATGATCATTTGATCTGTCTTTCTCTGTTTCGCTAACTTTACTTAGTATGATAATCTCTAGGTCCATCCATATGACTGCAAATTGCTTTCTTTTTTATAGTTGAGTGGTATTCCATTGTAAACTCTTAATTCAATAAGATACATGCACCTTAGTGTTCATAGCAGCCCTATTTACAATAATCAAGACATAGAAGCATCCTAAATGTCTATCAATACATGACTGGATAAAAATATAATATTTAAGGTCTTTTAATTGATTACTTCTGCTTGAAGGATGATACATTGTGATGGAAAATATAAAGTTCAGAAAGGTTCTCCTCATGCTACATGTAAGTTTTATGGAAAATTATTGTTTTGGTTTGGTTTTAGTCTCTTTCATTTAGATATGACCTTCTCATCTGTTCAAAACTCTTTATTGGTTACTTGCTAAATTCCAGAGGAGTCTGATGGTTAACTAGAGGGATGGAGTCTCTGACCTGGTGGAAATGGTGAGTTAGACAGTTAACAAGTCATGATCCCAAACTGTAATGAGGATGGAGGAGAAGACTTGTGACAGGTTAAGTCTCCAAGGTTGAGCAGGTTTTTGTCAGCTTGCAAAGGAAAGAGAGTCAGGTGGATGCAGACTCTGCATAGAAACTGGGAGGTATATAATATGGCAGTTACATAAGGTTAGCCCAGGGGTCCGTAGGTCATTAGCTTGGACAGGCCAAAGGTCTCTTCTCATGTATGGATTTGAGAGTTGGCTGAGTGCCCAAGAATTGATGCTTTTGAACTGTGGTGCTGGAGAAGACTCTTGAGAGTCCGTTGGACAGCAGGGAGATCAAACTAGTCAATCCTAAAGGAAATCAACCCTGAATACTCATTGGAAGGACACATGCTGAAGCTGAAGCTCTGATACCTTGGCCACCTGATGTGAAGAGCCAACTCATTGAAAAAGACCCTAATGTTGGGAAAGATTGAGGGCAGGAGGAGAAGGGGACAGCAAAGGATGAGATAGTTGGATGGCATCATCAACTCAACAGACTTGAGTCTGAGCCAACTCCTGGAGATAGTGAAGGACAGGGAAGCCTAGCATGGCACAGTTTATGATCTCAAAGATTTGGACATGACTTAAGGACTGAACAACAGCAAAGGAGATTCAGCCAGTGCACTGCGGCACTCCTATATGAAAGAGAGAGAAAAAAGAGATAAGAAAAAGGCAGAAAAGTGGGAGAGGAACTGGAGAAAATTATTAACCAACACTAGGTTGTGGGTGGGTGGGTGCGAGTTTAAGGTCAAGGGTATAAGGGATTCAAGGTATCATATGTAGCTGTGTGTTTCAAAACAAGCTCTCTATGGAGTCATTGTCTTCAGCAATTAAGTGGTCGTTGGTGACTTTATCAAAAGCAGTATCATAATCTCTATTGTCTAGTGAATTTCTAGAATCTTCAGTTCAGCTCAGTCACTCAGTTCATGTTCAACTCTCTGAGAACCCATGGACTGCGGCATGCTAGGCTTCCCTGTCCATCACCAACTCCCAGAGCTTGCTAAAACTCATGTCCATTGAGTCGGTGGTGCCATCCAACCATCTCATCCTTAGTCATCCCCTCCTCCTCCTGCCTTCAGTCTTTCCCAGCGTTAGGATCTTTTCTAATGAATCAGTTCTTCACATCAGATGGCCAAACTATCGGACCTTCAGCTTCAGCATCAGTCTTTCCCATGAATATTCAGGACTGAATCTAGAATCTTAGGGGAATTGACTGATAAGAAAGCTGAATAAAACTAGTCCATTTTTCTAATGATCGTGGAACTACCATAGGCATCTTTCTTACCACCTTTAGGGTTACTAGTGAAGTCCCCGAGATGAAAAGGGAGAACAAGGGGAGAAAGCCTTCTTCAAACTACTTCAAGGAAATGGATAGTGTACATAGGCTCATCTCGAATTTTTAAGTGGTAGGATTTATCTTAAGTAGCTTATAAACAAAATTACTCAGGTTGGTTGCTGATTAAGACTATGCACACCAGCTTGTCAGAATGCCAGCGGTTTCTTAATTATTTAGCAGTAAAAGAGGTTTAATTCCTTGCCTGCTTTCAAGCTAATGGGAGCATAAAGGGAGGGTGAGTCAGGGTCCTGCAGTCTCAGGAAGGTGAGGTGGCCTCCAGTCCCCAGTGTTCTGTTGTGAAGGCACTGATGGAAAGATGGTTACAGACAGATGTGTTTCTGTCTGTCCCTGTTTCTTTTGCTCGTTCACTTGCCCTTGTTAACTTTCTGCTTCATTCTCCCGGGAGCAGAGATGACCTTCTAGGTCGTACACACCTGCTTTTTTTGCTCACTAGCACATTTTTAGTCTGTTCCTTTAGGAACTGGGAAATGCATATTTTCCCCCAAAAGGGAGGAGGGGAGAGGGAGCAAAAATTGGCAGAAAAGCCTGCAAGAAAATGAGTTTGACAGATTTGTTCAGTTCTGGATTTCTGTCTTCCTGTTCCCTAAATCTGTCAGAAAAAGCTCAAACCCTGCCCCCACGATGAATAAAATCCCTAAGGCCACTGTCTGAAAAGAGGGGAGACACACATCATTTTCTCTCCAAATTATCAGAGGAAGATCCATGCAGACAGAACCAAGACACAAATCATTATCTTCAAATTATTGGCGGGAAATCAAATTAATGCTGGAGGCTTTAAGATGGGTGGGCTAATGTGGAGGAGGGAAAAAAAAATAATTGGAAAACAGAATGTCTCATGAATAATAAATAACGTAAAATCTAGTTGTAATTTAATACGAATCCTACCACTAATGGATTGCTCATGATTAGCGGCATGGCATGCTTTTTGACCGTTTCCTGAAATTTCACCTCTCTACCTGCGCTATCTCTCCTGAAACCTTTATCTTAGGATGTTTAATTGCTTGTTTACACTTAGTTGTCTCCAGTTAGGCCACGAGTGCTGTGAAAGCTGAGACCAGGTATACACCCACAGTAGATGTTCCAGAAGGTTCCTTTGTGCATCAGAAAAGTCAAGCCTTTTTAATTTTGCAGAGGTTAATCTAGTGAGGGATCCAGCTTTAGAACAGAGGCTGGACTAGTGGAGTTCTCTTCGCAGATGCCCTGACTCCATGCTTTGCTCTCTGCATTTGGGCCATGGCTGCTACAAGGGCTGGTGGAGCTTATCTCTTGCTGCAGGATGGAATGACCTCTTGACTGGAGTCGGGGGTGGTGGTCAGTGAACCCCCACTGCAAAGCCCACGTCTGCGCCAACACACAAGAACCTTAGCAACTTTTATACACTTTTTCCAGCCTTAACAACTGAGTAGGATAATTATACCTAGCTCCCTTGGCTGGTAGTAAGACTCAAGATAATTACTATGAAACCACTTTATAAATGATGAAGGCAGCACTTATAGTTGGGGTTGTAAGAGGGCAGAACAATAGCTGCAAATACTATACTTCGTGTGCAATGTTTACTCTTGGCAAGGCGCCTTATATAGAGAAGGTTATAGATAGATGAAAGATAGGTACAGAGAAAGTGAAAGTGAAAGCATTAGTTGCTCACTTGTGTCTGACTCTGCAACTCCATGGACTGTAGCCCAACAGACTCCTCTGTCCATGGGATTTTTCAAGCAAGAATACTGGAGTGGGTTGCCATTTCCTTCTCCAGGGGATCTTTCCAACCCAGGGATCAAACTCAGATCTCCTGCATTACAGGCAGATTCTTTACCATCTGAGCCACCAGGGCAGATAAAGAGAAGGTTATAGATAAATAGATTATAGATAGACAGATATAGATAGATGTAGTGTAAATTTTCTTGATCTTCAGTTTCTGCCTAATTCAAAGCCATGTCCCCCAACCACACCCCAATTTTCCCATCTCTGATCCAACCAGTCCATTCTGAAGAAGATCAACCCTGGGATTTCTTTGGAAGGAATGATGCTAAAGCTGAAGCTCCAGTACCTTGGCCACCTCATGAGAAGAGCTGACTCATTGGAAGAGACTCTGATGCTGGGAGGGATTGGCTGCAGGAGGAGAAGGGGACGACCGAGGATGAGGTGGCTGGATGGCATCACAGACTCGATGGATGTGAGTCTGAGTGAACTCTGGGAGTTGGTGATGCACAGGGAGGCCTGGCGGGCTGCCATTCATGGGGTCGCAAAGAGTCGGACATGACTGAGCGACTGAACTGAACTGAACTGAACTGATCCTGTGTGTGTGGGATTAGCTGTGTGGCTGGTCACTATGTTTCTTGCCCTCTGCTCCACCCCTACCCCCCCATCCCTTCACCCCCACCTTGCCTTCTGGCTTCCTGTGGTTGGGGATGCACTGGAAGCCTTAAACTAGACCTTCACTTTTTTGCATTATTCCCTACTGGGACACTGCTTGTGTATCACATTTTTTAATAGAGCCTCGAGGGAAATGGAACCTTTAGGAGTTTTCAAGGTCAAATGGAGAGTGAGGTACCTCATTCTCCAGGTGCATCCAGATAAGTTGGTTGGTCAACACTGAACATAGTTCAGGCCCTTTATGGGGGTGACTGCACCCCCTGCCCCCCGCCATGAAAGATGGTTGTTGCCTCCATGTATCTCACATTCTGGTGGGGCAGCTTACTATTCATGTGTGTGCTGTGCTGAACTGTACTGTGCTTAGTCACTCAGTTGTGTCCAGCACTTTGTGACCCCATGGACTGGGCAGGCTCCTCTGTCCATGGGGATTCTCCAGGCAAGAATACTGGAATGGGTTGCCATGCCCTCCTCCAGGGGATCCTACCAACCTAGGGATTGAACCCAGGTCTACCACATTGTGGGTGGATTCTTTACCATCTGAGCCACCAGGGAAGCCCAAGAATACTAGAGTGGGTAGCCTATCCCTTCTCCAGGGGATCTTCCCAACCCAGGAATCCAACTGGGGTCTCCTGCATTGCGGGCGGATCCTTTACCAGCTGAGCTACCAGAGAATCCCCATGTAGCATACTAACAGATGTCAGATAAGCTTATGGAAGCTCAGGGACTGAGAACCACTCATCTTCAGATAAGATATTGGATGTCTTTTATTCTTAGGATCATAAGGAGGAGTGCTTAAGGCTGTCCACCTGAAAGGTACCCTGGAAAGTAAGGTTAAAATGAATTGGTTGTCAATGGGTCTCTTGGTTTCAGACATTTGGAATGAAAAAATAGGATTACTATTGCACATGCAGAACAAAATGAGGAAGATAGTTCCTTTGGGAAGAATGAAATTCAGTTTCCATGGTGTGGGAGTAATATTGGAGGTTCAAAAAAAAACTGACTCTTTTTTACCCTGAAAGAATAATCATATAGACCTTTTTTAAATTGTTGCCTTGAAAAAATTCTAAGGAGCATGTCAAATTCTACATTAAGAAGACAAGCAAAGGGTAGCATTACAGTGTCAGTGTTATCAAATTTCCAAAATTGAAAATACTTACTGTAAAGATATATAGAGAAATTTTTGCATAAATTCTGAAATAATGTGCATCTTCCCAAGTAAAAATATGTGTCAAGATTACTATAATTTCAAAATGATTGTTCTGAGTGAGCTTTCATGGTGGTTCTACTTCATATGGTAAACAGAAGTAATTCGATCATTTATCAGACTTAGTTTCAGAATTAAAGGAGTATCCAGGAATATGCCCCTTGAGTAATACATGACTGTTCTCCAAAAATAGTAAGAGAGAGGAAGAATAAAGATGATTTATTGTATGGTAGGGAATGACTTGTCATTTTCTAATTTAATGTAAGTTTTTTTATGTTATTAAACAGATTTCAGTTTGAATAGCCTTTCACCAGCCTGGTGCCTATCAGATTGTGTCAAATTAGTCACTAGTTAATGGAACAGCTTGGGATGTAGTTCACCATGATGAGTTAGTTCTTGGCTCTACAGCTCTTTAGCTAGAGGGCATTTCTTGTCAACCTTTTTAAGACCAAGTTTAGTTTTAAAGCTTCTGCTACTGATTGATGGTAGCTAATGTCATTGTCCTCATGTATGAACACTAGGTGTCATAACCTTGCCACAAGGCTTAATGAAGCTATTTTGGTCATGCTGTTAACACTTCTGCTTTTAATACCAAGTGTCTGCATTATCGGCTGTATGAGTAAAGTCGGTTTATTTTTAATTGTTGATAAGTTTTGTGCTGGTTGAGAACATTTATCTGAGTGTTCCTTCTCAGATTGTTCAAAGTGGTCATGATGGTGACATTACGAGTGTTTGTATGTGTGTACTTGTTAATTTCACTTACTTGGAGCCTCAGAAATGCACACTGACTACTTATCATTTGGACTCTCTGGAACATTCTTTGTGTTTATAAATAACCACCATCCTTGCTCATAATGTTGACAACTTACAGCAAGCAACCCTGATATTTTTGTTTCCTCTTCTGCTCTTAGCTTTCAAAATTTGAAATGCTATGTGAAGTGCTTGGGGACGAGGGATCTTCTCTTCACTCCTCCAGGTCTATTCTAACCAAACCAATGGGGCTCCTTTGTCCTCTGTTTCTGGATGCATTTAGCCAATGAAATCCTTGGCAGAGAATCAATTTCTAGATTCCTAAAACTCGAAACTCAGAAGTGATTTTTATTTCACCATTACCAGACAATCCATCATTTCATAAATGAGAAAACTGAGGCCAGTATAAGGTGGATCAGTCAGTCAGTTCAGTTGCTCAGTCCTGTCTGACTCTTTGTGACCCCATGGACTGCAGCACACCAGGCTTCCCTGTCCATCACCAACTCCTGGAGCTTGTTCAAACTCATGTCCATCGAATCAGTGATGCCATCCAACTATCTCATCCTCTGTTGTCCCCTTCCCTTCCTGCCTTCAATCTTCCTCAGCATTAGGGTCTTTTCCAGTGAGTCCAATAAGGTGAATAGTCTTGCTTTTAACTATTACACCTAGATTCTCAGGGACATTTAGTATGTTGACCATAATTGTGAACAGAAAGTAAATTATTTTACTTTGTGGACAGGATGCTTTATAGAGCTTGATAGGATGAATATCATTAGTCAAGAAAGTAAAACAAGGTAAGAGTTACTATTTTAAAAAGTAGTCAGTTGGAAGTAGCCCAGATGTCTACCAGCTGATGCATGGGTCAGTAAAGTGTGGTATAACCATCTAAAATAATATCATTCAGCCACAGAAAGAACTGAAGTTCTGATAACTGTACAGCCTGGATGAATCTTGAGAACATTATGCTAAGTAAAAGAAGCCAGTCACAAAGGACCTTATATTCCATTTATATGAAGGTTTCTGAGTGAGGTAGACCTATAGAGGCAGAGAAGAGATCAGTAGATGGCCTAGGGTTGGGTGGTAGAGTTGGGCTGAGGGTGATAAGGGAGGTGATGGCCAAGAGGTGCAGTTTCTTTTTGGATAATTTTTTTTTTGATTGATTGTGGTGGGACTTCGCTGGTAGTCCAGTGGTTGAGACTTCACCTTCCATTGCACGGGGTGTGGGTTTGATCCCTGGTTGGGGAGCAGAGATCCCACATTCGTTGGTGGCCAAAAAACCAAAACATAAAAAGAAGCAATATTGTAACAAACTCAATAAAGACTTTAGAAATGGTTCATATCAAAAAAATCTTAAAAAAAAATAAAATGGATTGTGATAGTGGAAGTACAACTCTGTGAATAAAACAAAAGTCCATTGAATAGTATACTTTAAATGGGTGAATTGTATAATGTGTGAATTATATCACAATAAAGATATGAAAAAATGTCAGTGTCAGAAGAAATAAGGAACAAAGAAAACCAAAAATATAAACACAGAAATATATGCATTGTGAGTTTACTAAGACTCGCTTTCAGAGTCTGTGAATTTTTAAAATAAATTTCTGATTATTATCACTACCAGGAAGTATGTAAATCCATGACATCTACTTGTTAGTACATTTATAGAGTTTGTTTTCCCCTCCAGTTTATGAGGTTTTGTTTTTATAAGTTTGCTGGTTTATGAGAAGAAAGATCCAAGTTGAAAACTAAATTTCTATAATGCTTTTATTTTAAGACTTTCATTTCAAGTGTTAGTTGAAATTTACTTCGTGTTTTTATATTTTGTGAGCTTTGGCAGTTCTTTTATATTGGAGGAGCATGTATATAAATGCTGCAAGTGTTGAACCTTCTGAATGCTAAATTTGTTCATGTTGTGGATTTCATAATCTGACAGTAAACATTTTTGTAACTTACAGATTGCCTTTTTTTTTTTTTTTTCCATCTGATCCAGTGGTAAAACTTATCCCTTGTACCATTCGGATTCAAGTTGACTATAATAGAAATCATTATTCAAAGAGTAGAGTAGCACCAGTCTTTCAGTGGCACCTAAATTGAAAAGAGAATTAATAAAATGGTTTTAATTACATGCTTGTCTGTTTGATAGGCAGGGAAAAAAAAGAGAGAGAGAGAGAGAGTTTTGCCTTTGAAAAGTGAAAGGGGTCTATTTGGAAAAGGGGGTTGTCAATACAATTCCATGCATTGCGATCAGGAATTTTTCTGAAAACTGTTGATGCATTAAACATAAGAGCCTTTGTTCGAACTCTTGCTCTAAAGGTGGCAACCTTACAATCTAAAAATACTCTGATTAGGAATAAAAGTATTACTTTAAGTCATGTAAAATCAGTGTTTCTCTTTATGACATTATCTCATTTTGACATTCATTTTAACTAGTTTTAAAGATAAAATTATTTTATATTTAGTGTCTTCTTTGGCTATGTCTTTTCTTTTTCCTGTGTGCTGCTAAAGTAGGTCATTCAGTTCAATTCAGTTGCATTATGACTTTTCAGATGAACATTTTGAACTTAAGAATAATTCTTTTAAAGCCAGTGATTAAGTACTATCAAATGGTTATCATAGAGAGTTGTGGCAGAAATTGACATGTAAATCTTGAAATACAGCAGACTCTCAAATATGTGATGAAGAAGTAGAGAAAGTGGAGGGGGGCTTTGTAGTTCCAAACCCTCGCACCTCCTACCACTACTTTAACCGGAAAGCTCCAGAATGCCCCCTTCCTGAGATTTACTATGTGTCTGAAGGAATAATCATCAGAGCCTATGGAGAGTGAAATTAAACTTTCTGATCTTTTTCAAACACCCAGACAGCATTCAAGTCTGGCATTGCCTATAAGAAATAAAGAGCTTCCCCGGTGGCTCAGCATTAAAGAGTCTGCCTGCGATGCAGGAGCCACAGGAGACAAAGGTTCAATCCCTGGGTTGGGAAGATCCCCTGGAGGAGAAAATGGCAACCCACTCCAGTATTCTTGCCTGGAGAATCCCATGGACAGAGGAGCCCGGTGGGCTACAGTCCATGGGTCACAGAGTCAGACACGACTGAAGTGACTTAACTTGCACACACGCATAAGAAATAAATGCTCGTGGTGGGCCTTTTCTGAGGCATTAATCACCTTATTACCCAGGGAACCGACTGAGGTTCCCTGTACCTCTAAGATGCCCTTGCTTATGGTCTCCTGCAGAATTTGATATTGTAGAATTGGATGGGATGCTAATGATGATGATGACGATGACTGCCATGGAGATATTGATGTAATATCTCTTATAATGTCAGCACTCTGGGAAAACAAGGAACCAATTCTGTAGTAAGTGACCGTGGATTTCCTTGGAGGTTGACAATGACGGGATTATCAGTGTAGCCAGCATTCTTAGCACTTGAGCCAGTGTCTGAGAATGTAGAACAGTAATCCCTCTTCCATATTAGGAGAGGAAAGCATTTATACTTGAAAATAGCAGTCCTTTCAAAGGATTTCTCTATGACATTTGCTCTGGGATGGATTCTTTTTATCATATAACTCGAGTGCCTTTCTGGGTAACACATCTTCTGTTATTAAAACATTGTTTTGGATACCCTTTAATGAACATATTACCTGCATCATGATATCTGGGTGTTATGTTGTATAGATTCTCCATTGTGATGCCTAATAGAGTTGAGACCCTGGTTTGGTCTTGGCTTAGGATCTTATCATGTCTCTGAACAGTGAAGTGTCAACAGGAGATAAATCCCTTACAGGCTGAGTGTCTGGCTCCCCTCCCAAGAACTCCCTTTCTGAGCGGGACTGAGAAGTGTTGAAATGAACTACAAACGGAGGTCACTGTAATTTATAGTTTTTTTCTAGCCACCAAGCATAGCACTTGAGTTGTAGCACAACACCATTTGTGACATTCGTGGATCTGAAAAATCTGATGTTGGTTGGCAGCTGCTAACCAAGAAGGGACCTGAAAATTCATGGTTCTTGAACAGAAGAAACCGAGGGAGTAGGAAACAGCACAGGCAGGTTCATCACAAAACTAAGGAAGCTGGAAGTTCAAGGCCCCTCACTTTTAGACCCTGAGTGGAATTTATTGGAAGTCATTCCAAAGTGTCCTCTGAGGGGATGAGAAGCTACGTTGTAATCTGAATACATACATTTCTGGTAAATGGTTTGAAAAACAGGAAACGAATAAATGAATACGGTGACCGTGCCAGAAGTATTCAGAAACCTGAAGCCCTGTTTAACAAAAACACAAAGTATAAGATAAAGTGAATATTTACTTAACATGAGAAAAATAAATCTCCAAAAATTCCTGGAGCCTTGAGAGATTCAGGTCTCTTTCTTCAGAGATATTCAGAACTAGGGGAAGTGGCCCTATTTATTCCTGTTTTTCTACTTTAGGCTTCCCTGGTGGCTCAGACAGTAAAGAATCAGCCTACAAGGCTGGACACCTGGGTTCGACACCTGGGTTCAATCCCTGGGTGGGAAAGATCCCCTAGAGAAGGGAATGACAACCCACTCCAGTATTCTTGCCTGGAGAATTCCATGGACAGGGGAGCCTGGCGGGCTACAGTCAAGGGGGGCTGCAAAGAATCAGACCCGACTGAGCAACTGACACTTTCACTTTCTTTCTACTTTAGTTTCTAAATGTTTTCTTCTTTCATTTCTTTTCTTTCTTCCTTTCTTGCTTTCCCCCTTTCTTTTTTCCCCTTCCTTTCTTCTTTCATTCCTTCTTCCTTTTTTCACCCTTACTTCCTTATTTTCGTCTTCATTATACTCTGGTATATCCCCGTAAGCTCTGGCTGGTATTTCATGGAAAAATTTCTCTCTTGCGAAGCCAGTGAAAGGAAAAGACTGGGGAAAACTATTCTAATTCCCAGGAATCACTTCCATACAAACTCCAGATTCAGAAGTGAGTCTCCTTTTGAGACTGGAGAGAAACAATCTCCCTCCCCCTCTTTACAGAATTCTTAGTTTTAAGAGATTTCCAGATGTTTTTCATCCAGACATGTCTAGAGAAATAAATGAAAGACAGCATATATTTTAACTTGTTTTGGCTGTTAACGCCTCTCAGGCAGGCAATAAATATTATATTACTTTTTCTTTTGACCAAGTCCCTCTTAATGATAGCATACCTTGGGGCTGGTGGTAGGCAGTCTAATGCGTTGTTAGTGATTTTTTGAAGACTGGAGAATATCAGTGATTACCAATGCTACTAATAGGAGGCTCCTTTAGGAAGAAAATGTAGAAAAGCCCGTTAATGCTTTTTGAAGCATGAAAGAGGATAGTTTTGTCTACAAATCCAGGGGCGTGTAGCTTAAATGGTGTGAAGTTTTATACATAGACAGTTCTGCTGTCAGATCTGTCCTGGCCAAGGGGATTTGTCTCAGTAGACACCCTGCTGCAGATTGTTACTAGGTTCAGGCTTCACTTTATGGCTTTCTGAAGCTATAGGCCTCCTGCTGGCTTCTAGTTTTGCATGTAGATGAGAAAGGAACTCTTGTGCAAAGTTTTTATTAGGATGTTTTAATGATGCTTTCCTGCTCCATCATGGGGAAGAGGGATCTGCCAGAATGTTGGGTGTGCGCCCCCATAAATAACTTCCCAGAAGTTCGGATTTCTGTTTATTTCAGATGAGAAGGACTGCTTCTCCTTCCACCCCCCCCCCCGCAAACAAAGGGGTGTTCTTCTGCCCTTGGTCCACATACTCCCTCCCTAGTTGTCGGGTCCTGACTCCCTGCCCACTTTTATAAAAAAAATTTTTTTTTGACATCATATAGTGACTGTGTTAAGTGTTAGTTGTTCAGTCATGTCCAGCTCTTTGCAACCCCATGTAGCCCTCCTGGCTCCTCTGTCCATGGAATTCTCCAGGCAAAAAGACTGGCATGGGTAGCCATTCCCTTCTCCAGGGGATCTTCTGACCCAGGGGTTGAACCTGGGTCTCCTGCATTACAGGCAGACTCTTTACCATCTGAGCCACTTACAGTAGTAATGAAATATTCAGTAGAATCGTTGAGATTCAAAATGTAAGAAGAGTAGTATCAACATTGCTCTCGCCCTATAACAATTTGAGGATGTGATTTTTGTCCAAATCCTTTTTTCATGAAATAAACGGAATTTTACAAAGCTATATGCTTTTATTTTGTAGAAAATCACCAATAAAATGACTGACTTAAAAGGGAATGGCTAAAAAATAAATAAATAAAAAGGGAATGGCTACTTTTTAAAGCACTGCATTTCGTTTTGGTTTTTTTTTATGATATTGTAATATAGTCTGAAAAATTTGCTAATCTGTTAGGCTTTTATGAAACATGCATTTCACAATTTTTGATGCTCCATTCTATTTTTTTGCTTAGTGTTTTATCATTAAAATTTGGAAAGTTTTCATATACATAGTCACCTGATTTCATGTGAATGTGGTATCTGTTTGCATTGTTCACTGCCTGCTGTGGGTTACCTGATGGACAGTATTGAGGGCTGTTTTAAAAATAGTTTTATAATATAAAGAAAGCCTCAGAATTATAAGAATTTTCATCTGTAGTCTGCTGTAAAAACAATGAAGGCACACAAAACCGAGACTCCATTGTTGACTCAAGTTGAATATATTAGATTATAAATTGTGGTCAGTTAGTTGAATGTTCTGTAGTTTTTGTTGAAAACATCGCTAGATCCTTTCATTTAGTGGACAAGTGCATGAAAAGTTGCCATGAGCCTGCCCTATTCTATTCTGTTCCCTTCCTTTTGAAACAATGTTAGCCACTTTTTTAAAATTAAAAGAGAAATAAATGGCTAGAAAAAAAAGATTAAATATCTCACAAATATATTGCAAGAAACAAAGCTGCTCATTGCAGCTGTCTGTAAAATTTAAAGACAGGAACAAACCAAGTGACAATATATTAAGTTGGGGGCTGGTTGAATAGATTATAGTACATGCATCTAAGCAAGTACTTTGTGGCTATAAAAGGGATGAGGGCTGTCTATAAATTTCTGTGGAGAGATCTCTTGAATAAAAGAAGTGGAAACAGCACTGCCCAGGAAAGTATACTTAAATACATAGTGCTACTGCTTATCTAGGAGGGGACAGGGGTGATTTGTGTATTTGACTCCAAAAATGTGTCCATATTTTACATAAGTATAAAACAAAATCGATAAAATGAAAACAACTCTTATACAGGAAATAAATGAACTCATTGTATATCTAGTTGCTTGCCTAACCAGTCAGAGACAAATCATTTCAAATGATACAAAACCACAGACATTTGACTCTATGGCCTCAGCTAATTATACTCTAAGATCTTTAAAAAACAAGAAGAGGGGGCAGAAGAAAATTTCAGTGTTCTCATAATCTTATTTAGTAGCAGTGTTAGTTTGGGAACTGTTGTGCATATCATTGTGGGTAGAGCAAATAAGTGACCATGTTTTTGATCAGGGGAAGGAAGATAGAGGTGTGAGATCAGTATGATTGTATAAAAAGTCCTGACACTCTGAATTGAATCAGAAATATCAAAATGAATTTATTTTTTTAAAGATTTTTAAATTTATATTTTAATTGAAGGATTATTGCTTTACAGAATTGTGTTGGTTTCTGCTAAACAACAATAAATATCAGCCATAGGTATACATATGTTCCCACCCTCTTGAACCTCCCTCCCATCTCCCTCCCCATCTCACCCCTCTAGGTTGTCGCAGAGACCCTGTTTGAGTTCCCTGAGTCATACAGCAAATTCCCATTGGCTATCTTTTTTATATATGGCCGTGTAAGTTTCCATGTTACTCTCTCCATACATCCCACCCTCTCCTTCCTCACCTGATCCTGTGTCCAGAACTCTGTTCTCTACCTCTGTGTCTCCATTGCTGCCTTGCAAATAATTTCATCAGTAGTATCTTCAGATTCAATTTATGCATTAGTGTATGATAATTGTCTTGATGTGGACTATTTATAAAGTTTTATTTGAAGTTGTTGAAATATTATTTCTGTTTTATGTTTTGGTTTTTTGGCCATGGGGCATGTGGGGTCTGTCCCCAACTAGAAATGGAACCTACACCCCCTGCATTGGAAGGCAAAATCTTAGCCACTGGACAGCCAAGGAAGTCCCCAAATGAATTTATTTTTTAAATGCTGATTTCTTAAATTCATCCTTGGAAGTGAAATGAAGTGAAGTTGCTCAGTCGTGTCTGACTCTTTGCAACCCCATGGACTGTAGCCCACCAGACTCCTCCGTCCATGGGATTCTCCAGGCAAGAATACTGGAGTGGGTTGCCATTTCCTTCTCCAGGGGATCTTCCCAACCCAGGGATCAAACCCAGGTCTCCCGCATTGCAGGCAGACGCTTTAACCTCTGAGCCACCAGGGTATACAAGAATATTCATCCATCTAAGTAACCAAGAGTACATCTGGAGTCCACACTGAGGTTTACTGGAAGGAACCACTTTGTATGGCAAGAAGTGTGTTGACTGAAAAAAATGCACAACTTAATACTTAAGAATTATGTTTTAGTCAGTGGATACACTAAGGACTTAAGCCATCGTCTAGTCAAAGCTATGGTTTTCCCAGTAGTATGTATGGATGTGAGAGTTGGACCATAAACAAGGCTGAGTGCCAAAGAATTGATGCTTTCAAAAGCTGCAGTGTTGGAGAAGACTCTTGAGAGTCCCTTGTACTGCACGGAGATCAAACCAGTGAATCCTAAAAGAAATCAAACCTGAATATTCATTGGAAGGACTGATGCTATAGGTGAAGTTCCAATACTTTGGCCATCTGATTCGAAGAACTGACTCATTGGAAAAGATCCTGATGCTGGGAAAGATTGATGGCAGGAGGAGAAGGGGGTGACACAGGATGAGATGGTTGGATGGCATCACCAACTTGATGGACAGGAATTTGAGCCAACTCCGGGAGATGGTGTAGGACAGGGAAACCTGGCGTGCTGTAATCCATGGGGTCCCAAAGAATTGGACACAACTGAGCGATTGAACTGAACTGATGAACCTGGGAGACGGCCCTTTAGATATTAATAGCTCTTAGGGGCAGTTGTGAAGAGGTAAGGGTGGAGCCAGGATAGTTTTTCCATCCAAAACCAGGTAGTTGAAACAACAAAACATTACGTTAATTAAAGAAAACCAGACATCTGAAGTTAATGAATTTAGTGCTTTTCTATGTATGGGAAGATGCAAGAATCTGAGCTCACTGAAATCATTCCTTGGCTTTGCACCTTAGTTATCTAAGGCCAGTATCCTGGTTTCCTCCATCCTGATTGTCCTCCAGGTACACAGCTGGGGCTGCAGTGGTTGATGGCAGAAACAGCCTTTGTTTACTGACATGGTAGATGACATTCTTTATCCACGGATATTTGAGATGACTTGGAATATCTTGTTGCCCTGCCACACAGCAACATAACTATCAACAAGTACTGGTCTTATCAGAAAGTCTCTCCAAGTTGGGTCAGCTTGAGCATGAACGAGGTTATGGATTACAGTAGGGGGTTGGGGAGAACTAACCTGTTTTGGTCACTGATTTGAAAATGTTAAATAAAGGGAAAATAATAAAGAATTCATCTTGTTTTTTTCTCTAAGGCTTGATTTCTTGGTAATTCTATATATGAATAGGTGACAAGAGTAAATTCCTTTTTATAGAAGTATGGCAGCTAGTACATGAAGAAGGAATTATGGGAATCTTTTATCACTATTTGCATCCTTACTGAAATAGTGTTTCTTAGGCAAAGATCACCAATCACTAAAAGAAAGGAAATATGTTATTTCCTTCTCATAGGAATACACAACATCATCTGTGAACTAGTCTCCCCTGACCAAAAAGAAAAGTAATTAATAAGCCTGGATTTGATCAAGCTTCCAGATCTGTCAGCTTGTAAGAAACACAGGGGTCAGAGGATCAGGTTACATGATGTTATAGAATTACTACCAGCAAGATCTAGATTGTGGGGAAGTGCTGTATGCCAGATGATCTGGTTTCTTCAACAATAGCAAAAAAAAACTTAAAAGGAAAATGGGAATGAGGACCTTGTGAGTTAGGGTAGTCCTTTCAGCCAGCCTTACTGAAATCTGATTCAAATAAATGTGTTTGTATGTGTGCAGGCTTACAATAGACTTACAAATACATATAAAATCTGTATGTGAAATACACATCTACATGCAAATGTTTATGTATATATAATGGCACTAGTGGTAAAGAGCCCGCCTGCCAGTTCAGGAGACGTAAGAGGCATGGGTTCAATCCCTGAGTGGGGAAGATTCCCTGGAGAAAGAAGTGGCAACCCACTCCAGTATTCTCTTTTTTTTTTTAATGTATTTAATTTTAATTGGAGGCTAATTCAGTTCAGTTCAGTTCAGTCGCTCAGTTGTGTCCGGCTCTTTGCAACCCCGTGGACTGCAGCACGCCAGGCCTCCCTGTACATTACCAACTCCCGGAGTTCACTCAGACTCACGTCTATTGAGCCAGTGATGTCATCCAATCATCTCATCCTGTCGTCCCCTTCTCGTCCCACCTTCAATCTTTCCCAGCATCAAGGTCTTTTCAAGTGGGTCAGTTCTTCTCATCAGGTGGCCAAAGTATTGAAGTTTCAGCTTCAACATCAGTCCTTCCAATGAATACTCAGGACTGATTTCCTTTAGGATGGACTGGTTGGATCTCCTTGCAGTCCAAGGGACTCTCAAGAGTCTTGTCCAACACCACAGTTTAAAAGTATCAATTCTTCGGCACTCAGCTTTCTTTATAGTCCAGCTCTCACATCCATACATGACTACTGGAAAAACCATAGCCTTGACTAGACAGACTTTTGTTGGCAAAGTAACATCTCTGCTTTTTAATATGCTATCTAGGTCGGTCATAACTTTTCTTCCAAGGAGTATGTGTCTTTTAATTTCATGGCTGCAGTCACCATCTGCAGTGATTTTGGAGCCCCAAAAAATAAAGTCTCGTACCATTACCACTGTTTCCTCATCTGTTTGCCATGAAGTGATGGTACCAGATGCCATGATCTTAGTTTTCGAATGTTGAGCTTTAAGTCAACTTTTTCACTCTCCTCTTTCACTTTCATCAAAAGGCTAATTTCATCAAGTAGGCTAATTACTTTACAATATTGTAGTGGTTTTTGCCTTACACTGACATGAATCAGCCATGAGTGTACATGTGTCCCCCATCCTGAACCCTCCTCCCTCTTCCCTCCCCACCCATCCCATCCCTCAGGGTCATCCCAGTGCACCGGCCCTGAGCACCCTGTCTCATGCATCGAACCTGGACTGGCAATCTATTTCACATATGATAATATACATGTTTCAATGCTATTCTCTCAAATCATCCCACCCTCGCCTTCTCCCACTCCAGTATTCTTGCCTTGAGAATCCCATGGACAGAGGAGCCTGGCAAGCTACAGTCCATAGTGTCACAGAGTCAGACACAACTGAAGGAACTTAGTAGTAGGTACGCATAGGTATGTATATGTGTACGTGACAGGGAAATTTGCTTCCTGACTGAATATTTTTATATATGATGCATATTAATATCTTTACAAACTATGTAATAGTTATTGAAAAATTAAAGTCATACTAACTTGATTATGAGTGGAGTCGATGACTAAGTTTTAGAGCTTTCGACATCGTGTAGGATATTTTGTTTGGGCTGTGATAACAAAATACTACAGACTGGTGGGCTTCAGCAGCAGAAACTTACTTTCTCATAGTTCTGCAGGCCAGAAGTCCAAGATCAAGGTCTTGGCAGGCTTACTTTCTACTGAGACTTTTCTCCCTGGCTTGCAGGCAGCCGCCCTTGTGCTGTGTCCTTGCGTGTCCCTTCTGCTGTGTATGTGCCTGTCTGTATCCAAATTTCCTCTAATTATGAGGACTCCAGTCATACTAGATAAGTATGTCTTATCAGTTCGTTTTACCTTCATTACTTCTTTAAAGGTCTAATCTCCAAATACAGTCATTATTTCTATCAAAGGTACTGAGGGTTAGAGCTTCAGCTTATGAATTTGAGGGTTGAGGAAAAGTTCACCTCACCCTAGAATATGTTTTAATGATCTGAGGTGAGAGATTTATATCTTTAAGTTCAAAAAACAAGTTAGCTAGTTTCAATGATCTATTATGTATGTGTGTGTGCATTCTTTTTCGTAGTCTTATATAGTTTATTATAGGATATTGACTGTAGTTCCCTGTTCTATACAGTAGAACTTCATTGTTTATTTTAGATGCAATATTGTAGGGAAAAGCCCATCTTAACTCCATGTTGTAACTCTTTCTTTAACTTGCTTTTCATTCTTTTTGTTCTTATAACCATACAGAATGGCCTGCCTCAGAGAATCCTGCCCCTCTGCCAGACTGTTAAACTGAACTGCCCTTGTTCAAAACTCTGTCCACCTGTAGATGGCAGGAAGGATGAAATCAACACATCCCCTGCCTGAGGCTTGCCATTCTAAGAGATATTTGCTAGATTAATGGCCTTTTTAGGCTTCCTTCATACCTCAGTTGGTAGAGAATCCTCCTGCAATGCAGGAGTCTGCCTACAATGCAGGAAACCTGGGTTCGATTCCTGGGTCAGGAAGATCCGCTGGAGAAGGAAATTGCAACCCACTCCAGTTTTCTTGCCTGGGACATCCCATGGATGGAGGAGCCTACAGTCCATGGGTTTCCAAGAGTCTAACATGACTCAGTGGCTAAACCACAGTGGCCTTTTTGTTTCCTTACCTCCCCCAATCCTTATTCTATAAAAGAACCTGGCATCCAGACCTGGATAAGATAGTTATTTTGAGACATTAATGTGCCATTTTTTTGTCAGTTGGCATAAAGTTGTCTTGCTTGTCTCAACGCCTTGCGTCCAATTCACTGGTGAGCAGAGCAAGCTTGGACTTTGTAACAATAGTAGCTTTTATCTACTAATCCCAAACCCTCCCCCTACTTTCCTCTTTGGTAATCATAAATTTGTTTTCTATATCTGTGCTGCTGCTGAAGCTAAGTCGCTTCAGTCATGTCCGACTTTGTGCGACCCCATGGACAGTAGCCCACCAGGCTCCTCTGTCCACGGGACTTTCCAGGCAAGAATATGGGAGTGAGTTGCCATTTCATTCTCCCGTATCCTGTAGCCTTTATCTGTGAGTCTATTCTATTTTGTAAACAAGTTCATTTGTATCATATTTTAGGTATCACATATAAGCGATAGGTCCATCCATGTTGCTGCAAATGGCATTATTTTATTCTTTTTATGGCTGGGTAGTATTCCATTATATATATATATATAATGGAATATATATATATATATATATATATATACACACACACACACACACACACACACACACACACACACACACACACACAATGGAGAAGGAAATGGCAACCCACTCCAGTATTCTAGCCTGGGAAATCCCATGGACAGAGGAGCTTGGTGGACTACAGTCCATGGGGTCGCAAAGAGTCGGACACGACTGAGCGACTAACACAAACAAACAAACTATATATATATATATTTATACACCACATCTTTACCCACTCATCCATTGATGCACAGGTTGCTTCCATGTCTTGGCTATTTTAAGTAATACTGTATTTAAATACCGTATTTAGGTAATACTGCTGTAAACATTGTGTGCCTGTATCTTTTCAAATTAGAGTTTTCCCCAGATATATGCTCAGGAATGTGAATGCTGAATCATGTGTCAACTCTGGATTTTTTAAGGAACCTCCATACTGTTTTCCAAAGCGGCTATACCAATTTACATTACCCCCAACAGTGTAGGGGCGTTCCTTTTTCTTCACACCCTCTTCAGCATTTATTATTTCAGTGACTGTTTCTTGATGTCCAACAAGCAGAAGCCCATGGGAACACCTAGCCACTGACTCATGGTACATAGTTTCACTTCCAGTCATTTGACAGTTTCTGCTTTGTTCCCATGCTGGTTTCCTTCTCTTTTGATACTTTTCCAACACTGGAGTTAGAGCCTCATCTAATCACATGAAAACAGTTCTCTACAGTTTTTGGAATTTTCTTCTCTTTGCAAACAATTATGAGTAAGTCCCTGTAGAAAGAGGCAAACCATTAAATATGGTGTTAACTGTTTTCATTTAAATTAACTTGAGAAAGGATGTTCTTCATAGTTCATGTCTGTAGCCTTTTTTTTTTTTAAATTGGAAGATAATTGCTTTACAGTTGTTATGGTGGTTTCTTACTGTACAACAATGTGAATCAGCCATAACTGTATATATGTATATATATCCCCTCCCTCTTGAGCCTCCCTCCCACCCATCCCAGATCCTGTAGGCTTTTTAATGACAGTGAGCTCTGAGAAGTTTGAATACAGTTTTTCACTCGCTATTGTTACAGCCTAAATATAAACTAAGTAATGATTTCTCTCCCTTTATCTGTTTAATTATGAGTTTGATATACATATTGATATCATGTCTCTCTTAGTCATACATCCCTTACACAAATTACTTTCCATGTGTAATAAATTGAAAATGGAAATTATGACTCGTCTAATTACTTTTTCATTTCTTCATTATTCCTTTTGGAAAAGTAGCACTGGGAAACAAATGATTTTCCTTGTGAAATATTAAATTATGATGGGAAAAAAAAAAAACTTGCTTTAAGCTTCATAGATTGTTTTTTCCAGAATGCCAAACAGTTATCACTGATTATATTAGGGCTGTTATGGATGGCATTGTGATTCTTTAAGAAAATGCTCACATTTTTTGAGACACATACCAGTGGTAACAGGATTTTCTTTAAAACACTTAAGCAGAGACAACGAAAGAGATCGAAGATACGCATATGGCAAAATTCTGATAACTGTCCTCTGTGGATAACTGGTGTAAGTTCATTGTGCATTCTCCCTGTTTTTGTGTATTTTACAGCTCTTCCCAGCAAAAAGTTAGTGTTGTGACATAATCAGCATTATTACAGAGTGATTTCATAGGCAGATATATACCAGTAAGTATTAATATTTGCCACATTGATTCCGACAGTTTGTTTTCCTAGAGATAGAGGCATTCCTAGCAGGCCTAATATACACAGTGTGCTGGAAATGTACTCATCAAGAATCTTGTATCAAGGGAAGGGCAAAATTCTACAGTTAGTAGGAAGAATTTTTGAGTATGGCTCATTTGCAGCAAAGGATTAAATAATTTTTCTTTCTTTAAAAAATCTTTAACATTAGCAATCATGAGTTTTCAGACATTCCTACTAAGTATTAGAATGATTCTGACTGAGAATCTGTCACCTTTCATGCAGTTCCATCTGTTTACCTTATAGACGTCATTTCTTAGGCTGAGCGGACATTTTTAGTGGCAAGCATGATATTATTGACTATAGAGATGTCATCCTATTAGTTACGCAAGGGTTATATTTAGTGTATATGGTATCTTCCCAGGGTCATTTTCGGAGAAGGCAATGGCACCCCACTCTAGTACTCTAGCCTGGAAAATCCCATGGATGGAGGAGCCTGATATGCTGCAGTCCATGGGGTCGCTAAGAGTCGGACACGACTGAAGTGACTTAGCAGCAGCAGCAGCAAGGTCATTTTGATACTCCTAACATAATATCTAGTGTTACCACATCTTAAAGTTTTGAAAGATCCTTGCTCAGTGTCATGCCAGCTCTATTTTAGTTTCCACTACAATGAAACAGCCCAACTACCCTGACATATTAGGACATCTATCAGATAAAAGCTTATATGAGCTACAGAAATTTAATGATAGCTTAGTATTATGCTTAGAAGGACTTAATCGCTGCATCAGAATCTTGAAAAAGCTACCTTGAGAAAAAGCATTTATGGGATACTGTTCAGAGTTACCTATTTTTAAAAAATAATATGTATAAGATGTAGAAGTGAGGAAGAAAAAGTATTTGAAAGAATTGTCTTTTCAGTTCATAGCATGGATTAATTGGGCTTCCCAGGTGGCTCAGTGGGTAAAGAATCCACATGCAATGCAAGAGACCCAGGATCCCTGGGTCGGGAAGATTCCCTGGAGGAGGGCGTGGCAACCCACTCTAGTATTCTTGCCTAAAGAATCCCATGGACAGAGGAGCCTGGCGGGCTACAGTCCATAGAGTCGCAAAAAGTCTGTCAGAACTGAAGTGACTGTCTGAGCACATGGCTTAATTGGGAATACACCTGCATTGGGAGATGTGTATTTAAATAAAACAAAAAAATGATTTTTCCTTTGTAGTAGCCCTTATCAAGACTGAACTAACTTAATGACCGTAGATGAAAGAAGTAAACTTAAGTATCCTCTTGAGCTAAAACTTACTGCTATCTTAGGAATTTTCTAGGCGGTACTTCTGCTTTGCAAGAAGAGAGCTTTCAGGCATCCCCCGGGGCCTCTCCTTGTCAAGTGGGCCATCTGGGGATGGGAATGGGAGAGCTATTTCAGGGCCAGATGAGTCCCTACAGACCGACAAAAGTGAAAAAGACATTATATCTCCCCTGTGGAGCTGACTTGTTCCTCTTTTAAACATTCTTAAATAGAAAAAAAAAAAACTTTACTGAAATATGGTAAGTATTAAGGAAGCACCTACTTGAATAGAGCTGCAGCCTATTAGTTCTGTGGTCTGTTACTTAACCTCTGTGAGACTTGATTCCCTTATCAGGAGCGGGATAAAGTTACATAAAGGAAACTGTTCTACGAGTCAGGCATAGAAAGTGACTGCTTTAGTGCCTGAGACCCCGAGGCTGGGATGTCATATTTGAGAAATGGCAGCGGCTACTTTCATGACCAGAGCTTCCCTGGTGCCTCAGTCGGTAAGGAATTCACCTGCAACCCAGGAGAAAGAGGCGAAGCAGCCTTGATCCCTGGGTCGGGAACATCCCCTGGAGAAGGAACTGGCCACCCACTCCAGTATTCCTGCCTAGGAAATACCATGGCAAGGGAATCTGGCAGGCTACAGTCCATGGAATCGCGGAGTCAGACATGACGGAACAACTAAACCACCACCACTTACGTGAATGGAGAAGGGCAGGATGGGGTAAAACTAAGATGGTTCAATCTGATTAAGGTTTTTAACTAAGTTCTATCAGCAATAACGAAATCTCTATATTTTCATTTCACCCCATACCATGTATTTAATGGGCCTCCCTGGTGGCTCAAATGGTAAAGAATCCGCCTGCCAGTGCAGGAAACCAAGGTTCGATCCCTGAACTGGGGAGATCCCCTGGAGAAAGACATGGCCACCCACTCCAGTATTCTCGCCTGGAAGCTACATACAGATCGTGGGGTCGCAGAGTCCAACACAACTGAGTGCCTGTCACTTCCGCTTTCATGTACTTAACATACAGATGCTATTTATGATGATGTGTTAATCATATTGTTATTAATACTATTATCCCCCTGAACTCTTGTCAAAATAATACTGCATAAATAACAGACCCCTGTAAAACTCTGGAGCAGACACAGCAATCATTATTCCTGTTCATGGATCTGTGGACTGGGCATGGCTCAGCTGCTCCAAGATGGTATTGGATACAAGCTGCAGACTGAGTTTCCCTCTGTTCCACATTCCCAACCTCCTGTTGATAGCCAGATCATGTTCCTTTGCAAAGTGATGGTGTCTACCGAGAAGGCAACCCCACAGTGCAAGCATGCGTCAAGCACTGGCCTGGGTCAGGTCCACTCATGTGCAATGGCAAAGCAAGACACAGATTCAAGCCCAGCATCTGTGGAATAGGGAAAAAATATTCTGCCTGTAACACGGGGAAGAGCGAGGGAATGTTTCCTGTCTAATGATTCAAATGATTAAAATGATTATCATCATCATTATTAATTGCATCTGGTTACATTATTATACATTGACAGTTTCTAAGAGCAGTGAGCAGGTCTGCAGGATATAGCTGAGGTTTCTGGGTGGTGATTGTTTATTCTGGGGGCTTCCCAGATGGCTCAGCGGTGAAGAATCCACCTGCAGTGCAAGAAAAACCAAAGACCTGGGCTTGATCCCTGGGTCGGGAAGATCCCTTGGAGAAAGAAATACCAACCCTCTCTGGTATTTTTGCCTAGGGAATCCCATGGACAGAGGAGCCTGGCAGGCTACAGTCCATAGGGTTGCAAAGAGCAGGACACAACTGAGCGACAGAACATTCAGCATGCTATGATCAATAAATGAAGCCCAACGAACAACTGCATATAAAAATTGCAAAGCACGCTGGTGTTTCTCATGCTGGTGTTCAGCATGCTTTGCTTCCATTCAGATTCACGTGCCTGGGTATCCTACTTCTGATGTACTAAATAGGAACAGCTCCATGCAGGCTGGAAAATAGCATCGTGAATGACGTGGTAGCCTTGATGGTATCATTAATGATCACATCTAGCTGAGGCTGTTTTCTGCTAATCAGTCTTCATTATTCCATTTTACTTGCCCTCTAGTCCTGCTGCAGTGTCTGTTTGTGCTGTTCTTTTCATTTCTTTGTGGAGAGTTTCCTCTCTCACCGAAGGCAGAGTTTCAGGAGCTTGTTCAGCATTGTAACAGGTGAATTGGAAACAGCTGTAAAGCAACTCGTGACTGTTGTTTTGGCATAGGTACCACTGCGTGCCCATGGCACGTTTATGTTTAGTCATCACAGAGGAAGCTTTTAAAATTCATCCACCTTGCTGGTTGGACTCGCCACTCACCACTTTTAAGTGCTTCTTTTTTTCAGACTTTTTCTTTTACCTCCACATGACCCCAAACAAATCAATCAGGAGCCCTCCGGTTGAAAACTCTTCCAATATATGATGTGACACCAGCAGAATGTCTTTAAAAAGAACCGTGTTTCCCTCTGAATGTACAATAACTCAGAGCATCAGACGCGTTCAGGGAGAGAAATCGAGCCTAAAGGGGCGTCGGAGGCTGCTGAGGGTTTTGTGCTGGAGGGAGCAAGTGGACTGGCAAGGTTTGTCTTCGTGCTTGCCTGCAGATGGTATTGTCTGTTTTCTTTTTTCTTTTTTTTTTTTTTCTGTACCGGAGTGGGCGGAGAGGGCTGCTTTAGCTGCCATTGATGAAAATCAAACTCCCAATGTCTGATGGCAGGCTGCTATTTCACGCTCTGCCGTTTTTTGTTTCAGCAGAAATTGAGTTTGTTTGTTTTTTGTTTTTTGTTTTTTTTTTTTTTGCTGGTGGTGTTTGCCTCTTCTGAAGTGGAGAGACGGCCGCATTTAGTTAAGGGTTCAGCATGCTTTGCTTCCATTCAGATTCACATGCCTGGGTATCCTGCTTCTGATGTACTAAATAGGAACAGCTCCACGCAGGCTGGAAAATAGCGTCATGAATAACATGGTAGTCTTGAAAAAATGCCAAAAAAATGTTAATATCAGTCTCTAGATACCCACTTTGTATGCTCTGGGGACATTGGCCCGATCTTACATATCAAATTCAGTTATTCTTTATAAAAGCCAAATTATTTATCACCACAGGAGGCATATTTTGACAGGGTTGTTTCTATGTATACAGTTTTTTGTTTTGTTTTCTGGGGTTTTTTTGGGGGGGGGTTTGTTTGTTTGTCGTGTATATGTTTAGCATAATAAAATCTTTGCCCATCATTTCAGGTAAGAAGCAGAGACATGGAGGAAAAATGTAAAGGGAAATTTTATTTCAGCGCCCCTCCCCTTTTACTTGTTGGCATTCAACACTAAATTAAGGTTAAAAAAAAATACCACATTTCAAACTCACCCAAGTATTATTCTGCATATGGAAATAAGCTGTTTAGTCAATCTAAAATCTTTTGTGATGAGAACTTAAATAGTCAAATGAAAACTTGGTTTTATCTTTATTGATACTTATGGAACTGAAGTCTAGCCTGCCTTTAGAAGGCAAGTTCCTGTTTGTTTGGTTTTTAAATTATTATTGTTTTAAAAGGGTAATCATCAGTATTGCAGTCTGTTGGCTGAGTGCTTCGGAGGACAGTCCTACCCTCTGGTGTTAAAACATCTTGGGATGTAAAATGAAGAGTATTTTGACATGTTTTCTTTCTCGCTCATCAGTGAATATCGTGGGTCAAGGCTTTCTGTGATAGATATTTAACTTTTGTCAGCATCTCATTTCTTCTTGGCTCCTAGCAAGCTCCTAGGTAAATCTCTTAGTGCTGTTTTGTAGGTTAGTTGCCTCTCCTTCAGCTGAGAATCCACTTCCTCTGCAAGTGATGGTAATTTGTTTGTGAGCTGCCTGGAGCATGGCAGATCACAAGCCATAGAAGGTCTGAAGTGTAAGGAATCCCTCTAGGAATTCCATCAAATACAGTCCTTTGGTTTCTCACACATCCCAGTAATGGCTGCTTCCTGAAATTCATCTCATCCTTTTCCAACCTCCCACTGCATTTCAGGAAGGTGATATTGTATACCTGCCTTAAGGCAGCTTTAAAAGGAGAAATTTACTTTCACTTAGTCAGTCATGGCTCCTGACACTTTCATATCTTATTCCAGTTCAACAGAAGTGAAATCTTAAATGCAAAATGATGTTGTTTCTTTCCAGGGAAGTTCATTGGAAAGTGTAAACTTTGTTTAACTGTTTATTAGAGTTAGAATGGATAGTGCATCTAAAAGTCTATTAACATGTCCATTCATTTCCTTTAGATTTTTTTTTATTGAGTAGGTTGAAATTGATGGATAAATTATGTCAATTTTTTTCGGGTCTGTGACAGTATGTAGATCTGTTACCTAGCATGCATTCTATAAATTTGCAGAGTGGTTTTCTCAGCACCAAGTCTCATATACCACATAATATGACTCAGGAATGTAAGATGTTCTTTGAAATTCTGAGTTCTATTTTACTTCCCTCCCCTTAATCATCCTATGTCAAAAAATACTAATTTTTGTTTGGTTTCCGGCCATATCTTTGCATATTTTCTTCATGTTTTGCTATAGCATAGCTATCAGCATTTTTTACAGGAATAATTCTCTATTTTAATCAGCTGTCAAACAATTTCTCCTAGTGCATTTTTTATCTTCCAATTTTCTTCTAAAACTTTCATTACCCATTAAGGACATTATGCAAATTTACACTAAAGTTGTCCAAATTTCCTAATAACATAGGTTGTTGTTGTTATTACCACAGTAAGAATAAACTTTCTTCCGATGTTGCTCAGTAACGAACCACATTGAAATTATTCAGACAAGAAAACATGTCTCTTAAATTGTCATTTGAAGGGACGATAGCCATCTTACAAAAATACATACTTGACTCAACCCGTTTTGGAATGGTGTGTCAGCTTCATCACACATGTGATTATCTTTAATAGGGTATTCTGAGTAACTATGATGGAATGAATGTCTTCTTAATTATAGCAATCATTCAGTTCAGTAATTATAAACAATTACCATATTCTGTATTATTGTGAGTCCTGTGAGATGCTGAATGTCTACATACTCCAAAACATACTCTGAACTTTACTTTTCATTCTTGAAATTCAGATTTTAACTTCCCTTAGCTGTCTCTGTTCCCTTCATTCTGAGTTCCCTGATGTCAGCTCAGTCGTGTTCCACTGTTCAGCGACCCCACGGACTGTAGCCCATCAGGCTCGTCTGTCCGTGGAATTTACCAGGCAAGAATACGGGAGTGGGTTGCCATTTCCTCCTCCAGGCCCAGGGCTCAAACCTGTAGATGTTCTATCTCCTGCATTGGCAGGCGGATTCTTTACCACTGTGCCACCTGGGAAGTCCTACCTTCATTCAGCAAGTATATATTAAGGGCCTGTTATGGGCCAGGCCTGAGCTAATCACCAGTGACCCTAAGGGAAAAAGGCACAGCTCTGCCCTTCAGTTTGGAAAAGTAAATACACATTAAATACAAGTGTGAATGCTGAGATGGAGGTGTTTAAGGTGACAGTTTCAACTGGTTACAGTTGGAACACTAATGTGTGAAAGGGTTTACCATCTTCCTGGGCTTCATAAATGAAATGACCCTCGAAAGATGCATAGCCACTTGCCAGGGTGCTGAAAGAAGGGCGTTCCAGTCAGGTGGACCAATGGGAGCAGTCTGATGTGGTTCAGAAACTGTAAGCAAGGAGATGTGATCGGAGCGGAGTTCCCTAACAAGGCACGATGAGAGAATGAGAGAATTAACTCTAGGCTGCGGCCGCATCGTCAAGGACGTGTGTAACAGTCCAAAGCGTACATCTTGATTCTCTAATCAATGGCGAGCTATTAATAGATTTAAACTTGATCCACTTTGAATTTTAGAAAGACATCTTCATTAACTGTTGGAAGGGTAAATTTGGTGAATGCCACAGAGGCAGTGTATCAGGTAGGAAGCTATTGTGAGAGGCATAGGAGATCTGTGTGCCCTGAGATGGAGAGAGGACGGGATCAATAGATGTTAAGGGGGTCACATTAACAGGGCAGGGAGACCAGCTGGATGAGGAAGGAGTTTAAGGTAAAAATTTAAAAATTTTTAAATTTTTAAAAAATTTTTAAATTGATTAATTTATTTTAATTGGAGGCTAATTACTTTACAGTATTGTAGTGGTTTTTGCCATACTTTGACATGAATCAGCCATGGGTATACATGTGTCCCCCATCCTGAACCCACCTCCCACATCCCTCCCAATCCCATCCCTCAGGGTCATCCCAGTGCACTGGCCCTGAGCACCCTGTCTCGTGTATTGAACCTGGACTGGCGATCTGTTTCACATATGGTAATATACATGTTTCAATGCTATTCTCTCAAATCATCCCACCCTCGCCTTCTCCCGCAGAGTCCAAAAGTCTGTTACATCTGTGTCTTTTTGCTGTCTCGCATACAGAGTCATCGTTACCATCTTTCTAAATTCCATATATATGTGTTAATATACTGTATTGCTGTTTTTCTTTCCGATTTACCTTACTCTGTATAATAGGCTCCAGTTTCATCTACCTTATTAGAACTGATTCACATGAATTCTTTTTAACGGCTGAGTAATATTCCATTGTGTATATGTACCAAGCTTTCTTATCCATTCATCTGGCAGGCGATTCTTTACCACTGAGCCACCAGCAAAACCCCAGACCCTGTGCTAGTTTTTTGCATGTGTGTGTGTGTATAAATATATATATATATTATATAATATATTAAGTATATATTATTTTTCATCTTTAGTATAACTCTAGAAACAATATATGATTACCCTCACTCTATTGAAGGATGACTACATCTTAAGAGTGGTGAGAAAACTTGTACAAGCTTCCACATCTAATCATTAGCAGGTCCAACATTGAAACCAAACATATATCATTAAAATCATGTCCACTGTCTTTTCCATTATTTTGTTTTAGGAAAATGGGTAGCAAGGGATAGAAGTGGTGACAGGCTGTGTGTACACTTGGAGTGGAAAGCTGTACAAAGAATATTGGAATGTTGGCAGATTGGATTTTATCTTATTGGCTTGAGGGAACAGTGAAAGTGTTTAGCAGGGTAATTAGAAAAAAAGAAGGAAGTGAGTTCAAATGAACTATACAGAATGGACACTGGAAAGGGATGTAATGTTAATGTCCTTTTGGTTACAAGTAACAGAAACCAGCTTAAGCCAAAGGGATTGTTTATTGGAAGTATCCCAAGAAAGTCTCCCAGAAACAAAGTAAAAGGTTAACAGACAAGAAATGGAGCAGTTTGTGGAATTTCTCCTCCAGGGTTCAGCCAAAAATTAACAGGCTATCGGCAGGTCCCTGGATTTGTGTATCTCTGCAGAATTCCAAGAAGCTGAGAAAGATGAACAGTCCAGCTGGGGGTGGTTCCTCACCGCTGACCCTGTCACTTGAGATTATTCACTTGGAAACCAGGCTCTCCAGCTCTTTCCGGTCTCTTGTCAAACTTTTGGCCTCAGGGAGATTATTTCTTCTGTCTTTACTTTATTCGTTAACTTGAAACAAAAATTTTATTTTTCCAAAGATTCAGACCATAAGAATAGTGGAATATTTATTTCATAAGGAAAAGCCATGAAATTAGAAGTGAAATGAAATGTAATGAAAACTCAGTGCTATCAGCCACTAAAGAGCTTATTTAAATACCCTTAAAACTCACAAACCACCACCAGCTTCTTCAAATCAAACCTGTGTTCCAGAGAGCCACGTTTTATCTCCTCGGTAGGAAGGGGCTGCATCCTTCCCTTGCTCTGCCCGGTTGAGATTCCCACTAGAATTTACTAGTTCTAGGTGCTCTGCATTTTGTTCTTCTAGTTCTTTAATGGAAAAAGATGGAATCTCTTTACTTCATAGACTTTTTACAGAAATTAGGCTAAAATTATATTGTCAAAGTCTTACGTTCAGTCCATGCACACATTGCCTCCATTCATTTAAAAACACCCTGTGTTGTGGGAATGCGGGTGGGTTTTTTCACTGCTATATCCCTAAGGCTCATAACAGTGCCTGGCAAGTGGTAGGTGTTCAGTAAGTAATTGCTAAATGAACAGATAAGTTTATAACATGGTAGAGTGATGCAATTGGTCTACTTACTTTCATCATAAGAAAACAGAATTTATCAAAGTTTAAGGTATGTCAGTGCTTTGGGAGTGTAATGTCAAGCCATCAATAGAGGTACAGCAACAATGATATTATTTTGTAAAGAGTGGATCTTATTATCAAACAAATACTGATCACAGAATTACCAAAGAACCTCTAACCGAGAATACTCTTGAAGTAAAAGGGACTCCTAAAGCATTATTCCAGTAATTCCAGTGCTATATTATTGGGTATTATAAAAACAGAAAAGCTTGTTTGTGAATCAACAGGAAAAAAAAATCCGTTGGTCTAAATATAATGTTCACAATTTTGTTTCCTTTATACATACAGTCAAAAAATAACAATAAAATGTATTAGCAAACTATAAAAGCACATTTGTTATTATTAAAAGGTGCTTATTAGCAATTTGGTGTTTCAAATATACCAGCTACAGCTTTCATATTTCCTATTTTTATGATGATTGCCCTCCTAGTAGACAGCTATTTCTCAGTTGTAACTACAAAGGGTATAACAAAACCTAAGAACAGGACTTCCCCGGGGGCATAGTGGCTAAGAATCCACCCGCTACAGGGGACACAGGTTTGATCCTTGGTCCAGGAAGAATCCACATGCTGTTGAGCAGCTAAACCCGAGTGCTGCAACCACGGAAGCCCCATGCCTGTTCTCCACAAGAAGAGCCACCTCAGTGAGAAGCCCGCACTCAAAGGAAGAGTAGCCCCTGCTCAAGAGTGGTCCCCGCTCGCCACAGCTAGGGAAAGCCTGATGCAACAACAAAGACCCAGAGCACAGCTAAAAATAAATAATTAAAAACTAAAAAAAAAAAAAAAAACTAACAATGACTATTTAAAGATAAAAATATTCTTGGTATTAATTCATTTGTTTCAGTAGTAAAATTTTTGTTTTTAAACTTTTGGCTATAAGATGAGTCAAGTCTGAGGATCTGCCTGCAATGCAGGAAACCTGGGTTTGATCCGTGGATTCAGAAGATCTCCTGGAGAAGGGAATGGCAACCCACTCCAGTCTTCTTGCCTGGAGAATCCCATGGACAGATGAGCCAGGAAGGCTACAGCCCCTGGGGTCACAAAGAGTTGTACCCCAATCGAGCAATTAACAGTTTCCTTTTCTTTCATGGTGATTACAGTTGTTAACGCTGTATCGTCTAATTGAATTTCACTAAAACAGTAGAACTTAAAGGTCCTCACCATGATATATATATAAACTATGTGAGGTGACACGTGTTCATTAACTAGATGAGAGGAATCTTTGCACAATATACGTGTATATCAAATCATCCAATGTATATTTTAAATATCTCACTATTTTATTCATCAGTTATACCTCCATCAAGCTAATGAATGGAAAAAAAAGTGTATTTAAATGAAATCAAAGTTAAACAGTTAAGGTAATTGGAAACATTTTGATAAAATGATACAAATGTGTCTCATTTGTAGAAAATAAACACACGTTTTCATTTCATTCATGTTTACTGTGAGTGGGAACTTTATAACCTGCTTGCTTATGAATTACAGGAGAATATGTAAAGTGGAGGACTGTTGAAAAGTGCCAGGGGGGCAGCACTTTCACACAAGGCCTCTATCAGTTCAAGAACAGGTATAGACGTGATGCAGAGGCAGGTCCTTGTTTCTGCAGCGCTTCTTAATTCTGCTAAAATGATTCAACTCTAAGAAGGAAGGGAAGGAGGTGGGTTGATCTCTAGGCTAATTCTATTCCGAATCTCTTTGAGTCTGCTAACAGCGTCGCTTGCACTGCTGTGGCATTTTTTTCCTGTTGTCATGGACACTTATCCATTGAAAACACACAGATGCCTGCTGACTGTCCTTTTTTTATTTTCACTTTGCCTGGTGAGTCTTGGGTCTGATTCAGGCTTTGATTAAAGCAGAAAGTACTCAGTAAGTAGCAGTCCGTTCTTCTTATTTTATATAAAGCTTGATGTGTGATTCTAGTGAGAAATTAAATGAATTGCTATGTTTTTAAAGAAAAGTAAAAAAAATATATATGAAGCTCAGGTGCCAATGGATACTTTATTTTATGGATACTTTATTTTAACAGATTTTCACTGCAGGAAACCACTTTTACAAACTTGCCAACTAAAAGAGATCATCTCAAGAATATCAAATGATAAAGATTTCATTATTTTATAAATGTATAATCTAGTGTGGTTTCTATGGGAAGTATATTTTTATTCATAAATATATTGATTCATGGCTTATGTTTTTACTCTCCACTTGTGCTTACTATAGACTCCTCTTCCAAAACTGAAAGGCAGTGAAATATTTTTGAAAAATTGTACCAAGCCATGTTCAAATCACACAGCCCATATTCAAATACTAGTTCTACCACTGTGTGACCTTGGACCTGGTACTTTATCCCCCTGTAACTTGTTTTCTTTCTGTTTCTTTTCATCTCTAAAACACTATCTACCTTTTAGAATTAGTCTTAGGATTAAATGAGATAGTGTACATAGTGTGTCTGGCATAATCGCTGAATCAATGGGCCAACGATCTTTCAATATGAGAATAATGAGCTAGAATCCTTGGTATTTATCTTTCTTTTACTATCCTGTGGGTGTCTGGGGGAGGGGGTGGAGGTGGGCAGGACTGGAGCTTCCCATCTTGGTGTCCTGTGTTTAATACCCTTGCACTTAGTAGGGTGATATTCGCTTTAGTGAGGTTTTGTAGAATTCCAGAGCTACAGAGCTCAGCTGGACTGTGTCAGTTCAGCTTCTGCTTTAATCGTTTCCTCTTCTTTCTGCATCTGACGTTTTACAAGCAGTTATCAGTTTTGCGACCTGTGGATGCTCTTGTTTCTGACACTTTTGTTAATAGGAGGCAACACTAAGAATTTTTATGTTGAATGCAGATCTTAAGAACACAGTGTTTAGCAGGGCACTGACCTAAAAAAATCACCATGCTCCGTGCCTCATGGAAATTTAGCTACTGGGAAACGAGTTAATTATTTTGTTGATGTGCTGATGTGGACCTCGCCCCACTGGCGTCAGGTTTTTGGAGGACTGCCCTGTCAGAAATCCTAATTTACCCTCTGCTTATGTGAAGGCAGTTTTGTAGCTGTTCAGGCACCATATCGTTATAGGATCGTGGGGCTGTGATTATCTTAATTATACAGTACAGCTGATAAAGTTTGTTTTGCTAAAGAGCAGTGGCCAAACTGTAAAGGACAGAGCAAGTGGAAGGACAACAGCGTGACATACACTTGCTTGTATACTTAACCCCAAAGCCCTCAACACAAATGCTTAGTCAACTTTCAATAACCATCACTGGCTCCAACTAAGAAAATAAATACTTATCCTTCAGTAACACCATCGTAAGATGTTCTCAGGATAAAAACTATTTGCAACTTTTATTTGTGCTCACTTAGTCAAAAAGTATTTGCTTCTATTTGGAGCATGACAATCGTTAAGCATGCATCATCATCAGAGTGTAGTTTAAAAGACATTGACTCATTGTTGGTTGCCTAATAATCTCCTTTCCTTGTACCAGGAATGTTGACTTACTTTAATTTTGCTTCCTTTGTGCTTCCAGTATCACTGTAAAATTCCAGGACGAGTCTCACAGTCACACAAGACTCCAAATTTGGGAGAATTGCTTATCCCTACAACTAGTAGAATTGGAAGGAAATTATCCTCACAAATTAGTGGTGAGAAGAACTTGAGTTGACCAAAAAAAAAACAAAACAAAACAAAACAAAACCCAAGACTTGGCACTGATAGAGCAGAAAATAAGTAATTATCACAAGGCATCAACTGAATGTGAGCTAGGACCCTATCGTTATTTGTAGTTCACTTGGTCCCTAATAATGGCAGTTTGATCTCTTTGACAGTTGTGGGACCTCTAGCAGGTTGTTTCAACTCCCCAAGCCATAACGTATTCATTTCTAAAGTGGAAATATAAGTTGCTGCCTGCTCAGGCCAGAATGAGTTATCAGCTTCCAGTAGGGTCATGTCTGGGAATCACTGAAATATCAACGGCAGCCTCCACCATCCAAGAGCAGATTGAAAGGAGCACTAAAAGAATGCAGCCAAGTGAAGGGGACCACTGTGTCGGTGTGCCCTGAGCTCAGACACCTGCCATCCAGTGCCTCATATGTCCCTACCCTCTGCCGAACCTCAGAATCCTCAGATGTCAGAACTGGATTCGCGAAAGAGGCCAGGCAGTATCGCTTATGGCCCTACTGGAGGCCACTTTCAGTGGCTGTGGAAAGAAGAGAAATGAAGACATTCTTTGTGACATTAGACCCAAGACATAAATCTGATAGAGCAGTAAGCAAGGGACCAAGAACTTAAAGGAGGACTCTCAGGGGCCACTGCTACCTTACATACAATACCAGAGATGTTGTGCGTGACGGGACATGCATGGCTCAAGGATCGATAATCCTTCCAAAGATGTTTAGGCTCACAAGAAATTGTCAGGTCTGCCTAAGAGTTACAGAAATGGACAACTACTTTACATTTAGCAGGTCCTCTAATACTGTTGGTGATAATTTACATCAGCATGGGAGTTCATAAGGAATTTAATTTTGTAAGTTTTACATTTAGAAAAGGTAAGAGCATCCCCCTGAAGGAGGAAGTGGCAACCCACTCCAGGATTCTTGCCTGGAAAACCCCATGGACAGAGGAGCCTGGTGGGATACAGCCCAAGGGGTCACAAAGAAATGAACATGACCAAAGAGACCTAGCGTGATAACACAAGGTGTTCCCTGGTGTCTCTGTGGTAAAGAATCTGCCTGCCAGTGCAAGAGACAGAGGTTTGAGTCCTGGTTGGGAAGATCTCCTGGAGAAGGAACTGGCAACCCACTCCAGTACTCTTGCCTGGAGAACCCCATGAACAGAGGAGCCTGGCGGGCTACAGTCCATGGGGTCACAAAAAGTAGGACACACCTTGACGGCTAAATAGCAGAAGCAGCAGTAGCAAGTTAGAATATGATGCCAAGGAGAAAAACACACGTTACCAAAGGTCCAGGAGTAAAGAAGCAAACAGATTTTATAAAGAGGGGGAAAAAAGACAAGGGTTTGACTCAGGAAGTTTTTATCTTTTTGGAGAGATGCCTTTGGAAGAGATGGCTATCAGATGTTTTCTGTCAATAAGACAAATAAAGAAGATCATCTCAGCAGGAAAATTTTAGATTAGACATGACTCTCCCTGCAAGATGGTACCCCATCCCCATAACTTCAGCTGAGCACACGATTTGTCTCTATAATCAAACTAAGAGCCCCTTCAGATAAGGTCTGTGTGGCCTTATCTGTTTATCAATTCCTTCTACGTAGCCCCACGTCAGGCATTTAGAAGATGCACGATTCATATATTTTTTAAATGCTAAATTCAATCAGCAGTTCTGAAAAGCAGTCTTTTTTGAAACTATTTCCTCCTTAGCCCGTTTTGATTCCTTTTTTTTTTTTTTTTTTTAGATTCAAAACGTTGAAATCTTTTTAGACTTTCTATGCTTCTTTCACGGCCATTCCTCCTCCTCACATCTAATTAGCTATCTGTTCCTATGAATTGCTTTTTAGCCGCTTGTTTGAATACGTGTACTTCTTTGGGATTCCTGTTGCCATCGCTGTGGCTTGGAGCCCTAGCTTGTGCTCCAGCACTGAGTCTTTGGCTTTCACTCCGGTTCCAGCCTATGGGTTTGTTAGGTCATTTGTCCCAAAGCACTACTTGCTCTTCCTCAGCCCCAAAAGTCTTCAACATCTGCCTCCCAAATCTTTAAAAGTGCTCTACAGTTTGTCCATTCTAAATCTGTAGATGTATCTTCTACCCTGTCCCTATATTTATTTCATCAATTAATTGATTTATTTTTGGCCACACTCCACAGCATGCAGAACACCTCTGACTGAGAATCAAACCCATGCATGCCCCCTGCATTGGAAGGGTAGAGTCTCAACCTCTGGACCACCAGTGAAGTCTGTCTGTATATTATCACTACCCTGTCTACATATTAAGGCTTCCCTGGTGGCTTAGAGGTTAAAATGTTTGCCTGCAATGCTGGAGACCTGGGTTCAGTCCATGGGTTGGGAATATCCCCTGGAGAAGGAAATGGCAACCCACGCCAGTATTCTTGCCTGGAGAATCCCATGGATGGAGGAACCTGGTGGGCTACAGTCCACGTGGTCTCAAGAGTCGGACACGACTGAGCAACTTCACTTTCTGTATATTAACTTGATATTTCAAGCAATGGTTAGCTTTGGCTTTTTCTTGGATATGTCGTAAGTCTTCTTTGTTCTGGGTTATTCCAGAATTCCCTTTCTAACTAGTCTCACCTCCCCAAATCCTCCAAGGTTAAGTTTTGTCCCAGAATACTGCTAGAGAATTCCTCGCTGGGTCCCACGGTAGTCTCATGTTGTAATCAACTGTTTCGCATATGGTATGAACTGGAAAGTTAACTGTGGAAAGGAGGACGTTTCAGAACAAGACAGAATCTAACAAGCTATTGTTAAAAGCAGTTCTGCTTTCATGTAAGAAGCCCATCTGAAGACCTTGTAAAGTTTCTTGGTGTGCTGAACATTCATAGAAATCCGAGCAACAAAGCACTCAAGAGTATTGTATCGAGACATTAGCAGAATTATTGGTAGGTATGTTTTACGTTTCAAGCATCTTTCCTTTTAGATGCATTTAGAGCATGGAGCTTGCCTGGAGAATCCCAGGGACGGGGGAGCCTGCTGGGCTGCCGTCTATGAGGTCACACAGAGTTGGACACGACTGAAGCGACTTAGCAGCAGCAGCAGAGTCTGGAGGACATTTCTTTATGGAATTTTGTACTTTTAACAAGTGTTCTCCAACACACTCTTTTTTGGCATTTCATCTTAGATTTGTACCCAATTCCAGGTATAAAACCAAAGAGTCCTTACCAGTCTTAATGATCTTAGAAGTACTTTGAGTGCTGCTGGGGACACAAAGCACCTTCATTATTGACTTTTCATCCAAGTTGCTTCTTTGGAGAAAGCTACAAGAGCTACAGCTGTTTTTAACTGAAAGACTTGCTAAGTAACAGGTGATGGCGAGTGACTAGGTCCCTAAACTAGCTAGAACAGGCATCTTAAGAGAACTGAAAGGAAGAGAAATGCCAAACAGAAATGCTATTCCCCCCTCCACTGAAGAATTTATTCTTCTGTTGTATTTTGTTTTGCAAACAGACAAAAGGACCGGCAGAGCTCAGGAAGGTTTTGTGTTGCACAGAGGTTGGGGGCAAGAATTTGAAAGGGATCAGTGAATCAGATGTAATGTGGACTCTGTTGAGCCACCCAGTCTCTGTTTTGCTGACGGTCAGTATTCCAGTTATAAAAAGTTGCAGAGGCATTTCCGTCCACTCCAAAGAACTTTATCCCTGTTTTTATTCTGACATACCTATTAGGACTTTGTTCACTAAGCAGAAGGAATTATGGGAAATGGAAATTCAATGGCATGTTTTGATTAAAGAGATATGTGTGTATCTTCATGGAGAAATGAAAGAGCTGAGCAGAATCCTATGTTTTCCTTTCAGGTAACCAAAATTGCCTGATTCATTCCCACTAGCAGTGACTTAGTTAAACCAGGAAACAAAGTATCAAAAAATGAGACCGCTTATGTACAAAGCAGATTTTATATTTAAAAAAAAGAAGTCAGTGATGCTATGAATTTCTGTTATTCTAAAATCAAACTAAAACATAATCACCAAATAACTGTACAGATGTATTCTCTGGGGGTAAGGATGATGGTTTAAGGAAGGAATGCTTAAAAGCCATATTTCTCTTTTGCCTGCCTTAGTGTGGTAAGTATAGAGAATTGCACATCTTCAAGCCCAGCTGCTAATGCTTTGCAACATGCTCTGTTGGTCCCTTTCTGTATATTGTAGACATTTTCCTACAAACTGCAAGTAAGTGGAAAGTTTACAAGCCAGGTGTTTTGTGGCAAATAATAGCCTTTTTTGTGATACTCCATTTAATCGTGTTTTTAAATGTCAACTTCAATTTTTAAATTTCTTGGCCTAATTACCTATATCCCCACTATGTAGATCTTCATCTTAATTCACATAGTTTGCTAGAGAAATTTTCACATGAAACTATGACTTCCTTGATGGTAGAATGCTTGCCATTGTTTATGTTTAGATTTCAGCTTCTTCCTTGTAGGAAGACAGACATCTTCAGGCAAGGAAGGGAGGAAGAAAACAGAATATCATGCAGCCATGAAAAGGAACTTTATAAATTGAAAAACATCATTAATGTCCTTTTACATTTTAGTTCAGGTATCTATATTTTATAAACCTAACTTATTTTCAGTGGGATTAACCTTTAATTGCCTAAATGTGTTTAAGATTAAGAATGTGTTGCATTAAGTCTCTCTTATTTAAGATCTACTTTGAGTTTAGCAGATTTTCCTCAAGTTAAAGTCAAATTTAAATGTCCTTGACTATGAGTCATCTTTAAATAAGATGTTTCTGTTAACCTAAAGTAACTCTGCAAGTCTGAGAAATGAAGGTTAGCCTCATTAATTTTGTAAAAATTTGCCAAACATCAAGAGAGTTGAAACTGCCTAGAAGAACAATAAGGTATTCAACAAAGTTACTTGTTTAAAAGGCTAAACTGTAATCCATGAAATAATTATCAAAAGGTGGTGTATGCATATAAAACAGGCTATTTAAAGAAATTGACTTTGAACCTGAAAAGAAGAATGCTACTCATCAGTAACCAAAACTTCCAACAGAATGTTTTTGTGTAGCCATTATGATAAGAACTGAATAGAGATTGTCTCCTTTATAATGAATATTGAGTTTATTTTATTAGAAACTTTTCAAAGAAAAGAGGTCACAAAGAAGTTAAAGGAGCACCTTTTCTGCCATAACCTAATCCCTAAATAGTCACTGGTTTTCTGGCCTTGTAATCTCCCCAGGAACTTTGTAGGTCATCAGTTTTGCTTTGGGCCATCAAAACTGCAAACTTAGGAGAAACATGGATTACATCTTTAGTTGTCTCAAATGCATACTTTTATTTTCCAGAGTGATAACAGTTTTGTATTCCTTACTAAATAATTCTAAAGAACCATTCTAAGCAAGTGTCTTCTAAAGAAGTTTTACCTTTCCTTGTTGACATTCATTATTTCTAAAAAGGATAAGGCATAGAATTTAGAACTTGAAATACTGCTCATATTGTTTGATCTTCAAAGATTTATACTCATTGTGACACCTGTATTCAGAAATGACTGAAATCTGTTTCATGCAAAGAAGGTGACTGGTCTATGGGAGGAAGAGCTGTGTTTCAAACAGAATAACTTTAACTTCTTTTACTTTTCTCAACGACATATAAATTCTAGCCAAAGGAAAGCAGCTAGGTTATGAATGATGATTTGTTTAAAATGCCCATGTAATTTGTGAACCTCTTGAGAGGAAAAATGACCGTTGAATCATTGTTGTTATTTTGATCACTCTAGCTGTTGCTCCCCTTTCATCCATTGTTACATGGATTTTTAAAATTATTTATTCATTTATTTGGCTGCAGTGGGTCTCAGTTGCAGCACGCGGGATCTTTGATCTTCACTGCAGCGTGTGGGATCTAGTTCCCTGACCAGGGATTGAACCTGGGCTCCCTGCATAGGAGCTCAGAATCAGAATAACTCCAGTAGGAGTTATCCTTTGCTTTTTGTCTCAGAGAAGCTATTGTCTTTTAAAACTTACTCAACAACATTGAAAAAACACAACTAAAAAGAAAAACACTCTAGTATCACTTTAAGTGGTAATATCCACTCAGGAATTTGTCATAATATTGAATTTTAGACTTTAAGTATGCATATTTTTTTGTGACAGCCACCATTTATTATTGACTGTTCACTGCATGAAAAGCAGCACAAATCCAATGCTATTTAGAGGATTATTGGGTATTGGTGGAACCACAGCCAGAACTGACTTTACTTACTTGTGGTCACCTGTTTTCTCTCTCTTTTTTCTTGACAAACAAGAAAATGATAAAAAAAAAAAGTCATCATCAGTGCAGTTACTTCTTTTTCAGAGAACAGGACACTATGTCAGACTATTTGAGGGTATGGTTCAATTGAGTATAAAATGGTAGTGTTTTCTTGGAGATTACTTATAAAATATAGGAGATTAGAGCTGGCTTTTATAAAAGCAATGGTTTTTTTTTAAAGTATCTTTTAGCTTTATTAATAATTCATCTCATTAGAAACTGAAGTTACTTCTGTACTGTACTCCAAATTAAAGTGCATATTTAGTGCCCCTGTTGGTTGGACTATAATTTATTCAAGGCGTGCTTGTTATGTAATGACTCTGATTTTTCAGTGTGACTCGCAGAATCAATCTTATTTCTTTATAATCACAGCTTGCATATTATTAATATATTGTGTATTTTTTTAAAATAATCCCCATGTTTAAAAAATGCCACTCATGGTCTTCTTTCTATTAAAAGGTCTCACCCCAGGGGCTCCAGCAAAGGGGAAATGCCAAGTCTTTTTTAAAAACTAGAATGGCATTTAAATTTTAACACCCGAATCCTACTACCTACCAGCATGGTGTACACACAATACTGTCCCTCAATTCTTCGAACCAATTTCGTGTGTGTCAATGATCAGATCTTTCATTCGTGCCTCTGTTGACGTTTCTCCATTCGGCTGGATGGGTTTCAGTCTACCTGGAGACCACGTCTCTCAATAAGAGACTTTAGTCCACGAAACTCCCTCCCTTATAAAGATAATATGTCCTAAAAACACCTTGCCAAACAAATTTGCCCTTAAAAAAGCTCCTTCACCAATCTTCATCCTTAACAAAGGCACTGAGTGCGGAACTATTGAGCTGATCCAGACGTGGCTCTTTGCGTAAACACTGCTGCCTCTGTGAAGGCGCTGTCAGTGCCAAGCTGCCATGCCCCATTCATGCTGAAGCACCACCTCTCGCCTGTCCACACACAATCCATCAGTGTCCTGTTCATCCTTTATTGCTCAGATCCAAACCTGGCTGCTGTGAGGACTTCCCTGGAGGTCCAGTGGTCAGGATGTTGAGCTTCCAGTGCAGGCGGCTTGGGAATTCAGTCCCTGGTTGGGGAACTGGGACCCCGCTTGCTGTGCAGTACAGCCAAAAAAAAAATAATAACTAAATTTAAAATTATTTTATAAAAAGAAAAAAAGTATATTCTAGGGTGAAGATTTAATACAATTAAAAATTTAAAAGATGGCTGCCATTTCACTGCATCTTCAGTGGTCCCCTTTCTCCCTTCAGATGTTATTATTCAGAACTTTGGTTTAGCCCATCTTGTTATATGTTGTTTTACTTGACTGTTGGTTATTGAAAGTCTTTCCTCCCAATTTTAAACTCCTGGAGATTGGGGATCTTGTTATCTTCATCTCTGTATTCACCTTAAATGGCAGACAAGGAATCATTTGGTTAATTTTTGTGGAGTATGGGCCGTTGGGGGAAACGTGGAAATCTCTCTTCATCTTGAGATGTAATGGGTGCTTCTCAGGATGCCCCCCGCAAGAATTTCGGGCATCAGTGGTCTCACTGTCAGTGTGACCAAGGAATTTACACTAGGTGGCCTTCTGTATCGCCACATATACCATAGGAAACTGCAGAAAAAAACATGAGAAAGTAAGTAGATGGATGTATTAGGATCACTGTGGCTTTCGTGGTGGCTCAGACGGTAAAGAATCTGCCTGCAGTGGGGGAGACTGGGTTTGATCCCTGGGTGGGGAGATCCCCTGGAGAAGAGAATGGCAACCTACTCCAGTATTCTTGCCTGGAGAATCCCATGGACAGAGGAACCTGGCGGGCTACATACAGTCCATGGGGTCACAAAGAGTTGGATACGACTGAGCAACTAAGCACGCAAGTGATAGTTGGGGCTTCCCAGGTGGCTCAGTGGTAAAGAATCTGACTGCCAATGCAGGAGATATGGGTTTGATCCCTGGGTCAGGAAGATCCCCTGGAGAAGGAAATGGTAACCCACTCCAGTTTTCTTGTCTGGGAAATCCCATGGATATAGCAGCCTGGCAGGCTACAGTTCGTGAGGTTGCAGAGTCGGACATGATTTAGCCACTAACCAACAACAGCAGATGATAGTTCAGATGATATATCACCAACATTCTGAGCTCTGGACTTGGAAACGGTAGTAGTGAGAATATTAGTTGACTGCTTACTCTGTACCTACTGAGTTACTCTGTTAAGTAAGTCGACTACCTACTCTGTAGTTACTACTTATTCAGAATATAGCACCAAGCGGATAGATGGATTCACACATACACACAAGACAAGTTCATGTGATACCACTAACTAGTACTGCTGGACCTAAGGAAGAAAGCACAATCCCCACCTTTGCCTTTTGTTTCTTCATATTAAGAGCCATGCAAAGGATATAAAAAAGAATTTATGTATTTATGAGTCACTTTGCTATATATCAGAAATTAAAGCAACATCATAAATCAACTATGTATCAATTAAAAAATATTGTTAAACAAAGTCATCCTATCCACCTTCTCATTGAAGCAGGTTGTAGTTGGTTATTAGATGTTGAAACCAAGCTTCTTTATGCTCATTCTTAGTGTTCCCCAAATTTGAGGAGACTTCATGCGTCCATGAACGAATACTAGCCCAGCACTAGACTGTCGGTGTTTGCCTTATTCCCTAATGTTGAGGAGCTGGTTGGAATTTGTCCATTCCTCCTGGAGCTTTTCACACCACTGTTGTGTGAGAGGTCACATCGTGCAGTAGAGCACACACTCTGGGTGGTCTGTGGCATCCTAGCCCTGGCTGCAGGTTTCACTCCTTAGACCGATGACAAGGCTGCAAGCTTCAAGATACTTTTGTTTGCTGTCTCTGTTTGCTTAGCTCTTATTAAGATACATGACATGCTGCACCCCTTCCCTGTGTCTTCTATGACTCCTGTCACTTGTCCCTAGTGAACCCAGCTAATAAATAAAAAGATGGTCTCACATTCCTTTTATTCATTATCTGATTTGATTGGAAAAAGTCAAGTCTAATCATCCATTGATATCAGTGACATAGTAAAAAAAAAAAAAAAGAAAGGAAGCAAATTGGAAAAATGAAAGAAAGGAAGCAAATTGGAAAAATTAAAGAAAGATAACTTTAACCATGAAGGCTTAAAAAGCTAAATTTAACCTAATGGTCTTTTACCTGGACAGTTGACTCAATCTCCTGCCTGCCTGGTTGTCCAAGTTTTCTTGCTTCCTGTCTTTCTCTTTCCTTCTCTCTCTGCTGCATTGTTTAATATTTCAAATACACGTAAAAGGGGTCTGAGGCAAGATTCCGTGTGAATGGTTGGAGTCGTCACCGGACAACCTACGTGACTGTGGACACCCAAGGAGCTCCAGGAGGAAGAGGCTGCAGAGCCAAGGGCTTTGTTAAGGGTTTCGTCCTATGTGTGATAGGAAGTCTTTGAACATGGTCAAGTTTATGTTTTTGAAAGGCCTCTCTGGGTGTCACAAAGAGTGGAAGTGACGGATGGGTTAGAAGCTCCAGCTGTAATTCAACCCAGATAATGTCTGGTGATAAGGTGTTTGCTGTGGGTGTGATGAGAAACGTCATAATATTGGAGATTTATTTTGAAAGTAGAGCTGATGGAACTTTCAGATAGTTTGCTTTTGGACTAATAACAAGGGTCAAGCTCAACTCCTAGACTTGTAGTCAGAGCATTTGGGTGGAGGGTGAAACTGTTCACCATGGTATTTGTCCTTGGTTGGGGCTGTGGGACAGCAGTACGTCAAGAGTTGGCTTTGGCATCTGTTCATTTTGAGTTGCCCGTTGGATGTCCAAATGGAGGTGTCACGTAGGCAATTGGATATAGGAGTTTAGATCTCCAGAGAACAGTCAAGGTTTATATGTACTTTTTCAACATTCATCTTTGTGAAGGTACTTTTTAAAACCTTGGAGATGGTTGAAATCACCTTAAGGTGAGAATGGAGAGAAGTAAAGATCCTGGTCAGAACCTCAATGCATCTTATAGAATTGGAGACAGAGTGGCCAGCAGGATAGGGTGAACCAGGGGACTGTTCCATGTAATTAAATTCATTTGGAGTGTGTTAAGTTCTGATTGTAAATTTTCTTGGCTGTACTTCGTGTTAGATTTTTTTTTTGATGTGTGATGAATTGAGATTGTGGAATTTTTGTTTTCATCTCTCACTTTGCTATTGCACAAACTCACCCTGAGTCCAGTCTCAGCTTATTCCATGGTGTCAAGTGGCAACCTGTATGCTGTGTCTACTTCCTCTGATTTTGAACAGAACTTGAACTTCGGATTGTCCCTGACAGCTTCCTGTCCAGATGGCAGATTACATTAAGGTAATTTCTGGACCACAGAGATGTTTATCATGTTTTTTAGTCTAGCTAGATTTTGTCTCTCTCTGTCTCTCTTCTTTAAAAAATCCTATTTATTTTGGCTGTGCTGGGTACTTTCTCCAGTTGCAGTGGCTTCCCTCGTTGCAAAGCACTGGCTCTGGGCATACGAGCTTCAGTAGTTGTGGTTGCACAGGCGTAGTTGCTCCTCGGCATGTGGAATGTTCCTGGACCAGGGATTGAACCCATGTTCCCTGACATTGGCAGATGGATTCTTAATCACTGGACCACCAGAGGAATCCTGTTTCTCTCTTTTTAAAAACTCTTTGTACTTTATTATCCTTGCAGCCTATTTGCAGCAAAGTGGTCCCCCAAAAACATAACCTGGCTGTGCCATGCCATACTATCTAAGAGTCTCCTTCATCCCTTGGGCTTCTCTTTCTTCTTGGTTTTTATATCTCTCTTCCTTTAAAAAAAAAGGATTTTTTTAAGATAAAAATTCACATTTAATAGATTTTTCATCATTCTTGTTTAGATGTATGTTTTTCCTGTCTTTGTCTCAATTACTTACCTCTGTTGTTTTAATTTATTTTAATGACTCTGGAAGTCAGATGCCTAAGTTACTGTTTTTAAAATAGGGCTAATGGTGTATTACCCCCAAACCTGAGTACTTCTAGGGCTTTTAGACTAAAAGCCTGAAAGATGATTCTGACTAGTCTGTTTATTGTATATACTTACCGGGACAAGATAAGGATATGGTTTAAACCTAACTCAATTTATTGTAGCTAACACATGCAGACTGGGAATTAGTTAAGTTGGGAATAAATAGTGTGTACACTGGATACTTGCCTAGATATCATCTTGGTTAATGTAATGAAAATCCTTTAATACCTGCCTGTGTATTTATGAGGTAAATCAAATACGCAAAATCTTTATCTCTGTAAAATTTAAACGTATCCCGACCGTTTATAAGGATACATAAGAGCTGGACTAAATATCTTAGTGTCATTTAGAAAAGTGGGGTTAAGGATAATGCCCCCAGGCAGAAAACTCTTGCACCTAAAATTGTTTCAAATAAATCACAGTGTGGCACATCCATGAGATGGCCATAGTATTACAGTGTGTGACCATTCAGCCCATGCACTTTGATGTAATAAATGAGAATGGTGAAATAGAGGTGTAATCATTTCTCCAAGAGGAAATGTCAACCCACTAATGAGGCTAAGGCTTACCATTGCCAGGTGAAGCAGCAGATTTCTCTCCAGCTCTTTGGATTGCTGATGTTGTGCGTTCACAGAGGTAGATGTTCATTTCAGACTATGATAGAAGGACGGGAAATACTTCTGAAGAGGATTTTTTTGTTTGTTTTTTTGTTTTTGTTGGTTTGGTTCTTTTAAACCAATGACAGCAGTTGGAAATGACTGCAATTCTAGGCATTGGAAAAAAAAAGTTAGTAAGCATAAAATGTAATTTATAAAGATAAATGAGTAATTGACATTTAAAAGAGGATTTTCAGGTATTTATGCATTTGCGTAAAACCAAATAATCTTGAAATAGCCCTTTACTATTGTTATAATGATTCATTAAAATCATAGCCCACTTTTAAAATTATATGTTGTAGATGACTTGCCCTTGTTTTTCTTGTGACTGTCTGCGGTAGATCAGAGTAAGTTGAATTAGAACTATCTGTTTAAGTTGCTGGAAGGATGCTTTCATGCTACTAGAGCCGCTTTTTAAGGTTATACAATAATTCTTCCAGAAAGTTGAAAGCTGGTCTACTGAGACAATGAAAAGATGGAGGCCGTATTTTTCCCCAGGTTATATGGTGATGTTTACCAACTAATAACCCATTGACTGAATTTATATTAGAATTTGTTCATTGCTTTTACTACTTAACATTGGCAGCTTAGGGATTTTATGTAATTACTTTGAACAACTTCATTGGCTCTGTGAAAGGCTTGGTAACACTGATGACATTTTTATGGAATCCACTGTATTTTAAAGACAATACATACACGTCAATTTGTTCATGTTCAAAAAACCATAGACAGCCTTTAGAGGTAAAGCACGTGATGTTGTGGGTTTTGCTGTTGTTTTTGTTAAGATTTTTATAGTTTGCTTTCTGTAGAAAGTCCATCTTTCCTCTTCACAGAGTTCTTTCCAGGAGGTGGTGACCCAGTATATCTTTTGGGGGAATTTAGCATTAATAATTAGGAATTTGGCTTTTAAGTTATGAGTTATATATTATGGCAGATTTCCAAGAACTATTTAAAATACATTGTCATTTGTTCACATATGACAGGCATCTTTTCATCCTAATAGTGTGTAAAGGAATAAATATTCTTTTAATTTAAGTGTTTAGGATAAAAATAGTACCCTGTTTTGTAACTTTACTATCAGCAAATACTGTAGAATTTAATAGTCCCATGGACTTTAATTTCCATTAATGTAACGTCATAACAGTAGAGCTAAGTTGCTTAATGAACATTATGTTCTGCGTGCCTCTTTCTCTTCTTCAGATTTCATTTGGTTCCTTGGTGTGCCCGTGTCTTAGTAAGTTGGGCTTTCTGGGGACATTTTTTCCTTCTTGGCCTCCGTGGCTCATTTTGTGGCCACATTGTCGAAACTGATGTGGACAACAAGATTAATTTAGTTTTGTTTTTTCCTTTCTAGTGGTGCGCTTGAAAACTCCAGGTGGCAAGAACTGCTTTTTTCAGTAACGTTTATTAGGAGAACTCTGTTTTCTTTTAAAAATAACAAAAACCTGTCATTAAACTTAGGAATTAGGATTCCTTCTTTGTTGACATGAGTAGCCTGAAATATGAAGCTAACTAAATTACATCAAATTTCGGAGGCTAATAATCATACATTTGGGAAAAGAAGCTTCTACACAACCTGTGTTCTGTCAGAGTGATTTAATTAGAGGTAGTGATATTTCAATGTAATTTGTTAATGGGCACATTCTGGGGGGAAAAAGAGGGAGAGAGAGAGAGAGGGAGAGTAATTCTGCCTGAACATTGATCATTTTATATATTTTTAGCTGGATTCTGTCAAAAGAAAGGGTTTTCATTGAATTTCATGGCACAGAGATGCCTGGAGGAAGAATATCAATGAAGTGAAGAACAGCTTAAAATTTTTGAGTTATTAGAATGCATATAAGGGAGAATGTAATAATCTTACTGCTTTTCCAAAAGTTTAATATATGAAATTGTATGCATGGCCATTATTGGACAACTGAAAATCTAAATTTCATATTTTGAATGTCATATCATCCCCGCTGCTTGTTTTGACTTTTTTCAGTTTCATATCCAAGAAGAGTATCATAGTTCTTTACTCTATTTTTTGTTTGTGACAGCTTGTATACAGATGTTAGTTAAATATTACATGACTTGCCCTGGAAATGAAACAAAATAACAGCTTCTCTAGATTTTATAATACTTTGGAGAATATTATAATAAAACCTCTTTCTTTTGCTGGGGAAATCCGGAATAAGAAATACTTTAATTGTGTTAATTTGACCTAAAATAGTTTTATTTTGATTTATTTCATTTCATAGACATTTCAACTTAGTTCTACTGCATTGAGAAGCTTTGAGTTCACTCAAGTTGATTCATTATCATGCAGGACAGGTTAGAATGTGCTGCAGTAACAATTACCCCCAGTCTTCTGTGCCTAACACAACAAAATGTCAATTTCTTCTTCCTGCGAAGAACTCCACTGTGGTGGCAGGTGACTCCAGGGCAGTTCTCCATTGATGGGCTCACTCATCACCAAGGGTTCAATCCTGTTATCATCTGCATTTAACATATTCTTTCATAATCACCACTGCAGAGAAAGAGAGCATCAGCTTTTTTTTTTTTAATTTCTGCTGTAAAGCAAAGTGACTAAGTTATACATATATATGTATTCTTTTTTATATTCTTTTACATTATAGTTTATCCTAGGATATTGAATATAGTTCCTGTGTTATACAGTAGGACTTTGTTGGCCGTCCATTCTATACGTAATAGTATGCAACTACCAACCCCAAGCTTGTAGCTCATCCCTCTCCAGTCTCCTTACCCCTTGACAGCCACAAGTCTGTTCTCTGTGTCTGAGAGTCGGTTTCTACTTTGTAGACAGGTTCATTTGTCATATTTCAGATTGTACGTATATGTGATATCATATGGTATTTGTCTTTCTCTTTCTGACTTAATTCACTTAGCATAATAATCTCTAGTTGCATTCATGTTGCTGCAGATGAAATTGTTTCATTCTTTTTTATGGCTGAGTAGTATTCTTTTGTCTCTCTGTACCACATCTTTATCCATTCATCTGCTGATGGACATCTGTCTTACTTCCATGTCTCGGCTATTGTGAATTGTGCTGCTATCACTTACTCCTTGGAAGGAAAGTTATGACCAACCTAGACAACATATTGAAAAACAGAGACATTACTTTGCCAACAAAGGTCCGTCTAGACAAGGCTATGGTTTTTCCAGTAGTCATGTATGGATGTGAGAGTTGGACTGTGAAGAAAGCTGAGTGCCAAAGAATTGATGCTTTTGAACTGTGGTGTTGGAGAAGACTCTTGAGAGTCCCTTAGACTGCAAAGAGATCCAACCAGTCCATCCTAAAGGAGATCAGTCCTGGGTGTTCATTGGAAGGACTGATGTTGAAGCTGAAACTCCAATACTTTGGCCACCTGATGCGAAAAGCTGACTCATTTGAAAAGACCCTGATGCTGGGAAAGATTGAAGGTGGGAGGAGAGGGGATGACAGAGGATGAGAAGGTTGGATGGCATCACCGATTCAGTGGGCATGAGTTGGTAAACTCCGGGAGTTGATGATGGACAGGGAGGCCTGGCGTGCTTCGGTTCATGGGGTGGTGAAGAGTTGGACGCGCCTGAACGACTGAACTGAACTGAAGCATAGCGGTGCGTGTATCTTTTGAATTATACTTTTGTGTGGGTATAGAGGGTATCAGCTTGGCATGACTGCTGCTGGGAAGTCATGCGTGTCACTTTAGTCTACAGATTTTACTAACCAAAGTAAGCCATGTGGTCACGCCAAGGGTGAAGGGGATGAGAAGTGTTATCTTTCTGAATGTTTAGAAAGAGGAGAAAAACTGGAAATACTGGTCATCATTCACAACGCCAACCTAAACCTTTATATTACAGCAGTATGGCAGAATAGATCAGTATTTCCCAACCAGTTGGCAAGAATGAGATACAGATGTGCTGTAGATACTCATGGTTGAACTTTTTTTATGGTATTAAAAATGTGAAGGCATTTTTATGATGTGTTTGTGTGCTATCAGTTGCTCAGTCAGTTACTGAGCAACTCTTTGCAGCCCCATGGACTGTAGCCCACCAGGCTCTCTGCCCATGGGATTTCCCAGGCAAGACTACTGGAGTGGGTTGCCATTTCCTACTCCAAGAAATCTTCCTAACCGAGGGATCAAACCCAAGTCTCCTGCATCTCTTACACTGGCAGGCAGATTCTTTACCACTGAACCATCTGGGAATAGTTCAAGAAACTAACTCATGACAGTGAAAATCACATTTGAATGCTGTTTTTTTTTTTTTCTTTTTTGTAAAAACTTACTGAAAATTTTTATTATTTTTCCACTTTGGTAAGACTTGTATAGACTCAAGTCTCTGCATAGCATCTCCCCAGATCTTTTCATTGATCAAGTACTCACCTGCAACTGGAGTGAACACCAGAATCTTCTTTCTCACTGAATCCCCTCTGTTATCTGATCACTGTTTTTATATCAGTGTCCTTATCCTAAGTGAAAATTTTATGCTGATGTTACTTTTATTATTCTTTCTATTTAATTTGCTTGCATGTTTTGGTCATACTTTTCTCTGTTTAATTCTAAAAGAGAGGACTTCCCTCGTGGTACAGTGCTAGGGGTGCAGGTTCGATTCCTGGCCAGGCAGCTTAAATCTAGATGCCTCCTGGACAAAAAAAAAAAATCAAAACAGAAAGCAGAAACAGTAGTGTAACAAATTCATTAAAGACTTTAAAGATGGTCCCCATAAAAAAAATCTTTAAAAATATTAATTCTAAAAGAAAAATATGTATACATTTTACTTTTATCTTTTATCATATACCAGAGAATTATTAATTTTTTAAGTTTTCTCAGTTATTTCCTCTTCCCACCTTATTTTTCCTTCCTTCTTTTGCTTTTTTTGTTGTTGTTTATTCCTATTGGATTTTAAAATTAACAGAAAATCTCAGTCAAAATCAATAGTTAATTTTGTGTGCTTTTTAAAAAATTAAAGTGTCTCTATTATGTTAAATTTGCATAGGTTTTTAAAAACAGACTCCTTAGAAATAAATTGGTATTTCTGGATTTAAAATTTACTAAATTACTAAAAGGGACTGTAAGTTACAAAAATTGATTGTTTTCAAAATACTCTTTGGTTATTCAGAACTATAAATAGTGATTATATTTTGAGTGTTTTAAAGCCTATTAATTATTAAATTAAATGAAAATTAATATTCAATATTATCATGTGGATAATGGTATATTTAATTTTCCTAGCTTTTCATATGCTTTATTTTTAAATGTTTCAAAAATGCAGATCTGAAATATATATTTTCTAGTTGTAATGTTTATAATGCTCATTTGTATATTAATTAGACAATATTATTATGTTGTAACATATGTAATATTATTAGACAATATTACTTAAAGTTTATTTTTCTGTATTATTTACAGACAGATTTTCTGAAGCTGTACCTGCCTGTAGTTTCTGTTGTGTTTAGATTTCATTTTCAATTATGCTTCCTGTCCCAGCCTAGTGAAAAATGAAGACTTCAGTCATCAGAAACCCCTCAAATGTTTTCCCTCAAATTGGAATCCATGTGTCCTTATAATTATTTTCACATTTGGTCTAAAGGTTTAATTTCATGCAAAAATGATCAAGTGAAGCTACATGCAGGACTCACTTTGAGGGCACCATACCCCAAAACACCTAATTTAAGCAGGAGAAATTTTGGATTCTCTTAAGCAGAAAGTAAGGAAATTCCCTTATGAGACTGAGTACAGCACGCTAGCATCAAGCTCTAAAAGCCATTTATAAGATTTTACACATAGTGCTTTAAGCCAGAATGCCTCACACAAAGGGAGAATTTATGTTACCATCTGTCTGTGCATCATCAGTGCTATACCGGAAGCCAGGGAAGTGGAAGAAACAGAAAAGGATCCATTTTTGAATAATACACTTTGGAGAGGTAGTGATGGCACGTCACACTTCATAGTGACAGCACTCATCAAAGAGATGATTAGATCAAAAATTATCATTGCATGTTGGTGACTTGAAGGAATTCCTTAAGTATGTTGGTTCATATTTGTTAATGAACTTTGGGCCTCCCTGGTGACTCAGATGGTAAATATTCTATACCTGTAATACAGGAGACCCAGGTTTGATCCCTAGGTTGGGAAGATCCCCTGGAAAAGGGAATGGCTATCCACTCCAGTATTCTCGCCTGGAGAATTCCATGGACAGAGGGACCTGGTGGGCTACAGTTCATGGGGTCGCAAACAGTTGGACACAACTGAGCAACTAATGCCAACACTGAAATATGTTGGTTCATAGCAGTCATTAGAATCCTTGAAGAGCATTATTAATTTTGGAAAATAAAAGCAAAACAAACTTTTATAAATCAAATATTTGAAGAGATAAAGGAGCACTGTAAAGGAAAATTTTAGGCAAATGTTACATAAGGCTGATGCTCTGGCCCTAAGGTGTAAGGGCTGTAAATGACATGAAGACATAAACATCAGGAATTTAATCTGAGAGTCCCATGATAGGTGTTAGTTTTACTCACGTAGAAGCTCTTGTATATAGAAGTTTGCTCATAAATCTTAACTCCGCATAAATTGATATTATGAAAATAAATGACAACAGCTTTATGCAAAGATCAGGAATAAGAAAACCATATTTGCTGATCTATACCAAAGTGCACAAGCTGTCCACTTTTTTTTTTTGCAAGAATTTATTGGCTAATAGAAAAATGGATTGTGAGTGTGTTTGAATTGTTGTTCACTGCAGATTTGTTGAAGGAGAGTAATTCGCTTGAAAAAAATTGCCTATTTAACTGACATTTTGGAGCACCTGAATGAACTTATTTGAAAATCACAAAGGCTGTGTAAATATTACACATACTCACAGAGCTTGTGGATTTGAAGCAAAGTTCAGCTTTGGAAAAAGGATAAAAATGATATATTTGTGATATGTAGTTGGTGTTACATTTTAAATCCTAAGGAAAATTATTGACTGTTAGAGCAATACTTATCTATGCATGAAGTCAAATTTTATCATTATTTTTAAATACTTACGATAAAACATATGAAAAACTTTGCATTTCCACAGGGAATTTCAACATTGTGTTTGTCAATTAAAGAAGGACCAGGAAATTTAATCAATGTATTCCTCATGGTTCATGACAAAAAAGGGTTTTCTATCATTTGGAGAAAAACGAATGTACTCTATGCTACCTACCCATTTGCTACCACTAACTTCTGTGAATAGTTCTCCTTAATAGAAATTATCAAGCATTTGATTTCTCAGTCTTAAAACGTTATGAAAAGGCGTTTCATGCAAATAAGCTGAAATTTCTTATAACAAATATTTTTTCAGTTTTGTATAGAAGTTCTATGTGTATTTTATAGTATGTTTCCCAACTCTGTATTTCATTTTTCTTATTATAATTATATGCTATGAAAAAAATGTGGGACTTTCCAGGCAGTCCAGCAGTAAAGACTTCACCTTCCAGTGCAGAGTATGGGTTTGCTCAGTGGTTGGGGAGCTAGGATCCCACATGCCTTGCAGCCCAAAAACCAAAGCATAAAACCAAAGTAATATTGTAACAAATTCAATAAAGACTTCTAAAATGATCCACATCAAACTATATATATATATATATATATATATATATATATATATATATATATATATATATCTTAAAAAAGAAAGAGAAAGTGTACTGACTTTTTCTACCAAAGTCCATGTGGACATTTCCAGACTCTCTCTAGTGTATCCCACTGTGCATGTGTTGAAAGGGTTGGTGGACTCTAAGTCCACCACCTAGGAATATTTAATGTTGCTGAAATGGAAACGCAGAAACATTCTAGAATAAGCAAAGAATATCTAAGCAGATTTATGAGCAAACCTGCAGTTGATAACCATTCTTCATTGGAATCTAAAAGAAAAAAACCATGAAATCCTTAGTGTTAAGGTAATTCTTCCCTACCTTTCTCCCTATAACTTCTTCATTAATAAAGAGCTAGTTCCTTAATAAATATTGCCCTGTACACACGGAAGGAGAACATCTGTTAACACTGTGAAACTCTTTCTGTTTTCCCAGTATGCCTTCAGAAATAGCCATTAATGTGGGGAAAAAAATACAATAAAAGTCAAAGGGGTATTTAGGCACAAAATTCTTTTACAGCATTCTCTCATAATTGTTTCTAAATATGGTTGATGCTTTACTTAGGTAAGAATTATAAACCATATGTGTATATGTTCACATTTTCATTCCTATGGTTAATGTGTGCTATTAAACTGCTAATACGTTTAATATAGAAGATCTGTGGTTTCCTGTTAATATTTTATAAGGATATTATGTTTTTATGGTTAACATTAATTTGAGATATAGTTGTAAGAGTCAAAATTACTTTAAAATAATTATTTCACTGGTGTTTAATTTTGTATTAATCATGCTAACAAAGTTCTATGTAATCTAGAACCCATTAACTACATATTAATATGGAAACTATGCAGTGGCTCTTATACATTTCTTATTTAATACTATGATGTTTTCAGGCACAAACATTTAATTGTGAGTAGAGTTGTTTTTGGAGAAGGCAATGGCACCTCACTCCAGTACTCTTGCCTGGAAAACCCCACGGACGGAAGAGCCTGGAAAACTGTGGTCCATGGGGTCACTGAGGGTCAGACACGACTGAGCGACTTCACTGTCACTTTTCCCTTTCATGCATTGGAGAAGGAAATGGCAACCCACTCCAGTGTTCTTGCCTGGAGAATCCCAGGGGCGGGGGAGCCTGGTGGGCGCCGTCTATGGGGTTGCACAGAGTCGGACACGACTGAAGTGACTTAGCAGTAGCAGAGTTGTTTTAAATTTGAATTATTCAGTGAATCAAGCTTGTTTTTTTAGTTGTCTAAAGCAGCTCATTTTCTTTTATCCTATGTTTTGAAATTCTGGAGTTTCTACTTTAAGTTATTTAAGCACTCAAGAAAAATTAATATTCTAATGTAAAGAAGATTGTCAGAAAAAAATATTTCAAATTGAGTTCCTTTTTTTAAATAAAATAACAATTTCAACTTTATTACATGGAATAAAATATTATGACTTTCGTAAAACACCAATTCAGTATCTCCATACATAGGATGTTTATGTAAAGTTATTGATTAAGTTATATTATCTGGCTCCTGCTAACATGTTGGAGTAATTCACTGGCACTCATGCTTGGCAGAGACTGAGGATATTGACAACTATCTATTCCTTTCAAATATCTGATAATATAGCTGGTTAGACCATCCCCTTAGGGAAATATTTTTTAATTATTAATTTACTATTGTTTGGAAAAGTTCTAAGTTTATAGAAAAATTGAGTGCAAAATACAGAGTTCATATCCACCCCCTTGAAAGTTTTCCCTGTTACTAACATCTTGCATTAATGTAGCACATTTGCTGCAACCAATAATGATACATGACTATAAAGTCCTTAATTTACTTTAGGATTCACCCTTAGTTGTTGCTTAGGGTATGGCTTTTGACAAATGCGTAATGTCATGTATCTGCCATAACAGTAACATAGAGAATGGTTTCACTGCTAAGGATATATTTTATGTTAAAATAAACATATCATCACCTTTTATTTAAAACCTATATATTAAAAATGATCAAACTGCTTCTTGTTTTGGAAAATGAAAGTTGAAAATATTATTAAGTTACTGAGAATTCTTTGCCTAACATCCATTAGGAAAATGTGTTAATAACAGAAGCAGCTTCGTTCCAGTGAACTATATATTTCTCCCTACAAGTCATATGACTGGGATGTTTGCTTTCCTCATTTTCAAAGTTAAATTTTAAATCTAATCTTACTAATTTTACCATGTCCCTTGTATATCTCTTTCTCCCTTTCACGTGGCTTCTGTCTATTCTCCTTTTTATTTTTAACCAACTTTTTGGTAAGCATATTCTGTCGTAGTCCTTCTGAAAACCTTTTGAAAGTCCATAAATAGTAAATAAATATATAAATTATAAATATATATTAGTGCTGTGACTAAGGTTCTATAGCATAATAGTTTTCCACTTTTTATTTTTCTGTTAATATCTGTGTTTCTATAAAAATTTTCTTGTAAGTAAGGCTCAGCATTTGCTGCTAGGGCAGAAGTGAATCTTGTCAAATTTGAGAAAATATTCATGGTGCAGCTAAGTCAAAAGTGAACAAGACAACATTCAATAAACATTGACCAATTGTTAATAAATGGAATTCATGTGTTACCCACTTGTTAGACTATAGAGTGGGTGGTTTAAACAACAGAAATTTATCTCACCGTTCTAGAGACTGGAAGTCTGAGATCAAGATGCCAACAGGTTTGGATTTTCTCGAGATCTTTCTCCTTGTCTTGGAGATGGCCATCTTTCCCTATGTCCATACAATGACCTTTCCTCTGTGTATATGTGCAAGTATGTCCAAATTTCCTCTTCTTATAAGATGCCAGTAATGTTGGATGAGGATCTACTCATATGAGCTCATTTACCTTAGTTATCTCTTTGAAAACCATATCTCAAAATACATTAAGTTCAGTCGCTTAGTCGTGTCCGATTCTTTGTGACCCCAAATACATTGGGTTGGTCAAAATTTTTGTGGGTTTTTCTGTAAGATGTTACAACCCAAACGAATATTTGGCCACCCCAATACTTATATTCCGAGGTATTAGGAATTAGAATTTCAGCCTGTGAATTTAAAGGAAAGCAGTGTAGTCCGTACTACCATTGAAATTTGCAAGCTTTTTAATTTGTGTGACTTTGAAAGCAGTAAAACCTGGTAATTACTGATTAAGCACGTGAACGAGGTGCTGTTTGTGCATTAAATCACAACCACAGGATGAAGTCAGGACCAATATCTCACTAAGGAAAGCTTTTTTAGTTGGCACTGGACTTATTTTCAGTTAATGTATTGGTTCCACTTGTTTAATGTACAAAAAGAATTAATATCAATACAACACATTTACAGTTAATACAACACATAATACATCACAGTCCTTTAAAACTGAGCAATGCTCAAAATGTTGCTTATTTTAATATCAGAGCAATGAAAATTACCATTTGTTTAAAAGTCTCAGAACGGTTTGATGACAGAACTGTTAAACCACTGGGGACAAGGGTGCTAGAAAAGCTAAAAGATTTTAAGTGACCACCTTTATGCAGCTTCCTCCAAAGTGTTTTCTCAGAGCCAGACTCTGGGGTCACAGGCATCTCATTCATAGGCTCTGCAGTGATCCTTGGTAGGAAAAGGCACATTTTTTCAAAGGCCTCCATCTTTGCTGGCTTGTAGCTTTTTGACACCTGAATCCAAACAGGTAGCTGAGTACCAGATTAGCCAAAGTCCGTGACAATAAGTGTGAATTTTTTTCACCTATCACACGTACTCACCAGTCCCTAGGGGCTCAGTTCCTCCCCTCTGTGGGACATTTAGGCTGTACTCCAATCAAAGAACTCCTTTTTAATATGCTAGTTACTTTGATACTTTCAAAGATTTAAATGTGGCACTATTCTCTTCCCAAGCATCTATCAAGCCTCTTTATCATTTGTTTACTTATTATTGTTTATTGAAGGTTTAAGACGTATGAGTTGAGTTAGGTCCTTTTGTGTTTTTGTAGGGCAAGCAAACACAAGGAGTCAAGCAGCATGGAGTGTAGATGGATTTCTGAATTTTCTGCCCTGTCTATAGAATAGAGAAAACAGTTCTCACTTTGGGTGGTTATTCTTAAGGTTAAGTAGATAACCTAACCTTAAGTGTCTTTTTAAGTGCCTAGCATGCAACAAGTATTAATTCATTTTCTTTCATAACCCAACCACCTAAACAAAGTCAGATTATTGGAAGTCCCTGGGTTTTGTTGTTGTTGTTGACTATTGCTATAATAGGCTGCTGCTGCTGCTGCTGCTGCTAAGTTGCTTCCTGCTTTCTAGTTTTTTTTTTAATTTAGATATTAATCTATATAATTGGTCTGTAGTATTTAATAAATATTTATTCTGTCCTATCACTGTTAAGTGTCAAAGAAACAAAAGAACTAAGACTCACTGTCAGGAAGCCACAGTGAGTTTATGGTCCACTTACAGAGACAAGATCTAGTCATGTGAAACCATTAATAAGTAGACATTACTTATTATAATTATTATTATAATGAATAAAGTGCTAATATGTATTTCTATGGACAGGAAACATAGGAACAATTTTTTTTTAATTAATTCAGAGCCTTCCCAAATGAGGGCACAGGCTGCCATTTTCCTAAGGACATCCAAGAGGCCCCTTCCCCTGATTCTGAAGCTGTGGCTGGAAGAAGGGGGAGGGGAGTGGTCCAGGCCCAGAAAAGGTGATAAATACAGGCATAGGGGCTTCCCAGGTGGTTCAGTTGGTAAAGAACCCGCCCGCAGTGCAGGAAATGCAAGAGATGCAGTTTCTGTCCCTGGGTTGGGGTGATCCCCTGGAGGAGGACATGGCTACCCACTCCAGTGTTCTTTCCTGGAGAATCCCATGGACAGAGGAGCCTGGTGGGGTACAGTCCATGGGTCACAAAGATCAGACACTGCTGAAGTGACTGAGCACCTATGTGTAGAATGTGGGCCACAGCGATGTGGAAATTGAGAAATCTGTCTGACTGGGCAGAATAAATTGTTCAAGATGATGTATTGCATTAGTGAAAAAGTTCATTTGGGTTTTTCCTTAAGATGCTATGGAAAAACCTGTTCAACTTTTCGACCAACCCAATAGATAAAACCAAAAAGACCAAGTGACTAAGAATTAAGAGAGCATTGTATACTAGGTCAAAGAGTTGACGTATAATATTGCAGGCAGGGAGGAGAAAGTCACTGCAGATGCTTAGAAGTGGACACGCAGTGACCTGGAGCAGGAGAAAGACCACCCACGCAGGCAGGTGCAACAATCCAGGTGTGAATGGACGAGGAACACCAGAGTGTCAAAGCCAACAAGAAAGTGCAGAAAAGTGTTTAATGTTTCTCATCCACATTGTATGTTTTTAAGTATCATGAATACCTTTTGTGATATAAAAGGGACTTTTTATACAAGAAGATGCTAAAAGTCTTTCATTTTTATTTCTCAGCAGGGCTCCCCCAACAATTTGACTTTTCATTTTGTTGTCTTAATAAAAGACAAGCAGTAGATGGCATTGTTCTATAGAAAAGATTCCCATGTTTCATTTTAAATCACACGGCGTGTAAGATGGGGTAATGAAGTTATCTTCTGGGATATTTCTACTTCAAAGACAAATATTTTGACTTATCATAATCTAGTGTGAGATACAACTTTTCATTTTGCAATGTTTGAAAGATGACGGATGGTATATGTGGATTATGTGGGAAAATAATATATTCAGTGAAGTATTTTATGACTGTTATCAAGGATTTTACGGTTACTTAGGGTAATAAGCTTCGTGTTATTTGTGGTCTGGTGTGCATCTCAGTGAATTTATGCTCATGAAAACAAAATAATTTAATTAATTCACATGTGGGTGGGAGTTCAAAAAATGAACTTAGGTCCTTGGAAAATGCAAAAAATATATATGATTTTACTTAGTAACGTGTGACTATTAATTGAATTCCAAATTGTATCCAGTGTAATCGTGGTCAGAACATAACCTCACATATCCACAGAAGTGAAGATTTGTTTTTTTTTCTTTGATCCTTTTATGTTCTTCCCATAGAACTTTTCTTCAAAAAGAATGATTAAGAATTTCAAAGAAAATCATCTTCTGTGGAGAATATTTTTATTATAATTTTATTCTGGCTTGAATAGGTCTAGTTCTACATTTATAAGTATGTGGTTTAACCTTTGTTTTGTTTCCAATGAGACATTAGCTGATTGATGTTGCCGTTAAGAAAGCATTCATTTTTTTCAACTTTTAAGTCATTACATGTAAGATAGAGCTAATTAAGATATTGAATTTTTTTTCATTTTTTTCTATTTCTTATGACCAACCTAGATAGCATATTCAAAAGCAGAGACATTACTTTGCTGACTAAGGTCCGTCTAGTCAAGGCTATAATTTTTCCTGTGGTCATGTATGGATGTGAGAGTTGGACTGTGAAGAAGGCTGAGCGCCGAAGAATTGATGCTTTTGAACTGTGGTGTTGGAGAAGACTTTTGAGAGTCCCTTGGACTGCAAGGAGATCCAACCAGTCCATTCTGAAGGAGATCAGTCCTGGGTGTTCTTTGGAAGGAATGATGCTAAAGCTGGAACTCCAGTACTTTGGCCACCTCATGCAAAGAGTTCACTCATTGGAAACGACTCTGATGCTGGGAGGGATTGGGGGCAGGAGGAGAAGGGGACGACCAAGGATGAGATGGCTGGATGGCATCACCGACTTGATGGACATGAGTCTGAGTGAACTCCGAGATATGGTGATGAACAGGGAGGCCTGGCGTGCTGCGATTCATGGGGTCGCAAAGAGTCAGACATGACTGAGCAACTGAACTGAACTGAACTGAAGACATTTTCAGTTGTTTATTTTGAGATGTACCTTTATTTTCATTTCTTTGAAAATCTACAGAACTGTTAGTACTTCATAAAGCTATGATAAGCACCACAAAAACTAGAAATGGCCAATTAATCACCTTTTAAGAACCATGAGGTTTTGTCATTCTGGAGCATAGTGAGCATTCAGTATTGATGAATATTATTGCTTTATTCCTTTAAGAATTTATTCCAAAATTATATATTAAGGCTGCATGCCAGGAAACATGCAGGGTATAAAGATAGCTAAGAAAATTGCTTTGAAGTAGTTGCACTGTGAATGTCAGGCATGGCTTTAGAACTACGGTGATAAGAATTCAGGTTGCTACACACAGCCTAAAAAGCAGTAATTTCTGGAGCTGAGATGTATAGGATGAGTAGAAGTTTGTTAGGGAATGGAAGGCAGCATCGGTGAGACCTGGGAAGCAACAGGTATTTCTGAGGGTCCAGAATCCAGCGGCTTGTGGAAGGAGGAGGAAGACTTTGGAACAAGGAGATGCTGGGGAGTAACTCAGAACATCTGACATTCTCTAGAAGGAAAATTCCTGAAATAGAACTACCATATGATCCAGCAATTCCACTCCTGGGTATAAATCTAAGAAAAAAAAAAAAAAGAAAGACAGACTCTTTTGAAAAGAAAACACACACTCCAGTGATCATTGCAGCATTATCTACAGTTGCCAAGATATGGACGCAACCTGAGCGTACATCAGCAGATGAATGGATAAAGAAGATGTGGTGTGGCGTATATATAAAGTGGAATACTACTCAGCCATACCTAGAATGAAGTTTTGCCACTTGTAGCAAAATGGATGGACTTGGAGGGGATTATACCGAGTGAAATAAGTTAGCAAAAGACAACTACTAGATTATATCACTTATATGTGGAATCAAAAATTAAAATTAACTAGTGACTATAACAAAAAAAGAAGCAGACTCACAGATAAAGAGAACAGTCTAGTGGTTACCAGTGGGGAGTAAAGTGAGGGGAAATTTAGGGATGGAGAAGTAGTAGGTACAAACTGTTGGATGTAAGACAGGCTAAAGGGATGTATTGCTTCCCTGGTGGCTCAGCCAGTAAAGAATCCACCTGCAAGGCAGGAGACACAAGAGACACGGGTTCAATCCCTGTGTCAGGAAGATCCCCTGGAGGAGGGCATAGCAACTCACTCAGTATTCTTGCCTGGAGAATCCCACGGACAGAGGAGCCTCGTGGGCTATAGTCCCTGGGTCCCAAAGAGTCTGACACAACTCAAGCAATTTGGCACGCACTGCACGTGCAACATGGGGAATGTAAATAATATTTTATAATAACTATAAATTGAGTATAACCTTTAAAAGTTGTATAAAAATTTCAAGATAAAAATTCCTTCAATAATGTCAAAATAAAATGTTTGCATTTCATGTTCAGTTCAGTCACGCAGTCGTGTCCCACTCTTTGCGACGCCATGGACTTCAGCACACCAGGCCTCCCTGTCCATCGCCAACTCCCGGAGTTTGCTCAAACTCATGTCCATCGAGTTGGTGAGGCCATCCAACCATCTCATCCTCTGTCATCCCCTTCTCCTCCTGCCTTCATTCTTTCCCAGCATCAAGGTCTTTTCCAATGAGTAACATTTCGTGTTACTAAGTTTTATTCTGCCCTAAGCTGGATATAGATTTAGATGAATAATTGTTTTTGCCTTTGTAATACAGTTAGTTTTATTTATTTATTTTTACAGTGAAGTTTAGCAACTGCAATGGGAAAAGAAAAGTACAGTATGAGAGCAGCGAGCCCGCAGATTTTAAGGTGGATGAAGATGGCATGGTGTATGCCGTGAGGAGCTTCCCCCTCTCCTCTGAACACTCGAAGTTCCTGATATACGCTCAAGACAAAGAGACTCAGGAAAAGTGGCAAGTAGCAGTAAAACTGAGCCTCAGACCAGCCTTACCTGAGGATTCAGTGAAGGTAGGGTATCTAAGTATAACTTTGGATGGGCTTAATCAGGGTTGCACAGTTTGAACCACGTGCATACTTTGAATCACATCAGTGAGTGGCCAGTGTTGGAATTTTTATCAACTTCAGTTGCTGCAGTGCTGTTTTGCTGTTGTTGTTGTTTTTATCTTACAGGATATTTTAGATTAAATGTTTTATCAGCAATCCTAAACTGTATTTGAAAGATTTGTTTATACTTTGAGATTTATAACTTAAGTTTACTTAGAAATAGTTGTTTGTTTGAAATTACTTAGAAGCTTTACAAGCTGTTAAACTTAACCACAAGATCAGCAGTTGTTTATAAGATGTCATCAGCCAGACTTATGGCAGGGGAAGTAGAGGTTTACAGTTCTAACAGGAAAACATTTCTGCCAAGGAGTATTGGGTTTTTGTCTTGTCCCTCAATAATCAAATTGGGGAATTTGAATTATTTAGACTATGGACGTGACTTTTAGGAATAATACACTCCCTCTGGTGGAAATTGCTGGAAGCCAAGATAAAACAAATAAGATACACTTTTAACAGAAAATTTATTTCAACTGAACATTTGCTAAGTACTTCTTTTGTGTAAGCCACTATTTTCATAATTTTAAATAAGATACAATAACTTCTTCAGTAAAGTTATGATAACATATTGGTTTCTGAATATTATAGTTCTTTGAGTTAATTGGAAATAAATATGGGGCGATGCCATCCATACTCATATAATTGGTCTATGATTTTATGAACTATAACTGTTACATTAAAACATAAGAATACACACATATTCATTGTTGGTATTGTAAATGTGAGAGCCACAGCAATAATCAAATGTGAATAAATATTAGAGAAAAAGGTAATTATTTTTTCTCTTATACCAATGTTAGACTTTCATTATGTGAAATGTAATTTGTTAATCTATTAACTGTGAAGGGGAATCATGTCATTTGGGTAATATAAAATAAGGATCTGGTAACTAATTGAGTGAAAAGATGCTTTTGTTGTTGTTGAAGATTCACTGTGTTCCAGCAAACCAGCTTGGATGTTTGCATTGAAGCAGCATGGGCTAATGGCTAAAATGTCCACAGATACAGGGAAAAACAGAAGAAAATATTGACATCCAGCAGAGATTAATACCCCAAGTGCAAAGTGGGTCATCTATAGCATCCATCATGGCTGACATAGGTTTAGAATAATTACAGCATTAATTCTGTGGGATTTAATAGGGTCATAAATATTTGAGACGTTCCTTAGCAGTATGTATGAAACTTCTCTTGGAATTCAAATTATATTTTAGCACATCAAGATCTAAATTTAATGTACAGTAGCACATTACCTGAACTGTGGTTTAAACTAATGAGAAATGTATAAAAGGGTACTATTAAATTTTGCTCAATGTTAACTACTAAGATGGTTTATAGAAGCTGCAAATAGTTTACACAGCTGAGCTACCTAATACATTGTTTGGTATTTCATTTTTCAATAAACAGTGTCACCCACAATTTTATGGTGAAATTGGGAAATATCACTCAGTTGTGTCCAGCTCTTTGCGACCCCATGGACTATACAGTCCATGGAATTCTCCAGGCCAGAATACTGGAGTGGGTAGCTGTTCCCTTCTCCAGGGGATTTTCGCAACCCAGGGATCAACCCAAGTCTCCCGCATTGCAGGTGGATTCTTTACCAGCTGAGCCACCAGGGAAGCCCACAGTTTTATGGTGCTTTCTATTATTTTAATAGGGGGATGAGGACAGGGCCTCCAGACTTATTTTCTTGCCCATAATAAGGTGTGATTCTATGCTTACAGGTATCCATTGATATTGATGTACTCTCAGAAAGTGTTTTTCTAGTACTCAGGATTGTCTTCTTGTATTTTCATGTGAAGGAATCACGAGAAATAGAAGAAATAGTATTCCCAAGACAAGTGACTAAGCACAATGGCTACCTGCAGAGGCAGAAGAGAGACTGGGTTATCCCTCCCATCAACTTGCCAGAAAACTCCAGAGGGCCTTTTCCTCAAGAGCTCGTCAGGGTAGGGTGACACAGTTTCACTGATCTCTGTGGCATGTGTTCAGTGTATCTTAGAAGTGCTTTTGTCTCTTCTTTCTACAAAGTAGAGTTTAAGACATGTATGTACTATTTTGTATTGATGAAATGTCTCTAGGGTTGTAAAGAGTCTCTTTTTCATTACTTTGGGTTATTTACAGGCAGAGCTTTCTGTGGGTCCGTCCAGTGTGCCATGGATGCTGAAGTTTGTTCAGTGTCTGAATATATACACCCTAGCTCCCTCGTGCATTAACACCCACACGGTACCCTTCCCCTTCCACCTTATCTTCCCTGTCTGGAAGCTGCATTCCCCATGATGATCTTTGCCCTCTACAGATAGCTTCTGGGCCAAAGGAAAAATAAAGGGGCAATCATTGCTAAAAATGCCTGTACTGAGTGCATTTGAGAGTTTTTTAAAGAAATTAAAAAAAATGACCTCTGATACCATTAACGGACTCCCTGGGGCTGTGCAAAACACATAGGCTTTCAGATTTGAAGAGCAAGATATTTTTTTTCCAGTTACTCTAAATGCATGCTATCAGACCCGGGGGGGGAGAAAATGACAGACATTTCTATATGCTTAGTAAAATTAGCAACATTATTTATTACAAAAAGAAAATGAGAACTAGTTGTATTCTCAAATTTAGTAGAAAGTAATGTTTTTGTATATGATTAATTTAGCATTTCAATACATACTTACTGAAGGCTGTATTTTTTAATGTCATTTATTTGTGTTGTCCAGTCTATGGTAATATGCATTATAATTAAGTTTATCAATGAAATATGGAACCTCCAAATCAAGGTGTTTTCTGTGTTTCTACTTTAATGGAGAATGAGAAAATTAAAGAATTTTGCCTTATCTAAAAAAACAAGACAAACACTGGACTCTATTACTGGATTAAAAGTATTTGTCTAATATACAGATATTTCTTATTACCACCTCCAAAAAGTATTGCTCAAATGCCCTTTTTTTCTGTTCTGTTCTTCCTCCCTTTCTGCATCCTGTTTCTATGATGTTAGGAACATCAAAGGATATATATGTTCCACTCATCTTTAAGCTTATTTTTCCAGGAAATGTATTTAGAGGAGAAAGCAGTGAGCCTGTAACAGATATAATTTTTATGCATAAGAGAAATCTATTACAGAATCATTTCTTGCATGTTTTGTTATTAATAAAGAATTTGGGGTGTTGGGTGCCAACTTAATATGGGAAGCTTTGGTTGCAATGAAAAACATCAGCACAATGCAAGTACAGAAATCTGACTCCCAGGCTCAACCATAATCTTAGAGTTCCCACCTAAGGCTCTTTCACACTAAGAATAGACAGTTATTTCTTGTCCTAACTGATGCAAAAAAGTAAATAGTTTTTTCTTCATTAAATTGGACACCTGTTACTGGGTTAAATATTCTAACCTCCAAATTTCCCGGAGAGACTTTGATTGTGTTTAAAAATGGACGCTCCTTAATTTTGACTTTTGCAGTGCTCCTAGTGAGTGTTCTTTAGATGTTAACATTGGCCTAGTCCTTCTAGTGACAGGTGACATCTCTTTTGAAGCCCATCACCAGGAAGCAAGAACAAGGAATAGGACTGGGAGAGCTTCAAGAATTTTCTGGGAAGAAATGGTATATGTTTGGAAGAGGCCATGAGGTGTAGCATGCTCTGTCTCTGATAATGAGCTCGTTTAGTCCCTCGTTTAATGTGACTGTCTTCTTGACCCTCAGATCAGATCCGATAGAGATAAAAACCTTTCTCTGCGGTACAGCGTAACTGGGCCAGGAGCTGACCAGCCTCCAACTGGCATCTTCATTATCAACCCCATCTCAGGTCAGCTGTCAGTAACCAAGCCTCTGGATCGTGAGCTGATAGCCCGGTTTCATGTAAGATTTCAACCAGCTGTTAATTCTTTGTATTAACAGTCTTCCAAATATGTGCAAGGTTTAACATTTGTCTCTCATATTAGTCTTAAAGCTTTGATCCTGAATGTTTTAATGCCAGAAATGTATTTGTAGCTTTTTCAATTTATTTTAATATTTTTTTATTTTTAGAAAGCAATTGTTTTTTGTAAAATTGATGAGTGCTCATGGTAAACAAACAATGCCAAGGAAAAACTAAAAATTGCCTTAAGTCATATTACTATTTGCATGCTGATACTTGCCTTCAGATATGTGGTTAAGAACTTACAAGAACAAATTTCCATGAAAGGGATCATAGCTATTTTATGTAAATTACATACCGATCATTACATTTTTAATAGCTGTATAGTATTCCACTGAATGTATATAAACTGTAATTTTAACAGCAGTTTCTTATAAACATATTGGTTTGGTCCAAAAGTTCATTTGGGTTTGTTATAAGACTTCATAGCGAAACCCTAATGAACATTTTGGCCAACCAAGTACATTTATGTTTGTCAGTTTATCTCCTGATATTATGATTACCATTAATTAGCATCATACAAAATGGATAGCATATTTTCATTTTGTTATTTGTTGATCATATTATCTCCAGAAAGATATGCCGTTTTTGTCTGCCTACTGAGAATTAAGATTTCCCTTTTCTGCATAACCCTGCCAATACTTGGTTTCATTAACCTGCCAATCTGAGCAATCATTTCTCAGATATATTATCCAATTATATTTCTTATGCTAATTTTGTTATTTTTCTATTTTATTCATTTCTTGATTGATAACAGCTTTTATATATAGTTGTGCTGTGTGTGCTTAGTTGCTCAGTCATGTCTGACTTTCTGCGGCCCTGTGGACTTTAGCCCAACAGGCTCCTTTGTCCATGGGGATTCTCCAGGCAAGAATACTGGAGTGGGTTGCCATGCTCTCCTCAAGTGGTTCATCCCGACCCAGGGGTCGAATCCAGGTCTCCCACATTGCAGCCTCCTGTAATTCTTTACCATCTGAGCCACCAGGGAAACCCTTATATATAGTTATATGTTCCTATTTTTAAATATATGTATGTGTTTAAAACTGATTTTCCCAATTAAAAATTGTATTGAGTATTTAAAAAGTCAAGAATTAATACTAAAGTATAAATTCCAGAAAGCATTTTTCTTTCCTTTTTTTTCTAACCATGCTTGCCCATTTTTCTGTAATAGGATTTCAACAATTTTTTTTCATGTGTTTAATAGAGAAACCTAAATTGATCTTTATTCCTACTCCAATTTCTAGTAAAACTTTTAATGAAAGTATCATTTTCTCTTAGAAAAGAATATAGGTACAATGTAAAAACTTTTCAAATAATACAGTATTAGTAATAAAATAAGAAGAATTTGCAATCCCAGTACATAAACTAGTCACTTGTCTTTAAGTTTGGTAATATTCTGTAAGATGTTTCTTTGTGCATAGATTCACAAATATATTTTTTTTGAAATTGGGATTATTCTCTGAAACCAACTTTTGTCACTTAGCAATCATAAGATTTAGCATCTTTCCACATCTGGAATCATTATTTGTTTCTATTACTATTTTTGATTGCTTGCTCTAATATAATTGTAACTATTACCTACTGGCAGATACTTGGATGATTTAGTTCTTTCTACTTTATTTTACAACTATAAATCATGCAGCAATGAATAGCTTTCTGTACATTTTCCCATTATGTCCTCAGAAAAAATTCCTAAAATTGGAATTATTTGATAAATATAGTGAAATTGTTCTCTTGAAGAGTTGTATTGTGTTCCAGTTCCTCCCCACTATAAAACAGATACTTTCCATTCCATTATCAATTCCGGGCATTATTTATTTATTGCCAGTGCTATTTCTAAAAAATTTATCTTGATGCTTGAAGTTGCATACGTTGAATATCCAATTAAAGTAAATTCCCTATTCCTGTCTTATGCTGAATTTGGGGTGGGAAAGTTGTTACCCCTTCCTCCACCCACTTATAATAACCTTTTATCTACTAGAGATGTTGATGCATGATTTTCATATATTTCCTTTGTTGTTATTTGTTTTCAAACTTTGTGTATAATTTTTCCCTCACTGTAACTTACAGGTTTAACGTTATGACATTTGTCCTTCTTTTGAGTTGATCGTGCATTCTGGCTTTCTTTCTTATGTATGAACTGTTGGCTGTGCTGGGCCTTTGTTGCTGCGCGGGCTTTTCTCTGGTTGTGGCGAGCCTACTCTCTAGCTGTGGCACTCAGCCTTCTCATTGCAGTGGCTTCCTTTCTTGCAGAGCACGGTCTCTAGGGTGCAAGAGCTTCAGTAGTTGTGGCTCCCAGGCTCTAGAGCACAAGCTAAATAGTTGTGGCACGTGTGCTTTAGCTGCTCTGCAGCATGTGGGATCTTAGTTTACAGACCAGAGATCAAACCAGTATCTCTTGAATTGGCAGGTGAATTCTTTACCATTGAGCCACCAGGGAAGGCCCCCATTCTGGCTTTCTGGGATTGTTTAAAAAGATCTTTCCTACTCCAAGATGCTAATCTCCTGCATTTTATCTGTTTTATTTATTTATTTATTTATATTTGCATCTAAATGTTTAACCTCTGTGGAGTTTATTTTAGTAAAAAAAGAAAGGTACATAGATCGACTTTGCTTTTCCTTTATGGCCAGCCCAGTTGTCTCAACACTATACATTGATTTAGGATTCCGATTGATTTAGCATCAATGTCATGATCGTACTTAGTTGTCCCATACTTTTTATGCCACTTATGCTAATGTGTTTTTTAGACTATTTTTCTCATTAATATATTTTTTGAATTTTTGCACTTGTACAAATTTTTAAATTATTTAACTTTTGAAATTTGCTATGTAAATACATGTAGATATATGGTAGAATAAGACATCCTAGACATAAACTGGCAAATAAGCATATGAAAAACTAAAAATGCATTTTAAATCCTAAGTATCATTCAATTCTCTCCTCCCAAGGGCCTTGATTGTTTTACCAACCAATGCTCTTAAAAGCCTTATGAGCACGTAATTCTAATGCTTTTTATTAATACATTGTTCTAAAATATAAAGAAGTTTTCAAGCCTTTTACAAAACAGCATCGTAATAGGGAAACCAGAAAAGGCAGCAGGGCTTCCCAGGTGACGCAGTGGTGAAGAATCCACCTGCCAATGCAGGAGATTCAAAAGGCGCGAATTTGATCCCTGGGTTGGGACGATCCCCTGGCATAGGAAATAGCTACCCACTCCAGTATTTTTGGCTGGCAAATTCCATGGACAGAGGAGCCTGGAGGGCTACACTCCATGGGGTTGCACAGAGTAGGACATGACTGAGCACACACACGGATGGAGTAAAGTAGCATCCAGTAGACCAGTCTCTAATTAGGCTGTCCTGTAATTTATGAGTACAAAAAATACCAATCCAAAAATTCAAATATTTCTTCTGTATCAATTCTTACTGGCTGAAATCATGTGGTTAAATCTCAAAAAATATTTTCAGGCCAGTGTTGGGGTAAATTCTTGCTCTCCAGATTCTCACTACTTGCACATAAATGAGCAATATTGATAACAAAATAGAATTAATTATAGAATGGCAGGGACAGTTCAGTATTAAAATCTCTTAATGTAATATATTAAATAAGTCAAGGGAAAAAGAGACTCTATATGTGTTGAAAAGGCTTGTCTAATAAAACTTACAGTTTCATGTGCTAAATAACCTCAAAATTGAAAAAAAACGATATGTTAATTCTTCTTTAAGTTGATAAAGTATATCCAGCAGAAACCAGTAGCCAGCATCATCCTTAACAGGAAAATCATAGAAGCATCGCCTTTAAAAAGAAACAATTCAGTGGAACACTACACAGCCTTTGAAAAGGTTGAAATGGTTTTCTATGTGCTGGATGAAAAGATTTTGAAGATATTTTGCCAAGAGTAACTGACTGATTACATTTGTTTAAAAAGGAAGAGAAAAGATAAAATTTCTAGAAGACCTGTAATACTGAGAACTCAACCTTGGGAGAGGAACAAACTGTCTTATGTACTTTTACTGTTTATGAGTGAATGACTTTTACAATAAAAAGAGTCAAAATTCCATGTGCACACTTCATTCTTTCCGAATTTTCATCTTTTCTCTTGTTCTCTATGACTCCTTTAGGCCAGTTCCACATTTTTAATTACCCTGACTCTTTTGTATGGATTTAGCGAAAGGATTTGGAAGCTGGACAGAACTGGCTTAGGACAGGGGCTCTGTCAATGAACTGAGTAAAGTTACTTAGCTTTTCTGAAGCTTGATTTCTTTGCCGTCAAAGGTGGATCGTTTCTGCTTCACTCTTTTGTATACAGATTAGAGTCATAGAGCTCTGAGCCAGATGCCTATCAGCTGTATCTCCCTTAATAATATAGTTTGGCTAACTTGAATTTTGATGGGAAGAATAGCTTTTGGTTTTCATCCATCTGTGCTGTTTATGGCTATGGTTATGGTATCTTTTATCTTCTCACAGGAGACCTAAATCCATTAAATCATTTCATTTTCTAATCACTCTTGCAGTTGAGGGCACATGCAGTGGATATTAATGGAAACCAAGTGGAGAACCCCATCGACATTGTCATTAACGTTATTGACATGAATGATAACAGACCTGAGTTCTTACACCAGGTTTGGAATGGGACAGTTCCTGAGGGATCAAAGCCGGGTAAGTTGGAAGATCATAATTTGGAGGTTCCTTGAGGAAATACAGTGTTATCCAGCACTCGTATATAAGCTAAATGAGAAATCATGTGAGCCTTTAGTGTCATTTTCTTTCATTCATGCTGCTTTTAGGCAAGACTTAATTCATTATATTTAATTTTTTAAATTTAATTTTGAATTTAAGAAAGCCTCGACATTTAAACTTAATGCTCTATATTTCCTTCACCGTCTATACTGGTTTGTACTTAAGCCAATTTATAGATATAACTGTGTCTTAAACTGGCACTTTTCCTGGTTCAGATACGCTTGTCTGTATCTCATAAGAGTAGAGGGGTGGGGGCAGCTGGGGTGGGAAGACGGGGCTGTGCAGGAAGTTCAACCATCTGTGGCTCTGTCTGAGTCACATTTTAGAGTCGAGTTCGTCGGTATTTTAAAATACAGGAAAAAAAATATCAAAGCATGTTAAACATATCTTAACTAAAACACAAGGCTTATACATATATTCTAAGGATAAATAAACGTTGTGCTTTTTTGCCTGGGGAAGGCTTTTGGTTTTTTAAAATCGTTCATTGGTCCTTTTTCCTCTATTATTTCCAATTTTATCAGAATTATCATTTCATAAAAATTACCAAGAGTTAATCATTACAGGTATATTTACTATGCATATGTGCATGCATTTCCATAAAGCCTTCCCGTAAATAAATGACTCTGAATGATCAGGAAATGTAAAGACATTTCATGAGTCGATTTCCTGCATTTGTCCTGTAAGTTTGAAAACATCCTTCTAGGCAAGATTTGATAGAGTCATGAATCTTAAGTTAAACTACAATGCATTGTTGTAAGCAATATTTTGGTTCAAGATTCCAAAACACACTTTTTGTTTTGTTTTGTTTTAACCATTCATTCAACAAATGTTTATAGAGCACATACTGTATGCCAGACATTGCTCCAGCACTGTAGATACAGCCGTGATAAGTTAGCTGTGCCCTGTTGGAGCTTAAAATCTAGTAGAGGAGAACAGTAAAAGGCAAACAAGCGAGCAAATGTTTTAGGGAAAAAAAGAAAGTTTTGGAAAAAAAATAATCAAACTTGGCACATAGTCAAATAGGCTGTCTTGTTCAGAAGGACAAGCTCTGGAAAGAGATTTGAAGTATGTGAACAAGCCTTACTTAATTCTGGGGCAAAAAAAAAAGAAAAAAAAGTACCCTGTAGAGGGAACACTGGCCATAAAGGCATCAAACTGATCTTAAGAGTACTGAAGAAGAAGGTAGCCTGGAGATGCAACAGTTCATAATCCAAGTCTTACAAAAATCGCATGGAGCGAACCATCTTAAATAATAACATTTTCTCTCTACTTCTCAGTTGCAGTTTGTCTAACTAGTTTGAATGCATTTGATCGTAATGCTTTGTAGACTTCCTTTCCACAATATCTAATAAATTTGAGTCCCTGAGTTTGTTACAGTGTTCTTTTAATCTCCTCGGAAATAATGAACCCCAGTGCAAAACCCCCTATTCGGTATACCAAAACAGTCATGCATGGAATGATTCCTCATGACCTCAGTAAATGGAGTATGTGTTGTTAAGCACTTGGCTTACTTTCAGAAAGTGACTTAGGTTTTGTGGAGAATCGTACCCCACATGTCATTTTAGATTCTACTGCACAAAGGGAAAAAGACGGCAGAGGGAAGGAATCAGTGGCCGTAAACGATGTTTCAAATGATATCTATGTTATTTATTATTTGTATTTTGTATAAATGAAGGGATATATAGGATATATATCTGAAGGGATCCTTTCTTTGAATCATATAGTGATTTTGTCTTTTAAGTATATGGAAACATTTAGTCTTTATACATCTGTTAAAAAAAAAATTAACAATTTTCCTTTCAAGCAACTCAACTATATTGTATATTTTTTGAAGTGAGTTCTGTTCTTATCAATAGTGTTTTAATCAAAGCTAAATGATTAAATGTTGGTCTGAAAAAGTAGAAAGGGACTTCCTTGGCAATCCAGTGGTTAAGATTTTGCTTAAAATCCCTGGTCAGGGAGCCAAGATCCCACGTGCCTCTTGGTCAAAACACCAAAACATAAGATGAGAGCAATACTGTAACAAATTTGCTAAAGACTTTAAAAATGGTCCACATTTTTAAAAACAGAAGTTATTTTGTAAACAAAGAAAAAGTGAAATGAAGATTGATGAAGAAGGTAAATATCCCTTCTGTTTGGGAGACACTGACATGAAAGGCAACCATTCATTTTCTGTGTCTGTGGTCTAGGAACATATGTGATGACGGTCACTGCGATTGATGCTGACGATCCAAATGCCCTCAATGGGATGTTGAGGTACAGAATCCTGTCCCAGGCGCCAAGCACCCCTTCGCCCAACATGTTTACAATCAACAATGAGACTGGGGACATTATCACGGTGGCAGCTGGACTTGACAGAGAAGTAAGCCAACCGAAATCTGTATTGAATTTGCTTGTAATCTTAAAAGTGCACTGGCTCACATCTATCTTGTCTCCAGGCTCAGTGGAGACAAAACGATCTACGGGCTCACAAAGAGTCGGACACGACTGAGCAACTGAGCACACACAGAATAACATCTCCACAAGATTATTCATGTGTTCATGGTCATGAAGAAATCGATTGTACTCTTTTACAGAATTTCAAGTTGGTTAAATGATGTCTGTAAACTGGATAAATCATTGCTGGTCCATGTAATATTTAGGGTGGTCATTGACTAAGTTAAGCCGGTAACCTTCTGGTATCTACTTTTTGAACTTCTTCACATTTTCTGTTTTTCCTCATACTCAAAGGATTTGATGAGGAATTAAATTTAAAATCGTGCCCAAATCAAGTGTACATACATTTAGGATAATTTTTAGCATTCGTATTTTGAAGAGGCTACAAATGACACGTGTGATGAGGGTTTTTTTGTAATCCTTGATTTAGTACAGAAGAGATGATCACCTTCTCTTTAAGATGAACTTCACAGGTTTGAACACCAAGAACTGCCTGTGTTCCACTGACAGGGCTTTAAAGTTATAAACACAGAGAAACACACTTCTGGCATATACTTTGTTGTAAAGGCATACGGTGTTGACACTACTGAGATGTAATGGCGGATCACAGTCTGAGAAGGAATAGGTGTTTCATCCCTTCTAGACAGGCCGTCTCGCTCTGACAGAGCTGAGCCCACCACGCTGTGGCATCCTGCTGTGTTCTGTTCTCATGATTCCTTCTGCCAGGAACATCTTGCCCGTTTTTCTTGATCTTGAACCCTCCAGTGCCTCACGTTGCCATTCAAGCCCTGCTTATATCCTTTCCTGAAAACTCTAGCCCTACTGAATTTTCCTATACCCTTTCTCCATTCTGTTCTAACCATTTTCTTAGCGATTCTCAAGGTCATTATTGACCATCAGTAATCATGGTGTGAGTGAATTATCAAAGTGCCGACTCATAGAGATCTGTGCCTGTAGGTTTCTAGCTGAGCCAGCTTCTATCGTTAATGAGACCTCGTATTATGTGTATCAAAAGGAAACATTAGACCTACCATCATAAATATTATTGACAAGGATTTTAGGGCTTGGTTTTTATGGCATTTTATTTGTCTTAGTAAGTAGCAGCCACTGGAATTGGATCACAGAAAACATTACTATTTCAATTCATTATGTACGCAAGATAGAGGTGGCAACACTTTAATAAAGTAATATGAGCCAATCAAGATTACTTAATTCACAGTTGAGCCCAGAGCCTTCCTTAGGAGTCAGATGGATGGCTAGTATGGTATTTATGCCTGTTAACTCCCAGGTGCCAACAGCTCTTGCTCTAGGAATATTTCGCACCAGAGATTGCTGAAATTCAGCTTTTGCAGTAGCACCTTTAGTTCAGTGATATCTGGAACATGTATATCTTTTCACCTCTTCCATTACTGTATAAAATACTATTCTTAAATGTCAATAAATTCAGCATGAATACTGTATTTTACAGGAAAATATAGCATTTTTTTTAATATTCTCAAGAGTGCCAGGCTGCTCACATCCTAAGGAGGTATATAGCTCATCTCCCAAACCTAATATTTCTCTTTCATTTCACACTCTCATTGTGAGATACAGAAATGGGACTTCATCTTGTTTTCATATAGTAATATTCCTATCACATTTAGCCTGGCTGTTTTATGAAAAGCAAGAGGCATAGAAAATGAAAGATAGCTTTGTCAAAGCAAACCAACCGTATTTAAAAATCAAAGAGACTGTATTTAGTTTAGGGGGTGAAAGTTGCAAATCAGGCTATACTTTGGTTAAGTATATCTTGCGGTGGCCGGAAGCAACTATGCACAACGCGATGAAATGAAAGTGGACATGAATTCAAAGCTATAGAATCACAAGTTAGATACAGCATGAGAAATTGCTTCTTGACAGTGACGCTATTAAACACAACAGTGAGTTACTAGGGAAAACAATGGAAAACCTTCCTTTTCTGAAAGTCATTTAACATGGCAAAATATATCTATGTCAGATGGTTTATGGTAATTCTGCCTGAGGCCAGGGATAAATTATGCTGACTTCTCCAGGCCTCATGTCAGCTGGAGGTGCTTTTATTTCTATTAGACTTCACAGTTTTCTTTCTGTCCAAAGTCATTTCCGTTGTCATCCTCCCGAGATGGACGACACCTTTAAGGGATTGAACTCCTAATCATTGAAATGCTTACTGCGATTTAGCTTTTTATTTTCCTTTCATCTCTAGGTTTTAAAAAATGCCAGTTCTTGGGGTTCTACAGACCTAAAGCTTCACCACGACACTCGCCAGTCTTCAGTTTTTTAATCTCCATCTGATTTCTTTTACTTTTTATCTTTTCGTTTTCTAAATATATTTTTAAAATTTATTTTCTTAAAGTATAGTTGTTTTACAGTGTGTTAATTTCTGCTGTACAACAAAGTGATTAAGTTATATGTGTGTGTGTATATATATATGTATATATGTATATATATGTATATATGTATATGTATATATATGTATATATATATAATGTGCTGTGTTGTGCTTAGTCGCTCAGTCATGTCCAACTCTTTGTGACCCCATGGACTAGAGCCTGCCAGGCTCCTCTGTCCATGGGGTTCTCTAGGCAAGAATACTGGAGTGGGTTGTTGTTTCCTCCTCCAGAGGATCTTCCCAACCCAGGGATCGTACCCAGGTCTCCCCCATTGCAGGCGGATTCTTTACCAACTGAGCCACCAGAGAAGCCCATATATGTATCTATCTATCTATCCATTTTATATATATATATGTATATAGTTTGGGATTCTCAGGTGACTCAGTGGGAAGAATCTGCCTGCCACTGCAGGAGCTGCTGGAGACACAGGTTCTATCCCTGGGTGGGGAAGATCCCCTGGAGGAGGAAATGGCAAACCATTACGGTATTCTTGCCTGGAAAATCCCACGGTGGGCTACAGTCCATAGGGCTGCAAAGAGTGAGACACGCCAAGCAGCTGAGAGCACACACGCACACATGTATATGGCTCATTACTGGACAGTGAGTCTAGTACCTTGTGCTTTACAGTAGGGCCTCGTTGTTTATCAGTTTGACTTCTTGTTCCCTGACTTGGTGGTAACCATTCCTGGCATTTTCTTCTTTTCTCCAGCTTTTATATGTCCATCTCCTGCCCTTTTTGGTCAGGACTACTGATGAGTTACCCTCTGCTTCATTAGGTTTGAATAATTCAGGCTTTGCCTGTTATGGGCTATTTGACTTTTAGTGTCTTAACCTGAAACCTCAGCTCCCCCATCTGTAAAGGGAGGTAATAATATTACATCTGCTTCATGGGATGATTGGACCGATTGCATAACCCGAAGCATAGAGCCTTCAGCACAGTGTCCAGTGCATGTTAGCTCTCCTTATCCCGTGGCCATCGCAGATCTAGCCTCAACATCCAGTGGGTGATCACATCACTTTGACTTCTCATAATTTTTCTCGTGGCAATGAAAGAATTACACTTCCTGTTTTCCAAGCAAAGTAATACGTTCACTTGGGCTCTCAATTCTGAGTTCTTTCCTAAAAGAATGTTCTCTTGTCTTCTCTGGTCTTGGTCTTGCCTCCTCTGAAGGGTCTTTTCTAGAAACCCGACTGGTTCCTTCATAATCCTCGACCAGCTGTCTCCCCTCTGGTTGAAGGGCTCTCCAAGACCCACAGCCTGAAGTCAGAGCTCTTCAACGTGGTGCCCCAGACCCTCTAGCATGCTGGTCCCAAAGCCTTCCTTAGTCTGAGCTCCTAGAATTCTTTACTTCCTGCTAGGAAGCCAGTGATGGCCTCCGCCCATGCAACCACATGCCCGTCCTTGTACAGATCTGAGCTTCTCTGTTCTGTCTGTTGTTTCTTCTGCCTGAAGATTCGTTTGCCATCTTCCTCTAGAGCAGGCTAATACCCACTCTCTGAGGGCCGGCCCTCAGCCCCTCCCTGGGATACCTACCCATAATAGCCTGTGTTCCTCCAGATATACAGACTGTGTTCCAGGGACATCTTATCTGCTTTCCAGCTCCTGATATTCAGTGAGGTCCCTGTGTTCCTCTTCTTTTCACCCTGAACAGAAACCTGGAAGAAAAGTTCAAGTTATTAGATTTTCTTCTTCGTGTCAACACCAGACTCCGAAGGGCAGCCATACGTGCCCTTCACTGCCACCCGTTCTTGGTCTCCTTGGAATCTGGCTTTCCACCTGCTCCCCCGTCTCAGGACACACTCACGCCGTGCATTTATTGGAGAGCCCTCACATAGTGCAGCAGTTAATGGTACAGACTCTGGAATCAGAGAGAGCTGGATTCAAGTCTTTTTTCTGCTATTTCCAGCTCATGTCAGTGGGTGCTTCCCTGCTCCACTAAGCCTTGGTTTCCTACTCTGTAAACAGAGGATAAAAATAGTCCACTTGCCTTATCAGTTTCTTTTGAGACACAACATAAAGTGTGGCTCATACTTAGTGCTCATTCTCAATAGATGTCATTTTTTATTATCAAGGCCCATAGAACAATGCCAGCACACAGTAAGCATTCAAAAAATGTTTAGCCTACAAATCTATAAGGTAGATAGTACTGTCAGCCCTACCTCACGGATGAGGGAACTGGGGACTTTGCATTTAAGAATTTGAACAGGGTCACAAACCTGCACTTCCCTCCTAGGATCTCATGATATTGTTACTTACTTGTCCATCCCCTAACCCAAGGCATCCAAAAGCAACCCTGTCATCTCCCTAAACCTGTGCTTCCTGAGGAATTTCCAACATGACCAGCGCCCCCTCCCCAGTTTCCCAAGATCACGATCAACTTCATTGTGCCCTGCTATCCATCCACTGATTGATTTAATCAAGTTCTTCTCAGTTTACCCACCAAGTTCATCTTGCATTTATTCTTCCCTCTAGGCTTGGAGGACTGGTTGAGACGCACCTCTTCAAGACTGTTCGCATCATTTCTTCCTGCTTTTACTATGGTTGCATTGCACATTTAGCCACATGATCCATTCATATTTGTCGCTTTCATTTGTCTCTTGCTCTTAATGGCAGCAAGGCTATCTCTGGTTTTGTGTATTATTTTATTTAGGTAAATGCTACATTGCCTGCCATCCAGTAGACATTTATTAAATGTGTGCCAAGCGGATGACGGAATGTTCTCACCTCTTCATTCACTTAGAGCACTCTAGTTCAGTGCTGTAGTGTCAAAAGTATGTCGCACAAGTATAGTGATTTTAGTTGATACATCTAGAGAAAGCCAGAGAGCCCCAAGTCTTTTAGATGCTTACTCCATCAAGTAGAGACTGCCAGAGCACAAGCATTGTATCGGGTTTATTTTTAGTCATGTTTATGGTCAGTGGTGCTAGTTTTCTGTTTACAGTGCTTTTATAATAAATCGTTTCTTAAAAGAGAGTTCCTGTCAAGATAAATAGTAAGTGATTCATGCTGTAGAAAGGTGAGGATATAACATAATTGGGAAGATGGCATATGAATCCGTTTCATAGTTTGGGAAACAATGAGCTATCTTATGCTCCCGGTATATATTTTAATGAAGAAATGATAGCTAACCATGTAAATAAGATGGTTTTTCCCAAACTTGAAATAATTTTTATAGTAGCACACAAGGTCCAAGGCTTCTCATACATTCATGCATCCAGCCACAAATTCAAAAGCATTTGTTCCTTGCTTATACTGTGGCAAGCATTAGGTTCTATACCAGGGGCATAAACATCTGCAAAGCAGTGACCCTGAGGAGGGATTTGTGTACATGTATGCAGCTGGGGAAGACAGACAGACAGACTAATAACAGCCTCTTAAAATGGAAGCAGTGATAGAGGTATGTCCTGAGCTAGAGAAGAACTCTTCTTCCTCAAGGACTTTCAGAAATCATCTCTGGAGTGACTTTAAGCTTCCTGCTTGCCAGACTCAGAAAAAGGGGAAAGGATGTTCTGGGCCAGGGTTTCTCAACCTTGGCGCTATTGACCTTTTGGACAGGATAAGCCTCTGTTGTGGGGGTCTGTTCTGTGCATGTAGGGTGTTTAGTAGCATCTATGGTCTCTGCACATTAGATGTCAGTAGCATTGCCCAGCTGTTACAAGCAGAAATGTCTCAGGATATTGACAGATGTCCTTGGGGATGATGAGGATAGGGGGCAAAATCAGCCCAGTTTTAAAACAGTGGTTTAGGCTGAGGAAAATGCAAGTGCAGTTGCCTAGAGATGTGACAGGCATTTGGAGATTGGGTTGGCCAAACATTTGTGTGTGTCAGTGCCATCTTATGGTCAAACCCAAATGACCCTTGTGGCCAACCCAATACAGACAGCTCAAGATATGGGGTGAGCAAACGGAAAGTGAGAGCTTTGGTGGGAAAGGGGAGTCAAGGGCTGGAAGAACTGACTGCAAGGAGAGGAGTTGAGATTTTATCCTTTCTAGAACAGAAAGCAAGGAAATGTTTTTAAGCAAAATTCCCTTGATCAGACACAGGACTATGAGGGTGGGAAGTCAACTTCTTATGAAATCTAAATGTCAGTCATTCAGAACTAGAGGCCCAGTGACTAAATTAGGCAAGAGCTCTAAATAGTTTGGTAGTCTAAAACATAGACTGTCGTGTCTTCCTTACTAAATGTAAAATTGTTTTACCAATCAGGCAGTTAAATTCAGACTATGTTATTTAACAAGTTGTCATTTTTCTTTACTTGAAGAAACACTGTATTTTAGAAATAACAATGTTCTTTTGTAACTTAGAATTCTCAAGACTAGCTTGCAGCAATAGGAAATTTCAAGTATTAGCTATTGATCCCAATATTTCAGCTCAGCGGAAAATTGGGCCTATTATACTTATATAATTCTAAAGATCTTTGTAAAATATTATATTAACAAAATCCATTATCTCCAGATAATGCCGATGTATGTTTTTTATCTTCTGTAAAAATATTTATATTTTTTATAATGCTCATCCGTTTCTGAAAATAACAGCCAACAAAAATGGCATTTCAAAGTGATAACAATTTTTTTTTATTTTTCATGACTTTCAGCTGGGAGGTTGAACAGAATACCCTACAAAATTCTCTTGATAACCATGAGGGCATTAAGCTGAAATGACACTCTTGATTGGGAATGGAAATCATTGAGAAATATTTTAGTCTATGTAAGCATTATGGTGAGGGCTTATGGGTTAAGAAAAATTAAAATGGCTCAACCAGCCCTATTCCTTTGTTTCTTTCTTCCATTCAAAAAAGTGGGGTGTTTTTTTTTTAAAGACAAATGAAAAGGAATGGAAATAAACAACTGCTAAGAGATTGGCATAGTGGTGGGCAGGCTAAAAATTGAATGTGTGAGGTTTGACTTTCACTCTTAGCCCTTCTTTGCCTTGCCCACAAACATCTAAAGCAAAAGCTATAATTTGTGTCTGTTCTCTCACAGCTCCCAAAATCCCTCAAGAGTGGTCATTCATAATGTGAGCTATACTTAGAATTAAGGGACATGGTCTTTGCAGTGACCATTTATTTTTTTGTATGAAGAAGTGAGTTTAATTGTTCAGGATGTTTTAGCGGTTTTTAATGATCTCTGTATTATCTGTGCCAATTTCCATGGAGATTTCAAATGATCTTAGGTATTTGTTTTGTTTGGTTTGGTTTAGTTGCTAAGTCGTGTCCGACTCTTGTGATCCTATGGACTGTAGCCCGCCAGTTTCCTCTGTCCATGGGATTCTCCAGGCAAGAATACTGGAGTGGGTTGCCATTCCCTCCTCCAGTTTGTTCTGTTTAGGTTTTCCTAGTGTAAAACTAAGTCAGCCAGTGCTGTAGACTGTCTCAGACACGCTCAGGATTTTTCTATTAGGTGCATTACAACTGACCTTGGCTCCTCTTCAAAAAGTTCAATCTGGTATTTGAAAGCAGTGACACAAATTTGATATTAACCATCTATGTGAAAATATATCCATATTCATCATAGGTCTGTGGACTCAGTGAGTGTTGTACTCAAATAAAGGTCCACTGAGGGGGCAACTATTAAATACCTACTAGGTTCCAAGATGAAGAATATAAACAGAAACCCTTTGTTTTGGTCTTCATTTCATTTAACAATATATCTCTCCTCTATAGTTGTAAATAGTGTGCTCTGAAAGAAATTAGAAGAAAATACTGCATCAAGTTTGCTATAATAGAAGGAACATATGTAAAGATATATAAAAGGAAAGCATATATACTTTATGAATTATATATGCTTTCTTCTCCCTCTCAAGTTTCTTGATTGTTTTTAGTAGCCTAAACTGGGTAGAAATTAACATCTGAGAAAGTAAATACAAACCACATGACTCAAATGCTTGATGACAGTGTTGTGAAGTTTGGAAGAAAAAGAAACACTGAAACCAGATGGAAATTTCGGCTTAGCAGCGAATTTCACACATCTGCCACATGCTCCTTTCCGCCAGTCAAGGTGAAAACATCCAGTTAAATCTCTCTAGACAAGGACCAGACCTGTGCTTCACAAGTTAAAGTAAACTCCACTTGGGAAATTTCAAGTCCTGTTAATCAGAGTGAATAATGCCGTGCTTTTCTGGGTGTAATCAAGAGCCACTTACCTAACAACTGTGATGTCTTCTTGAGGAATTCGTTTCATTTAAGTTGTTCTCTTTATGTCTTTTTAGAAAGTGCAACAGTATACGTTAATCATTCAAGCTACAGACATGGAAGGCAATCCCACATATGGCCTTTCCAACACAGCCACGGCTGTCATCACGGTGACGGATGTCAACGACAATCCTCCGGAGTTCACTGCCATGACAGTAAGTACAGACTGTCGCTCGCAGAGCGCGAGGCCTGTGGTTCATTACCGCAAAGTTTCGTCATGAATAATAGATGTGTTAGATAGAGCCGGAACTTACCTCACTGTAGAATGGCTACTGATTCCCATGTTTTCTGTCATTTACACCAGAGCTTTAAATGAGGCACCAAACTAATTTGTTTTTTTGTCCTCTCCAAGTCCACTGATAAAGTTATTAAAACATCCTGCCTGGAAGAAATGCCCTAAATAGACGTTAGGCTGTTTTAACAAAATATTTATAAATATCTTAAGGTGCACAAACCACGTGACTGATTGATGCTACTTTGTCAGCAGATAATTATCTCTTGGCTAAAATGATTTCCTTCAGACAAGTCCGTCCTTCTGATGACCACTCATGAATCATCCACATACCCACAGAATTTACTATTAATGAAATTAATTTTATATTTTAATTTTAATGAAACTATAACATAATTTGGAAAAAAATAATTTGAGGGCCGCACAGAGTTATAGTATTTTTAAAGTCAAACATAAATGCTGTGATTACCTGCATTACTAATCTCCTCGCTTAGTGTGGATAATAAAGATTTAATGGGGCAGTAAAATCCGGGCAGTGTGATCATCGAGACACGCCGTCCTTCAGGGGTGCCCGTCGCTGCTCTGAATCAGCTTTGTCTTTCCTTGCAGTTCTATGGTGAAGTCCCTGAAAACAGGGTGGATGTCATAGTCGCTAATCTAACAGTGACAGATAAGGATCAGCCCCACACGCCGGCCTGGAACGCCATCTACAGAATCAGCGGTGGAGACCCCGCCGGCCGCTTTGCCATTCAAACTGACCCCAACAGCAACGACGGCTTAGTCACCGTAGTAAAAGTAAGTGCCGTGGTCTCTCTGATGGCCACTCGGCCATGACCGTATGTGCCTCCCACCCCTTAGTTTCTTATTGACTCAGGACATTTTCTTTCAACCGTCTCAATGCTGTGCTTAGTTGCTCAGTCACGTCCGACTCTTTGCAGCCTGCTAGGCATCTCTGTCCATGGGGATTCTCTAGGCAAGAATACTGGAGTGGGTTGCCCTGCCCTTCTCCAAAGGATCTTCCCAACCCACCGATCAAACCTAGGTCTCCCACATTGCAGGCAGATTCTTTACCATCTGAGCCACTGGGGAAGCCCCTCTCTAAATCAGAGTTAATGTATTTGGGGGAGTCACGTTTGTTATTTTTTACTTATGTTGATGCCAAGATCAACATAGTCTCACTCTCTCCCCGGAATATGATTGATTTTCAATCATCCAGGTGTTTTAACAGTGAAGATACAACAATCCTCAGCAGTGTTAACAGTCAGTGCAGTGAATGTGTTAGTGTTATGTTGTGGAATTTTATATGTGTGTATATATATATACATACATATATATATATATATATATATACACATGCACATGTATGTAACATCTCTTTATTTTATTCATTTTGACTGGGTCGTGCTGTCTGGCATGTGGGATCTTAGTTCCCTGACTAGGTATTGAACTGGTGCCCCATGCATTGGGAGTCTTAACCTAAACACTGGACCACTAGGCAAGTCCCACATCATAGAGTTTTGATGGCCAACTGATACTTGCATACTATTCTTATGTCTACAGGCTGCTTTTAGAGTATTGGCTCAGGGAACAAACCAGAAAATACCACCAATGTATAACTAGATGAGTGTAGGCGATGAGAGGGCCTATGCTCTTAAAAGGTTTTGAATTTACTTTGCCGTTTTTAAATGCCATTTTTAAGAAATTGGTTCTTCTAATTTTTCATTGTCAGAAAGTAAAACAAAGCTGAGTTCTGGAAGTAAAAGGGATGTTACCTTCATGTGTAGCAAATAGACAGTGCTAATGGAAAACCTCTGTGAAGTGAGCATCTCTTTCTACCCACCCAGGCAAGAGTTTGCTTCTTTGCCTCCCATTCCAACACTGTTGGGCTTCCCAGGTGGCCCTAGTGGTTAAGAATCTGCCTGCCGATACAAAAGACGCAGGTTCAATCCCCAGGTTGGGAAGATCTCCTAGAGAAGGAAATTGCAACCCACTCCAGTATTCTTGCCTAGAAAATCCCATGGACAGAGGAACCTGGAGGACTACAGTCCATGGGTCTCAAAGAGTCAGACATGCCTGAGTGACTAACAGTTTCACTTTTTTCCAAAGATCTTAGATAAGTAAACATTGTCAGCGATGTTTCATGAGTCTAGTACACTCACTCAAAAGAATTCTGTAGTATTTCCTGGCTTCTTTGCTGTCTTGTTTAAAATAATTCAGAAAGGGAAGTTGAACTGGGGATTTTAGAGGGAGAGTAAAAAAACTTTTGAATCAGAGTTGAGGAGGTAGTCGAGGTGGAGAAACTAGTGTGGTCTGTGCTAATTTCATGACTTTTTCAGTAGCTTCTGCCCTTGGTCTTTCTTAGACTCCCCAGGATGGCAGGAGAGCTCTTTTTCTCATACTATTAATATTACTCACAGTAATGCTTATGGGTATCTTAACTGGAAGACCGTCAATGAAATTAAGAGGGAAAGTCCAGTCTGGTCACTTGACTCCTGGTATGCTTTCTATTGACAGTGAGATTCAGTGAAACTTTGAGAGCAAATGTTTACATTATCTGTGCATTGCCTTTATCTCGAGTGGCATGCTTAGATTTGGCATTTGTACAGACCAGTAAAATCCTCAAAATTACTTTGGAAAACAGCCACAGATTTAGTTTGCTAACTAAGGAAAAAATAAAAAGTCCTTCTACCTATGAACACTGTTTTTTAATTGTATGTATGTGTGCACTGTAAAATGTATACTTGAAATTATGAATGAACTTTTAAATAGGAAAAGTTTAGCTTTATGGGAAAAAAAAAATCACATTTTCTAATTTTTGTTTTGTCCACTTCATTGCAGACTGTTTAAAAGCTTTCCTGGGTGAAGAATGGTCTTTGTACCAATGTTTGAGAGTACAGTCTAGACCATCATGTTCTCACTTAATCCCAGATTATTTAGTATTTTTTTTAAATTTTTTGGTAAACAACACTGCTCTTAAGAATATGTAAGGTCTTAGATGTAGCTAAATAAATGCAGTGTGCAATAGTAATAAGCATTGTTTTGTGAACATAAGTCTTTGAAATGCACAAGGTACATAAACATCTTGTAGAAGTAGGTTACATTGTGATAAATATTTCAATCATTGGCCATGCTAATGCATGTTTTCCAGAAATTTGAGAGGAACATATGGTGTAGTGAATAAAAAATTAATGTTTTAGAAATGGAGTTACTAGAAGGATCAACTTCAAAATGCAAATATTCTTATTTCCTGCAAAAATATGGTTTCTCCTTTAAAAAAATTTTTTTTTTGGTTTTTCCAGCCAATCGACTTTGAAACAAATAGGATGTATGTCCTTACTGTTGCTGCAGAAAATCAAGTGCCATTAGCCAAGGGTATTCAGCATCCACCTCAGTCAACTGCAACTGTGTCTGTCACAGTTATCGATGTGAATGAAAATCCTTATTTTGCCCCAAATCCAAAGATCATTCGCCAAGAAGAAGGCCTTCACGCCGGTACCATGTTAACAACGTTCACTGCTCAGGACCCAGATCGATATATGCAGCAAAGTATTAGGTATCAAATGCCATTTATGGTGTTTTTGCCATTTGCATTATGTTCTATGCTGTGCATAAAATTTTTTCACCATTTGGGTGAGAAATTTTCATTAGCACCCATGCTCCTTATTATAAGATTATTTTAATTATTTGATGAAATTTTTTCAGTGGATCAATGAGTATATTAGACAGGAGATATATAAATGGATCTACTCTTTTATCATTTAAAGAAACAGAAGTTAGCCTCTTTTTTCTGTCCTTGCTCCTTTTAAAACATCTTTAGTAATAATTTACCCTGTGCTTTTATGCCAACCATCACAAAAAGCTTCTCCCATGAGTAAATAGGAGAGTCTCAGAAAGCTTATAACATTTATCTCTTTTCCACACATCCGGAAGAAAAGAAAACTCATGCCAGCACCAAGATATAAGAGCTAATTATTTTCATCCCTCACCTGTACAGTGGTTATAGGACTTATAAAATATATCTGTAAAGATTTCCAGCCTCAGCAAAATCTAATTTATCCTTCCTGATGAGGGTTGGCAGAGCATACCCCACATGACTATTATCCATCGCTGGTGATGGTAATTTTTAAAATTAGCTCATATTTTATTTAACTCCTTTCAGTACTGTTGATAACAGATAACTGTGTATCTTCTTCATTTCTCTGTACACTGGAATCAAGACAGATGAATAGCTAGTGAACAGGTGTATTGAACTCATGTAACTTTTTACCTCTCCAAATGGGATATGTTTTCCAATTCATACATTGGTTATCCAAGCTTGAAAAGCTCATCCCCACCCCAAATAAAAAAGGAGGTAAGCAAATACAGAGAAATCTACTCAGACCACAGGATTCCCCTTGAAGGGTATAGTTCTGAGGTTTGGCCCAGGTGGGCGATCCTAGGATAAATGGGATTACCGGAGCCGGGAGAGGAGGGTGGTCACCTCACTGTGACTGAATCCCCACCATGATAAGGTAGTAAATGTTTAAGGAGTGTTCTGTGATAGAAAGTCAACTTCTATTATAATTTCTCTTAAGCCCTATACATTAGGGCTACTGCTCACTTAGAAGATATATTAGAACTATTTTATATGGACCATTGCTCTCCTATGAACTAGATAAGAGCTCATAATGAGACCTGTCAAATCTGCCCTAGCCCCAACCCACAGTACAGAAACTGAGTTCCTCATCTTTCCCCCTACCGCCTATGTAACATTGACCTCATGCCTGGCCAACACACAAACCATGTTGCCTCCCAAACCGCTGCCACAGAAATGCTTGCATTACAGCTGTTTGTCCCAACCATCATCTACAGAAATACAAGTTAACACGCTGGTTGTGTCTGGGACTAAACCAGAAAAATCAGCTTCCTGTTTTAAATTTCATGTCAAAAGAAATAAACTTAATGCACTTTCATTTTGTAGATACACAAAATTATCCGATCCTGCAAACTGGCTAAAAATAGACTCTGTGAATGGTCAGATAACTACCATTGCTGTTTTGGACAGAGAATCACCGAATGTGAAAAACAATATATATAATGCTACTTTCCTTGCTTCTGACAATGGTACGTAATTAAATATAGTCACTTTATTTGTCCTGGATGTTGTTAAAGAGAGTAGAGCCTCATCACAAATGCATCATCAGGAAATGAGGTTTTCTAGGAAACCCGAATTTCATTCCTTCTAAGGCGCCAATGACCTTCCCTCCTCTGAGGCCCCAGCTTCTATTTTCCATTTCCTTTGGGCTTTCTATATTTGCTGTCTTCTGCAATGAACGCCCCAGGGTCCTCACACCCTCCGTGGTCACCTCGTATTGTGATCACAGGGCTTTGTAATTGTTCTGCCCTGCTACACCTTGATGGCATAGCCGACACACTGTTTCTCGAGGTGGTCATTTTAGATTTCTTCTAATCAGCATGTTTGCTACCATCAGTCTGTCTGTCTTTAGCATTTTTCCTCTAGTTCTCTAACTGTAGTCTGCCATGTCTAGGAAACTCTTAATTTCTTGCATAAGTTAAAATAATTGAATATTTGAGCTTTAGAATGTTGGTTTTGAAAAACATAAACACATAGTTTAGCATCTTTGTTTTTCTTTCTTGGTCTCTTCTGGATTCTAAATGGCCAAGGTTAATAGATAACACTTTTTTCTTTAGATCTATAACATAAAAGTGACACATTAAACTGGAGTTGGCCTCGTTTTAGGTCTCAATATGATATGGTTTAAGAGTGAAGCTTTGAAATTCCACCTGACCTCCCCCTCCCCCCTGGATCCAGACTCCATTTATACGATTTTTCTAACTGCAGGATTAGCAATGAGGTTTTAAATCTGTCCATTTCCTTTTTCTGTTGAATACGGATAATGGTAGCAGTATGTAACTCATGTACAGGGGAAGATAACAAGGCTTGTATACATAAAACTTTTAAAACAGTGCCTGGCACAAACTATACACTCAAGTAATTATTTCTATGATGTGCAAATAGTTTTAAAACTAAATCACAGCCATCTTTTAAAACAGTTTTAATTTTGGACTGTGAATGTTAGCATCTAATAAAAATAGTAGGCTTTTGCTATTTGGTGGCCAAGATGTGCAGTTTGAAAAACATTGCCTGTCAACATTTTTGATAAGAACAGTTTCAAAGAACCATTCCTAATTCTGTATAAGATGATTCAATGAGATCATTATCTGTTATAAATCTACGAGGTGACAAGACCAAAGCAATATTTCTTATCCTTTCTAATGTGAGATCTACTGTTCACATATTTAGAGTTGAAACTTGGTGGGAAGCACTTCTGCCATTTCACATCAAAGCAGAGCATTTGTGTCTGCTTTACATTTTCTGTAAGTGGTAGCTTTCTCCACCCTGAAACTTACAGTAATATATCTTGCACCATTATGCTGAGATTTAAAGAGCTATAAAATTATATGCATATGTGTGAGTTGTGAGTTACAACCAGATTTTTCATTCACCAAGGTGGATTGTTTCCTAATTGAAAGGGTGTTTGATATGAGAGAAGTGAGCAGTTAAATCTGTGTAGCTGTGATGTTTTGCAAATGCATTCGACGTTAAATCACAAGGCTGGATTTAGAGCCCCAGTTCTGCTTCTTAATGTCTGGACAAGCTATTATAATCTCTATGCCTTCATTTCATTATTGATCATTGTTTTTGCTGCTTGCTATTCTGTGAAGTCGTTATGAGAGTCAAATAATATGAAATGTGATAATAAATATGAAAGTAATTCAAACTATAGGGAAACACAGTGGCCCTCATGGTTAAACCACAGTATTAGAATATTGTAAACAGTCATGCTACCCCTCCATCTTAACCTCCCTGCTCTCAGAACCATCCATATTCCTTAGAGAGGTCCACAGAGATTTCTCCTTATCCTGTCCTGAGGAGTGTATGTGTGCGTCTTTCCCGTTTCATGACCTTGGGCAGGTCACTTAAGCCTCTGGGTCTCAGTACACAGCCTTATTTAGAAAATTCCTGTATTTCTATTCTCTTAAGTGTATACAATATATATATTATATAGTTAAATATAATTATATTATATATTGTATATTCAAATAATATAATTATTATGTTTACATATAATAACATTTCCATTACATTTATATATTTATTATATATTTATTCATAAATATTTATAACATAGTAGAGTCCAACTCAAAAGATGAGATAAGTGTAGAGCTAACATGTTATAGTGAGTGGATCTGGGGTCAGGCAGACCCATCTCCACTCCCCAATACTTCTAAGAGGATGCAACCATAACCAGTTTATAGAGACACTTAGGTTCCTGTCTGTTTAAACCAGCTTCATAGGATGGCAATGAAATGATGTATAGAGTGCAACCTAATACTCTCAAGCAAGTGATCCGGCTCCTCCCCAAGACAAGGTCTGTGGGTCTGTAGACTGTTTCAATATTTCAGAGTTACGTCTGGGCTTGAAAAGCACTCTGGGGTTCTTTCATGCACACATCTTGGTTCTCCATCAATGAGTAGGGTCCATGAGATCATGAGGCCCGGGTTTCTGCCTGCTTACATCCCCCAGTGCCTAGAGGAGCCCACTGCACAGGGGGGCACAGAGTAAGTTCAGCAAGGGCACAGGACCACACCTGGTGGGGATGGGGTCTTGTACATGTGCGTTGTTACCTCCCTCTGTGCCTGAACCTCCAGTGGGAGGAGTGCAGGGTCATCCTAGAAGAGGCGCAAGAAGTGGCCTTGTACCAAAACAGCAGAGATGCTGTGGCAACGAGACTTTTCCAAGGTTATACAGTGATAAGGGCTAGAAAGCTAGAAACTTTGAGAGTTTCACTGTAATTGAGACTCAAGGGAGAGAACTGCTGAGCATTGGTTTGTGATTTTTCTCCCTTTTTAGGAATTCCTCCTATGAGTGGAACAGGAACACTGCAGATCTATTTACTTGATATTAATGACAATGCCCCTCAAGTCTTACCTCAAGAGGCAGAGATCTGTGAAACTCCGGACCCCAATTCAATTAACATCACAGCACTTGATTATGACATTGATCCAAATGCTGGACCATTTGCTTTTGATCTTCCTTTGTCTCCAGTGACTATTAAGAGAAATTGGACCATCACTCGGCTTAATGGTAAGGACAGATTCATTATTTGAATATATGTGCATCTGAGAGGCTTTGAAGCCCGGTATGAAAAGTCCATTTATCATCTTTCTCCTTAAATATATTTTAAAAGCTACTTAAAGTTTAAATAAGATATGAAAAGCCCTTAAAGCCAAAAAAAAAAAAAAAACTTTACAGTGCAGGATGGTTGAAACCTGCTTTATATGTACCCTTCGGTACATGATGCAGTCTAGAAAATGCTATGTGTTTTTGAATATTATGATACATAAACTCTCCGACTATATTTTTTCCCTTTATTGTATAGGTGATTTTGCTCAGCTTAACTTAAAAATAAAATTTCTTGAGGCCGGGATCTATGAAGTTCCGATCATAATCACAGATTCGGGTAATCCTCCCAAATCGAATATCTCCATCCTTCGGGTGAAGGTTTGCCAGTGTGATTCCAACGGGGACTGCACAGATGTGGATAGAATTGTGGGAGCAGGGCTGGGCACCGGCGCCATCATCGCCATCCTGCTTTGCATCATCATCCTGCTCAGTGAGTACTTCCTGGTATTTCAGCTTGAAGATCTTTTGCTTCCAGGATGTTTAGCAAAGTAACTTTTTTCTTTACAGTTGGAAAATACAAAGCAGCTTTTTGCTTTTATTGGTTGAAATAGCCACGTAAATATAAATGATGTGATTGGACCGCAGTACATTCACTGATTGTGGCTCTTGCCATCTCGTGGCATCCCGGATCCTGGCTGAAAGCTTTTGCCAGTGCTGCTGGGAGCCACGAAGGTTCCTGTTTCCCAAAGAATGGAGTGGAGGCATGTGCTTTCATCTGAGTTTGAACTGGTGGAGCCAAGAGGTCTCTGTTGCTCTCTTCTCTAAGGAGTTTTTCTTTGCCGTAAAAATCTTCGTTTTTCCTTTTAGTTTCTTCCCTACATTTTTCATTCTTCATTTCTTTCATTGTTTCCTCCATAGTGGGCAGTGTCCTTGTTTTTTTCTGATCCAAGCTTCCCATTCTGTTGGGATATCCCCTACTTCGTAGTCTATTTCTCTTTCATTTGCTACTTCTAGATAGTTCTTTTCTCTAGAATAGTTTGTCCTCTCCGGTTCTTGTACTCAGGGATATAGTACTGTTTGTTCCCAAACTGGTCAGTGCCCACTTGCTCCTTCACTTCCTTTGACAGTACTCTCTGCAAGAGACAAAGCAAATCCTGAGACCGTCCCTGTGCCGTCCCACCAGCTGTGCTCAATAAAAAGTAATTTTTATTGTTGCCTTTCAATGGAATCTAACAACTCTCTTCCATCTCTGAGCAATTTCTCGCAGCCAAGCCCACTTTAGGATGAGTAAAACCCTGAGCATCCTTGCATGCACTTACCTGTTTGCAGCAAACTCAGCCAGCCCACCTCTTCCACGCCTGTTGCCGTTTTCTGATGCTGATCACTTGTGGAGCTGCAGCAAACTTCGTAGACAAATATTAGGCAGTCCTAAGTTGAAGCACTTCTCTTAGGATTCGTGTCTGAATTTATGGCACATAGTTGATGATTTAGGAAAATAAGTATATTGCTTTCCTTTGCTTTCCTTTATAGAAAGCGCAGTCAGCAACCTGCTCCAGTCATGCAGGGATCGAGGTATTTGTTTCTGATGGGCTGCATAAAATAGCAAGAGATTGTATTTCATACAGCACATCGGATAATAGAAATGATTACACAGCTCGATAAATTGTCTGTCTTTAGAGCCAGTCTAGATTAAGGAATTGCTCCTTTTTAATATACTTTGCAGTCTTTGGTTCAGTGGAATGCAGGAAATTAACCACTGGAAAGTACTTTAGGAACCGCTTCTAAGTATGCAGGTTAAAAGAACAAATTGCCTGGACCCTGTGCTGTATTGTTGAGTAGCAGCAGGACTTAGTTTATTGTGCAGTCATGCTATGCACCAATCACTTTCTTCAAAATGTTGGCCATTTCTTTTATGTTTTCTCCATTTACAAGTGTTCTGGTAATTTAGAATCCCGTCCTTTTTTTTTCTAAGCAATTACTGTAGAAGCCTGAGCATTTTTTACTTCCTATGTGGAGACTACTTTGACTATAATTTGAATCCACTTGCTAGATTTAGTCCTGGAACAATGGCAAATGAGATCATGTATCTGGCTTTAAAAGGAGGATATTTACTTTTATGGCCAATAATAAAAATGTGCTCAAATAAGAGTCATTAAATCTTTTTGCTTCAGGATGTAAACTGATAGCTCCTCATTTGAGAGGGAATGCATTCCTAGATGTGCACTTAGGGATATGTTTCAATTTCAACTAACAAGAGGCATACATGCCAACCTTATCAAGAAAAACTTCAGAGCTGGTGGATTGTGGTATGAAGAAGGACTTGAGCCATTCTGAAGGAAAATGAATTGGTGCTGATTTTAACGTCAGCCAGCTGGAAAATTTATGATTCTAATCCTGGTGCAGAAATGTAGAGCAGGAAGTGTTGGCGTTAGTCACTCAGTCGTGTCTGAGTCTTTTCAACCCCGTGGACTGTAGCCCGCTGGCTCCTCTGTCCATGGGATTCTGTAGGAACGAATACCAGAGTGGGTTGCCATTTACTTCTCCAGGGGATCTTCCCAACCCAGGGATCAAACCCAGGTCTCCCACATCGCAGGCACACTCTTTTACCATCCAAGCCACCAGGGATGTTATTTCAGTTCTCAGATAATCCCCTGGCCTTCTTACCTGAAGCATGCTGTTGAGCAAGAAAGAGAAAAAGCACAACAGCTCCATAGAAAGACCCAGGCCCTTGGGAGTCAAAAATCCTTAAGATCACGTCTCTGATCCAGGTCTAGTTTGCTGCAAAGGCATCTTGGCATGCACTCCCCCTCCTTGATACGTGCGCTTCTCTCTGATTTGGGGAGGAGAAAGATGACTGATCAACCGGAATGGAACGGCAATTAAATAATGAATGGCAATTTCACCTGTTGTATATTGTTGTTTTTAGAAGTTCTAATCCATTATATGACGCATAGGCTATCCTCCAGCAAGACAAAGCAAAAGATAAAAATAGTTATTGTCCCCATTTGCAGATAGTAAAACTGAGGACAGACATCCACTCAGTGAAGTCGTAGGGTACTAGTTTCTAAAACAATCCAAACCTTGTTCTCAGGGTGTCTTTCCTGTCTTGTTTCTTGTCGTGTGAGGCTAGGATTAGGTAATAGAGTAGAAGATGCCTTGCAAGTTTTCCAGCCATATGAATATAAATCATAAGTCTTGAAGACTGTGATTAGATAAAGTCAAGTTTTTGAAATTATGTATCCATATGTCTTTACTCTCTTTCTGCCTAGTTCTCGTTCTGATGTTCGTGGTATGGATGAAACGCCGGGATAAAGAACGCCAGGCCAAACAACTTTTAATTGATCCAGAAGATGATGTAAGAGATAATATTTTAAAATATGATGAAGAAGGTGGAGGAGAAGAAGACCAGGTGAGCAGTGTTTTTATATCTCTAAGTGAAATCTTACCATCTTACATTTTAAATGGTGGGGAAAATAGTAATACATACAGTAAAAGAATAGTATCAAATGTCTTTTCCTTGATCACACTATCAAAAGCTTGGTGAATTCTTTCCAACCTGCGCTGCCCATTGAATTTTTTTCTAAAGTGCTGAATGTATTTATTATGAGAACATCATTAACATTGTTTTGAGGAGCCCAGGATTTACACCTAATGCCAGTTATAGCTGTACTGATAAAAATGTTTTTTATTGCAGTTTTTCTTCACTGGATATCCAAAATAAAAGTAGTTTCTGCATTGAGATTTGGATATTTCTGTGGCAGAAAAAGCACAGGCTGTTCACTTCATAAACATTTACCAAGCACAGTCAATAATCTAGGCACTATTTTAATCACTGGGGATACAGCAGTGGGCAGAGCCCACAATGATTTGCACTGAAGAGTCTTACATCTTTTGGCCACTCTGCACATGGCTTGTGGGATCTTAGTTCCCCAACCAAAGTTGAACCCAGGCCACAACAGTGAACGCTCAGAGTCCCAACCACTGGACCACCAGCAGTTCCCACGAGTCTTAGATTATTGAGAAATATACGCAGATAGAGACAATATCTAGTTCACGTCTATATCCGTGATGTCTGTCATGGGGTCTGGCTTATTGTAGTTGCTTAATAAACGTTGGGGCTTCCTTGGTGGCTCATCAGTAAAGAATCCGCCTGCAGGAGATGCAGGTTCAATCCCTGGGTCAGAAAAATCCCTAAAGGAGGGCATGACAACCCACTCTAGTATTCTTGCCTGGAAAATCCCACGGACAGAGGAGCCTGTTGGGTTATAGTCCATGGTGTCACAAAGACTTGGACACGACTGAAGTCATTGAGCACAGTAAACATTGAGCTCATGACTGGCTGTAAAATAACGTGACTTTCTGTGTGTACATAAGGAACTGCCTCCCTGTTCAAGGATGGGAATGACCAGTAGGTGGAAAGTGAAAAATTTTATCTCCTGGGAAGCAACATTTTAGATACCAAAGATCAGTACTATTAATGCACACCAGGCATTCTGCTAAGTACATTAAATGCTGTTATCTCTTAAATCTTTGAAACCTGTCATACCGTACAATGACCATCTCCATTTTCGTGTTAGAAAACAGAGCCTAGAGATGATGTTCAGTCTCTCAGTTGTGTCTGAATCTTTGCGACCCTATGGACTGTAGGCTCCATAGGAGCCCACCAGGCTCCTCTGTCCATGGGATTCTCCAGACAAGAATACTGGAGTGAATTGCCATGCCCTCCTCCAGGGGATCTTCCTGACCTACGAATTGAACCCAAGTCTCTTATGCCTTCTGCACTGATAGGTGAGTTCTGTACAACTAGCCCTACCTGGGAAGCCCTGGCAGGATTCTGTAAACTCATAAAACTGGGAAGTGATAGAGGTAGGATTTGAATCCAGGTCTATTTGATGTTACTGTCTAAACTCACTGGTCTTATCTAGTTCCTTTTGAAATTATCTGAGAGAGATGAGTATGAACCATGAGCAATCACTGTGACTGGTATTTCTTAGGTACATTTGTTACCTCTCATGTCCATTTGCTAATACAAGTGTTGGGGTAGCAGCTGGGTGAAGAACCCAGAATCCTTGGATCTTGAGTCATTATCAGTAAATTCAAGGTACCCTGTCTAGATATTAGTGGTAGGACTGTTAACTTGAAAAAGAGCAAATTTCATGAGCATGAGTTCTCTTTCTCTTCTTTACTCCTTTGAGGAAATAATATATCACTCTCTGTTATACAAAGCACATTCACACCCATTGTTGTGTTTCATCTTGGTGGTGGGCCCATCAGAGTTTTCCATTTTCCGTTTGAACAGGTTTTGCAATTTACTCTCCAAGTCTGTAACTGGCAGAATCAGAAGTCAAGCCCGCAATCTTCTGATATTGGTTTACAATACCTCGACTCTCTCATTTAGGAAAGCTGCATATTTCAAATCTGTTGAAAACTTGACTCGTATGTAAAGCTGTTTTGAATACTGACTAATTAAAGTGGCTCTATAAATATGCCCCAGGGTTTCTTGCTTATGAATGTCTTTGGATATTAAAATTCATGTTTGGCTTAATCCCTCATTAATCTGTCCTTTCACTTTCCTGAGCTATGTTCAAGAACAGCAAACATTATCTGATCACATTATCTCGTAAATCTTCTTCTTGCAGCATTGTGTTTTTCATGTCACTGTACATAATTTTCTAGGCATAAACCTAAACCCAACTCCATGGAGTTTCGGTAGAAATAGCAATAAGTAGAAGGACGCTAGTCATGACTGGATGCTGCATAGAATCAAGAAGCAAGATATTTCTCAGCATCTAAACGTCTGGACCAGGGCACTTGATGTCACCTGAGTTGGCTTTTTCTCCCCCCTTCCCCACCAATGACTTTAAGAAATTGTTTAATGAAGGTTTGTTGTCGTAGTTATTCTAGAAAAGACTTACTTCCATTGCTGGGACTTCCTTCGCTGTCCAGTGGTTACGACTCCAAGATTCCAGTGCAGAGGACGTGGGTTTGATCCCTGCTCAGGAACTGAGAACCCATGTACCCCAGGACATGGCCTTTCCTCATTTTATCCACTTAGATTGATGCTTGATACCAAATGGTAAAACTTACCTATTGCCAGATTTATTAAAACTCATCATAAATCTTCAACGTCTTCTTTATGTGACCCTGAAAGTTATCCTTGCTGCCAGATCAACTCTTGGACACGAATGTGTTTCTTCCTACACCCTTTCTTAAGACCAAGGACTTTCCTGGAACTCTCTCTGTACTGACATCAGTGGCTCATGTTCTTTTTTTTATATAATTATTTATTTATTTTATCTTTGGCTGTGCTGGGTGTTTGTTGCTGTTGCCCGGGCTGTCTCTAGTTGCAGCGAACAGAGGCTATTTTCTAGTTGTGGTGCAAGGGCTTCTCATTGCAGTGACGTCTCTTACGGAGCACAGATTCTAGGGTGCATGGGCTTCAGTAGTTACGGCTCAAAGGCTAGTTGCCCCAAGGATCTTAGTTCCCAGAACAGGAATCAAACCCATGTTCCCTGCATTGGCAGGAGGATTCTTAACTATTGGACCACCAGGGAGGTTCCTTTTTAAATTTTTTTAAAATCATCTCTTTAATGAAATAGTCCTGGACATCTTGTCGCATTTTTTGTTGTTGCTGCCTCTTGGTTCCTTGATGGCATTTTAGTCCAGATTGAGATCCCCCGCCCAATTCTGATCCTGTTACGTTTCCCATTTGCAGTTCTCATTATAGAAGATTGTGACACAATTGGTAATGGATTCTTAATTCAGTCTAATTTTTGCCTCATAATAGTGGAATAAAATATGCAGCATTGGAAGGCTACACCAAAAGTTCTGTCTCCTCTGCCTCTAAAATGATTCATGAAATCCGTTCACTTTCACCATCATCAAGGCCACTGCCTCCACTTAGGTCATAATCATCCCTCGCCTTCTCATGAATGTCCTGTCTTTAGACACACGCTCCATCTGCTCTTTGTTGTTCTTGCTCAGTCAGTCGTTTAGTCATGACCGACTCTTTGTGACCCCTTGGACTGCAGCATGCCAGACCTCCCTGTCCTTCACTATTGCCCAGAGTTTGCTCAAACTCATGTTCATTGAGCTGTGATGCCATCCAACCAGCTCATCCTCTGTCTCCCTCTCCAGCTCCTGCCCTCAACCTTTCCCAGCATCAGGGTCTTTTCCAGTGAGGCAGCTCTTCGCATCAGGTAGCCATAGTATTGGAGCTTCAGTCCTTCTAAAGAATATTCAGGGTTGATTTCCTGGGCTTCCCTGGTGGCTCAGCTGGTAAAGAATCCACCTGCAGTATGGGAGATCTGGGTTTGATCCCTGGGTTGGGAAGATCCCCTGAAGAAGGGAAAGGCTACCCACTCCAGTATTCTGGCCTGGTGAATTCCAAAGACTGTATAGTCCATGGGGTCGCAAAGAGTTGGACACGATTGAGCGACTTTCACTTTCCTGCTCTTTGGAAATTATCAGATCCCTCTTTAGCATGACAGATCTATGGCCGTGCACCTATCATTTGGTGGACTCGCTCATGCCTGTGGGATAAAGCCCTGTGGGAAGGATTGGTGGAGGGCAAAGCTTCCCCAAGGATGTGACTCCATCATGCCTGTGCACTCATGACCACTAAAGCTTCCTTCGAAGTCAAGGTGATTTGTCCTTCCATCATTTAATGACACTTCTTCTCACTCCTCCTCCAGGGATAAAAGCAACTATAGATCTTCTTTCTTCTAGAAAGGGCTTATTAGTTTCCTTATTTTCATTCGGTTAGATCTCATTATGCTCTCAGCTATCTTATAGTCTCAGAAATCTGTGATTTAGTAACATATTGGGCTCATTCTTAGCATTAGAGTATGAATGATAATCTCATGATTTTTTTTTCATCCCAGCCAGAAGCAGAAGGCTTCCTCCAGGTTTAAGAGTAGAACCATCACTCATGTCAACAAAATATGTTTCTAGGACTTCCCTGGCAGTCCAGTGGTTAAGACTTCTCCTTCCAGTGCAGGGGGTGTGGGTTCAGTCCCTGGTGCAGGAAGATAAAACCCCACATTCCTCATGGCCAAACAACCAAAACATAAAAAGAGAAACAATATAGTAACACATTCAGTAAAGACTTGAAAAATGGTGCACATCAAAAAAATCTTTAAAAAGGAGCATATTTCCCTCAGCCCAGAAACTTATTGTGTACCCCACTTCCAGGCAATATGCTCTCAGTTAAAAGTAACCAGTAGTTTTTATTTCTATCGCATAGATCAACATTACCTGGTTTTGGATTTTATTATAAAAATGAATGTCATATACAGTAGGTACTCTAGTCTGGATTCTTTTACTCAGTTTTATCTGTATGACTCATCCATGCTACATTTGGAAGTAATTAATTTTTTGGTCGTTGCCAAATACTATTCTGTTGTGATAATTAACCATATTTATCATTTCTACTAAAATTGGACATTTGAGTGGATTTGGTTTTGAGTTATGAATAAAACTGCCGTGAATGTTCTTAGGCATGTATTTTGGTGCATTTCTGTTGGTATGTGCTCAGGGGTTGAATTTCTAGGTCCTGGAATTTGCATATATGTGCAGGCTTAGTACAGTCTTGGCAGTTTTCCAAGGTGATTATACAGTGTACGCCTCCCCCGGCCACAGAGTTGCATGAGCATTCCAATTGCCCAGCATCCTCAGTAGCACTTGGGTTTTTCTCAGTCTTTCAAAATTTTAGCCATTCTGATGCCTCATTGTGATTTAACTGGGCTGTTCCTACCAACTTACTTGCCATTTTTATATCTTCTTTGTGAAGTTTCTGTTCAGCTTATTTATTGACTTTTCTATAGGGTTATCTTCTTATTGATTTGTAGGAGGTCCTTGTATATTATGGATATCAGTTCTTTGTCAGATGAATGTTTTATAAATATCTTCTGATCTGTAGCTTTTTTATTCTCTTACTGGTACCTTATGATGAAAAGAAGTTTTTAATTTTAATGAAGTCTAATCTGTCCATTTTTCCCATTATAGTTAGTGCATTTATACCTATTTAAGAAAACTTTATCTCCCTGAGCTAATGAATCCCTCCCTAAAAAAAAATTAAATAAAATCTTCTTGAATTATTGTTTAACCTTCATATTAAATCTGCAGTCCGTTTGTAGTGGATTATTCATGTGGTATAAGTTATGGTTTAGGGGTGTCTTATCTTCTTAGAGGGCTATCCAATACTGTTTATTAGACAGATACCCCATCCCCACTGCATGGGAGGGCTTTATTTGTCATAAAGCAGGAAGTTTCATACATGTGAGTCTATGTGGAAGATTCCATTTCTATTTGTGTATTCTTAGTCTGTTTGTCCTGTTTGTCTACTCTTGGGCCAGTACCATGCTCTTTTCATTACTATAGCTTTCTAATGTATCTTTCTATCCGTTAGGATGATTTCTCCAACTGAATCCATCAAGGTTTGTCTTTTAAAGTTTTGGGTAGATTTTATCATTTACTTCTTTTTTCCTTAAGAAAAAAAAAAAAACCCTTTATTTAGTACTCTTACTTTCTCAGTGAATTTATGCCAAATGCTTCTCCAAGTTCTAAATAAGACGCCATTGCTTTTAAATCTGAAAATCGTTGTCGGTTCCTGAGAAATTCAGTTTTGTGAAATATATTGTATACGATTGTCCATAATTCACAAGTGGCTTCCTGTTAGAAATTCTATTTCTTTGAAGCATGCATTAAGCCTTCTTGGCAACAGACTTTGGCTCAAACTTTTTTGTTTTGTTTTTCTTTTTTTAAGACATTATTTCTTTACAAGAGTGAGCCTTGGAAATGGAAATGGTGCCATATTACATTCTAGACAACTTTTGGTCGATTTTTACTACACATAACTGGTATTTTATGGAGCATGGGTGTTACCTTGTGATGTGACTGGAGCCTGTGCTATAGGAAGCAGACAGCTTGTCATGATCAGGCTGTGGTCTCCTGGACGTTTCAGCCAGACAGTCTTACAAAATCATCAGCATCCAAAGATGGGAAGATCTCAGAGGTCAGTGAAGGTGGTCAGTGGAGGCTTGAGGCTATAGAGGAAGGCAGGTCTGCAGCAGCTGTAGCCAGGAGGGTGGGATTCCTAGTTTAAAGCTGGCTTAGCCAAGATCCTTACTCTTGCTGCCAAGAGGAAGTATCCTAAAGGAGCTAACTGCTTAGAAAGAAAACAAAGCAAAACAGTCCTTTACAAGGGAGCCTTTATCTTCCCTGCTGTTGATTACCATCTCTGTTTAATTTCTGTGCCCAAACACAGGTTGCTAGTTTCTCTAACAAAAATACTGAAAATATAGAGCCTAAGAAAAGAGAAATGAAACAGACAAACAAACAAAGCCCTCTATATTTTTCTTCCTTGTCTTAAGTTCGGTGGACTTTTAGTATGTGGAAACTCCCCTCTAGTTTCCATAGTCAGGAGACTAGGTCAGGCCCATCTTTGAGACTGGCATTGGATAGGCTCTGAACACGACCATTATTTCCTCACAGTGACTTTGGCAGTTGCACAGACTCAGTATAATGCCCAGTCTCTTTTCAGAGGGTGAGGTCCCTGCTTTATCTGCTTCACTGCTGGAACCAGCGGGATTTGGGGTGGTTATCAAGTCATGCTTAATTATCCTCATTAGTAAATGTCCTTCAGTGCCCTTTTGGCCGGTGGGACTGGTTGCAGACACTGTATCCTTTTTAATGATCTTCCTATCTAGTTCCTTCCATATCATCATCACTAATAAAATCAGGGTGAATGTACAGTATAACCAACTGATAACACACTGCTTCTAGAACCATCCCCTTCTAGCCCCAGGATGGGAAACAGTAAGTAGTAATTTCCTGCTTTAAAGCTTAGACTTAAAGCTTGTTGTTCTTATGTTAAAGAACATAGTTGTTCTTAAACAAACTATGGTTGTTCTTAGATTAAACATATACTGAATATGTATTATAATATTCACAGTTGTGTTTAGTTGCTCAGTCATGTCTGACTCTTGCGACCACATGGAGTGTAGCCCACCAAGCTCCTCTGTCCATGGGTTTTCCCAGGCAAGAATACTGGAGTGGGTTGCCATGCCCTCCTCCAGGAGATCTTTCCAACCCAGGGATCAAACCTATGTCTCTCGCATTACAGGCAGATTCTTTACCCACTGAGCCACCTGGGAAGTCCATGAATAACTTAAGTACTTTTTCAAAAGAATAAATGTGTTTGATTACCAACTGGAAAGCACTGCCCACCCTGATTGGATTCCTGAGGTTAGAGAATCTCTTCTGTGGTTCTGTGAGAGTAGTGTTTCTCACAGTAACTACGCAGCAGGTTCTAGATCCATAGAATCCATCTGACTCATCCAGCTGTGTAAGGGAGAAGGGGGTCTCTGGACACAGAGGAGATGCAGGAGGTCCAGCAGCTAAGGAAAATGGGACAGGGTGTGTCAGGCTCACCCAAATCCAGGGAGAGAAGGTCTCACCTACCTGGTGTCCATACACCATGGGGATATTAAAGTCTCCTTGATTGAGACCCAGACGTGCAGTGTGAGGAATCACATTTCAGGATAAGAGGGCGTTGTGACAGGGGCTCTTTTTAGTGGCCCAGGATTCTGAAACCCAGGAGACTCAGTTGTGACTGCTGGGATTTCCCTGGTGGCCCAGCAGTTAAGACTTCGCCTTCCAATGTAGGGTGGGTGCAGGTTCAATCCTCGGTGGGGGAGCTAAGATCCGCATGTCTTACGGCCAAAAAACCAAAACTTAAAACAGAAACAATATTGTAACAAGTGCAATAAAGGCTTTTAAGATGGTCCATATCCAAAAAGGAAAGAAAGAAAGAAAAAAGGGTCTTTAAAAAAAAAAGAAGATATGATTGCCATATGAGTGTCAATTGAACTGTTTTCCCAGTGAAATTAGTGTCTTTCATGATTTCTTGGAATTAGGCTCAGTACTTCAATAGATCAGATCCCCGGCATCTCCATGACACTGAAAGCGCTCTCAACAGAGCTGAAGCTCCTGAAATGGAGAAAGAACCCTCAGTTCCTGCGACTCCAGGTTTGGCTTTGAGGAAGAGGGACTCTTTAGGGTGATGACTTAGTTTCACTTCTCATTGATCCTCCACCTTGCCTTTTAAATCGTAGTAGAGTTGAACTTCCTGTACATCTAACCTGTGTCATGCTATTTCCCACTTTCGTGGCTCAGTTCAAGGTCTTTCCCAGCCTAGCCAGCCACCAAGATTCCATCTTAGGACATCTTCTCTTGGGGGTCTCAGGTTGAATCAAGTGGGTCTGCTTTGCACTCTAGCAACATGCTCTGTCTGCTTCTATTTTGAGATTTTATGTGCAGCCCTGGTCCTGACCTTAAACCCCATGAGACCAGGAAATTGTCACATTCATTTTTTATTCCACTCTCTAGGACAGTTGGCATCTGGCAGGCACTGATACATAGAATGTTTGTGCATTGGGCCCTCTTCTGGAATCTCTTAGTTTGCAAGTCTTTCTACAGGGTTCATTGAACCATTGTAGCCTGATAACTTTGTTCTCATTTTTTTTGAAATCTCTAATGCCTTCAGGAAATGATGATCATGTTCATAAATACTTGTGATTCATTAAATACTCGTGATTCATTACATACTTGTTTATTACATATTCTGTGTCAGGCACTGGGCTCTGCTCTCAGTTGATGTGTCTTTTATAATCTTCCCAACAAACCTATGCATTAGTCCAGTTTTCACACCCAGGTCCATGTGACTGGAGAGGCCCAGCTCTTGTGTGGGCTGGTATAGAGGTCAGATGAAAGATGTTTTATTTACTCTTGCTGGTCTATTCCAGGCAGATACTACTAGATAAAACAAGTGAAGCTGAACACTTTAGCCTCAGCTTGTTAGATGCCCACTGCTAATCTTGCCTTAGAATAGGCAAAGAGTAAGACCTAATTAATTTGTTAAGCATGCCTTACAAAATGGAGCCCATTTTGACATTGACAAACGTAGAATCTGGAGAAACAATATGAGCAGCCAAGTTGTTAAGAGATCTGAGGTACAGTCTGGGCAACAGGTACTGAAGTCTAAAATCCAGGCTGGATGCCTAGACAGAAGAATGAGGCACAGGTACAAGAGAGCACCTGGAGACCAAACCAGCCAGTTCCCTGAGACCAGAGATCTCTGCTTGAGCCAAGATGGTCTCTAAAGATTACCCGCCAATCTCAGGACCTACCCCCAGTGTGGGCAACCAAGCCCAACCCTCTGACTCAAGCAGAGAATAGAACTGCTACATTTGATCCTTTGAAATAACTGCTTTACAAAATCTTTCTGCTTTATAAGCAAACTAACTAACAGATGGCTGACTCTGGACATACCTATGGAGACCACTTTCAGCATTTTCATTGTTGGCTGAAGCACACTCTGTTAAATGTGTTCCCAAGTTATTCATCCATTCATACCCACCTGCAAACACCAGAATATATTAGTTATTGAAAGAGTGACACTGATTTCACCAGAGGAAAGTTTCACCAGGAATTTGGGTTAGCACACTGCCATCCCTTTTCCATGCTGTTTTCAAAAACCTTCCTGGCCAGGTGCCTCACAGTGGTAGGCTACAGACAACGTATGTTCTGAACTGGCTGATATCCATTCCCTACTGGGCACTCAGTATTTTTAATATGGACTTGACTTGCATGTGAATTTTTATTTGCTATCCTGATCACTTCACATAAATGAACATCATATTTTATGTAATTCATCTTAATATTCATTCTTCCTGACTAATTATGTTTATCACACTTGGTTTAAGAGGTATGGAAAGCTACCCAATGATAAAGTAGCAAAGATTTGTATGCCAAGTACGTGTTACCGATGTATAAAAGCAAACAAAAAAAAAAAACAGAAACCAACACCTAAGATACCAAGTGGTGAATATGCCAGAGTTCTACCAATTGGCCCAATCTACCGACTATGTGTTTTTGTAAGTAAAGTTATATTGGAACACAGCCTTGCACCAAGTCCATAGTTTACATACTGTCTATGGCTACTAATACACAGCCCCAGCAGAGGTGAAGGATTGGGTTAGCAGAAAAGTTAATTCCGGGTTTTCCCATAAAATAGTACTGAAAAATCTGAACGAACTTTTTGGCCAACCCAATATTTTGACAGACACTCTATGGCTCCCAAAGCCTCAGATATTTACTGTTAAGTCCTTACAGAAAAAGCTGATCTCTGCTGTAGACTTTTTCCGTTAATAAAGTCTTCATTCACTTTTTTTGTCCAAAGGTTGACCACTCTGTAAGTTAGAACAGGGAATGTATGTAATCCATCTAAGTCACTCAGTTAGATCGGAGAGAGCCAGGATTTGAATCTAGATTCTCTGGTTTTAGAATCCATTTTTTTAAAGTCACAGCATGAAGCTCCCTTTTCTGTATTGATTTTATGTTTGCATTTATCTTAAAACAAAGGAAATTCCAAACCGATGTGACATAAACAAGTGAAGGACTTGGTTGCTCTGTCACCATATTCCCAACCAAATATTGCCATTACTTCATTACCTATTTTTAGATTTCCTCCAAGCTAGAATGATAGGTCCTGATAAGATAGAATGACTTTGACCTTATCAGGGTGATGGCATTTTTGTTTTTTGTAAAGTTGGGGCTTGGGGTAAAAATATTACTGAAGATGCATTTGGAAGGTTACACTTTTTGTCTCCCAAGATACATGGTGCTTGAAAGGGTTAAGAAAATCTGTCCATGTATGTAGGGCTGTCACTGAATGACATGGAAAGAATGGGAAACTATAACACAGAATAAAAATTAATCTCAAATTTCTGAAGAAGCATCATCTTTTCGAAGCCCCTGTTGACAGTAAAAATGAAAGGTGTTCAGTTGTGTCCGACTCTTTGTGACCCCATGGAATTCTCCAGGCCAGGATACTAGAGTGGGTAGCCTTTCCCTTCCCCAGGGGATCTTCCCAACCCAGGGACTGAACCCAGGTCTCCCACATTGCAGGCAGATTCTTTACCAGCTGAGCCACAAGGGAAGCCCAAGAATAATGGAGTGGGTAGCCTTTCCCTTCTCCAGGGGATCTTCCCAGCCCATGAATCAAACTGGGGTCTCCTGCATTGCAGAAGGATTCTTTACCAACTGAACTATGAAGGAAGCCCTCAAGTCTGCTGGAAATGCTCTGTGCAGCCATATCCTCGTATTTTGCAGCAGCACCTCTTTCACAGCTTCACTTTCCATATTTTTGGAACAGTTTTACCCATAAAGTCTTATTATATTTATTTTTTAAATATAACCATATATGTGTGTGTGTGTATATATATATACATATATATAATTTTGGCTGTGTCCCTCGGCGGGTGGGATCTTTATTCCCCAAACGCACCCCCTGCATTGGAAATGCAGAGTCTTAACCAGTGGACCACCAGGCAGAGTAGCATGAACAGTAAACCAGGGAAGCAGAAGCAATGAATGTGTTTAATGGAGGCTCAGCTCCCTCCATTGTGGGGAGTGGAAAACTGGTTCTCCAGTGAGACAAACGTGCATGAAAACTGAGAATGGGGAACCTTCATCTGTATATTAAGTCTCCAAATTATTTTATTTCTGTTAGGTTTCTCAGTTAAACCAGAAAAGATATTAGCAATTTTTGTTTGTTTGTTTGGGGGGCTTTCATAATCCAGAGAATCAACTTGGTTTTCCACAGCAGTTCACCTGTGTAGATAGTTACCATCATAACCATATCTCAGTGGGGAAGAAAATCGGGTTGTAATGTAATTTACATAAAGTTGCAAGGGTATTTGACTTACCTCTCAGCAGCTGTGTGGTAATGTGTTGACACCTTATTGCTATTTTATTCGATTATTTTTAATGCCAGGAGCTATATAGGGTGAGGTGATAATGCTCTCCTTTTCTGTCTCCCATTCCTTTTTGAGAGTTTCTTGCCTGTGCCATGGTCAGCTCTTTTCCGGGTAACTTTTTTTTCCCCTTGAGAATTTTGTCCATTTACTTTCATGTTAGTATTTTATTTCTCTCCCTCAGTCTTGAAACATTCAAAATGTTTACCTTACCAGTTATCCATTTTAAATATAGCAAACCAACAAGGACGTACTGTATAGTGCAGAGAACTCCACTCAACATTATGTGGCAGCCTGGATGGGAGGGGAGAATGGATACGTATCTGTGTATTGAGTCCCTTTGCTGTCCACTTGAGATACTCACAATGTTGTTAATCAGCTGTATACTCCAGTACAAAATGAAAAGTTTAATTTAAAAAAAAAATGTTTACCTTATATATTTAGGAATTTGAAAATTTACTTGCCCCTACTGCTTACTGTGAAAGGAATATTTTCCACTTAAACTGCCCCTTGCCTTGGATATAGCAAAACTGGCTCTGTGTTCCACCCCCGGTTCTCACCCATGGAGGCTGAGAAAGGACCGGGAACTTTAAACCCCCTCCCCATGCCTCACATGCACTCAAGTGAAGACTCGGTTCTGACTAAAAGTCAGTGAGGCTTTAGCCAGCTATGCACAGATCAGAGTCCTAGTTCCCCATGCCTTCTTAGCATGATTACCTTGAACTTCCCTTCTGGCTCTTAAAGTGCCTCATGTCCCCCTGCTCAGCAGACTCTTCTATTCATTTCCTTACTGGCCCAGACAATAAGATACAGCTTTTAATTTCTTTGTAGCCTAGTTGATTTACAATGTTATGTTTAATTTATCTTATATAGAAAAGTGACTCACTTCTATGTTCTTTTTCATATTCTTTTCCATGGTGGTTTATAGTGGGATATTGAATATAGTTGCCTGTCTACACAGTAGGACCTCGTGGTTTATCCGTCCTGTAGAGAGTAGTTTGCATGTGCTAATCCTGAACTCCTCGGCCCTTCCTCCCCCACCCGGCCCCCTTGGCCACCACAAGTCTGTTCTCTGTATCTGAAGATATAGCTATTGTATATTACTTGGCTTGCTCTGCTGGTCTCTGTTTGCCTCTTCCACACTGTCTGAGTCTGTGACCTTGGGCAAATCATTAACCTCTCCAAGTTATGGGAATCAATGGGATAGAACAGCAGGGTTTTGCTCAGAGTCTCTGAGATATCCCATGAGGAGGCACCTAAGGTAACTCCTGACCGATGATGGGCACCAGTGAAGGCTGATTTCCTTCTTTCACACTCTCAGAGCTGAAAATGGCATTAAGTACCCAATAGGCTCCCTTAAGATACTTGTGGAATGGTAAAGGAGTATTTCCAATTTCCATCACTCTTTAAAACACGGAATTGCTCAAGTCTCTAGTTTTTGCCAGTCATGGGACTTTCTGAAATTTCTGCCTGGAACTCCAGAATTTCACTTTATGCTAAAGCACCATTTTACTCTATTTAAACATAACCAAATGCCTTAAGGTTGATTCCTGGTATCTTTTTCTGAACCAATTATAAATCATTTCAAGTCAGGGGAATTTAATAAGAAAAGGCAGAACCAGAGTTTAAGCTGCTGACTAACTTCCTACTGACTCTCCCAGAATTGTATCACCTTTAAGATATTTTAAATCTTAGACCCAAACAAAGTCTTTCAGTTACTTGCAATGTTAATATTTAAAAACCCTAATTCCATGCCTACTTTTCATGGGTGTCTATGCGTAATCGCCCAGTTGTGTCCAACTCTTTGTGACCCCATGGACTGTAGCCCACCAGGCTCCTCTGTCCATGGGGATTCTCCAGGCCAGAATACTGGAATGGGTTGCCATGCCCTCCTCCAATGGATCTTCCCAGGCCTCTTAATATTGCAGGCAGATTCTTTACCATCTGAGCCACCAGGGAAGGCCATGAATACTACAGTGGGTAGCCTATTCCTTCTCCAGGGAATCTTCCCAACCCAGGAATCAAACCAGGGTCTCCTGCATTGGAGGCAGATTCTTTACCAGCTGAGCTACCCCACTTTTTCTGTAGAGAATCTTAGGAACCAAACAAAGATGTCTTCTGGAGCTGTGTCTTTATAATATTCAGAAGTAAGTCCATGAACCCAATAACCCTGAGAATGTTTCCAGTCTCCACAATTCTCTTTATAATTTTCATCCTTCATGTTGTAATTTGTGTGTGTAAGTAAAGCATCATGAGATTATGCAGATATATAATTTAAGAGGCTCACATAGACTGACCCCTTGTCAAAAGGCTTAAAATTGTCAGATCAGGACTCTGCCATATAGCACAGATGGATATGGACAGAAAATCACATCCCTGTGTCCTGAGGACACTTCTGCCCACTTCATACCACCATCAGATTTTTATATCCTGTATTTGAAATCGACAAGGCAAACCATCACAAAGAAAAGTTAAGCCGCATGTTCTAAACCAGATTCTAGTTTCCTGTAAATCAGTGGTTTTGTGCCTCTTTTTTTGATGTCAGTGTATCTGAGGAACATGACACGTTTGCATCATGGGGGATGGTACTCACCATGGCAATAAGTCTCAGCAGTGGGCCCCCGGGTCTTTCTCTTCCTTCCCCTGATGAATTACTGCCATGGCATGTCATGTGATCCAAAGCACCTTCCTTGAATCGGTTGCTCTCGTGCACACCCAGCTTGAATATCATCCCTGACACTTTCATTCAACACATTCTCTAAAACTTTTATTTATTTGTTAATTTTTGGCTGCGCTGAGTCTTTGTTGCTGTACATGGGCTTTCTCTAGCTGGGGAGACCGGGGGCTGTTCTTCCTTGCAGTGGCGTCTCTTGTTACAGAGCACAGGCTCTAGGCCCTCAGACTTCAGTAATTTATGGGCTCAGAAGTTGTGGCACACGGGTTTAGTTGCTCCACAGCATGTGGGACCTTCCTGGACCGGGGATTGAACCTGTGACCCCTGCACTGGCAGGAGGGTTCTTATCTGCTGAAATTCTCAACATGTTTTTAATAAGCACTTTCTGTGGGCCTGACATATTGACCACAGACATCTTGAAACTACCTGCTCTGGTTCTTAGGAGAGTAAGAAAGGGCTGTCAAAAGATGAGAATCTATAAATGAACATGCTGTTGTATGTATACACTAATAAGTGAAACAGACCAGGTAGGCAGGCTGTCCTTGTCCAAAGAAGCTAGATGCTCTCAGCTGTAACAAATAGCTGTGTCAGGAGTGAAGCCTAGTTTTATGCCAGATCTTCCTGTTTTCAGGTAAAATATCCCAACATCTATAGGTTGACAACTTATTAGAAAACTTTTTCTGCACTGTCAACCAAACATAATGGATTTCTGTTCGTCACTTTGGTATGGTGGGAGCTACATCAGAAATGAGGGTGGACAAGTTCTTTCCACATAAGAAAGAACACAGGGAAATCTTCAGTTATGCCCCAGAAATAGCTCTGTATTCTAACATGGAATGATCATGATATACTGAGGACTGTCAAGAAGTATGTCACCAGGTTAATGGCAACCCACTCCAGTATTCTTGCCTAGAGAATTCCATGGACAGAGGAGCCTGGTGGGCTACAGTCCATGGAGTCACAGAGAGTCAGACATGATTGAGTGACTAAAGACGGTCCTTAAGAATAAGATTCAATTACTTAATTTCATGTAATTGAAACCTCTAATAAAGCATTGTACACTCTCAGTTTAAAAATATTTATTAAGTGTCATCATCCATATACTTATAGTCTGTTTTCCCCTTTCTACAAAAAGCTTCCATCAGGAGACACGCTTACTCATGGTTACCCCCTCTATTAAGCTTGGTAGTTATGTAATTAAACATGGCATGGAAAACCATGCCTCTTCACACGCAAGCATTCACAATTCTCTAAATGAATCCCTCTTTCTGTTTTGTGAAAAGCACTTTAACATTTCAAAGGTTTTCGCATCTGCCGTATCATTGTCTGCCCCTGCTTTCAGATGGTCTATAAATAACTCATATGTTCTATAAAATTTTAAATGGAGACACATGTGTGCAAGATCAAGGTGTGTTTTCACTCAAGTTTTGTATGGATGCTTTGAAATATGCTCCCCTGACAGGAGACTGCATCCTCATGCCTTTGCTCACACTGTGGATTCCCCCAGAACAGTCTTTTCTCCTGAACCCACATGTCATTCAAGGTGCAAATCTGATGTGTTCTTCCCTTTTCTGAGCATTTTATATTTGGCACTGTACCGAGTTTACGTCCTACTCTGACTTGTCCTATTCTGTATACCTGCCTCCCATGTTACCTTGTGCATCCCTCAGAGGAGGAGCTTTTTCTGAGTGCCTTCACTCATTAGCTTAGCTGAAGCCCTTGGTAAGGAGTTGTTTCAGGGAGGGTAGTCTAGAATGAAGGCATCTCAACAGAGTTCAGTTTTTTTTTATTTTTTATTTTTTTAGATTATTTTTATGTGGACCATTTTTAAAGTCTTTAGTGAATTTGTTACAATATTGCTTCTGCTTTATGTTTTGGTTTTTTTGGGCCATGAGGCATGTGGGATGTTAGCCATTGCCATCCAGGAATTGAACCCGCACCCCTTTCACTGAAAGGCAGTCTTAAGTACTGGACCATGAGGGAAGATCCTAGTTTTAGACCAACATTTTGAAATCAGACACACCTCGTTTTGATGCTCATGTCAATAGGGTAGCAGCTGTGTGACCTCGTACATGTTACTCAACCTTTCTGAGTCTGTTTCTCTATCTCAATAGATAATGAAAAGACACTTATAGGAGGTGGTGTAGCACCTGGTACAGAGTGGGTTGGATATCAGTGACCCTTCCCCTCTTATCTCCTCTGTTGTTTTAATCATTCCTCATATCCCTGCCCCTCCTCCCTCATCCATCGCAGCCTTGTAGCTGGGACAAGAGCTAGGCTTTGGAGTCTAATCTGTTTGAAATCCTAGCATTTCTCTGTGTCTTATTAGATCTGGAGCCTTTGACAAATGACTTGAGTGCTTTAGACTCAGTTTCCTCAATTCTTAAAAGAGGGTAATAAAACTCATTGTCACACAGTGTTGTTCAGAGTATGAATGAGCAAACATATGTAAAGGATCTTGAGCATTGCCAGAGCATGGTAAATATTCAAGCATTGAATGAATCAAAACCACTACAGAGATACTGTAAACAGTTTTGAGCTGGTTTTAGACAGAGATGAAGCCTGAACTAAAAAGAGGACCATAAAATCTGTACTTTCTGTAAATATCAACAGTGAATTAGATAATTTTGGTTAAGCTAGGGATGTGATGTTTCTTATTACTAGAATTTAGAGGTTTGAAAAATACAAAGTATTTGCCCAAACCTAAAATTTTGATGCATTTCCACATTATACTTAGTGTCTTTGTACACTGCTGTTCAGCTGGCTGATGCTAAAGCTAAAAATAGTTGAAGGTCCAACCAGTGCCCAGAGCATTCTTCTTCCCAAGTTCTTCTCTGCCTCTTGAAGTGGACAGGCTGTGTTTCAAAGACACACCCCCAGGACTGCTCTGGAAGAGAGTACACACTCCCTAGCCTCATACCTCCGAGCCAGAAGTTGGCGAACTTTTTCTGTAAAGGGCTGAATGGTAAGGCTTCGGGGCCCATATATAGTCTCAGGAGGATATTCTTCTTGTTCGTTGTTGCCACTGTTTAAAATGATCCTTTAAAAATGTCAAAGCCATTCTTTAAGAAAAAAGGCCACAGATTAGATTGGTCCCACCAATAATAGTGTGCAGACTCTAGGCACTGAGGGGGCTTCCCAGGTGGCGCTAGTGGTAAAGAACCTTCCTGCCAATGCAGGAGACATGGGAGACGTGGGTTAATCCCTGGGTTGGGAAGAGCCCCTGGAGGGGAAATGGCAACCTACTCCATTGTTCTTGCCTGAAATATTCCATGGACAGAGGAGCCCTGCAGGTCGCAAAGAGTCAGATGCAGCTGAGCATGCGCACACTTCCTACAGATGTTTGAAGAGAAGAAAGAATGGTCTTGAAACCTTGATGAACTAAAGCTTTCCTTTAAGTAAAGGAAAATACACTTACAACAATTTTTTTTTTTTTTTAGTATTAAAGCAATATAATATTGTAGGGGAGGGAAAAGTTTTCTCTACCCTCCTAGTGTCCCTGGCTGGGTCTGAAAATTAAACCAACAAAGACAGATTAACAGGAGAAGAACAGACACATTTGATGGAACTTTTGCCGCCATATGAGAATCTCCACAAGAGAATGCAGGCCCTGGAAGAAGCGACCAGAGCTGGGAGTGTTTATACCCTGTAGACAAAGAAACAGTAACTTTGTAGAGAATTGATAAGACAAAGGTCTTGGGCTTAGAGTAGTAAATGGTGAAGAAATAACTAGGAAAATAGGGTTAGTTTGAGAAAGTTTGCCATTTAAATAATATTTAATAATGTCATTTGCAGCAACATGGATTGTCATATTGAGTGAAGTAAGTCAGAGAAGGACAAATATCATGATATCACCTATATATGGAACATTAAAAAAGAGCACAAATGAACTTATCAACAAGACAAATATAAAGTTACAGATATAGAAAACAAACCTGTGACTTTCAGGGGGTAAGAGCAGGGAGGGATAAATTGGGAGATTGGAGTTGACATATACACACTGCTATATATAAAATAGATTACTAATAAGGACCTACTCTATAGCACAGGAGAGTCTGCTCAATACTCTCTAATGACCTATGTGAGAAAATAATCTAAAAAAGAGTGGATATATGTATATGTATAACTGATTCACTTTGCTGTACAACAGAAACCAATACAACATTGTAAATCAACTCTACTCCAATAAATTAAAAAAAAATAATAGCATTTTATTATGACCAAATACACCCAAATATGACTGTTACATTGTAGAATTATAGAAGAGATCACTTTCTGTTTATAATTTTTAATTTTCTGAGTTTTATATCACAAACACATAATTTTACTATCATAAAAAAGGAAGTTTCTTTGTACAGAGTTCTTGGTCCCAAATGCTAGTCTCTGGTGGTGAGGAGGGTTTCGCTCCTCCTGGTTCAAGGCGAGGGGGGCCTTTCACATCAGAATTTTGTGACCTGTTTCAGAGAAGAAAGGTGAGATGGGGAGAGTCAGAGTGAGCTTCCTGTTTCGGTTGTTTTTTAAAACAGTGCTTGAGCTTCAGATATTTAATATGCCACGTTGCCGTATCTGAGGGCAGCTTGTTCTGAACCCCATCAACATTTAATGAGCACTTTTGCTTCTGTGGTACTACCGTATTTTCTAGTCGATTTTTTAGTCATTTTGTAGCGGGACGTCCTCTCACTGCTGTTTCCCATTGGAAGCTGATGAGGAACATAGGAAAGCAGATGGCGCACAGACTGTCGAAATGAAAAACACAGAAGAAAGAGCTGCGTGAAAGCAATATTTAATCATAACATGAAAAGCTCGTAGTGGCAACTTCTCCATTATGTTAAATTTCATTCATTTCTGTGCGTTCTGGGTATGCGTTTAAAAACAGAGGTTGTAAGTTTCCATCCTCATGCCCATCTCCCATGGGGTTTTGGCTTTGTCTCTTGCAGGACTATGATTTGAGCCAGCTCCAGCAGCCTGATACGGTGGAGCCGGATGCCATCAAGCCAGTTGGAATCCGACGGTTGGATGAGAGGCCCATCCATGCGGAGCCCCAGTACCCGGTTCGATCTGCAGCCCCACACCCAGGGGACATCGGGGACTTCATTAATGAGGTGCTGAGAGAGATTCGATTTCTTTAAAAGGGTGTTTATTGGATGCTAACAGTGCTATTGAGGCTTCCCCGGTGGCTCAGTGGTAAAGAATTCACCTGCCAGTGCAGGAGATGCACGTTCGGTCCCTGAATCAGGAAGGTCCCCTGGAGGAGGAAATGGCAACCCACTCCAGTATCCTTGCCTGGAAAATCCCATGCACAGAAGAGACTGGTGGGCTGCAGTCCATGGGCTCGCAAAGAATTGGACACAACTGCACAACTAAACAACAGAAGTTCTATGGAGATGACAATTTGATGAGAACATAGCTATGTAGTTCATTAAAATACAGCTCTTTATTTTAATGTTATTTTTGTACAAAAGCCAATGTGACTTCAGTAACAGAGAACAGATGAGATGGCTCTGATCATCCCAAAAGAGATCTGTCAACTACTATTCTGTATTTGTAAACCACAGCCTTGTATGTTACCAGTATTAGTCACACTCTCTCCCAAGGATTTTTCCCATGATTACAAGTAATCAATAGGCTAAAGATATTATGCTCTGTGTTTAAGTTGCTCAGTCATGTCTGACTCATTGTAACTCCCTAGACTGTAGGCTGCCAGGCTCCTCGGTCCCTGGGGATTCTTCAGGCAAGAATACTGGAGTGGGTTGCCATGCCCTCCTCCAGGGGATCTTCCAAACCCAGTGATCGAACCTGAGTCTCTCGCGTTGCAGGCAGATTCTTTACCGACTCAGCCACCAGGGAGGCTCAAGAATACTGGAGTGGGCAGCCTATCCTTTCTCCAGGGGACCTTCCTGACTCAGAAATTGAACTGAGGTCTCCTGCATTGCAGGTGGATTCTTTACCAGCTGAGCTACCAGGAAAGCCCCAATGATATTATAGCGTATTCTAATTTCATTTATTAGCACTAATACATGCGATAATAGCTCATTTTCATTTCCCTCACACTGTACCCTTTGAATCCCACAAATGAAGAAAATTCAGTGACTACCCAGGTGACTCAGTGGTAAAGAACCCACCTGCCAAGTGAGGAGACATAAGAGACACGGATTTGATCCCTGGGTTGGAAAGATCCCCTGGAGGAGGGCATGACAACCCACTCCAGTCTTCTTGCCTGGAGAATCCCATGGACAGAGGAGCCTGATGTGCTATAGTTCCTAGGGTCACTAAGAGTCAGACACAACTGAAGCAACTTAGCACACATGCACCCAACAACTAGAGAGTTCCATCAAATAAGATTAGCAGGAAGAGCAGCTAAATTAAATATTATGTAAGTGATTTAAATACTTGTCTAGTTGAGGAGTTTTAAGAGCTTCTGCAAGAGGCAGGCTAATTCTCTGTTGAATATAACAGATAATGATTTCCACTGTCAAAATTATTATGGCATTCTTTTATTTCATTACTGACCAAGAGTTCTGCTACATTTAATCCTGAAGTTTTGAAGTCAAATGATTTAATACTGCTTCTTTTGATCATGTCTACAGTTTTGCTGCAATTCTTCTTTGGAATTTTTATTGTTAGTTTAAGAGAATGATACATATTGATATTGATTCTCTGGCCGTGTCCTAGCATTCAGAAACAGCAAGACCAGAATTGGTCTCAGTGCCTTTCACAGTGGAAAGCATCTGTTGTATATTATTGCCTTTAGTCCTGTGCTGATAAGATTCATTTCCTGAAAATGAAAGGGTTAGCCACTCAGTCATGTCCAACTCTTTGCAGCCCTATGGACTGTAGCTCACCAGGTCCTTTGTCCATGGGAGTCTCCAGGCCAGAATACTAGAGTGGGTTGCCATGCCCTCCTCCAGGGGATCTTCCTGACTCAGGGATCAAACCCAGGTCTCAAACATTGAGGCAGATTTGGAAGCCCCATTTCCTAGGCTTTTTTGAAACAATCATATATTACATCTACATAATCAATCTACCTTAGGTTTTTAGATGCTTTTATAGTTTGTAGGAAAAATTTTGAAACACAATTAGCTAATCTGTCTCTACAAATATTCATTACTATCTATTCCTAAAATACATGCTGCTTTTTGAACATGTCTATTCAATTCTGTTAAATAGTTAATAGGTTAATTTGTAGTAGACATGATTTAAAAGCTGACAGAAAGCAAAAACAAAGCACAGGTAACTCCTTTATGTATAAAAATATGCCCTGACTTTTCCAGATTATTTATACAATAGGCTTGGTTAGGGGAATTAGCAGGAATATACATACATACATACATACACACACACACACACATAACTAGATATTTTTGACTATGTAAGCATGCCTGATGAGTTTACTTCTAATTTAGCTTTCATCCTTATTATGTATTCCTGTGGTTGTTGGATTTCAAGACTTGGTGAATCTTCTAAATGTAGGTATAGACACTGGACTTTCATAAAGCAAGAATTCTGGCTTCAGTGAAATTCAACAAATACTCACCTGAAGGTTTCCCTGAAGTATCACTGTTCTGTGAGACTCCTATTCTATCGGGACACTCCTCTTTTCTCAAGGCAAAGTTCAAGCACTAAGGGTCATGTCTAAGGCTGTTTGTAATCTGTCCTGCCCTACAAACTATTTGTAGTCCCTCACAAACATCACAGGCTCAACTATAAATTAACTTTTCCGACTGAGCGACTGAACAACAACTTTTACAACAGCAACAGCTTTTCCAAAGCCCTTCCTTCTTAACTGTCAGGAGATACCCATTTGGCCTTCAGATGCAGCTCAAATATCCTCTTCTCTCTGAAGCTGTTACAATACCTCTGTGAGGGGTAGTTATTAATACCAAGACGCTCCCTGGGTCATAGCCCTCACATGGGGTGTAACTGTTGGTATTTCTCTCTCCTATGTCAGCATGTCCATCCTCTCTGGGATGAGGGTTATTTCCTGACCTTCTTTGTGTAACCTGAGCATCTACTGTGTTGAGTAGCTCCTAGATTCTGTCGTTTCAAGGACTGTGACAGGTGTGGGGCATGCACTATTTATTTATTTATTTTTGGCTGTGCCGGTTCTTCGTTGCTATGCAGCTTTTCTTCAGTTGCAGCGAGTAGGGGCTACTCTCTAGTTGTGGAGCGTGAGCTGCTCATTTCAGTGGCTTCTCTCATTGTGCAGCGCGGGCCCTAGGGCACTTGGGCTCCAGTAGTTACACTGCACAGGCTTAGTTGCCCCACAGCATGTAGAAATCTTCCCAGACCGGGGATCAAACCCATGTCCCCTGCATCGGCCAGTGGATTCTTAGCCACTGAACCCCCAGGGAGGTCCCCATTTTTGAAAAAATATGACTGGACTTCCTTCAGTAAAGAGAGGAGAGTTTTTAGGTAATAAGGTTCAGTTACCCAACCATTCTAATGGCACAGTAGGAAGAGGTACGCAGTAGGAATTTCCATGTGGAAATCTCTTTTCTCAGGTACACGGTTTCAACAGTGGCTAGAGATTATAACAAACGTGTGAATACCTAAATGAAAAAGGTTGTTCCTAACAATTGACTTTACACATCAGCTTCTGAAATACAGCCCATTCATAATTTGAAAGTTGTCTGTCTTTGTTAGAAATGGCTCATTTGGCAGTCCTCTTGAGCTTGGTTTAGGATCATTCATTCAGCAGATAGCTACCATATAGCTACTGTGTACATCCAGTGCCAGTGATACATAGATAAGACAATAGAGGGCGAGGCTCTCAGTATGAGTTCCCCGAGTTGCTCCTAGCATGATCTCCATACCAGACAAACACTCCAGTATCTGAACTCTCCCCTTGCCAGGCACAGGATGCCCTCGTTGGATCTGGTTCTTAACTCTCGGTGATCCAGCTTCCTCTCAGGCCCCTCCCCCACCTGCATTCCACAGGCAGGCAACAGAGACCTCTACTTGTAGTTCCTTATCTCAGCTTGTAATTCCATGCCAGCCAGGCCCCACCCTGTCTTTCCTGCCTAGAGTGCCCTTTGCTCTTTTTCTAGATACTAGTTGCCCATGAAGGGTCAGGCACACAGAGTAAGGATGGGCGCCATCCAGCGGCATCCGCTTGTTCCTACAACTCACCTTCCTCCATTACTCCTATCCAAGCATCCCTTCTCATCCCTTAGGGCCCTCCGGTGGTCCAGGGGGAAAGGTGCATCCCTGGGGGGACCCTTGTGGGCAAACTGGTTTGGTGAGTACATGAGCGGACAAGAGGACCGCGTTTGGAAATCATTCCCCAAATGACTGCTAAATCCTCAAAACTGAATGTGATTGTAAGACAGAAATGTGGAGGAGAAAGGAGAACCCAGAGTCTATACCTAGAAATGCCCTACTTTTGGACACAGAAAGAAGAAAGCCTAAGGCGTTCAAGGGGTCACAAAAAACAGCTACAAAGTGGGTCCAGGGATGTGACGATCAGTTCTGTGAGAAAGTTCAGTGGAATCAAACCGTTAAAAGACCTAAATCAGAGATAACATTCAAACTCACTGTGTAGATTCTTCCATCTAACACACCCACTAAGATTTGTTCGGTATCTTTCTATAACTGGACTGATAAAAATAAATAGAGGTCAAGTTTTGAGTTGAAGGCACCTATAACTACATTTAAAATGCAAACAGATTTCTTTATCTCTAGGTTTTATTTGATTTAGCACAGTACTGAATGTTCCAAAGGAAGAAGAATATAGTGGAGATTATAATTGGAGTGTTTTTATAGATGTAAAGAATAGGTAAGCTCATGAGAACAGTTTCTATTTTGTTTATTTAAATAATGAATCTCAAAAAATGATAATATTTCTAGACTGGTAGATAACGTAAAACAAATCACACATTTTGAATTTCAAGCACAGAATTTCATTCTACTTTGAGACTTTTAAATAAGATCTTTGGAGGGTGAAAAGTTGAACCTAAAAGTAGTTTAATCCCAGGCCAACAGTAGATATTAGCATACCTCCAATAACTATATTAATCCTGTGTATTTCTTTCTCAGAAATATAAAAACCAAGGGCATATTTCTGTTAAAAGACCAACTTTCAGTCAATATTATTTTAAAATATATGAAGGTACTACTGGAATAACTTATTTAAAACTACCAAGGTTTAAAATATTTGCCTTTTTTCTCCAGTAATTAAATTTAATATATTCTTTTAAACATATCCCTGTCCACTCTTACAAGAGTTAGGTGTTGAAGTTCAAATCCAGGTGCCTCATTTAACAGCTCTGTTACCTTGTACAAGGTTAGGGTCCTTGGATGTAATCATTTATATTTCTAGTTTCCTTATTTATGAAATGGTGATAATAATAGACCCTCCTTTTAAGATTGCAATGAGGATGAAATAATACAGTCCACATAAAGTGCCTACTGTAGTGACTGTAAAATCTCTTAATTACTATCAGTATCATATTATCATTACAAGCTACTATTCAGGAGTAAAAACTTTGTACTGCCCTTTAATTGTAAATAAAACAAGTAAAAAAACTCTAGTTCCAAAAAAATTTAAAAAGCTGAAGTAAAGTGAATTTTCCAAAAAAGGATGTAGTGATGTTGGCACTCATAAGTCATGGAATTTTACTTTCACGTGATCATACTTTTATATTTGCAGATATTTTAAACCTAAATCCTGGCTTCTTGTGAAAGCTATAAATATAAACATGAGCAAGGTGCCAAAGTGAGCAAACTAAGCCCAGGACAACAGTACAAATTACCATCTAGAGTAGCTGTTGGATGTCAAGCAGCCTGTGCAGCATCTGAAAGGAGTACAGAACCACCTCAGCAGAATGGGATGTCATGATCCAGTATAACCAAAGTATGGCGATAGAAATAAAGACAACCAGAGAGACCACAGGAACTACTCTCGGTCACAGTTTGGGGAAGAATTCCAGGAAACGGAAGTGACATTTTTAATGGCCTTGAAACAGATGGATAGATGGATGGAAATTAATCAAATGAAAAAAAAAATATGACATAGGACATTTTAAACAAAAGGAATCACATCTCAGCTAGCAGGAAATTAATATGTAAATAAAATGGAGATACTCCAAAAGTAAGATGTTTTTAGGTTTGAGGGGATTTTGCTGAAAAATTTAGTGAATAATTCAGTTATGGTTGCTGGAACTGAGAAGAGTTGCAAGGGAAAGGTGAAATGACTGCTCCTTGAAGGATTTTGACTATATCCTGTAGATTACCCTAACATTCAGCTTCAGGCCTTTAAGTAACGCCTCCTAGTCTTTTCCATGTCTGCAAACAGTTTTTATGATGTATTTAAATATTTTATCAATTTTAACTTCCTTTAAATAAAAATAATTGTTTTAAAATGCCTGTGCACCATTTAAGGAAATGGCAACCCACTCCAGTATTCTTGCCTGGAGAATCCCATGGACAGAGGAGCCTGGAGGGTTATAGTCCATGGGGTCGCAAAGAGTCCGACACGACTGAGCAACTAACACACACACACATCATTTAAAAATCATCTTGCATACCCCCAGGGGGACTCCTCCCTTATTTTGGAAGCATTGCTACAGGGGATAGCAGTCAGAAAGTTTTACTTGGGATTGGGGATGTGACATCAAATAATGTCTGAGAGAGGAACCAACAGTAGTTGGCAAGATAGAAGCAGATAGAGTCCTGGGGACACGGAAGCCCGCTAGAGAGGCTTTTGCCATGGTCCAGGCAGGATGTTCCCTGGAGATCTTCCCTGATGGCTCAGACAGTAAAGAATCTGCCTGCAGTGCAGGAGACCCGGGTTCCATCCCTGGGTCGGGAAGATCCCCTGCAGAAGGAAATGGCAACCCACTTCAGTATTCTTGCCTGGAGAATTCCATGGACGGAGGAGCCTGGCAGGCTACAGTCACAGAGTTGCAAGGAGTTGGACACGACTGAACAACTAACACTTTGAGGCAGGGTCTAATGATGACCTGAACTGAGGCAGTAGATTTGAGACAGTAGGGGACTGACCGTTAGGGACTGACTCTTGGGTTTTATATCCCTAATGTGTTCCTTCACACAAGAATGTGGGTGTTTATGGTCCCTGTAAAGCATGTCTCCACCATAAAACATGAGATCAGAAGTCTATAAATACAAGCTCAGCAAGAATTCAGCCGGAGCTACAGCTTTGATATGACAGAGGCAGCTAACTGCAGAAACTAGTTCAGATTTATCCAGAGTTCAAGATCTGCCTCTCCAGGAAAGGTGAAACAAACACATCGTCTTATAGATGTAGTCAGACCCAATAGGGAGAGAGAAACACATCTAGTTTTTTTGTAAATTTGGCAAAAGTGTGTCAGACATCATGTGAAATGGTGTCCGCACCAACAAATAAAGGAATCCCAGGGACTTCCCTGGTGGTACAGCAGATAAGAATCCGCCTGCCAACGCAAGGGACTTGGGTTTCATTCCTGCCCCCGGAAGATTCTATGTCCTGTGGAGCAACTAAGCCTGTGTGTCACGGCTACTGAGCCCAAGCACCCTAGAGCCCGTGCTCTGCAACAAGAGAAGCCGCCACAATGAGAAGCCTGTGCTCTGCGACGGAGAGTAGCCCCTACTCAGCACAACTAGAGAAAGCCCACGCAGCAACGAAGACCCAGCACAGCCAAAAATAAATTTAAGAAAAGGAATTCCATAAGGGAAAAACCAGAGCTTCTGTGCCCCCACCACTCCAGATTTATCTGTGTGTTCTCTCTGGTTGCCGGCCTGTCATGATCAGTTTCTAGGGACTTGACTATAATCTTTTTAGAATTACCAAAATAGTACCCGGAATTTATATAATGCCTTACCCAGAAAAGTCATATTTTATTCTCGGATAAAAATCGGTGCTCACCAAGTGGCAGGGACTTAAAGTACTTAACCTTCAGCCCAGAAAGATGGCTTGCCTAAGAATTCTTGAAAAGTTCAGTGGGATTTGCCCTTTTGTAATCAGAAGAACCTGAGACAGTGTTTGATGTTTTGGCTAGCAGTGACCTCTCATGGGTTTTATAGCCTTCACCGCCTTTTTTAATGTAGAAATAAAGCATAGATTCAGCAACTATCAGAATGGTCAGAAAGCCACGGTAGGAGTGAAAAAATTTTAAGAAATATTTTTGATGAATCTAAAGACTGTCACAGATAGTGAAGTAAGTTGGAAAGAGAAAAACAAATCCCATATATTAATGCATATATGTGAAATCTAGAAAAGTGATGACCCTATTTGCAAAGCAGAAAATAGAGACATAGACATAGACAACAAACATGGACACCAAGCGGGAAATGGGGTGGGATGTATTGGGAGTTTAGGATTGACATAGATACACTGCTGTGCTGTGCTCAGTCATGTCTGACTCTTTTCGACCCCATGGACTGTAGCCTGCCAAGCTCCTCTGTTTATGGAATTTTCTGAGCAAGAATACTGGAGTGAGTTGCCATTTCCTACTTAAAGGGATCTTCCTGACCTAGGGATCGAACCTGCGTCTCTTGCATTGGCAGGCAGCTTCTTTACTGCTACTGCTACCTTCATAAGCATAAAACAGATAACTAATGAGAATTGACTATATAGCACAGGGAACTCTAGTTAGTGTTCAGTGGCGATCTAGATGAGAGGAAAATCCAAAACAGAGGGGATATATGTATACTTGGAGCTGATTCACTTTGCTGTACAGCAGAAATTAATACAACATTGTAGAGCTCCAATAGAAAAAAGGGGGATATGCTTCTGAAACTCTTGATGGTGAGTATAGGACTAGATTATCACCAGTGTTATATCTGTTTTGATATAACAAATTAAAGAGCCTCTTGATGAAAGAGAAAGAGGAGAGTGAAACAGTTGGCTTAAAGCTCATCATTCAGAAAGCTAAGATCATGGCATCTTTTCCCAACACTTCATGGCAAATAGATGGGGAAACAATGGAAGCAGTGGCAGACTTTATTTTGGGGGGGTCCAAAATCACTGCAGATGGTGACTGTAGTCATGAAATTAAAAGATGCTTGCTCCTTGGATGAAAACCTATGATCAACCTACTATAAAGGATATTAAAAAGTAGAGACATTACTTTGCCAACAAAGGTCCATCTAGTCAAACCTATGGTTTCTCCAGTAGTCGTGTATTGATGGGAGAGTTGGACCATAAAGAAAGCTGAGTGCTAAAGAATTGATGGTTTGGAACTGTGGTTTTGGAAAAGACTCTTGAGAGTCTCTGGGACTGCAAGGAGGTCAAACCAGTCAATCCTAAAGGAAGTCAACCCTGAATATTCAGTGGAAGGATTGATGCTGAAGCTGAAACTCCAGTACTTTGGCCACCTGATGAGAAGAACTGACTCATTGGAGTAAACCCTGATGCTGGGAAAGCTTGAGAGCAGGAGGATAAGGGTTACAACAGAGGATGAGATGGTTGGATGGCATCACCGACTTTATGGACATGAGTTTGAGCTATCTCTGGGAGTTGGTGATGGACTGGGAAGCCTGGCGTGCTGCAGTCCATGGAGTTGCAAAGAGTCAGACACGCCTGAGGAACTGAAATAAACTGAACTGATATCTATTTTGAGGATATCAGTTAGGTGTTTGTTGACATTTGATGAAAGTCTCAGGCCCTTTAACACCCCAGTGAAAACCAGGCAGCTTCCGTTAATTATTCTTAAGTCACAGGAAGCACAGGGCATGACTTTCATCTCCCGGAATCCAGGCACACGTGATGCCACACCATTGTCACTTGCCAGTTCATCTTAGTCTTCACCTTTCTGTAGTTCCAGTTTTGTGCTGATACCATGATCCACATGTCTTCTGTGTTTCAGGATCCAGGCAGAAGGAAAACTCGCCTCTGGTGCAGACCCTTCTCCTGGCAGGCAGAGGGGAAAAATGAGGGGTTGATGGACGTTAGACTCTGGTCTCCATGCTTCTGTATCCATTCACTGGCCAGTGCCAGTCGGGTGGCCAAGCCTGACCATGGGTTGGGAAAGTCAGTTGGCTCCAGGGTGGCCCGTGTGATCTACCCATGGGGAGAGGATGGTGAATCACTGAGGACAGTAACACAATCTGCCACAAAAAAAGATCAGGAATTTTGAGAAATTGGAGTTTGCCCATCTCAGGCTTAACAGAATTGTCCTTTAGCTTATTCTGTAAATATAGTCAAGAAAGTCTTATCCAAAATTATTTATGTGTTATATATGGATGTAGTTTGAGGAAGACTTGCTTTATTTTACTTTACACAGGCATGTCTGGGTTATAGTGTACTTAAAAAGATGAAAAATGGTACTTAATTAAAGGTTAGGATTGTTGGGGAGACAAACTTGGGCGTGAGGAACTGCTAGTGTGTACTTTTTTCAAAAATTTTTGGTTGAAGTCAAGCAGCTGCGATTTTGTTTCTTAAAAGCTTTGTTGTTTTTGTTTAATCTCTAAGTCTTGTCCAGCTCTGCAACCCCATGGACTGCAACATGCCAGGCGCCGCTCTCCTTCACCATCTCCCGGAGTTTGCTCAAATTCTTGTCCATTGAGTTTGTGATACTATCTAACCATCTCAATTTCTGCTGTCCCCTTCTCCTTTTGCCTTCGATCATTCCCTTAAAACATGTCGTCTCCACATTTATTTTTCTTTATTCAAATTCCAAAGCAAGAATTTTTTTATCTAAACTTAAATTAAAAAAAAAAATTCACTAATATTCCTGAGCTATAACAAGTGCCAGATCCTGTGGGGAGATACCCTTAGGTAGGCTTTATTTTATTTGGGCTTCATAACGATTGTATTACTGTGATTACAGTTCCAGATTAGGAAATGGGGCTGGTGGAACTCAGCCAAGTCCCGAAACTTGTACTGTGCAGAGCTGAGGTGTCACCCCAGTGTCTGACCTCTTAACACTACACATACTGACTGTAATTTTGCTGACTGTAAAAATGCTCTTTTTCCTCTTCTTCTGATTAAAAAAAAAAAACAAACATATTATGTATTCATGAAGCACATGTGGATTGGAAGAATTGATCTAAAGATGGACAGTTCATCACATCTTGGACAAGAGGAGCCTTAATGAGCCCACCAAAATTTAAAAAAGCAGAGTTGCGGGGAGAGGGAGTGATTGTTTGGAGACTAACCGTGGTTTATCTTGGACTGCTAGAATGGAAGTGGGAAAAAATCAAATAAATACTTAGTATGTGGCAAATAGACATACATTAAATTCTTAAGGTTTTGTAGAGTAATTCTGAGTTAGCTGCAGATATAAGAGTTATATATAAAAAAGCATCTTTGTGCAAGAGTTAAGTTTATTGATAATCATTTCACTGGTTCTCATTTTTTCAGTTATTTTTAAGAGCCCTGTGTGTGTGTGTGTATGCATGTGTGTGTAAATATATATATGTATATATAATTTTAGATTGTTAGGTTCCACTTCCCCAATATTTATACTGTGTATTGATATTGGATCATGACTCTTCTAGAGTCTGTGGATGGTAGAAGTCACTCCGTTCTTTATTAACTTAGTGACTAACTTTCCTTGTATTATGATCGCATCTGGCCTGTCTTTATTCTTCCTTTGATACCCTTCCAAATTTGTGTCAGATAGAATGCTACTTCTTCCTTGAACACCCAGCTCTCCAAGCCAGTCAGTGTTTGTTTTTGGCATCCTAATGATTTTTGCCTAAATTTCATAGTTTTGTTACTTATTTATCTTGTGTGTCATACTATAGTCATGCCTGTTACTAGGTTGTAAATTACAGAGGGACACTATCGCACTCATTTCTAGGTCTCTTTTTGCCCTGCATATAATTTCTGCTAAGCCAGTTCGTTGTCAAAATCTTATGACTCTGATTCTACATAGATCAGGGCCCACATATCACATGATTTCATAACCTTCCGTATTGTTCATGTAACTCACTCCACGCATGATAATTCAAAACTAGTGCTGTCCGATGCAGTGTTACACTGATGCATTACCAAACTTCATTTAAGATCCTCCCTTTCTAGCTGCAGGCCGTTGGTGGTTCATTTCTGTTGCCTGTGAACTGCCTTCTCCAGTTAACCCCGTCCCATGGTATGTCTCAGCCTCACTGAGCTAGATTCCTTACATTTCTTTCTTTGCAGAGGAAACACATCCATTGATTTTCGTCCAACTTTCAAACATGGTGATAACCCAAGTTTCTCTGGGTTGCACATGTGGTGGTCTGCAGGTGGAAACTTACAAACAGGTGTTTGATGCCACGGGACCACTAGCGTCTGCTTGTGGAATCGCTCCCTGTAACCCTCTTTTCATCCTTGTCTTCCAACTGCAGGGCCTTAAAGCTGCTGACAACGATCCCACCGCTCCGCCCTACGACTCCCTCTTAGTCTTTGACTATGAAGGCAGTGGCTCCACGGCCGGGTCCTTGAGCTCCCTTAATTCCTCCAGTAGTGGAGGTGAGCAGGACTATGACTATCTGAACGACTGGGGGCCCCGCTTCAAGAAACTCGCTGACATGTACGGTGGAGGTGACGACTGAACTTCAGGGTGAACTTGGTTTTTGGACAAGTACAAACAATTGCAACTGATATTCCCAAAAAGCATTCAGAAGCTAGGCTTTAACTTTGTAGTCTACTAGCACAGTGCTTGCTGGAGGCTTTGGCAGAGGCTGCAAACCAATTTGGGCTCAGAGGGAATATCGGTGATCCAATACTGTTTGGAAAAACACTGAGCTCAGTTACACTTGAATTTTACAGTACAGAAGCACTGGGATTTTATGTGCCTTTTTGTACCTTTTTCAGATTGGAATTAGTTTTATGTTTAAGGCTTTAATGGTACTGATTTCTGAAATGATAAGTAAAAGACAAAATATTTTGTGGTGGGAGCAGTAAGTTAAACCATGATATGCTTCGACACGCTTTTGTTACATCGCGTTTGCTTTTATTAAAAATATGGAATTAAACAGACAAACCACTCATGGAGCAATTTTATTATCTTGGGGGCTGAGACCATGAGATTGGAAAATGTACATTACTTCTAGTTTTAGACTTTAGTTTCTTGTTTTGTTTTTTTTTTTTTCCACTAAAATCTTAAAACTTACGCAGCTGGTTGCAAATAAAGGGAGTTTTCATATCACCAATTTGTAGCAAAATTGAATTTTTTCATAAACTAGAATGTTAGACACATTTTGGTCTTAATCCATGTACACTTTTTTATTTACTGTATTTTTTCCACTTCACTGTAAAAATGGTATGTGTACATAATGTTTTATTGGCATAGTCTATGGAGAAGTGCAGAAACTTCAGAACATGTGTATGTATTATTTGGACTATGGATTCAGGTTTTTTGCATGTTTATATCTTTCGTTATGGATAAAGTATTTACAAAACAAAGTGACATTTGATTCAATTGTTGAGCTGTAGTTAGAATACTCAATTTTTAATTTTTTAATTTTTTTTATTTTTTATTTTCTTTTTTTTTTGTTTGGGGAGGGAGAAAAGTTCTTAGCACAAATGTTTTACATAATTTGTACCAAAAAAAAAAAAAAAAAGGAAAGGCAAGAAATGAAAGGGGTGGCCTAATACTGGTGGCACTACTGCAGTGTGTGTTTTTAAAAAAAAATGAAAAAAAAAAAAGCTTTTAAACTGGAGAGACTTCTGACAACAGCTTTGCCTCTGAATTGTGTACCAGAATATAAATGATACACCTCTGACCCCAGCGTTCTGAATAAAATGCTAATTTTGGATCTGGTGACTGGTTTGAACTTTTTCTTTTCTACTTGAGATGCTTTGAATGTTGCAAAAATCCCAGGTCCTGGAGTTGCGTTGAGAACTGCAGTACAAAAGTATGAATTGGTTCTTGCACTGTTCACCATCAAAAAGCCCTTAGCGTGGCAGCCAGCTGTGTCCGGTGAGCGGTGGAGAAAACCTGATTATAGAAGGAAAACATCAAGCCACTCAGGAATCGACTACACTGAAGGTGGTATATGCAGATCCCATCAGTGAACTCTGTGTAATTCTTAACATCCTTTGTGCTTTTATTCCCTTCTGCTCCTGTCTGTGGTTACGCTGACTCTAACAGGCTTTTCCCACTAGCGCAGGGGTCCCCAACCTCTCGCCACAGACCTGTATCTCTATTTACAGCCACTCCCAATCACTCACATTACTGTCTGAACTCCCTGCCTCCTGTCAGATTAGCAGTAGCATCATAGATATTATGTGTGTGACTCATCCCGAAACTATCTAGTTCCATTCCGTGAAAAAAAAGTGTCTTTCACAGAATCGGTCCCTGGTGTCAAAAAGGTTGGGGACCACTGCACCCACAGCAGGAAAACCTCACTAAAAAGTGATAGACTTGGCCCTGGGAAGTGCAGTGGGTGCTGGGAAATCCCAGGCACTCCATCGAAGCCACTGTTTGATGTATCCAGTGAAATACACTTCGGCTTGACTTCTGTTCACTAACTGGACCAATTTTTCCCCCTAACTTTCTTAAAGAGGTATAATGGAAAAATAAAATTTTGTATATTTGAAGCATACAGTGTGATGACTTGGTGTATGTATACATTATGAAATGACTTCCACAGTCATGTCGCTTACCACGTGTATCACCTCACATAGTTACACTTTGTGTCTCTGTGTGTATGTGTATGTGGTGAGAACACTCAAAATCTACTCCACAAAGTTCAAGCACACAGTACAACAGCATTAGCTGATGTAGTCACAGAGGACAGAAAAGTAAAATCGCCTTATTCAATTTTATAAAATTGTTCAGTGCACACTGTGGTTCATAAATGAATTTTAAGAATCTTGGAAAATCCTCACTGCTTTTTCCTATATTCCTTATGATCATTATCACATTATATATACTTATATTGTACACTTTGGAAAAAAACTTAATACAGTATACCTCCTCTAACTCCATGTGGTTTTTCGCTTTAATTTCATACTAGAGAGTGAAATTTACTTTTCTATCAATTTGCTCTGTAAGCAATATTTTCTTCTCACTTTTCTAATCTTTAAATGCCAAAGCTTACCTCTGCAATTTCATAATGATACTTAGTAAATTTGCTGATTGGAATAGTCTTTTTAAAATGTGTCTTTAGACTGCACCTCTGTACTACCGTATGTTCAAGTGAAAACTGTCTTTAAAATCAAACATCTCAGCATTTAAAATTCATAGCACTCAGGTAACAAACATTTCCAATTACTTTCTTAGGATTGATGTTCAGTGACAGACTATTTCTAACACAGGGGCTTCCCTGATGGTTCAGTGATAACGCATTTGCCAATTCAGGAGACTCAGGTTTGATTCCTGGGTCAGGAAGATCCCCCTGGAGAAGGAAATGGCAACCCACTCCAGTATTCTCGCCTGGGAAATCCCATGGACAGAGGAGACTGGGGGGCCACAGTCCATGGGGTCACAAAGAGTCGGACACAACTGACCGACTGAACACACACATACATCTCTAACATAGGCAAACCTCGTTTTATGCCATTTATGCCCTTTTATGCCTCATTGGGCTTCACAGATGCTGCCTTTTTTAGCAAATTGAAAATTTGTGGCAACCCTGCGTGAAGCACATCTCGTGCCATTTTTACACCATTTGTTCAGTCTTGTTTCTGTGTCACATTTTGGTGGTAGTTCAGTCGCTCAGTCGTATCCGACCCTTTGCGATCCCATGGACTGCAGCATGCCAGGCTTCGCTGTCCTTCACTGTCTCCTGGAGTTTGCTTAAACTGATGTCCATTGAGTCAAGCTTACCACATTTTGGTAATTTCTGCAACGTTTTAAACTCTGCACGAGCAAAAATGATTATCACTCACTGAAGGCTAGATGATGGTTAGCAATTTTTAACAATAAAGTGCTTTTTAATTAAGGTATGTGCATATGTTAGACATTGCATACTTAACACAGTATAGTATAACCGTAACTATATGCACTGGGAAACCCCCCAAAAATTTTGTGACTGGCTATTGTGATATTCACTTTATTGTAGTGATCTGTAACCAAATTCTCAATGTGCTAATTTTTAGCACTGATAATAAGCATTTTATATATACACAATCAGTCAATGTAAACACAGTTGTTTTCAAAACGTCTGTATTTTGCTGGAGTAATGCGTGACTAGGTTTCCTTTGTGGGGAAAAAAAAATGGGAACCAGAAACTAGAAGCCCCCTGCTCTTAGCAGCAGCAGCAGCAGCAGCTCTGATATAGGAGGAACTTCTGTTCAGCTGTTTATTAATGATATGTAATTTATAGTCTTTTCCAAAAAAGCATTTTTACACACAGTTTTCCATAAAGAGTTTATTTTGTTTTGTTTTCATGAAAATGGGATGATACATTATGTATTTTGCGTAACTTGTCTTTTTCTCTAGGAGTGAATCTTGGAAGTTTTTTCATATTATTATATATATCTACTTCATCCTTTTTAATTGCTATGTAGTATTCCTTAATATGGCCATATAGTGTAACCATTTCCTAAGGAACTGGTTGTTTCTGATTTTTTTGCTACAGTAGAAAATGCTACAATCGGTTAATAGCCTTGTGCATGTTTCTCTGCCTGGGAGTATTCTCTAAATGAGATGTTTGGAGATGGAATTGCTAGATTAAAGAACGTGGAGAGTAGTTAATTAAATATGGCTAAAATTATAAGCGTTTTAATGTTACTCTAAAGTGCCTTTTAGCTAAAAGATGATAAGGCTTTCTAAAAGCCAGCAACTTCCTTCTTTAGCAAAATGATTTTATGCTGCTCAAAATAGTAACCACAGAATGTAAGACAATCTAGCCAAGGATTTTTTCTTTTTTCTTTGGAAGGTAGCCTTTAAGTCAGGCCACAGTAGTAGTTTCAAATACTCTGCAAAGTGATTGTAACCATGTGATGTAATAAAACCTTGAAAACTATATTTATGAACATGGTTTATGGAACCCATCCAGAAGCATGTTCTTCTAGGTCGTTTCCAGTGCTTTGAGTCACTTCTGCAACATTGCCAATAATAAGCTTACATACAAAGTGCTAGAATCTCTGTGAAATGGGTCATTTTTCATTATAAAAATGTGTGCGTTTTAAATTTTAATGAGACATGGCCAAATTGCCCTAATAAATACTACCCCAGTTGACTCTCCCAACAACACTGTTATAAAAGTGTATGCATCCTCATCTTCAACAAGCTGAAACATTACACGTGTTTAAAAGTCTTGCCAATATGATCGACAACATAAAATAATCTCATGTAATTAAGACGTTCCTGGTCACTAATGAGGTTAGTTGGTGATTTATTTTTCTTATGTTTATTAGCCATTTGTGTTTCTTTGAATTGCCTATGTTTGTTTCCCTATTAAATTAGTTGGCTTTTTCCAGTTGATTAGTAAGAACTTACGTGCCTTTTTTTTCCTGGTCTTTTGCCAATCTTGTAAATTTGCCTATGATGTTTTACTGATAAACATTTGTTTTTTGTGATCTACTCTGTCAGTATTTTCGACTGTAGGTTTTTGAGAGGGTCTTCTCACCTCCAAATTATACAATTGCTATCCTCTCTTGTTGTCTTTTTTTTTTTTTTTTTTGCTTTGCACTTATTTAGCTCTTTAATTCACCTGGAAATTATTTTGTATGAGGTAGAAATCTAACTTTCAAAATACTTCTGTGGTCTATTTTCTAAGCACCATTCATTAACCCAATCATAACCAACCTTGATCTTATACACAATTCCCATAGAAATGTCTGATTGTTTCTAGATCATTTATTCTGTTCCATTGATCATTTACTTATTTCATGCACATTACAAGATCTTTATACTAGAATATCATTTCTGACAAGCCATTTCTCCCACTGTTCTTTACTTCTAATAAAAATTTTCTATATTTATATTTCTTTTGTGCATTAAGTTTAGAAAGTTTTGTCAAGTTCTGTAACAATTTTTCTTGGAAATTTTACACAGCTGTGAAGAGCTAATAGCTTCTTCTATTCTTCCATCTAATATCTCTTTCACTTTTCAGATCAAATATACACTTTCATAAAGTTTCATTAGACATTGTATTGTAATTTTAATTTCATTAAAACAATCTACTTTTGCAGCATTTTTTCAAGTGATTCTTTTACCACTGTATTGGAAATTTATTCATGTTTATTTATCTTCCTGTTTCTAATCCTCATTTTACTCTTGTATGATTTCCAATAGCTTTTAAATAATTTTCTCAGATATTTTTGATAATCTTTTATATTTGTATATAATGAAGTTTTTTTCCTTATTCAAAAATCAATACTTAATTTATTTCCTGTATAGTTAGTAGCAATGTAAATTGTAAGCTTTAATCATTTTTATAATAGGATAGTTTTGTGTATTTCATCGTTATGTATAAAATTTCCTATAAGTATAGATATAGCTAGCTTACTTAGAGATTTTATGAGTGTTCATGTTGAATTTTAGAAAACGCATTTCCTTCATCCATAGAGATAATAAATGTTAATCCATTAATATAGTGAAATATGCCATTAGGTTTTCCAATATTGAATCAAACTTTTGGAATAAACCCTCCTTGATCATGGGCTTCCCTGGTGGCTCAGTGGTAAAGAATCTGCCTGCAATGCAGGAGACACGGGTTTGATCCCTGGGTGAGGAAAATCCCCTGGAGAAGGGAATGGCTACCTACTCCAGTATTCTTGCCTGGAAAATCCTGTGAACAGAGGAACCTAACAGGCTACAATCCAGTGAGTCACAAAGAGTCGGACACGACTGAAGCAACTTGGTCATAATGGTATTCCTTTAATGGACTGATGTATTTGATTTGCTGTGATTTTACTTAAGACTTAAAATTACATTAAATTTTTTTATACTTTTGTATTTTTCCATTATTCTTGTTTAGTATTAGTCCTAAATTTATTCTGGCAGCAAATAAAGAATTAGGAAGACTGCCATTGTTTTGTGCTCTGGAATAATTTATATAAACTTGGGACTATCAACTCACAAAAATTTGTTACACTTCTACAATTTTACCATTGTAAGGACAGGCTTTCCCCAGTAGGACTTGGTGTATTTAGATCTTGTCTTTCTTTTTGACCAATTTTCATAATTCACATCTTCCTGAAGAAGTATCTAACAGTTAAAAAATGTATTGATAAGTTCCATATAGCATTTTAAAAATCTGTTTTACATCTGAAGTTATGCTTCCTTTTCTTTCTTTTACTTTTTTTTTTCCTTCAGCAGAATAGTTAAAAGTCTATTTTTCTGTTCAAAGACCTAACTTTGATTTATTGATATAGACTGTTTATTCACCTCATTCTAGTGTATACATTTTTTTAGTCCTGTTTGCTTTATTCTTCGAATACATAATGTCTTACTATTTTTAGTATTTCTCAGTTTCTGTAGCATTTTAGATTTCTGTATTTCAGGCCATATTGATGTCTGCTTAAAACTGTTCTATCCTCTAGTTTAGATTTTAGTTTTTATAAGAAATATCTTGCCTGATGACTTTTAGTGCTTTGGGCCCTAAATTCCATTTTGTCTGTGCTTTATACAGCCATACCTGGCTGCTTTTTTCCATTTGTTTTGTGTTTGCATTTGTCTGATTTTCACTCGGTCCATCTCTTTACTGTTAATAATTTTTGAATAATTTTGCCTTTTATATCTTCAAAACAACATATAAATTTAGATTTGTTTTACTGCCGTTTTCAAACAGGCATTATAAATAAGGATTGGCCAAAACATCAGTCTTGATAATGATCTGGTTGTTGCAATTCTCCATCTTTGGAACCAGTAATCTCCAATCATGTATTTTTGGAGGTAACCTCAGTGAACTGGGCAAGTGAGACAATGCTCCCACTAATAGTTCACTACTCCTCACAGTGTCTCCAGACCAATGGCATGTGAACTGATTGACCTCACTGGCATAAACGGAGTAAAGGCATTAAAAATATAGGTCCATTTCTACTTTCGTTTTTACCTTGCAGTTTTACAATTGTTTGTTTAAATAGTTTTTCATCTTGAGAGGAAAAAATGTATCATTTTCGTATTCAAAGGAAAAAACTGGAAAAGAAAGCCATACTAACCTGAAGTGTCACTGTCATAGGGAATGCTGGTGAGATGTTCAGTTCAGTCACTCAGTCGTGTCCAACTCTGTTCGACCCCATAGACTGCAGCACGCCAGGCTTCCCTGTCCAACCCCATCTTCCGGAGTTTACTCAAACTCGTGTCCATTGAGTCAGTGATGCTATACGAATATAAAATACCTGACGAGTGTATTTCTACCATGTGCTCAACAACAGACAAAATCTCTTCGTGGAAAGTATCAGTTGATTGACCCTCTTTATGACTGCAGCCATGAAATTAAAAGACGCTTACTCCTTGGAAGAAAAGTTATGACCAACCTAGATAGCATATTAAAAAGCAGAGACATTACTTTGCCAACAAAGGTCCGTCTAGTCAAGGCTATGGTTTTTCCAGTGGTCATGTATGGATGCGAGGAGTTGAACTGTGAAGAAAGCTGAGCACCGAATAATTGATGCTTTTGAACTGTGGTGTTGGAGAAGACTCTTGAGAGTCCCTTGGACTGCAAGGAGATCCAACCAGTACATTCTGAAGGAGATCAGCCCTGGGATTTCTTTGGAAGGAATGATGCTAAAGCTGAAACTCGCGTACTTTGGCCACTTCATGCAAAGAGTTGACTCATTGGAAAAGACTCTGATGCTGCGAGGGATTGGGGGCAGGAGGAGAAGGGGACGACTGAGGATGAGATGGCTGGATGGCATCACGGACTCGATGGACGTGAGTCTGAGTGAACTCCGGGAGATGGTGATGGACAGGGAGGCCTGGCGTGCTGCAATTCATGGGGTCGCAAAGAGTCGGACATGACTGAGCAACTGAACTGAACTGAACTGAACTGATGAAGGTATTTGGAGAAAGAAAGCAACAAAACTATTTCCCTTTTTCTTGATGCAGCAAATTCAGTCTTTTATAGATGCTATGTAGTGATTGATCATGAGCTTTTCTATAAGGTTGGTAATGAAAGTTCATTTATCACCATTTTTCTCTGTTAGCTGATCTAATTAAAAGCTCTGGGTGGGATAAGAGATGTTGCTACAGCAGCTAAAATAAATTTGAGGAAGATTTTCTGTAGATGTAATTCACATTCCCTTAATTTCTCTTAATAACAAATGATTGTGCTGACTATAGGTGCAACTTAAAAGTATGAGAATATATTTACTCTTCATAATTTGCTTTAACAAAATACAAGTCTACATAAAGATTGTGATTCTGATTATTTTAAGTGCCTACTCATAGATAGGGAATGAACTGGGATGAAGTGGGTCTCTTGACTAGAAACATGCTTATGAATCAGAAACATTAAAGGTTATAGATATTTTTGAGATATTCTAATACCCAATCAATATATATTTTAATATATTGAATTAATCTATTCAATTTTTAAAAGTTTGAACATGACCTTAAGGATAATTCTTAGAAATATTTATGTGTTCAGCAATGCTTTATAAACTTAATTACCAAATGGACACCAGTCAGCTTCTACAGTAATTTTTTTTTTCTGAAACTAATGTACTTTGAATAAGAATCTTCAAGTTTAAGAATATTACCTTTATCTTTTTTATTATTTATTTATTTACTTTTGGCTCTGCTGGGTCTTTGTGACTATGCTCAGGCTTTCTCCAATTGCAAAGAGCAGAGGCTACTCTAGTTGCCGCGCACGGGCTTCTCATCATAGTGTCTCTCTCTCTTTTTTATTTTAATTGGAAGCTAATTACTTTACAATACTGCAGTGGTTTTTACCATATATTGACATGAATCAACCATGGGTGTACACGTGTCCCCCATCCTGAACCCTCTTCCCACCTCCCTCCCCATCCCATCCCTCAGGGTCATCCCAGTGCACTGGCCCTGAGCACCCTGTCTCATGCATCAAACCTGGACTGGTGATCTATTTCACATATGATAATATACATGTTTCAGTGCTATTCTCTCAAATCATCCCACCCTCACCTTCTCCCACCGAGTCCAAAAGACTATTCTATACATCTGTGTCTCTTTTGCTGTCTTACACATAGGGGCATCGTTACCATCTTTGTAAATTCCATATATATGCATTCAGTTCAGTTCAATTGCTCAGTCGTGTCCGACTCTGCGACCCCATGAATTGCAGCATGCCATTAATATACTGTATTGGTATTTTTCTTTCTGACTTACTTCACTCTGTATAATAGGCTCCAGCTTCATCCACCTCATTAGAACTGATTCAAATCTATTCTTTTTAACTATCTTTCCCACAAAGTAGAAACAAAAAATAAACTATCACTTATATATATTAACATACAAGATAAAGCTATATGTATAAGTGATGGTTTATTTTTTCAGTTTCTACTTTGTGGGATAGATAGTTGACATAGCACAATTTTAGAGTTTGCTACTTTTTTCCAATAAGGTTTTTGATCATTTGTGGTAAAGACATTTATCATAGTAACATCTGAGTCAGAAGAGATATTGACTGGTTTGGAAGAGAATATTTTCTAGTTTATTTTCATTGTAAATGGCTTCTGTATTTGGAGGGCTACTTGAGACTCCATTTTAATAATGTTTTCTTGTTTCATAGGATTATTTTTTACTTTCCTGTTTGAACTCCATCTTGATTGTTAGTATCAATAAAGGCATAAATAACCAGACTGAAAGAAACTTCTTCCTTTGCCCCAGGGTTTTTTCATCTTCCAAACTTACTTAATGCTTCCCACCTGGCACAGTAGTAAAGAACCCGCCTGCCAATGCAGGAGACGCAAGAAACACAGGTTTGATCTCTGGGTTGGGAAAATCCCCTGGAGTAAGAAATGACAACCCACTCCAGTATTCTTGCCTGGAGAATTCCATGAACAGAAGAGCTCGGTGGATTATAGTCCATGGGGTTGCAAAGAGTCAGACATTACTGAGTATGTACATTTTTCACCTGTTTTACTTACTTAGTTCATATCCCTGCCTTGGATCTCTGTGACCTAGAAGTAAGTCAAACTGAATCAATGCCATACCTTCCGAGGTCCCCTGTGAACTTTATAAATTACAGTTTACTTCTGTTTGGAGAAAATATGGCCTCATAGATTCTATTGAACTAAACCTGTTGCTCAGCTATACCCATAAAAACATCCACACTCAACTACATGGATAAACTTTAACCATGCTGAGTTCTTTTTATGTGCAAATACACCACTGTAGTCACTTGCCATATTGGTTCATTTAATCTTTACAGTGATTACCCTATTTCATTGCTTCTAATAGACTTATCATTTTCCCCCCACAATGTAACAATTCTAAGATCAGAAAGCATCATGCTGCTGCTGCTGCTAAGTCGCTTCAGTCATTTCCGACTCTGTGCGACCCCATAGACGGCAGCCCACCAGGCTCCCCCGTCCCTGGGATTCTCCAGGCAAGAACACTGGAGTGGGTTGCCATTTCCTTCTCCAATGCATGAACATGAAAAGTGAAAGTGAAGTCACTCAGTCGTGTCCGACTCCTAGCGACCCCATGGACTGCAGCCTATCAGGCCCCTCCGTCCATGGGATTTTCCAGGCATCATAGACATTTAGTGAATCCCAACCTGGTGGAACAATGTTGTATTTGTGCTACAGAACTCTGGTTCAGCTGCTTATCATTCAAGAATTTGATACCAAAATACAGGTGTTGGATAAAAGGACCGATAGCTTTATTGAGGAAGCCAGAAACCCTGGGGAGAAGGTGGTCTCATGTTCCAGAGGGCCAACTCATCACTCCCCAGGTTTGCTTGGAGATTATACAGGGAAAAGTAGAAAGGGCTACATGCTGGGGCTACATGTCTCCTATTTTCAGAGATAGTCGTCTCCATAACTCAGTTTCAAGTAGCTGTCATGTCTCACTTGTGGTTGGAACTTTATCCGAGTCATAAATCTCTGGTCAGCTAGTCCTTCTGGTTCTAACTGGCCTAGGGTCTACATGCTTGTGGTCAGCACACAGTTAACTTATTTCACCTGGTAGGGGGTTTCAGTATCTGCAAAACAGCTTAGCAGATAAGGCTCAGAATATTATGTGTGCGGCCCTTGGAAAGGAGCCATTGTTCAACAGCTAAATTATTATTTTGTCTTGCTTGACTATTTTCCTTTGTTTCTGCATTTTCTCATATCTCTGATTAAATTTATTCCTTGGAACTCGGGGAAGGCCTAGAAGATAGAGTTTTTTGTTTTTTGGGTTTTTTTTTAAACAAACAAGAGACAGGCAGAGGACATGAGAGGCAGGGGGCGGGGGTGATGAGAGGTAGGATGAGGGTGGAGGGGTGGTCTGTCTCAAGAAGGCATCATAGAGTCCTACTTTGTATGAAAACGCCCAGTGACACCTTTTGGTAACAACAATAAGACACTAGCATCAGAATGTCTTGGAGTCTATAATACATATATTAAGGTATATAAAGATTGAAGGCAGGAGAAGAAGGGGACAGGATGAAATGGTTGAATGGCACTGCCGACTTGATGGACATGAGTTTGAGCAAATGAGATGGTGAAGGACAGGGAAGCCTGGTGTACTGCAGTCCCTGAGGTCGCAAAGAGTAGGACACAACTTAGCAACTGAAAAACAAGTTCACTTCTATTTTCCCCAGTTTCTTTAGATAAAGAGGCCAAAGCAGAAGTTACATGGTTTGTCCACGAACACTCAGCTAGTAAGCGACAGAGCCAAGATTTAAGCCCAACTGTCTGGCTCCTGAGTTGACACTATCTCTATCACTCGGCGGCAGCAGGCAAGAGTGAAAAACCACAGGACTGAGTGAACAAAGGAAAAAGTAACTCTTGCACACACTTCCTTATATGTTAGGTGTACCATATAGGATGACCATTTGAGGATATCAAGATAGTCTAATATCTTTAATTTACATATACCTCAGTTAAACTTTTAAATTAGTTCAACCTAAATTTTAAAAATAAATAAAATATTTTACAGGGAAATATACATATCCTATGAAACACTGAGAACACAGGATGTATGTGGGAGGGAGGAGAATCAAAGATTCCAAGATGAGGGGAATTTTTTCATTTCATCATTCCTTATACTCACTAGGGGCTTCTGTGGTGGCTCAGATGGTAAAGAATCTGCCTACAAGGAAGGAGACCTGAGTTAGGTCCCTGGGCCAGGAAGATCCCCTAGAGAAGGGAATACCCACTCCAGTATTCTTGCCTGGAGAATTCCATGAACAGAGGAGCCTGGCGGGCTACAGTCTACAGGGTCGCAAAGAGTGGGACTGAGTGACTAACACGTTCACTTTTCACTATAATCACTAAGTCCACTTCCCAGACTGTTTACGCCAAGACTAATACACTCCTAGCATTCTTACTCATTGATCCCTTCCCCAGTCCTAGGCAGACGGCCCTGTGCCCTGTTAACCTAGGACTTGCAAACCTGCTCCACACATCCTTTCACTCACAGCCTTTATTAAGGGCCTCACTCATTCATTCATAGGAGACCCGCCTGCCATCTCTGGTCCAAATGTTTCATTTTCTGGTGTAAGCTGAACAATTTTGGAAATCAAACTAACATTTCCAGAGCTCTGGGGGAACATTTAGTCTGACAGCAGAAACTCATTTTCTTCTCAACTAAGATGAATCTTTTATTCTGTTCCTTTACCCAACATAGCTGGTTTGTTTTTCCAGTAGACTTAATGGTCTGGTCGGCCAGGACACTGCAACAACCTCAGGTGCCTTAGGGGGAAACTGAACTTTCTCAGAAGGCACAGGTCAACGTGATCCTCCCTGAGTTCAGAGCCTGCTTCTGTTCTTTAATGACTGCATATCCTCTGATAGTTTGCTTGGTCTCTCAGTGTCCTTGTCTATAAAACAGAGGTACATCACAGGGCTGTTGGGAGAACAATGCCTGTGAGCTGGATCATAGAAGTGTTCCATAGAAGTTAGCTGTTGTTATCTGCTGTCATTAAGACACAGTCATCTTTACCTCCGGGCCTCCCTTGTAGCTCAGTCGGTAAAGAATCTGCCTGCAGTGCAGGAGACCCGGGTTCGATCCCTGGGTTGGGAAGATCCCCTGGAGAAGAAAATGGCTACCCACTCCAGTATTCTTCCCTGGAGAATCCCATGGACAGAGGAGCCTGGCAGGCTACAGTCCTTGCAGTCGCAAGAGTCTGACACGACCTAGCAACTAAAGAGAGAAAAAGAGATCTTTATCTACATACCCATATGTTCTCTTGTAATTTACAAAAGAAGAAATGCTTTCACTCTCAGAAAGCTTTTTCCTGTAAATTTCGATGGCGTCTCTTATTTTTTTCCAAAGATTATTACCCAGGTTCAGTTGGAACTTTCATAAAAAGTTTCAGATTCTATAAAACATGTTCTTTTCACCTTTTTATTGTGTACTTACCTTTATGAAAGATTGAATTTTATCTCTTTAAGTTGAAGAAAATCTCCGTGTTAGCTTTCTACAGTTTATGTTTTAAACTCTGTTATCTTTATTAAGAGCAGCATTAAATATGTTTTATATAATGTATTTGGGTCTAATAGTCAAGTTTATTGAAGCAAAATAGTCCACGATTCCAGGCCCCAATGACCAGACTGCTTCACCACCTGTCAACGCTGTTTCCTTAATCACCAAGACTAACAGTGTGGAGATTCCTTAAAAAATTGCAAATAGAATTACCTTATGACCCAGCAATCCCACTTCTGGGCATACACACCGAGGAAACCAGAATTGAAAGAGACACATGTACCCCAATGTTCATCGCAGCACTGTTTATAATAGCCAGGACATGGAAACAACCTAGATGTCCATCAGCAGATGAATGGATAAGAAAGCTGTGGTACATATACACAATGGAGTATTACTCAGCCGTTAAAAAGAATTCATTTGAATCAGTTCTGATGAGATGGATGAAACTGGAGCCGATTATACAGAGTGAAGTAAGCCAGAAAGAAAAACACCAATACAGTATACTAACACATATATATGGAATTTAGGAAGATGGCAATGACGACCCTGTATGCAAGACAGGGAAAGAGACACAGATGTGTATAACGGACTTTTGGACTCAGAGGGAGAGGGAGAGGGTGGGATGATTTGGGAGAATGACATTCTAACATGTATACTATCATGTGAATTGAATCGCCAGTCTATGTCTGATGCAGGATGCAGCATGCTTGGGGCTGGTGCATGGGGATGACCCAGAAAGATGTTATGGGGAGGGAGGTGGGAGGGGGGTTCATGTTTGGGAATGCATGTAAGAATTAAAGATTTTAAAATTTAAAAAATAAAAAACTAAAATTAAAAAAAAATTATATAAAAAAAAAAAAGACTAAGAACATCCAAGTACACCTAGGAAACTTGGAACTACAGAAATTCTAAAAATTGATTAAATTGTCTGGAAATGATAGATCCTAAAGAGATCAAACTTTATTACTTTGGAGATTTTCCTTGTGGACTTCTGCATAAAAAATTCAGATTTAATAACTCAGCTATGTGAGCAGAATCATCTATTTTAGCTTGGCTCACCTAATTCTAAATCCACTTTCTAATATTTTCATTCTTAATAGTACCATTCCTCTTAAGCCCTTTGACTGCATATATAGAAATCTTTCAAAAATTAGGTCATCATGCAACATTAAACCTTAATAACTAGATGTACAGGGCATAGAAGCAAATACATCAAATTGCTTTTTGTTAATCGTAATTACATTCTATACAAGAACTTAATGCCAGTATCACCCAGTTTACTAAATCATTTGGTGCAACTGGAGAATGTCAAATGAGATAATTGATGGGAAGATATTTTATAAACTGTAAAGGGCAGTATAAATGTTACGTCTCAAATATTAAATTCATAACTTGGAAAAGTGAACAACACATGTATCTTCAAACAGACACTACTTAAATTGAAGTCTCAAAAATGTGTCTCTCATGTAATAAAAGCTAATATCCAGTTATCCTAAAATTTACTGATGTCACAACCCAGAGAGGACAGAGATAAACCTATTAGCTTTTTTTCTTTTGTTTAAGCATTCGTTTGCTCTATAATTTTTATTTTTCTTAAATAATTTGTTGTAACTACAAACTTCTTAATGGTGGGATAAAATAATTAAATGGTGTGACAAAATAATCCCTTGTCTTTTGATGCATGGTGTCTTCTACTGTTTTTTTCCTGTTAAGTTGATTCATCTATTGTCAAATCACAATTCTAACATGTCTACACTAATTCTTTACCTGAGCCAAAGAGACTGAAATCACTCATGGGTCTCAGGATGAAAAAAGCAAGATTCCTCAGATAAGGTGAAGTCACTCAGTTGTGTCCGACTCTTTGTGACCCCGTGGACTGTAACCTACTAGGCTTCTCTGTCCATGGGATTCTCCAGGCAAGAATACTGGAGTGGATTGCCATTTCCTTCTCCAGGGGCTCTTCCTGACCCAGGGATCGAACCCGGGTCTCCCACACTGGAGGCAGATGCTTTAATCTCTGAGCCACGAGGGAAGCCCAAGATTCCTCAAATGAGCATTAAATAAAACTATTCCCCAAATCAAATACAAGAACTCCAAAGAGATAGTAAGTGTTGCTTCAATAAGGAAGTACAGCCAGGAAGACAGACTTGATGAAGAGTGATAGAGTTATTGGCCAGTAGTTCCTGAATTGACCTACAGACTAGAATCAGTGGAAATATTTTCAAAATGCTAATGCCTGGCTCCCATCACAAAGTACCCAAGGCCACAGTCTGAGCAAATAAACCTACCATGCAGAATCACTCAAGCAAAGAACCAGTCCAGGTTTGCCTAAACGTATTGCTGGGGTCCCTTCTGACTTGACAGAGTTGATAACTACTTAGAGAAATGATTAATTAAGAACATGTCCCAGGATGAGTTCCAAAGAAAGAGGATTCTGAGATAATTGGCATGCTGGAAGTTTATCAGGGAGAGCTGTGGGGATCAATGTGTGTGAAAAAGAAGTGAAAGAAACAGATGAGGCATAAAGAGATGATGAGCTGCCATGTATACTCAAGGAAGACCTCAGCTGAAGTGTCAGGCTGTTATAAAGGTACAGCATTTCTTCAGAGCTGTTCCAAACTGAGGCAAGGACATTGGATCTCTGCAGTCCTAAACTGACCAATCAGAGGATACATGGCCCCCTAGAGGGTTTTTGACCTAGGGTAATTGATCATTCTTTGGTGGAGGCAGTCTTGAAAGAAGGCAGCTTTCTCAGCTACTGAAGAAGGACATTCTTCAGTTGTCTGGAAGGTTCTGAGAGGCACATCATGATGAATGCTTATTAATTTTTTTTTAACTTCAGTACCTTAGCCATTTTATTATGTGGTCTAGTAAAAATAAAATTAAGCCACTTGGTATAAAAATTCCTCTTACAGGAAACGAAGCTTTATGTAGGAACATAACCTCTTGAAGTTGAGACTCAGTACAAAAGTGATGAATAAGGAAAATCACATTTGAAACCCAAAGGAAGGAGATTGATGGTAGAGGGGGTGAAAGTAAAAGTGAAAGTCGCTCAGTGTGTCCTACTCTTTGTGACCCCATGGATAGTCCATGGAATTCTCCAGGCCAGAATACTGGAGTGGGTAGCCTTTCCCTTCTCCAGGTGATCATCCTAACCCAGGGATCAATCCAAGGTCTCCTGCATTACAGGCAGATTCTCTACCAGCTGAGGGGGGAGGGAGTAGGAAGAGCATAAGGGTAAAGATTAGAGAATATATATGATTAAATAGCACTGGTAAAAAAAAATTAATATCAAGGATATTTGATATTCAATTTGTTATATGTGTAAACCACCCCCTCCATTTCCACCATAAAACACATGTAGGAGAGTTTGGGGAAATTGCTTTTTTTTTTTTTTTTTTGGTCTCATTGTGTGTTTCCAGTGTTTTGTGGAAATCAGTTATAGATACAACAGAAATGTTGATACAGTGGGAGGGTGCCATCTTGACACAGAAGTAATGGAGCTGTTGCACGTGTGCTAGGTCGCTTCAGTCGTGTCCGACTCTTTGTGACCCCATAGACTGTACGCTCCTCTGTCCTTGAAATTCTCCAGGCAAAAATACAGGAGTGGGTTGCCAAGCCCTCCTCCAGGGGATCTTGTGGATCCAGGGATTGAACCCACGTCTCTTGTCTCTTACAGCTCCTGCATTGCAGTCGTGTTCTCTACCACTACCTCTGCCTAAGAAGCCCTTAAAGATACTGAAACACCAGGAGACATCTTAAATGGCTATTATTTTGATTACTTCCAGCATTTGTCCATGGCAAGGAGCACATAGATGCAAGGACTTGGGTAGTTGCTTTGGTGGCTGCAAGGAAGAAACAGGAAATTCACTAGGTCCTACTGTGTGCATGCTCAGTTGTGTCCAACTCTTTGCAACCCCATGGACTATAGCTTGCCAGGCTCCCCATCCATAGAATTTTCCAGGCAAGAATACAGGAGTGGGATTTCCTCCTCCAGGGGATCTTCTTGACCCAGGGATTGAACCCTAAGTTGTTGTTGTTCAGCCACCTAGTCATGTCTAACTCTTTGTGACCTCATGGAGTGTAGCATACCAGGCCTCTCTGTCCCTCACCATATCCCAAAGTTTGCCCAAGTTCATGTCCATTGCATCACTGATGCCATCCAGCTATCTTATCCTCTGATGCCCTCTTCTCCTTCTGCCCTCTATCATCTGATGCAAACAGCTGACTCATAGGAAAAGATCCTGATGCTTGGAAAGATTGAGGGGGAAGATTGAACCCTAATGTACAGTCAAATTGGGAGGAGAGAGTGTCTAAGAAAAAAAAAGTGGTGGGAAATGCAGGATTCATTCCAAAATACACACTGAAAGAAGGGTCATCTGATCCAGAAGACCCACAAACATCCTCCTGACAGAGGTAAGTTCTTTATGTAAACCTCTAGGGATGTATTTCTATAATTTAAAGGAGTTCCTTCTATCCAAATTGTAAATACTATGACCCCTGAGTTTTTTAATTCCTTGTTAAAAATGGTTTTGCTTTCCTTCAAATATCCTAATTTAGCTGATAAAATATGCACATACCTGCATGTTAGTAGGGGCTTCCCAGGTGGCACTAGTGATAAAGGACCCACCTGCCAATGCAGGAGACATAAGAGACACGGGTTCATTCCCTGGGTGAGGAAGATCCCCTGGAGGAGGACAAGGCAACCCACTCCAGCATTCTTGCCTGGAGAATCCCATGGACAAAGGAGCCTGGCCGGCTACAGTCCACAGGGTCGCAAAGAGTCGGACATGACTGAAGCAACTTAGTGTGCACATACATGTTAGGAGACCAATTGATTGGTAAGCATGCCTTAAATTCTGTTTGATTATACATACAGAAGTTTAGATATGATATTGTACCATACTGTTCAATGCTGCATAGGGAGCTAATTAAAAACAAATTCTTAGAGGTTTGGTTCCTCAAGATAAAAGAAATATTCAGACAGTAATAGAGTACAGTTTGTTAGAGGAAAGAAGTATAGTAGATAATTAATTCTTACTAGACATTAGTCTCATCTTCCAGAGCAAATCTGAAACTGACATTAATCTCAGAGATTTGAAAAAAAAAGTATGCAGTTAGAAAAAATAACCCAGTTTTATTCATCTTATTTTTCTCTTCCAACTTTGTTATCACCTGAGAAACATAGGTGTCAGATGTAAGAATTACCCATTATAAAATTTAAATGTTTGCCTATATTTTTAAAGAAAGTAAAAAATAATTTACTTTAAAAAATATTTTAAAGAAAGTAAAAACTAACTTTCAGGTCCTAAGATGGTGGAGGAATAGGATGGGAAGACCACTTTCTCCCTCACAAATTTCTCAAAAGAACATTGCAACACTGAGCAAACTCCACAAAACAACTTCTGAAGGATGGCAGAGGACATCAGGCAACCAGAAAAGCAGACCATTGTCTTCAAAAACAGTGAACCTCTCTGGGTGTCCCTCAATGTGGAGAAACTTTTCATCTTTAACCTAGATGTTTAATCATCGGTGCTGTATAGCTGGAGAAGTCTAGAGGCTACTGTAAAAATAAAACTGAAAACCAGAAGCAGGAGGCTTAAGTCCAAAGCCTGAAAACATCAGAGAACTCCTGAATTCAGGGAATATTAAGCAATAGGAGCTCATCAAATGCCTTCATACCTACACTGAAACCAAGCTCCACCCAAAGGCCAATAAGTTCAAGAACAAGACATACCACGCAACTTCTCCAGCAACATAGGAACACACCCCTGAGCTTCAATATACAGGCAGCTCAAAGTTACCCCAAAACCTATGACATCTCATAACCCATTACTGGTCACTCCAGTGCACTCCAGAGAGAAGAAACCCAGCTCCACCCACAGAACTCCAACACAAGCCTCCCTAACCAGGAAACCTTGACAAGCCACTGATACAACCCCACCCACAGTGAGCAAGCTCCATAATAAAGAGAACTCCACAAATTACCAGAATATAAAAAGGCCACCCCAAACGCAGCAATATAACCAAGATGAAGAGACAGAGGAATACTCAGCAGGTAAAGGAACAGGAGAGTTGCCCACCAAACCAAACAAAAGAGGAAGAGGTAGGGAATCTACCTGAGAAAGAATTCCAAATATTGATAGTGAAAATTATCCAAAATCTTGAAATCAAAATGGAATCACAGATAAATAGCCTAGAGACAGGATTGAGAAGATGCAAGAAAGGTTTAACAAGGACCTAGAAGAAATAAAAAAGAGTCAATATATAATGAATAACGCAATAAATGAGATCAGAAACACTCTGGAGGCAACAAATAGTAGAATAATGGAGGCAGAAGATACGATTAGTGAAATAGAAGATAGAATGGTAGAAATAAATGAATCAGAGAGGAAACAAGAAAAATGAATTAAAAGAAATGAGGACAATCTCAGAGACCTCCAGGACAATATGAAACACTCCAACATTCGAATTATAGGAGTCCCAGAAGAAGAAGACAAAAAGAAAGACCATGAGAAAATCCTTGAGGATATAATAGTTGAAAACTTCCCTAAAATGGGGAAGGAAATAATCACCCAAGTCCAAGAAACACAGAGAATTCCAAATAGGATAAACCCAAGGTGAAACACTCAAAGACACATATTAATCAAATTAACAAAGATCAAACACAAAGAACAAATATTAAAAGCAGCAAGGGAAAAACAACAAATAACACACAAGGGGATTCCCATAAGGATAACAGCTGATCTTTCAATAGAAACTCTTCAGGCCAGGAGGGAATGGCAAGACATACTTAAAGTGATGAAAGACAATAACCTACAGCCCAGATTACTGTACCCAGCAAGGATCTCATTCAAATACGAAGGAGAAATCGAAAGCTTTACAGACAAGCAAAAGCTGAGAGAATTCAGCACCACCAAACCAGCTCTCCAACAAATTCTAAAGGATATTCTCTAGACAGGAAATGCAAAAAGGGTGTATAAACCCGAACCCAAAACAATAAAGTAAATGGTAACGGGATCATGCTTATCAATAATTACCTTAAACGTAAATGGGTTGAATGCCCCAACCAAAAGGCAAAGACTGGCTGAATGGATACAAAAACAGGACCCCTCTATACGCTGCTTACAAGAGACCCACCTCAAAACAAGGGACACATACAGACTGAAAGTGAAGGGCTAGAAAAGGATATTCCATGCAAATAGAGACCAAAAGAAAGCAGGAGTGGCAATACTCATATCCGATAAAATAGACTTTAAAACAAAGGCTGTGAAAAGAGACAAAGAAGGCCACTACATAATGATCAAAGGATCAATCCAAGAAGATATAACAATTATAAATATATATGCACCCAATATAGGAGCACCGCAATATGTAAGACAAATGCTAACAAGTATGAAAGGGGAAATCAACAATAACACAATATAGTGGGAGACTTTAATACCCCACTCACACCTATGAACAGATCAACTAAACAGAAAATTAACAAAGAAATGCAAACTTTAAATGATACATTAGACCAGTTAGACCTAATTGATATCTATAGGACATTTCACCCCAAAACAATGAATTTCACCTTTTTCTCAAGTGCTCATGGAACCTTCTCCAGGATAGATCACATCCTGGGCCATAAATCTAAACTTGATAAATTCAAAAAAATCAAAATCATTCCGAGCATCTTTTCTGACCATAATGCATTAAGATTAGATCTCAATTACAGGAGAAAAACTATTAAAAATTCCAACATATGGAGGATGAACAACACACTTCTGAATAACCAACAAATCACAGAAGAAATCAAAAAAGAAATCAAAATATGCATAGAAACTAATGAAAATGAAAACACAACAACCTAAAACCTGTGGGACACTATGAAAGCAGTGCTAAGACGAAAGTTCATAGCAATACAGGCATACCTCAAGAAACAAGAAAAAAGTCAAATAAATAACCTAACTCTACACCTAAAGCAACTAGAAAAGGAAGAATTGGAGAACCCCAGAGTTAGTAGAAGGAAAGAAATCTTAAAAATTAGGGCAGAAATAAATGCAAAAGAAACGAAAGAGACCATAGCAAAAATCAACAAAGCCAAAAGCTGGTTCTTTGAAAGGATAAATAAAATTGACAAACCATTAGCCAGACTCATCAAGAAGCAAAGAGAGAAAAATCAAATCAATAAAATTAGAAATGAAAATGGAGAGATCACAACAGACAACACAGAAATACAAAGGATCATAAGAGACTACTATCAGCAATTATATGCCAATAAAATGGACAACGTGGAAGAAATGGACAAATTCTTAGAAAAGTACAACTTTCCAAAACTGAACCAGGAAGAAATAGAAAATCTTAACAGACCCATCACAAGCACGGAAATTGAAACTGTAATCAGAAATCTTCCAGCAAACAAAAGCCCAGGTCCAGACGGCTTCACAGCTGAATTCTACCAAAATTTCGAGAAGAGCTAACACCTATCCTCCTCAAACTCTTCCAGAAAATTGCAGAGGAAGGTAAACTCCAAAACTCATTCTATGAGGCCACCATCACCCTAATACCAAAACCTGACAAAGATGTCACAAAAAAAGAAAACTACAGGCCAATATCACTGATGAACATAGATGCAAAAATCCTCAACAAAATTCTAGCAATCAGAATCCAACAACACATTAAAAAGATCATACACCATGACCAAGTGGGCTTTATCCCCGGGATGCAAGGATTCTTCAATATCCGCAAATCAATCAATGTAATTCACCACATTAACAAATTGAAAAATAAAAGCCATACGATTATCTCAACAGATGCAGAGAAGGCCTTTCACAAAATTCAACATCCATTTATGATAAAAACTCTCCAGAAAGCAGGAATAGAAGGAACATACCTCAACATAATAAAAGCTATCTATGACAAACCCACAGCAAACATTATCCTCAATGGTGAAAAATTGAAAGCATTTCCCCTAAAGTCAGGAACAAGACAAGGGTGCCCACTTTCACCACTACTATTCAACATAGTTCTGGAAGTTTTGGCCACAGCAATCAGAGCAGAAAAAGAAATAAAAGGAATCCAAATTGGAAAAGAAGAAGTAAAACTCTCACTGTTTGCAGATGACATGATCCTCTACAGAGAAAACCCTAAAGACTCCACCAGAAAATTACTAGAGCTAATCAATGAATATAGTAAAGTTGCAGGATATAAAATCAACACTCAGAAATCCCTTGCATTCCTATACACTAATAATGAGAAAGTAGAAAAAGAAATTAAGGAAACAATTTCATTCACCATTGCAACGAAAAGAATAAAATACTTAGGAATATATCTACCTAAAGAAACTAAGGATCTCTATATAGAAAACTATAAAACACTGATGAAAGAAATCAAAGAGGACACTAATAGATGGAGAAATATACCATGTTCATGGATCAGAAGAATCAATATAGTGAAAATGAGTATACTACCCAAAGCAATTTACAAATTCAATGCAATTCCTATCAAGCTACCAGCGATATTTTTCACAGAACTAGAACAAATAATTTCAAGATTCGTATGGAAATACAAAAAACCTCAAATAGCCAAAGCAATCTTGAGAAAGAAGAATGAAACTGGAGGAATCAACTTGCCTGACTTCAGGCTCTACTACAAAGCCACAGTCATCAAGACAGTATGGTACTGGCACAAAGACAGACATATAGATCAATGGAACAAAATAGAAAGCCCAGAGAAAAATCCACACACATATGGACACCTTATCTTTGACAAAGGAGGCAAGAATATACAATGGAGTAAAGACAATCTCTTTAACAAGTGGTGCTGGGAAAACTGGTCAACCACTTGTAAAAGAATGAAACTAGATCACTTTCTAACACTGCACAAGAAAATAAACTCAAAATGGATTAAAGATCTAAATGTAAGATCAGAAACTATAAAACTCCTAGAGGAGAACATAGGCAAAACACTCTCCGACATAAATCACAGCAGGATCTTCTATCATCCACCTCCCAGAATACTGGAAATGAGAGTAAAAATAAACAAATGGGATCTAATTAATAGTCTATGTCTGACGCAGGATACAGCATGCTTGGGGCTGGTGCATGGGGATGACCCAGAGAGATGTTATGGGGAGGGGGGTGGGAGGGGGGTTCATGTTTGGGAATGCATGTAAGAATTAAAGATTTTAAAATTAAAAATAAAAATAAAAAAAAATAAAGAAAACAACCTCTCAAGTAAAAAAACAACAACAACAAAAATAAAATTAAAAGCTTCTGCACAAGAAAGGAAAATATAAGCAAGGTGAAAAGACAGCCTTCTGAATGGGAGAAAATAATAGCAAATGAAGCAACTGACAAACAACTAATCTCAAAAATATACAAGCCACTTATGCAGCTCAATTCCAGAAAAAAAAACGACCCAATCAAAAAATGGGCCAAAGAACTAAATAGACATTTCTCCAAAGAAGACATACAGATGGCTAACAAACACATGAAAAGATGCTCAACATCACTCATTATTAGAGAAATGCAAATTAAAACCACAGTGAGGTACCACTTCACACCAGTCAGAATGGCTGCAATCCAAAAATCTGCAAGCAATAAATGCTGGAAAGGGTGTGGAGAAAAGGGAACCCTCCTACACTGTTGGTGGGAATGCAAACTAGTACAGCCACTATGGAGAACAGTGTGGAGATTCCTTAAAAAACTGGGACTAGAACTGCCTTATGACCCAGCAGTCCCACTGCTGGGCATACACACCGAGGAAACCAGAATTGAAAGAGACACATGCACCCCAATGTTCATCGCAGCACTGTTTATAATAGCCAGGACATGGAAACAACCTAGATGTCCATCAGCAGATGAATGGATAAGAAAGCTGTGGTACATATACACAATGGAGTATTACTCAGCCATTAAAAAGAATACATTTGAATCAGTTCTAATGAGATGGATGAAACTGGAGCTGATTATACAGAGTGAAGTAAGCCAGAAAGAAAAACACCAATACAGTATAATAACACATGTATATGGAATTTAGAAAGATGGCAATGACGACCCTGTATGCAAGACAGCAAAAAAGACACAGATGTGTATAACGGACTTTTGGACTCAGAGGGAGAGGGAGAGGGTGGGATGATTTGGGAGAATGGCATTGAAACATGTATACTATCATGTAAGAATCGAATCGCCAGTCTATGTCCGATGCGGGATACAGCATGCTTGGGGCTGGTGCATGGGGATGACCCAGAGAGATGTTATGGGGAGGGGAGGTGGGAGGGGGGTTCATGTTTGGGAACGCATGTACACCCGTGGTGGATTCATGTCAATGTATGGCAAAACCAATACAGTATTGTAAAGTAAAATAAAGTAAAAATAAAAATAAAATAAAATAAAGATAACTTCTCTTGTACAATTAAAAAAATAAAAAATAACTTTCAAAATTAGTTTTCTAGCTGCAATTCATTTACAACAGGTGTTTTTTGGCTTGATTATCTGGATTATACGTATTTTTTGATTACCTGAAGTACTGAGCTATTTAATTTAGATCAAGAAAACTTAAAATGTAGTTTCACATCTTTGTCTGCTTCTAATCCTACAATTGTGTTGTGTACACTATAGGTTTTCTAACAATTAGTGAATGGAATTTTGAGAAAAAAGTTAGACCAAGTGACTGAGAATGTAGGCTATTTTCATGTCATCCAGTGGTACATATCAATGATTATTGAATAAAACACTAAAAAGTCATATTAAAAATAAAAATATAAACTAGCCTAATGTCATAGTAGCAATAACATAGACATTTGTGTCACACATATCCTACACTTATTGATGTGCTTGAAATACATTATTTTCCTTTAAAAGTACCCAAACATCAATCCTTCTCACAGCTGAGTAAACTACTGTTCAACAAAAAAATAAATAAATAAACAAGTTATCAAAAATCACATTGTGGATTACATAATTTGTAGGAAAACTCATGCATATTTAATTCTAAAATCCAATACTTTTAACTACCACACATTCTTTTAAATAAATTTTCATTTTCATTGTAATAAATATTCATAAAACTGGTTTTATCTCCAATAAAGCAAAATTTCAGGCTTCAGTTGTAAATTGTACATGTTCTGATAAGAAGTCAACCTTTTAATATATTTGAAAGTTGACCTTATAATTGTAATGCCGCTCATGTTCCCAGCAAATAACAGAAGTAGTTCAATAGGGGAAAAGAAATAAGAAAGAAAAAATATATAATCTGTGAAAGAATGAGTGAGGAATAGATTAGTCTGTTTCTAGAAGGAGTTTGTAAGTAGCCAGAATCATGGAATAAAGGATGTTACAAAGTTTAGTGGAAAGAGGATTTTAGGGCTAGTAGTCCTGAGTTATCACTCCAGAATTAATTGCCAGTTACTAATGTCATGACCACATATGAACCATACAAACTCTGTCAGCATTGGCATCCTTTTCGCTATTATGGGCATAATAACAATGTCTGTCATATTCTTAATTTAAAATACTATTATGAGTGGCTAGAGAAGGAAATGGCAACCCACTCCAGTATTCTTGCCTGAGAAATCCCATGGGCAGAGGAGCCTGGGGGACTACAGTCCGTGGGTTTGCAAAAGAATCAGACATGACTGAGCACACATACCACACCATTAAGAGAGGCAAAAAGAGTAGGTATATGAAAACTCACTGTAAAATGGAAATGCATATAAATATTAATTTTGATCTTTTAACCTGACTGGTGATTATCACAGCAGTTGTTCATTATGAATAAGCCTACAGATTGAGTCTATAACTTCAGCTTAGTTTTCCATAGTCAAGCAAAAGAAAAACTGAAAACATTAAACTAAAAATATCTGACCTTCCCTAGATGATCTATTTTCTGTCAATATTATAGCTGTGTTTATAGTACAGGAGAATAATAAAGTCATTCACATAAATCAAAGAGTTTGGGTTTCAGTGAAGCATTTTTAAAAAGGTTTTGTTAAAATTAACACTTTATAGATGGGAACAGAAAATATTTTTTAACCCTTAAGAGACAAACCTTGTGGTGCGAGAAACTATAAAGCATTAAGGAAACATATTCTGCTTTGTACTTTAACCTGGAAAGATACTTAGTTGTTGAGCAACCAATAGACTGAGCCTCTCTGCTGTACAAGAAGGAGGCCATGTGTGAAATCTACAAACTAATTAAGACTTGGGGTCTACCCTCCAGCAGTTTCTGTCTCTACAGAGAGAAAAGTCATATAACTAGCTACTGCATGAGGTGGTAAGTGAAGAGCAGGGATGGACCCAATTTCCCTTGGAACTATGAAAAAGAGTATATGACTCTGTTTTGGATTATCTCTTCATCATGGCAGTACTTTACCATGAGTGTAGAAGGATAAGTTTCTCAGACCCCAAGGGGAGAAAAAGAATATTCTAGAAGGAAACAACATAATCAAAAACATCAAGGTGAGATTGTGACACATATTATCAGAATGGTCTTGTCATTTGATGGGACTGTAGAATAGAATGGAATGCCAAGGAAATAGATTTGCTTAAAGTGAAATCTGGTTCAGGTAATGCTCAACCCTGCACAGCATCCTAAAAAATTTTAGATTTTTATGCCTTAAGTTATGGAAAGTTGTGATAAGGGGTTAATATCCAAATACATAAATAACTCATAAAACTCATTAGCAAAATGCCAAATAATGTGACTACTAAGTGGGCAAAAAAATCAAATAGACATTTTTCCAAAGAGCATAGTAAAATGGCCAACAGGAACATGAAAAGGTGTTCAGCATCAGTAATCATCACAGAAATGAAATGTTAGAATGGCTGTTATCAAAAAGGCAAAATAATAAGTGTTGATGAGTATGTGGTGAAAGGAGAACCCTGTGCACTGTTATTGGGAATGTAAATTGGACAACCACTGTGGAAAATGGGCTTCCCTGATAGTTCAGTTGGTAAAGAATCTGCCTGCAATGCAGGAGACCCCAGTTCAATTCCTGGGTTGGGACCATCCGCTGGAGGAGGCATAGGTTACCCACTCCAGTATTCTTGGGCTTCCCTTGTGGCTCAGCTGGTAAATAATCTGCCTGCAGTGCGGGAGACCTGGGTTCGATCCCTGGGTTGGGAAGATCCCCTGGAGAAGGGAAAGGCTACCTACTCCAGTATTCTGGCCTGGAAAATTCCATGGACTGTATAATCCATGGGCTCACAAAGAGTTGGACACCACTAAGCAACTATCACTTTCACTTCACTTTCTGTGGAAAACAGTATGAAAGTTCCTCGAGTAATTAACAATGATCTACCACATGATTCATCAAAACCACATCTGAGTATATGTCCAAAGGAAATGGAAACAGAATCTTGAGGAAATAATCTGCACTTGCTTGTTTATTGCAGTATTATATGCAATAGTCAAAATATGGAATCAACTTGTGTCCATCAGCAGATGCATGGAAAACAGAACTGTAGTGGACTATGATTCAGTCCTGAGAAAGAAGGAAATTCTGACATTCACAACAACAATGTGTGGACCTTGAGGGTATTACGTGAAGTGAAATGTCAGACAAAATATGAGTTCATGTATTTGTAGAATCTCAAAAAAAAAAAAAACAGATTTGTCAAAACAGTAAAGTGAATGGTAGTTAACAGATGCTGAATGGCTGGGGAAATAGGAGATGTTGGTCAAAATGTACAAACTTCCACTTATAAGGTGAATGAATTTGGGGCATTTAAATACATCATTGCAATTATGATGCTGCAAATTTGGAAAACTCAACAGTGGCCACAGGAGTGAAAGCAGTCAGTTTTCATTCCAATCCCAAAGAAGGGTAATGCCAAAGAATGTTCAAATTATCACACAATTGTACTCATCTCACATGCTAGCAAAGTAATGCTAAAAATTCTCCAAGCCAGGCTTCAACAGTACATGAACTGTGAACTTCCAGATGTTCAAGCTGGATCTAAAAAAGGCACAGGAACCAGAGATCAAATTGCCAACATCCATTGGATTATCAAAAAAAACCAAGATAATTCCAGAAAAACATCTATTTCTGCTTTATTGACTATGCCAAAGCCTTTGACTGTGTGGATCACAATAAACTGTGGAAAATTCTGAAAGAGATGGGAATACCAGAACACCTGACCTGCCTCTTGAGAAACCTGTATGCAGGTCAGGAAGCAACAGTTAGAACCAGACATGGAACAACAGACTGTTTCCAAACTAGGAAAGGAATATGTCAAGGCTGTATACTGTCACCATGCTTATTTAACTTATACACAGAGTACATCATGAGAAATGCCAGGCTGGATGAAGCAGAAGCTAGAATCAAGGTTGCCAGGAGAAATATCAATAACCTCAGATACACAGATGATACCACCCTTATGGCAGAAAGTGAAGAACTAAATAGCCTCTTAATGAAAGTGAAGAGGAGAATGAAAAAGTGGCTTAAAACTCAACATTCAAAAAATGAAAATCATGGCATCTGGTCCCATCACGTCATGGCAAATAGTTGGGGAAACAATGGAAAGAGTGAGAGACTTCATTTTGGGGGGCTCCAAAATCACTGCAGATGGTCACTGCAGTCATGAAATTAAAAGACACTTGCTCCTTGGAAAAAAAAAGCTATGACCAATATTGACAGTATATTAAAAAGCAGAGACATCACTTGGTCAGCAAAGGTCTGTCTGGTCGAAGCTATGATTTTTCCAATAGTCATGTATGGATGTGAGAGTTGGACTATAAAGAAAGCTGAGCACCAAAGAATTGATGCTTTTGAACTGTGGTGTTGGAGAAGACTCTTGAGACTCCTTGGACTGCAAAGAGACCCAACCAGTCCATCCTAAAGGCGATCAGTCCTGGGTGTTCATTGGAAGGACTGATGTTGAAGCTGAAACTCCAATACTCTGGCCACCTGATGCAAAGAGCTGACTCATTGGAAAAGTCCCTGATGTTGGGAAAGTTTGAAGGCAGGAGGGGAAGGGGACGACAGAGGATGAGATGGTTGGATGGCATCACCGACTCGATGAACGTGAATTTGAATAATCTCCGGGAGTTGGTGATAAACAGGGAAGCCTGGTGTGCTGCAGTCCATGGGGTTGCAGAGTCGGATATGACTGAGCGACTGAACTGAACTGATTGAACTGATGGTAATTATAGTTAATAATAATGTATTATATACTAGAAAGTTGCTGAGAGGGTGAATCGTAAGTGTTCTCACTGGAAAAAAAAAGGTAATTATAAGGCTTGATGAAGGTATCAGCTAATGCTAAAGTGGTAATCATCTTGCAATGTATTAATACAAGTGTATCAAATCAACATATTATACAGCTTAAATTTATACAATGCTACGTGTCAATTTTACCTTGAAATCTGGAAAATGTTAGATTAAAATAAAATGATTCTCCTAAAGTTCTGTGGCCAATGACCAAATAAAGCACATGTATATAACTATTTCATTGTATTTTCATGTTATTGGATGGTTCAGTCCTTAATATGATTGCTTTATTTAATAATCAATCTATTATGAATATTGTTATATGGCCGTTGAAGGGAGAATTTGATTTAGAAAATAACTGATAGTTAGGGCAGGAAGGAGATATGCTAAAATTGGAAAGGGTCCCTGAAGGAAAATCCAATAGTATCAGAGACAAGCGACCACTCTGATTCTAGTAGAAAAAGAAATCTATTCCTCCTAGTTGCAGTAATGGAACCTTCTCTAGCATGAAAGGAAATCTATACATCAAAGCATGAATGGCACTCAGATTGCTCTCAGAATCATGTCAGAAGGCGATGGGGAGTTAACTGGTACAACCTACTGGCTTGCTGATAGACAAAGACACAGACAATAGCATAATCAGACCTAAAATGGAAATAGGCAGAACCAGGAAAAGAAACAGTCTTTACGATATATATCTGTGTGCATGTGACAGCATTACCATACTTGAAATAATGAATGAAAAATAGAGCAATCACAATTTTGGAGTATATTTTATCCATTATGTGAAAGTCACTCAGTAATGTCTGACTCTTTGCAACCCCATGGACTGTAGCCTGCCCCGTTCCTCTGTCCATGGAATTCTCCAGGCCAGAATACTGGAGTGGGTAGCTGTTCCCTTCTCCAGGGGATCTTCCCAACCCAGACATCGAACCCAGATCTCCCACATTGAAGGCAGAGTCTTCCCTATCTTAGCCACCAGGGAAACCTGTTCATACAAATGAAGAGGATATAGGCAGGTCTTTCATCTTTTCACACTTTCACAATTGTGAGAAATACTTAGTGTGTACTAGCTGACAGTATCTTCTCTGATTTTCACTTACATTATCTCACTGAAATTATTCACATGGAACTCAAATAGGTCAAGCTCTTCAATCAAAGCTACCTAAAATTTTTGGCACTTGCTAGTGAATTGTGGCATCAAAGTCGACAAGTTCTGGTAAATTCTTACCCAGGTTTGGAAAGACTTAGTTAATAATAACTTCAAATATCTAAGAAAATATACACTGAGGCCTAATGCCATGTTGTTTAAATCCTGAACACCTCTAGCTCGCTTCTCCTAAAACATCCCCTGACTCAGTCAGTTTCAAAACTCAGTGACTTTGGGCATCCAGGGTGGATTAGAGTTACCCAATGTTTAACATCTCAAAGTAGTGTGTTGGGTCTGAAGACAAAACTTTTCTGCTAAGGTAATAAATATCTCTCTCACTCTCTTTACTTCTCTTGCTTCTTTTTCCAGCCTGAGAAATGGAATTACACAAATTCAAACAGATCATTAGTTATGGCAGCAAAATCATAATATTATGATTTATGCAGGTCATGGGAATGGCTAAACAATTATCAGTTGGCAATATTCTCTACATTTTTTTTAGATTTATAGTTGAAAGCTATTTCCATAAAGACCAGAATATATGGATTTGCTTTTTTTTAATTGTTTCTTTTAATTAATTGATTTGGTTGCACAGGTCTTAGCTGCAGTATGCTGGATCTTAGAACTTCATTGTAGCCTGTGGTATCTTTTAGTTACGGCATGCAAACTCTTAGTTGCAGCATGCAGGATCTAGTTCCCTGACAAGGGATTGAACCCAAGCCCCCTGCATTGGAAGCACTGAGTCTTAGCCACTCAACAACCAGGGAAGTCTTTGGATTTACTCTTGAACAAGGCATTCTTTGATTAAAGGGAAAATTTCCCTTTATCTATCAAGTTGACATTAGGTACAGAGAAAGACATGCATTTTTGTGTAAGCAGTATCTTAATTAACATTATCATAGTTTTCCTTCCTGTTTGATGGTGTATGTTAATAAGAATAGATGAGATTGGAGATTCAGGCTCTCCATTTTCTCTCTAAAAATATCCTGGCCCATGCAGAGCTTTCACCTTTGACCTTGGCTTCATCAACACCATGATCTCAGCATTCCATCTATCATCTCTGCCTTTTGACCTAAGGAATATGACCACATTACATCAGAGAAGAGTGCCACAGTTGACAATTAATATTTTAGAGTTATAACTACACATGAACCTGTGTGCTTGCATTTTCAGCAATATCATTGTCTAGAGCCATTTTTTAATTAATTAATTTTTTATTGAAGGATAATTGCTTTACAGATTTTTGCTGTTTTCTGTCAAACCTCAACATGAATCAGCCATAGGTATACATATATCCCCTCCCTTTTGAACCTCCCTCCCATCTCCCTCCCATTCCACCCCTCTAGGTTGATACAGAGCCCCTGTTCAAGTTTCCTAAGCCATACAGCAAATTCCCATTGGCTATCTATTTTACACATGGTAACGTAAGTTTCCATGTTACTCTTTCCATACATCTCACCCTCTCCTCCCCTCTCTCCATGTCCATAAGTCTATTCTCTATGTCTGTTTCTCCATTGCTGCCCTGTAAATAGATTCTTTAGAACCATGTCTGCCGGGGTCCAGCCCCGTTGGATCCAGGGAAATTCAAAGCATGGACGGCGTAGGCGAGGAAAACTTATTTGTTTATTAATATAAGATTAGATTAGGAAGAAATAGTGTAGTAGGAAAATTAAGTGGAGAAAGGAGGCTGAATAACTTGGCTTACGGGGAAGACCAATAAAATCTCAGGACAAGAGATTTGCACCATCTACCTTGGGCCACCGGCACCCACTTGAATATAAAAGGGTGCCCTGCCATAGGCTCCCTTTCGCGCGGGTCTTAGAAGCCAGGACAAGTAAGTAGACTTGGTGAGCCGCCCCGCTCCAGATGGGAATTCAGCCTGAAATTAGAGTAAAGAGGAGACACGGGGGGAACCAGTCCAGCGACTTTCCCGGCCTCTATTGTTCAGAAGGATTTTTATACTTTTGATAGTACATGGAGATCAATGGGTAATACAAAATTATGCAGCATTAGCAGCCCAGACTCTTATCAAAACCAGGCTTTTCTCTCTGCATACCTAGTTGTATACACAAGTCTTAGGTGATTTACATCATCTTCTGGCCAAAAGGGCCAATTAACATTTTACAGCCTTTTTTTCTGATAAGGGTTTGTCAACCAGAAGACTTATTTGTGTTGATCTTCCCAAAGTCTGGTGCCACTCTCAGAAAGCACTAAATAAAGTTACATTCTTACATAGCAAAGATATGGCAATTTATAACAAGTAAAAGGAGTACAGTGATTTATAACAAAAGAAAAGTAATTAACTCAAAAGTCTAGTGTTGCTAACATCAAAACTACTATATATCTTTATCCATATCCCGTTTACATTGATTATCATCCTCCCAGGTACCTAAAAGATAAAGAATATGGAGGCCTGGCAGCAATCATTGAGTCAACAGTGAAAACACGTCACCAATATGATTTTTAACTCTCTAGAAAAGGCTCTGTATCTTTAAGATGCTTTTAAGCTTTGTGCCTCTCGCAGTTGTGGGGCTGTAAGCAATTCACAAGCTGTAAGAGGTCCCAGGGACCTGTTAGGCAAGCTAGAGAGCTATCAGAGGGGCTTAACTGAAACATCCCTTTCAAATGCAAAAGCCTAAAGCCCTGATTTGACTTTTTCCAGAGAATATTAGAAGAGCGGAAAAGCAAGCAGACTCTGGTCTTGGAGGTGGATGCTCAGGAAATTCCAGGGGGAACCCCTGAAGCCTGATCACGTCCTTGCGTTTTATCAGGCTTCCTTCCACATGACCTTGTCATAGGCGGGATTCCTCACACTGGCCCCCGGCACATGTCTAGTGCTATTTCTAAAATAAAAAGGAGCAAATGTATTATGTGATCTGCTACCAAATATGATTTCAAATGGCAAATGTTATTAATATCTTTGGACAAGAGTAGTAGGATTCAGTAGGCTTGGTTACAAATCAAAGCTAATTCTAGCTTTCTCATAAATAAAACTCTGCATTTATTTGAATGATATCTGGTTGGTCATTCATAAATAGTAAAAACCAGTGAAGAGAACTGATTGACCTAATATTCCACTTACCTATGTCTTTTGTAAGTTAAAACCCCATGTAAGTAATTTAAGAGTTAAGATCAAGGCATCTTGTGTTGGTGTCAACTTTCTCCATCATTTACATGTTTTCTAACTGGAGCAGCTATGTCTGTACAACACAATTCAGTCTTCAAGCCAGAATGAATGAGGCTAATACCAGTTTGCTTCTGAAAACTTGCCATTCATTGCAAGTGAGACTTCCGCTCCATCTTGTTCATCTGTTGAAGTTATCATATGGGTTAAAAAGCAGAGGCAACTGGCCTTCACTTGGGACTAACCCAGCAACTGTGCAGAAACAGAAATCAGAGGGAATAGGAAACTCCTTGAGAGAGGAGTCCTGTGCCTCCTTGCCAGACATTCTTTATCACCAGCCCCACTGCCCTCTGTAGGTTCCAAAACAGACTCCTGAATCTTGGTTCTAAATTTGGTAGGTGGGTGGGTGAGTGAGTGCTCAATCATTACCAGCTCTTTACAACCCTGTGGACTGTAGCCCGCCAGATTTCTCTGTCCATGGGATTCTCTAGGCAAGAACACTGGAGTGGGTCACCATTTACTCCTCCAGGGGATCTTCCCCAACCTAGCAATTGAACGTGTGTCTTCTACATTGCAGGCAGATTCTTTACCACTGAACCATTAAATTTGACTCATTGCTTAAAACAATTTTGTTTAACCTAAAACCAAAGAAGCCCTAAGAAATACATGGGATTTTCCAGGCAAGAGTACTGGAGTGGGTTGCCATTGCCTTCTATGCAAAGAGAAATCAAGGAAGGTTAATTGATTCATAATCTTCAGAGTCTAGCTGAAGAATCTGATGCAAAAGCAAAGTAAACTTCATTTAAATACTTTTAAATATATAATATTGATATCAATCAACTGTCTTAAAGACATAAGAGAAAACATCTCTAGTAAACTTCGTCTCTCCACACAATACACCCCCCCCACCCAAATAAATATGCCATTCAAAGAGGGTAAAGCCATATATTATGATAACAGTTCACCTGGAGACAAGTTATTCTGCATGTGGGATGGTGGCATTTATTACTTAGAATAAGCAGATTAACATAAAATATGAATTTGATTCTGGTTCATTTGGGGAAGACAAGATCCCACTGAACTTGAGACAGGGTACCATATGGAGATAAGCATAGGTAATGAGAAGAAAACACTGGAAGAAGGCACATTGCCAAATATCGTGAGTTTAAATCTGTTTACAAATGGTGTCCTATATACCTCAAAAGATCTTTACTATTACCCCTGAGTTTTCAGGCTACAGCTAGAGTATGACTATATATTAAGAGGGATAAATGATTCAACTAAGATTTATTCTGTTAACTAAGAGAGCCAGAGGCAATTTCATATTTGCATTTTTATTATCACCTCTTAAAATAAGATTACATAAATTATAAATTATCCAGTTGTTTTTAAAACTTTTTTGTGCATTAAACTTTGAGTTAAAATTTATATTTGAAATAAAATCTATTTGGGGAGAAAAATTATTCTCTCCTATGAGACCTGGTGGGAACTTTAAATTTCTGCTTTTTATAATACTTCTCTAAAGACTATTGACCATGTAATGAATATTTCATTCTCTAAATTCAACACTGGTGTTTTGTTAATGTCTACATTTTTAAAAATATGAAGGAAGTCTATGAGATAAGGTAAGTGAACTGGTTCACACATCTAGCACAAATGGATCAAACCTCACCTACCAGAAAATTCAAACATAGAATGTCTTGTCCCTTAAACTGTACTGAATAATGGAAGGGGGCTTGTATTTTAATATTTTCACATATTCATTAAATGCTATTCATGAAAGAGATGTGTAATTTTCAATCAGTGCTAATTCCATTACTTTATGGGGCAACATAGTTTAGAAATTGCACAAACAGAAATCTTGATCTTTTGAACTGGGGTTTGAATATGATAGAGAGTTTTAAAAAGATACTATCAATTCATAGATCTCTGCTCCAGGAAATTACATTTCAGCTGCTCACTCACTGTTATTTTTATAAACAAAAAGAAATGGTTATTGCTGGTATAATGATGGGAGGCACTTCAGAGACTGACATTATTACACAGTGAATAAGGCACTACATAAATCAGAACTTTAAAAACAGGCACATTTGACATGTGGTTTCAAGGGCACTTAGGGATGTGAACGACTAACTTCCATTATTGTTAGTAATATTTTCTCATATAAGTATCTCAGGGAAAGAAACCATTTCCCTTTTATTGGTTGCCATCTCCATGTTTCTGAGGGTGTTGCCAGCTCTTTGCAGGTTGAACTAAGTATACTGGTTTAAATGTATATTAAATCTCCTCCTAACAAGATGGTGAGCTACTTAAGACTATTACCAGTTTTTAATATTAGATCAAAGATGATGTCAGATATTGAAACATCAGTAAGCTATCATTATTTAATTATTCTTTGTGTACAACATAATACTGCATTCCTGAGTTTTGGTAAAGAATATCTTATGAGTTGCAAAATTTTTTTTACTGTACTTCTTATAAAAAGTAAACTTCAAATTTTAAGTGCCTGATGACAGAATAAACCAAAATGGAAAGAACCTATCATTGCCACTTGGAAGGTGTTAGGACCTAAGGACTCAGTAAAAATTAGATTGGTAGTGCCAGATCAATCCTTACTGGGTAGCAACTCACATTAGTTTCCCCGTTACAGGTAATTAAACATGGAGGACAACCTACTAAAAATAGCAGACTGTTGTAAAGACTATTGTTCTGTGAACATAAACTGCTTATCACTTCTTATGTGTGAAAATGATTATCTGTTCTACTCAAAATTAGTATTAGTGACAGGCAGGTATGACAGTTAAAAAAGACAAAATGGAAGCTCACTGCAAGGAGATAATGCAAATCAAAACCACAGTGAGGTACCATTTCACGCCAGTCAGAATGGCTGCGATCCAAAAGTCTACAAGCAATAAATGCTGGAGAGGGTGTGGAGAAAAGGGAAACCTCTTACACTGTTGCTGGGAATGCAAACTAGTACAGCCACTATGGAGAACAGTGTGGATTCCTTAAAAAACTAAAATTAGAACTGCCTTATGACCCAGCAATCCCACTGCTGGGCATACATACTGAGGAAACCAGAATTGAAAGAGACACGTGTACCCCAATGTTCATCACAGCACTGTTTATAATAGCCAGGACATGGAAGCAACCTAGATGTCCATCAGCAGATGAATGGATAAGAAAGCTGTGGTATATAGACACAATGGAGTATTACTCAGCCATTAAAAAGAATACATTTGAATCTGTTCCAATGGGGTGGATGAAACTGGAGCCGCTTATACAGAGTGAAGTAAGCCAGAAAGAAAAACACCAATACAGTATACTAACACATATATATGGAATTTAGAAAGATGGTAACGATAACCCTGTATGCGAGATAGCAAAAGAGACACAGATGCATAGAACAGTCTTTTGGACTCTGTGGGAGAGGGCGAGGGTGGGATGATTTGGGAGAATGGCAATGAAACATGTATAATATCATATAAGAAATGAATTGCCAGTCTAGGTTTGATGCAGGATACAGGATGCTTGGGGCTGGTGCACTGGGATGACCCAATGGGATGGTACGGGGAAGGAGGTGGGAGGGGGGTTCAGGATTGGGAACACGTGTACACCCGTGGCAGATTCATGTTGATGTATGGCAAAACCAATACAATATTATAAAGTTTAAAAAAAAAAGTATATTTGTCAAGACTGGACAGTATTTTTAAGCATAAAGAAAAATTAAATTTCAGGTAACTTATCATTACTAAAATTATATTAAGTAGAATGTGCAAAAGGCAAACACAAGGTGGTAAAGAAGCAAAGGGTGGGTAAAACAAAGGTACAAGAAATAAGTATGGGGATAGAGATTATGCTCTATTCACAGAGCAAGTTTTTGGTTACAAAAACAAAGGTCATAAAATATCTTCAGCTTATTCTAAGTTTCAATTTCCTCAACCAGAAAATAGAGATATTACAATCATACATATTTCATGGCCTTGTTCTGTACATTAAATGAGTTAATATGTATGAAGTACTTTGAATAGTACCTTAAATATAACAGTGACAGCTCAAGGGATGTTACCTTCTACCATTTTAATTATTATTACACTATTTCTTGATGAAAAAGAGAGCACTTGGAGAGTGATCACTTTCCAAATGATTTATGGTTTATCTTTACATTAGAAACAGATAATGTATTATAGATTATCCTAAGGAACATTTAAAAAGTCTATTAAATTGAACAAGTAAATTTAGCGGGTCATAAGATACAGTATCAATGTAAAAAGCTCATTTTTATTTTTTATAAGCTAGCAAAAGCAATTGAGAAGTAAAAGTAAAATATAATTCTGTTTATACTGGTGAGAAAAATGTAAAAGATTTAGATATAAATTTAACACAAGATATTTATGACCTCTATATGTAAAAATCAAAAACATATTGAAAATGATGAGCTACCTACATAGCGAGATATACTATGCTCATGGATTGTAAGATAATATTGTGATGATGTCAGTTCTTAATCAGTTGACCAATAATTATATCAGCAAACTTGGGAGGTCTTAAATATTTGACTTCAAGACTTAATATAAAAATACAATAATCAAGTCAGTGTAGTATTGTTATAGAATAGACCAGAGGGATCAGTGAAACAAAATAGTCCTACAATAATCAATTGATTTTCAACAAATTTGCCAAAGCAGTTCCTAATGTGGAAAGAAAAATCTTTTAACTAAGGCGCTAGATATGGATACCCATATGTAAAAATGTGAACCTTGGCTCCTAGCTCACACTACACAAGAAAGTTGACTTGAGTTGGATCAAAAACGTAAACACAAATGGTAAAACTATACAGATTCTAAAGGAAAATAGAAGAAAATATTTCTACAACAAGCAGGCATTGACTCCTTGGACACAGAAAGCAACAGTCACAAAAGAAAAAACTGATAAATTAGGCATCATCAAAACTAAAACTTTCTGCTCATCAAAAGACATTATAAAGAAAATAAACAGGCACATTTCAGCCTTGCAGAAAATATTTTCAAAATATTTTGACACAGAAGTTGTACACAAAATATTTAACTCCTCAGTCACTTCAGTTCAGTTGCTCAGTCATGTCCGACTCTTTGCGACCCCATGAATTGCAGCACGCCAGGCTTCCCTGTCCATCACCAACTCCCGAAGTTTACTTAAACTCATGTCCATCGAGTTGGTGATGCCATCCAGCCATCTCATCCTCGGTCGTCCCCTTCTCCTCCTGCCCCCAATCCCTCCCAGCATCAGAGTCTTTTCCAATGAGTCAACTCTTCACATGAGGTGGCCAAAGTATTGGAGTTTCAGCTTTAGCATCAGTCCTTCCAATGAACACCCAGGACTGATCTTCTTCAGAATGGACTGGTTGGATCTCCTTGCAGTCCAAGGGACTCTCAAGAGTCTTTTCCAAAACCACAGTTCAAAAGCATCAATTCTTCAGCACTCAGCTTTTTTCACAGTCTAACTCTCACATCCATACATGACTACTGGAAAAATCATAGCCTTGACTAGATGGACCTTTGTTGGCAAAGTAATGTCTCTGCTTTTGAATATGCTATCTATGTTGGTCATAACTTTCTTTCCAAGGAGTAAGCATCTTTTAATCTGAGGGCTGCAATCACCATCTGTAGTAAATGACTCCCAAATCAAAATATCTTGCAGGAAGATCCTCTTTAAGAAATCTGAGAAAGCATTATATGACAAGGTAGCTCTTTCTATTGCTGAACAGTTATAATAGACAATGTCTCATTTTACTCATTTGTACATCTATTCAACGAAAATTAAGTTAGGCTCTTGGGAATACAAAAGGGAACAATCCCAATGGCTTCCCAGTGAAGTGAGTGAAAGAAGTGAATGAAATTGAATGAGTCAGACCAGAAAATAGGCAATGACAAAGCACTTTTATAAGCACCAGTATAAAGAGACGTAGGGAATACTGCAGCAACAAACAGGGGGATGAGCACACTCCAGGTTTCACCAATGGTTAACCCAAAGGAGAATCATCAAAGCTAAGCCTGAAGTTCAACAGAAGTTGGTAGCAGAGGCATGCATGTGTGGCAGAGTGAGGAGGAGACAAGAGATTTCAGATAGATGGAACAAAATGAGCAAAGGTGAGGAAAAAAAAGACAGCACAGTGGGCAAATTGGAAATAGTTCAGCTTAGGGATTCACACAAGACCTGTTTGCCAGCCTGGTTCTGGGAACACCTAGGTTATTGGATTATGCCAAGGTCGGGGGAAGAGGGTGACAGGAGGATGAGACGGTTGGATGGCATCACTGATTCAATGGACATGAACTTGGGCAAAATCCAGGAGATGGTGAGGAACAGGGAAGCCTTGTGAGCTGCAGTCCACGGGAATGCAAAGAGTCAGACACAACTTGGTGGCTGTTGCTGCTGCTGCTGCTAAGTCGCTTCCGTAGTGTCCGACTCTGTGCGACCCCATAGGTGGCAGCCCACCAGGCTCCCCTGTCCCTGGGATTCTCCAGGCAAGAACACTGGAGTGGGTTGACTAAACAACAACAAAAGGTCAAGGTTGTGTTTGTCCTTGCTTGGCTGAGGGAATAAAAGCAGTTCTTGGCTTCCTAGGTGGCTCAGTGGTAAAGAATCCACCTGCCACTTTAGGAGATGCAGGAGACTCAGGTTTGATCCCTGAGTCAGGAAGATCTCCTAGAGGAGGAAATGGCAACCCACACCAGTATTCTTGCCTGGAAAATTCCATGGACAGAGGAGCCTGGAGGGCTACAGTCCATGGGGTCGCAAAGAGTCGGACACGACTGAGCACAAACGAATGTGAGGTAAATGAGTGCCACCAGTATCTAGGCAGAGGCTATTTCCTCTAGTGTCATCTGCTAGCCATCCTTAAAAATACAGTTTAAAATTCATTTCTATGAAGTCTTCTTTCCTTCTCTTCTCTGATAGTGGGTTACAGTACAGCTACCTTTACAGAGACATCACATTGTATTGTAAGTGTGTTTCCTCACCAAATGAAAAGTGTCAAAGGCAGGAGTGACAGTTCACTCACCTATATTAGCAGTTCATAGTGGGAAGCCTTGAACACAGTAGGCATTTAGTAATCAAAACCAGTCCACTCCTGGTTCCAGATACAATGTGTAAGCTACCTATACAGCAACAATGTTCCTCTGACCATTAAGAACAGGCCGACTTTCATGTCTATGTCTTGTTTCCTCTCAATAAACCATCAAAATCTCCCAGAAACTCCAAATGACATCTTTTACTGCCCTTTCAATGCTTCATGCCTTTTGCAATTTGAGTGAACACAACGATTCTTTGTCTGACCATGGGTACCAATTTTTTCATTCAGAGAATGAGTTCACGAAAGTATATGTCATGTTGTCTGCAAGCATCAGTGCCTAAGAGGTAGAAATTAATTGTGAGAATGTTCTGCTCAATTGATGGCATGCTGGGGTTGCTCAATACTTATTTAAAATACCAACAAAACTTGTTTCTTTGCTTTGACATTTGAACCAGCTATAGAATGTGGGGCAAGGATTTTGATTCCCATACATCTACATGCCAAAGTTGAAAAATAAGGGACCTCTTTTTCCTTCAGAATTGTTTCATGCCTGTATCAAAATACCAAGTTACCATGGTGATAGCTACTCCTGTAAATAGGGCAACTCTACTCCCCTACAGAAGCAAATGTAACACAAAGGGGAGGGAAAATAAAGCTCTGAAATAGAGGACAAAAGAGCCTGGGGAAAATCCCCACAGTGAAAGAGATAAAGGCTGTTGCAGATTAAAGTCTTGGAAGGTGACAGGCATTCCTTTCCCCTCCTCCTCCTCACAGGCCTGAAGTGAAGGGGTGGGACCTTGAACCCTTGAATGCATGTTAGTGTGTCTACAGAGGTGGCCCACGGAGGTTGTGCTTGTTGAGCACAGGGAAAATAAAGTGTTCATAAAAATAATAACTAACATTCACTGGGGGCCTAATCTGGACCACGCTTTAGTGCACAATCTCATTCAATCCTCATAACAGCTCTGTGAGGTAAATCAAAAGATTATTTAAGTTCTTAGGCTGGGATTCAAGCTCTCGCACTTAACCTCTTTCATTACTGCCTGAAAAGGAATGAAGAAGAAATATGAAAATTGAAAGAGACTCTGGCCTGATATTTTAGAAAAGAGTGGAAGAGAGGAAGAAGAAAAATCAGGATATGACCAAATAGCTCAAGCAATCAGCTGCCGTGAGCTCCATGGACCATTCCCCCAACCCAGCTCGAGGATGACAGCCAGATTGGGCTGTGACAGTTCGGGTGGAGTGGGAGTCAGGAGGAGGTGAGCAGCAAGTTACGGAGGAAAGTTGCAGCCAGGATCGGAGAGGAAAACTTTCTGCCAACTGACTAAATAGAAACTGAAGTTTATGTGTGTGTGATAACATTTTGGGTGAAAATATCCCTTCCTCCATCCTAACACGTCTCTCAGCTGTATATCTTCCTTCAGTGAACATGTTTTCCATCTCATTTGAATCAAATTTCAACCGGTTGGTAGGTTAGGGGGAATTGGTGACCTACGCTTTTCATTGTCATCACTCCAACTGCAAACGTTCTTGATTTCTGGCTTCCTTTAGTTTAGGTTGAGGGCTTGGCAAAGAAAGAAAAGGTAGCTTCAGTCTTCTGTGCTTCAACCTGGTCTAGAAGAAGAGATGGAAGCCCCGAGCAGTGCTCCATGGAGGTGGCAGTGCTCCACAGGTGTGACAGTGCTCCACAGGTGTGACAGTGCTGAAGTGGCTTCTAGGGAAGAGCCCTAGCCTCGCAGAAACAGAATAGTTTGGTCAGCGATGTCGGCAAGTCTCCTTTAACACCAGACAGCAAACTCTAACCAGCCCCCCTATGTCGTACCAAATTTGTTGAAATGGTAATACCATAATGAATGCAACAAAAAATGAATATTGGTCTGCAAAATAGACTCACTGGAAGCTTATATATGTTCATTTAAATGAAGGTGCCATTTGTGCAAAATTCACTATCATGCATCACTATGTCTCTCATTTTCCTCCCTGAATCCTACTAACCAGATTCATCACCTATTTTATGAACCATTCTGAACTCCACGTAACTTTCTTTGCAAAAATCGAATCCACTGTCAAAGGATTAAGCTTCTCCACTGAGGATTCCCCTGAATGGCTTGTGAGCTCTGAAAGAAATTCTGAGAGGAACTGCAAAGTGTTTTGGCCAGTGCTGAAATGGCAGCCCACTCCAGTACCTTTGCCAGGAAAATCCCATGGACGGAGGAGCCAGTAGGCTATAGTCCATGGGGTCACAAAGAGCCGGACACGACTGAGTGACTTCACTTTCAGCATCGTGGTAAATGTGATCTCCAAAGGTAGTGCTTTCTGCTCTGTACTCATACCAATGTGTAAAGTTTGGTAGACTTGAAATAAATCAGCCACTTTCCTCATCAGACATACCTATTAGATTATATGGTCAACAAATTGGAATAATGACATAAACAATGAAGCCAATATTAAGCAAACTCAGGGCTATTGTCTGAACCTTTGTTTTTTTTGGCCACACCCCATGGCATGTGGGATCTTAGTTCCCCATCCAGGGATCAAACTGGGCCCCCTGCATTGGGAGCTCAGATCTTAATCACTGGATCTCCAGGGAAGTCCCCCTGTACCTTTCCTATGAAAGATTTTTATTTTTGGTTTGTTCTATTGCAAAATTATAATGCAAATTTTTGCTTTAGGGAGCTATATCCTCAAAGAGAAAAATTTTATGAAGGAAATTCACACTCACACTTGTTTAAATGTATTTGGGGAAATAAATACATATTTTCCCACCACAGTTGGACCCAAAGAGTGATTTTAATCAATGATGAAAGTATAAACAATTACTTTGATCAACGATCACTGAGATTTTTCTAAGGACGCACAGCACACACACACCACTGTACTTCTCACTGAGACCCTGCTGCCTATTTTATGAGCAAACTACCTAAACTGTGTATCTTATTCAAACAAAATTGCCAGTTCCTTGAGGGTAAAGCATTACTTACGATAGTGCTAAACACCTGGGGAAGAGTGATGTTTTACACGGAATCAATCATAATAAGCAAAACAACAAGCCAATAACCAATACAAGTCATAAATGTGAAATGAAGTGTTTTTCTTCATGATTATTTTTCTGCTGATTTAAAAAATATATAAAACATTTTTTGCTTTTTTTTTTAAACAGTTCTTTGCCATTTGGTATGAAGAAATTTGACTGATAATAAGACTCACCCCTGGCAAATTTAGCTAGATCAATATTTGTATGAGTTAATTTTATCTTAATTAGGCATCTTGAGACTGACTGCAGGGGGACTTTTCCCAGGATGTGCCAATAAGTGGTGTCTTCCATTTGCTCTTCTCAAAATTGAATCCAAAGTCACATATTCCAACTGCTTCCCTTTCTCCATTGATACCATGCTCAGAACTAAACTGCGTTACTGCCAAGATTTTACTATAGTCAAATGCAAGCCAGCTCACATTAGGGACCTACAGATGGAGGAATAAGCAATCCTAATGCTTTAAGTTGTAATGTCAAAAGGTCTTTTTAGGAGTCTTCTAATTTAATGTGATTTGACTTCAAGTTGCTTCAAAGTCTGTTTCTAATGTAAACACTGTTTCTTCTAGTATCTCACATAGTCACTTTTATTGAATATATTTCAGTAATTCTAAACAACTGTCAACTATATAAAAGGTATAATCCTGTTATAATAAACACTCATGTATTCACACCCATTCAAAGAATGATCATTTTAAAATTATCACTGAACTCCCCTGAGTGTCCCTCCCTAATTCATTTCCCATCTGGCACCCTCAGGTGTTACCACCAGCCTATATTTTATACTTATCATTTGTTCGTGATTTTTAACAGTGTTCCCCAAATGATGTGACCCTAAATATACAGGTTTAAAAAAAAACTTTTAATTTAGAATTGATTTTAGACTCAATGAAATGTTACAAAAATACGACAGAGTTTTTCTGTGTAGTGTAATCTTCCTGAAGCTTCCCCTAAAGTTATCATCTTGCATAGTTCAATTATCAATTACCAAAACCAGTAAACTAACATTGGAAAAATATTATTAACTACAGACCTCTTCAAATCTCACCATTTTCCCCAGGAATTCTCTTTTCAGTTCCATATTCCAATGCAGGATTTTATGTTGCATTTTCTGTTGTTTTAATTCCCATATCTCACTGTGACTGAATTTAAATATTTCCCCATATGTTTTGGGACTAATTTATCTCCTTGTTTTGTTTGAATTGTTTACTTATGTTTTTTCAGAATTTTCTATGGAGATTTGAGTCTTTGTTCCTCAACGTTTGAGTTCTTTATAAATTAGGAATTTAGTCCTCTATTACATATGTTGCAAATATTTTCTCTCCTTTTGACTTTATTTTTGGTATTTTGTGCCACATGAAATTTCAGTTTTTATGTGGTCCAACTTAATCTTTTATTGCATCCGTATTTTGAGTCATAGTGAGAAAGATTTCATCTACCCTGAAGTTAAAGATTGATTTATCCGTGATTTATTCTCGTGTTTGCATGGTTTAATTTTTTACATGTAAGTACCTACACCATTTGGAGTATATTTTTGTGTATGGGGTGAGATATAGATCTACTTGTATCTTTTTCCAAGTTGCTAAACAGTTATCTTGGCACCACTTATTTTTAAGTCAATCTTGTCCCAGTGATTTGAAATGCCACCTTTATCACAGATTGAATTTGTATATGTATTTGAATTTATTTTAGGAGTATCTATTTTCTTTCACTGTTCTATCTAATCATGCACCAGTACCACAACAGTTTATTTATAGACACGTTAGCAGAGAACAGAGTGTTACAGTGAAAGCGTACTGATCATGATTATAGAATCTTTATGTTTCAATACCTGGTAGTGGTAGTTTCCCTTTTAGTTTTCCTCTCTTAGTATTTTTCCACAGAGGCTTTAGTATCATACCAAATTTGATTATTAATTTTGGGGTATTTTCGTGTAGGTATAATTCAGTTATTTATCACTATTGTGTAATATTCCATTATAGAACATACCATAATTTATCCATTCTACAGTTGATGGTCATTTGGATTTTCTTACTTTTTTATTATCAGAATCTCTGCTGTTTTAGACAATCTAGAGTATGCCCTTAATTACACAAATGCAAGATTTCCCTAGGGCATATACTTATAAATGGAATTTGGGGACGATAGAATATAAACATTTTCAACCTAACTAGATAATGCCAACTTTCTTTCCAAATAAACCATTTCAATTCATAGTCCCAGTAGTTCTACAAAAGAGTGCTTGTTAATTTTTAATCACATGGAGTTTTCTAGTTAATTTTTTCTTCTTTATTCTTTTTTTATTGTGGTAAAATATAAAATTTGCCATCTTAAGTATTTTTAAGTGTATAGTTCAGTGGTGTTAAATATATTCATAATGTTGTACAATCACTACCATCGTCCCTGTAGAGAACATTCTGTGAAATCGAAAACTCCGCATTGGTTAAAAAATAACTGCTCATTTCCTCACTCTCTCCAGACCCTGGCAAACACCATTTCACTTTCTGTCTATGATTTTTGACTACTCTCTGTATCTCATATAAGTGAAATTACAAACTATTTGTCATTTTGTGACTGTCTTATTTGACATAGCCTAATGACCTGAAGTTGCATCCACATTGTAGCATATGCCAAATTTTTCTTTCTCTTTAAGATTCAATAATATTCTGTTGTATTAATTACTACATTCTGTTTATACATTCATCTGTCAGTGGACACCTGGGTTGTGTTCATGTTTTAGCTACTGTGAATAATGTGGTTTTGAAAATGGGGGTAACAATATCTCTTTGAGATCCTGCTTTCAGTTTCCTTGGGTGGACACCTATAAGAGGGATTATCGCATCACGTGGTAGTTCTACTTTTAATTTTTTGAGAAACTGCCACATCCAAAGCCACTGTACCATTTTATATTCCCATCAATGGTGCACAAACTTTCCAGTTATTCCACATCCTCACCAACACTTACTGTTTTTTGTTTTTATGATTGTTGTTGTTCAGTTGCTAAGTCACGTCTGATTCTTTGCTACCTTGCAGCACACCAGGCTTCCCTGTCCTTCACTATCTCCTTCTTCCTGGGAAGCCTGAAAGACCATGAGCAATTGTAAAGGGAGTACCGTACACTACACATAACTGGAATTACCATAGGAAGGAGAAAATGGAGTGGAAGACAGAGTTGAAGTAAAAATGGCACCAACAACTTCTCAGAATTAGAAACCCTAGATCCAGGAGCGTCAGAGAACATCTAGGACAACACATACCAAATAAAACACACCTGTGCGTGTGCGCCTGTTACATTGCTTCAGTTGTGTCTGACTCTTTGCCACCCTATGGACTGTAGCCTGGGCTTCCCAGGTAGTAAAGAACCCACCTGCCAATGCAGGAGACATAAGAGAAGTGGATTAGATCCCTGGGTGGGGAAGATCCCCTGGAGGAGGGCATGGCAAACCACTCCAGTATTCTTGCCTGGAGAATCCCATGGACAGAGAAGCCTGGGGGCTAAAGTCCATGGGGTCACAAAGAGTCAGACACGACTGAAGTGAATTAGCATGCATGCATGGATTATAGCCCACCAGGCTCCTCTGTCCATGGGATTCTCCAGCCAACAATACTGAAGTGAGTAGCCATGCCCACCTCCAGGGGATACCTAGGCAGGTTATATTCAAACTGCAGAAAGCCATAGACAAAGAGAAAATATTGTGGTGATGCCTATACAACTCTATTAATTTATAAGACATTACTGAATTGTCCAATTAAAGTGGGTAAACATTATGATGTGTAGATTATACCTTAATAAACCTGTTAAAGAAATGAGTCAGACATTCAGGACAGTATCAAATGCAAGGGTTGATGTTGAGGCAGATATAACATGTATCTACATCAGGGAATCGTGTCAGATTTTTCCTCAGCAATCAAGATTCTGAGGAGGTAAATTAAAGAGAAGCCCTGCCCGATCTTTGACCTGGGTGAAGCAATGTTAAATAAATCAGCACTTTATCTGTTGCTGTTTGACAGCCCAACTTTGAATCTGAGTGTGTTTCAGCCATGCGTCTTCCCTCATTTTAAATTTGCTAATGTGTTTAACATCTACCATCTACTTTTCTACCTGACTGACATGTATTTTCTGGGCCCAACTTTTCAAAAAAGATATGAGGACGTTTCCATGGTGTAATGAAGCAAAAGTGTTAAGTCACTTCAGTCATGTCCGACTTTTTGCGACACCATGGACTGCAGCCCACCAGGCTCCTCTGTCCTTGAGATTGTCCAGGCAAGAATACTGGAGTGGGTAGCCATTCTCTTCTCCAGGGGATCTTCCCGACTCAGGGATCAAACCCGAATCTCCTGCATTGCAGGCAGATTCTTTACTGCCTGAGCCACCAGGGAAATCCTCTATCATGGCACAAAGTTGCTCAGTCGTGTCCCACTCTTTGGACTCCATGGACTATACAGTCAATGGAATTCTGCAGGCCAGAATACTGGAGTGGGTAGCCATTCCCTTCTCCAGGGGATATTCTCAATTCAGGGATCGAACCCAGGTTTCCCGCATCACAGGCAGATTCGTTACCAGCTGAACCACCAGGGAAGCCCATGGCACAAGGATAGATGTAAAAGGAACCCCAAACTCTCAGGGGCAATAGTCTACCATGCACATACGTTTTCTATGGACTTATCTTTTTGTTTAAAATGCATGCAAATTTTCTGTTTCTAATCAGTGCTCCCTTCTCTTTTGAAGAGAAAAAAAAAAAAAAACCACAAAATTTCAGAGCAGAGTAGCTTCACTGACATTTTGCCTCTAATGCAATGCTTATCTGCTTCCCTCTGAAGGTTTCTCATTGGGTTTTATCTGTCTCATGCTTTTAACCGTTTCTGATCTGATTACTGTTATTTGAACAGCCTTGCAGCCTTTTAATTTCTATGGGTGGAGACCCATTATGAGGGCTCGTTGCTAGAGAAGAACACAACCTTCAAGAAGACTTTTGTCCTTCAATAGTAATCAGCACACAAATGCACCCTGCTTCTTCCCATTTTAACCTCTGTGGCCATTGGAGATGTTTATGTAGTTTTAGGCTCACTAACCCAGTAATTAGCTAGGTAAATTTTATTAATTTAAAAAACCAAACCAAAACAACAAAAGAAAAAACAAGGCCGTGAGAGAGGTTAGAATTTTGCTCTTGGGATAAGGAAACACTTTTCAAGTTTAGCCTCTGACTTTGTATAACCTTGACTGGGCAAATCATTTCCATAAGCTTCAACAGTCTAAGCACCTCTGAAGCATTTGGGGGTTGACCTGGTAAGATTCACATTCATGTAACAAAACAAGTGATGCAGGAAAGATTAACTGAAATTATTTCATAAAAATGTATTAAGCCCAACCAGACAAAGAGGACAAAAGGCAAACGATTCCTAGGAAATTTCTTTGGTAAATTCCTCCTTGGGGGCAGTGAGTCATTATCCAAATGTCTGATCCATAGGCCTACTCAGGATAGACCCAACTCTATTACCATGATCTAGAGGATGTGAATAGAAGACTTTTTCCTTTCTTGTTTTAACAGAGCAGGAAGAGAAATGGGCTGGGCAGAGTCCTGGATTCAGTCAAGGTCCACCACTCAAGAGAGAAGTCCCTCTACCTATGGCCGATTCATGTTGATAAATGTCAGAAACCCACACAATATTGAAAGTAATTATCCTTCAACTAAAAGTAAATAAGTTATTTTTAAAAGAGAGAGAGAAGTTCCTAGAAGGAGGACATGGAAGCTTCCTCAAGGGATTCAGTAGCATTGAATAAACATGTCTGAATAAATAAACTGTGGCCCCAGGCTCTGAGCAGCTTCGTGTCATTCAGTTTTATCTCTCTCTTTGGATCCACTCTTTTCTGTGTCTCTTACCAATGGTGCAGGCTTTAAAACCTAAGATTTGTAAGACCTTAGAAATGTCCATGAACCTACAAATGTGATGTCAAAATATTGGACTTGTTGCAGAAAGTACATGTCTGTTGCATTTTTTGTAAAATAAATTGATTCATCATCTGCTCCTTAGATGGCTTTCACGGGGTGTTAGACTATTTTAGTGTAATGTACTTAAAAAATGTAATGCAGGCATAAAGTAGATGCCAAACCATACAGACACTACCAACAGAAACAAAACAATATTGTGTCCAAGTTACAATCTGAATTAGTATCACATAGAGTAATTTCATTTGTGCCATGATTTTTAATAATTTCAAATAGCAGTGTGGATGGAGGCTCAAGAGGGAGAGGATATAAGTGTACTTACGGCTGATTCACATTGTTGTACTGCAGAAACTAACACAACATTGTAAAGCAATTATGCTCCAATTAAAAGCAGCACTGTTTATAACAGCCAGGACATGGAAGCAACCTAGATGTCCATCAGCAGATGAATGGATAAGAAAGCTGTGGTACATATACACAATGGGGTATTACTCAACCATTAAAAAGAATACATTCGAATCAGTTCTAATGAGGTGGATGAAACTGGAGCCGATTATACAGAGTGAAGTAAGCCAGAAAGCAAAACACCAATACAGTATACTAACACATATATATGGAATTTAGAAAGATGGTAATGATAACCTTATATGTGAGACAGCAAAAGAGACAGATGTATAGAACAGTCTTTTGGACTCTGTGTGAGAGGGCGAGGGTGGGATGATTTGGGAGAATGGCATTGAAACATGTATAATATCATAGAAGAAACGAATTGCCAGTCTAGGTTTGATGCAGGATACAGGATGCTTGGGGCTGGTGCACTGGGATGACCCAGAGGGATGGTATGGGGAGGGAGGTGGGAGGGGGGTTCAGGATGGGAAATACGTGTATACCCGTGGCGGATTCATGTTGATGTATGGCAAAACTGACACAATATTGTAAAGTAAAAAAAAAAATAAATAAATACATAATAAAATAAATAAATAAAAGTAAATTTTAAAAAAAGCAATTTCTATTACTTGTGGCTAACTATATGGTTTTTGTGGGGACTGAGTTTCTTCACCTTGAAAGTGGGTATAATAATTTCTAACCTTTCTAACTGCTGTGAATATTAAATTACAAAAATATATTTAAATGTCAAGCTTTGTGTTGGCAAATAAATTATAGTCGGCATTTCTATTGTCTGTACCTCACTTTACTACATCACAAACTGGAATTGCTTTTATAGCTTATTTTAAAATTATTGTGAGATAAGGGCATAGTAAATAACAGGAAAATATTGATAAAATCATTACAGGACACATTGAGCATTAATAATTGCCTGCATACTTTTAATTCTAGTAAAGTTTGAGGCCGGGGAATACTTAAGAGTTCTGCCACATGCAGATAGATGCATGAATGGATGAGGAGACATTTGGCAAGGTCACTTCACTGGTCTGTAAGTCAGAAAGTCACAAAATATGGTGACATTAGTATTTCTAGTTCCATGTGATTCCACTCTAGTGACAAGCTGTGACCACTCAAGCTGACGACATTTTACAATCCTGATGTAATTTGTTCACCAAGTGGTCCAAAGGCATGATTTCCCTGGTGATCCAGTGGCTATGACTCTGCACTCCCAAAGCAGGAAACCCGTGTTCGATCTCTGGTCAGGGACCTAGAATCCACATGCCGCGACTAAGAGTTCACATGCCACAGTTAAAGACCCTGTATGCCACAACTAAGATCTGGTGTAGCCAAATACATAAATAAATATTTTTAAAAAGGTTCAAAGTCACAAGCCCCTTAAACATAAGAATACAGAAATCTTTGAAAAGAGACAGCAGTACCTACCATAGGTGACAATGTTTGTAAACATCCTTGGGAGGGCCCATGCAACATTTCCAGGCTAAGATGGCCAAGTCAGGTGGTCTGATATTCCCATCTCTTGAAGAATTTTCCACAGTTTATTGTGATCCACAAAGTCAAAGTCTTTGGCATAGGCAATAAAGCAGAAATAGATGTTTTTCTGGAACTGCTTTTTCCATGATCCAGCAGATGTTGGCAACTTGACCAACATCCAGACCACCTGACCTGTCTCTTGAGAACTCTGTATGCAGGTCAAGAAGCACCAGTTAGAACTGGACATGGAACAACAGACTGGTCCCAAATGGGAAAAGGAGTATGTCAAGGCTGTATATTGTCACCCTGCTTATTTAATTTATATGCAGAGTACATCACGTGAATTGCTGGGATGGGTGAAGCACAAGCTGGAATCCAGATTGCTGGGAGAAATATCAATAACCTCAGATATGCAGATGACACCACCCTTCTTCATTTTTACCTATTTTTCCTTGAGTCTATTCAAAGTATTAGAGTCTATTCAAAGTACCGTGATACACACAAAGACTGTGTGGATCACAATAAACTGTGGAAAATTCTGAAAGAGATGGGAATACCAGACCACCTGACCTGCCTCTTGAGAAACCTGTATACAGATCAGAAAGCTGAGCACCAAAGAATTGAAGCTTTTGAACTGTAGTGTTGGAGAAGAGTCTTGAGAGTCCTTTGGATGGCAAGGAGATCCAACCAATCCATTCTAAGGGAAATCAGTCCTGAATATTCATTGGAAGGATTGATGTTGAAGCTGAAACTCCAATACTTGGGCCACCTGATGGGAGGAGTGGAGCCATTTGAAAAGACCCTGATGCTGTGAAAGACTAAGGGCAGGAGGAGAAGGGGATGATAGAGAATGAGATGGTTGGATGACATCCCTGACTCAATGGGCATGAATTTGAGAAAACTCTGGGAGATAGTGAAGCAGAGGGAAGCCTAGCATCCTGCAGTTTATAGGGTTGCAAAGAGTCAGACACAACTTAGTGACTGAACAACTGAATAGTGAATACTGAAGTGGTTTGCCATTCCCTTCTTCTTCAGTGGACCACGTTTTGGACTGCAAGGAGATCTAACCAGTCCATCCTAAAGGAAATCAGTCCTGAATATTCATTGGAAGGACTGATGCTGAAGCTGAAACTCCAATACTTTGGCCACCTCATGCAAAGAGCTGATTCACTTGAAAAGACCCTGATGCTGGGAAAGATTGAGGGCAGGAGGAGAAGGGGATGACAGAGGATGAGATGGTTGGATGGCATAACCAATTAATGGATATGGGTTTGGGTGGTCTCCAGGAGTTGGTGATGGACAGAGAGGCCTGGTGTGCTGCAGTTCATGGGATCGCAAAGAGTCAGACACCGCAGAGCAACTGAACTGAACTGAACTCCTTGGAAGGGAAGTTATGACCAACCTAGACAGCATATTAAAAAGCAGAGACATTACTTCACCAACAAAGGTCCATCTCGCCAAGGTTATGGTTTTTCCAATAGTCGTGTACGGATGTGAGAGTTGGACTATAAAGAAAGCTGAGCACCAAAGAATTGAAGCTTTTGAACAGTGGTGTTGGAGAAGACTCTTGAGAGTCCCTTGGACTGCAAAGAGATCCAACCAATCCATCCTAAAGGAAATCAGTCCTGAATATTCATTGGAAGGATTGATGTTGAAGCTGGAACTCCAATACTTTGGCCACCTGATACGAAGAACTGACTCATTGGAAAAGACCTTGATGCTGGGAAAGATTGAAGGTGGGAGGAGAAGGGAATGACAGAGGATGAGATGATTAGATGGCATCACCAATTCAATAGACATGAGTTTGAGTAAACTCCAGGAGTTGGTGATGGACAGGGAAGCCTGGCGTGCTGCAGTCCATGGGGTCACAAAGAGTCAGACACGACTGAACGACTGAACTGAAGATGGGCAAATGATGTCAGAAAATGGGAGTATAGGACCCAGTATGCAGGCTTAGGACAGCAGCAGAGAATGGTTCTGTGCCCTTGGGTAGGTGTTTCCTTTCCTCCTGAAGCCAAGTGAGTACAGATCTTCTAATTCCCAGTTGGTACAGAGGATCTGGGAAGAAGCCTGCAGACAAATTTGAACATATCTATCTCAACTTTTTCATCAAATTGCATTTTTGCTTCTCAAACACTGAGATGTATCCATGAACCCTTCTTCTGCAATGACACTGTTCATTCTCTGTTATTGTTCTTTTCCCACATGCCAAGTACTGCATGGTGCTAGATCTGGTTTTTGACCATGGAGTGTAATATCCCTCACTATATATCAGATCATTACCTCGGGTGCTTTTACTTCCTCCAAGAATATTTCAGATACTTCTTGTGCTCCATGAAAAGCAATTGTTAGAAGCTTTCATTCTTTAATTAATCAAAGATGTTCCAGGCAATCAAATATTATTTAGTATTCCTAGTATGATATTGCACATATGTGCCATAAATTGGAAAATAAACCTGAGTTACAGACCTTTCTATATTCTGTTATTGCTTTCTGGGAAACTAATTACTGGGTTATATTTTTAAGATTATTTCTCTCCTCTGTTTCTCTTTAATAGTGCAGTCTAGCTTTTGTTTTTAATGTAAAGTTGTTAATGAGGCTATTTCTTACAAAGCATGACTATTCTCTTCTTTCCAACAAATGATTTCAAATCACATACTTTCTCCTTGTTAATGTTGTCAATCTATCCTGTGATGACCAAGCCTTACAGGATTATTTGACCACAGAGGAGTCAAAATACTCAGATACCTCTCTATGACTCAGGTCTGTGTGAGATGCAGTAATAATTAGGTAAAGCTTCCTGGCTAAATTCATACCAAACTCCCATAACAGACAGCGGTCACTAGGCCAGATGTCTGCTCAAGTCTAACAGAAGCCAGAGAGAAAACAAATCACATCTCCTCCCAAACGAGCTGCTAAAGCATATTTGTTTCACACAATCAAAGAATAAATGTTCTATTAAAGAAAGTGTGAGATTAAAAAAAAAGAGGATTGCAAAATATGCAGAAGATAGGCTAATCTTTTTTTCTCTTTACTTTAGTTTTCATTAAACTGTGAGATTCTCTGTGTATCCCCAGTGCCTAACGGAGACTGGCATATCATTGCTGCTAAGTTGCTTCAGTCGTGTCTGACTCTGTGCGACCCCATAGACAGCAGCCCACCAGGCTCCCCCATCCCTGGTTTTCTCTAGGTAAGAATACTGGAGTGGGTTGCCATTTCCTTCTCCAGTGCATGAAACTGAAAAGTCAAAGTGAAGTCGTTCAGTCGTGTCCGACTCTTCGTGACCCCATGGGCTGCAGCCCACCAGGCTCCTCCATCCATGGGATTTTCCAGGCAAGAGTACTGGAGTGGGGTGCCATTGCCTTGTCCATTGAGGACCCATCAAAGACTACTGAGTGAGTGAGGCACAGCACAGTTTTAATTCCACCCCCCTCCCCCACCCAGGTGGCTCAGTGGTAAAGAATCCACCTGAAGTGTAGGAAATACAGGAGACATGGGTTCAATCCCTGGGTCAGGAAGATGCCCTGGAGAAAGAAATGGGAACTCACTCCAGCATTCTTGCCTAGGAAATCCCATGGACAGAGGAGCCTGGAAGGGTCCACGGAGTCACAAAAAGCCAGACACAACGTAGCGACTAAACAACAACGCAGATGCGTTACAATGTTGTGTTAGTTTCTGCTGTACAGCAAAGTGAATCTGCTGGATGTATACACGTGCGTGGGTTACATATATCCCGCTTTGGGGGGTTTCCTTCCCATTTGGGTCATCGTAGAGCACTGGGTAGAGTTCCTCCTGCTATGCAGTAACTTTTCATTAGTTATCTATTTTATACACAGTAGTATAAATACATCAACTTCAGTCTCCCAATTCATCCTACCCCCCACCTCCGACTTCCTTCCTTGGCGTCCATACATTTGTTCTCTATATCTTTGTCTCTATTTCTGCTCTGCAAATAGGTTCATCTTGAATTTTTCTAGATTCCTTGTGTATGCGTTAATATATATTTGGGTTTTTTTTTTACTTATTTCACTCTGTATAACAGTCTCTAGATTCACCCACGTCTCTACAAATGACCCCATTTCGTTCCTTTTTATGGCTGAGTAATATTCCATTGTGTATATACGGCACATCTTCTTTATCCATTCCTCTATTAAAAGAATAAAATGCTGAATTCCCCTACTTCGTTATACTCAGGTGTCTCCTGGCCTTTCTCTTACTTTGCTATGCTCAGGTGTTAATCTTTAGCTACCAAATGGGGGGCATTGATCTATAAATGCATGAAAACTTCAAATGTAGCAATTCCTTTGGCTATCTATGTTAACTGTTTGGAATACAAAAATAACTATGGCAGGATATTCACCTTTTAAGGAATCGGGAAATGATTTCTTTCTTTTCATGTCTGGGAAGACAGCAAAAGGAACTTGATTTCATCGTTGAAAATAGTTTTTAAGTGGATCCAAAAGATATGGGTATAACAAAAGTCTCAGTGAAAGTCATCATCGCGAATTCATAAAATTCAGTAAATACGATCAAGGGCCAGATTCTGCTAACTCAGTGATCACCTTTGAGTTCAGACATGCATTTCAGGACTAGCCATTTTCTAGGTCCTTCTCTGCTTTAGTCAATAGTCTACCAAGTGCACTAGAATAGTTTCATAGTTGCTCACCGCTCCCCCCTTCCAAGCAGAAAAGAAGCCACTAGCATAATAGCATAAAGCAAGAATTTGTGGATAACAATATGTATGGTGCTATTTTTTCTTGGATGTGGTTTCAGAGAATACTCAAGATTGATATATTGAGCTAAAAAGTTCATTTGGGTTTTTCCATAATATGTTATAGAAAATTCCAAACAAACTTTTTGAACAACCTCATCTACAGGAAGAGAATGATACCTTCCACCCTAGAAAGCACCATTTATAGACTGATTTTAGGGATGAAGATTCTGCTATGGACAGCAGTGACTCCTGGCTGTTGGGACATGAGCAATCATGACTCTTTTTGTCTCACATCCCTTTGATCTTCTCTTCTATGTGCTGCATGCTAAGTCACTTCAGTCATGTCCGACTCTTTGCGACCCCATGGATTATAGCTCTCCAGATGACTCTGTCCATGGGATTCCCCAGGCAAGAATCCTGGAGTGGGTTGCCATGCTTTCCTCCAGCGATAATATTCCCAACCCAGGGACTGAACCAGCATCTCTTGCTTCTCCTGCATTGGCAGGTGGGTTCTTACCTCTAGTGTCATCTATCAGTTCAATTCAATTGCTCAGTTGTGTCTGACTCTTTGTGATCTCATGGACTGCAGCATGCCAGTCCTCCCTGTCCATTGCCAACTCCTGGAGTTTACTCAAACTAATGTCCATTGAGTCGGTGATGCCATCCAGCAATCTCAGCCTCTGTCTTCCCCTCCTCCTCCCATCTTCAGTCTTTCCCAGCATCAGGGTCTTTTCCAATGAGTCAGTTCTTTGCATAAGGTGGCCAAAGTATTGTAGTTTCAGCTTCAGCATCAGTCCTTCCAATGAATATTCAGGACTGATTTCCTTTAGGATGGACTGGTTGGATCTCCTTGCAGTCCAAGGGACTCTCAAGAGTCTTCTCCAACACCACAGTTCAAAAGCATTAATTCTTCAGTGCTCAGCTTTCTATCTCTCATCCATACATGACTTCCGGGAAAACCATAGCTTTGACTAGATGGACCTTTGTTGGCAAAGTAATATCTCTTCTTTTTAATATGCTGTCTAGGTTGATCATACTTTTCTTCCAAGGGTCAAGCAAGTGTCACCTATAGTCAGGGGCAAAAAGATTTCCATTTTTTATTATTTTTGCTGAGTGAGAAACTCCATGCTATTTCAGATTCAAGTTTGGCAACATAAACCCCAGGCTGGCAAACTGTGTAATTTGTGATATTAGAAGTTGCCAGGTATCCAAAATATCAGATCACATTTTTTTTCCACCTTACACACATTTGGGGTGGAGAAAGTTAGAGAATTGGGATGGAAGGTTGAATCAGGTGTATGAGTATTTATATGCTTTCAAAACTTCCTAGGTGATTCTTTCTTATTATTTTTGTTAGAACTCAGGTCTTTCTAACATAATTTTTAGAGTTAACTAATAAGTTTGCGGCTGTGCCCTGTCTTTTGCTGTTGTGCTCAGCCTTCCTCTGGTTGTGCTCAGCCTTCCTCTGGTTGTGGTGTGCAGAGGCTACTCTCTAGTTGCGGTGGATGCAGTTCTCATTGTGCTGACTTCTGTTGCTGCAGAGCATGGGCTCTGGAGCGCAGGCTCAGTAGTGGTAGCACCTGGGTTTAGTTGCCTAGCTGCATGTGAAATCTTCCCAGACCAGGGATCGAACCTGTGTCTCCTGCATTGTGGGTGGCTTCTTAACCACTGGAACACCAGGGAAGGCCTCCACAGGTGATTCTTATTTGACCCAATTGCCAGTCTCCCAAGAACCGTTCTCTGGATCCACTAAGACCTCAAGATTAAAATGAAATAGAGTACACTAAAGAAATCAGATGCCGAACCAGCTTATGGTCTTTATGATCTACTGTTTATTACTGTTTGTAGTCCAACCACAGCAAATATAGCACAGACTCACACTCACCTGAGCTGATCTAACTGTTTGATGTGATGTCTGCAGTTCCAAGGCTCATCATGTACCAAGGCCAAGGCCAGAACAGCAGTAGCAGATCTTGATGAAAATCTAATTTAAGGGACAACAGTAGTGATGCTGAGGCCCTGGCAAGCTCACTTCTATTTTTTATAATCTAATAATTTTCTCAGAAAAACACCTTTGGGTATATAATTTATCTTCTGTACTTTGGGTTCAAAAGTGAATTTGAGAAAGGCTTCAGTGAAATTCAGTAGGTTTTAAAGTTGTGCTGCTGTGATCAGCTGAATTTGCTCTGTTTCAGAATGTACCACTGGACAGATATGGTTTGATTTCAGCCCAGAATGGTTTATTTTGAACATACAACTTATGTGGATATTCAAATGTCCATTATCTAATGGATGATAATGAATGACTAATGAAATTGTAACAAAATATTTCTTGTCTACTGAATTGCTCAAAGGATGATATAGATATGAGCTAATGAATCATTCCCTTCACACTGAAAAACAGATGAATTGGTGAATGTTTCCTCCTTAATTTAATCATGCTGTCTTCAATACAGAAACCATTAGTAATTTGTTGAAAATCACTGTATAATCATTGCAAAGCCCAGTATTTTTGCCAGAAATTTTTCCAAATAGGAAAGAAGATAGAGTTTTTAAAAATATATTTTTTGTCGCTGAATAAGAACTTGACTTTTGTGAGCTACTTAGGGGAAAGACAAGTCTTTGTACCCAAGTACCTGTTACATTGTCAGATACTAGATCAAACCAGATACACAAATAAAAATCAATCAACCAGACAAGCAAATAACAAAAACAAGGTAGACCCTTGGCTTGCTATTATCAAGTCTGCTTCAAAAAGGAAGGCCTGGATAGTCTTCGTCATTCCTAGGTTTGACAATCACCCAAATGCCAAGGTAAGAATTTGGGGGCAGGGATATTCTTGAGTGCTTGCCAATCAGCAGAGTTTCAAAGATTTGATGTCAATTAAGTGATAGATAAAAACCACCTTTCAAAAAAACCTACCACTAAAAGCTAACTAAGTACATTTTGTATGTTTGTTTGATTTAAAATAAAATGTGGAAAGTAAGAGGTAACCTTCTAATGTTTCTGTTCACTGTTTCCCCTTAGATGTCTATAAATTTTGTGGTAAGTAGGGTGATAGATATAGAGGCAGCCAGGGGCAGAAAATATGCAGCAACTTCTTCAAAGCAAAAGCTATTTTCTGTAACAAAGAATAAAAGCAGCGTATTTCTTTGCCTCTCTGGCTCCCAATTGGCCTTGCTCTCCTCCATCTTCCCGGCTCCCCCCCCCCCCCCACCTCCTGTCACTTCTGTCTGCTCCTCCCTGCTCTCTTATTTTTGGCATTCACATCCACTTCCCTTTACCCAAGACCAGGGAGGACTCTGGCTCTGTTTGTGGCCTACATCAGGGATTGTTGGTTGTTTAGTCGCTAAATCATGACACATTCTTTTGTGACCCCATGGACTGCAGCCTGCCAGTCTCCTCTGTCCATGGGATTTCCCAGGCAAGAATACTGGGCTGAGTTGCCATTTCTTTTTCCAGGGGATCTTCCCAAGCCAGGGACTGAACCCAAATCTCCTGCATTGCAGGTGAATTCTTTATTGCTGAGCCACTGGGGAAGCCTCATGTCAAGTATTAAATGAAATTAGATTAGAATTAGCTTTGATTAGATTTGAGCTCTTTGTGCTGGAATATTTTGTCTTATCATTTCACTTTATGAAACTCTTGAAAATTAGATTAAATGTATTTACTTCTGGCATAACTTACATTTTATATGTTTTAAAAAGATTTTTAGTATAACATACATTTTAAAATGTATTTCTAGTATAATTTACACCTTCATGAGATGAGGATGCTGGACTGGAGGGAGGAATCAGGGGATGGTGTTTTTTCACCGCTATTTATGCCTGAAATTGTCTTGGTGACTTACAAACAAGTTTAAGTTCTACAAAGTATAATCCTGATAAGTGCATTCCTGAGAAAATCACTTGGTTAAGAGCTGCCTTTTCTAACACTTTTTATATATCCTTGTTTTATTATTTGAGTCTCTAAATACTTGACTATTTTAACGTTGCTGCTTTTCTCACTAGGGTAGATTTTAATGATCCTGAATATAATATTTTACATTTCATAGCATCCAATATAGGGTCTGAAGTTTTGGGAAAGTGAAAGTAAAGTCGCTTAGTCATGTCTGACCCTTTGTGACCCCAAGGACTGTAGCCTACCAGGCTCCTCCCTCCATGGGATTCTACAGGCAAGAGTACTGGAGTGGGTTGCTATTGCCTTCTCCAGGGGATTTTCCCGACCCAGGGATTGAACCCGGGTTTCCTGCATTCCAGGCAGACACTTTAACCTCTGAGCCACCAGAGAAGCCCGAAGTTTTGGGAGCCTGCCAAAAATGGCAATTGGGAGAAATAATTAAGATGCCATCAATTGAGATTCCTGGCCAGGGTGTTTGATCAGCCTAGTCTGTTGTTGCTGTTTAGTCGCTAAGTTATGTCCAACTCTTTTGAGACCCCATAGACTGTAGCTTGCAAAGCTCCTTTGTACATGGTTATTTCCCAGGCAAGACTCTTTATCATTAATTCAGTTAATATATTCGACACCAGTGGGAGGTTTAGCAATATGCAAGGAGCTGGTGAAAGAAGAAAAAAGGCATCAGTTTTGTCCTCTACAGTTTACATGATGAAGAGAAGAAAAAATAAAAGGATAGAAAGGATAAAATAATGTGTAAGCACTGAACAGAGCAATGATTTTTACTTGCAAGATCTCGTGGAGAATAAATCAATTAACTCAGCTTAATTTCATAAATCTTTATGGACAGCAATTAAATGCCTGGTTCTGTGGCAGGGTGCTGGGGTTATGAGAGTCTATTAAGCCACCCTGCAAGGCTGTCATAGTCAAACCAGGGAACAGACACATAAACAAATAACCAGTCGGTCATGAATGGAGGCATAAAAGAACAATGTCCATCTTTAGAAATTACAGAGGATGAGATGGTTGGATGGCATCACCAACTCGATGGACATGAGTTTGAGCAAGCTCCAGGAGCTGGCATGCTGAAGTCCATGGGGTTGCAGAGTCATACAAGACTGAGCGACTGAACTGATATTCTCGTGTTATAAATAGAGACAGGAGTAAGTGATCAGAAATGTCAGTATGGACCAGATGAGCGAGAACCTTGTATATCATGTGAAGGATCTGATTTTTAACATTTAAGTCTTATATTTTATGTTTAAGATTGACCAGTTCTATGATTAGAGTGACTCCAAAACGTTTACGCATAGTCTTATCGTAAGACCTATGTTTTGTGAGATATTTTCCATTTTAACTCAGTTTCTTTTGCTATATTCTATATTCTTTTAAGGTAATAAAAATATCTTGATTATCATAGCACATCCATAGTAGCTGTAATGTGAATAGTGTTTTAACTTAATTGATTATCAGCACACATTGTTTTAAAGAAAAAATATTTAATATAGATCAATTACACTACTTTCTAAACAGTTATTTACAAAATAAGTAGTTATTTGCCAAGTTCAAACATGCTTTTTATTTCTCCAAGCAGATCTTTGCTGCAGATACAGCCTCAATTGCAAGCATAATTGTTCCTATAATCCTAGAACTAGCAATGAATAAAAATGAGAAGAAGTAATAAACAAGGAATAGTTTGCTATTATTAAATAGACTGTTATGATGGAAGATTTGGTGGAATGCTTATGTATCATCCAGGTGAGAAATTAAACTCTTTTATCCACTGCAGACTTTTTTTTTTTCAAGGAATTCTAATATCTGAATAACATCAGGAAATTCAAATGATACACTTACCTTTCTCATGATTTTAAAAATCTTACTTTTAGCCAGTCACAATTCTGGCAGTTAAAAAACCAGGACCATCTAATAGTCCATTTTTGGTCGTCTTTCTTAGGTCATCTAAAATGCTCAGTCCTTGACTCAGACACTAGTTTAGCTGTTGATGGGCTCCTTAGGTTCCCATAGGCTACATGCAGAAAATGCACCCCAGGCAGACACATAATCTTTCTATTTGCCTGGGTTTCATCTCTGAGTGCCTGGTTGGGCTTCTACACTGCTGAGCTGCGTTACTCCATTATTCCGTGGGTGCAGCACAATGGTCCATTTGGCCAAGAGCAGACAAGAGAACGGAGAAGGCAATGGCACCCCACTCCAGTACTCTTGCCTGGAAAATCCCATGGACGGAGGAGCCTGGTAGGCTGCAGTCCGTGGAGTCAGGAAGAGTCGAACACGACTGAACGACTTCACTTTCACTTTTCGCTTTCATGCACTGGAGGAGGAAAGGGCAACCCACTCCAGAGTTCTTGCCTGGAGAATCCCAGGGACCGGGGAGCCTGGTGGGCTGCTGTCTATGGAGTCGCACAGAGTCGGACGCGACTGAAGCGACTTAGCAGCAGCAGCAGCAGACAGGAGAAGGCTTGATCCTGCCTTCATTTTTTCTGAACCCTCCCCTGGTCCCACTCATTTTCTTTTCATATATTTATTTATATATGTATTTATTTTCATAGAAGTATAATTGCTGTGTTAATTTCAGGTGTATAGCAAAGTGATTCAGTTATCCATACATATATATCTATTTATTTCAGATTCTTTTCTCTTATAGGTTGTTATGAAATATTGAGTATGCAAAATATTGAGTATTGCTACTGCTATCCAGTAGGTCCTTGTTGATTAGCTATTAATATTTTATATATAGCAGTTATATATGTTAATCTCAAATGCCTAATTTATCCCTCCCCTCTCCCTTTCCCCTTTGATAACCATAAGCTTGTTTTCTACACTCGATTTTCAAAAAGAAGAGAGGGTTCTTACGATACTGGCCACATAGGAGAGAAGGAGGAGGAGAGCAGAGAACTATGTGAAGAAACTAAGTTTCAAAGGACTTGTCCCAGTCCTCTACTCTTTATAATTCATTTCCCCTTTAAAGCTACACTCCTTAGTGCGAGCCTGCATGCTCAGCTGCTCAGTCATGTTAGACTCTTTGTGACCCCATGGCCTGTAGCCCACCCAGCTCCTCTGTCCATGGGATTTCCTAGGCAAGAATACTGGGGTGGGTTGGAATCTTCCCAACCCAGGGATCGAACCTTTGTCTCCTGTATTGGTTTACCACTGTATCACAGTGGGAAACCACGTGCCTTAGCACAGTAGCCTAATTATGTGTCCTTGGAGTATATTCCTCTCTTGGAGTAAGAGGAGTCCTTGATTTATCCTGAGATGAAAGAATGTGACCAGCTGAAAGACACGTAGAACTGGTTTCAGAAAAGACGTTCAAGGTGGTTCCCAAGCTTGACTTTGCCCCCCATGCTCCTAAAGAAAACAACATATCCCATCAGTAACATCAAGTGTGGAGTCTGGTGAAGGGATTCTCCAGGAGAGGGGCCTTACAGGACTTTGGGAGGGTAGTAGAGAACCGGTATCATTTAAAATGCCAGTGCCAGGCAGGACATTCTGATTCACCACTTGGCACAGAACCGGCTGGGGCAGAGAGCAAGGGGGACATGAGTGGACTGTTGTTTTAAACAATCCACCAGAGAGGAGAACACAGGCTTAGAGAGCTAGTTAGTGGCCGACTAAGATGTAGAAACTGTAAGTCTCACCTTTTTAAATGATTTTTGTTGCACTCTGCTGTGACCTCATTAAAATCAGATTTTATATAGCATTTGCCTGTGTCTAGTTAAAAAGAAAAAGAAGGATGAAGGAAGGAAAGAAGGGAGGGAGCAAACAACAGCAAAATACAAAGGAACAAACCCAGAGGGCATGACCCAGAGTCACCGGGTAACAAACTTCAAGTGAAATATTGTATCTGAGTGCTGTCATATGGTGATTGGACTCTGGAAATGAAAACTGGAGGGGCTGATAGATCAACCATTCAGAACGATTTGGGAAGATCTTCATCTCCTACTGACTTTGTGGGCAAGAAGGACGACTTGTATTAGGGCAGGCTCTTGCTTATTTCAGTGCTTTTCCCCTGAGAAGACCCCAATTTCTAAAACATGGACAACCTAGCAAATCTTATCCATTCTGAAGGAGTTGGAATTCTAAGGTTAGCGTTTTCTTCTTTTTCCTATAAGTGTCTTATTTCTGTTTGAATGTAAACAGTCCAGAGGAAGCACTCAAGAGGAGTTTTGACAAGGGTTGGATGATAAGGGTAGGAAGATACTGACCATGTGGGTAAACTGATTAAAAAGGTCTCCTTCTGGAACTTCCCTAGTGGTCTAGTGGCTAAGACTCCACACTTCCAGTGCTGGGGGCATGGGTTCGATGCTTGGTCAGGGAACTAAGATCTCACATGGTTCAGTGAAAGTGAAAGTCGCTCAGTCATGTCCGATTCTTTGGGACCATGGACTATACAGTCTATGGAACTCTCCAGGCCAGAATGCTGGAGTGGGTAGCCTTTCCCTTCTCCAGCAAGTCTTCCCAACCCAAGGATTGAACCCAGGTCTCCCACATTGCAGGAGGAATCTTTTACCAGCTGAGCCACCAGGGAAGCTCCACATGCTGTGGGGCATGGCTTAAAAAAAAAAAAAAGAAAAAGGTTCCATCTGACAGTGGAGCAATTCCAGAATCCTAGGGAAACTGAAAATTAATTAAGGTTGGAAATGTTTAAAAAGAATATTTGCAGCCACACAAAAAAGACACACTCCGCATTCCTGAGTTTGTTTAGTTTATTCTAGGCCTCCTGATAATCCTGAAGATGTCCAAAAAATATCATTAGGTTTAATGTTTGCCTAGTCACTCAGTTGTGTCTGACTCTTTGCAACCCCAGGGACTGTAGCCCACCAGGCTCCTCTATCCATGGGATTCTTCAGGCAAGAGTACTGGAGTGGGTTGCCATGCCCTTCTCCAGGGGATCTTCCCAACCCAGGGATTGAATCTGTGTTTCCTGCATTGCAGGCAGATTCTTTACTGTCTGAGCCACCAGGTAAGCCCATCAGAAACTCTTATCACTTATATTTTTCCTTCTTTCTGATGGGGACCAGGGTCCATCCAATGTCTCTATCCCTTGCCTAGAGAAAGCCTTCCCTTTTCATTGGAGGAGTAGTAGCTCTGCTCCTTTCATGGGATTTGGTGTGCATGCCTCACTGGCTCCTATACTTCCCTATAATTTTCCCCTCTGCTCTCTTCTCTATTCCTGCTCCCGTGCCTTACCCCCCTAGCTTACCACAGGGATATACTCACCTGCTAAGCAAGGGCTATGGATTTTTTTCTCAATAATGTGAATTTGAACAAGGATACCCAAGGGCACAAGAGACTGAATTTGAATATTCTCATGCTAGGAGGCTACAAGGTGGTCTGTGGCCCCTCTTGTTGACATCATCAAAGCTACCCCAGCACCTGGCTTTCCCAAGGTCTGACTCCTTTTTTTGACTCTTTGATCCCCTGTAGGTTGCAATGTCCCCTTCTCCCTTGTGGCTGAAATTAATCAGACTTTACTCTTTTAGTTAAAAAAAATTTTTTTTTAACTTTTAATTTTGTACTGGGGTTTGGCAGAGTAACAAACAATCTTGTGATAATTTCAGGTGAATAGCAAAGGGATTCAGCCACACATATACATGTACCCAATCTCCCCCAAACTTGCCTCCCATCTAGGCTGCCATATAACATTGACCAGAGTCCCATATGCTATACAGTAGATCCTTTTAAATATAGCAATGTGTACATGTCCATTCCAAACTCCCTAACTACATATCCCTTCCCCCCATCCTTCCCCTGGCAACCATACAGAAGAATCATTTTGTATATACATTTGCAGGAATAGAGAGGTTAAATAAAATCATACAACCCATGATTTTTCTAGAAAGCTACATTTTCAAGAGACAGTTCTATTGTTTATTGATGTGTTGGATTATTTGTCTATCATATTTAATGTGGTCATCTTATTCTTTCATTCCTTCAGTTAAGCCAACTCCAGTGACAGAAGGATTTCCTTTGGCTACCTTGATGAAACACTCTAATAGTCATAATAAGTGTATATACTGAAATTCACTCTAAAATTCTGATTACCCTTTCTAGTGAATTTGGAGTGGCAAGTGTCTCTAAACTGTGATTGTTTGCATTTGAAAGGATTTTATTCCACTTCTTTGGCCTCCTCAAAACACCATTTCTTCTTTACCACTCTGCATTAAAAACTCAAGACTACTTTTTCATTCCCCCAATTTTTTCTGAATAACATACTTGGTTTGAAATAGGCCCTTAGAGTAGGACAATGATTGGCCATAGATACTGGAGAGTGTTGGCTAATTCTTCAACTTTTGTTCTTGTGAATCAGCAAATGCATTTCTGTGTATGACCCTTAAATCAAAAGTGAATGTTGGAGAAATTAAACACCATTAATAATTCAGCAAGTGGGATGCATAATTTTATCCTTCTTTACAAGATAACATGCTGATATTGCTATATTCAGTAAGGCTGATTTAAATAGATATGATTACAGAGTCTGAATTTAAGGAAATATTAATACTTCTCTTTACCTTCAGAAAAGAAACACTGAATAATTAAAAAAAAAAAGTGTTTCCAATAATGGAAACACCCAAAGATTGTGCTAGAGATGAAAATTTAACATTTAATTTTGGAGTTATCTTCTTCATTGCATGCTCCTTGCCTTATTCTTAGAATCCTAAGGATGAAAGCAATAGATGCACTTTTATGACAAATCTCTGCTAAATGCCAAACATAGTTGGAAAGAAATTCATAGAAAACTTCCTGGATAACCATTCGAATTCCTTTCATTTGTGTAGAAGATTTATAGTAAAAGGAATTGTTAACTGAATAAATAAGACATGATTGTTCAATACCTCCTGCTTAATTTTTCTCTACTATATTCACAGCTATTTCATTCAATCCCTGATGTCTCTACTATTAAAAAAGATGAGTGAACTGCATATTGAAGCTTATTAGAGGTGTCTAAGCACTAACAAAAAGAATCATTTCACATTTCTGAGCACTATTGTATTGCCTCTAGAGTGAGTTTCACTTTAACATAAATATCATTCCAATTCAATGGGAGTTAGGTAAAAGCAAATGTTATTATTGTGTTTCAAAATCTAGAGGCAAATAAAATACCACAAATATAATATTTAGATGCAATTCTCTCCCTTTCAAGGGTAAATAAGCTAACGTGCTTTCATTACAATCACACAGAAATATTTTTTTTCTTTTTGTCCCTTTCTCTTATAAAATAAAATAAAGGTATTCCAAGATACTTTTAAAATAAAATGTGTACTATTTGGAATGTTATGTTATTAGGTCATTTGCTGTGATCATGCATACTGTCATCAAGCAGAACTTCTAATGTTATATATTTTCTCTCTAGATACAACATTTCAAAACCAAAATAAAAGTTTTTCTGCTAATATGTGGACTTATTTGGACATTTTTTTAAGGGACCAATGAATTATTTTGTGAGTGAATCAGATCAACTAAATGTTTTGTGAGGTTACTTTCTGGACTTGGAGAAATTGTGTGCAGAATGTAAGAAATAGCCTGCAAAGTTTAAGAACTGAGACTTAAGTGTAAGAACTCTTTACAAACAGTATATTCATAGCCATCACTCCTTTTCCTAAGTGAAAAGGATATATTTATTTGGCTTATCATTTTTAATGACAATAATATAGTATTTGGTTTGATAAATATTCAAATTCACTTCTTTGGATACAAAGAAGTAAAGTGGAATACAAGGAACTTTTTATTAGCCTGGAAGCAGTTTAACAATAACAGCCACTGGTTATCCAGCACCCAGGTGGGCCAAGAACATCCCCAGTCATCTCCTCTCTTTATCTCCTTAATTTTTTCAACAACTTGATGAGGAACATGGATTTATAAGCAACCTAAAATGTATAGCCTTTTCATACTATCCATGGGATTCCCACTCAAAAATATTGCCTTCCTTGCTCCATGGAAGGAAAGCTATGACAAACCTAGACAGTGTGTTAAAAAGCAGAGACATCATTTTGCTGACAAAAGTCTGTATAGTCAAAGCTATGTTTTTCTAGTAGTCATGTACAGATGTGAGAGTTGGACCATAAAGAAGTCTGAGTGAGGAAGAACAGATGCTTTTGAATTTGGGATGTTGGAGAAGACTCTTGAGAGTCCCTTGGACTACAAGAAGATCCAACCAGTCCATCCTAAAGGAAATCAACCCTGAATATTCATTGGAAGGACTGATGCTGCAGCTGAAGGTGCAATACTTTGGCCACCTGATGCGAAGAGTCAGTTAATTAGAAAAAATCCCAATGCTGGGCAAGATTGAAGGCCAAAGAAATGGGCAGCAGAAGACGAGATGGTAAGATAGCATCACTGACTCAATGGATATGAATTTGAACAAACTCCGGGAGATAGTGAAGGACAGGGAAGCCTGGCGTGCTGCAGTCCATGGGGTCATAAAGAGTCGGACATGACTTAGCGACTGAACAACAACCACCACAATAGGATACTCTAACACTTACTGAGCCTTCATGGTTTATGGTACTTCAGCATTATTCTAACTGCTTCATTATCCTTATTGTAAAGACAGAGAACAGAGCATGCGTGTAAGAAGGTTAAGGAAGAAGACTAGGAAGGAAGTTGTGAAGTACGATATTGTGGCCCTTCTAAAATGAAAGTGAAAGTCACATCCGACTCTTTGTGACCCCATACAGTCTGTGGAATCCTCTAGGCCAGAACACTGTAGTGGTTAGCCTTTCCCTTCTCCGGGGGTTCTTCCAGACCCAAGTTTCCAGGTCTCCCACACTGCGGGTGGAGTCTTTACCAGCTGAGCCACAAGGGAAGCCCAAGAATAATGGAGTGGGTAGCCTATCCCTTCTCCAGGGGATCTTCCTGACCCAGGAATCAAACCAGGTCTCCTGCATTGCAGGCGGATTCTTTACCAACTGAGCTATCAGGGAGCCCGGTGGCCCTTCTAAATCCGTATGTAAAAGTCCTAACCACCAGTTCCTTCGAATGGGATTTTATTTGGAGACAGGGCCTTTATAGGTATAATTAAGGTAAGCTCTAATCCATTATGACCAGCATCCTTATAAGAAGAAGAAATTTATACACAGACAAGTATGTGGGGGAGACCATATGAAAACATGGGTAAAGATACACTGCAGAGAAAGTAAACTTACCAATGGCTTGAGCTCAGACCTTTCCCTCCAGAATTATGAGAAAATAAATTCCTATTGTTTGAGTCACTGTCTATAGTACTTCTTTTTTCATTAGGGCAGTCCTAGTAAACTAATATAAGCCTGAGATAAGGGCTTAGGGTAACATGTAGAATAAATTGATTCCACAAACCCTATGACTAGTATTAATTGGAGATGCTATCTAAATGAATAGAATTGTTACTATTCAAGTGTATTAAGTCAACTTCGTTCCATGCTCTTAGGCAGGAGAAACACATAAATTAAATCTAGGACATTTCTTCTGTCTGTTGAGCAGTAAAGACGGCCAAGTATTTTGGGGCTTAGATCAAAGAAGAAAGTGGCTATAAGATAAAAATTAATAGATTGATAATAATTAATTACCAAGTAAAAAGGCAGAAGAAACATAAACATTGAATAACCAATGAGAATCAATGCCCAAAAGGAAGAATTCAATAAATGAGAAATGCTTAATGAGAAGATACAAGATGCAAACTGCGGTTGTTATTTCTTTCAGCAAAGATCATTGTGTTTATAGATTGAGTTGAACTCTGAGAAAGTACCCTCCTTTTCTTTGCCCTGTTCGTTATTATAATGCATGGCCACTAGCATTCATCAGAGCTGAATTTTCAAGGGGACTTTCCAGAGTTACTTAAAACTCTGCTTCGTGGTTCTTTTTTTTTTTTTTTTTTTGGTGGGAAGTGAGATGATTAACTTTATCTGCCTTTCACTGATGCAGTTTTTTAAAAGACCAGAGACTATTTACCTGTGACATTTTCCATTTAGTCACCATCACCTCAGAGTAGTGAATTCCAAAGAGTGTCACCAAATTTCAGGTTCATAGGCTATTCATAGAAATTGTATCTACTTACTTAGAACTCTCTTTCGAGAAATGTGTGTTATATAACTAACTCTTATTGGCATACCAATATAAGTTCATTTCTTTCTTTTAACATCTAAAATGACAAAATCATTTAGTATCTAAAATAATTTTATGAAATTATTGTTTAGTCTATATTAAGACAAAAAGTCAACTGACTGGAAGAATCTGAGTGGTAAATCAATTAACTCAATTAACTATGAAGTTTCAAGGGTCTGAACTGACATATTTAATTTGTAGCCAGCAAATAACAAGGATGTTGATTACTGATGATGTTGTGAGTATGTGAGCATTTGTTGAGTGTTTCCTAGGCTGTAGGCCATGAACTAAAACTTCTCAGAGGTTTTTTGTACTAGTGTACATTGTGAAGCTCCAATAACACACTATAATATGTAACCCTTTCTTAAAATTATTTCACCAGGGAGAACCCTCTTTTGATGAACACGTAATAAAACTAACGCATGGAAGAGAACAGTTTGGGAAAGAATGACTTAAACTCACGTTTCACCTTATAATTAACATCAGATTTAAGCTGACCAACTGCATGTTAATAATTACAGAGTTAAATCTTTCTCAGGACTGGAGAGGATGCTATGTAAGCATCTTCTATCTTCTCACTAACATTTGGAAATACTCATAACAAGTTTGAGTTAGCTATGTGTGCATAACAAGGCCACCAAACTTTAGGGGCTTAAAACAGTAACAATTACTTATTTAACATGGATTAATGACTCAGACTGGACTCAGCTGGGTGGTTATTCTGGTCTTTGCTGGGCTCATTCACATGGCTGCAGGCGAATGTGGCTGCAGAGTGAAATCTATCTCTCACATGACTTGGTCATGATGCATAAGGTCAACTGGACTCTCCACCATATGGCCCCTCATCCTCTAGGAGGCTAACCCAGGGCTGCTCACATGATGGCTGAGACAGCATAGAAACCTGCAAGAACTTTTGAGGCCTAGGATTAAAACTGGCACACCGTCACATTTTATAAGTCACAAATGCAGGCCAGCTGATGCAGAATTAGTTTAGGTTGGTCTTTTAACCTTACTTATAGTACATTTTTGCCATGCATAAATATTTAAGTAGTAAAATCTGTCAATTAATAATTTATGAATCCTGGGTTTGGTGTCTTAGTTTGACTTATTTGATTATTTTCCCCTTAAAAATAAAAGTTAAACTGTATAATAGATAGCTAGTGGGAATCTGTAGTATGACGCAGGGAGCTCAACCTGGTGCTCTGTGACAACCTAGAGAGACGGGATGAGGTTGGAGGTGAGAGGGAGGTTCAAGAAGGAGGGGACATATGTATATCTATGGCTGATTCATGTTGATGTATGGCAGAAACCAACACAATATTGTAAAGCAATTATCCTCCAATTAAAAATTAAAAGTAAAATTTACACACTAAACATCTTAATATGAGAAATTTAAAACATTGATCTCAGTGTGAAAGAGGACTCCTAAACTGACAAGTAATGGAAAAAAAAAAAAAAACCACACACACCAAAAACCCCCCAAACTCAACAGATTTGCCCTTATAAAAAAGTAAATGTGTCACTCTCAGGTGATCAACTTGCCTTCTGCTTTACTAAGAAAATAAAGTCCGATTAGATGAAACTTTCAAGTTTCCGCTACTGTGTCTACCCATATACCAGCATCTATGTCCATATCTATCCCCTCTCCCCTATGTCACTATGAATAAAATGCCCATATCTCTATCCAAAGTCTTTCATTTATCTAGCAGATCCTTGGGTCTCTTACCAAGTAAATATAGTGCTCCATTAAATCTTCTTTATTCTGAATCTTTTTCACCTCTCTCATTAAAATAAAAACCAGTCACGTTAGTCTCATCTCAAATAAAACTCTCATCCAGTTTCCCCTCTAGCTACTGCTGCTCCTCTTTGCAGCAAAACTCAACCTAAGTGTTGTCTTTACTTACTATTTCCAACTTCTTTCCTCCTATTTTCCTCTCAAACCCATTCCAAGAAGCTTTCACTAAAATTCTCCCTGCCAAGGTGATTGACAACTTTCATGTCATTATGTTTGTGGCATGTCTGAATCTCAGTTACTGCCTTGTCCGATCAGTCACTAGCATTTGCCCAGCTGATTATTCTGTCTTCTTCAAACCATTTCTTTCCTTATATTTCAGGAATCTTCCATCTTTCCTCCTCCCAGATGGCCACTTCTCAGACTCTTCTGCTGGTTGAGATTCCCCAGAGTTCAGACTTTTCTGCTCTTCTCTTTGACGTCTACAATCATTCCCTGAGTCATCTCAGCTCATTGCATGGCCTTTTTTCTTTCACCTGACTATCTTTATGACCATTTCATCCTTCTAGTTGCTCAGGCCAAAAATCTTTTTTTTTTTTTTTTGGTCCTCATTGACTTGGTTCACCTTCTAAAACCTTGCCTTGAGTAAATCCTGCCAACTCTTTCTCAATGTATATCTAGTGTCTGACCATTCCAAATTACTATCACCCTATTCTATCTCCTGTTTGGATGATTGCAGTAGCTTTCCTATTGGTACCTGCTTCCCCCTTTTTAAATATGGCACCCCGAATGAGCCTGTAAGTCAAGTCATGGCGCTTATGTATGTAAAATTTTGCAATGGTCCATTTTTCATTCAAAAAAAATTGCATGCCACAGGCTAACAATGGTGCACTAGGTTTTTCACCATCTGGATCCCTGTAACCTCCAATGGCATCTCAACCTTGACTGAGCCCAGCTACATGAGCAGTTTTTTACCCTTCCTTAAACATAACTGTCGGAGAAGGCAATGGCAACCCACTCCAGTACTCTTGCCTGGAAAATCCCTTGGACGGAGGAGCCTGGTAGGCTGCAGTCCATGGGGGTAGCTAAGAGTTGGACACGACTGAGCGACTTCACTTTGACTTTTCACTTTCATGCATTGGAGAAGGAAATGGCAACCCACTCCAGTGTTCTTGCCTGGAGAATCCCAGGGACGGGGGAGCCTGGTTGGCTGCCGTCTATGGGGTCGCACAGAGTCGGACATGACTGAAGCGACTTAGCAGCCGCAGCAGCAAACATAGCTGTCGTGTCCCATCTATTGACTCTGTACTCACTGTTTATTCTGCCTGGCTAGCCCCACCTCTCTTTCAAGTTTTTGCTCAGGTGTCATCCCTCTGACCCCAAGGACGGGGGAGCCTGGTAGGCTGCCGTCTATGGGGTCACACAGAGTCGGACATGACTGAAGTGACTTAGCAGCAGCAGCATCCCTCTAACCACCCCACTAAAAGCTGCAGTCACCATCACTAGCATCTTTTATCTCCTTTGTATCATTTTTATTCATAGCATCACTATCTTCTAACATAATATCTGTTACTTTTTAAAAAACCTGTTGTCTTTCTCCCTCAACTGGAATACAAACTTCATGAACTCCAGGATTTTTGACTATTTTGTTTTAGCTTCAGAAAGGCCAGATTTTTTTTTAAATTTTATTTATTTATTTATTTTACTGTTTTTCATGTCTGTGTCACAGGGCTTAGAACAGTGTGAAATCCAGGGCAAGATTTCAATAATTATTTCATGAATGTATGTCAAAAGGTACTCTGAATAAAATTAAGACAGAAATAAAAATTGGGGAAATGGTTTAAAATGTATTAGTTCAGCTCCCCCCCCCCCCCCCACCCCCACCCCCCGGAGCTGTGCTGGTTCTGCAGCTCTGTGGCAAGCCACGGAGTTGGGATTCTGTTCTGCAGGATGGGGTTTGTTAAAGTTGTCAAGAACAAGGCCTACTTCAAGAGATACCAAGTGAAATTCAGAAGAAGGCGAGAGGGCAAAACTGACTACTATGCTCGGAAATGATTGGTAATTCAAGATAAAAATAAGTACAACACACCTAAAGACAGAATGATAGTTCGTTAACGAGCAGAGATATCATTTGCCAGATTGCTTATGCCCGTACAGAAGGAGATATGATAGTTTGTGCAGCTTATGCTCACGAACTCCCAAAATACGGTGTGAAGGTTGGCCTGACAAACTATGCTGCCGCATATTGTACTGGCCTGCTGCTGGCCCGCAGGCTTCTTAATAGGTTTGGTATGGACAAAATTTATGAAGGCCAAGTCGAGGTGACTGGCGATGAATACAATGTGGAAAGCATTGATGGTCAACCTGGTGCCTTCACCTGTTACTTGGATGCAGGACTTGCCAGAACTACTACCGGGAATAAAGTTTTTGGGGCCCTGAAGGGAGCTGTCGATGGAGGCCTGTCTATCCCTCATAGTACCAAACGGCTCCCCGGTTATGATTCAGAAAGCAAAGAATTCAGTGCTGAGGCACACCGAAAGCACATCATGGGGCAAAACGTGGCAGATTACATGTGTTACCTGATTGAAGAAGATGAAGATGCTTACAAGAAACAGTTCTCTCAGTACATGAACAATGGAACTCCAGACATGATGGAGGAGATGTATAAGACAGCTCATGCTGCAATACGAGAGAATCCAGTGTATGAGAAGAAGCCTAAGAAAGAAGTTAAAAAGAAGAGGTGGAACCGTCCCAAAATGTCACTTGCCCAGAAGAAAGATCGGGTAGCTCAGAAGAAGGCAAGCTTCCTTAGAGCTCAGGAACGAGCTGCTGAGAGTTAAACCAAACCACAATTTTCTATCAAGATTTTTCAGATAATACAATAACAAACTTATTGAACAAGCAAAAAAAAAAGTATTAGTTCATTAATATATTTGAGATGTATTTGTTTAAAGAGCAATAAAAGTACTAACATCTCTATTTAAAAAATAAAATCATATTTTTAATAATTTACAAAAATAAATTATATGTACAAAATGATGGGACCTCACTGTATAAAAAAATTCAATTACAATAATCAAATTGTATATATTTTTATTAATTTTGCAGAGAGATAAAATTTGTGATATTCACGTATATCAAGTTTGTGAAGAAATGGATCCTTTGATATATTTCTTATGGGCATCACAAATCTTTTAATCAATTTTGTAATACATGTTAAAAAGCCTATACATGATATTTAAAGATTTAGATCACAAAAGTTTACTTTTAGAGACATCTAGCAATGTATAAGAAAAATAAACAAACATATTAACCCTCTATATATCTACAGTAGGAAATGGATTAAAACATAGTATGACTATATAATTAAATATTAACTATATAATTAGTTGATTAAATTATAATTAAATTAACTATATGATTAAATTTTAAATATATAATTAAATATTATAAGTTATTAAAAACAAACCTTAGAAGAAAATTTACTACAATAAGATAGTTTTTATAGCAATGATCTTGACCTTGTCTATCTGTAAACTCAATCTTAAATTTAACCCTTACAATCTAAATATATAATCATAGTTGCAATTTTGCAAGTAAAATTAAATGTCTATATGCATATAAAAAATTGGAAGGGAAACAATAGCATTTTAACAGTGGTTTATTGTACTGTCATAGCTCTAGGTATTGATCTTATTTCCTATTATTGTTCTTATTAAGTTGCTATGTCATGTACGACTCTTTCGCAGCCCCATGGACTATAGATCACCAGGCTCCTCTGTCCAAGAGATTTCTCAGGCAAGAACACTGGAGTGGATTGCTAGTTCCTTTTCTAGGAGATCTTCCTGATCCAGGGATTGCACCTCCAACTCTTGCACTGGCAGGTGGATTCTTTACTACTGAGCCACCAGGGAAGCCCGCCTTATTTCCTATACATTCCCAGCCCTCTGAATGTGAAAATTAGCACACATTTCTGATAGTCATTCAAAACAAACACCATTTAAATAGTCTTAATAAAAATATTTATAGTTCTCCATCTGTTTTCCTAGTCAGCTATAGCTGGTCTTCTGTCTCCCTGCAGAGTATCTGCTTACAACACTCTTCCCTTATTGATGTACTGATTCTACTAAGTGGAATTTAAATTTCCCTCAGTGGGTAGGACAGGTACCTTGTGAAACCCAAACTGCCAGTATCTACATCTAATTTTTAATTAAGTACAGTAATTCCTAACCAGCACCAGCTGTTATCATGTTTCTTCAATTCTGTGCCTTGATAAATAGCTTAAGGAATGTTATGTAAAAAACATAATCATGTAAAAATCTTCTCACTTTCAAAATAAGCTTTGGAAATAAAACCTCTTTGAATTCCCACTTTCTTGAAAAGCTGTGACTGAATGCTTGTTGAGAAGAACCAACACTCTCCCACACACCACACACACACATCCCACACCTCAAACATATTTTTCTTCCATAACACCTTTGCAACATTGGATTAAAGCACATTTCAAATATTAATGAAAACTCCTGTTCAGTTCAGTTCAGTTCAGTCACTCAGTCATGTCCAACTCTTTGTGACCCCAAGGATTGCAGAATGCCAGGCTTCCCTGGCCATCACCAACTCCCGGAGCTTACTCAAACTCACGTCCATCAAGTCGGTGATGCCATCCAACCATCTCATCCTCTGTCATCCCCTTCTCCTCTTGCCTTCAATCTTTCCCAGCATCAGAGTCTTTTCCAATGAGTCAATTCTTCACATCAGGTGACCAAAGTATTGGAGCTTCAGCACAGCATCAGTCCTTCCAATGAATATTCAGGACTGATTTCCTTTAGGATTGACTGGTTGGATCTCCTTGCAGTCCAAGGGACTCTCAGGAGTCTTCTCCAACACTACAGTTCAAAAGCATCAGTTCTTTGATGTTCAGCTTTCTTTATAGTCCAACTCTCACATCCATACGTGACTACTGGAAAAACCATAGCTTTGACAAGATGGACCTTTGTTGGCAAAGTAATGTCTCTGCTTTCGAATAATCTGTCTAGGTTGGTCATAGCTATTCTTCCGAGGAGCAAGAGTCTTTTAATTTCATGGCTGCAGTCACCATCTGCAGTGATTTTGGAGCCCAAGAAAATAAAGTCTCTCACTCTTTCCATTGTTTCCCCATCTATTTTCCTTGAAGTGATGGGACCAGATGCCATGATCTTAGTTTTCTGAAGGTTAAGTTCACTTTCATCAAGAGGCTCTTTATTTCCTCTTCACTTTCTGCCATTAGGGTGCTGTTATCTGCATATCTGAGGTTATTTATATTTCTCCCAGCAATCTTGATTCCAGCTTGTGCTTCATCGAGCCTGGAATTTCTCATGATGTACTCTGCATAAAAGTTAAATAAGCAGGGTGACAATATACAGCCTTGACATACTCGTACCCATTTTGAAACCAGTCTGTTGTTCTGTGTCCAGTTCTAACTGTTGCTTCTTGACCTGCATATAGATTTCTCAGGAGGCAAGTCAGGTGGTCTGGTATTCCCATCTCCTGAAGCATTTTCCACAGTTTTTTGTGATCCACACAGTCAAAGGATTAGGCATAGCCAATAAAGCAGAAGTAGATATTTTTCTGGAACTTTCTTACTTTTTCGATGAACCAACGGATGTTGGCAGTTTGATCGCTGGTCCTCTGCCTTGTTTTAAATCCAGCTTGAACATCAGGAAGTTCATGGTTCACGTACTGTTGAAGCCTGGCTTGGAGGAATTTGAGCACTACTTTACTAGCATGTGACATGAGTGCAATCATGTGGAAGTTTGAACATTCTTTGACATTGCCATTTTTGGGGATTGGAATGAAAACTGACCTTTTCCAGTCCTGTGGCCACTGCTGAGTTTCTCAGATTTGCTGGCATATTGAGTGCAGCACTTTCACAGCATCATCTTTCAGGATTTGAAATAGCTCCACTGGAATTCCATAACCTCCACTAGCTTTGTTCATAGTGATGCTTCCTCAGGCCCACTTGACTTCACATTCCAGGATGTCTGGCTCTAGGTGAGTGATCAAACCATTTTGGTTATCTGAGATCTTTTTTGTATAGTTTTTCTGTGTATTCTTGCCCCCTCTTCCTAATATCTTCTGCTTCTGTTAGCTCCATACTATTTCTGTCCTTTATTGTGCCCATCTTTGCATGAAATGTTCCCTTGGTATCTGTAATTTTCTTGAAGAGATCTCTAGTCTTTCCCATTCTCTTGTTTTCTTCTATTTCTTTGCATTGATCGCTGAGGAAGTGTTTGTTATCTCTCCTTGCTATTCTTTGGAACTCGGCATTCAAATGGATATATCTTTCCTTTTCTCCTTTGCCTTTTGCTTCTATTCTTATTTCTCAGCTATTTGTAACCCTCCCCAGACAATCATTTTGCCTTTTTGGATTTCTTTTTCTTGGGGATGGTCTTGATCACTGCCTCTTGTACAAGGTCATGAATCTCTGTCCATAGTTCTTCAGACACTCTATCAGATCTAATCCCTTCAATATATTTGTCACTTCCAGTGTATAATCATAAGGGATTTGACTTGAGTCATATCTGAATGGTCTAGCGGTTTTCCCTACTTTCTTCAGTTTAAGTCTGAATTTGGCAATAAGGAGTTCATAATCTGAGCCACAGTCAGCTCCTGGTCTTGTTTTTGCTGACTGTATAGAGCTTCTCCATCTTTGGGTGCAAAGAATATAATCAATCTGATTTCAGCGTTGACCATCTGGTGATGTTCATGTGTAGAGTCTTCTCTTGTGTTGTTGGAAGAGGGTGTTTGCTATGACCAGTGCATTTTCTTGGCAAAACTCTATTAGCCTTTGCCCTGCTTCATTCCGTATTCCAAGGCCAAATTTGCCTGTTACTCCAAGTGTTTCTTGATTTCCTACTTTTGCATTCCAATCCCCTATAATGAAAAAAACATCTTTTTTGGATTTAGTTCTAAAAGGTCTTGTAGGTCTTCATAGAACCATTCAACTTCAGCTTCTTCAGCATTACTAATCAGGACATAGACTTAGATTACTGTGATATTGAATGGTTTGCCTTAGAAATTAACAGAGATCATTCTGTCATTTTTGAGATTGCACACAAGTATTGCATTTTGGACTCTTTTGCTGACTATGAGGGCTACCCCATTTCTCCTC